>NC_138947.1:12194818-16994818 GCF_965226115.1 Aulonocara stuartgranti
AGACACTGCTCACATGCTAACACCGGGTGAGTAGCACAGCAGGGAGGTAGAGATGTCTGATAGTAGCTCTCATGCTGTTATGTGTGCAGCAGCGAAGCTGATGGTTCCACTGTCGACCCTGTGTGTTATTCTCCCTCCTTGAGTTTTTTATTGGTTAATCAATGAGTTAAGTTTTCCACACAGAGATAAACCACTCCTCATTCAGCTGCCTGGTCTCTTTGATAGCTCGATGAATCTTCTGCAAGCGTCGACTGACGCAAGATTAAGATTCCTGTGATAATCCTCTAAAATCTGGACTTCAGTTACAGGACACCCGCTGAGGCATGGAGGGACATCATATAAGTAGCGGGGATTATAATGGTCAGGAATTACGCAGCTAAGCAGCAGATTAGTGAGATATTAGATGCTTTACAGTGAATGATCCAAACGATTACATCACACATCGTACATTATGGTCACCTGTAATTATGGCTCATTATAAGGCAGTCTGTAAATTAATTAATCTTGGAGCTGAATATCCACAACTGCAGCCCATCTGCACTCTTCTAATGTCATCGTTTCCCTTTTAGTAGCAAAGAACAAGAGCCTCTTTTTGATTATTAATGCTTCTGTTCATGGAGGTTAATATGAGACAAGCCCTGGTTGTTACTCTGCTCACTGTGGAGGGCAAAATGTCAGCCGATGTAACGCAGCTGCTGCTCTGATAGATCTAGGTCAGAATCCTCCAGTGCTCATGTAGCCCATACGTAATAGAAGTAATACAAACTCCTGAAACTGGAAGCATTCAGGCTTTCTGTCCACGGTTTACCTTCAGTGCAAGGAATGAATGACAGGCTCCTTATCCTCGTTCTGCACAAAACACATCACAGAGAGCAGATGCTATTGGGTTTTATATGGGATGTTAAACATGGCACCTGTGACACGATGATGGTAACAGCCAGATGTGGCCCAAACATCACAACACACATCTGTCGGTGGAAATCAGCCAATTCCAGTTGATGGATGTTTGCATTTAATCCAAAACTGTGCGATCAGTAGAAAACATACCAGTTTGATTAAGGATCCTTTTATTGAGTGCACACTGTACCCCTGCATATTTGTTATGATTGGAAAGTTTGGGTTCTGCACTACAGCTGCAAACTTTGGTTTTGTGGTTTTGAGGAAATACTGCACGCACAGAAATGAACTCGATCACCTAATGAGGAGTAAAGTACAGCAAAGTGTGTCTAATGTCCTTATTTCCTTGCATTATGTGATCGCGGTGGTCAAAGTTTCACTGACATTCAGAGGGCAGAGCGTCCTACTTGTTTACCGAGTGTCTAACCTCGACCTTTTTGTTGTGCATTGTGTTGTCCAGATAAGATGATTAATTATCCTCGCATGTGTCTTAAGAGATCACAGATCTCACAAATTTAGCAACACAAGCTGAGGATGTACCCACAGTGCTGATGTTGGGTGTTTCTTCCTTTGATGAGAAGTGGAGCAGAAGGTTCAGGGCGACGGAAAGAGGAGAGACGCTGGGATAGTGGAGCACAGCGCCACTTATAAATAGCCCTCTCTGTCTCTTCACTTCACACTCGCTCTCTGTCTCTTTACTCAACCTCTTTCTCTTGTGGCTCTATTTAGGTTTATCTAGCAAACCTTTCATATGCTCTGACTCTCTGCTAATGTAAAAAAAAAATCCCCTCTCTTATTACAGCGGTGGAAGCCTGCTGCTAACTTGCTTGAATCTTATTTTTCTATTCTGGATTTCATGGATAGGGCATTATGAAAATAGCGAGAGGCAGAGTTAGTATCGCGAAAAGGAAACTGATAGCTGAATGTGATTTAACTGGAAGTTGCAAATAAGTGGTTAAAAGGCAGGAACACAGAAAGAAATCAGTCTCAGCCTGATGGGTGCAGTTTCACTTTGATAATTCAAAGATGATTGTTTATGCAGATGACTTCCTCACACTCACACATGCACTCGTCTGTATTACCACACATTTCTAAAGTCTTCAGTTTGAGTCCTGTAAAGTGTAAACTGCATGAATGCCTGATTCATTCAAATGAAAAAGACATTTTAGTGATGTTGTAAGCCTGATTCTTGTCTTTACCCACCACTCTAATTCATTGGCTAAATGCTTTGAATGCACTACAGTTTGATTTAAATGCATTTGCTTTATTTCTCTACTGTATCTAATAAATATATTAAAATGAATGACTTTAGATAAAATGGATGTGCCTTGTTTAAAGGAAGTGTTGATACTGTGCTGAACAACGTTTTCCTTACAAGGTTTTAGTTCAGAGAGTTTTAGCTCCATCTTTGGAAATGCAAATTGTTTGTAGTAACGTCTTTGTTAATTGGGATTTCATTTTTTTTTGTTTAATTTGGTCCAAGTTAACATGAAAATGTGTACCATCCACCCATTTTCTTCACCACTTGGCAAGTTTAGAGTCACAAAGGTCACTCTGTCTAAAGGTGGGGTACACCGTGTACAGGTTGCCAGTGTATCACAGGGGTACCACACAGAGACAGACAACCATTCCCACTCCTGGAGTTATGACGTGTTTATGCTTGCTGCTTGGCCCCTGTCATGTGGTGGCACATGCGAGTTTGATGTCACATCCTCTGCCACGCTTCACCTTATCTGTGGTTCTTTGGCCGACCACCAGTTAATCTTAACATGCATGTCTTTATACTGTGGGATGGTGCAGGAGTACCTGGAGAGAACCCATGCAGGCACAGATAGAACATAAAGGCTCCAACCAGCAGGTGGGTTTTGAACCCAGGACCTTCTTGATGTGAGGCAACGATATGCTGTATAAAAATGATAGATTTCTGTCAAAGAAAAAAGGAAAAACTCTTTGCTGGAACAGTTGGGTTTAATTGACTCCTCACAGGAGAGGGCAGAGGCAGATGAAACCCTGATTTGCTTGAGGACTGCTTTAATGTCCCTTTGTCCAAAGTCAGGCAGATAAAAGAGCATTTGAAAATTTGTCTTGCATGCGCCGCACTCTGAACTCAATCCCGTCCGACACCTCACTGAACTCTGCTGTAGGATAATAAATCACACAGATTTCCACATGCATGTGTAGTTCAACAGTGTGCACATGCATGCATCCTAACAGAAGCTTGTGCATCAGGATGGGGTCTACTCAGAAAGCTGGAGAGTGGAAGTGGATCTAGAGGTGCATTGCTGTGCACATGCAGAAATTGATCCTCTGATAAAAGCTGCATTTCCTCAGGGAGAACTGCTTCCTGCTTAATGGCTGTTAGGTAGCAAGAAATGGACCAGGAAGAGATGGCCTGCCTGCAGAGCACTTAGGTACTTAGACATCATGCACATCTATAGACGATAAATGTGTGCAGAGAGACACGTAGATCAAGAGTGAAGACAGAGAGACGGAGATGGTAAAAATCTGACTTCCTGCTGCAGAGAAGTTCGGATAGAGGAGTGAAGTCGCTGAGGCGTTAGCGCGCAGATGGTCAGATGTGAACGTGCAAAGCTCAAAGTGCAAATTGTCAAACAAACACGCGAACAGTATATTCACATATCTTCAACAGAGCTTACTTGCACTTGCATGTATTAGCAAATGAATTCTGTGTAATGGATTGCTTTGGACTCATTTCCTTGTGGTGTCCTCGGATCAAAGATGGTCCCTAGGTGAACGGCAAACAAGCATATGGGAATCCCGAGGACACCACAAATTAAATATGGTAGTGAAGAGGGGAATATTTCACTACATCATGTGTGTGAGCTTCATCTGTGTGTATTTGTGTGTTTCCACACAGGGCGGAGAGCACTGCTACTATCAAGGAAAGGTCAGAAACATCCCTCACTCCTTTGTGGCTCTCTCAACCTGTCACGGGCTGCAGTAAGTACAAATAATACAGATGCGACTTTTTATATGCATGTGTGTGTTTCAGCCTCTGTTCTAAGTCCTGCTCCCATTTTTTCATTAGGTTAATGTAATTAGTTTTAGCCAGGCGTCGCTGCCTGTCTGCATTTTAGGTTTCATAGGTTATCACTCTGGCAGACGGACAGACAGACAGACATCTTCTCTTCTTCTCTTCTTCCTTTCCTGTTCTCTTTTCTTTTTTTCCCCTTCTCCTCTAGCCTCCACTAACGTTGGTATTTTTAGCTTTTTCTGCTTGAGGCGAGACGGGTCAGAAACAAGGCCTGCTGTGAGGGATGCATGCACACTTTATGCTTTCTAAGTCAATGTATGTAGTCTCCTGTGTATATATGTGTGTATATATATATGCATGAAAAGAGGCGAGACGCTCTCCATCCCGCATGTGAGAAATTCACTGTTTGTTGGTGGATTTCATTGTTTGCACAGAAAGCCGCCGTGAATAACAAAGCATCAAACGTGCCTAAAATGAGAACCGTGTTTCCACAAAAAGTTACAATGCCGTGTGACATTTAAATAAAAAGAGAATGCTAATGATTTGAAGCCTATATTTAATTAAAAATATACAAATACAACTTACACAGGGGAGACCAGCTGTTGTATTTTCATGTAGGACTTCAGCTCCTCAAAGGTTTGAGGTCTGCTTTGTTTGCTTTTCATTTCATGATGCACCAAATTTTTAAGACTTATTTCTTTGTTTGCTTTATCGTGTCATGGAAAATAAACGCTGCTATGAAAAAGATGTCATCCGGAGGGCTGCATCTTATCATCTTATCTTTAAAAAAATAAATAATCACTATGGTATTCATTCAGCACTATCGCTTTTTATCCTTGATCTATGACCTAATTCTATTATAACGTCCTTATTGTCATCATGCTTGCTTGCACTGTACGTGTCTTTTATTTTTATTTTTTATGTGAAACTCTTGTTTTTATGTAATTTCATAAAAACCACAAATAAAGTCTAGTCTTAGCAAATGCTTGTCATAAACGTATATACACTTACCGGCCTGCTTCATTGGGTACACCTGCAAAACATCTAATGAAACAATCACGTGGCAGCAACTCGTTTAGACATGTAACTCAAGATGAGCTGCTGAAGTTCAAACCGACCATTCAAACCCAAATGGAGAAGAAAAGCAACTTTAAATGATAAAAGTGACTTTAAATTCTGCATGTTTTAAGCTTCAACACTTGATATTTTGTACTTTTTAAATTACATTAAAAAATGGCCTGTATTTATATAGCGCTTTACTAGTCCCTAAGGACCCCAAAGCGCTTTACATATCCAGTCATCCACCCATTCACACACACATTCACACACTGGTGATGGCAAGCTACATTGTAGCCACAGCCACCCTGGGGCGCACTGACAGAGGCGAGGCTGCCGGACACTGGCGCCACCGGGCCCTCTGACCACCACCAGTAGGCAACGGGTGAAGTGTCTTGCCCAAGGACACAACGACCGAGACTATCCAAGCCGGGGCTCGAACCAGCAACCTTCCGATTACAAGGCGAACGCCCAACTCTTGAGCCACGATCGCCACAAAAATTTAAAATGAGGAAAAATAATTTCTTGAAAAGAGGCCAAATTTTCTCCAAACATTTTAAATCAAATGTCAGACTGTCAACACCATAAACTGCTGTATATTTTGAACTTGTTGCCCGATGTTTTTTGGATTAACCGTCATCAGTTCTTGTAGTCATGTAAAGAAAACCACATAATAGGAGCTCCTGGTCTGAATTAACCTTCTGCCCATTCAGTGTACATTGTTTAATCTAATTATCAATTTCAGCTGTTTCAGAGACCATGATTATTTATTTCTGATCCATTACGCAGTCTCAAAGCTTTCTCCCACGGAGTATATCTTGTTTCAACATAATACCAAGCCAAATAGACAGAGTAATCAGTTTAGACATGTCTTTCCAACTAATTAGGGGAAGCAGGAAGAAGCAGACTAATATCTGCTGAACAAGCTAAACTAAAGTCCAAGCCTTAACTCTTTTTATTCTTAAAGTTTTTTTGTGTGTTTCATGAGAGTTTTGCATGAATTTGGGGAAAGTTGTCAGTACAGCAAATTATAAAATGCTGGATGCAAAATAATGAAAAGAAAGCAACTACCAAATAATTTATAGTATAGTTACCTGCAGTGAAATCTCATATTTAGAACGCAAGAGGTTGTAACGGGATAGAATCACTGAACTTTGAAATTTCTAATGAGGAAAGAAAGAAACACCAAAATGTTATATGTGTGTGTGTGTGTGTGTGTGTGTGTGTGTGTGTGTGTGTGCGTGCATGCGTGCGTGTGTGAGAGAGAGAGAGAGAGAGAGTAAGAGAAAGAGAGCGAGGGAGTCAAGGGCTTCCTGCTGTGGAGTGTGTCAGAGCGTTAGCCATTAGAGGGAGAGCATTCTCCTATGCTGAGTCAGGTGTTTACCATAATATACATCCTGCCCCCGCCCCCCAACTCACACACACACACACACACACACACACACACACACACACACACACACACACACAGAGGCAAATTTTGTTCTCTTTCTAAACATTTAGCTTGGATTCTTTGCTTTGATGCAGCACAAAAGTGAGCTAAAAGAATCCATCCATCCATTTGTTTCTTAATCATTTATCAAACTTAGCTATAATTTAAAGCCTTATCTTTAAATTAAAAGATTACATTTGCACGCTGAGCTGACTAAAACTAAAAGCTAAGCTAAACTTTCTATACAGTCCAGCGATAGTTCTTATTTGGTGTGTCAATAAAAGTAAAGCTGCATCCCAAACTAAGCAGCAACGACATGTAAAGTCAGGTAAAGCTATAATAACTGAGGGGATTGTGTAGGTGTGGTTTGTGCACAGATGCATGACATCACCTTTCTTCCAAATCCCACTCACTCACACCAGCACTGAACAGATTTAAGCATAAAATACAGCCAGGAAACCTGAAAAACACAGAGAGGGTAGAGTCGGAGGAGGTAGATAGATTGTGTATTTCCTGCAGTGTTTACCCTCCTGACTTCACAGTCTGACCCGACCAATCTCCTAAAAGCTTCAGATAAACTTAATTAACGGATGATGTGTTCATGCGCACATGAATGTGGGCAGGCGGCCAAAGACCTTCAGCCATGGTTAAAATGCTGCATAGCTCTGTGCTGTTCTCTCGCAACCTTATATGTGATGACAGCATGGATTTTGTTTTTATTCTAACAGCTGAGCCATTGATGGACTAATTAGACTAAACTAATCCTATATTATTATTATTCACCAACATTAACTTCTTGCAACTATGTCTCAGCTTTATAGTGTACATAGTATTTATTAGTCATACTTTTTACTCTTCTTTAACTAAACCTAATTTTTATTTTTTACTTCCCTGTTTTTTTTTTTAAATCACAGTTTTGTATATATAATTTCTTTGCAGTATAAGGCCCTCACTATGCGTATGTTTATTTATTGTAGTCTGTACTATTTTTATTCTTTATTCTGCTGCTGTAATAGCCTCCCTTGTGGGATCAATATTACAGATATATATATATATATATATATATATACATATACACACACATATATATTACGTGTATATATATATATATATATATATATATATATATATATATATATATATATAGAGAGAGAGAGAGAGAGAGAGCCTTCTTACTTGGTGAATTTCACATTTAAAAATGTCTTGAATGGCACAGTGTATCTCTCTTTACTAGTCTTTATTAAATATGCCAGTGGTTGCACATTTTTCCAGCAGACAGGGAGGTTATAACACTATAGACAGGTTTCTGTGCGGGTGTAATAAAAAAATCTTCCATTGTAATCTCCACATCACTGTCCATTACACCTCCTTCTTCCCTCCGTTACTTTTCTCACAGTCATATAACATAGCGTCCCATCTGTAAATATCCATAGAAGTCTTGCTTTTCTAATAAGCATTTCAAAACTTCAAACTTCAAAACTTTTTTTCATTACGTCGAACATAACTGTTGTTCCCTTAGCTGTCCAGTCCTTAAACTTGTTATCTAATTTATTTGCAGAAAAATGAGAGTCATATGCACATTAAGGACTGTAAGGTCTCCCTCTGGTTTATGTTCTTTTATAACAGTTTTCCATATGAAGTGACTAATCTGTCCGGAGGACTTGATTTATTCCATTTGATGCTGAAAAAAACAGCAGAAACTTGTACTGATATGTGCTCTCGCCTCTCCCCCTCTTTCCCTTTTCAGTGGGATGTTTTTCGACGGCAATCACACCTACATGATTGAACCTGGAGGACACGGCAGCAGCAATGTAAGTACTGCAGATGGCTCTTCTCAACAGGGATTATCAATTTGTCCTTCCTCCATGTTTTTGCATCCAGCTGCTTCTACGTCGTGTTGAGCTGTCTGAGGTCAAACAATTTGTTGCAGTAGTGCTGTGTTGTGTCCAATGTCCACCCACAGCCCTGCAAGTTCCTCGTCACTGATGGTACCCAAAATCTTTCATATGTTTTCCTTTGAAATGATTGTGTCAAGGGTGCTCTTGAAAAGGCCTGGATAGGCTGTTTTTGTGGTGCTGATTTGGTAAAAAATTTGCACATCTGCTGCAGATGATTTGTTAGAATAGGAGAACAGGAGGTTCAGACAAACCAGAATCAGTTACAGATCACAAACCGGTCACTGCAGCTGAACCCTGAGGTTTCAAGACAGAGAGATTCACGGGATTACAAAGCAGCAGAAAGCAGAAAAGCCCACAGACAATTAGATAATAACAATTAGAGGCATTACGGCCAGAACGAAAGGACAGATCCGAGATTTCCAGACAAGCCTTAGGCATGAGAGTGAAAGAACAAGCTGCTGATACTCCGTGTGTGTGTGAAGGGCTTACTTTCTATCTAATTAAAACCTCCAGAAGAAGCGTGTGTCTGGCTTTAATCAGTCAGGGGCGAAAGAAGACCAGATAAGAGAGGTCAGAGACCTAGGTGTGTGTGTGTGTGTCCTTGGTAGTTGCAACCTAGCCCACGGAGCTACTTAAGATTCATTCCCATATGAGAGTTTTTGTGCCGGCAGGTAGGAGAGAAAATCTGGTAGATGGACAGACAAACAGAAGATTAGGAGGTGGAATAGTGTGAAAAACCAAAATGTAATTAGGGCGCATGTCATTGTATTTTCTGCAGAGAAACTGCAGTATAAGAGGATCTAATCCAGTTTTAAAGGCAGTTGCTATTTCACAGTTAAACAGTAATGAAAAGGAGAGGAAACATGAAGTTAATTAAGCAATAAAATGTCTTTAGTGTGAGGATGGAGGAAATAAAGTAGAACACCGAGAGGGAATGAGCGACAACAGTGCTCGAGGCCGCTGTGTTTATTCAGGGCCTGTTACGACTCTTCGTTGCTCACTCTTTAGCTGCTTCTGTCGTCTCCAGCGTTTTCTGGAGACACTGAATTATTGAAGCAATGAGAGAGAGAAGATTCAGAAAATAGGCAATCCAATTTGACAAAGTAGATAAACTCAGAAGGGTGCTGCAGCACTCTCCTTGCAGAGATACAGGGTGTGTAAGTATATCATGACAAACATTTGGCTGAAATGTTGCGTTTCTGTAAAGTCTTTAAAAGCCACAGCTAAAGCAACATCTTATAGAGTCACTCCAGAAAGCCGAAAGACAGCAGTCACAGTGTTACTTCAGAAGATAACGTGTTCAGTATTTTGGCACTAACTAAAAAAGACCAGAGGCAGAGCTGAAGATGCTAAGATTGTTATTGAGAGTGACCAGAATGGACAACATTAGAAATGACCTCAGATTGAGCAGTTTGGACACAAAGTTAAAGAGACAACGTTGCGATAGTTTGGACATGTGCAGAGGAGAGACAGTGGATAAATGCAGCTGCCAGGCAGGAGGAAAAGAGAAAGACCTCAGAGAAGATTGATGGATGTAGTGAAGGAGGCCATGCAGAGAGTTGGAGTGACAGAGAAGGATGATGGGACAGGGTGGGATGGATGCCACTAGCCCAACTTGGCATTACTCTTTGGTTAATCTGAAAACGACTGAGTAATTTAATGTTTAACATGTGATTACCCAACTTTGTTTATGTTATACTAAAGCACATTTTCTATATTATTGTGATGATGCTTTACACTGGTGTAAAGTACAGTTATTAGCAATCAGTGGCACAGTGGTTAGCACTGACACCAAGCTGCAAATTAATTAATAAATGTTGATTCTAAACTGGCAGGAGGTGTGAATGTGATCGTGTCTCTGCGTGCTGGCCTGGAGACAGACTCATGACCTGTGCCTGAATTCGATGCGCAGTTAAGTAAAAGGATGGATGGATTTATTTGGTACTTCATTAAATGTGTCAGCAGATGATGCAGATTTTACAGGCGAGAAATAACTTTTTTATAAATCAGATGTAAAGTCTGATTGTAGATAAAATTTATGACATTGGTTAAAACTGGCTTCACTTTGGTCTTCTACAGCATGAAGATCCAAAAGATCAAAGGTTTGAGACCCAAGAGGAGATGCAGTAGACCAGCCTCAGCTATTGCGCTCCCAATCTAGCTGAGGGGCACTGAAAGCCCCTCAGCTAGTGAACGTTTTGACAGGAGGTTCTGGTTTACAATAATTTCTACTGAGAGCTCTGGTAGATTTTCTTAGTGTACAGGCTGTGATCAGCTGACCTGCTGCTCTGTTTGGATGTAAACAACCAAATTCAACCAGATATCAGCAGATGTTTCATGACTTGTCCTGCTCAGTCAATGGATCTAAGCATCATCAACTAAAATTCATATGAATCTCTGCTACACTTGACATAACCTTACTTTGACTGTGAAACTGCAGATGATTTTCATGCAATCTTTAAATAACACATAGCTAGCTCAGTTTGTTTTGCAGCAGGTTTCACAATAAAAAAAACCCATAATGTCATGTGTACAGACCCAATATCTGATTTAAAAACATGAGGACTTAATGGAAACTTTAAATCTGCACTATATCAAATTCCACTGAGCAGTCTGAGCAAAAACTCCCCCAAAATGCAAAAGTAACGAGCCTGTTTTTGAAAATTTAAGGAGTATAAAATACAGATATTTGTTTAAAAATATAGGGAGTAGAAGTAAAAATTAAAAAAGCTACTCAAGTAAAGTACAGATACCTGAAAATTGTAGATACCAGTACTTTGTAGTAACAAAGTTACTTCTCACCTCTGCCGATCTGTGGCCTTTTAAAAATATCACATAAATCAAGTGTATACAGAGTAGTGTGAACAGAGTAACACATTTTTGACAGTTGTGGTAGTATTGGTTTTGGCTTGATGTTTTTGGAACGCTGGCTGCATGACAATGCCGGGGACGGCGCTGCCCTCGAGCCCGGAGGTGCCTGTCAGTTTGTTGTTACTGAGCTCTGGATGTCTGCTCCCCTCGGGCAATGCTCCATCGTTTCTCTCCCCGTGGATTCCTTCTTTCTCTGTTTCACTCTCATTATGTCTGTCTATTTGTCTGCTCGGTCTACAAGTCTGCCTCAGACACACAGATGTCTTCTTCAAAACCCTAGATGCCCTCCATGTCCGGTGTGAGATTTAGTGGCTCTTTTACGAGGAGGCTGTCTGCACTGTCATGCACTTGTTACATTAGACAGCATTCACATATAATCCCTTATTGAACAGCATTGGATGCAAATTTTTTACCCACCTGCAACTAATTGTAGCTTTCCTAAATGTAAAAGAACACAAACAAGAAAACAGGGTTGAAGTGGGGCTGTGAGAGTCAGCGTGGCTCCTGTCGGCCATATGGCAAATCCATCTGCCCTTCTTTCACCAAGGCAGAAAAAGTTATGCAGGACATGAGGTAAACGTGTCCTGAACAAGCTGCTCTTGTCACTTTATGTGGCTGAGCCGGAGTTAAAGTGTCTTGTCGTGTTATGTAATTGGTCTCATATATAATCTGAAAAGCTAGATCTTCAAGATTAAAGCTCACAAGCGAAGAACGAGCTGTTCCAGCGCAGCACGCAGTTGATAAATCTTGCACTTATTGACTGTTAGTGTCGGCATGAGTGTGTGTGCATGTGTGTGTTTATGTGTGTTCATGTAGGGAAGTTGTGAGGAGGATGTGTGATTGACTCGCATAGACAGAAAACACCATATGTTTAGTCCTCCTGTTTGTGTTGTTGTTTTCTTTTTGGACACCATGGCAGCTCCACCTGCACCTCGGAGCCACTGTGGCTACACCCAGAAAGCATAATGCTGTGTGCGTTTTTTGTTCAATGGTGGAGTGACCATGAGTTCAGGCTTTAGGACATTTCAACCATAAAGCCTAAGCAAAGGCATGACGTGTTTTAAGTGTATGTTACGGTTCAAAAAACTGTTGAAGTCCATAAAATGTGTGGTTGAGGTTGCATGTCAAGTTCAGGCTCTCCTGAAGGTTTGAATGAATATATTCAGCCTATATTCAGTAATTATAAGTCATATACTCATTTTGATAAGAAGCCATCACTTGAAAGATTTGAACATGTTTTTATTGAACATGAGTGATGAAGCATCATAGCAGAGTGGAGTCCCAGCAATGATAAGCAGGAACCCCCTGAAGTCTAGACGCTGGTGGTTGGTAGTGAAGATGAGAAGGAAGTGGCACGAGGCAGGATGACATAAGAGCAGTGAGGTTTAGAGCAGACAGTGGAGGCTGATTGGCTCACAGAGAGCAGCAAGAAAATGATTGGACCTGAGCAATGATGTCATTATTTGGTGTAATGGCGTGGGAAAGAGGAAGTGATGTAAAAAACACAGACTAGCAGCAGGGATACCCAGTAAAGCAGCCTTTAGTATCCTTCTTCCTCTATGATCCATGAACACACACTCATAAATTCATTTTCGAGTAGTTTTTCAGTGATTTTTGGGGTGAACCAAATGTGGTAAAGTGTCAACAGGCCTGTTTCTGGTAAGAAATCGTCACATTTTGAGGCAAAGATGACAAGACTTCATATCAAACCACATGTTTGTGTAAAAGTTACCTCTGAAGCTAATCAGAAACTTCTTTGTACCATTTATAAAGGTACTTTTACCTCGAGACCCACCTATGAGGCCACAAGTTGATTTTAAAGCTCCTTACATAATCCTACATTGTTTAAATAAATGTTTCTTGGCAATTATGCAGTTTTTGGGAGGTTCAAATTGTAACAATGCTTATTAAAAATCAAACAGAGAAGCACCCGTAGTAAAGAAACAAACAAACAAACTGAAAACGGGATTAGAAACACTGAAATAGATCCAGTGCCTGAAATTTTGTGTTGGAAGTAGGTGACCCGTCTTGAAAACCCAAGTGGCTATTGGGATTTTTCAAATTAAAGGCTCCAGAAGGACAAACACACTAATTTTGGTGCTTGTTTCCACTTTTGAAAGATTTTCCAGTTGTCTGCTGCACTAGAGGGGATAACTGAAGATAAGGGGGTTGGGTGGTGAAGGATGCAGAGGAAGAAGGGGGTGTGTCGAGTGCCAGGTTTTAGCATGGGGGTGTTTGCATTTGGTGCCAAGGGAGGATTTTTTACACGGACAGCACAAGCTGGGAATGACACACTGTGTGTGTGCTGGAGCTGATGGGATACAAAAAAGGAGGTGTGTGTGTGTTCGGGGGGTCTCCCTGTGGCCTGAAGCCATGTTCATGTTACTAAACCTGGACCGGTTCTTTCACACATGCAAGGAAAGAGTGAGAAAGAATGAAAGGCGTGTTTATCCCTCCCCACTTTATGTTCATGAGCCAGCGGTCTGTGTCTGAGGTCTCCCATGGCAACCCAGGCCCCACCCCCTGTTTCTTCCCAGCTCAGCATATGAAAGCCATCTGTGTCGACCTCTAATCTCCATCAGTACTCGCTCCCCGCTGGGTCTATATGCTGTGTGTGTATGTTTTTGAACTGAGATTACTGGCCGGGAGCGATAATGCAGGGAACAAAGAAAGCATGGCATTATTACAACAGTTAAATCAGACTTTGGTGCTCTGATAATGCTGATTTGTGCTGTGTGTGCGCTACAGATACATGCAAATGCAAACAGATATTCTTATTTTCATTAAGGTCTTACTAACCATCAGCCACTAAACCTTGACATAATTTCCAATTATACCTGCCGCAGTGATCACTTCACATGCTTGGTCGACTTACATCAAAAACAAAACGAAAAGCTGTTTTTCTTTTTTGTTAGACTGCTCACTGTCATCTACTTCCTTTGTTAAGCTATGAACTCGATTATATCTTAATTTGCTCATACGGCAGGTGACAGCAAATATCATATCCCCCATTGTGCTGTGCAGTAGTGCAAATTTTGGTATAGATGCTACACCAAGTAAATAACGGGCCGTTATTGACAATAATGAAACTTTTAACCCGTAAAAGCTTATGCAGGGGAGAGAAGTGTTTCATGATTTATGAGTTGAATCATTGTCTGTTTAATGACCACTAAATGACTGTGATTTTTACTTTCCATAATAGTTAATTAACACAATAAAATGCATCTTTAAGCTTTCATGTATACTGAAAAAGGGATTTTTGGAAAGCTGGAACATAAATGTGCCTTCTGTTGTTTGGATGTGCCATATCCTCTGAATTTTGGTGAAATCTTCTTTTTAACGAGTGTACACTCTAGAAAGCAGAGTTTATAATGAGATTAGTCTGCCAATGCTGTGCTGGCCATTTTCCCACTCTCCCCTGTTAAGTCATTTATATTCATAAACAACAAATAAATAAATTTTCCCATTTAAACACCACATTGATACTTTTAAGAAGTGCTACATAAACCACTTCAGTGTCCTCTGGCTTAATGGGGATTGGGTTGGAGAAGGGGCTTTAACATTTTATGATACATTTGTGTGAATTAAGAACCCCACAGGCTCCTGATTTCTCTCGGTTAAAGTGGAAAGAGGAGCCATAACCAGCTGAAATCATGGCTGGGCCACATTAAAAAAAAGAAATGCCACAGCAGACAGATGCACATCTTTCCTTTCCTGACACAGCCCTCCTATTTATCCAAGCTTGGGACTGGTACAAGGAGTATGCAACCTTGCGTCCCCTCCTTGCTTTCAATTTGGGGACTTTTTGTATGTTAACCACTATTCCACTTTATTAGGTACATGTTGCTAGTACTTGGTCTACCCCTCGGTATTGAAAACATTCCTCAGAGATTTTGGTCCCTGTTGACTTGATAGCATCACGCGATTGCTGCAGGTTTGTCAGCTGCACATCCATGAAGCAAATCTTTAACTTTACAGGGTCATCTTGACCTCCTCTACATGCGCTGAGTTGCTGCCATATGACTGGCTAAATAGATAACTGTGTGAGTTTGCAGCTTGTATAAAAAGAGAAGCACGTGATTACAGTGTGATTTATGTTTTATTTAAAACAAAAACAGTGTAGAAAAGCATGTTTCTTTGACATTTTCACTTTAGAATCACATAAAGATCTGTACTTCATATGCAGAACCTGCAAGAAGGCAACAAATGTGGCTTAATCATGACTTACAGCCTTAATCAGTGCTTCCAGCTACATTAGCAAGTTTTTTTCTACCACACTAGAGATGTCTTAGTGTTTCTGACAATACAGTAATGTTAACTGCATTTGTACATCAGACTGAACACAGCTAAAAGGTTTATTAGTGGCACCTTTTGATGTTTTTTGACACAAATACCTTGGAAAAGTACGCTGTATCAAATGATTAAGTACTATATAGGAGGCTTTACATTAAAAAAATAGACTCAAGGCTAACAACATAGGTAAACAATGGCAATTAAACCAGGCACATTATAGACACACTTAGTGCAGTTAACAAAGAAATGACAGCTGCTCTTCAAAGTGACAGTTCATTATACACTTCGTGTTAGAACAAAAACAGGTGAGTAGTTGTCCATTCAGGACACAGAAGTCAAAGTTAATTGCAGTCCATAATGCACTTCAGCAGTGATAACAGACAATCCTCATACTGTAAGCTTTACACAAGCAAAAGTCACTTGAAATTAAGGATAAAGTGTCAAGCACAAATGTAACAGAAAATTAGAAAAATTAGGTTGGTCCATTGGCCACTTTAGCAAGGAATAAACTATTATTTAGTGCTCATACTCTGATATAAAAAACAGTGAAACAAGTATTTTTTTAAAAACAATACTAAACTGAATGCAGTGTTTTAGTTTCGAGGTTAATCTCATCCTTCATGTGGTACATCCAGGGTTGTTTCTACCGATTCTCATCCTCTGCCATCAGCAGTTCACAGGCCTGGACTGACTGACAGTATTTTTGAAACTATTACTCTTGAAGCTGTAAATAGCTCTCAGGTCATTACCTTCCATCTATCAAACTCTGTTAGTTTTATCAGTGATGAAATTTATAGAGGTTCATGGACAGAAGTGATGAGGTTATCAGCCTCTCCTCTTTCACTACTCTTGCGTCAGCACAGGAATATCAATTTCTATTGCTGACATCCGCGAGCGGGTGGAGTAGCGGTGGCCTGTATAGCTGGATGCGTACCCCTGAGAGGGAGCGTAACTCTGCGAGGGGGCATAGCTCTGCGAGGGAGCGTAACTTTGTGAGGGAGCGTAGCCGTAGGCGTGGTTTCCTTCAACCTCTGATCCATAGCCATTCGGTGCAGAAACCTGAGACACGTACACCTGTGGTGGAGCAGGTGCGATAACGCTTTGCACGTAGCCCTGCGCGGGCACATGCGGTTGGGCGTTAATTACTGTAGGAGGGAAAGTCTGTGGTGGGAAAGGCTGCGGAACATAAACTGAGGCAGGAGAATGTGCGTTGGCAATGAGAGGCTGGGTCGACATGGAGTTGGACGTGGACATGGGCAACCAGAAAGGTGAAGGCAGCTTCTTGCACATACAGTACCACATGAACATCAGCAGTGCGGCTAGCATCAGTCCTCCAGAACAGCCTATAGATGTATACACAGCAAAGCCATCAGAGAAGATGTTGGCATATCTAGCGTTCATCTCCTTGGTGCGGAAAAGGAACCACACGGAGGGCGCAATGGGGACTGCGCCGCCCAGGAAGAAAAACATGCCGGCCACCAGGTGACAACCTGGACTGTTCACCAGGCATCTAACTGTTTTAATGTCCGGTTCAGGCTTGTCTGAGCAGCAACAGGTTTTACACATCCCGGTCATGGACAGCAGCAAGGCTAAAATGCCGAAACCGAGGCCTGTGGGAAGGCAGAACTGCAAAAGCCGCAGATCCAGCTGATCCAACTTGGAATACCACTGGAAACATAATAATATATAATTAATGCTGGGACTATTATAAACATCGGAGAATTAAAAAAACATAAGCAGAATAGATCAAGCAATACCTCTGAATCATAGTAGAGGCATCCTGAATAGCCATCCTGCATCACACATTTAGCCCACAGCCCATCATACACACTGATATTCTTGGCATTACGATTAAAGGTGACGAGTTTCGTTACGCGCCACTGCGGAATTAATGCTGCCACTGTGAGCCCACCTACAGACAAAATAGCAATGATGAAGGCAAAAGCATTGGTGGCGTGGATGTCCCGGCACGACATGGCTGGTTATTGCTGACAGGGGAGTTTCCGTTTTCCTGGATAAACAACACAAGTCAGACAGAAAGCAGCAACTGATCAGTTTGATGGACACAGAATTCCTGAAAAACGTGGTTATACAAGTTTATCTGAATGGCCCCATTCCTTTATAGAAGCAAGCTAACTGTGCCACACGCTGACCTAGCTATGGGCAACCCCCCTGTATTTCAATTCACCACAGTGTGGTCGACCCAATATCTGCTGTCCCTGAGAAACAATGCTCTCATTTCACCAGCAAACAAAGTGGGAATGACTCGATGACTGAGGCTGCACTGCAGGAGTGTCTATACAGCAGTGCATTACACAGATTACTGTGCAGCTGAACAATGAGCAAGGCTCGAACTTTATATGACGCATGCAACAGTGACTGACTCAGACAATGCAACTTACAACTGCTTTTTATTTTATCATCTTAAAAAAAGAGCTCTTATTGCCACTTTCATCTCATCTCTGAAGGTTATCAGGGTCTAACTGAGTATGTTTAAAGCACTTTATGGGCCAATTCCTTGTGGCATTGACGGTCTAAAAAAATCAAGGTGCAGCCAGGTGCACTAGCTGTTTAAATTACCGGGTCATTCCACCTCAAATCAACAAATTTTTTCAACATTTTCTGCTCAACCATCTCTGATCTGCTTCATAATTTTATGGCCAAAGCTTGGGTTGTGGTGAAATAGCTTCATATATCAAAGGCTTTGTTTTGTTTTTTCGTTTAGAGAAATTTGAGCTTGAAATTTTAACCTGAATCAAAAAACTCCTCCAGGATAAAACAAATTTATGTATTATTTACTCAGTTATAATTAGAGTACCATCTGGAAACTCAACTAGAACTTTTTTCTGTTCGGTTAGGACTATCTACTGATATTTTTGTTTTCTGTGGCACGACTTGTGATATTTGCTCAATTTTCTTCATTTTACGAATAAGAATTTCACATCAAAAAGCCTTTCACAAGTTTTCTTTTGTATAACTATATGCAACACATAAATTGTCACCAGCTGTATTTTGGAATGTCATTTTTATTTTTATTTTTTGGTGGATGTTCAAATATGGGACTTCCCAGGACTACACAAAAAACTTCACAGCAATCCTTAATTTATATCAAAATGTTAAACCAAAACAGTTTTAGGTGATTTGAGATTAACTGACAGGATATCCTGGCTCAAAACTAGAGGCGGACAGGATTTTACAGTCAGGATGAATGGACTGTGAAGGGTCTTCAAATGTTCTGAACAATAATCACTGTACCTTTCTGACATGTCTCAATAGCATTTTGTTTTACAGTTTTCGTTTACTCAGTCGCTATCTTATTGTGTTTTATTAAATGTAACTTTCAAAGTGCCAGCTGTTACAGACCGGTGAATCTAAACTATTTATTCTAGATTATGCTAACGATCAACGTGAGCAGGGTTAATAGCACAGTGATTATTACACCCAAAGCAGTATAATTATACATACAGTACCGACACAGTGTGCATTGTGGTAGTAAACAAAAGACCTCAACTCTGTAATAACTGGTTAGCAGATAGCACAGTCAGCTAGGCTAATTACCGCTACTTTTGCTAGCCCTCAGCTAGCTCTCTTTGCTCAGACGAATGCAAAGGGCCTGTAAAGTTGTTAATACGTGTTAATAACAGTAACAAAAGCCGATCGTCAACATCAACTGACTCAATACGAAGAACTTAGTAGAAAATGTGAACTCCGAATTCGCTAACTAATTAGCCACCTAGCTACAAGCTAAAGAGGTAGCATTACCGCAACCTGTTGACGCCGATTTATTTTCATACTTTAACTACATTGACTAAAGGGTACTATACCTTGTTGAGCTACGTTTACAGTGAAGTCGGTAACATCTCAGCCTGTTTCTCCTTTACATACTTGAACACAAACCGAGTCTCGTACAGTAGCTCGGAGAGTAAACAGGATGTGCCCTCCGCAGAGCTCGGGGTGTTTCCGCCCTCAGAGCTGACTCACAGGAGGTAAACACACCCTTTAACTCATGTTCTAAAGTATTTTTATTTATTCGTTTATGTCTGTGATTCTTAAAGTTTTACGTGGAAACAAAAAACTTAACCACGCGGATGATAAAAAAATGAAGCAAATAAAGGGTAGATAAAATGATAAACAAACAAACAAACTACAAATAAAATAAAGTAAGGCATAAGAATTCATGAAACCACACTAGGGTGTGTCTATGTGTAATCACCACATACAGGTCATTAATACAGCTAAACCGGAATTCATTTTTCTTTGCTGAGTTTGCTTTAAATGAACAGAGCTGATTAATATCCTTTGTTCTTATCAACTTATAATATTGGTATTAATATTTTAGTAAGGTACTACAACTTACCAAGAAGCTCTATCCATTCTCTTTGACGTCACTTCTCTCTCAAGCAGATAAATCGGTCTGTGCCCTGAAACTGAAAAGTCACTCGGCTCTGATCTGTCTCGCTGATTAACTGGATAATTATTTTTTCTGTGCATGTGTGTTTTAGGGGGATATTCGCATTCACATGATCTACAAATCTGCCGGTGAAGAGGCAATTAACGATCTCCTTGGTGGTAAGCTGATGGTTCATGTACTGACCAGGCTTCTGATGTGCTTTAATTAATCTTACATACTGAATGTGTGTCCGTCTGTTTATAAGGCGCTCTACCAGAACCACCTTTTCCCAGCCCTCCATTTCCAGGGTCAAAAGTTGTGCACAGGAGGAAAAAGAGACAGGTATGAGTCTACTAAATGGTAAAGCGGTCTGCACTTATGCAGGGTCTTTTCACCTTAGAAGGGTGCTACAAAGTGCTTTAAAATCTGTCTCCCATCCACGCACACACACTTACACACTCACACACTAATGGTGGCAGCTTGACTGCCATTGAGAGCTGCTTGAAGTCAGTGTGCCCAAGGATATTTAGGCAGTATAGTAACCGGGGAAGGAAGCGCCGGCCCCGGACAGTCCTCTACCACCTGAACCACAGCTGCTCAGATGGCAGAGGAAAATGATCACCAATAGCAGCGGAGGCGTGCAGATGCTTATATTTTGTGCATGCCTGCATGAGTGTAAGACAGAGAGCTAATTATGCTACCAAGGCTGTTGTCTTGATTACACTGCTTTCCGTCAATATGTTTTATGTTAATTCATAAAGAGTGCGCTGTTTCCAAGCGTTCCTCCCACTCAACAGCTCTCCAGCCCGCTCTTCTCCTCTTCTCGTCTTCTTCGGTTTCATGAAATATTTATCTTATAAGTAGAGGCTGCTTCCCTCCTCGCCTTTTCTCAGACATAGTCAGGTGTCTGCAGCTGTCTGTCTCTCAGCCCTGAAAGCTGCGCTCATATTTACTTTGATTTGGGCTCACAGACAAACCTGGTTTGGCTTTTGCTAAGCTGATGCTCTTTGATTTGTCATTTATTTTTCTTTGAGCCTCGAGTTGACCTTTGTTTTTACTGTACTCTTTTGAAATTCTCTTTAATTTTTTTATTTAGAAAAAGATGGCGTCTGCCTCCCGTTAATATGATAAAACTGTCGTCTCTTTTCAGGCTCCACGTTTGTCACGAAGTGTAGAAGATGAGACCAAATACATCGAGCTGATGGTGATCAATGACCATTTAATGGTAAGCTTATTAGAGACTACAAAAAATAGACATGAATGTGACCTGAAGCCAGAAATCGTGTTATGCTGGCCCACTGACCACAAATCTCTCTAGATTGAAGTGATGCAGGTGTGAAGCGTCACTTTTTATCACGACTGTCTGACTGTCGCATCACAAACAGTCATAGTAGAAAGAGTGCACATCCCTTTTCAATTCTACGGACTTACTTAGAAGGTCATAATAAAACTCAGTTGGTGCTTATCAGGTTTAAAATTATTTAATTTCAACCTCAGGTGCACAGCAACTCAAAATACTACACAGAGACTGTATTTATTTACTAAAAACAGTTTTGTTTGCAATATTGTTGCAGTTCATTGAAGTTTGCAGACGTCCCTTTATGCCTAACTCTCTTGAAGTCATATGACAGCATTTCATGGGTTTGGGGTTAAAGTCTAGGTTCACACTTGACTTTAGAGTATTTTGGTATAAAGAGGAGTCCATGGTCAACTCAATGACTGTAAGTTGCCAAGGCGCCGTTACTGCAAAACGCCCAAAATCATCACCCTTTCACCACCGTGTTTCACAGTTGGTATGAGGTGCTTTTTTGCTGATGCGCTGCTTGGTTTTCTCCAAATGTGGCGCCGTAATGACAGCCAGACATCTCCGCTTTGGTCTCGTCTCTCTAAAGGAGATTCAGCTTTTCAAACCTTAGCCGTGCTGCCATGTTGTTTTTAGAAAGGAGAGGCTTTCTCCTGGGAACCCTTCCAAACACACCAAGTTCAGTCATCTTTGACATTTAACATGCTAACTGAGGCTGTAGATTTAAATTTCTTCGAGCATTAGAAAATCTGCTCTTCTGGTTCAATTTGCTGCGTCGTCCACTCCTGGGAAGATTGTGGCATTGTTTTGACACACACCATGAATGCCTCAGACCAGCAAAGTGCCAAAACGTCTGCTTTTTATAGAGGTGCTCACACTTGGTGATGATCAATTATTAAATTCCATTTGAGTATCAGTACCTGGCTGCTACTTATCATCTTAATTCCTATGAAGGCAGAAAGGGTGTACTTAGTTTTTCACAGGACTGCGTATCCAAACAATTCTGTCAATATTAAGAGTCGTAATAATTCATTTTACATTTTATGCTTCAAAGATGTAAAATACAGCTAAGATGGAAAAGTTTGGACTCATATACACTTGTTCTTGTAAATTAATTTTGCAGAAAGATTCATGTGGTCATCCACATAGATAGATATTCACGTAAATCTTGGTGTTACCATTTCCAGTAAACAATAGTCAAACAGGGGGTTGCACGGTGGTCCTGTGGTTACCACTGTCACATCACAACAAGAAAGGCCATGGGTTTGAATCTGCTAGCGGGATAAAGATGTTCCGTGTGGCGTTTGCATGATGGCTCACCCACCCATATGACCCTGAATTGGACAAGAAGAAGATGGATTGATGAATACTGAAACAGGAAGAAATAGTTGAAGCATGTCAGGCTTTGGATTTAAGACATGTATGAAATTAGACTCATTCCATTGTTTGTTGTGTGGTTTCTTGGGTTTTGTTAAAAGAAAAACATCTTTTAAATAGCTCAGAGTCTACAGGAAGCTGGTTGGGCTGAGAGTCAAGGCTGTAAACAAAGTAAGAGCATGCACTTCAAACGCTGCCTTTACTGAGCATGAAAAAACATTCTGATCAACTAAGATCCACTGGAATGGAATTGACTTTGTTTTTATATCATAAAAGCAACATTAAGACTGAATCCAATGTGCAGACACAGGCTTCTTCCATGCATTAAAATGGCTTAAAGTAAATTTGTTCCAGATTATGAAACCCATTTATATTAATTTATCCTTCTTGTCTCTCTTTCTTTGTTTTTTTTTTCTTTCTACAGTATAAGAAGCACCGGCTTTCCGTCGGGCATACGAACAACAACGCTAAGACAGTGGTCAATATCGCTGACATGGTAAGAACTGTATCGATCCGCTTCTTGGAAAGCTTGCCACAAGCACTCCCAGGTACTGGAGTCGAGCGCACGCTGCACTGATTTCTCATTTAACCAACCTCACTCTCCCCATTTAAAGCCTCTCCTGGCCCATAATATGCCGCGAGCAGCCATTAACCGCCCAGTTATGAGGTTTTCAGATGACTGGATGTCAAAAGCAGTGGTGGCATCCCGACAGCTCAGAGGCAGATTTTAAGTGTTTGATTATTTGTAGCCACGTCTGTGTGTTGTATTACTGAAATCTGAGCTGGGACAGGGTCACGTCTGTAAGCTGAGAGGCTGGTGAAGCTGGAGAAAGGTCATGCTTTTTGTTGTGCCCTTGAAGAAGATCATATGAAGCAGGCTTTATTTAGGAGGCACGCATTGATTTCTTTCATCTATGCTAAACACTATAGCATACACCTGGAAGAAATGTTGGAATAAGAGCTGGAAAAGAAATAACGCAACAATGGTCTGGAGCAGGTTTAGTGTCTGTGGGTATTGTTCCTTCTGCACTTTTGGCAGCAGTGAACTCTCCACACAGATGCACCAGCAGAGGCAGATAGTTTGAGTTTGTAGGGGCCACAATGGGATTAAATCATGCACACTGACCCCTCCATCCCTGCACTGACAAACCATTAGCATTTATTTTGAATGCAGACACTTTGCTCTCCTCCGGTGTTTGTCTGGCCCGAGGCACCTGCAGATTTGCGTCTTATGAAAGCAAACATTATTATTTACAGCAGAGTTTGCTCCCACTGTGTCCTTCAGACGGTTACCTTTGTTTACTGTCTGTCTGGTTTCTTATGATGTGCCGCAGCTGTCTGGTGGCAGGATCATACTGAGCATTTGATCACTGTCGTATTGAACAGCTGGAGATGCCGATGCTCATGACACATCAAACCGAATATTTTTGCCACTTTCTGTTACACAAGTATTTAAACCTTCTTGACATTTTTCCTGATATCAAGTTTGCTTTTTCCACAGATTTTCAGGGAACAACTTAATACCCGAATTGTGCTCGTTGCAATGGAAACCTGGTCAGCTGACAACAAATTTAACATTGACGATGACCCCATGGTGACCCTGAAGGAGTTCATGAAGTACAGGAAAGACTTCATCAAGGAGAAATGTGACTCTGTTCACCTCTTCTCGTGAGTATGCCAGTTAGGAAAATAAAATGTTTTTTTTCCCCTTATACACTCAGCATCTTTTGATAAAACACCCTTTTCTTTCATCAGAGGGTCTCGCTTTCATAGCAGCTGGGGTGGAGCTTCCTATATGGGCGGAGTTTGCTCTCTCACCAAAGGAGGGGGCGTCAATGAGGTGAGTGAAAATTAAATAATTTTAAAGGCAAGGCAAGGCAAGGCAAGTTTATTTGTATAGCACAATTCAACAACAAGGTGATTTAAATGATGCAGACAACGTGGAGTTCAATCACAGTGGTCAGTTTACATTGATCACCACGAACACCGACTGTTTTCTGTGATTAAATGAGGGATACAGTGCTGTGCAAAAGTCTTGAACCAACCCTCATTTCTATATTTTGCCATTTTTAACGTGGTCTTGAGCAATACTTCTTCAGGGTTTTCTTTGGACATTGGCTGCTTTTTCGCCCACTTTCAGACGAATACTTTTTTGTTTGTTTGCTTGTTTGTTGTTGAGTCCCTAAACACTGAGCTATGAATCATTCAAGCATTAATAACGGGATGAATCATAGTTGTGTCTACACATAACAAACAACTTAGCGAAGAACTAATTTTAAATGGTGTCTTTAGGCACATGGGTCCAACTAATGGAGTCACCTATCCAATTTTTAATTTTCAATCCAATATGTTCAGTAGGGGTCAGGCGAGAGGTACAACAGTGAGTGTCTACAGCCATCTATAAAACACGGTGGAGGCTCTGTCATGGTTTGGAGCTGTATTTTAGCCAGTGGTGTTGGAGATCTTGTAAAAATCAACGGAATTATGAGAAAAAGAAAAGTACCATCGGATTCATATAATTTCAATTTTCTTTCATTTAAATTAATTACTGTTTTTTCTGCTTTACAACAAGATTTCCTACAATAAATCAAAGATTCTTGGTCTTTTTTTCATTGATTCACTTCATTCTCTCTTCCTCTGCATTTTTTCTTCAGTATGGGAAAACTAATGAGATGGCCATTACCCTCGCACAGTCTCTTGGACAGAACATCGGCATCTTCTCGGACAAGAAGAGGATCCTTAACGGTAAACCGTTAAATCTTAATGATCCCTTCTGTCTTCTCTCACGCTCTTCATGAGATTTAACACTGATTATTATTTGTTATTTTTGTTTTTTGTTTTGTTTTTTGTTGAGGTTTCATCATCTCCATTCTCATATATCTTGTAAATGCACCCCAGAAAAGGAGAGGAGGAATGAATGGCTGGGCATGTGTTACAACCTAATAGAATAATTAACTATACTATCTATAATAATTAATATCTTTATTTTTTCTATACTTACGTCACAGAACAATATTTTTTTGCTTGTTTGCTTTGTGTTTTTAAGTTTTCTTTTCTGGACTTTTCTATATATTTATGCATTTACACACATGCAAAGGCATCTAACTTTAACCGTCTCCTGCAATATGAGGTTAACTAGTAAAATATGTGTAAAAAACACATGTAAATACCCGCATTTTTTTGTCTTTTCATTTTCCTTCTCCAGCATTATGTGCTTTTATGTTTTTCTTTTCCAAACCTCCCTAATTTTATTATTACTGTGTCCAGTATTTTACACATCTGTACACTACATATGAATTGCACTTGTTTTTGTAAATATTGTCAAATTTCCCCCCTAACAATAATAAAAACACACATTCTTCTTAAAACTCAATTTTGATGATATCACAAATGTATTTTTCCAGGTGAATGCAAGTGTGATGATCGCTGGGCCGGCTGTATCATGGATGACATTGGGTAAGTTCCTTTTCAAAGTGCATTTCCTGATCTCATCTCACAGCTGAATTCTTGTCAACTCTCACAGATGCCGATGATTCAGTCTCATCAAAGCATTTTAACAAATTCTGACACAGCATGGAGTTGGATGCAATGTTACCCAGACTATAAGTTGCTTTCGTTCCCTTCCCTGTATGAATATTTACTTAAATATCGCTATAACTGCAGTTATCAATAAGTGTCATCCTGCCTTGTCAAAGCTATGTGTTAATATGTAAACACAAAGTTTACATGTGTGTCTCTTATGTATTTAAAACCAATTAAATCTCAAATATCAATCTATTTATCCATTTAAATTACATGTATGTCATTCACTGCTGTGTTCTTGTACCTTTATAATTCACCACTAGGGGACAGTCCAGGTTTAATTTCCAGTTGCTATCTTCTTGTTATATAACATTGAGCATTTCTCTGCATAAAGGCCTTCTGTAATGTCTTATTTGCTTAGATAAGAAAATAGATGATTAAAATATTTTTGTGGACTGCACAGGCCTGCTTGGCATCATGCCACTGTGAGTGTCTGTGTGTGATCTGTGTGTGTGTTGTCTGTCTGTGTGCGTGTACCTCTCTTCTTATATACTTCTTACAATTCCCCCCCCCCCCCCCCCCCCCATCCCGAATGGGACAGCAGGTGAGCTGAAGCTTGTGAGCGTTGCTTGTGCTGGTTTTGAACCAAATGGCTGCGTCGGAGGGAGGTTGTCAGTCATCACAACCTTTCCCTTTGTCATCCAAGGGCACTACAGCCACTGTGGCCCCAGCTTCTCATTTTACCTAGATGATATGAACAAATACAGCTTGATGTCCTGTTTGTAATACACTGGCTGTATTTTTCATGATCACTTTGTAAAATATCACATACTTAGTGTGTATTTTTCAGTTTTTGGGCAATGTTACTGACTGAATAGCTGATAAATGTCATTGATTTGTTTTTCCCGATTGCCGAGAGGCTTCTTCTCCACCCTGCTGTTTAAAAATTAAAACTTCTCATTACTGATTTTTGTTCATCGTTATCCAGTTGATACAGTCTGCAATGTCATTCTCATCTTGGGTCAATATTTGTCTCATTCTCCTGTAACAACACAACAAGTACACTTCCTAAACACTGAGATCCTGCTCTATTGGCTTACCTTAATAAACCACCTCTATTGTCACAAGGTCACATGACAGAGGACAGGTGACTTTGTGCTTATTTAAACCTGTCACCTGTGAACAGACCCAAGCAATTTCCCTAAAATCGAGTCAGTGGTGTTTCAGACGATTGTATTCAATGAGCGGCCTCTGAAGTTTATTTTTAATCCCTCAGCACCTGCATGTCTGATTTTCTTCACCTGACTACCTTTAACTAGTTTTTTCACAGGATGTAGCTCCTCTGTTTGCTTGTGTGTTGCGCGAGTGCGTGTCTGAGTGGATTTGTGTTAAAATACAGACGGGACACAAATTAAAGGAAAGAGAAAAACAAGATAAGTAATGAAAAGACTTCCTCGTTAGATGTTTTAATCAGCGCTGTCCAACACTCAAGTCTCTCACAGGTGTTTGCGAAGACAGCAAAATGATTCACATCATTTTCACACTCATTAAATCATTCAGTGATATTTGTACAGTTTTCATCCTGGAAGTGGCCTCTGCCTTTTTATAGGATCAGTCAGAGCAACTTCATGTAGGTTTGCAATATTTGACACATTTCTTTAAGGGGCCAAAGGCTCCCAAAGCTGTGCCAGCAAAGCTCAGGTTTTTCCTTTAATATGTCACCCATCTGTGGGTATGTGTGCTCCTATGCAGTGTATACAGTAGCTTTTCTTAAGATCTTAAATCCTAACTACACCTTGTATAAACTGAAGTTTCTTAAAAAAAAACACATTTTCCATTAAGGTTAAGTTAGGATTTGGTAGCAGTTAAATTCTGTAGGTTTTTCTATTTTTATTTCCTTCCTTCTCCTGTGAGAATGGGTGTTGCCATCAGCAAACCGGGTCAAAATATGTATTTCAAAGGGAGCAACCTTAAAGCCTTTAATATTTTTTAATTTAATGAGGCCAGATAGCCTAAAACGCACAGTACCAAGAATAGACAGGCACGACAAAGACTCAAATCCCACTTCACAATTTTAATGCAGAGATTAAGAAATTGAGAAATGGCTAAGCTGCTGATGAGCGTCCTAATAACCACCAGGTGTTATAAGCTGACTGTAACGGAGCGAAGGAAGGAAGAAGGTTGCTAGCGAAATAGTTTGGTTTTTATAGTGGTCTTTTTATTTCTATTTTAAAAATATAATACATATTTTGATCATATTGTGTGCATGCTGTGAAATAAAGAGTGAATAATAGTGTTATTCCATGTGGTACCAACTGGGGAATCACACAAGCATGTTTCTTCTTTGCTTCACCTCATCTTGATGTTTAAAAGGGAATGAAAGCTACAAGATTTCAAGAACAAATCCCGTATAAGAGCCGGGACAGCAATAAACCTTATTAATTCCCAAAACTTGCAGAAATATTGTAGTGTACTTCATCCATTACCTCCTCTTTATATAACCATCGTCATCATTGGTGATGGCTTCATTTAGTCAAATTACACATGAAACATCAGCCAAAGCCTCTCCCACCCTCGACTCTCTCATTATTGCATTGTCTGGTTTGGCAGGCCTGATGAGCCACTCTAACCTTTTCCTGCAGAATAATCAGGATTAAGACTAACAGTGCAGAAGAACATAATAATATTTAAGTGCTGCTCACTGTTGGGATAATGCCATTAAAAGCATCAGCCTGGCCAGGCATTTTCAAGCTCCGCTGAGATCGGACACTGAAGTCCGGATGGATGTGCCATCCAGCTGGACTTTAGCCTTTAATTATAAATGAATTGAAGCAATCACAGTGAGAATTAAAGAGCTGATGACACTCTCAGCAGAGCTTGATTTCTATTCTGAGCAACTCATTAAAAAAATTAGTCAGATATTCTTTTTGTTCTTTTGGGGCTTCAGTGTCAAATGATAATGCAATGCCGGCTTAAAAATGACTCATCGATAATATTAGGCTTGTTTTCCAGGACAACGTAAAAACGGCACATCTTAGAATCCATTTACAGCCCGCTCATATCTCCGTACGATGTTCACAGAGTCAGTTGTGCTAAATGTCTGTCTCCATGTTATTATAAGGATCTCCTCTGAACTGTGAGTATAGTGAACCTGCCGTAAAACCTCTAATATTTAAAGTGTGTTTTATGTTTGGTAAAAAAGAAGCAATTTTAAGTATATTAATAAAAAAACAGTTCACACTAGTAACTGTAAAATTGTGTAAAACTAAATTGTAATTAAGTAAATGCACGATACAAAGACTGAACGGGTTAAGGTGCTTAAAACTGTGTTTTTTCAGTCTTTTGTTCTTTGGTGTTGGCAGGGAGGAAACCCTCTCACGCACACAGTAAAATCTGCACACGTGGTTTATTTTGTGTCCGCGTTAACAGCCCGATGCGTTCTTGTTGTTTTGAACAGTTTTTACCTGCCCAAGAAATTCTCTGACTGCAATGTGGAGGAGTACTATAACTTCTTGAACAGCGGTGGAGGAGCCTGCCTGTTCAACAAACCTCTGAAGGTACATCATACTTTCAACCAAATGCTACATACGTATATAATCTATATTTACTGGAAAGTTCATTAGGTATGCCTTGCTAGTATCAGGGTGGACCCTCCTTTGCCTTCAGATCTGCTTCTTCGTGACATCCTGGAAACATTCCTCAGAGATTTTGCTCCATTCAAATGATAGCATAACTCAGATGCTGCAGATTTAATCAGCTGCACATCCATGATGTGAATCGCCCGTTCCATTACATTCAGCTCTGTGATATGGTGTGTTTTCCTGCTGAATGAAGTAATCAGAGATGCTCTTTTGCATACCTTGGTTGTAACAAGTAGTTATTTGAGTTACTGTTCCCTTCCTGTCAGCTGGAAGCAGTCTGATCATTGACCTCTGACATCAAACAAGGAATTTTTGTCCTGCTGTTCACTGGAGATTTTGTCTTTTTTTGACCATTGTCTGTAAACCCCAGAGATGGTTGTGCAGGAAAATGCCAGTAGATTGGGAGCTGTTAAAGCTCCATGCCACGTTTAAAGTAGCTGGAATCGCCTTTATTCTAATGCTCGGGTTAAATTTCAGCAGGTCTTCCAGACCATGTCTACATGCCTAAATGTAGTGAGCTTCAGCCATGTGATTGGCTGATTAGATATTTGTATCAACAAGCAGGTGAACAGCTATACCCAATGAAGTGGCTGGTGAGTGTATATATTAATTTAGCTCTTTATTCACTCAGCTGTTAGACCCTCCAGAATGCGGCAATGGCTTTGTGGAGCCAGGAGAGGAGTGTGACTGCGGAAACCCAGCGGTGAGTTAAACATCCGCGGATGAATGAAAAATACACAGATATATATACTGAAGGCTTAACCTTTATGATCATCCAAGGTCAAAGAGATGAGTTACAGCAAAATAAACAATCAAAGAAAAAGGGTTAACATCTGAAGCAGTGAAGTAAAGTCATTGGAGAAATTAAGGCAAAGAATAAACTGTGTTGAGAAAAGTTTTTCTTCCTTTCAGGAATGTGCAAAAGAAGGAGAGAACTGCTGCAAGAACTGCACCCTGACTCAGGGCTCTGTTTGTAGCAATGGACTCTGCTGCAATAACTGCCAGGTACTAAACCGGACAGTAGCAGGTTTTAAGTGGTTTTTATCTAAATATACTGATCTTTATAAACAGATATGGAGCTGCAGAGTATGGTGGATTTTTGGTTTAGTCACATTCAAGCAGGGTTTGGTTGCATGCAGACAAACAGTCCATGTGGAGAGCAGAAGCTGAAATACTATTAGCTACGATCTGATGGGGATTTAGTTTTAAATCAGCTTTTCAAAAATGTATCTGTGTAAAATCTAACAATGACTGACAAAACAGGAAGTGTTGAACTAGATATCCTTTTTCCTACATTGGAAGCACTGAAAAAATAGCCGTGGTCTCCGGGGATTATGCCACTTTCAGGCACTCCTCCGCTACTGAAACTGAAACGGAAACTATTTAGGACCATTAAATCCTACAAGAAAAGATATGGACATAGTTAACATTGATGGGGTGTGTTTTAGCTGTGAATGGGCAGACTTGTCACACACTTTACTTTATGATGGCAAAAAACGTTTGACTTTTTGTTTTTTTCTGCCGGACGTGGAATGAAACACAAAACCTTTTCCGATTTAATTTGTCTTGTGTGCTGATACAGATGGAGTTCAGGGGAATTGTGTGCAGAGATGCGGTGAATGACTGTGACATCCCAGAAATCTGCTTGGGCAATTCCAGCCAGGTGAGCACGGATTTTTCCTCCTAAACATCTGCTCATACTTAGATTTGCATCACTGTATTTTTGAGGCTTTCTCTATTTTTTGCAGTGTCCACCAAATGTGCACAAGATGGATGGTTACACATGTGAAAAAGACCAAGTAAGATCTTGATGAGTTTTATGTGATCTTGCATTAAAATGTTTAAAAACCTCTCAGCTGATTGGCATGCACTTTGTTAAGAATCACCTTGTTTGCCTGTAGGGTCGCTGCTTCAGTGGAAGGTGCAAAACCAAAGACAGACAGTGCAAGTTCATTTGGGGAGAAAGTAGGTGTTTTCTCTCATGTGCATTCCAACGCAAGGAGATCTAGAGGAGCTGCACAGAAAACACCCTCGTATTATTCTCCTTAAAATTGCTTGTGTTTCCCTCAGAGGCAACAGCAGCTGACAAGTTCTGCTACGAGAAGCTTAACATTGAAGGGACAGAAAAAGGCAACTGTGGAAAAGACAAGGACACGTGGATCCAGTGTAACAAGCAGTAAGCCAGTCGTCTGTGCCTCCTGTGGAGCTCTGGGTTACTTTCCTCTCCTGCTGATATGTGTTTGCACCTTTTGTGTTCAGGGATGTTCACTGTGGCTATCTGCTGTGCTCCAACATCTCTCCTGCTCCACGACTGGGAGAGCTGCAGGGAGGGCTGACTTCATTCTCTGTAGCCCAACACAGTGCCTCTTTGGACTGCAGGTAGCCAAAGGAACAAAAAAGAAAACACCTAAAACAGTCTATAATGATCATTTGTGATCTGTGTTTAGTCTATGGAATACTATTGTTTGTGCAGCACTGAAGGAGGAACGCTCTTAAAAAAATCTCCTCGCTTGTTGCTCTCTCAGTTGTTTACAAAGCACATAACTCTAGCATCAAGTAAATCCTTCATTGATTGTTAGAGACCCACCGAGCCAGGAAAACTACATTCTTCTAAACATCACAGATGAACTAAGAAACAGCAGCCTGCACATCACGCCACGTTTACTGCAAGCCAACATAGCCTTTCAAGTCACTCAGTCTTGTTTGCTCTTCAGTGGTGCTCACGTGGTGATCGACGGAGATATAGACCTGGGATACGTCGAGGACGGGACGGCCTGCGGCACAGACAGCATCTGCTTCAACCACAAATGTCTCCCCATCCAGCAGTTCAACTTCAGCACCTGCCCAGGGACGACTGACAAGGCCATTTGCTCTGGAAATGGGGTACACGCCAACAGCGAACTCATACACCAACGCCTAGAATTGATCCAATCATATAATATAATATAATATAATATAATATAAGTGTTTCCCACTTATAGTATTTGGGAAGTATCTATTTAGCTGCTGTCGGGGTTTTCTTTTTATTTTAATGTTTTGATGCCTGATTGTGGACTTGAAATAACTTGAGAAACATAAAGACTTGAGTCACCATATTTTGTGGTTGCAATCAGACCAACTTGAATTTTGACCCATAAAGTGCCCATAACAGACTTCGACAAATATCTAATTATGTTACATTTTCATCCTGCAGGTGTGCAGCAATGAGCTGAAGTGTGTGTGTAACCAGGGCTGGACAGGAGAGGATTGTAGCTTCATGTTTCCTGTGGCCAAAACCACAGCCTCAGTTTCAGGTAGACATTTTATCTGCCCTCTGCACCTGTTCCACTTGTTCCTGCCTCTGTCTCTACATCACATTTTCCCTCCAGTCATATTTCAGGGCTGCTCTGCACACTTGTCCCTCTGTAAAAACCCCACCCCTCTTCCCAACCTGCTACACCCGTTTCATTTCTTTCTTCATTGTCCTTCCACTTCACCACAGATATGTCATCCTTTTTGTTGCTTTTCAATTGTCTTTTAATTTTTGTTATTTTTGGGGGCTCACGTCTGCTCATTAAACCTGCTGCATTTGTATTCACTGAACCTTGCATGTCATTCTTTTTGTTTGTCATTATTTTCACACTCATTCTTTGTCGACAGGCCGATGTCTTTGACGGAGTGATTTGAGGTCAGATTTAGGTTCCTTTTTCATTGTGTTTGTCTTGTCTTTGATGTCATTTCCCGCTCCTCCTCGTCTTGTCTCACTCCAACTTCAGTCCCATCACAGTTAGATAATTACAGCCCTCATTCAATTGAGAAGCAAGCAGTTTTTATTGTTACCCTGAATGGGAAGCACTTGTAGGTTCCCCCTCAGAGTAGTGTTGGAGGGTGACTGAGGTTTTGGTGTTTTTTTTCTCCCGTGTCTTCCTGATGAACTTTTCTTGCTAAATGTTCTGTGTTTTTGTGCTCTGCTGCACTGTTTTGTGGTTTGTGTATCCCCATGTGTCTGCATTGTTCCAGATACAAGAGACACACACATCTCAGTTAATACACATTTGGCTTCCCACTCTACTCTCTTCCTCTGTCTCAGGTATCAACAGCACTAACATCATCATCGGGGCTATTGCGGGCTCTATCCTCTTCCTCGCCCTAATACTGGCTGTAACAGCCTGGTGCTACAAGTGAGTCTACACATAGTTTGTGCATGTCTGATGATGAGTGATGAGTGGAAATAATAATAAATAAAAGTATGAACTTTCTGGATTGTTATAAGATTGCTGTTTTCTTTACAGGAGCTACAAGCAGAAATGCTACATCGAGTCTGAGGTTCACCGGAGATTCTGCCGGTTTGCACACTTTAACATCTTTTTCTTACTCTGTTATTTAAAGCGTGACTCTAAAGTGCATGACAGAGCTGCAGCTTGTTTGAGTGTGTTATTGTTCTCTCAGTAACTTTTTCTTTCCTTGTTTTGTTTTGTTTTTTTGCAAAGACCACAAAACCTGTAGTTAATACTCAGTCGTTTCTTTGTGCTCAAATGATCCAAAACCCGGAGCAAGATCTTAAATACAAATCTGCAGCGAGACCCTGAGGAAATCTGAAATATCCCCGCCCTGCATAATAACAAAAATGACCAAAAATGTTTTCTAATCTGCTACAAGTAATCGTCTTGCATTTAAATGTCATCTACATGAAGTTATATAATCAAAAGGAAAACTAAATATCAAATGTAAAAATATGCATTATGAGGGCCATGAGTCTGTGGTGGGCCCCGATCGTACTGCATGTGGCTCCAGCAGGTGATTTACAATAACAAAGTTTTAAATCAACAGACTTGTAATTCACTTTTTTAGCATAATTTGTAACATTTATAAATGGATACATTTTACTCTTAAGAGCTTGGAAAAGAAGGCAGATTGACTTCTTCAGCTTTGTAAAGATGGGTTGGTGAAGTTGTTTCATTGATTTTTACAATTCTAAAACAACTGGCAAGAAATAAACCCCGCTGGGGTCTGTCTCCTCGATAGAAGAAACCAAACGGCCACTCCACAAACGTCCTTCTTCCTTTTATATACATTTTATGGACATCCTTTATTTATTTGTATGACCTATTTTCATCGTTGGCAAGAAAAGGTTGTAAGAAAGTGACGAATATCAGGTCACGAAAAGTTGTTTTGAAAATTACCTTCAACAAGCCAATTATTAATGAGGTCAGAAATCTTTTACATTTGGGTTTTTTTGTACCACTTCTTAAAGTAAAAAGCAAGAAGTAGCCAAAACACTCTTTGCATATTTATATTGCCAGTAAAAGTCTTTGAAATGCTTATGAGTGTTTTTATTATAGAAAATAGAGAAAACATACAGTGGGGCAAAAAAGTATTTAGTCAGCCACCATATATATATATATATATACATATATATATATATATATACATATATACATATATATATGTGTATGTATATATATATATATATATATATATACATATATATACATATACACATATATATATATATATATATATATACACACATATATGTATATATATATATATATGTATATATATATGTATATGTATATATATATGTGTATGTATATATATATGTGTATGTATATATATGTATTAAAAAAAACATTTTTCCCTTTTTTTAGACATGAGAGTATAATGATGTTAGCCAACTGGACTGAGCTAGAACAAAAATAGGGAGAAATGTAAATGGGGGCTCTTAGTGCAAGCTTAGTGCAATAACTGAACAACTAATTACATAATGAAAAATTCAAAGCAGTCACCAGAGTAGAAGAAAACAAAATGTGGCACAGATCATAAATGGACTATAAAAAGCTTTTAATTAAAATATATGCAGGTGGCTGTTTCCTGTCATGGTGTTCATCTCTGCAGCATCTAAATGAATTCTTCTGTACTTCCAGGCAAATGCCTCCAGGTGACTATGTCACAAAACCTGGGGATGCAGATTCATTTTACAGCGACATGCCTCCGGGTGTAAGCACAAACTCGGGCTGCAGCTCCAAGAAGAGGTCAGCCTGCCTGTCGCACCTGCAGATTTGCACCCCGTCCTTCACTCCCTCCATCCCATCCATTTCTCAGAACCGCTCACTGTTTGCCTTCAGGTGTGCTATCTCACCATCACTCAGTCATTTGCTGGCAAGTGTGTGCGTGTGCATCACCGGTGTAGATGAGCTCAACATGTTTTCGTGCTTTCATTAGGTGTCTTACCTTTTTCTGGAAATGACCAAAATGCAGAAACCTGTGAGCATTTTGGCAGTTTTGCATCAAGTGCTTTCATCTCATGTCATATTCATCTGTCATGAAATGTTTTCATGGCTCATAATGATGACATGGCATCTTCATCTTCTGATTCATTTACCTCAGCCTCATTTTAGCCTCATTTGCAGCAGACTTGCAGCATCTTAGGAAGACGTTACTGAACTTTTTTTTTTTTCCTTCTCTCATGTGACCTAGATCTAATGGCCTGTCCCACTCGTGGAGTGAGAGAATTCCAGATGCCAAACACATCACTGACATCTGTGAAAATGGGCGACCAAGAAGCAACTCGTGGCAAGGTAAGCGGTGCTTTTTTTTGTTTCTCAGGATGAAAGAAAATGAATGTGTTTGTTCAGGACAGGAAACAGTGAAAGAATCTAACTCACGTTCTGATCTTTAGGCTAAATTCAAACCACAACTAACAAACCAATTGTAGCCCTTCTCATACAGGCCTGCTTTTTCATTATCATCCCATTAAATACTTAGCATGTGAATCTAAATGTGCACTTCTGTTTTGTTTGTCTTCAGGAAACCTGAGCGGTAATCGTAAGAAACTGAAAGGAAAGAAGTTCCGTGCTCGCTCGAACTCCACAGAGTAAGTAATATTTGGGAAACTGATTAAGTTGTGATGTCAGTGAACGCTCTACTTGCAGATAGAGAGACACCGTAGTAAAAAACACTAATGTATCAGGATCTATTAAAGAATCAAGCTGACATTATCTTTATAATTTTCATTCTTTATTTTAGTAAATCTCACAAAAAGACCAAAACCAACAGTTTTTAGGGAAAAGGAGCAAATTTAGATCAGTATTTTCACCTGTGGATTACTGAATAGTTATATTTACAACACTGGCAGTCACATTGGGAACCCTTTAGTCTTGGCCAGACAGCCAGACTCTGAGGATGACAGTTTAGGCCAGCAGGTGTCTGTGCCAAGACCGTGCACCGGTCACTGTTTATGAATGCAGATACGATTTTATAAAGGTAATGAAATCCAAAGCAATATCAGAAGGTAGTTGATAGTTTCAAGATTACATTTCTGTGCTGCATTCCCTCCTTTGCTCTCCAAGTCAACTGTTTACTGCCATGTGATGTGACTACCAATGACCCACAGAGTCTGCATGTTCATATGCACATATACAGTCATATGAAAAAAAAGTTTTTGCAGGACTCTATGCACATCTGTCTGTCTCTCTCACAGCTTTGCCACTGCACACGCTGCAGGCTTGGGATCATTGTCCTGTTGCATGACCCAGGCCAAGCTTTAGCTGTTGGACAGATGACTCAAGAAAGCTTTGGTACAGAAGAGGTCAACCATGCACTCTTCTGTACCAAAGCTTTCTCGAGTCATCTATCTAACAGCTAAAGCTTGGCCTGGATCAAGCTCTGCTTGGCCCAAATCATAACCCCTCCACCACCATGCTTGCCAGTTGGTATGAGGTGTTTGTGCTGATATGCGGTGTTTGGTTTTCTCCAAATAAGGTGCTGTGCATTATGGCCAAACATCTCCACTTTGGTCTTATCTGTCCAAAGGACACAATTGAAGGAATGTTGTTGTTGATAAGATGCAACTCTGCAAACCTAAGCCATGTTGCCAACTTGTTTTTCTTCAAAAACAAGGCTTTGTACTGGTAACTCTTCCAAACTAGCCAAACAAGTTCAGTCTTTTTTCATTTGTGCTGTCATGAACTTTAACAAATAACAAGCTAACTGATGCCTGTTGAGTCTGAGATGTAGCTCTTGAGTTTTAAGCAGTTTCTTTGAGAATTACACTGTCTGAGCTCGGGGAGAACTTACTGAGACGTCCGGTCTTGGGAAGATTGTATTATTTGTGTATTAAAACACACCTGAATGCTTCAGACCATTACTCTGTGTTTGTAGAAATCATAACATTAGCAGGAAGAGACTTAACTGCAGTGCTTGTGTTTATTGTAACAGCAGTGTGCAGTTTCAGTATTGTGTGGGCAACAATTAATTATTATGACTTTTTTTTATTTGTGGCTTTTCATCTTTGGCCACAGTTAAATGGAGACAGAGAGGGTAGAACACGTATGCTCAATCAGTTTATTGTTGGTTTTGGTCTTTTTATTAGATTTGTTGACACTCAACAAATAAATGATAAAGTTTGATATTCTTGTCATTAAATAATTTCTGTAAAGAAAATGAAACGATGCTTCTGTTTGTATCAGACAGAAAAATGTAATTGTATCTCGTTTTGCATTGTTCACATTGACCTGCTCTATCAACGTGAACTCTAAGCTTCTGTTTGGCTTTTGAGGCCGAAGCTTTAAATCTTTTAGACTTTACCTACAGCCTGTGAACAAATAAGATATGTGCATACCTGCCTGTTGACTGTGAATGCACAGTGAGCTGTGTGCATCAGCTGCCTCCCAGCCTCGTATGTCGGTCGGTTTGTGCGTCTGAAGGTCTTGGCATAAGGAGTAGTGTGTAGTGCACATGTTCTCGATATAAGCATGAGACTGCCGGAGTGGCAAAGAAGCTATAGCTGCTTGGAATGATGAGACCAACATGCAACCGAGCCTGTAACACGCGACACAGGTGTTTGTGATTTTCATAGTGCCGTTTTCATCTGAAACCACACACAGGTCTGTCTGCCATCTTCTCACCATTTTTTCCTCAATTGCATCTTGTTCAGAATATCTTTGCTCTGCTCTGCTTTCCTAAAATATTTCCTCTTCCTCTCTCCCTTCCCCTTACCTCACCCCCTCACACTCGCTTATTTCTGGAGAAATTTCTGTCCGTTTCTTTTTTCTTCCTTTCTTTTCTCTCTTCTCCCCCTCACCTTGTGTTGTGTCCCTTTAACTTCCCTCCCCCTCAACCCTCCCACAGGTATTTAACCCCTCGCCTCAAAACAGAGTTTTATGATGTAACTAAATGGGTAGAAGATGTGAATAGAAACACTCAAGGACCTTACCTTAGGTATTACCTCGGACCACGTCCTGTATACCCCACACGCTTGTCTAAAAACTCCCTCACTTTTTGGTTTGATTTGTGGTTTGGAAAGGAAGGCTTAGTGCCAATCTGGTCTTTTTTTCCTTTCTGGAGACAATTCAAAGCTATATCTCAGAGAATGGCATGTTGCAACTGAGAAAAGGTTGCCACTTGTGCATAAATAAGGATGATAAAGAGACATTTTTAAACTTTACTTTTTTTCTTACAACTCAAGTGCTGAATTTTTAAGTTGCAGACTTTTATTTTCCTGCTTTATTGTATTGATGCAAAAACAAAGATGGCTATTACTGTCTGTGCTAGTGTAAAACTATAATCCAGTCATTTTTATTCCTAATTTCTCCTTATTCCCTTCTTTGCTCTCCTCCCTTCCTCTCAGTCTCTTGTTACCTCAGCATGTTCAATGTTGTTCCGTCAGTAAGTGTTTTGTGTTGTTCGGCCCTCCGCCTCGCTCACAGTGACCTCACGAGCCGTCGCGTCAGTGTGATGTCACCGCAGAGCCAGATATTTCGGGTGCCGCTCTGACATCATCATTGCGCTGTTGTGGCAAAATCTCTGATCGTGCCCAAGGTCTATAGATGGTTAGAAACACAAGCTGAAGCTCGCTAAAAAACCCCAAACATCAGTAAACAGCAAACCAACACTGGAATCTATAGACCTTCACTGTCCAGGCGCACATTTCTAACCCTCTCCCTCTTCTTACCTAGAGTAGAAACAGCCCAAAAAATGAAGAGACATGGAGCAGCAGGTTGCAGAACTTTTAACTGCAAACTGAATATTGAATCCTCTGTAAAAAGACTTAGAAAAGGAAATAGACCAACAGTAAGCTACAGAATGAATATGAAGCTGATCAGATGCCACTGTTTTACAGAAGAGACACGTTAAAGGTTTAAACACTTCAAAGTTCCTTCATGCGAGGAGAAAAAAATAACTTCTGCAACCTGCCGTCAAATTGCTCTGGTCTTTCCATCATTTTGGCCAACCCAGGACCATTCAGTCACCACGGTGCAGTGATGTATAGAAGCCGCTGCACACGCTGCAGGCTTTCTGCTGCTGTTTCACTGGACTGGACCTCTTCCTCTGACTCTTGGTCTTTTGTTTTTTTTTTACCCAGCTCCGGTCTGGCCCGCTGTCCCAGTCGCCTTTTCATGCTCCCGCAGATTGAGCTATCCCATCAAGACAACACACCAGCTAAGCTTAGAGCAGAAGTTACCTTTAGCAGCATGCTTTGTCCACAGTGGCTAAAGTTATTGTTCTGCAGCTTCTAGCTAAGAGTGTGTTGGCGCTTGCCGAAAATGCTGTGAAACGGTGAAGCATGAAGGGAACTATGACTGTGCCCACACTGCAGCCGGGAACTGTTTACTGCTGTGTAAATAAATACATATCATGCACAGGGTTTGCTCTTAAAAGCTAAACATTTTTTGCAGTGATTATTTTATAATTTTGTCTCTTTGCTTTCTGGTGAGCAGCTTCTAGGAGCAAACTCGCTATTTAGGAAGGTGAAAACTGAATAGGTGGAGCAGCTGAAGGAGGATGTTGCCCAAAGTCACAGATCTAACCTGATTTATGTATCTGTGTCTTTGGACATCTTAGTCCTACCCTAACTAAAAAAAAAAGGGGGCAATAGCTTTATGATCACGTCACATCACGATCACTTTATTTCTTTTCTCAGGACGCTATCGCCTGCCAAGTCTCCCACCTCCTCCACAGGATCTATTGCATCCAGCAGGAGGTACCCATACCCTATGCCTCCTCTCCCCGATGACCAGAGGAAAGCCAACAGGCAGAGTGCCAGGGTAAGTATCAATCAGAAACACAATACAGGGATTTCTGCATTTAATGGTGGTTGTGTGTGCAAATGAAACTACTGAAGCACGTTATAATGACATAAGGTTTAAGGAAAACAGCAGAACTGTAAGTCCAGCCTGAACTCTGTGGAAAAAGGAAGTGATGTGACCGACCAGCAGTAAACTTTGGGAGATGCTAAAAGGCTTCTCTTTCTTCTCTTCTATTTCCAGTTGTGGGAGACCTCAATATAACAGCTGTCTTGCCCTCTCTACACAAGACTATAAAGAACTACACATCTCTCCTTTTCTATGAATGAACAAACACAAAAATGATACAAAATTGACTCTAAGCGACTAAAGAGGAAAAAGAGAGAGCCCCACCCACCCACTGGACAGGAAACAGGCAGAGTTTGAGTTTGAGTTAATGTGACCAAGCATCTGCGAGGCCGTATTGCCAAACAGCCTCATTCAGTGGATCTCTACGTGACGATGTGGAGTCCCGGCAGAGACACCAGCTCCACATCCTCTCCAGACCAGCTGGAGCTCAGACTGAGCTGTTCCTGCTGTCTGCTTAAAGCTTCACCAACGCGACACAACCCCACCCAAAACCCCCACACCACCCTTACCCCTCTTTAGCTTGTCTCATGTCGTATTCACTTCAGCATCATCCCATCTGAATTGTACAGGCTCCTCTCTGAAAGGAGCTGTGGGAGCCAGGCCATCGCCGGATCTGCGTCGGATCATTTTGACGTGAATTACTGTAGAAACGCCAACACTGTATGCATGAGACGACCGTGTTTATCGGCAACTCCCTCCTACCGAAAAGACGAGACGGACAGCGGTCTGACCCGAAAGGAAAGCATGCAAATGGGGCTGTGATTTTATAACGTCTGTAGGCTTAATGCTTTCTCTCCACTAAAGGTAACTCATATTGTATCACCGCAACATGGACCCCACTCTGCTGTTCCTCCCTTTGGTTTGTGTGTAAATATGTACAGTAAAATACACACAGAGTATGAGTTTTCTTTTGTTTTGAAAGACAAAAAGACAGAGAGAGAGGCATTTCTTTGTTTCCTGTTGATTTGTAGATAAGTTCAGAGACCCTGCAGTCTGGGTTTCTCCTGCTCTGTGACTGTGACCTGTATAGCCTTCTCCATCCACAGCAGAATGTGTGTTTATTTTTTACCTTAGCCACTATTTTCATGCATCTCTGTGAGACACACACACAGACATCCAGCGATGTTGACTGTGGCACATTAATAAGAGCGTCGCTAAGACCGTTCTCGATCGATATTCATTTAGCTACATTTTTATTAGTTTTACGTCCCGTTCCCGAGTGAAACGAACGGACGAGATGTGTTTGGCGTAGTTATAGATGTGCCGCTTGTCACTCACGGAATTTCCTGAAAATTTCCCAATGATGGTGACAAGGTGTTTGTGTGTTTGAGACGGCTGCACTCCCATTTTTCCAGTGGCAGCCACTTGAATGTGAGTAATTGAACATCTGGCTGGTGACCCGCCTCAGCCAGCATCTGGAAATTGACTGAAATGCGCATTTTGAATTTAGCTGTGACGACTGAGATATTTAGCCTTGTAAATGATTAACTATGCTGTACAGTGCTTGCTGTTCGAGCTTACGAAGACCCAACAGCATGACAGATCTATATCAGATTATTTCGCCGGTAGGCTCTCTATGAGGTCATAACAGGAAATGAGCATGTCACCGGATGAGTCTTTCCCCCCTATTGCCTTTTCCTGTTGTTTTTAATGGGTCTGTGTACCACAGTTGCTTGTAAAGCTCATGGCAGGTGGTTCGAAGCTAACTGTCGTGCCAGTGTAATTATTTAAGGTGGTTTCTTTTTTTTTCTGGATGCAAATCCCGCTCACCAACAAGTTCTTTGTACAGTCAGTGCTCTACACTGTGGAGAAACTGTTGTGTCAAGGCCTCATGTTTGTCATTTTACTGTTGTTAGCTTTTGTTCCAGTGTGGGCACTTTTACATTTGTAATTCATGTATGCATTAGGACTGTATAGGTAATATGAGCTTCACAATATTGGATTAATATTGCTACTAGTATCTTTTTTTTATTAAGTACCTTTGTAATGTTCACCTTTTCCCCCTCAGCATTATGTACAGCAGCTATTTAAACATTAATTAAGTGCATTATTGTAATTACGTGGGTTGATGAGTTTGATGGAGAGCATTTCGTTTCATCACCTTTGTCCTTTGGGGCCAATAGAAGCTGTTGTTCCTTACGCATGTGCTGATACGATGCTACGTGCTGATGTAAGGTTTGGACACATGTTGCTGTCTGGGCTCATGATTTGCCTTCTACCGGAACTTTCTTTATTTTTGTTCCTCTGGTCTTACTATCGGTGTCCAGCGGCCCAGTGATCTTTCTGGGCTTCCCCAGGCTGGGGAGAGCATCATTTCTGAGCTCCTTACAAATGTTTCTAACATCATAATACTGTGCAGCAGCGAGACATTTGTCCTGGTGCCTTGGGCAAAACTCTACAGGATTCTCCATCGAGGACGGCAGTAGTGATTTGGCAGGCAGTAGTGATTTGTGTGATTGTACAGGTGTTACTCCAAACATATCTGCCTCCACACACAGCTGGACTGACCGATCCCTGCAGAGCAGCTGTCTGGCCAGAGACTTGAATGTATTTGTGTACCACCCAGTCTCAGCCATGCGTTCCCATCACACCAGAATCATCAGCACTCTGCTCCAGGAACCCTAAAGAGCCCCATATGTACTAATTCAGACACTGCAGTTGTCTTTTTTTATTTTTTAATTTGCCTGTATGCTGTACAGACTGATGATGCAAAAATCCCCATATTTTTTCCTCTTTATCATTCAGTATTGTAATATATTTAATATAAAATAAAACTTTCATCAACACCTCTGTCTGTGCAGACATTTCTATTATCTTCTGATTTCCCAGGATGGTTTGATAACCAGTTAATAAAACCTGATTCAGCTGAATGAGGGTTACATGACAGTTTAATTCTCAGTGTTATCAAAACATTTAAGTCACTCTGCACAATACTCCTCGGCCTCTTAGCATTTTATATACTGTAGTATGCTTTACATCTCTACCCTGTGTTGAGGTACAGACTGGGGTAACCCGAAAATCAGACTGTAAGAGCATCATAGTCTGTAGGTTTAAAAGAAACCTGACTCCACTGGTTGCAAATTATAGACCATATATTTACACGGACGGACGGACGGACGGACGGACACACACACACACACACACACACACACCTTAGTGAGGACATCTAATTGACATAATGCTTACCCTAACCATCAAAAATGAATGTCTAACCCTAAACCTAAATGTAACCCTGACAATAAAACCACATTTTGAGTCTCAAAAATGCCTTCAAATTCGTGGAGACGGGCACTTTGTCCCCATAAGTCACTGTTGGTCCCCACAAGTATAGTGGCATGCCAATTTTCTGTCATCACAAAGACACGCATGCACTGGCTACTTTATTAGGTACATCTCTTAAACTGCTTGTTAAAGCAAATATCTAATCAGCCAATCACATGGCAGCAGATCAATGCATGTAGACATGGTCAAGATGAATGCTGAAGTTGAAACAGAATGGGGAAGAAAAGTGACTTAGGTGACTTTTAATGTGACATGGCTATTGATCCCAGATGTGTTGGTTTGAGTATTTCACAAATAACTGATCTACTGGGATTTTCCCAACAACCATTTGAGAATTTGCAGAGGATTGACTAAGAGAAAATATCCAGTGAGTGGCAGTTCTCTGGGCTTAAATGTCTTTGTCAGCAGTCAGAGCACACCAAACCAAGGTATGCAGAAGAGCATCTCTGTATGAACAACACATCAAACCTTGAAGCAGATGGGTTACAGTAGCAGAAGACCGCATGAAGTGCCACTGCTGTCAGCTAAGAAAAAGAGCTTACTAGAATTCAACAAGAGATTAAACAATGCCTGCTCGATTTCTACTGTGACATTCAGACAGTACGGTCAATTTGGCATAAACTGCATGGAAGCATGGACCCGCTCAGTGTTCTTGGGCAACCCCCAAGCACTGTTCAAACCCCATGGTCCATCTGAGTATTTGTGTTAGCAGATCTCAATAAGGTTGATCCCCTTTGAGATGTGGTGGAACAGGAGATTCACATCATGGATGTGCAGCCAACAAATCTGCAGCAGTTATCATGACAATATATAGCAAAATCTGATGACTGCCATGAAGAATTAAAGCAGTACTGAAAGCTACTAATAATTAAAAAGGGGGTCAAACCTGATATTAACAAGGTGTACCTAATAAGGTGACCAATGAGTTAAAGACAACATACACGGCCGGTAAGATATCATCTACTGGTTTTGTACTTGACACTTGCATTTTTCTTTTGGAGCTTGGAGTGTCCATATTTAGTACTACTGTATTTTCTCATGCAATGCTAGCATGTGCACCCAGAAACTACATGGGTGCACTGCACAGACGCATGTAAACTTAGCACAAAAAGTAAGGAAATTTGTTAAATCGATTACATCTTTGTACTAAATGTTTGCTAGCAATAAAACCAAAAATCACCAAACACAAATTTGCTTCAAGTTTATTTGCTCATTTTAACTCGCATCCTTATAAAAACTAAAATTTCCCCCTGTCAAAAAGTTGAGTGAACCCTTAGCCCAGGCTGTACCTCACAGCAAACCATATGACTGATCGAAAAACAGTCAGGAGATCCAGTTCAGTCACTCAAATTAGCGGAAATGAGGCCAAGTGGAAAGGAACGGGTTACCTGTGTCGGTACACCTGCCAAGCAAAGCAACCAAACTCTTACCTTTAGGTCTTATCAGCGATGAAACTGTTTAGTTATAGCAAAGATTCACCCCCACTGGAATTGCTTTGAAGGGGGAAACAATGAGGACAAAACCCATTTTTGCATCAGGATGTGTTACTGCTGTTGAGCATTTTAACGTGGGAGTCTGTGATGACTGACTCACTGCTGGAGCCAGCCTCAATTGGTCATTACTGAGGTTCCTGCTTGGTTGCAAATTAAATCAGACTCTATATAAGCCTACAGCAAACAAACTATCTCAGTTAACATGTTCCTAATAAGTTTATGGCCTAAATCGCTAGTTCAAGTTTTCTGCAACACTGCATGTTCTTTGAATTGTAGATTATGCCCCCATTTAAAGTGAAACAGACGATGCAGCTGAGTATGCACAAAACATAAATCGATAATAATAAAAACATTTTAAATCGTAGTATGAAACTGAATATATTGTATTTATCATTTAATGTAGTCATCTTGACTAGAATCCTTTTATGCACCAGCCTGTGAATTTCTATGATATTCACAAAGTTTTATCAGCCTTATACAACACATCACTTTTAAATAAATAAAGATGGAGTTTGCATCAGTCAGTGAGAATTTGATCATCTCCAAGCAGAGACCTCCATCACTTGTATAAATTGAAGTGGTTTTGCTCTCCCAGGAGCTTCGTGGTAGAGGATGTTTATCTGCAAAGTCCTGCGTGATGATGCTTGATGTCGTCTACGTTACTCACGCACGTCCTTGTGACTGCTTCCTCAGTGCTTGCAGCTTTTCTCGATGAGTGGCTTTAACTTCTAAGGCTGCGTCTTCATCGAGGGACTGTCGAACGCAGCTCTTAAGGTGGCTGATGCCAAACCCGGTGATTGCAGAAACAGGAACCACGTGTCTGAAGGTCAAATAGTTCTGTGGTATCATATCTTCAGGGAGCAGATCAGAGAACTCTGTACAGGGGAAAGAAAAGGAACAGAAATACTCTCAAAACCAATTTTTCCTCCCAACAAACTGCAAAAATATGCTCACATAAAGGAAGTTCAGATGCATGAAAACGAAAAAGTCATCATGCCGCTTGTGTCGATATCTGACAGAGCAAACGGCATGGCTCAGACAGAGCCAGAGAAATGTTTGGAACAGACTAGGACGCCTGTGAACCCTGGAAGTAGAAATCCGTCTTCAGTCTTTTCTCCTAAATGATTTTTCTACTCATAAGTGCTAATTCTAGTCTAACCTTCTGGGTTTTGTAGTTGCTCCTTCAGCTCTGCTAGCTTGTCCTCAGCATCAGGCAGGTCCATCTTATTCACCACCAGTAATGCAGGCTTTGACATAAGCTCCTCTTTATACAACTCCAATTCCTTTAGACAGCAGTCAGAAAGCAGAGGAGAACGAGGGACAAAAAAATAAATAAAAGGAGCGAAGATTGAGTCAGGAGATCAGAATGAATATCTAAAAACTAGTCATCAGCCTTTGCAGCTTCAGGCTCACCTTGGTTAGAAGCTGCACAGCTTCGAAGGCTGACCTAAACGGTGTTTTACTTGCCAGCTGAAAACCACAAACATCGACCTGCATTCAGACAAAATGCAAAAATTGTCATCAGAAGCAATTTTCACCTGGTTACACCGAAAGCAAAAACAGTTTGTGTTAGTTACGCACCACAAATAACAGCTGCTTGGTCCTCTCCACGTGTTTCAGAAATTTGTGGCCCATGCCTTTGTTCATGTGAGCCCCCTCAATCAAGCCAGGGAGATCAGCAACAGAAATCTACACCCGCCCCCCCAAAAAAGAGCAAACAATCAAGTAAGCCAAGTAAAAAGAAAAAAGAAATGTTTTCGCAGACAGTTACAGCACAAGGCAACACGTGGAATTCTTGTACCTGCTTATAATCGTCATATATCAGTTTGCCAATCTCTGGTTTCAAGGTTGTGACTGTGAAACGGCAGAAAAATATTAAAGTTTAATGAAACACAGAATTATTTCTTCTTTCAAAGCATATTTTTAGAATTTAAAAAAAGACACGTTTTCTTTTTCTATATGCGTGTGGTTGTCTTCTCACAAGCATAGCTGGCAATCTGAGGCGTGGCGTTAGACAAGGCTGTCAGCAGAGAGGACTTTCCTGCATTCGGGAACCTGGTGTTGATTTAACAGAACAAAATCAGATGTTCCCCTTTGCTAATCTGAACCTCAGCAGAATTCAGTTAGTGTGGTTTGTTCCCCCTCTATTCTCACCCCACAAGGCCCATGTCTGCTATAAGCTTGAGGTCCAGTCTGATGTGTTTAGCCTCGCCTTTACTGGGCTGAAACGCAGAGTACAGCGAGCCTCCTGATCCTCCTTTTGCCACCATCACACGATCGCCCTCCACATTCAAGTCACCTTGTAAGAAGAATGGTAGAGGAAATAAGACGCTTCACAGCAAAAGTCAGGTAGCTACTGCACTGGCAGTTCTTTTTCTGTTAGAAAAAACAAGATTCACATGACTGACTGTGAAAGATTTGACGTACCGAGTGTTCTGCTTTCATCAGTGGTGACGGTGATACCGACAGGAGCAAGGATCTCCTTGTCTGCCCCTCTTTCTCCTTTCAGAGCTCGAACGCTGTTGATAAAAGAGATCCAAACAGCTCTCAACCTCTCGTGCTTACAGGACTATTTCAAAACCTCTATGAAGGTCTGAAAAATAGACATTTTTTAATGATCGACAGAATTTAAAATAAAAATTGTATTTCTACCCGCTGTTGGCTCCTGCGTCCGCTACAAAACGTTTTTGTGGGAATTTGTCCTTTATCCTTTTTAAGGTCATGTTCTTCGTCGCCACCACCCAAACATCTCCCCCTTTCCCTCCTTGTCCTCCAAGGCGGGGTAAACCCATCCCTCCACTGCCTCCACGGACATACAGCCGCAGATTGTCAACAAAGTTTCCATACTGCAAAGAGTCAAAGACACAGACTGGTATTAAGAAATCGAAGAACACCAGAGATCCTAACAGGCAACTTCAAGTGATTGAATCTTTCAAAAGTTTTACTGACATCATTTACCAGAGTGCGACCTACATATCTCACAAGAATAATGAAATCTGACAGCAGCTTGAGCATCCTTCCTATTTTCTTCAGTCCACTCAAGCTAAACAGTAACTCATATATATTTTATATATGAGTTTAAATATACAAATATGTGCCTATGTATAGTCTATAGGGGCTTTATTGTTGTTTTACTGTTTACTTGATGTACTTTATTTGTGTGTATGTACTTTATTTTGGTAACATGACGTAGTCTATACAGAAAGCTGTTCTGGGTTGACAGGTGTATTGATCAGTGGCGCATTGATGAGCAACTAGAGTGCTCAAAAACTCCTCGAGGATGGCACGTTCATATATGTGCAGCCACAAAAAAGGTTAGCCACGCCTCCCAGCACAATATCAGGAGTGTGGATGAGACAGCAGGAAATTGATATTTACTCAAGGAGAGCTGGACAGGGCATCATCTCAACAGCAGGACTGGTGTCTGCCCCTCTGTGTGAGGAGGAGAGTTGGCAGAGCCCTACAAACAATCTCCAGCAGGCTGCTCATGTGCAATAGCTATAGAGATAGTTGGTGTATCATCTAACATACCACATGAGAGACAAACACGATTACTGCTTGGTGTATTTAGCGTTGACAGTTAGCTTTCCAGCTAATGTCAAAAACCGTATAATATCCCCCGTTAAATATGTGACATTCAGAGTACAAATCTTCTATAGCACTCACCTTCCGTAAGCAGATCCTAGTGATGTGAACCATCTTCAGTGGCACTTATTGCCACTCTTAAGAAGTATTTTCGCCAAAGCTAACTGCTAGCATACGTACATGTGTTTGGATCGGGGACAGGAAGTAGTGGTTCTTTTCTCTCCGCTTATTGGATGATGAAGCGGGGAGGCGGGGCTCCCATTCTCACTAACTGTGAATCAACTTCACCTTAACCAGGGATGTGTCAAATGGACGTTTCCTTTATCTTAAGAGCAGAGGGAGAATCAGCGGTTTTATAAGTGATTATGCAAGCTGTTAAAAGAAATTTAAAAAGCCAAATTGTTTGTATATATTTTTAACAAAAGGATAAAATCTATTCTTCCAACATTTTTTTTTTTTTTGCCTTTGCCACATACTGGTTCAGAATGAGCTTGGTCAACAAATACTAGTACAAAAAACTGATGACGAATGACTTATTGATTTGTATGAATTTATTTTTAAGCCTGTTTTATGAGTGCATTTTTTATCTGCTGAGGACATATATAAACTTTTAAGGATTATTTATTAATATGCTATATCCCTATAAAGGTAGTAAAGGTGTACTCAATTTTTCACACACTGCTTTCTGCATTTTTTAAATTAAATAATAACACTGTTTCGCGTCTTGGTGTTGATCTGAGGTTGTATTTGCCTAATTTTAGGACCTGCTAAGAATCAGATTTATTTTAAAATGTCCTGATACATTAAACATTAAGGAATGTAAGAGGGTGTACTTTGTTTTTCACAAGATTGTGTAATGTCTCTATGTGCTTTGGTCCTAGACAGTTTTCTCTTGAAAAAGAGATCTGAGACTCACTGAGACAACCTATTTAAATAAAGGTTTAATAGTGATAACAGTAAAAATAATAATATCGTTACAATAATAAAATAAATGTAGTTTTTCATCTAGAGTAACTGAAAATAGGTGTGTCACAACCTAAAACGCACACAGGCTGTATTGTCCAGAAATCTGGCAACTATGACCTACAGCACTGAATATTACCTTTAAAACTTCAAGAAAATGCAAGTTTCTAGTCAAAAACCATTCTCAATAAAAAAAAATTCAAATTGTAAAAGCCAGATTTGATATTTAAGTCCTTAAATAATAAAGGCAGACCATAATATGCAGCTGTAGCAGGGATCACTGTCTGTCCTACATTTGAGCAGTGCACGTCTTATAAATAAAACTGTTCTCTCAGGTAAGCCCACCTAGCGGGCAGCAGTGTCGGCGGAGCTGCGAGGATGCTGAGAGAGATGCTCTGATCTTCCAGCTCTCCCCCGTGAGCGCGCTCGCGCGCGGCGGTGCAGAGATGCGCATGTGACGACGAAAACGAAGACGCAGTTTCTCTCTTTCACACTCTGCCACCAAGGCACACAGAAGATCTCCCCCCTCAGTGGACATTTGCACATCGATCAGATCTGCATACACCAAGTCTGCTCGGATTTAACCTCGCGGAGGTAAGGCTGTGTGTGTGCGTGCCTGTTCGTGTGTGTGTGTGTGTGTGTGTGTGTGTGTGTGTGTGTGTGTGTGATGACGAAAGAGAGGTTGGCTTATTATCTCTCACAAGACCCCAGACAGCTGGGTAGGTCCTCCCACCGGTGTCTGGCTATTTATACGATTTGAAACGCTGCCGTGGGTCGTGATAACTGGACGAGACCGGGAGATACTGACACACATCACAGCTCGGTAAGAGATCCTGTTACTGAGTGATGCGGGTGGCCGCATGTGTATGTTTGACCTAAATTATGCAATAATGGTGTAATAGCGGCTGTAGCATGTGCTCGTTGAGATTCAGTGGACGCAGGCTTCCCGGAGTCAGCGGTGTAGTGGAAGATATAAGGCTGCTGGTCCATGAGGATGGTGTTTGCGATCGGGTACCAGACTGCTGCATCATTCTTTCCATCCTTTAGCGCGTGCTGCAGCATCATCCCCGGATACCGTGTATAACCAGCCCGGCCCTGTTTTGAATTTAATCTAATTTTCTTAAGTGAGATGCAGACTGGTCCGTGCAAAATGATCTCAAGTTGCAAAGAGGAGGGTGTAGTTAAACCTGCTGTGAGACGTAGTGTACACATAAGGGTTTATACACACTAATATTTCTTAGCATGCTTTTCATTCCATTCCTGTGAAGCTGTAAAGGCTTAACACAAAGTTTCAGTTGTTTGTGGTAGGTAGCTAACAGTACATCGTGCACCATGTTCTAGAAAAGTATGGTGCGTCCTACACGCTGGCAAACGCGCACACGTAGGCGCGTACACGGGCTGGAAGAGAGTAAAACAAACCCCAAAAGGATGAAGCGCACTAACACCTGGGGCGTATTATTATTATCGTCACGTTTAAACTATGGATGTTGGTCTGTTCTGTGTTAAGGACTTGTGCTGTCGAAGTTTCACTGAACTTAAAACGGCGTTTTTGGATTATCCGAACTGGGGTTTTTTGTTTGTTTGTTTGTTTGTTTGTTTTTGCGCACTGAATGACATTATATCTGATCACAAAGATACAGTAAATGCAGCCCACAGATCTAGCTCCATGATTTGCTCATGATGCATCATGTGCTGCTGTGGCATCATGTAGAAATTATAGAGCACAGGTGCTCTGTGAGCCCTTGGAAGTGGCTTTTTACATTTTTTTTTGTCCAGTTTTATTTGTTATCTGTTGATAAAATCAAACATAAATCCACTGTGGGATAACATAAGCACTGGTTTGTGCGTGAAATTTCAAACAAAAGAAAACAACTGCACACACGGGTGTTTTTGTTTTGTCAGATCAACCAGAGGCCTGAACAGTATCAGTCTGCCAACTGGGGGCATGGATACGGTATGCAATGTGTGGAATCCCGTTGCTTTTATTGAAGAGGGTAAATAAGCCGACAACCAAAGACAACTGGTTGGTCTATAGACACAGGTCAGACAGGGGGGAGGGAGAGAGGGGGAGACTGGACTTGAGTCAGATTGTATGGGCGGCGGGGAGTTTTAAGGGACATGTGCCAGACTTTTGGGATGTACAAAGGCAGTGTGGGCGCTGTTTTGGTTGGTATGAAAGTGGGGCAAGTGGGCACTGGTTTGCTGTAGCCGTTGGGTAATGTTTTGGCGGGAGTGAGCGTGAGTGTGTATATTGGGGTGGAGGTGGGGGGGCTATGAGAGGAGCGGGTGTTCTGATGATTTGATCTGTCAGCATGCCAGGACCACATTCTCATCCTGCTGCCATTGAAAGGGGCGGTAAAGACATAAACAGGCCCAGTGGGATTAGGGCCCACTCGGAGGAGTGATCAGGGGGGATTTGCTGCCCGGCGGGCACACAATGGCACTGTCGCGTAACACACAAACACACAGTACACATGCTCAACGGCTACATTTCACAACAGACCCAGGCCTACATAAATCTGATTAGAAGTCCCTTTTGTCTGGAAAGCAGTGCCGGGGTTAACAGAGGCTAGCTCTGCCCCGGGCCATGTGCGGTAGGACGTGGGGTTTGTGGACACGGCGGGACGGCAATGAGAAAAACTGGGGGCATGCTGTGTTGTGGCGGGGTGTTTCCACGTGTGTGAAGCCCCAGACAGACAGGGAGGGCCATAGCTGTGCGTGAAAGCACAATAACAGGATGAATAAAGCCCCCCCCCCCCCCCAGTGTGTGTTTCTGAGTCAGCTGATGATGGTCGACGGAGACAGGATCTAAGCTAACATAAGACAACAACAACTCTGACAGACAAAAAGACAGTATGCTGGTTTGAACCTGTTCAAATAATTTGACCCAGAAGCATGGAAACAGTGGGACAAAGAACAAATGAGGCTCTGCTTTTAGTTCACTACTGAATGGACGCAGCTACAGAAATTTCTAGAACTTTCTTCACATTTCTGTTATTCCTGTCCTCCTCAGTGCCGGCTCTGGCCCAGGCTGCAGCCATGCCTCTCCTGGAAGAGACCACTCTGCCACAAGAGCACCCACCCACCGTCCCTGTGGTCATCATAGGTAAACTTTTTGCCTGACCTTTCACTGGTTTAACATAACTAATACATCCTTCAATCATGCACACATTTTAAGGCACAAATCAATAGTTGGGAAAATCAGGACAAGATGCTCTTCACAGAAGACAAAAAAGAGAATAGGGAGGTCCTGTGTGAGGATCATTCCTTTTTTGTAAACGCAGCAAGATGAAAAACTCAAGCAATATAGTTGTTTTTTGTATGATAAGTATTGCTGGAGCTTTAACCTCTTCACATGTACTTTGAACCACTGAGTAGGCACAATAAGAAAGGTTTTGTGGCCAGTTCATCTATTTCTGTGTCATGTGCACCTTCTTCCATAAACATCAAGATGTTCATTGCAGGTTTGAAAACTGCTTAAAAAGCACACATTTCAACCTAACATGTATTATACATCACCTTGTGCCTCTTTGCAATGCTATCCTGTAATTTCCCAAATGTGGATTTATGTTTAGGCAACGGGCCATCGGGTATTTGTTTGTCCTACCTGCTGAGTGGATACAAGCCGTACTTAGACCCAGCAACTGTCCACCCAAACCCAATATTATACAGGAAACTACAGGACACCAAGCATCTACCCATTACCGAACAGGTAAAAAAACAAAGCAACTACCAATCCTTGCTTATTTAAAAATGGCCAAAGTCAGTCTGGTACCTCATAGGCATGACTTTCCTCATTTATATATTTATTTTTTTACAGGATCTGGAATATCTGAGTGAAGGTCTTGAGGGGAGGTCAAGTAATCCGGTGGCTGTGCTTTTCGACACACTCCTGCATCCTAATGCTGACTTTGGCTACAAATTCCCTTCTGTCCTTCAGTGGAGGAGGGACAAGCAGCAACACATCCCACATCTGGTTCTGGGCAGGGGAACACCTGGGGGTGCTTGGCATGTAAGTAACAAACTTTGATCTTGATTTAAAGTCAGCCATTTTGTTTTCACCTGTATAATCTATGGCGTTCCCTCTCTCATCGCTTCAGGCAATGGAAGGCTCCATGCTGACTATTAGTCTTGGCATCTGGATGGAGCTCCCCGGGGTCAACTACAAAGACTTGACCAACGGGAAACGCAGGTAATGACAGAGGAGAAGGTTTATAGCAACGATATGGCTCAAGCTTCAGTTCGGTTCTGTACTATTGCTCCTCTTTGTCTCTGTTGTTGCTCTAGGGATGTAACCAGTGACAGAGCCACACCAGAGGAGATCTCATCCTATTACTGTAACTATGTAAAGCTAAAGGGTCTTCAAAAGAACTTTGTTGACAACACCTACGTGACCTCCATCCAGAAACTCTACCGGGGGCATGAGGGAAAAGGTCTTGAAAACGGTCACACTCATCAAGGAGATGGAGGGGTGGGAGATGGAGTGAATGAGAGCTTTGAGGGAAATGGAAAAGTGTGCGTAATGAGTGGAGGAGGGGGGGCTCTCTGGGAAGTAAGGGGATACCAGCAGGTGCAGAACGACACTCACGTCCCTTTCTGCCTGTTTGCTGAAAATGTAGTCCTGGCCACCGGTGCTTCCGACTCACCAGTTCGACTGGGTGTAGAGGGGGAGGATCTGCCTTTTGTGTCCCACAGTATCTCAGACCTAGGCTTGGCAGTTAGCCAGAGGAAACTGGATAAGAACTCCGATCCCGTTCTAATCGTGGGTGCTGGTTTAAGCGCTGCCGATGCAGTTCTGTGTGCTTGCAACAGCAACATTCGAGTGTTGCATGTTTTTCGCAAGAGAATCGACGACTCAGACCTCATCTTTAAGCAGCTTCCCAAGACACTGTACCCAGAGTACCACAAAGTCTACAACATGATGTGCTCTCAGGCTTACACAAACGTGGCTCCCTCTTCTGTTTCTAACAGACCCCAGGCAGTTAGTATTGCCTCTTCAGTATGTGCCAAGATGTGCCCAAAGCCTCAGCTTGCTGCGGGTAATGTGGCTGGTAACGCTAGTATCAACCTGTTTCCTGACTACACCAGTTTCCCCGAACACTGTGTGGTGTCCTTCCAGTCTGACATGAAGTGTTTGCTGCAGGGAAACAACTCCCTCAAGGCATTCAAGATCTCCATGGTCCTGGTTCTGATTGGGACCAACCCAGACTTATTTTTCTTGAAGGGGCAAGGCCAGTACCTGGGTCAGGATCCAACAAGACCCATCTCCTGCAAGCAAAATCCAATAGATATCGACCCCTACACTTTCGAGTGCACCAAGGAGCCAGGTCTGTTTGCCATGGGGCCACTGGTGGGTGACAACTTTGTTCGCTTTTTGAAGGGTGGCGCGTTAGGCATCGCCTCCTGTCTGCTGAAGAGACTCAAGAAGAAAGGGAAGCTCATCAGCAACGGAGGAAACAACATAATGTGAAAACACGATGAGGAAAAGAGTTTGACACGTTGATCTTAGGGCACACATTTCAAACCCTTTTACCATGATATAAAAGGTGAGGAGAAACTTTTAATATATTTTCTTCATTAATGCAGTGTTTTCTCATCAAAGCTAAAGCATTTTTACAACTTTTTAAGACCAAAAAAAGACAATGGTTGTACTTTAATTTGTTTCTAACGAAACAAAAGACAACTTTCAAGAGTCTTTTCTGACTTCATGTGAAGTCCCCATATGTCCAAGCTACTGTGTGCCAACGTTTTCTAGTCAGTCTGTAACCTCATAACTGAACAGGACCTTACACTCATCAGGGTTATTTATTCATTCACCATGTGTCTTCAATTCATCTACTAACAATGCTTAACTTGATGTTGTATCATGCTTTAAATCTTTTTTTAGCTTAGCTTGTAGGGAAAACTAAAAAATAAAGGACACTTGTTAATTCCCATCCAACTTACTGATGTAAGTGATGGTTTTGTGGTCCGACTTACAAAACCTACAAACTGGAATTCAGCCACAAGTAGTGTTTGTTCTATGACATGCTGTAACCCAACAGTTTCATGGCTACAGTCACACTAGGGAAAATAGAAATGTATTGCAACTATCTGCAATGAACTTGCAATTGTGTTGCCTTTGAGATGGTTGCTTTGAAAATGGGGACCAGGTCTGCAACTACTCGCAATCAGCTGGTGTGTTCAAAGCAACTTTGTGAGTGACCGAGCCAATCTGGGATCAGTTTGGGTCAAGAAGGAAATCATGCGCAATTTGTTTGTGATAATACAGAGATAAACTGTGAAAAATCGGTGAAAGTCTCAAATCTGTTGCCACTAAAATATTTATTCTCATTCTGGATGGTGGTGCCACCCAGAATGAGAATCTGTTGGGGCTTTGGAGGTGTCGGCATCATATCAGGGCTCTCCAAATTATCCAATGCAGGGTGTGAAATATGGGGAAAAAAACTGAGGGGAATGTTTTGGGGGTTTGTTCAGTGAAAAATAATCCAGGAACCACCTATTTACTCTGAACCCTGTCAGAGTATTTATTATTTATTATACCTGTCAATGTAATTTAGTGAATTCAGAACTTAAAACACCACATGGCAACCTGCGCAGCCACCTTGCTAGAAGTTTAGTATGTTCAACGCTCAGCCTCTGGGTCTCCACTTGGTTGCTGACAGAAAAATAATTAAACCCAATCACCAGTGACCACAGATCTTTCCTTGTTGTAATGAGGTTGCCATCATATTTTTACTCTAGTGTGACTGAGGCTTCAGAAGTCCTAATGTTCCTGATTGTTGAGCCTGCTACGGGAGTTTCTGCTTTTAGCTGCTATTGCAGGTAGTTGGAGCTATAGTCTGATAAATTTGACCTGTTGCTTCAGTTATACTGCTTCTCCAAGGTTTTCTATGCAAATAATTTAAAGTAGATCTGAATGTATTCTTGCACATCCACTGCTAATTTTACTGTTTGGACTCAAATATCATGGAAAAACTTAGGTTTATTAAAAGCTCATTCTGGTGTTTCACATTTTTCTCCTTTTTAAGTATTGTCAAAGTCAGTGTGTGAAACACCTCAGCCAAAAACTAACATTATTTTTGTTTAGATGCACGCTTCCTATCTTTACTCAGAGAATTATTTAAGAAAACATTCACTGAATAGGAAAAAAAAAAAAGAAACACCAGTATGAGTCTTTAACTTTACCCTTGAAAATAAATGGCAATTATATATTATTAATTCAAATCTCGCTAAAAGAGTAATGAGTCTCGCCTTGATAATGTATTTATTCAAATACCAGAATTACAATACTTACTGCACTTTTAAAAAATAAATCTGGGCAGAATAAACACTAGCTTACCCTAATCTAAAGCCATATGGAGCTAAAGAGCTTTAAAACAGCAGAATACACACTTTTACAGTTATACCATCCAGTATTTCTTATTTAAAAATTTAATCCATTTGCATTTATGTAATTTGATGATGGTGTTTTAAAGGGCTAAAAAGCCTACTACATAATCTCATATCAGGATTTAATACTGAGCTATCATTATATTAATTTAATAGATTTTTACTAATGGTGTGAAACATGATCCACCAAACAGGTCAAATATTCACTGCCGTTTTCCTAAATTGTATTGACACGTAGAGCTATACTGCTAAAAGCTCTACTTTTATACATGTCCACATGGTACAATCAAACAGTTGCACATATTTCAATTTTAATTTTAATTTATACAGCGCCAAATTACGACAAAAGTCACCTCAAGGCTTTATATTGTAAGGTAGACCCTACAATAGAGAAAAACCCAAGAACCATATGACCCCCTATGAGCAAGCACTTTGGCGACAGTGGGAAGGAAAAACTCCCTTTTAACAGGAAGAAACCAGCAGAACCAGGCTCAGGGAGGGGCGGCCATCTGCTGTGACCAGTTGGGGTGGGCTCATAAGCAACAACAACAACAACAAAATAAAGATCTCTCCTTCAAGATCCTCTTCTTGCACATCTCCAGGGCGCTGTTTTTAAATATTTTCTTGAGAGTCCAAAGTCTGTGATTTCACGAAGCTTCAAAATCTCTGTTTAAACCAACTTCACTCATGTCTGAGTACAATCCTGCAGATGTCACTGTAGAGTCCATAGTTTCCAAGCTCAGAAGTAGAGCATCAGGTGAGGAGTGAGACCCGAACCATGCAAACCCGAACCCCAAGTTTTTGTCAGAAAGAAGAAGATTATTTACAAAAACTAAAAATTATTTATTAACAAAATTGACACCGCTACAAAGCGACCTAAAAATAACGTCAAACTGACAGCAGCCCAGCGGTGCACAGGAAGTTAACCCTGAAGGGGGATATAGACCAAATTTAAGTCAAGCAAGCATTTTGAGTTTTACAAGCGCAGTCCTAGAACTTTTTGATTGCACCTCATGTCTGCCCATTTACCATTACACTATCACAGTAGACAGCCATGACTGTTTTGTTAAGTGCCAAATAAGAGAAAGGTTATTAAAAAGTGACCATAGCAATCAATTTTTAATTCCTGTTTTTAATTTAATCCCTGTCTGAATAATGTGCATGAATATTTTTTTTTTGCCGCTCACGCACAGCTCATGCTTTCTTTACTGTGATGTGATGTGCCCCCCTTCAGTACAAAATAAGTCAGTGTCGGGGGCAATGCATTACTAAATAAGATGTAACGTAGTCATATTACTTTTTCCACTAACAGAATAGCTTAAAGCAGTACTGTTTTGACACTCATATAACAGTTAACTAGTGAAAATGTTGATACTTGTGTTCCACCTGAGTTATACCCTTGAACTATTTTCATGTACTTGGACTACTGTTTTGATATAAATATTAAATATATGCATGCAGGCATGACCTTTTGCCTAGCAGCAGCTGCTGAGTTAACAGACAGTAAAGCTACGAGGACAGATGCGAGAAGAGTGAATTTAAGGACGACACAGGGGGCTGAATGACTCAAAAATGGAGATTACTGTCTTTACTTAAAGAGAAAAATATGAGGCTGTTACATCAGGGTAAGACACACCTGATCATAGCTTCTAAAGCAACAAGATTATTTATATTTTCTGTTCAGACTTGTACAGATTTCAAAAGGTAACTTAGGAATCAAAAACTTAAGCTATGTAACCTTATTATTTCAAATTGTGTTTGAAGGCAGTCTCCTGACTACTTTTGCCACACTGTAGCCCACTACAAAAAAAACAAACAACTTCTGTTATTGCACAATTCATGCTGAATGCCAAATTAACCCTTAACTTATAAGCCACACTATCTGTGATTATGTGGGGGCAGGTAGGATTTAGTTATCTGCACAGAAAGGCCAACAAATGCTTGGCACGAGGACTCTTTATCTGAACAGTCTCATATCTGGTAAAGTGCCTGCGAGGTCGGCTCTCTAGAGATCGCTCAAGAAACGGTAACACTTGAATCTCTCTGGAGTTTCTACTGTAGTTCTGCTAAAACCAGGGAACACATTGGGTCTTAAACTTCAAAGTGAAGGAAAAGCTGCTTTCAGCATGTAGAGTTTTGAAGCACTCTTGTACAACTGAAGCATTTTTAATGTTTTGTATGCCATGTTTTTTATTATTGACAAATAAAAACTGGAAAAAAAAAACTCAGAACATGCGACTATTTTTTTGGTTACATTTCCTCTGTCAGTGGCTTAATTAGACGAGCTAAAAAAAACAAAAAACAGAACAGGAACAGCAACCAAAACAATGACTTACAAATGAAATACAAACATAAAGAGATACATGAAGTTAGAGTCCTTCCACACAGGGCTGATACTTCCTGTACCTCTGAAATGAATCCCCTCTGGAGGATGTTGAAATGAAGGCATTTCATCTCCTCTTGCTTAGTTTGGTGGGGTTGTACCTAAAGACACACACACAAAAACACAATCTCAGTACGGGCTTTTAACATTCCTCATGCATCACTCCTCAATGTCCTAAGAGGCATTTTGAACAAACAATAAAAAACAGCCCAAATTAGCCCTGTAAAACGGGGACAATGTTTGAACAGCTCAAAGCAAACAAGCTCCCAATAAACCACGTCTGGAAACTTGGTTTAGACGTTGAAAAAAAAAAAGGTACTGGACTGTTTTCTTAGCAGCAGAGTCTGTTCCCTGACTACGCATGACTGACTGAGCATGACTCAGTGATCAAACAACTCAGCCTTGACACACACACACACACACACACACACAAAATCAATCTCAGACGGTCTCTTTTCTGCTTAGTCAAAGAAAAAAAAAAACCAGCGCCGGCTTACATCACCCGTTACCCAGGCAACGGTGGTGACGAAACAATCTCTAGGTTCTGACTGGAGCTGCTGAAGCCCCGTATCCATAATTCTCGGCTAATTATGTCCTGTGCTCCTGAGTGTAGCAGCTGAGGCTTCGTAGAACCTTTGGAGTATTTTTACCTCCCAGGCTGTCATGGATGAGAGCAAACAGCTCTTCTATGAGAGACAGAGATGTGAAGGTTTCACTTGAATGACAACGGGGTCAACAATTACTGGGAAAGGATTTGGAGCTTTTTGTAGGAAGTATTATCCAGTGTGAATCCATTAAAGTACATTAAAGTAACAAGAGGTGCACAGGAGAGGCAACAACAAGAAAACCTCTAAAAAGCAACATCCAGGCATCCTCCTGGCATCATTTGGACCACCAGTTTGGTCACAAACATGCACATGAGTAGCTCCCTGGAGTTGAGTTGTGCTCGACTATAGACTGAAACAGGACTCTTCGTGGATAGTAAGACACAACAAAGAACATCGTTTTCAAGGAAACTTTTATCTTTCTAAGCAGATTTTAAAATGCATCACATGTTTTCTTGTGCCTTTACTGAAATTGTGTTTACTTGCTGTATCATTTGTTGGTTTGAAAATGCTTCTGAGGCAAGACAGCAGCACGAGGTAGTAAGCTGTTGGGAATTGCATTACCAACCTTAGAAAGCATTTATAGGGACCATGGATGGAGTAAGGCAAATAACATTGTGAAGGATGTGAGGCATCCCCCCCGCCCCTTTAAACTACTACGATCTGCACGGCCCTGGGGATGGGCGTCCAGGTACACACCGGCTCACTCCTGGTGGCTGTAGGGATGGGTACCGGTATCCGGTGCCATTATGGCACCGGTTCCGACATAAACGGTAGTAACCAGACCGTAAAGCAGTGCACATTTCGGTGCTTTTTCCCCCTGAGATGTCATACACTTTGAATTCTAGCCAATCATTTTACCTTTCCAAGGATAATAGGCGGGCCCAGGTACGTACGTTCTTTTAGAGCAGAGCTACAGATTAAAAATGCCCAAGGCAAAGCGGTCAAAAGTCTGGCTGTAGTTCACAGCAAAAGATGCAAACTCAGCAGCCTGCAACAAGTGCTTTAAGCTGATACTGTCAAAGGAGGTAACACCTTGAATCTGATGAAACACCTGGCGACGCATAGCGGGGTTTTTTTTAAAGCCAAGAAATGCGCTGTATTTGATAGCTTGCTGCGAGACCTCACACCGAGCACATCTACTGCGGGTGGGTTGCCTGTTATCGGACCCGGAGTTAGCAACATCCCCCAAAAACCCGAAGAGGAGAGTCCTGGCCCCTAGCCCTGCCAGTGTAGCAGAAATGATGACGTATGATGATGATGGCAGCAGCCGTTCTTCTCTGCGTGAGTAGCTTAATGTTGTTCGTGTGTAATTTATGTTGAGTAGGCTAACCACGTTATTACATTAATGCACGTAAGGTGAACTAGCAAACATCATCATAGCTACATGCGGCTGTCTTCTTGTTTGATGGCAGATGCTCCCTTCACTCTGGCCAAAAAGGCTAAAATAACCAAAGAAAAAGAGGGAAACAGCTAAACATGAGAGGTTTTTGGACAAAGTTTGTGTTTTTTCCATTGTTTAAGCACTGCTTCCAGCCAAGAGTGATACCATATATGCCCTCTAGTTGCAGAAAAGGCTAAAATTGTTATCTTTTTACAAAAAAACAGCTAAACATGAGAGGTTTTTGGACAAAGTGTGTGTTCTCCATTCTTTAAGCACCGGTTCGAGCACCGTTTAAGCAACGGCACCGTTTCAAAAGTACTGGTTTGGTACTGGTATCGTACCAGCCATCCCTAGGTGGCTGCTTGTCGGGGCCTGGAGCCTGGGGCTCACTCGGGCCCCTTCGGGGGTGGGGTGCCCTCGGCCTCTTGGCCTGGTGCTCGGTCACTCTGGCACAGCTGGCTGCCGGCGGAGCTCACGGGCACGTCACTGCAACCCCCCCTGGCTTCTGCTCCGCAGCTGCTGAGTGACCCCTCATCTGGGACTCTCCTCAGCTCTTTCTGGGATAGTGGCACAGCTGCCCCTCCGTTGGTCTTCCTTGGTCTCTTGTGCTCTGAGGGCCTCTGGATGTCTGGAGCCTTGATCTCCTCCATACCTGCTTCATGCCCAGGAGGACGGGGCTGTGGCCCCCCACACCCTCTAGCAGATCATTACATGAAGGAACCTTTTAAATACAAGCGCGTCCATGCTCACAGGTGTACACACGGGTGCTCACACACACAAACTACACCCTTTTTGGCTCCTACCTCAAAGCACACCGTGTGCTGTCGATATTACGTGCTGCACAATAATATTTAATATTTACTGTTATATTCACACAGATCATCGCGATGATGTTGTTTATTATATTGCTCTCTTTTTCTTTGCTTGTTTTCTCTTTTTTCTTTCTCAACAGGTGATCCAGGTGATTGATATATGTATTTTTTGTCTGTTTGTTTTGTTGGTTTTTGCTTTTTGCCCTTTATCACCGTCCCTCTTTCCTGCTCTTTTTCTTTCCCTCTCTCTTTCTCCCCTTTCTTTTCCCCAGTCAAGTCTGTCCCGTGTTCAGCAAATGAAAATAAAATAAACAATAAAAGCAAAGGTGAATCAAATAGACCAATACAGCAAGGCTGGGATGGTCCATTTGGTAAAGTAAATCCGTTGGGCATCTTTCTTTGCCTTTAGACAACAATTCTGATGGCAAAAGAGCCAAACGGGACAGGCAAAAAAAAAAGTCAACACATTAGTGTTTGACTTGTTCCGAGTTTTACACGGGTTTCTCTTAGATCAGGTCCAAAGTTTGAGAACCCTGGTGAGCTGGCCTGTCCCTTTTGTTGTCAGACATCAGGTCACAAAAAACAAGCAAAGCTAACAATATACTAAATCTGTATGACAAACCGAAGAAGCGGCCAAAATAAAATTGTCAAAGCTGAATCGTGGCACAGAAGGCATAGATGCGTTTTAAGGACACTGTAAAGGAATAACAAGGCTACTTCATGTGGTCTCGTTACAGATTATTAGATCCCATTTCTCACCTAAAGAGATCATCTCCTATGGTCTCGTCCCTCCTGCTCTGTTGCTCCTCCTGAGACAGACAAAAATTCATTCAATTCAAAGTCATAAATCAAATAATAAACAAATAAGAGGGGCGACAGCACCTCAGCTGCATCTTTCAACCATTCATCCAGATCAGAGTTCTTGCCCCGGTTGTGAACCAGCAGATCAGATCCTCCAATAATGTGATGAAAGCCCTCCGAGCCCGGCACACGACTCTGTGTCACAGACAAAAACAAAAAAACAAAACCACAGACGTGGTCTTTGTCGGGTCTTAAAGTCAAATTAGAACATCTGATAAACTCAGAAAAACATCTTTAAAAATAAAGGAAATTTTATAAAAAAAAGATTAACTGATTATGCAAAAATACTTAAAACAATTAAAAAACTTTTATTTTTAAACTTTCACTTCATATCTTGAAATGTGAGTTGTCTTTTTTTAACTTACCCAGGGGGTGACACGTATTGTTGGATGAATTAACTGAATAATTTATTTAATGACTTATTTTACATTTGAAATGAGCCTCTGCTGTGTGTGTGTGTGTGTGTGTGTGTGTGTGTGTGTGTGTGTGTGTGTGTGTGTGTGTGTGTGTGTGTGTGAGAGTCATCACCGGCTGACCTTGCGGAAACATTTGAAGTTCTTTATGTGGCCATTGCCCTGCATCTGATTTTGCTTGGCTTTGGGAGGAGCTGCCACGGTGAGAGATTTAAACTCCACCAACAGCAGCTTCTTAGGAAGGTCTTCATCGATCTTTGACTCCTGCAACAACGCACTTCTGTCAGGCAGGCTTCTTTCTAAGACATTTATATGGTATCAAACAGCAGCTAAAACAGAAACACGGTGCTCAGGCTATATGCAGTATGGACCCTGACAAGCTTAGGCTAAACTACCAACGCCTGGATGACAGACAGCTTCAAATAAAGGCCATGCATGCTCCAATGCGATTTCTAAAATGCTGTAATATACCGAGTATTGCAATAAGATATTTTTATGATTTATCACCTCTTTTCAACAGCAAATTATTTCCTAAAAGTTCAACTTTATCAATATCTGGTTTATTCAATAAGATAAAGTTATCTCACTTCAGCATCACTGTCACTAAAACCAGCCATATCAATCTGCTGTCTGATTTTTACTCATGTGACTGGACCACTAGTTAGCTCTGAATTATTATTGTCCAGCTAAGTGTTGGGCATTTTTCAGTTTCAAGCCTCGATATTTGTTGGCCCTGCATCGATACAATATCACGATACTACATCGTATCAGGTTGTTTTTTACCCCACCCCTACCTGATAGGTCTTTGAGATTCATTAAATACACACTGTTAATATAGTCACATATATAAAGCGTAAAATATTTCTTCTACTAGAAATGAGCAAGAAAACTGAGCTTGGTCTTCAGGAGGAAAAGAGAACAACTCACTTGGACTTCCTGTTTGATCACAACTGGTTTCAGAGGGCTTTTAATCTCTTCTTTAGGCTGAGGAATATCTGCATTGAGTAGTTCTAAATCCTAAAAAAAAGAAGGTGGAAACTGAGAAATAATCATTCTCAAACATAGCTGGGTTATAGTTGGGTATACTGATGTAGTTTCAGTTTCAGCTTCAGTTGTCTGCAGACTGAATTACAGACAGTAAATCATCTTTCCTCACCTCAATGAAGGACACATCATCTTCTTCAAAAGGAATCACATCTTTACTCGTACTGGCTGATGACATTTCTTCTAGTTTACTCGACCCACGATTAGCCGTTGTGCAGTCAGCTGGGTCAGCTGGCTCTGTCTTAATACGGACAGCGTGCTGTTCAGATCGCTGGCTGTTCTTCTGCAAACTCGATTCTTTCTCCGAACCTGCCTGTGGCCTTTGATTGGTTATCCCATTTTTCTCTAGGTGGACACGTTGCCTCTTGCTCGAAGACTCCGCAGTATTTAAAACTTGTTTCTGTTTAGCTGAACTGTGCTCAGGTTTTGCTTGCTGGCCTTGATTAATTGAGGGTTGCTCATCAAAGCAGTCCATATCTTCAGACATAATGGACTCCAGTTCCTCCATCTGTATCACATCTTCCATCTCCTTCCTCTTTCTACTCTGTGGTTCCTCTGAGCGAGCCTCTGACCGTCCTGCGAACAAATCAGCTGCTGACCCGAGTGGAGTCTGGGACACAGTAGCAGGGCCTCTGTGTGTAAGTGGGGGGATTTCTTCAGACATGGCCGGGGTGTGTGGTGCCCGAGCAGTGACGGATGATGCTAGTGCAGGTCGCTTTGGCTCTGACGTGACAGCCGAGGGCTCGTCCTCCAAATGCCTGGATGAGAGGATAAATTAGAGAGAGATGGGCAGAAATAGATAATGTTTTTTTCTTTAATATATATATATATAAATATTAGAGCTGGGCGATAGAACGATAACGATATGTATCGCGATATAACTTTTACTCGATAGAGAAATTAAGCTATCGCGATAGACCTCGCCGCTCTTGTCCTCTTAAAAAAAAAAAAAAAAAAAAAAAGGTCAGCCGATCCAAATTCAGTAGCGCAGAGCCGAACCAATCACAGCCGCAGCGTCACGTCGCGTGACTTGTTACGTACAGCACAAGTGCCAAGCCGCACGTGTGTTTGTTTGGGAAGCAGCCAGCGGGTAATGGAGCCAGCGCATAATGGAGGAAATGAGTGTACCGACTAGAAAAATCAACCGAGCGTGACCGAAGAGAAAACAGATGATGGTTCCAATGCCGGAGAGATTGTCGAACGGAAGAGCCATAGAAGTTCCGTAGTGTGAAGGTATTTCGGCTATTTCAAGTCTGACAAAAACAGAGTAGCATGCACTGTAAATTGTGCCGAAAGCAAGTCTGGAAATACAATAAACTGGTGCATGCGTCACACTGTGCGCCACGTTATTGTTTCGGTGAAATGAATTTCTACAATAGTGTTACTGTTAATTCTACTCTCTGCAGTGTTTAAATGCTTACATATACACACAGTTACTGTCCCTCCACACATACGACTCGGTTCTGCTTCTATGCCCCAGCTTTGTTTACTTTTTCCCACCGAGGCTTCTAGACTTCTGATTGGCCAACATTTCTGCACGGTTAGGAATCTAGCGCCACCTGCTGCTTTGGCATGTTCATAGCAGCGTTTTCCTTCATTTCTGCCTTTATGTGTGGATGGGATTATTTTTCAAAACGAAAACAGAAAATCTCAGTTTTCAAAAACACCCGTGTACGTGTGGACGTAGCCTCAGTCTCTGACTGGAAGCGCTAATTCGTCATTCGGCTTTTGTCAGACTAAAGTAACTGTTAAAACTGTTTGAAAAGCTAAGCTATACAACAAGGAGAGATTGAGAATTTCCTTTTAGTTCTCAGTTTATTTGATATTGAGAAAAGTTAGTCAGTTTTGTCTGTTCTTCTGTAAAACAAACTAAGATTTATTTTTAGAATTAATACTTTATTTCTAAGTGGAATTGACAATTTAGTCTGTTTCATTTGTTCTATTTTGAAACTTAAACGCTTTAGCGGCTGCCTTTTGTGTAGTTTGCAATATTTGCCTTTATTTAGCTGAAAAAGTCTCATGTTCCTTAAGTACATCTACCCTGTTGAACTTATTATGGGAAATAAATATTTAAAAACAAGCTGCTGATTATTTCACATTTTACTTGTGAGCAACGGCACATTTAAATCTTACAAATATAGTTATTTGGCTTATATCGTGATAGATATCGTTATCGCCTGAAATGAAAAAAACATATCGTGATATGAAAAAATCTCATATCGCCCAGCTCTAATATATATATATATATATATATATATATATATATATATATATATATATATATATATATATATATATGGAAAAATATTCCTTTCATGTGGTACTACTTCCTCTTTATTTCAGTATATCAGAGATTAGTTTGCAAAGATCTGAAGTGTCATAATTTGAGGTCCCATGAGAGAAAACAGTCACACATTTGTCTTCAAAACTTTAAAAAAAAAAAAATCTAAACAGTGTGATTTCCTGCTGTGGGTTTTCTTTTTCAATCCTAAACACAGATTTACCTTTTCTTGCTGGCTGGCTGAAAGAAAGTGGTCAGAGTCGACTGTTTCTGTGGAGAAGCTTGTGAAGAGATTTTTGGTTTCTGAGGAGACTTCTTCGGAGGGAAAGTCTTGGTGCCACTGTTAGTCTTAGGAGTTGATGGCTGTGGTCTGATGTCAAAACTGTCTTCACCTGAAACAGAAAAACACTCATTTTTAAAAATAAAGATATTAGCAGAACAGGTATTAGGCTGGAACATGCATAGCTGTTGACAAGGTAGATGACTGACCTTGAGGTCAAGGGCGCCATGTTTTAAACTCGTCTGAGATTTTTAGTAATTTCAAAATCCTATATCGTGTTGTTCTCGAGTTATCGTATTCACGGCACCCACAACAAAACCCTATACCTACATTTTTTATGGCCAAGGAGTAAAAATCCAGCACGGGTGCTGGATTAGTCCTCTGTTAAGCTCAGACAATGTAAGAAAACTATCAATCGCTGTATTTCTGATTCACTCATGCAGCTACCTGCTAGCTTGGATTCAGACTTCTTCTTCTGTGATTCTGCGTTTGCTGCAGTGGTGAGCGACGAGCTCATTGTTTCATCCACAATACACTGAGTGGTCGTTTTCTGAGCCACGAGGCTGATTACACGGAGCTGACTGGCATACTGGTGCGGCTTCTTCTCAGGCGTCTCCCCTACCGACGTCACCCCGGTGACCTCAGAAACCCGCATCCTGAAAACGCAAAAAAGTGAACTGAAACACCTCAGATGAAGAAGACGACTAAGGCAACGTTTTTGACGGGGACATCATGGTGTCTGTAAGTGCTTGTCTGAACCTCTGTGATGTCTCTGTGTTCGCTGCATACGCCGTGATGTCCTGCGATGCTGCAGGTAACACGGTCTCATCCACAGCTACGCTCTGTGACAGCGAGGCGCTTGGGATTCTGGGTGTCACTTTTGGTACAGAGTCTAAGACACAAAAAAGAAACAAAGCAATCCAAGGAAACGTATAAGAAAACAAATAAATATAGAAACTCTTGTGTGTTTTTTTTGTTTGGTCAGCCACCTGAGTCTGAGCTTGAGGGATTGCAGTATTTTTCACAGGAAGCATAGATGGCAGCCAGACCGATTTCAGACTCTGTGATGACTCGAAGGCCTTTTCTGTGCCAGTGTTAAAAGGAGAAAGATTCAGAAATAATTCAGTCAACACAAACAAATGATCAACACCCTGCAGAACAAAGGGAGTGTGAACCTTTCAACGATGCTCTTCACAGAGTTTGCCCACTCTGTTGCGGAGGGAGACAGCAGAGTTTGGGAGGCACCTGTTGTAAAATCGACCACACAGCTCTGCGGAGACTCCAGCAGGTCACGAGGCAGGCTGCCCTCCTCCAGCAGCTGACTCCTGCCACCTCCAAAACTCACTGCCACACGAAGGCGCTTCAGCTGGAAACAGCACAGTAGAGCCGCATATTAACACACATACACAAATAAACTACAGATAAACATAGAAACATCAGTTTAGCAAGGATGCCCCTCATGCCAAACTCTTGAGTGAATATCTGCCCAGAGATTGCTTTTGGCTCCTTTGAATTTCACCTTCACTTCCTTTGCCTCCTCAGACAAAAGCTCTTTTTGCCTGGTGAAGTTTCCATAGTTATTTCAATTGTTCCAGCATCCAGCACTTCAGCTACCTGGGGAAAGTTACCCAGAGCTACAGAGAAAACAAAAGCACTGTTTTCTGCTTTCATTGTGTGCGCATGCCTTCAGTTTCCTGTGAGATTTCATCCCTGCTGCACAGCAAAGCAGATAAGCAGACAATCTAAATATGATCGGTGTCATATTTATTTACATTCTAATGATAATTTGAAGCCAAAAAGTTAGCTATGCAAAGCATGGATGCAACGTAGGTTGTATAAAGTTAACAAAAATATCACATCACAGTTAGCAGAGTGTGCACGTCAAAAGAAAAACATGCAAAAAAGATAAAAAGATGAATCCATTAGGTCTTTAACCTCATTCATCTCACATAAGAGAAAAGGCCAAACAGCAGAGATAGGTTTATGTCCCTGATGAGGTTTCATAATGTGAAAATGCCCTGCGGTGCACCAGAACTCACCTCATCTGCACAGTCAGGTGTTTTTATTTATTTATCCATATACGATTTATCACAATGGGACTTAACCATAAATGCCACACAAGAAGTACTGAAGTATGCGCTAATGTCTTTGTTAAATATTAGGATGGATGGATCCATGCTTTCTTGTTATTTACACCAAATTCTGGTGCCTAAATGCAGTGAGCTTCTGCAATGTTATTGTCTGATTAGATGTTTTTGTTAAAGAGTAGTTGAATAAGTGTATCTAATAAAGTGGCAGGTGAGTGTATATTGTGATTAGATCAAAAAAAGGTGACTAACCTGTTTGGCGCTGAGGAAAATAAAGGTCCGTCCACTGTAAAGCTGTTTGCGAAGTGGAACCGCTCCAAGATTAACATCGTCTTTATTCAAGCTGGGCTCATCGATCTCAGGAATGAAGCTTAAAAAACACAGAAAGAAGACGGCGTTGAGCTCCGCTTCAGCGTTGTCGTGTATCCATGGGAATGGTTTGTACTGTACCTCTCGGCTTTAGGAGGCGGTAACTTCTGCTGAACAGCTCTGCTGAGCTCTGAGAAGAACTCTGGCTTCACGATGGGACAGCAGCACAGCAGAGCAGAAATGGTCTAATTAAGAAAAAAAACAAAAACAAAAAAGTAACGAACAAACATGCCACAGGAGCTAGCGATGGTACAAAGTCGGGTCCTGACCTTAATGGTAACTTTAACAGAAGACATAACCAGGTGGGTGCAGTCCTGAGACCAGCTGCTGACCAGCTTTCCACCCAAAGCTAGCACGGCCTGAGAGAGCGACGCTTGGCCATCGTTGTCCAAACACGATGAACACACGACTGGCTGCAGATGAACCACACTAACACAAAGAGGACACGGTGATTGAGATACAACCAACCACAATCAGAACGTTTTATTAATCCAAGAGAAAATAACGAGGTCACTGTTGCGCCAAGACAGTAAGAACAGCAACAAACAAGTACAAATAATAAATAATATGACAAAACAGCTCTCATAATAGTATAGCTAACCAAAGTTGAAACTGAGCTTGTTATTTTTTGTATGCATGCGCAGATAAAACAATCCTTTTAGAATTCATACAACTATACAACTCATACATGAGTTGTATAGTTGTATGAATTCTAAACTATACAACTCATGTATGAGTTGTATAGTTTTAATGTTTTATTTGGGAACAGAATGGTGTGTATGTGTAAGTTTGGTGATGGAGTTTTTATTATAATAATAATAATAATGGATTGGATTTATATAGCGCTTTTCAAGGCACCCAAAGCGCTTTACAATACCACTATTCATTCACTCTCACATTCATACACTGGTGGAGGCAGCTACAGTTGTAGCCACAGCTGCCCTGGGGCAGACTGACAGAAGCGAGGCTGCCATATCGCGCCATCGGCCCCTCTGGCCAACACCAGTAGGCAAGTAGGGTAAAGTGTCTTGCCCAAGGACACAACGACCAGGACAGAGAGCCCAGGGATCGAACCGGCGACCTTCCGGTTACAGATGCGATTCCCAACCCCCTGAGCCACGGTCGCCCCATTATGAATGAATGATGAATTTTTATGAATTATTATGTCTATTTTTTTATGTTTAAGGACAACAGATGGAAATTAGCCTTTGGCTATAATCTGGCATGTTTACATTCATGCAATTTTTTTTTTACATTTATGTTCATTAACATCCACTGTCCTAAATAAATAAATAAATAAATAAATAAATTAGCTTTTGTAAAAGTTCTCAAAAAGTTGATTCTGTTCATCTGGATGTAGCATTTTCAGTGGGGGCAACGTTTCATCACTCATCCAATTGACCTCTTCAGTCTCAGCTGACTGCAGGTTTCCCCAACCTTATAAACAGTACATTGCACAATGACTGAAACTAGCACCACTGAATGAATAATGGGCTGGGAGGTCAGTTCCTTGATCATTAATATGCAAATTCTCATGACCATGAAACATTTCTCCCACTGAAAACGCTACGTCCAGAACAGAATCAACCTTTTGGGATTTACTTACCTGGATGATCAAGCATGCATTAAGACATTGTGTAAAAATTCAAGAAATATAACCATATCTCTTCTGCATACCTGAATTTGCTTTGAAAAACCCCAAAAGTCACTAAATCCCCTGATTTCAGGTTCACCGGTGTTGTAATCTGTTGGTTGTTGACAAATGTACCATACTTGGAGGTGTCTTTCAGAGTCAGCGTCTAAAAAGCAGAATACATGAGAGCAATCATCACATGTTCAATGTCTTTACTGAAGATCGGTCTCAGTATTGCTATCAGCGTTCATCATCTGACCAAATGTGTTGACTATGAGCCAGACTCCATCACTTTGCTGATTAGATATTAATGTGAAATAATTAATGCATTCTTGAATTATGAATAAAACCCTTTTTGGGAGGTCACGGTGACATCCAAGGGAGATAAAATGGCACAGAAGTTAAACTGTAATGAAAGTCAAGCTTTAATAGACATTTTTATCATTTTAGATAAAATTTAATTTTATGTTTTATAGTCCAGCAGGTTTATGAATGTATCAATAAAAGGCATCAAGTAAACAGAAAGAGAAAGAAACAAATTCAGAAGCTTCTTAAGGCAAGCAACAAGAAACCACACAGATCTGGCAAGCCAAACAATCCATATTTGGCAGCTGATAAATACTGTGGGAGCTCCACGCGAGTCTCAGAAGAACAAAACAATGTGTGAGCATGTAGCAGTTTTTTAAAATTGCAATTAAAATGACATCATATGTGTTTTATTTTGCAAGTGCATCACTCAGCACAGCTTGCATAGCTTTTGGTAAAAACCAAATGGAGAATTTCTTAGACTGCACAACAATTACAGCTGAGTGGTGGCATGATTTACTACATTCAGGCCTAGTAATGTAGGAGTAGCGCAGCAGCACCACCTTCTGCACCAAAGTGTCATCATGCAGGCAAATATTTCACTGGTGCTTCAAGGAATACCAAGAGGATTTTTACTGATGTTCTGGTAAACCAGGAAAAAGACAAAAAAAGTCACTAAAATGTCTTTGCTTCCTTAACATTACATATAATAAATATGTCTCAGCACAAGCTGGATTAAAGTTTAGGAATAGGCCCTAAGGATAGATTTAAAACAGGCTGGTAAAGCAGCAGATCTGACACAACGGGGTAAACTCTGAGAAACATTTGAACCCCTGGATTTGGGCTTCGTTAAATGCCTCTAAAAGCATGATGTGAAGGAGGGTGTTCACTTAAGTATTTAAAAACAAGTAATTAAATCTTAAAATCTATCAGAAAAATAACTGATAGTGTGTTCTTCCCAGTTGAAATGCAAGCTGCAGCATTTTGAAACAGCTGCAAAACTGCAATGGAAAACATTAAGACCAGCATCTACATTAGTCTAGCCTTGATCAAATAAAAGCATGCAAGATTTAAAGATTAAAGCTTGTTGTCATAGCAGTAGCAGGGTTTGTGTTGTTACATACACCGCAAACAATGAGTAAAAGGGAGTAAAAAATGCACATTTAAAGCCCAGGACAGCACAGCTGTATTTGATTGCAACAGATTTCACTTGTGTACCTAATAAAGTTACCACTGAGTGTGTATAAACTGTATATAAACACTACAACTGTTTGTTCTCTGTTCATACCACCTGATCCTTTCCCTGCCTTGTCTCACCTGCTCTGTAGCACTTAGGTGAGCGTGAGCCCTGCTGATAGACTGGTCACTCGGAAGAAGAATGTCACAATTCTTTCGGCCCACCACGTACGCTTTACCCGAGAGGAGATAGCAGGCCTCAGCTGTGAGTGACAGACGGCAGGTTAGTGATTTTCTTATCTTTTCTTCAACTTAAAAGTTATCCCCTTTTGAAGTTTTGCATCCAGGAATTTTTTAAGAAAATTGTACATTTTATCTTGTAACAAACAAAACGTTATCGCAAAATGATCCACATTCTTTATATCTTTGATATTTGTTTTCTGGGTAAAATCAAAATTCCCAGAACAAACCTGTTTTTTGTTTTGTTTTGGGTTTTTTGTATAAATAACTGAGGGTCATGTGATAGAGCACATGACTGACAAAGCAGCGATTAAATCCTCTTCTACCTACAGGTTACCTGTGGTGTAAGAAGTTGTGCTCCTACTGTAAATCAATCCATACATAAATCGTATTAATTACATATTCAGGTCATTAATTAGAAAAAAGGTTTGAGTTTTTGACTTTGACTGCTGGAAACATTTAAATTCAGATCATTTGACGTCTTGTTTATAGTTGCTACCATTAATTTCAACTTCCCATAAGCTCATTTAGAACCAAAGCATCATGCTTAGATAACACATTAACCTGTTTAGCAACATTAAATTAACACAGAGTATAAACACATGACAGCACAGCAAACATGCAGCCTAACGGGCTGCTAACCAGACAGATGCCTCCTGTGTGAACCATGCTTTAAATGCTTTAATCTAGTGTTTCTCAGATAGCTGCTAACTCCATCATCAAGGTGCTAACTTTGCCCGGCCTGCAGCGTCATAAATAAAGCTTCTATAAAACGCCGTCATGACACGAAATGTTACCTGTAGGCTGCTGCTGGGGCGTCAGTATCCACATTATACTGCCCTCTGTTGCTTTGGCATATATTAAAACTAGCCGCAACTCAGAAATAAAGCAATGTTTTCAGCAAACAGTTAAGAACAACTATTAACTCGCCGGACCGCTTCACCCGCGCCACTGTGTCGTCATAACTATGCGCCGCGCTTTCAAAATAAAAGTTCGAAAACTGCGTTTCACTCTCGAAAACTTTAAACACTATCTGATAAAAATTTAGAATAAAAGAAAAAAAAATTAGCTGTGCATATATACAGAGAGTGTCTCGTCTTGACCCACAGTGATCATAGAAGCACAAATATAATGACTCCCATTAGCTGTTTCTACACCACAACCATACCGTACCTTAGAAAATTAGGAATTTGAATCAATAAATAAATTAAATATAAAATGCTGGAATAAGTGTGGAAATAACCATTGCGATCCTTTATATTTTCAAAACACTGACCTCTCTTCAGTTGCCGACTTTTGCTCTAAATACCAGTTAGAAAGCTAGAGAAGCCATTGTGCAGTTTATAAACACTATGGTTACAGTTAAGTGTTTGAAAAATAACAAAGAAATATATTTATATAAAATAATGACACAGTAACAAATTTGAAAAAGCCATAAATCAGATATATTGTAGATTTTATTTGATCTTAAAAGGTGAACCAGACACATGTAACACATTTAAAGTGACAGTTCAATAACAAACGTCAAAATATTAAAATGACAAATATAATTATTAATATAATACGGCGAAACAGATATGGAGGTAATTGCTTTTTTGTGTAAAATTGACTAGTTTATGATAAACTAAAACCAATAATTTATTTAGTTATTCTTAATAAGTATCACATTTTATCTATTGTTATCTTTGGTTTTATTTGCTGAATTCAAAATAAGGGATCGTTGTCGGATTTCCACGGCTGCCCTGCAGCTGTCCTGAGACGGCCTTGTCCCCAGAGGCACGGCAGTTTGTGATTGACTTTCATCACTGCAACGCTGGTGCAAGAATCTGGCTTACGGATGACCTCGCACCAATCTGGATAGTCCACAGGCTGAGATCCACTGCAGGAAAGATTAGTGTTTAGTTATGTTTAGCCACATCAAAATACAGTCTGTGCTTGTTGGTGTGTGTGTGTGTGTGTGTGTGTGTGTGTGTGTGTGTGTGTGTGTGTGTGTGTAAGGAAACTCACTGGTCACAGCATCCCACTCCGAAAGGCTCCATGCAAACACACTGGTAGCAGTCACTGGTGATCCAGCTTTCTCCTATCCCGTACATCTGTCCCATGTGTTCACAGGTCCCTTAAAAATGACAAACATGAGAAAGAGAAGATGAAGATTAAATAAAACTCATTCCATGCCGTTACATTCAAAATTTACGAGAATAAGTATATATATTAAAAATGTTCATCACAGCATTAAATTATATTTAAAAAAATGGCTAAATACTTTTTTTTTGCAGTTTTAGAAGTTAACTACACAAGAACAAAAAAAATGCTATAAAACCACTTTAAATGCAGCTTTTTCCCTCCTGCACTTCACTGAATTACCTTCTCTCAGGTATAGATGCTCTGAATGTTTGTGTAAAGAAAACTGCAACCTCTTCATACTTTGTAGCTTATTACATTAGTATGCATCTGAAGCTTTTGAACCAATCCTGTTATAAAATGTGCATCTGATGAGCAACCACAGCACACAGACTAAGTGGATGGAGACATTCAGAAAACATTAGGTATGAGCACCAAAAAAAAAGAAAAAAGAAAAAAAGAAGTGTCTAATTACATATGTAGGATATATGATACCTTTAGTGTTGAAGAAGCATTCGCCACTGCTGTACACAGAAAAGCATGGAACAGTGGCACTCAGGAAAGACAGTAGAGCCAGGAGCATACTTGCTGTGTTTGCCATTTCTGAAAATAGAAGAAGTGCAAAGGTTAAAGAAACACCATGAACACATCAGTCTGACTCAGGTTCATCAACTCAGTACTCAGGTTGATGCTCTCACTCGGGTTGAAGTTTCCAGCACTGTGTATAAAAATGTTCTGATGCTGTATTGTCTCTCAGGTCTCCTCTGCGCGTCCTCCTTCTGTCATCCACCCTCTTCTTGCTTCTTCCTCCGTCTCCTCCTCAGTGCCCCTCCTGAACTGATGCACTCTCTCCTCCTGGTCTCTCTCTATTTATACCGCAGCAGCACGTTCCCCCCAACCCCCCCCCCCCTTTTTTTTTTTATCAGAACACACTCACTTTCTACTTTCTTTGTTGCCATGTGTCCACAAACCTCCCACTCATTAATTACCAGCAGATGTTTACGGCACATATACACCACACACACATTATATGCACACACAACAAGCACATTTGTTGCAGTGTTTGTCATTCCCCCTTGCACTGCTTTGCAGACAGTGCCCCAGAGTATACAGTGTGCACTCTTTCAGATAACATTTGTTTCATGGGGTGCCATTTGACTCTATCTGTAGATCGTGCTGATGACACCCTATATAGGACAACCAGGCTCTGGCCTATTGTCTAACATACGAGCAGCTACATGCGTGTGCATGAGCAAAAACATAAACCTTTGACCCCGCTGCTAAAGAAGTAATATGAAAGGACAGGTTTGTTTCTTTATAGTTAAGGACTGATATCATATTTTAGCCTTCAAACAGAGATCTTGGCTGATTGTCTTTTGCTTACAAATGACTAATTTTAAAAGTCACTGAAGCATGTCACTTGCTTTATTCAATTTCATGTCCTTTAATTAATGAATCATCATGGGAACAACATTAGTCCAAATAGGATTTCAAATGATTCAGTGAACTTTATCTAATTTTTCTTATAAAAGTCTCTTCATGTGTGGCGTGCGTCATTGTGGGGTTTATTTTAGGAACACAAGAGACGACGCAACATCTAACAATATCTGAAGGCCGCCTGATTAAATTTGAGCTCATTATGTTTTTTCTTCTTTGTTGTGGGTTGTGTTTGAAGAAGCCACCTTGAATCCTGTGATAGCATAAGCTCATATGCGCACACACACACAGACACACACACACACTCACACACACACACACGCACACACATGCGCGCGCGCACACACACACTGCGATTTTTTTTAACCCTCGTTCATCTGATCGGCCATTGGCTAGTCATATTTGATTTGAAGCATAGGAACAGTGTACGTGTGTGAGTGAGTGTTAGAGCTATATAAGAACCAATCTGTCTTGATGTCAGAAAAGTTTTGTTCAAAAAAACAAACAGTTAGAGTCAATGTAATCCATTGTAATACACTTACACGTACTTAAATAAAAGTAAACAGAGGTGTTAGCTCTGTTTGTCATAGAGAAAATCATTTTATTAAACCTGTCCCAGGAATGCACCCACAGCAAAGTACTGCTATGCTGAGTTAATGGGAATTCTCACACTGGAAAAACTGACATTTAGCTTACATGACTTTATTGAGGGATTGGTGACAGTTGATCACAGTGGACTGGAATTTTTGTGCACTGTCTCATCATAGACTTATCATCCAACAACTTTTCTGCTGGTCGTTATGGGCGAGGGCTCTCCTTTATTGTGTTTGTCAGTTTGTTAAGTCTACCTTTAAAAAAATTGAAGGGAGCAATAATCACAAAGTACGGTATGATTCGTTCATAGGGAGCACGTCCATTATCTAATTGAAAACCTGCAAAATATAAAAAGAAATTAAAAAAGAAAGAATGAAAATAGGAGATAACCATCTTTCCTACCGGCTCCACCAGTTTTGCATTTGACACATTCCTTCCAGCCTATTCATATAAGATATTGCATAATAAAATGTCCTTTGAGGAATGCAGTGGGTGGACTCTTTGTCGAAGTCAAATTGCATGATAATACTATGTACAACGACAATAAAGGCTATTCTATTCCATTTTATGGGAAAAGATACTTAATAGTCAGACATTAAATAAAATAAAATTTCGCATTTTGCATTCCTACCAGAAAAAAATGGGAAAAGAAAATCTCCAGGAGAGCAGATGGGGAACCAGAATATTACCTAAAGTCCTCATATTTTGTTTAATTTTTTTTTTCAATTGTTGAAATGTAAAAAATAAATAAATAAATGATTGGAAGAATAAAGAGGAGGACGTGAAAGACCTGACTTCTTCTCTGGTAAGACAAACACTGACAGCAACGCCTATTTGCTCATGAAGCAGGATGTTTCCATGCAGTCAGATCCTCGTTTAAAGAGAAAACAAACAAAAAAAAAAACCAAACAATGCACGTCTTTACTGTGTCAGCTGTTTGTAACAAGATTGTAATTGTGTACTTGTGTACATGCCTGCGTGTGTTTGAGAGAAAGAGTGGACAGACAGCTGAAGCCGATATTCACTCATTTTTTTTATTTGCGTCATTCAGAGTATAAAGAGATCATTCTCAAGCTTAATCATTTACGTATATATTTTAAAAATTTGCTATTTAAGAATTGCAATCATGTACTTGTAAAGATTTCCATTGGCGCCATATTTATTTTGCAGAACGTCTCACGTCACACAGGCCTTTTTTCAGGGATGAAGCAAGGTCAGAAGTCAGTGCCGGACTCTGTAGGAATATGTCTGATATTTAGTTGACATTATAAAGCACAAGAACAACCGAATATCAAACATATCACACAGCTTCTGGCAAACCAGGAAGAATCCTGCAGGCTGGAAAAACCTGTTGCACAAAAGAAACATGAGGCAGTGAGGTAAAAAAAAAATTAGGAAGTGACAAACATCGCATAATCAGTCAGATTGTTGAGCTGAATTTAACTAATACTGACTTGAACAACCTTCTCCAGAAAGAAAAAGACAGACCAGAGGCCCAGAGGGCGAGGGAGCCAGAGATCGTGTTGGCATTTGAGATCAGCGTCTCTGTTAGCTTCAGGAAATACAGTTGGTGCAAAGGCAAGAGAAGAGGAATGATCTACATAAAGAAACACTCTTGATAGCAATGAAACAAACAAAAATAAAGATACTCACTCATTCTCTCTATGCGCAGGTGGAGTCCCAGCATCCCATCAGCAGGTCCTTCGCAAAACTGGCATGCTGATTAATAAAAAGTAGAAAAATAATAAAAATGTTGTCGAATGTGTGTGAGTCTGTGAGCCTGTCCCCAGTGGGACAGCATTTATATATATGCAGTCCCTTGATTTTTTTTTGGGGGGGGGGGGGGACCACCAACATCCACTCTTTCAGTAACACACACTCTGTGTCCCATGTAATTAAAGGTATATTGATCAGCTGCTGTGGCCTGCAGTCTTTCCTCCCCACATTAGCTGGATCAATAGATGTAATGTTCATCCCACTGTGAGTACACACACACACACACACACACACACACACACACACACACACACACACACACACACACACTGACATGAGTGCAGAGTCAAATAACACTCAGTTATTGCCTGTAGGGAGGACAAGAGTGAATGTGACGGTCATTTCAGTAAAGTCACAGGTCGTATCTAAGATTATCTTTAAAAATATAAATATATTTAAAACAAATAAAACTTCTAAATTATGTTTGTTTGCATTGAACATGGTTACAGGAGGAAAATAAAATCCTTTTAAATATGTTTTCCGTCATTATTACAATAATCGAGAGCATCTAAATGTGAAAGCAGTACAAGGTAATTTTTTGTCTGAGAAATACCCAATTTTATTGTATTAAGCAGAACTTTAAACAATATTACCTTAATTTCAAACTCCACATCAATTCAAAGGCAAAAAGTTGACTTTTACTTCAAAATGTGAACACTGTTTAGTGTCCATGGATCGACATTCATTAAATAGCTCTGTTATGTTTTCAATTGCTTGATATTTTTATTTTAACGTGAGAATGACTGTAAAGTTTAACCGGTTCTGCTAGACTTGTGACATTGAGGCAGACTGAGGATTGACTCTAAAATCTCAGTGACCTCCAGCTGTCAGTGTGACCTCTGAATGTCAGGGTGGTTTGTTATAACTTCCACTTTGTGTTCGACGACTCTAACATATTTTTGCGCTAAACATAAAACAGCGTCATCGCCTACAGAGAATCTGGCTATTTTTTTTAACACAGGTGCATTCTTAATTGTACATTTCTGCTCATACACATCAAATCACACACTACAGTTTACGTTTATGACATCAGTCAGATTAAATGTCCCTTGCTGCCGCCTCTGTATCCTCTCCTGGTATGACGCCGACCTTGTCAGCCTATTGGGGCGGAATGATAGCCCCTCGATTGCCTAATTGTGAGCCTGGGGGAGTGTTTTAATCTCCAGCAGATGGCTGGCAGTGTGAAGCAGAGTGAGAGATGACAGGGTGATACAGAGGAAAGTGATTTTAAAAATGAATTGCATGAGATTTAACAAAACAACTAACATCCTTTGCATTACTAAAGACAAAAGAGTTTGCTTGAAAGCCTTTTTATAGTGCCCTCATCTCAAAGACCTAAGAGGAAAATTACATCCCTTTAGTTTAGTCCAAGTTTTTCTGTTTTCTAATAACATGTTTAAGGATTAAGAGTTAATTTAAGTTAATCTGAAAGAGGTTTCAGTTTAGCTGAAGTATTAGTTTTGCTGTGTTGCTGATAAGATTGCAGAACTAAGACATTGCTTGCAGCTTGTCTTAGTCCGACAGAAAAAGGATCACAAGAGTGTGAAAACGTGCTGATTCTGTGCTTTTATAAAAAGGGGCAGATAACATCACTAACAGTAAATCACTTTAAACACAAATTACAACCAATGAAGTGATTTTGTAAACCTGATCATGCAGTAACCGATTGTTACATGCAGTCATGATTAAATTTAATGGGACTGATCTCATATATAATCACTTCTGTGCAACTGCTTAACAAATCTAAAGGAATAGCAGACCTTCTGTAGGATTGAGCTGCTACGTCCCTGATTTGACACCAAGTGAGGACTTCTGTCACATGTCATTTTACACCTGTCTCTTCACCTCTTGTCTTCTCTCTGCTCTGGTTAAGTTTCTAGTTAAAGGATAAAATGCTTTAAAAAAAAACAACCCTTTAATAATAAAGTAAATTCATGAATGCTGAACCCGACAGACAGACACCCTTAAATGTTCTCATCTCTGAGTAAGACTTTCAGTCAATCAACTCTTCATTTCAAACGTATATGTGTTCATGCAGTCATTTCTACCCCCTGTAGCTCATGTTATATATCGTTTAACATATATGCTATGAATAACCCTATGTAATATTCATGTTATATTAATATATACACCTAAAATTAACAATTAGATAGAGCAACTGTGGACTGATGGAGGACACACAAATAATGACACTGTACGATCGACCAGAACACAAGCTGTACAGCCGAAGCTTCACAAGAATAACAGACTGAAGTTTATATAGAGTGATGCATCAAAGCTCTGGGTTCTGCGATTGGTCAGTTAATTATGCTCGCTCTTTCTCTCTCTCTCTCATGCACACACATACTGACGCAGAGGCAGGGTCACTAAAAAGGAGCGAGGCAGACAAGGTTAACAGTGGTTATTCAATATCTCTGTGTTTTCAGCGCTGGACGTGGAGGAGTTATCTAACAGAGGAAAATAAATTAATAAAAGTGATCCAAACTAAAGGCCAGAACACAGCGTCCAAGACACAAATCAGATGTACATACGGTTAATAGGTTCACAGTGAAAGCAAAAGTGGAAGATGCTTTCCATTTTTATTTTAGTTGTGCAGCATTTAGTTTTTTTTCCGCCAGCTTATATTTACATGCAGTCAAATATGAAACCGACACACAAACGCCTTCACGAAGGAGCAGAATGGAGGACAGCAGCATTATTCAATACATAAAAACACTGTCTGACTGGTTCATTGTTCTTTCTCATTCTGTTTGTGTTTGCATGCATAAACTATTACCTGTGCAACCAGGATATAGGTTAGTGGGCAGGAACAGTATTTCACAACCATGCGCCTTACAAGTCCCACGCCTTAACTATTGTGTGCAATGTGTTCTCGGCCAACTAATATAAATTACTTTATGGCAGGGAGAGTGAGAGGAAGGTCACCATCTGTTTGCACTCTTTAGCAAAGCTGTGAGAAATGTTACATATATTGATTTTTCATTAATGCTTTCAGACACTTGTTTTTTTGTTGTTGTCTAAAAAACAAACAAACAAACAAAAAACTTTAGCTCTGCTTTACACTTTTAGGTACAGAGAAACTCAGGGACTAGTTTACTAAGTGCACCTGCTGCAAGTCAAGTCAAAGTTTATCTCTATACTGTATTTTACAAAAGTGCTACACAGGTTATGCTAAATATCCAATAAAAAAATAATTAAATCACCAATAAATACACTATATGCATTATAAAGCACCATACATAAGACTGATTTTGCATGGTTTGTAGGCCTCAGTGCTTTGGCAGCAGTGTAGGACTGTAAAAGCTCAGTTAAGTAGCGTGGTGCCAGGCCATTCAAACTCTTAAAAGCAAGTAAGTTCATTTTTAAACTGGATCCTGGAATGTAAAGATGCCAGTACAGGTGTGACATGATCACGTCCTATTTTTCCTACCAGAAGGCAAGCATTTTATACAGCCCACAGCCAACAAGTGCACGGATCAAACCCAACAATGAGAGAATTACAACAGTCTAATCAAGCAGTATTAAAGGTTTGAATTACTCTCTCAAAGTCACGTGAAGGGTGGTAAGCCTCCAGCTTACTGAGGAATTTACTTTGCATAGAAGCACTGCCAAAAATCACACAAAGGTTCTTTGCAGCTGGGTGGCAATCAGAAACTAAAAGATCATTTCTGAACAAAAAGTATTTCTTCTTGATGCTCATAATGACATTTAACACCATATCAGAATGGTGTTAATCCAACTATTAGATGTTTCAAATATTTCATGGACTCATGGATATAAATTGTACGATTTCATTGTTTTGAAAAATGTTATTACGTTGGCTTTCTCTGTGTTATTGTAGGGTCTTTACCTTACTATAATGTGCTGGTTGAGGCAACTGTTGTTGTGATTTGGTGCTATAAATAGCTAACCTATAATGTGCACCTTTGCTGTAAAAAATGTATCTGATTGAAATGTATTGGTGGTATTTTAAAGGATACTGATAGGGATCAGGATAAAATTGTGATTGGTGGTGGCCCACAGTGTTTTTTAATCTACTAAGGAAGAATTTTGTCGGCTTAAAACAACAGCAGTGTCCTCCCACAGCAATAAGGTTCCTGGTTTGATCCCCAGAGAACCCCAGAAACTGAGAGCATCTTGCAGGACTGTTTTGCTCAAACAGATTGGGATGTGTTTCAAACTGCAGCCACTAAGGAGAACTGTTCTGTCAACATACAGGACTATGCTGAATATGTGACTGGGTACATCAGCACCTGTGTTGACAATATTGTGCCCACCACACAAATCAGAAAGTTCCTCAACCAGAAGCCCTGGATCAAAGTGGAGGATGCTGCATTCAGATCAGGCAATGAGATGGAGCACAAAGCTTCGTAGTACGGACTGAGGAAAGCCATTACAGCAGCTAAGAGGCAGTAGAGAAAGCAGCTGGATGGCTTCCATTCTTCTGCTGGCCCCGGGCGGATGTGGCAAGACCTGCAGCATATCACAGAGTATAGGGCCACCACCAACACCATCAACTCTGCACGCAGGCTGATGGATGATCTCAACCTGTTTTACACCCGCTTTGAGACCTCCCAGACCTCCCAGATCTCCCAGACCCTCCAGACCTCCCAGAAACCCCAGATTACCCGACTGTCTCCCCCGCCAGCGGTCTCAATAGACCAAGTGCACAAAATCCTGAGGAAGATCAACCCCCGCAAAGCATCAGGACCAGACAACATCCCTGGAAGGGCCCTTAGAGCATGTGAATGAGCTGGCTGATGTTCTCACCTCCATCTTTGACCTTTCCCTCAGTCAGAGCATCGTTCCCACATGCTTCAAGACCACAACTATCATCCCTCACCCCAAGAAAAGCCCCGCCACCTGCCTAAATGACTAAATGACCAGTTGCACTTACTCGAATCATTGCAAAGTGTTTTGAGAGAGTGGTGATATTAAGAGAAATATCAGGGTAGTCTTTGCTGACTATAGCTCCGCCTTCAACACGGTCATCCCTTACGAACTCATCAGCAACTGTCTGCACTCAGCCTGCACCCCACCCTCTGCGACTGGCTACAGAACTTTTTGACTGGCAGGCCTCAGTCTGTCAGGATCAGCAACAGGACTTCAGTCAGCATTATTACAAACACTGGAGTTCCACAGGGTTGCGTCCTCAGCCCCATCCTCTGCACCCTGTACAGTCACGACTGTGTCGCCTCCAACAAAGAGAACATCATACTTAAGTTCGCGGATGACACTGCAGTGATCGGTCGCATTACTGGAGGGGATGAAGCGGCTTATAGGAGAGAGGTGGCCTGTCTGGTGTCATGGTGTGAGGACAACAACCTCACCCTCAACACTAACAAAACAAAGGAGATGATAGTGGACGTGAGGAAGAAGAAGAGGCCTCACCAGCCGCTGTTTATCCAGGAGAGTGAAGTGGAGAGGGTGAGCAGCTTTAGGTACCTGGGTGTCCACATCACTGAGGACCTCACCTGGTCACTGAACACTACACAGCTGGTCAAGAAGGCTCAGCAGCGGCTGTATTTCCTGAGGAAGCTGAGGAAATTTGGGATGTCAGTCAAGATCCTCAGCAGCTTCTACAGCTGCACTGTGGAGAGCAACTGACCCGCTGTGGAGAAGATCACCAGAAACCACACGTCTGCCCTCGAGATGAAGGTTTAGAAGTCCGAAATCCAGAACATCTCGAGTCAACAACTCCTTCTTCTCCACTGCTATCAGACTCCTGAACATCCATGAACATATCCTTATTTATCTTGTTCCATCAACCCTACCTAACTTGGCATTTGTGTATGGACAGCAAAGGAAGAATTTCATTGCACAGAGAAATGCCATTTCTTCTGTACACATGACAATAAACACTTTGAATCTTGACTCTTGAATCTTGAATCTGGTTAATGGTTCTCCTGTGTAGGTACTCTGTATTCCTCCTACAGTCCAGAGATGTTAGGTTACTTGTTTTTTCTGAATTAGTTGTGGATGTAAAGCAGATACAGGGGTTGAACTTTGTTGAATGAGGTGCTGTATAAGAGTATGTGACTTGTGGTGTATAGCACTTTGAGCGGTCAGTAAGCCTGGAAATAAAGCAAGCACAGCAAGTATCGATACCAGCGCTGGTAGTGGTATCATATTAATACTAGCGCGATAGGATCAATACCTTGTTTCTATCCTCTAGTTCAGTATGTAGCCGACTGGATTGTGTCAAATTAATACTTTTTAAAAAATGTAAATATTCCGCAAACACCCAATATAAAAATATCTGAACCTTTTTGTGTTGTCACATCTGTTTTATTTATAGCCTATAGCACATTTAAACAAGAGAAGTTGACTCAAAGTGCTTTAGAGATTGGTACATTTCATTTCAGGTATCCCAATTTTTATTTTTTTTTAAAAAACATGAAATGCTGAAAGGTGTGATGTTGAAAGTAAAAATCATTGATTTACTGGTCATTAAAATGTGTTCAGAAATTGCAAACTTATGATGATTCATCTCAAAAGTCTTGACACGTGGCTCTTCCCTCCATAAGCTGCCTTTATAAGTAATAAATCTAAAAGCATTGATACCATTATTGGTATTGGCAATATTGTCCCTTTTACTTGGTATCTGATTGATACCAAAATTTGCAGCATGCCACAGTACTCCATTTCACACACAAATGATCATGATGTTCCATTTCTAAGAACAATAATGTGCCCTGCATATATAATTGAGGATTTTTTGCACTATAATAACTCTTAGTGCATTTCTGTGTAATTATTCTGCTACTTAATTTTAAAAAAGACTGCTGTGCAGACTTTGAACTTACATTACAGAAATATTCCCCCTACTGTTTGAAAATGCCAAAAGACATGCATTTCATTTTTTTTCATTTAAATTTTTTAAACCTAAACTCAAGCATACTGTTTACAAGATATTACATGCATACAACCAATCAGTCAAAACATAGTTAGTTTACAGTTTTGCATTACTTTTGTGCCATGAATTCAACTAAACCAGAGCAGATAAACATTGTTCCTCTTAAACAAGGTTAATATTAAAAGTTGGGATGGAAACAAGAGGCTGGAAGAGTGAGTAGTACAACTAGTAACAGGTCAGCGACATGACTGAGGGGAGAAAGATATATATGGGTTTTAAATGAACATATTCTCCCATCCAGACAAACTCTTTTACAGGGAAGGCTTTGTATATCACACACCAAATTAGACCAAGTCCAGGATACTAGTATCCATGCCTGATCTTATGGGTCCAATTCCTTTAGCCTTTTAAGCCTTGGGGGCCTCAGCCTTTGCCTCTTGTTGTTTGGGAGCCTCGGCCTTTGGTTGCTCCTGTTTGGGGGCCTCGGCCTTTGCCTCTTCTTGTTTGGGTGCCTTGGCCTTTGGTTGCTCTTGTTTGGGGGCCTCGGCCTTTGCCTCTTCTTGTTTGGGGGCCTCGGCCTTTGGTTGCTCTTGTTTGGGGGCCTCGGCCTTTGGTTGCTCTTGTTTGGGGGCCTCGCCCTTTGCCTCTTCTTGTTTGGGGGCCTCGCCCTTTGCCTCTTCTTGTTTGGGGGCTTCAGCTTTTGGTTGCTCTTGTATTCCACACAGAGTTCTTTTAACAGAAAAAATTACAATAAAAATATAATATGTGCATCAATATCACAATACATATAATAGTAGGCTCTGCTGATTTATGTTAATCAAAGAGGTAACCATACCTAGCTTCTGCAGTATCTGTTTTTATGAACTGGCACGCTGAGCTGTATTTTGCTAGTTCCTGCTTCAGAGTGTCTTCTTCTGTTGTCCAGCTCGTCTTCTCTTTTTCCTGGTGAGCTGTAAGTGTTATAAATTACAAGATGGGTTCGAAGCTAGTATGAGCTTAGTAAAACATACAAAAAAGTCTTTACTTTCTTTACTTCCAACTACACGACTACTTTCATTCACTAGACTTCATAAACCATCACTTACCTTGCAGACTTTTTAACTGTATCTTTGCTGCTGCCACCTCATCTGTTATTGTCTTCTGCAAATGCAAAGAAAAAGCTCAGCAACACAAAGCACTGGTGAAACCACAGAGATCAAATTTGCACAAATGGTTTGCAGAATGTGAATGTGATAAGTATGTAAATATAAATGATTTGGAGAGAAAAAACCCACAAGAACCAAAGTGGAGTAAAATAGTGGCTCGCTTGGCTTTCTCCTCAGCCACATGCACAATGATGCTACACAGCAAAGGCACTTCCATTTGGTAATGTGGCATGTAGAAGATATATAGCATTTATAGACCTAGCATAAGCACTAGCCTACATGCTGTTTTTCTTACAGTTGAAAGCACCATCCACTACTGTTTCTTTGGGTAAAGGAGTATGCTAACTTTCCCAATAGGGCCTGCAATATATACAGCAGAGGCTATAATATATTGTTTGAATTAACAAAAAAAAAAATCATCTTTTTTTTTTTGATCCAAATCACAACATCAATCACATCAAGGCATTTTATATTATATGGCACAGACCCTGTAACAATACAGAGAACAAGCCAACAATCAAATGACACCTCTGAGTAAGCATTTGGTGACAGCGGAAAGGAAAATCTCCCTTTTAACAGGAAGAAACCACAGGCAGACAGGCCAAAACTACTGCTGCAGCAGAAAGATTTAGAATTGGGTTATATCATAAATCAGAAATGACTGAGCCAGAACAGTTCACATGATGAAGAATTTACAGGTGTTTCTTCTTGCATTAACCATTAGACGGCCTCAAAAACCACGAAGACAAAACAAGCTATAAATCAAAACACTGTGCTGCATCATTAGTAAATTTACGTAGCCTACATATGAGGAACTTGCCAATACAAACGACCATGTACGCTGTTACTCATATTAATTAATAATTGGATGCAATGTGGTGAAGAAGAAACGTGCATCATGGGAAGTGAAATCACAAACCCATTGCAGCATAGCTACGGGATCCATCTATATACTTTATCAAGTTTTAAGCCTAATCTTCAAAAGCGGGGGTGCTGGATGTCAAAGACTGATATTTTGTACAGTAATGTAGGAAATCAGCTTCAGTTTAGTGGTGGCATAAAGTCCACTGTCAGGCGGATAAGCCTGATTTTCTGAGTGCACCCGAGTACACCTATGCTCCTCAACAGGTGGAACGGGTTTTGGGAGTTACACTAGCTGTCTCTACCCGTAAGAATTACAAAGAAAAAAAAGGAATACAACTGTGTGAACCTAATAATTATAAATATTTCTACTCACCAGGTCTCCCTGGCAGGATTTCGCATCTCCCTTTGACTTGTCCCCGTCGGTCTGGAGCTCGTTCACCTCCTGCTCCAGCGCTTTATGCGCAGTGCTGGCCTTTTCCAGCATGTTCTGCTTCTCTGCCTTATCGTTCTGATATTCTCCCAGCACATCATAGGCAACCCGCAGTCTGACATCCTGAAACTTGAACTGCTTCTCGTATTTTTCGTGCTCACCTTTCCGCAGTTTCATGATCCCCACTAAAGCGACCGACACCACTATGGTCGCAGGTAGCAAAAATGACTTCATTGTTTGCCCGGCGTTGAGAGCCTTCCTTTACTGTGGAAAGTGAAGAGCGGATCTTCTTACAGAGCGGCCTCTTCGACGTTCACGAGCAAAGTTGCTCTGTGCGTGACCCTGGCAACACCGTGAATGAATTAGTGAGTCACCTGCTGTTACCTGGATTGGACTTTAATCATTGTGGTTGTTCCTGAGCTCGTCAGTAAACACGCCCTCTCCTAGCATGCCGTGTCTAAAGATAGACAGGTTGGGCCTGTTGGCTTTGAGCAAACTGGTTTGCCTTAATAGGCATGTGGTCATGCATGTAGGCCATGTAGGCCTGTATACACACACACACACACACACGCACACACACACGTATATAAATTAGTAGGCCAAATAATAACCTCCATAATTCAAAAAAATATGTACGAAGGTAAACGCACATATAGTTCTGTAGAAAATATAGTGAACTGCCTTTCTTTAAAATAAATAAATAAATATATGTGTGTGTGTGTGTGTGTGTGTGTGTGTGTGTACTATGTTGAAAGCAAACAGCAGGTGTTAGGCCTATAAGAGAAAGGCTCGAGATAGGCTGATCATGATGCAAATACATCCCAAGTGTTTGTTTAAGTGACTGCCAACAAGAGCAAGCGAGAGAGAGGGAGTGCCACAGGAGGAAACAGGTGGTTTGTCACGCCCATCCAGTTCAGCAGGTAACGCAGCCTGCAAGTTTCCCGTCACACCGGCGGACTGGTAAGGAGACGCGTGCGCAAGGTCGGAGACCTGGGATGAACAAGTGACCCTCAAGAGTTCTTCATCGTGTATCCCGTGTCTCCCCGTCGAAACCAAGATGAAGCTGGCGATGGCGTTAGTTGGCCTGAGTGTTGTTGTGATGGGTGTCTTGATTTTCCAGGTCGTGCATCAGGAATTCCGCCTGAGTCACTTAAAATTCCGCTTAGTGGAGAACTCGGCGCAGGTTACCAGGAAAGAGCAAGGCATAGTCGAACTGAAAGCCAAAATCTCCGAGCTGCAGAAATCGCTGGACGACGTCAACACAAAGGTGGAACAACTGAAAAAGAAAAAGGCAGAAATTGAAAAGTCATCGGAGGACGCGGGTAAAAGTCTGGCGGCCTGTACCACGGAGAAGGCAAGGCTCGCGGGCGCACACACGCACACAATTGCACTTTGACTCTCCACAGGTTTTAATTCATTTGCATGCTCGTGCAGTCTAAACATTAACAAAAAGAAAAAAAGAAAATGATCATGTGACTAACTGTAATACATTTAAGTATTTGCTTGATTGTCTCTATTTGAGCTTCATTCCGCAGTAAACCGTAACTGCTGACTTCCACTTGTTTTCGCATTAGGAGAAGGCGGAGAAGACGAGGGATAGTACAACTGGGGAAATAGATAAACTCAAAGGTAAGCCAGCTTTCTGTTTAAGTTCTGCTTTGTTGTTATGAGCTCTGGACTGACAGATCTACAAATATGTTTGCTTCTATACAATGATATGGATCACATAGGAGAATAAGACAAGCATTTCTCTGTTTGCATTTTTAAATGCACTGGGTGTCGTCCCCCCCAATTGTCTACAAAAGCAGAAAAAGAACTGTTTCATTTTTACATTCCTTTATGAAAAACCTGTAAAACCAGCTGTTGCAACACTGAGCCACACGGGCTTACTTGGAACGCAAAGCTACCAGTTTCAAATAATACATTTACACTCTCATATGTTATTATCTTTTATTGTCTCAGACAATCATGAAGCGGCTAAAAGTAAAGCCCAGGAGAACATTCAGAGCTTGAAAGAGGAGATTTTTAATAGAGATAAAGCAGTCTGTGCCTTTCTTGATACAACCAAGGACAAAGGACGGTAAGATTTTAATCACCAGCATGCATCGTCAATAATAAATTGGATTACCATAGATCACTACTGGGGGCTACTGTACAAGTCTATTTAACACGCCTCTATTGCAAAACTGAAAACTGTCTTTTGATTTCTTGATTTTTCAGGAAGTTGTGTGAAAATCTTCAACAATCACAGTGAAGTCACCTCAGAACTGTTCAACAATGACTACCAACTTTTTCAGAAAAATATTTGTGCATCCAAGTTTTGTATCACCTCTAAGGTTATTATGGAATAATAACAAAAAAAGAAAAGAAATTCTGTGCATTCACTCAGAGAACAAGTATACAGACATGTGGAATAGAGAAATAGAATTCATTTCATATCATAAGAAGGCAATGAAGGTTGTATTTGTAATGTATAATGTGGGGATCATCCGACAAAAATTCTATGTGCTCAAAATGTTGCGCCTAATATGATGATATAACAATAGAAATAAGCAATGTAAATAATAGAAATAACTATTTGGTTAGTTATAGGGAAAGATTATGGTTTGGTTAAAGTGACCCTCGTATCAACGTTTGCCACGTCTGTCTGAGCGTTCTGTGACAGTGTGTTCGAGCTGAAATAACCCCTGCAGAAGCTGTTTAACTGCTATGGTTGGGTACCTGATGTGAAACACTGTAGTGTCTCCTTTTATCATATTATGTTTTACTATTTTTTAGTTATTCTTTCGAATGTAATAAAAAATAGCAAAAGTTCACTTATTATTGTAACAATGTACAACACTTTCATTTTAGCTCAGGCAGTAATGAAAAAGCGACCTTGCAGTTATTTTGCACTGGTTTTATGATCGTGGAAACAATATTTTTGCTAAAATAGTTCCTGTAATTTCTTGTAGTAAAATAAACCAGATAGTTTTTTTAAAGGACACACGGACCCAGATTTTATTCAGTTTCTGTTTGGTTTTTATAAATTTGATGTACTATTAATGCTTTGGGCCATAAACAGCAGACCTTTAAGCAGTCTAGAAAATAGATGCAATGTGTGTAAAAGTGTAAAAGCATTGTATATATCAGTTAATACGACTCTGAATATAAAGGAAGCCAAAATGATAAAACATTTTAGATTTAAGAGGCAAAACCTAAATTATCACGTCTGTTCAAATTAATGCTCCTTTAACTCCCCCTAGTGCAGAACCTAGGTTAAGACAGAGCATGTTACTGATATTGTGCTGATACAACTGAGGAAACAGTTTCTTACAGGGGATCTTGTTTGGAGGAAACTATTAAAAGTACAATCTGAGTACACTGAACTTGTTACAAAACGTCTTGTATGAAATTAGATTGCCAAAAGCATTTATTGTGGGTTTAATGAGTGCTGTATGGATGTACAATTACTAAATAAAGCGTTTTGTGTTCCTAAAGTTCCTATAAGTTAACAAGCGCAACCTTATTATTGCTCATTTCTAAATATTGTTTTACCTTTACCTTTGCGTTCATGCAGTTCCCTTTACCGCCTTCAGCTAATCTGCAGGCAAGATGCCTTTCCTTATGGTTTCATGATAAGATAAGATAAGATAAGATAAGATAAGATAAGATAAGATAAGATAAGATAAGATAGAACTTTATTAATCCCTCGGGTGGGTTCCTCTGGGAAATTCGACTTGTATAGCCTTGTATTGAAAATAACCTGTATTTGTAAAGTATATAACGACACTGAATCAATTACAAACCTATGATAATCACAAATTATTATTATAAATAATGCATTAATATTCTAAATGTTTTGTTTTGCTGTTGTTGTTCTTTTGAAAGTTGTTACAGAAATAATTGCTACCTCTCCTTCAACCTCCACCCACTTGCAAACTTTTAAAATGTCATCTTATTATCTTTTTTATTAATATCCGAATAGCTAATCATTTGGCACCAACTCAAAACATTCTGGCATGTAAACATTTAAATGACCTGCTCAAGTTAGAACTGAGCATCAGAATGAAGAAGGAAAGTGATTTAAATATATATATATATATATATATATATATATATATATATATATATATATATATATATATATATACATATATATATATATATATATATATATATAATGTTCTGATATAATCCAGACAATACATGAATTAAAAATTTTAAAGGTAACAATTGTCATCTTCAACAAATTGTCAACATTTAACAAATGTGCAGTTGCATGCGAACAGAAAAACATACATTTTGGCGAATATAGCATCCAGGTTATACAATTTTGTACCTTGGGTTTAAATACGAAAATCAAAAATTTCAGCCAATCAGTTCATATTGTCTGTCCTTTCCACTGCATAGGTATAAAAATGGTCAGTCCTGATAAGCAGTGTATTTGACAAAGATGCCAAATGAGGTTTCTCACCTCTGTGAACAGAGACTCTTTACATTTTGGACAGGTGAACATTTTACTTGCATCCTTTAATCTGTGCAATCAGCTCCAGTACTTTGGTTTTCCTTTGGGTGGACAGCGGCAGGTCATAGACAAACTCAAAGAAGGTGAAGACGGAGCCAAGTGGTGCTGGATAGGACAAGTTACATACCCAGTACAGTTTGAAAAGCTTATCCACAGCACACGTCAGGCCATCATTCAGAGAAATGGTTACTCTGTCATTCTTAGCAACAATGATGTACTGCCTGGTTGCCCTCTTTAGATCACCGATGCATATCAGCTGGGGTTGGTGTGTTGTGGATGATGCTTCAGGATCACTGCAAAGCGATGCAATACTTGTTCCAGGCTTGGAGATGGGGAAGATAAAGATAGATTTTTAGAGAAGTATTCAGTGAGGTGTAGACAAATGCTTTCCTCAGGTAAACCGTAAGAACTTTACTGAATACATACCAGTGCAAAAAAAGGCTGCAACGACTGGCACCAACTGGTGGGAGTAGGTGTGTTAACACACGGCGGGGGGGGGGGGGGGGGTGTTCTTGTTTCCAGGGCAGCAACTGATTTGAGCTTCGGAATGATACTGGCTTCCCATTTTCGCAAAAAGAGGTCCACCTTTCCTCCTGTAAGATTGCCAAACTCCAAGTCCAGCTTATGGAAATAAAAGAAGTGTTTAAGTTTAAAATGAAGCATTAAATACATTAAATCAAAAGTACATTCTGTCCATTTGGTAGCTGTATGGCTAAAATCAAACTTTACAGTATCACATTTCTGTTACCCATTCCACATCAAGCTTACCTACACAGTGAAACATAACAATTTACTTGGAGTGGTATTTGAATACAAGTCCATTACTCCTTAATTTTAGCTATGATTTGGGTTCCATCAGACCCTGAGAAAAAATTAGGACTTTTTAGTTGATGTGATATTGTTTTACCTTTACCTTTGCGTTCATGCAGTTCCCTTTACCGGCTTCAGCTAATCTCCAACATGCTGGGATTTTCCCACACAAACTATTTCCAGTGTTTACAGAGAATAGTCTTAAGAAGAGAAAAGATTAGCCCTTTATTGTCACTGTACACGTACATCAAAATATCACGCAAGCAGCAGTTCTCTGAGTGAAAATGTCTTGTTTATGCCAGAGGTCAGAGCAGACTGACCAGGCTGCTTGACCATACTGGGCTTCACAACCCTCAGCTAAGAACAGGACACCGAGGCTACAATTTGAACCAAAAATAGAACGATAAAAGACCTGGTAAATGGTGCTTGGTGTGATGAGTCTTGATGTCTGCTGTAGCATTTCAATGATGTGGTCAGAATTTGGTGTTAACTACATGAAAGTTTGGATCAATGAAAGCATGGATTCAAACTGCCTTGTGTCAATGCTTCGGATTGGCGATTGTGGTGAAATGTTTATTGGGATACTTTCTTGTCCCATTTTGGGTGCCTTAATACCATCTCTTTGTGACTAAAGTGTAACCATCTTCTGAAGGCTGCTTCCAGCAGCATAATGCACTATGTCACAAAGTTCAAGTCATCTTTGTACTCAAATGGCCTCCACAGACACCGGAGATCAATCCAATAAAGCACCTTTGGGATGTGGTAGGACAGTAACAGTTGCAGATAGTAAACTATTATCTATTATCTTGTCTCTTACGTTTAGATTTTTATTTGCACATTACTTTTTAAAATTGCGTTGCATTAGCTAAGTTAACAATATAGATTAAAAACTTTATATGTGCTATACCAGAAATAAGTTCCAAATATTGCAATATGCGTAAGTAAAGAAAGTTATATTTCTAATAAAATAAATGTTACGTACTTTAATCTCTAAGCTTTATGAGTAAAAAAGCTACAGAAAAATAATAATATATAATAATAACTCTATTAATTTTTTTATTGTCTAATCCCCATGTGATCTAAGTCTCTCTTATAAAACTATTTACTTGTTTTCTACAAATGTATAAAGTTTTTTTTTTTTAACTTAATCACTATTAAACTTAAACTTAATCAACCATTAAAATCTGTCTTTTTGTCTCGGAAAAGTTAGAAAAAATAATGGTGGTTACCACGGGAACAGAAAAAAAGTTCTATTTGACACCCAATCATATTGGAATCTGTACGGCACGTGACTGTACCCAAACGACGCAACGGCAGAACTCCCTCACGCCGGAAGTTTACAGCCTGATCTTGACAAATGAAAGTCACCGGTAAAATAATAGCAGTGACACCCACCATAGGACGTATTCCTATTCTGTGGAACATAAACACGAGTCAAAGATGGTTAAGTCGCTTTTATTTTAAAACAGACCAGTGTTTACTGCAGCGACCGTAGTGTGTTTGGGCGCTAACTGACGAAAGCATTTGCCAGCTAACTCTCAACGACCAGTTACAGGATCATTTATCTACCTCAGAATATAGAAGATATCACCGCGGGGACAGTTTACAGATGGCAAGGAGACTGGGTCGAATACTCAGGGGCTTTCAGAGCCTCGGTTCACTCGCATTCATGAAGTCTGAACTCAGCAACCTCCCTGCCAGCGTTTCATTGAAGAGTATGGTGGTAGGTAGATCTGTGAGCCGTATTTTATGAAATACTTTTTCATGCTGTATGTGAGTTGTTTGCCGTGTCATGTTCTCCTCACTCCTGCCAGATGTTTCTCCAGTGTTGTGACTGTACAGCTAAAAAACCAAAACAAAACACATGGCCAGCGTGAGAGTTTGTTAGCTTGTCGCAAAAACAACAACAACAAACGAACACATTTATATAAGATGACTATAACGTAGTGATTACAACTTAAAATAGCAGGCCATGTCACTACAACACGACCACAGAGGTCAACATCATCACAGATAACATAAGAAACACTTTATCGAAGAGTTGGAAAATGATTTTGTTAGCACAATTAAAAATGAAGTTCATTCAGTTCTTTTTCTTTTTGTGTTCTGCTTTGTTTTTGCCCTCCATCTCCCCTATATAACGTTTTAAGAAAAACAATAAAAAGAAAGTGAAAAATGAAGTTCATTATGACAAACATGTAAACAGTAACAAATAATAGTGTTGTAGCTAAATATAATAACATACAATCATGTGAAGAAGGTTTTCCGTACTTCTTCCTGTTAAAAAGTACTACTAAAATCTACGTCCTGACTGTTTCCATAGGAATTAGGTATTCGAGTTTATATGAGTTAGAATTTATAAGATCATAATAATCTCCACATTTACATCAAGAAACTTATCCTGTTCTAACTCTTTACTCTTTGTGCTAACAACTAGTTGGCAATAAGGTCATTTACAATAGCAGAATGTCTCTATGCATGCAAGTGTACATATGCACCTCAAACACACAGGCATACAAACAGAATTAGGAGGGTAAGTATCAGTCAAATTCTCCTAATGGAAGTAAGACAACAGATTTATTCGATTTTAAATTATCAGCAATTCCTAAGATCTTTATAAAGGCAGACGTTTTGGCATTTTGCTGGTTAGGAGTATCCAGTCTTCCCAGGAGTTGACATCACAACAAATTCTCCCCAAGGTCAGATTGTGCAATGCTCAGAGAAATTGCAACATCTCAGACTCTACAGGCTTCAGTTATAATGATAAATATTAAAGTTCATAACAGTGCAGTTAGAAAATGGCAAATAGGGTTTGCTTGGAAGGGCTGCCAAGTGAATGTCTCTTCCTTATAAAAAGAGTTTGGCTGCATGGCTCAGGTTAGCAAAGTACCACCTGAACAAACATATCAGGAAAAATGTCCCTTTGACAGATGAGACCAAAGTGGAGGTGTTTGGTAAAAACGAAACAGAGCATATGAATACAAACACCTCAAACCCACAGTGGTGGAGCGGTGATGATTTGGGCTTGCTTTTCAGCCACAGGAGCTGGGTACCTTGCAGTACCCGTATTAACAATTCAAATGTGAGGACATTTGTCTGACAGCAAAAGTGGAGCTGACATTGAGTCATGCAACAAGACAATGATTTCAAACACAACAACAGTAAATCTACAACAGAATGGCTGAAAAAGAAAAGAATCAAGGTGCTGCATTGGTTTGCCAATATCAAATATAATAAATATAATATCCAATATCAAAATATAGCTATTTTAATACTTTTCGCTCATTTGGAAAATGTTTTCATGACCCCCGTTGACTTAATAGAACCACAAATATTAAAGCAGCATTCATATGGTATCTATATGAGACATCCACACTTTGTCATTACCCTTTCGCTACTAACAGACATTGTAATTCATTTCTCTGTTTAGCGAGCGCTTCCATCACTCTTTTCATCCAACCCCCGGGACTTCAGTCTTCCTAACTCCTCATGGGGCACAGAAATGAGGCAGCTGTATGAACATTATAACAGCCAATGTGAGGCAGTGACAGATGGAGGAGAGGAACAGGGTGGACTATGGAACAGACTGCCAAGCTACAATCGTTCTCTGAAGTATGCTGCAGGTAAATATACAGACCCAAAAGTTTACCTGAAATAAGAACAAGAGAATTTCCAAAAGCTCCAAAAGCTTAACGTGGCTGCTGAATGTTCACTTGTGTTCTTTCCCATCAGGTGGAGTATACCTTAGCAAAATAATCCAGGCAAAAGCTCGTCTTTTCACCCGCAACATCAGAGACCCGGGGGCAGCATTTGAGTACGTTATCTTTGCTAACAAAAAGGAGCAAAGGTGTGTGTGCATTTTCCAGGCTGGACACCTTCTGGAGGGACCACCAGGGTGAGATAACACACTCCTGTCCAAGCTTATCGAAGTCTGTGCTTTTCACGTTGTTATACTCCATTCTCTTTGTCATCCTCTCAGCCAGCAGCTTTCCAGTAAACCCAAAGTGGCAGAAATAAATGGGAAAAAATAAAGGAAGACTTGTGAATTTTTAGCTAGACTTAACTCTAAATGTTCCGTCAAATCTCATAAGTTTTACTGTCTCATGTACCAATGTCTGTGCTTCCAGAAATGTCCACGGGGGGGCGATAGCCACTATGATTGATACCGTGACAGGAACTCATGCTTGTGTGCATTCTGGACCTGTTATGACTGCCAACCTCAACATCAACTACCGCAGGTACAAGAACAAAAATCAGCAAATTGTACATGATAAGAATATTTATTGAACATGTAGCACACCTTACAGAAATATGAGGATTAAACTGTTTAGTATATTAAAGGAAAAAAATGTTAGATGTTTTCATGTGTGTTGTCCTGCTTGTTAACATGGAGCATATTTAGCTGCTGGGCAGGGTTTATGGAAGTATCACTGAGGCGGTCATGCAGAAGTCATGAAGGTTTCTCCCTGCTCCAAGTCAGTATAATGAAGATCGACTCTGAATGATCTCACATAGATAATTCATTGTGGAAATTAAATATGCAGCATCGGTGTCACCGAGTCAGCCCAAACGGTTCACTTTCTTTGGTCAAGCACGGACCAACAGACATTTGCTCGGCTGCCCAGTTGTTCTGTTTAACACATAGCAAAATATGAATAATTACACATATAATTAACACAAAGTAACACCTCTTAGTGCACTACTTTGATCATTTACTGTGAGTTTGATCATTTTGTCTTGTTCCAAGTCCCATCCCGCTGGGAAGTACAGTGTTGATCGAATCCTCTCTGGATAAGAAGGAAGGCAGGAAAACGTTAGTTTCGTGTAAAGTGACCAGTGCTGACGGCGCCAGATTGCACACAGAAGCAACAGGTAAAGCAACAGGTTTTCCCCCTCCCACACACACACACACACACACACATACAAAATCTCAGATGGACATGTTACTGTGAAAGCTGCTGGTAAGTGGTACATCTGTTTGTCTGTTTTCTTCTCTGCAGCACTGTTTGTGTCAATCGGCGTCAGCCAACTAATGAAAGGGTGACACAAACACGCCAGCCAGCCATCTATGAAGAAGGAGACTTCAGAAACAGTGTGCATTTTTTTTGTTTTGTCTAAGTGGGCCATTAGTTTTTTTTTTTAATTAAAAGGATGTACATATTTTATAGGTGATAGAAGGAAACTCTTATATTAAATAAAAAAGTTAACCTTCTATTTATACTACTAATATGTTGCATTTGATCTGATACTTAGCTCTACTTGACTGCTGCTCCTTCATGTTACTAACTCATGAACAAATTTACTGAACTAATTCAGAAGTATTGATGGTATTGATGCAGTATTGATGGTTTTAATTAAGACTGCTGTATTTGAGAACAATGTTATTGATTTAAATGTACTGTTCATTTATTTATCATTTTATTTTCTCCAAAAAAGCCTTTTCTATTGGTATTGCGTTGCTCATGCAGGTGGTGTGTTTGTCAGAGTTAAATAATCTGCATTGAGAAATAAAACGTTTTTTGGGGATACTTTGAAACTGATGATCTTTACATTTGAGTAGATACCGTCAGACTTAATCTTGAAATAATTCTGTGGTAATCTGCTGAACTTAATGATATTCATAGGTTAATACTATTAATAGTAAACACTGTGTAGTAAATGTTGAAAGGTTTAATTAAGGGATACTGAAATATATGTGATACAACATCAGCTTACTACTTTTTGTCAGTAAATCACACAACTGAAGGACGAATGGGTTCTAAATTTATTCTTGAAGTTTTGTGCCCCTTACATCACAAATGTTACACAGTTTTGTTTTTCATGTGTGGGTTGTAAACTGTTACCCCCCGTGTGGTGGTTGTGGTTTTATTTGAATGTGGGGTGTGAATTTGCATGCCATGAGAAATTATGACATACAATGAAGGCATGAGGACTTCAAACCCAAAATCGTCACGACAACTGGCTGTTTTTTACACGAGCTGGTTATTCTCGTTCACTCTGACACTTTGAACGCGTTTCTACATTCAGAAACGGCTGACGGATGCCGCAGTATGCCATAATAAGTAACACAGTCCACATCACAGAGATCAGTGCTGCTCTAGCAGCCACTGCAGACCACAGTTCTACAAAACATGACACCTGAGAGTATGTAGAGTACTGTTTTTGATTAAACCCATACTGTACTGACTATAGGTTGAGGACAACATACCTCCCGAATAGGCTGGCATCTTGTAACTGAGGAGCAATTACAAAATGACTCCAAAACATAAAAATATTATATATGGGATTAGTTTTTTTTAGGGAGGTAGCAGGTTCACTTTATATATATATATATATATATATATATATAATATCAAATATGTACGATGACTACCTGACCTTTCAGAGCTAAGTTAAAGTCATAATGCACCATGTCCAACCAGCAATATATAAGAGCAAAGCCTTCCTGCTTGTAACTTTACATAGACTTTCAAATGGCTTGCTGAGACCATGACATCAAATGTGAATGTTCATTATGCAGTGCAACCCAATTAAAAAGTATTAGTTTAGCTATATTTTCATTTCAGATTAGTTTTTACCTTATAGTTGTTTTGTCACATTTAAAGTCACATGAAAAACAAAGATTGTATTGGTGTCTGTGTAGCCCTGTTAAAAAGCAGAGTACACCCCATAATTCATCGTCTTGTAGAAAACAACTACAATAACCTGAAGTATTTATTCTCTTCTTGCTTTTGTCAGTCTCTCACGTCATGGTGGAGGAATTTTGGCTCACTCTTGTTAACAGTGTTCCTTTAGTTCATTAAGGCTCATTCATGCACACCTCTCTTAAGGTCTCACTACAACATTTCAGTCTTGTTCAAGCCTGGACTTTGACTCGGCTGTTGCAGCACCTTGATTATTTTTCTTTTTTCAGTCATTCTGTTTTGCTGCTGTGGATCTTTCTCCTGTCGCATGATCAAATTCCATCCAAGCGTTAGCTGCTGGACACATTGGGATTGGAATAAGATAACACAAAGATAAGAATCTGGATGGCCCCTATACTCTTTTGCCTGGAAGACTTGCAGTTTAATATTTAACATCTTGATTTCTCAGTCCACAGGCTGATTTTCCACTATCCCACACTCCACCTTAAATGAGCTCAGCCCTGGGGAAAGTACAGATGGTTTTCTTTGCGTGGTACTTGTTTGTCTTTGTCCTGTCTTCCTCCCCTCACCTTCAACCAGTGAAAGATGATGGCTGCTGTCCCTCTCTGAGCCTGGTTCTGCTGGAGGTTTCTTCCTGTTAAAAGGGAGTTTTTCCTTCCCACTGTTGCCAAGTGCCTACTCATAGGGGGGTCATCTGATTGTAGGATCTTTACCTTACAATGTAAAGCGCCCGGAGGTGACTGTTGTTGTGATTTAGTGCTATATAAATAATAATATTAATATAAATGAAATAAAACTGTACATAATTTAATTTTTGTAAGCAATGATAAAGTATGGTTTTCAGAAATGTTCTATATGTGGCTCTATAATATAGTGGTTTGCACATTTGCCAAACAAGCAAAAGATTCCTGGTTTAATCCTGGGAGGAGACTGGGTTGCATCAGAAAGGGCATCAGGTGCAAGAATATGCTGAATGACCCCTTGCGAATTAGAGTGCAGCCTTCCTGGGCTCATGCAGTGATTTCCACTACAGATTTGTGTGTCTATGTGTTTTTAAAATTCAGTGCTGCTCAAGGGTCTGAACATCGCAGTCAGTCTATTAAGAGAGCGTAAAGAGATTTATAAATGTGTGTGTATATATATATATACACACACACATATATATGAAGAACCACAGGTCATGAAATCTTAAAAATTCTTGGTCATTTAGGAGAATATTTTTAAACCTTTAAACAGAGTGCCTCTGTTGTAAAGAGGTTTTATGCACAACTGCAAAAAGTGACTGTTTAAAGTTAATATGAGAATAATTATTTTCAAGAAATTTTTTTTTCTGTTCTGCTTTTTAGTAGATCCTGTCAAGTAAGTTTTTATGCAGCAGTCAATTAGTGGTTTAAGGTCTACAAGCCATACAGACTTTCAACTGCCTTTAACTTTAGTTCTCACACAGTTTGGTCGAATGTGTGGTTTCTGAGTGTATGGGCTCATCACAGTACAGGCCTGGTGGTCTTTTCAGGGCCCCTCATAGCTTTAACCTCAGTAAAATTGAGATGGAAATGCTACCAAAGTTTTTTAAAACCTTAATGGTGTGTGAGCATCTGTGTGTTTGTGTGTACGTGTGTATGTATGAGTGAGTACAGGACAAGTGAGCACTAGCAGTGTTTTTTTTTCCTTTCCCCTGAAGAGCCATGTGGTCAAGTTGGGTATGAGGAAGCGGGTGGAGGTGTTTCCACTTTCAGTTAAAACCACCTGCAGCATGCTCTGTCCAGTAGCATTTTAGTCTTCAGTGCTTTTTTTTTGAGGGGCCACAGTTTCACAATCCCACGGCCTTGTCATGAAATGTTTTGGTAGCTCTGAAGAGGATTCAGTGTTTTAGTTCTCTAGTTCACAGGTAGATTCTCAAATACTTAGACATTAACACATTTTCTCATAATTTAGTTTCTGTACACCTCCAACAATAGATTTTAGATCAAAGGTCAGTTCAGTTTTTATCTTCAATAAATAAAAAGCATGGCCCTGTTGGGTTGAGATCAGGTCATCAGGACATGGCCACTGAAGAATATCCCACTTCTGTGCTTGGAGAAACTCTTAGGGATGTTTCCTGGAAAAGTCTAATCTGGAAGTGGCTTGCAACTTGTGAAGCTGTTTTTCTTAATTATGGAAAGAATATTTTGATCATCCAGTCTTTCAGGCTTCTTGGTATTACTGAGCTGACAATGCATACCTGCTGTTTGAGAAGGAACCGGAGTTTTGATTTGGACAGCTAAAGATTTTTTTGTTTGTCCTCTTTTACTCGCATGGCATCTCTTTGTTCCAATGAACAGCTATCAAAGCTAACAAAATGACTTCAACACATGGGATCAACTCCAGATCCTGCTGAATCTGTTCATGGAATGACAAGGAACAGGCCTCACCTGGCCATGCAACTGCTGGTCAGTCAATTACCCCGTTGCTTTTGAGGCAAATGGGGGACTGTGTATAAAAATAAACAATTAATTCAAAATTGCAGTTAAACCCCTTCAGTTAAAGTGTGCACATCGATCTAATCTTGATTGTTTGATTCAAAATAATCCCCTGTGGTGGAGCACAGAGGCAAAACTAAAAAAAAAAAAAAAAAAAAAGAACAGTACAAAATTAAACCAAAAACAAACAAATCAAAATCCAAAACCTTAAGCATGTAAATATGCTTTGTATTGTTCTTTGCTGCAGTTATTAGCAACATTTGAAATGAAAATACTCACTTTCTCACAGGTTAGCTAGCCAACACATCACTTAACTGTTTTTACAGCATGTGTGTTTGTTTGTTAGTTAAAGCGAGCCATGCAGCATTCACTCCCTCACTGCACCTCTGAATTATTTTTTTTAAGTACTTTTAGCATAAAAGAATCAGAATCAGAGTCAACTTTAAACACAGGAACTTTAACCCTAACAGCCTTTGAGACTTGTAATCTGTAAATGCTGGTAAAAGTGAAAGGACTTGATAAGACCCTGAAGTGATTCTTGGTGATTTAGATGAACTCCAGTGTTTTGAGTGAGTGTTGGATTATGAGGATTATGATTTATTATTGCGAGTTAATTTTTGTAGTAAAATGATTTTAAAATATAGCTGAACAAATGATTAGTAGTTTGACACACAATTATTTATTTATTTATTTTGATAATTAATATTATTAATAATATTAATAATTAGCAGCTCAGTTGTTGTGTACATAGTAGTTCAACTTAGTTGTTAAAGTAGTTAGAACAAATTATAATTGACTGCTCAAAGACATGCTGATCTAAGGACATACTAAGATTTTTTTTATTGACGTTTAAAAACATTGTTGTCGTGAAAGAAATACGTCCTTACGAAGAATGAAAAGTGTCACTATCACGTGGCAAACATTAAATCAAGATAAGATTTTGCAGCCCGGGTTCATATGAGTTGTCTGCTACAGGCTACTTGAGTAAATGCACTCGGTTACAGTCTGTTTCCCTCCTGACATGCATGTGTCTGCACCATGTCTGCAACCACTGTACGAGCCATGTCTTAGAGGATTTACCACAATGATGTAAACCGAGAAGACGTATCGATTATTCATCGTTTTCTTTTTGTCCTCCCACCCGTGTTAAAATGGGGCATAAAATAACCCTTCCGTGTATGCCATACTGTATGGGCAGGGCCCTACGAGTAATTCTAACAAAAATGACACCAACCCACGAAAAGGGATTTTTAATTTAAGGATGTTCCATTTCCATACAGACTGAAATCTAACGTCTCCACCGTGCATTTTATTTTCTCGATTGGTGTGGCGGAAATTTGTGGCAGCAACATGGGATTATATTTCTCAACCGAGCACTTCAAAGCAAAACCCGATCCGGTGCTATTACGTAAGAGCCGGTGACATAACTCTCTCCAGCCTGGGACGGCTAGGGCGCACTGTGAGCGCAAGGGGAGGGGGGTGGCGGGCGCGCGGCCGGCCGGTCCAGCTGCACTCTCCGCACTGCTGCTGCCACAGGGGGGAACGGGATTATTTCAAAAACAACCACACAAGAGGAGGAGTGCTGTTGAATAAGGGACCCTGACACACACAGAGAGAGAAAGAAAGAAGCCAAGGAAGATGACTGCCGATTTTGGGGAGCCACTGTGAAGACTCTTGAAGGAGGCGAGATGGCAGTGCACGTTTTCAAATGCCTGCGCCGGCCTGGGCGCTAGAGCGACCAACAGGTAGTATGAGTCTCGAGTTTTGCTTCGTTTCTTTCTGAGCACTGCAGTGTCAGCAGATAGATTTGAAAACTGACTGACCTTACAGGACTTTGTGGTTTGTGTGCGCCAGAGTGCGTGAGTGAGAGAGCGAGTGAGTGAGGGGAGAGTGTGTGCAGGCCCACCTACTGGTGTTTTGACAGGAGAGTTATGGAATATGAAGAGCCCGACGTGCCCTCCGCTGACACCCCCATCAAGAGAGGTGAGATTTTCCCTCTCCAGGTTACATTTACACTGTGGCAGGTGCAGGAAAACTGAACTTTAAAGTCACAGCAAGAAAAATACAATTTGTTTGACTAGTTTCAGCTCACTAAACAGTGTGCCTTGACATTTTATGCCCTCATGTCCCTCGCTTATTTCCCAGCATGCCTTTGTGTGCCCACTCACTCCCATCCCCTCCTTTCCTCCTCACTTTTATCTCATCCTGTTGGCCTCTAGTGCACCAGCTGACTCCCTATCTCTCCCTCTCTGTTCACTCTTAACTTCTCCCCCTTCACTCTCATCCATCTTTACCCTAGTAAACCTCCTCATCCCTTTAACTGGGGTATGGTTAAGGTGCTGTGAGTGTGTAAGAATGGCAGTAAGCCGGAGTAATCCATGGGAATTAGCTCTAATTTTTGCCTCTATTACTGGCCAATGCCTTTCTGTTCAAAGCCTCTCCCAGGCCATAATCAAACTATTGGCAGTGACTGGAGATAAGACTGTCTCTCTGTCACAGAAACCCATAGCACACCTTTCCTACAGGATAGCAACACAGCTTGTCTGAAGTGCTGCAAAATGTATTTGTGTGTGTATGTGTGTGCCTCCATTTAATGCATGTAAGAGGCAAAGCAAATAAATAGGTTCTTATTTCTAAAGAGGTGAAACAATAATGAGGCCTGTCCCCTTTTCTCCAGTAAATGTAGGAGGATCATAGCAGCAACAGTTTACATTCAAGGTCCTGAACTTTGTATTTTACCTTTGAAAATTTCACCACACTGCTGATATAGTTTTTGGTTTTCTTGACTTAAGTTTTTCGATATTTGCCACTAACATTGACAGATTGATACTTTTATCTACCCCCCTAAACTCCCCCAGAAACATAACATAAACAATTTGCTGGTTACCCTAGATTACCTTTAGACCGCAATGCCAACAGTTTTAATTTGGAACCATTAGTGATTTAATAGTATTATGTAACCATTAGAAAGAAAGCGACCAGCAGGCAGGTCAGAGAGGAAACAGGCACAATTTAGTGTCCATTATAGATGTATTATAGATGCACAATTATAATTTAAAATGGGTTTTGTTTATGTTGCAAAGTGTCAATGGTAATCAAGGGAGGAAAATAGGGTAAGATTAAAAGTGAAAAAAGAAATGCCAGTATCAACAGGGACACTGAAATGGCTCTTAAAAGTTTTATGTCCTTCTGTTCTTCTTCTTCTTCTGGTTTTTATTTGCAAGTGACAATACAAACAAATAATTCCAGAGTGGTTTCCTTTGGAGATAGCTTGCCTTGGGTAAGTTAAAGTCATGTCGTGCAGAATTTAGTGTAAAAATGACAACGTTTGGGGTAAATTTGTTAAAATGATGCACAGCTGAAGCTTGAACATTATGTGCAGGATACCTAATGCATCTGGCCCTGGAGCTGATGCTTTATTCAGGTTAAACTAGAGTGTGGTTGCACTGTTTTATTTTCATATTTAGTTTCCGTACTGCTGAGACGGCTCTTCTTGACTTGATGAGAGTCTTGGTTTTAGCGGCTGTTGTGGGCGTCACTCACTTTTCTCAAGCAGTAGTTTTAGTCTTGCTCCACATTTGGGGTTTTTTCTCCTGTCTGTACAGTATAGGAAAAGAGAAAAACAAAACAAAACAATCTCCTGTTCATTATCCAATAAACGCCCATTTGTGGTGTTCCCCAGGGACCTATTGTAGGTCCGATTAATTTCACCGTAAATCATTCTGCAGCCATTTCTGAACCAAAAACTGTCTTCACAGCAATGACAGTATATTATTCTTTTAACCAAAATGCATCTGGCCTTCTTCAGCCGTCTGCTATTTTCTTGGAAATCAATGCAGACAAGTCAAGAAATACTTTCTGTTCTAAAAGAACACTAGCCTTGCAGCCGTCCTACTGATGTTTTCAGAAACTCTTTGAAGCCAACATGTTCAGATGACTCTTTTTACAGAGAGATTATCCACAATTTGTGACACTGTGAGTGCTACTCCTTTTTTTGTCACTCTATACCTTACTTTTCTTAAACTCCTGCAAAGGTTTGCTTCACCAAATTGGCAGCGACATTTATTTACAGACTTGTGGTGAATTACTTACGGTGTACTTCTGAGCTACACGACTGTCCTAAAATTTTCAGCTGTGTAGATGTTTTGGGTTTAAGATTTTAGAGGAACTGCACGTGTTGGCACATTCTTCTTGAAACCTGGCGAACAGCTTAACCATCCAAATCAGACTTGCTTTTAACTTGATTTGTACATATTTCTTTTTGTTTCAGCATCTAGCATATATTCCTTTTCATATTTTATAGTTGTTATGGTACTATATGTTGTAATTTTTTTACTTGTTTTAGTAATCTTCTTCTCAAATGTATGCTTTTCTTTTGCTTACTGATTAAGCATTCTACCTAAACCTAATTTTTAAAAAGCCCTTTTTTAATCTTGTTTACTGTATTTGGCACCGGTCTTGGATGTTCACATGTTTTGTATGTTTTCTGTGCTAGATGGGTCGTGGTTTCTATTCAGACAAAATCGTCGCCTCCTCTCTGGGTTCAGTGGTCTTCGGTGCTGTTATGTAACACAGCAACTGTCACTTCAGCAGTGAGCTTAGATGTCAGTGCAGAGAGTGAGATTTTGCCTGATGGGTGGTGTTGATTTTTGTGCCTCCGCTGTCACTTTTGGGTGTGTGTAGATGGTTCATGGCCTGGCTAACAGGTGTGCCTTGCTAAATATGTACATGCTGTGTCACATTTAGTTTTCACAGGTGCCATCGACCGCATGTTTATTTAATTCTGCTGCAGCAATATTTTAAGCATTTAATACCATTGGTGACACATTTCAGGAATAACAGCGGTGCAAATAGTTGGCGTCAATTCTCGCTCATTTTCGATCAGCGTATCGGGGTTCAGCATTTTATTTATTTTTTAAAATCAGATTAGTCGGCCTTAAAATCGTCTCCGTAAGGCGAGAAGCTGCTGTGCGTTTCTGTAAATGACTATTCAAGGAACGCAGGGGAAAGCATTGATGTAACACTAATGTAAAAAACACTGAAAAAAATTCAGGCCGTCCTCATTTGGAAATGATGCTCTAATAAATGTAGCTGATTTTTTGTGTGTAATTAATCAGCCTTTTCTTAATCGATCACCTTTAAAACAGTTGCTCTGTGAGTGTTGAAATTTTCTTTTCATTTTCCGTGCGTGCACTGCTGCGCTTTCATTCCATATATTCTGCTTATGAAGCAAAACTGATTTGATGAGGGTAGGAAAACAGAGGAAACCACAAAGGGCCTGATCTGGCGCCAGACAAAGACCGGCTAGCTCTACGTCTTCCATTGATACTTATCTGCCCTGCATTCAAACCTCTGTCTAACACACACAGCCTCTCACACGCAAATACACAGAGAAAATGCACACATACCCTCACACACATGCGTATACATACACCCACAGCAGTAAACCCCCTGCTTAAGAACTGACCCTTAGTCGCTCTAGCTGCACTTCAGACTTTCTCACAATTGCGGTCACAAAGGCAGACAAGAAAGAGGACCTATTGCTTCACAGACACCCACCTTCCTCTACCTTTATGTCCTGTGTGTGCGTGCGCTGAAACACCACACAAACATATCATAGACCCACACTAGTGTAAATAGGAATCCTCTAATTTAGCCTCTCCGCTCTCACTGAGGCTTCTTATCTGTCCACATGCTATTGTACACTAGAAAAGAAGCCAAAGAAAGTGCTGCCTACTGCAAACCCCGTATCAAACTGCCATTTAGGAGCTGACAATGGCTACAGTGTAATTTTATGCCGGTTTTACTTTCCCTCTCATTTCAGTCTATTTGAAAGTCAGGATTTTACTTGTTGTTACAGTAGTAACATGCTCATTTGGATATTTGATTATGATTGGTGAGTATGATATGTATTTGAATGTCAAACGTGCTTTTGTAATCCATTCATTGCACTACGAATAGCTCCTGTGTAGGTTTCAGTGGTATTTAAATTGTTCGCTTAAGTAAAAGTAGAGATACCGCACTCTAAACATGATCACTTCTTTTTTTAGTAGCAGATGTAAAGGTAACAATAAGTTAAGGTATCAAAGGTATTCATCGAGCAATCAAAGATTGTCTCATCTAACTTTTGTGATGGGGTTAGCTGTCATTTGTAACTCTTTTTTCTTAAAATGTTATACTGTACAACATTTATCTCAAAAATGAAGTAAATCCGATGCCTAATTTATTTTCCAGTGGCTATCACATTTTCAATTCAAAGAGATGGAAAACTCTATTGGTAAATGTTTACTCCTGGATTCAATATGAAGCTTAGATGCCACTGTGTAACGCCCACCATGTATTCATATGAGTATACAGCAGGTTGAGTTTCTTTCACTAAAATGCGCTTTAGGATGCTCGTACAAAGCATAGACTCACAAAGTTGTTTAGTTTGAATCCACTAACTACCCTTTTTCCTCCCTTTAGGAGGTGCCGTGTCCAAGAAGAGTCATTTGAGTAAGTTGTCTACATTTGTGTGTGTGTGTGTGCAGTAATAACTTTGCTTGTGTTTGTGCTAGATATTTGTGCATGCAATGTGGTTAACTTCATAGTTAGTGAACATGCAGCATGCACCTGTACAGCAAAACACACATACACACAGTAGTGTCGACGGGGACGGGGCCATTAGTGACACACTCGGCGCGCGGCGTGTCGCACCTGTGCTACCCCCCTCGCACAAACACACTCGCAGACAAACAGTGATGAAAATACCAACCACTTTGGCATCTGAATGCAGATGAAAGCGATAACATCTCGTCTTTTTTTAACTTTTTTGGTTTAACACCTTCTGCCACAACTTTAGCACACCTGTGTATGTTATCGAGAGTGAAGGTGCTGTGTGTAACACACCACCGACCTTCATATTAGGTGGCGTGATGATAAACCAACTGAGACTAAATAATAATGGTTTTCATTCATCACACGTACCCAAAACCAGAGAAGACAAGAAAGGAAGGGCAACGTTTGGGGGTCTTCTGTGGTTCTGTGTGGCGGGATGGAAGTGGAGGGAAATATGAGTGGAGAATGAAGAAGCTGTGGTGGATTGCAGCTGCAAGTGTTTACTTAAACACAGCACTGAAGACATAAAATAGTCTGAAATACATTTTTCAGTTAAGTTGAAGAGCTCACATAAAAAAATAACAGATCTCAAAATACGTACCTTTTTTTTTAGCTACATCATCCGAACAATTTTTAATAAAATGCAAACTTAACATTGAACACATGCAGCATAATAATTAATTAAGGTAATGTTTAACTCGCTGTACTTTTGAAACCTAATTGCTAATTGTATGAAAATGATAAATATGTAGATTTTACTTGGAGCATTTTCAGTGGAGGAGATCTGTAAGCTAAACTCAGATAACCTGAATCAAGTGTGTAAATATGCTACATGGAGAATAAATAATTCTTTAAAATGATTTTCTCTCTCTCATATACATATATATATGCATTATTTGAAAATATCTGAAATCTCCAAACTGAGTTTCCCAATAACAGAAATGTAAGTTTGTGTGACTTACATATTTTTTTTAAGTTCATCTCCAGTGATTCCTGTCTGCTGGTTTGACTTAAACTCTCTCATGGACAGTCTCAAAGGTGCCAGACATTATAAAGCATTTTTTGACATATGATACAGAGTGAGGGGGTGAAGGATAACAACAAAGGTATAAAGAAAAAGTACCTTGAGAAAAACGACAGGGCAGGGGACGGTCCCCCCTTCTTTGTCTTGATCTCTCTCTCTCTCTCTCTCTCACACACACACACACACACACACACACAATCATGCACACGCAAACAAGGAAGGTGAGGCGGTGACTGACACTCAAAAGTCTGAATATGTATGCTGAAGCTGCAGTGAGCACCCGACCCAGCTTGATAAAGGACGAGCAAAAAAAGGAGCAAGATTAAAAGATATAGGTGGTTCCAAAAAACGAGTGTGTGTCAAAAGAAAGACTATTCTTAGACAAAGTGAGAGGACAAGTGAGTTTGTGAAAGTGGGACAAACGTCTGACACAAGTGGAGGAGTGAGGATGATGCGAGGTAGGGATGAAGCTCTTCAGCGTGTGTGTGTGTGTGTGTGTGGGCACTTCAATCAAAGATATTTTTTATCAATTAAATCAGTTACGTGCTTTTTGATGACGTTTTTCTCCAAGCCTCCCATATTTCAAACTTTACGATTATAAGGTAACGTTGCGACTGATGCCTCTGATGGTGCGCGAAATCGGTATCGTTCGATAATAACGTCACCTTTTGGTTAAAAGTAGCTGTGTCTTTTTAAACCTTCACCAAGTCACCCTGAAATATCTGTGCTTTCATGCAGACTCAGACACCTGTGGCTTCAAACACATCAACTTTCTCAGGGTGTGTCATTAAGCTTTTTGTTCAGGTTTGCACTTTAGTTTCTGGTGTAATACTTCGTTGAACAGGAAAACGCCGCTCAAGTTTCAAGTGCCTTTATATTTCACAATTTTTTCTCGTGTGCTAACTAGAATTTTACAGCTTTACAAGTTTTATTGAATCCCACCGACGGATGTTTTTAGCAGCATTGTAGAAAGCATGAAAACACACACGTGTGTTCCTGTGCTTATGGTTTTCAGCGAGTAAAGATTATCTAATCTGTTTTGAGTCCCTCCATTGGCTGAATTTTGAGTACCTTCACAGTGATTGATGTGTTTCAGTTTTACGGTTTGGCAATATGACTCAATTTTGAGCTCTCTTTGATGATTTTAAGATTTGAATCATGTCTCAGATATTTCTGCCCTCTGATACTCCCACATATACAGTATACCTCAGGCTAGGCTAATTCTGTAGAGTGAAAAGGTTGTATAAAAATGTATATTTCTGGAAATAATACCCATTCATAACATTGTAGTAACACCTTTTGTCAAGTCAAGTTTCCATTGTAAGTAATTCTTTTAATGAAGCCAGTGATTGGTGGAAGATCAGTGTGACCAGGTTATAATATAACATTTAAGATGTTGAGTTTTTATTTATTTTTAAAATCATACACACACACACACACACACACACACACACATATATATTATATATATATCATAATCAATCATCATAGTCTTGCACTTGAGTGCGGAAAACAGGATGTTTCACTACCGCAGTGCGTTGCTTTTAAATGGACCGACTCCAAGCACGTACAGGATGCAGAGGAAATGCTAAAAGTGTGATACTGAAAATGATTTCTCACACAAATAAGTCCCAGATTACCTGAATAAAAATGGACAAAATACACAAAGAGGTGACAAGGGAGAAAAGGCAAAGGGAACAATGAAAATTGATTAATTTGTTTTTGCTGCGTACACACTTTTGCCGTTGCAACTTGCAAACACTTATAGACACACCAGCACACGCAAGCACAAACACGCATACACAGATGCGCAGCTGCTTTTTAGATGGCGGCTAGATGCAGCATATCTCTGCCCTGCAGCTGTGCTGTGGATACTGCCTGTGTGAACAAAACGAGAGCAGCCTCTGATGAAAAATAACTAACTAAATATATTTGTGTTATGACCACAGCTGGGAGACAATGAATTATCTCTGGTGTTACACACTTGATTCCATCAGGCGCACTTGAGATGGCTTTGTTGCTGTGTTTGGGGGGATTCCTGTGTAGATTGTTACACAGTTTCTTTATCAGAAAGGATTTCCTTGTTCCTCTGGGTGCAGAAGCCTGCAAAAGCACTTCCAAAGCAGCAGAAGCGGTTGGCTACAGATCAAAGCAGACATGAAAATGGCAGGTGACACATTCCCCCCCAAAATTTGGTAAATGAAATACACAAGTCGAGCTGATTCATACCCTTTGCTACTGTCAAAACATTACCTCTTTCAGACACCTCCGAATTCAGGAGCAACTTCAAAGTCAAATATGTGAAATCTGATGCTAATTGGTGTTCAGATCTGCTTTGAAAAATTCCTCAGATAATCATCTCTCAGTAGGTTTTTCCATCTGTTTTTTGTTATTGCAAATTAATGAAACTCAGCGAAGGAGTTCTTGCATTTATTAAACGACCACAGTCTGGCTCTGAAACCTAAAAATACATTAGCAGTGAACTATTTCTGAGTGAAAATGTTTAGTCCAAAAAAGCTGACGTGAAATGCTTCTTATTAAACCGCTCTCTGGCACTAGGTTTTACTTTATTTCCCCTTTTTTAAAATTAATTTTATTCAGTTGCTGCTTATTTTGTGTTTTCTTGTAACTCTTGGTTTCTTTTAATGGAAAAAAAAGTAACCTGACTTTTTATTGTTATTTGTTTGGATTTGCGCTGCAAAGTATTGTATGGTATGATGTGTAGCAAAACATTCATCTTTTATCTAATGTATTTAAATGCAGTACTACACATGCAGTTATTTGTTTAAAAATAAAAAGCTGTGACAATCTGCTTTTTTTTTGTCATTTAAAAATAGTTTTAAATGCAGCAGAAAAATAGTGGTTTTAAGCTAAAGTTCCAAAAGTCTCAAATTTTACTTCAGGACGACCTTAAATTAAAATCATTAAGTGTGTTTTTATGTATTAGAGATAATAACAGTACAAATAAAATTGAATTTAATTCGCCATGAGTCATATTAAAGTAAGCGGTTAAAGAATTTGTCTTCACTGGTGTTGTAAACTCAAAAAATGATCCTACATTAGGTACAGCCCTCCTGTGCTGAGTGTTAATGTGCTGTATGAGGATAAAGAGTCTGTGCAAGTGTGTTTGTTTGTGGATGCAGTCTGTATACAAAGCTTGTTTGCACTTTTGCTTGCGTATGTCTCAAAGGTAAGCTTCCGTCAGAGGAAAGATTGAGGTTTTTTTTGTCCGTTTACAGTTCATAGAACAAGCTGCTGACAAGATAATTTCAGGCACAGAGAAGAAAGTGTCTGGTTAAACACTGCAACAGTGGAGCTGGTACAGTTTTCACCCGTGAGTCTGTCTACCTGTACGTATCATCATGGTAAAATGGGATTCTTTGCCCATAGCGTCACAACCGTGAGAGACACGGTCTCAGAACTGGCGTCTTTGTGAGGTCAAACTGAAGGCCGAGTTCAGAGATTTGGGGCAGTCCGATGTACTAGTTTGCTGATAGCGGCGATGTGAAAAAGGACGTGAGTTTCCACGATAAACCCCTGTCAAAAAGTCTTTTTAAATACCTGCAGTGACAGCGGTGCCGTTAGTGTTTTGACTTTACGAGTCCGTTTCTCTGTCTGTGTCACAGCGTCGTGATTGAAAACCTTTACAGGTGAGAGCTCAGTTCAGAAGAAAGGCCTCGATTGATGGTGGTTGTAGTCTGACTCATGAGTGCTGACTAAAGGGAACTAAGAGTCGAGGGGCTAATCCCCATTGTCCCTCTTTTAGAACAATTTTATATCACAGGTGTTCTGATCCCATCATAAAACTGGTGCTGGTTTGCATCAGTATTCACACACACACACACACACACACACACACACACACACACACACACACACACACACACACACACACACACACTTGTGCTCAGTTTGACTTAAACGTTGTGAGAGGACTAATTAATCTTTTTTTGATTTGAAATCCAGGAATAAAAAACTGTCCTTGATCTTTTCTTAATCCTTTTTATTTTTTCTAAATGATTTTGAAAACGTTCCTCATTTTGCAGTTTGCTTTATAGCTTTGTAAATGTTTGAGGGTTTATTAATTTCAGCACATTTAACCTCATCATTATTTTTTTTTTTTTTGCTTTTTCAGTTTCCCTAAAAAGAGATTTAATGCTTGCACCATTATTATTTTCCTTAATGACTGATATTTATTATCCAAATTTCACTGAAAAGCCATTACAACGTCATCTCTGCTTACAGCTCTAAATGAAAGCCTATATATTATATTATTATATTTAATATATGATTTTTTTTTTTACTTTGACAGCAATCCTGCTTTGTCATTTAAGTTCTCAGTGAAAGATCTCAATACTGTTTTAAAGATCATCAGATCATCTCTGTGTGGCGGCATTTAGGTGTACAGTGCACTGTGTGCGGAAGCGTGGGAGGTGGCACGCTGTTGTTTGTACTGACAAATCAAAATATCTCCACCACTAGTGTACTTAAACCCCTACACTTGCCAACAGCATGTGTCAGGCAGTTTTGAATAACTTTTCAGGCGAACGGTTTTTGTGTAAATGATCTCATTTCATTGTTCCTCAATCATTAAGTGGTTGGTATAGGATTAGTTTCGCACTGTATGTCGTCACTTGTAGGTTGTGATTGCTTACGTAAGGTGTTGGCAGCCATGACTATCAAAAGAGACTTTTTTGAGTGGAAAAATCTGTGTGGACTGCAGAAACATGTTTAAAAGTCTCTATCAATATGAGTTTATTAGCATTACTGCATGTGATTACTGTGCAGTGGGAATTTATAACTGTCTAGCACTTAAGCTTTGCATTGTCATTAGCATACTGTCATGTTTATGTTGCAGTTATGAACTATAAAGCCTTCAATGACTAGAATGACTCATTTTTCAATGTGTTTTATTGCCACTAAAACAGAACAAATCTGAAATGGAGGAAGAAAACATCTACTCGCCTGCTGAGGCCTACTTTGAAATAGAAGAACTGCGCTTTGAGTTCTTCTGTGTTTGCGCACATTAATCAAATGAAAAGAAAAGGAAACCTACACTCACAAAATATAATGAAAGAAATAACACCATACCCGCTGCAAAAACAGTAAAAGTAAAGCAAATAGTACCAGTTTAATTCTGACTAAACTTCGGTTACATATTAAACACTGCTAATTACTTTTATTTTAAAAAATTTGGACTCCACAACTAGGAGGACTCAGGTCATGACATTTATGTGTTTAGGGTGCTAGGTGATAGACAAAGACTAGGTATTAAAACATTTATTTTTTTATTGGGTCTATTGGCTGCGCCGTGTTTTTACAGCTGGAGAATGTAAAGAATCGCTAACAGCACTGATAAATAAAAAAACAAAATGCCAAAAAAAAAATTAAAAGTCAGATCAAACTGAAAAAGGTTACTGTTGCACCCAAAGGCCTTGTGGTTGCTTCACTGTTGCCAGTTGTGACAGCATTTTAGCAGTTTTCTTTTTAACGTACGTGTATTTGTAAAATCTTATTCAGTAGCGCAGATTCCCAACAACAGTTGCCTCAAACCGCTTTATATTGCAAGGCAAAGACCAAAAACCATTAGAGAGAAACCCAGATAATCACAAAACCCCCGTGTGAGCAAGCACTTGTTGAAGGCGGGAAGGAAAAACTCCCTTTTAACAGGAAGAAACCTCCGGCAGGGCCAAGATCAGGCAGGCGCAGCCATCTGCAGCGACTGGTGAAGGGTGATGGCAAAGAAAAGAAGAGAAGGAGACAGGACAAAAGGCAAAATAACTATAGTTTAATTCTGTATTAGCATCTGTTGTAGCGACCCCTAAAGGGAATGATCAAAAGAAAAAGATGAAGACAGTCATCTAGTTTTTAATAAGGCCATTGAGAGTCACTGGAGCTTAAACAGATCAAACTGAAAAAGGTTACTATTGCACCCAAAGGCCTTGCTGTTGTTTCACTGTTGCCAGTTATGACAGCATTTTGGCATTTTTCTATTTAACAAACATGTATTTGTAAATCAAGCGCTGTGTTTAGCTACAATGCGCACCAGACGCAATCGCTCGTGACGGAAAAAGACACAAATGGAAGAAATAATGGTAGCGCAGTATTTTTATCACTCTATCTCACACAACCATACAACCATGCAAGCACGCACACCAGGAGATGCTGGGTTTGATTGGTCTGTGCCTGTGGCTGGAGATAACCAGGTGAGACAAAAATGGCTATAATCTGCTGATAGAGGGCTGTTCGGTGGCTGCCTGGCGTTTATTTCTGTTTGGCAGTCGGGCTTTTAAAGGCAGATTGATTCTTGTTTCTGTGTGGCACCAATAAAGATGTCACAGTTGTGTTGGGCTCATTTAAGGTGAGCGCAGGTACGACTACATGGAAAGCTGTTGGAGGAGCGGTGTGCGTGATTGCCATGAGTTTGAGTGTGAGATTGCATGTGTGAGATTGCATGTGTGAACAGCGAAAAGCTTGTGGGCCACGGTGGATTTCCTGTTGTTTGAGGTTGACAATCAGAACTGAAATAACTAAAAAAGCAGAGACCACTGATGTTCTCTCTGACTATCCAGCACTACCAACAGGAACACAATTTTAGTCACAGCTCGGTCTCTTTTCTTCGTTCTTTTTTTTTTACATGTGATATTCAGCTGGCGGCGAAAGGCTGCTGGTCAAGCTTAATAGTTAATTTAAAGGGACAGATTAATGTGAAATGTTAAGCATCAGAGTTAAACTGGTGAAATATTCTTATCATGGTCAATCATGAGGTTAATCAGACAGTTCCATTAGTAGAAGCTGCAGTCTTATCAGATTTGTGGCTCTATTATTTTCAGCTCGATTGTAAATGCCTTTGCTCTGTGTCTATATTTATTTTATCTCAGACTGGCTGTTCTCAGAAACCTTCTAGTGATCCCTGTGGCACCAAATAAAGAGGGCACACACTGACACACTAACACACACTCGTGAAAACAAATCTGACACAGTTATGCACGGAAACGTAAATACTCCCGTATATTGTCAAGTTGCAGCTATAAGAGCTTGTCTCGAAGAATGCAGTCACACTTTCTAATGAGAGACGATGGCGGGAAGAGATAGCCGCCTGCATTATTTTAGGTTATTTGAGGCTGGAAATGCCTCTGCATCACCACACGGCATAATGCGAAAGAAAAAAAGCCCACTTCCTCATGAGCTTCTCAAAAATATTTTTGTCAAGGATCCGTGATACAATTCATCTTTTTTAATGAATCAAATGACATCTGATTGTGACAGAAATCGCCACTAATCAAAAGACTGGGGGGGTGTGAGAGTTTCACAGTGCAGTGGCATGGGGGGAGGTGAGAGGGGATGGCCATTACTGGCAGTGATGAAGGAGAGCGCATTACTGGCAGCGATGTCCTTTATGAGCGAGATAGAGAAGGATTCACAAAGAAAGAAATGACATGAAAGCAGGAAAGTCAGAGTGAAAGAGAAGTCACGCAACCACTTGAAAGCACTCTGAGGTTGACACCTTCATATTCGCCGCTTTTCTCCATTTGCAAATATTCCATGTCCTCAGAAGTCTCTCGGCTTATTGCATTTGAAGGTATTTTGTTCATTATTATTAAGGCAAGAGGTGCTTGAGAGGAAAATACCTTTGGTCTACTATGGTCACACAACAACTGATAGATGCTTAAGGGAAAGTACAGAATAAAGCAAAAGTTGTGGGAATCACTTTGCAGTTGAATTGTTTAGATAAAAATGTGCAGTGTCATTAGAATGACAGTTGGTATAGTTTTACTTACACTGCGATGAGCTCTGTGCTGCAAATGTTATAAAGGAATGATTAAAAATGCTTGCTTTTAATATTAATAACAGACTCGTTTATTCTGCTATTTTGTTTTGTTTTGTTTCCATCTGTACTGTAGATGTGTGTGCATATACAAAGTCTGAACTATTGAGCTGACATTAGAGCAACAAAGGTCACGTTAAACTACACTGATCAAACGTAAAAAGTGCTGCATTTAAGAACTGTATTTTATTTTCTATAAAGTTAAAGTTTGGATTTAACAAACTTTTTCTCTCCTTCTGTGTTTGTTCAGCCCAGATTGAAGTTATCCCATGTAAAATCTGTGGTGATAAGTCCTCTGGAGTTCATTATGGAGTCATCACTTGTGAGGGCTGCAAGGTGAGATGGGCCACAACAACCTCATTCCCACATCATTCTGATCCTGACCTCATATCACTCCACTCATTATGAACCTACAGCCAGAAGCCTTTAAGGTTTTGCCATAGCTGCCTTAATTGAAGAAATTATATAATTGCCAAAAAATGCATTTTATATATAATCTGACTATTAACATGGCTATAATTTCTTCAGTCAATGTTCTTGTTCATAAACATTTAATAATTATAATTTATTGTAATTCAATGACATTGTAATCACAGCAGGGGAATTGGATCTTTCTTGTTTTTGAAATGGGGATGGTAGGTTCTCCCTTTGTGAATATAGTAATAAAACTCCAAAGGATTTGGTCTTGAAGGATAACTCTTCCTCATTTGAAGGATTTGTTCTCCACTTCCTCCTAAACATTCTATATTTCAGTGATACAGCATCTGAAGTTTTATGAATTTAAATTTTAAATTAATTTGTAAGGCACTTGATTCCAGGCAGCAAGATAATATAAAAACAAACAGAAACACTTAGCTATGTTAGCATAAAACAAATCTAGTTATCAGTGTCTCTTAAGCGTAATAATTTAATATGTATTCATGTTTTATGTTTAACTCATTAAAAAGTGTCTTGAAAATTTAGCCATGTGAATCTACAGAGTTACTTTTCTCATCCAGGTGCTTTTATTTTTGAAGTTCTTGCTAGCAGGCTAACTGGTTTCAATCAATGAACATTTCATCTGTTTTTCTACAAGAAAGCAAGTCGATATTTCCCAATACTCTAGTTCCTAGAAGAATTCCTTTGACAATTGGTGACCAATAAATTTTCCCAATAGGAAAAAAAAATCTGGGACTGTTGTGCAGGGCCGCACCAAAAAACTGTTGAGCAAAACGGAGGTAATCTTATCGGTGCGGCCCTCCACAGCAGTCCCAGTTTCTCACTAACCTTTCACTATTACAGTTGGACTGTTGAATAGCAAGTTTTAGCTTATTTTAGATATTTTGTATCACTTATACCTGACAGATTACAGGAAATATGAGTTATACTGATTTAATTTAGAACTTGTCAGATGATAATAAAATATTTTGGCCACCAGAGAACATTTCTGCTCATTAACAAGAGCAAATAAAAATGTTTCTCTTCTGACTTTTATGTGTAACTCAAAAATCACTATTTCCCAGTCAAAAATTGAGCTTTTGTTTGACTCTTCTAATCCCTCAGGGATTTTTCCGGCGCAGCCAGCTGCCTACCGTATCTTACTCCTGCTCCAGGCAAAGTAACTGCCAGATCGACCGGGCCAGCCGCAACCGCTGCCAGCACTGCCGTCTACAGAAGTGCCTGGCCCAGGGCATGAGCAGAGATGGTGAGAGAAAGCACACATGCACTGACAGGCAGACAAATCTATTTACTGTTAATTCGCAGCAGCTGCTTAGTCATTTGTTGATTGTTTATTTCCAGCGGTGAAGTTTGGACGGATGTCCAAGCGTCAGCGCGACTCTCTGATCGCTGAAGTGGAAAGGCACCGGCAGCAGCAGCAACAGCAGCTTCAGGGAGACGCCCAGACCGTGTTGTCCTACCCCACCAAGAACCGCCAGGACCGCTCCCCCCAGCTTCTTCAGCCCATGGCCCCGACCTACTCATACAGCGGAGATGCCGAACTGTTGACCTACGCCGCTGATATTCACCCTTACCTGATGTGCTCCCCGAACGACTCACAGGTGCCTGCTATGATCTACCGCACCTCTGGGATCTCTCCCACCTCAAGATCCCAAGGGAGGGGAGACAACGCCGGTCATGCTGATATAAGAGGTGAGGCTCAGATGTGGGAACTTCACCATGCAGGACGAATCCTCCTTTCTTTGTTACTTATTTGTCTCTCTTCTCTGTTCTTTATGCAAGGATTTGACTCCAGGCAGTCGTCTCATGATATGATGGGGATTCATCCTTATAGTGGTCTGGAGGATCCATACAGCCTGTATCCTCACTCCCTGCGAAACATAGGTGAGCAGATGAGCACAGTGAGCCAAACTAAACATGTAATTTTCTCATATTTATAGTATTCATAAGTGCGTCTTCTTCTTTTTTTAGATGAACTGTGTGCCAGCATTGTGCGTTCCCACAGAGAGACCAGTCAGTACAGAGTGGAAGAGCTCCAAGCTCTCAGGTGGAAACTCTTCAGCAGAGAGGAGATCCAAGCATACCAGAGCAAAGTATGTGCACTGTTTTCTCTTCATTTTTTATTTTTATTTTTTAATTTTGCGATTTCTCCTTCATGTGTGTGAGCTTACTCAGACAGTCTCAAAACAAAACATGTCATTTCACATGCTTTACGTCTGAGGCTAGTTTTGTTTGATGAATCAAACAGGAAACTGAGAAAACGTCTTTCATCGCTTCCCCCTCCTCTTCTTTCTTTGATCTTTTTTTTTCAGTTGATCAGAGAGAAAACAGCAGGGTAAATTGAGTGATAAAATACAGAAACTTGAGCAGCAGACTGAATTGTTGGGACACTGAGGATGAGTTTTTGTGAGACGAGTGAAATGTTTTGCCCTTTAGAGCCCATTTTAAACAATCTATGGTGAAAGAAAAGGATTAATGAGAAACAAACTGAGCGAAGCAAACTGAGCTTCTGTCTGACTCTCTTTCCCAGTCAGTAGATGAGATGTGGCAGCACTGCGCTATCCGACTTACTGATGCCGTCCAGTTCGTGGTGGAGTTTGCAAAACACATCCCGGGTTTCCGTATGCTGAGCCAGAACGACCAGATCGCCCTTTTAAAGACTGGTGATTTTCCCTTTTCTAGAAGGATGTGCTTAAAACACAATATATATAACTGAACAGGTTTGATCTTACTCTCTTCTGACCTGCCTTCCTACTCTTTTCAGGCTCCATGGAGGTGGTTCTGGTCAGAATGAGCCGGTTCTTTAACACAGAGAACAACACTGTGTTCTTTGATGGGAAGTTTGCTGGAACTGAGGTCTTCAAATCTTTGGGTGAGGATTTATCTGAAGGTGTGAAACCGTCTATCTAAACACCATAACTTATCAATGCTCAGTGGTTTCTTGTCTTGCAGCTTGTGGTGATTTAATCGCAGCAGTATTTGACTTCGCACATGGCATGTGTGCCCTAAAGCTGACTGAGCAACAGATTGCTCTCTTCAGTGCCCTGGTGCTCATCAACGCAGGTAAGCCCAGCTCGGTCTGTCTCACTCATACTGCGTTCATTTTAAGCACATCAGGAAGGAAGCGGTCTTTTCTTTTCTCGTCCTCCATGATGGCGGCACATGGTGCGGTCTTGGGTTCGGCCTTTATGTGTTCATTTGGCGTTCTCCCTGTGCCTGTGGGGACTTTGTCTTGATACTCTGACTTCTTCTCAAAGACATGACTGTTAGGCTTAATTGGCAATGGCGTCTATGAGTTAGTGTCATAAGTACCTTGAACTGGAAATGCAGTTACAAAAATGGGTGGATGGATGTCATAGATGAATAAGCTTGACCTTACTGTCAGATGTGCATGAATAAATCTTGTAGGTTTATCATATTACTGCCCAAATATAGATGACAGATATGTTTTGTGTCTGTGTCTTATCCAGTTTGCCTCTTTTCCATTTTGTCTTGTGTAATTTTAATTCATTCTGTCCCATTAAGTTAACCTTTCTGCCCCCTAGTGGCCGTGAAGAGACATAGTTCAGTTAATAGGCCGCAGTGAATGAAGATGAACTGATGAATGAAGGAAAAGACACAGAAAAGGAAAAAACAAGAAAGACAAAGAACACTTTCCAAAAAGTGTTCTTAGGTGTTGTTGGGAAGGTGCGACAATGTTTCTGGCCTTTGAATGAAGTCCTTTCCTGTCTCGTTGTTGTTGCGTGAATTTTAAACTGAAATTAAAAGGAATCAAAGAGAATATTTTAACAATGGACATTCAGAATAAGGGCGTGATAAATATCTGGATCCTATCACCTCATCGCTTCAGTCCTTATTTTTACTGCTGTGCTTTATGGGTTCCGCTGAAGATTTTAATGTCATTATATGTCTAAAGTATAGAATTGAAACAAACTTCTGAATGTATTTGTTAAAAAACTCTTTTATGATTTCAACCCTGCTATTTTTGCCTGCCAAAATTGACTAAAGTTCACTGCTGAGAGCATCAGCCTGCTGCCAGGGACTTAACTTCCATGCAGCAAGTAATGCTGTCTAGCCTGTTCTGCAAAATGCTTTACTTTATGATTTTTGTTATGTTTTTCACCTTTAAAGGGAGCAACCTGAAAAAAACTCAATCCTTCTTTCATAAAACATCTTTGTGTTCAGATCGTCCGTGTCTGGAGGACAGGAGCAAAGTTCAAAGAGTTCAAAGAAGCGTGGAGTCGGGACTGACACACATTTTGCACCGAGACAATCAAGAAAGTTTGATTCACAAGGTAAATATCAGTCACCTGGGTGTTCAAACACTAAAAGGCTTGTATGCTCCATGTTTCATATCTGTGAGTACGTGTAAGATCGCAGGCTTTCCTCGCTGCTGTAGAAAGCTGACGGCTAAATGTGTGTGTCCTCCCTGCAGCTGTACCAGAAGATGGGGGTGTTGCGCTCGCTGTGCAGTCTGCACATGGAGAAGCTTCACTGGTTTAGTCAGCGGTACCCGCTCACAGCTCACTCTCTGTTTCCTCCGCTCTACAAGGAGCTGTTCGCATCAGAGGCAGAGCTTCTGCCGGGGACCACTCACTGATGATCTACGGGAATATGCAAAAACAGTCGCGCACCAACGTACAGAGACTCCTATTAGTTTGAGTCTCATTACTTTCTGGCAGATTCTATTTTTCTAATAATAAAAAACACACAATAATTGTAGCGTGTGTTAAGTGTTATATGACTTCCAGCAGAGCTTTTCTTTGTTAGATGATGTCAAGAAGAATTTTTTTTTTTTTTTTTTTTTGATAGCTTAAAATTATTTTGATGATGCCAGAGAAACATATTTTGATGTTCTTCGAGAGCACATTGTCGGTGGAGTAAGAGCTTCATTTTCTCTCAGGTTGTGCTGTTGTGATTCTGTCCAGTTGTAGCTTCTGTGTGTCACGGTGTCTTTCAGACATACAAATTCAAAAAGGCAGGCCACTGTTCATCATTAGTTCGAACTTTTAAGTGTTAGTCCACAGAAAGTCTGTCTTTCAAGCAGAAAACACCAAACTTCAGAGGGATTCAAATGTGACTTTATAAAGTTTGTATCTTCACCTTGTAGTGATTTCAAGAGGTTTCTTGCTTGACTTTGTCAAAAAATAAATAAAATTTGCGCTATATAAGTTAAAGCTAAAGCCAACCAATGTGCTTTCAACAAACTTTGCAAGACAAACAACAATATCAAGCACTAAAAGCAACCATATGCAACTACAGATGTTGGTCTAAAAACAGAAATCCACTTTGTCTTTAGCTTCCATACTCATAATAGGGTTTAAGTTTTGCAATGCTCCTTAAGGATCATGCAATGCCCTGTTGAGCCTGTGCATGCTAGCTTGCACAAATTACATCCTGTTCCTGTTTCTTCTCGGTTGTTTTTGCCCTCAGGAGTATTTAATGCAACACTGGCTTAATGCACCTGGAAGCTGAGAAAGTCAATCATCTTGTCTCTTCACATCAGCAGTTTCAGTCACACCCGCCGGCCATGAAGAGCGGAAAGTGTCATTTAGATGCTGAATACTAAATTAAAAACTTGCCTCTTTGCGTCTGTATGTCTCCAGAGAAGTTTCTCCTCCTCAGGCTGGTGTCTGTCATAGACTGACCAATAAATACTACAAGGGCAGCAGTACCACTGAAATGGTTCCCTTTAAATGAATCCTCACATGCTTTTATATTGTGTGAGCTGTTGCATTAAGTGTAGAGATAATACAAAAAGGTGCAAGCGTGTAAAGTAGAAATCTCTTCCCGTGTGTGCTAACTCTTCCTTCTTTTCCCCAGATGAACTTGTTTTGTTTTCTCTACATATCTTTGAATAGAGCGGCGGGTGAATGAGAAATGTCGAGATGTTTCTGCATTAAGTATGTCTGTATGTAATCATCTCTGTCCCTGGAACAGCTGGCATTTCCCTCAAGATAATTTGCTGTAAACCTTCTAATAAACTGCTGAAGCTGTGACACCAAGCAGATGTTTCACTTTATTTGACTGCTTGTGAAATCACCATAAATATTTATGCAAGGCTGAGACAAGGAAGAAAAATTAACTGAATTATAGGGAAATCCCTATCAAGTCAAACACCAAAGTTTATTTGTTGCAGTCAAAGCTCTATAGCAAATATACTGAAAAACATCCAAATAAGTTGTCTCCAGCAAATTTCGGTAAATTTGCAGCTGCAGCAAAACAGAGGAAATATTAGTCATTGTGGGTGACTACCAGTGGTCTGTGGAAAGGTTTTTTGAGGTTGTCACACATCGACACACGCACACAACGGTTGCTAGCCAAGTTAGAGAGGAAGCAAATTAAAAGCTTCTAAATCCGTGGGATGTAATTAACCCAGCAAACAGATTTTATGTTAAAGACAGCTCCGATCAAAGCTGCTCACATTTTCTTTAATCATCTCCTGCATGCAGGTTTGGGCAACAAAACTCTCTAAGCTGCTCTTGTATGTAGTGGTCTTTGGTTTCTTTAAATATTCTGTTATGCAGAACAAAAGAATAAAAGGGTCATTTTTGCCTTTGCTTAAATACCATTTCCACTCTTCTTCCTTTTGCTTAGATGTTTGTAAGAAAACTGACTGTGTGGCTGGATTTTAGTAAGCGGAAGGAGAGTGGTTTAGTAGTTTATTACCTTAAAGGAATTTCCAGTTTCCACCAAGTTATTTCACTATTACAGATGAGTGGTACACATGACTCGAGGTCATGGGAAATAGGAATATTTGGTCCTAACTACTGTAAATCAAAACACTAGTTTACCATTAAACATAAAGGCAGCATTAATTATAGCAAAGATGCGCATGCTTACTTACTTGTCCACTCACAACTGAAACATTATAATAAAAACCTAAAAGACCCCCCCCCCAAAAAAATACTCACATGGAGAGGATGCTGCAACAAAGGCCGAGGGGAAAGCTGGACTATTCACACAAAGTGGGTAATGAGGGAAGTGGAAATAGCTGAGCAAATGAGATACAGGTGTAGACAGTCCCGTGGGGGGAGTAACCTGAAATAACCAAAAGGTAACTACTAAACACAGAGATGTGAACTCACACTGAAACACGATACAGAAAAAACACAAAGTCAAAGACAGAAATCCAAACACAAGAATATTACAAAAAAACCTCATAACACACAAAACTTAAAACTCAAGTATTACCAAAACAAAGGTTTAAGAGGAACAAGCAGGACACTAAAAATGTAACAAACACGAAAATCTCCACACAGGGGAATAACTAAAGAACCAAAATGGAAACTCGAACTCGAAGACTTCAAAACAGAAAACTGTCAGATAGACACCGACTCTGACGCTTATCAGCTCACGTCAGCTGGCTGTTAAACCAGAATGAATAATGATTACTTTGATTCGTGTTATTTCTTACTCGGGTTTTCTCATTTTATCTTTTCTTTCTTAAATTCTGCCATCTTGTCCTATGTTTTTATGTCATTTGATTATTTTTGTTGCGCTTTGGTCGGCAGCTGTTGTTTTAAATGTGCCACAGAAATAACTTTGACTGACTGGATGAAGTCCCACTCCCAAGTCTTGGAAAGCAGATGGGTTTTTCAAATGTAGTAAAGCATCTAAGAAATAAACATTATCAGTCTGGGTATGTCTCTGTCTTTTGCAAATGATAACATGTGAATCTGTTTTCCCTGCCTGTGGAAGGGAGACATCTAGTTGCCCAAAGAGGAGCAGATTTGGGGTCATGAGTCTACGATTAGCGAGCTTTAATGACATGTTCCAGGAAATTTGAGTTGAGTATGTGTTCAGTAGTTATCAAAACAGCACCAAGAATGTCTGCAGTAGCTATTTGACCATAATTACTCTGGAAAACGGACAAATGAGTGATTTGGTGAAAGAGAAGAGTTATTTTCCTTAATGGAAGATAAAGTTGTGGGAATTCTGAAGTTTCATATGGGTAAGCTCGAGAATTATTTTGCCAGGTATTACACTGACTTACTGGTTTAGTAGATGTGAGTGCTTATAGGTTGGTTTGAGGACTCAAAACAAAGGATTTATTAAGTCAGGAAAAGGAGCGTGAGGTGGCCACAGATCAAAAAGCAGCAGCAAGAATGCTGAGCATCTGTTCCATCTGCACTATTTGGTCCCATCTTTCACGGCCTCCCTGTCCTGTTTGGATCACCTCCACTTCGGAGGTGGGGTGCCCCCGGCCTCTCGGCCTGGGGCTCGGTCACTCAGGCACGGCTGGCTGCCGGCGGAGCTCACGGGTGCGTCACTGCAACTCCCCCTGGCTTCTGCTCCGCGGCTGCTGAGTGAGCCCTCATCTGGGACTCTCCTCAGCTCTTTCTGGGACAGTGGCGCGGCTGCCCCTCTGTTGGTCTTCCTTGGTCTGTTGTGTTCTGGGAGCCTCTGGATGTCTGGAGTTTTGATCTCCTCCATACCTGCTTCATGCCCTGGAGGACGGGGCTGTGGCCCCCCCACACCCTCTAGCAGATCATTACATGAAGGAACCTTTTTTTAAAAAAAACAAGCGCGTCCATGCTCACAGGTGTACACACGGGTGATCACACCCACAAACTACACCCTTTTTGGCTTCTACCTCAAAGCACACTGTGTTCTGTTGATCTTATGTGCTGCACAATAATGTTTAATATTTAGTATTTACTGTCATATTCCCATATATCATTGTGATGTTGTTTATTCTATTACTCTTGTTCTCTTCTGCTTGTTTTCTTTTTTCTTTCTCAGCAGGTGATCCAGGTGATTGATATATGCATTTTTTATTTCTTTTTTATTTCTTTTTTTTTCTGCTCATTCTTTTGATTTTTGGTTTTTGCCCTTCTCCCCCGTCCCTCTTCTCAGCTGTTTCTCTTTCCCTCTTTCTTTCTCCCCTTCTTTCCCCCAGTCAAGTCTGTCCCGTATTCAGTAAATGAAAATAAAATAAACAATAAAAGGTGAATCAAATGGACCATTACGGCAAGGCTGGGATGGTCAATTTGGTAAAGTAAATCCGTTGGGCATCTTTCTTTGCCTTTAGACAACAATTCTGATGGCAAAAGAGCCAAACGGGACAGGCCAAAAAAAAAAAAAAATGCTGAGCATCTGTTCCATCTGCACCATTTGGTCCCATCAATGATTCTTGTTCTTGGGGGGAAGAATGTGCATTTAGTTCTATGAGTATCGGGATGATAACACATTTGTTCTTTTTATAATTTTTCCTCTATACACATCAGTTAAAGACTTGAGTGTACACTTTGTAGTTGGCATGCAGCATGTACACACTGGCTTTTTGTGGGATTAGTAGCTTCATAGTCTGCCTCACATAACTTGAGTGATAAGAACAGCAGGAAACTGTAATTTAGTCATTTGGATTATGTGTTGTGGGTGGGCTGGAGAGTCTTTTGTTCATGGGCACAGCTGCGTGAGAATGTTCTTGGAGGTGAAGAAGGATAAGAGACTTTATAATACTAACAGTCCTGTGTGCATGAGGGCATTTTTCTCAGCTGAGCTCCCCTCCTAGGTCTCTTTTTTATTATTGTGAACTCTCTGATCTGCATCCAGTGTCTAAGTGCTCCAACTCAACTCCAGGAACCATGCAGAAAACAGACTAACCTGGTGTCTAGGCTTTAGTAAGCACCTCTGCACTGACACACCAGTGAAACAATGAGAGTGAGCAGTTAAGTGGTTTAGATGAGGTAACTGACTGGTACAGATGACTGCTGCAGATGACTAAAACAGAACTTTTAAGAGTCAAATAAAAAAGGAGGGTTGTACTTTAATAAGGAACTAATTTAACTTTGAAATGATGCAGAAACAAACATAAGAAAAATGTGAAACCTTACTTAGAAAACATATCAAACACATTTTTAGTGTCGTTTAAAAAAAGACATCATAGCATGCTTGCTCGCAGGCTGCAGCACGCAAGACAGAACAGATGTCTGATCCAGGCTTCTGATTGGGTCCAGTGCCACCCCCAAAAGCTGGGCAGGGCGTGGGATTTTCAACAATATTATGATGTTTTTGCAGTTCTGTATATCTCATTTCTACTGACACATGACTTACCCAAAACTCCTTTTTACCAGAGAACCATTTACTGTTAGAGGCTGTCAAAGCAAAAAAAAGAAAAAGAAAATTGTTGCCTTTAATTTTCTTAAACATCCATGACAGGCTGTGATGTATCAGCGGGGCTTGTTTATTTTTCCATAACCCTGACCTCAAGGCTGGACTGGGACAAAAAATCGGCCCGGGCATTTTGACTAGAGACCGGCCCACCAGGATAAAGATTGAAAATGTGACGTCATTCAGGGGTAAAACCGCAAAGGATTCTGGGAACTTGTGGCAAGAGGTACTAGCGCACGCAGGCTTTCAATTGAACTCAGTTACACAGCGATAAAAAGAAACACAAAAAATGGCAAGAAGCTGTTGTATTATTAACTGCAATAGCCGGTCGCATGACAGCCACGGGAAGCCGATCGTTTTTGTTTTTTTTATCGGATTACGTCGTTGAAGAGAAATTTTTTAAACCATGTTTCCGAAGTAAGAGCCAACGGATGGTCTGGATATACCAAATATAACGTCCCAGAACACTCCAGCTCACAGGTTAGTCTGCTCCAAGCATTCCCACAAAGGTCAGAGTTTTGTAGTAGTTAATACGTCATTTTTCTTAACATAATTGGTGATATAGGTTACAAGCAAGTCTGGCGCTGAACAGAAATTGTCGCGCTATGCTCCTTTGTTTATTGTGCATAAATAGTAAATTGTCCTGACACAATATTGTGTTTCGCTTCTGTTATTACCATGGTACATTGACAAAAACATACTTTTATTCACAGGATAAAACAGTTGTTTTGTATCACTAATTGCCCAGTACGATTACAGCATACAGTATTATTGTCACTGCTACATTTCTGTAATGAACCAGAAATTATTTCCACTACTAATTAATTACCGTTGAGCTCAAAGGTCCTATTAATAAACGGTTAACGAATGTGTATTTATGAAGACGATTTGTGAGACTGGTAAACTTACCTTTGTTCGTACGATGGTCTTTCGTTCTACACGGTGCATTTCAAGGTCCTGCACCCATCCGTCGGTAAACTGTACCTGGGCTTGTTGCAGTGACCTGAAGTTACTAAACTTCATGAGTGTATGCACTCACTCCAAGAACCGTATAATTATAAATATGAGCGTGGTGAAAGTTGGGCAGCACGCTAACGTCCTTTGTCCACTCTGTGTGCTCGTAAGGGTCTGACCCTTTCACACCTTTGATTTTTTCCTCGTATCTTTTCTTTGTCTTTTCGTCGAGTCTGTCTTTGTACGGACCGCATAGCTGGACTGGCCATCGGGCATACCGGGCATTTGCCCGGTGGGCCGCTGGCGATTTTTTATTTTTATGGGCCGATGGATTTTTTTTATTATTATTTTTTTAGGAAGGGTATATATAATGAAAGGTGTTGGATTGGCCAATTGGTCATGATCGACTCTGGGCTGGACCAATTACAGCCGAGGAGGCCGAATGCACCCGCCCCCTTGTTTAGCAATCACGTGATTTTTCGCGCATTGCATGCCGGGAACTCGTGGCGAAACAATTCAAGTACCGCATCAAATGCCAGCATTTGCAGCACCACAAAACGTTCATTCTCCGGTTCCAATGCCTTCTTGTTTTTTCTTTGCCACACAAAAAAGGAATGTACAAAACAAAAGTAGAACAATGCCGGTCCGTCAAGGCTGGACTGGGACAAAAAATCGGCCCGGGCATTTTGACTAGAGACCGGCCCACCAGGATAAAGATTGAAAATGTGACGTCATTCAGGGGTAAAACCGCAAAGGATTCTGGGAACTTGTGGCAAGAGGTACTAGCGCACGCAGGCTTTCAATTGAACTCAGTTACACAGCGATAAAAAGAAACACAAAAAATGGCAAGAAGCTGTTGTATTATTAACTGCAATAGCCGGTCGCATGACAGCCACGGGAAGCCGATCGTTTTTGTTTTTTTTATCGGATTACGTCGTTGAAGAGAAATTTTTTAAACCATGTTTCCGAAGTAAGAGCCAACGGATGGTCTGGATATACCAAATATAACGTCCCAGAACACTCCAGCTCACAGGTTAGTCTGCTCCAAGCATTCCCACAAAGGTCAGAGTTTTGTAGTAGTTAATACGTCATTTTTCTTAACATAATTGGTGATATAGGTTACAAGCAAGTCTGGCGCTGAACAGAAATTGTCGTGCTATGCTCCTTTGTTTATTGTGCATAAATAGTAAATTGTCCTGACACAATATTGTGTTTCGCTTCTGTTATTACCATGGTACATTGACAAAAACATACTTTTATTCACAGGATAAAACAGTTGTTTTGTATCACTAATTGCCCAGTACGATTACAGCATACAGTATTATTGTCACTGCTACATTTCTGTAATGAACCAGAAATTATTTCCACTACTAATTAATTACCGTTGAGCTCAAAGGTCCTATTAATAAACGGTTAACGAATGTGTATTTATGAAGACGATTTGTGAGACTGGTAAACTTACCTTTGTTCGTACGATGGTCTTTCGTTCTACACGGTGCATTTCAAGGTCCTGCACCCATCCGTCGGTAAACTGTACCTGGGCTTGTTGCAGTGACCTGAAGTTACTAAACTTCATGAGTGTATGCACTCACTCCAAGAACCGTATAATTATAAATATGAGCGTGGTGAAAGTTGGGCAGCACGCTAACGTCCTTTGTCCACTCTGTGTGCTCGTAAGGGTAACCCTTTCACACCTTTGATTTTTTCCTCGTATCTTTTCTTTGTCTTTTCGTCGAGTCTGTCTTTGTACGGACCGGCATTGTTCTACTTTTGTTTTGTACATTCCTTTTTTGTGTGGCAAAGAAAAAACAAGAAGGCATTGGAACCGGAGAATGAACGTTTTGTGGTGCTGCAAATGCTGGCATTTGATGCGGTACTTGAATTGTTTCGCCACGAGTTCCCGGCATGCAATGCGCGAAAACTCACGTGATTGCTAAACAAGGGGGCGGGTGCATTCGGCCTCCTCGGCTGTAATTGGTCCAGCCCAGAGTCGATCATGACCAATTGGCCAATCCAACACCTTTCATTATATATACCCTTCCTAAAAAAATAATAATAAAAAAAAAATCCATCGGCCCATAAAAATAAAAAATCGCCAGCGGCCCACCGGGCAAATGCCCGGTATGCCCGATGGCCAGTCCAGCTATGCTTACGATTCAGCACAGGAAGCGAGGGGGTGAGTAGCTCAAATGTGTTGTTAGCATGTTAGCAGCGCGATGCTACTCTGAACCGAGGAGCTATTTTCTTGATGCGAGCTTCTACTCAGGGTTTTTTCTTCCAGTTCAGAGCAGAAATGCTTTTGTTATGAAACTGGCTGTTGTTTCCCCCCCCCCCCCCCCCCACAATTTTAATTATAAGCTGGATATATTTCTACTAATGGAATTAGTTTGCTAACAACAACAGGGATGAGTCAGTGAGTCAGTTGGGCTTGTGAATCATGAATCACGAGTCAGTAAAGTGATTCTCGAGTATTGAACGATTCGTTCACGAATCGAACATCACTACTGTCTATGAGGTTAACAGTCAGATTGTAATGGCGACTGCTGGAACAGCAGACATGGGATCAGCAGCCCCGACAGGTATCTAGCTATCAAATCTCATTCCTTTCTCGTCTCAAAACTAGCGTAAAAAGCGATATCTACAGTGTTTTAAAGCATTGAAAACGATGCAACGCTGGAGCCCTGGCTGTAATTGAGCCTTCGTTAGCTAATTAGCATCGAGGTTTTCCACCAAAGAAATGAACCAATTTGTGGTTCGCTTATTTAGCTGGCTCTTTAATAAATCCTGGTCTTCTCGTGTTAAAACACAAGAAGATTTTGTGTGCAGGCCACTCTTAAATATGAGGAACAATCTACTGATTTTATAGCGTGGGGAAGTTAACGGTAACTGCTCTCACTCACGTCTTCCTCGCCTGTTACATCCCGTTTCCTCTTCCTCTGAACGTTTTGTGATGAACATGGCTAAAAAAAAAATCCGCTTTCACTTACCTAAGGGCTTCATTAAACACCTCCCAACTGTTACTGTACAGTTTAGGTGGTGTATTGTCTTTTTCTGCGTTCCTTCGTCACGCTTATCTAAGTCAATAAAGCAGCCTTAATTTATTTAAGCACCTTTGTTTAGGATCACCGATATCAGACCTATGCACTGCACATGAACTGGTTCCACTTGCTTCACAGATATAGATTGATCATGTGCTTTCAGAGACTTCTTTTTCCCCAAGATAAAGCACGCAATGGGGAAGATGCATCTCTCTAATCCAGTTAGTTGTGCATCACTCATTAGCTTCCCTGTATATGTTTGAGTTGCTCTGCTCCTGGTAACCACCCAGTCTGAATCAGTAAATAAAAATAGTTGCTTTTTAAAGCACTCCTGTGGCTCCCAGATGGCTGAAATCCAGGGACAGCACAAGCACAAGATGTAGCATTCACGCTCACAGACACTTCAGTGACAGTAACTCACTGTGGTTTCCCTAATAGCTTTTATCAGCGTCGTTTCCAAATCAGGTCAAGAAACAGTATATTTGTGGATTCTTCAGAAATGACCTTAAAGAGTGTGTCCATGGGTCATGGTATTGCCGTGCATGCTGTGGGCTGTGCGTAAACAAGGCTGGCAGGGACTTGTTTGGTACACAGAGAGGAACAGATGGTTTGCCTATTGTAGTGAGGCCTGCCGCTGATGAGCTAAAGTCATTGTTAGGGAACTGACTTAGTCTAATTACTATCCATAGTCTGATGCAAAATATATGCCATTAACTGGTTGTATATTGATTGACCTTAATAAATACAGATGGTAGTAATAATAACAATCATAGCTGAAACCGGGCCATCTGGGGTTACTACACATGCAAGTACGCATGATCCAAATTTAGTAACAGTCTGTGTTATCTACCTTAAACAAAATTGTCCATTTCTAAGTTATTTTTGGTAAACAATATTCTATTTTACATGTTGAGCACATTTAATCATGTTTGTTTTGTAAACGGTCCTGATGGTTTTCCTTTTACAATAAAAGAAAAGTAGCAGTTGCTTAACTGACTTAATTATTTAGGCCATGCTTCCTTTACTTCTGTGCACACCTACTTTAAATGAGTTCAGTGTGGCGCATGTACTTGGTTAAGCCAGTTAGCCTGACCTTGTCCTGCTCCGCAGATATCAGGACTCAGTTCTGGAGGAGAGCGTTGCAGCGAGGTATTCGCATGGGTGTGCTGTGTTTGTGACTGTGAGCAGCAACTGCATGAGTAGTGATGATATAGTGTGTTGTTTTACATAATGAGAGGGAATGTGGGCAGAGCGATGCTCATTGTTTCCCAGCAGATTGCAGTGTGTCCCTGCTAACTCAGGAGAGATGCATGGCATTCAGTGAGTCTGTGTAATTATACATAGTCTTGCATTTCTTAGGTTAAAAATGTTCATTTTCTGTGCATTGCCAGGTTTAGATTTGATGGGGGTAGAAAGACAAATTTTCAGACTCACTTGTTACTACAGATGTAAAAACTTTGTAGCCTTCAGTCTTTTTTTGTGTGTATATTGACCTATGGTACTGCAGTGGAGGAGATGTTGCCATTGGTTACAGGCTAGAGGTGATTGCAGAGTGGGCGATGTAGTAAGTTTTATACATACAGCCTGTATCCTCACTCCCTGCGAAACATAGGTGAGCAGATGAGCACAGTGAGCCAAACTAAACATGTAATTTTCTCATATTTATAGTATTCATAAGTGCGTCTTCTTCTTTTTTTAGATGAACTGTGTGCCAGCATTGTGCGTTCCCACAGAGAGACCAGTCAGTACAGAGTGGAAGAGCTCCAAGCTCTCAGGTGGAAACTCTTCAGCAGAGAGGAGATCCAAGCATACCAGAGCAAAGTATGTGCACTGTTTTCTCTTCATTTTTATTTTTAATTTTTTAATTTTGCGATTTCTCCTTCATGTGTGTGAGCTTACTCAGACAGTCTCAAAACAAAACATGTCATTTCACATGCTTTACGTCTGAGGCTAGTTTTGTTTGATGAATCAAACAGGAAACTGAGAAAACGTCTTTCATCGCTTCCCCCTCCTCTTCTTTCTTTGATCTTTTTTTTTCAGTTGATCAGAGAGAAAACAGCAGGGTAAATTGAGTGATAAAATACAGAAACTTGAGCAGCAGACTGAATTGTTGGGACACTGAGGATGAGTTTTTGTGAGACGAGTGAAATGTTTTGCCCTTTAGAGCCCATTTTAAACAATCTATGGTGAAAGAAAAGGATTAATGAGAAACAAACTGAGCTAAGCAAACTGAGCTTCTGTCTGACTCTCTTTCCCAGTCAGTAGATGAGATGTGGCAGCACTGCGCTATCCGACTTACTGATGCCGTCCAGTTCGTGGTGGAGTTTGCAAAACACATCCCGGGTTTCCGTATGCTGAGCCAGAACGACCAGATCGCCCTTTTAAAGACTGGTGATTTTCCCTTTTCTAGAAGGATGTGCTTAAAACACAATATATATAACTGAACAGGTTTGATCTTACTCTCTTCTGACCTGCCTTCCTACTCTTTTCAGGCTCCATGGAGGTGGTTCTGGTCAGAATGAGCCGGTTCTTTAACACAGAGAACAACACTGTGTTCTTTGATGGGAAGTTTGCTGGAACTGAGGTCTTCAAATCTTTGGGTGAGGATTTATCTGAAGGTGTGAAACCGTCTATCTAAACACCATAACTTATCAATGCTCAGTGGTTTCTTGTCTTGCAGCTTGTGGTGATTTAATCGCAGCAGTATTTGACTTCGCACATGGCATGTGTGCCCTAAAGCTGACTGAGCAACAGATTGCTCTCTTCAGTGCCCTGGTGCTCATCAACGCAGGTAAGCCCAGCTCGGTCTGTCTCACTCGTACTGCGTTCATTTTAAGCACATCAGGAAGGAAGCGGTCTTTTCTTTTCTCGTCCTCCATGATGGCGGCACATGGTGCGGTCTTGGGTTCGGCCTTTATGTGTTCATTTGGCGTTCTCCCTGTGCCTGTGGGGACTTTGTCTTGATACTCTGACTTCTTCTCAAAGACATGACTGTTAGGCTTAATTGGCAATGGCGTCTATGAGTTAGTGTCATAAGTACCTTGAACTGGAAATGCAGTTACAAAAATGGGTGGATGGATGTCATAGATGAATAAGCTTGACCTTACTGTCAGATGTGCATGAATAAATCTTGTAGGTTTATCATATTACTGCCCAAATATAGATGACAGATATGTTTTGTGTCTGTGTCTTATCCAGTTTGCCTCTTTTCCATTTTGTCTTGTGTAATTTTAATTCATTCTGTCCCATTAAGTTAACCTTTCTGCCCCCTAGTGGCCGTGAAGAGACATAGTTCAGTTAATAGGCCGCAGTGAATGAAGATGAACTGATGAATGAAGGAAAAGACACAGAAAAGGAAAAAACAAGAAAGACAAAGAACACTTTCCAAAAAGTGTTCTTAGGTGTTGTTGGGAAGGTGCGACAATGTTTCTGGCCTTTGAATGAAGTCCTTTCCTGTCTCGTTGTTGTTGCGTGAATTTTAAACTGAAATTAAAAGGAATCAAAGAGAATATTTTAACAATGGACATTCAGAATAAGGGCGTGATAAATATCTGGATCCTATCACCTCATCGCTTCAGTCCTTATTTTTACTGCTGTGCTTTATGGGTTCCGCTGAAGATTTTAATGTCATTATATGTCTAAAGTATAGAATTGAAACAAACTTCTGAATGTATTTGTTAAAAAACTCTTTTATGATTTCAACCCTGCTATTTTTGCCTGCCAAAATTGACTAAAGTTCACTGCTGAGAGCATCAGCCTGCTGCCAGGGACTTAACTTCCATGCAGCAAGTAATGCTGTCTAGCCTGTTCTGCAAAATGCTTTACTTTATGATTTCTGTTATGTTTTTCACCTTTAAAGGGAGCAACCTGAAAAAAACTCAATCCTTCTTTCATAAAACATCTTTGTGTTCAGATCGTCCGTGTCTGGAGGACAGGAGCAAAGTTCAAAGAGTTCAAAGAAGCGTGGAGTCGGGACTGACACACATTTTGCACCGAGACAATCAAGAAAGTTTGATTCACAAGGTAAATATCAGTCACCTGGGTGTTCAAACACTAAAAGGCTTGTATGCTCCATGTTTCATATCTGTGAGTACGCGTAAGATCGCAGGCTTTCCTCGCTGCTGTAGAAAGCTGACGGCTAAATGTGTGTGTCCTCCCTGCAGCTGTACCAGAAGATGGGGGTGTTGCGCTCGCTGTGCAGTCTGCACATGGAGAAGCTTCACTGGTTTAGTCAGCGGTACCCGCTCACAGCTCACTCTCTGTTTCCTCCGCTCTACAAGGAGCTGTTCGCATCAGAGGCAGAGCTTCTGCCGGGGACCACTCACTGATGATCTACGGGAATATGCAAAAACAGTCGCGCACCAACGTACAGAGACTCCTATTAGTTTGAGTCTCATTACTTTCTGGCAGATTCTATTTTTCTAATAATAAAAAACACACAATAATTGTAGCGTGTGTTAAGTGTTATATGACTTCCAGCAGAGCTTTTCTTTGTTAGATGATGTCAAGAAGAATTTTTTTTTTTTTTTTTTTGATAGCTTAAAATTATTTTGATGATGCCAGAGAAACATATTTTGATGTTCTTCGAGAGCACATTGTCGGTGGAGTAAGAGCTTCATTTTCTCTCAGGTTGTGCTGTTGTGATTCTGTCCAGTTGTAGCTTCTGTGTGTCACGGTGTCTTTCAGACATACAAATTCAAAAAGGCAGGCCACTGTTCATCATTAGTTCGAACTTTTAAGTGTTAGTCCACAGAAAGTCTGTCTTTCAAGCAGAAAACACCAAACTTCAGAGGGATTCAAATGTGACTTTATAAAGTTTGTATCTTCACCTTGTAGTGATTTCAAGAGGTTTCTTGCTTGACTTTGTCAAAAAATAAATAAAATTTGCGCTATATAAGTTAAAGCTAAAGCCAACCAATGTGCTTTCAACAAACTTTGCAAGACAAACAACAATATCAAGCACTAAAAGCAACCATATGCAACTACAGATGTTGGTCTAAAAACAGAAATCCACTTTGTCTTTAGCTTCCATACTCATAATAGGGTTTAAGTTTTGCAATGCTCCTTAAGGATCATGCAATGCCCTGTTGAGCCTGTGCATGCTAGCTTGCACAAATTACATCCTGTTCCTGTTTCTTTTCGGTTGTTTTTGCCCTCAGGAGTATTTAATGCAACACTGGCTTAATGCACCTGGAAGCTGAGAAAGTCAATCATCTTGTCTCTTCACATCAGCAGTTTCAGTCACACCCGCTGGCCATGAAGAGCGGAAAGTGTCATTTAGATGCTGAATACTAAATTAAAAACTTGCCTCTTTGCGTCTGTATGTCTCCAGAGAAGTTTCTCCTCCTCAGGCTGGTGTCTGTCATAGACTGACCAATAAATACTACAAGGGCAGCAGTACCACTGAAATGGTTCCCTTTAAATGAATCCTCACATGCTTTTATATTGTGTGAGCTGTTGCATTAAGTGTAGAGATAATACAAAAAGGTGCAAGCGTGTAAAGTAGAAATCTCTTCCCGTGTGTGCTAACTCTTCCTTCTTTTCCCCAGATGAACTTGTTTTGTTTTCTCTACATATCTTTGAATAGAGCGGCGGGTGAATGAGAAATGTCGAGATGTTTCTGCATTAAGTATGTCTGTATGTAATCATCTCTGTCCCTGGAACAGCTGGCATTTCCCTCAAGATAATTTGCTGTAAACCTTCTAATAAACTGCTGAAGCTGTGACACCAAGCAGATGTTTCACTTTATTTGACTGCTTGTGAAATCACCATAAATATTTATGCAAGGCTGAGACAAGGAAGAAAAATTAACCGAATTATAGGGAAATCCCTATCAAGTCAAACACCAAAGTTTATTTGTTGCAGTCAAAGCTCTATAGCGAATATACTGAAAAACATCCAAATAAGTTGTCTCCAGCAAATTTCGGTAAATTTGCAGCTGCAGCAAAACAGAGGAAATATTAGTCATTGTGGGTGACTACCAGTGGTCTGTGGAAAGGTTTTTTGAGGTTGTCACACATCGACACACGCACACAACGGTTGCTAGCCAAGTTAGAGAGGAAGCAAATTAAAAGCTTCTAAATCCGTGGGATGTAATTAACCCAGCAAACAGATTTTATGTTAAAGACAGCTCCGATCAAAGCTGCTCACATTTTCTTTAATCATCTCCTGCATGCAGGTTTGGGCAACAAAACTCTCTAAACTGCTCTTGTATGTAGTGGTCTTTGGTTTCTTTAAATATTCTGTTATGCAGAACAAAAGAATAAAAGGGTCATTTTTGCCTTTGCTTAAATACCATTTCCACTCTTCTTCCTTTTGCTTAGATGTTTGTAAGAAAACTGACTGTGTGGCTGGATTTTAGTAAGCGGAAGGAGAGTGGTTTAGTAGTTTATTACCTTAAAGGAATTTCCAGTTTCCACCAAGTTATTTCACTATTACAGATGAGTGGTACACATGACTCGAGGTCATGGGAAATAGGAATATTTGGTCCTAACTACTGTAAATCAAAACACTAGTTTACCATTAAACATAAAGGCAGCATTAATTATAGCAAAGATGCGCATGCTTACTTACTTGTCCACTCACAACTGTAACATTATAATAAAAACCTAAAAGACCCCCCCAAAAAAAATACTTACATGGAGAGGATGCTGCAACAAAGGCCGAGGGGAAAGCTGGACTATTCACACAAAGTGGGTAATGAGGGAAGTGGAAATAGCTGAGCAAATGAGATACAGGTGTAGACAGTCCCGTGGGGGGAGTAACCTGAAATAACCAAAAGGTAACTACTAAACACAGAGATGTGAACTCACACTGAAACACGATACAGAAAAAACACAAAGTCAAAGACAGAAATCCAAACACAAGAATATTACAAAAAAACCTCATAACACACAAAACTTAAAACTCAAGTATTACCAAAACAAAGGTTTAAGAGGAACAAGCAGGACACTAAAAATGTAACAAACACGAAAATCTCCACACAGGGGAATAACTAAAGAACCAAAATGGAAACTCGAACTCGAAGACTTCAAAACAGAAAACTGTCAGATAGACACCGACTCTGACGCTTATCAGCTCACGTCAGCTGGCTGTTAAATCAGAATGAATAATGATTACTTTGATTTGTGTTATTTCTTACTCAGGTTTTCTCATTTTATCTTTTCTTTCTTAAATTCTGCCATCTTGTCCTATGTTTTTATGTCATTTGATTATTTTTGTTGCGCTTTGGTCGGCAGCTGTTGTTTTAAATGTGCCACAGAAATAACTTTGACTGACTGGATGAAGTCCCACTCCCAAGTCTTGGAAAGCAGATGGGTTTTTCAAATGGTGTAAAGCATCTAAGAAATAAACATTATCAGTCTGGGTATGTCTCTGTCTTTTGCAAATGATAACATGTGAATCTGTTTTCCCTGCCTGCGGAAGGGAGACATCTAGTTGCCCAAAGAGGAGCAGATTTGGGGTCATGAGTCTACGATTAGCGAGCTTTAATGACATGTTCCAGGAAATTTGAGTTGAGTATGTGTTCAGTAGTTATCAAAACAGCACCAAGAATGTCTGCAGTAGCTATTTGACCATAATTACTCTGGAAAATGGACAAATGAGTGATTTGGTGAAAGAGAAGAGTTATTTTCCTTAATGGAAGATAAAGTTGTGGGAATTCTGAAGTTTCATATGGGTAAGCTCGAGAATTATTTTGCCAGGTATTACACTGACTTACTGGTTTAGTAGATGTGAGTGCTTATAGGTTGGTTTGAGGACTCAAAACAAAGGATTTATTAAGTCAGGAAAAGGAGCGTGAGGTGGCCACAGATCAAAAAGCAGCGGCAAGAATGCTGAGCATCTGTTCCATCTGCACCATTTGGTCCCATCTTTCACGGCCTCCCTATCCTGTTTGGATCAATGATTCTTGTTCTTGGGGGGAAGAATGTGCATTTAGTTCTATGAGTATCGGGATGATAACACATTTGTTCTTTTTATAATTTTTCCTCTATACACATCAGTTAAAGACTTGAGTGTATACTTTGTAGTTGGCATGCAGCATGTACACACTGGCTTTTTGTGGGATTAGTAGCTTCATAGTCTGCCTCACATAACTTGAGTGATAAGAACAGCAGGAAACTGTAATTTAGTCATTTGGATTATGTGTTGTGGGTGGGCTGGAGAGTCTTTTGTTCATGGGCACAGCTGCGTGAGAATGTTCTTGGAGGTGGGTGGGTGGGTGCATGGGGGCCCAGCCCTGGAGCAGGGTGCCGCCGGTGCATCGAGCCACCTGGGGGGCTCTTCAACTGGTGGGGAAGATTGTCACATCTTGCAGGAGCTTTCCTCTCCTCAGGGGCTCTCTCTGCAGGAGGGGGAGATACAGGAGAGGTGGAGGAAGATCTCAGCCTGGGTGTTTATTGTCTTATGTAGTCTGGAAGATGAGTGGATGGTGGGATGGGTGCAGTTTTCTCTGTGGTGGGGTTGGGTGGACTGTCCCGGGCTCTGTGGGGCTGGGAGGCGCTGCTGCGCTGGGCCCCGGTCTGGATGGGCCTGGGCCCCCTTTCCCTGGCGGGTCGCAGAGTATGGGTGTGCGGGGGAGCTGGCCCCAGGGAGGGGTCACTTGCCCCTCCCTTCCTTCCCTCCCCATCTCCAGCTGCCTCCCTCTTCCCGCTCCACCACAACCACCCACACATGCAGGACCTTGGAGTAGGGGTATGTCACCAGGGTGCAGAGGAGGCTACCCCCCCCCCCCCCCCAGGGCCCCTTCTGGCTGCCTCTGCCTCAATTTTATCCCACAACTTAGACATTCACATTACTCACACTCTCATTACACATACATATAGGATCTTGGGGGTGGGCACGATACACGGAATCCAAAGTACCATCAGGGTGTATACCTCACCCCTGGCGTCGTTGCCCACCTCTCAATGTTAAATACACGTAGACATTGAGGGCTAGCAGGAGGGACTATGCGCTTACCTGCTGCTCTCTGGCAGGTAGCTCCATGCCCTCCTGGGTTTTAAATGCACCTTAGAACACACATGCATCAACACTACAATGAGCGGGTGGAGGGAGGTTTGGAGTCTTCTCTCACCCCCATTCTCTGCGACCTGCTGGAGCGGGGGGGCTAGGAGGAGGAGTTGGCCGTCCGACTGCGGTATGGAGTGTGGGGCCTCCCTGCTGCTGCGGAGTTGGGGCGGTCTGCCTCCCCCCACCGCAGGGAAAAGGGTAACACCACCTGGGTCTGGGTGCAGTTCCCCCCTCCAGGGGCAAGGGTACCTAGACGTCCAGGTACACACCGGCTCACTCCTTGGCGGCCGCTTATCGGGGCGTGAGGTGGCCACAGTGAACTCATGTTCAAGAAAACAGTTTGAAATGATTTGAGTTTTGTGACATGATACGTTATCCTGCTGGAAGCAGCCATCAGAAGAGCACAGTGTGGTCATAAAAGTACGTACGAGCCCCCGGCCTCTCGGCCTGGGGCTCGGTTACTCAGGCACGGCTGGCTGCCGGCGGAGCTCACGGGCGCGTCACTGCAACTCCCCCTGGCTTCTGCTCCGCAGCTGCTGAGTGAGCCCTCATCTGGGACTCTCCTCAGCTCTTTCTGGGACAGTGGCGCGGCTGCCCCTCTGTTGGTCTTCCTTGGTCTCTTGTGTTCTGGGGGCCTCTGGATGTCTGGAGTTTTGATCACCTCCATACCTGCTTCATACCCTGGAGGACGGGGCTGTGGCCCCCCCACACCCTCTAGCAGATCATTACATGAAGGAACCTTTAAAAAAAAAAATCAAGCGCGTCCATGCTCACAGGTGTACACACGGGTGATCACACCCACAAACTACACCCTTTTTGGCTCCTACCTCAAAGCACACTGTGTTCTGTTGATCTTATGTGCTGCACAATAATGTTTAATATTTAGTATTTACTGTCATATTCCCATATATCATTGTGATGTTGTTTATTCTATTACTCTTGTTCTCTTCTGCTTGTTTTCTTTTTTCTTTCTCAGCAGGTGATCCAGGTGATTGATATATGCATTTTTTTCTTTTTTTTTCTGCTCATTCTGTTGGTTTTTGTCTTTTGCCCTTCTCCCCTGTCCCTCTTCTCAGCTGTTTCTCTTTCCCTCTTTCTTTCTCCCCTTCTTTCCCCCAGTCAAGTCTGTCCCGTATTCAGTAAGTGAAAATAAAATAAACAATAAAAGGTGAATCAAATGGACCATTACGGCAAGGCTGGGATGGTCAGTTTGGTAAAGTAAATCCGTTGGGCATCTTTCTTTGCCTTTAGACAACAATTCTGATGGCAAAAGAGCCAAACGGGACAGGCAAAAAAAAAAAGAAAAAAAAAAAAGAAAAAGAAAAGAATGTTCTTGGAGGTGAAGAAGGATAAGAGACTTTATAATACTAACAGTCCTGTGTGCATGAGGGCATTTTTCTCAGCTGAGCTCCCCTCCTAGGTCTCTTTTTTATTATTGTGAACTCTCTGATCTGCATCCAGTGTCTAAGTGCTCCAACTCAACTCCAGGAACCATGCAGAAAACAGACTAACCTGGTGTGTAGGCTTTAGTAAGAACCTCTCCACTGACACACCAGTGAAACAATGAGAGTGAGCAGTTAAGTGGTTTAGATGAGGTAACCGACTGGTACAGATGACTGCTGCAGATGACTAAAACAGAACTTTTAAGAGTCAAATAAAAAAAGGAGGGTTGTACTTTAATAAGGAACTAATTTAACTTTGAAATGATGCAGAAACAAACATAAGAAAAATGCGAAACCTTACTTAGAAAACATATCAAACACATTTTTAGTGTCGTTTAAAAAAAGACATCATAGCATGCTTGCTCGCAGGCTGCAAGACAGAACAGATGTCTGATCCAGGCTTCTGATTGGGTCCAGTGCCACCCCCAAAAGCTGGGCAGGGCGTGGGATTTTCAACAATATTATGATGTTTTTGCAGTTCTGTATATCTCATTTCCACTGACACATGACTTACCCAAAACTCCTTTTTACCAGAGAACCATTTACTGTTAGAGGCTGTCAAAGCAAAAAAAAGAAAAAGAAAATTGTTGCCTTTAATTTTCTTAAACATCCATGACAGGCTGTGATGTATCAGCGGGGCTTGTTTATTTTTCCATAACCCTGACCTCCAAGAGGAATTTCAGCTTTTTCGTACAGCTCCCGGCACTCACCAGCACCACCTTTAATACTCGTATTTGTTTGACTCGACAAAGCTGCAGCCAAAGCAGCAAAAGAAAAATACTCCTCCTGGGTAAACAACATATGTCCAATAGTCAGTATTAAAGTTTATTTGAACTGCAAAGGAGAACTGAAGGAGAATTAAACTGGCTGGAGAAGCTGTGTTCCAGTCATTCTTTCATACACTGAGGCCATGATGACCCTGGACCTAATCTCTACAGATTACAGACATAACAAGGACAGCAAGGCTTTTCATATCTCTGTCATATAAAGTTAACCATCACATCACTGCATTACCTTGATACTGAATCCTGGTGTTATTTTATGAAGTGTCTTCATATTCCAACTTCTTTGATTTGATTTCAATTTTACAACACCAAATCTAAACAGCAGCTGCCTCAACACACTTTATATTGTAAGGTAGAGATCCTACAGTAATAGATTGAAAATGTCAACTATCAAATGCCTCCCTGTGAGCAAGTACTTGGCGATAGTGGGAAGGGAAAACTTCCATTTTACAGGAAGAAATACCTGGCAGGATTCTGGCTCAGGGAGAGGCCATGATCATTTGGGGGTGAGGTGTGGGAGACGGGACAAGAATACACACTGTAACACAAAGTGAATGACAATGAAACACTCAGCAGCTGTCACGGCCTGGGGGTTCAGCTGGTCGCTGATCAGCTGTCTCCCCCTCTTTCTCTAAGCCTAAGCTTAAAAGCAGAGAAGGTGTCTTTCTCCCAAATCTAGTGGCTGGTTCAACAGAAGAGGGACCCGAAAGCTGAAATCTCTTCCTCTTGTAAATATGCTTCTAGTTGAGGAACTTTCTAAAAATGGTTGACTAAAAAGCAAACTCGCACATCTATTACAATAAAACAAAAGTTGTGATGATCAGTTTAATCATCACAGAGATAAATATTTAGTATTGTGTGTCTAGACAGGCCTCCACAAAGTCTGACAAATAACCCTGACGACTGTGTTTGCGGTGTCGATGACAGCTATGGAAACTCATTCTCATGAGGCAGGAAGTTGCCATAATCCAGAGCATAAACTCTGGATGGAATTTGTCATTTATCAGGCAATAAGCAAAACAATCACTGAGCTAGGAATGATTCGCCTATTATTAAAATAAGGATTACTCAGGCTCTGCTGCTTTGTAAAAAAAAATAATTTAAAGGATTTCTTTTCAGTCAGCCAGCTTTAATGGGAGTATTGGCATTTATGGTCTCACACTGTGGTATTTCAATGTAAACACAGTATATAGGTCAAGATAACATCAAGACCAAGTAAACATCTGATACATGATAAGGACAAGCTTCTGATCCTTAAGAAAAACAGACTGTGTTGCATTAAGTTCTCAGTAGCCTTGAGAAATAGGAAAGCATAAACATACTTTGTTTTAACACTTTCTATTTAACAAACTGTATTTTATACGTTATTTTACAAGACATATTTGTATTGCTATTCCAAGATTGCCTATGTTTTTGTTTGGTTTATTTTCGTTGAAAAGTTTTCTCTTTTCCTCTCCATGTTAAGTTTTTAAGCAGGAAAAAATGCTAAAGCTGAGCTTTTCCACATAAGGGTTCCATACATTCCCATTAAACAGCACCAGGAATTTGAACGCATCACCAATGAGTCATGTCAAAAAACTTCCTTCCCTCCCACCTTTTTTCCGCTCCCTTAAATCCCACAACAATCGTAAAAAGTTTTTGTCCTGTTGCGGGCTTTTGCTCCTCAGACAGACAGCGCAGCGGCTTGTGTTGGACCAATTAACGGGCCCGTCTGTGCGCTGCCCCGCGGAGCGTGCTTTCCTGGGCGGCCTCTGCGCACTCTGCCAGGACAGTCAGCTGCAGCTGCAGAACATAAAGCACGCATAGCACGGCACGGACACGATCAGGTCCAAAATGGGTCCGACTTGGGCGCTAATCTGTTCCACCGCTTTGCTCTTGGTTTTACTGAGCTCAGCATCCGAAGGTTGGTACACTACTTTTTTGTTGCTTCCAACTAGAAATCCACGCAGGGAATTCGTGTTTGCTTCATGGCCGATTGCCCAGCTCCATGTTTGATCGCTCCTGCTGCAGTGGGAGCGTCTATTTTGCAGTGATCTGGTGCCAGGTAGACTTTTATACAAAGCAGTCTGCTCTGAGCACTTTGATTCAAGTTCTTCATTTCAGACATGTCTCACGTGTATTTTTATAGATTACACACAGATGCACGTATAAAATAACATTTTTATTTGTTTGTTTGTTTATAAAACTTCCAAAACTTCTCTTATTTTGTCCCACTCTACCTTTTACAGTTTTTTTTTCCGATGAAGGATCTGACTTCTTCAATACTTCCATCATTTTTCGCTCTCAGTAGTAATAAACAAACAAACAATAACAAAAAAAAAAACATGCGTAGTTATGGTTATGTAACTTTGTCTCACTCTTTTTTCTCTCTGTCTCTCCTTTGTGTGCCGCCTGCAACATTATAGATGAGCGCTTCTTTGAGCAGCGCGAGGTCACCTTTGACATTCCCCAACTGATGCAAGGTGTGTGCGCGCGCATTCACATATTAGCGCAGCATCTCCACAGCTACCAATTATAACGTCACATGCTCATACTTGTATTTGGCCAGCTCTCACTTCAAGAGGAATGTTAGGACTTTGAGATGAAAGTCTTCTTTTAACCGGTTTGTTTTATGATTGCAGTGAAATGTCTTCTGTGGTTAGAAGGTTAGAAAATGTACTGATAGTCTTGTTTTTCTTCTCTCTTTTTATGGAAGTGACATTCTAAACCCCGAAAGAGCCCACCACTCTTGTTTTAAGGTTATTTGCAGCCAGGTTGAGTTAGTTGTGGCCCAGTTTGAGTACAGAACTAAAATATAATTAAAAAAAATATAAAGCTGTGTCTTTCTGTCTGTTTTAGTGTTTTACTTCATTTAAAATAATGTATATAAAAATCTGGTATTATGTTTTGTATCTTTAGAGATGCAGAAAGAGATGGACTTGAGAGATCACTTTGGTATGGGCACCGTTTATCGTCTTACCTCTAGTTATAATGTTTTGGCATAAATGCACTACATACCCCCCCCCCCCCCCCCCCCCCCCAATTAAATTAATATATTTTGTGGTTTTTTGCTGTTTTCCCAGATTCACAGCGGCCAGTGCAGCCTCAACCAAGGCAGAGAGGTGAGCAGATATTCACAGTAGTGTGCAACACCATGGAATGTCTTTAAGTAGTCTTCGGGAATACTTTTCCAGGCTTCTTAAAAGCACACTCAAAGCTTTTCTTTGTATTTTGGCTGCCTTTGGTCCATTCTCTGTTAAGAGTTTCTTCCAATTCTTTAAGGACACACCGCACACCATGCTGAGATATGTCTCCAGTTTTCAGCTAATAGCTCTTTGTGAATCAGCTTATTAATGTAAAAATACAATTTTATGCCTTTGTAACCTTTGTCATTTTTTGTAGAGCCTGTTTATACTTGAATGATTCCCAGGTCAATGATTAGTGGCATAATTTAAAATTAAAAAAAGACTGGATTGTGATAAAAAAAAAAAAAAAAAAAGGCAGCTATGGTCCTAAGAAAAACTTCAGAAGGTCTGCAATTTATTTTTCAAGTGGCTCAAAACTTTTGCACAGTACTGTACTTACCTACTCATAAGTACCACCTGGGTCAGGGAATCTTTCTTGCCTTCTCTTGTTTGATTTTTTTAAAAAAAAAATGTTATTTGTTTTCTTAGGTTTCAGACCAAGACCAAGAGGACGTATGCATCTACTTTACTTACATTTTTTTTTTAAAACTTGCTCCTTCTGTACTATGTTCTACTGCTAAAAGTGCCGACTGTGGTCTTTCCCCTGCAGGCCCACCAACTGTTGGTCCCCGTTCTTACAGCGGTCCTCTTCCGACAACTTATAACGTTCAGTTTCCTCTCGGTCGGCCAACGTCAGAGAATCTCCAAGCCATCTGTGACTATAGCGACCTTCGTCCGCGCTACCCATCATCCTACTTTCCTGACTCAGGCTACGGAGTTGACAAGTTGAGGGCCTCTGCTGTGAATAATGCAGAGGCCTGGCTGAGCACATGCTGCAAAGACAACCAGATGTGGGAGAGAGAAGTGACCCTGTGTTGCGCCACACAGGCTGTATGTTTTCACAACAGCTCTTATAGCTAATTCAGCAATACTTTTTTAGCTCTGCGTAAATATAAAGTGATGTCATGGTGACCTGTGTTTGTTGCTTGAGTTCCTCTTCTCTTACTTTTGCTGATGATTCGGGGGTTTTTTTTTCAGAATAGGGAAGTAGTGTTTTCTCTACATCCATGTAATAAAAAACACAATTTGTGCTGTTTAGGAACAATGCACTAATAATATACAGTAACATATACAGTTTTTTATTGCACTCATATTCTTTTCATTTTTGAGTCTGTAAATGTAGAAAAAGCAGCATTTTTTTCAACCACTTTATGAATTGGACCTGAACATAATTGGAGCATGAAACATTCTTCACATTGCAGAGGTGATGGTACTTGGGTTTTGTTTTTTTAAAAACAAAGTTGAAAACCTTGAGCGCTTTCAGTCGATAAGCCCGTTTAATCAGCCCAGGCAGACATAACAGGCGGACAGGCCTTGGCACGAGCATCAAAACTATGTTGAATTCCTCAGTGAGCGTTACCTTAGCAGCTTCTTGTTTGTTTTCTAATTTGTCTCTTGACAACATAACTTCAGGTGGTGAATTTATTCAATAAGTAGCAGACAAGGTGCAGACTTCATGTTATTATTGAAGAATTTCATTCACACTGTGCACCCTGACTGTCTGTGTTACTCTGTTTTGTGCTTACTCAAGTGGGAGCTGTCAGTTGAAAAGTACTGTGAGGAGGACCTTTCAATAAAGCATCCTTGGTATCACTGCTGTAAAATAAACGACAACAACAAAAGGCTCAACTGCTTCAGCAATGATGCTCCAAACCCAAACTACGGGCCGACACAGGAGCTGCCAGTGGAACCTCTTCCGTCTACCGCTGAATTCACCTTTAACCCGAACACTTGCCAGAGGTGCGTAGAAAAGCAAAAAAAATGATTATCAATATTTTTGCTCACTCGGATTAAAGAGGATAATGCATTTGTTCTCCGTCAGTCTCAATAAACAGTACCAAGGTTAAACCATAAATACTTTGCTGCCTCAGCCACTAGAGGCAGTACTTTTAAGGTACATTAAGTAATTTTTTAGATCGTTTAATAGAAAGAAAATATTGTACTCATAAATGTATATTGATTTGTGTGTAATTATGCCTTTCAACAAATTAATAATTCTTATAAACTTAGAATGAATCCATTAAAAATGCATAGCAGCAGGCACCATTTTTAATACAGTAGCTGAGATGGTTATCACTACATTGCATTTATGTTTATGTATTAATCTAACAATACACTTTACAGCAAATGATAGTACTAATGATTCTATTACTGTGGAAAGATGTTATTGTGCACTTGCTTATATTGATTTTGTTGGGCGTGCATCATCTGTCAAGTTCAAAAGTTTAATTGCAATGAAGAGAAGAGTCCTGTAGAAGAAGTAATGTCAGGTTATCATTTAAGGCAAAGAGAAAAAGTAGCTTCATATTGCAAAACACATTTCCGTTATGCTGAATTCATCCTGAGCCCGTAGGAAGCATGTCTGTGTCTGACCTTATGCCTCATGCATTGCAGGACACACGGCCCTGTTCCCATAGCCCTCATAGAAGGGAAGACCAAGAAACTATCTACTCCCCGAGCTGCTGACATCAGCTTTCCTCCTGGACGACCCACCGCAGATACCATTGAATCCGTGTGTCACAATCAGAGGCTTCGCCCCATCTACAGCATCAAGTGCCTCCCACGTTCAGGCTATGAAATGGTGGCTCTTCAGGCGAAGACCGTTAATCTTATAGAGAAGGGATTCAAAAGTTGCTGCAAAAATAAGAAGACTAAAGTCAACTGTGCTGACCAGAAGGTAAAAGAATAGCAGCTAAAAATACACATTTTTGCTTAACTGAGTAGTTTCCATGTCGTGACACTTCATTCTTGCTCTTCATTTCAGTGGCGTGAGGAACTGAACAAGTTCTGCTTGCGTGAGAACAGAGGACGGGTGAATTACCCCTGCTGTCTGAACCAAAGTGATAAATACAGCTGTTTCCAGCAGATGTCTCCAGACCCGTATTATAATGTGACTTCTGCTCATGAGGAAGTGTCGCTGAACAAGATATGTGACACTCACAAAACCATCAAGAAGAAGTAAGACACTATTTATTGCATTTTTTCTTTGATCTGATCTTCCTATAATTTATTTTTGTTTCTTTTGATGTTTTTTCCATTTTTTCTATTCATTTTGCTCTGTGAAATGTCAACACATTTGTTTAAGTATATAATCTGTGGGCAGTCTAACATGAGATGCATTTGCATCAATGTGACTGTGTTTTAGATTCCCTGTTGGGTTTCCTCTTAAGGACTTTGTGACACAATGCTGCCCCCTGCAGGAAGAAGAGAAGACCGCTTGCTCTGCGCGACTGGTAAGTCCCATTAAAAGCCATTAAAAGGGAAGTTTGTCTGCAAAAATAAGACAAATTGCAAAAAAAAAGTTTGGCCTAGCAACATTTAAAATTTGAACAGAGAGTTCTGATTTCCCGCTGCTGTTCTGCCTTTGATCTCTCCATGACATCAGCTTGAAGAAATGTCACAGAAGCTGTGCGCATCAAAGAGGGCTGTTCCCAGTACTGTCCGCCGCTGCTGCAAATCGTCCTCACAAGAGACTCCACAGTGCATCTCCAAAATTATCATGAGTGCCATCACCAAAGCAACCAACTTCTCAAGCCAGAAGAAGAGGAAAAGGTGCCCTATCTCCTAAGCTTGTATGGCCTTTCGCTGCTGACCCCACTGTCGCTGGGCTGTTCGGGATATTGGTGAGATAGCAGCAGACGTGGCATTCGGTCACTGAACAGAAACGATTCGTGCAACACTTAAATGTTTGTAAGACAAAATGAAATGTAAAATGTTGACCGAGTTTTCTAGCTTCAACTACTGCCGGCGTTCTGAGACCAAATGAGCATTTCTACCATTTATACTACACATACTTAGCATACTGTTACATGCATAGTTGCTAAAACAGACTATTGTCTAGGACACTGTACCACTATTTTTATAGGCTGCTCTTTGCATACTTGATTATTAATTTCTTAATTCTTTTGGAAATTCAAGATCTTTTTTTTCTCTTTTATATGGTTTCTAGTTAAGATCTTCTCTGAAAAAGTGATAATAAACACATTTTTAAAATCTTCCTTTCTGTCTGGTTTACTGTGTGACACTTTGGATACAAGTCCATGCTGCTTTAACCACAGACCACAAAATTCCCTTGTTACAGCAGCACAAGGTAGAAGTTGAAAGGATAAATTAGGGATGTATTGGAAAACAATAAAAAATAGAAAAAAGAAAAAAGGTTTACAACAACAACAAAAAACCGCCTGGCCAGAGGATGAAGCCTGCCCTGCCTTCTCCTTCTAAATGAAGGTAAAAAAACAAACAAAAAAACCTTCTGTCCTGTGAATAGGGGTCTTGTTCCCTAGAATAGACCCCTCCCCTCGGGAACAATTATTTTTCACAGGACGGAAGTGGGTGCTCTGGTTTCATTTGCAGTTAATCTTCTGGACAGGTTGCCAGTCCATCACAGGGTTCATGCAGAAAGGCCCCAGCTGACCAAGAGGCTCATAAACTGCTTGAAAAAAGTTTTATCTCAACAGCTCAAAAAGGTGCTCAGTAGTTTGTATGGCTGGGCACTGTCATGCACCAAGAGGATCCCAGGACTCCCTGTACCAACTGTAGGGTCTGACAGTTGGTCCAAGGATTTCATCCTGATATATTATGGCAGAAAAGGTGCTGTCCCCCAGCCTGAGGAGTTAAATGCCAACTGGACTCCACAGTACCTGGCAGTGAGTTCAGGGACCAGTAAAGGACATCACCTCATGTTATCAGCAATTACAGCCCAAAAAAAAAACACCTAGAAAAAAAAAGTCCAAAAAGATGATGAGGGACAAATGTTTTTACAGGCCTCCACCCGTGATTATTCAGCCCCCTGAGTCAATACTTTGTAGAACCACCTTTTGCTGCAATTACAGCTGCCAGTCTTTTAGGGTTTGTCTCTACCAGCTTTGCACATAGAGACTGAAATTCTTGCCCATTCTTCTTTGCAAAACAGCTCCAGCTCAGTCAGATTAGATGGACAGCGTTTGTGAACAGCAGTTTTCAGATCTTGCCACAGATTCTCGATTGGATTTAGATCTGGACTTTGACTGGGCCATTCTAACTCATGGATATGTTTTGTTTTAAACCATTCCATTGTTGCCCAGACTTTATGTTTAGGATCGTTGTCCTACTGGAAGGTGAACCTCCGCCCCAGTCTCAATCTTTGGCAGACTCCAAGAGGTTTTCTTCCAAGATTGCCCTGTATTTGGCTCCATCCATCTTCCCATCAACTCTGACCAGCTTCCTTGTCCCTGCTGAAGAGAAGCACCCCCAGAGCATGATGCTGCCACCACCATATTTGACAGTGGGGATGGTGTGTTCAGAGTGATGTGCAGTGTTAGTTTTCCAAGCTAAAACTCAGTGGAGATTTCAGCTGTGTGTCGGTGATTGGACATCAGTCGCTGATAAAGTGGGTTCACCTACAAAGTGCTCTGTAGGGAAACAAGCTCCAGCAGCTCTGCACTCAGGAAACAAACTATATTTACTTATCTTGTGCAGAATAATGCGCAGGCATTGCGTTATATCGAGCACCGGCTGTCCAGTTAAACTGTGACTATCACCAGGTAACGTGGGCGTGTTTCTTGAATTAGCAGCAGGTGTTAAACAGCTGACAGGTGAGCAGGATGTATGCAGGTAACTCGAGGGCCGTTGAGCTGATCGCGTCCTGAGGAAAATGTCAGCTCGTTATTTAACACAGAGACACAGCCACAATCATCAAAGCTTTAGATGATTAAAAAGTTTTTTTAACCTAAGAACAAGAAATGGCAGATTTCCAAAAACTGCTGTAAAAAAACTATGCAATAATGTTTTTTTCCACTTTAAATCACTCAGTCTTTTAAAAATACTTCAGCCTGAACTGTATATATTAAATATTAATTACAGTTTGGGGATTTTAACCCTTTAAAGGCCAGTATGTTTACATAACTCCATTGATTTTTATTGAATCCCCCCAGCCAAACAAAAACAATTTCCATAAAAAACATTTCAAGATGCATTTGATCATTGTTTTTATTAGGCCCAGAGATGGGCCAATGATATAGCAGCGACATTCATTTTCATGCATTTCTATTTTTTCTGCAGTGTCAGATTTTTGTTTTACAAAAAACGATACTCCAGGTCCTAACAACAAAAAATGCCACCTTCCCAAAAACTATTATATTGTATTTTTTCCCCCCCACTGACACAGTCTTTTAAAACTTCAGCCTGAATTATAAGTTTAAAATATTAATTACAGATTTTGGATTTTAACCCTTTATAGAAGAATTTTAAATTTAAAAGAAATTCTCTGGCAAATATGGGATATATTCATTTAGCACAGTCAAAATAGCATGAAATGATCTTCTAATGTTGTCCCGATTCATTGTTTCATTCATTTTTCTTCTTATCAACAGAAAATTTGCAGACATTGAAGCATCAAAACACCAGCTTTGGCATCCACTCTTTATTTTAAGGATGAGGACAAAGGCATGTCCTCTCTGTCATCACACAAGCCAGATTCACCTGACCAGTCTGGTAATCCATCTAAAAGTGGTGGTCCACAGGATGCCGATAAAAGCAGCCTTCGAACAGGTACAGATGGCACCTCAAAGTCTATCAGTGTCACCACCTGACTTACATGAAAGTCAAGTAAATACAAAAAGGAAGCAGACTGAATCAGGGCATCTTTGGAAACATCACTCCAAATCGCAGTACTCCACCTGCAGAGCTACGGCGAACAAACAGAGCAAGAGGAGGCAGGAAAAGGGAAGCAGAGGTCATAAACCGGTGGAAATGAAACCTATTAGCTCCCCAAGAAGTTTTGACTTGTACCACGGGGCTGAATTGTTTTATTTTTACAACAAGAGTCAGCCGACAACTTCTTTTTTGAGTAGTGTATATATTCAATTGCGGGCGCCTTTCTGTCGCACTACAGCAAACTGAAACCGTCCCACGTCCCTCCACTGGAGGCGCTGTGGTGCTGCAGCAGCAGCAACACGAGCATCAAAATTCAAGTGTCGGCTCTGTCTATGATGTTAACAGTCAGATCGTAATGGCGACTGCTGGAACAGCAGACATGGGATCAGCAGCCCCGACAGGTATCTAGCTATCAAATCTCATTCCTTTCTCGTCTCAAAACTAGCGTAAAAAGCGATATCTACAGTGTTTTAAAGCATTGAAAGTGATGCAACGCTGGAGCTCTGGCTGTAATTGAGCCTTCGTTAGCCGTTAGCTAATTAGCATCGAGATTTTCCACCAAAGAAATGAACCAATCTGTGGTTCGCTTATTTAGCTGGCTCTTTAATAAATCCTGGTCTTCTCGTGTTAAAACACAAGAAGATTTTGTGTGCAGGCCACTCTTAAATATGAGGAACAATCTATTGATTTTATAGCGTGCTATAAAGTAATTCCCGACACCACGTTGACCAAACTGTTTTGTTATCAAACCGGCTGTCTTGTTGACGCTTTATGGTGTTTACACGCAAACGAAGCAGGTGAAGGCGAGTTGAGATTTTATAAACAAAGATCGCCGTTGCTTGGTAAATGAATGGGACGTGTGTAATACTGCTGGTGTTAACCCCCCCCCCCAATCAAGCATCTATGGGAAGTTAACGGTAACTGCTCTCACTCAAGTCTTCCTCGCCTGTTACATCCCGTTTCCTCTTCCTCTGAACGTTTTGTGATGTACATGGATAAAAAAAATCCGCTTTCACTTACCTAAGGGCTTCATTAAACACCTCCCAACTGTTACTGTACAAATATTTTCAGTTTAGGTGGTGTATTGTCTTTTTCTGCGTTCCTTTGTCACGCTTATCTAAGTCAATAAAGCAGCCTTAATTTATTTAAGCACCTTTGTTTAGGATCACCGATATCAGACCTATGCACTGCACATGAACTGGTTCCACTTGCTTCACAGATATAGATTGATCATGTGCTTTCAGAGACTTCTTTTCCCCCAAGATAAAGCACGCAATGGGGAAGATGCATCTCTCTAATCCAGTTAGTTGTGCATCACTCATTAGCTTCCCTGTATATGTTTGAGTTGCTCTGCTCCTGGTAACCACCCAGTCTGAATCAGTGAATAAAAATAGTTGCTTTTTAAAGCACTCCTGTGGCTCCCAGATGGCTGAAATCCAGGGACAGCACAAGCACAAGATGTAGCATTCACGCTCACAGACACTTCAGTGACAGTAACTCACTGTGGTTTCCCTAATGGCTTTTATCAGCGTCGTTTCCAAATCAGGTCAAGAAACAGTATATTTGTGGATTCTTCAGAAATGACCTTAAAGAGTGTGTCCATGGGTCATGGTATTGCCGTGCATGCTGTGGGCTGTGCGTAAACAAGGCTGGCAGGGACTTGTTTGGTACACAGAGAGGAACAGATGGTTTGCCTATTGTAGTGAGGCCTGCCGCTGATGAGCTAAAGTCATTGTTAGGGAACTGACTTAGTCTAATTACTATCCATAGTCTGATGCAAAATATATGCCATTAACTGGTTGTATATTGATTGACCTTAATAAATACAGATGGTAGTAATAATAACAATCATAGCTGAAACCGGGCCATCTGGGGTTACTACACATGCAAGTACGCATGATCCAAATTTAGTAACAGTCTGTGTTATCTACCTTAAACAAAATTGTCCATTTCTAAGTTATTTTTGGTAAACAATATTCTATTTTACATGTTGAGCACATTTAATCATGTTTGTTTTGTAAACGGTCCTGATGGTTTTCCTTTTACAATAAAAGAAAAGTAGCAGTTGCTTAACTGACTTAATTATTTAGGCCATGCTTCCTTTACTTCTGTGCACACCTACTTTAAATGAGTTCAGTGTGGTGCATGTACTTGGTTAAGCCAGTTAGCCTGACCTTGTCCTGCTCCGCAGATATCAGGACTCAGTTCTGGAGGAGAGCGTTGCAGCGAGGTATTCGCATGGGTGTGCTGTGTTTGTGACTGTGAGCAGCAACTGCATGAGTAGTGATGATATAGTGTGTTGTTTTACATAATGAGAGGGAATGTGGGCAGAGCGATGCTCATTGTTTCCCAGCAGATTGCAGTGTGTCCCTGCTAACTCAGGAGAGATGCATGGCATTCAGTGAGTCTGTGTAATTATACATAGTCCTGCATTTCTTAGGTTGAAAATGTTTCATTTTCTGTGCATTGCCAGGTTTGATGGGGGCAGAAAGACAATTTTTCAGACTCACTTGTTACTACAGGTGTAAAATCTTTGTAGCCTTCAGTCTTTTTTTGTGTGTATATTGACCTATGGTACTGCAGTGGAGGAGATGTTGCCATTGGTTACAGGCTAGAGGTGATTGCAGAGTGGGCGATGTAGTAAGTGTATACACCAAGTTTATATAAGGACAGGACACAGGAACTCATTCGCTGTATTTATTTTGTTGCACTTGAGTGCCTTTCTTACCAAACATCTGTATGCTGGGATTTAATGACTTATCTTTGTTTAGCAATTAAGCAAAGGTCTTGGCTTGGTGTTTGCATTATTATTTTACAGGCACACAAACAGAAGCTGTTGTGTTTGAGGTTTCATGCAGGCATGAAAACCCTCCAGTGTTCCTTCATATCTCCATGCGGCATTAGCTTGTCACATGGTGAAATAAACATTGAATTACACAGAATTGAACAGAATATCAGTCTCATAGATCTCTAGTCGGATAACAGAGTTTACTAAATGGCCTAATTTAAAGGGGACCTGTTACCTCATTTCCTGCTTCATATTTCATTCTTGGGCTACAAGAGTAGCTTTGCGTGATTCACTGTTCAAAAAAAATCCCTATTTATCTTATACCAGGTCTTTGTGCTGCCCCTCAGTCCATCACCGTTCAAAACAAAGCATTTAAAGAGTTGTTAGGTTGCCTTTAGGAAACATCTGAGCATTCGTGAGCATGCTGGAGTGGATTTCAGTTATAAAATCAAAGTTAGTCTGAGGCTTAAAGTAGGCTGGGACAGCAACAGCTAGAAATTGCACCATTTTTTGAAAGGAGGTGGTGATGTTGACACACATCCTGGGGGAACAGATGAATGTGGAGCAGCTAGCTCATGGGAGAAGTAGTTCCAGTTCACATACTGGGTGCAGCCGGTGGTAACTGTGGCCACATTTAGGTTTGGGTTCATCATCGGTCTTATAGTCATCCGTCAGTGCTGGAAATAGCCTAATTAACCAGCACAGGGATTCATAAACAGTCCCTAACAAATTCGTCATTGGTCAAAGCCTTTCCAACTCAAACTCTTCAAATTTATTTCAAGCCTTGACTTTGAGTACTGACTGCATGGGTTGGGTTTCAGAGTCTCAACAAAGGAACTATACAGAGTGCTTACTCTGTATATGTAGGATTTTCCTTGCAGGTTTTCGAGCACTTATCTTCCTCTCAATTTAACTTTTTCTGTTTTCTTTTTAGGGACCAGCAGCATTCGAAAAATGGCCCCCGCCGAGGTAACTATGGCAGATACTGTAAATGTAACTACTCTCAGCTCTAAGGGGAAAAGGAGAGCAGAGCAGGCTTATAGGGCTGAACTTTTTTTCATCCAGACATTGGCAGTTTGAGGCATCGGTCACTAAAAGTTTATTATGGAAGTGAGAGAGTGGCTCTTGTAACGCAGGAGAGCCACATTGTTGTTCCTCAAAGCTCTACATAGATTAATATTTAAAAGTTTTCTTACTTTGAAATATGAATAGTTACTCATAATAATACTGTAGGTTCAGAAACAATTATGACATTTTTGTAGCTCCAATATCAATAAAAGGAGGAAGTGCAGAGGTAGTTTTTTGGTCAGGAATAGTAACATCAGGCTGATTGCTGTTTGATTAGTTTCCTGTCTTACAATTTGACCTTCCTCTGCAAGTTCAGTTACTTGTGAGCCCAGTTGATCGCTTGGTTAAGGCTGTCATCCATCTGGCCTAAAGCTTGCATACTACAACAGCTAGCTCATTGTTTTCTGCGTTTACCAGCACAAACACACATCAAACTGTGTTTGATTTTCCTTTGACAGCTTTCTGCCTCTCTCCTCAGATGCCCGGCTCTTCAGGCATGAGTATGAAGAAGACCATTGGACACCGGGGCGTTGAGACTACCACAGGAGAAACTACTTACAAAAAAGTAAGGGCAGGGGTCGGGGTCAGTGACAACAGTGATTTGTTGACACCCGCAGCACTGAGCCGGAGTGATCCAAGGTGTTTACAGTTCAGTGGGTTGGCCTGCATGTTTTGGTGTCTGTATTCTAAAATTAGTTTGGAAGTTCCTCTTGCTGGAAACCCAAGAATAGTGAGTGAAACAGCAGAAGTCACAGGGGTAAAATGCTGTTTGTTCCAGTGCTTACTCTCTTTTCCTCGCTGACCTCCCTAGACTACGTCATCTGCCCTAAAGGGAGCAATCCAATTGGGCATCGCTCACACAGTTGGCAGCTTAAGTCAAAAGGCGGAGAGGGATGTTCTCATGCAGGACTTTGTAGTTGTTGAAAGCATCTTCTTCCCGAGGTTTGTGATACGAGTTGTTTGAATGCATGAGGTGAACTGTTATTTTTCCATTTTGCATAGTTTAATGGTTTATCTGTTTCTTGCTCTTTCCAGCGAAGGCAGTAACCTGACCCCTGCTCATCACTACAGTGACTTTCGCTTTAAGACCTATGCTCCTATCGCCTTTCGTTACTTCAGGGAACTGTTTGGCATTCGGCCAGATGACTACCTGGTCAGTATTAACCCCAAGGCTTATTCTGCCATGTTCACCACAGCTGTGTGTGAATCTCTACATGCTGCATATATATTTAGTGGTTTAAGCAAACATGATCCCCTTTTGGAGAAATAATGAACAATAGCTGAAGGTTTTCTCCTTTTTTTTTTCTTTTTTTTTCCTCAAAAATGATGATGCTTTTGTCTGCATCATCACCACATTTGCTGACACAGTGGGCATGGAGCTGCGCCATCTCAGACAGAATGATAAGCTGTGGTCCAAGTGCTTTTTGGCTCCGTTTTATTTTCCTCCTGACTCTTTCTCTGCTGTCTGTTTTTACAGTCAGCACTAGAAATACTGATAATCATGTCTCTGTAGTTTAAATCGATCAATTGTGCAATCAGGAGCCAGTGACCCATATATCTTACTTCAGAAACACAAAATCTGTTTTGTTTTTTTGGATTTTATATTAATGCGGGTTCATCTGTCTCTTTCTGGAAGTATTCTCTGTGTAATGAGCCGCTGATCGAGCTGTCGAACCCCGGAGCCAGCGGTTCCCTCTTCTACGTCTCCAGTGATGATGAGTTTATCATCAAGACTGTCCAACACAAAGAGGCAGAGTTTCTCCAGAAACTGCTGCCTGGATACTTCATGGTGAGTGTGGATAGAGTGGGAGGTGGGAGTTTGTTTAGAATGAGTGACTATTACTGCAACAATTCTCAAGTAAGGGGAGGTTTTTCTTCTAATTTCAGTGTCTAATTTTTTTTTGTCTGTTCCCTCTCCCTTTCAGAATATAAACCAAAACAAGCGCACCCTGCTGCCTAAGTTTTATGGACTGTATTGCGTTCAGGCAGGCGGTAAGAATATCCGTATTGTTGTGATGAACAATCTCCTGCCCAGAATCATCCCCATGCACCTCAAGTATGACCTGAAAGGCTCCACCTATAAGAGACGGGCTTCCCCTAAGGAGAGAGAGAAGGCCGTCCCCACTCACAAAGACCTGGACTTCATCCAGGACATGCCTGATGGCCTGCTGCTGGAAGCAGAAAACTACAATGCTCTGTGCAAGACTATACAGAGGGACTGCCTGGTGAGTTACAGAGATGTGGCGGGTTTGTATAGATTGTTTATTGAAGTACTGAGCACTAAAGTGTATGGAGAATGGCTTGGCAAGCTCAAATAGTACACCACCACTTTATATTGTTGTTATCCTCTTGCATAAAAGATACAAAAAAAATGAAATTTCTCTACATACAGCATAAATGTGAAGAAATATCAAAGACTTTTTAGATTCATTTAGTTATTTTAGGCTATTTTTCCATATAATGAAAAGTCCTTACATTGTAAATGGCCTGCAGATGGCTTGACAGATTGTACAACACATGTAATGTCGACATGTAGCGCACTGGCACTTCATTAAACTTTACATTTTACAGAGACTACTATAATTTCCAATTTCTCCAAAGTCGATTAGTGGTTGTTGATAGTTGGCATTGGTTGTTGTTTGCTGTCATGCTCCAGGGTCATCAACAGATGTGTGTAGTGTCGGAAAGATGACTCAAGCTTGCATGACACTGCAAACTAATACCTTATTTACTTTGAGGGATGGTATCTTTTGAAATGATGGGGGTAGACTGGTGCCAATCTGCACAGACTACCAGAATGTTCTGTATCATTTTTCCTTTTAATCAGCAGCTGCACATGCTTTATTGATTTGATCCATTTCCATTACCTCATTGTTCCAGGGTTTTCAGCCACCAGAGGTTCTGGCTTTCCACCAAAGAAAAATCATTAGGACTGTCATTTGTATTTTTGTTTGTTTGTTTGTTTTTTGCTTTTTTGATTTGGGTGTGTTATTTAGTTAAGTTTAAAATAGATTTTCTGATCAGATGACTTTTTTGTTGTGTCATGTAAAGCAGATTATTTGAGTTATATCTTTTCACCTAATGACTGTGACTAACATCTAAATATTTGAATGCAGTTTGAAAGTAAATCACAAAACCCAACTCAAGACTTTTAAGGATTCCAAAATAATTTTTAAATATTTTTTTTATGTAAGAAATTACCTCTTGTGGTCCATACTTTGGAAATAACTGTATTAGAGGGTTACCTAGGCAACTGCCGCCTTGAAAAATCTCACTTTGATCCCTGTGTAGATGGGATGTATTTCAACTTTGGGCTCAAACTTTGTTTCCAGGATCAAGATTAAATCAGAATCAGTGGTCACATTACAAATATTTTTGTTCTTAACTGTTGCTGGATTGAACACTTAGACCTGTTTTGTCATATTTTAAAACCTTGCTGCTGTAGCGTAAGGAAACAGCAGCAGGGTTTTTAAATGAGCGTAATATATATGACAGCATGTCACATTTATTATTGTACACTCGTATCATGTTTTATTGTAGTGTTGCCAAAGTCTTTGGCGCCTGTTGTGAAACAGTGTGTCTTTGCATTGATTTACAGTTGGTTGTTCCAGTCGTTGCCAGACGATTCTCATTGCACTTGTTTCTTTGTTGCAGCTCCTGCAGAGTTTCAAGATCATGGATTACAGTCTGTTGATGGGCATCCACAACATGGACCAGGCCAGCAGAGAAAAGGAGCGTAGTGGAGGCAGTTTGGTCGACAATACGGGGTCTGAAGGAGCAGTGACCCCAGATCAGCGCCGACCACAAGCCCAGAAAAGTCTGTATTGCACCGCCATGGAGTCCATCCAGGGGGAGGCTCGAGGGAAGGGAGCTTTGGATTCAGAAGATCAGTGAGTGTGACCATCAGCACACCTGTATCAGCCTGTATTTGCTTGCTGGGGAAATTGTAGCTGTGAAATAATGGTGAATGAAGCAGTTGTTCTTTCTGTGACCTTGCAGCATGGGTGGTATTCCTGCTCGCAATAGCAAAGGAGAGAGGTTGCTGATCTACATCGGCATCATCGATATTCTCCAATCTTACAGGTATGTGTGTCAGAGCAGCAAAATCCACTCTTTATATATGCATTTATGCTAATTCATAAGCAAGATTCACGCCACTTATGTAAGTTGCACTAAATAGTTTCATTATGTGATATTATTTAGGTTTATTAAGAAGTTGGAGCACTCCTGGAAGGCGCTGGTCCATGATGGGGTAAGTCGTACACTATACATCACAATATGTATTAATAGACTTTTGTTGCTAATGTTGCTTTATAAGGTCTGTCAGGTTTTAATGATCCTTTTCCTGGTACTTAGGACACAGTTTCAGTTCACAGACCTGGCTTCTATGCAGAGCGCTTCCAACAATTCATGTGCAACACAGTGTTCAAGAAAATTCCACGTACGTCTGTCTTTGTAATTTTACTGCATTGAGAGCAGAGGTGTGAAAAGTCCCGATGATTGCACTGATCATTTCCTGTTGCCCTCTTCAGTTAAACCATCACCATCCAAGAAAAGCCGCGGTGGAGGTCAGGCAGGGCTAAGGAGGGCGCCCACTCTTGGAGCACCCACACCGCTCTCCCACGCGACAGGACAGTCATCTGTGGATTCCAGACTAGTTTACCACTCCCATTTTAAAAGCACAGAGTCCGAGGCGGACAGCGGTAAGAGCCAAGAAGATGAGGTCACATTAAGTAGTTCTGTGGTTAAGTGGAGTGGTCACTGATGTGGGAACAAGTTCAGGCCCCAAACTTTTGTCAAGCATTAAAAATGAAATTGGTGGGGGAAAAATTGAGATAAAGTTCAGCAGATAGCATCAGCAAACTACACATTGTAGTGACACTCAGTGACATTTGAAACACTAAAATGATGTTTCAAATGTCACTGAAATGTTTGGCGCTTTGTGTCATCTGATGTCACGCACACACACGTGCAAAGTCAGACCTGTTACGGTAGTTGTAGTTAATGTGAGCAGTGAGTGTCCATGTGTCTGTGCAGAATGTGATTTGTTAACTCTGACTGAGCCAATGTACAGTCACAGAGTCCTGCAGAAGCACACAGCTGTCGTGTGCTTACTTTCCACCTACTTTTCACCTGATTACAACTTCCCATCATAGAAGGCAAGAGAAAGGCAGTGCGCAGCATCAGCCTTGGAAAGACTAGTCAACTAGTTGCGCTCATCCCCATACTGTATCTGCAGCAGCTCCTTGCATTCCCCACAGGCTTAATTTTATTCTAAACTGCACTCAGCTTTGGATAAGCTTGTTAAACTCTCTGTAATTGCCATATTAATATCTTTTTTTTCCTCAGGTGTGCAGTCAGGAAGGCCGGATCTGGTTCCTCGGACTCCTCCGCTGGTAGACAACCCTGCAGACTGCGAGGCCAATCTGTCCACCTCATCACAAGGCAGCACAGGAGTTGTCTCCACCTCTCCTCCCCTGCGGTAAAACCTCTCATCTTCCTTCTCGTGCTCACGCTGTGTTTTTTCATCTCTTCTGGTCTGACTCTGACTTTCCTCTGCAGCTCTGTAGGCGTGGAAGTGCACAAATCAGCAAACACTGACTGTGACCAGGCTGTTTCCCACAGGTACAGAGTACAGCCAATGATAAGTCTGTTTAAAAAAAACAAAATCAATAAATATGGGTTTGGTTTTTTTTTAACTCCTTATGTTAGTCATTGTGTCTCATTGATTGCTTTTTCCGCTTTGCAGTTTGGGAGTAGAAGGGGCTGCAGATAATTCAGGCAACCTGTCTGGAAATGAAGATGTAGTTTCTCTGTCGGACATCGTCCCTGAGACCAACATCTGTTTCGTAAGTGTGTTCATTCGCTAGTGTTTATGCATGGTGTCAGAAATACAAAACAATCTTAATTACATTTTTTCTTTGCAGTAAAAACACTCCCAGCAATGAGAGACTTCTGGAAACGGCGAGGTGGGTAGAAGAAAGGCAAAATGAACTGGAGTCAGTCATCCACCGCAGACCCTCCATCGCTCCTCTGCTGTTTTGTGACCTCTGCAGTTTATACAGTAGCCACCGAATAAAACAGCATGGTTTGTGACCGTGAGGAAAGCAGTGATTTGGACCATGTTGTGCGGTAGGCTCCAGACTTCCCCAGCCATCAGCACTGTCACTGTGTGTACATATTTGTCCACACCTATCCAAAACTGTCCGATACACACTCAGAAAAAGGCGTTTGGCCTTGAATTGAAGATTTCCCTTCATGTCCGTCTGCAGCGATGATATAATAAACAATATAATGAGTTGTATATTGTATTGAAAGAGAAATAACAAAAAAAGAGGTCATCTTCACTATCACCAGTTGATCATGGAAGGCAGTCAAATTATCCCTTGAAGAGCCAGTCATCCTGCCCACTATCCACAGCATGAGGAGATGTGGGTAGGAGTGGGCAGGGACGGTTCAGCAGGAACACACACACAAAAGCACATGAAGGGCATAGCCTACATAGGAGGAATGAATGTTACTGTGCGTTCGTGCACAGTCTAGGTGGGTTCACATTTCCGTGACTCCCACTCCGGCGTACCTGTTATTGCACATCCATCTCCCCTCAGCACTCTAAGCTATCCATGGCTCTCTCACCGCCATCGATAGAAATCCGTCAAATCAACACCTGCTGCTGTCGACTCTGTAGTCATGTTTGCGTTTTTCTTTACCGATTGTACAGTATTCATTTAAAACAGCAGAGGGATGGGGTTTTAACCTGACCTATATGGTCATTTTTTTCTTATAAGTTATTTTTCTGGAAGCCTCAGTGGTGCCACATAGATCTTCCCACTGCTGAATGTACATTGTAGTGTTTTTCCGCATAAAAAAACGTGTCTTATTTAGGGATGGGTATCGATAAGATTTTCACGATTCAGATTCCATTTTCGATTCTGTTTAACGATTCGATTCTTTATCGATTCTCTTATCAATTCTTTTTTTTAAAAAGGAGAACACTAAGGTTGATTAGCTTAGAACTTTGTTTCTTCTTTTTGAATAAGATAGAAATTTAGGAGTAACATGGCTTTACAAACCCAACAGTGAGATCTTAAGAGATCCAGCCTATGGCTCTTCAATGGGTGTCACAGGGTCCCCGGGAAAAAAAATTGTAAATGTAAAATAATAAAATAAATATTCTTCTGTAGCAATAACAAAGTTTAACATAAATTATTCTGTAGCAATTACACAAGAATATCCAGTAATGTCCCTGCCTACAATTAAACACATTCACTAACCGAAAATCGGGGCATCTGCTGTGGCAAATGAGTGCAAACCTTTTACCACAAACTTAGTCACTGCTCGGTGACATTCGTCTATCCTGGCCTGAAAGGAGATGCTACCGGTAGACTGCAGCGAGAACTGCCAGCATCTGAGCCAGACTCTGTCTGTCTCTCTCATCATGGTCACCTAAATGCACAGTAATGGCAGGTTTTGTAATAAGGCAGATCGCACTAACATAATATGCACTGTTAGTTGATTATTTACCTGCCGCATTAACGGGAGAGGACGTGCAAACGTTACCGCTGCTGCTGGGTTGAGATTCACGAGTCCGGAGCGGAATTAAAAACACGACATTCATTTAAGGTCATCGCGTGTTTTGTGAGCAAATGCTTTTGCATATTCGTAGTGTTTCCTCCCTTAAATGAAATATCTACTTTTCAAGTATTGCAAGTTGCCCTGTTGTCATCCGTTCTCGTAAAGTATAACCAAACTTTTGAGCGTTTGAGCCGCCATGTTTCCTGCCAGGTAAATGACGCTCCGCAACGTGGTGACGTCATTCGGGGCGACTGGAATTGATAAGGGAATCGTTTGCAAAAATGGCAAACAATTCCAAGGAATTGAAACAGTGGGAACCGGTTCTCAACAAAACCGGTTTTCGATACCCATCCCTAGTCTTGTTACCATGGCAGATCACATTTATACTAACCTGAACATCTCCCCTCTCTGTTTATGGCCGTATGTGCTGAAGTATAAGTGTAACAGCATTGCTAACCAGTAGATGCTGTTGAATTTTTAATTTAAAGTTGCCGTGCATCATGTCTGTGCCTTTCCGTGTTTGTCCCCTTCCCTTACATGCGATGAAAACTGACACTTTTTACAGGTGAGTGCACTGGTTACACAGAAACCTGCCTTATCACTACAGCTGAAGTCCTCAAACTGCCATTTATACGTCTCGACCAACCAGTGAGTCAGTTTTCAGACTTTCAGTTTTAAAATCTATTACAATCTCCCTTTTTTTGATTACGTCAGGTATTCGGTCACTGCGGTTTTTCATCTCAGCCAATCACATCGCTCCCTGTCACAGCATACATTGAAGGATATACCGGCCTCCTCATTTCTGCTGGTTACAGAAATGACACTCGCTCACATCCACTCAGACCAATATTATTAACGATAAGTAATTTTTGTATCGTGTTTTTATGAAGTCTTGCTCAGCTTCAATGTGGCTGTGTTTATTCTACCTAAGGGATTTTTTTTTTCTAACCCCAAGAGATATTTCTGATAGAGAAATCACTACAAAGTGACTGAAGGAAAACTTGAGACATCTCATTTAAAGAATCGTTATTTATGTTTGTTGAGCACATGTGGTCTATGCAGCAGAGAGGCTTGGGAAGAAATATGAGCTGTGACTAGAGAAAGAAGGAAAATTACTCATGTTCATCAATGCACAGCTGACGATTTAAGTCTTTTTGTATTATAAGCAAGTCACCAAAGAGAAGAGCAGAGTAGACTGAAGATTTAGTGCAGTTAACGTGAGGCTGAGGGCGAGGGCTTTAGATTACTGCATGGACTGATGGTTTCTGTTTGGTAATAACACTGGGCTGACCTGTGTTTAAGGATTTATTATTAAACTGGATGTATTTTGTTTTTCCTGACGTTGAAAGTTTTATCTGACGTAAAATCCAGAGCCTGATAACATTTCTTTGTCAATTATTTCTTCATTTCAAGATTTATCTCCACATTCCTGTGAAATTCATTCATTTGTGGTAGCGTTTAGAACCTTTTAGTTGTACTTGAAATGAAATAGTTCTGGTAGTTTGCTGAAATGTAAACTAATCACAGTTATAATACAAAAATGAAATGCCACAGCCAACAGAGTAAACACTCTGACAGTGTCTTCAGATCAGAACGAGTCCGGGTTTGATTTTGCGAGAGCTGCATTTTGATGTTTTTATGTGATGAATTGGTTGCACTGGTTAATTGCTGGCTGCACACCTGTTTTGCTGGAGTAATGTACTACACCGTGACAAAAGGAAAAACCTCCTTTGGTGCTTCTAAGGCAGTACACTCAGTAGTAGACACTACAATGAATTTGAAGTAATGCAATATGAACCACAATCTGCCACTTTTCAGCTCTAAGAAGCATATTTATTGATACGACTGATTGCTGTAGGTTGAAGTGATGTGTTATGTACCTTTTTAGATGATTGTAAGTAAAGTGTATACTGACAGAAGGATGTCTGAAACTTTATAGCATGTGTTGCCTATAAAGGGAGACTGTTTGACAATTTCACTTTTTATATTACATGTTTGGATTGTGATACGATAGATATATTCTCTCCATGATGATTTTCTCCATGCTTTTTTCTACATGAATGTGTTATACGGCTCTTGAGCCACCGTTGCTGGTTGTCCTATATGCTTCGATTACTATATTTTTACTGTGTACAAAATGTGTATATGTACATATGAGTCACGGAAATGCCTTCTCATGCGATATGTGCTGCCTGTCCCTCCGGCCATGTTTCAGTTATGTGGTGGTGGTGGTGATGTTTTCATGTCTGATTTTAAATGAATAAACACATTTTGTAAGTCTTCATTTTGGTTGGTTGTTGTTGTTTTTAAATCTGAGCATCGCAGTGAATGCTGCAGTTACTAAAATTGATTTCTTGTTTTGCACCCTATTATATCACTTCCTGCATGAAAATATGCACTTTGGTTTCATACTGAGCTGGAAAGGATTAACTTTACTTTTTCCACTTTTTGCCATGTTACAGTTTATCCCAAAATGGTTTGTGAAGGAAAGATTTAATCTGTTTTGGGGAATTCATATGACTGAAAGTCTTACTGGTGTCACACTGCCCACTGGTGGGGTGTGAGATGCTCCTTGAGTGGATCCTGATGGTAGGTGAATCTCATTAAAATTAGCTTGCCATCCATCCTCAGGTGAAATAATCTGCTGTCAGAGCTCCAGGTGATGCTTACAGAGTAACGAGTGTTTGGAGGTAATGACAGCAACAGGAACTGGCTTTATCTTTCCAGTTTAAGCCAGTCGACATCATCCAGGTGCAATGTTAAAGACCAAAAGTTCATTTATTGTTTTGTTCCAAATTGGGCCAAGAGTACATTGTTCCTGGTAATATCAGTGAGGGATCTAAACAGATGTTCCAGATGCTAGGAACTGGGACAAACTGTTCTTGAAACACTGAAATGAACAAACTTTGTTTGCACTGTCTGATCAGTTACCGCAGACAGGAACTCAGAGAATTGCAGCTGTTTTTAGATGTAAGGACTTTCACATGACCTGTGTTGGTCTTTTCAAATTCAAATTCAAATTTTTTAGGAAGACCAAAACTTTCCCTTAGAGATCTGCACAAGTGGAAGATGAAATAAGTCACAAGTGTGTGTGTGTGTAGCATGTTGCAGACATTAAGAGTACAGTTATTTTCACTTAAAGGTTGAACCGTTTAGTATCAGTGAAGATAGTGAGTTCTTTTGATAACATTTCATGGTCATTCAGTCACTGTCAGGTGAATAATGTCAAGGTTTCGAGCTTCTAAGTTTTTTACAGAGAAATGCATATCTCATACCTTCCATCCCAGTTGTGAAATCCTCTGCCTCTGGATGATTTGGCCCCCACTTTAGGATGTTTAACCCACTTTTATTTGCAAGGCCAACATCGGTTGACCTGCTTTCTTTCCACTGGACTGTGGATGGTTTCTTTTTCTTTTTTTAAACTGAAAATATGAACTAATGGGGGCTTTGATGTGTGAGTGTGTGTGTGATTTTTTTCCTATTACATATTAAGTGCGATTAAGAAAACCACAGCAAGCTGTTGCAGCATGTACATTGAAATATGATGTAAAGCCATTATTGCTTCTTACATCTTTTCTAAATTGTATGCAATGTAAAGATTTTAATTATTTCGGTATAATTTAACCTGTTTTCCTTTAGTTTATAACAGCTTATAACAGTCAGGCATTCCAGCTCACTGTACCAGCAATTGAAATTGAAATTCTGAGATAATAGCTTAAAATTTCTTTCTGACTGGCAATTTTATGTATTTATTTTTCAGAATCGAAAACAAACTCCTATATATACCTATACGCTATGGAATCCGTAGATTGTACACAGCAAGAAATATAAAATTTAAAGATTTGGCTTTATCGGAGAAATTTCGATTTAACTTCATTACCCACAAAGCATCACGATGACGTAGTAAACGGCAGACGCCAAGATGGTGCTTGAAAGCACTATGGTCTGGTAAGGAATTTGAATTATGTTGAAAATGAACACTTTTGAGTGCTAGCTTTGTTTAAATGAACCCGTGACATGAAAAGCTGAGTGTGTTTCGTTTTGGCGCTGTTTAAATAAATTATTTTGGACGTGTTTGTCTCGCTTTGTTTAGGAAATAATGAACTCCGTCTATTCCCTGAGTCACTCCACAACCTAACGTTAGCCAGCAGCTCAAAGCAATCATCGTTAGCTGAACAGCAGCTCTTTAATCGGGACCTGGTCATGCTACTGCTTGTATATTTGTAGTTTAATTCATATCGTTTCTACCCAACTTGAATTTAATCTAGCTGTAATTTTTAGGTTGCTTCTGGCGGTAGATTAAAAGCAGTTTGATACGTTAGCATTAGCCCGCTAACAAATCAAAAGGCTACTGTCAATATGAAAACATACATTTCACCAACGCAGTAAACAAAGATGAATCCTATCGCTTGCCTTAAATTAGACCTATATCTATCTTTTAACGTAACATAACTCATCCTTTGAGACAATAAAAGGCTTTCAAACATTGTTATTAAAACATTGTATTTATTTCTATATGAAGTCGGTAAAATCCTATTTTTACAAAGCCCAAATTGTAAACATTTATACAGTAGCTGCTATGTTCAAGAAGCTGCCTAAAAATTTTGTTTTTATTTTTTTAAGGCATTTTTTTTAAATAATTTGAGTGGTTTTAGATTCGTTTATTTGCATAATCAACCTTTAAATGCCAATTTTGAGTAGGAAAAATCCTGATGATATTTGTTTTTGGCCTCTTTTCACAAGCAATATTTATATTATTTGACTTATAGCATTCATTTACATTGAACAAGTGCTTATATTTTAAATAATCTACTATAAATTTCCTTAGTGTGGACAACAGTGAGTACATGCGAAATGGAGACTTTCTACCCACTCGGCTGCAGGCTCAGCAGGATGCTGTTAACATCGTATGTCACTCAAAGACTCGAAGCAACCCTGAAAACAACGTGGGCCTCATCTCCATGGCAAAGTAAGCAGCAATCCACTTCAGTATACTGAGGTTTAAGATGGGATTAAACCTATGATAACACAAGTGTTGTGATTCGCTCTGCAGCAACTGTGAGGTGCTTACCACGCTGACTCCGGATACGGGGAGGATACTGTCGAAGCTGCATGCTGTGCAGCCATGTGGAAACATTAGCTTCTGCACCGGTATCAGGGTGGCGCATGTGAGATTGATTTTTATCATACAACAACTGCTATCTTGGTCTTATTGCTGGACACACAATAGACAAGTAGAAATGCTTGAATGCAGTGAAGTTTTAAGACATGTGGATGGATCATTAGTCCAGAGTTTGATTAAAAACTCTGGACTAATGGTGTTGTTGTTGCTCTCCGCAGCTTTAGTGAGGTCCTTTTAAATTAATGGATACAGTAGCAAATTTTGTTGTCTAAGCGAGGAGCTGCTGGGTTTGCAGAATTGCAGAATATTTTGAAGTAACGGTTCTTAAGCCCAGTTAGTGTAGTAAATATTAGACGAAACAGAGCCTAGTGTTTCAAAAAAAGGAGGAGGATGTGGCCATTGCAGAAGAAGTTGTGGGTTCGACAGTGCAGGAAAGGCTAAGTTGTACTCTGTTATTTAATTTGTACGAGCAAGAAAGCAATCAGGAAGAACAGACGTAAGGAGTGAGCTCGACTGCAGTACAAGAGCTTGACTGGAAAGGCTAAAAGTAACAAGAAGATTGTGAGACAAGCAAAACAAACAAACTGGGGATTTGTGTTAATCTATGTCGTAGCTACGTCATAATGACAAACTACTTTTGGTCACAGTCTTTGAACTTATTAGTGAGAGAATAACGATAATCATCTCAATATAAGGAATAATGATCATAGCATCAGTATAAGTATCAGCAAAAACGTGGGCCACTTATTTAGGTTATGCCACAAACCTCACCTGACTCAGTGCCGAAGTCTGAATCCAGCATAAGTGTTACAGACTTGTGAAAAAGGGCAGCTTTCCACAGGTTTCCTTGAAATTCCATTTGATACTTTCAGTGTAGTTTGCAACTTGAAATTGTTCCTTAACTTTGGATATTTCAAAAGGTTTTTTTATGTGTTTGGTTGTTTTTACATAACATACATTTGGCTGTATCGCTAAAAGTTCATGCAGTTGTTATCAGTGGTACTGATTGTATTGATGTTGGTAAATGCTATTCTGCCATTTCTGTTTTTATGTTCACACACAGAAAATCACACAGATGCATTTTATTTTGTATGTGTTCGTTTCTCTTTTTTAATGTTCTGTCTTTCTGTCTGTAGTTGGCGCTGAAGCACAGACAGGGCAAAAACCACAAGATGCGTATAATTGCGTTTGTTGGCAGCCCAGTGTGTGACAACGAAAAAGAAGTAAGCCAAACTCTTGTTATTAGTTATTATTATTATCTTATTAGGGTTCATGTATTGCTCAAAAAGTGTTGCTTTCCCCCACCTTGGTTAAGATAACCAGTGAGAAGACTTGCAGCTGTTTCAGACTAGCATCTGGAAAGCAATCAGTTTATTACAGTTAACTGAGTTTACTCTGAAATCACTAGTTGGACGGCAGTGTCGTATCTTAAGGTTACAAAAGACGTGACAAACTTGACATTACTATCTCACAGCATGCAGGCCACAATCTCAACGTTACAGCATCGGTTGAATTGTTTACAAAGGAAATGTACCTCACAGAGCGATTCTGTTGCTTTAAAGAACATAAAGTCTTCAAATCTTGGCCTGGGAGCTGAAGCTGCTTCAACAGCTTCTTTAGTATTGCTGTTTCCTTAAACAGACACCAGTTTGTTAGCTAAGTGGTCTCTGATGTCAATGTTGAACTTATAAATGTATGACGCGCCTGATAAATTAGTGTTTGTTTTAACTCAAGTGTTTCTCTCTTTTTGTAGTTGATCAAAATGGCAAAGCGTTTGAAGAAAGAAAAGGTCAATGTTGATGTCATTAACTTTGGAGAGGAGGTATTTTTATTTTTTTAACCTTCTGAGCTTATAACCCACTCAAACATTTTTTTACATGCACCCCTTAACTTCTGCTCTGCCCGCAGGCGATGAACACAGAGAAGCTGACAGCCTTCATCAACACGCTGAATGGCAAAGAGGGAGCAGGTTCCCACCTGGTCACAGTACCCCCGGGTCCCAGTCTTGCCGATGCCCTGCTGTCCTCACCCATTCTGGCAGGAGAGGGTGGTGCCATGTTGGGTCTGGGTGCCAGTGACTTTGAGTTTGGAGTAGATCCCAGTGCAGACCCTGAGCTGGCTTTGGTGAGTGAACACAGGACACAATTTTTGTTTTTGTTTGTATAGTTTGTGCAGTTTAATATAGCCGCAACTTTTTGTGACTACATTAAAAGTTCTTCAAATGATCTATTTTAGGCTACGTCCACACATACACGGGTATTTTTGAAAACAGAGATTTTCCGTTTTCGTTTTAAAAAATAATCCCGTCCACACGTAAAGGCAGAAATGAAGGAAAACGCTGCTATGAACATGCCAAAGCAACAGGTGGCGATATATTCCTAACCATGCAGAAATGTTGGCCAATCAGAAGTCTAGAAGCCTCGGTGGGAAATAGTAAACAAAGCTGGGGCATAGAAGCAGAACCGAGTCGTATGTGTGGAGGGACAGTAACTGTGTGTAAGCATTTAAACACTGCAGAGAGTACAATTAACAGTAACAGTATTGTAGAAATTCATTTCACCGAAACAATAACGTGGCGCACAGTGTGACGTCAAAAAATGCGCACACCTTTGACGCTGCGTTTTCTCAGTTTTTCTCGTCCACACGTAAATGCAAAAACTGAGTTTTCAAAAATATCCACCCTGGCCGGAGTTTCTAAAAATCTCCGTTTTCAGTGACCAAAAACGCCGTTTACGTGTGGACGAAAGGTGCAAACGCATAGAAAAATCTGCGTTTTCAAAAATACCCGGGTACGTGTGGACATAGCCTTAGTCTTTCTTCATTATATTTTCTGCCTTTTCTTTGCTTTTTTTCTGCACAGTTGTAAGACTCAACGTGTTTCATTAGGAAGTAATTTTTGTTTTGTCTCCTGCTCTTCTCACTAGGCTCTGCGTGTGTCCATGGAGGAGCAGAGACAGCGACAGGAGGATGAAGCTCGCAGAGCCGCTGTTGCATCAGCTGCTGAAGCTGGCATTTCCTCCCCAGCTGCAGATGGTGAGAAAACATTGTATTCATAGATGCCCATTGCTGCCTGTTTTCCCTCAGTGACAAGTGATCTGAGTGTATACATGCAACATATTCTTTTTTTGCCTGCTTCAGAGTCTGAGGATGCCTTGCTGAAGATGTCTGTTCCACATACAGACTCAGCCACACCTGCCCTACCAGACTTTAGCCGCATGACAGAGGATGAGCAGATCGCCTATGCTCTGCAGATGTCCATGCAGGGAGCAGGAGCAGGTTTACCTACATTTTTTTTCTTCTTCTTTTACTACAGCCAGTCAGCAAATTATTATAGAGGGTTCATAACTTATAAGTGCTCTGTATATGTTACGTGCATAATTTGTATTAACTTGTATCTAGAGTTCACCTGTAAATTTGGGGTGAAAAAATGGCTACAGCGCTGGATTACTGTACGAAAATACCAAAATACCAGATTTGGCTTGTAGGTCATCAAGTCCCCAAAGAGTTTTAGTTAGATATTTATGAAGGTAGTGTTAATGTACAACTTGGGTATAACTTGAGCTAACTGGGGGGGGGAATTCAAATTTTAGACCTTTTTTAAAAATTGTTTTTTCCTATTAAAAATTTCAGGTTAAAACAACTACAATTACTTCCAGTCCCCTTTTTGTTATGCACAGACATCACTGCTTTCATTTGTTCTGCAGAGTTTGGTGCTGAGGACATGGATACAGGTGCTGACATCGACTCCAGTGAAGCTAAGGTGAATATAAGCAACTGTGGTTTGAAATCAAAGTTTTCATCACACTAAAAACAAAAACCTTTATATATTTATTTATTTATTTAAAAACCTCTACTCAGGATGAAGAGGATTATGATGTTATGCAGGATCCGGAGTTCCTCCAGAGTGTTTTAGAAAACCTTCCTGGGGTCGACCCCAACAACGAGGCCATTCGTAATGCCATGGGCTCTCTAGCTTCCCAAACGGGCTCTAAACCCGACGCCAAGAAGGACGAGGAGAAAAAGAAATGAGCATAATGCACAGTGTTATAAATAAAGGATGAGAATTGCCCTGTGTGTGTCATTCACCATAGCGTCATTATTCTCCTCAGAACAGGAAACAGTTTGTTCACCTTTTGTTTATATAGCTGTGTAAACTCTAAACATTTGCCTTTTTTATGTACTTATCTGATGTTAACCCTTCTGTGTTCAGGACTTGTGTTATCTTGATTTTTTTGTTTTTAATGTAACTAAGTTACATGGTTACATGGACAGATTTCCTCAATAAATTTCCAGAATTCAAAAGTTTATTTACAGTTTTTAATTTCCTTGCACAAACTAGAAAAAAATGTTGGCCTGATACTTGCATACACTTCCATTTAAGAATATAATTGAAATATTTATTTATTTATTGTACAACTTATTAGTACAGGTTGGATTCCCTTTTGCAGGAAACATTCCTCAGAGATTTTGGTCCATATCAAAATGATCACACAATTGCTGCAGACTTGTAAGCTTCACATCCATGATATCAATTTCGCATCGGGGCATTGCCCTGCTGGAAGCAGTCGTCAGAATGGAAATGTTGGGGTCATAAAGAAAATATCCAGCTCATCAGACCAGGCAACGTTTTTGAATCTGTGCTTCAATTTTAGTGAACCTGTATGAATTGAAGCCTCAGTTTTTTGCTCTTAGCGAACAGGAGTGGCGCCCAGTGTTGCTGCTGTTGCCCATCTGCTTTAAGCTTTGGCATGTTCTGTCTTTAGAGGTACTCTTCTACATATCTTAGTTCTAAGGATTGATCATTTCTGGTGTTGTTGCTTTCCTACAATCCCAAAGAAGTCTGGGCACTCTGACATCAACAAGACATTTTCACTCAGAACAGCGGCCCACTGTGAACCCTATGATTGTGCGGTAAATCTTAGTAGGTCAGCAGTTTCTGAAATAACATTACATTTCTTCCCCAACCTAATGGTGGGGTCGAACTCCAGCGGGTCGTCTTGAACCTGTCTACGTGCCTACATGCATTTAGCCGCTGCCATATGATTGGCTGATTCGATATTTACGATAACAATTACCTGAACAAGCACCTAATGGACTGATGATACTGTATGTTAAAATGCTGTGAATCACATCATAGTGTGTAAATAAGACGAAGTCGATAACCGAATTATTTTTTAGTTGTTTTCTTTTGTGGGAGATAACAGAGGGCACTTTCTGACGTCTGCGTTTTATTTGGTCCAGTAGCTCACCGTCGCATTTGATGACGCAAACACGTATGACACCAAGTGCAAAGTGAGGAACCAACTTCGCTAACTTGCAGGTAACATAATTAAATTACAGTTCTCGTGTCCTCTTTAATGCTAGCACACTTAACACGCAGCGGATAAGATGGGTTAGAGCCCGCATACCCGAGTGCTGCACTGCTCCAGTTATTTGGACTGCTTAAGGAGAGTTGGTGTGTTTTCATTAGGAAGGCCAGCTAGCAGGTAACTGCTAAAGTAGCTAGCTGTTAGCAGTAGCACACACTTGTTGCAAAACGACTGTGAAGTTTGACTTGATGGTGTGAGAATTGTGCAGTAGTTTCCGTGTTTTTCTTTTTTAAATGTGCTGTTCTGCACCGGTAGAGTCTCTCCTCTTGGAGTTTTTCTTTGACTAACCCCTTTTCACGCCAACTGTTTTAGTCAGCGTAAACCTGCAAGCTGTTGTGGACAAAACAGAAGTTTGCATGTTTAAAGCAAGTAGAAATGGTATCCCAAATCTTTGACCTAAAGTTTAACGCTGTTTTGGATTTAATTGCTTTATACTTTTGAGATTCTGAAGTGAATACGTACAGTCAAACCATGCATTCATATAAATGTGTAATTTGGACTTGGTGATATTGAGATATGTGAAGTACAGGTAAGTGTTTATACGCTTTTTATTGTCTAGAAGAGCAGATAATTCATTCATTAAAATTGCAATCAAACTTTGGTCAATACTTTAAGCGCATACACTTCGACCACTTCATTAGGTACATCCGTTCTACTGCTCTTTTATGCAAATAGCCATCTAGCCTCTCACGTGACAGCACTCAGCACATAGAGGCACGCGGACATGTTCAGTACGACCTGCTGAAATTCAAACTGAGCATCAGAATGAATTGATTTAATAAGTGACCTAGCATGTAGCGTGGTTGATGGTGTTAGACAGCATGCTCTGAGTATTTTAGATGATCTGACTTGCTAGGATTTTTCCGCGCAAAAGTTAAACACATTTGGACAGTGAAGGAATGTCAGGGTTCTTGCTCAGAAAAAGGATCAACATGCTCTGAAGTCAGAGCACAAAAACCTTTTTTGTAACAAAATATCGATTTCTGCTGTCCCTGTATCGATACATTATTAGCAAACAAAATATCACGATACTACACAGAACCATTTTTCCCCCCACCCCTAGAATGTATGCGGAAGAGCATCTCTGAGTGCACAACAAACTGAACCTTGAAGCAGGTAGGCTACAGCAGCAGAAGACCACTCTGAGTGCTGCTCTGTCGGCTAAGAAAAGGAAACTGAGGCTAAAATCGACCACCAAAAATGGACAACACATTAGAAAAATGCTGTCTGCGTCAATATTTAGTTGGTTAGGTCAGAATTTGAGCTAAACAACATGAAAGCATGGATCCATCCTGTCCTGTATCAGCAATTCAAGCTACTGGTAGTGGTTTAACGTTATGGGGGATATTTTCTTTATGCCCATCTGTTGGTGGCTGCCTCCAGTAGGACAACCACTCAGATCATCTCAAACTGGTTATTGAGCAGGATGGGGAGTTCACTGTGCTCAAGTGACCTCCACAGCCAATCTCAATCTAATAAAGCAACTTTGGGATGTGGTGGAACAGGAGATTCAAATCATGGATGTGCAGCTGACGAATCTGCAGCAACTGTGCAGATTTCTTTTATTTTATTTTTTTACTTTACTGGGAGTAACTGGTGAAACGAATATCACATATGGGATTTTTCTGGTGGCAGTACATTTGGTGGTTGAGATTTAAAAACAATAAAAATTCCAGAGAGTATTACACATAATCTGTAGCTTTTACATGGACATTATACAACCAACACAAAGACCTTAGAGGCATCGAAGCACTGCCAACAACCAATTTCCTGTTTTTCTCCCTTTTTGGTAAAGAATTCTGCGTAAAATGTTCAAAAAGGGTACAGAAAAACAAAGAAACCTTCAGTATTAAAAAAAACAAACAAGCTGTATTATTTTTTTTCAGCTGAATGCTACGTTTAAATGCTTTAAACTTTCATTTTACCAGAATTAAAGTTACAGTTTAATGTGGATTAGGGGTATATGTGGAATCTAACAAACACTTAGGGATTCTCTTCTGATTAGTAAATATAGAACATGTAGTTTATTAGAATTTTATAAGGAGCAGCTTTATCAGTGTATATTAATATATATTCATCTTCATAAATGTGTAACCTTTGTAGTTTATCTGTGTCAGCTTGTCCTGACTAAATTAATCAGTTGTTCCAACTCATTTGTTGCTTTAATTGGTTTTTCTTGCAGTGGCAATGGGGGATATGAAGACCCCCGACTTTGATGATTTGCTGGCAGCGTTTGACATTCCTGACATTGACGCCAAAGAGGCCATTCAGTCCAGTCCAGACGAGGAACGGGATGAGGCCCGGACTAACGTTCATGGGAGAGAGAGTGGATCTCCTTCAAGGTTTGCCGACCCTCCTGCCCCTCAAAGCGAGCCTCCTGTGGTCAGTGTTATTGTTAAGAACACAGTGCGGTCAGAGTCTTTTGAAGAGGAAGAGAAGTCTGCCAGGGATAAAACAGACAATCCTTCAAGCAGTGCCTTAGCCTCTCCTGTGCACGTTAAGTTGGATGACATCACTTCACAGCTTTGTCCCAGACTCCCCTCCGAGTCTGCTTTGGAGGGTGAGACGACTAATGGCTTTGAGGAATCTCCCTCCAGCCGGCAGGGACAGTCTAGCACAGAAGCATGGCACCAGGCTTCACCTCTGAGGTCCACACTGAGTGAAAGTGACAGTGAAACCGATAAAAGGCCTGAGCCTGGATCTTCCCAGCATGCGGTTGATGTTATGAACAGTTTAAGGCCCCTTCTCCACCTCAAGTCGCCAACCGCTGGTGTTCCCACCCCATTATCTCCTCCTTCCCCAGCCTCTGTCAGTGATCACCTTTCTCCTCACTCCCCTCAGCAGGATGAAACTTGTCTCAGAGATAATACACTATCATCACCGTCACTACAAAATGACAGCATGGAAACCGGAATCAAGCATGTTATGCACACAGATGAAGATGACTCAGAACCAGAGCTGGTGATCCAGGAGAGCCCAGAATCTGTAATGGCCCCACCTCCTAAGTTTAAATACAGAGCAAAATTACCACCTACTTTTCTTGGGTCTCCTGAAACGAGGCCTTCTGATCCTCCTAAGCTCACTTTTTCCAGAAAACCAAAACCCCAACACGAGGAGGATGGGCTGCCTACCACACCAAGCTCTCCACCCTCACCTCAAAGTTCCCAGGACCGCCTCCCACATGTTAGCACCAGCTCTTCATCAGTCCAAGAGGAGAAATACCCAGAACATGTGATTGATGAGAGGGAGTCGCCTGAGAGCCCACCACCCAGTGAGACAGGGTTTTTACTCCAAAATAGAAGCAGCAGCCCTGATCCCGGCTCAACAACAGCTCTAACTGCAAACCATGACGAATTCCACCATCAGGAGGAGCACATGGAGAGTGAGGACTGTCAGCAAGACAAGCCGGGTAACAGTGAAGGAATGGGTGAAAAGGTGGATGGGGAAAATTTAGACACGGAGAAGTGTGATGCTGACACTGAGGATGCTGCAAGCGCCACAGAGACGGTTTCACCTCCACTGCGACCACTCAAAGTTAAAATCAAAATGCCCACAGGCAGCATCACAAGGACTGTCACTGGTGTGGCGCCTAAAAGAAGCGGAAGAGCCACCAGTAAGGGTGTGACTGCTCCAAAACCATCACCACAGCGTCATAACACAAGAGCCAAAAGGGAGTTACCGCAAGAAAGTCAGCTGACTGCAGTGGAGATGCTGCAGGATGCTTGCGCTGCCACACTAGAAGGTGCGAGTACAGTTAGAGAGAAAACCCCCGCTGACGCCAGGCCTAAAGTTTCCCCCACAGCAGTGAACATCACAAAAACTGCAGCTCTGCCCTCTATTACTACCTCCTCCTCCAGAGTCAGTGCGAGTACAGGCAACCTGCGCACCCTGGGCCAAAAAACTCTCAACAGTGGGGTGACACTACCTGCTTCTTTACCTCTGCTGCCCCCTCAAAGCAGCAGCAGGCCAGCATCTATAGTCAACAGCACTGGGGCCATCATATCAAAGAGCCAGACCAACTTAGTGGAAGCCTTCAACAAAATCCTGAATAACAAGAACCTGCTGCCCAGTTATAAACCAAATCTGAGCGCCCCTCTTCCTGCAGCGTGGGGCATTTCTCTACCTGCGCAGGTAAGCTCTCTTAGAAATTAAAGAATTAGTTGGTCAGCAGCTAAATGAAGCATTTGATATTTTTGTAAATCATTCGAGGTCAATAAGCTAAGTCTAAAAGCGGAACTCAGTTCTGCACAGTATTAATTTGATCTCTTTTATAAATGGTAAATGGCCTGTATTTATATAGCGCTTTTACTAGTCCCTAAGGACCCCAAAGCGCTTTACATATCCAGTCATCCACCCATTCTCACACACATTCACACACTGGTGATGGCAAGCTACATTGTAGCCACAGCCACCCTGGGGCGCACTGACAGAGGCGAGGCTGCCGGACACTGGCGCCACCGGGCGCTAAACAGCTACTGGTAAGAGTAGATGTTACAATTAAGCAATGAAAGTGTCAAAAAAGTGGAAATTCAACATTCCCAGAAACAACTGAAGGTTTTTGAAATTTTGCAAAAACATGAACATTTTATTCACAAAGTAGTAATGCTGTTTGCTTGTAGTTGAATCACTACATCTGCAGTTTTTCAGCTTCTTTTTCTTATTCAAGCCCAAAACAGATTAGATTTTTCTCATTGAAGTGCATTAAAGTCAGATTAAATGTCTGAGGTGGAAATGCAAACAACAACAGAGAGGTGATTGTCATTGATAGAGGATCTGGAGTTAAATGTCGTCACTGACTGTTCACATATGAGAGTAGATCTTCTGAGGATGTGGAAAGTTCTTCTCCGTGAGGGAAGACTAAAAATCCAGCAGGGACATTGACCTAGAGTGCTCTGCCAGCAGTTAATCAGAAGTGTAGCAAACTCTTATTCAGTGGTTTTACCCTGAAGAAGTTACCAACTTTAGTTACTAATAAGCAACATGGTTAATTTTTGTCACTCACTTACACAACACCACCTGGTGTATAACATGGTGAGAGAATACCAGTTTCACTTCTTTACAGTTTTGTCAGAATTCAAAAAGCTGGTCTTGAATGTTCCCTAGATGTGTAAAGCTTGATGCTTGTGACGTCTGGTTTCAATACAAAAACAAGGCAGCTAAATGCTAAAGTTCAGGCTTGAAAACAAGACTTCACAAAGCAACGGGTGACATCACAGTGACTATATCCATCATTTATATACAGTCTATAGCGCTAAGCAATTAGATTAAATTAAGAAAATCATGATTGTTTCACCGTTCAATCACAGACTGCTAATCAAGGGTTGAAAGTAGTTCTTTTAGTCATGTTATGTAAAGAGGCACGTTATCAGGTTAACACGGCTGAAAATGAAGATAAGCTTGATTAAAGCAGGAATCCTGACATTAGGAGCGTGTTTATATATAAAAAAAAAAAAAAGGACAGAAAATGTGGGCAGTATATCTCGCAATGGATTATTTTTCATACTCTGACATGTAATGCAAAGTGAGTATTTTTTCATTAGAACAAAGCTGTAGCATTGTTTAATATTATAGCTCTATGTCAGTTTGAGAAAGAGGATGTTTGATCCCCTGCAGGGTTACCGGTGTCTGGAGTGCGGTGACGCCTTTGCCCTGGAGCAGAGTTTAGCACAGCACTATGACCGGCGCTCGCTCAGAATCGAGGTGACCTGCAATCACTGCGCCAAACGGCTGGCCTTCTTCAACAAGTGTAGCTTGCTGTTACACGCCAGAGAGCACAAGGACAGAGGCCTGATCATGCAGTGTTCACACTTGGTCATGAAACCAGTGCCTGTGGATCAGATGATCAGCCAGCAGGAACCAACAGCAGCTGGTATGGGAATGTTTTTGTCTCCACTCCACTGTTTTGATTTTTGGATGTGCTTTAACTGCCTCTTCCATCCTTTCAACACCATGCTTTTAGGCCAGAACAACCCAAAGGCAGCACCCCAGGCACATCAAGCAGTAGCTAAGAAAGCAGAAGCAGTGCAGTACACAGGCAACAAATGTCCTGAGTGTCAGGCTCAGTTCTGCAGCAAAGAAGAGGTAGCCGAACATTTCCAGGAAATCAAGCCAGCACAGAGCACCGTAAGTCTCCATCGTGTATGGAAGAGGGTCAAGTAATTGAATTTAAATTTCTTTGACTTGCTAAATGGACTCAAACTTAATTCTTTCCTTTTTGGCTTCTCCTGTTTCCAGTCGTGCTCCGAGTGCTCGCCTCCCATGCTGCTACCCAACAGCTGCAGTGCAGCAGCTCATCAGCGCATCCATCAAGGCTCCTCTCCACATGTGTGTCCAGAGTGTGGGGGCACAGCCAAGCAGGCACAGTTCAGAACACATGTGGACGAGACCTGCTTGCACTTTTCCCGCCGTATTGGCTACAGGTGTGACGTCTCCCCATGTGATTGGTTTATTAAACCACTGCTACACCAGTCATGATTCCACTCTGCTGATTTTTTATTTATTTATTTTTAACTTTTCTCTTCTCCAGATGTTCTAGCTGCCTGGTGGTGTTTGGAGGTCTGAACTCAGTGAAGTCTCACATCCAGCAGGCTCACTGCGACATGTTCCATAAGTGTCCCAGCTGCCCCATGGCTTTCAAATCTGCTCCCAGCATTCAGAACCACATCACTGCCCAGCATCCGGGGCTCCCTGAAGGACAGCCAATGTATGTGCAGCACACAGAGTCTGAGTGTTCACGCTCGGATTTATTGCATCACTTTCTGTTTCTTTACCCCGAATTTCTTCCTTCACAGGCTGATCTATAAGTGTGTCATGTGTGACACAGTGTTTACCCACAAACCCCTGTTGCATGCCCACTTTGACACTCATTTAACCAATCAAAAGGTCCACGTGTTTAAATGCCCCGCGTGCACAAAGCTGTTTTCTCAGAGGAACTCACTGCTGGACCATTTCAAGGTATAACTGTTATAGTTGAGGTAGTGCTAAAATCTCGTCCTCTACTTACTCATTTTTTAAAAAAAAAAAACTTTTTAAAATCAAACTTTATTCTTGTTTCCATCAGACCCACAAGACTCCCAAATCAAAAGGAGAGCTACCTTTGCTTCCAGGTGGTGCTTCTCTGAAATTAGAGAGCTCTGATGGAGATGAATGGATGCGTAAAGACAAAGAAGAGAAGGTGAAGCCAGAAAAGATGAAGACCCCTTCAGGGTGGAGGTGTTCATCTTGTAACACGCGCTACACGGACCGGGAGGACTATATTACCCATATGGGTGAATTGCACGGCAAGGTTTGGAAGCCTCAAAAATCACAGCACCGTGTGCTGATAAATATGCAGATGAGTTCATTTATAATCACATCTGAAATGGTTACAGATTCAACATCAGTTAAGCATTTATAAGTTGTTGTTAGCTTTGTGGTGCAGTGGTTACCGCTGTTGCCTCACAGCAGGAAGGTTGTGGCTTGAAAGCTGCTGGGGGACTGAGGGTGTGGGTGCTATGCTTTCCTCCAGCAGTCCAAAGATATGTATGTTAGGTTAATCTAAACTGGCCATAAGTGTGAACATGAGAGTGTCTGTACCCCTAATTTGTTTATCCACACTCCTGGATACAAAGTACTGATTCATACATGAGCACATTATTTTGACAGTTTTTGGTTTTACATATGCACTTGATTGACATAATAAAACCTTTCAGCTTTTCATGTATTTTCAAACTGGGTTTTTGGAGACCTTGAACCTTTCTGTGTTGACTGTCACATCTATTTTATCTATAGCACATTTAAACAATAGAAGCTGATCCAGAGGTTTTTCACAGTTCATTTTTTTGGAAAGGAAGAAAAAAACATGATTAACACAGTTCAGTGGGATACATACTGAACCAGCGTTGACATTAATACGATCGATATGTGAATCGATCAGCACGCCTCTGTGCATGGCCATTACTCATTTATTTAAAACATTTCTGCATTCTCTCTGTTTCTGCACCCCTGGCTGTGAATCACTGGTTTAAAATGTCTGATTTAATCAAATCCTTTAATTTTTTTGTGTAGATTTTGAAGAAGTTTCCCTGCAACAAATGTGAGAGCTCCTTCACAACCACCTCCAGTCTGAGGCGTCACATCAGAGATAAGCACAAAGCCATGAACCGCAGCTTTCGCTGCCAGTGAGTAACTTCCCCACCCAACCTCTACTTCCAGGGAATTTTTTCTTTTCTGTTAAATGCACATTATAGGAATGGAAAACCCCGCTGTTCAGTACCAGTGAATCCTATGCATTTCTGGTTATTTTTGGACCACAGCTTTTGAATTTATTAGTGAAAGAATAACAATCATCACCTCAGTATAAGGAATAATAATCACAACCTCAAAATAAGGACTCACAGATATCAGAAAATTTGTTTGCCATAGCCTTCCTATTTTGTTTGTACTTGCTCTGCATGTTAGACTGGGAACAACCAACAACTTTTACCCCACAACGTTTTTTTTTTTTGTTTGTTTTTTTTGTGGGGCGATCGTGGCTCAAGAGTTGGGCGTTCGCCTTGTAATCGGAAGGTTGCCGGTTCGAGCCCCGGCTTGGACAGTCTCGGTCGTTGTGTCCTTGGGCAAGACACTTCACCCGTTGCCTACTGGTGGTGATCAGAGGGCCCGGTGGCGCCAGTGTCCGGCAGCCTCGCCTCTGTCAGTGCACCCCAGGGTGGCTGTGGCTACAATGTAGCTTGCCATCACCAGTGTGTGAATGTGTGTGTGAATGGGTGGATGACTGGATATGTAAAGCTATACAAATACAGGCCATTTACCATTTACCTTTTTTTTTGAAGGATTAACTAGCATTTTATTGATTTCTATTGTGGTGCACATCAAACACACCCCCACTAGCTGGTAACAGTGTTGGTTATGTTGTAGGCTTTATAAAGATTCACCATAGCCATTACTCCCTAATGTGGGATTTATATACTTATATAATGTCCACTGTAGGTTCATCCTAACTGTAAACTCTACACTGCTTAATGTTTAATTTATGGTACCGCAGTTGTGCCCATTAGTGTACGTATTTGCAAAGGCAAGTGTGCTTCCCCGCAGACTCCCAAATTCCCAACTGCATCCTGCTTGATGTGAATAAGGCTGACTTGTTGAAGTAGGCTGCAATGGGGAAGGAAGCAGGTGAACAGCAGAGTTCACCAGGAATTGGATAAGCATGAACAGACTCATTTTAAATAATGTTGCCATTGTACTTTTTCCAGATGTTGAATCTAAAGGTGGTATGTGTATGAAGCAATGTGAGACTTCACTGATTTCATGTGGTGACACAAAAATTGTTGAGCAGAAGGTTTAATTGTTCCACAATTATGAAAGCTTACAAGCCTGTAAGCTTTCATGTTTTGGGCACCTCATATACTTTTGTCAGACCCTGGTCCCCAGTGCAAGTTTTGGGAAGCTCGTTGTAAACTCCTGAATACTAACTTTAAAAACTCTTAAATGTATGAAGTCATAACAGAGGACAGTTATGAATGTAATTTGGTGTGTGTGTGTGTGTGTGCGTGTGCACGCGCAGGTTTTGCACTGAAGGTAAGAAAACCTTCAGCAGCAGAACGATGTTGGAGAGGCACCTTCAGCTGAGGCACAGCACAGAAACTGCAAGCCAGAAAACCACAATGGTAAGCCAGCAGTAATCCGATCACACAAGAAGTCAAACAGTAAGTATTTTTTACTAAAGTTTGTATCTTGACATCTCAGAGTGGTGAAGATGAAGCTGACAGTTCATCGGAACAGGACAGCAGTTTGGGGGCTCGCAAGAGACGGAGAGGAGCCGTGAAGGTGGAGCAGAATGAAGAGTCCACAGACAGAGTTAGTCCGGGGAAGAAGCTACGGTCCTCTTCCTCCTCAGCTCTCGCTCCGTCCTCTCTTCCCGAGTCTGGGTTTCGGTGTGCCGTCTGCGGCTTCACCTCAGAGGAGAAGGTGGCGTTCCTGGAGCACATCAGCCAGCACAGGCGCGGAGGCATGGACGACGGTGGCCTGCAGTGTCTCCAGTGTGGCGCCTGCTTCGCATCCACCTTCTCACTGTCACGCCATCGCTTCATCACCCACAAAGTGAGAGATGTGGTCAATGACAACCAACAAGCACCCAGTGTGCACCTGTCACCCTCCGTTGGAAATAGTAGGCACCACGAGGAAAAGAGTTCTCTGAATGGCTCTGCACCAGCATCACCCTCCACTCAGCCCTCCACAGGAGAGGGGAAAGAGGAGGAGGGAGCACTGGCCTGTAAGGTGTGTGGTAAACACTTTGACAAGGTCACAGATCTGAATACACACTTCAGAACTCACGGTATGGCTTTTATCAATGCGAGGAACGCAGGAAAAACGATCTGAGATGGCAAACATGAATATGTCATGATTAAGAGTACTCACAAGTGCCTTTCTGTTACCGAGTACCGGTTAAAGTGCGAGTTCTGCTCTGATTTTACCAAAGACTACCAATATAGTCTGAAAACGTGAAATGTTCAGATGCGATTCTCATTGTTCCAGACGAGCTTTTGTGACACTCAGGATCTGATGCTGTGCTTCTGTGTTTAGTTAATGTAATGAAATTAGAGTTTAGTCTGTTTCCCTCACAATCATGTGCCTGCAGAGGCCGGTGAACACTGTTCTAACCGTGCTGTGATAACGATGGCCGTTGAATGAATATGCTCTTTTTTTTTTCCTATTTTTTTTTTAAAGCAAACTGTTGCAGTGATTTTGATGCGTTTCTTTGAATTTATTGCCAGTCATTTTTCAAAGCATGCTGTCTCTTTCAGTTCATTCCCAGCTTAAACTGCAGCCGCTGGCTTCTCTACATTTTAGTTTCAATTTACAGATACTTAAATTTCGCTTTTCTTGACTATTTTCACTGACTATTTCTGCACTGAGCTGAAATGGAAAAGTACACGTTTGTACTTTTAGAAGATTCCCCCTGAATTTTGCTTTGAGTCACACTGCTGAAAGTTTTTCATTAGCTTTCGCTTAACTTTGCAATATATGCTTGCATATAGTGGAATCATGGTGGTGTCATCCCTGAATGAAAGCAGCAATAATTAAGGCCACCAATACTTTACTGCATATGTGCAATAAAGCATTGGTGCTTTGGGATTAGTTTTGAGAAAAAAAAAAACTTAACTTAAAATAATGTACACTTAAAGGCCACATATTACCGTTATTGATATTATCCTTGAAGTCTTTACACATTTAGATGCTGAAATAAATGCGGACCAAAAATTTCTGGAAATTTTTCTAAGAACTTTTGACTATGCTTTGGAAAATGTTAAGCAATAATCTGACTCGCAGACACACTATTTGTAGGGGTGCAACTTTCTGATGCATTGAAATCAACGTTTAATTCCTTATAAATTGAATGTATTTATATCAGATTGAGTAATTTATTCAGTGAGCAAGAGGTGGAAAGTGAAATTGTTTTTTGTTTTTTGGTATGCGGGCCATATGTTTACCTAAATCTTGCTTTATGGAATTACTGTAAATGGAAGATTGTTATATATGCATTTTGTCTAAAGTCCTTGGAACGGCTAAAAGATTAAAACTATTGTTCCCCATAACCGACTACACGTTCTCTCGTGGTTCTTTCACCTATAGGTGTCAACGTAGCTTCCTCATCAGTTCAGAGAAACTGCAAAATCGGCATGTTTAACACAAGTATTCTAAAAAAATCTGAAAGGAGGAATAAGTGCCAGTTTGATCGAGACGCCTGGTTATCTTGTTTAGAGGATGTTTATTCAGTACAGATGTAATGCAGATTTATTAATTTGGTAGCTCAACAAATGTTGCACCACCTCAGGTTTTGTCACTACTGAAGAATACTCCCAATAAATTTAATCCTACCTTAATCAAATAGAGTTCACAGCTGAGGTTTGTAGGGTGGATTTATGAACTTTCATGTATTAAAACCATAAACCATAGATGGATGTTTGTATTTTCTGTCCTGATGTTTTGGTTGGATTTCATTTTTGTTTTGTTTTGTTTTTAAAGGAGCTGCTATACTTTTTCAGCTGATCACTCTCTTGTTGAGGCTGGCAGCTCACAAAGATCAAACACTTGCTTTTAACTGCAGACTATTTTGCATATTTACATTTGCAAAGGTATTTTTATTTCTAAAACATGGGTATTTTTTTGTTTTAGGTTTTTCTTTTTTTTTCTTTTTTTCCATTTTCTCGAAAAAATACAAATAACTGAATTTAATTGGTTTTGGAAAGGTTGAAGCCAAGATGTTCAGCCATAAAACAAAATTGTCTTCAAATTAGAAAGGCTGAATGAACGTCTACATGTGGGTGATTTCATAATGTGATCCTCAGTTGTAACTTTGCATTAACGTTCAGACAGGCTGCAAGTTCTGAGCTATTTCTCACCACCATCCATGAATAATATCAATAGACAGCTAACAGTTTTTTTTTTAAAAAAACTGTCAAAGTTAGCTCTCCCCTGTGCGTGTTTAGCATTGATAAAACAATTTCAAACCAATCATTTCAGAGAAAGAGGGAAAAAAAGTCACTTGTAACTTGGTCATTTCTTTCAACAAACTTCACTGTTGGCTGCTGGCGTAACAATAACGTTTATTAAGTTGAATCATTCTTCGGTTTTTGTCAGTAAATATCAACTTTTCAAAAAACAGTCTCATACCGAGAACATCTGAAAATTAAACATGAAATATTTCTCTGCAATTAATAAAATATATTTTCTTATTAACACATAACACAGTAAAGGAACTCTAACACATCTCAGAAGGTCATCTAATCATGTGAGCTACAGTCACAAACATGTATAGATTATCATAAAACATCAATCTGTGCAAACGTCTTCAACACTAAATAAACCTGAAGAATTGCTGAACTGTTTTTTTTTGTTTTTTTTTTATTTTTATTATTAATATAGGTCTGTAATTAGCTTAAGCAGATGGATGTGATGACTCACAGCAGGAGAAACCCAATGAGAAGCAAGAGAAGGGGCTTCATGAAGGCTGAGAGCCCCTCTGCACCCAGCGATGGAGCTCCTGGACATAGCAGTGAAATATAAAGATTTCTCAGTGATAATATTCAAAGGTCATTAAAACTAAAGTCTAATATTTACATATTGATATATAAATATATCATAATAATTGTTATTATATTGTTAATAAACAATTTAAGTCATATTTATGTTGAAAACACTCTGAAATTAGGTTTTTCAGAATAAGCCAAGCCTACATGGCAGCGTTTAATGGCAGGATGAAATTTAACTTGTTCCAAATACTTCAAAATATTTAGATGACGAAGAACGTGGGAATTAAATGCTGTGCAAATTTGTGTTTTTACCTGATTGAACAGCTCTTTGTGCCTGGTTACGAAAACCAGTTAGAGCCGTTTCAACTGTGTCAAGTTGATCATTATTCAACAGATTTCGCTGTTCAGTGGTCACCATTGCTGCATTGTCAGGCCCAAGGGCCTCCAGCTGAGCAGCAGAGAGTACCTGCAGGGAAAACAGGCATACAACATTTAATAAAATAAAAGTCCTGCATTTAAAATTTGTACTGACATATATTCACACACGTAGAACAAGCGAACTTTAATTTCAATGTTATTAGTGATGCATTTATCCTCTTCATAATGACAATATTTGTTGTCTTTCACTGTACCCTGTGAAAACCTTTATCTGCCTTATTGTAACTAATTACATTTTTATGATCTGCTTTGAAATGGAGTGAGCCTAATAAAAGTAAAACATAGTATACATTTGAGCTCAGTCCACCTGAGCTCAAATTTTCTCTTATAAAATATTGGTAAAAATATCAATTAAGGGTTTTTGTATGTAGGCCTATTTCGGCACGGCCCAACACTCGAGTGAATGTATTTGTTAAATCTGGCCTCTAGGTTTGGCTTCTAGCTTAAAAACAATAGTAGGAAATAAAAAGCTGCTTACAGCAAAATTGTTTGGAGGGATGAGTGGGATACACGTCCTGCTGACAAATGGAAAGACAGATGGGTCCAAAGAAGCCAGCTCCGATGCATCCAGCCCAGCTTAGGGACACAGATGAAAACATTACCAAAAGTGAAAGCTAATTTCTCTCCCAGGTGACACTTTACAGGTATTTCTATGAAATATTCCAATGGGGGTTTTTTTTGTTTGCAGATATTATCTTACCAAGTATGTTGCCCAAGTCTGCAACCTGTGGTTCTGTCCAGGTGCTGGGTTTCCCAAATGCAGCCACAGCTAGAGTTTTTAATTGCTGTAAAATCTGAAAGGAGCACTTAATACCATCCATCGAGCCCACAGCCCTCCTGTGACAAACACAAACTTTCACACATCGTGCAATTGTGACTCTGTATCATTGTGCAGCTCTTTAAAGTTAAAATAATCTTAGCATCACTACCTGTGAACGAGTCTACTCTAAAAAAAGGTTTGTTTATGCACCTGACCAGAAAGAAAGTATTTATGAACTATTTATGATCACTGCTTCAGAAATAAGAAGACATCACAGCTAAAAATTAAAAAAAAAGAAACTTTTAAAAAGTCTTGAATGAGTGGCAGAGGTTAAGATTTCTTTTATCTGCATATGACAGGATATCACTTGAATTTTCACTTCTCAAAAGTACTTTCACTACTGTTGCAGAGGTGGGAGGAGATGGGCTGTGGGCAGTCACGGATCATTAGATTAACAAAAAATAATCTGTGAAAATAAGAGCCTGGAAAAATGGGTGACTTAAATAAAATGAAAAGTGAGATGTGCGGTGGACAAACTTGAAGGCGCTGATGTTGAGCTGTTTGATCTCGCTGGAGCTCAGGCCACAGATGAGCCGGTTCAGTGATACCATCTCTGCAGCTCCCAGCTGCTGCGCTTTCAGATTGTTATATTTGGCAATTCCCCTCCACAACGACTCCATCTATTGGCACATGAGTCATGTCATGTGTGTAATCGATATAGCGGTGAGCATGCAATGCTGTTTCTATACTTCACCTGTGATTGAGTCCACCCACAGCGGGAAATTCCCTCTACAATATCCATTGGCAAGGGGAGATTCTCCAGGTCAGAATTAGAAAAACCCTGATTTATACATTCAAGCTGTATGACCACGCCCTCGTTCATCTGTGACACGGGGCCAAAAGCCTAAAGAAATATACAGAAATATTCACACTAACACAAAATAACTAAATATAGGATTTCTACATACAGACCAGCAAATGCAACCTTAAGAAGTTACAGATTGCGTTTTAATTTTGACACCAGAAGAGTGCAGCGTTTTATTTGTTTGGATATTTACACAGACGTTATTCCTCTCTAACTTCCATTAAGCTGCGGAGCAAATTATACCTAGGTCAGTTTATCAGTTAAGACAAACAGGGATAATAACTGCTCAATTGGATCTTGGTTCAATAATATTAAAATATTGATATTCAAAATGTACACCTTAACTTTCATTAGTGAAGCTGTATTAATTATTATTAATTGTGGGAAAGTGGAAAAAAACTTTTATGTTCCACCTTGATTTACAATAACTTTTTATTACTGTGGCAATCTCACTGTGAGTGCCCGAATCAAAGCCAACCGTTCAAACTAGAAATGCTGGAAAGAAAAAACAGACTGGCGAATGAACGAAACCAAGATGACTGTGTCTCACTGTACCTCAGTAGCTTTTTTGCTGAGCACAGCCAGTTGATCTGCACTGTAGTTCGGGATTTCTCCAAGTATTTCTACAGTGGCCAGGAAAGTGCTGTTTGACATCTTATCCAGCTCTCCTGCTGACCAGTACACATTATCCATTCCCAGTTCTTGAATCAAATTCTCAGTGGGTTCTCTCAGGATCTCTACAGGTATAGACAATATAATCATAAGGCTTTTTAAAAACCACTTTAAATAAAATGTATTTTAATTCAAACTAAAAACTAAACTGTGGCAGAGATTCAAATAAAAAGTTACGCTGCTATTACCATGATCAGTGTTGCTCTTGCTGTTAGAGACACAAGAACTACAAAAAACAGAAATATAAAACTGAATTGTTGCAAAACAGATAAAGCACGCCTCCTTCTCACCCCTCTTTTTACGTGTTGCATTTGATCTAGTGGTGGTAAGAGCAAAGATTTTCTTTTTCAGGGCATCTGAAGGATCAGAGGACAGTGACTTTATGTAACGAAGAACATCCTTCATCCAAGGCTAACGGAGATACAGAGAGGGACAACATCAAGAAAAACTGAAAATATATATCCATTTTTAATCACAAGCAGGAGAGTCACTTCTGAGTTCTGAGTGACTTAATAATGAACATGACAAAAACAAACACAAGATGAGCTGCATGTAATGGACAAGGCAGATACGCACTTTGTTGGGTAGAGCAGACGTGGCAACCTTATCACAAAGAAGAAGGGGACCGACTGATTCCACAGTGTCCTCGGTCCAATCAGAAGAATTTCTACAGATGTTTTAAAAAAGTACACAAGACTACTACTTTAGCTTTTTTGTTTGGCTCTATACAAAACATGTATGTATGCATGTATGTAAGCTGGATGTCACACACACAAAGCACACTGGCTTTGTTCCCCTTATTCACTCAAAAAGAAAGCATATATATATATATATATATATATATATATATATATATATATATAGCCCCAAGTGCGATAGGAGAGTTGAGTGCCAGAGGAACTGACCTGAAAAATAGGATCATGGCCAAGCTTGAAACCTGGATCCCCCGTAGCCGGTTACCAAGATTACGTGAAGTACCCTCAGAAGGTCTGCTAGATGATGTTAATGCAGCACTACGGGCAATACCTACAACCACGATTACCGACACTAACAAGCTGATCTACAATACGGCAGCAGTGATCAGTGAGATGCTTGGCTACAAGTTGAACAGCCACAAGGGGCAGTACCCTCCATGGAGAAGGAGGCTAGAGGGCAAGATCAAAGTAGCACGGAGGGAAGTTAGCCAACTAACGGAGTTGCAGAAAGGTGCGACAAATAAGGTGCCTAAGAAATACAGCAAGCTGTCCATACCTGAGGCCTTGGAAACTGCCAAGCAAAGACTCACAGCCTTGGCCAGCCGCTTGAGGAGGTACACCAGAGAGATAGAAGGCAGGAGAATAAACCAGCTGTTCTCCACAGAACCAGCAAAGGTGTACTCTCAGTGGCAAGGGAACAATAAGAGAACAGCACCACCAAGGCTGGAGACGGAGCAATACTGGAAGAGCATATGGGAGAAGGACGCAACCCATAACGGCAATGCTCAGTGGCTAGAGGATCTGAGGGCAGACCACAGCGACCTCCCTGAACAGGGTCCAGTAACCATCACAGTGGCAGATATCCAAGAAAGGGTCTCCAGTATGAAGAGTTGGACAGCACCAGGGCCCGACATGGTTCACGCCTACTGGCTGAAGAAGCTGACTGCACTCCACGAGCGTCTGGCAGCACAAATGAACCAGCTACTAGTTAACGAAAGACACCCGGAATGGCTAACTGAAGGCCGGACGGTCCTGATCCCCAAGGACCCCAAGAAGGGACCGGTCCCCTCCAACTACCGACCAATAACCTGCCTCAGTACTACATGGAAGCTCCTGTCAGGCATCATATCGGCTAAGATGAACAGGCACATGGGTCAATACATGAGCGGGACACAGAAAGGAATTGGCAAGAATACCAGAGGTGCAAAACACCAGCTACTGGTAGACAGAACAATCAGCCGAGACTGCAAGACCAGACTGACCAACCTGTGCACTGCCTGGATTGATTACAAGAAGGCCTATGACTCAATGCCCCACAGCTGGATACTGGAATGCCTAGAATTGTACAAGATCAATGGGACCCTAAGAGCCTTCATCAGGAACTCAATGGGGATGTGGCGTACAACACTAGAGGCCAACTCCAAGCCCATAGCACAAGTTACCATCAAGTGCGGGATCTACCAAGGAGATGCTCTGTCCCCACTGCTGTTCTGCATAGGCCTGAACCCCCTCAGTGAGATCATTAACAAGACTGGCTACGGATACCGACTACGGAACGGAGCAGTTGTCAGCCACCTCCTGTACATGGATGACATCAAGCTGTATGCCAAGAGTGAACGAGACATCGATTCACTGATCCACACTACCAGGCTATACAGCAATGACATTGGAATGTCGTTCGGACTGGAGAAGTGTAGTCGGATGGTAACAAAGAGAGGGAAGGTAGTCAGAACTGAGGGGATTGAACTACCAGAAGGCAACATTGCAGACATAGAGGACAGTTACAAGTACCTGGGGATCCCGCAGGCAAATGGGAACCATGAAGAGGCCGCTAGAAAGGCTGCAACCACCAAGTACCTGCAGAGGGTCAGGCAAGTCCTGAGGAGTCAGCTGAATGGTAAGAACAAGATTCGGGCCATCAACACATACGCCCTGCCCGTGATCAGGTACCCTGCTGGGGTAATAAGCTGGCCAAAGGAGGAGATAGAAGCCACTGACATAAAGACAAGAAAGCTCCTTACCATGCATGGAGGGTTTCACCCCAAGTCCAGCACCCTGAGGCTGTACGCTAAGCGGAAGGAAGGGGGCCGGGGACTGGTGAGTGTCAGCACCACAGTCCAGGATGAGACAACGAACATCCAAGAATACATTGGGAAGATGGCCCCAACTGACCGAGTGCTCAGTGAATACCTCAGGCAGCAGAAACCCAAGAAAGAGGAGGGAGACGAGGAACCATCATGGAAGGACAGGCCCCTGCACGGTATGTACCACCGGCAGATAGAGGAGGTGGCTGATATCCAGAAATCCTACCAGTGGCTGGACAAAGCTGGACTGAAAGACAGCACAGAGGCACTAATCATGGCAGCACAAGAACAAGCTCTGAGTACAAGATCCATAGAGGCTGGGGTCTATCACACCAGGCAAGACCCCAGGTGCAGGCTGTGTAAAGATGCCCCAGAGACAATCCAGCACATAACAGCAGGGTGCAAGATGCTAGCAGGCAAGGCATACATGGAACGCCATAACCAAGTGGCCGGCATAGTGTACAGGAACATCTGTGCCGAGTATAACCTAGAAGTCCCGAGGTCAAAATGGGAGATGCCCCCAAGGGTGGTGGAGAATGACCGAGCTAAGATCCTGTGGGACTTCCAGATACAGACGGACAAAATGGTGGTGGCTAACCAACCGGACATAGTGGTGGTAGACAAACAGAAGAAGACGGCCGTAGTGATCGATGTAGCGGTTCCGAATGACAGCAATATCAGGAAGAAGGAACACGAGAAGCTGGAGAAATACCAAGGGCTCAGAGAAGAGCTCGAGAGGATGTGGAGGGTGAAGGTAACGGTGGTCCCCGTGGTAATCGGAGCACTAGGTGCGGTGACTCCCAAGCTAGGCGAGTGGCTCCAGCAGATCCCGGGAAAAACATCGGAGATCTCTGTCCAGAAGAGTGCAGTCCTGGGAACAGCTAAGATACTGCGCAGGACCCTCAAGCTCCCAGGCCTCTGGTAGAGGACCTGAGCTTGAAGGATAAACCGCCCGCAGGGGCGTGCTGGGTGTTTTTTTTTTTTATATATATACATATATATAAAAACTTCATGTTATATTCAGTAAGAACCATAACTTTTCTGGAAGCCTTGTGCATCTTTTATAAACAGTCTATGGTCTTTCTTTGTGTTAACTTTAATGCTCATTAGGAGGGTGTCCTACCCAAAGGTCTGGTGAACCATCTTAATGATATCTGCCCTGTATTGTTGAGGAATATGTTTGCAGGAAGCCATCTCCTGGAAAGCGGAGTTGAGGACATCAGGGTTCATTAGACGCAGCTGGGAAGGCTGCAGCTCACATACGAGGGGCCCTAGCTTGGGCAGATCACCACCGGTGAGGCTGGATAAATCTGTCCCCTACAAAAACACAGCAGACATCTCTAACTGCTGTTGAACAAGCGGATCAATTTATTAGATAATACTTATTGTTACTATGTGTATCCTTGAGTGTACATTGGTTAGGCAGAACAGGGCTTTCTTGGTGAGTGCAGGACGAGACGGGGAATTAAGAGGCAAAGAGCTGATGTTGGCTTCTTCCATCTTGTCAAGGAAAATAGGACAGACAGAACTAGGCAAATCGTCCACATCTGAAGGGCTACGATAAAAGGAATGAGAAAACAGATTTCAACACAAACTTAAAAAAATCTAAACAAACTTTAAACTAGTAAATACACCATTTGCTTACAGCAGGTGAAGAAGCAAAGCTGAAGGAATCTTATCCAGTTCCTGTTCAGTGATGGTTTTGAAATAGTCTGCTCTCTTTTTCACCAAAGTTGCAAAAAGTTTTTTGGCAGCACATCCTGCCTAGAAATATGTTTGTTATAATAGTTATTCTGTGCGGACTGCACACACTATGTAAAGACAAGATGTTTATGTGTGAGTAAATACCTACCTGAACTTTGGAGAGCCACTCTGGAGACTCTGCCATGGCCAAAGCCATTTCCATTACACCGCTGTCAGGAGCTTCATTAATCATCTTACAGGTTATGCCCTGAAGGACCGAACGCATCTTCCTGTGTTAGACAACAATGTTTCAGATGAAGGAGCAACAAACACAGTAACAAGAACATGACAATAACTTAAGCACCAAAGAAAATTGTAAACCTGCATTAAAGGCTTTGGTAAAGATCACACGATAATCTTAAAGAGCTTCACAGAAACAACTAAATGAATAAAATTAAGTAGTAAGGAAATTTATGGTGCAGTGAATTAGATTTTATAGTAGTCTGCAGAAAAAAAAACATATCAGTACTGGGGGCTCTTGGTCTTAATGTGGTTGTACTTTGCATTCACACAGGTGCTCCTAGATATGATCAAATAAGTCACAAATGTAAGTGAAACACTTGCGTTTACATGGCAGAAAGTGAGGGCCAAAGAGCTGTAGACTAATGCGTTAACGAGCTAACTGTGCCAACACACTGATGCCGTGCAGCCCCACGCACAGGGCGATCCGCAATAACTCGTTAATGGAGATTTGCCGCAATAATGCAGTTATTTTAACAAGATTAACGCTGACAGCACTAATATGTATATATATATATATATCTATATATATAGATATATATAGATATATATATATATATGCATGTATATTCTATGAACCGTTTCTGTGTACAAATATTTGTCAGACTTTGCATAAACATAAAAACTTGGGTCTATTCTTATATTTGCAGTGACAATCTCAGCAGCATATTTGTACTATTTATAAGCTCTGCAATCTGTTCACGTGCATTACGCATTCAATGAAAAGCAATAACATTGACAGGTTGCTCTAAGGCAGTAATGTATTCTCTCTGTACTTGTAATCCTTCAAAAAGGTCAAAGGACTGCCAATAAAAATGATCCATGAGGGTGGCAGTGAGTCAATAGGCCAATTCAGGTGCTTCAGCAAGAACCTATATGGACAAGTTTAGACAGAGAGCTCTAAATCTTAAATGAATACAATGTTTTCTGTTACAGTTAAGTCATGTTACCACTTGTGGCAAATATCCAGGTATAGAGAAATATTTCTGAGATTTGCTGATGAATCAAGTAATAAAGTCAAGTGCTTTAAGCAAAAACTGTAGAAACGATTAGGTGAATAAATTCTTTGGATGCACTTTCTGTTTTTCTATTAGAAGGATTTTTTTTTGCCAAAAAGAGTTTCAGATATTTTGTCAGCAGCATACTTCTCTCACCTAAATTGAAGCTGTTTTAGGTCAGCCATCTTCTTTGCCAGGTATGCTGCCTGAGTAAGAACACACCACAAGTGGCACCATTTTTTGAGTAAAAAGAGAAAATCACAAAATCAGTCATATACTTACTACAGCAATGCATGGATGGTAACAGTAAATAAATTAGAAAACTCAACAAAATAATACAAAGAAGCTGCCTAAGGCATACTTAGCATCACTACCTGTGACCGAGTCCAAGTTTTGTTTGTCACTTGGTCCAAAGAGGTGACATTTGCATCGGCCAAAATGTTAATAGAAACGACGTTAAGTAACTGGGAAGACAACTTTGGCACCAGCGCAGGAGGATGCATTTCCTTAAGCATCTACAGGAAAACATTTAATTCTTTTAAGAATATGTTTAGAAATTAAATCAAAGAAAGAATACATACTTTTTGTTTAAGACACAATGTATTTGGTGTGATGAAATGAAGAAACATGAAGAACTCACCCCTACCAGCATGGCCATTAGCTGTCCCCTGCTCAGTCGTTTGGAGATGTTCTTTAGGCCCTCTGGCTCATTCAGGACCTCTACAGCTTTTACCTGTTTCAGTATACAGTTTGGCAAACCTTCTGCAACGGGCTGAAGTTTCATCAGCTCCATCCCGGATATCTGTTTACACTGAGGCGGAACAGAATGAGGTAAGTATCAAGCAATGAGGACAGCTATCTGACACAAGCCGTCAGCTGAATCCACCCACTTTCTTTTCACCCAAATGTTTCTCGATAAGAGCATGCAGCTGGCTCCTTGTCCATCGGATGTTGGGTCCCAGATTTTTGAGAGCCTGTGTGAGACTGGTGGCAGGGATTGCAGCAATTTCTTTGGCAGACAATGCAGTAACAGTACTGCTTAAGTCTCGTATTATTTGAGCAGGGCTTGACAGTGACCTCAGAGAACTGAGAAGCCGTGTCTTCAGCTTGTGTTTTGGGAAGGATAAAAGAGAGAACGAGTAATTATGACACTATTGAGATTCAAGAAACAATTCAAATCTTTGATCAAAGAAGATAAATGTGAAAGTTTGGGTAAGCGTAAGTGAAAAATACCCCTTTGATTTGGGAGCTGTCACACTGGTCCAGTTGAGAGAGGAGTTTCCCACTGAAGTTAGCATTCAACTCTGGGGGATCATAATAGCAAGCCAGTGGGCCAAGTCTGTGGAGATTCAAATACCAGACAACGTAGTGATTATTTCAAATCCTTCACACATTTTTGTGTGAAACCTTGTGTTTCTTTCTGTCCCTATAAGATCTAAGATCAGAAACCTCAGTGATGTTGTGTTATTTTGGTATGTAGCGGGTAAAGTAAAACCACTCGGCAGTCTTTTAAAAAATGACATGACATGTTATGTACAACTAGATCCTTTTCCTGAAATGCTTCTTATCACTTCTTTCACAGCAGACATGTTAGAGCAAAAAAGAAGAAGACTCTGGGCTTTCCCCATAGTGACAAATCAATATTTTTACTGTTAACACCTGCACCTGCTAATGTACATCAATAATGTATACACACTTTTCCACATGTTCTGGAAACTCCTGTGAACTGAAGCACTCTTGGATTCTATGGAGCAACTTCTTACTCAGAGTGGGGTTCATCGTGGTTTTGAACTTAGCTGAAGAGAAAAACTTGCATAGCTAGAAGACAAAGCAAAGCAGACCAACCAGGAAAAAATTATAACCTTGTTGTTTTTTTCTCTTCCATGTCTTATTTCTTCTTTATCCTTCTCTTACCTCTACTTTAGAAGAATAATTAACATCACTTGGTGGTAAATAGGACAGGTAGGGTCCCAAAATAGTCAGTGCTTCCAAATTCAGCCATTCCAGTGAAGGGGAGCAGATATCCACATGCTCTATTAATAAATCAAGGTTTTACAATGCACATTTATACTTATCAGAAGCGCAACGAGAGAAATGAGGTAGAAAACAAGGCATCTTAATTGCCTCTTAAAATGTATTTGCGAGACTGTGGTGTGTTGGTGGATCTGTCTGTATGGTCATTTAAATTTTACTAAATTGAAACAGAAATTGTTCAAATGGGATAAAACTACAAATTAAGGTTTAACATAGATCAGAGTCAGGGTTTTGCAGGTTCTGGGTATAATGGAAGTCCCAACGTAAGTAACATGAGTCAATTTACAGTTTTTCTCACATAAAAAATGCCATCAAACTGTAATAGCCTCTGAAGTTATGCTAACAGAACTGTATGTGTGTACATAGATTTTATCAATTGATTTCTGACTTTTCTTACTTAATGTTGCGTAAACCCATGGCTTTATTGAACAGTTGAAGTAGTTTTGGGTGATCTGATCTTTCGCCCATTCAGCCACACGAGTCCTTTGACCAGGAGGTATGCGATCATACATACTCTTCAACATGTCCATCCTGGAAACAACACCAGGTTTATTTATAGGAAAGGTTATGAAAAAGCCAGATAATATTATTCCATAAAAGCATACTCACATGTTTTTTAGCTTTGGGATATCTACGTTCATCAGAAGTTTTGTTTTTAGGAAGGGCATAAGCCCCGCCATAGGTGTAACAGCCCACATCAGTTTTCTGTAGTCATTTGAGTCCATGCTGTTTTTATCCTGTGTGGTCAAAGTTGCCCAGGAAAGAGGGGCTGCAAACGCTTGCATATAACATCCAGAATCCTCCTAGGAGAAAAGGATAGATGGCAGACATGATAAGACTGTTAAAAAACAGTAACAATTTATCCATTGCATTTATTTTTTGGGGGGAGGGTTTCCCTTGCCTTTGATATGCCACCAGAATAGTTTCTCATCACCTCAATCATGCCTGGAAGATTGCTGCAATTCCACATCTGGTTAGTCTATTAACAGACAGACAGAAAAAACATTAACGGTCAGAACTGCACAACAAAAAATTCATACTGACTATTAATAAGACAATAAGCGCTGCTTTAAATAATCAGTGACTTTAATGACTAACCTGGTACTCATAAAAAAATGAATTACATGTTTCAGTTAATACAGAGTGCATCAAAAAGAATCATCCGATTTCAAAAGGCTATATTTTTTAAGGAAATGGAGATAGATTATACAGTATGTGTGATTATGGGTGTATGGATGTTTATATTTTCAAACCATTTTTTGTGAAATATCCACGGGGAGTTGACCAAATGACTTCATGTTTGTTCCTGTAGTGACTGAGGTCAGGAGATGACGAAAAGTGGAAAGGAGGGCGTTCGACTGGTTAGCATCTCTGTTCTGCACAGAACCACTAAGGCTAATGAGAGAGCAAATAAAAGCTGATGAGAATAAATGTTTTCACATATGAAATATACCAAATATCCTTTGATTAACTAGACACATTTGACCAGGCAAAACCATATTCTTAAGATGGAGTTAAATACCAATGTCATAGCTTATCAATAAGTTATTTACTAACATTTTGCAGCAAAAAGCAAAAGCAAATCTTTTCTTTACACTTATTTATGAAAATACTGGCAACCACCAGTGTTACCCCTCAGCCTCCTCGTAGACACATGTATGGTACCAATTTTAAAATCTTATGTCACCTTGTTCTGAAGTTCACTAGCTGGGACCGAATCCTCATTTTTAGGTTTAACGGCAGATAAGCGTTGAAGGAGTATGTCTCCAAGTTTTAGACTAGTTGGTTAGTTACATTTCTTTTCCTTGTTTATGCACAAAATTGATAAAGAATAACTTGAGGGACAAAAAAGACAAGAGAACTAAATTATTCCCAATTATCACGTTCAAAAGACTTACAGAAAACTTACTCTGACCTCGGGGTCGAGATCACTCAGATTCAAACTTGTCCAAGATTTATAGTAGATGCACCTATGGTATCAGTTTAAAAATCCCACATTGCCTCGTTCTTGAGTTATTGCATTCACAACATTTTCAGAAAACTTGACCTCTGGCCTTTGACCTTTAAGTCGAGGTCACTGAGATTTGAGCTTGTCCGCAATTTTTAGTAGATGCATCTATGGTATCAATTTGAAAATCTACGGTGACTTTTTTCTTGAGTTATGGAAATCACAAAGAGTTTCAGTGGGGTGACGACAAAAAGTGGATAAGCATAAAGAAAAATATTACACAACAGTCCAAATAAGTGTGATAACTGAAGTGACCACTTGATTCTTCAGGACAGCAACAAAATACAAAAACGAATTACCTGGAGTTGAAGACACTGTTGACCTGCATCAAATTAGGCTCTGGGTATCCTGTAAAATCAAACCATTTGCCACATATCAGTTGTGGCTCATATTACAGAATGTGGTCAGGGTACTCACACTCTCACACTGACGCCAATTCAGCATGGTGACTGGAGTTACATTACAATTACTCCAACAAAACATTTTAAGGTTCAGCTTCAGTACACCCTGTGTCAGTTCCAAGATTTTATACATGTTAATTTTTTAATGAAGCTATTCATTTTGCAGAGGAATTCACTCCTGGGACTGGCAACTATGTTGAACGTACAGTGGTCCCTCGCTATAATGCGGTTCACTTTTCGCGGATCTTTTTTTGGCATGATTTTTTGTTGTTTACAGCGCTTTGTGTTCTGCGTCCTGGTCGGCTGTAGACCATTGTCAATCAATCTCCTCCGTGCCGTGTCCCCTGTACAGTACAGAATGTGTTCAGCTTGTCAAATTTATATAAATCTTCTATCTCTAGCAGTGTGACTGTGAAGTGCTGTACTGTATGTTTGTAAGTTTTCTCCCTCACAAACACAACAATGCCGACGAAACGTTTTTTTCACTATCAAAGGTACCTGCGCTAGCACCCAAAAGGCAGAGGACGATGCTAACCATTGCACAAAAGGTTAGCCTTCTAGACATGCTAAAGGAAGGTGGAAGTTAGCGTATTTTTCAGACCATAAGGCACCACAGTATGAGACGCATTAAGCAACAAAATAGTCAGATCAGTCAAACTTTACTCAACTCATTCTTCTTTCTTCCTCAACGTCCATATCATTGATTTGTTAATCTTGAATTCTCTCACTGAGGCTCTATTCCCATGTTCTGGACCTGAAAACAGGGTTTGATCTTTGGTTTCATTATATAATACTGGACTTATTTTTCTACGAAGGCTTAAACTGTGAGGGTCTTTAAACAAGAGAGAAAAGTGTGAAAATCTTCGAGCCTGTCTGAGAAAACTGTATAAAGTGTGTAGTGAGGGGTTTTAATGTAAAAAATAAAGTTGGGATTTCACAGATCGCGGGTTATTTTTAGAACGTACATCTCACGATAAACGAGGGACCACTGTATTACACTTGTGAACAATGTTTTTCACAGAAGAATGATCGGTTTGCTGGTTCGATTCCAGTCGGAGACACGAATCCCTTTTTGGGGGTTGCGTCAGTAAGGGCAGCTGAAGCACCAGGCTGGTAGGACTTATCCTCTTAATTCCTATGGAAGCAGTAAGGGTGTACTTTTGTAATTAATGTGTCATGCGTTGCTGTACATATGAGGTTGTGTTTGCCTAACTTAAAGACTCTTTAATGAACAGATTATTTTTATTACGCAGTGATGTATAAAAATGTGAAAGAGGGTGTACTTTACACACATACACATTCTTCTCTTTAAAAAGTGTATTGAAAGTTTTCTTACCTCTATAGTAGCACTTCTTCATCTGATGAAGAAAAAAAATAAAATAAAATCACTGGCCCCAAACTGAATATGAACACATTTTATTCGCTTTGATGCTTTGTTTAATGCATGACTCTATGATTCAATTGTCACTATGTAAATGCCAGTGTTTCACCCGCTCCATTAAAGGCTTTACTGGGGAAAAGCTGATGGGAGGTTGACGAAACCTCAGCCCTCAGAATGTTGATATGCGCACTTTTCTTAATGCTCTTTTAAAGGCTTACAGACACACAAACACTCATTTATTAGCACACTAAAAAATACATGCAAAAAAAAAAAATACGCATGAAGCCTCCTACTAATGTAAGAAAGATCTCTAAGAAGACAGCGTAAAGGCTCTTTCACTTTTTTTATCTTAGTTTTGGCTGCATTTATACCTATTTTTTTACCGTGATTATTTATTTATTTTGGGATTTAAGAAAATGTTTTCTTTATAAAAAATATTCAATATCGGATTACTCGATAAACTGATGAGAATACTTAATTATTTAATAATCGACAGCTGCAGCCCTACTCTTAAGCCTGAAAAATAAATTTCTACTGACGTGAAATTCAGAAAACACCTTACCAGTTTTTCAGTCACTTTTTCTAACTCAGCTTTTTCTTGAGGCCCCATATGTGGAAGTTGAGCTAGGCAGACACGTAAAGGTTTGTATTAATGAACACACACTTTTAATAGCATTCATACATGTATGTTTATGTGCCTATGAGAACACATATTTACATTAACAAACATATAGTATAAAAAAGGGGTAAAACGGGTATACTGAGTGTGATGTTTTTGGAGCTTACCGAAAACTGCAGAGGCCAAGATGAGCAGAACCAAACAGGCTCCTCCCTTCGGAGCCATGTGGATAGGCTGTGCGTCTGTTCGACAGGATGGTATTACATAATGTGTTAACATGAACACAAATGACATGTTTGGCACAGATCTTCTTTCTTGGGCTTTAATTTCACTTCTAGTTGCATGCAGTTAATCCTCATTGGTCTTCACTTGTTGTTGAAACTGTCTCTATGTGAGCCACCTCCAGTTTTGTGATATACTTCCTCCAGTGAGGATTTATGATCACACTTTCCTAGTAACCGTGTGAGCTATTCATCCTCTGGGAATCTCTGAGGACTTTGGAGGATAACTTGCAGTGAAAAACAGGTTTGGTAATGCACGCAATGTACTGTGGAACAATATTTTAGCACCACGTTGTTGTCTTCTCTTCTTTTGTCCTATCATTTTTACCTTTTTTTAATGTATTTGGTTCACATTCATTAGGATTTCCCTTCACCAACATTTGTATACTGTTATGTTGAATTCACTGTTTACTTTACAGAGATTTTTCTTCTCATTTAAATATTTCAGCAGATTATGAATAATAAAGAATGAAAAGAGTATTAGAACAAAAATGAGTGTTTTAACCACGCAGTCTCAACAGTGTGTATGTAAGAGCAGGATTTAGAGCATATCTTTTCTTTACTATTATATCATCTATTAGCGAGAAAAACAAAACATTAAAATATAAATGTTCATCTGTGCCAGATCTGTAAAGGTTTACAGTTAAATTTAAATAATAGTATTACAAGAACTGAGAAAGAAAAAAAAATAATAACTTTTGCAACTTATGAATATATAAATTAGTTGTTACTTACAGATTACCAGTCTTCTCCTTGGTAGATCTGAGAAAAAACAGGATGCATAAGCATAAGAGTGTTCGTCCTCTGTGCCTGTACTTCGTGACTAATGTGATCTGGGAGGATGTCCACCTGTAACTGACACAGTCAAAGCAGGGGGACGGCATTAATACAGCACTGTGTGTGTGTGTGTGTGTGTGTGTGTGTGTGTGTGTGTGTGTGTGTGAGTATTTGCTTTTTTTAACAATCAAAATAAGTTTCACGTTGAATTCACAAAATTTCTGATTCTTCAGGCAAAACCTCAGTAATAAGTCAAAACAGTTTTGTCTTTACTCATTGCTAACACCGCTGAGTATTCATTATTACATTCGTGTAACTCAGATTTTTCCAATCAATCATGTGTGTATTGCAGTTCTAGAAAAAATAAGAAAACATTAAGCAAAATTAGAACTGTCACCCCACAGTTACTACCTCCTAACTATTTTACAACGTGCTACGGCGTGTCTGGTGCGATTAAGCTCTTAAGTTCCTCCAATCACACAAGAAAAAGAAACATCAACTTTCACATTTTATATATACACAGTATATCTCATAATTAAATCCTATATCACAGCAAAGCATCTAATAGACATGCTGGTCCACCATGTCCATTTCACGCTTTGCCTATTCTAAGTGTGAAATGGACACACATGCAGAAATTGCAGTACCAGCAGGGGGAGATACTATATTCAAAGCCAAGAAGTCGCTGGCGAGCAAGGAAGGTATGAATCTAGGGTCCTTGAACAATTAAGCTAGGCTACTAGTATGTATTTACATGTAACTGTTGGTAATGTCTATTTAAACACTTTTCTGTGATATTTTCATGTTCAAAATAAAATATCTCTCTCTGCTGGTACTGCAGCTTACTGAAACTTACTACAACTTCTGCATGTGTGTCTATTATTGTTTACTTTGCCATTATATTGAGTTGCATAGTTATTATCAAGTATGAATCAAACAAACATCGTGCTACAGAAGAAAAACCTTGAAAGAGGACACTTCAATGGGTAAATTGTGAAGTGACATATAAATCTGGTCTTATAAAATTCTGTTATTTGTTTGCATAAACTATATAGAAAACCGTATGTGGACAAAATCAAGCATTTAAACACTCTGCTTTAACAAACATTTGTTTAAGAATGGGTAATTAAAAAGAGCTCATTGAATTTGTGTGTGGCATTATAATACAATGCCAACATTACAACAAGTTTGCGAAATTTTCTCTCTCCTAGATACTCCTCGATTAACGATATGTGAAATTGCAAAGTGGAAGCATTTAGGAACCACAGTAGCTCAACCATAAAGAAGCAAAGTTGCTGCTGAGGTGGCTTAAAGTTTCAGAGCAGGGCTAACAAGTGCGTGCCTATTGCCTAACTGCAGACCTCCAAACCTCCTCTGGAATAAGTCTAATGTGTGAGTGGTCCAGGAGCTTTGATCATATCATGTATGGGCATGTATGTATATCATGTAATTCTCATCTGCTGTGCACGTATACTAGTTAAATTACATTAGTAGCAAGTGTCAACAAAAATTAAGTGCTGTAATTGCGTATAAGGTCTGGTGAAGAGAACATTAATTCACCTAAAAGTTATGAATAAAATCATTCACAAATCATTAATAAAAGTAATAATTGGTAACTCTGAAGCTGTTATTCTAATAAATTCAGTGAAGCACAATGTTTATTTAGAGTTTATGTCATGATAATATCTCAGTTAAATTGTATTTAAGATAAACATACCACAGCTCATATACAAGTATTTTTCATATAAAAATGTGAAGTCAAAACAAAAAAAGACTATTTACATTTTCCAGGGCGAAAGCACATAAATATGAAACAACTGCCACTGGTGGGTAAGGCTACTATTAAAAAAACAGTAAATAGCTCACCCATCGTACTATTAAGTAATTAAAATATCTGACAGGACACTAGAGCAATAATATTTTTTAAGATTGATCATAATTTCTAGAGCACTGAGCACTGTGCAGTTGCCTCACTAGTTCCTAACAAGCAGTATTCAAAGAAGTCCATGTAGCTGAGCTTAAATAGCTCAAATGGGATTAAAGCAAATCACACATGGGGCACAATTAAATCCTTGTCTCTTTACAATAATACATCAGATGGACATCCTTTTCTCGTTAAAATATAATTACACTATTACCTAACTGTTATGTTAAAATCAATAAAGAAATTAAATTGAATTCCTTCTTAACTCTTCTTCAAATTAGACCAAACTAGAAACGGAAATAGACATCAAAATAAAAACACACCCCAACCAAGTAATCGCACTCATGTCAGTTTAAGTCTGGTCAAGTGTTAAGCTCAAATTTTTTAATTTAACATTTACTAATATTAAATACTTACTTACTAATATTTCCAAACATAACATAAGCTAAATGAGCTAATAGTTACGGGTTAGCAAATGTTTACTCATTAGCCTATTATTACCATTAGCCGTTTTCCACATACACCTAAAAAGACTGAAATGGTTACAAGAACAATAAAGAACTTATACGGATGTTTTTATTTCATGTGTATTCAGCTCACATTGATCCATTTACCTTCACTATTTCTGTGCCACCAGCTCCTTGCCCTATGTTAAAACAAATTTCTGTTAACTTAGCTAAGTAAGCTAACGAGCTATCTTTTACTTATTAGCCTATTGTTACACATCAAAAAATGCCTGTAAAGATTATAGGAAGGTGAAAAAAGTTAATAATGCAAATATTCTTGCTTAATGTCTTTTACCTTCAGCTGTCCAACTTTTTTCTGCTTATGGCTGCCGAATTAATTCTTTACTTTGCTTGTTTTTTTTAAGTTAGCTAATATTACCTTTATTTATTAGCTTACTGTTACTGGCAGTACCATTCAAACAATAGAAAATCTGTCTATAAAGATTTAAATAATCACAGAGAATAGTTGCCAAAAAGAAAAGAAGCACCAGATAAATGCAGTAAGTTGGCCTATACTTTTTTACCTTCTGTAATTTTTTGGTTTAGCCAAGTCGATCCTATTTTCACTGTAAAAGGATTATCATAAACTGGCCCGCCTACCTGGAAAGAGTTTCTGTCCACCTCCAATGCACATGGAACTTACACTGTGAAGGAGGAAAAAGTGATTCTTTAAATTTAAAAATGGTTTAGGTGTCTGTGTTTGATTCCTAATATCCACGACCCCTTGCTTAACCAAAGGTTTACATTAATTATATTAGTGGTATTAGTGCTTTCTTTCTGCTTTCTAGTCTAATAAACAACCAAATAACTAAAATTAAACTAATTTAAACTTATGCTACAGCTGTAAAATTTAGTTAGTTAGGCATCTAAAGATACTTGTATTTAAACACTTATTTTTTGAAAATTTTTATTATGTTATTGTTAGGCAGGTTGTGCTAGATCTGTGTATTCTGCTAACAACTATATGACAAGCTTATCTTAAATTGTCTTCAAGGGTTAGACTGATAAATAATTCCTGTATATCAGCCAGGTTAACCAATAATTTGCATTTTCTTGTCAGTATGGCTTTCTAGAGTGTGGATCGTGGCTTTAAAAAACATTTTATTGTGTAATTTATATAAATACTTGTGGTGACGTGACAAAATATTTAATACCACTCAAGGTATATCAAGGTAATTATACATTTAAGGATTTTGATTAATAAATAAGCATAAAACCCTTTAGGACCCTTGTCCACAAACTGGACAATGGAGCAACTGAAGCAGCATCATTGTTCCAAAAAACATAGTCCATAATTTTTTTTTATCAATATAGAGAAAACATAGGTGAAGTTGTTGGAAGTGTTTTAGTTTGTCTCGCTGTTTCCTTCCATTTTGGGGAGAATAGTTTCTTCAAGGTTTGGGTTTGAGAAGTGATCTGAAAAAGTCCAACAAAAGAGAGAAATTGTAAAAAAAAAACGTGGCAGACTTTAAATATGTATTTATATTTATTCACTAACTAAACACTGGGCAAAAGGATGAATGTGAAAATAAATAATAGTGACCAACTGGCCATTTTTGGTGTTGATGCACACTGCACACAACTCACCTGCAGCAAACTCACGGATGTCAGCTGGCTGTTTGTGAAGCACATCCCTGTGAGGAGAGGTGGCAAATGACAAATTATTGCTCAAGTAGACTTGAGTGATGGTGCTTTAAGCTTTGGGCTGTTTGGAGGCCTTTTAAAATTATTCTTTGGACTTGGGCTCATTGTCAGTCCATCAAAAGAATGGTTATTTTAAGTTTGTTTGTTTGTTTATTTGTTAGTTGCAAAAGGCAGACAATATCTAAAGTAGAGCTCTGGGATGTCCTAAAGAAGCCTCGAAAAACTATTCCTGAATACTACTTAACAAAATTACAAGAAAACTTTTGTAAAATCGTTTGTACTTTGCTCCATACTGTATCCACATGCATGTTTAAATAAATCACTGCACATATTTCCCATTTATTGCTCGGATATTAGATTAATTATTCCAGAATTATTGAATTATTTTTTTATTTTTTGAGGCTGTTAAAACCTTTTTTGGCAGCTCCAAAATCAATTTAAGCAGGGAAAACTCAGATTTTAATACTGAGGTTGTAACATGTGTTAAAAATATGATACAGAGACTAAGCTTGAATAGCAGAAACCATATTGCAGTACATATATTGGTGTAAATCCTTTTCAGGGTATACATATATTGTATTATTATATTGTAAAATACATTGTAATCTTTCATACATTTCTTTGAAAGGGTAGCTGGTTCCACTGAATGTACAGAGGTTATTAATATAATATGTTATACACAGTGAAAATAAAATGAAAGTTTGCATATTACCCTAGAAATGTAACATTTGCTGTAAGATAAATAAATACAAACAAAATTAAACTTAAAGCAGACAGTGTTAAGTTCAACAATAAAACATCACAAACATTTTTCCCCATTCAGCATGTATTTTTGTGATATTAATGTGAACTTGAGCAGACCTTAGAAAGTCGCCTATGAGTACGTCTACTTCGGGATGCGACCTCAAATACCTCTCGTTGTCGATTCTCGTCTTGATCTGGGTCAATGCGAAAAGCATTTCAGGACATAGCTTACAAATAAAGGTGGTATTTTAGCGTTGATAAATGCAACACGTTACCTTAAACTGTCGCAGTTTCTCTTGCTGCTCAGCGTTCAGTACAGAGACGTCTAGCTTGGTCACACCGCCTGTCTCAGCCATCATTTCTCTAAGAAAATGCTATATTTCTGTCAAAGTGCGAACCCTGCAGTGTTCACTGACTGCAAATCTACAGCGAACCCTGAAGTCACGATAAGCACGAGTCAACCGTTGCTAACACAGTGGTTTGGCAGTAACGGTTGCTATGGAAACGAAGTACCGTACACAATGAACGGCAGTGTCCGCGAGGTGGCGGCATACGTCAATACCACGTTTGAGCCGTTGCTGTGCAAAAAAGTGATTGACTACTAAATAACGATTTAATTCTCTCTCTCGCTTTTGAAATCTGTGATCTATTTGCTTAAATAGGCTGCAGTAAACATGATCTACAAAGGGGTTATATATTAAACGAAGAAATATCCTGCTTTGAAACCATCTTTATTACAATCCATCCAGCCCTTTTTGGCCACGTTACAGAACAGTGACACTATGTATGTATACCTTGCAATTTCTGTTGCCTTCTTGGCCAGATTTCTCTTGAAAAATACTTTTTTTTAAATGTCAGTGACACTTTTTATTTGGAACCCCCTGGAAAACCGATTACATCTTCTATCTTGTGACGACTATTTTTTTCTCCGGCTCAAAACGAGTTAGTATCATTCTTGACAGATCGATATGCTTGACATATTATATACCCATCATTTGGATATGAAGTCACCAAAACTGCCCCACTGCTCCTTGGCCATCTCATTCTCACAATTACGCCTTCACAACATCTTCTGACAGGCAACCGTTTTCATCAACTGTTTATACATTTGTTAAGCACTGTATATGTTGGCATTGCCTACATATTACATATATATATGTAAATATTTATATCTCTTGGCATGTTACTGGGGTTACAGAACCAAATATATGTGGTAAAATGTAAATAAGGATTTGTGGTTGAACAGGATAAAAAACAAAAACGAATCCACACATGTCCTCCTCCTCCTCACTTTATATAAATGTCACACTATTAAGTATTAGTAAGGTATTAGCAAGTGCCTGATTTATCATTTATACATCATTACTCCCCCTTAGTATGCCATTTAGACTTGCTATTAATTAAAAAGTGCTACTAATGTTATTTATTCTTATGTTTTATTGTTGTTTTTGTACTATTTTAACATGTTTAAAAATCTATCTATCTATGCTGGTCTAGAAACATACAGCTTATTCAAAAAGTAGCTCACATTTGTTTATTTGAAAGGTTCCCTTGCATTCTTATAACAGCAGGTGAACCATTTAAAGTCCACCATGTCACTGAAAAACTATACAAAATAAGTTGTTGTTTTTTCACTGTGCAATAACTACAAAAATCAAAAGCATGTTGGGGACTATGACTGTCCCAGTCTAAAATCCCAGGCAAACAGATGAAGTATTTACAAGACCTCAACCACTACTTCTGCAAACCCTGCATACATTATGAACACCCTGAAAGGAAACAATGTGATATATTTGATAACCTTTAGCAATATATACAAAATTCAGACAGGTCAGGTTGCTCAAAAATTTTAAATTATTTGACCTGCATAACACATATTTTAGTTGCTCTGATGCAGGACAGTAAACTCTACATAGCTTCAAACCTGGGACCTTCTTGATACGAGGTGATGGTGCTAACCATCAGACCACCATGCTGTGTGTGTGTTCTCTGACATGCATGGCAGGCTAGGTGGTGATTCTAAATTGGCCGTAGGTGTCAATGGTTGTCTGTCTCTCTGTGTTAGCTCTGAGACACAATGACCACCTGTGCAAAGTGTAGCCTGCCTCTTGGTTGGATGGATGATGTAGGATAGAGAAGGTAAAGGGCAACTCTTTGGACCAGTCACACAAAAAAAGTGTTTAAGAGGTATTTTAGGTATGAGATAAAGTTAGATAGATAAAGACAGATAGAAGCAAAGTCAGAAAGCTGCTTCTGACTTTGCTTCTTAAAGTTCAGTGGAGAACATCGTGCCATCTATAAAACTGGCACGGAACTGGAAAACAGTCCAACAGTATAAGTTGCCACATTTTCTGCCTATAATTCTTCTTTCTGCACAGCTCTCATTCCCTCTGGAGGAAGAAATAACTTGTGTTGTTGAAGTGCTTGGCGTCTGTCATCTCTCTCAAAGGCTTTTGTTCCTCATTTTCTTCACTTTCGTTTTCATCACTTGGTGGGTGCTCTTTGTTGCTCTTTGTAGGGACAAAGGTCACCAAAGCTACTCCTTCTGGGGCAACCGGGACAGAGGGCGAAGGTTGAGATGAGTCATCACAGAGGGTGGTGAAATAAAGACTGTGCAGTTTAGAGATAAATCTGTCCTTGTGCCTGAATGACAATTTAAAAAAAGAAAAAGAAATATGAAAATGAAGGAGCTGACCGTACATCACATCTTAGAAATTACTAATGTTATGTCATAAATCTGCCCTTTTTTGAAGAGATGCATTGAAAGTGCCAATGTCAGTACCCGAAAGTGTAGATGGCCAAAATGACAGACAAGATAGCGAATAAACCAAATATCCACAGCAAATGATGTGGCCACTCTTTAGGTTTTGGTGGAGGTTTTGTGGGATCTGTGGTAAAAAAAGAAGGGTAGACTGTGATAAATCTTAACTGAGCAAGACAGCATCCATCTAAATACATCTGAGTGCAACTGAACGTCTGTGTTTGCGTGTAGGTGTGAGGAACCATAACTCCTGAGGCCTGTTTTTGTTGCAAGCCTGAGTTGTTATGATGACATGGTTTCCTGTTAAAACCCAGGGGGCAGAGGGGATTTTCAGCACTAACAACATTTAAGAGTTCCCTCTCGTCTTTTGGCTCTCTCGCACACACACGCACGCACACACACACACACACACACACACACACACACACACACACACACACACACACACACACACACACACACACACACACACACACAACACATAAGTAACTGTAATATTTCACAGTTTGCATGCCAACTCACCATCATCTTGATATTGATCACCTGAACCTGAACCTGAACCTACGGGGTAAATAATATATTTTAAAAACATATTAGTAGGATAATAATAAATGATAAACCTGAGATAACAAGGCAAAGTTGTATAAGGCAATTTTAAAAAAGACTGAAATTGTCCATTTCCTAAAGAACTATGTCAGACTGCAATAAGACATAGTTTAAGTGGTCCCAATAAGCAGACAAGGAGATGTTACAGCAGGGAGGAATAACTCCTGGGGGAAAATTATTCTAAACTGAATTCTGCAAACTTTTCAGGTGTTTATAGCTATGTTAGTTCAGAGTTGCCAAGCAGCAAGACTTGCTTCTTTGGTTGTAAGAAGTTTTGGGTAATTTAGCAGACAAATTCTTTACCAATTAAAAGTCAATATGGCCTAACACTTGCTTTCAAAATAAAAAAGACTATAAATAATCCAACATGATAGTGCCTAATCCAGCAGAATCTTGTTTCTCTCTTTCTCTCTCTCTTTTTTTGGAGGGCTGTTTCTTCCTTATTTTAAAAACAGGCTGAAAGAAGTGACCATTAAAGAGAACAGAGAGTTGGACTGATGCTTAAAAAGAAAGGGTTTTTTCACCACAACGAGGGGAAGTGCACTAATGGTACACGGTCAATATCTTGAACCCCTAAGCCACTGAGAAACTTCTTAATAATAATAATAATAATGGATTGGATTTATATAGCGCTTTTCAAGGCACCCAAAGCGCTTGAAAAGCTATTCATTCACTATTCATTCACTCTCGCATTCACACACTGGTGGTGTAGCCACAGCTGCCCTGGGGCAGACTGACAGAAGCGCCCCTTAAACATCTGTCACAGGATTTAAAGTTTAATTTCATTCAGCACAAATAAAGTCCACTCAGCTACTTCTGTGAAAACTTACACTCTTGTACTGTGCTTTAATTGAGCATATAGAATACTTACTGATAAACTTAAATATACTTATTTATTTTATTTTTAGAGGTGTGTGTGCGTATTTATTTACCCGTTGGGGGGCTCACAGGATAAGGTCTACTCCACTCACTCCACTGACCATCATGTTCTGCCTTATACCTCAGCTGTATCAGGAAGTCAACGTCAGGTGTAGGAGTCACTACGATGGTGTAGGAGCCCTCTCCTTCAAACTGCTGTACCAAGATGGACATATACAGGCAAACGTCTCCATTTACTGACACAACAGAGTGTTCAACTTTTCACAACTAAGTAAAACCTTGTCTACTTACGTTTTCGCTGTGAAAGGAGAGGTTTGTTTCCCCGTATTTGATCTCACAGATGAGTCTAAAATTGTGTGGCTCCTCGAAGTTTGTCGGTAAACTCCAGCACACCGTCATCATCGTCGTCATATCCTGTCTTTCCTCCAACGTCACTGACACGATTGACGGAGGCTGAGGCTTCTCTGAGGGATCAGGGACGAACATGTAAAGGTCTTGTATGTGGAATAATATGACTAGTTTAAAAGATGACGAATTTGTCTGTAATTTACTTGAATATGAAATATTAGTCAGATACATTTCACAATTAAATGTTTTGCAATTAGGAGCATTACAACTTATCCAAAGGTACAATAATAAGTCTTTAAATCATTACTAATGTGTTTAATATAAACCAGAAGACTTTCCTAAAAATGAAAATATGCTTATTTGTTTTCTTCTTGGGAAATTAGCTAGTATTCCTCTTTCATGTCTGTAGAGCAATTGTGAAAATCAATCAGAAGGCATCTTAACTTACAGACGGGCAAGATTAACCGATAAAAACAGAACAAAACAAAACATAGACCACAAAGTGGTTTCACTTTCATGTCTAAACTTCGACTTTAAAGGGAATTTGAAGTATTTAATCTGGGAAGGTGCAACAGGACACTGTTACTCATAAACTTTTTCAACCACTTCATCAACTGGTATCCTGAATGCTGAGCCAATCTGCACATATTCAAGTCATTCATAGAGGAAGAAAAATTGGAGGCTGTATAAATGTACATGAGAGGATGTTTAAGCAAAGTTTTTCATGAGAAAGTCTAATCATATGGCACAGAAACAGAAATACTACCTCGTCATGACTCTGTGTCTAGGATGGATCATTTTTCTGATTTTTTTTTCTTGGGTTTGTGTAAATTTACCTGTCCAGCTCTTAGCATAGGTGGATGGACTCCATTCACTCCATTGTCCATCAAATTCCTCTTTAGCTCTGACTTGTATCAGGTACTCAACACCAGGCATTATATCAGTGATGGTTGCTTGCCGCTGGCCATTAACTGGCAGTACCTGAATACATACATATAAGACAAAAATCTCTGAAACAAAACTGCGTTTTCTGTTTCATGCCAGCGTAATGAACATTGAAAAAAAAAAAATACACACTTAGTAGTTTGACAACAGGTGTCTCAGCACTGACCTGTTCGTTGCCAATTGACGGTTTGACAGGGTTGTATTTAACTTCATAGATCAATTTATAGAAGTTATCTTGCACCTTCCAGGATGTCGGTAAATTCCAGGAGACCGTCAGCCTGTTCTTCTTTCCTTTCTCCTGTCGGACTGACACATTTGACGGAGGGTCTGGTTTTACTGAGGAGTGGGAACAAACACAGTGAGCACAACTTTAAAGCACTTCAGAAGGCCAATACTCAGTCCTGTCATGGACACATGTACTTTGACTTGAGCACTTACAAATTTTTAATGGTGTAAAGTACTTAAGGGGGCTGGTGACATTGCCTGTGATGCTTGTCACACACATGTAGACCAGGTGAGGGGTTCTCCGATCATCCTCAATGTGGTCCAGAGCACACCAACAGCGAGAGAGCCGAGATGAGTATGAGCATGACACTCGCTTGAATTTCTCTCTTGGACTGAGAGAAGGAAAGGAAAAGAACAGTCAGTCACACAAAGATGGACATAAAGGAAAAGAGAAAGTGGCCTACAACAACATTTCTACTACATTAGGCCCATTTACAACTTTCACACTTTTTTTCTTTTTCATTTTTGATCTCAAGTAGTTTACTGGAAATAGTATTTATTTATGTAACAGCAATGTTAGCATTTTGACTGCACAAGATTACAGAAGTTTTGCAACATACACCAATATTGATCGAGAACAACCACAGTATGCACATTTTTTTATCCATGGCTTGCACACATCAGTTTTCCTGTATGTATGTAAATACAGGAGCAAAATATTACTTGATGATCCTTTTAAAACACAACACAAAGCACTCATGGGGGACTTCAAGTGCAATGAACGTACTTTTTACTCAGCAAGAGGTAACAACTAGGCTGCTTTATGGCGGCTTTCTGAGGCATTCCTTCACAGCGGATTTTACTACTGGGCGACTTTTTGTAGCAGAACAGACTGGGAGGCTCAGGAGAATCTAAGAGATAAAGAAGACATGTAAACACACTGTTCACCCATCCATTTTTAAAAATCAATTATCTAAATAGGGTCCTCTCAGGCTCTACAGCCCTCAGGTAGTTTGTTATATTGTTGGCCTTCATGACAGCACGATTAGAAAAAGACTGAACTATGTGTTGTTTTAATGGCTGCCAGGAGAAAGCCTCTACTCTCTTAAAAAGATCATGGCAGCATGACTTAGATTTGCAAAGTGGCATGTAAACAAACCAGAAGAATTTGGGAACAATGAACTTTGGACAGACGATAGTCACAACACCACGTTTGGTGATGCATATCAGCAACAGTCTGGCACAACAGTGGAGTGATGATCTGGGCTTGTTATTTAGCCACAGGACCTGGGTGCCTTACAGATATTGAGTCAACCGTGAATACTTCTATGTAAAAAAAAAAGTATTCTAGAGGCAAATGTGAGGCCTTCTGTTTTACAGCCAAATGTTGACCCATACTGGCTCATGCAACAGGACGACGAGCAAGCACAGCAGCAAAGCTATAACATATCTGAAAAAGAAAAGAATGGATGTGTTACAATGGCCCAGTCAAAGTCCCGACCTCAGCCTGACTGGTATGCTGTGATGGGGCTTCAGGAGAGCTGTGCATTAGCAGTTCAGTTCAAATCAATTTTATTTATATAGCACCAAATCACGGCAACAGTTGCCTCAAGGCAAGCTTTACATCGCAAGGTAAAGACCCTAAAACTGCTAAACTGCAAAATATTTTTGGTGTCACTATTTAAAATTTGAAATTTGCCCAAAAACATTTAAAGTCACAGTTCACCCGCTGGTTTGTTTACTGATTGTCTATCAGTGAGTCGTGTGTACAACATCAATCCTGACCCAATGATATACAAGTTCTGAGCTGGATTTAAAAGATGGATTTTAAAGCCATTTGCCTTCCATCTATAGGCTTTTTATTTGAAAATGAAAGCATGGATGGAATTATATAACCTTCCTCCTCCATCACAAAGTCCTCACTATGAGAACTCACCTGCAACGATCACCTTTAAGCTAAACTTTTCTTTGCCTTTGTGATGACAACTGTATTTTCCAGAGTCTTCCATTCTCAGTGAGGCGAGAGTTAGCGTTGTCCCACTCCTCCCAAATTTAATTTCACCCCAGTCCCTGTCTTCTGTCCCCACTGTCATCGTGTTCCACTTCCACTCAGGCATCACTTTTATCCCCCTTGTTACCCGGTTCACTCCTTCCCCCACTTCATCCTCTTCATCCTCCTCATAGTCATCCTCAACATCTGTTTCTCCAGTGGTCCAATGAGATTCGTCCTTCAGCGATCGAGTGGCCCTGGTTGGCTGGACGATGTGAGGAGAAGTTGTGTACCCTGCATCTGAATATATGAGGCTTCTGTTTCCTCCTGCCTCCGTGAAATGAGGGCTGTAGCCCTCACTTACATTCTTCAGAGAACTGTCATCACTTTTGACTGAAACTGCACTGTTTTGTATATCATTTGGAGTGGCTGGTGTCCCGTTCGAAGAACCATCCCTTTTGTTGATGTTTAAGCTGCTTCCCTTCAGACTGATCTTTACACCATCCACCCTCACATGACCGCCACAGGTCAGAAACAGCTTACAGCCCGGCGATAAGACCAACACACCTGGAGGAGGGTCTGCAGAAAAACACACAAACACAGAATCTGTAGAACTAATAAGAACCAGAATCATTTTTGATGTACGTGTGTGTGTGTGTGTGTGTGTGTGTGTGTGTGTGTGTGTGTGTGTGTGTGTGTGTGTGTGTGTGTGTGTAGAATGTTTGTGATTTGATTGTTCATACAGTGTTTTGTACAAAATGTTAGCTTCTCATTATTTTCAGTACTGGTTGTATTTGACTAGGCACAACACAGAGCGACACATTGCATAACCTCCACCCCAACTTCCTCTTTTAACGTGTCTCTCATCTTCATCATTTCTTTTCAGTCTTGTATTATTTCTAACATTCCCCGTAATGTTTCAGATTTTCTGCTCAGACCTCACACAGTCACTTATAACCTGACATGTTTTGGTTTAGTATGACTTGCCTGAACTTGACTGGGTTGAAGTCATAGTTTCATTCCCCTTAGTCTTTAGTAAAACAAATCTTTTTGCTCTTGCCCAGTTAACCGTTGTGTCTTTTTAAACATCTGATAAGACTTTATCTGATAAATCTGATGGAGACTGAAGCTGAAGCTGATAAGGGCCTGATGTAGAATCAACAGCCACTATGTTATATGCTGGTACTGGGTTAGTCCTTCTCTGTTCATACTGACATGATAGCATCACACAGTCGCTATAGAAAGTTATGCTTAATTCAAACTAACTTAAAAATAAAAATAAAACTCGATGTGAAAAAAATAGTTACTAATAAAAGTAGACTTTGAAGAAATTGAAATGAGCTTAAATGATTTTGTAAACTTGGAAAACTAACTAAAATAAAGTAAAATTGGAGAGAAAATATCCTTTTAACATTTGTTAGTTTTGTAAAATTTGTTGTCACAAGTTTCCTAATGAGGCTTTGAATGACTTTTTTTTTTTTTAAACTTGTTACTTGTTACTTTTAAAAAGCTCTCTCTGTCTCTGGTATATGGTTTCCAGACAACAGTCAATAAAGAAACTAAAACTGACATTGAAACTAATAAAAAAATAAAATTAAAACAAAACATTTTCAGTAAACTGAATTAAAAACAAGAGGTCAAAATAAGATCCACATAAAAACTAAGCTTTCATGCTGTTTATGTCTGATCCTACCATCCACATGTGCAGCAGAAATTGACACATCACAGCAGCCAATATTTTCTGTCCAGTTTTAATGAGCCCTGTCAATTATAGCTTCGCTTTCCTCTTTTTAGCTGACAGATGTGCTGCTGCTATAGCCTATATATTTCAACGTTCAATGTGTTGTGCATTCAGAGACCTATACACCTTCATGCTTCTGTTGTAACTAGTGAATATTTGAGTTGCTGTTTCCTTCCAATCAACCTGAAGCAGTCTGGTCATCCTCCTCTGACCTCCGGCATCAACCAGACATGTTCACCCAGAGAACTGTCGCTCACCTGATATCTTCTCTTATTTGAACCATTCTCTGTTTACCCTATAGACAGATGTGTGGGAAAATCCAGGCAGATTCTGAGATACTCAAATTAACCTTTCAAGAATCACGCCACATTCAAAGTCAGCTACATCATCATCTCACATTCGGATGCTCAGTTTGAACTTCGGCAGATCGTCTTGACCACGTCTACACGCGTAAATCCGCTCAGCTGATAAGACCGGCATACTTGAACAGGTGTACCTAATGAAGTGGCCGATTAATTTTTGTTTGTTTGTTTTTATATGAATTTTCCTGACTCTGTGCCTATAATATTTATAAAATGTAAAGTTTACAACAAAATAAAAAAAAAGCTTGTAAAATTAGCTGCCACAACGCGTCATAACATTTCCCAACAGGATAAAAACGCATTTTCCCCGAAAGAACAAAAGCGGAAAGAGCAAGAAAAAAAGCTTACTTTATATATTATCCTGTAATAATACAGTCAACTTCGATGAAGTAAATATTTTTAAACGCTGTGATTTTCAGTTAACTCCAAAACTAGACTCCAAAAAATCCTAAATTACAATAACTTTAACTTTGTCACTAAATTAGCCTAAGTTTTTGTTATTCTTAATAACAAAGAAAACAGATGAAGAAAAAAAATTACATTTAGACAATATGAGAGGAGAGGTTACCTTTTCTGGGACATGTTCCTTCAAAAACTCCGCTGACCGGAGCGAAGAACAGCAAAAGGAGAAAAATCCCCATTTTTACCCAGAGATCCTCCTTCCAGCGGCGGGTCCTCACACCATCGCCGACGGCAGCAACTGTACACTGACCCCACTCAAACGTTTTACACCGTGAAAACAAGACCGAGCTATTTACACCACGAAAACCGCTCATGCAACACCAAAACCCCCTGTGCAGACAGCAAAGTTAAAGGCGGCTCTCTCTGGTTGGCTCAGTCTGCTGTCCATGAGACCCGTTATTGTGAAATCCCTGCGCTCTTCCCCTTGTTCAGCGCCGTTACACAGAGGAAATCCTCCTCAGCATCAAAATAAGCCCCCCCAACCCAGCGAAAGCTGAATATAGCTCTGCTATATTAATATTCATTTATGAAAAATCTCTTAACTTAGAAAGTTCCTTAAAAATATTTTCACATATCCTGTTTTCTTACTGTAGTGTTTTTAGTACATACACCATGGCGCACGAAAGGAAAATGGCAAATGTGGCAATACAGACTGAAGCTTTTAATATTTCATATATATATATATATATATATATATACTGGGAGTCATTTCCACCTGAAACTTCGTTTGATGAGTAAATCATTTGCACAGACGCAGCATGTTTCCCTCATGTGAAAGACAAATCAGATTTTTATTCAATATCATTCACATCCACACTTCCACAGAGACCTGCCTCCTGCTAAAACTGTACAGTACATTCATTTAGACCAGATTTTGCAGATCACGTGAGCTGTGTTTCAACTGCCTGTTGCTGACCGTAGTACAGAGAGATGTCCAAGAGCAGGTCAGTGTTCCTTTGGTTACCCTATTTAATGATTATCCAAGTCTGAGGTGCATCAACACTTGGATTAGTGGAGGGGTGGAAAAAATAAAAGAAAAAAGGGGGCGATATCTTGGCTTTGTTAAGGCATGATTGTCCACAAACAACTTCCTTTCTTTAATTCATGAACAAAAATGAATATAAAGCACTTTACTGGAGTATATGTTTACAGTACGGATAAGCACTACTGTTCACAATGACAACAATCATGATTAGGAATTTAACAAATCACTTTTTTTTTTTAAATTTATTTTTCTTCTACCTTTTCTTTTCTGCAGAACTGGCCTAAAGTGAAGTCTTTCCATTCTGTTCTTACGTCTGCGTTACATCAGAGGCACATTAACATGATCTGGCCTTTGTTAGACCAAAAAAAAGGCCTAGCTTTAAATCACACATAAACACATCAATGTGATGCAAAAAAAGCAAATGTGGGAAGAGTTACAGTATAACAAGTAAGAACTAAACAAAACAGACCTTTGGGAGAATACTTTAAATTAAAATACCATTCTCATTGAGAACCTTTGCAGATAATACAGCTTGCACTTCACTGGTTAAAACTGTTATGATTCTGCTTGCTCATTCGTCTCATTACTGAGAGGCGCTGAGTGGCTTAGTTGTGAGTGAGGCTTGTGAAATAAGCAGAAACAATCTTTCAAAGGCTACTTTGACATTTGCTTCTGCACCTGCTTCTGTCCCTCAGTTATGTACTGTAAATCTCAAGCATTCATTAACATAACCACCACACACTGTGCACTCAAATATCTCACCAGTAAATCTTAATTTATGGCTGAGAAAGTTCATGTCATAAGACGATATGTCGCTTCCTGCAGAGATCCGGATGTAACTGATGCATTTTGAGACACTGTGCGGGTAAAGTTTTTTTTATTTAAATAACAGTCTTTGTGTTCTCTCCAGAAAAGCACACAGTGTGTACAGTTTGTGTGTCTGGTACACGCAGTAAATATAGAATTCATCCATCAGATGTTTACGTTTCACTTAATCTGGTTGTTTTCCTTGGCAATAGAGGTTGGGCCCGGACTGTTGGATGAACTGGCACGAGATGCAATAACCTTCCAACCAAACAGAGCTTCCTGTTGGACAAAGAAAGAAAGGTTATGTTTTAGCTTGGTGTTAGAAGAGTTGCATCACACAGATATAAAAGTGCTAGTGTGTATTGTTGCATTTGTTATATAACTGTTGTGTTACTGCTACATCATAAAACCTCAAATGACCTGCACGGTCCCCAGAGAAAGGGTCCAGCCTCCAGGTGAGTCTCCCCCCTGGGACTTTGCTGCTGTGGGGGTTAAAACGCCAGAACTGGTGGCCTGAGCTGAAACTTGAGACGCAGGAGCTTCTGCATCTGGTGCCAAAGCTGGTAAGGTTTGTGTGACTGAAGCAGGGATCATCTGTGTGTTCTGAGCTGGTGCCGCAACCGTTTCCTCTTCGATCGGTGTTTCTTGAGAGCCGCCCAGAATAGACGAAGAGTTTGAAAGTGGTGGAACCGACACAGAGATGAAACTGGGTGCTGGGCTGCACTCCCCTGAGGTGCTGGGGGGAGTGTGAGTATGCTTCTTCCTGCGGAGCGTGTCAATCCAGCTGGAGCTATGTCTGGAGGCAAAGGATGCCAGGGCCAGAGACGAGAGCCTCATATTTTTCCCTGATGTGATTAGCTCTCCAAAGCCTTCCTGATGGGCGAAGGCATAGCCGGATCTCCTTGAACCACCACGGGCGCCCAGACGGCCCTCTGACACACTGCCGGTACCACGCCAAGCGCTTCCAGTGTTACGACCTGGCGGCTTTCGTCTCTTCTGCCGCACCAGCTGAGTGTAACGAACCTGGAGAACGATGAGACAGGAAATGGGACATCGTTTCAGCTTATAGGAACACGGCTAGTTCACCATAGCCGCACAAATAAGATCATCCAAAAATAAAAATAAAAACCAAAACAAAAAAAATTCCCCCAAAACAAAACAAAAACTCAAACTAATATTTACGCCATTTGACAACAAAATAAAAACTGAAAGTTTCAGTGAAACTTTCAGTTTTAGGACTTCTAAACCATCACATTTTTTCAAACTTTTATGCATCCTGCCTTATTTTTAGTCTTTGTAGTCTTTGCATCTATCCAGCAGTTCATCAAACTATTTCTGCTGCTTTTAAACTCATGTTTTAGGTCATCGAAACCCAGAACATTTTGCACTTAACTCAAAATTAACCTCATCATAAAAAAAATCTGTAATAGTGACTGTTGAGAAACTACATGCAAATCAAAGCAGGAACTTCTTCACAACATCTTGACATCGGCTTCGGTTGGATGCACGGCTAAGCTCAAGACATAACGTCTGATAAAGCCACACACTTATGTTGGATGAATTTACTGAAAGCAAGTCATGACATTAGGGGAAACTGATTAGGTCAATATTTGCAGGGTATTAAAGTGCACTGTGACGGTTAGCAATTAGTCCCGACCACCCCACACAAAGACACACAAAGATAAAATGTTTTTACACATGCAGTTAATCATTGCACAGAGTTCAAACTGACGTTCTAGAAAGACTGTAAAGCATGTTGCAAGGAAGAAGATGGAGACATCAGTGTTAGAAACGCTGTGTTTTTGTGTGTTTTCTCACCGTGTCTGAGAGCTGAGGTTTGAGGTCCAGCTTGAGGAAGCGGAACGCCAAAACTGGAACTATGCATATTGCTGTTGCCAGTGCAATCGTTAACCACACGACTGGCTGCAATAATGTGCTCTGGGCACTACCTGCACTTACAAACAGACAGAGAACAGACAAATGTGTTTTAGACATGTCTTGCTTTTCACTGTGTACACATGATTATTATTATTATCTCCAACAGTAATGCATTTGGTGCAATGAAGTGATATCAGATTATACAAAATCAATCTATTCTCAGTACTGAAACTTACTTGTGTTTAGTTTTTAGACTCACAAAATAGATTTTCATTACAAAAAAGTATGTAAATTATGGATGAAAACAAATCGGTGTTGGCAGAATGATATCGGCTAAGAAGAATTGCAGTATTTGATTTGCTGGTACACATGTGGCTGAGAAATGGGAGCAGGGACGAACCTACAAAGTGGAACTGATTAGGAAAGATCCTGAAGAGGGTCTGACTGTGCAGAGCAAACATGATGATGAAATAGGAGCCCAGAGAGCCCCACACAAACACATGGTTGAACACTGTCCAGAAGCCGGTATCGAGAACAATCTACAAACACAGACATGCAAACAAAACAAAAAGAATAAACCCCCAGAAAACAGCAGATGCTCACAGTTAATATGCCACTCCTGAACAATTAATTGTTATACAACGCTGAGCTTGCCACTTCCCTGCATTTCTTTATATTTTGCTAGTAAAATGGGAAACAGGTGCAGCGGTTTATTGAAATCTGTGCAAATATACATGGAAATACAGGATATAAGCATTAATACACAATTCTAATGAGTTTGAAAATTAATATTGTGTATGACCATCTTTAATCTTCATCTCAGCCTGAGCTCTCTTAGACAAGCTTTCTTGTAATTTCTTTAAGTAGTCTTCAGGAATATTTCTCCAGGATTCTTTAAGTAGAGCCTCAAAGCTCTACTTTGGATCTTGGCTTCCTTTTGTTCTGTTCTCTGTCGACATGATCCCACAATCCTTCAGTAATGTTGAGATCTGAGCTCTGGGGAGGCCAGTCTTTTTAGGTGCACCTTTACTGCATTCCCAGTGTCTTTGGGATCACTGTCATGCTGAAAAATGAAGCTGTTGCCAATCAGATGCTTTCCCGATGATACTGCATGGCGGGTCAAAATCTGATGGGACTTTTCTGTGTTTCACCAATTTTGACAAGTTCTCCAACACCACTGGCTGAAATGCTGCTATAAACCATGACAGAGTCTCCACCGTGTTTTATAGATGACTCACTGTTCTCCGTACGTATTGATGATGATTTCAAACAAAAATTTCACATTTGGATTCATCCTTCCATAAAGCCTGATGCCACTGATTATTTTAGTTCAGTTCATGTGTAATTTGGCACACTTCTTCTTAAGGAAGAGAGAGTTTCTCATCCACTGAGACCACCTTTGATGAACAGTAGATGGCTAAACTGCAGCGCCAGATGCATCTCTATTTCTTCACGATGTTATTTTCAATACAAATGAAAAATAAAAACCTTCTCTGAAAGTGATTAAGTACAAAGACTAGATGAGAAGAAACTGGGAATGTAATTTAAAGAAAAACCTTGCAAGACCAGAAATGACAGAACGTCTGGCTCCTTTGAAGTAAAATATAAAGAAATGAGGGGTGGCTCAACACTTTTGCACAGCACTCTGTGAGGCAGTCGCCTGCTTAAAGCACTCTACAGTTCCTCACCTGTACACTGACCACAATAACCAGGGCTGTCGCTGTGGTGACTGCAAAGGTCTGGTAGTCAGCGAGGGGTACTCCGTTGCTCTGAGTGGCATTGGACAGGACAGCATATGGAACAAAAAACAGCACCACTGATGTGTAGATGCCCTGGGCAATGCAGATGAAGAACTCTCTCTTGTTGAAGAGGAGGTTGAGCTGCCCGGGCTCATACAACTTTGGATATTCCAAACTTCTGTGATCAGGAACATCCTGCATTCATAGAGGAAGTGAGATGCTGCATTTACTAAAATAACATTATATAGAAACTACAGCCAAAACTTGTGGCTTGGTGTTCTGAGCAAAATGCTAACATCAGCATGTGAAAACAGTTCCATATTTCATGCTAATCCTGAGTACTGTCACCTCAGTTAAAAGGATGTGGTGTTGAACTTGATTGTCTGGGACCTTTTTGTGTCTGTTCTGGTTTTCTCCCACAATGTGTGCAGTATTTTTAGCCACGGTCCAACAGACTCTGGCCAAAAACGTGTCTTATATGCATTTTTAAAAAAAATTTTTTTTTAAAGTTTTATAAAAAACGAAATGTAAAATAAAATCTTATGAGAGCTCAATACAAAGGAATAAATGTGAAAGACCTGGTCAAATATCCCCATGGCCAGCACAGGGAGGGAGGTGTAGACAATGTTGAAGAGTGTGATGAAGTACTGATCGTATACGGTCTACAAAAAAAACACACACAAACAGAGTTATAATCATGACTGTAACCCTTTACAGTATGCTTTAATCATAACCTCTACTCTCTGACCTGGGCAGAGAAACCACAGAAGAAGCCAAACCAGAAGTGCACCATGGTGAAGGCAAAGTTCTTGTAGAAGAAGTAGCAGAGGAAACGGCACATACGCAGGTATGACCAGCGGCCGTGGACCAGCAGGAGGCGCTGTAGAAAGCGGAACTGGGAAAAGGAGTAGTCACTGGCTAGCACAGCCTGGATGCCCTCCTGACCTGAGATACCAACTCCAATATGAGCACCTGGAAGCGTGCAGATGAAATGAAAAGACAAATTCAAGAGATTTTTTCCCCCCCAGTTTTCTATACAGACAGTGCTGGGAAAAAGGATTTGACCCCTTCCTGATGTCTTAGTTTTTATACATATTTGTCACACTTACACGTTTCAGACGATCAAAGAAATTTTACTTTTACTAGACAACTCTAAATCTTTCATTTTTTTGTGTGTTTTTTGAGCCACTCAGAGGTGGACTTGCTGTGTGTTAATTGTCCTGGTGCATAACCCAAGTGAGCCTGAGCTTCAGGGCACGAACTGATGGCTGGAGGTTCTTCTTCAGTAGAGAGCAGAATTTATGCTTCCATGAATTATAGCAAGTCGTCCTGAAGCAGCAAATCAACCCCAGATCACAGTACAACCACCATGTATGATTATTGGTATGATGTCCTTTTTATGAAAAGCTGTGTTCGTTTTATGCCAAAGGCACTCAAACCTTTAAAAAAGTTCAACTTTTGTCTCACCAGTCCACAGAATATTTTCACAAACATCAAGATGTTTTTGATAATTGATGTTTGTGAAACAAGCCTTTGTGTTCTTTTTGGTCACTAGTGGTTTTTTAACTTTTGAATTCACCCATTGATGCCATTTTTGTTGAATCTCTTTCTTATTGCTGAATCACAAACTCTGATCTTAACTGAAGCAAATGAGGCCTGCAGTCTCATATTGAAATTTCTTTGATCCTCTGAAACATGATGAGTGTGACAAATATGCAAAGAACTAAGAAACCAGAATGGGGCAAACACTTATTTGCCCCAGTGTAGACAATGGTAAAAGTTTCACACTGTTTTTTTCTCAGATGTGTATGATATCAATGAGAGGGGAAAACCAAAATGGTGCACTCATCTTTGACACCTCACACGCCTACTGTTCAAACCTTCTGTTTATCAAGGGCAGACAGTCAGAAGAAAGACTGAAATAAAACAACTGTTGCATAAAGGACCAGAGCATAATAATAAATAAATAGGATTATTATAAACTGTGAATAATATAAAGCTACTTGCAGAGTCCAAGAGTAAAGAAATAGAGTACAGGGACATATGGACACAACAGGTTACCTTTAGGCCCTGCTGTCTGTATTTTACACAATCTAATAAGTGAAAACTGTGGCAAAAGCTAACTCTAGCTAATAAAACTTTATCATTTTCTAACGGAGAACCTTTCCTCTCGGTTATGAGCTATAGTTAATGCCATGTTGAATAACTTAGCAACGTTAGCATGCTCATTACCTTCCTGTCGAGAAGACTAATGCCACATAACATTATGTGGAGGAAGAAAGCGGTAGCCAGAAAATGTTTTCACAACTTGGGAACCCAAGGTTCCCACAAACTTCCCACAAACTTCCCACTAACTGCTGGTAACTGATTGGGAAACCAGCATTACCATCAGCAAAACCATAATTCTCAGTTTAACTTGAGTATGTGTTCCATTTTCAATAGCTGGACGAAAAGAGCACAGAAGGGGGAAAAACATTTGATTGTTTCGAGATTTTTAAATCAGAAATTACAGGAAGTGAACCAATCCTTCTCCTCACTGCTGCACTGATTGCATTTCTGTTTTACACTTGCATGCAGATATGTAGACATGATGTACATCCACAGACAAACACACACAGGCTGATGCACTTACAACACACTGATTACAAGACATGCAGAGAAACAGAGCACTGAGGTATTAATAGTTTTCTCTTTTAGTTTGCCTTTAAGCTTAGAAATAAATATTATGAAGCAATGATTGACAGTATAGTTCAGTCTTAGTACAATTATTTGTACAGTGAACAGTTCAAACACAAGCCTCCTTTCTATTAAACACAAATACGTTTTCTTCTAAACATCTTTTCAAAGCTTAACAGGACATATTTGGTGTTTTGGGATTTTAGGAGTGACACTAAAATTAAATGTGACTTCTGTCGATTTGTTTTGTTTGTCGGCGTCACATCCATCTATAAGCAGTGAACAAATAATTTGTAAATAAGGCCTAAAAGAACACTGACAACCAAACCTTTACCTCAGGAGGACTCCTGCAACACAGATTTCCACATGACCTACATCACTACTAGGAACAGCGTGCAGATAAACAACTTCTACAGCCGCACTTCTGCTTAGGATTTCCATTGCTTAAAAGTAGACAAGCCACCCAAATGGCTAAACCCAACTTCTCTCTTCTTTTCTGAAAACAATATTTCAGTTACACTTTTGCACAACTCACTTTTGATCATGCTGATGTCATTAGCACCGTCTCCTATAGCCAGCGTGACGGCCTTCTTGCGCTTCTTGATGAGCTCCACCACCTGAGCTTTTTGCAGTGGCGTGACTCTGCAGCAGATGACCGCTTTGCACGCGCACGCTGTCGACACAAACTCTGCCTCCATGTCTGCTTCGAGAGCGTGGGCCTACCACAAGACAACGGAGAGAGGTTTTAGACGTTCAGGCGGTAAAAGGAGTCCAAGTTGCTGCTTTGAAGAAAAGTACTTAATGAGAAAGAATTGTTTTTATGTAACTAAGCTTAAATTTCCGTGACAGATATCATGCAGGAGTGTTATTCATACCAGACTGTGACCGTTGATTACGAGGGCAAACTCTCCTGAGATGTTGTCCATTAAGTTAGAGAGAGGCAGAGGAGGAGGAGGAAGGGGAGAGCCATGCAGCTGCTTCCCCACTCCTCCTCCACTTCCACCTGCCGTATCACCTCCTTCTTGTCCTTCTTTGAATCCATTTCCATTGAAACATGGCTCCCTCCATCCCTGCATTCCCTCCTCTTTAACTCCATCTCTGGTACGTGACAGCTCAATCATCCTTTCCCTCGCTCTTCTAGAGAGGAAGACAAACAAAGCCCACATCAACAGTGTCTATCTGCATCACAGAGACATAATTACATGACAACATGATCATGCACAGCAAAAAAAAAAAAGAGATCTGAGTGTGGGATAAGGAATATAGACTCACAAAAGCAAGTACATAGGGGATAGTTGGAAAAGTAACATGGATGTGAAGAAGATTAGTGATAATGGCAGGTTTTATCCTGAGCCTGATATTCCAATATAGGCTCTTTATAACTTGAATAATTGCACTTTCCAAGTGAATTTGAACATTGCACAAAGAACATCAAAAATACCAGTTTAGAGTTCTTCTGTCTTTGAAAGATAATTTTATTCTTTTGCACCATTACACTGGATTTGCTCACTTTCTAAACTGACTTCATAGTTAAGGGGTATGTTGCAATGCTGCTCATATTTAACCTTGTGAGTTCTCAGCCATAATCAGTGATGACTGGAACTCTAACCCTTTGCTATCAGTTCATGTCATGATGATCACTGAAGTCTGGGAAAAATCTCTTTCAATTATTCCTTTTTGCTTTTATCTAAAATGTCAGGGTCATGAATCAGTCCTCACAGGGTGAGCTGGATGATTTGACTAGAAATGAGTCAAGAAGCTCTGGTCACTGTCGAGTGATTCTCACAGAGTAGTTGGAACATTTTGCTACCACACCTACCGACTTCAATCATGCATACATTTCTTAGTTTCTGCCCGCCCGTCATCTGGAGTTTGGCATTTATTCTCGATCCCACAGTGTACAGTCTAGTACAGTGTGCACATAACCAGACTGACCTGAGTTCTTGCCGTACGCTCTGGACGGTGTGGCCACTGATGATGAAAACCTCGGTCATATCATCTGTCAGCATCTTGCAGGAGTAGCCTATGTTTACAGCCGTTTCTGTGTGAAGGAATGGGAGAGGATCTAACAAATACAAGTGCTGTTTCAGTTAAAAGCTATTTGCTAATGTACTGCTCGTCGTTTCGGCTACTTCTCCCTTTGCAGGCATGCCTCTGGCCTTAAACTATAATAGCTGCTGCAGGCACGTCAGTCAACATGTCCCTTTATTTTTCATTCACTGCACTCATTCCTACAGCCTACGGTCCTTTGGTGATGACAGAATACATGATAAATTTCCAGAAATTAATTTTTCCAGTGCTAGCCCAGTAAATAGGTTCAGACTACAAAAGCAAGAGGGGTGTAGCAGTACTGTATGTTTACATGAATGACAATACACCCACATAGTCAAGGTGCAAATAGATGCACTGATGCTTAAAGTTTTCAGTTTCAACAACCTCCTCATCACAAGGATGCTGCTCTATAATTAGTTTAAATTTTGCAGATTCTTTTGCGTTTTAAACCCTTGTCTAAACGGTTTAAATGTTTTAAACATGCACACTAAGTTCTGAAAGCTGGTGAAAAACTGTGTGCATCTCACCCTGTTTATCTCCAGTAAGAACCCAGATTTTAATGTTAGCCAGAGAGAGGACAGCAATGGTCTCTGGAACGCCTTCCTGCAGCTTGTCCTCTATAGCAGTGGCACCCAGAAGCTAGAAACACAGGCCGAGAGAGAGAGAAACACAAACAAATAAATTGCATATTTAAGGAAATTTAAGACCGGCTTAAATGCAATTGTTGTGTTAACACTATGAGTAGAAAACCCAAACTCAAAAGCATACGTGTGCTCCAAATATAGAAAGTAAAAGAAAGGAATTTCCCTCGAACTGCTTAAGTTTCAGTGATCCCAACAAGTTCCCCTTGCTCATTGCAACATTTTTACTTTATTTGAACTTTTTACATGAAGGGCAAACGGGCCTACACACACACACACACACACACACACACACACACACACACACACACACACACACACACACACACACACACACACACTTGCAATAAATAAGACACATTATCTTGATACAGATTCATACATTATCTGAAAATAAACTCACTGACCATCATATTTTGTTCTACTTCCTCATAAGCTGCTGCCAGTCTATCCTCCCTGCAGTCTGTGGCCTTATCAGCAAAGCGGTGGCTCTCTGACCAGGCCTCCCATTCATCCTCTGACAGGTCCCTGTAGGCCAGAGCCAGGGTCCGTAACCCATCTGCTGCATACTCCTAGCACCAAAAATATACACATAAACATGTAGAAAAACAAAAATATACAGCAGGGACATTAAGAATCACATGACTAAGCATTAAGTAGTGTTGTTTGATGATTTTTAACTTATACTTAATCTAAGAAATGTGTCATGCCATGATGAGGTTGACTGTCTCATTAGGAGAAGGTAAATAAAAATGAAGTGCTGTTAAAAGTTGTTTTAAAGTGTGGAGACTCTAGATGGCAGTGCAGCTCAAGCCATCCGTCCAAGAGCTGACTTACATTGAGGTGGTCTGAAGTAATACTCATTACTTCCTGGTTACAAGGGTGGAGTCTTTCCAACAGAACAGTGTCAGCTCCTTTACAGTAGAGCCGAATCCTGCCCTCTGGGTTACGTACTGAAAATAAAAAAGAGAGAAATGAAGAAAAAATAAATCTCAGCAATTCAGACAATTTTTCCATCACCTTTACAATAACGGAAGAACTCTTCAACAAAGGCCACCGGTAGTCTTTATAATTATGGGTGTATGTGTGTGTCCTCAGAGCCTGGCAGCAGAGGTAAAAGTAATTTATGACCAGAGGTCAAATTTACAGCATATTCATCCATCCATCCATTCATAGCATATTTCAGCTGTAAGGGGTCTAGAGGTGAGATACACCCTACACAGGTCACCAGGTTATTGCAGGGCTGCCACAGAGAGAAGGACAATCATACACGTTCACGGGCAGTCCAGAATCACCAGTTAACCTAACATGCACGTCTTTGGACTGTGGGAGGAAGCCAGAGTAACCCACTTCACACAGAAAGACCAAAAAAACCCCCGAAAACAAAGGTTAAAACCCAGAACTTTTATGCAACAATGTGGCAACAAAGATAAAGATTGCACCACAATGCCATCCTGTACAACAGCACTGTACAGCCATACCAGTTTCTGCTATGGCAAGCTGTTAAGTGATTGTCTTGTGACATTGCACAGATACACGTGGCCCTGAAAGGTCAAATGCACTGCAACTTACGAAAACACAAATAGAAAAATGCTGCAAAAGCGCACAATGCACAATGAAAGTTAAAAAACCCAAATCTCACAGAACAAGACAATAATGTGACGTAAGTGACAGAAACCAAAATATGTGGAGGATTGCACTGAGACACGCTTGAAAGAAGCCAATGATTTATAAGTGTCGTTTTTGCATATTTGTTTCCTTTTCCATTGTGTGCTTTTGTAGAATTTTTCTATTTACTGGTGTTTTATTATGTTGCTGTGCATTTGACCTCTCGGGGCCACCATACACAGGTTTTTTGTAGTTAAATCAGAAGAAAAAGCACGGATTGCTGCATACCTATAACAGACATTCGCTTGCGTATGTTGTTGAAGTCCAGTATGGCGAGGAGCGAGTAGGTGACGGTGCGTCCCATTTCTGTGGTGGTTATCGTCCCAGGTGTTCGGGAGCGAAACACAAAGCCAAAGTTTCGAGCCGCCGTCACTAAAGCGCCCTCGTCTGGAGACTGAGCCTTATAAACCAGCTCTCCTGTGCAGGCAGGTAAAACAGTCGTTAAATATTATACGATAACGAATGAGCAGATGTTGAGTTTTGATGTCATTATTTGCTGTTTTGCAGTTTCTCTCTTTTTTTAAGCTCACCCTCACTTTTCTCCTCACTCATAACGGTGTGACAGAGGGAGAGCAAGCGGAAAAACTCATGAGTGCACGAGTCTCCCACTTTCACTGATTCCAGCAGCTTGTCATCATAGAAGCAGAAGTCTGGGTCCGCCAGCGGGTTGAAGGGAGTGAAGTCCAGCCTCTGAAGACAAATGAGTGATAAATAAAATCACAGGTGATAACAGACATGCATGTGATCTATGATTGATCAAAAAATACTCATACGCACCTTTGGCTGAGTTTCCAGTGGGTCTGTTAGATCACCTGACAAACACATCGGCACCACATGTATGAGCTCTGATATACACGTACATACGGTCTCGGCTACATGCACATGTATTGTGTGTGTCCTTACCGTAACTCTGTCCATTGATGGAGCACTTATTGAACGTCATGATGTTCTGAGTGAGCGTTCCAGTCTTGTCACTGAAGATGTATTCAACCTAGGATCATTTTAGGAGTATATAACTACTCAAAGCAAAGCACGATGGATGGATTTGCAGAGTAGAGTGAGTCTGGACACTTACTTGTCCCAGTTCCTCGTTCAGAGTGGTGGTCCTGGCCTCAGCTGCTGTGTTACATTGTGAGCAGAACATCTGTTGGTCCCAGTTAATGAAGTAGCTGTGACCGAGCCTGATCACCTCCACACTGAAGCAGGTGAGGAAAGGGAGAGGTTACAAACTCCGAGCCGTTCACAGTTTAAAATAAATGTAACTAAGTAAGTAACAGAACAAGTAAGCACAGAACAATACAAAGATTTTCTGGCCAAATACATCTGGCATGCAGTCAGTGCAGTTCACTGACTTACTGATTACCAAGGACCAGATCTCTTTGCACACACAGTAAGATTGTGTGCATGTAAATACAGAAAAGCATGTAGCGATTTTTGAAAATTACGTTTATACAGCTGTGTGCATGTTCCTCTTTTCTAAATCTCAGTCATTATGAAACTTAAGCATGTGCACAACTCTCATTTCCACTTCTCTGACTGGATATAGACACCAATACTTTCAATACTTGCACTCCTATTTGCACCTGAAGCTGTCTGGAAAACAAAAGACCACAACTGGCTTGACCAGAGGAATGAAGAGAACAAGAAAAAAGAAATGTGGGTTTTGTTTGCCTCACTTCTGGAGACACAAACAGAAGAAAAACTCTTGTAAATGAAAAATAATTGGGGCCATTGTACCACTAGGCACCAGCTTTTTACAGCACTAATATTATCAATGAATGACTGTGATAAGAGGACTGATAAAACCAAGTACACGATAAATTTTCAATGATGTTTGCAAATGGCAAACACTATCTCCAACTGCCGCTTTATATTAATCGCTGTCTAACTAATCTTTATCTCTACTTCCGAGTATTGTGGTTGACTTTCTATGTAAAGTTGGGAACACGCATGGTCACAAGTCCAGTATTATGCAAATTGTTGTGCAACCCATCATCCATCCATCCATCCATCCATCCATCCATCTTCATCCGCTTATCCGAGGTCGGGTCGCGGGGGTAGCAGCCTAAGCAAAGAGGTCCAGACCTCCCTCTCCCCAGCCACCTCCTCCAGCTTGTCCGGGGGAATACCAAGGCGTTCCCAGGCCAGCCGAGAGATATAATCTCTCCAGCGTGTCCTGGGTCTGCCCCGGGGCCTCCTCCCGGTGGGACATGCCTGGAACACCTCGCCCAGGAGGCGCCCAGGGGGCATCCTTGCCAGATGCCCGAACCACCTCAGCTGGCTCCTTTCGATGTGGAGCAGCAGCTGCTCTACTCTAAGCCCCTCCCGGATGGCCGAACTTCTCACCCTATCTCTAAGGGAGAGGCCAGCCACCCTTCGGAGGAAGCTCATTTCCGCCGCTTGTATCCGCGATCTCGTAGGATAGGGACGAGATCGCAACCCATCATTTCTTGATATTTTGAAGTACAGCAATCTATTGACACACAGATTGCAAGATATAAGGAAGAAGTAAAGCTTATAAATGTTTATATGTGTGTGTGTGTGTGTGTGTGTGTTTAAATCCAGGTATGCTTTAACTGCTTTGGCAGTGTGTTTGGGATCAAGACAGAGCCTCGACTATGTTTTACAGATGGCTGTAGACGCTGTTGTATCTCTCTCTTTACCTCCTGTGAACATCTTGATTTCAACGGTCACTAAACACAAATGTGAAAATTTCATATTTGGATTCATCACTCCATCAGACTTGTTGCCAGTTCTTAAAAATGGCTTCTTAACAGCTGCACTACTATTGAGGCCATTTCTGATGAAGCTTCAGAGAACAGAGAACTGCCTCAGGTCTTTGCTTTGTCTTTTCCAATTCCATAATGACTTTCAGATGCTATTTATCTGTTGTAGATAGTTCGTTTTAGTTGTTGAGGTGTTAGGTTTTGAGTTAGTCTTCATTTTTATGTTTTAATGATTAACAAACACACAAAAACAAGCAGTCCTACGAACATTGTCAGGTACACGGACTGGACTGAAAATGAGTGAAAAAGAAGCTAATGTCCAAAGAAACACTATAAATGATTTTCAGAAAGTCTGGAGCACTTTTGCTCAAGACAATTAAAAAAAGTATGAAGTAAGCCTGAAGTAAGCAAAATATGAGGAAATGAGGGTTGGCTTAAGACTTTTGCACAGTATTCTATCCATGAGGTCCATACATTCTTTCTTTATAAACACCAGTTTATATGTGGGAGGGGCAAACACAGGGTTTTTGTCTGTAAGCATCATTTATATATTCTTATAGAACTATTGCTTTCTTCCTACCTGACATATAGAGAGATAGGCACGACGGTATTAAGAATGATGACGTAGGACCAAAAGGAGAGGAAGGCCGAGAACAGGAAGTTATTCACAGGAGTGTCCCAAGCCAGGTAGCTCTGGAACAAGGACCCCACCTCTTTCTCCCACCCTGCATTACCCACAGCCAGGATCATACCCATGCACACCAGGAAGCCAAATATCTGACAGAAAATGGACACAGGCAAAAAAGTAGAGATTAAATAAATGAATTTTACAGTTAGATCTATAGTCATTTAAGCCTAAGTTAGAACAGAATACATCAGTAGTGTAGATATATGAAACTAAATTCAAGCCAGTGAGATCATGTCCTGAAATAGTTATGAGCTATGAAAATGAGAAGTGTGGGATGTCCTACCCAGAGGACCAGTGTGTTCATCAATCGATCGATACTCGTACGCTTAAACTTGGTGCGACCGCTGTTCTGCATTAGCTTGGTGTCTGGGCCTGGCAAACAGAAACAGGGTAAGACTTGCAACATACAGCAAATGCATTATTTTTCTGTGCAAACATGCACACACCTACCTGCAAAGATGACCAGGCCATAGCAAGCCTCTGTGTTGCGGAGCACGCATCCTCGGAGGAGCATGTTCTGATTGGTCAGGCTGTATTTCTTCTCTCTCCAGTACAGAGTCCCGGAAAAACGATCCAGCTTGTTGTTGGGAGGCTCACACACCACCTCTCCTTCAAACAAAGAAGAGTGTGGACAAGCAAACACACAAATGTAAATTAGATGCTCATTCATAGTCATCTGAATCCAGTCACTGCTATGTTTTTAGAATTGAATTAATCACCCGGATGACATCACGCTGTTGTCGTGCACCTGAACACGTGCACAGAGGGAGGATCACACACCTTTTGTAAGCTGATGTGAGGCAAAACGTGAGCAGATTTGCTGCAGTAATGCATTTTCCCGAGCAGGTGAGGAGTGTGTGGGTGTGATGTGCTGACACAGTGATGCGGTGGCTGTGTGATAGGCTGCCATTCACTGGTGGTGGAGCCGTACAGAAAGTGTGTGTCTCTGTTTGTGTGTATGTGTGAATTTTAGTGTGAAATGTGCATTAGCATGATTGAGAAAACATTTGATTCAAGCTTCCTGGTGCATGCTGAAGACCGTTAATCCTTATTCTGCAATGCAAAAAGACAAAACAAGTTTCTCCTCCTAACTCACCGTCAAATGAAGCCAAGTTGTTCGGGTCTCCAAGTTCAGATGTCACTGACACAGACTGACGCACCTTCATATTGGTCTCTCTGCAAGATAAAACCACACACAGCAGTTTAGATGTAGTGTTGCGTTCCTTCTGCAGATTTTAGGTTTTTTTTGGTCACGCGAACAGATGTTGAGGTGCAGCGTGTTTTCTGACCCGTCTAGCTCGGCTGTCTCGATGTAACAGAGACCATGAGGTTCAGTGCTAGACAACAGGAGCAGGTCAGCCTGAAAATGGATACAACAGCTGAGATTAGCATCAGCACGGTCAACATGGACTGAACTAGAAAAGCGCTGATGACACAGCAACGACTGTTTGCATCTATTACAGCTACAAGAAAAGGCAGAATAATTGCAACTGAAAGCATGTTAGTGATTAAATGTAGCACTTCTAATGAGGCACATAATGCATTACAATCCATTTAGCATCAGAGCTTGTGGTCTACTGAAAGCTATTATGATCAAACAGAGGTCTAAAAACACGAGAAGATGCTGGTGCTGAACACTAAGCTGGTGTAATGGTGGATAAATGGGCCTTTTTGGACTACTGATCACTATGTTTTCTTTTGTTTCTGTGCTGGGTGCACACTTACTGCCACAAACTGGTTGTTTTCCAGTTTAATAATATCACCCACTCGAACATTCATCCACTTTTCATTTTGAAGCCTGGAAGAGCAAAACGAAGAGAAACAGTAAAAAAAAAAAAAAAGTAACGGATGCTGCTCTATTTTAAGAAACCTCTTAAATCAAGAGATGGGTAAAATCTGAACAGGTAAGTTGTCAGATGTAATGACTCACGAGCCACGGATGAGGACCTGAGACTGACGATTGTTCACTTGGTTGTCGCTCTTGTGACGAAACTGGAGATGACAAAAGGTAACGTGTAGTAGAAATACAGACTCGTATCTGTGCCTGTGGTGCATGAAAACATACTCACGTAGTCATCCGTGGCATCCTTTACTGCAGTGATGCTCAGCACCAGAGCTAAAGGCACGATGGTGGTGAACCAGGAGAGGGAGGAGATCTGAGGTATCAACTAAACACAGGGAGACAAAGCTTATTATGCAAATTACTTTTAAAATGGAACACAAAGGCAGTGTAAGATAAAGAGATAGCTACGTCTAACCCCAGCCACATCAAAGACAGCTTGTTATGATGGTGAGTGTACCTGATGGTACAAAATCGTGGTGAGACAGTACCAAGGAGGCAAAAACAACAAAGCTACAGTACACTGGTTTGTTTGGGTAGTTTTAAAATAAGCATTTGTTCAATAATAGACCCCTAACTTTACCAGAGTGTTAGGAACCAAACCTTGCTTTTAGTTGAACTATAACATAATATAACATTTTGGGGCTTTGAAATGAGTTTAAAGGAGCTGAGGGGGTATGATTTCATTTTATATAGCAAGGTTTAAGATTGCAACTAACTCAATATCTCTAGCCTAATGAACAGGAGAACTTACAGTGGCTTCTAAAAATGCAAAAACATAAAAGAATTAACAGCAGCTCTGTTAGCCTGGACTTAAAATCAGCATCCTCACTGCCCCACAGTCACGTGCTAATGATGTGCAGGTTTCCCTGCATATCATTTGATTGCACACTCATTTACTATTATTTAAAATATTGATAATTGATAACATGCCATCACTACAATCATACAGTACAGTACCAAAGTATTGCACGTAATGAAATTTTGCTGCTGGTGTGCAGAAAAAGTTCCAAGGATCAGCCTCTGGCACGTGTGTTTTTCTGGCTTTATTGTGACAGGAAAGCTAGAGGAGAGAACAGGGGGAAGTGGCCTTGGGCCTCTGGTCTGGCCTTACAGCATATAGTTTGCCTCATTCACACAATGAGCTAACTGTGTGTATGAATTTTCATGTTACTCCATCCACTAGACATTATGACATAATCAAGAGGCATTTGTTGCCAGTGAAATGTGTTTGAAATGATTTGTTATGAAATAACTGATCTCATATTCCGCATTGATGTTTTTTTTTCATCATATTCTCAAGTGCAGGAAACTGTGAGGCTCACTACTTCCCTGAAAGTCTTTTATTAATAGCTTATTTTCCATTTCTACAACAGATTAGATCAGCCATTTGGAATTTGAATGTACCAATATTCATCTAATTTTGTACCACCAAACTTTAACTAACAGTTACTGATCACGGTCCTTTAAGGGCGTTAACTAGAAAATCATGTGCCCCTTATGCCTCCTGTCTGTCTTTGATTTCTCACCTGTAGTATGAGCAGGAAAAGAAAGTAGGTGTTGGCTACTTCCTGGAACTGCTCAAACAGATTGACAGGCAGAAACGTGATGATGTTGTACTTGGATGTCATGATGCAGTTACTCTGGAGGATTAGGAGAGAAGAAAATACCTCTCAGTTAAATTGCTTTACGAGTATAAATATTTTGAATATGTACAATAGAAAACAGCAAACTCTCTTACGGCATACTGAAACTTTTCGTTGTACTCTCTGTCATTGGCTCTGACCCTTCTCTCCTCCTCTGCGGAAACACAGCACACAAGATGAGTCATTAAGGCATCAAAACAAACACATGCAGTAAGTCTGCATAAGGACGAATTTTTAGCATGTTTGGCAAACTGCAGAGTTTAAAAATGTCGGCACTATTCACAGCTTCCTAAAACCTGGAAACAAAAGAGAGGGAATCAAGCAGTGAAATCCAGACGTTTATTGTCATATACACCCCAAAACACAGTGGTTACACTGAGCAATGATTGTTTTACTTTGTGAGTTGCCCTCACAGTAAAATAAATAACTACACTAAAAGAAAAGAAAAGAGTAATAAGCATAGAAAAACAAATAAGATGAATGAAGTAGTATGAACAGAAGGTTTGATTGTGGTTAGAATATAAAGTACAAGATACTTATGGATGCTATCTTACTTACTAATGGTAATGGACATTCAGAATGTATGAGTGTTATTATATAATACTGTATTATATTGTGTGCAATTGCAGTTGTACAGGTCAGTATGGAAGAAAATAGCCGGCAGTGTTGAAGCATGTATTCATACATCAGTGACTGTGCTGTGCATTGGTTGAGTGTAATAGATACAGAGTGTCAGGCAGGAGGCATGCAAAACCAATAAGCAGGCCAATCATCGCTGATGTTTCGTTAGCTGCTACTACTCTTTGTTATTAACCAGATGTGCAGTTGTGGCCAGATACACGCAACCAAACATGAGTGTGCGTGCAAAAGTTTAGGCACCGATAAAGGCAGATCATAGTATAGTCTCCAAGTTTCAGAGAGTAAAATTAAGACCGTTTCTTTTTCCTGTGCTCAATCTCTTGTGCACCCCTCCTCCTGACCTTGCACTTTATCCTATTGCTGTTTTTAGGTTTCTGTTATGCTGATGCAAAGTAGTTTGGGAGTTCCCCTCCTCATCTTCCTCCAACACCAGTCGCTTCTCTTCTAATATTAATGATGTGGCTTTTAAAATGAAATGACTGGTCATTTTGAACAGGGCTGCACACACACACACACACCAAAGTAATAATATCCAAGACCAAGCGCATGTTTTGTGCACGAAAGCACAGTCCTTAGCATACTTTTGACAGATTTGTGAAAGGCAGTGAGGTGCCACAGGAAGGGACATCACACAACAGAAACTGATAGGCTATAATCAAATGCCGGCACATAAACAAAGACGCTGTGGTTTCCTGTGTTTCTGCAGCACAGTGAAGCTTTCGCACTGCTCATAACCTACATCTTTGTCCCTGCTGTATTCAGCTTCACCAAAAGAGACAGAGGCCACTTAAAGTGATCCCATTAGAGCTGCACTTTACCGTCAGATTATAAGACAGATCTGATGTGACAGATTAGCTCTGGTTGGCTTTAGACCAGTCAGGGTGGTTTTAGTCAATTTAGAAAAACACGTTACGTCCACTTATTGCTGATGGTGTTGAGTGAGACTGACAATGAGAGGGACACTAGCAGAAATGATTACATCATTGTTTGTTATGTTGATAAAATATTGGCATATTTAAATGTATTTTGCTCCGGTTTATTAAAAAGAGGTCAGTTCACAACTACGGTCACCTCATGGTGCTTTACACTGTAAAGCAAAGACCATACAACATTATAGAAATAACCCCAACAATGCAATAATTTCCGGTAAAGTGCTTGTTAGGCTGGCAACTCCCTGTTACCACATAGAGACCTCAAGCAGAACCACGCTCAGTGAAGAGTAACTATCTGCCAGGACCGGAAAAAGAAGGCCGAGAAAACAAAAGCATGGTCAAAATTTGTTGCACAGTGCCCTGAAAAAGTATTTGCCCCTTCCCGATTTCTTTTTTAATATATTTGTCTATCTAACATTCAACAATTTGGGGGTTCAGTATCTCACTCAAAAAGTGCAGGATTGAACCACTGCCCTTCTGATTAATAGACAACCTGCACTACCTCCTGAGCCAAAGCCACAAAACCAGATTGAGATATTTTTGCGTGACTTGTAAAAGATTGCACGTGCTGGAAAACCATCCAGTGCGACTAAATTAAAACAATTCTACGAAGAAGAGTGGACCAAAATTCCTCCACAGTGATGTTAACGCAAGTAAATACAAAACTGTAGTCGTTAACTTTGTTCATTATTAAAATTAGTTTGTATGATCCAAAGCATGTAAGTGTGACAAAGCCCCCAGGAAGAGGCAAATTGTTTTTCATTGTTTCCAAAAGCAAGTGAGTTACTTTTGTTTTTAATATTCCTATCTGTCATTGTGGCTGTTGTTGAGTAGCACGATTTATTAGAAAAAAATCTAAATAGTTACATAAGAAAAATTGTTTTAGGCATCAACTTCTCTTTCTTGGAGTTTCTATCTGACAGATGTGAGATTTCTGGGTGCATGCAAAAAGCTGTGAATGTGATTGTGCACAATCCACAAACTTTTCCAATCCCTCTGGCATTTCTCCTCTTAAGACGAAGGTCATCGTGCTGTTTTCTGAGACAAATGTCCACCAGAGAGATCTGTCTGACGTGCAGTGCCAAGCCTGGTGGGAAAAGCCAAGATCCTTGTGCCAGCTAAGCACCAATGTGAAGTCAGGACCAGCCTGTGTCTGTCCCAGCCACTGCTGTGCAAGCTGAACACCTCAGCCTAAATGCATGAGCATCTTTAACAAACTGCTCAGTAAGTGTTTAATGTCTCTGACAACTTCAAGGGCATTAGAAGCCCTGACGCAAGCTGCATACCATACAGTAAACCTGCGTGAATCTATAAAGCTCCATTACGGAGAAACTTTCAGTGGCAGCCTTACTCCCAGCATAAGGTTTCTATAAAGGGCTGAGACACAAACGAGTTAATATATATTGATTTAAACTAAAATAACTAATGTCATATAGAAAGAGTAACTGTAACCTAATACAAAAGCACTAATTTTGTTTCATCTACCTTCCTGTCTCTTTAACACTGTCTCTGCTCATGGCTAGACATGTGAGGACACAATCTCCTTACGTCTCCACAAGCGACACACTCGCACAACAGATTTAGTGCAGATTGAATTCGGAACAATAACGACCACAGTCATTCAATGTGAATTGCAGTACGGGAAGCACTAATGTCCCTGCCACGACTAAAACTAAGTCAGGGTCAGATCAGACTGCAGAGAAGTGAGCATCACTCACAGTGGCTGATCTAATTAGGTGAAAAGGGGATAGCAGAGTCGTGTGCAGCCCAGCAAGCGCATACGGTGATCTAATTTGCTGGAAAAAAATGCTAGTGACACAGTCAGAGAATGATGGAGTGGAGGTCAAATGAAGGTGCACATCCAGGGTGATTTGAGATAGTTAACCTAAGGAATAAGAATACAGATGGAGCAGTGCAGAGGAGGGCTGGTGCCTGAAAGATTGATCAGGGACTCATGCAGCAGAGACACGAACATCAGCCACATATTTAGACCGGATCCAAGCAAAACTCTGGTGTTTGGCATGATTCACTGTCAGCACGAAACACCGGAAAACAGCTGAGATTAAGCAACTAGTTTAAGGCTGTTGGGGTCAACTCCAAAAGATACAGACTGAAGTGTGAAATCAGAAGAACAACAGATATCTCTCTGTTATTAAATCTTAGGAGAATGCTGATGTGTAAAAACCTGAACAGTCATTGATGACACAAAGTGCTACAGTGCAAAAAACCCCAAACAAACCAACTAGGTCTGTGATGCAGAGATGTAATATGACACATATGCAAAAGAGAGTGAGAGAGAGATGAAGCAGCAGGAATGAGACTTGGACTCAGATGGGATGAAGATGAGAGATGATATTTATTAGGAAACAAATAAATAAATAGTTTGCACGATGAACAGCCTCCTGGCGGTGAAGATAGTAAAGACTTCTTCCCAACTTCAGCCTTAATTTTCCCCGCACAGACTCGTACCTGTCCGCCTCTTTTTCGATTTTCTTCCATCCAGTCCTCTCTTTTTCTTTCCTTGCAGGGGGAAAAGAACGACTGGAAACCATTTCTCCGGGATGTCTTTGAGCACTGTCATCTTAAATTTCTTTAAGTCACAGTGTGATGATTTTTTTTCCTTAAATCGCTGGCTATGCGCTGTTTCAGTAACAAGTCACAGCCACATCTGACCGTCACGTCTCCGCAAGGACGCGCGCACGAAGCTCCGGCCCCAGCTCAGTCAAGTTAGATTAGAGACTCAGTCCCAGTCCCAGCCTCTGCTGCTTATTGCTCCATCCCCTCCCCCAAAATATACACACGTGCACGCGATGTCCACCCCTTGCTGATTCGTCTTCCTCCTTCCGCGGGATCAGTGATGTCATCTTTTTTTCTAATTAGGAAAATAAAGCGCAGGGCTCGGACCTGTATTTTCTGTGAACATCGTGCTTTATGTCAGCCTCATTCGAAACATAAACACTGATGATGTGTAGGCATTACGCAATCTCAAAGGCGAGAGGCGTTACCATGGAAGCCGCATCACCACGGGTCCTACAGCCGAAACTGGTCGCCATTTTGGATCTAAAGTCGTTTTTTCGTGTGTGGAGTCCAATTGTCGTTTGGAGCCAAAATGTCCGGTGCAGGAGTTCAGTGTCCTGCGTGATCCTAACGTTAGAAGGTGTGCCGCAGTGGGAAGGGCCAGACAGGTGCCCGGGCACGTGCTGAGCGGCGATCCTCGTGTTGAGGCTGAGGCTCTCCCTGATCTATATGTGAAGCATGAGCCTAAGAAACCAAAACAAAGCACTGCGGGGGGCGAACAGGCAACTTCCTCTACAAACAGCAGGTTGTTTTGGCACATGAAGAGTTAGTTTACACCTATCAGAACTGATTTGACGGGGCAGGAATTATGGATGGGGACTGATGACGGCAAGGTACAACAATGACATTATGGCAGTCTCTTTAATGACCTGCAATGCATCACTGATGAAACCACTTCACTTTGATCAGCATCTGCAGGCGTCCTGTATTCAGAGATCACGAGCTCTGATTTGACTTTTTCTTTTCAGAGATGAGCGCACACAGATCGTGTGAAGGCTTAGGGAAAGATAGATAAAAGCACGGCTAATACTTCTGTATGACTCTGAGTGTGATTGGGGGAATGAGACTGCAGTAGAAAGTGATTTGAGAGCTCAAATTGAATAGAAAGGCAGTATATAAATACCATAGTCCACTTACCACCTAATCAATGATGGCAATTCATTAATTAATTTATTCATTCAACATTAGTCAGGTTTTTACCGTGCGTAAACCTCGTGTTTCACCTGTACCTAATCTCTATTCTTTTCTTGTATTCTAATAATTAGCATTTTCTGCTTACACCAGTGCCTCTTCTCCAAACGAGCATCAACTGCAGTCAAAACACACGCTTTACGAAACCGTCAGACTGTGAGAACAGAGAACTTTTCTCATTTCTCACTTTCTATAATCTGTCCCTCCTAGTCTCCCCTTTCCTCTGTCGTCTTGCTTCTGGCCCTGAAATCCATGTCAGTGCACCTCACTGAAGGACGTCTCAGCTCCTAAAATGCATCTGGAGGACTGAGGAGAGAGGAGGCTTGCCAGGAAAGATGTATCCTTTGCAGGAGCGCTTTATAAAAGCGGTGTCACACAGCTGGAATATATGCAACAAACTCTACAGTCCTTTCAGTCCATACGCCGTTCAGTTATTTAACTGTGTGATCAAACTTTCAGGCCTTCACAGTTTGTGTGGGTTTGATTAAAAATCTTTTCACATTGGGTTACGGCTCCAGAATGTCTCATTTTGTTAAAGTGCTCTCTCTCCCTTGCCTCCTCTGTTCATCTTTCTGATGGGAAGGACCAAGATGAGAGGAAATGAAATTGCAGGAAATGAGAAATGAGAAAAGGGGACAATATGACTTGTTTGGAGATCCTTTGTTAGTGTTCACTAGCTTGAACTAGTACTCTGGTTCTGTGCGGACTTAGCACATACCTGAGACACTTGGCCTTTTCCCAATTACTTTTTTGAGGTCTGAAAAGTGACTTCTCATGGCTAAAATGCCTCTCGGTGCTTGGAGCCTGAGTTAGGCATTACCATACATCTACATCAATGCCACACACACAAAAGTCAGGTTTAAGAATGTTATTCCCAAGTGTTTGTTTTTTTTAACATCTATCCAGTTCAGGGTCGAGAGGCTGGGAGCCTATTCCAGCTGATGCAGGGCAAGGTATATCCTGGACAGGTTGCCAGTCTATTGCAGGGCTAACAACCATTCACACCTACAGCCATATTTATAACCCCACAGTAACCAAACTAGAACATTACTACTATATAGATAGATTCTTTATTGTCATTGTGCAGCTTGTACAATGAAAGTCTTTTCGATGGCAGTCTTTCTCACAGCAGCGTATAGAACAAATAAAATTACTAGACAACAAGACAATAAATACCAGGAGAGAGTCCGTACTGGTACAGCGATAACATGCGAAGTCCACACACAAAGCAACCAATGTGCTGCCCCACCGGGTTTAAGAGCAATCAGTAAGCTATAAATAACTTATATAGTTAATTTAGTAATAATTTGGAAACCTCCTTTGTTTTATTAACCACAGAAGCATTCAATGATACTGTCAAACGATGTAAAACAAGTTGTGGCAGATGGATCCCCCAATCTGAGCCTGGTTCTGCTGCAGGTTTCTTCCTGTTTAAAGGGAGTTTTTCCTTCCCACTCTCTCCAAGTACTTACTCAGAAGGGGTTGTCTGACTGTTGGGATTTCTCTCTATTATTTTAGGGTCTTTACCTTACAATATAAAGTCATTTGAGTCAACTGTTATTGTGATTTGGTGAAATATAAACAAAATTGAATTGAACTGAAGGCTAAAGCTGTGTTCGGCCAGTGTTTGTAAAAACTTCTATCTTTCAGTCATTTCCATCTGGTTGTTTTAGAGCCCCCACCCTCCCCTCCAGAGAACTGGTGTCATAATACATTGTCTGTCTGGGAATCTGCAGATGAGCTTCAGTAATAAGTGCTGTTTAATACATTATGATAGTCTGAAATGTATTGAATGTTTGTTTTCCAGCATATTGTTTCTGCCTGTAGATAAATATGTGAATGCATTCTTGCTATCGAGCAGCATGCATCACACCTTCCATGTCTACGTTGTCATTTGGTTAACTGCATTTCTCATTGTCAAGCCACACTGGATGAAACTAGTTTAACTGCAGATGTGATTAATGTACTGACCTGGGGGAGGCCTCTTTCTGAACATCTCCACTCTGCTGGCGTCCTTCTGCTCTGGCCCATGGGACTGTCTGCCAAGGGAAAGAAGGGAGGTGGGTGAGACTGAGGAGGATACAGGGGAGACTACAGAGCTGACCGTCTACAGAGCACGAGCAGGAAAAAAAAGTGAAATGGGAGCCATAAAAATGTGATTGTGCGTGGAAGGGAAATAGCTTTTTCAGTTTCAAGCCAAACCACGGCCAGGTGATGCAACCTACTTACTGTAATGTTTCTTTTTTTTTTCTTTTCACAGCTTTGCCCTCCCATTTAGACAGTGAAAATCAGTCGAGCATTAAAACCACTGCACAACACGACACACACACACACACACACACACACACACACACACACACACACACACACACACACACACACACACCAGGCTCTCTCTGGTCTCTTTTGAGCCATAACGAGGATGTGACATTCAACAGAGAGCTGCATCTGTCTCTGTAGCACACTGTCTCTGGTGGCTGGGGCCAGATCCACTGTCAGCCTCTCCCTATAGTGGATCAAAGAGAGTAATGGAGCAGCATTTTTTGCATGCATAGCACAGTTAAGCATCTTCTCTTCTCTCCTGTCATCATTTATGCTGACCTATTAATATCACACACCTCACTGCTTTTATTCACTCTTTTGCCACAGCTAAGTACATAGGCTAAAAGGCATGACAGGTGAGGCATTATAATCTTTGCCTTGCCTTTGTTGTGGATACTACAAGATACACACAATATGACAGTCAGGGGTAGCTGACTGGGAGCCAGGATCTAATCAATACTCCTGAGAAAGAGCTGCTTTGTTTTTCTCCATGTGAGCTGAGCTGATCAGTTTTCAGCTAGAGTTCCCAACATTATCTCTCAGCCTGACGTACAGTCCCCTTTTTCCATGTCCTCTGCTCACTTTCCACCCTATATATACCACCCATTTATAATTCTAACAGGTACTAATGAGTGAGAGTGTTTGCCATGTTCTTGCACATCTCTCCACAAACATGCACACACACACACTCTCCATCTGTGAGTGGCATCTTCTATAACCCACAGGACCCAAGAAATGCCATTATGAAATAACGCTGGCAGCCAGGGGAGTGAGGGCACAGTAAATATCCAAACACCTTTCTTGGCCTCTGAGCAGAATTCCTTTCTTTGCTCCTGCTGGATTTAGGCTGATGTATTAGAGGATTTGAAGCTCGGAAATTCATTATTACGCTATTTTACAGTGTTGTTAATCACCTAAAAAGCTAAAACTTGAGATACAGCAGGATAATAACTCAGCCTGCTGGGATGTAATTAGGGAAATGGTCAGAAGGGACCTGCTAGGTTCAATTTGATCCATGCTATAGAACAGATTTTACAGTTCTTTTCAATAATGTATTGCAATCACTTATTTTTCTATAGCTGCATGCAAGCCTGCTGAAATAAATCTCAAGATCACCACTTTCACGTCACAACTTTCGTAAGGAAGCCCAGAACATGAAACCGAAACAGCAAAAGATTAAAAGATAACTAACAAAGTTAGGTTATTATGTAATGAGCCTGCTAACAGACCAGGCTATATATTTCCTGAGGCAAAATTAAATGACTTGGTTTTTCCTCGTGTCTTGTAGGCGGTGCATCGCTTTGAAATGATCTGCTCCCAGTATGTGCTATAGTCCCCGTGCCTCCTCTACACATGGTCACATCAAAGCATTCTGCAGGCAAAGCACTGGCACCGCTATAGCACACCTTACGCACATGAAATCTGCATTATGTTCTATCACAGTAATGTTACAAACACCACAAAGCTGCCTTTTATTAACAATGTCATCAGGAAGCCAACAAAGTGGAACACTTTCAGAGTTAAACCAGCATACACTTGATGTTCTGATAACAGGCTGTGCAGGCTGTAACCTTCTTTTACACAATGCCTGTCTGATTCAACACCATTATAAGACTAATCTGTTTGATACCATAATAAATACTAACTTGCTAATAACATGTTGCGCTGTCTACTGACAATGCAATCTGTTCAAAGAAAAAGCAACAACACTGCTGTATGCCACTGAGGCAACTTCCAGAAGGAATAAAAAGCACAGCATTGGTTTAATATCCTCCACTGTATGCTTACGCACTCAGGACATTATCTGTGTGCTTTAGGATATTTGCTCCTCTCCACAAGTATGTAAATAAACACTGATGTAGCTTTAAGTATAGCTGCACAGCATCCCATTAAAAATAATGCTATCATAGGTAAAAGCCATCAGGCTCTGCCTTGGATGTAGTCGTTTATTAAGTAAGCTTAGTGTACCACAAAGCTCACGGCCCTGGTTTAAGTAACCTTAAGAGCGAATGCTTTCAGTCTAGTGATGCTCGCCACAGTGGCGGGACTGAGTTTCACTTTGAGTTTGGAAATGTTATTATGACTAATACCGACATACAGGAACTCTACTGCAGAGGTGTGAGGGTGAAACTAGCCGTACCTACTGTACAGGATGAGCCTGGTCACACTGGAGCAGCAATGAGAGCTGAACGCTTCACAAGAAAAGCGAGACTCGCGTCAATATTTGCAGAGGATAAAGAGACTGCATAGCAAATCCTCATGACCATGTTAGAAGAAGAAGATGATGATAGGGAGCAGCTACCCAAAGCTAAGAGAGACCAGCATAGGGATCTTACCTTGGCAACTTTGCGTTATAAACAGGGTTTTGGAGACGTCCTCGCTGCTCCTGTCGCTGAGGTCATGATGAGGTCTGGGGGATGAAGAGGCGACGCTATGTGATATATGATAAAGGCCAGTGAGGTGGGAGGGGGGAGACAGGCACCGTGCAGAGGTAAGGGAGGGTTTGGCTTCAGCTGCCGGAGAGGAGAAGAAGGAGCAGGAGGAGGGGTTGCACCTCCTTCACTTTCTCCTCTCTCTGAACTTCCTGCAATCAGGAAGCCAACATCACACCGGACAACCCATAGGTGTTTTACTTCTGTATTTAATGTGGCAGCACAGTCTTGCGGCATTTCACTCATGCTGTTTGCACGTGCTGACGGCACGCTACCCGTTTTTAACACTTTAAACTTGATAAACAGTCGCTCCTTCCCTCAGCAGCCTGAACACACCTCATCGCCTTTCAAGCGTTTTATTTGGTCTCTGTGTTATATCGCCCTCTACAGGTCTGTCAGCGCCATCTCCTCCAACATCTTTGTAAGCCTCCACTCATTCATACTACCAGGTGTGGGAAGTCGGATTTTCTGATGAATTATTTATAGTGAAGATTTGTGGCTGCTTTGCTACAAGTTGCTCCAACTTATTTTGGAAAACTCTGGTCAACATTACTGAGACTTTGCCTCGGGTTTAATCATTTAAGGGTTCAGCCTAAAAGTGGTGCATTACATTGAAACGTATAACTATTCATTCTGAATTATTCTTGGACACTTTTGAAGTTAACATTGTAATGTGTGCCCGACTCAGTTGAGCTTCACAAAGGCGAAAAGAACAGCATATTCCATTAAGTTGGCTCATTTTTGCCTATGAGGTCTAAAACTTCTGCTTACATTTCAACATGAATGTACTACTACTTTCTACTTAGTACCCGAGTAATCCAGCAGAACAGCTCCAAGATGGTGGTGGTGTAAAGGCAGCCCTCTCTATGATATAGAGGAAATATATTTCATTTGAGGGTCAAATATTACAAGCTCCATTTAAAACAAACAGCACTATCAAAATACCAGGAAAAACGTAATTGCCTTTAAAAAAAACAATGTGTGCAGACCAGCTTTAATTGTGGACAAATTGAAATTCAAACTTCAGTCAGGTATAAATATACCCAAACGGTATATATTTTTTTTCTTTCCACCAAAGTAAATATGATTCAATAGATTTTTGTAATTCCACGAAAAATCACCTTGCCCGGTGGGCCGATGGCCAGTCCAGCTATGGTCATTACGAGGGAAATTTCTTTTGCAGTTTGTCTGAAAAGATGGACTTGCGCTTCGGGATCCTTTAAACATCATTAGGCGCGTTGCTACGCGCTGTCTGTCCTGTCTGTGAGCTCACAAAGCAGCAGTACGGGGATGAATGACGTCACACACATGGATCCTCTGTCGGAATATAGTAAAACCGAGGACGGTTGGTTAGTTGGCTTAGTCCTCCTTTGATCGAATCAAAGGATCAAAGGATCGAAGAGAGCTGACGTCATGGCTGACGTCACGGTCGCTGCCAGAAAAATCTATAAATAGACCCCAGTTTCTTTAACTCGGCATTTCAAGAAACACCTTGTTGTTTTCGCAAGCCAGGAATCCTTGGGAAAGAGAACAGTTTAACACTTAAATTATTCAGTTAGCGGTTTTGTTTTGTTTTTTGCGAAACTTTTATAGAAATGTCACAGGAACCGTCCAGCAATTCAGTGTCTCACAGAGAAACGAGAGAGGAAGGACCGTCCAACTCAGGGGAGAGAGGAATAGTCCAGGGCATGGAGCCCAAAAAGAAAATTCGCATAAGCGAGATAGAGGGGGTGCCCGTAAAGATAACACTGCAGATTGGAGCACTTGAGCAAAATGTGCATGAACTTGAGGAAACGCAAGAGTTTCTCCTTGAACAGAACAACACCATTGTTGTTCAGCTGTCCAAGGCTGAAAGCGAGAGAAATGAACTAAAGAAACGGAATGCAGATCTCGAGAAAGCTTTGAAAACTATTCAGTGTCAAGTGGAAGAATTACAGTTTTCAAAAACCAAAAATGCTGCTGAACCTGAGGGACTTGAGACTCCTGTTGCTCAACCACCTCAGGATGAGGTTCAGGGTACTGGTATGTGGCATCGTGGTGCCAAATGCCTACTTAAAGTAGGTTTAGGTCTTGCCACAGCGGCCCTTATTGTTCCTGCAGCTTTCTGGGTCTTCTCAAAGATGTCCACCTGACGTGAATGACCCAGCTGCTCCCTGTGGCATTGTGTTTATAACTGATGCGCACCTGCGGACCACTTATGTGCACCCCTGTTTATAATCTTGTGAAAGACGCACGACAGACCTGACCATATAGGCATGATTGCAGATTGGCGCTCAGGTGCGTCCACCTCCCCTGCTTTCCAACCACGGTCCACCAACTACACCAACCTCCGATAACTATGCAGTGCTCTCCTTTAAGTTTTATTTTGCCCCTCACCCCCCAACCAGTCGCGGCAGATGACTGCCCCTTCTTGAACCTGGTTCTGCCTCAGGTTTCTTCCTGTGAAAGGGAGTTTTTCCTGGCCACCGTTGCCCAGTGCTTGTTCATAGGGGATCATTTGATTGTTGGGGTTTATTCTTTAAAATGTCATTTTATTTAAATTATTTCAGGTGAGGGGTTCACTTGATAGGGAGCACAAAAAGCTGCAAATAAAAAAAATTAAAAAAAAGGTGTATTTAGCTGCAAATCAAAAATAAAAAAAAAACAAATATTAAATTTCCCTACTGCTTCGTTTATTTACTTAAAAGAACAGCTTTAAATTTTGTGTGATAGTGTCATGGCCCTTGGTCAAGTGATCCAGGGTTTATCTTTTGGACTGTGTGAATCTGGTTTAATTTGTGTCCTTTGATTTAATAGTATTCATGGTTCTGTTTCTCGTCTCCCATGTGTCCATGTTGCTTTTGTATGTCGTGTCTCTTTAGCCGCCGCAGCAGTGGGCGGGCACATCCACATCATCCACGTCGCCGCCAACATACGTTGTATGTTTAGACCATTTATATCATTTGACATCCACAGGACATAGAGGTTCGAAAGACACTGAGTCATGCACTACCTTTAATGAGAATACTGTCAGTGAACACTGATGAGCTTCTGCTTCTTTAATGAGCCATAATTCTCATTAAAGAAGCAGGTTGGCTCATAAAGTGCTCTGTAGTTATCTAATGCAACTGCCATTTGTTTCAGGACATAACCACAATCTGTAATCAACACAGGGTTTATTGAACTGTCGGCTGTGCAGACAACATGGCACGCATGAAAAATGGGTAAGGACATTTTGTGAACACTCATAGTTGATGTCTTAATATCATTGCAAGGCGTGAAATATTACAGAACAAAGTCTGCAGAGGTGTGAGGCTGTTTGATCCCAGAATCCCTCTCTGCTGATCACAGAACAGCTTTACCCTTTGCCCGAGTCCTCTTTAAATGAGCTTTGGCCCAAAGAACATGCTGGATCACGTTCAGACAGCTTCTTTGCAGTTATTGAGCTGTAACCTGCACTTGTGGACAGGAGGTTGAACTGTGTTCACAGACAGCGATTTTTGGAAGTGTTCCTGAGACCCTGCAGGGATTGTCATGACAAAAAAATATCACACCCAAAAGGGCCTGAAGATTACAGTCATCTAGTACTGAGCTTCACACTGTCACGATCCTGCGTCTCTGACCCAGCGTGTTCAGTTTGAGTTCTTAAGTTATCCCTTTATATGTTGAGTAAATCTGATTATCTTTTGGTTGCCTTTAGTTTATGTTTCACTTAGGTCTTCTGCGTTAGTCTGTCATGTTTCTTGTCTTCTTGTCCATGTTGTGAAATTGTATTGTCATGTCTGCTTTCCATTCTGTTTGCTTTATTTTGAAGGTCTGCATCCTATGTCAGTGTAGCCAGCTTTGCTTCCTTTGTGTTATGTCAGACTAGTGTCAGCTGTTTCCCCATGTGTTTCCACTTCCCCTAATCACTCTTGTGTGTATTTAGTCTTTGTGTTTCTCTTCATTCTTTGTCAGGTTGTTTGTCCTTTGTGCCACATTGTGTTTCATGCTCCAGATTCCAGGTATCTTTGTATCCACATCAGGTTTTATGTTTTGTTTTTTAATGTTTTTTTTTTTTTTTTTAGTTTCCCCAGTTTATTTTTTAGCTTCATCGCCACCTTTTGTTTCGTGTAGTTTTCACCAGCCTTAATAAACGGCTCACTTTCTGTTAACATTCAAGTTTTGTCCACGTTCCTTGATGTCTGCATTTTGGGTCCTCTTCGCAAATTCGTACAGTGTGCTGCCGCATACTGTGACACACTCTCAGGCAGAGGTTTCTCTGGATTTTTTGATATTACAAATAAAAACCTGAAGTGGAGCATTATTCTGAAATTGTTCCACAAATTAATTTTTTTGCAGGTTGGTAAATCTCTGACCAACTTTGCTCCTAAGAAATTCTCCAAGATGCTCTTTTTATATATCACTCAAGTTACTGACCTCTTTCCATTTAAACCAATTAGTTACATGAGGTCGTAAGCATTATTGTGAGTCCACTGAACTAAATTAAAACCAAATTATTTTAAAAGTGACATTTACTTCAAATAAACGCCCGCAAAAAAAAACAAACCATCTACTCCGATGAGATCCCGCCCCCCAGAAAAGAACTAAGATGGATTTCACTGTTTAAATCTACACAGTCCTCTATATCTGATTTACAACGAGGTGAACATGCTAGCAGTTTTCCCAGCTACAAAGTCAAAAAAGGACACACAGTGATTATTATACTAAACACACATTTCATTGTAAACAAACAGCTTTATCTTATGACTGACACACACCTCTGCTGGCTGTGTTTAAGGAGCAAACAGCTACATCATTTGAAAGAAGATATTCCTTTTTGTTTTTTCTAACAGTAGAAAAGTAGTTTCAGCGTTAAACTTTAAAAATTCACAGCCTTTAACTCATCTCCTTTTTTGCAAGTTTTTCACTGATGGTGGAAATCCTCTCAAGTTGGTCTGGGTCAGGCAGCTGCCAGTCGATAAAGATGAGATACATCAAACTACCGAAAACGCCTCCAACAAGCGGAGCCACCAATGGTACCCAGAACCAGTAGTTGTAACACCTGCAGAACAAAGAGCAGCAGGACATCACGGTTAAAGAGTGCAGATTCATTATTTTTAACAGGTTTTACTTCGATAGAAGAATTTATCACAGTGAAAAACCCCCAGAGAGTAGCATATTAAATATTTAAATATCAAACTTCACTCAGAGCTCTTTAGTCTAAGATCAGCAGTTTTTGTTTTGTAGGTCGACACCTTCCATCAAGATCATTTCCATAGAAAACCAGGTCCGATTAATCTGTCTGCAGCCATCAGCAGTGTTGTTCAAGTTACTTGAAAAAGTAATTAGGGATTACTTCTCCAAAAAAGTAATCCCGTTACTTTAATGATTACTTATTTTCAGAATTAATTAGTTACTTTTTAAAAAACATGATAAGGAACCTGAAAAAGTAATAAAGCAATAGGCCTTTCAGCCCAATTCTAGTTTTTTCTGCAGACTCCATCATATAAAATGTAATCAAATGAAAGTCTCTTTATAAAAATTGTTTTAATCTTTTAACTTTATGCACATTGCATCTAGCAAAAAAAAATTATATGCAACAGTCTTTGACTTGAAGAAATTTGTTTAACATTTAAACCTATTTTCTGCATATTCCAACATATAAATAAAACTATTTTTTGTGTTTACACTCACTCTTTCAAAGAGATGCAAGTAAAACATAGCAGAAAATAAATAAAATCAAAGACTACGTCGTCCTGTTGCTCTTAAATCTATTTAAACCTGTTTAGCAGGAGCGGAGCAGGCGGGGGTTTGCCCGGTGGCGTAGCGGTCATGCCAGTGGGAGGATCCGGGGGTTTCTCTGTGAATTTCACATTCCCGTGGCAGCGTGCTAGGGTACTTGCTCAGAAGTTTAGGGAGTTTTTTTCGCTGTAAAAAGAAGTTTTCTTCCCACGCATCATACAGCGTACGCTAATGTTTTTGTCACTTTTTACATAATCAAACTCAAAGTAATGTCAGTGCTTCCACCCTCTATATATTATCCATGGTTGATCATTGATCTGCACACGTCCGTTACCACGAACATCGCACGCGCTTACATCATTGTCATGAGACACTCTCGGAAAAAAAAAAAAAAATCACGGTCTAGTAACGCAGCGTGCTTATGGGAAAGTAACAGTAATCTAATTCCTTTTTTGCAATAGTAATCCCTTCCTTTACTCGTTACTTGAAAGGGTAATCGCGTTACTGCGATCAGTAACAAAAACAATCTGTTATTTCGAATACAGCTGAACAATAAGCTGAAAGGCCTGATAATAATTAATCAAGAAGCTATAAACTCAACTCAGATGAGATGAATTCCTCTTTGTCTATTTAATAAAAGCCTTACATGTTGATCTTGTGTTAAATTTGTGTTTCTCTTGGCCTGTTTTGCTGTTTTTCTGCCCATAGTGTTATAACGCAGCTTTAAGTGTTTAAGACACTGTGCACTGAGCATTTGTGGAACCACACGTCTCAGATGATCATAAGATTATAAAGAGAAAACAGCTTTTTCATGGAAAAACCCTCAGGATAACTCTTCCATTGTCCAACAATCTTTGACATACTTTTGTGAAATTAAGACATAAACAAAGTTTCAATAAAACCAATAACTTAAGCAGATAAGATACTTACGTGAAGACCTCAGTCCCCCAGCCTGCAGCTAGGGTAAAGAGGCGAGGCCCCAGGTCCCGAGCAGGATTTATGGCAGCACCACAGTTAGCCGACATTGAAATGGAGATCCCCAGAACGACAGCTGCCACTACAACAGGAACCAGCTCAGAGGGAGCCGGGGTGTTCCTCTTTTCCTCCAAACCCAGGATACACAACAGCAACATGCCGGTGCCCACTACCTAATGAAATGTCAACTCATTACGTTGGGTACGGGAGCAGCTGCTAAAAGATCCAATCCTGTTAATAATTATACTCACTTGGTCAAAGAAACTTCTGCCCACAGAAAGGTAGTCAGAGGGGTATGTGGCAAATATTGAGGCAGTCTCATTCCTGCCGTACACAGTCAACACTCCTCCACTAAAAGTCATTAAGGCATCTGCGACCGAAACAGAGGTGTTGCAGGAAACAAAACAAACTAATTTTTTTATTTATATGTCACAAAAATTAAAAAGACAAACCATAGTAGACGAGATAGACAACCCCCGACGCCACGAAAGCCCCCACCACCTGGGAGAGGGAATAGGGCACGAGCCTCGACCAGGACACCTTCCCCAAAACACAGAAACTCAGGGTCACCGCTGGGTTCAGATGGGCACCTGCAGGGATGTAGGGTACATATTTGGAGAAGGATACAGGAAGGTGAAAGTTAAAAATGAAGGTAATTAGACACACTGGCAGGTGATCGTGTCTCTGATTATCTGTGTTATCATATAACAGTGGATTGTCATAGGTATGAGCCAAAGCAAACACTTTGCAAAAGAAAGTAGATAATTTATTATTATCTATTATCTTATTTGTAAAGAGCTCTGGTGATAAATTTTGTGTACTCATTTAATAACTGCAATAAAAGTCATAATTACCTGAGGGATTTTAGACTGTGCAGAGCATATTGTAATGAGTTTAAATGTAATACTATGTAAAAAAAAAAAAAAGGAAATGTTAGTGCCCATTATGGATATCTTTTAATTTTTACCTGAGATGCCCTTGGTGAGATACATGGCTGACATAACTCCCACAGAGAAGGCCATGTTGCCAGATAGAAACTGGCCTTTAGTCTCATTGCTGGTTTTTACTTGTGCAGCAGCAGCACAGCCAAAGAGCTTTGTTGCAGATAAAGAGGACAGAGAAGGTGGAAGGTGCATGAGAAGTCAGAAGTTACTGCAAAACTCAGGTGAACAAAGAAACGAGATTTTCCACAGCTAAAAATCCCGACATCAAAACTAACTTAAATAGACGTAGAGGAAAGCACATGAGCAAATTTCAGTATATCTTTCTTGACTAACTAATTGATAAACAGAGACAAATTTGTTCTTGTTAAAGTGTAATTTAATGCCCTCCTCTTTAGACTTTGTAATGACCCGTGTTATCTGAATGACCATGTAAGGGACAGTATGGCTGTTACATTGTGATCTCACCACAGATGAGAAGATTTATGTAGAAAATTACGTAAGCTGCAAATATAACTTCTTTTTAATATTTTTTTGATCTTTTTCTTCATTTTAATCTTTTTAATATTTGATATACAAGCATAAATTATTGTAATCTGTTCTAACTCCAAGCAAAGTTCCCAATAAAATCTCAGTAGAGATTCTGCAGTCAGGTGAAAACTGTTTTAGACATGTGGCACAATTAAGGGTTTCAATTTCAACTCATATGGATTGTGCTTTCTTTAAATGCATTACATCAATTTATGTATCTAACTTCATACGCCTGCATTTTTCAGATTAGTTCATTTATGTCTTGCAGAGCTGACTTTGATTCCTACAGAAAACAAACATGCTTGAGAGAGATAAGACTGAGAACACCTTATAAATCCCATTCTAGGAAGCAATTTTTTATTTTATTTTTAAGAAAATTACCTTCACCTGGCTTCAGCCTTAGTTTTAGTGATAGATGTAAAGTCATGTGACAAGTTTTCACAAAACAGGTTCTGCAGTACTGTTTAAAACTGAAAGCTCCCAGTCTTTCAGTAGCTTGTGAGCCAGCTTTATCAGCAATAACTTGAAGTAATAATTTTCCATGACTATTAGTCATCAGTTTATGAGTCTCCCACATCATTGTGGAGGATTTTTTCCCCCAGCCTTTAAAATATTGCTTCAGCTCATTGTGGGTATTTTTTTATGCACAGCTCTCTTAAGGTCTCGCAACAGCTTGAGGTCTGCACTTTGACTTGAAATTGCAGCATGTTGATCATTTTGATTTTCAGTCATTCTGCTGTAGATTTGCTGCTGTGCTGGGATCATTGCCCTTTTGCTTGAACTGTTGAGCAGGTGGCCTCACATTTGACTCTAGAATACTTTGGTATACACAGGACCTTGTGATCTACTCAATGACTGTAGGTGTTCAGGTCCTGTGCCTGCAAAATAACCCAAATCATCCGATACAGTGGGAAAAACAATTTTAATCTGATGCTATTATGTAGTTTCATTTTTTTTTCGAGAGCTGTTTGATTCCGTAAACATTCAGTCAATGTGAGGGTATAAAATCAAACTCAAGCTACTTACACGTTTTATGCATAAATTTAGAAAATTAAAAAATAATAAACCTGAAAAATTAAAGGATAATTGTCCAGGGTTTGGGATATGCATATACACATTTCAACTCCTCTTTCTCTAAACTGTTTTCCAGCTTTGATTTTTTTTTTTTTTAAAAAACCCGTTTGATTGATTTTGAAAATTACAATCCAACTCAAAGTCACTCACCATTAAGACGAAAGTTCCCAAAAATTCGGCCATGCACTCTCGCACGAGGGGACACCTCACCCTCATTGCGCGTAGCTTCAACATAGCCGGAGTGAAATGAAAGGCCTCCACTTATCTCACCCCGCTGAGCACAGTGGCAACTGAGTGCTTCTGTCACTGTATCCCACCGCCCCCCTACCCTCTACCTACTGCTCTCTATTCACAGCTGGACAAACACTACTCGTTTACTCGGTCGTCTCACCTCACGATTGGCCAGCGCAGTGAGCGTGATTGGCCCAGCTAAAGACTGATACATAAACAGACACCATAAAGCCAAGAGATATTACTTAATACAGATACCTGTTGACTACTCGGAAGAAGCCGCCGAGATAGTTTTATGACAAAGTGTGTGTGTGAGAATAGTGTTTTACGCATTTCCCTAACAAAGGAAAGCTCCTCGAGGCTCGACTCTTCGCTTAATTTGGTCGCTTTATTCAGGTTGAATAAAGCTGCCCGCTGTGGCGACTCCACGTGAATAAGGGAGCAGATAAAAGTCGCTTCTGTGCAGGTGTACTGAAGCACTGCTTTAATTTGGCTTTTAACCTTTAGAAATACCATACAAATCAAAAACAAACAAAAAATATAAATATGCTTTGTGCACGAACGTAAAGTAATGAGGAATATTCTTTTGGAGAAGAAAGCTTCGTGTTTACATGCAGCTAAAGCAAGTTTCTAAGTGTGTTGATATACAAGAAAACCAAGTATCGTTAAAGGGAACATTATCAGTTAGCATGAAATGACGGCTAAATATTTTTTATTTATTTATTTGTTTTGAAAAATCGGTCTCCAAAATATGTCAAATGGTTATTTAGCAGGATTGGGAATGGATTGTCAAATCTATTAAATTAGTCTATCACGGATTTCCACAATAAAAGCACAAATTGCTGACGATAGAAGCCCCTCTCATCATCGCTGCGATGCATGTCACTGTAACCTGTGTCACTGAACTCTGGACTCTCAGAAGATTATGTAAGCTAAATATTTGCTGTATTACTGCTGATAATATCCAGAGTGATCAAGGCAGTAACATGGGATGAGGATTTGATACTATATAAAACATATAACTGCCATGAGAGATTATTGTGTTAACTTTTTCTTATCAAATTATCTGAGAAATCTCTCCAAAACAGAAACCTTGACTTTGTGATGGAAGGCTGTAAAAGTCACATAGGGATTAGGTATTATCATGTGTTCACTTTTATTAATGTTTAAAAGGAAAGAAACCTTTAACCCCGATCTAAATGAAGACGAATTACTCCCTCTGCTGGTTGTAATAATAACAAACATCAATTTGTTAGCTTTTATTAAAAACAAATATAAAGTCTCAATGGAAAAGTTATTAACTATTAACAGTATAGTACAACATAGTTTTTCACTTACAGGTACCAAATGATCTGTTTTGAACTGATCAATCTATCTGTTACAAATGTTGGTTGATTTGATGCATGTAGGAGCCACAATTACTCAATGATTCGGCTGATAAAAAGGTTTGCCAGGCCTTGAGGTAGATGTAATCCTGTTAAAAAAGAGCATGTAAGAAAAATATACACCCTTGACCTGGTCTCCAAGCTTATTTTTCTTTTTCTTTAGGATATTATAGTTATTATACTGCCTGTACATAAACGCATTTTTAACTATATCATGTCCAGATTTCAAGTTCTTGCCCACTGAAGGAGATACAGCCTCTCATAGATAGCGTTTATGTTTTTGGTCCATCCCTTTAATCTTACAAGGAGTAAACTGCTTCCTTAATCTTCATGTTTCTGGATGCTTATGGGAGCGACGTAGCACCACATCCACAGGCCCAGGAGGAAGTGCTCTGATCAAAGTCCAGGCTTCTAAGCGCCTCATCCCCACCACGCTTGTCCCTTGGACTTCTAGGACCTCATCACCGGGATATACCATGTCAACAGGACCTCCTGAGGGTGGAAAGAGGGAAAACAAGTAATCAATAATGGTTTCTCTGAATGGGAACATTCTCCCTCCCATCATCTCCAACCAGGCAGATATCTGCCTCTCCCTGACACCTGTTCTGCTGGAGGTTTCTTCCTGTTAAAAGGAAGTTTTTCTTTCCGGCTGTCTCCAAGTACTTGCTCATAGAAGGTTGTCTGCTATCTGTTTCTCTGTATTATTGTAAAATGTTTAACTTACAATGTATAACAAGGATCTTAAGATGAGTGTTATTGTGATTTGGCCGTATATAAATAAAAACGAATTGAATTAAATAAATAGCCGAAAATCTACATTAATGTCAAATTGTAACTTTATGCTGCCATAAAAGTTCATATAGTAAACATATAATATTTAGGACTGAATCTTAGATGGTTCTTTATGATGCTGTTTTCTTTAGTTATGAAGAAATAATGCTCCACATCAGATCACCAAGAGTGACTCAAGACTCAAGTGGCTCAAGAGTTGGGCGTTCGCCTTGTAATCGGAAGGTTGCCGGTTCGAGCCCGGCTTGGACAGTCTCGGTCGTTGTGTCCTTGGACAAGACACTTCACCCATTGTAGGTGGTCAGAGGGCCCGGCGGCGCCAGTGTCTGGCAGCCTCGCCTCTGTCAGTGCGCCCCAGGGCAGCTGTGGCTACAATGTAGCTTGCCATCACCAGTGTGTGAATGAATGGGTGAATGACTGGATGTGTAAAGCGCTTTAGGGTCCTTAGGGACTAGTAAAGCGCTATATAAATACAGGCCATTTACTGTATAACTTTAAGGTATTTCTGTATTGTTTTCATTTGTTGTATTTATTCTACAACTCATGTCAAGAGGAAATACTGCATTTCTTACACTAATGTAAAAAAAAAATATTATTTTGACTTTAAATACAAAATACATGACAATTCAGTAAATTAGTTAGTTAATTCTAATATGAACAGCCAAAGTTTTAACAGTCAAATTGTGTAACAATATAACCCTATATATGGTCATGCTCTATTGCGAGTGCTTTTCTTCTGCTGGAGTTGGACCTTCTCCCTCCTGTCACAAGGCAAGAGATGGGGTAGACCCTGCACAGGTTGCCAGTCAGTCTAACACACAGTGATAACTATCATTACCTATGATCAATTTTTGAAGGCCAATAACCCTAACATGCATGACTTGGGGCAGAGTTTCATGCATGACTTTGGGCAGAAGTTTGGTTTTTACCTTGGAAGATTTTCTGGACGGTGAGTGGTCTGTTCCCCAGACTTGAGCCTTCACCTCCCTCCAGACTGAAGCCCAGATCCCGGCTGTTTTTCTGCAGTTGCACAGACACTGTTTGACCTAAGAGGAGGGGAAAACACAAATAAAGTATCTCATTTTCAGTTCAAGATTAGGAACGTCATTATCAGATCTTTGTTAGAGCATTACCTCTAATACTGACCTGTCTCATACTGTTCCGGTGTTTGTCCCCGACTATTTCCCTCTTCTCCTTTCTTAGAGCTGTCTATGATGTCCCCCCTCCTCACCACCACAACTACCATATCCTTTGCCTTTGCCCTTCTTAAAACCCTCAAGGCTTCCCAGTGGGCACTCCCAGATAGTGCTGTGCCATTGATGGATAAAACCTGGTCACCTTCCTTTATAGAGCCTTGCTTGGCTGCAACACCTGAGTGAAATACTTTGTGAACCTGAGCAGAGGACAAAAGAAAAGAAGAAGAAAAAACATAAAAATACTGCAGACACACATTTGAATATTTGCCAAGTCGAAGCAGGAAGTAGAATTTTCTCACAGTGATGGGCTTGTTTTGGTCCACGCCTCCTGCCAAACTGAAGCCTAGTCCAACTCCCACATCTTTATGGAGAACCACTACCTGCACATCATCATAGTCCTGAGGGAAACAAAAGGATGTCAAAATACACAAAATGTTCAGGTGCTCAGAGTTGAACATTTTTTGTCCTTTTTTAAACTCAATTCAGTCGGTACATGACCTGGTCAGCTGCAACAGCTGTAGCAATATTAACATTACATGTAAAGTGCCTAGGGAAAGCCTTATCTAGATGGAGGTTACTGGACCAGTGAACTGACCACCGCAACCACAGCCGCAAAAATATCAAACAACTGATCATTAAAACCATTCGAAAGGTTTTAACTTCATGCTGTTTTTACCTGCAGGGCATCGTCCCCCAGGTTCCTCACTTCCTCTACAAGCTTGTCGAGCTCCTCAGCGGGCATCACAGACACACAGGAAAACGCTGACATATCTGAGCTCATTGAAGCGGTACGCCGGTTTGTTGACTGCCAGTCATCGCTGTCATTCTCTGAATCGTAGTCAGCTCCAGCAAAGTTACACAGGTCCGAAAGACTACAAGAAGGAAAATAAAATGTTTTAGGGGTAAAACTAATTATCTGCTTCAATGAGCAACTCCATTAAACCAGAAATAAACAAGCACGGTACGCACGTGACAGAGAAGCTCCTGCGATCTGACTGACTCATATTGCTGGTGATGGTAACTGAGGACTCCCCTGAGTCTGAATCATAGTTTGAATCATCATCTTTTTGGGTGCTTTCATCATCATCAACATCCTCATCATCACTAAAGACTTTCAAATCTGGGTTCAAACCAGCTATCCAAGCATTCAGGTCCAATAACCGTTTCTTGCCTTTCTGGGGTGTTGTTTGGATGTCTGGGGAGATGACATCTTGAAGGTTGTTGTTAGAAGATGTGGGAAGGGCACGAGGAGAAGAGTCTGGATCTTTTGCTGGACATGTGAAGACGGGAGGGCTTTTGTTGTCACTGTCGGCAGTGGGAGTGACATCCCCCAGCTGTGCCACAGGTGAAGTAGTCAGTAAATAGCTAGGGCTGTTTGTTGGAGTCTGTTCATCATCACTAACTGGTGAAGTAATATCAGAGTGTGACCTTTCCTTGTGTGAAGGGTCACAGGGTGGTAGTGGGGTTGGTGTACTGCTGCCTGTCACGTCTCTCTCACTTGCCTCTTCAGGGCTTGAGGCTTTGGAGAAATCTATCTCATCTGTGCCAAGCTTTCCACTTACAGCTCTGTCACTTTCGTGAGGCATTTCTTGGGTAGTCTTGAGTCTGGAAAATTTTAAATCGTCAGTAGAGTCTATTTTTCTTTTCTGATCCAAGTCATTTAGTCCTGTCTGTTCCTTCTTTATTCTTAGTCCAATTTCATCCACTGATAAATTTCTGTCAGGCCAAACCTTGTTTACTGTTCCCATCATTTTGTCTTCACTTTTATCTTGTGCCTCCCCTTCTTCTTGGAGTCCTGCCCACTTTTTCCTTAGCTCATTTATTTCTTTTGCAGACCCGCTCTTCTTCACTCCTTCATGTCCCCTGCTGGCTTGTGCTGGTACAGAAAAGGTACGTCTGGGTATTTGGACTTGGCCTGTTGCAAAACTCTGAGTTCGCTGTGTCAGAGCCTCAAACTGGTTGATCTTCTTTCTAACACTGGCTGCTGAGGAGTCAGACAGAGCCTTCTTTCTCTCTGCTGTTTTCACATTGGTTTTCTGTGGATTCGTCTCAAATACATCCTCATAAGCATTGCCACCCTTCAATTCCGTTATTTGATCTGGTCCATCAACACTTCTAGTCCTGTCTCTCAACATCCCACTTATTACATTAGTTTTTCTGTTTTCCTCTCCGTTGTTTGCAGAGCTATCGTCTTTGCTTTTGTCTCTGAATTCAGATGACTCTCTGAAAGAATCTGGTGTCTCTTCTAACAAAGTTTTTGGCTGTGCGTTTGCCCTTGCAGATCTAATCTGTGCAGCTATACTGGACCTACTCCTGGCTCTATCCAGGGACCTTGTACCTGTTTCCATAAAACCCTTGCCCCAATTAACTCCACTTTCCTCTGAATACCTTCCCTGCATCCACCCTCCTGGTGAGCTATCTCTTATGCTTGCCCCAGATGAAAATGAAGTCTCAAACCCTGAGGCATTGGCATCTTTTTGTGTCCAGAGTGAAAGTCCACTTTTCACTGCACTATTGCTGTCCTTCGAGAAGAAACTCATAGGGAAGGTGCCCCCTGCTGTCTTCTCATGAGGCTTTTGCTGCTGTGAAATGAGGGATTCTGTTGATGATTCAGAGTTATTAGAGGAATCCCTATTTTTGTAGTCATCCGTTTTACCAAAACCAGTAGGTCCAAAGAGTTTCTCTATCCGCTCCATTATACTTTGGCCACTTTTGGGCCCCAATGAAGCAGATGTCTCTGTGTAACTATAGTTAGATCCAGACAGGGATCTTAACCTGGTAGGGAGAGTCTTACCCCTACTGCCCCTTTCCAAAAGCTCGCTTCTCTCTTGAAGATTACTTACACCTACAGAATTAAAGGCCGGTAGTGATGAAATCCTGTCCATGACGCTGCCTTCAATTTGTGTCCTCCTTCCCTCCAAAGCTCCAGCATATTTACTGGTGTCCCCCTTATTGTTGTCGGACAGCTGAGAAAAGTCAGCTATGGTATTGGGATCAGGTTTTCTAGCGCCTGTTTTGAAATCTAAACTCTTACTTCTGCTTGTAAGGTTGGATCCCCTCCACGCCGATCTTCCCTGGCTTTCAAATGCAGGGTTTTCTCTTCTGTCAGTGCCAAACTCTGGGATCGTTCTGTTTGTGCTGACACTGCTGCCACTCCTAGTCCTGGTTTCACATCCAGTGACTGTGTCGTCATCCTTATTTGTACCGTTTGTGTTGGTGTGTTTCCTATATCGTTCTCTTTCTGCAACTTCTCCTATGCCCTCCCGTTTCCTGACACCTGAGCTGCGAGAGAGACTGTATGTGGGAGAGTTAGCTGAGCGGACGGTGAATTTCACCCCTGTCCTCTGCTTGCCATACTCATTCTGTGAAGCGGGCAGCAGAGACGAGTCCATTGTCTGAGAGTAAACAAAGTTAATGACCTCCTGTCAAATGCCAGATCCCAAAAAAAGAGCGGAAGAGTGAACTAGATATTTTCTGGGAGTCCAAGCGACTGTCTTTTAGATTGCACTCTGGAAGCGGTTCATCTAGGAGGCTCGCGTTTTGGGCGTGTAAAAAACAAATAGTGTCACAGTTACAATCCTCTCATTAGATTCTTCCACAGACAGACATCCTCAGTGCAGTAGTTTGATATTCCTAATTGTGCTCTGGTTTGCGGCCTGGAAGTGGTGACTCCACTGGCTCTTCTTCTTGTTTTGACCACAGGAGACTCCAGTTCCCCAGCTCGACCTCACTGAACAGCTCCCATTGCCTGCCAAGCATAAAAATGCACAAAATTTTATTCTCAGAATGGATTGGACTGGAATGTAGAGATGTGGATTGTGGTCACTTTGGCCACTTGGAATGGTCAACAATATCTCACAGTGTTAGAGGACAGGAAACATAAAATGTGGAGACTGATTCGGGTAGAAAGTATTAACAAATGTTAAGAAATTAGATCAAAACTAAACAACAACTCACTTAAAAACCTCTGCCACAAAGCTCACTTTGCAACATGTTCTTGCTGTCCTCTCCCTGACTCACCGAACAGTATGACTCAGATAGTGTTCTCTGCTGTACACACGTATGAGACACCATGTTTACATAGGCAACATACTTGAAGTTACCTGTCAGCATCAGCTAAACCTGAACCAAAAACTGGTAAAACTCACCTAACAGCAATCCACTCAGCAAAAGCAATGTATCAAGTGCCAATCTCTGCAGCAGGTATCAGTCTCGTGGTCAAAGAGAGACAGCAGCTTGTTCAAATCAAACGGTCATAAGAGCACAGATTTACTTTGATTTAAATACAGCCTGCAGATAACATCACTGAGGGGTAATGACTCATCATGGTTATCTGTGTGTACAGCCAATGAAAACAATGATAACCATCTTTAATCGCTAATCAAGTCTGAATGAAGATCTAATCATTCATAATGTCATTAAGGATAAATTCTGCAAGCTGATGGTTTCCTGTAATTATATATCATAAGAGTAGATTTACAGTATGCAGTGCTTTGTTTAGTTTAGGCTAAAGCATGGCACTTCCAGACAGTCACTGGAGGTGCTTTCCAGTCCAGATGAGCCTGAGAGTCAGTTTACAGAAACACCTGTTATATTTTGCCCCATCTGCGTAAGCAGGGCAACACATAGTCATTCACTTTAAACTCCCCTTTGAATCGCAAGAAGGAAACAATTGCACCCTCACATCAAATGAAAATACACACATTTACTCAATTACACAGTTACAAATTAGCCAACTAAAAGTCCGCTCCTATATTCACAAAAAAGGTATCTTACCTCCTTTAAGTGTGTTTTCTGTACTCGTCCTGGGTCATTGTGTTAACTCGGATTCGTAATGAAGACATTGCCATGTAATGACATCAGCTCCTCGCTCCTGACTGCCCTTCTCTCACTCTTTGTCTGCTTCTCTTTACATCAGCTTTGCATGATAGAGTGTGTACAGTGACGCAAACCTGCCACACTGGTTTGTCCTCTCTCCTTTTCTTCCTCCCTGTGTCTCTCTGTCTTTCTCTCTCCTCCCCCTCCTATTGTTGTTCTCTCCCTCTTTTCCTTACTCTCACAGGGTAACATTCCTGACTGAGGTTCAATGTGTCACCCTTCAAACGCCTCGATAGGGAATGCACACACACACGTTTACCCACGTTTAAACACACACCCCACTAATCATTTGATATGAACATCTTTTATAGCTTCAGGGAGATAAGATACAATTTCGATATTGTGTGAAACGGTACAAGCATGACATTTCCTAAAACAAGGCCCGTAATGTCACCCCACCTCAGGCAAACCCGGGTCCAATCATCTGGGCTGAGCAGGTATCAAAATACATAATAACAGAGCACCTTTAATTGGGTCCAGAGATTACAAAGAGCCAGGAATACTAGCAGGGATAAATATTGCCATAAGAACACATCTCATATGTCAACTGTTCAACAAAACAGAGCTTCACTCCACACACACACACTTGGTGAGAGTCAGTGGGTTTGTAATGCTGACTAAAGGGAAAAATATCTGCGATTGCTGATCATTTTTGTTCTCACTGAACAAGCTGTTTGTGGGAACAAAAAGCCTTTTTATTACAAATTTTAAAACAAAGGGAAGCACACATAAATGGATAAAATAATTTTAAAAAATGCAGCTACTTACAGTTTTGTTTTTCATGAAGAGGCTATCTACTTACTGCCGCCTTTTTGCATGCACCTGTGACTGTTACTTGTCTTCCGTTGAGACAGAGGAAACTGTGGTTACCACGCTAGCTTGCTGCACAACTAAATAAGAGAAGTCTTGATGTTTATGTGTGCCTGCTGAAATAAATAACTTACATACACAGACCCTGGGATAAGAATTAGGACCATAATGATCCAATCAATTACCAGCCTTCCGGACAGAGGGCTGGTAGTTTGCATAGTGCCTCTCAGGACAAAGATAAGTGTGTGAGTAGGGGTAAATAGCCCCATGCAACTGCACAGACACCCACCCTTGTTCCACACAGAAGAATAGCACCCACTGTCTCTGCAGGATGGATGCAAATAACAGTTCAGCTCACACAGGCACACACTAGTGCTTGAAATTCATTCTTTAGGGTGTAGGACTGACAGACTGTGTGTTGCAGAAGCATTGTGGGAAAGGACAGTGTATTTTAAGTAGGGCATATGACGTTTAGAGTCAGGGAAGATAGAAATGTAATATGAAGAAGGAGAAAAATCTAGAAGCTGAAAGCTGGAGATGGAGATGACTTGAATTGACAAAGCATTTCAGTTTTTATTTTTATTTTTATGATTTGTCTGATATTGAGTTCCTTTCAAAAGAGTAAATTTTAGTGAAGAAATAATGAAGGTAACAAAGAAGAGGGTATTTTTTCAAACAGGAGAGGACAGAGAAAAAGGGGAGAAGATGAAAATAAAGACTTTAAATATCCAGTCTTATAAGTTTTTGTTTTTGAGGAAGAAAAATAGAAACACATTGCTGAACCTCCTTTATTATAAAACAAGAACTTGGGCGGTTTTTTCTCCTATTTACATGTGTGAAGCAATGACTCTGTTATACGGTCATTGCAGTAAAGTAGCATCCGTAAATATATAGTTAAAATAAATAAATACATGCACACAGGGGCAGCGTCAGACCTGACGTCACCCCTGTCCGTACCGGTCACGTGACTACCGCGGAAGTCAACAAGTCAGGCAGCGAAATGTAGCAACAAGCACTTTAGTCCGCTCAACTTCCCCGTTTTTGTCTTTTGTTCCTTTAATGTTGGCTGCTTGCGGTTTGAAAACGCCTTCTTAAATGAGACACGTACCGGGCACAGGACGCACTTTGAATCGACATTTATCCAGTTAGTTCAGTTAAAATAACAACAAAGTAAAAAGAAAACCGGCAGATCTTCAAAATGTTTAACGACTCGCTTCCTTCGAGAATTAACGTGGTGCTTGTGATGGCCTATGGCAGTCTGGTGAGTTTGTTTAACGTTGTTTGTGCTGGTTTAATCCAAACCGAAACAATGAACACAGTCCCGGGTTACAGAGGTAATCGCGATGCTTGGACAGGTGCCTCATTCCTCATCAGAGGCTTGTAGTGGTTGATACTTTATCCAAAGACTCATTTCTACTTGATAATCTGCTATTAAACGCAAATAAAGCTGTTATTACAAGTTTGAACACCTGGATCCCTCAACTATGGTGTACTCCACTGAAAGGTACTAATAGTGTGTAAAATCTGTTTAATAAATATCACTGCAGCCCAATTTCTCCTCTGGTGCCTGTAGTTGGGCGATTAATCATAATAACATTCATAATTATTGTAATGTTTACAAAATGTCGACACTACACTGTGTGATTTAAGGATTTAGAGTGATGAATGACAACTTTTACCCTTTGGAGGTGTCACAACCTGGCTCAGGGACTGTGGCAAAGAAATGAAGACAACAAAAAACAAACAAAACAATTTATTTATAAAACCACAATTAACCAATGGAGCATACTGCAGGGCCCAGGCATGACTCATGTTGATGGAATTTAATTTATATAGCATGTTTAAGTTAAACATAAAAACATATGTCGGTTTAAGATGTCTTAAGGCAGTGAAAACAGCAAAATAAACGTTTACAATGAAGTAAAATACAAGTTAATGTACATGTGCATGCACACACTCACACACACAACAGACACAAAAAGATTTTGTGTCTGTTGTTGACTGTATGCACGGATGTCATTCACCTCAGATCAGCAGGCAGCTTGTTCCAAAGAACAGCGTGGTAGTAACTGAAAGTACCCTCATGTTCTCAGCACACTTAGATCTAATTCTGGGGACATTTAAAAGATATGCACCTGATGACCTGAGAGGTCTTTTTTTAACCGATTTTATTTGAAAAGGCACCATGTACAATATTAACATACATGTTACCATGTGATGCATTGTTCCAGAAATATCTTAAAGCTAATCTGCATCAGCTGTCCCTTCAGTGGTTTAGTGACTGTTTCCCAAGCTTGTTTCTAACATATAGTTTAACATATGACAAAGAATCATGGCATGCATGAAGGTCTTACCAGCTTCTACTGAGAGGCAGACTCTAATGTCCCTCAGGCTTTATCAGATTATATGTAATAGTTTTGATCAATTGCTTTATATTAGACTTAAAACTGAAATTTAAATCATACCCAGATATTCAAACTCACTCACAATTTCAATCTTCTAACCCTTAGTGAAAGTTTCTGGTCTGAAAAGACCTTCCTTTATTCTTACTTGTATTAAGAGTAAGACAGGACTTGTCAAACCCCTCCATGAGCATTGCAATTGTCAATTTACTCGCCAAAAGCTTTGCAGTTTTTGATGAGCCACTTGTAGAAGGTCACTGATGTAGAGGTTAAGATAAAAACCAGTACAAACCATATCCACGCTGCAGACTGTGCCATTATTGTCCTCTTCAAACACATGAAATGAAATCACCTGATTGCAGCACAAGTGCAAGTGGAACCGGTAAGAGGGAGTGATAGGCAGGCAGACTAACAATTTCAAGGAGTTGGACTACTGGGTCATTAATCGAGAACGGGTTATTGTAGAAAACTGGTTCTTGATATTGATATTCTCGATATTGGTCCAAACCAAATATTTCGGTCTCATTTCTGTTTAGTTCTAAAGAATATGCTGCCATTTACCCTCATTTTAGCCGCTACACAACAAAACAATGAAACAAAGACACATTTAACCCTAGGACTTGCATTTATTTACACTATATGGACAAAAAAACAGTGCCACCTACAGGAGCTGCTTGGCCATGGAAATAATGTTTTTTAAAAAAAGGGAAACTCAGACATCCATCTAGCATTTAACTTTCTTTCAGATTTTTGTCTTGCTGTTCATCTTTGTCAAAAGACAAATTATGCGACTTGCCATGAAGTCTCGAAGAGGACCACATGTACTCCTTGGCCACAACGCACCAAAGGTTAAACGCACACTATTATAATGCAAGTGTGTTCTGATGTTTTTTGTGTTTGTGCTGAAGAATTGTGTCTTTGTTCCAGGAGCTGAGACAAGAAATTGATGCCAAGCTGAACCTGGTCCAGAAAATCCACTTTGAGCCTCGTCTGCTGTCTCCAGATGATGACCGGTTAATGCAGAGAGAACAGTCTGGTAAGAGGAGCAAACAAACACACACATAACACGCACCACTCCTGAAGCTATTCATATAAATAGTTTCCATGCCCGTGCACTAAGTAGTCTGTGTGTGTGCACATGTTCCAGGTTCCTGTGACTATTTGTATAGAATGAAAGCACTTGATGCCATCAGAGATGCCGGTAAGCTTTTCTGTTACAGTTTGTTTTGTTTTGCCATGAATCCAGATTAAATCCTCCTGACTGCTACAGCAACATCTTCAACTGTTTGTCATTAGATTTTCCTTTTCGTGAACTTGGAGGAACGTCCACCGCTGTTACTGGAAAAAGATTTCGGACCTGGCTTCTGCAGCTACGAAATTCCCACTGCATATTCAGAGAAAACCAGAGCTCTGTCATCGACACGGTGCTAGATGGCTACAATAAAGCTCGTCATGGGGCAGAGGTCAGCATTTTCTCAGACGGTCCACAGCTCAGTCCTCTCTTATTTACTCACTGACTCAAGTACCAGGTTGGACCCCCTTTGTCTTCAGAACTGCATCATTAGTTCTTTATGGCTCAGATTCAACAAGGTGCTGGAAACATTCCTCAGAGACTTTGGTCCAGTTTGACACAATAGCATCACAGAGTTGCTGCAGATTTGTTGGCTGCACATCCGTTACAGCACGTTCTAACCCTGCTATTCAAATGTCACAGGACAAACAGAGACTTAGCAGACCAGGCAACATTTCATGTTCTGTTTTCCGATATTAATGAGCATGTGGGAGTTGTAGTCTCAGTTTCCTGTTCTTAGCTGACAGCAGGGAGACCCAATCCGGTTTTCTGCTTGACAGTTCAACGTGTTTTGCTTTCAGAGATGCTTCTCTGCATACTTTGGCTTGTAACAACAGCTTATTTGAGTTCTCCTCTGACATAATTTGCTCAGAGAACTGCCGCTCTCTAGATATTTTCTCTTTTTCAGACGATTCTCTGTAAAACCTACAGATAGTCATGTGGGTACATAATTAGAGTTTCTGCCATGTAATTTGATGATGAGAGTTGTGTTGACATGTAGCTGAATGGATGTACCCAATAAACTGCCTGGTGAGTGTATATCATCATCATCATCATCATCACATGAACAAACAGTTCCATATTGACCTTCCAGTGGGCTCCCAGTTTGTGTTGTAGTTCCGATGCACTTGATGTCATTTTGTTTGCTAATTCTTGTGCTTTTTCTGAAATAAAAAATGTATGGGGTCTTTAATAGTAGTGCTTTTTGTAACATACTGTGTAGCCCAAGGTATAAAGCTATATTATCCATATGATTTAAGTTTTCTCCGTATTGCCCAGCACGGCAGTAAAAATTTGACAAATCTTTAGGGCACTTAAAGATTTTATTCTGGTTTCAGTAACAAATCACTGATCTTGATGTTTTCCTGCTTTTATCTTCAGGCTTTTGGTGAAGCAGAATTCTTGAAGTACCAGGAAGCCCTAACAAAACTGGCCTCCATGTAAGAAAACACAGCCAATCCTCACGCTGCTCCCTTACAGCTTTTCCTTTAATCCCAGCATGGAATGTTAATAAGGCAGCGGGAACAATTGGTTCTCCTTGTATTGTTTCAGAGTGAAGTCTCAGAGCAGCAGCACTTTAAATCAGCACCATCAGTCTGCAGCCAGAGACCTGACCGGCACCACAGAACCTGCAAGCACCTCCTCTCCCTCTCCGACCCAACCCACCTACCTCTCATCTACAATGCAGCAGCGCAGCAAGAGGTCCAGACACTTCCTGGAGCTGAAGAACTTCAAAGACAACTACAACACTCTAGACAGTACACTCTGAAAATGAGCCCGTCCAACAGAAAGTCAAGGACAAGGCAGCGCTGCCAGTGATTACGGAGCCTGAAGTCTCAGAGTGAAAAGACAAAAACACTGCCTTCATACTCTAACATGTATTGCCTTGTTTACACTGTAGTGCATATCAGATTACTGTTACAGTGCCCTTTACCTAAGTGTAGCTTATGCATATTATTGCATGTATGTATTATTGCATGTATGCGTGCTATATGCGTGGGTAGAATGACTCTAACCGACTATAGTAAGTAGGTTTGATTTGACCAAAACAAATCCAGAGCTATTAGGCTATGCAACAGCATAAGACAATCAGTATTTATTGCACAATGTAAACACCTATGCAGACTTGCTGAAAATAATCAACTGTTTTAAAATGTTAATATTTACATTTTCAGAGAAAACCAGCATTAATTGTTGCTTAGTGAGAAAGAAATCTGCTGTTGATGTCACTTATGTTTACATGTACATCTTTGCTGTCTTTTGTTGCAGTGAATTTGACAACTTGTTTTGTTGATTTGTTTTTTTTAAGTCTTGATCATTTTTTTTACAGAAGCCATAGTGCTACTTGTTTTCAGGAACTGTGATTAATAAGTGCATTTAAAAAAAAATCAGTTATCTCAGTGCAATGTGAATTAACAGTATTTCAGTGTATTGATGTATTTTAAATGTGGGGTATTGCATTATGGGAACTCTGTTCCTTGACTCTTAATGGTATACTGATATGAGAGCTGCGTTTCATTTTCATCTGCTTTTATGGTTTCCCAGGGAGGCATTTTAATGCCTGAATAATTTATTTTATGTGGTGCCTACTATACAATTTACCATCCAAATAAAACTGTGACATACAGTTGATTCTTGAGTCATTGGGAATTTTCTTTGACAAGAAAAACTGCAAAATCAAACTTGCAAACCTACCCACTGTGGCGACCCCTTGTGGCAAAGAGGGCAGCTGAAACTAGCTGTATTAGGCACACCGTGATAGTACTGTGTTAGACCCTCTTTCCCCTTCTGCTGCCTTTAAAATCTTCGTGGCATAAATTCCACAAGGTGCTGGCGTCCATATTGACATGATAGTATCACACAATTGCTGCAGATTTGTTGGCTGCACACACAAAACTAATAGTTATGCTGTCGTGAATAAACAATTGGATTTCATCAGGTTATATTGACCATGCATTCACATGCCTAGATGTACTGCATTGCTAAATTATTTAAATTAAATGTATGCGTTAATGAGTAGTTGATGTACCTAATAAAGTGTATCATTATATCATTTTGTAATGCAACTAGCGTCCAGCAGAAGGAGCCCGCGTCACCTTATTTCACTTGTGCTCTCTGCGTAAGAACTGAAAGGAAACTCATTGATTTTCAGTTATTTTATTCTAAAACAAACACAGATAGCAGATTAACAGGTACTTCGTACAAAAGCTTCTCTATTAAACAATGTCTCTAGGCATTTCATTTAACATTAATAAATATAGAGGAAAAAGCTGTTAGGTAGAAATCAAAACATCAAAATCACATTGATATGTACAACAAGAAGGTGACTGTCTGCGCAGTGACTGAAATGCTTTACAAGAAATATTAAGAAAAAGGACGCCTCTCACGTGTCTGACTTCCCAAACATCTTCATTTTTCTTTCCTCCTCACAGTTTCATAAAGTGCCATACTTTTCGTTGGAGGCTTGACAACCATATATTTACTTACAAACAGCTCAGAGAAAAAAAATAAATAGCCCATAAAAATAATCACAGGGTGTCGCCCTTATAGAGGCTACAGTCAGTATTTACACTCTAAAGCATTACACCGCTCACACAGAAAGGGAGCGGAGTCACGGAGGAGTCAGCAACGAAGACAAAGACACAATTCAGATAAACGTGTTAATGATTCTTCACATCGTGTGTCCTGACGGTGGCGTTAGCTACAGTTTATTGGCGCTGCATTGCTGTATGTGAATTTTATAATGTTGTTAGGAATTATTACCCCCTGCTCTTTGAGTTAATCATCATTAGAAACTTAAAGCAGGGCAAGCAAAAACACTTGCATACAGTTTGCAGTACTACACGTAAACTTAGACACACATCGCTCTCTCTAATGCAGCTACATTAAAGCGGACATTCTTTATGCATATGCGCAGACACGCAAGTGTGTGTCTGTGTGTGTGTGTGTGTGTGTGTGTTTGTATGTGTGCTGATAAACCCCTCCCACCCCCTTTTTTCCTTCAATATTGTTTGGTTTGGTAGTTGTGGTCTCTGATGTTCAGCACGCACATCGGAACCGTTCACTTCAGTCGACATCGAACAGGCAGTTGGTGCTTCTGAGCCCTTCTCAGCAGTAACTGATTGATTCATCTGCCCAGCTGGTTCATGACTTGATCTCGATGACTTTGATGAAAGGAAGCGGTTTGTTGGATGAGGTGGACAGCTTGATTGGTTTGCTGTAGTGATGAGAGGAGGATAAATTATTTTTTAGGTGGAAAACAGCATTTAACGCACCTAAATGTGTTGTTTATAGGTAATATATTGGAAGAGCGCTGGCAAAATAAGTCACCTGTAGACAATCTGGGCGTTGCGTTCTGATGAAAGGTAGGAATTTGACCTTTGTCCTCCCAGAAAGTAGTCCACCTGGTCGTGCATTTCTCGGTTCTGCAAACACAGGGAGATTTCAAAGGGTGCAAATTATAATCACAGAACAGACACTGGCTTCAGCTTTTCTCCTTTCGTCTTCTCTCTAATTGCAGAGGCTGGTCTACGTTTTACCCTGACCCTTCAATTTAAATTCCTCAGACATATTTTCTTACAGAAGAAGCTGTCCTCACCTCAGCCTCCAAAAATGCCACTTTCTCCTCCAGCTCTTTGATCACGCGGTCCCGCTCCTGGATCACCATGCGAGAGTTCTGGAGCTAAAGACGAGCAAACATGGAGACAGACAGTGAGCGATCCCTACGCAAAGAAGACGGAGACAATGTATTTGCTTTATAGAGCCACACATGCTCATCCCACCTGCTCGATCATGTGTCTGACTTTCCTCTGTTGGCTTTTCAGCATGTCATCCAGATGGTGGATCTTTTCTTTGAGTATGGCCACCTCCTTCTCCAACTGCTCAGTCCTAAAAACACACACAGTATGTTACAGCACGCTATTGAACACGCTATTGACAGATAATTGATAGGTGGAGAGTTTAACACTTATATGTGTGTGTGTGTGCTTATTAGCTGACCTTTCCGCCCCTTTGTGGCCCTCCTCTCTGATCTTTCGCAGTTCCCGCAGTTCATCTTCACGGTTGCGGATGGCCTCCCGCAACGTGGCGCTCTCCTGCTCCATTCCTCCCAGCAGCCTCTGAAGCTCATCGATGCGCTGGTCTTTCTTCTCATTGGCTTCTTCTGTACTCCTCAGCTTCTCCTCCTGGTCACTCAGATGCTCTCTAAGCCTGCTGCCTTCAGCCTGGATTGGTCAAAAAGTTTTGTTCTAAATATCGCTTTCATGCAAATTATATAAATATGTATGTGTTTACTTTGTATGTAATATGCACGATGAATGCAAAGCCAGTGTAGGTTACCTGCAGTCTCTCTTTCTCCTCCAGGTGTTTCTTTTCTGCTTCCTGCATCTGTGCATACAAGCGCTTACTGACTTCTCTCAGCTTGCTTCTCTCTGCTTCGTCATCCACGTCCTAACAGAAAATAAAGCGCTGGATTACCCTAATAGTACTCAGATGTTTTTAGAATGATGTAATCAATACAATGATGGCCGAGTCTCGTAAGAGCTCTGTGGGTGTTGCCGCTATAAAGAAAACAGGCGTGTCCACGTGCGTCAGTGGTGCAGCTGGAACATGACCTGCGTTTCCCTCCTATTTGTGCCTCCCACACTTAGAGCGAGTAAGGTGTCATGTGAGTCACAAATGTTGCTATAAGTGGCGCAAAAACAGTAAAAACCAAACACAACAGTGTCAGCTTCTTTGTTGTGTGTGTCTGCAAAACACTGCTGACACGCACAACAAGAGGATGCGACAAATGTCTGGCTTAGAGTCAGCGAGGATGAAGCATGCGTGGAATGAAGGGGGCCTGAAAACAATAACACACGCAGGCAGCGGTACATAGTGTGCCGGAACAGCTCTTCCGCGCATTTTCTTACACCCTGGGGTGCTGTAAACGTAGCTGCTTTTTGTCTGCCATTTTAATCCTCTTTTTCCTCCCATGATGACACCACATTCTATCTGTGAGCCTCCGGGAGGTGATCGCTTTACAGGAATCTTATAGAAAACGCAAACTGACGCAGATAGCCCGTGGAAAAAAAAAACAAGACACCACAGGACTGAAGCTATGATGTGCATACGTGTGTTTGCTCACCTGCCCGTCATCTTTAGCTCCTGGTTTAGTGGATGAAGTGCTCTTTCTGAAGGGGATTCCAACCTTCCACCCATTTGTGTGCGGCTGGACAGATAAAAGGAGGAAGTGCAGATGGAAAATGTTAAAGACAGTGAGGGGAGAGCTAAAGGAAATGCCATCAAGAGCTCAGGATGCAAGGCTAACAATGGCTTACCTTGTTTTTGGCTGCCATCTGCTCCCTCAGAGTCTTCAGGCAGTATCTCACCTGTGTGACACAAACACACAAAAAAGATATTGTTATAAATTAAGATATTATCTGAACATGTATGTTTTCTACTTGAGCAAATAACCAACACAGGAAAGTCGGGAGCTGAAGGGAATCACGAGAGAAAAGAGGCGTATGAGTGAGGATGATTTTACAAGATGCAAATTCTTACATAAGTTATAAAACAGGGACGACAGACTGTAGAGTTACTGTGTGCATTTGTGTGTTAGTGAAACAGCCAGATAGATGCTGTCCAGACACTGACCTCCTGTATCTGTGAAACTTCATCTGACAGCATCTTCAGGCTCTCTTGGTGTTTCTGCTGCTCTTTTCTGCGGGCCTCTAGATACACCTGAAACAAGGACATACATGAATGTATATACTGGTTTAAAACCAACAGAAGAAAAAAAAACAAAAAAAAAAAACACAAACAAAGAAAATACAAAGAAGCCTACCTTGATGATTTCTACCTGCTCCTCTGTGGATTTGACTGGTTCAGAGGTCAAAGCAGTCCTCTCGTTGGCTGGCTGCACCAGTGCAAAAGCTCGTCCGATTGGCTGGAGATTAGCAGACATAAGAGGAGTTCACAATTGGGTTTTTGCGTGAATAGATGGGTGTGATAAATTTCTAAATAAAATGTCAAACTAAATTCAGATGATCCAGAAAGGGTTTGGTCATATTTACAATCAATGCTGCAACACAGGATTCGTGAGAACTGGCAGGAATGAATCTGACTGATAATTAATACAAAGCTTTTTGCCAGGACCGTCTGCATGCTTGGTCAAATTAAACTGTTAACAGGCAAAAATGAAAAATTTCTTCCTGCGTGGGTGTGAAAGACCGAGAGCCTCTGCAATCAGGAGCCAGACTTTGAGCACTAATTACTATGGAGACTAACCCATAAACATCTGGCCAAAACGCAGAGAGGGAGTGAGAGAGCGAGGGGGGGGGGGCATGCAGATAAAGGTGGAGACACGTTATGCAACTGTGCTGGTGGTCCCACTGGTATTGGTATAACAATGGTTGTTTTGAGACACTGAGTGTGGGAACCCCACTAATGAAAAGCTGATGGCATCTTCTTACGCGGCTGGTGTCTTTTCTTTTTCCTTTTTTGAAAGCGCAGCTGTTCTGAGCTAATTACTGAGGATCGTAGAGAAGATTAAGCAACTGTCTGAACCTTCAGATCCAAAAATGGGGTGAACAAACCTTCAGCACTTCTTTTCTCATCCGTTAACATTTTAAAATCAATTCTCTCAGTTTAGCCTAATAGGTGACAAATCTATTCAAATATCAAAGACTCGTATTTTAAAACTCTAAACTCCAAACACGCTCCATCTGCTGCTGATCTAATGCCCAGGATCTGCTCTGTTCTCCCTTCTGGTGGTCAGAAGTTATCAGGTACAGGACGTGCTTACCTTGTCCCTGTGCTGCTCTGTGCTCCGAGCCGCCGCCTGGTTCTGGTCGTGAAGTGTGAGCCGCAGCCGCCTACACCCCTCCTAAAAAAGGCAGCGAAAGTAAGAGGTTGATGAGGTGAAGCCACAAAGAGACGGTTATGTGATGGAGAGGCTGATTGGGGACTATTTTGAGGAGGAGAGGGGGAAAAAAAAAAGAGGAGGAGGAGAGACTGAGTCATACTCAAAGAGTGAAACAGAGAAGGAGGGACAGTGGGGTGGGGGAGTATCCAGTAAGAAAGTGTGCTATAGGAGCATCAGAACGAAAGAAAAAGTTTTCTCCCTGCTGCACAGGGACAGATTGTTTGATTTAAACCAATTGCTACAGACGTCAGAGGGACTTAGGCGGAAACCCTCCAGATGCTCGCAGCCAACTGGAGACAGTGGCTGGATTTCTGGGAAAGTACTCAGCAAATGTAATGTCAAGCAAGACGGAATATTTCCATGGCAACATAACCTCACAGTAGCCATAAACTGTCTGGCACACTAACAATACAAGAGGGCGGAGTAAGATGGAGGCAAAACAATGCACAGAATCAACGCTCGAGCAAAACGCACAGATATTTTCTTTCAGTCACAGGATAAAAGTCCCAAGGACGGGACTCCGTGTGTGTCTTCCAGTACACGGCGGCCTCTAATAAACAGTGACCAGTCAGCGTCTGTGCTAATGCAAGTATGCGGATGTTTGGGAGGAGGTCGGAGACATTATATAACTCGTTCCAGCCAACACAACTTGTTCTGTTCATTTTCCCGTGGGTATTCACTGTGTCCTCCTCAAGTCACCGCCAAACAACTCTAAACAGAAACTAATGTATGAACGAGTAATACTTCCAATCAGATTAACTGGTGATATATTACATGTAATCAGATAATTGGTTAAATCGTAAACAAAATGAACATATCTGTGTGTGCCTGCTCTCTGGTGCGTTTGAGTGGGAGCGTCTGGTCATGTTTAGCCACTTGTACGTTAATAGTTTATTCCTTTGTGTTCTTTCGGTGCTCATCATGCACCACAACAGCCCTACCTACATTTTGTTACCTTGCTTTTCCTTTCATAGACACTGCTTTAGGCAGCGTCACAGCAATCTCGCCTAAATGTCAGTTTAATTGGCGTTACAGAACAGCGATCAAGTCGCACGATCTTCATCTGCGGATGGACTTTGCCCTGCTGTCAGTTATAGATGCATGTTGTTCTCTGAGCCTTTAATACAACTCGGTGAAAGTGCGGCTAGAATGAACATTCGTGTGCGATTTCCTTTATCAACAGCTGTTTCTGTTTTGGTCAACAACTAGAAGAGAACCCAGTGAGCCCATCCTCCACTAAGGTCAATGCCAGTTTTTAAGGCATTTTGTCTGGATTGACACTTTAATGGGTCTTTCCCTCCCAACAAGCTTCATGATCTTCAGCTTGGTAGTTTCAGCCAAAACCTTCCCTGTTCTCCCCCGTAATTATAAGGAAGTGTAGATAAATGAAATGCAAAATCACCTGTCTTCAAGTGATTTTTGAATGTAGATGAAATGCCACTTACCAAGCAACTCATTTAAAAAAAAAAAATGTATCAATGATGGATAATAAAAACAAACAAATAACCAATTCTAATCTTTCTAATCTCAGCTTCTGTCCAGAGACTCTGTCTCATGTGCAGAGTGCGTCTCGATTCTGACCAGACGAGGGGAAATGAACTCGCTCGTGTTGCGTAATGCCACCATAAAAAGCTGCTGTAAAAGAAAAGCTTTGTGTTTAGAGAAGGTCTAGGGCTAGATTAGCTGGTTATCTTTTCAGGATGCAGTGGAAGGGAAAAGGCAGACAGCGAGACGTGTGGGACTGATATTCAGGAGACATAATAATAGAAAATGAATGTAAAAAAGGAAATAGAGTAATAGTCTTGGTGGAGGTCCAACCACAATGAAGAAAACTCCCCTTTCTTTCTTCATGTTCTCCTCTCAGATTGCAAATGTCTGTAAGCTCTAACAGGGTGCATGACTGGGGGAGGACGAAAGGGGAACAGTGGGATAGTTGTTAAGAAGGAATCCATCATTACACGACTTTTCTGGACTTCCACAGACAGCCAAACAAAGAGTCCACTAATCCCAGCTCTGAGCTATTCAGTCTCTCTGCTGGTTTGCTCTTTTATGTCCGTGGACACACAAAAATGCGGTCCTTTCCACCTTCAGCAACAACCTGTAATACTACACTTCCCGGGAACACGGACAAAAGGACCAGTTGGATGAGCTTATAGACAGTGACCCACGCATGGCCACTGACACGCAGAAAAACACACATACGAGGTTAAGTGCACACTGCCTTTATAATGGCAGAAACATGACAATGAGCTTTACGCACAGAGTCCACACAGCTGGGTGCACGACAATGGACACAAAAGATCACGGGGTACCTGCAGGCAGAAAGGCTGAAAGGATACGAGGATGCTTTTCATCTCAGACTTTGGCATCAGGAGGCTGTAACTGAGGGTTGACTAGCAGTTTAGGAATGTTGCTGTTAAACATGCAGAGTTTCTGGATTTGTCCCTTAGAAATCGATCCCGCTTAAAGAGGAAAGAGTTTATATTTCCGAACAGAGGTAGGAGCAGGTATCGCGCCCTTTAATAGTAAAGCATCCCCTTGTCTCTACAAGTGTACTTCCTGCATTCCCCAAAAAGAAACATCCTCTAATGTGTGTGTGTTTGAACAAACGTCTTTGAATTAAATGACATTCCTCCTCTCTTGCACTGCTTTCCCACACGCTGCACAGGTGTCACTTTATCTTTTGTCCAACTGCATCGTAAACCTCGGCCTTTAAAACGACAGGTGCAATCCGAGCATGGCCGCCAGTGCTTCCTGTGTGCTTTCAGGTAGTTTAGTAACAATGTTCACACTGTTATTGAGTTTCAGTGTCTTTCTTGCATAAAGGAAACGGGAATATAAACACATTTGTATGGAAAACCTTTATTTCAATAGGCGTAACCCAATACACCTCTTACTGCATCACATGCTCTCTTGACACAACTGATTGTCTGAACAGCAAACACTAACACAGGGAACTATGTGATCAAAGATTAGGTAAACAAAACTACGGCTCGAAGCTTCAACACCAACTTATCGGTAATAGAAACGGGATTTTATGACCACTTTTATATTCTGCTCCACCCAGCTTTGGCAAGCACAGGGAGTTTTACACAAAACCACAGAGATGAATCAAAGTTAATCAAAATAGGACTGATGCACAGTTAAACTGGTAACTTATTTATCGTTTCAGGGTTTCTTCATGTGACTAACCTGGTGCTTGCAAACCTCCAGAGAGGCTGCTTTTCTTTGTCACATAAGAGAATAAATTAAACACCCACTTTTGGATTTTGGACTGTGCTGAGAAGCTATGATGATTGTTATTCAATTAATCATTTAATCTTAGACCATTACTGGACGATTAGGTGATAATTATAGTGCTGAGCCCTAGTTTATGCATCTGTAGCTCCTGCGGCAGTGAAAAGGTGTCACTGTCCCACTGACTCAGCAGGCTGCGCCAATTAATGGGTTAAATTAGGTTAAGTCCATTTTAAAGAGGACAGAGGAGCTGATTGTTGCGTGAAATGCCATCATGTGAGAACCTGAACAGGTGATGATAAACAAGCAGTCCAGGATCAGAGTTCACAGTGACAGAGGACACTAGAATCCCTATAATCAGTCATTTTTCTGCTCTGTGTGGCAGGTAAAAAAGGTGTTTGCGGGCATATTGCAATCATGTCGCAACACAAATGTGCCAATAAGTCATGTCTGGCCCATTCCCAGCTGGTGATGTCAGACTCTCCTGACTAAGATGACTGATGATGAGAAGAGACGCTGGGAATGTGTTCAACAACATGCAATTGTGACATCACTTCTAAACATTGCCCGAGCTGAAAATAATACCTTGATAAATCCTGCTGTGCAGGAAAGAGAAAGCGCTACAGTTTCAAACAATAGATTAAAAAACCCTGGGATTTCTGGTCACTAGTACTAACCTTAGAGCACTCTTTGTTTCAGAGTCAGTGCTTCTTGTTCCTTCTATTTTATTTTTATCACATGATCCCAGTTCCCGAAAACATACTTAACAAATGAGCTGCTGAAGGCCTCTCTGTGCTACATCAGGCACATTCCTCCTCCTCTTGTATCCTTACAGACGTGTCACTGATAACTGTGTCATTAACTAATCTGTCAGCACCCTGCAGTCGTTACAGTACGCCGAGGTGAAAGTTCCTCGGCTGCTTTTTTAACTAGGAACAGCCATATCAGATGCAAATACTGCAGGTGGGTGACTATTTGACTGCTGAATTTGACTTTGTTAAAGATAAATTTATGTTCTCTGTGAAGCTGATGCAAATGTGCTATCAGCCTCATGTTCAAATGTCATGTATGATTAGATAAAACAAAGACTGGACAAACATAAAGTTTCGTATATTGCCCCATAACACATTCCTGAGAGCTGTTAAGCAGTTGTGTGTAAGTGGCCTTTGTACACGTTGACGTTTATGTCTGCTTTGTAGTTACACAACAGAAGATCTAGATCAGTGGGTCCCCAAATGGTGCGAGACTTTGTGCCAACCATAGATTTTCATCACAAATGGACAAAAAATAATGAATTTAATAGAACTTTAATACATTCATACACATCAAAGGGTCTGATTCATTGTAAGTAAAATAATTTGCCTTCCCGTCGAGCTCAGTCAGACAATATCTAATTAAATTAAGAATTTAGACGACCTTCGGGTTATTTTTAAACAAATATGAACGTGTGTGTCTTGAAAGTTTTACACGTTTCTGTAATATGATTTGATATGAGCTCAGCAGGGGAGCGCTGAGGTGGAAGGTGGAGGGTATCATGTTGCCCCGCAACCTCATAAACCACAGCGCAGGTCAACAGTTTGTTTTTTCAGGTGAGGTAAATGATTAATGCTTTTGCTGTCACGCAAGCAAATAAAGCCCATTCAAGGGATGTAAAGTATAGCTTAGAACTACTTTCTTTACAGGTTTGCAGCAAAGCACACACATAGTGAGCTGATTATTCCTGGTGATCAAACCTTCACATGGGCAGGTGGCACACATACTGCACAAGCACAGCCTTTAGTTCCTGAGTTGCCTTCACTCTCTGTAACTGTAAGCCTTTAAATGATGTGTCCAGAAGGTACTTGTGACAGACACAGATGTTATTTGGATTAATACTGAGCTGCCACCTTGTCTCTGTGGGTAAGAGGGGTTAATACCTCAAAGCCAGGGACAGTAAATGCACCATTTAAAGCAGGTGAAGCCACATAATCAGAGGGCAGAGTACAGACAAAAAATGAAAAATTGAAGAAATAGTAAATAACGTAAATAAATTAATTACAATAAATGAACAGGAAATTATCCACCGTGATTTATTTCTGGTTGGGTCATCCATTGATTAGACCTTCTTCAGTTAAGTACAGCAAACGCACAAAGACACAGAAATCCACGTAAGCTAATGTATAAGTAACTTACCCCATATTCTTGACTTCTGATGTCCTCAAAGGTGCACAGACTTCTCGTCACTCCGTTCATCTCTCACAGAAATAAATACTCCACACACACAATAAATAAAGAATTCAAAGCTTCGTCACGGTGTCTCTCTGCTGACCGCACACAGCAGCTCAGTCACTTTATCAGTCCTCGGCCCGGTAAGTGTGTGAGGAGCTACTTCTCTCTGCACGTCACAGTGGGAGTGAGCCACAAAAGCATGCGACCCGCCCACAAGGAGACCGAAACGGCCAAATAGGGAACTAGGGGAATCGGGAATAGCTGAGAGGGGAGGGTCAGCACCGGTATGACAACTTCTGGCACAGTGACTTCTAGAAATGTTACATCCCGATTATCACACGATGTTCAGAGAGCCATGAAAAAGTAGTAAACAGAGGAATGTGATGGCCCCTTGCTGAGCAGCGGAAGGCAACACCTACTGACTGCTGTCCAGTCAGCACACTGCTCAATGAATTATTGAGCGAGCTTGAACTCCTGACCGAGCCTGTTTAAGAAGACTCTCTCCTAAGATTACAAAGCAATGGAAACCAAAAGACTGAGTTCAGTGATTTGAGGCATTTATTCTTATTATTATTGATGTTGTTGTTGAACTTTTCTCACCAAATTCGACATGTAACTGCAAACACAATTGTTAATATAATACGTCTGCCCTATGTTAACAAATCCCAGATACTGTAGAAACCCATCCAGCCACAACAGGTTGCTCTGCAAACATATCAAGGTGGAAGCAGGCTAATTAATCTTCTGCAATGCATACACACTGTTACTATGGTGATGGCCATATTCAGAATATACAAGTAATACCTGTGGCCTACAGCACACTGGACCCACCCACCTGCCATTCAAAGCTTCTGTTTACAAAGGGCAGCCAATCAGAAGGGACGAAACTTAAAGCAAGGTATTGGCCTTAAAGGGGAGTACGTATAAAAAAATAACGAAGCAGATTATCTCAATTAAACGGACAAAAAATGCGGTAATATGGGGAAAAATAGGTACTCAGTAAGTAAAAATCTGCAATACTACAAGTTGCTATGTAAAAAGCAAAAATATAAGGCAGTAAGATTGCTCTAAAAGTAAAACAATCAAATAAAGCTAAAGAAAACAGAGTGTAATTAAAAGGAGAAAAGAAGCTGTTACAGTGAACATGTGTTACTTATTTATGTCAAAGCTACTTATTTAATGTGTTGCCATCGCCTGAATGTTTTAGTAATTGTGTTAATGTGTTTTTGACTCCATGCATGAATCTGAAGAATTGGTTTTACTGTTTTGATGTTTAATATCCTTTATAGTTATGCTTTTCGGTTGCCAGTCATATCCTTCACAGGCCGCATCCATGGCTTTCCCTTATTGTCTGTAAATGACATCAGCGTGCCAGGGACTGGGGGTGAAAATGAACGTATATGGCCAAATATAAACCCATTCCTGTGAGGTCAGCAAAGCACAGCTCATTCACGATATCACTCAACTGCAATACCAAGCTAAGCTTGTTTTCACTACCAGGTAAATGGCTGATTTACTTTAACTGAATTGTGAAATTGTTTATTCTTTGACAGCAAAGCATAACCACATGTCCTCACATAACAGTTAACAGTTCAGTTCAAAGCCTAAAAATGATTTACAGCATTTCAAAACAGAACACATGAAATATTAAAATGTTCCCTTTAATCCCTTTAATGTTGACTTTACATAAAACAGCACAATAAGCTGTCCTCCAGTCACAAAACAAATCAGTCGCGTCCAAAAGCTTGACAAAAAGGTTACTTCTTTATTTTCTTTATGTGTTTATTAATTTGTTGGTGCCAGGCAGATTTTTTCAGCAGTAATGTAAAACTCCAAAGCTTACAAAACATTTATTGTTCCTGCAGAATTCCTACTGTTGCACGACCTGGGCTGCATATTTCTACAGGCCACCCCGAAGGCACAAAGGTGACAGAACAAATGAGTAACAGAGTGAGCGTTCCTCTGCTGGCATGTAGCTGATGCAGCAGCAGCTGATCCAGCTCTGCACAGACCTCAAATTGGATAACGACTTTAGCGGCGTTTAGGAGCAAACAACAGCTCAGAGTGACACACAAAAGGATGATGTTAAGTGAATTCGAACCAGGAGCAAAAACCAGGAGCACAAAAGCAGGAAAAGCCTAACCAGGCATTAGCGAAATTGTCTACATGACCTGCATTTTTAATAAGTAATCACTTCAGGGTAACCAGTCACTAACCAAGAATGTAACCTTTATATCAGAGTGGTTGCTTTCACTAATGGTTGATTTATCACTGGGAATGAAGTTCCTCCACAAACTAGAAGACCAGCATGTGTACACCTAATGCACACACCAAGCAACAATCCTAGTCCTGATTATGAGTTTACATCATGCCATTGGTCGCATGCAGACGCACTGATCCAGAGATCAGACAGCAGACTGTTATGAGAGTCTATGTTTTCATGCATGCACGCATTAGACTGAGATCACAGAGTGAGTCAGACTCCTGCTAGTCGCATTCAGTCGTCCTTCTTATCTGTTTGGAAGAGTATGTCTTAAGTTGTGCCAACTTCAAATATGCACATAGCCCGGACGAGCTTTGTGTTTTCAGATCCTCAAGAATCTGACAAGCCTGTCTGGACTAAAGTCTTTGTAGACGACTAAATGGAAATGTCTCATTGGCTACCTTAAAAGGGCTAACACAAGTGAGTCAGGAAAAGTGCTGCTCTGTGTCCCTGCTGAAGCCCAAACATAACCAGATAACAGTTTCAACAAACGCTGTGACAGAAAAAAGGTAAATGCAAATATAACAAAAGACCATAAAACAACCTTCATTTTATACTTACTGGATGTACTTGGTGAGGGAGAAGGAAAATCACACTCAAATAAAATACAGTATTTATCTTTCACATACTTGATGTCAAATCTGGAACCACTCTGTGTTCATGTGTGTGTTTCTTAACTTAGATACTTCTAGCTTATTGGGATTTGTTCATCTCACTCCCGGTGAGCCAGTGTGCACGTCTGATATGGTTCAACAGAAATTCCACCAATACTGTAGGATTTTTTTTAACTTTATGCACTCATCCTTTAACTCTTTCCCACTTATAGACAACATTTGATAAACCTCTTTTGCACCTTGGTATATATCCATAAAGATGTGGTTTGCAGCTTTTTCCAAGGGTAGCTGCACAGGCACAGATCACACTCACTACTGATGCACATCCAGTTGTTTTGAAGGTTATTCCCAGTCGGCTTTCAAGGTGTAAAGAGTTAAAAATAAGTCGACATTTTACGCATTTCTTGAGTTGTACACATTGTTCTGGGGCATTAAAAAAATGAGTTTAAGCCAAAATTCAAATATAAAAGACTGCATTAAGTTTTTCCTAAATTGAGACTTTAAAATATTGATATCTAACCATGTGACCTGAACAAGAACACAACATTGTCTGACCTGCTATAACTGGGTTAAAAGTGCACTTCTGTGTAATGCAGAGAGGAGCTGACAAACTGATGAAAATAATAATGACGCTATAAGTGTGGTCACATACTTTAGATTATCAAAGTGAAGCTTACAGAAAACAATGGCTCATTTCCTGTCTTGAGGGCTGCGGTTACCACTGAGGATGCACAGGTCATGTCCTTACACACAGATAAAAAGGATGAGTCCCTCTGGAGTGACTCTTTTTTATTATGTTTACTTCTAGGGAGCAAAATCACGAGCTAATCATCTACTAAATTATAACAAGCAGAAATACGGGAGGTGGGTTTGAGCAGTTAGTTAGAAAAGTTGAATTTGGGCGCTGTTGTCAGTTTCCTTGTAAAAAAAGAAAACTTACATAACACGCTTTAGTGGAATCATGATATCAGAATCTGGACACAGCCCTCATTTAGCGTTGAACACAAGAAAAGTTATTTTTAAAGCACTGCATGATGACAGTCTTTGCTCCACTCCTTATCTTTTTTATTAATTGTGCACTGCAATTGTTACGGAGTATAGCATGGTGGGAAAGGACGGAGAGAAACCCCCCCCCCCCCCCCCCTTAAGTTTTGTTGGTTTTGTTTTTGAGTTTGTTTTGGATTAATTGCATGTTTTTGTGTTTATTTACGGTTGTTGCACCTGTGTGGGAGGGGAGATTTTACTCTAGCCTAGCTGCCAGTGAGGCGGAGTTGAATACAGGGAGCGGCTGATTGGAGTTCCTCTTTATAAAGGGGAGAGGAAGCAGGAAGTGTGGTTGTTGTTTTTAGTAGGACCTCGGTGAAGCAGGAGAGCCCCGGAGATCCAGGACAAAGTGTGCGCATTTTTAATAGAAAGGATTTTTTTTAGCCTGGCCTGGTTTTTGCTTTTAACGAAACGGAGGATGTGGAAAGGAGGACGTATTCCTATGGAGCTGTGAGAGGACGTGCTGGAAAAGAGAGGACGTGCTGGAGAAGAGAGGACGTGTCGGAAAAGAGAGGACGTGCTGGGAAAAAAGGACGTATTGGAAAAGAGGAAAACGAGCACTAGACTGGAGACCTCCTGCGCCCCGATAAGAAGAACTGGACCAGCTCGGGGAAGCTTAACTGCCGGGAGGTAATGTGGAGACCCAGCCTCGAACAAAGTTAAAGCCTGAAAAGGTGGGTGGCAAACCTGTTTTATGGAGCTGCAGGATTGATACGGTTGGTTGCGTGTTCGTGCAGTGACCCTCTCTCCCCTGTTTGTAACTAGGCGAAGAACTCGGACCGCGGTGGTCTTTGGGCTTTGGATCCCTGGCCGGGGTTGTCTTCAGCCGGTAGTTTGCCTAGAGGAAGAACGAATAAATTTTGTGTAACCCATTGCAGTGTGTGCGTGGTGGTTTGTTGCTGGTCCTCACTAGAATTCCTATTCTTTTTGCATGGAGGCTCTCTTAACAGACCTCCCGTAACATTTGGCGTTTGTCGACAGGATTTGTGACCAGTATACAAACCTACCTGCCTTAGACTGATTAATATGGCGGATGAGTTATCTGAAACCAGGAATATGGCGTCACCATTTTTTATCGGTGCGCCCTGGGTACCAAAATTTTGTGGGCTTAATACGAATTATGAAGATTGGGAGAGTCAAATTAGCGCAATGCTCCGTGCTCAAAAGTGGTCGATAGAACAGCAATGTGATTTTGTATTGAGTGCATTAGGAGGAGAATCACGACGTGAAATTCTTATTCTGGAACAAGCGGAGCGGGATACGCCAGATAAAATCTTTCTTCAGCTTAAAGAACTGTATGGGGACAAAACAGCCGTGGGTACCCTGCGTGCCATGTTTTATGAATGTAGACAAAGGACAGAAGAGCCTATTAGAAAGTTCACGTTACGCTTAAGGGAGTTGGGCCATCGCCTGCAGACAAAAGAGCCACAAGGGTTTCGGCGGGCTGACCTGCACCTGCGTGATCAGTTTGTCTTGGGTCTTAGGGAGGGTGAGATACAGCGTGATCTGCGGCGTTTATTAAGGCACGATCCTGACCTCTCATTTGAACAGGTGCGTAAAGAGGCTCTGCAATTGGAAGCGGATGCGCTGTATGGCGTACATGAGGACTCCGCTTGTGCTGTAGTAAGAGGGGATTTAAAGTGGCAGGATACTCTGAATTGGAGAGATAAGTTTAAAGTGGAGATCCTTGCAGAAATGAAGGAGCAAATTATGGATCTCAAAAATACTCTTCAGGAGGAGCTGAGGGAATTTGTCCGACCAGCACCAATGCCACGGACGTTTTCAGCTCCTAGAGGTGAGCGAGAAAGGTGGAACCTTAGTTCCCCTCAATATAGGGGAGGTGTTGAAGTGTCCGAGCCACCCCCGGTGACAAGGCAAACCCCACGGTTAGTGGAGCGACCACGGCACAAGTGGGATGAGCATGGGCAGCCTATTTGTAGTAGGTGTGGAGTTAGTGGACACATGGCAAGAGAGTGTCGGGGCACTTCATCTCAGATGGCTTTAAACGAGTAAATCCAGTCGCTATGGGCCAGGTGATTGGAAAGGATGATAGTGGTCCAATTCAGTTAAACCACCCTCAATTTTTAGGGGCATGCCGTCAAGTAGAAGTATTCATTGATGGTAAAGAAGTGACATTTTTGCTGGATACTGGGTCTAATGTAACATTAATGCCACAAGCCTGTTTTAGGAGATTGTTTGGTGAACAGGAGCCGGGGAAAGAGAGTGATCTTAATTGGCTAAAGCTGAAGGCCGCGAATGGATTGGCTATTCCTTACGTGGGCTATGTGTTAGCTGAAGTACAGGTGGGAGACATTACCCTAAAAGATATGGGAATTGTGATTTCAAAGGACGACCCCAATAATTCTAATGCATTACCTATATTAGGTATGAACATCATCGTTCCATGTTGGGATGTGTTTTTTTTGAAACCTCAGACGCAGACCCAGACCTGGCCTGTTGGCTCGACTGTAGACGCTCAACAAGCGTGGGCATCTGCTTTTCAGGACTGTCAAAGAATTCAGGCAGCTGTCCCCGTACCACAAGTAGGGACCCTGCGACCCGCTTACCGCCACCCGGTGAAGATCCCTGAACACAGTGAGCAGGTGATTTGGGCTAGGGCCCCACAGACACTGAGGAAAGGACAATGTATCTTGGTGGAGCCATTGGAAGGGCCTAGTACAGTTGCCGTTGCTCGATCGCTAGGAACTGTCTATAGAGGCCGGGTCCCTATCAAAGTAAGGAATCTCAATCCTTTTCCTATTACGTTACGACGTTATGAGGCCCTGGCTACATTCTCCACGGAAAATGTCGACATTCAGGAACCTTTTGAAGTCACGTTTGAGCAAACCAGGCCAGGCATTGTTGAAGTGGGCGTATCCCAGGTGAGCTCGGAACCATCTGGTAAAGCTCCTCACATTGAAGTTATGACACAAGGGCGGTCGAATCTATCTATGGAGGAGCAGGAAAAGTTAAATGGTCTCTTGAGGAAGTGGGGCGATGTGTTTGCTGCCGACGAAGAGGATTATGGCCACACAGATGTAATTACGCACTCTATTCCGACAGGTATGGCACCTCCTATTAGAGAGCGGTATAGGCCAATCCCCCCTAAAATGTATCAGGAAGTGCGAGAATTGCTGAATAATATGATTCGATCAGGGGTGGTGCGAGAGAGTACAAGTCCCTGGGCAGCACCCATTGTCCTGGTAAGGAAAAAGAATGGGGAATTGAGATTTTGTGTGGATTACCGCAAGTTGAATGCAGTGACACATAAAGACGCCCATCCATTACCTAGAATTGAAGAGACCTTGACGATGCTGACTAAATCAAAATACTACTCCACCCTTGATCTAGCAAGTGGGTATTGGCAAGTGAAAGTTTCTGAAGCTGACAGGGAAAAAACTGCATTTTGTACTCCTTTTGGCTTGTATGAGTTTGAAAGAATGCCTTTTGGATTGTGTAATGCTCCAGCAACATTTCAAAGGTTGATGCAGAGTTGTTTGGGAAGTCAAATCACAGAGTCCGCTTTTGTCTATCTGGATGATGTGATAGTATATTCACCGGATTTTGACAGCCACCTAGAACATCTGCAGGCAGTGTTTGCAAGATTGAAGAGCTATGGGCTGAAGTTGCGACCTGATAAATGTGTTCTTTTCCAGCAACAGGTGAAGTTCCTGGGTCACCTGGTGAACAGTGAGGGTGTGGCTCCGGACCCTGATAAGATTGCCGCTGTACAGAAGTGGCCGGCCCCGCAGACTATTCATCAGGTGCGTTCCTTCTTGGGCTTTGCCGGTTATTATCGGCGGTTCATTGCAGGGTTTGCGGGTGTTGCTAGGCCTCTTAACTCGCTGCTAGTGGGAGTACCGAAGAATAAAAAACAGAATATCCCCATAAATTGGGATGAGGATTGTCAGCAGTCCTTTGATCTTCTGAAGCAGAAATTGCTCGAGGCTCCTATTTTAGCTTTTGCTGATTTCAGATTACCCTTCCGGCTTTATACGGATGCCAGTAAAGTGGGCCTTGGTGCAGTACTGTCTCAAGTACAAGATGGGAAGGAATGTGTGATAGCCTATGCTAGCAGAAGCTTAGCACCTGCCGAAAGGGATGATGCAAACTATAGCTCCTTTAAACTGGAGCTGCTCGCTTTGAAGTGGGCGGTGACTGAGAAATTTAAAGATTACCTATGGGGGTCTCTGTTCACAGTTTATACTGATAATAATCCATTGGTCCATTTATCGACTGCAAAAGTGGGCGCAGTGGAACAACGGTGGGTAGCCCAGCTCGCAAATTATCAATTTGATATTAAGTATCGGCCTGGCCAGGAAAATGTGAATGCTGATGTTCTGTCTAGAATGCCATTGCAGGTGCAACCCCAGGATTTGGTGCCTCCACAGAGTGTGGACGAAAAAGCATGGTTTCAGGCTGTGAACATCGATTGGGATCCAGGATGCTGGCAAGGCTTACAAGAGCAGGACCCCACGTTGCATAGAGTGAGATACTACATGGCCCGAGGAAAGATGCCATCTGGGGAGGAAAGACGCCAGGAGCCTACTGCAGTCTTAAACTACATGAAACAATGGTCACGGCTGGAGTTGTCGGAGGGTGTTCTGGTCCGCAGGGGGGTGGATTCCAATACCTGTGAGGCGTACTACCAAATCCTTGTTCCTTTGGAGGAACAGCAACCAACATGGAAGGCTTTCCATGAAAGGAATGGTCATTTGGGGGTGGCAAAGACACTTTCGATGCTGCGCCGTAGTTTTTATTGGCTTCAAATGGAGAAGAGAGTGCGGGACTGGACAACATCCTGTGAACGGTGTGTACGTCATAAAGGTCGTGGTGACGGTCGGGCCCCACTTAGCCCTGTTCTTACACACGCACCTCTCCAAACCGTGGCAGTTGATTTCCTGACATTAGGTAGACCGGCAGACTCATACCAGTACATTTTGGTCGCCACTGATTTGTTTACAAAGTATGCTTGGGCAATACCTACCAGGGACCAGACCGCTGCAACTACAGCGAAGATGTTGTTGAGACATATTATTCAGCCAATTGGATGCCCAGAACAACTGCACTCGGATCAAGGGGCTAATTTCGAGTCCGCCCTCATAAAGGAGCTCTGTCAGTATTATAATTGTCAGAAAAGTCGAACTACTGCCTATCATCCTCAGGGAAATGGGGCCTGTGAGCGTTTCAATCAGACATTAATAAATATGCTGTCCACCCTAGAGGAAGAGAGGCGGACTCGGTGGGTACAATGTTTGCCCGAACTGCTCCAGGCTTATAATAACTCTGTCCATGCGTCTACAGGTTACACCCCCCATTACCTGATGTTTGGATGGAATGCTCGTCTGCCAGGCGAGCTGTTTATGGGGACGAAGAGACCCATGGAGTCAACCACGACGCAGGAGTGGGTGAGGAGACATCATGAGCGCTTGAGGCTGGCATACCAGATGGTGGAAAAGAGCAGCCAGAAGGCTGCAGGCCGGATGAAGGACAGGTATGATGTTGGGGCTAGGGCAGCACCATTGCTCCCGGGGGAAAGGGTTTTAGTCCATACGACAAGAAGGGACGGACAGGGTAAACTGGCAGCACACTGGGAGGAAGAGATCCAAATTGTAGTTGGCCAGCCAAACCCTATGAACCCAGTCTACAGAGTTCGGCCAGAAGGTAAAGATGGGCCTGTTAGAGTGGTCCATCGTAATCGCCTGCGCATATGTACTTTCTTGCCTTCCGTCAATGATAAAACAGGAGGTGGCGCCTTAGAACCAGGAACGGCAGCTGCGCATGATATAGCGACAGCCTCAGACCAGTGGTTACTTCTATGGAGTATGGCACAGCAGATGCCAGGGCCAGGTCACTATCCGTCCTCCAACAAGTCCGCCCCTGCAACTCAGGAGGGTTTAAGGAGATCGGCCCGTGAAAATCTCGGGAAGCCCCCACCTCGATATACTTAGAGTGCCCGAGGACGGGCTAGGAAAAAGTTGGGGTGGGTGTTACGGAGTATAGCATGGTGGGAAAGGACGGAGAGAAACCCCCCCCCCCCCCCTTAAGTTTTGTTGGTTTTGTTTTTGAGTTTGTTTTGGATTAATTGCATGTTTTTGTGTTTATTTACGGTTGTTGCACCTGTGTGGGAGGGGAGATTTTACTCTAGCCTAGCTGCCAGTGAGGCGGAGTTGAATACAGGGAGCGGCTGATTGGAGTTCCTCTTTATAAAGGGGAGAGGAAGCAGGAAGTGTGGTTGTTGTTTTTAGTAGGACCTCGGTGAAGCAGGAGAGCCCCGGAGATCCAGGACAAAGTGTGCGCATTTTTAATAGAAAGGATTTTTTTAGCCTGGCCTGGTTTTTGCTTTTAACGAAACGGAGGATGTGGAAAGGAGGACGTATTCCTATGGAGCTGTGAGAGGACGTGCTGGAAAAGAGAGGACGTGCTGGAGAAGAGAGGACGTGTCGGAAAAGAGAGGACGTGCTGGGAAAAAAGGACGTATTGGAAAAGAGGAAAACGAGCACTAGACTGGAGACCTCCTGCGCCCCGATAAGAAGAACTGGACCAGCTCGGGGAAGCTTAACTGCCGGGAGGTAATGTGGAGACCCAGCCTCGAACAAAGTTAAAGCCTGAAAAGGTGGGTGGCAAACCTGTTTTATGGAGCTGCAGGATTGATACGGTTGGTTGCGTGTTCGTGCAGTGACCCTCTCTCCCCTGTTTGTAACTAGGCGAAGAACTCGGACCGCGGTGGTCTTTGGGCTTTGGATCCCTGGCCGGGGTTGTCTTCAGCCGGTAGTTTGCCTAGAGGAAGAACGAATAAATTTTGTGTAACCCATTGCAGTGTGTGCGTGGTGGTTTGTTGCTGGTCCTCACTAGAATTCCTATTCTTTTTGCATGGAGGCTCTCTTAACAGACCTCCCGTAACACAATTACAACAGAACAACTGAAAACATTAGTCACAGTGTGTGGGTAATTTCACTGCTTCTGTTTTTATTGTGTTTCTACATGTGAAACCCCTGAAGGCAGACAGAAATATTTTCACACCTTCGGCAGGGCAGTTTCTCAACAACAGGAGCCATACGTAACGACAAACACACCACGATTTCTAAAGCCAACACACCCAGCTCTTTGGCAAATCAGCTCTCAGGTTTAATGCTGTGTGCTGGAAAACAGGAATCATATGGAAACCCAATCCCACCCACGGAAAGTATGTTCTAGTCTAGCAAAACAGGTATTGTACAAACATTAAAGGTGTGACTTCATGCCAATAAGTTTGTTCCAAGAAAATATTTACAAGTTCAACTCCCAGTGAGAAGGAAAGGAAAGGCACATTTTACCTCTTTTGTAGATCAATCGCACAATAGCTCCATGGGAGGTAAAATAACTTTGTTAAAAAATCAGCAAGACTTAAAGTCTGTGTGTGCCGATGTGCCAAAAAGGATGTAAACACATAAATAACCCAGGGAGTTGGTGAAGTGTTCCCTCCAGGGTGCTGACTTTGATATCTTTTTTAAAAATGCAGCAAAAAAAACCCTAAAGTCATAAAATGTTGTGTCTTAAAGAGCAAAAGCCACAGATTTGTTCCCAGTATAGTGAGGAGAGTTTGCTGATTGTCTCCTTTCATTATTTCACTCATTTGCACTTCTGTAGAAGCTTCCTTGAACTTGTTTTCACGTTGACTCGGTACATTCCTGGAACGCTTCACCCAGTTGTGCTTCTGACACCAACAAACCATCCACCACTGGGCATCACTGGGAGATTCACGGTGCCGGCTCAAACACACTGGGCTATTTGTAGTAACATGCATTGCACGCCCTAATCCTATTTACACAGTTAGAGCTTCGACAAACAGATGTTTTTAATTCGTCTTAAGTCTGTCAGGGTGTTGCACAGGTTGGTTTCGGGATTTTCATGCTCTTTGCTGTGTGAATGTCCACTTTTAACAGTGTAATGTTTAATTATGATGATGATAATAATCGTGCAACTGTTTCTTTAAAAAAAATGATTCCAGTCACACAATAAACAAAGTTAGAGGCAGATTTGGCTTAGAGCGTTACGGTCATGTTTGTTCCAGAAATGTAAAAACATGATGATAACAGTGTACTGAGAGCGCGGGAGCCCAACGCACGGTTGATTTCTGCTCTTCTTCTGATGTCGCTTTGTGAAATGTCAGATTTAACTGAGAAAAGTGTCTTCCAGTTTAATGTTACTAAGTCTTGTTTGCTTGTTGCCTCATCCTTTGTTCTCTAACTGGCCTCATCAATGTGCCAGCATGTCAGTTTGTTCTGGGGTGTTGGAGAATGTATGAGCTGAGTCAGAAAGCTGAAATCTAACAGACAAGAAAGCAAAATATTCATCCAGATTTGACTGACCCCTGTAATCACATGGATGTGTGCCTGTGTTGATAAAATCTTTTATCAGCACAGCAGCTGTGGTTGATTCTGCTCTGCTTGATGGATATCACAGGCGTGATGAGCAGAAACAGTTATGCAACAGGAGACACCCGGAGTCAAAACAACACTCATTTGTGGCCTCTACAACAAGCAAAATGTGCAGTTTTAAAACAATTTATAGCTTGTTGTTCTATTCTGCTACAGAGCGGAACATCAGGGGTGTACTTTGGATCTCGCCCCATGACAGCTCAGACAGACTCCAGCCTCCTGACAACTCTGAACTGGATAAGTGGCAGAAGATGGATGCTGTTCTTTTTGTTATTGAATCTACAAAGTGCCAACCTAAAATCTGTGTAATTCTGCTGTCATTCTCTCAAGTGTTCATGCAGGATGTATAGGCTACTTCACTCACTTAAGGAAAGACGGGCATTTAAGGACTCAGTACACTTGAAACTGTGTGATGAAAAAAAAAAAGACAGCCACAGAAGACTTTTTACCATAAAGTCTTCTGTACTGTAAAAGTACAGCTATGTTAAAAACATTTATGAATGAAATGTAAGTCATGCCTCTGTGTTAGAGCCTTGGGGCAGGTAAACTGAAATAAACAGAAACTGTGTTATCAGAGTTATTAATTACACCTGTGGTTTTCTGTGCACACTGGCAACATGTCATTAAAAAAAAAAACATTCCTCCAAAAGAGCTGGAAGCAGACTGGAATAAAACTGCTTAGAAATCATAGCCAGATCCAAATACGCACTTATCAAACAGTAATAGGAAACAGACTTCAGTGGAACTCACCTTTAATTCCTGAGAAGTTTGGTGCTGCTGCCAAAACAAACATGAGCAATCTTTGCGATATTGTATCTTTGGAAGTGATACTATACAGACAGCATTTATCAACTGCAGGTTTAGATTAGAAGTGACAAATGTTAGTTTGTAGATTTCTGTGTTATATGTGGCAGCTGAGGGTTAATGTCTAGGTGTCTGTGAAGGCTCTGTCATCCAGGTCATGGTAATGTAAGGAGCTTGGAAAGACAAGCGACTCGACGTCTTTAAGTTATTTTCAAGAAACGTAAAAATTCGTCCAGTTGCTTTTCTTTCCAAGCTCCTTAGGCTAATGTCTGCGGTTACAAATTCCTTCCTTGTATCAACAGTTTAGGCTGCTGCTGGTGTAATGGTGTGGGGGATATTTTTTGGAACACTTTGAGCGCTTGGTACCAACTGAGCATCATTTAGAGCGTATCTGAATATTGTTCTTCATCATGTACGTACTTTTATTTTTTATTTTTATTTTTATTTTTTTTTAATTTAATTTTATTTTCACTTACTGAATACGGGACAGACTTGACTGGGGGAAAGAAGGGGAGAAAGAAAGAGGGAAAGAGAAACAGCTGAGAAGAGGGACGGGGGAGAAGGGCAAAAACCAAAAACCAACAGAATGAGCAGAAAAAAAAAGAAAAAAAAAGAAGAAAAAAAGAAAAAAAATGCATATATCAATCACCTGGATCACCTGCTGAGAAAGAAAAAAGAAAACAAGCAGAAGAGAACAAGAGTAATAGAATAAACAACATCATAATGATATATGGGAATATGACAGTAAATACTAAATATTAAACATTATTGTGCAGCACATAAGATCAACAGAACACAGTGTGCTTTGAGGTAGGAGCCAAAAAGGGTGTAGTTTGTGGGTGTGATCACCCGTGTGTACACCTGTGAGCATGGACACGTTTGTTTTTTGTTTTTTAAAAGGTTCCTTCATGTAATGATCTGCTAGAGGGTGTGGGGGGGGGGGGGGGGGGCACAGCCCTGTCTTCCAGGGCATGAAGCAGGTATGGTGGAGATCAAAACTCCAGACATCCAGAGGCCCCCAGAATACAAGAGACCAAGGAAGACCAACAGAGGGGCAGCCGCGCCACTGTCCCAGAAAGAGCTGAGGAGAGTCCCAGATGAGGGCTCACTCAGCAGCCGCGGAGCAGAAGCCAGGGGGAGTTGCAGTGACGCGCCCGTGAGCTCCGCCGGCAGCCAGCCGTGCCTGAGTGACCGAGCCCCAGGCCGAGAGGCCGGGGGCTCGTACGTACTTTTATGACCACACTGTGCTCTTCTGATGGCTGCTTCCAGCAGGATAACCTATCATGTCACAAAACTCAAATCATTTCAAACTGTTTTCTTGAACATGAGTTCACTGTATTCAAATAGCATCCACTGTCACCAGATCTCAATCCAAACCAACAGAGCGCCTTTGGGATGTGGTGGAACGGGAGAATCTCTTCATGGCTGTGCAGCAACACTATGATGCCATCATGACAATATGGACCCTGCTGTCTCAGTCAATGAGAGATACACAGAAAGAGAGGCAGGCTAGGGTACAAAATCCTATCAAGTAAAAACTTTCACTGTGAAGTAGGGCTGTTGTCCTCTTTAAATTAATAGATTTAATGTGGCTTAATTATTGCAATACAAAGAAACAAACTTAATTACAGACAGCTTTAAATGTTTCCAGCCAACAATGACAGCGTACCAGCATCTTTTGATTCAACATGTTTATCTGCATTTAATAAATCATATTCATTACTATTTTCCAGTTTCTCTGAAAACAGTTTTACACTACGGAAAAAAGTGATTTTAACTTCAACTGATTTTTCAAAAATGTTTACAAAATTTAAAAAAAAAACAAAAAACATTTACAAAACTCATTGTCAAGTGAATTACAGATGATTCTTTAACAACTTCAAGGCATTATAATTACATACAAAGTAGATACAGCATAAGTTTAACTGGTTTGATATAAGGGAATGCACAGGAGCTGCGCAGCTTTAATCTTCTGACTAATTGAAAATTTTGGCCACTACTTTTGCTCTAAAAGTGAAAAGGCTTTTTCATTTCATATTCAGAACAGTTGTTAAGTGAAAAGACTGTTTCCTGTCAGGATGGACCACAAAACCAAAACACTGGAAATCCTGGAAAACCAGGAATCCTGTTCAGATGCAGAAAAGACTCACCAGGTAAGTCTAACCTGAACTTTCACACATTCTTCCCATTTCTCCCATCACACCACAAACAGAATTTATGTCTCTCCCCAAAACAATAAATATAAGATGGCAATTTTGTTATAATTGTACAATTCAGCTTCCCTGTGTATTATTTGACATTGAATTCTGTCATTGAATGTCTCAAATGTATCGGACATATTCCATAGCTAAAAATTTAAACAAAAACTAAATATTTTTGTTTTCAGTGAAAAAAAAATCACTTTTTATTCAGAAACAACAAAATGCAATCCACATAAGGTTGTGTTAGTAATTTAACTTTCAGAAAATGTAAGATTTTTTTATGTGAGGTTGTTTGTATCTACAATTAATGCTCGCAGTGTCAACATTTGGTCCACGTTTGTTAGAAAATCTACGTCATTTCTTTGCATTGTGTAGAACAACAGCAGAGGAAAAAAGTCCAACATGTAAATAAGGAAATGATGAGGATTTCGCTCAAGGCAAGACGATCAGCTTTAAGTGCTTGACCAGAGGCTTCATCCCTGAAAAAGACATGATGAACTTGTACCAAAAACAAACAAAAAAAAGAAAATCATAACCTGCTTGTTTTTTGTTTTGTTTCAGATTGTATTTCTTCTCATGCAGTTAACATACAGACTTGGTTAGTGATACGTTTTTGTATGCTGGAGGCTTTTGACTAGTCCCCAGTGTCTGCTGGTGTACAATGTGCATCAAATGGAGGGATTTCAACTGTACCCTGGAGGACACCTGCATATATTGAATGCTGAAGGAAATTCCCTCAAATGTTGAGGATGTTTTGTTTCCTTCAATTCATACTGGTATGCAAAAAAAAAAAAAAAAAAAAAAAAAAAAAAATGTCATTACCTCCCCAGGTTCCCCTGCCTCATTGTCTGTAGTGCCTTTTGGCCTTACTCCAAGCCTATAAACTGCACACTCTCCTCCATAGTCTTGGCAGAGTTTTATTTTCCCACCTTCGACCTGCTCTCAGAGCGTTGCTTTAACAGGAGCTGGTCTGAAGGTTGCTCTCTGTGAGGATGGAGGTGATGGTGGAGGAATCGTAAAGACTGTCGTCATCGTCTGAGCTGAGAGCTGATGAATCCAAAGCTGGGCGTATTGCTGCCTGAGTTTTCCTCCTGTGAGACATAATAATCACTATCAGTAACCACATTCACAAAATCAGCTGCCGTCAGGTTTGATAAGGGAAAAAAGACTGTCTACACAGCTACAGTCATGGCAGGAAGTTTACATACACTCATCAGGAATCCACACAGCCTTTAGGCATAGTGTAAAAATCTTTCAATACGGTTCAGGTCAGGGTTTTGGGAATGCCATTCCAGAAGCTTAATGTTTGTCTTTTTTATCCATTTCAAAAAACTATTTTGATTTATGTTTGGGATCATTGTCCTGTTAAAACAAACAACTGTGTCCAAGTTTAAACCATCTAGGTGTTTACATGCTTGACAGCTTGTACAGTGTTTTTACGTTGGAAAGCTTCACCTTTAATCATCCAAACATACCTCATGTCATTGTGGTTAAATAACAAAATCTTTGTGTCATCTGAGGTAAACCGTTTGGGTCTTCTTGGAAAACTGGTGACAGAGCTGAATAACTTGTGCTTACATTATGATTGGTTGAAATCATGACCTTGGAATCTGCAATTGTTTAGAAATGGCTCCAAGAGACCTAAATCCATAATTCTCATTCTTAGATTTTCACTGAGATCTGTCAAAAAATTATTTTTATGCCAGCAAAGAGAAACTATCAACTGTAGTTAACCACGATCACTAATGAGTGTTAATAGGCCTTGGCCTTACCAAATACAAAAGTCAATTTAAACCTAATTCTTGTTTTTTATTAGTCATTGAAGATGCTTGCTGTACAATCAATCCACCATTGAAGACAGAACAATTCAAAGAAATCTTTAAAAGCCCAAAATGTCCATGTCCATGATGAGTGTACATCAACATCTGAGCACGAGTCTGATCATCCTTAAAGTGGTTGGATACCCCGCCCTCTGCTGGTAAAACCAAAGAACTACATGCAATTCATTGGAACTCGTTAGAGGATGTTTGTAATTTAATTTCCCCTGTGGTATATGAGTAATGTATCGTTTTAGTTTAATGAAATCGCCGATCCACATGTGGCTGATTGCTGGAATGTTTTACACACATCAGACTGTGTAATGCTGCACCTTAGGGAGGCTGTGTGAATCTTTACCATGTGTCTGTATCAATGTGTCACAGCTAAACAATGTGAGTTCACTGATTATTACATCATGTGAATGCAGTTTTTTTCATTCTGTGACGCAAGTAGGAGGAGATGGTGTCTCTCTCAATTAAACACACACACACACACACACACACACACCTGTGATAATCTGGCTGCCAAGAAGAGCCTTGCATAATCGTTACCAGAAGCTCACATTGAGTAACAAATTGGAAGAGAAAAGAGGAATGGGACAGGAAAAGGAAGCGCTTACTTAAGCTCAGTCTCCAGTGCTGTGACTCTGGTCTGCAGAGCCTCTTTCAGCTCCATTTGTTCCTCCAGGTCTCTCTGAGCTTTTCTTCTCATTCCGTCTAACCTTTCCAGCTCTGTCTCTCCTTCATCCACCTGCCTCTTCAGAGCCTTCACTCTCAGAGCAAGCTGCAACACCAGTTGACATTTAAGCATGGTTTGCCAGTATGTGTTTCAACTTTTCCACTTTCTGTGAGTGGATTTCTGTATTTACATTCAGCACATGGTAAATATTTATACCTGGTCTCTCTGTTCAGTGTGTGTTTGTCTTTCCTCATCCAGTGTCATATTGAGGTCTTTTAGCTTCCTCTCCAAACGACGTTGTGTTGCCAACACAGTGTTCTTCTCTCTTGAAGTCAGAAAAAGAAAGCAAGACTTCTCAGCTACTGAGCAAAACCGCTTACCAACTCACTGCTGTTACATGTTACAACTAGAAACAGTGACTCAATCACTTGACAGAAAAACGAGCACGACCTAGAAAACCTACAAAACCAATTTAATGAAACGTTTAATTTACTAGATTTTAGGATTGTCCTGAACAACAACTCATGATCGTCATCAATTAATACCTGTGATGCCATCTGGAACAAAACAGTAGCATACTCTATTTGGACAAAAGCCACATGTCCTAATCGTTTAAATCAGATGTTCTCGGTCACAGGTGTAATTTCAAGCACCTAACCATACAGTCTGCCTTTACAAACATTTGTGAACAAATGAGTTGTTCAAATGAGCTCACTGAAACTGAGTGTGGTACTGTAATGGTCTGTGACGTTTCATCATTTCTGCAAAGTGGAAGCATCTAGGAACCACAGGAATGAAGTGGCAGACTACATAAAATTATAGAGCAGGGTCGCTGAATGCTGAAGCACATTAAGCATAAACGTCAGTGCTCTGGTGGCTCACTAATAACAATGCATAATAATCACTTTTGTGAGTAAGAGGAATGTCAGACTCATTCTTTACATTTCTATACAAAAATCTACAAAAACATTCTCAAACACAGCAATAAATAAATAGTTTCACTATATAGATCAACATGAGTGCAGTAGTTGCTGTTTTCACTGCACCTCTCTTCGCTCCGCAGACGGTCTTCCAGCTCCTGGATTTTGCTTTCCAGCTGGGAGACTCCTACAGAGGTACGCGACTGACCCTCCATGTCAACCACACGACTCCTCAGCTCCTTCAGCTGCAAAGACAGACATGAGCAAATATGACGTTAAAAAGTATAGACATGTTGGATGCAAACCCAAAGGCTTTATTTGTAATTAAATCGATAATACATGAGAGTTAAACAATACTTTGGTTAACTTAGCAAACACAAATTTGGTGCATGTGCACATACATGTCTCTCCATTGCATTCTTGTCCAGCTCCAGGTCCTGCTTCGAGGATCTCTCCTGCATGAGCTCAGAGCGGAGCTGATCGATCTGGTCTCTGCTGCGAGCCACACGATCAGTCAGCATATCCACACTGCTTCTCTCCTCCTCCACCTCCACCTCCAAACGCTTTAGTTTGTCCTGATAGAAACAAGAAGAGATCAGTTTAATAAGCTGCTCAGAGGAGACACCGCTGGAAAAACCACACTAATAAATAAATCACACTACTTGTGTTTATTAAAATAATCAGCATTTATCATATTTTGATAGCTATGCTACCCTTGATTTATAAATGTAATAGATGTGCAGACTGTCACAGAGTCAGTGCATGCAGAGCACAAGTATTAAAAGCTGTGAGCACAGTATCCATGGGTTACACTCCCAAATGACTCATTCTCCCAAACCAGGAGAGGAGCAGATGAGCCGCTTACCTCCAGGATGCGAATCTCTCGGGTTTTCTCATTGTGGCTGTTTTTGCTGGCCTCCAGCTCTCCCTCCAGGTGGCGCAGCCTGTTGGCGAGCAGCTCTTTATCCAGCTGGTGGTTGTCTCTCTCCTCACATGCAAGAAGCAGCTCCTTCTTCTGCCGTGATATCTAGTTAGAGCGATCAGATTTTTTTTAGAAATGTCATGCATGTGCTAGAGGAAGTAGAATTAAACCCTTGATTATTATTCAGACAGGATATAGTGCCATAACAGTTTGGGTTGATTCCCTTTGAAATGAAGGATCATTTTACACCATGCAGGGCCTTAATCAGACAGTTTTTTTTCCTCGTTACCTGTCTATACATGAATACAATGAAAAAAAAAAAAAAGAAACTCAGTCAAAAGGTTAAAAACACAAGTCCTTAAACCACAGGCACACACCTCTTCCTCCAGTTTCCGTTTATTCATCTGGCTTTTTTCCAGCTCAGAGTGAGCATCATTTTCGTGGCGCTGCACCTCCTGCACTTCCTTGCGTGCTCGCTCTTTCTGTTCTTCCAGTTGAACCCTGAGAGCCTGCGTTTCTTCTCTTAAGGATACGTTTAGAGAGTCATACTGACAGAAGGACGGAGGCAGGCAGGACAAAACAAAAACAGAATGAATTGTGCTGTGTATCCTCCAGTGAGCAGAGAGGACAAGATATAGACTTTTTTTCATTTGCACAGGTATAAAAATGATCCATCCTTCTTACGTCTTTGTTGAGTTTCTCTAGAGCTCTCTCCTGCTGTTGTTTAGTGTCCTCGAGCTGGCTGATGGTCTGTTTGAGGGCCTCCTTGTCCTTTTCTGTATCCTCCAAACGCTGGCTGAGTTCACGGTGCTCCTGGCTCAGCCTGGAGGCTTTCCTCTTAGCCTCATCGAGCTCAGATCTCAGGCCTCTAACCTCAGTGTGGAGTGCGAGCTCTGCCTCTGAGCTCTCTGTAGCATTGCTTTGCAGCTGAGCCTGAGGAAACCACAGAGGACATCCAAATAAGCCTTAATGTGAACAGTTTCCCAGGCATCACTAAGCTGGGTGGTGCTGTAAGGGATGCAACCTTACCTCTAATCTTGAGATTTTCTCTTTTAGACGAGCAGTCGCCTCCTCCTGCTCCTGCTGGGCATCATGGAGCGAGTTAATGTCCAGGTGAGCTCTGCTTAGCTGTGCCTTACTGGTGTCTAGTTCCTCTTCAGTCAATGAGAGCTTCTTTTTGAGCTGGGCAACTTCACCTTGGGCCTCATTAAGCTTCTGCTCTAGCTCTGAGATGGTTGCTGGGTCTGGCAGCTACAGGCAGGAAGACAAAAGATAAACCAGAGGATAAACCACAGTCATTTAAACAGATGCTTTTAATACCAAAACTACCACATTCAGAGAAATGTGTCGACCAAACTGGCTAGTTTTTATGATTAAAACAGGAGTTTAAATTATTATTATTTTTGCTGGGAGATTAAACCTACCCGTTTATTTTTCTCTTGTGCTTTAGCAAAGTCCTCCTTGGCCTTCTGTAACTGGCCCTTCAACCTGTCAATCTCATACTTCAGTTCAGCCTCTTGGTTCTGGTGAGATTTTTTCAAAGAGATGACCTCCATGACCTTCTTGTCAAACTCCACCCTCATTTTCTCTACCTCAGACTTGCCCTTCTGCAAATCAGCTTTGCACTGCTGGAGCTCCTAAACAAAAATGTAACATCTTGTTAAACAGATCATTCAGCAAAGCCTCCGTGATCAGATGAAGTATAGCGTTTGTCTACTGCACCTGGCTGAGAGTCTGTGTGTGGCTGGGGTCTGGTGTCTGTTGTTTCATGGAAGTCATTTTGTCTTGGAGTTCCTTTAATTCTTCCTCAAATTCCTCCTTCTCCAGACGGGTTTGCAGGAGTCTAAGAAATGTGCACGTGCATCTGATCTTAACCAATCAATCCATATATAATTGTTTTAAATAATGTTTTATTATCTGATCAAGAGCAGTTTGATTGTATTCGTTAATCATTCTGATGTATCAGAATTTGCTTTGGTGTTTTCATGGAGGTAAAAGATTATTTTTAAGTGACACAATAAATTGATTTCCAGCTACCACATAGCAGTCAAATAAATTCACAAGAAAAAAAAGTCTATATTATAGTTTTTGCTAAACACACACAAATAAGGCCATCCACACCACACTTCAGCATCTTAAAATGGACAGTTTATGCCAAAATCTAATTTACACATTTTTCCTCTGTAGTGCTTTTTTTTTTTTAATAAATAAAGATTGTGCACGTGAAAAGTGAAAATATTTATTATGGATTGCATTTATATAGTGCTTTTCGAGACCCTCAAGCGCTTTACAATTCCACTATTCATTCACTTTCACATTCACACACTGGTGGAGGCAGCTACAGTTGTAGCCACAGCTGCCCTGGGGCAGACTGACAGAAGCGAGGCTGCCATATCGCACCATCGGCCCCTCTGGCCAACACCAGTAGGCGGTAGGTGAAGTGTCTTGCCCAAGGACACAACGACCGAGACTGTCCGAGCCGGGGCTCGAACTGGCAGCCTTCCGATTACAAGACGAACTGCCAACTCTTGAGCCACGATCGCCCCAGTTCTTAGATTAAACTGCTGACTGAGTTTAAAAAAAGTTTTATGGTTATGATTTCTCCATAGACATTAGCAAATAAAATAGATGGATATATACTCTATTTTACTAGGTACACCCGTTTAACTACTCATTAACACAAATATCCAGTCACATGGCTGCAACTCAATGCATTTAGGCTCACAGCTTTAGACATGGTCAAAACTGAAGGTGAAACAGCATCAGAATGGGGAAGAAAGATGATTTAAGTTACTTTGAATGTAGCATGGTTATTCGTGCCTAATGGACTGGTCTGAGTATTTCACAAACTGCTGATCTATTAGGATTTTCCGTACTCTGTGTCTCTATGGTTTACAGAGAATGGTCTAAAAAAGACAAAATATCCAGTGAGCGGCTGTTCTCTGGGGAAAATGCCCTGCTGATGCCAGCGGTTAGAGGAGAATAGCCAGAATTCCTTAGGTTGGTGGGAAGGGGGCAGTAACTCAGATAATCTCGTATTACAACTGAGATGAGCCTCTAACACACAAAATATTGATCCTTAAAGTAGACGGGCTATTGTATAAAGAAGACCACACCTGGCGCCTCTGCTGCCAGCGAAGAACAGAAAACTGAAGCTAAAATTCACACTGGCTCACTAAAAATGGACAACAGAAGAGGATGCCTGGTCTGAGAAGTGTCGATTTCTGCTGTGACATTCAAATGTTGGGGTCCAACACGAAAAGCATGGATCCAGCTTGCCTTGTATCAAAGGCTTAGGTTGCTGGTGTAATAGTGTGGCCTCCACTGCTACAAGAACTCAATTCAACAGAGCACCTTTGGAATGTGGAGAACAGGAGATTCACATCACGGATGGACAGCTGACAAATCTGCAGCAACTGTGCGATGCTATCATGTCGACATGGACCAAAATGTCTGAGGAATGTTTCAGCGCTTTGATCAATCTGTGCTACAAAGGATTCAAAAGTGCTAATTTGTTATTAGCAAGGTGTATCTAATGGACATGGACAAAAGATGTAAATTTGATTTTGGAGTTAACTGTCCGTTTAAAGCTTTATGCTTAGACACTGTTTTACAGTAACTCAGCCCACTATATCAACACAACGAAGAACAGGAAAATAGAATTTTTTAAGGTTCAAATTGTGACTAGACAACTAGACACATTAAAAGTAGAACTAGAACAAATATGATCCATATTTGATTGTTGGTTTTAGACACAAACACTTTGATTTGGCTAAAAATAAAATCATGAAATACGTTTATTGAGAGCGAATGGCCTTGACACTATAGACAGTTGTTAGCACAGTTCAGCACATCTACAGCTCAGTAAAGCTAAACAAACACTGTTTAGTTTGCGACTCTCACTGTGTTTCAGGGTGGCTGGGTGTCTCTCTGACAGAGAGGGTGAGAAACATTTACCAGGTAGAATGAGAGAGAAAGAATGGAAACACATTAGTAAAGAGAGTGCAAAGGAAAACATGACAAGATGATGACAAAAATCCATGTCCACGTGAACACTGGAAATGTCAAAGTCAGGTCAGCAATGATGACTAAACACTGCGAATGATACGACTGTTACATCAGAATGTATTAAGACTCACTCTTGTTTAGTTGTTCGAAGTTCGTCTCTGGTCGAATGAAACTGCTCCATCCAGTGGCTGCTCTCATCTCGACAGTCCTCCAGCTGCTGCTGCAGGGAGCGAACTGACGCATTTACACGCAGGCGCTCTGCTTCAATCCCTGCATGAGACTTAAGTAGGAGACAGAAAAACTGATCACCTGTTGTGTCATTTCTCTTTCGTAGTGTGTGTTAAATCACTCTTTTTGCATTTGAATGGCTTTTCCTTTCAAATATTCAAGTAAAACTCAACAAATGCTGCACTTTCACAAACACACAGAAAAGCTTTCATCTCAGTCCTTGGAAAGGCTATCGAAATTAAATCATTTTCTGTTGTATGAACCATTTTCAGTATTAAAATCCTTCAACTTGTTTTAGAAATATAAAGAAGCAGCAGTATGGCTTCATACTGAGAAAGAGCTCTACAGATGTGATGTTTGCTTTCAAAGTGTTGGTGAAGAAGTATAGAGAAGGTCAGAAGGAGCTGTGTCTTATGGATCGAGAGCGAGCATATGATAGTAGCAAAGAGTCAGGAGTAGCAGAGAAGCATGTGAGGCTTGTGCAGGACATGTATGAGGACAGCGAGACAGTGGTGAACGGCTGGAGTGACAGATGGGTTTACATCAGGGATCAGCATTGAGCCCATTCTTGTTTGCGATGTGGACAGGTTAACAGATGAGGTCAGCCAGAAATCACTGTGGACTGTGATGTTTGCAGTCGACACTGATCTGTAGTAAGAGTAGCGAGCAGGTGGAGGTATGCTCTGGAGAGAAGAGGAATGAAGGCTCGCGGAATCAAGACAAAGTACATGTGTGTGAATGAGAAAGAGGCAGGTATAACAGCGAATATGCGAGGAGTAAATATAGTGAAGGCAGACGAGTTTAAATACCTGGGGTCAAAGCAGCAGACAGTGCACAAGAGAGGAAAAAGAGTGCTGGAAAGGTGGAGCGGATAGCAGTAAGAGTGAAAGGAAAAGGTTACAAGATAGTGAGATCTGTTTTAATGTATGGTTTGGAGACGATGGCACTGACATTGAGATTTTCATTAGGAGTGACCAGAATGGACAAAATTAGAAACGAGTACATTAATGGAAGCGCTCGGGTCAAGCAGACAAAGAGAGGCTACGCTGAGATGGTTTGCATATGTGCAGAGGAGGAATATAGTGGTACAAAGGATGCTGAAGATGGAGCTACCAGGCAGGAGGAGGAAGGAGAAGACCACAGAAAAGGTTCGTGGATGTAGTGAAGGAGGACACGCGGAAGGTTGGTGTGATAGAAAAGGAGGCAGATGATCTAATGTGGTGACCCCTAAACCAAGCAGCTGAAAGAATGAGACAACCTCCTTGCTGCTGTTTCTTAAGAATTACAGGCTGTTTGACCAATTTCAGTTTTTTAACTTATTTTTCTTCTTTATTTTTAACATGGCTGTACATATAAAATGTTTTGTACCTACATAACTTTTATTCTTTATCCCGCTGCATTAGCGTGGCAGGATAATGATGACAGAATAGAATTTCCTGGATCAATAAAGTATTTATCCATCTTTCTACATGCCAACTGTAAGTGATGCTCAGTTTGCTACTGTGAGTGCACACCTGAGACACCTGCTCCATGCTGCTACGGAGCTTGTCCATATCCGCACTGTACTGCTCTCGCAGCGCCTCAATTTCTTTGTCATGTGATGCCACCTCTTCCTTCAGAGCGCCCTTCAAAGCTGTAAGCTCCCTCTCTCTCTGTCGCAGTGTCTCCTCCAGCTTCTTTTTTAGTTGCAAAACTTCCATCAGCTGCGCCTGACAAGAAACCAGATCCTGCACATGCAAGGGAAATACAGCATTAACCTGATAACTTTGACCACTCGCTCATAAAAATGTCTTAAATGAACATCAACTTCCTGTTTCAGAGTAAAGGATTTTTCAAACGAGTGTAAAAAATAGAAGCTACACAGCAGTTTATTTAAAAAGTGGGGTGAGATAAACTATCCCGGTGCATCAGTGTTTGTGTGTGTGTGTGAGAGGCCAAATGTCTGAGATACCGTCTTGTTGCTGCTCTCTCTTCTCAGCTCATCTTGAAACTCAGCCATCTGGTCCTCCATATCTCTGACCCGCTTCTCAGCGTTTTCTCGATCCATACGCAAATGAGTCAGCCTTCAAGGAAATGAGAATAAAAACACGCCTGTGAGGGATTCTTTGAATATAACCGGCACATTTGTTTTGTGAATAAGCTACAGTAGCTGCTTGTGTCATCCAACTGTCTAGCATGTAGCAGTACCATGCCCTTTGCTGCTTTCCCTTGTAAATGTGTTTGCGTGTGTGCATGCCATTATGGTCTTACTCCGATTGTGTTTCGTTTAATTCATTTTTCTTCCGGTCCAGCATCTCCTGGAGTTGCAGATTTTCATCCAGACAACTCTCCAGCTCTGCTTTCAGAGCAGGATCAGAATTGCTAACAGAGTCCTACACACAGACAGACATGATGAATAAATGAGGGCAGTGAAACATAACACCGTCTGCTCTGCTGGCATAAACAATGGGCTTTTAGGAAATGTTGAAGCAGGGTTGCATTTGTGCACCAATCAATATGTGTAAGAGATTTAAGTTATAAAGAGCTATTAGAGATTAAGACCTGCCCAGCTTCCTTAAGACAACATATAATGGGTAATTATTTAGATTAGTGTGTGTGTGTGTGTGTGTGTGTGTGTGTGTGTGTGTGTGTGTGTGTGTGTGTGTGTGCGCGTGCTGCTGACCCGACCAGAGAGCTTAAGGGATTAATCTGAGGATTAATCTGAAGCACACTCCAAGCTAAGGAACCCCCCAGTCCTCCTGGTAAGATTTGTTAAAAAGGCACAAAAACTCAGAGGACAGTTTCTGAGTCGATTTGGTTGGTGGAGTAGCTGCTCTCATTCCAAGAAGAGTGGCTTGAGTGTTTATGTGAAGCACTAGATGTGATCCGTGTAATCAGAAACGAGTTACTCTGGTAGGGTACTCTGAATGTTAACACCTTCTTGAGGCTGATTTGAGAAAAACTAGTCAGGTCCCACAAGACACCGAAACTACAGGAACCGTCTTAAAATCTAGTGCACAGTTTCCACTGAAACTGAAGATAATGTGACTACAGATATGGTTCAAAGTTCACATTATGGCTCAATTTGTCCTACTCATTATTATTATCATAATGCGTCACTTTAACACTGCTGAAGTTTTAGTTTAGTGTAAATTTACTTACTCAGTGCCAGTTTACTGAAACAGTCAGCTCAAGGTATTTATATTGAACTGCAAAGGATCGTTGGGACCACCCCAACAATCAGATGATAAAGCACGTAGCAACGTTTGGGAGAAAGAACTCCCTTTTAACACAAAGAAAACTCGACCGATTGGAGGGTGAGGGGACCAAAAAGAGAGCAAAGAGGAGCACAGTGACACCAAAAAACAGTAAATAGGACAAAATACAAACTACAAGAAAGACACGAAAGTATAGATATCAATATCTCTGTCTTACTTCTTTTTCTATGCTCCACTTACCTTCCTTTCTTCCAGCAGTGCAGTTTGTAGTGCAACCACCTTTTCCTCAAGCTTTCTTTTCTCACTCATCCACTCCTCCCTCATGCTTTGTTTGGGCTGTCAACATAGTGGACATAGATGAAAACGGTCTCTTCAGTGGACAGCAAAAGAAAAACTTATAGAATTTGACACTTTCAAAACAAGCAAACCTTAAGGTGCTGAATGTTCTGGAAGATGAGCTTTACTTTGTGCCTCACGATGACATCGGTTTCACTACTCCTGTGAAAATGAGAAACTGGTCAAATGACGAATTTACAAACACTTAACTATTTGCTTTTCTACCATTTTATTTAATTAGCTGAATGCGAGCAGAGCTAATAACATGAAAGCACGTACCCTTGTCTCAGGATGTTGTATATGGTCTTCATGGCCTGCTCCTCCTCACTGCTCAGCTCTGCACTCTGACCCTGGTCCAGCAAAAGGTCAGGGGTCACCTTAAGATATAGATCAGAAAACTACTCTTGCAATAGTGCACGGTTTACGGTGGTCAAAGCTCACTGAAAATCTACTTTATTGTGCAACCACAAATAAAACCAATTCTTACTTGTGCCTCAGTCAGATTTGGTCGTTGTGGCTCCAGTGAGGCCCACTGATTCGCTGGCTGTCCAGGAATTTTGGTGACATTGCCCTGGCTGCGCCTCAAGCTGCTGTGAGTTGGCGATGGGGGTGAGGTGTAGGGATTGGCGGTGGTGAGAGGAGATGTAGCTCCTGGACGTTGCTGGGCAGGGGGCAGTCCTCTCTGCTGGCCTCCAGCATTAGCACTATCAAACCTGTTTATTAGCTTGTTGACAGACGTCTGTCTCTTGTTAGAGTGTAGCTCGTTTGGCTGAGGAGGGGGCTCGGGACTGTCCCTCACTGACCCCAGTGACCTGTTAAGCCCTGCCTGATAAGAACCGTGCCAGATATTTCTTTCAGTGCCCCTCTCTCTATCACTGACATGCCACCCCTGCTCTCTATCTCCCCTTACTCCAATTCCTCCATCCAGATTCCCATAACTACCAGACTTTCCATCTCCTGGTGGTCTAGATAACTGATACTCCTCGTTACTCGGCCCTCCATCCCTGTCGAGAAGCGACCCATGAGACTGAGCCCGGCGTAGTAGCCCTCCCTGCTCTCCTCCTCCTATGTAACCTCCCTCTGTTCCTGGCTCTGCCTTCCCTCTGTTCCGAGGAAGGCTATTATAGCCAGAGGAGTAGTCTGTCTTGAGCTGAACCCCATACGAATCTCCTTTTTGTCCATCCTTCAGAACCACATATGGTTGGCCAGCAATTCCCTGCACTCTGACTGCTACACCATATTTAGATGTGGTCTGAGTCTTGGTCTTGGGCTGGGGTGCAGGCTGCCCTCCACCATTCTGATAGTCATTGATGAAGCGGATCTGGACACCATAGTCCACCGGGGTCGTCTGACCTGAAGATGGTGTGGTCATACTGGCAATAGTAGAATAAGAAGAAGTTAGATATATTTTTGTAATTTAAAAAAAAAAAAAATTCTGGCTTGAGACTAACAGTACTGTGCCAAGTATTAAGCGCGCCCTCATTTCTTTATATTTTTCTTCCAGTGAGCCAGACATTCTTGTGTTTTCTTAACATGGCCTTGAACAATAGCGCTCCAGGCTTGCTGAAGGTCTTTCAAATTTTGTCTTTGAGCACCAACTACTTTTTCACTCAAGTCCTTGACATTTTCTTTTCTTTTGCCAAGCAGCAGCCCCCCCCCAAAAAAACAATCATGGGCAGCTGAACAGTATCTGAAATTCATGTCCTTAAGAAAGGAAGAAATGTGTCAGCAAAGATTTGATACAGAACATAAAAGATGCATCTGACCCCTTCAGTTGATCCATCTACTGCTTTCCAAAGCCTCGTCAGACTGATGAGGCTTCATGCAATACCATCTAGAATTACTCTGACTGGCAGCAGCTTTATTTTTCAGCTTGAAACACACTGCCAATGTAGTAAAAGCATACCGGGATGGAAAAACCCCCCCACATTGGAACACTATTGGTTATGGATTGACCTCCCAGAGCCTAGACCTCAACATTATTGAAGCAATGTGGAATCATCTTAACAGAGAAAAGAACAAAAGAGCTTTGAATGTCTGTTAAGAAGCCTGGAGAACTATTCTTAAAGACTACTTCAAGACATTGCAAAAAAGCTCACCTAAGAGAGTTAAAGCTATGAATGAAGATGTTCATGATTTTCAACATGTAAACTCTGTTTCTGATATTTTGATTTCTATATGCTGTATTTCCATTAATGTTTTACCTGTAATATTAAATGTCTGCACCAAATTTTCTTCAATCAAATCACATTTTAGGTAAAACCCCCTCATGACACACAGATCTTTTGTTTCATTTGATTTTTTTGGCTCAGTTTTTTTTTTTGCCAGTTTCTCTCTTGTATGTTTTTATATTTCATCTATATGATTTAAAAGTGCAGGTACAACAATATATACCTTATATGAATGTTTTAGATTTTTTTTAAAAAAGGGAAATGATCAAAGATACTTCTACTTTGCTTTCCATGAGGACATTGACTTCTGGACCACCAATAATGGACAACCTGCTTTGTTACAACCACCCTCTAGATAAAATTCTGTGACTCTACCAAAGTATGACTACATAACAATGTTGCACATCAAGCTTTTATTCTGATAAGATGGTTACTTCTATCAGCTGTATTACTGTATTGAAGCAGGGAGGGAAAAACTTAGAGGAATTTGTGCATGTGTCAGATTTTTCCCAGAATAGAAAGATTTAGCTGAGGTATGTGTGTGCAAGTGTTTCCACACCTCAAATAGAAAATGAGTAATACTGAAAAATATATGGTGAGAGCCACACCTCAAACATCAGCTGATAATAACTTTGAGTAAATAGCAGTCTTTGATGTCATTAAGATACTGTGACTCATCGTTCATCCACCTGACCTGCACACATGAGATTATTTTTCACTGTAAACTGTAAGGCCATTTTTTAGTGTCAAAAAAAAAAATCTCATGGTTCTATAACAAGACTGATTGTTTATTAAAAACAGATCTTCATATAGTTATTTGCTGTTTGTCAAGTATAATATTAGTGTCAGCTTTAAAATTCCTCAAATTGTGAAAACAAATGTATAGACAGTAGACTTTAATTAACAGGTAATTCTGAAAAGTAAAAAATAAGAGACACAGACTTCCTTTTAAAATACGTGTTCTGAGATTTATAGGCGCTTTCTAGCTCTTTACTGCTTATGTGGACTTTAACCTCAGTGCGCTCCATTAGTCATTAACCTGAGAGCACACACCCACATATCACTTTCCCCTGTGAGGACCAACTAAGCCTTCTGAAGCTCTTCGAAGTTTCCAAATCTAATTCCCTCAACTGAACTTTGACACCTTGAACACAGACAGCTACTACAGCAACTAGTCAAGTGTCACTACTGCTTTCATTAACTATATCTGAAATTTCTCAATTCATCTTTTTCTTGACTGCCTAATCCTAACTTTTTACACTTCCTGAATACACAAAATGAGGATTTCTAAAATAATGTTTCCATTCATTGCACTTGTTTAAGCTTAGTCACTGCCAGCCTTTTTCATCACTACTGATAATAACTTGTTTTAGGTCACCCAGTAAACCCCATCCCCCAGGACAGCACAATAGTATGGTTCATTCAACTCTCTCCCAAACTATTACAAAACTACCCCCCACCTCTGCGCTCTGCACCTTCCATTTCCTGTCTGCAGCCTTTGGAGGTGACAGACAGAAAGTGGGCTGGGAAACAGAGAGGGAGGGTGAAGTGAGAAAGAAAGAGAGAGAGAAACACTCCACTTTTCTCTTCTTATCAGTGCTGAGTGTGATAAAATCCAAAGTCAAGCTGTTCCTCCGAAACAACCCTCCCTCTCCTCCAGTCCTTACAAAGGACTGGCTACAAAAGTAGCCATCGAATAGATAACTATTTCCACAGACACATACTTCCATAAATTATTGCAACACTTTTTAAAAATTTCTATACTAACTTTTTAATCTGTATGACAAGACAAACCAGCCAAGCTCCTCTGAGATAGAAGTGAGACAAGCAGGAGTGGTAACTATGAAAAGGGGTTTTATATATGAAACAGTTTCGGAGCAAGATAAGAAGGTAATGACTGGCCCAGCAATGAATGGAGTGACGTCACTGAGAATGACCTTCGAAGGTATCTGTGTGCAGCTGGTCGATTTTTTTCACCCTTTGGGAACCACAGAAGAAGCGCCGTGTGTCACAACAAGTTTGTGAAGCTGAGCATAAAGTTTTCAGCCCACTCTTGTAAACCAAGGTCAACCAAAAGTGTGGTCCACTGACGACTGCAGCACAGACACGCAAGATAGTGCACTAACTAGTAATCTTTGATTTAATGGGACATACTCATCTAAACTGGTGTGACCCGTAAAGCAACAAGTAAGCCAAACTGATGTAAAGAAACCAAACTGTAAAGCAGAAACATGTCTGTCTGAGAATATCTGTTTATTTGTCACAGAGGAGGAAGGCACTTCCAGCTCCGACAGCGGGACGAGGTTGAAGGAGAACTCATCCCATTGTCCAGCTGATGTGGGGCGGAAAATGAGGGCAGCAATTCTGGAATGCTATAACTACCCCTGCTGCTCCTGCCCCTTTCTCTTCTGTCACACTGTCCATCTGATTAAAAGAAGTCATTTTCAATACTTAAATTTTGCTTTTAGGCTTCACTCCAAAGTTTTTTTTCTCCACAGCACTCTAAATAAACATGCTTTCTATACTGAGAGTAGGATGGCAAACAAGCTCTCCTTTGATCTTAAACTCGTGATGTGAAACTAACATGTCACACCTAAGGTGATTGTTTCAGGTCTGTAAAACACAGAAATTATTATTTTTTTAAATACAGAAAGCAATCCATTACCCAATAAGCGACTAAACAGTGTTCACTCTGGAGATCCAGAATCTTAACTATGAGTATTGCAACTTTAATAACAGACCAGCTTTGCTTGCACAGCTATATCTGGAGCTTTTGTAATTTCATGAGAGTCGTGCTACCCTGCAGCTATGCAGACGAGCCTGCGGCCTCAAACTCAATTCTCAAAAAGTAAATTGAATTGAAGCTGCTTTCATTTTAAGACCTAAGGTGGAAAGGAAAAGAAAAAAAGAATTAGGACATCAGAATGGGTGAGGAGAAAAATTAAACAACGGCAACGTGTGAAATCACATGCCTCTGCTGACTCAGAATCCACATGGCTAATGTGATAGCATCATCTCTAGACTGGCCCAAAAATGACACAGCTGGAGATGGCAGACAAGGGTGATGGCAACATGTGCCAAAAACATATCCTTAGGGTGTAAAAACAACCCTTCATGTCAAAACGTAAGCACTACAAATACGTAAGCACGTGCTATGCTTTTAAGTAAAGCCAGTCTTCTCTCGTTCTCGTACGAGAACAGCTTTGCATGAGTCACAGTTCAAAACAAACCTTGTTTATCCTATACTGGTCTTTGGTTTCACTCCTCAATTAATAAACACCTGAAACAATTCATTTAGCTGCTCTCCCTTTAAACTTTCTTTTTATTGGCTACCAAAAGCAAACAGAAGGTTTGAAGAGCAAGTGGGCGGAGCTTCTGTCCTCATAAAGCCACAAAACTGGACTTGGCAGAAAAAGTTTTTCTAATTACACATCTTAAGCAGAAAAATAATAATGCGCTTTACTACTTCCGTAAAAAATAAAAATAAAATAAAAAAAATAAAGCAATAATTAAGATTTTTGCTTCCAAAACAGAATTTTGATTAAAGAACTTTTAAAGAACAGAAACATAAAAATGATTTTGGTTACCGATACTGTCAATTTAGGGCAGATGTGCCATAAACCCTACAATGCACGGGGGTCTAATAAATTTGGTAAGCATTGTATAAACGTCTTAAGAATGAAAATGTAAACGTCTGTGTGCTGAATGAGGTTGAAAGCGATGGAAAACAGCCAGACACTAAACAAGGAAGAATCAAAACACCACATCTGAAAATATTTGCCTTTAAAAAAACCCAAACAAAACAAATCAATTCAAACTGTCATCAACTCATTGCTAGTTGGACTATTTGAGAGCTAGTTTACAGCATGCTATAAAGCTGGCATATGGATGCTGTAAAAACACATTTAATCCTCCTTTTCTTCCAAGTGAATCATAAAGTTTTACAGGACTGTCCTGCAAATCACAAATGTGATCATGTAAGCAACAGAGATACAAGTGCTGTACTCTCTCTTCTGCTTTTAAAGGACAGTCAGGTACTCAGTCCTCAGAGTATACTCCCTCTCCATTACATTCTTGACATAACACCAAGCCCTCATCCTCTTTCACCCTCAAACAAACACCCATTTATTCCTCTTCTCAGGCCAAAGGAGTTCATTGGCATAACAATGTACAAAAAAATGACACAAAAGTAGGAGCACATAAATACACCCCTCCTTTTTCCAAATTCCTGACACTGGTCTCTCTGTCCTTTACACATACAGGGGCGGAAAGTGTGTCAGTGTGGGAGACTCACTTTATGGCGTTTTATCTGCACACTTGAGTGTATCAGCTGCTTGTACGTGTAACACGGCACAGGTCTTTATCTGTTAGTCCAATGTGAGGCATTCCCACCACATTACGAGTTCTGAAACTGTACCCGAAGCTTTGCAGGCTCAATGCTATAATTAGTGAAATTCATGACCCAATCCATGAGCCTTTCCCCACCTCAAAACTATAATCTGCTATTCCTTCTTGCCCGTGTCATCAGTTTCACATGAGCTGTGAAGAGAACAAAAGCAGGTGTACTCTAAATGCATGTTTATCCATTGTTTACCCGGGTTCAATCCTTTAATGGTTTCCCTACAGTTGCATTTATCCCTTTGAGCTATGTGCTAAAAACCTTCCTCCTGTACCGTTGTTCCAGTGACAGATCGCCTGGTCCCACAGGTGTACACAGAAACACCTGGCTCATTTCTAAACAACTTAATGGTTTTAAAAGTTAAACCTCTGACATTAAGCCTACCTTCGCTATTCTTACATTTGTCTTAAAGAGACGTATTATTCTGTTTTATTTGTCATTTGGTTCCCCTCATTAACGGGCAAATCCAAAAGTTATCTTGGAGTAACGTTAGCTGGTAGCGCTGTTTCTCTCGAACCATCGTTAGCTGCTCAGCTACACTGGCTCACAGTGACACACTACCAAATAAACTATTAGATAACTGCCATAAATCAAAAATAAGTGCCGTTTGGCAGCACCAGAAACCCACAAAGCGTCAAAGTAACTGTCTGAGGAGCGGCGCCTGTCTGGTTTAGCTGTCTGGCTATGAGAAGTCCCAAACCCAGCGTGAACTTACCTCTTTTTTCTGAACTTAATCTTCTGCTCCTCTCGTATCCTGTCGCCTCCTGTATGCCGATAATAATTCAGATATATTGACTGACATCCATTAAAGCCCACATGGAAACCTGAACAGAAATACCTAACTCCTACGGAAATTATCACAGCAATAAGTTCATTATGCTGCTGCTGGGAATGCAACCTGTTACCTTTTTGTCAGGGATGTAAACGTTCCGCCCAGCCCCGCCAAGCACGGCGCTGCGATTGGACCGTTTCGCTGGCTTGGGCGGGGCTATTGATATTGTCTAGGTTTGTAATTGGTGAAACCTCCATGCCAATCATTCCTTGTTTCTGTACCATTTTTTCACCTTTTTTGCTGAAAAATGGAACTTGTATTTTTTTTTTCCAAATAATGACCCGCGTAACCTAGATAAACAAGACTCTTCAAGGACTACTGATTGATGCAGGTGCCTCAAAACGTTTATTTCTCCTCTTGACCAGTAGATGGCGCAGCCGTACACCAGCTGGTTCTCAAGGGTGGCAGTTTGCTAGATAGCGTGTGTGAAAAACACACCTATATATTTAGACTATGTCTGTTCAGAAGATGGTCGCTTAGGTTTAAGTTGCTATTTTTAAAAAAATTATAATTCATAGTTTCTTTCTTTCTTTTTATACTAAGTTAGTATTAATAGTATCGATACCAACGCTGGTATTTGTATCAGATTGATATTAGTGCAAAGGACTGACACATTTTGATTTGTTTCTATCCTGTAAGTTCAGTGTGTAGCCCACGAAATTTTGTTAAACACTTTTTCTTAAATGTTTGTTAAAATATTTTTTCAACTTACACTGGGCTGTAGCACTTTGCTATCATAGCAACAAGATTGTAGATGGCATCGGTTGGTGTCTTCCAACCAAAATTGTGATTTTTTTTCCTTCCCACTGTCACCAAGTGCTTGCTCATAAGGGGTCATGTGATTCTTGGGATTTTTCTTACTAATACTGTTGAGTCTTTATATAAATATAAATCACATTGAGTTAATTATTGTTGAGAATTGACACTATATAACAAAATTAAATTGAAAATTGAGAGCTTGAAAAGAAGGCAACAAGACTTCTTTAGATTTATGAGCATGTTTCGCCTCTCATCGAAAGGGCAGAACTGAAGAAGCCTCGTGCACGAGAGGGGAAACATCTTCATGAACCTAATGAAGTCCAGTCTACTATGACCTGGATAACTGAGAACCTACAGACATATTTAAACTTCACTTTTCCATTTTAAGCACAATTTTTGACATTGTAATAGGTTACCCGTGTAACTTTCCATTTAAGAAATCATGGGAACATCCCTGAGTGTAAAAAACATATAAATAAATATAACTTTTATGTCCTTTGTTATCTTTTTCTGTTGCAATGTTATGTGTGTAGAGCTGAGTTGAACACAGTTACTAAAGAATAATAATAATAAAAAAAGGTTTTAGAGGTTGGGTTCTGGAAATAAAAAGTTTTCATGAGATTTACAATCTTCCTTGTTGAGTAAAACTGCCACTCCGCCCTGTGCGCGCAGCTCCTCCCCAGAAACCAGCGACATCCCCCAGTCTGCTCACTCCAACTTTCCTCTCCTTTCACTCCTCTCATCACTTCGCCTGGTCGACAGACTGGACGCACCATCTCACGCTCCGGGAATGGGATCTTTACTGGGTTCAAAGAAAAACTTCCAATTCTTTCGAGTTTATGCTCTGCAAAAGTTACTTTTCAAATTGCAGGGATAGTTGTTACTGCAGGTGCAGGGTGACAGCAACACAGAGCAGCTGGCTAATGATCTCCAAGACGCACCAGAAGTTGTGAGAGAGTCGCAGGAGCTAGGAATCAGCATAGAATCATAAAGTGGGCTCTGCTTAAAGTGAATAGTCAGATACCCTTGCATACCAAAGTTACTTCAGTCGAAGTGTGAACAAAGTGAGTGTGCGTAAAGTTGGAGCTGTTGAGAACGGCTAAAAGTAACTTTTAGGGGGAGGCTAATGCAAGGAGGTGGGGAAAAATCCAGTAACTTTTAGTAAGGTTTAAAATCAGTAAGAAGTGTCATCAACTTAACAACCATGGCAAAATGGTTCAGAGATTTCCCCATCAACCTGAAGAACGGAAATGAAAGAGTGCGCTCAGCCTCCGAATCTGGTCCACAAACTCGACCCAAACCTTCATTTTCACGAGACAGTTTGAAAGGAAATCAGCGCAGAGATGGGGGAGTGGGGGGTTTGTTGGCAGGGAGAAATAGAAAGAATTCGGCTACAGAACTGGGTCGTAACAATGCTGGTTCTGGTGGAACAGTCTGGGACAGTCTCACGGCTGGAAAAGGTCGCAAGAACGCCAAGAGCGACACCGGGTCATCGGATGAGAACCGCCAGGTCAGGACCTCTAGTGTGGCTCAAGCGTACATCAGCAGGATGATCAAAGTGGACAAACAAGAAAAGACCCCCAAACTCAATGGGATGTGTCAACAGAAGCTACCCGAGAACGAGAAAGGACGATCTGACATTAAAACAACGGTGAGTAACTTATAGAAATTATATAACATGCACATATAACATTTCTTCATATTTCAGCAGCTATTTATTTATGAATTAGTTAATGAAAACATCATTATAGTACAGGGCTTAAGGTCAGTGCTTTCCTTTGTGTTTTCCGTCCATGTCTCAGATCATAACACTGTATTCAGTTTCCATCGTTGTCAAAAGAATACAATACAGTTTCACTTCATTGTTTCAGATCACACAGGCAAACACAATGCGCTGACCTCCTTGCACAAGTATTTCCGCTTGTCCCTCCATTACTTGTCACTCAGTCATGGACACCACACACATACACACACGCACACACACACACACACTGCTTGTTGTCTCTGTGACTTTTGAATAGGTAGCAGGCCGGCATTGTGCTTTTCCCTTTTCAACAGCTGATTATCCTGGAGGACTATGCAGATCCTTTTGATGCGGAGAAAACCAAGGAGCAGAGAGAAGCCGAGAGAGCAGGAGTGAATGATGGGTACATGGAGCCTTATGACGCCCAGGTCATCATCACAGGTGAGGTCAGGGTCACATGATCTCGTATCTCAGCAGCCAAATTTTTATTATGAAGGTGCTTCTTGGCTTTCCAGAGATTTGGACTGTTTTCTCAGCAGTTGAGCAAATGTGAACGACATATTTTTGTGAATTTCGCAGAAGAATTCAGTCGTGAACTTAGGCCTACAGCACATCTTTAAACAGAATGGCAGAGTCGCTTACAGAAACACAACAATAACACTAGCAATGTCCGTTCCTACACCTTCACCTTGTATTTTTTTCTTTTATTTGACCATCTTTTGTTTTTCTGAGAACTTAATTCCACTTTTTTAACATTTTGCCTCACTTTGTATATCATGCTTGATAAGCCAAATGTATTCTGAGCACATAAAGGAACACTAATTATACATCTTATTTAAGTTTCTCAGCACTTAGACCACATCACATTCTTGTTAACTTATCATTTTAAAGGGACTGAGAGCCGAGCTAGATCCTCAGTCTCTCTACTGACTTCCCTCCCCGCTGGCGGTGGCTATAGTAACAGTGTTGTGCAGGGACAATGGGTGCAGCTTCCTCTTCCAGCTTCCTGTCTCCTGCCTCTGTTTCCTTTGCCCCATTCTCTCGATAGGACATTGGCCCTAATGCCCTCCTGCCTCCCCTTCCACACATACACAAACACACAGAGACAGACACCAGCTACTCTATGGTCCCCTGCATGTGACAAGAATCGAAAGCCCCCCTCTCACCCCTCCCTAAAAACCTACAGGTTTCCCCCCCGGTCTCACCCAATCACTTCCCAACAGTCAGGAAGCGGTCCGGTTAGTCAGCCAATCAACGGCTGTGTTGACCTTTTCTTCCTGTAAATCCATTGTTTGGTCACACAATAGTGTAGACACACAGGCTACCTGCCGGGCACCAAATGAAAAAAAGAAAAAGGAACATAACAATTAAAATTCCCCGAAAATGTTAAAAAAAGACAATATTCAAACAATACTTGATTTATTTAAAAGAAACGAGCAAATGAAGGACACAACAGTGGAGTCTATATATGTAATCGGCACAATGTTGCTTTATAGACTGTGTGATGTAAACTCCTAATTTGTGCACTTGAGTGAAAGCTGGTAATAAACTAAGGATATTTCTAAACTTCAGTTTTGTTGTTTATTTTGTCCAAAATATCTGATTTGGACTATAGTGGTTATGTTTGAAATGGCACGTAAATTATTTCAGTAAAAGTACATTTGTAATTTTTTTTCTACTGTAATTTAGTTGTTTTTCTGTGCCTTTAGCTGATCAAATCTTATATACAGTTAGCTAATCACATATCCATTCTGCTGCAGAGGTTCGTAGACGGGGCTCCAAAGACCTCCTGAAAGTGTGTGTCCTGTTGGATCGAGGCCAGAGCGAGGGGAAGGCAGAAGAGGGAATGCCTGCACCCCCAAACATCTATGACATACCCTACGAAGGAGGACTGGAAGGCGACAGTGAGGGCGTGTGGATCCCTGTCACACGACCGGAGTCTGATGTCCGTCCAGCTGGAGAGTACGAGCTGCCGTGGGAGTGGAGAAAGGAGGACATTGTTAGAGCACTGTCAGGTAGAGAAAAGGAGGGAGGGATCACGGGAAGGGTGGGGGTTTAGTGTTTAGGGTGTGGAGGAATAACGTGGATTTTGTTTGTACAGCACACACATAACAGCAATTTTGTGTTTACTTTATTGAGGAAACAAAACAATCCTTCTGAATTAATTTCCAGAGATATGTTTACTTTGGTATCACTGGCATGCTTTGATAGAACTTTTTATGAAAGGTTGATATTGTCTCTCCTGCTTCTTTTAGCTCAGTTTGAAGCGGTGGATTGTTCTCTCAGTAAAGAGAACAATTCGACCCCTGGTCGCCAGCAGCAGCAGCAGCAGCAACAGCAACAGCAGCAGCAGCAGCAGCAGCAGCAGCAGCAGCAGCAGACCCTGAGGCAGAGGAACTGGAGCCATAAAACACTTGTCTCCTCTTCTCTTTCATCTTCCTCCTCCTCTTCCTTTCCATCTTCTCCTATTCTTAAACTCGCCCCTCTTACACAGCCATCTTCCTCCTTTCCCACCCTCAAGCTCTCACCCTCGTCCAGCCCTACCAAACTTTCCCCTCCATCTCCTACCTCTCCCATTCCCCCACTGGATGGGGAGGCGAACAAAATGGACCCCAGCGTGCCCCTGGAGAAGCAGAGGTAAGGAAGGGGGGAAAAGGCATATTTGTGTCCATAAGTAAGGACTGAAACAAGTAAAGTTTTGAGTAACAAATGACAAATACGATGACCGCAAGCCACCAGATTTATTACATGGCGGTGTTGTCATGTTCAAAAATAGTACGTGCATTAACAGAGACATTTAAGACAGGTTTTCGAAACACAAAATATACTAAAAAGAATTACATTGAATAAAAAGTCAAATAAACAAATCTGCAGTACTTTAAAAAGATTACATAACTGTATAAAATTTATTAGACCTTCATCTCCAGAAGGAAATTCCCTGTAAAATATACATATACAGTGATATAGATAACTTATTTGTCAGCTAGCATGGTGTTATGTGAATATGTTCAGGGTTTAAATCCAACCTGTTAAGCCTAAAATATTCCCCAGGGAAGAGTCTTTTCTTTTTATGTATCATTTCTTTAAAAGACCTGTGACCTACCTCTCACCTCTGCATGCTGAAATCAAATTTAGCACCCACTACAACATCCCTGAACAGATTTAGTGGTTGAAAGGGATTAAACAAATGAGACGACAGGTTAAGAAATCTGCTCACCTTTATCTCAGATCTGTGCATTGTAGGTCTTAATTTAAATTAATCACATTTCCCAAAGCATCATCAGGGTAAAGTGCACCTCATGTTTGCTTGCTCTGTAGCTCCACGCTGCATTTTTAAATTTATTTATGATAAGCCTACAATTTTTAGAAGAGCCCTCCCTTCCCACCTCCATCTACCCAACTGTTTGCCTGAAAATCAGTTTGACTTTGTAAAGGTTAAAAGAAAACAAGGAAATTTCCATCATGAAGAGCCGCAAAGCCAGATACAGTACAGTATAAATACAGGGATACATAATATATTACACATGGAAGTGCAGATAATTCTTAGTGAAACTAAGCTTTTGATACCAGACGGGTAAGTCAGCAACAAACCTCCCGATGAGACGCTGAGCATAAATGTTGGATGAGAGGTGCAACCTTAAGGTGAGACAGAGAAGTCTCACTGTAACTCTAAACTTTCCTTCCCCGTAATATTAAAGCATGGCGTTTCTTTTTTGATGGGACTTAGCATTTGTTCTTCTCATGTTGTGGTTGAATGTCAGTGTGTTTTGGCTCCTGGCATCCTGTTTATGTATGGTTCCTGCCCGTGGCCACTGTCAACACCACCTTGTGTCCTAATAGGCCTTTCTGGACACCCTACAGAGTCCCATACACGTTCATTTTATTTACCTTGGCGTCTCCAGTTTACCTTTGACTTTGTTGACTCATTCCTTCTGCAGTACATACCTGTCAGTCTAATTTGCACTGACTGTAATTTATTGTCAGCGAGTTTTTTTTCCTCCTGTCAATCTGTCTCTTTTTTCCTCTTTCAGTGATATCATGAACTTGGCATCTCTCTTAACTCCATATGTCACAATGCTATATGTCATTGATCTGTTGTGTTTCTCTCCGCACCCTGATCCCCGCTATCTCCCTCCTCCATCGCCTCAATGCCAAGCTGGTACCATGGCAGTGTGAGTCGGCAGCAGGCTGAGGCTCAGCTGCAGCGCTGCAGGGAAGCCAGCTTCTTGGTGAGAGACAGCGAATCAGGAACCAGCAAATACTCTATTGCTCTGAAGTGAGTGCACGCTGTCATACAGCATTGTCATGAATGCGCATAGATTTCATAATCAAATCCGTCTTTCTGATTTCCTTCCTTTGATTGTACGCAAAAAATTGTAAAAATTGACACAGCACATTTATCCTCTGCTGTCACATGTATTTTACAGCTTAAAATTGTATGCTCTCATTTGCCATTAAATACATTTAGGCGTTGTTTCTCACTGACATTTTACCCAGGTCCGATTAAGCCAGATTTTAGCTTTTTTTTTGAGGCGCTGCTGAGGAGCTACAATAGCTGCCACCTCTAAGGTGTTAATGCATGAGAATGTGTGTCATTTGTAGAGTAGACGCTTCCAACAAGCGTGCCAGGAACAGGTTCTCCAGGATAAAGACTGAAATCCTGTGGTGCCATTGTGTGTGGGAGTGTGTGCGTGCGTGTGCTCATGTGCCTCAGTGCACATTTGTTGTACGCTGCTCATTCATTTGAGAGTCCACATCATTAACCCCATTTAAACATCCACTGAACTCAGAGAATGCACAGCCTCGTTTGGAGAGAGATAATATTTCCATTTTTTTTCATCTCCTCCGGTTGTGTCATCTGTGTGCAGGACTGTCTCTTCGGAGAAAACTGATGATAAATACACATTTTAAAATGCATCTTTCTCTCTGTCTCGTTCCACTAGGACCAGCCAAAGCTGCGTGCACATCATTGTGGCCCAGACTAAGAGCAGTAAGGGCTTGTGCTACACGCTGGATCAAAGCAGCTGCGTTTTCTCCAATATCCCTGAGCTGGTCTACCACTACTGCACACACAGACTGCCTTTCACTGGAGCAGAGCACATGACCCTGCAGCATCCTGTGCCCAGGCCACACTGAAGATACACAAAGAAAGACACACTCAGACACAAACACACATACTCGCACACATGCGCAGACATTTAGACACAACTCTGCACAGGCACGTACATAAATATGTTGATATATGTGCACACACACACTCAAAGACATGGCTTTGGATTCTCTTTTCCGCCCTTATAGTTTATAGTTTTTATCACCAACATGCGCTACCTAGTGGTCGAAATCAGACACTACAAGTAAAGACCTGAATATTTTACCATTTAAACCAACAAGGCTTTGATTCCTGAAATCACCACCTGAAATGATATGTGTATCTATAAATGAAATTTCAGGTGGACTCCCCTTTGCCTTCAAATCAGCCTTAATTCTTCATGGCATAGATTCAACAAGGTGCCTGTAACATTCCTCAGAGATTTTGGTCCATACTGACTTGATTGCAGTACAGAGTTGCAACAGAGTTGTCATTTCTAGTGATTTGAACAATGCTCAGTTAGTACTACGTGGGCCAAAGCGTGCCCTTAAATACCATTACACCAACACCACCAGCCTCAACTGTTGATATAAGGCAGGATAGATGCATTCTTTATCCCACTGTTTTGCTATTTTCTGACACTACCATCAGAAATTGAGACTAATCAGACCAGGCAACATTATTCAACCTGTTGTCCAGTTGTGGTGAGCCTCTGCAAACTGTAGCTTCAGGTTCCTGTTGTTAGCTGACAGGAACGCTAGGACCAGCCCATCAAGCACCAATATTTGAGCCACAACCAAAGTCACCTTCTTAAGTCACCTATTTCTCCGATTCTGATGCTCAGTTTGAACTTCAGCAGCTTGTGTTGACTATGTGTACAAGCCTAAATGCATTTGGCCGGTGCTACGCAATTGGATGATTAGATACATTAACAAGCAGTTGGACGGGTGTGCCTAATAAAATGGCCGACTCTTGTTAGTCTCTCAGTGTGGTCGATACACCCAATTGGAATACATTCACTCATCCATCTGACATGTCAATCAGCCTATTGATCTATTCTTAAAACTGGGCACATTTGCCGACCACTCCTAATGTCAAGAGAAAGAGCTTTATTGATTGGATGATTAGACCTGGTGTAGCGAGAGGAGTCTTATCACATTAAAGTGCCCTGTCAGCAAAAATGGTTTTAGTATGTATAAGTGTTCTCTACTGCAAATATGTGAATATCAGCCTTTATTTACCTTCCTTCACAATCAATTAAATACTGTATGAAGCCTTTATGACTTAAAATCTGTCTTCCTTTGCTGTGAATGATCTGCACCTGTGCATAAACACTACATGTATGGAGCGATTGTTGGCTATCCACTGTTTTTTTTTCATCCCTGTTGCAATGTTGTGATCTGTATATTAATGCTGTAAAACATTTATTCGGTAAATAAAGTACAATTCATTTTGAGTGAAGAAAAACAGTGTTATTCATAGACACAGAGATTGCCAGGAGCAAAAAGTCAAAGGAGGGGGGGTTCAAGGAAAAAGGCAATATGACAGAGATGAGAAGCTAACCAGAGTAAATCTGCTGGCTGTTCTTCTGTAGCTAGAAAACCCATTGACCTGAGTTTGAAATCAAAACAACACACACACGCATGCATGCATGCACATATTTGTCATAAACAAATTACTGACAAACATGAGCACACATACACCCAGAATGCATATGTAACTAGTGCACACATAAATAGCATTTACTCACACAACCCCAAAGGTGCCATATTTAAATCCTTGCCAACACACGCGAAGCTACTCACAAAACAGGAAAAAGCTTTACCCTCGCAGTGACGCATGGAAGCGTGTGTTTGTGCTAAGATATGTCTTACCAGCAAACACCAGTGTGCTGAGTTGTATGAGCATCTCTTACAGAATGTGTGTGCATGACTGCATGTGCAAGCATGAGCGTGTGCACCCATGTGTACACACAGTTCCGCTCTGTCACTGTGTGTGCGTATTTGCGTCTGTGTGTGAGAGAGACATTTTTCTGTTCAGGGATTACCATGTTGCCATGGTGATTAGTTAGAGTGAGGTAGTGCTGTCCCTACAGGGAATGATGAGAGGGAGGAGAGAGGAAGAGGGAGGAGAGACAGGCTGCAATATATATAAGAAAGCTATGAATAATTGTAGCCATAGTAGCATCAAAGGTCCCCCACAGAACAGACTGCCTGGTTTGTGAATGGAAAGCTGCAACATGTAACGTCGCAGAAGTTAAAAACTAATGAACTCCATTTACTGCTAGCTCATAAATAAAATTTATTGATTGTGTGACGCCTCCTTAACTGGCCAAAGTCTGTGGTCTGGTCTAAAACAAAACATCTAGCACTCGCTGATACTTCAGCAACTCAGATGCTCAGTTTTGCACAGGCTTTATTTAACCTAGACATTCCGGTTCAAGGGCTGTCCCTAATCTTGGCTATCCTGCTACCCAGTGTGTCACAAATGGCAATGTTACACAACAGACAACCCTAACTATTTTGCCCTTCCTGCCATCCATGTGATCTGTCGTGGTTAGTCCTGTATGTCCTCTTAATTAAATCACAGAGCGGGTCAAAATATACAAGAGGCCTGGGGTGCTGGATGCAGGATTCTGGGGAGTCTGTTTTGGGGAAAGTTGTTTCTGGTATTCATCCAGCTTAACATCTTAGATGCTTGTTTGCCTTTTGTTGGCCTTTAATATCATTGGTACCCAGTGAAAAGCATATGTGCATCTGTGATAATAGGCATGTTTTATCGTGCACTGCTCAGTTTAAGATCTTTGCTGTTTGCATATAAGATGTCTTCTTTAGCAGTGGTGGAAATTAAATGTGCAAAATAAACAGGTATGTGATTATTTTACAGTGCAGTCTTTATTCTGGACACCCAAGATTTTCTCTGAGTGAAGGTCTTGAGCCACACCTCTGTATATTTGGCTAAAAAATGGGAAATATGTGGAGTGATTTATTGAAACATGTGCAAACACAGTATATTAGGAGTATATAAAGTTTGGGATCATTCTCATGCTAGAAAATGACACTGTTGCCCATCAAATGCTTTCTAGATAGTAGTGCAAAGTGGATCAAAACCTTATGGTACTTTTTTACCTTCATGATTTCATACATTTTTACAAGATCTCCAACACCACTGGCTGAAATGCAGGTCCAAACTATGACAGAGCCTCCGCCGTGTATTACAGATTGCTGTAGTTGTACCTGTTGTACCTCTCTGCTGACCTCCTCCGTAGATACTGATGACTTGAACCAAATATTTCCAATTTATGATTCATCACTTCCATAAGCATTGTGGTGCCGTGGTTAGCACTGTTGCCTCAGAGCATTTCTTTGTGGAGTTTGCATATATGTAACTTAACCCCACAGCCCACAGGGGTACCCCTCCTCTAGTATCCTCTTAAGTATTGTGCTATTCATAATTTCTAAATTATACAGAATTTAATTCCTCTCGTGGCTAATGACAGAATTATCTTGTGTTTGTAGTGATAATAATACATTTCCCAAATCCTCCCGGAAAAAATAAATATCAACTCAAATAGTATCTATCCATCATCTACCCATTGCTCTTACCTACTTTTCTAGTTTGGGGTAGCAAGGGGCTCAAACACATCTCAGCTGTCACAGGGAAAGAAGCAGGGCACACTTTGGACTGGTTGCCAGTCCATCACACGGCCAACACAAAGAGAGGCAGATAACCATTCATGCTCACATTCACACCAATTAGCCTAACAAGCATGCCTTCGGACTGTGGGAGGAAGCCAGGGTACCAGGGGAGAACCCACAGGCACAGGGAGAACATTCAAACTCAAACAGAAGGGCCACAGCTGGCCGGTGGTTTCTATAACCATGAACCCTCTAATTTACTACAGAATATTGTAAGCAAAAAAAGATTTTGAGTGAATTAACCATATTTATTTCTACTTGTTAAATTTCTCAGTGTGAAAGAAAATGACAAGAACCGGCTTATGTCAATGACAAGACCTGATACATAAATTTAGAAAGTAAATTAAATGCAGGAGGAGATTTTTGGTTTATAAAACTCAGACACTTAGTGAGATACAACAGTTTAGTAAGAGTACAATAAACTTATAGCAAAGAAAAATAATATTAATTAGAAATACTATAGGTTTTTATAAACGCAGTCACATTTCCCCACTGTAATTTCTTAGACTTTGTTGAGTCTTGTTCCGGTAATCACTGTGTGATTCATAGTTCTGATTTGTGTTTCCCAGACATGACAGAAGCACAGGAAGTAACTGCAGCCACTAGAAGACGGAATGACAGCAGGAGAGGAAGGGACAGAGAAAAGAAGCGAGAGAGAGGGAGCGTGAGGTGGTGTTAGGGGAAGACAAGCACTCGTGGGGGTCCCAGCTTTTAAATAATTCAGAGAGAGACTCACAGCACTCAGTAAGGGGAGGAGCACTGTCAGGTCAGCTCATTTCGCTGCAGAGCATAGGTGGGGGGGGGACGGAGACAACTGTACAGCAGAGGGAGGGAGGAAGAGTGTATAAAGATAGCATGAGAGAGAAAGACATGCAGAGGACTGTGGAAGAGTTTGCTATTGTGTGCATTTATGCATGAGTGTGTGTTTTGTGCACGCGTGTTCACCTGTGTGTATGTGTGCTTCAGTGACGAAAATAGACAAAACGAAGGAGAAACAGGTCGCTTCCTCCTGGAGCTTTCTGGTTTCTCTGAGTCACTATGGCAACCGCCTCCTCCCTCCAACCCATACTTCTGTTTACTTGGCTTTTTTGTTCTCCCACGCACTTTTGACTTCCTTCCTATACCCCTCCTATTTTTTTTTTATTATTTGCTGGAGTCCCATTGCCCTTCATCGCCCCATTCAGTTATCATCAGATTGTGAGTCTCAGCTCTTTCTCAATACCTGGACACATTTGTTTCTTAACTTCCATTTCCAACTTCATTCTGTGCAGCTCAAACATGTATCAGAGGTCACTTTAGTGGCCTAAAGGGTAGAGGAGAAGGACACACAGAAGCTTCAACTTTCAGACTACAGACCATCCTGGGGAGCCTGTGTGAGGATAGGGATAGATGTGGGGTGTGGCAGATACCAGAGCATCAAATTAACACACACACACACACACACACACACACACACACACACACACACACACACACACACACACACACACACATACACCAGCCAGATTTCTTATGATTTACATTTACAGTTAATATTTTTTAATATAAGCAAAGCCAATGTAATCACATTTATAGCTTATGTTTAATTATCACAGCTACCACCTCCACAAATATTTGACCTGGAACTTTAACTAAACATAAAAATCCCATTAAGTTTGACAAGGTTACTATAAAGTCAGACTGAGCAGCACTCACACCCTAGGAGTGCTTATTATTACATTATGGTGATGTATGACTTTGTGCGGGGAACACACTGGCATCTCTAACTGAGATACGGAGTCTCAGAGGTATGCCACATCCTCTCCTCCCGTCTCCCCCACCCTGCTCCTCTGTGCGCCCCCCTCACCCGCCCCCGCCTTTCCAGCGCGTCGCATCGCTGAGCAACGTTCAGCACGGACAGCCAACACAACTCAACCGAGCGCAGAGCTTACCTGGCTCCGCTGAGATATTTATATTTTCCCCTGAAAAGGAAGGAGTGTGGACCGCCGGAAAGCCCTGACGTCACCATGACAGGTAGACAGTAAAGAAAGGTTTGAGTCGTGAGGAGGAGAGGGAGTTAACACTGCGGGCGTGCTTGAGGTGGCCTCTCCATCCCGGTGAACACCTTTCCGGGCTCGGAGCGCGCTCGGACGCACGTTTGACGATGGACGGCTGGCCGCCGCTGCTGCTGCTGGCTCTCCTCGCCATTGCGGGAGGTGAGTAGCCTACCTTGTCCACATAATGGCTCCATCGAAGCTCTTGTGCGTCACCCTCATAGGGCAATAAAACACCGCGCGTCTGTGCATTAAGGGAATCCGAAAAGGTTTCTTCCAAGTAATGAAGAAGTGAATGCAATAAAAAAAGGACTGGTTAGACGCTAGGGAGAGGCAGAGGTGGAGAAAGCGACTCTTTCACTGCTGTGTCACCATCTTTCTTTAAAACAGCAGCGAGCGCGACGGAATGATGTAGTGGAGAAATACCCACTCCATAGAGCACAATGAAAATACATTAGCAAGTGTAAAGGGGGAAAACACTTGCATCGTAAGCATATAAAATACAAGATATATTTAACCTGAGATTCTGTTGGGGTTAATATAATGCGTTTAGGGACGTGTGTGATGTTCTTCTATGGAATTACTGCTATTTCAGTGTTGAGTGTGCGGGAGTTAGTCACATTTTGGTAGATCAGATGAAAATGATACGTATTAAAAGACTTAAATCAAACTTATAATCTTTTCTACTGAAAATAAAACATGTGATAAACATACATGAGAAATTTACCGGCCTACTGCAACAGCTAAACCACTGTGGCATCAGTTAGCATATTCCTTCTAATTAATTGAGAGAGAAATAAATTATCTTATCACTCACTCGCCTCTCTCTCCTTCTCTCTCATTAACACTGAGGTCTTGCAGTGGGCAGGTTAATAAGAGGCATGTTGGGCTAAAACAACTTCTTCTTCCTGTCATCAAAGGGCAAATGATGTGTCATCAGGGTGCACAGGGAAAGCCTTCTGTTTTTGCACAACAGCTTAGATGGATAAACCTATTGTTATGGGGCGCATGCATTGGGTGGTTATCTTATTTATGGCTCTCGCAGCACATTTAAAGTAAATACTGTAAGCTCTTAGGTTGTTTGGACATATTTCACCTCTGTAAGTTGGCTTTATTTTGGTGTCGCTCCAACACATCCGCTCAGTGGCTGAATTATGACTGCCTTAAGATTTTGTAACCTATCTACAGCAGAGGATAGAGCAGAGGCCAGTTCAGCAGCTCAGAGCAAAAGACTGCCTGTGCAGCAACACACACAGCACACACCTCTGTCCACTCGCGCGCATGCACACGCTTGGCCATCTGCCTTGCACTGACTAACCGTTCATCATCACCAAGGGCGAAAACATGCTGCTTTGACTCCTCTTTTACACCCTCCCCCCAAAAAAGACAGCTTTACACCCATAGTTCATCACACTGCATCCAGAGGAAATGACGAAGACAGATAGTACGAGATAAAGTGCTTCAACTAACATTAACCTGCCACTTATCACATCAAGCACCGGTTGCAGACGTTCTCACCGCACAGCTTTGGTAAAAATAGCAGCTGTATACTAGTTAAAGCATCCGTTTAAGATTTATATGGAAACAACATTTAATGCTCGATTTTGTTAGCAAAAATACAAAATCTAAAGTCTTTAGAGACATACAATAAAATGAAGATAACTAAAGAACATGAAAATAATCAAAAAATATCAGGAGTAACATTCATTTAATAACAGACTTTGTTTTACAGTGAAAATAATGAGTTCCAGTGAAAATCTAATAAGCTAAATGCCAATAAAACCCTGAATAGAGCTAATTGTTAAAATGTCAAATGTCAAAGGACACGCTTTTTTGTATGAAGCTGGTGTAAATTTGCACAATATTCAATTCTTGCCCTATATTCGGTTCAAACAGAGGTGTTTGCACTAAAAATGCCAACATGAGATATCACTTTAAGGAGCCTCATAAGCTGTGGAGTACTAATGAGTCATCTTCCCTTAAGGGAGAAAATCTGATTAGCATCATCCTCAGAGACTATAAACTCTGTCCACACACAAGCACATGCAAACACATGTTTGAAGAAAAATGCACACTGGGCACATATAAACACACACACACACACACACACACACACACACACACACACACACACACACACACACACCTGGAGCTTATAAGGCGTTTAAGAAGTTTCCTACAAGCGAGCAAGCAAAAACACACAAATGTTAAATACTTAGGAAACACAACCTTTGCCTAGTTTGAGGCTTACGTGTTGATTTCGGTGTTCTTATTTAGTCATGTTTGTCCTTTATTGTAATGTTCACGTCATATAAGAGGCGAAGAAGGCAAGAGACGTGAGAGAACCCATGCATTTCCCACAACAAAAATAGCCGGCATAAAAAAAGGTGGTGATCGAATGAAGAGGAGAAAAGTCATAGGTTTACACCTCCAGAGCCACGGCATCATTTACTTACATAAGCATCCACACACACACACACACAAACACACACACACGGAGGAGTCTTGTATTGAGTGGCTGTGCAAGGACGCTCAAGGACATTTCACCACCTGTCTAAGAGGCTGCCGTGAGGATTTGGCCATCTCGCTGTGTGAGGAGGATGTCTCTTGTCATTTCCCCAACAGGCCATGCATAATAAAAAGAGTCTGTGGGGCTGAGCTGACCTAATGCAGGGGTTACTTGATATGGAGCAGAGTCTGCGACACTCATCAGCCAGAGATGTCTCTGCATCTTAAAAGATATTTTAATAAGTGCATGCATACACTGGAACGGTAGTCCTCTGCTATGTGTGAATGCACATCAACAAATCATCTCTGTGCTAGCGCTACAGTCTAGAAAGTTCTGCTCCTTTACTTTAGTCTGTCATCACTTTTTGGGTTTTTTTTGGTGCACCGATTTTCCTCATCTGATCTTTGCAGAATCTCATTGTTGACATGACAGCATCCCTGCTATCGTCTCGCTCAACCTCGCTTTCTCTTTCCGCGCTTTATCTCGCTTGCTTATTTTCTCTGTCTCTATCTCGTTGGACCGACTCCCAATACACAGCAGCAACAGGATCAGATCAGCGGGTAGGGGCAGCATCTGTGATTAAAAAATGTGCAGCGGATTCACCGCACGGGCCTGCACTCGCATGTGAGAGTGTGCGTGATTCCATGTGTAAAACCCTGTGCTCTCATGTGTGAATTGTGCAAGATTGTGTGTGTGTGTTTATGTGAATGAATGTGCAGCAGTAGTAGCAAGAGCAGCAGCAGCACACAGCAGTGTGGCCCGGGAGATTAAAGGGAAGCAAAGGGAGAGCACAGAGGTTTAATAGAAACTTAAGCAGCAGGGAAGAAGAGGCAGATAAGAGACGTTTGGAAAGTTAAGAGTTTTAAATCTGACCTTGTCTAAGAATATTTAAAAAAATAAAGGTGGACTTAAGTCGAGGCAGGTGTGTGCTTACCTTGCACTGATACAGCTTTTTGTAGAAGTGCATTCAAGATGACGCACACCTTTCAATAAAATCAAGTATAAGAGACGAAAAAGACTTTCTAACTTCAACAAAATGCGACATTAAGAGTTATGTGGAATCATTTTTGCAGTCAGTCCTCTTGTTGTTATCTATTCATGGGCACATTTTTGCTGCAGGCGCTGACCTGGTGCAAGCGTGGCCTCGCGATTTATGAGTATCTAAACGACAGTGCAAATAATAGCTGCGACGAGAGGCATAATGCATTTCAAGTGATGCATTTTATTGCAGCCCCTGAAATAGGCACCGCTGTTAGAAGGCCATATCCTGTCATCCAGCAGCTGAGCTCCATGCGTTTTAATAAACAAATGAAAGCTATTACTGCTTATTTACAGTATGATTTCTGGATGAGTTAAACTGCAGCCTCTGACGGCGATGCTTTGCAGCCTTCATTATTCTAAACTATTTTAGCATATTCTCCTCAAATTTCCCTTGATGTGACTTCAAAATGAATGAAACACTTTCCACAGCAGCAATATATTCTGTTTTGTCCCAGTGATCCACTGAGCTAATATCACTCATGCACCTATATATTAGAAAAATTCAAACCTAAGATGTCATTTTAATAGCTCTAGCATATAGCTAGAATATTTATGGCATTTGTAGCAACAACAGTCTATCTATAAATCTAAATATGGGCGTATATCTACGTATCCATGATACATGGACACATTTTTTTTTAAATTTGTCAACAAATTAAATAGTTGTGTTGATCTGTGCATGGTTTTCTCTTAATATTTATCCAGGTTCCAACTAATTTGTTTAAAAATTAATGTTTAAAAATGAACTCAGATTTTAAAAAAATGGTTCTTGGGTAAATAATTGAATTTATGTCAGATTATCATTTTGGCTTCCAGTGATTATAAAAACAAAATAAATGAAAGAAAACAGCTGTTATTGTGTTCCTGTTTTTGTTTTGTGACATGCACTCTCCTCTTTATTGGGCACACCTGTTCAGCTGCTTGTTATAGCTCGCATGGAGACGACCTGCTGAAGTTCAAACTGAGCATCAGAGTGAGGAAGAAAGGTGATTTGGCATGGTTGTTGGTGTCAGACAGGCTTGTCTCAGTGCTTCAGAAACAACAACAATCTGCTGGGATTTTCCCACATAACTATCTCTAGACTTTACAGAGGAAGTTCTGTGAAGAAAATATACCATGAGCTGCAGTTTTCTGCGTGAAAATGTCTTCTTGATGTCAGAGAATGACCAGACTGGTTTGAACTGATGGGAAGGCAACAGTAACTCAAATAAATACTTTTTGATTAAATTCAATTCAGTTTTATTATATATAGTGCCTCAAGCCACTTTATATTCTAATGTAAAGACCCTTAGAGTCAGCTAAAGACAAAAATCAGGTGTGATGCGTCTCAGTTTCTGCTGCAACGCTCAGATGTTCAGATGTTAAGGTCACAAACAATATGAAGACGTGTTGTTTACACCAAATCCCGCCGTGTAGTAATGGCTCGTTATAGTGGTGCATTGTTGCCCCTCCCTAAAATCCAAACACGATCGCAGCCAAGTCCTGGCAGGTTTCATTTAGCTCAAGCCAGGATCCTGCAAAGAAAGGTTTTGGTCAAATTAAATCGTCTCTAGAAACAATCTGATTTCAAGACGTCACGCCGTGAAGCAACAGCAAATACTGTGCATGGTTTGTCACTTGTTTTAAAACAGGTCTTTATTCATTACTGCATGTTTACAAAGTCAGTCACTGATCTAACCATATAACTAAGATCTAAACGCTGGTCAAAAATAAATCATGATTATGATCTTTGCCATATCCGTGGATCTATTAAATAAAAGGTTGAAAAAAAATTCCTTTAAAAAAAGCTGTTTTTTTTTTAAATTAATAACATGTGATGATCAAAGATTAAATGCATCAACTAATGTTTCAGCTCTAATAATAGAACAACATGCTGGAGTGATTTGTCAGTGCTTTCTGTAAAAAAATGAAAACCTCTGTGGTTATTAAAACACAACAAACTCGACTGACTTTACATCTTTGTGCGCAGCGTGGAAAGACAATAAAGCTTCAGGCTGCAGTTAGCCCACAGTGGAATGCCTCTGTTTTTGTGCTCTGATATTGCAACTAGATGGAGGATCAATATTAATATCTCAGTTCTATGGCCACTACAGAGCCAATTGGGTGTTGCCAGTACATCAGTGGATCTCTCCATTATTGACTTAAGAATATTTCAGCATAAAAGGTTTCAGCTGCAGCCAAAAAGCCTCTTTAGCCGTCGACAGAAAGGAGGGCAGAAAATGACCCCAGTTTCCCTCCAACCTTTTCTCATTTGAGCGAGCTGTATAAATAGAGATCATCACTGTAATAGTCTTAGTGGGATAATTCAATTTAGATCTCGCCTCGCCTTCATTTTCTCCACGTTTGTCTTTACAGCGTGTGCTCTAGTCTCTAAGCAGCATTAGAAATTATAACCAGATGCTGTCAAAAGTAAAGATTTTATAAACAAGTTGTTGGGGACACAAAAGGTCCATCAGCACGCTAAGATTAATGGCTATTTTTAAGGACGAACGGATTGAAGGGGCAGACATAGCTATAAAGCAATCTGACCTAATGGCTACCATCTTGTCTCTTCCGGTCCTCCTGTCACGGAAGCGTGTGCGTGTTTGTGTGTTTGCATGTGCACGGTGATGTGTAACTTCCCTAGCTTACGGGTCTAATGGGGAGCCCTGCTGAAATATTCATAATGTCACATTAAGTTTGCAATATTTGCTCTGGAAAACAAATATAAAGCCACCTGAACTACCAACAACATTAGAGCCGTTCAGTTCAGCCTTTAGCATGTGGAGACAGAGGCACATCAGTCTGTGGTTAGTAGCATTATTTGAGTGTTGAAGATGAGCGGCCGAGTTAATGTGTTTGCACACTGAGCAGGCTCGAGTGTGTGCGTAGTTTTACATAAAAAAAAAACGAGATAAGAAAAAATGAATCTTTCTGCCTGATTAGTTGCAGTGCTGTAAAATATTGGTGTATCCTGACCACATGCTCATTTTTGCTTAGTTATTTTAAGCTATTTCTGTAGTAAATGCTCTAGTTCACGAAGAAGTGGTAAAACATGGCGTGCTGAAAGTGTTGTGGTATCTATCTATCTAAATGAAGTACATGAGGCAAAAACAGAGTTTGTACAAATCAATATTTGATATGAATACCTTTATTCTTAAACACAGCCTGAACTCTCTTAGCCAATCTTCAGGAAAAGTTCTCCGGGCTTCTTGAAAGACCTTCAAAGCTCCTCTGCACATAGTGATGATCATTTTAGGTCAGTGTTAAGTGGCTTAATAAATGTAAAAAAACATCTTCTAAAAATGGTCAGGTATAAGGACTGGACTTAAATGAATGACAAAGCAGCCGATGTTCAAAGAGAAACTTTGAAAGATCTTCAGTAAGCCTGGAGAACTTTTGCTCATGAGTGCTTTAAAAATTACAAGAAAGTCTGTCTCTACTGAAGCAAAATACAAAGAAATGAGGGACTTAAGACTTTAAGATAATTAATTACATTTTGTCTATTTTACTACATAGTACTTTTATAGTAAGCAGAAATCTTTCATATACACGTATGAGCATGGTTGAATGAACCGTGCTCTTCCTTTTTTTCCTCTGCCAGTCTGGCTTCCTGTCTCATCCGACAGTGTTATTGCCTTGTGCTTCCGGGAATAATATACATTACTCATATGGTTCTGACACAGACAGCAATGCTTATTTCCCTGATGAATGTGTGTCCACAAAATGGCACACATGCACGCATAGAAAAAAAAAGCCAGCTCTTGTGCACAAAAGTACAACACTCATGCTGACAGGACTTGTATTGATGATGCTGATTTAGCGAAGGAAAGGGCAATAAATGTACACTGGCTGTCAGCGACAGCGAGATGGAGATAACAAACAGGATGGGAGAAGAAACGGGCTGACTGGGATGATGAAAAAGATGGTAAAAGTGTTAAGGAAAATGTGATGACAGAGAAAGAGCAGAAGATTAAAAAATAGGGGATGTGGGAGCGAGGGATTGCATCGAGAGGTCACGGGGTATGAATAGAGTCCTTATTGATCCAGAGATAGAGGCTATCATTCCTGTTCAGTGAACACAGCAGCGCTACAGGGCAAAGAGGAAGGGGAGGGTGGAGAGCAGGGGATAAATAGAGGAGGACAGAGTGTCACAGAGGAGCCGGAAACATTCAGAAGAAGTTTGGTACGTCTTCTTTCCATTTCTGTGTTTTAATTTACCTTTTGAGCTCTCATGTTGCATTGCAAGCATCAAAATCAGACCAAATAAATATTGTTTTAAAGTTTTCTAAATACAGTTTTTGTGGTTTTTTATGTTATTTCTATTGGCAGTGACTTCCATTCATCCATAGCCCTGTATAAAACAGTTCTTTTATTTTCGCTGATTCTTGCTATGGGTAATAAACAGTGTCCTGTCTGGGAAAATGTTTATCTCTATCTGCGCTAAAGTACAATTTTTTAAAACAAAAAGACTGAAATCCTTTACGCTGTACCAACTGAACTCTAACAGTTGTTAATTAATTCAAATTTGATTTATTTTTGCGCAGATTCATGGAGAAATTGAGAGTCTAAGCTCTTTGTATACTTTTTAATATCATTGTGTTCATTAAAAAGAAATAATTTTACCTACATCAGCTTTCACGCGTTTGTTTTCCTGCAATGTTAACGGCCTTTAAAAGAGAGTATGACAACATCGGTACAGTTAGCAGCCTGTGTTTATCTTCAGGGGTGGAGCGTGAGGGTGAAAAGACGCAGCGCAGGGATGAGCAGATGCCAGAGAGACAGGGAGTGAAAAGCAGGAGGGAATGAGGAAGGAAGCAGGAGGTGCAGAACAGTTGTTTTTCTCAGTGCATCACTCTCTCAGTGAAAACACCCCCCCCCCGGAAAACCCTCCCCTCCTGTGTGTGGTGTTGTGACAGCTCTGCCTAAATTCAACCACTCACACAGATAAGACTACAGTCTGCTACAGATGGAGGGATGGGAGGGGGAAGAGACAGGGGAAGGGACGCGAGAGACTGAGTGAAAATAACCCAGAGCTACAAAAGAGTGGCAGCTGGGGAGAAGTGCAGCAGGGCAGAGGAGAATACATAGAGACAGAGCAGCGGGACGAAGTGTGTGATAGAGACAGGAAGGAGAGCGATAGAGACATACAGAGTGGTTGACTCATTCTCGTGATGTCAGATCTCGTAAGATCTATGCATTGAGGTGTGCTGACGTCCTCCAGCCGCCAGTGATGAGCAATGTCGCGGCTCTCAAAAGAAGCACTTACGGCACCACAGACTTCAAGCTCCAGTATGTTTGTATTGCAAATCCAATTTGATAAAACACCTTTTAAATAAGGCCAAGTGAGACACAGATGCCTGCAACTTTGGTGCTTCCTGATAGAGCCACACGATGATGATGATGATGATGATGCGCTTTCATTACAGGCGGCCTTGGAGCAGACACAGAGGAGCGGTTGGTGGAGCATCTCCTAAACCCAGCGCATTATAACAAACTGATCCGTCCTGCGACTAACGGCTCTGAGCTGGTTACTGTGCAGCTGATGGTGTCTTTGGCCCAACTCATTAGTGTTGTGAGTATGGACACGTCTGGGATTGAATCTGTGTGCATGATTTAATGTGATTTTTAGAATTTAATTTGGATAATAGAACAAACAACATAAACACAAATGGTGATTCATTTAAATTTCTGTTTTTCCTCCTGGTAACCTAAACGCCAGAATCTTGATTTAAAACTCAAATTAAACATAATCACAGACAAACCAGCAACACTGAGCAGTATTTGAATATTGTGACGCAATGAATATTGTACTTGTACTTGTTACTCTCCACGACTGCAAACAAGCCTCAGACAAAGGGTAACGTTGCTTTTGTCTCGAGGCTGAAATTCTCTGCTCAGGTTTGTTTGTTTTTTTATTTTTTTGTTGTAAATTTAACGGCTGCACCGCCGATGTTGCACATAAAGATGATTTATAGTGATGAGTTCTAGCCAGCATATATAAAAGCAGTTACAGGATTCCTTCTGTGGCGCGGGAGGAGCTCTCTAAAGAGAAATTAATCTTGAAGACATCATTAGGGTTATCTTTGGCCTCAGCTTGAAAACAACATTTATTTCCCCCTATTACAAAACTGGGACATGGAGTTTGAAGGATGTTTTCTGAAGCTTGACCCTGTTTAAACATACTATAAATCAGGACATCTCATCCTCACTGAGTCTTTTACATACAAATAACAATGAGCCGCTTCTGAATAAATTCATGCAATAAAACTACAGCTTTTAATGTGAATGTGTTCCATTGCAGCATGAACGAGAGCAGGTGATGACCACCAATGTCTGGCTAACACAGGTGAGAATTTTGACTCCCCATCTGATCTAATCACTGCGTACCCAACATTATGCTACATGGAAAAAGAGAAGGCAGAAAGCTTAGTGAAATGCAGAGAAAACAATGAGTAAATATTTATTTTTAGGTGTGTTTTTTTCTTAGATTTCACAGTGTCGCAGCTAGGTCAGTGGACGTGAATCACAAACCGCGAGGGACTTGGACGGTAGTCATAAATGTGACTTAGATAAACACAAACACACACATTGAAGGTTCCTCTCTCTAAAATTTACTACTGTACGTGATGAATTTCATTGGATAATCAAGTTCCTGAAGTGTTATCACACCAATAGTACACGATTCACGGATGCAGTTACTGGGGTGGAAAGATGCATTTTTCTTTTCCGTGTTGTTGCTGTTTCTGGATAGCTGAGTATGACCCTGCCAGCAATCATGTAGAGCTTCAGTTCAGACAAAAGTCGACAGGACTGGTGAAGAGAGACATCAAAAAAGAGAGTCATGCTCGTCCTCAAACAAAATCCAGAAGAAGAAAAATAAGAGATGGGAATTTACCAGAGAGTGAGAAATGTACAGAAAGACATTTCTGAAGCTGAACTCATGTTTCTGCGCTAATGTTGTGATTTTTGATGTTCTGTAAAGTCATATGTGACCTCTTATAGCTGAGGTATATAGCTATTTGGGCTTAATACTTATAATAATTTATTCAACAACATGAACATATTCTAGATATTCAGACAAATGACCAAAGACTGGCTTAAGCTGAGATTCACAAACCTAACAACTTTGGAAAAAAACCCCAAAAAAAACAGCAAAGATGGGTTGTAAATAAATAATAAAGAAAATCCAAGGATTTAAACTCTTTGTTTCACTACAAAATTGTAACTGTGATGAGCTGATAAGCAGCAGGACTGTAATCTATTTCTATAGCTCTAAGGATGCACATTCATTTCCCAAAAGAGTTTTAAATTTAGTTGTTTTGTTTTGTTTTTTAAGATCACAGGATATTTTTCTTTAGTCTTACTCTTCTTATCTTAAGTGAGCTCTTGTCCAGAGAAGCCATCTTTGTTTCTGGATCTTTTTTAAATATGTCTGCAGTGGAGTCAGTGCAGTGAATATTACATAATACTGTTTTTTGTCCTTGTCCCCTGAGTATAGAGATTTCCCTCAGATTCTCTGAATCTGTCATTGATTTGATCTGCTGTAGACGATGAATTCCACAAATTATTTCCAATTCTGCACAAAAATATTTTATATTGTAAAACTCTTTGGCCACATAGTCTTACTAGGAGTTGTGAACCCCTTCCCATCTTTCCTTCAGAAAGACTCAGCCACGCTAGGATGATTTTGTATACGCAATGAAATTCTTCTGTTTAGAAAACTGTATAATGTGGCCATTGTTGATGGTGTATATATTCAGAAGAAAAGGTCAAGTTTTGAATACCTGGTCAGGGCATGCAAGGCAGATAGCTAAAGCCATACGTCAGGTGTTGAAGGACAAGGACATATTGATGAGAAGTGGGCATGTGGACATGGAATATATGGGACAGCATACACTGAAAGACACAAACAAGTGGCTGGGATAGTGTGTAGGAACATCTGTTTCCCAAGTCCCGATGGGAGACACCACCAAAGGTGGGTAAAAAAACCAAAAAACCAACAGGCTAAGGTCCTGTGGGATTTCAAGTTCCAGACAGACAAGCAGCTGCTGGCTAACCAACTAGACGTAGTGCTGGTTGACAAGGAGCAGAAGACCACAGTTGTGATAGGTGCGGTGTTCCCACCGGACAGCAACATCAGAAAGAAGGAGCCAGAGAACAGAGAAGTGCCAAGGGCTGGAGGAACAACTGGAGCAGATGTGGAAGGTAAAGGCCAAAGTGGTCCCAGTTTTAATAGAAGGATTAGGAACTTCAAGCCCGAAACTGCAAGACTGGCTCCAACAAATTCCAGGCACAACAACAGAGGTCTCTGTCCAGAAGAGCGCAGACCTAGGAACAGCTAAATACTGCACACAACAACTCCCAGGTCTCCGGTGCTTAAGGAACACATGCATACCACACCGTCAGGGAGTGAGAGGGAGATTTATTTATATATTTTTATATATATATATATATATATATATATATATATATATAGATATATATATATATATATATATATATATATATATATATAAACTTTTTCATATAAAGCAGTTCTAAGTACGGTTGTCACACACTGGCACATAGACAGACACACACATGAGCCAGATTAGGATTTATGACGTGTAACGGAGCATAGAATCACCATCAGTGCTCTATGGATTCTTTGCCATCAGAAAGTAGGAGTGCCAAGGACAGCTGTCGTGAGCCGAGACAAACTGTAATGACCACAATGCATCACAGTTACAGAGGACAGTCTAGCATGAGCAATACAGCTCCAACCTGGTTATACCACACACAGAACTGTGGTAACAGGTCACAGAGGCTTCAGTGTGGCAATGTCAAAGTCTGATCCACAACATGGAAAACAAGATAATGTTTGTCTTTTACACAAAGTTGCACAGAGGACTCAGATGTCTGCTGATGCATTCACATGCACCCACACACACATACCTGGGAACAGCTGCTGCATTATAATCATGCTGAGTGGTTTGCGGCCGGGTGTGTTTTAAAGACCATTCAGGGTCAGGACAGACATGAGTGTTACTCTGGCTAATGGTAGAAGTGTGATGAAGGTGCAGGTTGGGCAGATAGCATATAACGTACCTTAGGCTTATCTTTATTGCAACATGTCATGTTGACCAGTGACTGAGTGACGAACACAAAAAGACAAACAGACACACCTTCTCCTGTCTGCTTCTCTCAAGATGTCATTTCCTGCTGTGTGGTTGGCAGATGAGTGACTAAGCGTTGTGTTTTTATTGGCCTTTAGGAGTGGCAGGACTATCGTCTGACTTGGGTCCCCGAGGAGTTTGATGGAATGCTGAAGGTCAGGCTGCCCTCCAAACACATCTGGCTGCCTGACGTGGTGCTTTACAACAAGTGAGTCACTCTCTCGTCCACCTGTCCTCACTTTGTAAAGATACAAACTGATAGTGCATACACTGCACCATGAAAGTACAGAACAAGTCACCTGCACTGCATACATCAGCAAATGAAGTGATGAGTCGGTGCACACAGTTGTTCCACAAGAATGCAAACTTCTGTCGTCTTGTCTTTTCCACTTGTAAAATATATGAAGCTTATTTGATGTGCTCGCTGAGAGTCTAGATAATTACCATTGCCTCTCTTTTAATGTGGCTCTTCTATCTTGGACCAATGGAAGGATTTGAAATTACTTCTACACTGTCATACAAATATGCAGCCATCACTTTTAATTCTGCTATTGAGAACAGATTACCTTATGAAAAGTCTTCAGGGGTGCGCATGGTTGACTTAGCCTATTATGCACCTCCAGACCAAAACTTTTCTGCTGGGAATTTAATGACTTTCAGCCTTATTCCTGTCCCTACCGTCTGTGCATAGTTCCTATCCCATCAGCTGCATTCCAGAAACCATCCAGTACTCCTGTGCTGACATACTACATCATACATTTTTATGTGTCGATTCATTTGTGGTTTGTGGTAACTAAATACAAATTTACTTAGGTCCCGAGGACCTTTAACAAGTTGGCAAGATGAGCGGTACGAATCACTCATGTGCAAATGAGTGTACTATCACATACATAGTACATAAATGATAACGTCCCAAATAAGCTTCACTGTAATGTATTACAGAAAATGATTAACGTGTAAACTTCATCCGCATGATTTGTTAATTAGAATTCTCCTGCATGTCTGAGAGAGAATGGGGATGTTGCGGACCACTGGTCTTAATGTAATGGAAACTGAGTGTCAGCATACAGTATGTAAATCAGCTCATCAGAGCACAGCGATCTGTCTGGCCTTCTCCTCTTTCCCTGCTTCAGGCCTTACTTGACTAAAGATTATAAGATCCCTGACCCAACTAACTCTGGAAAAGTGATCCCGTTAATCCCGTGTACCCCAGGTTGGGGTGTTATCCTCCATGACTCCGATGAGTCCAACTGTCAGTCCTTTAAACTGGAGGATTAACTCAGCTTATGCCACTACCACACCACTTTTTATATTATTATTTCATTTGGAGAAAAGATGAAGCGGGTCATAGTGCACTGAAAATGTGCAGCTATGTGTTCGTGCAGGTTCCTCTTTTGTATGTTAAAAATATTCTTGCTGCATGTATTTTTCTGCCATTATCGTAAGATGACATGAAATTCATACAGCTCACAGTAGCTTACATGTGCTGTTTAATCAAGCCCAGATTACCTTAAAAATGATGTCTTCTGCCTGGACTTCACATTCATTTGGTTCCTTATCCTTCCTCTGTGTGTTAATATAAGGAGTCTGTCACGCTGCTAACCAGAGAAACCTCAAAAAGTCACACCCATAACTTCAAGATTCGTTAATGTGTCGCTGAGGTCTAATGAAGCTGCTGCATAATAAGATAAAGCACTACCACATTACCCTATTCAAGAGGCCTGGAAGAAACATGGCTCCTCATGATACTCTTTTATTATTTAAATCATCACACCAGCATCTGGATTTATGTCTGACTCCTGTTTTTGTCTTTATCCTCTCTGACCTTGTCTCTTAGTGCTGATGGGGTGTACGAGGTGTCGTTCTACTCTAATGCAGTGGTGTCTTACGATGGCAGCATCTTCTGGTTGCCCCCGGCAATCTATAAATCAGCCTGTAAGATTGAGGTCAAGCACTTCCCCTTTGACCAGCAGAACTGCACGCTGCGCTTCCGCTCCTGGACCTACGACCGCACTGAAATCGATCTGGTGCTTCGCGCTGATGTAGCCAGCATGGATGACTTCACCCCCAGTGGAGAGTGGGACATCATCGCCCTGCCGGGCAGACGAAATGAAAACCCAGCTGACCCTACTTACGTGGACATCACATATGACTTCATCATTCGCAGGAAGCCTCTTTTTTATACTATCAACCTCATCATCCCGTGTGTGCTCATCACCTCGCTGGCGATCCTGGTCTTCTACCTGCCCTCTGACTGTGGCGAGAAGATGACACTCTGCATCTCAGTGCTGCTGGCTCTCACCGTGTTCCTGCTGCTAATCTCCAAGATCGTCCCACCAACTTCACTGGATGTTCCTCTGGTCGGAAAGTATCTGATGTTCACCATGGTTCTGGTCACTTTCTCTATCGTCACCAGTGTATGTGTCCTGAATGTGCACCATCGTTCTCCTACCACACACACCATGCCCCCTTGGGTTAAACTAGTGTTCCTCAACAAGCTTCCTGCCCTGCTCTTCATGCGCCAGCCGAGAAACAGCTGCGAGCGTCAGCGGCTGCGTCAAAGGAGGAGGGCGCAGGAGCAGAGCGAGGGTGGTCGAAGTGGAGAAGCAGGGGCCTTGATGGTGGGGCTCGGGCTGGGAACTGCTGGTGGGAATGGAGGGGGGACCTCCACAGTGTTTGGTAAGGAGGACAGTGACCCTTGTACGTGCTATGTGAACCGCGCGTCTGTTAAACAGTTTGGAGGGGATCTGGGAGGTGCAGGAGGGGGATCCATCGATGGTCTAAACAGAGTCAGAGAAGGTCGAGAAGGGAGCTCTGGAAACCTTCCAAGAGGGAAGCAAGCAGCTGCAGGTCCTGCTTTGACCCAGGCCCTGCTGGCTCAAGCCTGTCCAGGCTTTGAGGAAGCTGTGGAAGGAGTACGCTTCATCGCAAATCACATGAAGAGCGAGGATGATGATCAGAGTGTGAGTATTATCTGTTGCTTCATATCAGAGCCTGGAGCTGATAGTGTTGCACTAGATTTGTTTATGTTTTATAGCTGGTTAATAAACTTCACTATCATAGTAACTGCAAAAATAGCATTTGACAGCTGCTCAAAATAGATTTTTATGTTGACAACAGATTAAATAAATTAGGACCAGATTAGCTAACTGTCTGCATCAGTGCAAACGCCTCTTTTGGGACCAAAAATCTTCTCTTTGCTGCTGAAATGTGTGGACAATAGTTTTTGAGGAGCTCTTATTGTATATAAATTTATGGGAAAATTACTCAGAGTGGAAAATTGAGCTAAACATATTTCTGGTATTTCGGTATTTCAGTAATGCAAAATTCATAAAGGCTATGTTTGTGTTACAGGAAATATGTCTTTACTTTAAGATGTAATTTGCAATATTTTAGGGAATTTGGGCCACAGTGAAAACTGCAGAGGACACAAAAGCCTCTCAGCACTGTGCACACAGAGTTGTGCAACATAAAAAATAATGTGAATTAATGAATTTATTTTAAACTCTCTTTAGCATCGGCTCTATTATAGAATAAACAGACATGTCTGCCAAGCTATTCGTGGGACTCAGATTTCCCTCATATTAGAAAAATATCAGAATTTTACAAAATGCTGTTCAGGATTTTGAAGAAACATGTTTGTTGCCCACTAAACTATTTGATTCCACAGAGGGGAAAAAAGAATAAAAATTAGAGGGATTTTAAAAATAAAGATCTTAAAGAATAAACATAATAATAATGCCAATGACAACAATGTTTTGCCCAACATAGGTACTTTACAGTAACATAACTGAGCAAAACACACCTGGCACCATATTTTAATTGTATATATATATATATATATCAAAAATAAAATTTAAATATAACATAATGCAAATATAATAAGGTGGGTGCCACTGCTGGTAGATTTGTCTTTGCTTCAATGTCTGCCTTTAAGAAAAAAAACAATTCTGTTACACTTTTAAATTATTCATATTCTTATTAGCCCTAGCTGCTAGCTACCAACTGAGTTATTATTATTTCTTTAAATGATAACTTAACTCATGGCTAATGTAGCTATCCAATATTTGCTAGTAGTTAAAGGGCTAACATTCATGTGTTCACTGGCCAAGTTGACTTTTATAATAATTGTTTAACACTTAAGTGTTGTTGAAGCAGGAGCTTTACCAACTTCATGTTTTTCATAAAGTGTTGTTCAGATTTGTGAAAATCAATTCAGCTGCTAGTGAGGTGAGGGGCTGTATGCTAGCTGTGTAAAGTTGTGTGCCATCTGGAGGAGGCAAAGGCCGCCCTGATGGGATCAATACTTTTGCAAATGAGTATCTAATCCAGCCAATCTCGTTTTTAATATCTGAGCCTATTTTTTTAACAACCTGATTGCCCACAGCTGCCGCTGAGTCAGTCTTTCCTTTGACTTTAATAAACACCTGTAGGCTTATATGTCACATAGAAAAAGCAAGAGCAGTGTGCATTTACACACATGACACAGTAACAATAACTTAAAATGTGCATCGGTCAGGACAAAAGAAAATGTTGTGTTTTCTTTGAGGAAGCTGTGGAAGGAGTCTGCTTCATCGCTAACAAACCTGTGCAAACCTGAAACCTGTCATACACAGGTTTCAGGTTTGCACACTGACCCATTTTGTAATAAAGCAGCTCTTCTCTGCATAAATCCTGCAGTCAACTTGAGCCTTGCTGTATAATGTTTGTAGATTATTCACTGACTAATCATTTCTACTCTGTTTTGAGCTGTGAATTTGCCCTCCTCATAGACTGTCCTGGGCATTATTGATGTCAAAAAGCTTTTTCTTTGCTTATAAAACTGGAAAAATGTTGTTTTTAGATAGTTTAGACAGTTAGTTTTGATTACCTGATAACAGTCCACTCACATCTGTGCTGTTTTCTGTGATTGCAACACCACTAATTTATTCCTCTCAGTAAATCTGTCTTTTTTGTGTAATCACAGACTCAGAGATAGTTATTATCCCACTGTAGCTGCCCTGCTTTAAAAGACTGCGATTTTACTGTTTGTGCTGACCTTAGCACTTTAATCAGACACTTTCTTTGACTGATAGAGCCTTTTAGCAGTGAAAGAAATTTTTTTAACCTTATATTGTAAAATTATATTGTATTGTAAAATTGGTCATTGGGTTATTTTGGGGGGATGGGGCTTAAATTATCTAGTATTTGCTAACTGTCTCCTTATGAAAAGAAACACAGCTCCAAATAAATGCTTTTGTGCTGCTTGTCTACTTTATTTGTTGAGCAGCAGCTTTTAACTTAGTGCTATTCCACTAGCTTAAAAAATGTAATCCTGTAAATTTAAACAGCAATTTTGGCAAAAACAAATGACATTAAAAAAGTGTATTTGATGTGGTGCTGCAGTTTACAGCTCTGACACCATGCATGCTAATATAGCCTGTGATAATGTGAGATGAGCACCAATAGTATCGGCTGATAATACATACCTCCATATTTATTACTCAGATTCAACTGTGTATTAACATAAAAAAATTATCATGTCTCCGTGCGTGTGAAATCCTGCCATAAACAATCTTCTTTTATGCGCATATGTTACCAGCCATAAAAAGTATCCAGAGCAGCACAGATCAGTGCCATATCATGTTATAGTCAAGACCGAGCTGTGCGACTCTGCTGTTTAGTACTGCCATTTAAAATGCAAGGGTTAGTACAAAAGGCCAGAAGCAAAGGAGACAGATCTGGTGATGCAATCGTAACCCTCTGAATATTCGACACAGACATGTAATTATAGCAGCAGCGGCAGCATGACGTGTGCATAGAGAAAGAGTACAACTGGTAAAGAGCTGGAATAGAAGAAGCGAGTCAGCAGAGTGAGGGTGTTATTTTTTATGTCTTATCCTGACCGCATCTTATTGGAGCGTGCGTCTGACATGGGAATTAATAAACCGCAGTAATTCTGTCTATCACTGATATAGTTACCATCCCATCGCCTTTAAAATCCTCCCATTCCCAGCGCAGTGCATGGCTCATCATTCATTCCCCTCTCTCTTTAAGTTATCATCACAGGGGTCACAGTTTCAGAACACCCTCTGTTTCTCTCCGTCCTCCATCTCTCTCCAGTCTCTTACATCCTTCTCCTCCTCCTTGACTCGTGTCAGACCTCATCAGAGCTGTGTAGCTGAATGAGTCTCCATTCACATTAACACTTCACCTCCATTAACGTTGCGTCTAGTTAAAGGCAGACGGGTAGGTCGAATGATAATGAGCATGACTGGACTTGAGAGTGGGATTCTGCTCACCTTAATCTTTCTCTTCACCCTGTTCCACAACCACAGGTGAGCGAGGACTGGAAGTATGTTGCCATGGTGATCGACCGCCTCTTCCTGTGGATCTTTGTGTTTGTATGCGTGTTCGGCACGATGGGCATGTTCATGCAGCCGCTCTTCCAGAACTACACAGCCAAGACCATCAACATGCCAGGTTGACCATTTTTCCCCAGCCACAATCACGCTGACAGACAGCTCCCCGACCAATCAGCACAGCAGGACATGGGCCGGAGGCGGGGGGTGGGTCTGGGTTTTAATGTGTCTATGGTACAGGAACCGGAACTGGAATAAACAACAATCACATCCATTACCTTTATAGTAACAGTTTTTGCAACAAACGATTTTTCTCCTATGAAGATAAAGAAAAACACCATCTTACTCTTACCTGCAGGTTTTTGGTTGTTGTTTTTTTTGTCCAGATGCTTAATGGTGTGACCTCTTTCTGGTGGAAAGGTCTCTCCCTGCTTCCCTCTTCAGCCAGCCAGGGAGTGAGGATTCTCCGAGTTATTCCTTGTTGAACCTTACGCCAGCTAGTTAACACCGCATTACACTGACTGCTTAAGTGACACGTGACATACCTGTCTTCAGCTACGACAGACGTTACTTATTCACTATGTTAATTGATGTCAGTATCAGAGAGGAAAGGGAAGTTTATATCAATATCAAGGTTCTTATACTCCCCCCCCCCCCCCCCCCCAAAAAAAAAAAACAAATCCACTCTGTCAGTAAACTGATTCAGTATATTTTATCATAGCATAGCTGCTTACCACAGTATAGCATTGAGTATATATTATTAAGATTTCTCTATGTTTATTAGATCATGCAAGGATATGACGCTAATAGAGAGACTATGGTGTGTTGTATGATTGTATAGATATAACCAGAATGTGATATAAACTGTAATACACAGCCTGTGATGCGCACACTAACACAATATGTGTAAAAGCAACAGATTGTGAAGGAAAAATATATAGAAGGTAGTTGTACTTCGAAAAGAGCCAGGTTGCATTATTACATAAAAGTCAAAGGGATGAAGTAATAGATTATGCATGGACGGTTTTCTGCTCAGACTGTTGTGCACAGTAAGTAGAGAACAGCCGCAGCCTGCTGTGCCAGAGTGCACAGCTGCACTGAGACGAGTCTAGCTCCTGAGAAATTGAGGAAGCTGAGCCAAGAGTGTGGATATGGGCTCCTATTTGATGGGCGGTGGAACATGGTGGATTGATGGGAGGTGTATCATGGATATTAAGTCATGTCACAACTGTTCATTTTCTGTTATCAGAGCAGGACAAAGCCTCATTCGCTCATCATTTTCTCCTCTCTCCTCTCCTCTCCTGAATATATAATTCTGCAGTGGATTTTGTTCGTGTATGTAATGTCCAGAACATATGTACACATGTACATCTGTGAGATGCAGTGTCCAGAGGAGCATAACACATGTATGTATCCCTCCCATCCTTCCACCCTTTCAATTAATCTCTGCTGTCCTCTCTCCAGTCCCGCTCTGTTTATCTGGTCTTCCACGGGCGCTCACTTCTGACATTTAGTCCACTTAGAACAACAGCTAACTTCCAGTCATTAGTGCCGTATTCTTTTTGTGGCAGATTTCCACAATCTTCACAGGATCCCTGACAACAAAGACGATGCAAAAGGTCTTTTCAGGCACACATGCAGTCGGGTGGGGGGAATTAAATTTTTAGTAAACAAGAGCAAAATGCCAACAGGAGCAACAATGAAGCAGTCCTGGCAAGGCAATAAGTTGTGCAAAATCACAAGCAGAAAGGGTGAATGCCGAGGAGAAAAAAAAAGCAGGATAGGCAGAGACAAAAGACTCTTGTTATTAGTGCAATGGAAAGGTACGATAAACCTCTGGAAAAAGGCCATCTCCCCAGTCACTGTCATTTGCTACAGGTTTCCTGGCTTTATGCAGTCGTGTGACCAACTCTGCAGCTCAACTCAGTTTTGGACTGGAAGGCGTCTCTTGCTGTGTCTAGGGCGGATGGGATTACCCGCGGGGGTTCCCGGGCAGATCCCGAACAAGTGTGAAAAGCCTATCAGAGACCTGTGAAAACTGTAGGCTGCATGTCTCCACACGGAGAAAGTGCTGCTGTCCACTCTCTTCTCTTTCTCTTTTTGACCTTTCCACTCTCCTTCCTTTCTCTCTCACTTCCTCTCTCATTATGCTCTCCCATCTTTCACCTTCCCCTTCCTGACTCTAAAATCTGCTCCTGTGCACACCTTAACCAGTCCAATAAAGGTTGTAGGTTCAGATTAATCAAAGTATGTCTGCGTGACATGTTTTCACATGAAAGAAGGAAACATTTCCTGGCTTTCTAACACTGATGCTGGCAACTTCCTTTTTTATATGAACAAAAATGCACACACACTCAGTCACACAGTACTTTTTTTTCTCTTAGGAAGCAGGGCTTTTAAACAATAATGTGTTTAAAGCCCTGTCAAGGTCACTCTGGGTTCTGATTATTCTACTGTGAAAACAGGACTGTAGGTAGTTCTTATCTACACATATAAACCTGACATTTTTAGTGCAGAGAACCAGTTTGAATAATTCACACCACAGCAGGAATAACTGTCTCTCATATCTTACGCTTAGCAATACTTAAAGACAGCATCTTAGAATGTGTATTTCGTAAATACCACATAGTATCTCCGGTCTGCATCCATCCACCTCTGGCACAAACTGCTGTACCCATGTGGCAATGCAAATTAGAAGTAATGCACCAAAACCGCTGGATTCAGAGGACCACTTGCTGCCACCTGGTGCTCGTTGTTTGTTCATTCTCGTTCTCTTCTGTAATAATGCATAGCCAACTTGTTTGAGTAAAGGTCACATTTATTTTTTTCGGGGAAGGGGGGCATCCCTTACTTAAATGTGTGACAAGATGCACGAAAAGAGCAGAAAGAGAGATATTCACATATTCAAGAATGACAGCTCTTGAAACACTAAAGATGTTCACTTTGCAGTAATATTACAGTTTGAATGAATTCAAGAGACATTGAAGACAAAACACAACATTTATTTCTCTATTAGAGGTTTGTTTGTGTGTGTATCTGTGTGTTTGTGAACTTGAGGTCCATGACAGGATGTCCCAAACGGGCCTTCTCTCTCTCCTTAAGTGCTTCCTCCCTGGAACATGTGGGATTTTTAAGTGGAGACTCTGGGCGAAGGGTGTGTTCACTTCTTCTCTTGCTTGTCATTGTACTCCAGGAAGAAGTCGTTACAGGCCACAGTGAGAGCTCCAACCAAAATGATGAACTCTGTAAAATCTACCTCTCCATCATTGTTGGAATCCAGGTCTCCCATAATCTTATCCACAGCTTCCTTATCCTGGGCATTCTGCACGTATCAAGATACAAAAAAAAGCAATGTCTTTTCTGTACACATAATCTACATTTGCATCTTCTCTTCCTAAGTATGAACATGTGCTTTCTTACCCCCAGATAGCTGCCAAGCTCTTTGGTAAGCATTTCTTTGAGCTCACCCTTGCTCAGTGTATATTTGTCCCCGTCATTTCCAGAGTACTTATGGAAGGTCTGGATCATGAGCTGCATGGCATTCTCCAGGGTGGAAGCATTCTCAGAGTTAGGCAAAGACATTCTGTAGAGGAACAGAAGGGTGGGTTGAAGATACAGTAAGAACAGTTCATGTCAGTACATGTGCTCTGTCAAGCATTGGGGGAAGCATGGAAGTCTAATGCAGAAAAAAATCAGGTGAGAAAAACCTGTCTGTCGTTCTGTTTTGCACTTAAATGTGTTTGCAAATATGCATTCAAGTAAGATGAGTTTTGCACACAGTATTTGGGCAGAAACCTTATCTAGCTTAACAGTTTCTTCATCGTGTCCTGGCCCTGATAAGATTTTGCCACAGATAAAAGGATCCTGCTCTGCCAAGGTTTTTGAACCTCCGGGAGTCCGGACATAGTCAGCAGCAACCGGACATGTGAGCCAGCTGATAAGAGTGAAACTCTAAGCTGGTTAAAAAGCCCATCCACTGGAGAAGATGTATCGGGGACACACAGTGGCAACCTGATCTGGCTTTTACTTTAGCTTTACCGGATAGCAAAAAAAACACCACAAACAGGTGTAGGTCCTACCTTTGTTGAACCTGTATCACCTGTGAACTGTGAAGACTTTTCCTAATTGTCAATCACAGCTTATAGTAGTTTTCACATAGATTTTATTTCCCAAAACAAATCAGCAGGATGTAAAAATGACTAAAAATGCATTTTTGGCATGCTATGTCTTTCCGATGTCTAGTTAACCAGTGAAATTGTTTTTTATAACTTATCAGTGAATCAACTGAACGTTCTCCCTGTCCTTAGTGCTCTACACGAAGGTACTCGACAAGTGATGAACTAACAGACATGCTCTAGCTGCATCAGCACCAGTATGCAATCATAATTGGGAAAAAAGACAACAGAGAAATGTGGAGACAGTTGAAATCTGTCCCTCTGTTTCTTACCTGAGTGGAGGATTAGTGCTGGCCTGCTGCTCAGGTGCAAAGAGAGGAGGTAAAAGCAACTGTTAAGGAGGATGAGGACTACACCGTCTTAAATACATCCCTTACTCCACCCATCCCACTTACCCCTTCCTCCTCCTTCTCTACCCCCTCCACCTGTTGCCCCTCTCCTCTCTACCTTCTCTGTTTACGCCAGAGACACCTGCTATCCGCTAATTGGACATACACAAGAGCCGGTTGCAGCTACAGAAAGACTTAAGGTAAATTGAGGTATTCACAATAAGTCTACAAGCCAAACCTGCCCTAATGTGCTCAAATGTGTTGAAATAAGAAAACTCACTAAAAAGAGAAGAAGTGCTGGAGAAAAGATCTATTTGTTTCCAAATATTCATACGTTGTCTAAACTCACTCGACCAACTGCGCGCTCCAAGCACAATGGGCTGTTGTGCAGTGACAGTGACATATTGCTTACCGTGTCACAGGTTGCTATTGAAATAGTGGATTACCCTGCTCCTCTGTTGTGCAACCGCTTTGTACTTCATGTCAAAACAAAGGAAAGGCTTGCAGGAAGTGCTTAAAATACTGCTATACCAAGGCAAAGATTAATAACTCAATAGCTTATCCAAAAGCACCTGGTTTCAAGCAGCAAAAACATTGTTAGGTTAATTGTAGGGGTAGGATGTTCACTGGAGGAGGGGAGTGCGGCGGAGGCTCATGCTTGTTATATTATCCGAAGGATCAGAGTAGCACCGATGAATGAAGCCATCGCACCTGGCAGTCATGCAGAGAAATCCCCACACAAAGGAGAACATGACAATGCGAGGACACACACACACACGAGCACTTTCACAAGCTTGTTCACACCTTTGGCTTCAAAATACACCATACATGCAAAAAAAAAAAGCACAAATAAAGACATATTTGAACAGGAACAGAAAAAATTCTTGAAATAGTTCAAGACACACCTTTAAAGCTGCACACCACCCTTACACAAACCACGTGAAGAAAACCGAGAAGCAAGAACAGAGAACTGGAACAGAAACATACTTTAAATAGTTCGTGTGAGGCATCCACCGGACTTGGAGACATCTGGATAATGGTGAGAGCGAGAGCCAAAGACCATGAAAGTAATTGCGTTTCTGAATGAATGATAGACAGGCTTGTGCTTAAAATTAAACATTAAAGCTTTTCATATGAAGAGATCATGTTTTAAAGTGCAGTGATGGTAAAGCATCTTCTCATTAATGAGTCTTTGGAGCATCATACTGTGCCAGTAAGGGGGGTAGCACGGAGTGTGTGTGCACATTCGTATACACCGAATGTATAGAGTTGCTGAGTGAAGGGTGGTGCACAATAGAAAGTGTAGACTGTATATCAGGATCAGGTTGCAATAAGTGATACATCTAAAGGGTGCTGAGTTTGACTAGTCGGGCGATCGTGGCTTAAGAGTTGGGAGTTCGCCTTGTAATCGGAAGGTTGCCGGTTCGAGCCCCGGCTTGGACAGTCTCGGTCGTTGTGTCCTTGGGCAAGACACTTCACCCGTTGCCTACTGGTGGTGGTCAGAGGGCCCGGTGGCGCCAGTGTCCGGCAGCCTCGCCTCTGTCAGTGTGCCCCAGGGTGGCTGTGGCTACAATGTAGCTTGCCATCACCAGTGTGTGAATGTGTGTGTGAATGGAAAACACTGCTGATAAGGTCAACAGCTTTAATCATTATTTTGTAAATATTGGACCAAAACTGGCAGAACAAATTCCTGAGTCACTGCCATCATTAGAATGTAGTGAAAACCTGATTGATAGGAACCCTAACTCAATGTTCCTCACATCAGTGGAGGAAAAAGAAATAATTGACATTGTACACATGTGTAAATATAAAACATCCACTGATTGTAATGATATTGACATGAAAATCGTCAAGAAGGTCATTGAAGGAATTGTAGGACCTCTAACATATATTTGCAACTTATCATTTCAGACGGGAAAAGTGCCAAACAAAATGAAAATAGCTAAAGTTGTGCCGCTGTATAAAACCGGGGATAGACGCCACTTCACAAATTACAGGCCTGTTTCTTTACTACCACAATTCTCCAAAATCCTAGAAAACCTGTTTAATAAACGATTAGACAAATTCTTAGATAAATATAAATTACTCTCTGACAGTCAATATGGATTCAGATCAAAAAGATCAACATCTCTGGCATTAATCGAATCAATTGAGGAGATTACGAATGCTATAGATCAGAAACAGTATGCAGCTGGAGTATTTCTGGATCTCAAGAAAGCATTCGACACAATCAATCATGACATATTAATTAATAAACTGGAACGGTATGGGATTAGGGGGGTTGTACTGCAATGGGTGAAAAATTATTTAAGTGACCGGAAACAATTTGTGAAGCTGGGTGTCCATTCCTCATCATGCTTGGACATTGCTTGTGGTGTTCCACAAGGCTCTGTACTGGGTCCAAAATTATTTATTATTTATATAAATGATATTTGTAAGGCATCTGATATATTAAAATTAGTATTATTTGCAGATGACACAAATATTTTTTGTTCTGGGGGGAATCTAAAGGAGCTGCTGGATACAATTACTTCAGAAATGTGCAAAATTAAAAAATGGTTTAACAGGAACAAACTATCGCTAAATCTAAGTAAAACTAAAATTATCTTATTTGGGAATTCCCTTAGAAATGCACAAGTGCAGATTCATGTAGATGGTGTGGAAATTGAAAGAGTACTTGAACATAAGTTTCTTGGTGTGATTATAGATGATAAATTAAACTGGAAGTCTCATATAAATCATATACATAACAAAATTTCAAGAAGTGTCTCAATCTTGAGTAAAGTAAAACACATTCTGGACCACAAATCACTCCACATTCTCTATTGTTCCCTGATTGCACCGTATTTGAATTACTGTGCAGAGGTTTGGGGCAATACTTACAAATGTTCGCTATCATCAATCTTTATATTACAAAAAAGGGCCATAAGGTGTTAAGATTCAGTATTGAGGAAGGGTACAAGAGGTGATCGAAGAATAACCACACCGATCCGGCCGGGTGAAGTCAAACGATGATTTTAATGAACACACGTGTGGGAAGACAACTCTGTACGCAGACAGGAAGTAGTCTTCGACTTAATCAAAGCATGAACAGATATTTTATAGCATCAGGGTTTGTTTACTGACGCCCCTTCATGCGTCACAGATACATTTTATACATAGATCAGATCAGCATCATCATGACTTTTCACCTAGAAAATCATCTTCTATTTTCATGGCTTGGTACTTTCCGTTCTTATCTTAAAATGAATTGTTCCTCTTTCTTGCCGAGACAACAAGAAACGGTTCCTCTTTTACCAAGACAATTTTGCAGTTACAGCCAAACATAACTAACCTCTTCCTCTAAATAAATCTAATTTAAAGTGTGTGTGTGTGTGTGTGTTGACCTCACATGCTCTTTGTGTCACCTCTTCACCTACTGTCTGTGTCTCGTCCTCAAATGCTCTTTCTCAATTCACCTGTTGCACTTCTGACCTTTTACCAGACCAGAAGCTCACTGAGACTATGTGTATGTCTTCTACTAAATAAATGTTTTAACCAAGAACCTCTACTAAAACCTTAATATAAAATGATCTGATATATAAGTGTTTTGTAAGCATGTATTGCGATTCCTTCTATGGCTCCAAGTCACTTGCACAATAGATTGTCCGAACATCGCGCCGAACAAAGCTTCCGACCCCCAATTAATTGACCGAACTCCAACTCTTTAATAAGCACAGATATGCATTGTGTATAAAATAGTCATAGCTGCTTAAGGCCTTCTTAAAGCTATCTGTTACATTGTTAAAGCCTCGTCTTAGCCTGCGGCTCAAAATAACTTCCTGCTTTCACTTCTGCATACAACTTCCTGTCAGCCTGCAACTCAGTCTTTCTGAAAGAGACACTGTTTAAACCTTGGAATGCAATATCCATGCTGCAGATTATATTATTAATGCAATGACAATTATTTAACAATAGCAGTAAAATAATTTCCCTCCTCGACACTCCCCCTTTTGACCTCTGGAACACCAGAGGTCACAATACATTGTGTCCTCACGCAGACCCTTCTCTGGTGGTCTCGAACCTCGAGATCTCCAGGATCCTCGCCCCTCCTGTGGTCGCCGAGATCTTCTGCAAAGGAAACAAAACACCTTTTCTTGCATCTCCCTAACTTATCCTATCTGGGACTCTTTAATCAAAAGCATGATCCTAATTATGCTCTTAACTTATTGACTTGTATTTATGTATGTTCCTCATCACTTTAAACTCTTTAAGCCCTGCTTTCACGTCCAGTTGCTCGCTCTATTTTCCCTTATCTGATCATCAACATCCTGTGCACAAGTTGTCGCTGCTGCAAGTTAATCTACTCCAAAAGAAAACAACCACTTTAATCAATTAAGTTTAAGCATATAAGCAATTACTCCTGTATACATTTCATCATAGCTAAATGCTGCCTTGAAACAACTCCTATGTGTTAACACTAACTTCATTTTAAAACCTCACATTTCCTATGTTATCACCTGTTTTGGTATAGCCTTTTTATTTCATTTTGCTCCTTTTAATGTAACCATACCTCCTAATTCTAGTTTATCAGACCTAACCAAAATATATGCTTTCCTTCCTCTTTGGTCCTTCTTTAAGTTCAGTTAAAAGCTAAATGAATTTAAGGCCTTTTGCCTGGAATCAATACTGTCATGTGTGTTTCTTAACTCTGTGTCTGTAAGCGTGTGCAATCCTTCATGAACTCATATTATCCTCACAGTAGATTGGCTAATCATAGCGCTAGCCAAAGGCTCGTGACCCTCCAGAGACAAATTTGAGCCACAACTCCTTTAAAAGCACAAAATGCAATATGTATAAAAATCATTTCTATTTATAAGCTCCCCCTTTATCCTAAAAATACCTCCTATGTAATATCTGTATGTGTAAGCCTACATTATAACCACTTCTTCTAAAGATCAAAAATCAAAGCTGTTCTACCCCTTCAACCCTCACTAATTTTCCCTCTAAGATTTATTCACAGCTTTGAAAAACCGGCATTGTATCTTCTAAACAGGATTCATGGTCCTGGGCCATGTTGGCCCAGCATTCTTGGTTCCTTGTATTTTCGCTCCTTATTTAGGCCAGGTTTTCTGAGGTGTCCTGTTGTGGTGTTCCCTAAGTGTTTTTTCCCTTTGTGACTCTTACCCCCTTGTGCCCCTCTGTGTATTTATGAGCTCTCGTCTCTCTTTGTGTTTATTCCATGTTTCCCCTCGGTCTCCCTGCGTCTCGTTTCTGGTTTGTGTTATTAGCTTACCCAGTTTAGGTTGTTTTTTCCACCAGTGCTGTTTTGTGCCCACCGTTGTAAATAAATATTCACCTGCGCCAGAGCTGCCGCCTTTTGGGTCCTTTTCTACAACTCCACACGGCTTGCCTCGCAAACCGTGACAAGTTCACTTTTAATCTTTTAACCTTAACTTAAAAATAACAGTTTCAGTTTTACCATATCCAAATGATCAAAAACCCAAAAGGTCCTAAAATGATCCTAAATTATTAAACAATTAAATTATTAAACCCTAAACCCCCCTTTATCTTGATACATTTCATGTGTCAAGATACTATACCAAACCTAAAAATGCTCAGTTTTCCCCACTCATGATCCAATCTATGTCATAAAAATAAACTTAAAACAGAACAGTTATCAGTCATGTGTTTCTTCAAACAATGATAACTGAGTTACATCAAAAAATATTTCCCCTTTAGCATTTGGCATTCTCCCAACAATATACTATAATCCCATAATCTAACCCCACCTAATAAAACAAAACAGAAATTTTCTCTGGTAAAAACAAATTGTTTGTCCACATTAATTCATCCTCACTCACATGCAGTCACACCATGTATTTGCTAATGGTGGAGCTTCCCGCGTCAGATTCTCCACCCTCAGCAAAATGAGCTCCGTCATTTTTATTTTCCATAGGAAAATATTTCTTCATGCTTTTGGACTGGATTGACTCGCATAAAATCCTTTTTACAGGGACTTACGACCTTGATCAGTCCCCACAGGTAGCTCTCCTCAGCCAATTATAATCTGGGAAGCCCACCTTATATTTGCTCTTCCCGAGAATTTTCAGCGCCGTTATTCACTGTTGCAGGCCTGCTTAAAACAGAAATGAAAAATAGAGCTGATTGTTAGCTCATAAAAACAAAACAAAATCACCTGACAGGTTTTCTTTAAGTGCACTGTTACAAAATAATGGGCCCAATTTTTTAGACATGTCCATGTTTCCTAAAACTCCCCCTATTAAAAACAAAAACAACAACAACAACCTACCTGACAGAATCAACCCATCACCACAACAACCTTAAACACACAAATCTTGCCACCACATAATTTCACCTCCTCAATACACCAAAAGTCTCATTAAAACCACACAATTTGCAAACAAAAATCACCCCCTTATACTCTTAAATTCAACATAAGACCCCTTACGACATCATATAATCACTAAACTATAAATTCCCTACCCCAATCTGCACTTCTCGTCTCTGCTATGCTTCCTCTTCCTGAAAGTCACAGTCACACACACACTCCAGCTAATTTGCATACTGAATCATCTCTCAAGAAGCTGTAACAACAGAAACATATGTTTAAACATTCCCAACTCATTAAATCATTTTATTTCTTCCAACAGTGATCACTAGTGTTGATCACTCAGTACGAGAGCACTCCTAAGTCACTCTTTTTTAAAACTACTTTAATCCCTTTTTCGTTTTCATAACTCCCTTTGTCATATGGCTTATTCTATTCCTCAATTACAAACTCAAATGTATTTTATTAAACATTCACACCATTGTATCATTCATACAAAATAGCAAGCTGTTCTTCATTGCCTATGTTTGTGTTCTTAGCCAGGTTTAATCAGTGTCTATGCATTAAACTCCATGAGCTTGTCTTGTCTTTATAAGTTTAATGCATTTCCTGTTTGTGTGTGTGAATTTGCATATGGTGCTTTTACAGTGTGTCAGACTCCTTCATAATTTTGCCTTTAAACAGTCAATTTTCTCCTCCCCAAATTTACTAACCCAAATTCTGATATCCTACCTTAAATAGCAGCATTCCTTGTCCTCAGCCAGAAGGTAGGGCTCCACTTGCCACTTTCCACCTCCACCCTAGCCCAGCGGTCTTACCCGTCAGGTCCGAGAGTAATCGTGACTGTGCCTGCCTTAGGTTGTCCCAGGGTTTCGAGGTGGGATCTTACCCGTCATGGGCTATCCAGCCTTCCATACTCGCCTGATACGGGGCCCAAGTGGGCAGGGGAGGGAACACACTGGCTCTGGGAATTAAAGGAATGTAAGCTGCTTCCTTCATTGCATCTTATGTTAAACTATCTCTATAATAAGCTATCTCAATTCTGACTCCTTCCTAGAATAATTTCACATATGGCACTTTGTGTATGTGTGTTTTCTATTCATTAATGTAATTGTCAGTTATTTTCTCTCCCGGTCAGGGAACCACATTATTTTCTCTCTTCATTTTACCTTCTTTTGTTTGTTTGTGACGTTCTACTTTAGCTCTACTAAACCTTGATGTAAAAACAATACTCCCTTATTTCACGCACACACTCTGCCTTTTGCCTACACACACACTTCTCTCTCAGACTTCCTCTGTTCACACATCACCTTATATGGGCATGCAAACTTCCTGTCACCCACACCATTTCCTGTTACACACACACCGCACGCAGCTGCTCAGAGCAGCTCAAACTGCTTTGCTGTTTCTCCAGGCTAATCAAACTTATTTTGTATTTACAATCTACAAACCCTCTGTAATTCTACTAACTTTTGACCTAAAATGTAGCATCATTCACACAATGATTTCATAATCCTCTCACACACACCTTTTAAATAAACTAAACTCTTATAACATCACTCATGCCTCTCTCAAATTAAAAACACTTTCAAAGTTTAAAACGTCCTACTTTACATCACCCAAGAAATACCTCTCACACCTTTATTCATCATGTCAAAGCTTCTAGTCACCACATTCACACTTAAACTGTGACTAGAGTTAAGGAATATAACTCAACACACTTTCCTAAGAGTATTTTAGACATGCTTGTCATAATCAAAAAAGCAAGTAAAAAACAAACAAACAAAAATTGAAACCTCTATTAATTCTCACCGCACACACAAGAGATTGAAAAAATAAAACACACCAGCAACTAATGCTGGAGAAAAGTTACTACTGAAAGTGATGTGTTAGTCTTAAGTATATACAGTGCACTCAATATATTTATATATCTACATCCAAACTCAGTCAATTACTATACATCCACTACGGCAACTCAAAACTTTATTTATAGTCCTCTAATAAACATAAATGGCATTTGAAACACACACTCAACAATGTTTGCAGCAGTATTTGTAAAACCAACTGTGGCTTAAACAGTTCACTGCTTACTCATTTGCATTTTCACTCACACACACCGTCTAAAAATAGCAGCAGCATTGCCTCAGACTCCTTTCACACAGAGATCTCTTATTTTACAAAGACGTCTTATATTTACAACTACTGTCAGATCTGTCAGCTTTAGCGCCTACACAATTTAGACAAATTTAACATAACCACCCAGCGGATAAATTCCCTGAGTTTTTTGCGACCAATTAACCAGTATCAAGACTTTAACTGTTTCTGGCCTCATTTCTAAAATCCCTAACTCAATTTAAAAGCGTCAACCAACCCAAACTTTGAAGTGTTAAGTTAAAGTTACACGCCCGAAGACCAACTTCTCCTGTCCAAAAAAGCGCAGATACCGTTGCAAACGGTAAGGAGACTCTAACTCCTAGCTTAATTCCGGGATGCCCTGTACCCCACAGCTAAACCACACTGAACTAACCCTCTTCGCCGAGAGGTCAATGTCGCGCGTCCACGACAAGGAGGGAGCGTAACCTCCGGGCTCTGCGCTTCCTAGCAGACTCGAACTGCCGTTCTAGAATAATTTATAATACTTTGAAACAACAATCAACACCCGAAACAAGTGTATAACTGAGGCAGATCGACCCTGATGGACAATGGGGACTCTAACCCACAAATTGACCCACAGAGGTCTGACCTAATGACCAACCGGGACTTTAACCCACAAAATGACCAAATACCCTACCAAACTACTTGAGACTCTAACTCAATTTCTTTGGGACTTCAACCCATTATTTAAACTTTTCCTGGCAGACTCTAACTGCTTTAGCAGACTTTACTGCTTTCATTTCTTCATTCTTCTTAGCAGAACTCTAACTGCTTCAACTCATGAGATTTTTCATCAAAATCAAAACAGACATGCACCAGTAACTTCAGTGAGTAGACTTAAATTTTATCATGTCCAATTTGGCACACTTTGGAAATAATTCAACAGGTAGTGCCTTACCTTTTGGATAAGCCGGCTTATGCCCACTCACTTAGACCACTGGAATTCATGTCTGCCCGTCAGACCACCTAAGACCCCGGATTTCTCCGTCTAAACCTCCAACTCACCCTCCTCAATAACCGGACGAAGCCCCCAAATGTTAAGATTCAGTATTGAGGAAGGGTACAAGAGGTGATCGAAGAATAACCACACCGATCCGGCCGGGTGAAGTCAAACGATGATTTTAATGAACACACGTGTGGGAAGACAACTCTGTACGCAGACAGGAAGTAGTCTTCGACTTAATCAAAGCATGAACAGATATTTTATAGCATCAGGGTTTGTTTACTGACGCCCCTTCATGCGTCACAGATACATTTTATACATAGATCAGATCAGCATCATCATGACTTTTCACCTAGAAAATCATCTTCTATTTTCATGGCTTGGTACTTTCCGTTCTTATCTTAAAATGAATTGTTCCTCTTTCTTGCCGAGACAACAAGAAACGGTTCCTCTTTTACCAAGACAATTTTGCAGTTACAGCCAAACATAACTAACCTCTTCCTCTAAATAAATCTAATTTAAAGTGTGTGTGTGTGTGTGTGTTGACCTCACATGCTCTTTGTGTCACCTCTTCACCTACTGTCTGTGTCTCGTCCTCAAATGCTCTTTCTCAATTCACCTGTTGCACTTCTGACCTTTTACCAGACCAGAAGCTCACTGAGACTATGTGTATGTCTTCTACTAAATAAATGTTTTAACCAAGAACCTCTACTAAAACCTTAATATAAAATGATCTGATATATAAGTGTTTTGTAAGCATGTATTGCGATTCCTTCTATGGCTCCAAGTCACTTGCACAATAGATTGTCCGAACATCGCGCCGAACAAAGCTTCCGACCCCCAATTAATTGACCGAACTCCAACTCTTTAATAAGCACAGATATGCATTGTGTATAAAATAGTCATAGCTGCTTAAGGCCTTCTTAAAGCTATCTGTTACATTGTTAAAGCCTCGTCTTAGCCTGCGGCTCAAAATAACTTCCTGCTTTCACTTCTGCATACAACTTCCTGTCAGCCTGCAACTCAGTCTTTCTGAAAGAGACACTGTTTAAACCTTGGAATGCAATATCCATGCTGCAGATTATATTATTAATGCAATGACAATTATTTAACAATAGCAGTAAAATAATTTCCCTCCTCGACAAAGGATAATCCATAAAACTGGTTACAGAGATCATACAAATCCACTATTCTTAAAATCAAAAATTCTAAAATTCACAGATCTGGTTCATTTTCTCACAGCACAAATTATATATAAAGCAATAAATAACCTGCTTCCTGACAATATTCTAAAAATGTTTTCTAAAAGGGAACGGGAATACAATTTGAGGGGGGAATTAAATTTAAAACATCCTCGTATCCGTACAACATTAAAAAGTTTTTGCATCTCTGTGTGTGGAGTGAAGCTGTGGAACAGACTAAGTAAAGATATGAAGCAATGTCCAAGCATGGCGCAGTTTAAAAAGCGGTTTAAGGATATGGTTTTTACAGGGTGCAGGGAGGAAGTAGAGATTTGATAGGGTGTTCTTGTCTAATATTTTCATGTGTGTGCGCATGCACGGGTTTGTTGGTATGGGTATATATGTATGTGTATATGTATGTATGTATATATATATATGTGTATATGTATATATATATATATATATATATATATATATATATGTGTGTATGTGTGTGTATGTGTGTGTATGTATGTGTGTGTATATATATATATATATATATATATATATATATATATATATTAAATATATATAAAATTGTAGGTTGTGTATCCTTCAGGTGTTAATGGGGTTATTGAAAATGTGTATATGTGCGTATGTGTGTATATACGTAGGTATGGATAGATAGAAACATATATGTGTATATATTAAAAAAATAATAATAATAATAATAATTACACATAACATATAATGTAATTACAAGGAGGTATTTCTGTAGTCTATTGATACTAGATAGTGGAAAAGGGGTGGGATTAAATAAGCTTATGCTTCTTCCTGCTCCTTTTTGAACATGGACGTTATTTGGAGTTGTGGTTGCTCGTTTTCCTTTTGTTTGCTTTGTTCATTTGTCTCTTTTAATTCTATTTTTTTTTTTATACTTTTTCAACATGTTCAAAATAAAGATTCAATCAATCAATCAATGGGTGGGTGACTGGATATGTAAAGCGCTTTGGGGTCCTTAGGGACTAGTAAAGCGCTATATAAATACAGGCCATTTACCATTTTAGTCAGGGATGTCGCAGCTATATTTAGCAAGTGCTGCTGGAAAGGAGCGGGCATGATTCAATTAGTGTCAAATCATGACAGAGAAACTACTGCACTTATAAAGTACTTCCGCACATGTAGAAAGAAAGGAAATGTATATGAGAAAGGGAGGTTCAAAGGTGAAATCTTAAAAGACTGACAAATGTGCAACAGCAGCAACCACAGACCAAAAAAAAACAATTTAATTTTAATATAAAGCTTTTATTTTGAAAACATTGGTATAAAATGTAGGATTGGTATAAAAAAGACCAGCTCAGAATCCTTCAGTGACAGTGTTACTACATAAAGGTTCATTTGGACAGACATTAAGATCTAGTATAGCCGGTTAACTATCTCAGAGAAAATCATTATGATCTGATGTATACATGGTGGCTGGAATGTTTGGAAATGAAAAAAAAAGACATTTAATAAGCTCAAAAAGAAAAAAACATGGCTGAATGCAGATCCTCTCCAAATACTGCAACTTCAAGAGCATCTACGATGAATCTGGATTGCTTTCAGTCTTGCGCTGACTCATGGAGTTAGCCAAGTAACCTATCAGGGTAAGGTATTCCTCGAAGCTGACCTTTCCATCGCTGTTTTCATCCAGTCCCCTCTGCATCTCCTTAACAGCAGAGGAGTTGCTTGCATCCTGAGTTTAAAAACAATAAAACAAATATTAAAGAGATTAGAGATTACAACTGCTTTTAAATTCATGTTCTAATATACTGGCAGCATGACGGACAACCACAAAACACTTACTTCCATGACACCACTGAGGTTTTTCTCCACCAGTTTCTGGAAAGATTTGCTGTCTAGGTTCTCCTTCCCCCTGGAAGATTTAACAAACGTGGTCACCAACGTCTTAATAGCGGACTCCATATCTGTATAAGAGAGTGAGACAAGGACAAAGCAGAAAAGAGAATTTAGGACAGATAAGGACATATCTTAGAAGACTCTCAGACTCTCAAACACTGTGCCATGAGATACTTTTCCTGTGAACTTTAATAATATCATAATGCAAAAAACTAAACAGAGCATTGAGTGGATGAGACGCTTATTTCATATTGAGCATTTCATGCTTTGTTTGGTTCTGATTGTGAAAAAGAGTAATGTCAGCTGTGAGTTTGTGGAAGGCTTGTGCACAACTATGTGACCTTTAACTCCATACAACCAAATTATAAAGCATATTATGATGTATTTAAATTGACAAACATGTCATTTATAATACCTGATGATTTTAAAAAGGCAAAACCCAGACAGAAAAAAAATCCCCCTAAGACCCTCTTGTCCTCTGTGGGAAGAACAGAAGTGAAGAGGAAATCCTGGGATTTCTTCTGACGCCACATTTGCAATAGTTTGACAAACAGATAACATGTGCTTTCTTTTCAAAATGGTGCAGCTTCCACGTTTTCTAGGGACAAGGGAACTTAAGTGATCATTCATTTATTCATATATTTTTTGCAGATAATATGATAATATTGCTAAAAATCTAATTGTTTCTTCAATGTCAGATTCTTAACTTCACATCAGTGGGATTGCAGAAATGTACAGTATTTTCTAACCCCCTAAAAACAAACCTTTTACTCAGTGTCCTTTGCAGTGGGCAGCAAGACTTACTAACTCCCATTTTTAACCATTTGTCCCATTCAGAAACCAGAGGACCAAGTGAGGCAGGAAGGACTTTACTCATACTTGTAGAAGCGAAGTCAGACTTACAGATGTCAGCGGACGAGGTGGACAAGGTTGAGAAGTTAGGGCGGGAAGGCGAGAGCTCAGAGGACATACCAGCTTCTGAGGAGCCTGAGCTGGGATTAAGTGACCCATGGTCATGACAAGCAATGTGTAATGTGGAAATTTAACAATTTATTCATTTAACAAGCAGGGGCCTCAGTAGCATACGGAAGAACCATACACAGCCACGACAGCCTGGCACCTCCTCCTCATGCTGCTCACAAACTTGGTCCAGCTTGGTCTGGGATGGCATCTCATTCTTCAACCAGCAATTGTCACAAGTCAGCCAGTGTGGTTGTGTTGGACGCTATGGCCCAAACAGCGCGCACAAGCTGATCCCACAAGTGTTTAACGGTGTTGAGGTCAGGGCTGCAGGCAGGTTCTTCCATCCTCTCCACACCCAAATTCTTCAGATAGTCGCTGATAAACCCTGCTCTGTGGGAGCGAGTGTTGTCACGTTCGAGCACAGAGGTCAGTTGCTAAACCTCATCTTGATATCTTTGTATTGCGAGTGCCTCCAACGACGACAATCCATGTTTATCCAGTGAGGGAGATGCTGCCTCACAAAATCACACCTCCTCTACCCTATTGGTGCAGCAATCAGAATGGTTGCTGCACCAGTGATGAAGGATGGTCATATCAGCCTTCCTGGCAGTTCTATGAGACCAGCGACTGGCTGTGTGCTGTCTTTTCTGGATTGTCTGGGTAGAGACCCCTCGGCCATACCGTCCTGCAAACCTTGACTGCAAATCTGTTAAAGGCTGCCTCTGGTTCCTAAGTGCTAATAGGGTGAGGAAATGATCTTCTTATGTAGTAGCCTTCTTGGGACGTCTATTTCGTGGCCTGACTCTGATATAACCTGTTAGATGGAGCTTGGCCTTCAGTTTGGAGATGGCACTGAAGAACAATCCAAATGATACTGCAAATTGGTTTTGTGCAACACCCACTTGAAGTTGTCCTATAGAACAAGCCTAATTCAGATCAGTCAAACATGGCGTGCTTGGAGTAGACACCAGTTGACCGCTGTAGCAAGGCCTGCTAATCACAGACAGTTAGACACTTGATAGCCAGAACTGGAGTACCAAAAGTTCAAAACAAGAGTCAGTAGCAGAACAAGCTATTTGGCATTAGCAGAGAAGATTTGGCAACTTTTTCATGGGCGCAACCCATGTGGTACTATTTAGGGGGAAATGAACAGACTTTAATGGTATAAGATTTCCCAAGAAGCATTGTTACAACAAATAAATAACAGACCAATCCATGACTTGGATCCGGATACACCGAGTCCTTATTATAGCTAATTTAATAAGTTGAGACATATTCTTCAAGACTGGGCAGTCCATTGAAGTAACAAATGAGATTATTCTTTTTCAACATCAGAGGAGAAAATTATGTGAGATTTCTGTTAAACAGCGTGCAGGAAGGCTGCCTTAATCTGCTGAGACCAGTGAAGGTCTGTGCACTGTAGATGAGCTGATGTTTCCTTTCCCACAACTTCAGAGCCCCGCCTTGTTGTCATCTTGCTTGAGCTCAGGCTCCTTAAAAGCCTGAATGTCATCCTCTGAGCGTTTGCCTTGCTTTTTTAATCAAAAAGTTCAACGATGTGAGGTTTTTTTTTAGTTTTTTTTTAAAAACAATGTTTATGTGTTCAGTCGTAACTGTTTTAATGTTAAATAAAAAGAACTTTTTTAGCAGAAATGAAACCAATATCATTTCATCACATCATTCTGTCATCACGCAAGACTCCATGTTCATGACAAGGGGCAAACAATTAAACAAAGAAAAACAAAAAATTTAATGAATAACAATTTTTTTTCTTCTTTCAACTACAACACTTAAAATACCTTTTAAAAGATCCTTGTTTGATATTTAGAGTTTTAGAAAATTATTGTTCAAGTGGATTTTGAAAGTGCATTCAAATTGGTTTATGTAAGTGTCAAAAATGTGAGACACACAATTGACGTCAGCACGGAAGGGGAAGAGGGGGAATGGGGAGCGATGAGGGGACCCAGGTTGGATGCTGGTGGAGGTAAACAGAGCAAAAGAGAGGGAGTGAGGGGAGGCTGAAGAGATGGGGAGTCTCTAAAGGTAAACACAATGGGAGCTGTGATCTCTGACGGTGGACATCTGATCCCCAAAAGCGAACAGGAGGCTGCGAGATCAGATTACTGCCTAATGCCCGACTGCAGCAGCACACACTACCGCGCACTGTAGGAACACAAGTACGCACTGAAATATGTCACCCAACTAGTGAGCCAAACACTAACAGATAACCTGAATGCCAACGTCACATCCTGCACTCACTGAGCAAACCAAAAGCAAACCATTTACAATCTCACTGGATGCCAAATCCGGTAGCTCTAATAAATAAAAAACAGCAACATCAACACAGCACACACTGGAAATATGACAGAAAGCTAAAAAACAAAACTCTACTGATCTATTTTAAGCATGCAACTAATTAATTCCATTAGTCTGTTTTTAAAAGCAGGCACAATAATAAAAACAACTATTTAAAATACTGTAATTAATGATGATAAAATAACATTTAGACACTGCAGTTACAGAGTCCCGGCTCACTGTCACACTGTCAGGGTTTTCTGAGACATTTCAACATAGCCGTGCCATTATTAGGAACACTGGTGCTTTCCCCACTGTGACAAATATCTGCTGTGAAAATGTCTGTGGTTTCATATGTGACACAGAGATGATATATATACATATATTTATATATATGCATATATATTCTCAAATGAGCTGGTGGTGCATGCTTTTTATTTAAAATGCAACGCACCAAGAAAAGGCAGGAACTGCTCCCAGCTGCAAAGGATTACAAGTAATTGTGGTAAAAAAAAAAAAAAAAAAAAGATCTGGGGCCACGTCAGAGCCCTGTACCTCTAACAAATAAACAACTAACAAAAAATAACATGTAAAAAACAACACAAAGAAATAACCATAGTAATTTGACTGAAGTACACAATTACTATGCAGATTAATCAGGGAGATTTTCAGTTATTTTCTGTTGCATGTGCACATTATGTTTCCAAGCACAATTTGACTAACACAGGGGTCTTTTAAGGTCACTCCCATGAAGTTTTCTCTTGTCTCAACAAAGTAGAATTCCAAGGCAATGGCTCGCAGAAAACAAAAGCCCTGAATGAAAGCTGAAGATACTTGAGCAGCATTGATAAGTATCTCAGCAGCGTGGGGGCGAGGTCTTGCTGCAGGATTTCCAGTGTGTATTGGAAACTACCACAAAGCAGCAGTGGACACTGGGTGGGTAATAATCATTGGTGCCTGGAGTGATGTTGCTGAGGTAACTTTAGAAGCTGGTAAATCTCCCATCTGACACTGATGTCATGCCTCACCGCTCACACTACTCACCTACTCTGGCCCACACGAGAACACATAGACATACAGAAAGACGGAAAAGCACACACACATATGCAGAAACACACTCATCTAAAGAAGGACAATGCCAATTAGGACTTCTGTTGCATTAACCTAATTACTGGGTGAATGAGAGCAGGCACCCAAACCCTGGATTTTGTTTCATGTCTCCCCGCCAAGCCAGCACACACTGACACACACACACACAACTCTTTTCAACATTCAAGTTAGCATCTGTCATCAGCCTGCTGCTCATTATTATTTAATACGTTACTATAATTGTCTTAACACCTTCCTAACATCCTCCACAAGTCAAACAGCTCGGGAGCAGGCTGTTTACAGGCCATATATCAAAATGCTCGACAGGCCACAATCCATTAGCATCTCTCCTGAATGTAACAAGATGAGCAGAAAACCAAGAAGGCTCCAGTATGAACCGGAGACATCAGGGCCACAAAAATCCAAAATGAGTAGAAAGGAACATGTGGCAGGGCCGTATTTGTCTGATAAGGGCAGGGAGCGTGTAATGATGACAATCGTGGCTCTTGTACAAGCTCTTAGTGCATACACATTCCAACTCTGAGTGTGGAGATGGTGATTAGAGAGAAGGCAGTTAGTTGTCAAACAGAAGCAATGTGTTTTCTAGTGATTTGTCAGTTGCAAGTGTAATGATTAAATGGAAATTGAAACATCTGATACAGACATTTGAACAGGAATATACTTTTCATATTGTTGGTATGAGGGGTTTTTTTTAATGACATTTTTTTTGCATTTTACACAGAGTGGTTCAGCAGCTGCTAATGTGCTTGTGAGCATCATGGATTATTACCAGTAAGAGAAGAGAAGAGCTAGATTTTCCTGTTTTAAACATCTTTAGAAGCCTAAAGTTACAAAATCATCCAGCACTCACAAAAGAAAAAAAAAGAAGAATTCAAGTTTTAAACAATAAATATTAAATAAATTAATAATGACAGTTATTTTTTATATCACCGGTGTATTATAACATGCAGCCCATTAAGCTCCCTTAATGGGCTGCATACACACTGTAGCTACATGAACTCCTGAATTAACGGAATAACATGAATATTGAGCAGACCTAGCAAAAGAGAGGGAGGTAATGTGAGGTAATGTGAGGTAATGAGCGCTGAAACTAGATGAGACTTGTCATGTGCAAACCAGTTTTAACCCAGTAAGTCCATCTAACCCACCCCTCACTACTCCACTAAAGAAGGCAAACTGAGAACGCGAAAACCGAGAAAGTTTGAGCATGCTTCCCATCTCAGACCAAACGGATCTCTCTCTTTTTTTCCGTCTTCTTCTGCGATGGCAACGGACGTGAGCAACCATTGATCCTTGACCAGCTCCACCCTGGTCGTGTTGTTTGCACTAGGTGTGACTGACTCACTTCCCCCGTGAGCATACCTGTCATCGCCCAGGTCGCTATTTCTCCTCTGCTTCATTAACTACACCGGGTCGAAGCCATTCGAGTCTCACTACCGGAGTCTTATCATAACGTTAATAATTCACAGTGATGAGAGCCAAATCTGGCTGTCGTTACAACGGTCACATTATGACTGACTAACGGGGCGATAACAGCCTCGGCGCACACGCCAAAACTAGTAAGCGCCGCGCGTAACGGAGATGTTAGGGGCTTGCCCACGTCGCACATTTACATTTAGCCCTAACTAATCCTCACAATTTGTAGAGTGACCACAGGCAGGAGTGACACACAGCAGATAAATAAGTAAACGCGACTCGAGACTCCGGTTTCTGTGTAAGTGTAAAGGGATTGGGGTTACATTACCAAGAAGATGAACCCGATCCCTGTGGCCACCAAGCTGGGTAATGACAATAGAGAGGCTGGCAAGTAATAGAAAATTGATGCCACGGTGCAGAAAATAAGTTCAAGTTTTAAATTTTTTGTGTTGAGTAGAAAGGTTTGAACTCGCAATTTAAAAAAGAAACAGCTGAATTTATTAATGAAGAGAACTCGTAATGGAGAGAGAAAAAAGCACTCACCTTTGAGAGCGAGAACAAAAGCCTATATAAACTGTCTCAGCAAATGCTCTGCTTCTTTCTTTCAGATCCTCCTCGCAAGGCTTCCTCTAGATTAAGCAGCTACACATATCTTTTCCGTGATTTAACTTCTGACTCAAGCCAGTTTTTTTCACAGTTTTAGGGCGTGTGCCTGGGAGAGGAGGAATGTGGAAAGAGGCGCAGCTTGAGCAACGCAGCAATATTTTCTTAACAAAGATTTCCGTTGTTCCACAAAAGAGTCTAAAAAAGCGTTTTTGATTACAAAAAACTTGCGGCCTTTCTGCTTCTGTTTTATACTCACACCCGCATCTTTGCTATTTTTTTAAATATATACATGTATTATATTATATTGTACTTTTTTTCTGGCACAACACAGTTTCTCTCAACAAGTAGGGACAAGAGCGCGCGCATGTTTTAAGCGCGTGTGTGTTCAAAGTCTTACGAACAGACAGATGCAGTCAAGCCACACCCTGAAAGTGGTTCAAAGAGTGGAAAGATGGAGTTATGTAGCAAAAAAGAAGACACCCCCCCCCCCCCACACACACACACACACACACACATACAAAGTAACGAATGAAAGACTGGACAGCAGAGAACACAGAACTATCCTGTTACATTTTATTCAGATTTTTCCCTAAACACCACCTCTGTTGGCGTCCGGAGGGGAGATGATGATTTCCAGGAATTAGGAAGCCAGGAATGCGCACGCACGCACACACACGGCTGTAACACACTACATTCCTATTCTGCAGTTTCATCATAGGACTGTGAGCACGCCGGGCTTAAAGCATGTGTGTTTTCGCTGCGGGCTGGGATTTGTTCTAAAACTACCGAAACCGTGTAGTGTTATGTAAAAGTGAAGTGACTGAATCTACCTGAGAGCCTCTTGAAACATGGGAGGTGGAAATGAAACACAAAGTATTGACTAAAAACACATGACTGTGAAACTGAAACGGGCTTTAGGGTGTTTTTCATCTGGCTGAAATCCCGTTTTTTTTAACTACATGGCACACAGGCGACACAGTAACACACAGAACTGCGAAAGAAAGAGTATCCGAGGACACTCTTATTGGCTAAACCTCCCATGCTTGCTCGCAAGTTGCCCAATCAGCTGCCAGAATTCCAAGAAGTTGAGCTCTCCATCATTGTTCTTGTCCAATGAGCTCATAAGTTGGTCAATGGCAGCAGGGTCATCAGCTTTCTGCAGGAAAACAGGAAATCACATGTATCCAATATTAAAAAAGAACCGTCTCAGTCCGTGGATAATGCAAAAAATTCGGTTAACACTGGTCATGTGTATGGAGCGAGAGATCAGAGGCAAGCAGAACACACTGGCATGCAAACGAGTTTAAAAAAAAAAAATCATGCTTCATCAGCAGAAGTGGTTTGGCACAGAACTCTATTGACTCTGTCCCCATCTAGTGGTCATTGCGATTATTACAACTATTCAAACAAGAAGAAGCATGTGGAATTTTCCACACTGTGGGTAAAGCAGGCCTTTATCCTTCGAACATGTAGAGCACAGACAAGACAGTCTCAACAACGCAATACTTTTTTTTTTGAGGGGGGGACATTTAGTGTGAAACATTAAATGGAGAGTAATATCCTGTCCCAATATGAGATGATGCAACTGCTCATTCATGGTCAAGATCACAGGCAGGAGAGCTGTTAAATGACTCAAAACTCCAGTAAGACTGCAACTGTTGATGAGAGCTCACATAGATGATGACTAACGCTTAATAACATCAGCTTCCCCCTTATGATTAATTTCGTGAGAAACAAAACTCAGTTTGAGTAAATTGAGTCTCCCTGATTATACTTTAATAATGAAACTGCGGGTCTTCAAACTGATATCTAAGTATGGTACTTTGTGTTGCATCTGGTCTTTTTTTCAGCGTAGTCAGCGTACAATAAGTGCTAACAGTTAGTAGCCTGCAGCCTAAATCCGCATATAAACTGTCTGTAAGTACAGAACCAATAGTCAATGCAAAAAAGAAAACAGGCATCTATAGAAATAGAAAATGTAATAGATACTTAAGTAAAGCCACCAACCTGCTGTGACTATTAGATCAATGAATAAGAGGTACAAATGAAACTACTGTGCACTGATTTTACCTTGACGAAGTTAAGGAGCTCTGATGACACCAGTCTGTAAAACTCATCTCTGCTCAGCGTGTCAGAGGAACCATCCCTGCCAGCACAGGCCTTTAATGGTCGACTCTTTTAAAAGCATATACTGAAGTTCAACAGAATTCTAACATTGATTTGGAATAAAAGACAGTGGAAACTCACCAGCTGTGTGTGTGTAGGTATTTGGTGAGTACAAACGTCTTTCTTCTCCTTTTGTACCCTGCTGTTGACGGATTAAGTAGATAAATCATTGGAATTGTTAAAAGTGTAAACCATATTTCCAAAGAAACCACAAATGTTTTTCCATGACACAGCTGTGTTTTCAGATGCACACACAGCTTGTAGCCAATCTTTGAAGAAGGATGGATTACTAGATGCATCATCTCATTCAGGAAAACCACCACAAGACTGAGTGGTGGTTTTCCTGAATGAGGATGAGGTTAACATTAACATTCTGCGCTGCCTGTGAACTATTTTTAATCATTTTTGCGGGTCATCCCAGTGCACAGACAGTTTATTTCCTTTGCTTCTTGTGAGTATGAAAATGTGGGCAGAATGCTGTGGAGAGCAAAAAGTAGAGCAGTACATCAGGTATATAATTATACTGTCTGTATATGGAAACTTTTGAATGAGGATGAGAATGAGGCACTTGGGTTTTACCTCATAAAATTTTTTTTTTAAAACTCTAAAGCTCTGACAGGATGTGCACAATTGGCATATTAGGGAGGCAGTTAGCACTAACAAGCACATCGGCTTTATCATCCAAATATCCCCTCTTCTAGTTTTTGTTTCTCTGCTGTATGACGCACACACCCAGACACACACATCTTTATCCCCTTATACTTGAAAAAGCAGTATTTAGTTCTCCTCCTTCCATTCCCTTGGCTGTCATTGGGGAAGGAGAGTGTGGCAACTAACTCAAAATAAATGGTTTAGTGAGGGGGCTGGAAATTGCTTCCCTACACACAGTCTTATAAAAGCATCGGTGCTTACAGTGGGCCAATGCTTCTAGTTGTTTTAAGATTGATATCCTGGGACTGTAGCTGCAGGTGTATCTCTGTCTGAGGACATGTCTTAAAGTTCTAAATTGCTACTTAAGTCTACAACACCAGCATTTGGCCTTGAGGCAAACATCATAGGCCTAAAGGTTTCAAGCTAAATATAAACTTAAATTACTGCCTTGGGGTTGTAGGCCATTCCCAACCAATCAATTTAGGCCCACATGTGTCCACATTTATTATTAAATGAAGTGAATTCAGTAGATTAGTGTCACCAGTTCAGTTTCTGACCAAATTTAAGTAAATACGTTCACAGCCTGTTATTTTGTAAAAGACTGTCCTGAAACATGTTCTCTAGAAAATTGACATGTAGTGGTGAAGCCGACCTTTGACCCTTAGGACATGAAATTTCACAGCTTAATTCATTTATGCAGTAGTTATGCAGTGGTTGGCCTCACAGTAAGAAGGTCCTGTGTTTAAATCCACAGCTATTTTGGGCCCCATGCTGAGCCTGCACAGATTCTCTCCAGCTCCTCTGACTTATTCCAAACCTAGACATGGGGTGAGGGTGCTCGTGGTGGTGCATTCCAGTGTGCTCCTAGTGCCAGTCCCAAGCCAGGATAAATTGGGAGGGTTGTGTCAGGAAGGGCATTCTTTGCCAAATCAAATATAATCAAGAATGAGATTTCCATAGCAGATTGGGTGCAGCTCGGGCTACTAACGATCGCCTCTGGTGCTGTTGGCCAAGAGCATGCCACCGGAAACTATGCTACTGTTGGCTGAAGACAAAGGAAGAAATGTGTATATCAGACAAGGAAATGACTCAGCTGGATAAAGTTAAGAAAAATGGATGGATGGATGGATGGATGTACACAATAGGAAGGGACAATAGATTAAAAATATATATATATCCTAATTTCTTCTCTATTTAAGATTAACTTAAAATAAGCAGGTATAAAGGCTGCTATTTGCTGAAGCAAAGTTAATGAAACAGTTGATGTACAGACAGACTACATTAGGATAAATGTTCACTAAGAAACAACTTCTTGTTCTCAACCTTGTAGAATTGTCTGTATCAGTGTGGCACAGCAACAAAGGCACCCCGAGCTCAATGCATCTAATAAGATGAGTTTGGCAATGTGGTGTGGTTTAATGGCTTGAACAAAGAGGTGGAGCAGGCTGGCACACAGCTACTAATCATGATCCCTCCTTTATAGTCTGTGTGGGCCCAGAGGAGTGACGCACGAATGAAATGCACTGAAAAGGCAGTGGCGCTGCAGCTGGGGCAAAGTGTCGGAGCTGTTTGAGTCTGTAAATAGTGTAGAAAAAAAATACAGTGTGTGGCAAGAGCCCGTGGCTTATCTGTCATCACTATGGAGAACTTGTTACAGCGAGCATACACTTCAGGAAGTATTCTTAAAGACTAAACAGGTGAGTTAAAGGAAGACAGAGTCAAGTATTATTCATCACAGAGAGGAATTACATTTATTATTTTTTAATGCCAAGAACATGGGAAAACACAACTGTAATGACATTTAAAGTTCTCTGTGCTACCACACGCTGTGTGGCAACCTTTGAAGAAAAAAAACAAAACAATCTCTATGGTGCTGAAGGCCTTTAAATCTGCTACATTTCATAAGTTTATCCACACGTAAAGAGATAAAGAAAGTATTTTTGAAAACAAATGTCTTAAGTACCGTCACCAACCACAAACAAACGTTACAGTCATCACAAAGCAATAACTTAAGGACATCTGCACAAGCTCCACACCTGAACAGCAATAAACATGCTCAACATGTCAAAATCTCATGTGCCCATCAATTCTCTAGATTTCACCTATAAAATAAGTTAATTAGACATTTGTAGATTTAAGCAAGTTCCTAAACACAAGCATAATGTATGTACAAACACAAGTGTCATGACTACAGACCCTCGCTCAAGTCGTTCAGCAGTCCATGCTTAATTAACAAAATCAGCCATGATCAGCGAATAAGCAGATTTTAAAAGTGCACAGTGCCGCTTGCAGAAAATAGTGAAAGTGTGGTGTTTGAATAAGACTGTGCAGCATCTTTTAGAAATCTTATTGAGAGCAACAGTGTAAGAGAATTGTGAATAGCAATGACTTTCACACTAACGGACATTCACAGTAGCTGCAGGTGGTCGGTCCCAAATAAACAGCTGTAAGTAAATGTTCATACATTTAGTGGGACTGTTTTAGGCTAGCAATATTTGTCTGTCACCATCTAAGATGTATGATGCAGATTCTTAAAATATCAGACTCAGCACTTCACACACACGATGTACGTTCAAGCCCTTCCTATGTAACAGTGCATTAAGTGTTTGCATATGAGCACTCAAAAACAAACAAACAAACAAAACAAAAAAAAAACCCCACAAGTGGACAGCAGATGGAGGTAAAACACAAAAGGTCGTCCTGCAAAAAGCATGACAGGTTGATAAATGTATACTTTAAGCCTTTGTGGTCCAATAAGAAATGTTCCCTTTGAGTAAACCCTCGCTCGCTCTGACTCCTTTTAGCCACTTTTGACAGATCCATCAATTCTATCATTTCATCAGCCACGTCCTTGTCCGCTCTCCTTTCCCCAGTCCCCTTTGATTCTCTCCTCTTTCTCTCCACCTCCTCGCAATGAAAACTTTCTCATGACTTCTCTCTCAAACTCCTCCATTTCATCCTCTATGGCGCCATCTTGTTCCCCATCCTCGTCCTCTTCCACCATGTCTTCTAAAATATCGCTCAAATCTTCAACAAAATCTTGAAAGCTCATCTGATCATGAACAAAAACGCCATCCTTAAAAAACTGCGTGGCCAGCTTTTTGAGCTCCTCTCTTTTGGAATCATCGACACCTGCCTGCTCTGCCTTAGCTAGATAGGTTTGGAGGATGGCCTCAAACTCGGGTAAGTTGACAGGGAGCAGCCGCTCAGCCTTTGCACAGGACTCCAATGAGTCGCACTCCTGTGAAGGTTTAGGACTGTGCTGGAGACGCTCTCTCTGCTGGACCCAGTACTCAGGCTGCCCCATGGAGGGTTTGCGGTGTGTATGAGGCTGCTTTTGGTCTCCGTATTGATGTTCTTCCTTTTTGCCATGATTATTTTTAACCTTGTATACACCTTTGCTTTTCTGGAATTGCAATTTGTCTTTTTTCCAGTCTTCATTATGCTTCTTCTCCTTCCTCCCGTCTCTCTCTTTCGATTGCTCCCGTTTCGACTGTTCCCACTTCTTGTCCTTGCTCTTCCATTCCTTATCGTGTTTCCCATTTTGACTCTTCCGCTCATGTTCATTCCATCGCTTCCTGTCATCTTCCCTCGATCCGTCTTTGCCGTGATTTTTACTGCCTTCCCACCGTTTCCTTTCATCCTTTTCTTTCCCTACTTTACCCTGAAGTTTGTCATTTTTATCATTCCTCTCAGTGCCTCTTCTCCACTCTCTCTCTCCTTTCTCCTTCCACTCTTTATCTTCCCACTGCACTTTGCCACTTTCTTTGAAGCCATCTTTCAGCTTCTTCCATTCCTTTTGTTCTTTCTGTCTCCCCCCACGATCCTTTCCTTCCTTCCAGTGCTTGTTCTCCTCCTTACCTCCCAATTGTTTTCCCTCATTCACTTTCTCATGCTTTGGTCTTTTCCTATCGACATCTTCATTCCATTCTTTTTTCTCCCTCTTTTCTGTCCGCTCTCTTTTTCCTTCCCCATCTTTCCATGGCTTTCCTTCATCACCTCTGCTAGTCTTCTCTTTCTTCCAGTCTTTCTCCTTCCACTGTTTTTCCCCTTCACTATGCCTCTTCAGTCTACCTTCCTTATCATTCTCCCTGTCAAACATTCCTTGCTCATGTTTTTCCTTCTTCCATTCTTTTTTACTGCCATCTTTACGGCCCTTTTTCTCTCCTTCCATCCCTACAGATTTTTTTCTCTCTTTTCCCTCTTTCTGCTCGCCCAAGTCATAACGATCTCTCTTCACATCTTTCTTTTTCTGCTTTGGGTCATCCCGTGGATGCTTTGTCTGTCTCCCTGTGGATCCAGCCGTTTCCTGCTTGCTGTCCTCTGGCTGACCAGGTGGGGGCAATGTAGCGAGCTTCATGGAGGCTTGAGTTGTCTGACTGCCTGCTGGAGCAACCACAAAAAGTCAAAGTTAGAAAAAGAAAAAAAAGATACAAGTGTGCATTGCGTTTCAAAAACAGAGAGAAGAAAGCAAATCACTAAATGACTAATCTACTCCCAAGCTTTCTTATAACTCTCATCCTTCTATATCTCCTACTCTCCTCCACATCCCCTCCCTTCTTCCTCCCTTGCTCCCTTTGTACCTGAGGAGACTTTTAATTCTGTCACAGTGGATCTCAGAGTTTCTAGTTCTTTCTGTAGGGCCGGGAATGACTCCAGCTCTTTCTTCATCCTCTCATTCTCTTTCTGAAGGACAGGAAGAGAAGCCATCTCTGTCTTCAACCTACTGTTTTCCTTCTCCACCGCCTCCCACCTCAGCCGCTCCTTTGCTCCCTCTGCTGCATGTCCCTGGGCTACTTTTAGCTCCTCGTTCTGTGTCTGTTTAAAGAAGAACAGAAAAAGAGGGTCCTGTGAGAATACCACACACTCACTGACACCTTTATCCACAGACACACATGTATTTATACAAATGTGCATTACTGTACACACGCAGAGGAGACGAGGTGAGAGACAGAATGGAGTCACACCTGAAGTTGGGCTTGGAGCACAGAAATCTGCTCATTCCCTTTGGCTAGCTTGTTTAAAAGCTCTGAATTGTCAGCATCTAGTGGGGACTGAGGAACCTCTGGGTTAAGCCACTCCTGTCAACAAACAGAATTACACATCTGCAAGATATTAGAAGTCTTCTCAAAATAACTATTGCCAGGTGGAGGAGTGGAGAAGAAAAAGGTGTTAATGGAACGGGAAAGAACAAGAACAAGTCACTGTACAGTAAAATTAATTAATTAATTTATTTTTTTTAAATTGCCACTCATTATACAGTAAATAAAGGTTAGACTAGAAGAAACAGACAGAGTAGACATTACACTGACCCGTTTTCCTGGTAGCTCTGTATCTTTCAGATCCCTTGTACTATAGTCGCTCTCTGCAACGCAAATATTAGTTTCAATGCGAGTAATAAATTAAAAATAGCATGCAAAAAACAAACAAACTATGTGCAATTACCCAGAAACAACATGCTTAAGGTTTCTGACAGTAAAATGAAATTTAGCTGAGCAGAAAAGAAGCATTCATAATACACTTCATTACAAATGCATTTGTAAATGCAATAGAGAAAAAAAAAAAAAAAAAAAAAAGGATGGATTCCTTGGTGAAGTCCTCATGAATCCTGTTTTCACCTTTACCTCATTCTCACGCCTTTGCTTTTCAAACTGTACGTCAAAATCAGGTGACAAACTGAGCTTACAGGCTTCTAAAGCTAATATTTACTGTCGTTCTTGGTCCCTTCAAAGCAACAAGGTTGCCTTTTGATAACACCTACACCAAGTATCAGGACAAAACCCCACATTTAACAGCATAAAGAACTTTGAAAGCTTTTTTTCTGCAAAGTATTACATGCAAAGGCTTTTTCCTGCATGCATCCTCACACATGCAAACATGCTGTGGCCAACAAAGACTTAATTAAATCAGTGACCCACACATACACACAGAAAGAACCTACCCTCATCCAGATCCATGAAGATACCTGCATGTATAATACACCTCAGTCTCGGAGCATCGTTCATCTAATCCAGTGTTAGTTACTTTCTATTCTTTTAAGCTTTTACCTTTAAAATATAATTTTAAAACAGGCAAAGAGCTTCCCAAAAAAATCTAATTAGAAAGAAAGAAAGAAACGTTAACCTTTGTAACATGCCTACCTGAGAAAAAAATGGTGCCAAGGCCTAACAGAATGAGAGCACCTAGGATGCACTTGTTCACAGAAAACCCGCTGTCGTCTTCTCGCTGGGGGAGCTGAAATTCGTCCACTTCCTCTTCCTCTTCTCTTCTCCCAATCTGCTCCAGAGATGCTAAAAGGGACCTTCTCTTCCTCACCTCTGACTCTCCCTCCTCACCAGCCTTCTCGGTTCTCTCCTGACTCACTTCTGAATCTGCATGGGGGTCTGGAGGGGTGAAAGAAAACAGTATTAAGGTGTAGTTCTACCAATAATTAAGTTACAGGAACACCTCAAATATAAACTGAAAACACCACAACAATATGCAATCAGAAATTTCAACCCCCAGCAGCGTAATTATTTTAAGCACAAAGTTGCAGTACAGATATTTCTTGCTTTTATATAGCTGATATAAGATAGCACTCCAGCTAAGCAGGGTATGCTGGTTAATTTGCTCCACTTTCTTATATTTAAACTCAACAAATCAGTCTGGCTTTGAAAGAAAAGAGCAATGATATAACTGGCTCTGTAAAGACATCACTAATGCTGAACTTTACTTTTTAAACACAAATTGTAAGGAAAAAAAAAAAAAAAAAAAAGTGCAGAACAGAGTAAAAGAAGACCAATTATTTGATGGTGCAGCAGTAAAAAGTGACACAAACCAAAACCACTACACTGCAAAATATTTTAAGTGGTTCCTGTCCCTCTGAAGCCAATTTACTTCTGCAGGGTGTCATGTAACTAAAGGTTTCTGTCACATCATGCTCCCCTCCACACACAGCCTCTCCAGACAACCTCCTGGCCCAGATACTGAAAAAGTCCATAACCAGGTGTTCCAGCAAATACACTTCAAACACAAATAGAACATGTGGCTTAGTCTCCAATAGCAGAAGAGAAAGGCTGCATGCCATGTATACAGTGACATACACATAATAAAGTTTTTCTAATATTAAAGTAATAATGACCCGACTTTCACCCTGTTCATACCTGTTTCTTTTCCCAAGTCAGTTGTCTTTAGATACGCATCTGACTCCTCCCCTTCTTGTTTTAGCTCCTCCTCATTTCGCAGATGCTGCGTTCCTTCCATCTGCACACACTCTGCACCTCCAAGAGTCTCTGTGCTCAACGGTAAGAGTGGGGGCTCATCAGGGGAAGGAGCTACATGAGTGTAGGAGTCAGAGTATGAATCGGGGTCAGAGCTGCTCTGCGCCGGGCCCTCAGGTAGGCCTCCTGCCTGGCTGACTTCATCACTGCCATGGTTCAAGTTGCTGGAGACTTCCAAAGAGGAAGGAATGGGGTTATCCGTGACAGAAGTGGGCACAGAGGTGGGCTGATCTGCACTCAAGCCTCCACTTAGCTCTGCTGTTTTTTCTTTTGGTACCTGGATATAAGAATAAGGTCATTATAAAAAAAAGTTTTTGCACTTCTTATAATTTGGCACTTTTGGTTAAAAGCCAAGCAATACAACTTTGGTCTTAAAGGTTTAAATGTTATTTAAACAGAAATATTGTTGTGTTATCTTTAGCATGAAGAACGCCGTCTCTAAGCTACAGCTGAAATGAGTCACTTTCCAAATCTGAGGAACAAATGAGAAGGATAACGCTGCTACTTGGAAAAAAAAAAAAAAAAAAAAAAAAAGGCAAATTCTGTCCAATTAGAATCAACCAGTCTCACTACACTATAAATAGGTTTAGTATTTATTCTTTGAGCATTCAAAAATAAGCAATCATTCAAGACCTGGGATTATTAGAAAATTAAAACGTGGGAGAGGAGAATGCTTTCTTTGGCCAATCAAGGCTACACATTCAGCAAAGCCGCGTGACAAATGGTACCGTTACAGAACAGAACATTGCATGTATTGCTGCCTTACTAGGTAGTTCTCCACAGGGAGCCCTTCTGCAGACTTTGCACCATTTGCAGGCTGGTTGTTGTCCCCAGAACCTGGATCAAACACAGACACAGGAGGGGAGCCATTTAGGCCAGCAGTTCAACATTTTTCAATCCTGACTCTTTGAAGTGGAGCAATTCCTACTCGTGACACCAACACCTGCCCCCAGTATGCACAGGCAGGGTGAAAAGCAGTGGTGATGAGGTGTATTTTTTTCTACTTTACCAGTTGTTTTCTTTGATTACAGTCGTTTCTGATTGCTTAGGTAATAACTTTGCAATAATAGCTGGAAGGCTCAAAGCTCTAATGCACTAACTGCAGAATATTACATCAAGCCAGTAAAACTATTTTTGAGACACTCTTGTAAAAATTGAATTTATACGTTAAACCCAAACCATCATTTAAAGAACCTCTACACACTGATGTAGTGAAACACACACTTTATGTTTTCTGTGTGCAAGGCAGAGCAGCTCGCATTAATCAACTGACATGTGTGTGTAAATACCCATGTTTGCATCTTTGGAACCTTACTTACCTTTATTTCTGCACACAATCAACAGAAGGTTAAAAAAATAATAATAATATATATATATATATATATATATATATATATATATATATATATATATATATATATATATATATATATATATATATATATATATATATATATCACTCCTCAAAAGACATTAGCGGTAGAACAAAACATTTCCAAGGAAAAATACAAGAAAGCCAGCCAAATGTCATTCTCTTTGTCAATCCAGACTCACAACTTTATCCACATCTCATGGAAAGCATCAAATGAGTGCAAAGCAATCACTTTACAAACTGCCTGTAAAGCAGAGAAAGCACATTCAGTTTGCCAAACTTGGTAAATGCACTTGCTACAAAAGTTAGTATTTTCAGGTATACTCCGATCCTAATGTGGATATGCGATTGAGAAAAGGAATGGATGTGAAGGCACCTGGTGCAGTTGTATGGCTTTCTCCATGGTACTCCGTCCCCATTATCACAGGCTTCAGGGTTTCAGCAGCAGTTTCCTAAGAAAGACAAACACCCAGTCAGAGAACAATCCAATGCTGTGCAAAATATTAAGCCACCCATCAGGGTGCAGTCATTTACTGCAATGTACAAACACACATTATATAAAACCAAAAAGCAGTCTTCTTGAAGGACATTCAAAGCTCTTCTTTGGGTGTTGGCTGCCTTTTGTTTTGTTCTCTGTCCACATGATACCACGCTGCTTTAAAAATGTTGAAGTCTGGACTCTGTGGAGGCCAATTCATAGCTGAGTGTTCCACTGTTTTTCTATGCAAATATGCCTTTACTGCACCATCAGTGTGTTTGGGATTACTGCTGTTTTGATGAGACCCATAAAATTTTACATTTGGATTTATCACTCCATAAGACTTGCTGCCATAAGTTTCAGTCCAGTTCTTGTGTAATCCAGCATATCTCGACCTTTTCTCTGCGTTTCCATCTCTTAAGAATGGCCTCTTGACAGCTACCCTTTCACTGAGGCCATTTCTGATGAGGCTTCAGTGATCAAGTGAAGAAAGAGATGCTTTCAGGTCCTGTGTCAGGATACACTGCACACCATGTCAAGATCTGCCAAATTTTTCCCCTAATAGCTCTCTGGAAATCATGTTGTTGATGCAATAATGATTAAGTGTTAAGTGGCTTAACAAATAATCAAAAAAAGAAAATCATTAAATTACAAAAACTGGACTGAAAATGAGTGAAAAAGCAGCCAGCGTCTGAAAGAGCTTCAGAAAGCTTGAAAATTTTTTTAAGACCACTTGAAAATCAAAGAAACCTCACAGGTGTTTCATTTTCAACACCAATTTTGATATTTAGTGAATTAAAAATCTAATATTACAATGTATTTTTTTCTTTCAGACTTATGAAGCATAACTAAATTTCCCACAACATGTGTTATTTGTAGTTATGGACGAGTCCTTACTGAGAAAATATGGCAACATAACCCACAACTTTTAAAGATAAAACAAGATTCTTTCTTCTATCTATCTCGTTACTGGAATAATAACAATAATGAGTGACTGAGCATCACCCTCTTTAACAGGCTCACAAATGAGAAGATCTTATAATAGTTTGCCTTCCTGAATACTAGTCAAATCAGAAAGATCAAGACAGACTTAGTACAGAAACCAAACTTCATATTTAGGTAACCAAAAGAAAATAAACTGAGACCAGTAATTTTGTTTTTTTTAATAAAGCATTTTGCTTAAAGCCTGTGTATTCCAGTGCTCTATACAGAGCGATGATACCTCAGGAGTTAGGATGGTCCAGCTGTTATTAGCACTCCCAGTGCCAGACATGGCCCCCAAGAGACTTTGCGTGTCTCTCCTGCAACAAAGAACAACATAGAGAACAATGTGAAGAGCGTATATACGTACACCCTGAATCAAAGCCATGCATATTTTACAGTTTGACTTACAGAAGAGACAACTAACAATGTGCCACTAGCTTACAATTACAGTAACAACATGAGGACTGCAGCTTTAAGAAATTTACGCTCATTGTTTACCCGATTTGAATACAAGCCTCTACTACTCAGCCTCACCCATTTTGCCAATAAAGGTCTGACTGTAATGTGTTACTGAGGTCTTTGTGCGAGTGTGTGCATTTTGTATGTGAGCAGGAAGTCTAATTCCCTGGGAGCATTCAGTTCTTCATTAGTAGTTTATGTGTGCTATGAGCCTTTTGGCCAGCCTGGCTTTTGACTAGCTGGGAAATGTTTTGGCAGAGACATGGGTAACTAAGCCCGGCACTACAATGGGCTGTCCATTTCAAAGGTACTGGTCTCTTAAACAGAGGTCTACAAATGAGCACATTTGTGGTGTACACTATCTGCCCACTGCTTTGGAATCACTTATTTTACAGTAAAATCATTCATCTTAGCTGCCACCACAGTAGTTGAGAAAATCATCTCCCATGTAACCACTTCAGTGTCACCCCCTTGTTAGGTGGAAGTGTCAGGTATTAGATTTTTATAAAGCTTTTCCTTTCAAATTACACAAGGTAGCATAACAGCGAGACATATTTATATGCATCCAGTCTAGTTTTGTATGAATTCTGAAAGAACGAGGCACTTAAGTTAATACCACACTGTCTGGGTAATGACACACTTCACTCCCCAAATTCAATTCTCTCCCAGCTCTGCTATTTAGGTCTCCTAATCGAGTGCCTCCCAAGAGAAGCCTACTGAATCTAGCCTGGGGCCCAAGGAGCATTGTGGAGGATATAGTGGAATGGTTTAAATAGATGCCAGCTAAATATAGCTACCATGAGATTGACTAGAGACAGACAGAGGGAGCATGCAGGAGATGGCCATGGGGAATAAAATAGAGGCAGAAATGTATTCTAAGGACAGTTTTAAAAAGGATTATTTTACATGCAACACAAGGGAGGGAGAAAAAAAATAACATCCTGTTCTGATCTTATTCACTGATCGGTACGAATAGCATTTAATTTAAGATCTAGCTGTAGGAGTCGGTGCAAGATCATACTTTCACAGTGCATGCGTCTAATCTCAGTTTATCTCTTCAGACATTAATCTGCATGTGTGTGATATCTTCCAGAGACTAGACTGTTAATCTTTTTTCCTTTTCTTTTTTGCAGCGTCTTTGCCTCTGCATGGAAAAATTACCAAAAAAGGTCAAGAGATAAACTACAAGACTTTCCATGAGGACAGCCAACGCTGGGCTGCGAGCTAAAGCCAGCTCCACACAGCATCACCGCTAAAAGCAGACCGCTCTTATCACTATGCAAAAAGGGTCGGGGTTAGTTGGAAGAAGTTCATAACCTGCGACAGGAAATGTCACACGGCCTTAAAGAAGACAACAACATCTGGTTAAACTCAGGAATATCACTTCTCACATGAGGTGAGGGCCGCTGTTAGTAGGCTACTAAAGGCTTCACAAGCCGAAAGTTGTTGAGATTAGTCCTTAAAAAAACGTTTCCACTTCAACGACGTCTGCCGAGCAACCAGGAAAACGTGAACGTTTGCGACACAGAGGGAGAAGAAACGACACTAGAAAAGACGTCGTTATCTTGTAATACAACCAAAAATACAGGTGGGTCTTACCGTGGTCTGTCACTTTACTTTAGACTTCAGAGGACGCCACAGACGCAAGCTAGGACTTCTTTGATTCTTCCCATCAAACTTGACAACTTATAACGTGCCTCCAGAACTTACTGAGCCATGCTCTTCTCGCCCAATCACAAAACGCGTTTGCTCTAGTCCCGCCTCTCGCTCATCCAATAAGATATCGTTGTCGCTTCACTTCGGCTGGAAAGCTTCTAAGTTGATTGACATGTATATATGTATAAATATGTAAGTGATGGAGGCTGAATTAATGTAAAATTAATACTACAGGTTACTGCTACTGCTACCCTGACATTAGACAGGCTTGAGTTGATGGTTTCCATCATAAATAGAGCCTCCAGTTTAGCGATAATAATAATGCTCTTTTGCACACTCACTTAAGAAATACCAAGAGTCACATTAGATGCAAGCTAAAACTGTTTCATAGAAGCTATATTACTGACACTTAAGATCAAAGCATTTTTCTCCCTTTAAAGGTGTCTGTGCAGAATTACCTAATCATCAAATGACCAAAAGAAAAGAAGCAAAAATTCAGACATGTAGGTAATAATTTTTTCTGTTTATGAGTTCCTTTATTTATTGCCACACCACTTTGTGTTGTACAGTGAACATCAGGTGAGCCACAGTCCTGGGAATCTCAGATCATCAGGGTACAATTCAGAAAACTCTAACCCAGTCCGGATATAAAGTCTGTATCATCTTGAAACCTGCTGGCAAGCTTCCTCGAACCCCAAAAGACCTCCCTTCCTATAGAGACACCGAAAAACAAAAAGCAAAAAAATGTTAAAGGGTTGAGTGGTTTTATGATTTTGAAATTATTATTGATAGATTTATTAAACACTATAAATTAAAGCATGTAGTTTATACATAACAGTCATTCAAAACAAGTCATACCTGCCAAGGCTTTACCATATAACACTCCCATTTCTGATGAAATAAAAGCTGGTTGAAATTACAATACAGGACCCAGTGGAGAAACAAGGAAAAATCTGTGCTCTACCACTTGATGTACCCTTTTCTCTCAGTCTGTCAGTCCAGGATCTCTTTGATGCACCAGCAGCAGAGGAGGAAATAGAGGCATTCTTTAACCGACTGGATAAAACTGTAGGCAAAGTTTCCTCCCAGGAAGTTCTTGCCTCGTCCCAGGCCCATGGCCATGTCCCGCAGGTGCTGTCCCAGAGAGGCGGAAGGCATGGCCTGGGGAAGAGGACGCTGGGGGTGCATGGCTGTGCAGAGGGACCAGACAAATGCAACGAGGAGGGCAGTCGATGAGAAGAACTGGAAGATGAGCTGTGACAAATGGAGTCAGATGAGACCCATGCAACAGCTGAGCTCTGCTCCGTATTCCCGGCACTGTTCACTCCTCTACTTATAACCTCCTATACAAACTGCAAGCGCTCTCCACCCACATCTGGCATTTTCTGGACTGTCCTCTAGTTTCAAACGCCCGCTGACTGATTAAAGACCTTGTTTACCTTTGCTGTACTCAGTTCCCATGTGTCGTATGATGCCCCCCTGAATAAGCCCCTGCTGTTCCAGCCACAAACAAGAGAGTTCCAGTAGCTCCAACACATTCGCCACGACACCACACTCTTTGTTCGGGTCAGCGTACAACAAACGCTCATATTTTCTCGTAGTGTGTGCTTTGTTTCAGTCTCTGCTGAACTTTTTTGATGTACACAGAGGGAGGCACAGCAAAAGCCAAACTCACAAAGCCAGATAAGTGATATATGTATTTATATATGCAATCTATATTTTTCCAATACAGGTGTAAACAGACACATTTCCCTAAAAACAAAACAAGACAAAGAGTATTAAAACAGAAACATAAAGTAATAAAAATCATTATCTGTGCACACTATTTCAAAAGGAACCTTTGGCTTTTTAAAAACACAAACCAAAAAGTACAACAGCATCATCAACACTACCACCATCACCAACAATAAACAACTAATTTTCTGAAAGGATTTTCATGCAACAAAGGCTACTGTGATGCACAATAATAACACAGAACCAGTTCACTAACGATAAAGAGCATCAAGTGAGCCTGTTCCAGCCCACACACACATACAACAGGTACGCACAGTAATGGCAGAACTTCTCTGCCGTTTTCCTATTTCTGACCTGCATAAAGCTGAACATGCAGACTGACCCGGCGGTCACTCGGGTATGTGTGTGCATACATGATCTACAACATGTTAGCCCACTTCAAAGTCTAATGACTAACAGATAGTTAAGGTTTAGGCTGAAAAAAAAAATCCCTTCTCAAATTTTTAAATTTTGGCTTCGGTCTCTTCGACGTGTTCAAATTCCACATGAGCGACCTCTGTGCTGTGGTTTCTGGCTCTGTGTTATTTATCAAAGAAGTCATTAAATATACAAAAATGGAAACAATAATCCATCACTTAAGCTTATCAGTCAAAAATTTATGTTATTTACAGATGATCAGGAAAAACCCCCGATCCCATACCACCCCGACCCCCACTCCCCCCCAGATGGTGACATCAAGTATCTGTGACTGTAAGCTGAACGCGAGAACGTGCATCAGAGGAGATTGCCATCACTAGATCTGTTTGCGTGTGTTTACCGGAGTGTCATTTTTGCAAAGTTGTTGATAAACTGAGACTTTTTTTGTAAGATTCTCCTGTAGCTGACTACATTTGAATTAAGTACATAAGGTGACTGCATTGGAGTGACATGACTGCATTGAAGAATCAAGGCACGATCAAAAAGGTATATATATATCTATATATAGATATATAGATATATAAACCAAAAACAACTACATCATGAAGGGAGGAGGAAAACAGTAAACAATAACGTGAACTTCTCCCTCCTGATCCTCGAAAATCTGTGAACACAGCACGCCGAGGAGCAACCTTTGGCTGAACAGTTCATTGTTAGCAATATCCGTCTAACCTCGGAACATAAAAGGTTTGGAAATCGTTCATTATTCTCTCAAACGATTCAATAAAACACAAACATCAAAATTACATAACCAGTTACCATGACATAACTTGCATTGTTTTTGCAGAAGGAAATTCATTGCTTAGACTGTTAAACACTTGTCAAAGGGGTCTCCCGCTAACTGCTCTTTTCAATTAGGATATTCTTTAAAGATATAACACATAGATTGTCGATGCAAACGCATATTAAGGTGTTTAATGTAAACCAAATGCTCAATAATATCTCGTCTAAGCTTCTCCAAACTTTGTGTTGAATTTTGTGTTGTGGTTGATTTTGATGTATTTTTTAAAAATCTCCTTTATTGCCCCCCCCCCCCCATGCACACAATCGTTCCTCTCCACTCTAAAACGGGCATGTTTCGAAATGCATTTCTTTCTACACACAGTTGCTCCGATGCCGCAAACGCACAAGATCGATAGGAGTTGTTAATATTCATGGCTTCCTTTTCTGCTTCCTTTTCAACCAAGTTCATGTTCTTTGGCATGACAGGTGGTGCTGACTCAGTTGTGTAAAAGGTGTGTACGTCTGCGTTTAGAAAGGGATTGGGAGGATACAGCTGATTTGATCCTTGCGTACTCAGGGTGTCCTTTGATTGATGAGTGCCAAGATAATAAACAGAAACACAGAAAAAAAAAGAAAAAAAAAAAGGAATATACAGTATATGAAGATCATTGGCATAGCAGTCCTAGATTTGCATACAGGCTTTCCTCCAGGGGTTTAAAAGTCCTTAAAAGAGGAGAAGTTGGGGTTGGGGGTGGCCCTCTGATGAGATCGGAACCAAACTCGTATACCTGTACACATATTCTCCAGCCGAATTATTTTATACCAAGGATTGCTGTGAGAGTTTGTGTTTGAGCCTAGTTCAGTCTCGGAAACAAAGAACTCTTGCCATCCAGTTTGTGTTTTATCTAAAATGCTCCAGCAACAGTCTGAGGAGGATTTTTTTCCCTCCTTTCAGAAAGAATAAAGAAAGCACATGCTTAGAAGTACTGAAGATCTCCCTCCATGTCCCTTAATGTTCCTTTCCACACTCTTCAGTTCTGCCATTTCAGTACATGATTCCATGTAGTATTACGTTTCCACTTTTTTTTTTTTCATAATTACAGATAAAGATTATTTTTTCTTAAAAAACAAAAAGAAAAAAAGATTGCATTTGTTTTCTGCCCCATTCTGTAATTTGCAAAGGGCTCCTTCCTGGTTCACAGTAGGCTGAGAAATTGCAGCAGTGCTTCTCCGCTTTGGAGGAATGCGCCTGATAGTCGGTGATGTCAGCGAAGGAACCGTAGATCACAGTTTGGACAGGAAATATAGCAACAGCAGCAAGTGAGTGATTTTGCAGAGAAACTGGTGATACTTTTTCTATTTTTTTTGGCTTTCTTTGCAATGTGTGTGCATATGTATCGTTGTGTGTTAGGTGTAGTGTTTCTGTGTGCATTAAAGGAAATGAGCGTGTGTGTGTGTGTGTGTGTGTGTGTGTGTGTGGTCGTGTATGTTGTGCAGAACTGATATAATAGTAGGAGTGTATGTTTTTGGTGGTGTATTTCATTGGTGTGGGTAAGGTCAGGCCCTGCGCTCTACTGGCTGTTGCAGACACACTTCACTCCCAGCTGACACAATGGGAAGTCTGTTGTCCATGTGGTAACTGATCAGGTGGCTGACACTCGAAAACCGGTGGTCTTTTGTACGGACCTGAAAAAAGAAAAGGGGAATAAATTAGAGTAAGCTTCAACACCAATATAACCCTCCACTCTGAAATCTCTGTTATGAATTTGATCGTTTCGTGACATACCACTCCTTCTGGGTCAACGAGCAGCAGGTGTTTGGGCTGACCACCCTGCTGTCCCGTGAGGACGTACTGCCCAGGTGTGGTTCCAGACTCCCGCACCAGGAAGTCTCCATCTCGGGTCAACAGTTTCTCTGCTTCCTTACGACTTAGGCTCCCGTGGAACCAGATTTCAGACTGTAATTGCTGCACCATAGAGGGCACTGCTGTCACTGAGTTTGGGCCTCCATGCCCAGAAACCCCCAGGGCATCATCCAGTGGCTCTTGAAAAATCAACACACAGAAATGTATTATTTTGTATTTCACTGTGGATAACATGTTGTCCTGTAGGATCCCATAGCACTGTCTGCATTTCTGCACGACCGATAAATAGGGAAGTGAACCACATTGACTCTGACAGATGCTGCACACAGTTGTGGACTCTGCCGTGAAAAGCTTTATGTAGTCAATCAATAATCTTATACAAATTGCCCCTGTAATGGACAAAGACATTCTAATATCCTTATCTTCCTCTGAGGCTGACTTCTGTGGAGAGCTCCACTGCCAATTAGCATCAGTCATATGGAAATGTAAAATACAAACTGCTTTACTCATCTCACGAGCCCAATGATTAACCCTCTTTTCTTCTCACATGAAAGAAAAATAGCTGATTGCAATTGCCAGAAATTTTGGTCATCTTGATTACAACCCACACACATCACAAATTACCTTTCTTATTTAGTTTTCTCACAGGCTAATGATTTGCACTAGTGTTCAGGATTCAGTCCATTTGAACTTCACTTAGCAGATTTCCAGCAAAAACGCACAAAAAGACACTTACTCATGTCGAAAGCGTCTTTGTGAGCATTTCCGTTTGCTGCAGCTGGGAGGCGAGGTTTATCTACGTTGACGTACGAAGGGTCATCAAACATCTCCCGCCCACCTTCTTTGGCACCCACTAAGAAAAAACAAAATAAAAAAGGAAATAAGTAAAAGTTGCACAAACACAGGAAGAACTTTGCCACGTATTCTCACTTCCTTGCAATTCTAAGAATTTTATCAGGACTAAACAGGGCAAAAACGGAGAGAAAGTTTGACCAATTTCTCATGATTTAGCAACAAATAATATAAAGAAATATGTTAGTAACCAAAAAAGAAAAAAAAAAAGGACAGGAACGACAGATAAAGTCCAAAGAGATGCACACATGCAGGCAGCGACAGAGCTCACCTGGCAGGGGTGGCAGAGGCTGTTTATGAATGTCATTCTGACCCGGCTGTCCATAAGGCTGCAAACACAGAGGGGTACAAACAAATGCTGAATGCGTGCACCATGTGGGCATCCTCAAAAAAATGTTCTTTTCTGGCTAGTGAAATGATTACAATCTATTTATCTATCACTTAGGAATGACACAAGTAATTGATTAATTAATTAATTAATTTTTTTTGGGGGGGGGGGGGGGGTATGCTTGTCTTCCTTCTTTCATGTTAATATGCACGGTTCTCACCAGCGTGGCACCAGGCCGGGTCCTCATGTCAATCACTCCAGCAGGGGGAGGCTGTTTTCCAGGGAAATTATTATAGTATGGGACATCAGGAGGCGGAGCAGCCTCATCTTCTTCTTCCTCCCATGCAGAGCCATCAAATGGAGCCATTCTGTCACAGAGAACAGATACAGAAACAAATTATACGAGACAATATGCAAATACAAGCTCTTGGTTTAGGTTTGTGCAAGCGACAGTTACCTGTCATGAGGTGTGACCAGTTTCGGAGGGTTTTTTAGATACTGTTTAAAACGCAGTTCGAAGGCCTGACCAATGGTGCTGATGACTTCCTGGGCTAAACCCTCCGAACACTCCAGGATATGACATGCTGCAATAAGGAGGCACAAAAAGCTGATAAGCGGGCTTCTTTTGAAGGAAGCATGTGCTCCAACATACAAATACGTTCAGATACAGGTAGAATACAAAAGCACGTATGCATGTACATTTTTATTATGTGCGATGATGTAGGACACATGTAGCAGCTCTAATACATTTTGCACACTCTAGTTTTAACTCAGGAAATTACATAAGCAATAGGATGGCTTCTTTTTTTATAAGCACTGCATGTTAGAACTTTAATGTCAATAATCTAGCCCGAAGATTTTCACTTTCAGTATTAAACAGAGGAGTGTTTTTGCTTTTTCAGCTGAGAAATGAGCCATAAGTTAACTAATTTAGCTTGCAAACAAACTATGGGACTTCAAAAATAGACATTTGGTGGAAAATGTACTTCTGCCTTTTCTCTACACACTGGGTGTGTAATGTCTTAGCTCTAGCGGAGTATTTGGCAAATTCAAAGGGGAATAAACAGCTAATAAAGCTATTTAAGTTTGATTTACTTATATTAAGATTAAATTCAGTTCATACATTAATGAAAATGTTTGGTTATATTTGCTGAAAGTAAAAAAAAAAAGAGGACTAGTTGCACAGTGCAATGAAAGCAACTACTCTAACTCATGTATTAAAGGATCATTTTATCTACACTGGCAGCTGCTACCTTGGTGAGGCTGTCATTTTGCCACTTACCTCTCTGGTTGACTGGATCTTTGGCCACATATGCTACGTACTCAGCTGTATCCTGAGGGAGACCGACAAGGAAGACAGTCAGAATGGGAAAAATCAATAGGAGGGAAAAGTGAAGGGCAGGTTTAGGACAGAAAAGCTAAGAAGAGAATAAGAAGAAAGAGGTAAAGCGAAGACTTTGGTGTTTAAGCCACAGCAGAAGTTAAAAACTTACAGAGCTTAAAGAAAAGAGAGAGAAGATACGAAGTAAAGAGATAATGTCTGGAAAGAGGGACTGCAGTCCAGGCAATCCAGTAAGGCTGCAATAAAATGAGTGGTATTCAGAGCAATAGACAATGACAGAAGGCAAGGAGGAAGAGCATGCTGGCTGAAGAAAGATGGAAAAAGGCGAGAGTGAGATTTCAGCTGAGAAACAGGGTTTGGCTGACTCACTGGGTCTCCTCCAGAGGCGAAAGAGATGGACTGCATGTGATGATTGGCGATTATCTGTGGAGAAAGAGAGAGAGAAAGAGAGAGGGAGAAAGAAGGAGAGGGAGAAGGAGAGCACGTGGGTGACATGAAGTATGTGGGAAGTGAAATGAAAGCATGTGGATGAAAAGACAAATGTGGAATCATTACTGAGAAAAGTGCTCTTTCCTCCATTGAGCGCTATCAATTGCAGCGGAGATAAAAACTAAGTAGGGACAATGGATGGAACACCTTTTTAACAGTCTGCAACAACCACCCATGTTAGATCAATAACAGCATCAACACTTGCTAATGCTTCAAGCACAGAGTGTGGTCTGTGAGTCCTTAATTGTGATTTGGTATATGTTCTGCATGACATGTTTCTTCGCGCTAATGCGAATGCACTACACCACTGTATACCATCTCCCCAAAGATAAACATCGTGCAGCAGCTATTAACTCATTAGAGGTCTAAGAGGAGGATCACATCCTGCCTTGTGGTAAAGCAGGAATCAAGACAATGGTTAAGAGGGATTTGTGCAGCATCCAGAGTAAATGAGGCAAACAATGAGAAGCAGTTCCAAATATATATCGGGGCATCTCCTGAATATTCCAGGAGGTCACGATACATAATAGATATGGAAAAATACTGAGAATTTCTTTAAAAAAAATGATGTTTATATCACTGAGATTCAACCACCTTTAACATTTTAGTGAACTAAACATGTTTACACCATTAACAAGAAGCTGAAAGCAGTGGGAATGATTACAATGCAACTCTGAAGGCAAAGAATAAAAACATTTAGAATTTTTGAAATAAATCATCTGTAGATTGGTCTTCAAAAGTAAGAAAACATAACAAAATCCACACAAAAATTCCTCAAGCAAAGAGATCCCCAGGTTTTCTCTGCTTCGGTAAACTCCACAGGCTAAGTGCACTCAGGGTACCTGAAAACATGCCCCATAGCTACAACAGAGAGCTCAGACAATCAAGTGTATTTCTGACTCAAAAGCGAGATTACTGGCTTTCAAGGACAGCTCAACGGAATGCCTGGGTAGAGTTTGCGAAAACAGCAGCTTGAGGTTAGAGCTTCGTTCTAACCTGTTTGCAGTCAGAGGCCAGCAGATTGAGGCTGCTGGTCGAGATGGTGAGGCTGATTGTCATGCCTGCAAACTGTAAATTACTCTTTCCCAGGATGGACGTTAGACAGCGAGAAGAAGGCTGCAAAAGGAGAGAGAGCAGTTTTAGTAATAATCAAATCAAGGTGCCCAAACCAAAAAGCAACAGGACGTTTTGTTTTTTAAAAAAATTCAACAAAGCATGATAGTCCACTGAGTGCTCCCTGCCTCAGCATGACTGTGGGCATATGTGTGGAAATGCCTGTGTGTGGGAGTGGGAGAACAGCTGCAATTGTGAAAGTGATCCTGTCTCCAAGGCCAACTGCGACCAATTGGGAATAGACAGGACAGTTCGCATACTGTAGCCTGGGCCAAGAGCATCACACAGACCATGCCAGCACTATTGTGCCAGCATTATTGCGCCAGCACGTTTATCCAAATCCTCCTACTGTTCTCATGGCTTTCATCCATATTTGTTCCAAAATGTTTAGAGTGTGCAGTGAGAAAAGCAGGAGCAACAGGACAGGAAGCACATGCTTGGCCACATTAACCTCAGTCCTGCCAAATCAGAGGCACTAGACTAGTTTAATCTATTCTAGTTTATATCCTATAACTGTATTTTGTCTGCTGTGCTATACTGTCAGACATTCCTTGGTCAAACCCTGCTACAGCAGCTGAATATAGCCACCTGTTTTATAGACTGTTTGGGTGGATGTTTTTAGGTTTACAGGAATACTGTGCACAGACACTCGCAGTCTTTAAACAGCAGACTGGCGGCTGTGTCTGCTAATCTGTTGTGCTCCTTTGGCCTGACGCTGGCTCCACACAAGCTTCTACTCCACCTCTCCAGCCTCCCTTGTGACAACAGGGAGGGAAAAGAGAGATCAGAGAGTGACTGGTAATTACCTGTGAGTAGTCGGCTAACCACAGAAGTGTACAATCAGCCCAAATCAAGATTTGTGTGTGTATGTGTGTACTTGTAAAGCTATATTTGACGGAATCACTGACTTTTAGATCACTGGAGGAAAAGTGGGGACATTTCGGTTGGTCCTGATTTTTGTGTGTAGGTTAAGGTTATAATTAGGTTTAGATTAGGGATAGGCTCTTCTATGAAGATAAAGAGGCAAGGGAATGGATTAAGTCAGTGAATGTGCTCATAAAGATAGCCAAACAATAAATGTGCATGTGGTCCAGCTATACTCACGTTTTGGGGACCTAAATCAGTTAACAAAGACACATTATGGAAAAAAAGGAAGTGCCAAATGTGTAATGTTTATAGTTCAGGATCAATGTCATAACAAATAGGAAAAACTCCAGGTTATGAATGCAACTTAATGTAATGTCCTCTAAAATCATGTATACACGGCTCTTTGTGCATTTGTGTGTATACATGAGACTAAATAGCCCACTGACCACAGGGTGGACAACGGAGCTAAATCTAGCTCTTATCCAGAAAACTCTTCATAACGCTGTCCACTTAAGTCTTATAAATAAATAATGCTCTGTATGGGTGTGTGCTCCTGTATGTAGCGCCTACCTTTCTCCTGCGGGCTCCTTTGGCACCGGGTACTGCCTCACACACCACAGAGATAGCTTCCCTGAAAAATGAAAAACATGCATGTTTGCAAATGGCATGTAATTGACCTAAACACCTTCCCAGATTCACATTTATGGATATTAAATGAGATCTGGCAGCGGGTGATAGAATTTATCGTCCCTGGCGACTGGGCTCGTCTTTGCCACGGAGACAAACATCATTGCGGAAACCAGATGGAAACCACCAGGATTCCAGAACATTCTAATTTGGGGGCTCTGAGAGCGGCAGGCGTGTACATGCAAACACACACGGGCAGATGTAGTCAGATGCTAAAACAGAAAGAAAACAAGCCCCGCAAGAAAAATGGAGCGGAAGCGAGCGAGCGGGCAAAGGAGTAAATGCGAGGTGAGTGATGTATGTGTGAGCCATAACATTTTTCAAAGTGTAACCACACTTTTAACATCTCGCCCCCTCAGAAACAAAGCAGAAATGAAACGAGTGAAAGGTCAAACCTGCAGCCGATGAGCTGTGTGTAATCTCACCTGGTGACCTGAGTTCTGGTGTTGAAGTCCAGCGCCCGCATTGATTGTAGCACCTCCACGCATCCCATGTACTGCCCAGGAAACAGGAAGGCAAAACATTAACATTAGACATTTCCTACATCCTGGTCCCATTGGACCAAGGGAACACAACAGAGGAAGAAAGCAACAGTATCCTTTCCACATTACAGACTCAGTTTCTAAAAATGAAGGGTTTATATGTACACAAAAACAGCTTGGCAAGGGTGACGTGCAACTTTGCATTTAAGCTAGAGGCTACTGAGAATGTGCCAGTCACTTACCCGTACACTGTAGGAAACACCAGTGGTGCTGACCACATTGTCTGAGTGCAGCCAGCCACGGGTGGGCTTGTTGACAAAGGAGCCATGGCGCGTCCACTCGTCTCCTCCCAGCTGCCCTCCTTCCACCCGTGCCCTCCTAGACACCCCTCCTAGCCGGTTCATGTCCTGCAGAGGAGGTCGGGGAGGGGGAGAAGGAGCAGTTAGAAGCGAAACAGGGTGATGAAGTGGTGGGGAGGAGCTAGAGTTGCTCCTGTCATCCCCAGAGGACTCAACAGGTGCCTGAGGTGCCTGAGCTCCCTGTGATTTGCTTGAGGCCTTGAGTCCTGGGAGAAGAGTAGCTGAGACACCCAGACGAAGAGAGCCCATTCTGGGGAAGAAGGAGCAGAAGGTGGTGGGGCTGTTCTCAGCTTGTTGGGGAGAGGAGGGGGGCAAAATGGGAGTGAGAGATGAGGAAGAGAGAGAGGAAGGTAAGCCAGGGGAGGGTGTGAGGGGGGTGACAGGACTGGAAGGAGGAAACGATGATGGATTGGAGTTTGTTTCGTCAGTTGAGCTCAGTGATTCACTCCGAAAATGGGTGTATTTTGTTTTCTCCATAATGAATTGAATCATAATGAATCTGCAGTGTCAGTTTTTATATCCGTGCAAGTCCACACAAGCTCTTGTGATTCAAAGTCTCTTTGTCTCAGTATTCAAAGTTTTTCTCTGAAAGGACAAACAGCCATCTGTCTGTCTTGCTCAGTGTAAGAGCTGCATCCATCTGTCTGGTTGTGTGTCCTCCACTTGTTTCCAGGCAGCCAAAACCCAACTGCTTTAAAAACGGCTTTATCCACAATGAAAGCAGTATGAGCAAAAGCACAGAGGAAACGTTGGGTGCCCCAGTTAATGGTAAAACACAGACAAAAAAAGCTTTTTAGTGCACCAGTGCAGCTCATGTTGTCATGAGTTCATTTTGAAATTTACTTGAGTGTTTTCTGAGTTCCCAGGAACTGATGAATAGCTTCTTAGCTGTCCACAGACTGTTGCTCTTGGTGTTTTGCCATGATGTAAAACAATATCTGTGACTATCTTGTCCCAACTTAATAGCCTCTGAGTGAGGCCCAGTAATTCAGCTGTCACCAGCACCATGAAGAATCAGCACAAGTGATTGTCTCTCTGAACACCCCCTCATGTGTATGTCTTACTGCTCTGGGGGGTGCGCATTTCTATGTGATGTGTCTACATGCATGAGGCAGTATAAACCTTGCCGGCCTACAATGCTTCTTTGATTATCTGTGTATGTTCGTGTTGGCATGCGCTTGTGCGTGCACGTGTGAAGCAGCTCCCCTTGGCAGCTCTATCCTGCTTGACACGGGCCCATAAAAATCCTATTAGCAGCCAGAGAGGGGATTGCAAGGAGGGCCGTGCACGCTAACGCGGCAGCGACGCACACATTATACACAGCCTCAACTGGTCGATACGACAGCAAGCACCTGCAGAGCTCAATGAAGCCCAGAACTGCTAAAGAAGAGAGAGGAGGCTTACTGATGTATGGCTAGTCTCCAACTCTTGGTAGCAGCACACTTTCTTTAACGCCTACTTTTCACTCCCTCTCTCTCTTCCTCCAAATGCTTTCATGTCCTCTCTGAATGGCCCTCGCTCTCTCTCTCCCTGCTTCTTCTTCTTCTTCTCTTCTCTTCCAGATTACCTCTGGCGCAGGCGCCTTCCCTTTCTCTGAACTCTTTCCTCCCTTCTCTCTGTCTCCTCTCTTATCCTGGAAGTCTTCTCTCTTCCTCCACACTATGTGCTCCGCCAGCCTCTGTCTCTCCAACGCCTCCGCCCTCTCCCGCGCCACCACTTCCTCTCTCCTCTTCCAGATGATCTCTCGCTCCCCCTCTCCCCCTCCCTCGTCTGCTCGCCCGTTCTCCAGGCTGTCCCGTTTAACAGTCCCTCAGTCGAAAAAAATTAATAAAAATTATATTGAGCCCTGTCTTTCTGCTTCCCTTAGCTTTAGGATTATAGATGGTTAAAGGCTAGGCATGGTAACCTTTGACACCAACAGAAACCCTAAAGACAAAAAGTGAAGTACTTAAGACTGCACTGGCAGAGTTGAATCTGTTCCTGACTGATGTTCCTGATATGGCTAAAACAAGTGAGCCTGTCTTGTTTCAAGTGTGTTCCCTAAAACTGGCCACATAGGGTGTTGATTTTTTTCTTCCTGGAGCACCATTAGATAGCGGTAGTTTGAGTCTGAGATGCTGCCTGTGTCTGGTACACTGACACACACTGCAGTAGCACGGTGGTGATGTAACACTGAAGAATGTAGGTCATTGGCTGATAACAACTACCGGTGGTCTTGTTGTGATGGTAATGAGACCTGATTGGTCAGGTTTGAACTCCCAACCCAGGGTTCCCTGAATGGTGCTGAGGCTCACCAGTGTTCAACATGTAGTCACTCGCCCAGCTGGAAATGCTCAATCAAAACTGCTGTTAGGCTGATTTCTCTATGCACGGCTGTTCTCACCCTGTAACTTTATTACGGCCTAGTTCAAATAGCAATCGCAGAACAGAGTTATTTACCTGAGAGAAAAATATTGACACTGTCACAGATGATATGAACGAGCCAAGAGTTATATTCCTTCCTTATCTAAGGCAGGGCTTATCAAGCAGCAAGTAAGCTCTCTCTACTGTACAGACACCATCTCACATCTCATAGTCTGCATAGTCCAATCTAGAAGGCAAACAACAGTCTGTTTACATTAACAGTCTCTCACAAACCGGAGCCCTACAATTAAAACAGTCTGCAACAGTTTGACCTCAGTAGGAGGCAAAGCTACACCTACAGTCCAGCAGTAAACTGGCTGGCTGACCTACAACTTAGTGCTGCTGAGGCACTAGTCATACTTACAATCTGTTGACCTTTGCTCGCTCAAAGGAGAAGGTTTACACCCACCTTTTCCACAACACATACAAAAGTCTGTAAAAGTGGCACCAGCGTTTCAGTAATGCCAAGCAAAAAAGGTTGATTATTTATTTCCTCCTCACACTAAGATTTCAGAACTTCATTCTGCCTGAAGGACAGCCCGCAAGCTGGTGGTGGGCGCTCAATGCATGGCAAAGGAACAGTCGCCTACACCAGTCTAGCACCACAGAGGGATTGTCTAGCAATTCTAGCTAGTCCTCCATCTGGTCTTGGCCAGAAAGCACCATGGAGGATCCAGTCATACTTATGAACTGCAAGACAGGCTGGGACGATCTCCAGAAAGCTGTAAAGCATCTAATAAAACCAGAACTTAGTCCGTAGAGATGAATAGCACTTAAAAAGGCAAACTATTCAACCTCAGTAGACTTGCTAACACTGGAGAGAAATTCAGGTGCTGTTAAAAAAAAGGGAGCTGCTGAAATGCTCTATGGGCAGAGTTAACCCTGGCTCTTCCCAGGGATGTTCTAGTGCACCGAACACAGTGTAGGTCAGGTGACTGCAGAGGAGATGACCCTCTACAGGAAGAGAAATCCTGAGTCACCTAGAGACAAACAGCAAAAGGAAAAGGCTGTGACAAACACAGCTAATGACTGGTAATTGGTGGCCTTGGGGCCACGCAGCTGTGATATGTACAAGTGAAATCAGTACTGTAATCTAATTCATCCAGTCATTTCTGATAAGAGCGCATCAGTTTGACTGATGGAAATGGTAGTTGTCATTAATAAATGTGAGATCGGGACAGGCTGGACGGAGATGAGTCGTACAAGGCGAACACGGAGAATTGGGAGGGGGAGACAGGTGACCTGAAACAACCCTGATTCCCGGAGCTTGCCGAGCTCCGCAAAGACAAGGACTGTCTAGTAGAGAAGAAGGGAAACAAAAACTCTAAAAACTGACACAAACAATGAACTAATCTTGTTTTATCAAGTAAATATATACAATTACCAAACGGCACAGCACCAGTTTAAAAAGATAGGACAAGGAAAACCAACTTTACATCTTGTTCTGTCTGCAGCTGCTGCCCGTTGCTATGGCAACAGACATTAAAAGAGATGCCTGCAGAGGATATATACTGAGAAGTCCTGACAACAGCAGAAATCTTCAGACAAAGAGATAACCGCTTTGTCAAATCACATTGCAAGCAATTAGTAGCTCCATCAAAGGCTCCACATTAGAGCTCTTTTTTTTCATCCAACAGGAGAAAAACTACAGACTCCTAGAAAGATCAATATGGTTCAGGAAATGATCAAAGTTTGGCTGGCATCCCGCCAGCCATAAAACCGAATCAATGTTGACATCCGATGTCGGTCGCTTGCACCGACTCCGACTAGGGCATGTAAAACTGACACTGTTTTCAAAGAATAATAATCTATTTTCTAATAACTGTATAAACAAGAATTTCACCAAGAATTAACATCAAAAAGACAACTCATGTTTAGAAAACTTGCATAAAAACAACCTGAATATTCTGTGCAGCAGCTAACAAAGATTAGAATGATTGTATAACATCCTGCAGAGTAGATCCTACGCTCATGAAGGATAGGAAAAGAAAATAGAAAATCACAAAGGGAGTCTGTATTTCCAAAAAAAGAAAAGAAAAAGTAATTAAACTGTTCTGTATAAAGTGAGTCTTATCGATTTCCCTAAGTGTTTTAATGAATGGCAAAAAAACAAAACAAAAACCGAAGTAGTTCCTTTTTTGGTTTATAAAGCATGCAATTGATAATCCACGGTGATTCTCCTAAAGCTAGGTTCCGTATTCACATAAGAACCACATTAATGTTTAAACGGCCACAGCTTGTCCGATCATTCGTCCTCTCCTTCCTCTTCCTAGCTTTCCCTTCGTCCACTCCCCGAAAAACGTGCTTCTCCTCTGATCCGCTCTTCCGCTCGATTAATTCACAAAGTCACTGCCGGCAGCTCCTCTCCATCTATCCTCTCCTCCGTTTGGCTGCCTCCTCTTTTCGTCCCTCCTCTCACTCTCTCTCTCTCTCTCTCTCTCTCTCTCACTCTTTCAGCAGATGGTGAAATGGCAGTGTTGCCAGGATGGATGATGGTAGTCCTTCATTGTGCTCCTCTTCTCCCCTCACGTCTGTCTCTCATCCCCACTTTCCTTCCACCTCTGTCTGTCTGTTAGAGGCACAAGCACACTGTCTGTCCTCCCCTCCTCCCTGTCTGGGTGGGTGATGCTGCCTCCCATTCTCAGTCTCTCTCTTTCATACACACACACACAACCGCGCCACAGCCTGTGCCCTCCCCACCTTCTTTTCTCCCATGCTACCTCCTTCCTGTTTCCTTCCCTTCCCCCCACCTCCTCTCTGCAGCCAGAGTCATTTAGCAGTATACATGTGTATGCACAGAAAGATGCTGCACTTCTACTCAGAAATGCACACACTCCAAGGAGAGATGGAGATGGGGATGGGGAAGGAGGAATGAAGGGAAGGGAAGAGAAGGGAAGGGATGGTGGATACATGTGTTTGTGTGTGCATGTGGAGGGTGGGCTGTTCATGTTGGGTATTCAACGCTCCTCCCTTATTCATGTTTGGTAACCTGAGAAACACAGTTAAAGAGTGAGGGGAAGAGAGTGAGAGAGAGAGAGGAAGGATGGATATAGATAGCCTCTGTGTGCTGTGACATGAGGTCACTCTATATAACCTTGATAAAAGTGGACAAAGTGAGGGGAAAAAGGAAAGCAGACTGCACTCGCATGATGATAAATATTTCCAATGTTACTACATGACTACAGCACTCTAGGGGAAAAGACTGGAAGACATAAAGCAGAAATCCCACAGATTGGTCTTGACATTTGAGCGCATCTGATGAGAAGGCAGTGTTGCGGAAAGTAGAGGAAACCACACATAGAGTGACACAGGAACCCGGCAGAGTGGATAGCAGAGTCCTCAAATGACACCCCAAAGAGTCCCCGCAGTACCAATTTTCACCACTACACCATCATTGTGAGCTCAAGCAGTGCACTCAAGGATGTGAAGGTTCATAATGAGACAACTGCAGACAGCTAGCATTAGTCATCATACACAGTGATCTGATTGGTAGTGATGGGCATGATTGGCGAAGAAGACACCCTCCACCGCCCAGAACCAGCGAAACACACGATACACTGTGGCTTAGGGTTGACCTAATCGAACATTTTGTGCTCCCTTATTAGATTGAGTGAATTAACAGTTCAGGTGCCATCTTGAATTTACATTAAAAAGATAGCAACCACACTGAGCTGACAGCTTATTCAGTACACCCAACTAAAACTCATTGTACGATCTACTGTACAATATAAAGCACCTTGAGGCAACTGTTGTTGTGTTTTGGCGCTAGATACATAAAATTGAATTGAATTGAAAACTACTGCAGTTCAGCCAGTTTCTTCTCCATGGAGCCGCAACCTCCAAAAATAACCAAACATATCCATCTGAAAATATAGATATGGGTTTTTTAGCTCATAAAGGTACGATTTATCTCACAGCTTCCAACTGCATTTGTTTTATTTGGGTGCAACTAATAAACTGCAGAGGAAGTAAAGTTAACATCCCATTCAAACCACAATAAATTTACATGCACAGGGCTGTACAATTACTGAAGCACGATTTCAAAATGACTTTAGTTTCCAGTTCTTTCTTGCAGGTGAAAACTTGTGCAATATTAAAGATAGCAAATGAGGAGTAAAAAAGGAGGGGCGTGTGATTTTTCTGCATCACACTGTACTGCTTCTTAGAAGGCTGCGCTTTGTTGAAACATCTCTTAAATAAGGTTTTTGTTTTATGTTGCATATGCTACTTGGAAACCCTTTTAAATGGGTCAGAGAACATTCCAGTTTGTTTCATATCAAAGCCTGAAACGTGACACTTTCATAACGCTCGATTATAATTTCATGAAAATGGAAAGGAGGCATCTTAATTGGTGAAATATTGCACACCAACTACAATCACTCTTGTGTCCACAGTATCTTTGAGAGCAATTTTATTTTATTCTTGGTGTAATTGTGCAGCCCTGAAATTACAGTGCTTTAACAAATAATGCTTATTTTACACATATGCCCACCAGGGCTGGATGCGAGAGTCTGTTCATTTCTATATCATATCAGAAATTTAGAAGCAGCAACTCCTTTGCCACTGTGGCACGATGTGTTTTTTTGATCAGCTGCTTGTATCATTTTAATGCCTTACCATATATTCCATCGGCCAGCACAGGCAGCGTGTGAGTCTGTAGCCCTAAAAACACCAAGGTGCACATCAACACACAGTACACAAAAGCATACACAGTCGCAGACAAGCACACACGCACACAAATCAAAGAGCAAATTACAGCGTGCTCCAACCAGCGCCCTTGCAGCCACTTGACTTCCAGCATGCTTTGCTCCCAGCATCAGCTGTGGAGAGAGTCATGGGACCTTCTTCATATCGAGCACACAGACACACAACACTGACACAGGGAAGAGGCCGGGCGATACTGAGAGGGATAAAGTAACGGAAAGCGAAGGAAGGAGAGAGGAAGAGTGAAAGGAGAAAGGCAGAAATCCGCTGTGCGTGTTGAAACATACCCTGTGGAATGAAAAGAATCAACTCATAGGACTGCATGTGTAGGTTGTTTGTGTTTCAGCTTGCCCAGCGCGAGTTAGCAAGTGTGAGTTTAGGTGTTCTGCGCCTGCAGAAGTCTGTGGAAACTGCAGCTAGTCAGTGTTTATTAGATGAAACAGTCGGAGACAGACTAAGAAAGAGCTCTGGATCTAATGCACACGCTGCAGGGCCACATCTGCAGTCTGCTCATACACTGTATATGTGTGTGTGTGTGTGTGTGTGTGTGTGTGTGTAATGTGATTTGACCCACCTCACTTATCCTTATTTGAACTAGTCAAAAAAAATAAATTAGCAAAGATGAGTAAACAGGGCCTCGATGCTGACATTTTCTCTTGGATTCTTGCCAGAGATGCTGACTAACATCAATTCCCATTATCAAGGCAAGACAGACAAGAGTCGAGTAAAGAATGAACAATAGAAGGGAGAGAGGGAGGAAGCGTAACTCACACGGGAAAGTCTCAAACGTAAACACAAATAAGCAGGCACACTGGAAAAAGGCAATCAAATTTTCAAAAATTAGGCTGAGGGTGAACATTAGATTAGCCACGGCTTCAGCAGGAGTACTTTCTCTCGGCTTAGTAGCTCACTACGCACACAGCAAACATGTGAGCTGGCTATTTTGGGTTGTGCTTCCACCACCACCACCACCCCTCTTCTAACCACACTCCCACATCTCTATCTCCTTCCATCATTCTTTTCCTGCCACCACTTACTGCTTTGCTCCACTTACGACTTCCACTTACAACTTCCTTCTCGGTTTAACGGCTTACTTGTCAGAAACTGCGGTGTTTCTACACCGAGGTTCCAGCTGAACCTTTGAACATTGTCTGGCGTAACCTTTAGTCCTCCGTAGCAGCAAGTATCGAAATTCTTCAAGGGTTCAAGTTTGCATGAAATACTTGGGTCAGGGTTTTTTTTTTTTACACAAACATACGTTTCCGGATTTAAGTCATAGCTGTGCAAACTTTGTGCAGTTTGCTTTTGCTCAATTAACAAAAGTTCTGATCACACAGCAAACTGGGGTGAACATCTGAAAGCGAAGTGCAAACGCAATTTGATTCAAACTTTATTTTACTGGACAACCACACCACTTCACCCATTAAGACTGTGTCATCTAATTTAAGTACATGTTGCTGAGTCGCTGCTTTTACTGTTATTTTAACAAGTTTCCAAGTCGATTTATTTTAGTGCTGTGTCTTTAAACATTGCTTCATGTCCAAGTGTATCTGAATAATGTTAACCAGTGGCTTCTGAAAAGTGCATGCTGAGGAGCGGATACACAGAATAATCAACGCTACAAAACAATAACAGCTAGGAGATTTTAACTTGACCCTAAAGTGACCCTAAAGAGTTACTTCAATACTATTAACACTAAGCTGAAGTAAGATGTGGGATCATTCCATCTAAAAACATCACATTTTCTGCTCAGCCACCTGTGATTTGCCTGAAAATGTTACAGTTTAATTCGGACATAAATGTGTGATTACTGGGAAATGTTAACCTTGCAAAAGACAACTGGTGCACATTTCTAAACGTTATATAGCTGTATTCCACAATAAGATCAATTAAAGATGCAGAATCCCTTTTAAAATGCAATTACTACTCACCGAAATGAAGAAAATGCTATTTTTATTCAGATTTTGTGATGATTGATCAAATATGATAATTATGTTAAGCTGTACCCAGCAGAGAGTCTTCCCCAGATAGTACAAAATTCTGGAGTTTCTTGGAGTACAAGAACTTTACTTAAAACTGAGAAAATAACTGTTAAATATATACATATTTAGCCTGCTTTGTGGGCATGAACATTCAGGCTTATCATTATGCACTTTAAAATATACTGAAGACCTCCGGTGAAGCGAGCCTGAAGGAATCCTGATCTGCAAGAAGAGACACCGTTTGAAAATGCAATCTCAGCTTTCTGAGTAAAGAGAGACAAACCACAATAAAGACACAAACAGACTTTCAAGTTAGATACGTGGCACCACAGAGTCACTCTGCTGTAAAGCGCTGCATATAAAAATGCAACAACCAGAGTCTCATACAGAATTCAGAAAAACCATCAGCAGCCATCACGCTGCTAATGAAATTCCGCCGAAGCTGCACTAACTTCTGTTTTTTAGCATCGCACGGGACGAGATGTTAATCAAACTGTGGCTCACGCAGTGCGCTGAGCACGTCGCGCTAGACTGAGCACCGCAGGAGGAAACGCAGCTGAGACTCGGCTCTATTGTATGAAGGCAGTGACGGACAACCACATGCTATGGCCTCAAAAACAAACTCCTACAGTTGGTTTCCAGAATGCGCTCATACACACCAGGAAGTAGAAAAAAAAAACGCGAACAAACAACCCCCCTCCCCACATGGTCGGAGAGACAGACAGATAGAGTACATGAGCCAGACAGAAGAAACCTGAGAAAAACACATCCTCACAGGTCAAGACACCCACACAAAAAGCGTATGTAGTGTCGACAGTCTCGAAGTGTTTATAAGTGTTTATAAGAGCTTAGCACCTCAGCACTGTGTTTTGTCAATAGTGATGCACCACAGGCCGAAATCCAAGTCTAATATCTGCGGTAATATTTGCACTGCTGACAAAAATCGAATTCTTTATTTTTGAATTGGCTGTGCGTCTGAGACGCACGGACTCCGTGCACAGCTGTCAAGCTGAAACCGCTGTAACAATCAAGTGTCACACCTCCCGTCAATCAAGGCGAAGGCTTTTACCGGTGACCGAGGGGTTTGAAGGGAATTGGACAGATCCAATTTTAATCAAGTGGATTTTGGTTTACGTTGGAGTGTGATGGAGTGGCCGAGGTGCTCGACTTTGGCTGACAGTTTGTGTCCCAGACTGTCCTCCTGCCTGTGCTGTGTTTGTTTACGTGGGTCTAAGACGCACACGGCCTATTTGTCAGGCTCCTGACATGTGTCTGAATCTACCGCTTCTTGGGATCAGATGTTGACTGGACCTTCCCTCGGCCTCCATTTCATCGGTGGAGATAACTTGAGTCATATAATATCGTGTCAGCGGCTGCTGGTCTGAGCGGTATGGTTGACCCTGATAACAGCACTGAGCCCACTGCTTTCAGCTACCTCAATCACAGCACATAGCCTTGAGTCTGCTTCTATAATAGTCTGTCTGCCCTTCACTTGTTTACCGCAAACTTTAACTCTGTCACACTGACCCTGTTTTACACATCTGAGGTGCGTTTTGGTGACCGTTCTCCATGGATGCGCACAAAAGGGGTAACATTAAGTAAGCTTTTTTTAATGTCTGACTTTGTACAGATTTGCGAGTGGGTTCGTGTGTGTACTGATAGCTCCTAAGGCTTATCTCACTGACACTTTATAGCCTGAAGCAAATCAGGCAGATTTCAGCAAAGCCAGGACAGGCTTTAGTCCCTAAAGCAAAAATAAACACAAATTTATTAAATAGTGAAGGAGTAGTGAAAAGTATCTTTCATAATAATCTCCAATGTGATGGGGAAAAAACTTGTTCTGGGTGCAAGAGTCCTACACCTTTTTTTCCGCTTTTATACAAAAGAGGGAAAGTAAGAAGGTTGGAGAAGACGACAGCAGCAAAAAGTTGCCCCTTTATACCAAAAAATGTCCTCAAATAACTGTCTTATTTTGCTCAGGTCTAGTTTGAGTTTATTGGCGCCTCTTAAAAAGAAATGGCATGTGAGTGACCTGTTTTCTGTTGTTTTTGCTCGTCCAGAGGACACAATGATGACTTCTGATCACTTTCTCTTATAAACATTTTATCAGAGGCTCCAACAACAGCTCACTTAGGTTTCAGGTTTTAATAATAAAACCTGGCAACACACACACAAAGTTTGAAAGCACAAAGTTAAACATTTAGTTAACTCGTGCACGCCCCAGTCTAACCATTTACATATTTCTTACAGTAACCCAACAGGCTCGACTGCACCGTGGCGTAACATAACAACGAAACATTGAATTGTCCGGCAGAACTATGTGTCCCCACAAATTTAGCACATAATCAGTTTCCTCACACTTTTCATACGTGCTATAGCTGACGCACAGCACGCAGAGACCGCACCATGCCCACAAAAAGTGTGGGCAACTTTAACGAGCAACTTACCAGCTCTGTTCCTCCCTTTCCCTTGAATGCCCCTCCTGCCCACCAAGCTCTGTTGCTGCTGTTGCACAAATTTCAGCTTAATTTCATATAACAGGGCAAAGGGTCGAAAGTTTTGTCCGCCGGGATCCTTGTATATTTGATGCTTAACTTCATAAAAGAAGACTCTAAACTTCTTCTTTCCTCTCCCTTTCCGTCCCTGCCTCCTCCCCCTACCTCCCCCTCCACGATCACGACAGAAGTCACTTCCGCGAACAACGCAGCGTCATCCGGCTCCTCTCTCTCTCTCTCTCTTTCTTTCTCTTCATTTCCCCCACTCCCGTGCGAGTGTGTGCGTGCGTACGCGCGCGCGTACCATTTTGCACCTGGACCACTCAGTGTAGGTTGCGCAAAAGTGGAAACCCTGACCGCCAGCCATAAGTCTGCAGCTGAACATGTACTTTACCGTAGATAAATACAGCGCAAGAACAGCTGTTTTACGCCTGAAGTTTTGCTTTTTCCAGCATTTAGAAAGAGACCGCGATGACCCGCATCCGCTACCAAAACAAACCATCAGCATCAGCTCAGGGCATAAGCTGCTGGCCCCCGCTTTGAGGTGTTATTACCGCAAAGAAATTGACATAACTACATACGCACTGTCGTCCACATATGTTTTAAACACGTTTTTGTGTTGTCCATACATGTCCATACATTTGAATATGATTCTCGTTTCTTTGCTTTTCTTTTTTTAAAGCAGTTTGGTGATGAGATAACTTTCTTCAGGCCGCAGCCTTATACCACCAATAAGTAAACATGGCATTGTGCAAGACGCTAAAGCCCAAGAACTAGATCTTTACCACAGATTGTATGCATAATACACATATTATCACGTACGAAGGCAAAGGAGTGGCTGAATTCTACAGTTTCAGAACATGCTGATTCAGTGGATCGGTTCATGCGTTGGTGCACTGACACGTACGCTTTTTTTCTTTTTTCCCACTGAAGCATGTAAAAATGTACCCGTGAAGCAAGTTTGCCCTTATTTGACTCAAATGCATTCCCTCCAGGAAGCAAAACGAATATAGTTGTGCTTGGATCTAAGAATGTTGTGCTTGCATCTCAGAATTGCCCATTCACGTAATCATTTCTAGTTTTATATAATTATATGATAGACCATCACATAATTGTATCACACAAAGCATTTTTATTTTTCACGTTGATAAGGACTTGTTCTGCAATCCCAGTCTGCTGAGTAAGATAAGATAAAATAGCTGTTATTACTCCTACATATGGGAAATGGGCATTATTACAGCAGCAAAGTAGACAGATAATAATAACTGGAACAATAATAAAACAATAGAATACTTTATTATTTTGTAGGTCATATGATCTGATAGAAAAACAACACATAAATCAAGCGTTGTACGCGCTCTCGTTAAGCGGACATAAAGGTACAAGGAGTTACGTTGAATGATCAGTGGTTAAATTGATTAATTTTTAATGAATTCAGACAGACAGAGTATATCTTAAACCGTCGATGTGTTTGAAGGCAGTAAAATGCTGTGCGCGAGAATCAATTCGTCTCTCACTTCGGTTTAATATTTCATCCACAAGCAGACAAAACTGTTAAATATATGCCAACATGCTCCACCCACAGGCGAAAAAGGTAATTATGAGTTTAATAACAGCATTTAGGTTTGGTGGAGTTCACTCCTCCAGTCAGCAGGGGCGCACGAGTGACAGTAATCTATTTTGAATCGGGCAAAGGAAGGAGTGATTCTCCGTCCTCTTCCGGGTGGTGGTGCAGCAGTAAAGTTATGTTACTAATCGTTTGGCTGACACTTGTTTTTAAAGTAGATAAGCGACATTTATTACTCCTCATTGACTGTACTGATTCCGCCACATCTTTAAATGACTTTAGTGTACATTACGTGCTGGTCGTTAAGATCCGCCTCCTGAAATATGATTGGCTATCGTAGTGTGGTTTTAAGGTCACGTCATACCTTGAGCGACAGCTCGAGCTGCAGCTGTACCAACCGGTGATAGGGAGCTTAGCACGGACATATACAGCTGAGGGGTAAGTTCCCTCGGTTTTAATGAGATTGGTTATCAAATAATAAATGTAACACCCGGACTTTTTCCTCACACTAAACATATTCGTCGAGAGATATCGACAGTAGAGACAAAATTGAATGTGCACATCTACTTAAATTGTACTTCTTTATTTTGGCATAAGTAACCTAGCGAGGAGACTTAGAGTTAGCTAAGAATTTACTTTCAGGTGTTACACACGCTCACACACTTGTGATATTTGCCTTGTGTTTCAGTTATTTTTTGGTATGGCCATAAATGAATATGTCTGAGTTCACTTTATTTTCTCCCCGTTAGATAACTTACAAATGTTACGCAATGCAAACTATGTAAGCAGGTGCAAGGCAGTTGTGTCAAAAAGCGAATACTAATGTTTCTACGTTTTTAATGTCTAATATGGTTTCTTGTGTTGGTTAATAGACTGTAGTCAACGGGATTTACGGAGGGGCTAAAATGAATTATTCCAATCTCTGCACTCTTTTCCAGATCTCTCTTGAAAAACTATTAAGAAAAAAACAAACAAACAAACAAACAAAAAACACCCAAAACACTTTTTACCTTATACTTTGTCACTTTGACTTGATATCGTCCATAAGACATGTGTTGGACAGATCATAGGCCAGCTAGTCATCTACAACAGTTTACCCCTAATCAATTCTTGGCAAATACCAGAAGTCACTGTTTGCTTTATCCTTCTGCAACTGTGACTCCCAGGCTGCTCTCCAAACCACATGCACAATGTGAAGCTTAACATACAAGACACCTAGAAGTATCATTAAATGCCTGCTTTGGATCTGTTAATCCCTTAACAGTGGATTTAAGTACCATTATTTCTCTTTTTAACACATTTGTGTAATATAGATGTTTTTGCTTTGTTATCACAGAGTTCTATTTTGTCAGCAGTTTGCTAGCGTTTCAAACACTGGATGGAAAACGTGTTTTTCATCTGCATCAAATGATTATCTACCTTAAAAGACACAAATTATTAAAACTATTAAAACAAACTGTCACCATCTTATTGTTAATGATGCACACAGGACTACTGCAATTTAGTTATATACAACTGAAAAACAGTTAATACACACATTTAAATAGAAATAAAACAGTTTCATTAGCAACCAGTGACTTTTAATCATTCAAGTGTTTTAAATACAACTCTTTTCTTATTTCAAGTTCAACCACTTAACTCCAATTTAAAGCCTTATCAAAAGACCTATATAAATAAATAGCCGATTTAAAAAAAAAAAAAAAAAAAGAGAGACAGTCAGTGTTAAGGAAATGCAGAAGAAATGCACAAATTATTCACATGTTAACAGTACACCCTTCCTCTTCCAGAGATACCTTCAGCTAAGGGACACACTATGACAGAGAAGAGGGTCTGAACAACAGCGAAGCCTTTTCTGATGTTCTGTGTGGATTCATGCTGATGTAAGAAACATTTCTTGTCACTGTAAATGCAGCAAAGTAATACAGATGCTATATTAAAATGCACAAATATCTGACAAATTACAGGGAGATCTTTAATATTTGACCTTAATATGGGGTGCATTTGTTTCCTCTGTTATGGTATTACAGAAATCACCGTTTGTAAGACATGCTGGCTTTTCCTTTAATTTGTGGCCCATCTGCATATTAACAGTTGAGCATACTGCACACTGCATTCCATATTGCATATGCTTACATACTATGCTAAAGAGGTCTTATTGACTCGATAGGTTTTTGACTTTGCTGAGTGTTGATAAACCTAGTATAAATTTGTAGTAAGAAGTACTCAATTAATTTGTTTCCATTGTTCCCAGCTTTTCTTTTCCGAAGCTGAGTAGAGCAGTGGTGCGTGTGAGGAGACTGGCAGCTCATCTCAGCAAGGCAACCATGTCAACAAACCTCCAGAGCAACAGTTCGTCTTCTGCAGCCAACGGGGATGCTCCTACTGCAGCCATTCTCATCATTGGAGATGAGATTCTTAAGGTGCTTTTGGTGTTGATAAAGTTTGTGCCTTGTGTGGCTTTTAAGCTATACGTGTGTGACAGCACCCAAATGAAAATCACTGGGAGTTTGTGCAATTGAGGAAATCAATATAAACTGGGTTTTTTGTAATAGAAGTAGGAGCTTGCATTGTGCAGTGTTTAACATATACCGTCATCTGCATCCCTATGTGTTTGGACCTCTATCCAGTCTCTGATGTGCATTTCATGACCTCAGGGGGAGAAAACTGCGATGGTTATGTTATGTGGCAGCTGTGGCTGTTTCTGAAATCACAAGCTTACTATTATTTTTTTTGACTTGACATGATCATGATTTAAACATGAAGTATTTGATTTTTGTCCAGTGTCACATCTCTCTGCCTGAAAATCAGCCTTCAGTCCTTGAATTTCATCAAGCAAGACCTTGGAGTTTCCTTTTCCTTTTTCTTTATTTTTTTGTGTTTCTTTCTTTTTTTTAAGGTTCTTGAATCTGATGTGCATGTGGGTGTCTCTTTCAGGGTCACACAGTGGATACCAACAGTGCCTTTCTAACTAAAGCGCTTAGGAAGCTTGGAGTGTCTGTGCAGCGCATAACAGTCATACCGGATGTGCAGGCAGTCATTGCCAAAGAGGTGGCCCTCCTTTCATCTCAGTATACGCACCTCATCACATCGGGGGGTATAGGTCCCACTCACGATGACGTCACCTTTGAGAGTGTTGCCATAGCATTCCACGAGGAGTTATATGCCAATCCAGACCTTAGCAAGCTGGTTGAAGAATTCTTCGGGGTTGGGGAGAAAAACAGTGCCGCTATGAAGCTGGCGATGGTGCCTCGCTCAGCAAAACTTAACTATGGAACTGACCCTCAGACTGGGCTAAAGCACCGCTACCCTCTGGTGAGTGAACTCGGTACAGAGGAATTTTTATAGAACACAAAGTTACTTCAAATATATCCAAGCTACATGGTGCTGTTCAACCCATAACCTTTCTTTAAGGTAAACAAAAGTGACGGTGTTTTCTTTAGAAGACAGATTGCAAACTAACTAGTTGCTGAAGGAGTGAAAATAGCTTCCTGCAGTGGTCAAAACAATAAATACTCTGAGCACACACAGACACCAGGCGTGAGAAGCATTCACACCTCTTACTCACAGGTCATTAAATTTGGACATTTTTCTCTTTAAGGTTAATATCTTTGGTGATTTATTAATGTGTTTCAAGTTGAGAAACATTAATGTACAGTATATTATTATTGAGAATTTACTATTGAGAATTTAAAATGAAACAATGAAGAACAGCCCTTAAAAAAAGTGCCCTGTCTCGGCAAAAGGTGGAGAAGGAGTTGGATACCATTCTCATGCTTGTTAGCTATAAATGGAACCCCAGACACCAGCCATTTATCTTAGCAAAAATAAATATCTGACATTTACAAAACTGTAAATCTGACCTCAATTATTAGCTGTCTCTGGGTTGCAGAGATGTGATTTAATTCCTGCATCATATTTCAATAGTTTCAACAATGATGACTCGAGTACCGCCCCACATCTTTTCTTATAATTTGATGTGTCTACCTTTTTCTCCCAGGTCAGTGTACGTAATGTGTACATCTTTCCCGGGATCCCATCTTTAATGGAGAAGGCCTTCAATGGGCTGGAGCATCTCTTTGCTGGTTCAGGGACCACCTTTCACACTCGCGAGGTAACTCCATAACCAAACCTGTTACTTCAAAATCCAGTCCAAGTCAGAATTAGTATACTTTTGTTTTTTTCTAATTAATTTTTATGTATTTATCTATTTTTTACTTTTTGTTTTTAATAGAGTTTAGTACTTCCTCTATATTTCTGATATTTCCTTGATACTTTTAATGTATTTTACCTTTTAGTTTACTTTTAGTTGAGTAAAATAAAGTTGATTTGAATGCAGTGTTTAAATAGTACAATTAAGTTTACCAGACATTAGCTTTTTTGTTTTTAGGTGTTTGTCGATGCAGATGAAACAGACATTGCACCTGTGCTGACCAAACTGCAGGCTGACTGGGGCCGAAAGGTGGCTCTTGGCTCCTACCCTGACTGGTTGAGCAACTATCACAGAGTTAGGCTGGTCCTGGACGCAGACAGCCAGCAGGAGGTGGACAAAGCCCGAATACAGCTGCTAGACAAGCTGCCCAAGGGGAGCGTGGTGCCCTTAGTCACAGACCCGGTGTCCATAGCCCCCGCTGAGGTGTACGGATTGGCCAACAGTGGTGAGTGTGCGGAGAGTAATGGAAGATGATTCTTAAATATGTGTCATCTTGATATAAAGTGAATACTGACTTGTGCATTTTACACAGGCATTGGGACCAATAAAGAAAGTTAAAATATTAAAGTAATTTAAGTCGTAAAGTCAGAGTGGATAATAAAAAAGAAGAATATAACTCTGTGAGACAGAATGGTGAATAGATTACAATAAAGCTTCAATAACTAAGCTATGACAAACTACTAGCAGCTTTTTTTCTTTTCTTTGGATTAGACGTAGAAATGTGGGCTCATTTCTAAGATGCCTCACAGCTTGACTGCATTAATTATGAACCATCCTCTTACTGTCGATTCCTTCCTACAGGTACAGAGCTGGGTGAGAAAGTCATGTCTGCACTGAAAACAATAGAGGCAGCACTCCATCAGTATTCAACAGAGCAAATCTGTGTTGGCTTTAACGGGGGCAAAGACTGCACAGCGCTGCTTCATCTCTACTATGCTGCACTGAAACGGTAACAGGAGGGGAGAAGACGAGATGAGACAATTAAAACATTTTTGTGGATTTTTTTAATCTGTGAGGGGGGAAAAAAAACAAATGACCTGAGAGATGAAAGATGAAAATGAAGATTCAAATTAAAAACATAATGATAGCATTAGCGCACAGTGGGGTGTGAGATCTCAGCAGGAAGTAAATGGAAAAAGAAAACTAGTTTGAGGGCAGCACTTAGAGAAAATCTTGGAGAAGACTGACTACTTTTTTGGACTTTTCATGACCTGTGCTGGACAGATTGTGAGATATGACAAATACTTATCTGATCTTTTTCTGTGCCAGCATTGCTTATCTTTTTAAAAAATGTCCCTTTTTTCTCTTCCTGTCACTCTCAGCCGATATCCAGATACTAAAGAAAAGGTGAAAGTCCTGTATATTCGTATTGTCTCTCCATTCCCAGAAATGGAGAGATTTCTACAGGACACAACAAAAAGGTGAGCTATCCACCATCTAGCTATCTATCCAGTTGATGTCATGTATTTTAATATATCCAGTCCAGGTCTTGTTTTGAAAAATGTGGCCTAACCCTGTCTGTGTGGCACCACTGTATCTCATTACTTGCCGTTGTATGTCCCAAAGATATAGCCTGGAGCTGTTCACTGTGGAGGGCAGTATTCGCCAGGCACTGAGCGAGGTGAAGGAACGAAGGCCAGAGCTAAAAGCTGTCCTGATGGGGACCAGGAGGAGCGACCCCTATTCACATACACTCACAGACATGTGTCCTACTGATCCTGGCTGGCCTGACTACATGAGAGTCAACCCCTTACTAGTGAGTGTCACACAGTATGCATGCCGTTATATTAGGACTGTATGCTGGCTCTACGTGGCGTGAGGCGGTATGACTCGCCTCGATCTGTTTTCCTTTACAATCGACTACCCCTAAATGTGCGTGGGGTTGTTAGAGCAACTTGGCCAAACATCCCGTAATGTCATTTGTACGTGACACAAACGCTACAACAAAGGTGGACATCAAAGCGATGGTATACTTGCTGCTCAGTCTGTGGCTTTTTGTCAGACTGGGACCAAGTAGGTACTAAAAAAGTACCTGATACCAGATACTATCACCGAGGCGACCCGAGTAAGTACTAATGGAAACTGCTATAAGATCATACCTCATGGTTTTCATTTTTAGCGCTTTTTCTGTTGCAGTGCTGTTTCTCTCTCTTTACTGAATTCATCTCTCTAGACTCAAATGAAGTCAAAGTACGTTCAAAATAAAGCTAAAAATACCCCAAAATACTTGAACAGAAAACAACATCATGCACAGATGGATTAAGACTTTTCTTCCATATTTACATGAAATACAACCATCTAGTAAAAAATGTGTATTTCCCAATTGGTTGGGAGTAGTTCCTGGAAGTTGCTTGTTACCAATTCCATCAAAAAACTCTCAACAATTGAATTTAATTACTTGCAGGTTGCCATGGTTCCATGTAGCTTTTTACCCCTTTAGCTGTAAAAGACTGATGGGTTATTGTCACAATGAATATGCAAGTTTGTGTTACTTGAGAAGGAGGTGACATGGGATTTTGAAATTGATACCATAGATGCAGCTACTAAAAATTTCAGAAGAGTTTGACTCCTTGATCTCAAGTTCAAGGTCAGAGGTCAAGTTTCCTGAAAATCTTTTGAATGTGATAATTTGATTTTGAAATTGAAGTCATAGGTGTATCTAATAGGAGGGATATCATTGGTAAGCCGCTAGTATTTTTCTTGTTTGTCTGCAGTACTTGCCAACCACGAGTTAAAGTAAAGGTGGAAGTAAAACTTGTTTTGTTGAAATGTACAACACAAATCGGAAATGGAGAAAATTCACCTTCAAAGGGAAAGTTGTGCCAACATTTTTCAAAAGGCCAGAGCTCAGTTTCTGGATCGTGTCAAACTTTTCATAGTTTCATTACAGCTCAGAGAGCAGCTGGACTGTATTTGTAGACAAGTACGTCACTGTATGACCACAGCAACATGGTAGTGATTAAAGCAGTCACGTGGAGGTTTTTGTCAAGTCATTGGAGAATACACATTTTTCCTAGCGACAGATGTCACTGACCGATGTGTAAACCCGCGTGATTCAGGCCTTAGCAGTCATTTTCCCAGTGACCACTCATAACCGGTCATTTTCCTTTCATGACCAGTGATTGTCAGATTGTAGGGTCGGGTAGTTATTATTCACTTATTCATTTGACACCACATTGTCACCATGATTGACACATGTCTAAAACAGCAGGTGTAAAATAATGTGTCTGCAAAACCTCATGACCTGGGAAAGCTTCACTTGTTATCCTTGATGTTATTTGTCATCTTGATAAAAATTTCTGAATAATGCTTTATTCGTAAAGCTTTAAACGACTATTTTTCCTAAATAAACTCACACATAATGTGAGTGCACCAGTACATTAAAAGGCTTTCTAATGCAACACCAACGCAGAGTGAGGGATGCATGTTAACATTTCAACATGAAAGGGTCACAAAAGTGAAATCATTGCAGTGCTTTTTGCTGAATAGCTGTAGCAAGCTCACGTCTTGTTCTTCTGTTTAGTCTGGCTGAAGAATGGATGTGCATAAGCGACATGGCAGTCGCCTGCTTTATTTGATTTTATTGTTAATGCTAGTACTGTGTCAGCTGCTGTGATGGAGCACATAGAAGCACAGGTACATTTAGCAGTTGACCTCAATTCAAGATAATTTATGTAGTGCTTCATCTCATGAGTATATCTAAAAGGACTCCACAGAGGATGAGTTATTATAGCTTGAACAAAGGGAGTCAGTTGCAAACCAATTACATTTGTTTTCTAACACTCTCCAGGACTGGACATATCACGACATCTGGGCATTCTTGAGGACATTATACGTGCCCTACTGTATTCTCTATGATAAAGGGTAAGGATGTGTTAGTTGTCTTTATTCAGGTGTACACAGCTTAAAAAGCAGATCTTTAGGTCTAAAATATCTCTGTTGAAATGTAGGTACACTTCACTCGGCAGTATGGACAACACCTGTCGAAACGAGGCACTGAAGATGGTGGATGCCAGGGGGGTGACACGATACAAACCAGCCTACCTCTTGGAGAATGAAGAAGAGGAGCGAAACTCCCGCGCTTGAAACAATCTGTGCTCGTCTTACTTAAGCTGTTCTTCGTGGAGCCATTATTTTTTCTTTTTAAGGATGTCTGCTAACCATCCACCCTCATTTAATTCATAAGAAGGACCTTTTCAAAAATACCATGTCTGACTGCAGAATGAGATCACAGAGAAAATGTGTGTTGCTTGTGTACATGAGTCTAAAGTAATGGCTCTCTGTGCTGTTGAATAAAACATCACTCCTTTTTTTTTTTTCTTCTATTGTCATGTTACTTTAAGAGGGCTCTCACATACAAATGGGAATCTGCAGGGCATTCAATATAGCTCTTCACTTAACTTATTCATGCCTCCCTTTGTCTTATCTCTAAATCCAATAACAACACTCCACCAGGAAGATGGGCTCCATCAAAATGTATTTGTAAATAATGTAAAAAGGGTTTTCTCATCGTGGAGAGAACACCAGATTTGAGAAACTCCCTGATGAAGGCCACCCAGCAGGCTCTCGTTTGCTAATCCGTGTCTCCGACTGAATACCCAGAATTGCAGGCTGCAGCATGTTTAGCTGAGCATCTCCCCACCACACACCCGCTCGCTGTAGTTCTCTTTGAAGCCCTCACGGGCGCGTTGTTCTCACGTTTTCTATTTAGTGCCCGTGATTATAATAAATTACCTTCTCCGTTTCCAGACATGATTGAATCCAGGCTCATCGATCTGCGCTCTCCCTCTCCCCGCCTGGAGATTAGTCAACACCGCGCAGCGTGGATCAATACCGGCCGATCTAATAAAGCGGGTCGCTTACGAGGCCACCGCGGGGCTGCACACACTGTTACACCAGCAATTACCACTTCTAGGCCGTCCCTCATACACCCCCTCCTAACATATCTGTCCTGGCTTCACGGCTTGCTTGATTTATTAATAATAACAGTAATAAAAGAGGCAATGAACAGCGGCTTTATAATCACAGCACCGATGTAATGGTGTGTGTTTTGGTGGTGCGGTAAACACACCGGGACATTGTCTGGAATGATGTTTTTGGGGTAGAAAATTAAGTTACAGTCTGTGTTAGGCCACTTCTAACTATAGCTGTATATGCAGCTTATATAATGTGAGGGGTTTACTTTTAAATAGGTCTAATTTGTGCTTTTATTTATTTAAACTTCTCCTGTGTGCTTGTAGCACATATCCACCTTACTTTTAGGTTGAATCCTTAATTATGCATGTAAAAATGTATATAAATCCTTGTACATCTCATACTTTTATACATTAATGGCAACAATTGTATATAATAATTCGTTTTGAATGTATCTTGTGTAACTTATTTACTTGCATATCTGTATTTCATATTTCTATCGGCTTCTTTTTTTTTTCTTTTTTTAAAAAAATCATTTTATTTTGATTAATTCTTGCTGTGTGTTAGGAGGAAACAATATCTGGATCTGGTGTATATCCTGTAAATATTGTAGAAGTTACAATAACGTTGTCTTTATCTTTGGTTAAAGATAAAATACAGTGCAATTAAACACATCTAACCAGTGGTTTCCAGGCATTTGGTTTTCTGACCTCATTTACAAAAGAAGCTGTTGCCTCTTGCCACATTTCTGTAATTTTCCCATAAACATCTTAGTAAAATCATTTGTTAACCTTGTAAAGGCTCAAAGCGCAAAGTCTTCCTAATAAAAGAATTAATTAAAAAAATGAGCGATCACAAGGATGCATGGAACAAAAATAGCTCTTTATATTGTAAGGTAAAACCCTACAAAATTGCAAAGATACCCCAACAACCACACAACCCTCTATGAACAAGCACTTGGTGACTGCTGGAAGGGAAGTGTGGCAGAGCCATTGTTCTTTCCACTCTCATTAATCACCCCACAATCCCTCAGATTAGGTTTGTGACCCTAAGAGGGGTCCCTGAACGTTAGGAAGGCAGCCGCTTGAACTGCTAAGTAGTTTACTATATAAATTCTGAATACAGGACTTCGATTGAAGACTTCCAGTTAAGCAGAAAATCAAAGTTCTTCCACCACACGGGCAATAATATAAAATGAACTTGTGTTTTTCCAAAGTTTATCACTGCTGTACTTTTTCCTCCACTGGTTCATATTTCATTCTCATTCTTTTTCAGCTGTCATGTTTGTTTTGGCTGCATCAATCCACCACTGTAGCCAAACCAGTTTCTTACTCAATTCCTTTCTTGTGTATTATGACTCTGAATTCTTGCTCAGTCTTTCTTATGAATTTCAAAATGATGTTTTGATTTTGGCCCAGAAGCCTGAGTCAGAAAAACCTCTTGGGTTACACAGTGAGAGGATATGCATATTGACTACAAGGGACCTAAAAACATATTGGAGTGAAATACTTTTTTTCCTCTTCCTTTTTGTGGTCCTTAACTGCATATTTATAAATATCTTATTTTGTACTTCACAATACTCTTCCAGGAACGGGGTTTATCTGAAAGCCAGAAAACTTCAAATAAAATAATCCTGACGTTCTGATAAAGCAACTTTTCTGCCATTTGAGACAAAGGGGAACAAGTAGGAATATAAAGTGGTTTTCTTCCCACCCTCTCCCCTGTGCACATTTAAACTTAATTGGTCCTCCAAAGACAGGTTTTAGGGTGGGTGGGGTAGAAGTATGATCAGAGCAGCCGCTTAAGGTGATGCGAGGATAAGAAGCTAATCTTGCTGCTCGCTCAGTACACTCCAGTGTTTCTCTCCATATCCCCCAGGTGGGACTGACTTATAAGAGGATCCACACAGCTAACAGTGTGTGTGATATGGACTCAGCATGACTTAAAATGACACTTAATGTGACTTTGTACAAAACATGTGGCAAGCTTTGATATCGGAGTGAACTATCCATCTGATGCTCAGGTGACTGTGATGCTTTTCTCTAAAGGAATATGTTCTTAATCCAATTCCTCAGCAGCTCCTGCAGTGTAAAACGAGACTTGAAGCACCATGAGACAGCAATTCAGGCGATGTCCTAGGAGGGATGCTTAACACAGAGGATGAATAGACAGACCGTTGTCAGAAAGCATCAGGAGAGAAGGGAGACCTTTGAGTCTATGCAAATTACCAGCCCATCTGCATGTAAAGCCAACCGACCAGAACACGGGAAATAGGATGTTCAGTATCAAAGTGTCACACATTAAAAGTGGATGAAAGTAAGTGAGAAAGAAAGGAAGGGAGGGACTGGGAGCGAGAAAGAGGAGGGAGGCGGCTTTGCTTGCTGCCATGTGAAGTGTGACTGACTTAGCTCATTTGTGCTTGGTTTTGGTATGTTCAAATAAAAGGCAGTTTCATAATCCTAAGTTTGTCACAGCTTCCAGACCAGTACACAGAACCAAGACCCCCTGCTCATATCCACACACACACACACACACACACACGGGATGCATTCAGAAATGCTTTTCATAAGGCGGACTCGCTTTAATGTAAAGAATCAGGGTCTGTGAAGCTTCAGCCAGCACACTGAAAACTGATGAGAAAGATTCTGCTCAGCTCAAGCCGACTGGAGCTCATTTGCACTCAACAGCAATAACTTAAACACGATGTGGGCCGGTAGAAAGATGAGAGATGTTTAGCACTAGAAAGTCCGAGCCGATGTCAGACGATTCCTGCTTTTGAACTGGATTTGAAAGATTATGAAAACATTTTATGTGTTTTCTAAGCCCAATTTAATGTATCATTTCATATCCCTAATCAGGCAGCAAAACAAAATTCAGCCGTGTTTACCTCATTCAGCTGATATCTTCTTCAGCTTCTAGTATCAAAAACTGAAATGTGTGCAAATTATGTGCAAATTAATGGAGGAGAATGATAATAGGCAACCATACTCTGATTTACAGTCATGTGGCGAGATAAGTACCTCCAACTGAAACAGATTTTTTCAACATATTTGAGCAAGCAAGCACCTGTTCCTCTTTCCTCATAGATAAAAATGCTACACACAGAAACAAATTACATGTCATGTGCAATCATAGTAACAGGTAGATTCTGTCATATTTAACCTGTCTCTGACCCAAGGTATGGACGGTGTTATTTGCTTCAGATATAAAGAGCTCTCTAATATCTATGGATGTCAAAAAATCCTGCAAGGCACTGGGAAATATCTCCAAATGATCTGAATAAAATCATTCTACCTGTAACAAAAATTTGTGTCTCAAGTGGTGTAGATATTAAATCACTGCCAGTTTGTCCAGAACTGGCCACCTTATCAAATTCTGAACAGAATTTGAAACAGTCTCAGAGAACCCCAGAATGATCTGCAGCCAACTCATGCCACTGTTGGTATTATCAGCCACAGGTTTATGACCCCAACCCCCCAAAATATAAACAGAAACAGGTGCGGTGGTTAGTGCAGTTGCTGTTGCCTCACAACAAGAAGGCCTGGGGTCTTTCTATGTGGCTGGAATGTTCTCCTCATGTCTGCATGGGTTATCTCTGTGTATTCCAGTAACCCTAACCCCTTCTACAGCCCAAAGACATGCAGTCGATTGCGTTAGATCAGTTCCCCAAACTCAGTCCACGAGGGCCCGTGTCCCTGCAGGTTTTAGATGTGTCCTTGATCCATCACAGCTGATTTAAATGGATAAATAACCGCCTTTAAGTTCTCCAGAGGTCTGGTAATGAACTAATCATGTGATTCAGGTGTGTTGACCCAGGGTGAGATCTAAAACGTGCAGGGACACCGGCCCTCGTGGACTGGGATTGGGGACCCCTGCGTTAGATTAACAGGTGATTCTGAATTGTGCATAGGTGTGAATGGTTATCTGACTCATAGCCCTGCGACAGGCTGGTGAACTGTCCAGAGTGTAAAACAGCTCTTGCTCTATGGCAGCCCTACTCAGAGTCGTGGTGGGGGGACAATAAGTGGAGGAAGATGGATGGATGGATAAACTGGTGGATGCGTGTCTTTGCTCTATCTTCCTTCCCTTAACCCCAACTGGTCACCGAGCCTGGTTCTGTCTGAGGTTTATTCCTGTTAAAAGGGAGTTTTTCTTTTCCATTGTCGCCAAAGTGCTTGCTCACGGGGGAGGGGGTCCTCTGATTGTTGGCGCTTTCTCTGTATTATTGTAGGACTTTATCTTAGAGTATAAGGAGCCAGGAGGCAACTGTTGTTGTGATTTGGCGTCATACTAAATAAAAACGTTTAACTGAACTGAAAAATTGAATGAATAAACATTTTAATGGGCTAAACATTGGCTCAACTAGGATTTCTGCATCATATCAAGAAAGTTCCTGGGGGCTGTTTGAACCACAAGTAGATGTTTCAAACTTGTACACAATTAGAAAACACACCCAGAAATGTCTTACAAAGAAGAAATCTGATGTTATGTTCTCACTATTGTGAAAGTGGAGTTTTTAATGACACAGTGTTGTAAAGGTTTTGGAACAGGGCACTACACGCAAAAATAAAGATGGTCAAAGATTTCAGCAAGCCCACTTACTGTGGGGCCTTCAAGCCTGCAAGGATGTGCTTGCTTTTTCTATTAAAAGAAATTAAAAGATTAAAAAATAATACAAAAATGAACCCATAAGAACTCAGAAATAGAGAACAGAAGGTTCACCCTGAACACATTTCAGACCTCTAAACAAATTGTGGTGTTTTTTTCACATTTCTTTTGTCAACAAAATGCACAAAACAAAAAATAATTGAGACTGCTTTATGATGGCAGTGCTGCTGCTGTAGCAGTACAAACCTGAGTCTTATGTAGGGAACTTTATCCTCAGCTTTGTGTTGTCAGTGATGATAGTAGGATCTGACTGTGATTGTCTGTCTCAATGGGACACCTTGTTTCCTTTTCCCAGTATGCTCAATTTACTGGCATTTGGCACAGACCCATGTGAAGCGAGAGAGTGATCGCTGTTAATGTGACTTTCAGATTTTTGTATAAATTTGTCTGTTCCTTCTGTAAACTGAGCATGTCTGCTGTGACACTCCAGGGGAGTATCAAGATTGTTGCATAACAAATTTTTTATAATTATTGAATGGATTTGACATTTTTTATGATTTAAATTGAATGATAAAACTACAAGTTAAAAAAAAAGATAAACAGCTAAATTAATTGAGCAGATCAATACAGTTTTTTCTTATTCCGACAGAGACGCCATATCCTCCCGAGAACAGAGGAAACAAGCATCTTTCAGTTTAACTTTTTTTGTGATGTCCTGCTTATTTGGAGCTCAAACAGGCCACACAAACGCATGAGATTTCATTGGAAAGGCCAGGACGTCCTCTTTTGGACTTATTAGGGTAGCTCAAGTAAATCAAAAGATATAGACCAAAAACAAGTGTCCATTTAGCTATTTTGTTGCTAAAACCCTGATGTGACAAATAAGTCAATGAATAAATGGGGTCAGAAAAGTCTAACTATAATATCAGACACGTTTTAATGCATTAGAAATGTTCAATGACCTGAAAGGTACCTTTAGTAATGACAGTTAAAAAACAAACAATCTTTTTAAAATGAACTAGTTCTGTTACAGGCATCACGCCACGATTTGAATGATTTGATATGAAATTATTTGACAAACAAAGCATAACTACAACGTGTTCTTCCGTACATGTTGTTTAGAGGTCCTGAGCTGCATGAGAACAACTTTTGAAAACATTTAAATGGTTTGTGAGACGTATTTCACAGCATTAAACATGTTTTTCCTTGTGGTGTTGTTCAGGTATGTCGAGTTTAGCAACGGACACTGTTTTACGTGTAACTGAAAGCTGATTTGTCCAAATACACACTTACATTGTACATTTTTTCACATGTCTGTGTGTTGACAAATGATCTGGCTTAATCTACCAAAACACCAAAACAGCTATTTTATTTTTCCTTCTTTGTCATCATCTGAACCTTTCCACATTTATCACTATTTGTTTGACACACTGTAAGTACCTCCTTTGTGAGCATTGAGCAGAAATAATTACTCCCTTATTGGCTACCTGACATGTGAAATGGATGTGAAAAAGAGTATGTCATAAGCACACCCAGTGCACATAAGCACGCTTCGTTTAGAATAAACTACTTGCTTTCACCCACGGCGAAAATAATTACTCATAAACTGGAAATTGAAATGCCAAACAGATTAATCAAAGCTGGAAAATACTTAATTCAAAAATAAAAAAAAACCAAACAAACAAACAAAATAAGCCCCCACACAGATAAAGACATACAACCGTGCTTGTCTTTTAATGCTTCAGACACAGTTATTATCATAAATGACGCAGTAAATCAAATTAACTAAAAAATCAAAAAGCGTTTAGAGAGGCGCAGCTCTCCGCAGCTGGTTGTGCTGCGATGCAGCATCTTCAGTAGTCTAATGAGTGCATAAATGCAAATGTGTTATTTCAATAGACTCATTCATTTCAGATTGTTTGGTTGTCTGTGGGTTTTTTTGACATTTTGAGTTTGTAACATGATAAATTATTGGAAAATAATAAGAAAGAATGAACTTTTTGTTTGTCTAGTATCAGTAATTCAAATTAGCAGCTGCCATTATTATGGTTATTATAAGGCAATACACGCCACACTATACATCAAAGCTTGCAAGTGCGTTTTGTAGCCAACCAAGAATCTTTCTCTTCTTGATTTAGGAGCTTACTCTTCCTTTGCTGTTTGCTGAGCCTTTCTTGCACAACAAATGTTTGATCTACTCATGGATTTTGAATGATTTTCAAGTCAAGGGATCGTGCCAGACAGTAAAAGACATTCAAAAGTCTCTGGTGGTGCTTTTTGAAGTAGTTGATTTTTATGTTTGTGCTTCATTGTCCGGTTGTAGCTGACCTGATTTCAGTTTCATTTTTTTGGCCGACTGAAGAAGATTAATATACAAATTTCCTTCTAGAATCTACTTTTTTCTGTATCTGCGCAGCGTTTTCAGTGTCCCGAAACAAACCATTTTTACCTATTTGGTGCCAAAGTGTTGGTTTAATCAAATGCTGCTCCTTTTCTCGTCATTGAAAGATTAACTTCATCTGTCCATTGCACTTGTTTTCAAAGCCACTCAACAAGGTGCTTAGCAAACCTTAGATGTGAATTTTTATAATGAGATCAGAGGTTACATTTCCTTTAAAATAAACCCCTGTTTGTACATCAGTGCTGCACAGTCACCGTCACGTATGCGTCAACTAAACCCTATGTTTTTTTTCCTTTGCTTCTTTGCATGGCAGTCTTGCAGTTTTATCAGAAAGTTTTCTGGGTTTCCAGATCTTGTCCTGACCTCCAGAGTTCCCCTTATGTGCCATTTCTTAATGACATTTCAGACAGTGGAAATTGCAAGCTGGAAGCACTTTGATATCTTTTTATAGCCTTCCCCTGCTTTGTAGGCATCAATTAGTTGAATTTTTCTGAACCTCAGTCAGTTTCTCAGCCTATGGTTGCTGAGTATTACCACAAGGTTTGAAAAGTTGTTGGCTGACACTTCCTAATCACAGTTCTTGACCTGCCTTATAAGTGAGTCGATTAAGGTCTAACAATTAAAAGAAGTTCTGAAGCTTTGCAAGTAGACGGCTGCTAAAACTTGCAACATTATTTCATGTTATTTTATCCCTGATTTCAAGTTGTGCATTAACATAATCAAAAGCATTACAGAGCCCAAATCAACCTAGTGTTTCAAATGAACAGTGCTCCAGAGAGTCCGCTTTAAACTGGTACAGTGTTGTCATAATGGGCAGTTAACGAGGATCAAAGTTGTATCAAATATTACCTGGTGTGTTTATTGTTAGTCCTTTTACAAAAGGAGTCATGTACATTTCCCACAATGCTGGTAATTCAAAGACTCAAGTGTATAATGCCAGGATTTAACAAAATGTACAGTAAGCTTGCTTGTTGACTTTCCCAGAGTCAGATGAGGATTCAGTTTCTGGCTCATTTTCATTTCTCTTCGCTGTAGCGCCTTTATGTCTTTTCACTTCAATAAAATATGTAGAAATCTGTGGAAAACAGGGGAGCCCAAACTTTTACATCCAACTATATATAAGGAAGAGTGTGGTTTAACTATAGACTTTGAGAGCTATTGAAAATACTCTTAATGCATCTCTGGCAAATCAAGCGAAATGAAACGTCAGAGAAAAAAGGGAGGATATCCTCGAATTGAATTTTGAGAACTCTAAGTAAAAACTCTGCTTGTTATAACCCTCTTCACAGATTTAGCATCTTAAGTCTTTTACTCTCCACTGCATAAAGGGGCAAATTTTTCACCCTCGGAAATATATACTGTATTGGATTATAAAGTATTGAAAAAGGAAACGCAATATGTGCAAGAGATGTCAAGTGACATTTTTCTGATTGCACTCGACTTTAACGTAGTCCTTTATCCAAATATTAGTAAGAGCTATTTTACAGGGCTAAAATACTGCACACACAGCTGAGGCAGTGCCTTCAGGAGTAAATAACACCGAATGCTGCTTAGAGACATCTGAACCCGACAGAAAAAGACTTTCCCCCTTCACGCAGCTTCTGTTTCCTCATGTTAGAAAAGCTGGAAGTCCTGAGCTGCGAGATTGAAAGGTAAGGAGATTTCAAACTGCGATTTAGTCCCGTTTCCTGATGCAAAATGCTGTTCTGTTTGGAAGCGGGCAGATGTGCACAAAGATGACAACTAAAGATTACCACAGATTGGTGAGCTGGAAAGATCAGTGGAGCTTTATTTTGGCACCCATGACATGTTTAACTGGCTCAAGCCATCAATAAAACGTATAAAGTCATCTCAGTGGAACCTTTAAGAACTCTACTTTAATAAAGTTGGGAAATATCACTTTAATGACTTCATCAAAATGAGTTAATGAGATTAAAAATCCCTTCCATGTGTCTGAAAACACATTTTAAAATAACAATTTGTCTGATAGGTTTCTTTTTCTCATAAAACAGTTAAATTACTGATATAAATCGCTAAACTAACATGTACAAAAAAGTAACAAATACACTCCTTTTCTTTAAAAAGTTGAATTATTGGATGCTTCCACGATTATCACTAAAGAATCGTTCTTAGTGTTTGTGCAATCCGAGCTTCAGTTTTCATATCACGCTCGTGTAGACTGGCTTAGAAAGCCACCATTTCTCGAATCTTACTCGTAGGTACAACTTCTGCTTACAGGTGAGTCCAGTGAAAGCTTCCACTTTCAGAAGAATTTGATACTTACAGACTGTTGTGAAACTTGCATAAATATATACATTATATACATAAATCATGCTGAATAGTGAAGGCTGAAAAAAATATCCCTACAAGAAATGTTGACAAAAACATACATAATACATGAACATCGTTTGAAATAACACATTGAAGGTTTGGTGCCAGATGAAGGCTTCCAGCGACAGAATGACCAAAGAAAGGGAACGCAGATTCCCCAGAGGTGATGATATTAGTTTTTGACTGAAATAAAAGCTAAGCAGCACATTTCAGATCTTGAAACACATTTTATTAGGAACCTAATGTATTCAGGAGGGCATGCTTTCTCTCATCTGACTTCACTTTGGTTCTGAAAAATGTGAAATATACACGATCGAGGTGCTGATTACATGCTGAGAGGCTCTGAAAAGCATTCTCCAAGTAGGAAAACATTACAGCGTCTTCTATCCCAGGCATAATTTTACTACAGCAAATTCAGGGGACTCTTGAAAAAAAAAAAGTATATAATCTATACACCAAAAAACCAAGACTGCACCCTTAAAACAAACAAACAATGAAAAAGCCCTGAATTGAGTGACTAAACTATAACCACACAAATGTAAAACACATAAAATTAATTGAAATTTTAACGCAGATAAATATTCTTTGTCTCTATTAATATCTAACATCTTATATTTCAAAATATGTAATCAACACCAACAATGCAAGCCTTATTATTCAGCCGAGCTGCAATCAAATGTGGGTCAACATGTGACAGAGTCTGCAGTCCCGAAATTCCATACACTGTAATTACAGGGTTATTTGCGGAGCTCTGCTTCATCTTGTAAGAATTATTTTTTTTGTCAGACATAGTTAAAAAGTAAATTTGGCCTTGCATAAACTGTTTATGAATGCAGTCATCCCGGAAAACCTCGGCGGAAACTTGGTGGGATTTTTACGATCTTCTAAATTTATATTATACGGCAACATCTGTCTACAATTATAAACTTCGTTTTGGACGTTTACTTCAATTCCAGCATTTGCATATCAACACATAACAAGAGTCAACATCCATAAAGTGAGGAATAAAATATCAGAATTGTAATATTTGATATGATTGTTCCAGTGTTTCAGGTTTTAAATCAAAGCTAGAACTATTACACGAAAGCTTTTGGTGTGTGCATGCTTTTGCAGGAGTAAACATCCATGCAGTTTAACACGCAACACACAGAGAGGTGCTACTGCTTATAAAGTCCTTTTACACCACTCTAAAAGCATAATTCTCTTTCTGCTGATTTGAGTATGCTTACTTTATCATTCTCAATGGTAAAAAAATAAATAAATAAAAATCCAAGCATGAGCTCTGGAATGTGAAGGTCAAAAATCAAAGCCACTTCACAACAACATGCCTCAACAGTACCAAACATGTCATCAGAAGAGATCATAAACCATGAAATAGAAGCATTAATCCCATTATCCAGGAAATTGCCTCCCTAGCTTCACAATCTTCACATTCTATATTACAGCCTATATAAATGGAAATGCATTTACAGCTTATTTGGATGAACACCTCTATGTTTTAAAAAAAACATAAAACAGAAACATCTCCTTTAGGGCTAAAACCAGCCTTCGACCTGACCGAAAATAACTACCTTAAGGTCAATGTATGGGCTATGATGCTACAAAGTCTATTAATACTTGAAGTCTATTGGGTATCTGAATCTTATCAGGCTTTGGCCCCACAGATAAAAACTCTGCTCGATATTCCACTAGGTTACTCACATTACAACGGCCTCTTACACCACAAGGTCATTTCAAGTCCCAGAAGTCTCCTTATCTCTATACTCTGGTGTATTGCACTGAATGAATGTGTGTGTGTCCCACCAATAAAAACGTGTGTGTGTGTGTCGTCACTGAGACGGTGGTTACATAAACAACTCAATATGTTTAAAAGATAAATAATCATGTACTCAAACCATTTAAATGCAATCATATTTATTTTGTTGTTTAGCCACATAAAAAAGGCTCAGATTGCAGTTGGCTCTTCACAGAAGAAGCTACATTCTTCACTAAAATGTGAAAGCAGAACACACATAAACCGCCTAGTTGTAGACTACATGATGTTGGGGGAAGAACTACATCACTGACCAGGATATTTAAAAAAAAATCTTCAAACATTTGTCACCCATTTAAGAATAAAATGATATATATAAAAAAAAACATTGACATGATTGGTGCGATTTACAGCATTTTGACACTCAAGTTGACACTCAAATATTATATATATGTAAAGCTAGGATAACGTGTACAATTAACCTACAGATTTTTCTAACACAAGTCACTCAAATATTTTGGGTAGATAATTTTGTGATGTAATAAATATATTACCTTAATTTAATTTCAATGAAAAATACACATGTACGTCTTCTCTAATTTAAAAATATCTAATTTGAAAAATAAATGAATTTTAATTTGTTAGGATTTTTTAAACGAGTGTCTATAATTTGGAAGGACTTTCTTTAAAAGCACAAAAAAGCAAAAACAAGAAATAAACAACATTTAAATCACTTAGCTTGAGAAACTACATCACAGCAGAGCGTACTGAAAAATATACCAGTAAATGCACACATATGAAAAAAAAAAAATCATTGTTTTTAGTCAAATTTTTGTTGTTAAATAAAAAAGGTAAGTTCTCACTAAAATGTGTTGCATAGTCAATACATCTTTTTTTTCTGGCAGATTATATTAACTATACAGCAAAAGCTAAAGGAAAACATGTGAAAAACAAAACAAAACAAAGAACAACTAAAGGAGCAAATAGTTTGTATCCTTATCTGCACAACTGCTGGACCAACAGGAGAATCAACCAATCAGTTCCACAGTGTGTTCAGTGGAGTGAGATGAGCTGATGCTGTCCAGCTACCCATAAACCTCTCCGTTCTGCTTATTAAGGGTGCAGATGCAGAACAGTGGAGTGGCAAATCAGAGAGGACAAACGCTGTCCCAGGTCCCATTATTAACATACAGCACCAGATTCTAGTGTCCAGCAGGGGGCGCAGGAGCCCAGCCTCCCTCTTCGAGAATATTCCCCAGTTCCTCCGAAAATGCCTTTTGTTTCAAAATCTAATTAGTTAAAAAAGTAGAACACATGTGTCTCGATCACGTCAGAAACGAGGCAATGAAGGATCATTCAGGTATTTGCGCATAGCAAAGTACAGCATGTCAGAACAAAGTAAAGAAGTCACCAGCTAACTAGTGACCTCTAACCTGAGCCGCTAAGTACAGTAGTATGTGTTTATTTGGCCACTTTTCACCAGGTTGAAAATGAGAAACAAAACAAGAAACAAAGAAAAACTTGGTACGGGTCCAGACTGACTCATTATTCCTCTGAAATCAGACTGGGATATGAGTCTTACAGTCAGGCTTAGCTGTAGAATTGATATTAAGTGGTATTACTTACACAACAGGTAGGAAAACAAAATAATCAGAAATGAATCATTGTGATTCATAATGTCAGTTCCTGTCTCACCGTGGCCCCGTTTTGGAGAAGATGTCCGATTCTTTCCAGATTTTCACACGTAAACAGCCACGAGGCAATAAGTGTCATTTTGCAATAGCTTAGCAAATATGGCATTGTGTAATTCACAAGTAGTGCAGAGGCGTACTTGTACGCCACATTCCCACGGAGAACTGGTGGGAGGTCAGCGATGAGGACGGACAGTTCAGGTAGTTCAGGTAGTCAACAGGAGCACGATGAGGAGGAGCGGCGGTGACGCTGTCCTGAGTGAGGATCCACTACTTAGAGGTACGGTTTCTGAAACAGAGATGTATGAAAAATCTTCAACTCATACACGACATATACACAAATTTGCTCAAATCTGTTTTCTAAGATTTGGGCTTGTCCTTGCTTTTCAAGAGAGATCTAAACAGTGACAGGATATGATGTTAATTCATATACCAACTCGTCTTCAAATTAATAGCAACAGTTTTGCAAAGCCTCTGGGTTTTCTGAGTAGCACTAGATGAACTGACTGGCTTAAACAAAGCCCTGACCCCAACCCCATTAAACACTTTTAGGTCAAACTGGAGCACTGATTGTGTTTTACATCTTGTCAACTAACATCAGCGCCACAAATCACTAATGCCCTTGTGGTCGAATTGGTTAAAATCTCTTTGTGGAAACTTCCCAGGCCAGTGGAGGCTGGTAAAGCGACACATCAATGTCCATTAATTCAGCAATCGCTTTTGTTCCACTTCTTTTGACTTGTTTATCTTACGTTTAAAGCGTGTTTGAACATTGCAGTAAATGAGAGAAGACACAGAGGTGCGACCTGTCTGTTAATCGTGTAAGCATGCACATATGGCGGAAAGATTGTAAGTAACTCCAGTTTAAGACGTTGCATCTCACCTTGTTTTTGTTTTGAACCTTCTGATGCTGGAATAAGCAAGTGGGATGGGGGGTGGGGGTGGGAGAGAAAAGATTTAGATAAAGTTGAGGCAAAGAAACAAGTTGCTGATTAGTCATTTTTTCCATGCTTAACTTTCTCAATAAAGCTGCTGCTTTGTGGAACAAGAGGAGCAAGAAACAGACAAATGACCAGGGGAAGGTATTTACCATTACTCAAAGACTAACGCCATGAAAAATGAGTACTGACTGGCTGTGCAACCCTAAATATGTCCCCTATGCAAATTCTTCTAAAGGTCGGATAAAAAAAGAGCTTGAGAAGCATGGCAACAGGAAAAGATAGTGTTATGTAAATTAGAAAGAGTAAGAATGATCAAAATTATACAGAAGGGATACAGGAAATGAAAAAGAGGGAGGGAAAAATAAAAGAAAATTCAAAATGACAGAGCGAAACCAAGAAGTGGACAGAAGATGAAAGGGAGAGCAGTGGAGACTCGAGTGAGAAAGTACGGCACAAAAAAAAAAAAAAAGAAGGTTGGAAAGATTGAAACAAGGTCAGACAGAGAGAAAAGGGAGGGAGAGAAAGAGACGGGATAAGAGGCTGTTTGTGTCTGGGCGTCACTTTCTCAGCAGGAGGGGGACTAAAAGGAAATAATGGAGGGAAGAATGGAGGATGCTATGATGCAGGAACAGGGAGGGCTTAAAGAAAGGACAAAAAAAAATACAGGTAGTGGGGCTGAAAACGGTTAAAAATCCCTCCTGATAGAGAAGCGCCATATAATACCAGTGAGAGCGTACAGAGGGTCAGGGAACGAGGATGAGCTTGCACAATTGCAGGTGTTATTAAATGAATCTATGGCCTTGAACCAACCTCGGAGAACTGCAACCCTGAACGCTCACAAGACACAAACTGCATTTATTTCCTGGAGATGTAACCGTAACTTAACTGCTTGTGTGCACCCATAAGGAAGACGCGTCCCCATAACGTGACTGCAGATTTCAGACCCCACAACATTAATAATACCTGCACCACACACACACACACACACACACACACACACACACACACACACACACACACACACACACACACACACACACACACACACACACACACAAACACACACACACGCAGAATGTGTATCGATGATGCCAGGATAACTAACGCTATATCCCACAGTTTCTTCCTGTGTGACTGTTGTGCTGACACAAGTCACTACATTATTTCTGTGCGAACAGTGACCATCTAAGGGTTAACAAAGGATTAGAGGTCTGGGCCTTGTGCAGAGCTTGTGTGAGTATGTGTGTGTAAGTGTGTGAGAAACAGCGGGAACCCCCCCCCCCAAAAGCAAACAGACAAAAGTAGCAGAGAGTTCCTATCTAAACGGCCTTTCTGCGCTCCATGAAAATGTTCTCAAAATTGTTTATTTAAAATATGTACAATAAAAATATTTAAACGCATTTCAAGGACCACAAAATTGCTTCTCAACTTGAAATTGTACAATGAAAATATATTAATATCTTTATACAGGTGGACATTTGGATGGGAAAGCTTATTCATGTTAGTTTTTAAAAAAATAAAACCTGTATTTTAAGAGTAAAACTTCTCAACGGTACACTAACAGTTAGCGTTACGTGTAACTCGCACATAATGCGCAGGTGGAAAATAAAATTTGCTCATAAATGCCTTGTGTTTGCCCGGGTGTGTTTGATATGTGTGTTTTGATCCGACTTTAATCACATCATTTGCGCAGAAGCCGAATGTTCGGACATTCGTTTGTGTCAACATCACAATTATGGTCATGGCGAGCCCCCCGCGACAAAATGGTGCCCATGGTGGCGTGACTGCAAGAAGAGTGCCCTCTCTGCACTGCAGTCAGAAACAAGCCGCATGTGTAACTGTACATGCACAACCTTGGTTAAGTGAATGTGTGTGTATGGCGGTGGAAATGTGTGTGTGTGTGTGTTCTTCAGTCAGCATAACGCCCCACTGCAGAGACAGACAATGTTCCACCATCCCACCTCTCCTCTCATGCCGCCATTTTACACGAGCAGGAGGTAACGTTAACCAAATCTGATTTTTAATCGCTTAACTGAAAAACAAAAATAAAATCGCGAACGAATAACGAAACGCGCAAATCGATGAAGACGGGGAAAGTCCATTTTGAGTCCGAAGTTCGGGATCCGAGCGAGCTCGGCTGGGCGAGCGGTTTGTGCACGTCGCTGTTCGAGTCTTGTCCCTGAGTATAATGAGTTCAGAGGGTACAAAGGTATTTGGGCGGGAGGGGGTTAAGGAGGGCACTGGAGTAAGAAATTAGAAAAAAAAATGGATGGAAAAAAGGGAGAAAGAAAGTGGGGAAAATGGTGAAGCTCTGTAAACTGAAATGAATGTAACGGACTGCTCACAGCAGGAGAACGGCAGAAAAAAAGGGAAGAGAGACAGAGAGAGAAAGGGAATCAATTAGAGAGAGAGGAGAGTTGGTCTGTAATGGTTTCTCACAGTAGGACGGCTGAAAAACAGAAAGGCAGCGAGACAGAGTGATAAGAAGAACAAGAGAGATAAACACAACAGGATGAGTTTTAGGGAAAAAGTTGCAGCGTAACAACAACAACAAAAAAAAAAAAAGGTGAGCGTAGAGTAAGAGGCAAAGCGAGCCAATGAAAGATGCAATTCAGGGCTGCAGGGCGCCACAGATTTCACACGACAGCAGTCTGCTGATGCCGATTCAAAGCCCTGTTTTCTGATGCAACACAGGCTTTCAGCAAAGTCCTTTCTCTTGTGTGATTCCTGACAGTTTTGCTCAATTAAACATCACATCATCACACACATCGCTGTGCTAAAATTCAGAACCGAAGCCTAAAGAGCCGAAACACGCTTTACAACACGACAAAAAACAAGTTAGGGAAACAACGTCGCGGAGAGCCATGTGTGCACAACATCATTAGGAGCCTCCCGTGTCAACGAGTCTGCCCTGCCTACTTTGTTGTGTTCTTCGGTTAAATTAAGGCGATAAACACACATTCACACACTGGAGAGGAGATCGAGGGACCGGAGAGTGGTAGCTGACCTTGGAGCAATGACAGCGTACCTGATGGACTCGCTCACTGTCACCACTCTGTCCTTCAGTCGTGTTGTGAGGCAGTGGGTCATTTTGTGTGTGTGTGTGCACTCCTATAATAAATTCAAACACCCATAACAGGGGCATCCCTGTATTGAACTTTTAATTATATGGGCTTCTTTCTGTAAAAAGAGGAGGAGGAGGGAGGGAGGTGCGTGTTTTGAAGTTTAGATAAGAGATGTAGCTGAAGGACAGGAGCTGCCATCACCAGCGGCCACACACACACACACACACACACACTCAGCGAGTATAAAGGCACTGTGTGCCCTGCTGCCATGCTACCTGTCAGATAAAAGGGAACCTGAGCAGGAAGGAACTAGGGAGTATGCGAGGTGTTACCACAGGGAACAACACAACAACAGCTGTGGTAAACCGCCACTAATGGACAGCCAAAGAGAGAAAGAGAAATCCTACAACTCTCCTTCATCTCCTCTCTCATCCATCTAATTTGCTCCCATCTCGCCGGCCTCATGCATTCTCATCCCAACGCACTCGCCGCACAGCGTGTGCGTGACAGAGATGGAGCGAAGAAGAGAAACGGGAAGACGGGGAGTCGGTGAATAACTGTAGATATGGAGATACAACAAAGAGATAGAGAGAACACGGGAAAGATAGGGGAGGTGGAGTGGGGCGGGGTCTGGGGGGGTGGGGTGGGAGAGTCGGGTGGAGGACGTGTAAGACACTGCCATGGATGGTGCCTAGATTAGTTTTGCTCCAGTAGCGAAAGATCATAAAAAATGAGGAAGGGAGGAGAGAGCTGAAGAGACAGAGAGAAGGGGGGGATTAGTGCCACTTCAGGAATGACAGAAGACTGAAGAAAGAAAGAGCAGGAGGTTGGAGTAGTGGGGGGAGTCAAAGACAAGGAGACAGAGATCCTGAAATTTAGTCGGGATTAGTTTTGGTTAAGAAATAGGATGAGAGGCTAAGAGGGGAAAAAATGAGACAAGGAACAGTACATTGACATATGTGTATCTTTGAAGGGGAAGTCTTTCTGCTATGAAGTAAATAGATTCTTACAGTAAAGTCAAACTCATGTCTCCCTGCATGCACGATCCAGGTGATTGCAAATATTTTGATTATTTTTGGCTCAGACGGGCTGATCAGGGAAAAGCTGTCAGAAGGTCAAGACTGCATTAGCATTTTCTCACTGAACAACTATCTGTGGTATTTCTAATTAATGACAGCAGGATAATTAGCATATAAAAAAAGTCATCAGCCTTCATTCTGGTAATAACGCAGCAAATTACTCCCCGTATCACCAGGACGGTGAGAACCATTCGGAGACGGCCGGAGCTCCTTTTATTCCACTTTAATTGTCTTCTCTTTTTTTCCCAAACTGATGAATTTAGTCAGTGCTGATTGATTAGACAACCACGACACCAGTTTCTTTAGTACAAGTGCGTGTTAGCGCAACAAACCCCCTGCAGATAACACTGGGATGGGAACTGGGACGGGCGTCTGAGACACGCATGTGGGCGTATACACACACACACACTTACACTTGTACAAATTGAACTCCAGAAGAATGCACGCAAAGGCCCATAGATGCAGAAACCCACAAAAACAAAAAAAAAGCGGATTTGGTAGTACACATAGAAAGGCTCCCACGCACACACTGACAACTATACAGGGATTCCCACTGTGACTGGGCAACATTCCCAACCGGAATGGGCAGCTCACTGGACTGGAAGACTAACATTACTCCAGGCGGGCTCTGGATTAGATCAACTCTGGGAATTTCAGATGGGGACAGAGTGATTGAGAGAGAATGAGGAAGGTAGTTTTAAAAAAAGAGAGCGAGGGAGAGAGTAGGGGAGGGGTAAAATGTGTTTTAGAAGATGTTGTCTCATTTATATGGTAAAGATAAATATTTTGAAGCATACAGATGCGTTAGGTTTCAATGATTACGGCACAAATTTTTAAAAAAGAGAAAAGAGAAGAAAGCAGAAGGTACTTTAGAGGGGATAAGCAGAAGTCTAAACATGATGCTATACAGCCCATGTAGCAGAGATGTGAGAGGCAGAGAAAAGAGTGTCTTGGTGTACAAAGTGGGGCGGGGGTGAGCATGAAAGAAACAACAGATGAAAAGAGGAGTGTACTCACTGGGCGCACAGCACACTGTGACGCGCAACTTCATACATGGCAGAGGAGGGCCTTCATCTGTGGGTAGAGCTGGAAAGAACAAGGAAAAGAAAAAATGTAAATAAGCTTCACACTTAATAAATCCAACAATCGGTTAGCCAATATTAAAAAAAAATGTAATTAACACTTGCTGAATGAAACTCTTCCAAAACAGAAATGTACTCTTTGAGAAGTCCTGTGCTCCTGCTGGTGAATTCATATTATAAGCTTAAGGAACAGCAAGGTTATTTATTTAGGTTTTCTGTTTTAACCATATCAATAACTCATGACATCTCCCCCCAAAAAACACTCCCTGTGTGTACTCATCACACTCATCTACACAACTAAATAAAAAACAATGCGACACAATCGAGAGTGCAACCATTACAGAACGCAACACTTTCGATCCACTCAGATTATGGCTCACATGGGAACACAGGCAAACATCAGCGGTATTACCTGCCACTCTAACGCTGCTTTTGCAAAACAAATGTGTCTGGAAACTGCAGTTAAAGGCTTTTTATCTTTGAATAAAAATGCAACAAATTCAAGGCCCAACACACAAGTCGAGTGTACGATTACCAACAGTTTGTCTCACTTTGTACCGACACTTTCGACTGATAAGACGCAGCAAGTCCTCCGAGAAGTCTGTGGTACAGCACAGAGTGACAGTGGAGCTGCAGAACTGGGTTATGCTTATGACGACTGAAGCAGCTCCATCACAAACAGGAACTAGAAGGGCAATTTGAAAGCGCAGTAATCCAAAATTTGTTCAAACCTTGCGGTTTTAACAGAAATGTAACACGCTCTTCGTTCGCCCATCTTTCACCTCTCTAAAACATGTCAAGTTATCCAGCTTTTCAAAGCTTTTTTTTTTTATTGTGTTCATAGAAAAACAAATAATACTGAAAATGAAACAAGGTTTACAAAATATGATGCTCCATTGTGCTAGCATAATGGGCCTTTTTCACAGAGTAGCCACTTCAACGTGTCATAGCAGCTGGTGTGCTACCACTGCTACGCCAAAGAACCAGAGCTCTGTTTACCCAAATATGCTTTAAAGCTAAGTCGGTTAAAAAAATCTGTCTTACATGCACTTGTAAGTCTAAGACAAAAGGCACTTTCCCAAAAACATTATTACTTAAGGGGCACTCAGAAATGACAATAGATTAAAACGTTTCTACTAACCAATGTTAGCACATCGGGAGATTAAATATAGCTACACTGCCACAACACAGGTTCAAATGAACTGAGCAACTTAATGTTAAGTTAATGGTTAAAAAAGATCATCTAGTTTGTTAATTACTCCATAGCCCAGTCTCAAAACAATTCACTATGATCATTATTCAACACAAAATGTTAATTCAGTTTTTTCATCAAATGTGTTTTCTAAAGTTCTACTTTTAGCTGGCAGGATCCAGAGTTTATTAACAGACCCTCTAAATCTACATTCAGACATGTAAACGGTCAAACTGAATGAATAAATTGCAGCATCTACTCGTCACACACTGGTACATTTTTTCCCAGATAAAACGAATTTCACAAAGTCAGAAAGCTGGTGGGAATTTCTACTTTAGCAACTTTCATAGGAATAAATGGAGTGACAACCATCTACACCCACTGGCCACTTTGCTAGGCACAGAAGGTCAACTCGTTGTTAATGCAAATATCTAATCAGCTATTTGTGTTGATCACATGACAGCAGTGCAACACATTTAAGCACGTAGACATGCTTGAGACAACCTGCTTCTACTGACCCCCAGAACGTGGAAGGCGATTAAAGTGACTTTGAACGTAGCATCCCATATGGAAACGATATATATAAATCTTATAAAGTTTGTATCTGTTTTGTGTGAAACTTGTATGAAAAGCATACAAGAGTGAAAACAGATATAAGATCCCTTGAAAAATTATATAAATGAAACTTGTAAGTTTTGGATACTTACTAAGACAATATATGAAAGTAATGAGAAAGTGGCCACTTTTATGAGTAAATCATGTAAGCCTGATATGATTCACTATATGAAGTAGGCCACATCTTATGCAAGTCTTTTATAAGTTTTTACTTTTTCTTTTCCATATGGGATGGTTGTTGTTGGTGCTAGACCGGTTGGTGTGAGTATTTCAGGAACTGATGCTTTACTTGGATTTTCCTACACAACCATCTCTAACTTTTACAGAGAAAAACTGAAAACATCCAGTGAGCAACAGTTCTCTAGGCGATGTCAGAGGTCAATAGTAACTTAACTCACTTGTTACAAGAAAGCTATGCAATGCACAACCATGTAAAATCTTAAAGCACCTGCGCTACAACAGCTGAAGACCACAGCGGGCGCCAGCCCTGTCAGCTAAGAATAGGAAAGTGAGTTCACTCGGGTTCACCAAAACTGGACAACAGAAGCTTGGAAAAATGTTGCCTGGACTTTCTGCAGCAACATTCAGATGTTAGAGTCAGAATGTGGTGTAAAAATAAAAGCATCCTGCTTGTATTAACAGTTCAAGCTAGCGGTGGTGTAATGGTGAGGGATATTTTCTTTGCACACTTTGGACACCTTACTACAAACATTGTTTAAAACACCACAGTTTACCTGAGCATTGTTGCTGGCCATGTCTATCCCTTTATGACTACAGCAGGATAAGGCACAAATCATCTTAACCTGGTTTCTTGAACATGAAAATCTGTTTGGTGTACTTAAATGAACTCCACGGTCACTAGATCTGAATGCAACATCGGATGTGGTGGAACGATAGATTCACATCACAGAGACAAGAACTCTGCAGCATGTGTGACGCTATCACGTCAATATGAACCAAAACGTTCCTAGCACTTCGTTGAAAATGTGCCACGAAGAATTAAGGGAGCCACCAGTAAAGAGCAGTAAAAACTGTAAAAGGAATGAGTGTGCTTGTTATTAGCAACGCTGTTTTGATTCCATTGTGGTTTTTGAGGGCCCTGTATAGTGGAAAAAGTGACACGCTCCAGTCTTTTTGTTAAATGGTGAAAAAAAATGCATTGCAATTTTATGACACTGGGCTCTGAATTATGTCCATCAGTTCATAATGTTTCAACTCAAAGCTTTTGTTAACTGTTTCTGCGTTTTCCTATTTGTAATAATTTACTGGTGACTCTCCAAATGTCAAGTCCTTTGTTCGTTTCCTCGGCTTTCCTTTATCTGCCGCATTTTTCAAATTTCTTGTGATTGTTGTCAAAGCAGTGAGATCTGTTGTTCTAAGCTCTCTTTGTCACCATTACTCTGGCCACTGTTGGGAAGAGCTGACTATCAGAGGATGTAAAGGTGTTTCCTGTTTTTGGGGATCTAGATATGGAGACCCAATGGGTCTTGGTCAGCAGTGTGAGCAGTAGGGCAGAGACCAGGAGGCAGTGGGTTGTCACTGTCATAGTCTGTGGGAGAGATGAGCTGGGCCCGGCTCAGACTCAGCCAACTAATGCCATTAGTGTTTCTAATACCATTGTACTGTTCTCCCGGGCTAATGCCATTATGCAGTCTCCGGTGCTGCGGGCCCATTCAGTGCACACACCCCAGAGCCAGACATTTGGACCAACTTTACGCCTTATCTTTGATGTGGACAAAACACACACAATCGCCCAAAGCCCGATGTGACCCAAACCAGGGGGTAAGACCTATTGTTGCTTTTCTGTGAACTGGCATGAACTACCACAATAGCCCAGTGTGCATGTGCGTACATACATACGTTTGTGTGTGTGTGTTAGTGTGCGTGAGCGTGTCTCATACCCTCACAATGCTCCATTGTCCCTCAGACCGCAGCAGTAATTTATGTAAAGATTCTTTCTTTTCCTTCATTTCCATCCATCACTTTTGTTGTTCCCCACTTTTCTCTCTCCCATTTGGGTTCCACTCATCCATCCTCCCATCCCTTTCTCCCCCCACCCTTCCCGTACTGTGAGACTGTGTCCATCTTTTGCTCTTTTTCTCCCCGTGTCACTCTTCCACGCTTCTCTACCTCCGTCTGCTTCTCTGCCTGCCTTTTTTTCCTCCCTCGCTGTCACCGTGTATTGATCTCGATTTCTTCCACCTACACTTTTTTGTCTCTTTGTTGTCACCCTTCCGTACTATGCATTCGCTTGACTCTTTCATTTTCTGCTTTCGTTTCATGCCCTCCCTCCTCTTGGACTTACACCAGAAGTTGTAAAAAAGCAAGCAAAAAAAAAGGCAACTGATTTTACAGCCACTAAGCCATCTTCTGTATCTTTCCCTCCCCTTTTTTCCCTCCAGTGGTTTGAAATAAATGAGTGAGGGGAGAGGATTGCAGGAGGATGTCACGGAGAAACCATCACTTAAATTGTACAACAGCCTACAGGTTTATGAAAACATCATATTAATGTCATTCAGCATGAATTTATGGATAACATTAATGGCATTCAGAAAGCTGCAGTTTGCCGACACTCATAAAAAACACGTTGGCTTAAGCAACAGTGAAACCTTTTTATCCTTTAAATAAGGCTTTCTGGCCGCCACATCATCTCCTGCACAGGTGTCTTTGCACAGACTGATGAACTGAAACATTAAATATTTAGATTTCTTTTTCTTTTGGGGCTGTTTTATTAGGGTGTAAGGAGCTGGAGCGAATATTCATTGTTTCACTTAAACACGATCATAAAAATGATGACAGATTATGCGCAGCAAAAACGTATACTATTGATCTTATTTAAATAATCACGTGACAAAGGCTGGGAATTAATATCAATACCATATCGATGCTTCTGAAATGCCAACTGTAGTGCTGAAATGCCCCGAAATGTGCCATTAGGAGTTAGATAGAAACAAAATAATGATTAATACTAATGATTTTAGATGCTTAACTCATATTAATACTTAACATTTATTTAATATTAAATACTTCAGATTCAAAGCAACATTCTTCTTATGCTAAACTAAAAATCAGATGGTGTTTGTTGGCTGGACAAAAAATCTCAGGGCACTGATATAATGGAAAAATTTGTATCCATTTATTCATATTTCTGGAAACTGACAAGAATCAAAGCAACAAATAACAACAACAACTTGCAGACCGATTTGTCTGCATATACGCTTCAAAATTGTTGCATATTAAGACATGTTTGACTTTTGATATCTCTAAAAATCAGACAATTAAGTTAGGAATTTTTTGTATGGCTGCTAAATAACTAACGGTGTATCTATTTGTTATATCTGTCACATGACTGATCATCAAACATCAGGCATGTCAGAAAATTTCATATAACACTGAGCTCAAGCTGTGATATGTTTGACTCTCTAAATCGGTTTACCCTCTCCCAACACACAAAAACATACACATCATCTACTCACAGCTGTAGTAGTAGTGTCTCCCTGGCAGAAACTCAAACCCCAGTGAGAAGGGCGTGAACCTTTGGATCTTTTCTGAGAAGCGCACTGGTCCATATGGAGCAAAAGGGGTGTTACACTCCCACCTCTTGATGGCCCCCCTGGTCTCTACACAGCCTTGGAACGACTCTTCTCCCACCAGGTAGAGGGCAAGGGTCTCCGGCTGCCCGTGACCCACGGCCTCCTCGTTGGGGTAGTGGGGGCAGTGGATGTCCAGGTAATCGTTGAAATTCAGCTGGACAGACAGATCACCTGCTGTTAACCTGGAAGGAAGAACGACAACGGCATTAATACTGCATGTAGCAATTAGAGACTGATACATGACTGAAGGAGGGGGGAGGCAGTGATAGACTGCAGACACGTAGAGAAAGAGCGAGAGAAAGGACAGGAATTCCACAATTTTCCAAATGCACATCCAACACTTGTGACAGGCAATAAAACAACATTTTGATCTTTTTTAATACAAGAATTTGGTGGGATTCAAATGCTACAGCTACACTTCTGGACCAGTGACGATGCTGAGTGTCAGCTAGAGAGAGCAAAAATTCCTCACATGCTAATTAAGACCACTGAGGGGAGTTCAGCGTAAAATAAACTCGACTCCCTCTCCTTTCCACTCTCCCACTGCACAGCACAGATAGACAGATAGATGTGTGTACAAACGTAAGCGGATGTGCATGTGCATGTACAACCATGTCAGTCAAGGCTGACTGGAGTTTGGCATAACAACAACTCTGGACAAGACAGCATCATTAGGACAGAGCAGCTGCATAATGTGCGATCTTTCAGAGTGAGGATTCTGACTTCCTGTCAGCCCGCAGTATAAAGAGTTTCCCATGTACAAGCTAATATGTGAATGAAAGAATGAGAATAAAGTCAGAAGGGAAGAAGATGTAAGACAAAGCAAGAGAGGTTAACTTAACATAAAGATATCATAAGACTTCATGAAAGAACAAAGAGGGAGACAAGAAATAGGAAGGGAAACGTGTGACAAATGGAGGAAAGGCCTGTGAGTGATGAAGAGACATGAGACGAGTCCCACAGGCAGACAGAAGGAGGTTGGTGAAAAGAAAGTTTTGGAGACAGGATGAAGAAAAGCTGGAACAAAAATATGTTTAAAAAGAAGCCAAAGGAAGAAGTTGGACATACAGGTGCAAAAAGTGGAGTAAAGAGAAAAGTAAAGTGTTTTAATTAGTGACCCCAGAGAGCCTGAGTGCAGACACACAGAGAGAAGAACAACGGAGTGGAAGAAGAGAGGAGACGGACTTTAATTGGTCTCCTCTTCGCATGGAGTGCAGGAGCAAAGAATGAGGGGCAGAATGTGGCTTGGGCAGAAGGTTCAGGTCCGTCAGTGGGACTCTTTATAGAGGGGTGACAGAGCGGAGGAGAGAGGAAGGAGTGCTGGGAGTCAGTCAAGGGGAACATGGGAGGGAAAAGGAGCGTGGAATGGGGAGGGGATGGCGGTGGTGGTGCACGGCAGAGTACTCTGAAGTTAAGTAGGCGGACAGAGAGTAGACCAAAAGAATAAATAAGAGGAAGAAATCAGTGTGGAGAAGGAGGAGGATGAGACAGAAGTGATGCAAGCCAAAATGAAACGGATAGAAATGACAGGAAGCAAGAGACTGAGACGGTCCAACAAATCTGCAGAGAGTATCAAAGATGGATGGAGCAATGAGAGGAGAAATGACAAGAGTGTCGGCGAGAAGGAGGCCAAAGCTCAAAAAGTAGAATAGAAATGAGCGTTGTGTTAACTCTGAAGCTGAGCACGTGTGCAGCAGGTGTGTATTTCTGTGTGAGACCACAAAAGCAGAAAGGCATGTGTGACTGTGTGTGTGTGTGTGTGTGTGTGTGTGTGTGTGTGTGTGTGTGTGTGTGTGTGTGTGTCTTGGGGATGCAGGTGAGACCCTGGAGGCAAATCTCACCAAAGCTGCTTCCTGCTCAATAGCGACCGTGCAGAATTGGCAATCTATCCACAGGACAGGACACCATCGATCAGGATCCCTCGCTCAGGACACACACGCGCACACACACTCTCCCCTGATCAATATCCCCTCTGTGCACGTGTGTTTGTGTGCGCAGTTATGTGCGACAGCTCTATTACCTGTGCGCTCTAATTACAGCCATAGAAAAGCACTTGAATTTCTAATTAAGAGAACGCTAACGCAAAAAAAGCACATACACACAAGCACAACACTACATTTACTCTTCATACTACCCGTGGTGATTTTTAAAGCCCCTCTGGGGCAGAGAAATGTTTGCTTAGGTGCGCCAGCTGTGGAAGTGTGTGTGCAGGTGTGTGCGTGTATGTGCATGTAATAATAGACGTGTGCTGTGTCAACATGCTGCACCCCCTGCTATACATGTCATTCAGCTCCAGCTTCTTCTGCATTCCTTAGGTCCTGTTTTCCCCACCCAAAAGCCCACTACGCATTTTTCCTTACTCCCTGCTTCTACTCCATCTCCTCCCTTGTTGTTCTCCGCTCTGGATGACGTGAACCCATCCTCCATCTATTTCTTCAGCCTGCATTCTCCCTCCTATTTTTGACTTCTCTCTATCCCATATTACCCCACTCGCTACCCCACACAACCTTGCAACCTTGGGTTGCACCATATGTATGCCAGCAATTACAGAGTTGGTGTGCTGTACTGATGTCAAACTGTCAGCCCTCTTTCTTGCCTCTTCCACCCCCCCTCTCTGGTCCTAGTAGGCTTGGGTACGCCCTAATTACACTCAGCATCCTCCCCTCCTGCCAGCTGCCATGCAGCAGAGTGGTGACAGCACAGGGGCATCATGGGAGCACTGTGGAGCTGTGGGTGTCATAGAACAGAGCGCTGAAGCAGCCTATCGGTGGGAGAAACCTATGGAAGCAACAAAGAGGATTGGCTGGGTCCAGAGGGAGAGGGAAAAGGCACAGAACACACACTCACTGCATTTTGGCACACGTTGGCGGGAATACACACAAACACATGTTCACAAGCACCAGGACATGAAAGTACTTCAGGAGAATAAAACATGCTCTGTCCCTCATGCCACAGGGCTATCAATGACACCCTTCTCAGGACTGGTGCAAGCTTGTGGTTGATAAAGAAAAATCTCACAGAGGAGCAGAATCAAAAATAACATGCTGGGTTCTTCAGTGAAGAACTTGAAAAGACCAACATTTATCCCTTTATAATCACAGGAAATCAAATGCGGAATTGAAAGACTGAACATAGCTGACATGCTGCGGATGTGTCCATGTAAATGTGTGCAGACAAAGGCAAAAGTGTGCGTGTGCGATAATAATGAAATGCAGGGAGTTCACTGTGGCAGAGACCTTTGATCCTTTAATATGAGAGAATAATTAAAGGAGCAACAATCTTGCAACACAGCTTCAGGAATACAGAAAGGATACTTGATCACGCACAGCAGCTGCATGCTATGCATCTCGAATATACTAGAGCACTTAACGAAAGTACTTCACATAAACACCGGGGATACAAATATTCTGCTATAATGAAAATGCTAATAACATACTTACACTGTACTGTGCATGCCGAATGAATGCAGGAAATGTATATATACAGTCAGAGTACAGTAGGTTAAATAAACAAAGCCCTTAGTAAAAGCTTATTGGTTCCTTCAGGTGACAATAGGAGGCCAGAAGGCTTGGTCTAGCTTCACTCCTTCTTTGGCCAATCACAGCAGGATGACTGTTAACTCTGGGCACTACGCTGACTAGGCACAGCACGCCATGGTCACCCTACCTTGGCTAGGCATAGCGTGACACAGTTTCAGTCTTCATGTTGGATACTGTAGTAACACAGATCTTTGGTGCTTTCAAGAAAGATACGCTTTTAAAGTGTTGTTCCTTTTTCTTTTCTTTGTGCATTGCACGATGGGTGGGAAATCACCTTGATGATGAAAGATGAGTGGGTGCAAGGTGAGTCATTACTCAAAATGAATAACGCAACTTCAATATTCACATACAACCATAATGACTGTCATAGTTTTTAATTATTGTTACTGTTAATGAACATTAACACAAACACTGTACTCTTGACCAGCTACAAACTGTCTTGCGACTCATAACCTTGAAGGGAATGGAAACCCATGGAGTCATATTGGCTTTATTGCACCATAAAATTTAATGCAACTGTACTCTGCTGTAGCATAAACTGTTCCATTAAGTACAGAATTTGCAGTCAGTTTTGACACTGGAGTCGATGATACAAAGTTTCTCAGGCAAACTTACTCATTAGCGAATGAGCTATCTGACAAGCTTGCTTAGCAGGATGCAGAGGCTGAAATATACTGAAATTTGTTTGGGCTTTTGCCTTAATTGGATAGTGGCAGTGGAGGTGGACTGGAAAGCGGGGAAAGAGAGAGGGGAAGACACGCGGCAAAGGATTGGTCGGACTCAAACCCGAGCCGCTGCTTTATGGCCATGCCATACAGCATGTGGTCAGATGCTCACCCATAAACCTGAAATACGGAAAAATATTACCAATGCCCCACCAGCCACAGCAGCTCTGCAATTAGCTCTACCCAATATGTAATCAACCCACAGACTGTATGTAAAAGATGGACTGAACCTCTGAGTCTGAAAAATAATTCCAGTGTTTCTTAAACCACCAAAGTCACCAAAAACAGTCAAAAACAAAACAAACTAACAAACAAAAACAATGAATTGAGCTAATATTTAGGGTGTGGCTACTTATGGATTTTTTTTAAAATTTATGTATATTTTTATTTTGCAAAAAAAAAAAAAATATATATATATTTTTAGTTTTTTTTTTTTTCCATCAACACGTTCACTAAGCACTTCATTTTTATAACGTTTCCCGGCAATTGTTTTAGACTTTAAAGGGTTAAAACGGGAATTTGAAAATGCATCTTTTACATACAGTCTACTTCTAATTTCTATCGGCTTCACAAAGACATACAGTCATGTAAAAATGATTTTTGCATTGCTGCATGTAGTCCTGTATTTTGCCCCCACCGGAATTAAAGTAAGTAGCAGCCAGGTGCTGCTAATCCTGATTTACTGAGCATTAGTCAGGAGTGGTTGTCCCATCAGCCCAAGGTCAGCCCATGCAATGCCCACAGAAACTGTAGGAAAAACCCAAAAAGCAAAGAGCTACATGTCACATGGCAACACAGCTTAGGTCTTTATGTGAAGGCTTTGGAGAGACAACACCAAAGCAGAGATGTTCAGCCAAAACTCTCAGAAACCCAAACACATCATACCATCAACCTCATACCAACTATGAAGCATGGTGGTGGAGGGGTGATTTCGACTTGTTTTGAGGCACAGGGCCAGGGCACTTCGCTGTTCTTGAGTCAATCATGAACTCATGATCATGTATACCGAAGTGTTCCAGAGTCAAATGTGAGCACATCTGTCTGACAGCCAAATCTTGGCTGAAATTGGGTCATGTAACAGGATGATAATCCGAAGCACAGCAACAAATCTACAATAAAATGACTGAAGAAGAAAAGAAAAGTGCTGCAATGGCCTAATTAAAGCCAGTTAAAGACTTCAACCTGACTGAAAATCTTTGATGGGACATTAAGAGATCTGTGTATGAACAAATGCCCAAAAACCTCGAAGAACTAAACACCAAAATTCCTTCTCAATGATGTGAGAGACTGATAAAGTCATGCCCAAAATTATTGCTTCAAGTTATTGCTGCTAAATGTCATTCTACAAACTGATTTTTTTCAATATGTTTTGGTACCAAATGATAACAACCAGGCACTGAATCACAATTAACTGCTACTAGAGACAGATTTGATTACAGAAGACATGAAAGATGACTGAAAGTGAGCACAACTAATACCAATACATTTTTCAAGTTAATATGTCTGTTTTGGGAAGACTTTTATAGGACGAGCTGCAATGCAGCTCAACTGATGGAAAGTATGGGAGATTTCATGACAAAGAGAGCCCAAAGACAGTACAGTAGAGAAAAGGGAATGAGCCAGATAACTGAAGAGTCTTTCCTTGAGGTCTGCAAAGCTTCAGTTAACTCCTACTCTACAGGCTATCCTATTTTCAAAAGGAAATTGTGGAGATTCTCAGTCAGCTGGGTCATGGTAGGTTATATCTAAAATGAACTCCTTCAGTTCTATCTAACTGGTTTGGAGGATGCCTGGGAGTCCTTCCCAGTCAGTAACAACTGAAGAAGCCTGAGAGGTGAAACTTCTTGAAGAAACTCAAGCAGATTGAGCAGTACTTTGATACTCAATACTTTTTGTTAGAATTTGGTTCTAACCTTGCTGTTCACCATGTCCCTTTCTCCCAGTCGATTACTCTTTACATAAACGTAAAAGAAAACAGAATGAGGGCCCCTCCACCCCCCGTTCCCAAAGCCGTGCCCCCCTCCATGCTCACACAAAGCCTTACTGTGTCCAGAGCCCAAACACCAATGTTGTGTCTAACCTGGTGCTTACTCCCCTCAACGCACACAAACAAGGATGTCACCCCCCACCTCTGACCATCTGGGCCCCCCCCCACGACCCCGCCTGCCCAGCTGGCTCAGAAATCCTTAAACAACCCTCCTACCACCCCACATCCTCAACACTCTGCAAACCCCACCTCTTTAGATTCTCAGTGTCATCAAACTGTGGCCAAACACTGATCAACCACTCCTCACAGAGAGGAAAGAGAGACTTAAGGGAAATAAGCTGCCGTGCTTATCTACCCTTTCCTGTCTGGTATGCCTCTACACAAGTGTGTATGCATTTGTGTGTCTCTGCTTTGTTCAAGGTCAGCAGGAAGTGTTGCTCTCCTCTCCACCAGACCGTTTGCTTTTCTACAAACTCCCAATCTCCAAATGTGAGTGCTGCGCGAACTTTCCTGCTACATTTTCCCCCTCCTGTCTCTGTCTGTTTTATCTTCATATGCAAGTTCTGAGCACTTTTGCATTAATATGCATTAGGATCTAGGTGGCTTTCCACCACTGCTCAACATTTCCCAGGAAATTCCTGTGTCATCACCCAGGCAAAAAACCTCCGTCCTCAAAAGGATATGTGTGTCCACATGTTCAAATACACTGCATTGTGCTTTAATATGAGTATGTAAGCGCTTATAATGATGGCTGTGGGTGTGCATATGTGAGTAAACTAGATGAAGTGATTGGTTGCACCTTTCCTGCCCTCCAGGCTCTATTAAATGACCAGAAGGCACAGGGTATTCATACCTCTTCACTTCTCATTCAAACTGTGTGAATCAGCAGGTTGCCTCATGGAACCACATTCGCTATCAATTCCCAGACACTGATAAAATACACAGATACACAAACACACAGCCTTGCTGCTTCAGGCCTAAAGGACTCTCAGCCTTAGGTAAAGACAGAGTCTATTTTCTGCCTGTTACGGCAAAGGTTCTCTTCAGTTTGTGTATATGTGTCTGTTCTATGAGACTCAGCAGCACAACAGGATGCATAGCTATGGCCAGCAGAGCTGAAGAAAATTGCCCAATTCAGGCCCAGAGGACCCATCAGTATGGAAACCAATTCATCGGAGCCATTTTGATATGGCAGGATGTCTGCAGAAACCATCATCCCCTTCTGTGACAGACCTCTCTCATACACGGGCACAACTCGCCATGTGTGGTCCAGTCTGATCCAAAAATAAGCTTTCCAGTGATTTTTTTCCTTTGAGGTATGAAATTACGGTCTACAGCATAAATGGCCAAGAGTGCAGTCTGGCAGTCTATGGGTCCTTTTTCTTTTTAATTTTCACCAATTGGCCAGAAACAGTGTATGGCGAAATGTTGCCTCACTATACCCACCAGCGCTGCAGCAGCTAAAAGTCTGGCTCCACTCTCTCACCTTCCCTGAGCGGTAGCGGCCACACTTTTAAGATTAGTGTAAGGGAGAAAAGAGGCAGAAGGCGAAGAGTTTGAGCTCTCGTGAAGAGAAGAGTGATGGTGAAAGTGTGCGCGCGCACGGCTAAAAAAAAAAAAAATGTGCACGGGACGAGAGCAGAGTGCATGGACGAAAAGGGGGTGTACAAAGGGGGGTAAATAAGGTCAGTCGTGCCGTTGCTAGGACAACCACCAATCTGGAGCTGGGACTGGTTCCAAGCCAACGCCCCACCCATCCATCCGTCGTTCTAGCCGTCCTTTTCCTGCATCTCTCGGTCGGACAGCCTAAACCTCAGAGTAATGAGTGCTCTCCATGTTTCTGCAGTCTAAATGGAGCTGCAGAATAAATACAGGGCTGATTTGTACAGGTGCCAGGCTCAGACACATAAACTAGCTACAGTACCTCACCGCCAAGACGCTGACAGGAATGACATATGACGAGAGGTGGGGAACAATGACAACTATGATGGGTGGACACCAAGACCAATGATTCAAACTATTTATAATATCTATCAAAGCGTATTGCTACAAAGTGGCAGCTGGGCTCATCTGCTGTGTCAACATCATGTGTCTAATATTTATGTATTGCTGGCTGGGCCCTTTGGATTTGCACAGTTCCAGAGCAGACAGATCCATCTATATTCAGAAACCGTCATACTAAAGTTGAGTAAATGGACTATAAAAAGGTTTGTTATACAGAGTTGCCAGTGTTGCCATGCCAATAGACTGTACGGTGCATTGTAAAAGGGCACATTGGCAAGCTTCTTAACAGTTAAAAAAAAACAAGAAAAAGTATCTGTTAGTCTGCTTTATACACATGTGTTTAAAATGGAAACAATAGTCAGAATGACTCCATAGTTGGATCGTCACTGTCCGCATCCATAGGCTGTCATACATTCTGAGTTTCTGTCTGTCCTTTGAATGATAAAACGAGGATTTGACAACTCTGAAGGTGAAGGCTGCTTTGAAATTTTATAGAAAGGTTCTGTTTCTGTGCCACTTTTATGAAACTCAAATGCTCTAAATTGGCATTCAATCAAATGTGACCCATTTTTGTAGCAGTATTTGGAGTGAATGTGTTTTTTTTTGTGATGATGTCTGCTGTTGGTGCCATTTCTCATGTTGCATAAACGAACATTGTTAAACCAATATTTTGTAATTTTTTTTACTGACTTCTTCTCTTCCATTCAGTCTTTGTAGTATACCCTCTACACTCTCATCTATTATTTAACTATACTTAACTACACTTACATGAGCCCCGGGTCTTTCAGCCCACCTGTGTAAGTGGGTTAAGGAGGACATGCAAGCGACACCCCATAGACACACATTTGCTCAGATGCACTCAATATAGTGAAAAGGGCGCTCATAAAGCACATACACTCAGCCAATAAATCAGACTTGGCTTTAAGAATCCATCATTTACTAAGTAGGTCACAGTTCTGATGCTGTAGACACTCTTTCCCATTTGTGTACTCTGTTTTTTCCCCTCCCTCGCCATGATGAGAAGGTCAATGCTGGATAGGCAGCCTAGTCCATTTATCCCAGGTGTGCATTCCTTCTCACTTTCCCAGTGTCTGATTATTTGGTGGTTGTTACCTTAGGAATGGCCAGTTGGAGGCCTAGAGCTGTCTTTCTGTCTGTCACTCACACACATGCACACACACACATACATACACAGTTAAGACATGTCAAGGAAACCTGCTCTAATACAACCAACAGGCTTGAATAATTTAAACAGAGGGAAGGAGAGGAAGGGAGACGATGGAGAGAGAAGGATTGGAGAGGCATACGAGTTAAGGAGTAAATAGAGTGAGCTGGTCCCTTTCAGTCTCTGTCTCCCGGTGAACTTATTTAGAAACTTCTATTCTTGGTTTCACTCTCATCTTCTGTCTTTCACCCCATCTTAAGCAGGTCTCATTTCCTTCACCAGTCAGTGTGTCTACACCTTCTTCACCATTCCTCTTCCTCCGAATGCTTCTTCCATCCTCGTTTTACCCACTTTGCCCTCCCTCCCTCTCTGTTTATCTAAGCACTTTCACGGTCACTGCTTTGGAATCCCAGGAGTCTAAACTGCCCCCTTCCCTCTCCCTTCCCACCATCACAGCCGATCCACGCTTCTCTCTCCCTCTCCATCTTTTTCCGTCACAACGGTTAAGATTCATATCGCTCTGTGTGTCGGGGGTATGGAGGGTCCCCTTTATTTCCCCTCAAGGCAGCCAGCTTTGTCCTGTTCTAGTCACGCACAGCCACCCACCCTGCCCCACCCTGCCCCTCACACTCATGAACACATATTCCCACCAGGGGTAGGACACTTACAGAGCCCGATACAATCAAAAGAGCCGAGAACAAAAATACTACATTATTGCCAAGTCTGCATGGGGTTTCGGCTAGGGTTTGGATAAGACTGTTGAATATGTTTTATTAAACTGAGCATATACAGCATTTTTAGCTCAAGTACATGAGCTCGAGAGTGTGAAATAAAAATTTATACTCTTGACACTTAGCTTGATTTAAAAGTCTGCCTTGAAGCCGGATGCCTCTGAATTTCTTAGAGGGGCCAGTTGTGTTCCACAACACTGATGAAAGGTTCAGACACAATAAGAGGAGGGGTGGTGGTGGTGTTGGTGGTGGTGAGGATTTAGGAGCAGAAAGGAAGGAAATGGTGAGGGTCAAGAGAAGCGGTGCAGACGCCAGGCTAACGTGGTGCTAATAACAGCCTGGCATTGGACTGGGATTAACTGATTAATTTGGGATTAAAGATGACTGGTCGCTACTTTAAGTAATGAACCAGAATGACCCAAAATTACAAGATTAACACACAGGAGGCATGGTATGTGTGACTGTGGGTGAGTGTTCTTTGTTTCTTAACAGCAAAGCGACACGCGCTGCGACAAATACTACAAAAACTCACTTGTTTAGGTGTTAATTATGAACCTTTGATGAAGAACAACAAGGCCCTCACCAAATTTCCATTCTGCAGGCAAATCCATCACATCGATAAATGCAATAAACAAACGCAGCGAGTGAGTGATTTTGCGGCTTTTATGACTAGGCATTTGTCACCGGGTGTATTTTAGGGGAACGCACAGATTAATTCTGCGATCATAAACGCGCAGCATCTGCTACAGTGTTTTGAGAAGCGCACCGTGCACAAGAACTCCATTTCCAGCTGAATAGGGGAGCAATGAGATTCATGAGTTCTACTGCTACAAGGCCACAACTATGGAGATTTGGGACAAAGCTATTTCCATCCATTCAGCACAAAACGCAACCACCATTCCCGATACTCCTAGACTATCAACGATTCAAAAAAATAAAAGTTTACTTAAAGGATTAAAGAAAACACAAGTTAAGCCCTTAAAAAACTAAGTGGCGGATAAAGCATAACTAAAATTGAGCTGGTTTTCACAGTATTTCCCCCCCCCACGCTATGCACAGTAACACAACATGGCGAGATACCAAACTAATAACACACAGATTATTAAGAGATACATATGTGCTTGTGCACATTTAAAAAGTGAACACAGTAGGGGGTTAACTGATGGCAATTATATAGCTACAATTACATAGCAGAGTTGATCAAATAAGGAATTCTGAAAAATAAAGCCCACATTTCCTTGAACTCATAAATAAAAGATCTCATTGGAACAAAATGTTGAGGAAAGAGGTGGAAAAAAGGAACAAGGGAGAGAAAAATAGCAGTCAGAGTACCAGGAGACAAGCATCAAGCTGTGCATCACTGCACCCCCCCTCCCCCCCAAAAAAATCATGTGGTACAGGTTATTGCAACAACAAAAGCAAATCTTGTCTGCATGCACGCACATGCCCCCCCCCCCCAAAAACAAACAACAAAACAAAACAGAACAAAAACCATATCTTCATCTTAGTGAAGTCCTCAAAGAATTGCTGGTGTTTATTTCTTTAATAAGCATGTGTTATTATATTATGTCTCGGTGGCAATCAGGTAAAGACTGTAGCGCAAACTGAAAGCAGCGTCAGGTCTAAACGCAGCGTGGTCCCTACGTGGCTTCTCCCCAGAGTCCGAGCATCCATGAGCGAGCGTATATGCAGGCAGGGTGACGGTAGCGTGTGTGAGCCTCTCTACGACACCTGTATACATGGCTGCGTCACAGTGAGTGTGTGAGTAAGCCCCTGTGTGTGTGTGTGTGGAGGGAGGGGTGGAGAGAGGGTTTGCTCCTCACGCCTTCTTGTGACAGTGATAGTAATACCTGCTGACATCCTTTCTTCCCTCTCTCCCTCTCTCCTCATCCCTCCATCCCTGGGGGCCTCCCTGAGCTGTTTTGGGAGTTGAAATCTGTTGACTCTTTCACTACCATCGTCTCCTTAACGCACTCTCCATCCCTCACTTTTCTCCACTGCAGGTCTAATGTTTTTACCATCTCTCGGGGCTGACGAAAAAAAAAAAATGAAGCAGGCAAGGCAGCGTGTATATTCATTTGTGGTGTGTGTGGCAGCGCAAAGAGAAACAGAAGCGAAATGTTTCTGCACGCGTTTTACATCACTGGGGGGAGCGCTGCACAGTATGCTGTGCTACCACACTTCTGGGAGGCAATACCAAAATAATATTAGTTTTTGTTCCACCATGGAAAAGTCTCCTAAAAATAAATAAATTAATAATACAGAAGAGTCATAATATCAACACAGCACAACATTTGTCATGTGATCTATCTGGAAATCTCAAAGGACGGGATAAAAACCGGCTTTAGGAAATAGGAATACTTGTGTATGTGTAGCTGAAAGTGTTACTCGAAACTTTTCTGTAACAACTATAAAAAGAGAGCAAAAATGAAACATACACCCCATAAGTACACACACATGTTCACACCCCTTTACATATCTTTTTAAATCTAAGGATTTCTTTGTTGTGTGTAGATAAAGTGTACACAGCCACACCTATAGCTTTAAAAAAAAAAAAAATCCTTTATACACACCACCAGAATACATAATTGCTAATACTTATCAAAAAGCTGCGAGTTAGCAGCTTGCACAAAACATTCCCCGTAATCAGAATATGGGAATTTATGCTATTCTGTGCTTTTAAGCATTTTCCTCACACATTCTGTAACAGAATTCATTTTTATATAAAAGAAAATTATTTTAAATCCTCCATTATACACCCCCCACGACAGAACGCCAGAGTGCCTTATTATTATTACATCAAGCACATTTATGATATTTCCCCAAATCGTAATAAATGTAGCTTAAAAGCACCACTTCGCAGACACTTTGTGACACGTGAAAGAGAGGATTTAAACCTGAGACAGATTTGTGGGGCTCTTTACTTTAATCCAGTGACACACTGCAGCGTTAAAATCAAACACATGAATATTAAGACTTTTAAAAAGACATCAAGCCCATAGACCTCTACTCCTCTACTGGTTACGTGACACATGAGAGAAGCACTCCTGAAGTCGCAGATTTATGATGAAAACACAAAAGTTGTCCGCTAACAAGGCAAAAAGTTAGAGTTTTGCAAGAAAAATGGCTGTCCTGTCTGCACCTGATGACTGTGACTCTCAATTAGTGACCAAAACAAGTGAGTCATTGCACGGAAATACGCACAAAGCACAGCTTTCACACACAAAAGCAGGAGCAATTTCTAGGAAACTGGCTTGGAGATTCTGTGTGAACATCTAAGCAATTATCAAGAAACACTTCTGGAGTGAATGTACTTAAGCATCTTTAAAGAATATAGAGATATGATGGCAAACATGTCTCAGTGCCCTCCTGGTAGTGAGGACCTTGTCTGGTACAATAATCCTGATTCCAGCTACAGCCTTTTGCTTTGCCTCGGTCAATACTAATTCAATTTCTGTCAGCGGGAATTCCCAAGTTGCCTCTTGGCAGGATCTCTGAGCCGAGAGAAAGAGTACAGCGAGAGGCTATAGGTACATGCGGACGCGTTTCTGCCTGCACGCGTAATAAAATGAGAATGAAATATTCGAAAATGCACATATGGGCCAAACAGCGAGCAGATTGCTTTGTTTTGGTCAAGCTCAGAGTGACGGCGTTTCCCACAGTTTACAAATTCTTGCGTGCCAATTTAATTGGCGTTTTGTACGTCAAAGGACTACACAGCTCGCCTGACACTTACAACAATGACATCTCATTGTGTGTCGTGAATGAATGAATGCGCTCCTGCTCAGTGCTCACCAACAGCCCTTAACCACCATAACCACCCTCTTCACACACATGCGCCACAGCAGCCATTTTGTGCCAAAGCTGGGCTGCACCGTGCCAACTGAGCTGCAGACATCACTGAACCTCATTTCATTCCACAGCTGTTCCACCCCACTTGGAGACATTCACACAATGCAACTTATTACAGCTTAATGCAACCTAATATTGATGTATGTGTGTACACAGAGAAACAGGGCAGCGTGGGGAGAGAAATTGGGAAAGAGATGGGTCCATATGCAGTCTAGCGATAATGCAAGAAGCCGGCGATAATATCTGGGTGTTAAATTGGTATCGATTGACTAAATATCCTGACCAGGAGGAGAGAGCGGCCGTCCTTTCATGCTTGTACACCATGTCTGCTCCGACTGCTCCAAGCTGCACTGTGACTATCTGATCCATTTTAATACAGACATCCTCACTGCTAGGCCCCAAACCTCATTTTCAGCACAGTGTGCTCGAGTCTTCCTATGCATGTGTATCTCAGCGTTCACTTCAAATGCAAAGATTAGTTTTGTCGTGCAACGATTATGCTGGTTTCATTCTAAGGTATATCACTAAACAGTGAAATAGAGGATTACTGATTTCACACAGATGTACACATGAAAGGTGAGGGAAGCAGTGTGGTAGATACCTCTAAATATTTCTGGAAAGACTTGCTGGAGATAGTTAGGCCATGTGGCATTTCAAAGTTGCACAATACTCTTATTTGCAAGCCCCACCTTAAAAAAAGCCAAGCATCCACAGACAATATTACGCCTTTTTCCTCGAACACTTTAGTCACACCTAAAATCAACTAACGAGTGGAAACAAAACAATGACCTATTTAGATGCGAGGCTGTTGGTAAATGTTCCCACAGCTACATACTGCTGACCGGAACAGACGATTTTTCCTGTTAAACCATTTTCACTACTTGCTGTGAGATGAAGGGAAGTTTGGAGAAAAGTAAAAAAAAAAAAAAAGATAGACAAAAGCACCTCCAACCCCCCCCCCAAAAAAGAAAAACAACCCAGATGAATTATGTGCAAGATCAGAAATGAATCAAAGCCTTGAGTGGTTTAATGGGGCTGGGTATCCTCGTGCATTTCTGGGTTTTGTTTTTCCAGAACTTACACTTATCACACTGCATCTCTTCAAGGAAACAAAGACTTCCCTTTTACGCTAACCAGCCAGTAAGAGCCACAAGCTTGCACGCACAGACACACACACAGGCACGCACACACCTCTGACAGAGCTATTGTTCCAGTGAAATGAACTTCAACCAACAACAACGACGACACCCAACGTCAATTCTCAGGCATTCAAATCACTAAAAATCACTGCCTTGCATTGTTTTCTGACAGAGATGAAGAAGCTCGAGTGTACACAGAAGTTAACTCAACCACAGTTTACCTCCAGATAATAGACTCGATACCACAAACAAACAGACAAAGCGCATTTACAAAGACAGATAACGCACACAATTGCACTCGCAAAGGCGGTTCTATATCTGCACAGACCACAGCGCAGCGGCGAAGTCAGACAATAGGCACTGACACGGAGAAGGGAGAGAGACACTGATGCAGCTATGACAGATGAGAAAGAGAGAGAGACATGAAGTGATATTCAGAGAACGAGGAAGAGAGTGTGTGTGTGTGTGTGTGTGTGTGTGTGTGTGTGTGTGTGTGTGTGTGTGTGTGTGTGTGAGAGAGAGTGAGTGAGAGAGAGGGGGACTGCTTTGTTAGCAGGACCGGGAATAAAGTGGTAATTACCTCACTGTGGGTTTGTTGATTATAGTTCAGCCAGGTTCTCCATGTTAATCATTTACCAGGGGAAGATAGAGATTAGTACATAGACAGACACAGAGGGAAGAGAAAGCAATCCGAGGAACGTATTCATTTGCATGTCCAATCTACAGAGGGGTAATAGATGCAGACAGATCGCTGGATGAAGGAATAAAATAACGAGAAGAAAGAAATCAGTCTAAAAGTGCAATCATCATCCTTGACAAGACACAATTACAACTTATCTGCTTTTATTTTACTGTATATTGCATGCGTCTGTTTGTGCAATCCCACAGATCAGTTACGTGTGTGTGTGTACGTGAGTGCAGCTATGGTATGCAGAATGTGATTTACTTTGGTATTTAAACTGGATCATTCACAAGTGCACACAGACGGAAATGATGCATAAACAGAGCAGAGATTACACGGAGGACTTATGAGGGCAGCTTTCAATAAAGATACAGAAAACCAATACAAATATTCATCACCTCATGCCCCGTTTAAACATGCTTCACTGGCTTAGAGCTCACCCTAGGTCTTTGTGTGAGCGGGTGAGAGACGGGGGGAGAAAGAAAGAAAGAAAAAAAAAGAGAGGGAGCACGAGAGCTCAGAGGGGTCTGGTCTGATGTTTTATAAAGTTTGTGTCCAAACTTTCAGAGTGAGTTCAAGTCTGAGCAAGTGAGGATGCAGGTAAGGAAAACTGGTTACGATGTTTCTGTCGCGGGTTTTAAATGTTAATGTCATTTACAATTAAAACTACGCTTGTCTGCCTCTACGCAAATTCAGAAACAAAAAAATTGGGGTGCGGAGAAAGCAAAGGAGCTGGCACGCAGAGACTGAAGCTTGAGCTGTGATCCAGGGGAACTGTTGCAACAAGTTTTCATCCTCTCCGGGCAGATAGGAGGGAAAGCAATAGTACAAGTGAGTGCCAAGAACCAGAAAATGGAGTAGGTGATTAAAGCTCCAGGTATGGGTGACATTTATTCTCGTTACAGATGTATGAGCAGCCCAATCTTTCAAGCCATTTCTTGTCCCCCAAGAAGTGTAATTCAATCCCTAAAGTTTTGATGCTTTGAGTAAACTTCCTGACGGCTCCTGAGCGAATTTATGAGGATGCATGCAGCGCAAAAAGCAGACACAGCTGTATCTGCAAATAGGCTGGTCAACGTGTTTGGCCCAACAGGTTTAAAAGCTCTCCGTGGAACACAAGAAGAAGCTGAATACACCAATAAACCAGTCTGAGCTTGTGGCTCAGGGGGGAGCTAAGGTAAACTGTCAGCACTCACAAATACACACACACTCAAGCTTTGAGCACTGGGGTTATATTATTATACTAACCTTTAACTGCTCCAGGAAGTAAAAAATAATTTCTCTTCTAATAAGGAACTATTGCTCTGAGAGAGACACGGTTATAAAATGGAGAGCGATCGTAAACCGTGTTCATAAAAAATCATAAAAGAGGGCGATCGAACCACTGGAGCCCCACAAAAGAAAGAGGCAGGGGTATCCGATTCTGCAATGTTCAACGCCGACCCCGCAGTCAGTCTATCACTTTCATTTCAGAGCTTCATTTTTCAATATAGGGGGTGCTAAATGTGTGCCAGTTAAAGTGTTTCATTGAGCCTTTGTTACAAGCATATTAGCCAGCAAAGAACAGAGCAGTGAAGCCCTACAGTCTCCACTTCACTGCCCTTGCTTCATTAAAACTATAAATCTAGATGTTGTAGGGAAAGGTGAAGGCCAGAGATGGGATCCTGTCGTTCATATTAAAAAGAGTTCGTTTTTCCACCAGCTACGGTTGTTATAAGCAGCTTAAGCATTTGTTTTAAGCTAGTCTTTAGATGCTTTCCCAGATTCACATGTGACAGGAATAATGTTGCCATGAATACACTCAATCACTTATTGTTAGTTCATGAATGTGCAAAATACAATTTCTTACATTTCCAAAGAAGGTTGGTGCATGGGGTCAAATTTATTATCAATATTTTACCAATAAATCAAGCAAAGCCAGTTCTACACAAAACTATGAACTGTTTTTAGCTTGTAAAGCTATAGTGTTTACAACATTTACAGAGGAATGTTAGTGTGTATCTCAAGTCATGCGTCTGGCAACATGGAGAATGATGATCCAAGATTAACTCTCTTTAAGTCCCGTTTCATCAACTCCAAAAGAAAACGAGGCTTTTCTCTTACTTAGTATACCTCTGGTCACCATCTTTGACCTGCTGCTGGTTTTGTGTCGCCCAGGTAGCCCAAAGATGATGGACTTACCAGAGCCATTTTAGCAAGAATCAAAGCACTGAAACTAAATCTCAGCCACAACAGTGAGCTGAAAGATGTTAAACAAGGCAATGTAGAATGGGAATGGATGAAATAACACAAAGTTATGCTGAAAATGTAAAAAAAAAGAGGTTTTACACGGTTATTAATAACAGTTACACTGTAATCTGTTGCAGCACTGCAGACAAAAAAAAAGCAGGAAGCCAATCGTGGTTATTTTCTGACTGTCTGTGCTCAGAATGTCAGACGCAGTCTTTGGCTCTCTTATTGCTACGTTGATCCAACAAAATCACGGCTCTCGTGTCCCTGTGCTCCTCTTCCCCTCACCTGGCTGCATTTACAGGCCTCAGGACAACTTGGCTGGCTCGTTGGCTGGCAGCTAATAGAAAATATGGTATGGGAAAATGACTGAAGCTCAACTAATCACACAGCCAATATCCATCACTGGGCTGGAGGGAGTTGTGAGACATAAAGAGGAGAAGGAGGAGTGAGGGAGTGCAGACAAAAGATGAAAGGAGAAGGCTGTAACAAGGGAGGTAATGAAGAGAGAGGAGAGGAGAGGAGAGGAGAGGAGAGGAAAATCCTTGTGGTAAACCCAGGGGATTCTGGACTTGGTGCAGCATCACGGCACCACTGATAGCTTTGTGATTGGGTGGTGTTGCTGATGAGAGTGATTCTCTGCCACAGTGGGTTACTCTCCACCGTGATGCTGATGGCATTGTGATTGCGTGGTGTTGCAGCAGACTGTGTGGCCATGCCACAGGCTGTGACCATTCATCCCTGAATCTCTGGAGAACAAGAAGGTGCTTCCTAATCCTCAGTGTTTCTGTCCACCACATTTCTGTCAGATCCCAATTACATGACTGAGTTTTCCCCCACATGCACACACCGGGTATAACCTCCACTACAAGAGCCTGCCCCCTAGACAAAGGAGCTCTTGGGGAAATTAATAGTCCCAGGAGTCACATTTCTGTCAGATTTTGAGCATCTACAAATGTAAAATCATAAAGATAAAACAGTTACTGACAGAGCAGTCTCTGTGGCCAACGGCTAAGTAAAAAGGTCGTTCATCTGAAAGAGCGTTTGGGGACTCTGGCCTCTGAGAGAGCAAGAGTCTAGAAAAACGTGTAAGAGAGTCGCGAATGTGTTCTGGTGGGCAGTAGCCCGTCAGGCCCTGCAGGTCTCCCACCTCAAACCTTCAATTAGCAAGCACTGGAACACCTGGATCAGCAGGTGAGCCACACTCTGCCTGGCTAATGGCCCCAATCAACCCATTACACACACACAGCTTCCCCTTACCTGACTACATATTTGCTTATGCACAGCAGCACTTTAGACTTTAATATACACCTGTGTCCTGAGAATGCTATCTAGGGCACTATTCAGAACAAACACTTAGGAAGAAACCCTTACTTCTGCCTTTCTATAAGTAGCATAATCACTAACTCCAAGAAGCAGCAGACAGGTGAAAGCCACGGTTAGAGTGTGGTCAATATGATAAAGATAACTGGCTGCGGCAAGGAGGTGAGATCACTCAGGTCTCTCTCAAGTGGACCGAGGGTTCCACTGTACTCACAGAGTTGAGACTACTTGATTTAAAGGAAACAGCCTGATAGCTTTTGGTGCAGGTTTGACCTGCTTCCCTCCCTACTGCATTTAAGTAAACATTGACGTGAGCTGGTACATAGCTGAGATTCTTTTAAACAACTAAAGCCTGAGTCATTCACAAGGCATCATTAAAGATGTTGTGCAATGGCATGAAAGTGCAAGTTCAGACCAGCTATGTTTATTCTCACCTAAACTGGTAGATTAAACCAAATCTGGACCCCTTAACAGTGAACATTTATTTGGTCACTAGTGATGAAAATAAAACAGCCTTCTCGTTTTGTACCAAGAGAAGCGTCATTACGCGCACAGACTCCCCCTCCTCACCTTGTGTTTGTAGAGTTCCAAAACACGGTGTGCCTTTTGGCCACAACAGCTGATATTATATTGAAGAAGACAATCGTAGCTTTCCAAGCAGGCGGAGTTCCGAGTGTCCACAGCAAGGTGCCCATCCTGGCCGCTGCGGAAAGGTTCTGCACCGGCTGGGAGTGGTGCGCAAAATCAGGTGACGAGACCCCACGCAAAGGAGCTCCGCGAACAACTTTCTTCAGGAGCTTCAGCAACTCATGAACAAACTCACACTTTAGCGTCAACTGCTGCTGCAGCTTCCCATGATGCAACAACGTGAAGTGATGTCCCTCACAAAAAAAAGTTAACAATTACAGGCTGCAAAGAAGGTGTGCACCACCACAGAGAAACGTTGCTGAGCGCGTCTCCACACTGCGCATCGTGGTTTAAGAGTGAGCGCTAGTCACTGTAATGACTTAAAAAAAAAAGACTGACTTTAAAGCTTGGGGATTCGAGTACAGTAATAGGGCAGAATATAAATTTAAACTGTCAGATGGTTTGGCAGCAACAGGCTACGGAACGCTGGAAGGGCGGATGCGCTGGGCCGAGGGCGGTGCCGGGGAAACTTTAGGCCAATCACTCAACAAGGGTGTGGCCATGTTATTGTACTGCAGCGCAAAGTTAAATCCTTGGGAGGTGCGCCCACTGGTGTGGGGAGACAGATTGTCACTGTTCCAGTTTTTCAGGAAAACCTGGGTTCTTCTTAGTGGACCGAATAGTTTCACTTATTCAGTCTCATTACTCAGCAGCAAACACCACTTTTGTTGTTGGGTGTCTGCTCAAAGGTAAGCAGCTGACTGATACAAAAAGAAAGCGTCCTTTGTCCTCTCCTGAAATTTCTTTTCAGTCCTTATTGTACAGCCCCAAGTAGGCCAACACTGTATGGTGAAGTGGTGCATTCAAGTACCCAACACAGGATAACAGCAGGGAGCCACAGCATCTCCGTAACTGGTGTCTGCAAGAGCTACATTTAGTTCAACCACTCTTGGCTGGATGGTGTTTGTGTGTGTGTGTGTATGCTGTGATAAGTATTAATTCTCTGGTTGTTGTCAAACACCCCAGGGGAGGGTGTAGCGACAGTAATCACAACGCCTCCATGGGCGAAAGCCACTGGTGGTCCTCTCTAATTATCTGATTTTCCAAATGTGTGTGTGTGTGTGTGTGTGTGTGTGTGTGGGTCACACTAACTCAGCTGTTGGTTCAGTGCTATCACTCATCCAAAGTTACATTGATAGCTGTGTGCACATTTGGCTAGTTCCTTTTTTCTTGTCTTGCTTTCTGTGTCTTCTACCATGTGTGTGTCTGTCTGTGTGTGTGTGTGTGGCACTAGGACTCATTAGCTCACTTCCTGGAGGTCCTGATCATTAATTTCCCATGATGCCTCAGTGCTCCTGTGTGGCTAATTTGTCCCTGGTGAGCCAGCGCTCCCTCAGCAAACGTGGACCACAGAGGAGTAACTCACTCTGTGGGGGTCTCTCTCTCTCTTTCTCTCTCTCTGTTTGATTGATCTATAGGACCAGACAGTTCCTCACAAATTTTGCAATAGTGCCAGAGGTTAATAATACTTTGTGAAAATTCATTTTATTCTTCCACTCTTTCTCTGAAAAAATCTTTCTAATTTTCAATTTGGGAATGTCTTCTGAACATAAGAGTTTAAGGAGCCCTGCAGCTTACTCTTCTTTTGCACACTATAAATTGGCCCACTCCCTCCTTTTACTTGGATTAGATTGGAGAGAAAAATGGTCTCATTTACCTCATGGGACCACCAATTAAAATCGAGAGTTATGATACACTAATTTAAGAGACATGTTGATTGCATAGCTGATTAATTCTGCTACTACTAATCCTTCTTGTAACTCAACAGGCAGGAAAAGAACTTCTGGCAACAACTTTGTGTCCTCGTCTTCCTTAAATCTTGCTTTTCTTCCTCCCTTCTTTCCTATTTAATATTTGTCTCATGTTCTGTCTGTCTGCTATTCATCATTATCAGCACTCTTACCAAAATCCTTTACTTCTTTTTACCCCAGTCTCTATCCATCATCTGTCTCAATCTTCACTTTCATTGATCTTCTCATTACTGGCCAAATATATTTTTTCCTGTCTCTTGGCACAGTTTACTTCAGCAAACATTCTCTGTTATACACTAGTTCTTCATATATCGGGTAACCCTGTAGCTGAAATAACACTCTTATTTACTTAAGATTCCTAAACCCAATTTACACTCAAATCAGTGCCGATCAGATTGGAGTATAATTATCGCTCCCTGCTAAAAACTGGAAGAACATCCCAGCAACACAACATTAAAGGAACTCTGGAAATAACCAAAACTGACTGAACATTGAGCAGGAAATCATAATATTGCAGTATGTTTATACAAAGTTGTATACAGTACAGCAGGAAGGTTTCAAGTTTGTTAAAAACCAGTTCAGTAAGGCCTTTTGCGTGAAAGATTTCTGCCAGTGTTTGGGGTAAGTGTCATTTTTAATCGTTTATGTGCATGTTTGCAGCACTGTTTGTGTTAGGAGAATTTATTTAGATGTGATTAGCATTTTTCCTCACATGCATTCATAGATACACTAGGTGAAAAACAAAGGGAAAGATGGTAAAGTCTTATTGAGGCCAAATCAAGTTTCCAGAATGAATTCACTGTTTATTTTTAAACAAACTACTCTTTCAACGGATATTAATTTGTTTGGTGTTTTGATGGAAAAAAACAGCATGTTTGATGTTTCATGACTTTTAATAACTCTTATTAACCCTTGAGTGACCACACGTGCTTAATATGGAAAAATCTGTGATTGTTCGCCCCCCGTGTCTGTAATTTTATATAGCACTGTGCAAAAGTGTGGAGCCACAAATTTCTGGATATTTTGCTAGGATAACAGGAAAAGGAGTGATTTATTGAAGCGTGTGCAAACATGCATGCAAATACAGCATATAAGGCAAAAAAACAAACAAACTCGAAAACCTCAGCACAACCTGAAACTTAGGGAAGTTTTCTCGTAATTTCTTTAAGTAGTCTTCAGGAAAAGTTTTCCAGGCTCATTTAAGGATATTCAAAGCTCTTCTTTGGATGTTGGCTGATTTAATTTCTATTCTCTGGCAAAATGATCCCAAACTGCTTCAATAATTTTGAGGTCTGGGCTCTAAGGAGGCCAATCAATGACTGATAGTGCTCCATTGTGTGTGTGGGGGATGGGGGTCAGGGTTTTTTTTTAAAAAGATGATTGTACTGTACTAAAAGTTTCCTTTTAGTACCAATAGTACCAACCAATTACTATTTCCCTATAGTAATTCATGGTGGGTCAAAAGCTGATGGTACTTTTCTGTGTTCAGAAGTCCATCATCTTCCGAACATGGAGGCCCAAACCATCACCTCTGGTGACCTTCTCTGTACATATGGATGATGATTTAACCTATACCGTCAAATATGGATTAATCACTCCATCAGACCTGTTGCCACTGATTTTCAGTCCTGTTCTTGTGTCGTTTGGCCTTGTCTTCCTGTTTACCTTCCTTATAAAAAGCTTCTTAACAAACCCCGTCTTACACTGAGACCATTACTGAGACTTCAGTTTTCCCCCCCTATTTTTGTAAGCACATGACTTTCAGATATGGCTTTTCTGTTCATAGTTTTTCTTTTCCTTTTAGGCATGCCACCTTTTTGCCACTATTTATGCCTGTCAGATTGTGTTAATTTGACAATTTTCATAGATTCAACTAAAAGAAATTGGAACAAATTACACCTTTTTACGACAGGCTGCCAATAACAAAGTCCCCTAAGATGCAGTTTAAAATTGGTTCTTTGCTAGGTTGTTTCTTATGTGCCGACACAACCCTGGTTAATCCCTTGAGTTAGGTGACTTTTTTATGCTAGAATCATTCGTACGTCAGTGTTGAGTGATTTAACAAAACAATCCGCCCAAAACTTTGAACGACCTCCAGAAAGCCTGAAAAAGTATTGCTTTAGACCATTTTTAAAAAATTACAAGACTCCTTGGAAGCGGGATATACTGTAAATTCTACTGAACTCTAGCCCTAATTCTCCAATTGGCATATGGCAAAGGAATTTGATGGGAACGTCCCTTTAAGTTCCTTTTCGTTTATTTCTTCCCCCACCAGTTTTCTTGCAACCCTTCCCCTCCTAGCATCACTCCCTCTCCTCCCTCCATTGCTTTTGTACAGTAGTGTCAGTAGCCTCTTAATCCTGTTATCTCTACGTATACAGACTGACACCAAGCTCACCAGAGCTGTAATCAACTACCCTATACACACAGACACACACACACAGACACACAGACACAGACACACACACACACACACAGTATGACCATGTTCCTCTCATACAGACTGTCTGTCTCTCTATGTCTCACTCACACACACACACACACACACACACACACACACACACACACACACACACACACACACACACACACACACTGGCCCCATTCTCCATCTACTTTGTAATGCTGCTATTTTTGGTCTCTTACTATTTTGATCAGCCATATGCCCGCACGTTTGACGAACATCTCGGTCTGTCTATCACTCATCATTCAAGGCTGCTCTTCCCTATAAGATAGCTTGTCTCTGCCTGTCACTCCTCCCTCTCCTCACTTTTACTCCACATCTTCTTCTTTGTCCCATTTCCACCCCTGCATTTCTCTCTGTGTTGGCTGCACCAAGTTTTATATCTCTGCTTAATTATTCAAGTGGCTAATTTGTTTTTTTGGCTTAATGACCAGGCATAATTGTGACCCGTGAACAAATGAATAGGAACACTCTCCCTCCACACGTGCTTACAAAAGGCATCATTTTCTCAACTTTCCTTCTGATTTGTCTTTGTCGTTTTGTTCTTACCAGAGCAGCTTTTTTTGCCGGCTTTCTTCTGCACGCCTACGACACTTATTTGCAACAGTGCCAATTTTATGGGGTCATCACTTGTGTGTATCTTTCATTGTCACCTTATCCTTTTGTAAAAGCACTATGTGCGCAGCTCTTTTCTTGTGTGTACCTCCAATCTTTTCCTCCCCCTCTGTCGCTGCGTCTCAGTTCCGTAATTACAGCTCTGGACTCAAGCAGCGATGGTAAATGGTTTTCTATTCCCCTCTCTCCATCACTCTCCCTCAATCGCCATCGTTCTCTTTCTCTCACCAAGCAAATTACATCTTGGTTACTATAGAGACGTGTTTATTGAATGCTTTTTACCACACTTTCTTACTTCCCCTTAAGCCCCCATCGCCTCCCCTCTTTTTCTTCAACTCCACCTGTCGTTCTCTGCGTTTACTCTTTTCTTGCCCTCTTGTGTATTGACAGTCATCTGTGTCTATTCCTTGATTTCATTTTTCTCTTTTGTTGCCTGGGGAGCTGCTTCAACTTTTTTGGTGACAAATAGTTGCTATTTGTAAAGAAAAGATGAGAGCTGAGTATGTCAGATAGATTTTCAATGCAGCACTTGTGGCTATTGTTGTTGCCATGTACTACATGTAAGCAGATAAAGAGGCAAGGTCTCTTATTGTACTGATATGGCATGTGCTATCCATTACTATTGACTGTATAAGTGGCCCCCACTGAATACAACGCTCTGAGCAATCCAATTGTGCCTCTTCTTTCTCCTTACAGTGTCCCATCTGTGTTTCTTTGTTTCCTATCGGGTTTTTCTTCTCCTCTCCGTCTCTCTGTCCCTTTTTTTTGTTCAAAGACTCAGAGTCTGGTCTTATGTTCTGAATGCAAAACTGCAGATGTCTGCAAAGAGTAGGCAGCCAGGTCTAAAGAAAAGCCATTTCAAACCTCTGTCATGATCATGAAATGTGGTTAAAAGATCAGGAAAAGGTGTGAACTTGTAAAGGGCTGTTTTCTGAACTTATGAGAAGCTTTTTGGAGATGTATAATTTTCACAGTAGCTCCTGTTTGGTTAATGTGTGGTTCTAAACTGACCACAGGTGTGAATATGAGTGTGGATTTTTCGATCTTAATTGGCCCTCCAATAGCCTGGCGACCTGTTTAGGGTTGTCCAGTGCTTCTCCAGCAACCCTGAATTGTGTAAGCGGTTAAGGAAATGGAGGCACTGATGGGTTTTTTTCATAGGACAACAGTGATATAAAGCTTCAGTATGGTTCTCTTCAGTACTGTCCAAATAGAGAAAACAATACAAGGCAGCATGACTAATGTTTGAATAAATACTTTATGTAAAAAATCACATTGACAGAGATGATTTACGCTGATGATGTCCACACAGCATACAGTGTACACAGAAACAGTTAGATGTGTCAAATGCATTTACAGTATTGTTCCATTTAAGAGCTCCTGCTAGTCGTGACCACTTAACAGCGAGTCGGTATGCACAATACCAGGAACCACAGACCAAAGCAGTTTAATGGTCCCGAAATGTTGCGTTTTTGCTCCTGTCTTAAATCTGATCTGTGCTATTGCACAATGACTCAATAAGTAAGTCACTAGTGTCAGTTTGCCGGGTTTCATAAGAGACAGATGTGCCGCCTGCCACCAGACGAGGCAGACGGACAAACTTTAAGCTACAGCAGCAGCAGCAATGTGTGTTTGAGGTAACAGTAGAAGATATATGATCTCTCTAAAGGGGCCCTACTTCACCCAGCACTCTTACTTTGCAAGCACGTGATTCTCTTTGCACTCAATTCAAATGACAGCTAATCCTTGGACCCGGAGAACATAATAACAGCATTTGTACAAGTCGCAGTCCGCAACCAGCACTTTAAGATCTCAACATGTTTATATTTTATAATTTTTCTTGTTAATGTCAAAATATTTATTGATAATATAATTGTGAAGGGTTGCTGTAAGAGTTGGGAAAGCGAGGACCCCAACAGACTTTAGAATCACCACAGGCGATGGTGACTAATCTTCTTTTTTTAATGTAAATATGATTTATAGATAATGGAGTTTTTACAGTTTTCTTTGCATATAAAGTAGAAGATAAACATTCTGAGTAAGTGCTCTTCTTGCTTAACGTGAGTCACAAAAAGATGTTTCTACAGTTCAACATTTCTAGAGTTTGTGCAAGTATTGTTTTTGTAAGGATAACTTGATTTGATCAAGTGTAAATGCTACATTTGCAAAAATACATTTTATTAGCTTTAAAAAACATGAAAAAATCTATTCTGTAGTACGAGGTGCAACTTTTTAAATGTTTGATTGGATCCTAAAGCATTCACATAAGATGTCTTTCATTGCTAATAACAACTAAAAAACCCCAAATCATTTAATTGTAATTCAGTAACTGATTACACTTACGAGTAATCTGACCAAACCCTGATGATTAGTAAAGTCAGATGGAAGCACGAGGAGGAAACACACGGGTCGCTCTGCATATTCATCTGTCCTTATGTTCCCTCTGTTCACCAGTTCACTCGCTGCAGTTCTTTTTTTCCTCCCTCTCCTCCCTTTTTTGTGTGCCAGCAGTCATCCTTTCCCCCAACACCCCCACAATTTATCCTCTCCCTTTCTGTCCCCTACTGTACTCTTTCCCTCCCCGCTCCTCCTGCTCATCTCAGATGGATTGAGTGAACTCTCTGTAGCAAAATTAACTTTGAGATGAACGAGGCTATAGCTGTTTGTGTATGCAGTTTGATACTCTGCCAAAAAATGGAGTGAAGGTTATGTCTTGATCTATTTACTGCCAAGGCACTCCACTTTTAGGAGCTCCCACGGTTGATGCTGTGGTATCGCGAAACAAGCGATTCTCCTCAGTGCCAAAAAGACATTTCTCTTTAAATACAGCTGAAGTTGAGAGAGCAGGGTGGTGACTAAAGTGGCTGTCCCGTGACGATCTTTGGATGTCGTTAAAGCGTCCTTTTGGAGGACACAAGTCCCATACCGGATCAGTCTTGTGGTTCTGATGCAGGGAGTCTACCCAGACAGGACGGCCTAGTACACCGAATATTACGATTTTGTTAAACTGTAAATTGTTTAGTCTTTCTTTAATCATCAGCACAGAAGAGCTAAAATGCTGACTAAGTGCATATCTGCATCTAAGTAGATGCACGTTTGTAGATAAAACACAAGCTGTACAAACAAAATTGCTGTTTTCTTCCTTTCTTTTTCCCAGTTTTACGCCAATTTCTTGCTGTGTCACTGCCATTTGCAGTGTTCACAGCATTCTGTATTAAACACCAAATGTATTTTCCAGTTTGTGTCTGTGTATGCAATCTCTGCCTGTCAGAGTGTGGTTTTTTGTGGGCAGGGATCTGATGGGGATTTGGCAGACATGCTCATGTGGTATAGGAACTAAAAGCAAGTTAATTGTTCCCTTAGGAAGCATTTCAAACAGGCCGGACCACTTAGAATTAGGGGCTGAAGATAGAAATGCAGATTTCTTTCCTTTCTCCCCCCCATCAATGATTTTTTTCCCCCTGTGAGTTATTACTGCAGAATCAGACCCCAGCATTGTGTGTGTGAAGGACCGAGAGAGAGGGCGAGGGAGACTTTTGCATGTGCCAATATAATGTCTGCTTTCTGCTGGTCTTACATCACAATATAATGTCTGGCAGGTTTACATTGAACATCTGCAAACATTTAATCAAATGGGTGCATGTTTTGCAATTAACTTTACTATAGAGTGCACAGCCTGAAGCTAAGACTACCATGTGAGGCTGATCAGGTAGACGCGAACACCGGAAACAAAATGAAAAAGACTATTAACGCTCTGCTAACAGGTTTTTGTAACTCCCAGTACATTGGCTGATGGCTTATGATTTGAATTATTAATTGCTAGTTATTGTCTTATTACTCAAGGATGCAGATTCTCAGACTGCTCTTCCCCTCATCAGAAGACGGGTGAAAGTGATATCTTCTAATGATTGCCCTCTCGTTCTCATCGCACCCCCCCTCTCCCCTTGCTGCCTTTCAGTAAATGAGGGGAAAGTGATATGGTTCTCTAATGACCAGTGTGAATAATCACCATCTAAATAAAGTCTCTGTTTGGCACTAGAAATCTCCCACTTGGTCTCTGACTGGCTGTTTTCGGACACTCCTCAGCTCTCCATCGGGCCTTTCCATCCGTGTCTTTATGTGTTTCACACCTTTAACTCAGGTTTTTCCTGTTTTCACGCAGCGTGTCATGGTCAGAATTTTGTCCGGTCGTCATAAAAATATTCTTGTTAAAGTCTTTTTTTCATTTTTTGGAGGGGAGGGTGTCACATGCTTCCCCCCTGCCTCCAACCAGATGGTTCATTTTTTATGTGGTTGTCAGTTTTCACATCCTCAGTCCATTACAGCTGTTGGGTGTGTGTGCATATGTGTATTTTCCTCTGCACAGATCAGAGAGGAGCTCAAATTGACATCCATTTCAGCTGCACGTTTAGCTTTTATATCCTCAGCCGGCATGAACAGTGAGAGGAACCGGAAGACATGAAAGAGCAGGAGAGCGCTGGGGAGATAAAAGGAAAGCACTAGAAAAACCTTGCTGTCTGTCCGCACATTTATTTTGTGCTTACTAAAGTTCTTCTTCGCGCACATTCTCCCTCTCTTCGTTGGGGTGAGGAGGAGCTGAGTTATTAAAACGCCAACCTTTCCAACAAGAGGCAATAAATCAAACTAAATATCCAGGGGAGAGAGGGAGAGAGGAGAGAGAGAGAGAGACAGAAAAGCAGAGAGAAAACATGGAAATGAAAAATAGGGAATGTAAAAAGTCTAGGAGGGGGATTTGATGAGCAGAAGGCTTGGGAAAGTGGGAGAAGAGACGCAATGAGAGAGGGGTATTATAAATTGATGTAAGGGATGAGAGAAGAATAACGTAGCGGGGAAAATAATGAGAGTCTCATCCTGCTGGTCTGAAGCTCGCCTCTGCCTCATCCACTTTGATTACAGTCAGACAAGCCAGCCAATCAGGGTTAATTTCCCATCACTGCAAATCAGCCGGTCAGTGACTGGTTTTCAAGGCAACCACAAATATTTCCCCTGGTTAGCGACAAATGTGCTGATAAGCTGATGAATGAAGAGGTGGATGCTTAAAAGTGAGTTGGAGGTTGTCAGGCCTTGCTGCATGATGATGATTGTGAACTGATGCTTATTGAGGAGTTGGAGAAACCAGGAACATGAAAGCCAAAAGGCAATGAAAGTACACATCCACAATCTGGCCGTTCTGATGGACCACAGCTCAGAGATTGCAATTAATGTTTGTCTTTTGAATAAACTTTTTTTTCTTAAAAAACACAGATTGCCTCAATGCAACCTGCAGTTTCACTTAGAGTTTCCTTTTGTTTAGGACTGTAGGATAAGAACGTCCATAAGCAATTTCAATTTACTGGATGATCACATGAATTACCTTACGATATAATATGTATAAACTTGAGAATGAGAGTTAGACACAGAATGACAAAGAGAAAAAGGTTTTAAAGTGTTTGATAGTGTTTTAAGAGCAAAAATTAAGTTCTCGCCAAAGGGAAAAAAGTGACGTTGCCACAGAACCAGTAAATCATGTCAGAGCATCTTACAAGCCTGGAGGAGAATTCAGTGGTTTCCCATCAACTTTCTGACTCCTGAGTTGTTGTTTTCTCTTGTATTGTTTTATATTCAAATGTTAAAATACAGATGCAGAGAGGTCTCGAAACAACGATTTGGACTTAGTAACTGACTGAACCTCTTTTGGGTCAGATTCTGGCCACTCCAAACAACTTTCAATCTGCAGTTTTCAACTTACTTAATATTTAGGGTCGTTGACATGCTCCATCACCCAGCGTTTACTAAGCTTCATTTGGTAAACAGCTGTTATGTGACGATATTTTCCCCTTGCTGATGGACAGCTGTTCAGGTCCAGAGACAGATGTACTTAAACATAGTTGTTGTTTTTTTAGTTTTTTATTGAAAAGCAGTATCTCCCTTTGTGATGTCCTACCACGAACCTATGCAAGTAAATGGGTGGGTGGATGTTGTCTATCTCCACTGAATGCTTTAAGCATTTAGCTGTTACTTTGGGGGGCTTTTTCACTTCAGTGAGCAGTTCGAGTTTTGCTGTATATGGGGATCTTCGTTCAAAGGCAGACAGCAGCAGCAACACTGGGCCACTTAGCGTTTATCACTGATATAAAGTCTGTTTAAGTGGGGATGGATCCTTGTCAAATCTCTTTACCTTGTTACTTTGTAACACCTTCCAGCAAATGTGTCAAAGACTCCAGGTTTGCCAACTCCTGACACAATTATCGTTTTTCCCAGCCAAAACTGAATGTTTGAACAAAATCACATATTAACACCAACAACAACAAAAAATCTATAATTGGCATGATAATAATCAAATCTATTTTCTTTTCTTGGATCCTTTCATTTCCATTTTCCTTTTTTACATGTTCCTCATCTAATATACTAAATAAGGCACATGGTACAGTATGGATCAAAAACAAGTCACTCAATAGGGTATTAAACTATGTACCCACTATCCCGTCTCTCCATCTCCAGCTTGGCTTCTTGTCTTTTTTTCCCTGGGCCACTGGCATCTTGTATACTTCCTCTTTCACTCTTTCTGCTATACTTGTGTCACAAATCACCACTGACACTCATCTCCACCCACTCCAGCCTGCCTACACTCCTGTCTTCACCCCTCTTGTGCACTGTCTGCTGCTTTGGATGGTTGACTCCAGGTATTTAAACTCATCCACCTTCACTACCTCTACTCCTCGCAGCGTCGCTGTTAAACTCATCAATATAAACGGGAAAACGGAGGGGAATACTATGAAGCAAGTGGTACACAATTCAGTTCAGTTCAATTCAACTTTATTTATATACCACCAAATCACAACAATTGCTGAAAGCCAGGTTTTCATTGCGCAACTGTCTTGACAGGTAAGAGATTCCCATTATCACGACACTGATTAGCAACTCTTAACCCCGGTTGTCAGCTTGAGGGTCTGAGCATGCTCACATGAAATGGGGTGTTTGACTTGTCATCTGACTCTCCTTCTGCAGAAAAATGGTTCAACCGAACAACACCCACTCCAATCTAAGCCGTTATCAGAGGAAAGGTGACACAGATCTATAAAATACAACACTTATGCTGTAAATAAAACTAATAATTCATTTTGTGATTTAAACACAAGCACACAGAATGGTAAACTCAATATTTTAACTGAGATATATGTTTATTATGTATTTATTTTACAACTTGGAGCACTCTTGATGTTGTTGATTTCTAATGTGACAGCCTGACATGGTCCCATAGCCTAATAGAGAAGATCAGATAAAATCACAGCCTATGAATGCTGCTGTTTTCTAAAAGCTTAATTTTCAGCTGTGTAAAACAGACACAGCAGTGGATTAGGAGGACAAGAACGTACACATTTTCTGCATTTTGAAAAGAATGCATGAAAATTCCAGTGAGAATGCTTTACTTTAAAATTTACAGCAGCTTCATTCAGTGAGTATAAGCTCTACAGGTTGCATACATACTCCCCCAGAAGAGACTTTATATCCCACTTAAAGGCACGCTTTAAATAAAAGAATCAGTGAAAAATGAGACGCTTCCAGCAGATGTTAAGCAGACACTCTAAACATAATCTGCTTTGGACCATTTGTTCAGCATAAGTTACCATAGTGCTCCAGCCAGTGACACTGAAACCTCTGATTTAAGGCTCAACATACCTGGCTAACTCATTAATCTCGTCTCACAGTGCACCCTTTTTGCACAATCTGGCAAGAGAGAACCGAGAAGACTAATGACTAACAGGAAATGTGGCAGACTAAACACAGGTGAGACTAATGAGGGCGAAGCGTACAATCACAAAGGAGGGAAAAGAAACAGACAAGACTCAAAAACTGACACTATAAACAGAATATGAATGACAAAATAAAATAAGAAATAGCTAAACACAAACCCAACATCATGCCAAATGTCAGAATGTGCTGCTTTTATGTTTAACAGTGCAGTAAAAATTGAATTGATCTGAATTTTTCAAATACTGGTCAGATTTAAAACCCAAAATCTCGACTGCATTTTATTCCCTTTTTAAAAACTACTTTAGATGTGAACACTGGACAAAAAAAACAACAAGAATCCGCAGATGAATCCATAACTCAGATAATTGCCATCTGTAGCAAAGCTATGTTTAAAAACCCCCAAAACTGACTGTTCTTTTCATTACTATTATTACATTCTGAATCATTATTCTTGCTTTGAAAACATGCTTTGGCAATATCGCGCTTAATTGAAATGAAATTTACGAGCTGCAGTACAGAGAAGACAGAGGACAGAGGAGACAGTGTTAGCCTGACATTGAGAGAGCTTTGAGGTTAAATGGTTAAATGGTCCAGGCCCTTAAGTGCCCCCACCCCACCTCCTTCATCTCATCCTCCCTTCGTCTTCCCCATTTCTCTTTAGATGCCTAATATAAGGAGAAAGACATCAATCATAACTCAGCCACAAACACACACTGAGAAGCACACACGCGCACACGCTTATCCCAATCTACATGTATATTATGTAGTATTCACAGATGGACACTGCACTGTGCTTGTGTGTGCATTTTAGAGATTCCAGAGACTTCCAGGGTAATAGAGAGATTCAGAAAGCGTGAAAGAGAGATGGAGCAATAAAGAGTAACTCTCTTGCTCCCACTCCTACATCTTTACCCCCAGCGGACCTCAAAATATTGGCTGTATTCCACTGCAGGTTTTTTTTTTTAAAGAAAGCAATTATTATCTGCCAAGTTTGAGGATAATTATGCAAGTTTTAAGGGCATTGTTTAGTTCTGTTAGTCTAGCTATAATGTACGAAAATAGATTTTAGGAATCACCCTGCTGAGATCAAAGTTAAAGTATTGTGATAAAAACGAGAGCAGCTGATCATAACAGTGCATTACAAATGGAACAAGACTGTTTTTCTGCCTACGGTTCGTTGATATGTAATTTACCTCATCATCCACCTAAAAGAAAACAGTTCAGTAGGAACAGGATCTACTTAGTTTAATAGTAATCCAGCGTGCCTGTTTTAAAAACATCCACTTTGAGAAACTGACTTCAGTCCTTATTAAATGTTAATGCTTTTTTTTTTTTTAACTTAATGTCTGCTGTCAACAGTCAGAGCAATTAAAATCAGGAAAAACTGCAGGTTCTCGGGCTGGAGTTGACCCTTGGAAACAGACAGTGACGTCATGTAGCTGCTGCGAGCGTGGAAAACAACTGTTAGTGCACGAAAACAAGATAATGAGTAATAGAAAAGCATAGAGAGATCATTTAGAGAGAATATTAGCCTCAAACCGCGGATTGACTATTGTTTGCCGTTTTGTGCTTTTAAAGGTTTTTATTTTCATTATTTAAAAATATTAAATCGCACATTTTGATGTAGTATTCAAGCCAGCGGAATTTAAATGTAGTAGATGGCCTTTTCCTGTGAATATGTGCGTGGTTCCTTTCTCTTCAGGATATAAATTGTTCTTCGTGCTGAAGGATGTGGAAAAGATGTGGGAAATCACCTTATATTAATAAATGGCTTTTCATTAATGAATGGACTTAGTTCAGCTCTGCGCTTGGAGTGCTTACACCCACGCACAAACACACACTTCTACACGCACACAAAAGTCATACGCAGAAGGTAGCTTGCACTATGTGCTGCTACTAATTGAATCACGTATTACATTTCCTGGAGGATTAGCTTAGTCTGAGAAACTGGTGACTGCATGGGCTGCAGGACACTTGGTGTTTGTGCATCTGTTTGTATTCTGTATATTCACTGGGACGGAGAACCTTTATATCAGTTATTCATCTTGTCTGCTGCTCAATCAGATACTCAAGAACCCATCTCTCCCTCTTTCTCACCTGCAGGGATTACAGGAGGTGCAGTGATGGGACACACTAAGCTGGTTTCACAGTAAATTAGCATGCTGCTGTTGTGCTGGCCAGGAGGAATTATGAATGTGCCGCAATGGTTCCTGATGGAAGAAAGAGGCCGGGTGACGCACAAAGTGCTGGTTTTACTGGGTGATTTGCTGTTGCAAAAGCTGACTGTTAAGGGATTCCAACCTTCCAGACCTATAGGGGTCACATAAACTATCTATCTATCTATCTATCTCTATATATATATATATATATATATATATATATATATACACACTACTCTGCCAGGAAGTATGAAACAATTATAGAATAATATGAACTTTTTTAGAGGCTAGAACATAAGGAGTTGGGAGCAGCTTTTGACAGATTGGTTTTAAGTTTAAATCTGGATGTTAAGAGAGGCCAGTAGATGGAAATCTCTCACTCAAGCTGATCTACTCTACGATGATCTATATATAAATACAGTTCCTATTTTGAATCTACTGTTTGGCTGGCACATTTCTGTGTGGGTATTATTTATGTTTCTTCTGCGACTGTGTGGGTTTCCTCCCGCAGTTAGGTCAATTGGTGTTTCTGAGGGATGTGCGAGAGTGTCTGTCTCTCTGTGGTAACCCTGTGGTGGACTGGCGCTCACACTGTCCAGGAGGTGCTCCTGTGCCCTATGACAGCTGTGATAGACTCCAGCTGTCCAACTACCTGTCACTAAGTCAGGAAAGTGGTGATGGATGGATGCAGAGAGTTAGATGAAAAACTGATACCACTTCTGCTCGGTGAAATACAGGTATACCAAATTCCACTTACCAGAGGAAATGGGGTCGGCATTACAGTAGCCCTGTTTTTACCCTGTGGTAGTTCAAGCTAGCAGCTGTTGTCTCCAGCTTAATGCTAACAGTACAGATGTGATTCACGCATCTTACTTCCAGAAAGCAAAGTGGGACTGTTTCCCCAAATGATAGGCTATTTATTTGCGATGCAGAACGTCATTGTCAAGAATACTGAAATTCCTCCCCTCTTGGTCTCTGTAACGAGACCTGACACTGCCTCACATCACCAAATGTTTGTCTACCTTTTGTTTTGTTCATATTATACATTACATTTTGCTGCACCGAGCCTATACTAATAGATGAATTTAAACACTTTAAAAAAAAAAATAAAGGTGTAGCTGGTACATTGCCATGCTAGTATTCTGGGGTCACCTAGGCTTGATGGGCAGGTGGTCAGTAGCTTGTTAGCAGGCTCCAGCTGTGAGCACACTGTGACCTTTGACCTGAGTTTGGAGCTTCAAACAGTTGGGAGCTCTCTGTTCTGTTTTCTCTCTCTGTCTCTGAACCTGCTCGTGTAAAGTTTGGGTTTGGGTCAGAGGTCAGGGAGTGAGAAGTAAATAATAATATGGTAAATATTCACACAGAGAGCAATATTACAATATTTATGTTTGATGGTGCTATCCTGGCTGGTGTGTGCTCACCACTGCTTTAGTTAAACAGATTATGGAAACTGCTGCCTCACTTCAACAAAATACTGCTGTATCATTACAGTGGATGATACAGCAGATCTCTTGTTGAGTCACTGATGTGTGTGTGTGTGTGTGTGTGTGTGTGTGTGTGTGTGTGTGTGTGTGTGTGTGTGTGTGTGTAAATACTGCTGTCTGTCTGTTACTACAATTAGCTGCAATGGGATGATCTCTAATAATCTTTTTTCTGTTCTCACCAGGATAAAACAAAAGACGATGTATATTTTTAAGCACTATAATGTCCTTTATATTGATTAAAACATTGCAAATTGTTAAATGTAGACAAACTATGAGGTGGTAGGATCTACATAAAGGAAATATACACTCATTGGCCAATTTAATAGGTACTGATCAACTACTTATTAATGCAAATATTTAATCAGCCACTTAAAAGGCAGCAATTGAATGGATTTGAGCACATAGACATGTTAAAAACTACCCGCTGGAGTTCAAACTGAGCATGAGAATGAGAAAGGTGATTTAAGGGAATTTGAATGTGGCATCAGACAGACTGGCCTCAGTATTTCATGAGCTGCTGATGTACTGGGATTTTCTTGCAAACCATCACTGAGGTTTAAAGAGAATGGCCCAAAGAAGTGAAAACTCCTTGCTGATGCAAGAGGTCAGATGAGAATGGTCACAGGAATGCAATAACCATTTGTTACAACCAAGATATGCAGAAGAGCATCTCTGAACCCACATCTCATCAAAACTTGAAGCACGTGGGTTACAGCACTGCCCCTCCTGTTACCTAAGAACAGGAACATTTTGAAAACCAAAATTGTACAACAGAAGATTGGGGAAACTGTTGCCTGGTCTGATGAGTCTTTCTGCTATGACATTTTTGTTACCGTCAGAATTTGGCGTAAACAACATGAAACCAACATCCTTCCTTGTATCAGTGGTTCATGCTGCTGTGCTGATGTAATAATGTGGGAGATTTTGTTGCCATACTTGGGGGCCTTTAATACAAAGTGAGCAAATGCCATAATCTCCCCAAATATTGTTGCTGACCATGTCCATCTTTATGATCACAGTGTTGCAATAATTGGATGGCTGCTTCCAGGAGGCTCTGGTTCCTTGAACACGGCAATGGGTTCACTGTACTCAAATGTATTCCACAGTCACTAGATCTCATCCAGCAGAGCACCTTTGGTATATGGTCAAATGAAAAGCTCTCATCATAGATGCGAAGTCAACAATTCTGCAGCAGCTGTGGTGATACTGTTGTGTCAGTAGGGATGGGTATCGTTTAGGTTTTATCCGATACCGGTGCCAAATCGGTACTTTTGAAACGGTGCCGGTGCTCAAACGGTGCTCAAACCGGTGCTTAAAGAATGGAGAACACAAAATTGGTCCAAAAACCTCTCATGTTCAGCTGGTTTTTGTAAAAAGATAACAATGTTAGCCTTTTCTGCAGCTATGGGGCATATATGGTATCACTCTTGGCTGGAAGCAGTGCTTAAACAATGGAAAAAACACAAACTTTGTCCAAAAACCTCTCATGTTTAACTGTTTTCCACTTTTTCTTTGGTCATTTTAGCCTTTTTGGCCAGGGTGAAGGGAGTATCTGCCATCAAACAAGAAGACAGCCGCATGTAGCTATGATGATGTTTGCTAGTTCACCTTACATGCATTAATGTAATAACGTGGTTAGCCTACTCAACGTAAATTACACACGAACAACAATTAGCTACTCACGCAGAAAAGAACGGCTGCTGCTGCCATCATCCGTCATCATTTCTGCTACACTGGCAGGGCTAGGGGCCAGGACTCTCCTCTTCGTGTTTTTGGGGGATGTTGCATAACAGGCAACCCACCCGCAGTAGATGCGCTCGGTGTGAGGTCTCGCAGCAAGCTATCAAATACGGCGTATTTCTGGGCTTTTAAAAAAACGCTATGCGTCGCCAGGTGTTTCATAGGATTTGAGGTGTTACCTCCTTTGACAGTATCACAGTATCAGCTTGAAGCACTTGTTGCTGCTGAGTTTGCATATTTTGCTGTGAAGTACAGCCAGACTTTTGACCGCTTCGCCTTGGACATTTTTAATCTGTAGCTCTGCTCTACAAGAACGTACGTACCTGGGCCCGCCTACTATCCTCGGAAACGTAAAATGATTGGCTAGAAGTGTATCACAGCTCAGGAAAAAAAAGCACCGAAATAAAGCACCGAAATGTGCGCTGCTTTTCGGTCTGGTTACTACCGTTTATGTCAGAACCGGTGCCATCATGGCACCGGACACCGGTACCCATCCCTATGTGTCAGTGTGGACCAAAATCTCAGAGGATTGTTTCCAGCACCTTTTGGAAAGCATTAAGGCATTTCTGATGACATAAAGGGCTTCCAGGCCAATATCAGCAAGGTGTGCCTAATAAATTGACGAATGTATGTTTTTTCAATGAAAACATAAAAACATAAACATTACTTTTTTAATCTTAAAACAAGGCAAGGTCAAGTTTTCAGTCATTTGTCAGTGCTTACTTATACATTTATAATAGAAACTTGATTGTTAACTCCCAAACCAATCATTCCAAAGCTTCCAGTAGTTATCAGATTAACAACATTGTGGATCTTTTATTGAAAACCGTTAGTTTCCATTAGTGTATTAAAACAAAATAGTTAGAATAAAGAAACAGAATGACGATGATTTTTATTTATGTGGTGAAAAAATGGTCACCTAATGGTTGAGTTAAATAAAAATAATGGGCTATGGTATTCCCATTATAGGAATCATGGAATTAAAAAGCTTTTCAGATGTGCTGAAACGTTTATAGTGTCTGATGTTGGAGACACTTACACATGGCAACAAAAAGAGATGATATATGAGACGCCAAATGTATTATGAAAACCTTGAAATGAGGTAACTAAATGCTCTCTGTGATAGATTATTGACGGCTGGCATGTCATCTCTTTTCTTCTGCCATGCTGGAGTCAGTGAGTAAATCCTGGAAGTAACAGCTCTGAGTAACTGTGTAGATAACTGGTCAAATATGTGAAGACACTGAATACTTGGCTTATTTAAGTACTGCTGCAAATGCTTCCACTGTGACTGCACTCTGGATATAATATAATTTTGCGACATGCAAAAGAGTGCCAGAAGCCAGAACTGGCATGGACCACCCTCAGCTCAATTCACACTTATCCCTCATTATTCCATCCATCCCTGTGGTCTCACGAGGGGACAGTGGTGCAGACGACAACACTGAGGAGCTGATTTGCTCCTCAGTTAGAAAAGAATGAAAGATGAGTCAGAGGAGGACACTGAAACGATGAAGAGGACAAGAGTGGTGTTCACAGGCTGTGTAAAAACAAGAGAGACAGAGGGAAGAGGAAAGAAAACAAGATCAGAAGAGGTAAGTAGTTTACAGTGGTGTGTATACAGTGTGTAGGAGGAGTGCAGCAGGAGTAGGAAGAGTAGAAGAGGCATTGACTGGCTTGGCAAGACAATAAAAATAGTGCTGACATGGTACAGTTAATGTGTGTGTGTGTGTGTGTGTGTGTTTGTCAGCAAGTAACAGGGAAGTGGGAGAGTAGAAATGAAATCCTTCCCGGAACAGTGATTTAAAAAAGAAAAGAAAAGAAGGAATTACGTGAAAACAAAGAATAGAAGTCCGACTGAAGAAAGAGGATAGCACAGGTTGCTTCGATTATGATTCCAGGTGTTAAATGGCACCTATTTAGTTAACTGCTGACAGGATCGATAGGGAAAAATTGAGAAGGGTAGGGAAGATGGAGGGAGGGAAAGTGGCAGAGGAGGATTGGAGACGGTGGGGGCAGCAGGGAGGACTGTGAGAGGAAATATGGTTGCCATGCAAAAGCAATGGAGAACAGAGGTAAAGGAGGGAGAAAAGAGAGATGGAGGGTTGAGATGATGGATGTGCTGCTCTCGTTTTGTGCCCCCTAACGAAGACTCTAATTAGTGTTTGTGTAATTCCACACTGTCTCCTCCGCCTGCTCATCTTAATTAACTACATTCATCTTCCCCTCCCTCCATCCATCCCTTTTTCTCGTCCTCCCTCCCTCTGCCCTCCTAAAATAACATACTGACTGTCTGAACCCCACCTGGACCAGACCTGCTTTTACTTACTCACTATCTCGCTTCCCCTCCCCTCCCTTCCTTTTCTGCCACCCGCTTTTATTCCCCCTTTCTTTCCATCCTTTTCTTTTGCTGCATGTCTTCTTCTTCTGTCTGATGTCTTTCTGCCCACCTCACCTTGAAAATACTCTGTAGTCCTCTTTTCTTTTTTTAATGCTCTGTCTCTCTTGTGGCTGACTCTGTTAGTGCTTGGCTAGTGTAAAAGCCTGCCCACCCCCGTGAGTCTCCAGGGCCATGTATTGTGACGGGCCATTTAGTCCCCCTGGTCATTAATTTCATCAATAGGCTCAAGAAGTAGCAGCGACAGAACCAGAGGTACATGGCTACTCTAAGTGACTCATACATTAAAGTCGACTGACATCTCCCTGACCAAAACAACTAGCCAAATTCAGCAGCAACTGTAAAACAAATTGGGGATGACACGAGGGAACCAAAGCAAGGAAACAAGCTAAAAGGAGTCACATAAATGATTTCAGTGGCTCCAGCTCTGCTTCAGCGGCGTGAGGACCATTTGAGTTTAGGGGACAGTTACAGAACTTGCAATGGCAGTCAGAGGAGAGGCAGAGACAGAAGGGGGTGTGTGAAGTGCATTTACAGATGGAGATGACAGGGCTGTCGATGACTGGTCTGTATTGTGTTATTGTAGAGAGCAGCGGACGGATCGGAGTACCTGCCATCATTTAGCTCCACAGTCTGAAATGGCTTTCCCGCTTTCAGCCTTTCAGCAGTCAGTCAGTGTGACAAAGGACTGCTGGGAGTCAGAGCCTGCAGTTGACAAAATCCAATCTCATCTCTGCGCATACACATGAACACAAATGAACACACCAGTGCCCTGGCAGACTTGCATACAGAGTGGTGAATATTCTGCCCACACCTTTCGCACAAACCCAGTCAGACATTCTGCCATACAGGGACCTTAGCACTCACTGTTGCACAAATCAGGTGTCATTCAAAGTCACTGCAAGAGAGGGAAAAAACTGTATTTATGTTTTCTGTACTGTGCATGTGTGTGTTTGCATATGTTTGTGTATATGGATGTTGTGGATGCAGCATGTTTGCTGAGAGCAGCAGAAATTGTTTTATTATCCTCTTTGGTGGAGACACCCAAAACCCACTTACATCCATAATGCACCATCACAACCCAGAATGTATTTCATCCTTTAAATTTGCCGGCAGCCATATAGGCATCACACTTTCTAAATCCAGACAAGACACACACACACAAACACAAATGGATAACCCACACACATGCCGCATTGATAGCCATTACAAGCTAATAGGTCCCACCTCCCGCTGAGGGTCAGAGGTTAATCTGCGCTTTTTCACAGCAGTCGAGCAGAGGAAAGGGATGGAAAGGAAGAGAGCGTTGGGGAAATAAAGGCTGACAGAGGAAAGAGGAAGCCAAGCAATGAGGCAACAGAGATAGCTGAAATAAGGGGATTGAGATAGAATAACAAAGAGGAAGCTACAGGCAAGAGAAAAAAATGGAGATACAGAGGAAGAAAGGAAAGAGACAGAAAGCAACAGATACAGGCCCGGATGACACAGAGTGTCCACCATGATGGCCTGGATAGAAGAAAAAAAACATCTCCCCACAGTTCTTTCAACTTCCTGCACATTTATGATGCCACCATCAGATGCACCAGGAAGCTGTCCTTCAGGGTGGAAGGTGCCTTTCGGCATTGATCTTAGATAAGCTTAGCCACTGGAATACCTAACCTTTAACAATAAAAGGAAAATGCAAATCTGACCTTAGATGACAGTGTATGTTAAAGCTCTTCCCACTCACCTAATCTGGGTGCCCACTGAGCTCGGCATCACCTGTGCTGCTGCTGTGGCTGATGAAATGTAGATGTTACAAAGAACGGGTGGCAGCTGGCTTTTTCAACCTGCACCTGTTCATTTTCTGTGCACGTGTGTGTATGTGTGTGTGTGTGTGGGGTGGGGTGTGGGGTGGGGGTGGGGGGGTGGCATGCGTGTCTGTCTAGGAGAAGGGGTTTTGTTGTTTATGTCTTTCTGTATGTGTATGTGCGTCCGTGCCTGTTGTCTTCAGTGTTTCTGTGTTGTCTGCAGAAGTACACAGTACTGAGACTTCTGATATATGAGGCGTCAGGAGCGTTTGTCTAAATAGCCCCAAAGCTGCAGTTGCCCTTACACTTACCCTGCAGTACTGGACATTCACTTTAACTGGAACCTAACAGAACCTTGTGCTGAATGACAAATTCATGAATTTATCTGCATTTTAAAAAAGAACGTTTGTGGAAAAGAAAGATTTCACAGGACTCTTTGCAGTCCATGACTCACTAGCTTGTAGAACCATCTTTAGCAGTAATAACTTAAAGTAATCATTTTCTGTGTGACTTTGCCTCACATCGTTGTGGAGTAAATTTGATCTACTCTTCTTTAAAAGGCTTTGTGGGCATTTACTTATTCACAGTTCTCCTAAGGTCCTGGCACTGAACCACTGAAGCACCTTGAGTCATTTCTTTTTCAGCCATTCTGTTGTAAATTTGCTGCTGTACTTGGGACCATTGTCCTGCTACATGACACAGTTTTTCCAAGATTTAGCTGTTGGACAAATGGCCTCATGTTTGACTGTAAAATACTTTGGTAAACAGAGGAGTTTACAGTTGAGTGAATGACTGCAAGGTCAGCAAAACGAGCCCAAATCATCACCCCCTCCACCACTGTGCTGTATTAATTAATTAATTTTCTCAAATAAGGCAAACCTCTCCATTTTGGTCTCAAAGGTTTCAACTTGTTCCCAAATTCTCGAGTTTTGTTCAGATGCAGATTTTTAAACTGAAGCCATGCTGCCATGATTAATTTTACAGAAACTAGGCTTCCTACTGGCAACCCTTCTGAACAAGACATACTCATTCAGTCTTTCTCTAATTGTACTGTCATGAACTTTAACACCTGAATGCTCAAGATCAGAAAACTCCCAAAACTTCTGCTTTTGTAGAGGGGATCACACCTTCCAATGATCAGTCAACCAAGTGCATTTGATTAGCACTGCTCTTACCCTAGTCACTGCCATGGAAGAAGTAATGATGCTCTTTTTCATAGGGCTGCGAGGATTAATATTAAATTGCTTATGCTATTACTTTGGGACACCTATATCAAAAGAAGATGTAAATACATTGACTTAATTGAGTTAATTTGGGCAATTAACCCCAAAATAAACCTTAATTCAAAGTTAACTAACACATACTCATTTAGACTACTTTCCTTTATTTGTTTTAACTTTTATTTTGAACTCTTTAAACTTTGGTCATCTTGTATCCTTTCTGCTCGGTTCATCACGCACAGATGTTGCACCACAATGACTACACTGATTCCTTTCATTTGAATGGATGGTGCTCAAAGACCATGAAAGTCTAATCCAATGAGCGCCATTACTTTGCTGTGGTGTGGTCTATCACAGTTTTGCTGCTCTATGATTGTAAGTCCATTCTTTTACTAAAACAAATATTTCAACTTGTTTTGAACTGTTAAATTAAAAAGTATATACTGTGAACTATGAAATTATACCAGCTTCTCTTTTTAGGGAAGTAATTATATGAGTGAATATCTGTTTTACTTATTTCATTTGGCATTCGATTCTTTTATAAAATCCTGGCAAGTAACGTGTATTTGACTAACATGTTGCATGCAGACAGCGGAGGCCTTTGTACAGTTTTAAAATGGTTATGCTATAGAAAAGGTAAGCTCAGTACATCTGCAGTAATTGCTGCATCTCTCCTTCCTCCTTTTCTTGCTTCTTTATCTACAGTGAGCCCATCGTTCTCTTCAGTGACGCACCCTATCTGATTTATGTCAAGATCCTTGCTTTAAGAAAAAAATGCAGAGTAAGTGACTGCACGAATGTGTGAGCGTGATAGTGAGAGAGACAGGGAGGGCGGGAAGAGAGATCTGCCATTGTGCTCGCTCTCTCTATGTGTGAGATGCTGGTTAGATATTTGCATGAAGGCTGTCGTTAAAATGATACACCTCTTAGCCTCGGCTGAAAATCAAGATTCCCTGAAGGCGCTGCATCAATTAAAAATTACAATTATTTATCCAAAGTGAGACATAATCTCGACACTCGACTCTAAATGACAGAAACAGCGTGAGTGTTTACTCATCGCTGGAGTGTTGATTGCCGTGTGTTTGCATGTGTGTCTGGATGCCAGGGTGTAGCATCTTCTGAAGCCAACTAAACTTCTTCCGACTTTTCTAAACGGATCTCTCGCGTTCTTTTTCTTTTTTCTCCTCTAAGAAATCTATCAAGAGTGATTCCCTGCATTAAAATAGCACGTGAAACAGGAACCTCAGCATTCCAGTTTTTTTGGATTAGCGCCAGTCTCTTCTCATTGAAATTTGGGATCATCCCTCTCTCAGCTACTGACACTGACTTCTGATGATGTGGAAGTTAAATAAATAAAATCATTTCTCCATGGTAATTTTCGTCAAACCTGCCAAACGCAGCCTAAATATTTGACATGGAAGGGGAGAAGATCAGTGAGAAGTGAGATCAAAGGATGTGGGAGTGGGGTGTGCGCGCGCGCGCGTGTGTGTGGGGTGGGGGTGCATGCGTGCCAGTGCGTATGGGCGCTTGAGTGTGTGTTGGGATGGTGCAAGTAGTGATGAAACGTATTCTGCACTGTGATATTTTCAACACCACCAAATTCCACTCCAGCTCCACCACACATGGGAATAATCTAAACTCAAAGCAACATCAGTGCGTGCACTCGTGTGTGTGTGTGTGTGTGTGTGTACACGCGTGTGTGATGGTCTCCAGTCACAAGCGACTATTCTTCATATTCCTGTCGCCTACTCTTCTTCCCTCTCATCTTCCTCTGTCTCCAAAACAACGCGCGCGCACACACACACATAAACACACACACAAAACGATTGTATTTGTCTTTATCAGGCCCTCCATTTTCTTCGCCCCTCCTTGTGTTCGTCTCCTTCGTTCAATATTTCATGCCGTTGAGAGCGTATCTATTCTGAGCTCTCTCTTTCTTTCTCTCTTTCTATATACGCCCTCTCTACCCCCTCTTCCTCCATCTCTTCCTCGTCTTAAAAAACCCTCTCTCCACACATCACTCTTGCTGTCCTCTCCCTCTTTCTGTACCTCTATAAATCTCTACACCCCCCACCCGCCACCCCCACTCTCTATATCTCATTGCACTCCTAATGTTCTGTGCCCCATCTAACTTTTTCTCCCAACCCTGGCTTCCACTCTCTCAGTTCCTCTCCTCTCCCTCTCTTTACTCCTCTTCTCTCTCATCTCCTGCGTCCTCCTCTGGATCAGTTTGCGTGACTGTTCGAAAGTATCAGCTCCCCTTCTCCTTCCCTTAACCCCACACTCCTTTTTCTTCCTCTTTCCCCCTTGGATTCCCCTCCAACCAAAACACATAGAAAGCCCCGTTCTCTCTTTTTGCACCTCTTTCATTTTTTTTGGCATCCACCCCCTCTTCCTCATCCAATCTTAGTGGCACCTTTCCTTCTCTCCCCCTCTTTTCTTTCCCTCCTACGACACTCTTCCGTACTCATCTCCATCTCCACCCCTCACACACACTCCCCCGGTCTTCTCCTCCTTGCTCTTAGGCTGTACCAGTGTTGTTTTAGGCACAGCGGTGAAAGGTAAACAGAGAAATTGAAAATTCGTGTCAGTCAGTCGGGTGAGAGAGGGACAGGGAGGGAGGGAGAGCAGCAGAGGTGGTGAGGGAGCGGGAGGAGGCGGGAGGAGTGTCAGTACAATTTACTAACACAACAGTGAACAGCGAAGCAGGCCAAGAAACGGAGCGAGCAGGAGGCAGAGTGAGAAAGAGACTCCCAGTTCAAGAATGCCATCAGAACAAAAGTATTCAACAAAAAAAGGCTTTGCTGTATATTCACATGATGTTCATGCACATACAAGAGCCCTGCTGAATTCATCTCTGCAGTGCTTACTTCCTGGTGCCCCAGGAGAGGGATGTGAGCCCTATAGGGGCCTAATATCCAATTATCAGTGCTATGAGAAAGCTCCGATTAGATTTCGAGGTTTCAGAAAGAAGCCCTTGACAGATGTGTTGTTGGCCGGCTATGGGTTGGAAATGTCATAAGAGCCTCTGTGTCACCGCATGCAGTCAGCCCCGAGGTCGTTTCTCATAATAACCCCAATACAAAAGTAATCCAATAGCACTGCAACCCACGCCTGAAAAATCCAACCTGGATGATTAGAATTGACAGGGGCGTTTGCTGAAACAGAGCATGTCAGCGTCTGTTTAAGGGAAACCAAATGGAAAAGCGAGAAACCGAATTTTTATTATTCAAAAAAGGACCAAAACCGTGCCTCTGTGAGGGACAACTTTGTCTTCTTGATCTATAGTTTCCTTTAAAACACAGTCATATAAGATATTTACTGCCAGTATCTTGTAGCCTGTATACACTCAGTCGCCCATGTGCTATAGGATGAGATATAAAGGGCATGTTTACCTAACTGGTGATTTAGATTTCCTCACCTGCTTCTATAGTCACCTTTTTTCCGTTCTCAATAAACCAATTTAAAATATTCAGTGTTTTTGTTACTGAAGAAATAGAGATTGGATAAACCACAGACGCTGCTGTTAAAGATGCACGCTTCACAAATATTCTAGTCTTTTAACTGTGTCATCCCACCTTATAGGAGGAAACATCTTGAACTGTTTATTTTTTTAATGACTGGGAGAAATAATTATTTGATCACTTCTGCTCACTTCTAAAGAAATGAACAGTCTCTATTTTTATGATAGTTTCGTTTTAATAGAGAGAAACAGAAAATCATCTATAAATCTAGAAAAAAAAACTTCCACATTACATAAAAGTTATAAATTGATTTGCATATCATTGAGTGAAATAAGTATTTGATCCCCAAGAAAATCATGACTTATTGGCGAGCACAGCAGTAGGACGTTTCTTATAGTTGGTCACTAGGTTTGCACACATCTCAGGAGGGATATTGGCCCATTCCTTTTTACAGACACTCTTTCGGTTTATTGGCTGACACTTGGCAACTCACAGCTTCAGCTCCCTCCACAGAGTTTGTCTAGGACTGAGGTCTGGAGGCTGACTAGGCCATTAAATGACCTTATTGTTCTTCTTTAGTCATTCCTCTTCTTACTTTGGTGGTATGTTTTGGGTAATTTTCATCTTCAGTGTTCTGGCTGAGGGAATGAGGTTCATACGGCACATGGTCCCATCCATTAGTAGTAAGTCATCCTGTACCCTTATCAGAAAAACAGACAATGTTTCCACCTCTGTGCTTGACTGTGGGGATGGTGTTCTCTGGGTCATATTCAGCATTTCTCTTGCTCCAAACATGAGGTGTCTTATTGATGCCAAAGAGCGTGCTTTTTAGTTTCATCTCACTACGGCACTTTCTCCCAAGCTTCCTGTGAATCGTTCAGATGTTCACCGGCAAAGACGGGCACGTATGTGCACTTTCTAGACCAGGAGGATCTTGCAGGCAGTGAAGGTTTCGATCTACTACGACATAATGTGCTACCATTGGTGTTCTAGGTGACTTAGGTCCTAACTGCCTTCAGATCACAAATAAGCTCCTCCTGTGTAGTTGTGAGCTGATCCACCATCTTTCTCATTTCGTCACGATCACCCTCGCCCCATGAGGTAAGATCTTGTGAGGAGCTTTAGACCGAGGGCGATTCGGTTGCTATTCTGTCTTTTTCCATAGAAACGAACCCAGCATTAAAATTAGAGACTGTTCATTTCTTTGTAAGTGAGCAAACTTACAAATTAAGCAGGGGATCAAAAGATTATTTCCCCCACTGTAAGGTTACACAATAACACCTGAACAAATTTCATTTGCAATAAAGAGGCAATGAGATGGAAGTTAAACCCCCAGAAAAAGTTAATAAGTGTCCCTCGAGTTTTTAATATTGCATCATAGCCAGGAATAAAACTGGTCAACATTATAAAGGCTGTGTGATAATAACTTGGGAAATTTACTTATTTTGTGAAAAATGAAATATATCCGACTGCTGATTAAGATGCTAGTCAGCAGTTAGCTTAGCACAAAATCTGAAAATGGAAAGTGTGTTTTTATTTTTGAAACTTTTTTTTATTACTGTTTTCTATCATGGTGGCAGCATGCAATTAAAAGTGGGCAGGTAGAGGAAAAAAACAAAGGAGGGGGGCTTCAGAAGAAAGCACAATTTATGCTGAGCTGAAAATAACCTTGTTCATATTTAGCACACAGAGTAACCTCACGCTCTGAAAGAATATCATTTTCTCAAAGTTCAAGCACCAGTCTTTTTAAGGCAGAACGATTGAATACGAGACCAAATATTCACTAATTAACTGTACCAGATGTTTGACTGTGCTGCTGTGATACTACACTGTCTAACAAGATCTATGAACTGGACAGGCTGAGGAAGAATGATAGACAGAGGGGCAAGGAGAAAAGGAAAAAGAGGAGTGCTTATTAAAAAAAACAGCCTCCTTGATGTAACAGAGATGGAGAGAGAAGCAGAGGAGATCTGGACACCACCAGAAACAGAGCTAACAAAGGACAGAAGCAAACTACCAGGTAGAACGTTGCACACAGAGGAGAGAATTTTCATCGAAATCTGAGGGGGGAAAAAAGGTGAGAAGAGGAAACAAGGATGGACAGAGACAGAGGGGGATAAAATGGACAGCTCGTGAAAGGGTTGGAAGTACCGGAGAAGACAGAGGGATTCCCCAATGGCATTTCATCCCTTTCTCTCTCTTTCTTGTGCCCCTTCTTCCCATTTCCCTCCTTTTTTCTCCCAATAAATCATTCTGACTTATCCTTAACCAACTCATTCCCAGCAGGCAGCTAGAAAACTGTAACAATCTTTCTCCTACCTGCAATTTCTCTCTTTCTCTCCCTCTCTCCACGTGTCTCCTTTCCTGTCTGGTCTGTCTCTCTCTCTCTGTATCACACACACACACAAACACACACACCTTAAACACATGGTTGTGTCAGTGGAGGTGAAAGTGGTGGTCGTGGTGGGGAGGGGATTACACCTTGTCCCTGCAGGACATGCAAAGAACTCAGAATCTATCAGACACTGTCTGGATGTGATCTATTTGTGCATTAAAAAAAAAAAGGCTGAATCTTAATATTACGGAGGCACATGACTTATCTGCAAGGGTACAGTTTGTATATTTCTGTGTATTAGTGCCCGCAGCGCACGGACGAGCCTGCGTGCGCTGCACCAATAACAGAATAGCAGGTGATGCTCCAACAGCGCTGTATTAAACTGACGGATCAAAGACGGGCAGTTGTGGAGAACAGGCCTGCAAGTGCGCCAGTGTATGCGTGTTTGTAGCTTTTGTAATAAACGGAAACATCCGACAACTCAAGGATACACACACACACACACACACACACACACACACACACACACACACACGTCCTTCGGTGTGTGTGTTTGAGTGCGGTGAGGGGGTATAAATACAGATGGTCGCTGCAGACTTCTCTGGCACCGAGGGAGATTCGGAGCTTTTTACTTTCACGCCATCGGTGGAGGTCGAACAGTTGACCAAAAGAAGAAGAAGAAAAAACTTAAAGTTGCAGTGATGCCTGATGGACTGCAGCTCGGCCACGATATTGGAGGAATGCGCTTTTGTCGCTCGCTGGGGGTGGAGTTAAAAAGTGAACGAGTGCTGCCTACCAAACAGAGAGAGGCGGAGAAGGAGGAGAGAGAGAGAAGGGAGAGAGACGGGTGGGCAGGGTGCTCACCGTAAAGGATGGTTGTCGGAAAGAGTCTTGAAGACCTAATGAAACTGGCTGCTTGAATTGTTTGCAGCGATAATAGAGCTCAGTGGTGTGCTTTGCGTTTCTCGGATCCTTGGACGGAAAAAGAACTGCAGTAGCATCCTGATAAAGAAGAAAAAGAACAGTTAGGGACAAAAAGAGGTGGACTTGCTCAGTATCTTTGATTTTTGCATCGTTTTTTCATCCTTCATTTTTTTTTCTTCAGTAGCCTGAGCCTTGTTTTTTTCCTTCCACATCTGCAGCACGTAACTCTTTCCCGGCGCACCGGGCTGTTTGGTGCTCAACGAAAGACCGACCTCCCGTTTGGACCCAGTACCGTCCTCCCACACTCCTCTGGCGGGTTCACAAGCAGCAGTTCCCGGTGAGAAGAGAGGATCAGCTCAGTCAGAAAAAGCAGGGGGGACCGCACATACGGACAATACTCCCCCCCCCCCCTCCCCGTTTCTTTTTCTTTTTTTTCTTTTTTTACTTGAAGCCCCCAGGATTTGTTGGGGAGGGAGGGAAGGAGGTCTGGTTTACGGAGGAGGGGAGGGTTCTCAGTTACTTTACAGCGCTATAGACTTTTGAGTTTTTCCAACACTTATTTACTACATCAGGTATGGACTTTGAACGTTTTGTATGAATGCATGAAGCATCTGTTTTCCCCCTCTCCCGTTTGTTAGGCATTTGCTGGGATGTTTGAGTCGCGTTGGTTGGTGGGGTGAAGGGACCGAGAGTGTGGCCGGAGAGACCAAAGGATCGGAGGCCGAGAGAGGAGCCGAGAGCATGGCTCTGGTAGCGCTGTCTCTCTGGGTGCTAATAAGTCTCACCTGGGCGAACCTGCTCCAGGTGTCAGCCAACAGGCATACCGTTTACTGGAACAGCTCTAACATACAGTAAGACCCCATTTTTCTTATGTTTACCAGTCTGTGTTTGTGTGTGTCTACTATTTCTCTTAATCTGCCCCCTCTAAAGGGAAGAAAATGATGTGCTCTGTCTGGCCCGAGCTGACGTATTTGTACCATCACACTTGAACTTCATCAGTTGTTTATTTCTCTTGTGAGCCTTGCTTCTAAAGCCTCTATCAGCCTTGCAGCAGTCACCTTCTCTGTCTGTCTTTCTTTTTTTTTAAACTTAATGGAAGAAATGATGTAGATCCACAGGCACTGTTTAAGCAGGCCTCTCACGTTTCTCCTAAGCTATTTTTGAGCCCCAAACAGCTCTGTCAGACCCCTGCTGTGAAGTCAAGGTGGCTCCAAACCATCTTTTCAACACCTTCTGTTGCACAACTGGTCAGACATATTTGGTTTCTGTTCCCTACTCAGCCACCAATCTCTGCTTGTAACATTTTACCCCCCCCTTCTCTCCCCGTCTCTGCTACACCTATGGTGGATGAGAACAGAGAGAAGAAAAGGAAGGAAATCACATGTGATTCTCTTGCCTTCCTCTCCTCTCTCTGTCTTCTCCTCTATCTGGTTCAATTAGGAGCACTTCTTCATCCTGACCCCATTGTGTTGTAGCAGTGTCACTATTCAATCTCTCCTTCCCGCTCCCTCTCCAACTTGCTCTCTCCTTCTATCCCTTCCTAACCCCCTTTCTTGTTTACACTCAGTCCGTTGGCCTTTTTGTTATCCTCCTAATCCCTCGCTCCTCGCCCCTATCTCGAATCAAGTGAAAAAGCTTTTTCTCTCTCTCGTCTTTCTTCTTCCCCCCCCCTCTTTTTGGAAAGCTGCCTTTCTAATACTGTCCTCTTGAGTTCAGGGCTCTGCCACTGGATTCTTAAGAATGAAGCGTCAGTCTGCTGCAACACACTCTGGGTTTATGTTTCCTGGTAGAATTCATAGTAAAATGTTGCATGTATTAACAGCCATGTTTCAACATGGCCTACAGGTACTTTGTCCTGCGCTTGAATGAACACAGATGAAACGTGGAAGCCATATTTTTAGTAAGTTGTTAGATTTAATGTAGTCGGCTTGTCTCAATAATGTCAGAAAATCACAGCTTTATGTGTCAGAAGTACAGAAGAGAGCACGCACCTACCTTTTCGCGCTCCATCTTGCAGTGAATCCTGTCTTTGTGCACAAAGTGTTTCGGATACCAGGTGTCCCTCAGAGCAGCTCAGCATGTGATATTTACCTCTTCAACAGAATTTACCGACCTCCTCGAATGAGCAGTCGGATAAATAGCGGTTCTTTTATGACTGTGCTTATTAAAAGCATAAACAAAGTGAAAGGTCAGAAAATACGGCGTTGTTTTACTTTAAGGAGGATGAATGAGTCTGCCCGCCAACGGTTACTCAAGGCCAGTGATTTTAGTTTACAGCGTGGAATAAAACAAAGAGAGGCAGGTGTATTTATACCTCGCAGCAGAATTACTACACATAAAATGCTGCGTGAAGTAATAGACGCGGAAGGTATGAGGATATTCGTTGTGACGTGAGTGGAAACAATATTAGTTTTCCTGAAAGTAAGAAAATAATCTCTGCACATTTTAGAGAGTAATATTGCACGCACAGTTGCTGCTAATGCATTTTAGCCGGTATTTATTCTCCAAGCACCGCCCGCATGGAAGGTGCGCATATTCAATTTCTATATTCCCCCCCCCCCCCCCCCCCCCCCGCTATAAAAATTTGATAATAAATGCTAATGAAATTCCACCTTCGCTTTTTATGTAAGAGACAGAAGTTGATTTTGGTAAAACGCAGGAAAAAGAAACACGCTAAAAGGCATAAAAGAAAGGCGAGACGTGAACCCCAGACCTCGGTTCAGTCAGCTCGATGTAACATGAGCTGCGTTAACCTTGGTGAAGTGCAAACTCAATTAAGCAATTTCAGCTGATTTTTTTTTTTTGTTGTAAATTCAGCGTGTGGTCATTTTTTTCTTTCTTTTCTTTTCTTTTCTTTTTTTTTTTTAGAAAAAGCAGGGCAAGAACTCAAGCAGTCTGGAGCAGCCTAACCTTTAACCCTACTGTCCAGGACTCGAGCACTGCAGAGCCCAGCAGTCAGTCTTTTCTTTCTCGGCAGGTTCCCTGCCTTTACTGTTTTCATCCCAGTGGCAGAATATTCTTAGCCCCTGCAGTGTGAGTCTTTTATAAAAGACTGTGTTTAATTAAAGAACAAGCCGCATCTCAGCGGACCTGCCTCATCCCTGATCTTCCCCGTCTTTTTCTCTCTTTCTCGTTCTCACTGCACACATGCACAATGACAATGCACGAGCAGTGAGTGGGGCTAACTTTTTCAATTCAGCCTACTTAGTGAGTTAGGAGACAAAGGGGCCATGGACAGTGGGACATAAAAGACAGATAAACGGCAGGAGAGCCTGTCTAATCTACTCTTTCATTCACTACTGAACCATTTTTCTGCAGCGCAGATCCTATTTCCAGCATTTATTTTAATCTCTGTACTCAACAGCACAACATCCGACATTTGTAAGGTTGGCTGGCGTGTCTTTAGCCGTTGGCGATCCGCCTCCCTGGAGTTTCTCTAACTTGCAGTGTAGTGTGGAGGTTTAGAAGGCCAATAATAAGCTGTAGTATTGCTGTCAGATTGAGTGGTAAACACATTGTAAAGCCTCAGGACCCAGCAGTTTCTCAACCAGCTTCTGACCCCAAGCCACTCATCAACCACAAGAGACAGGCTGAGACTGTTACCAAGCATTAACTATTTCACACACACACACACACGCTTGCAGAAATGTGGGTCTGCAGGCCTACATTTGTGCGCATGCTAGCTCGCCCACTTACATGCGCAGCTTTGTGTGTGCACGTAAAAACACACGCACATCGCTGCTGTGTACTTTTTTTAACTTCTATAAGATGGATTATTTCCCACGTTTGCGTCTCGCACAAAGGCTGGTGCCACCGCCTATCAGTCACTTGTCACTGATATCCCTGGGCATGAATGTGTGTGTAACGGTGTGCATATTTTTTGCGTGTGTGTGTGAGAGTGAGTGTGTGCATGTGTGTTTGCCCTGTTACAGATGTCTGTGTTCATTGATGGGTGACCGAAACAAAAACAAATCCATCAGCCTGTTAAATCACACATTATCTTCCACCACCTGGCAATTAACCACTGCTGCGAGTGTGAGCGCGCGCGTACGCGAGCGTGTGCGTGGCTATACATGTGTATGCGTGTAATTTAATAACACAGCAGTTAACTGATTTGCATAATAGATATCTGCTGATATCTCTTAATTTATCAGTTGTATATTTTTCAAGCAATTAGGCTGCGGATAAACAAACACATAAGAAACTGTAGGCATTACGTGTGCGTTGTGTGTGTGTGTGTGTGTGCGTGCTTGTGCGTGTGTTTGTTCATGACACTGTCACCTCTATGCATACCTCTGGAATAAAGCCAGCTGTTGCAGGGAGAATTTACTCCTCATACCAATGCACATGTGCATGTGTGGTAATCGATGCCAAGGTGGAACTTGTTTTATATTCATCCGGCTTGTCGGAGTGAACAGAGACACGTCACGCAAGGCAGGAGAGAAATAATGCCAGGAATATGAGAAGACTGAGGCGGCGAGAGAGAGAAACACTGCGAGACTGGTTGGAGAAGGGAGGACGAATTCAGGTGGATGCTGTGTTGAATTGTAATAGGGCACGGGCAGGGCGGCCTTCATAATAATGATGATAATAATGCCCGGCCGGTGCCCTGATCCGCGCGGCGAGTTCGTACACGCGGCTGTGCCTGAGAAAGAAAGAGGGAGACTCTAAGACAGACGGGAGGGTCGAGCAGGCCAATCAACACTCTCCTCGACAGCAACGCAAAACTATCGGTCTCTGAGCCCTACTCGGGACAACAGTATTTACATTTATAAGTAGCTGCACAAAGAAGAGTATTACTCACAATCACCAGACCCGTGGCATGCATGTGTGTGTACAACCCATCTATCCGTGATGTTTGAGGTGCCACAGCTGTGATGTGTGTTGATGCACCCTTGCAGCAAAAGCCTCACACAGGGTTCTAACTGTGCTATAGACATATTTATCAGACTGTTCATTAGTAAGGAATCATGAGGCCACATGGTGTACAGGTGTGTGTCCATGCGTGGTGTCAGACGTTCACACAGAGATGTCATTAATTAAAAGCAATAGGGAACACCTGTGTGATGGATGACTCCTGTTTGCGTAACAAGATTCAGTGGTCTTCTCTGTCCTGCGCTGCTCCTCACTCTTTATATATGCGTGTGCATGCTGCAGTCATTTTTTTCTGATTGGACAGTCATTGCTTGGTAGGTGAGAGGAGCAATAAGAGATGCAAAGGAGGAAAATAAATGAATTTTTTTTTTTTTTTAAACTTTGCAGATGAGCCAGATATAAAGGGTGTGTGTCTTTCTCTCATTCTCCTGAAAGCACTCATAAGGTGGTGGTATTTTAATTTAATGTCGATTTTATGCGATATTTCCTGCTTTGTCAAATAAACTTGAACTGCATGTGCTAGAAAGTATGTTGCATTGTTTTGAGTTCTTCTTCACCTTTCGCCACCTACACTTTCTTCCTGTTTCTTCTCTCCTCTCCTCTTTTACACTTTGAAATGTTGACTAAAGCCATTTGCCGTGCATCTTTCTCAAAGCTCACACATGAAACACTCAAAAACCCTGAAAAATCAAGCCCACCATGTTTTGGTTTTTTTTGTTTTTTTTTCTGCATCTCGATTGGCCCTTTCATTTCCTCAAATGTTGTCTCGCTTACACCATCGACTAATCGGAAGCGTTGCTGTGAAAATGAAGTACTGATGTTAAGTGTTCGTGCTTGCTTGGCCTTGGGTTTAGCACTAACTGGTCACTGTAATGGTTGGATTCAAAAAGAGCTTTTGGGGGGTCGAGGTGTGGGGGAATTTTACGGCTGTAATTCTACTAACACACATCTGAGAGTCACTGTGAGTCCGGCAATTGTGATCAAGCCTGGCAAAAAGTAAAGGTCTCACAGGTACAAATATCTGACCCAGGATTGGTATTGATTTATGTGACTGCTGATCTTGTTCTGGTGGCTCAGTGGTTAGCAGAGGGTGTTGTTATCAAGCCTTTTAGATTCCCTGTTAGAATTACCAACACTGTGTTGTTGAGGAGTAGAAATGCTTTCACCTCAGAGCTGAGTTAAACAGTCTTTGCTAAATTAATCTTCCTACACGACCTCGGTAAGAGAAGTAAACCATCGATCTAGAAAGAATATGCCTATTTTTATGACCAGGAATAATTAAAAACTGGTGCATGTGTTTGATAGTAATGTGGTTCCCTGTATTTATAATCCTATCAGTGTTTCTAACTGGTTGAGAATTTATTTTTGGTTGTCAACCTCATGGGAGGTGGAGGTGTAGCTTGGTGGGCTGCAGTGAGCTGCACATAAATGCTGTATTGTTGCAGACCGAGTCAGTTTTAAATTTCATCTGCGTTTTTACACAACCTTGTCGTGAAGAAATACTGAATAAATCAGTATTTCTTATAGATCAGTATGTCAACCGGCCAAAACGTCAAGGCTAATCCACATATGACCAGTATGTATTGATAATGTGATATCGATTTACTTGGAAATTGTCAGTGTTGGGTCTTGGATGAGTGACCTATGCGATTAATGACACTGACTAATAAAAACAAACACATATTTCGGACACAGAAACCTCTTTCATTGTATATTACAAACAGTGATTGGTATTGAAGCTTTGTAGGTCAGTGGGTATAATCAATAACGTGTTGCACATAATTTCCAGATTTGCCCTTAGTAAAAGATCTAATCACACTAGTATAGTAGTGTTTCATCCAGTCTGTAACTTAAAGTTGGTTTTAATTGCTTCAGTATATGTCTACATCTACTGGAATGTGCATGTATATTTATGAAGAAAGCACATATTTTATTTTGGAAATTCTGTGCTAATAGTCACAGTTTGACTAGGAAAAGCTGATTTAAATAACTGAGTAGAAAAGCTTGATCATGCAACAGACCCAGTGGTGTGGCTCAAATCATGCATCAATATGAGATTAATTTCTTTAGAAGCTGTTATTTACCCTCTCTCTCTCATTCATTCCCCCTGTCCTATTTATTAAAAAAAAAAAAAAAAAAAAATGACAAAGGATGAACTGAAGCTCTGCCATCACGTAATGTCGCATACTGCTGTTTCTGATGTCATTTAAAAAAAAAAAAAAAAAAAAAAAAAGAAGCTGTTATTTAAAAAAATTTTCTAGGTTGGTGCTCGTGTGGCATTTGGAACGTGCATGTGTTTCCTTATTGGTGCTTCCAGCCACTGCAGTCTAACCAAAGATGGGACTAAGAGTGTGAGTGATTGCTTTTCTTGCTGTGTTCTGTGTTAAGGCCACTGTATACTCTCACAGAAGTGCTGTCTGGACAGTCTTAAAGTGATTAAAAGCTCAGGTGTTCAGACACGGTGGGCGAGTGTTGTCCAATTAATGCAACTTTCCTAAAGCAACAATCTGACAGCCACACCTGGGCTCTGGCCAGGTGTGAAAATTGGGTGATCTCAAAATGCGGTGCAAATTCTTTCCTCCATCTCACTCGCTTCACTCTACTCACTGCCCAACACTCACTGCTAAACTGCACTGTGTTATAGTAACAGTGGGATTGCTTTTGTAGCAAAGCACAAGAGATTGCAGCCAAAATAGGATCTGAAAAACAGCCAGGGACAAATATGAGTCAGCTCTCCCGTTACTTACTCTCAGTGTTTTTGAATTACAGTAACTCTTCTGTGGTCCTCAACAGAGAAAGAGTCTTACTACAAGAAAATCAAATCATTTTTAAGCATTGAGTCTGTTGTTCACCATTTCCATTTCTGCGTTGTCTGGAGAGGTGGGCAACATAGTATACAACATATAGTCTCAAATTTACATCATGATACCAAAAAAAATTGCAATAATGATATTTCTGATGATACAGAAAAAAAATTAAAATGAACAGTGATTGATTGATGCTTGCAGGCAGCAGAATTTATAAGTAAATGAAGGGCATTTTTCATCCTTCATTTCCAATAAGATGCTGTCACTGATGTCACCGTTTCTACTTTGAAGTGTGAATCTATTGAAACAAGGTGCCGGCAGCAGCATTATATTACAATAGTAGTGACACAGCATTAAACACAGTGACACAGCGTCACTCAAATGAAAGCACAAAAGTACCCCTGTAGTGTTTTTCTGGGAATTTTAAGTAAAAGTAAAACATGACTTAACAGTTCAGTTTAACAATAGCCAACGTAACTTTATGTTGTAGCCCTAAAGGTGTATATACACTAAAACAGGTGTGTTGTTTCGACCTTTATCAAGAACAGTTTACTTGCATGTTTTGTTGGAGGTTTCTGAAGTAGCTCTCGTATTAGGTGCTCTTCCTCTCAGACATGCCTGGACTTGTCATATTGTTTTCTGTATCTGTGAGTGTTTCTTGTTGTTGAACATAAACCCATGACGTTGCAATATGACACTTTTATATTGCATAGTTATTGTGAACTCTATGGTATGGCACAGCCCTGGTCGTCTAGTCTCTCACCTAAGCGTACTCCAAAAATATTTAACCTTATATGCATTGCTAATAGTTCTGCTTTCTTCTTACCGCTGTACCACTGACTCAAACTTGACCACTTTCTAAGCTTAAACAGATGCAAATCACCGCGTACCTTAAAATGTAAATGATATACTTGCACAATGGCACACACGAGTTCACACAGTCAAACACATTATCATCTTTTCTGTTAATGCTCTTAAAGTCGAGGTCTGTTCAGCATAACCTGGAGTTTATCTCAGGACAGAAGCAGTGTGTGCACAAATCAAATGGTGACTGCAAAGAGGAGTATCCTCAGAAATCACGTTGCAAGAACAAGAGGGGCCACATCAGAGTCACCGAGTCACGCAGCGCTTTAACTTAAAACGGTGCCGTTTGAAGCGGATGAATTGCCTTTTTCCTTGACGGCCAAATTATTGAATGACCGTCTTCCCTTGTTATCTGTAGATTTTAGGCAAAGTATGGGGTGCAACAAGAATTTATCTTTCCCACCCATGTGTTAAATTTGAGCAAATTGTCCGCAGAGAACAAGTCCCATAGCGACGAGCTGGAGTCAGAGCAGACAAAACACACACACATAAACACAGATGCACGCACTTGATGTTGTTGTTGATATGTACATAATACTCTGAGCCGCTGTCTAAGCTCCAGCAGTGTAATCAGGTGCTAATAACAAGGCTCCGATGTTTACAAGCTGTTTTGGTGTGTGTATGTGTGAAGTATATGTGAGCATTCTCTATATTCTATTCCCCACCAGCGCTCTAGGGGCTTTGGGGGTACTAATAATGACTGTCAGCTCCTGCACAGACACACACGGACGCGCACGCACACACCAGATGCTCCAATGGTGTGTTTGTGACGCGGCTAATGATAGCAGCAGAGCGGCAGTCTGAGGCCATATGCTGAGCCTGATCACAACAGAGCGGAGTGGTCTAGCGTTAATAAACTCTACTGACGTGACAATTAGTATTCCTCTGCATAAAGACAGTACAGTTCCACGTGAAAAATGCAGCTGTTTGCATCCAACTCTGCACAAACCAGGAATCAGCTGATGCCAGCCAGGACAATACAGAGGCGCAGCAGGGAAGGAGAAATGTTTCTATTGTCACTGCTCGCTGGGTAGAAATGTTGATGTTTATTGTTGAGCTTCAGTTATGAATATTGTTATCGGCTCGTCAAGACGTAAACATCATCAGATCTGAATTGTGAGGGAATGATGGGAGCTTTTATTGGGAAGTTAGCTTCTCTGTAACAGGTTTTCGTAAGACAGGAAGAATTGTGGTGTGAAAGTCTTGACTGTGAAGGTTTGTTTTAGCACCTGGTAGTACGGAAAAAGGTCCTCACTTCAGCAAAATGCACAGGACGCAGAATTATGCTTATTCCATCCACAGAGAGACAGCATGTAGAGAGGGAGAGAGTCTTTAATTGAGGTTTTATCCATTTAAGCTGTCACTAAGAGGCCAACTCTGAAACCTTTTAACCACTCTCTTCTCAGTAATGACACAAATCAGAGAGGAAATGTGTTTGTGTCTGAGCTTCAGTGCGAATGTGTGCGGGTGCGGATGTGTTCATGCGTGTTAGCGTTTGTGAAGCAGGAGGGTAATTATGCGGAAATTGGGAAATGGCTAAGTGAATTATGACCTTGTTTCAGCAGAAGGCTTTAATCAGTCCCAGCCAGGCCAGGGAGGGAGGCAGAAATGTTCGCTGCACAAGCACTCTGCTCCTGATGGCCACAGCAGCCAGTCAGTAAAGCTGACAATCAGCCGGTCTGATGGGTCAATGCAAAGCAGTCACTCAGACTGCTTTAGTCCCAAAACCACCTGCAGAAAATGTATGCATGATGATAAGGCTGAAATGAGGGTTGTTGCATTCATGACACTTTGGTTCGTTTTTCTTCATTCTGTATCTGCGCAGCACATAGACTGTACATAAAAGATGCAGCCACTGAAAATTCCAGCCTAGTGCCGGCGTCATCACCATATTGTTATTCTGGAGCCAGCAGCAGCCACATTCAGAGAAAAAGAAGTGCTCTGCTATTGGCTAGTAATAGCAAGCTTGGATAGCAAGCTAATGGGTGCAATGTACAGAGTTAAACAACAGAGCAACAACAGCAGCGATTTCATTCTTCAAAACTGAAGCAAAAACTTCTTGAACACCTGCCAACAGGCCATATTATTTTTGATATAATTAATAATACTGCAGAAGTCACTAAAACCACAAACACTGTTGGGAGAGCTTCACTGAGACGAGGATCGGCTGCCGCTCACTGTGTGACTGAGTGACCCCAACTTTAAGCCTGAATATAAAAAAAATAGTGAGTTAAACAGTGTTGTAAACATGCTAATATCATCTTTAAGCTTGAGCATTTAAACCTGTTGATCTAATGGGTTTGACTCCCAGTTTAAGCCGTCCCCAAGTGGCTACTGAAGAGTACTGTTGGTTAGGTGGGCTGGTGATTTATTTTCATTATCAATGTCATGTGACAGGTATACTGAAAACACAGAGCCTCTTTTTTAATTTTTATACAGCCTTGGTGCTAATTAAAAAAAGATTTCGAAATGCAATTATATCACTAAGATCATTGTTATTGAAATCACTTAAATGGACATTTCCATTACCAATTAATATATTATCTGAAGTCTAATCGACTGTAATATTCTCAGATAATTTGTGTGATATAACAGGACAAGTGAAATTTGCTTGTTACATTTTAATAGAGGCCAGAGTCACATGTGACATCACCAGATTGCTTGTTTTCTGACCGCTAGCTCAAAATCCCCAAAAATGTTCAGCAGAAAAAGCTTAACCAACTAACTCATATCTGATTGATTTCATGTCCGATTATTGTAGCTTTTGAAAGTGTCCTGTTAATCGTTTTACGAGGCCCTACAATCCAAACGAACATATATATACCACATATTTGTCGTGATCAAAAGTGGAAACTTGGTTTGAATATGACGCAGGAAAAGCTGAGGTTTGTATTTGTAGCTATAGCTTGCTTACTTTGTGTGCATAAATCACGACTACAAGTTTTGGATTCATTTTGGAATGAGCTTGAAAAGATTGTTGTGCCGTAATGTTAACTGGTTCCAGGTGGTGCTGCATAAAACAAGCTGTATGATTTTATTTATTTTTTTATCAGAAAATATGTAGTAGTTCTGCCAAGCATGCGCGTGCTGTTGATGTTGGTCTCAATCTCCGTTTTTTTGCCTGTGATTTCCTGGTGGTTTTATCTGTGCCTTCATTGTTAATGTGTTTGTGCGTACACATGGATGCTTGTGTGTGGGTGTTAAGTGTTCATGTACAGCATGAAAAGCTCCTGCTGTTCTGATGTGTGTAGGGCCAGCCATGCTGCTGTCAGTCAGTGTGCCTCAGAGAGCCTGTGCCGCTCTTGGTCTGGTTGTCTATTTCTGCCAAAGCTGGATCGATGGTGTCCTACAGACTCTGCACTCTTCTCTTGGATGTTTCAGCCTGTTCCTCTTCTCTCTCGCCGTGTATCTGCTGCTCGGCCCTCCCTCCACCTCTTCATCTCACTTGTTGGCTCGGCCTCTTGGCATCACTTCCTCTTCTCCTCCTCATTGTCCTCCTCTGCATCATCCTACTACTCTCAAGTCTCTCTTCACATCAGACAATGAGCTCTCAGTGCGTGTGTGTGTGTGTATTAAGTGTATGCATTTATTAGAGCTTCTTTATGAGGGATTCCTCTTGTTGTATTCACATCTTGTCCAGGTTGCACTTGTGTGGTGAATGCCAATGTGATGCAGCGGTTCTGTACTAGTTTTAACTGGTATGCGTTTGTGTGTATGTGGCTTTGTACCAAAACAGTTCATTCTACAGAAATTAATCCACAATGATTCATCAGTTCATTGTCTCTCATTTGAGGACTTGTGTGAAATGTGTCTGGTTTTGGATAAAAACAAGGTATTTCACATTTATTTAAAAAAAAGTAAATCATTAAGATTAAAAAAAATTATTTTAACTACTTTTGGTCAGCAATAAGAATACAGTTAATATGTTGTAGGCTAAAAAAGGAGTTTATTAGTTTTTAGCACAAATTTCCTTAGAGTTTTAAAATGTGATCTATTTATATATTCCATTATGTGTATCTCTGATGAGAAGACTGAAAAAAAACTTACCTCAAAGCATTACCTCAGGCTGATGGAAATTGTGTTGGAAACACATGAATTATTGAGAGATTAGCTGATGATTCGAATCATAATCTGCAGCCTTAAATTGTAATTTTATATTGGTTATTGCTGTATTGTTCAATTTAAGATGCTAAAATTTCAAACTCAGTAATGATAAGCTGGAAAATACTCAGAACTTGGTAAAGTTTTCAGTACTAGTGGAGAAAAAATTGACAGAAAATTAAGACGCATCGTTTTTTCGTAAAGATCCAACAAATCGTAACATCAATGACAAAATTGTGTTTAAGTGCAAAAAACATCTAACTGTAAGGTGTGTGTATGACAAACACGTTAACACTCTCCTAGTGCAACAAAGGAAAAAAAAAAAACGAGTATTTTTAGGCCGTCTGAGGTAGTGCTCTGCTTTTGCGTCATTCTGCAAAATATTTGCTTTTGCGACACCAAGATGTCTTAGAATTGCTTTCGTTTTTTGGCATTAACTTCGACTGCATTATTACATAACTCGTTGACTTTATGTATTTACAAAAATGACAGATTTAAATCTTATTTCCCTACTTATTTATAGACACCATGTCCTGCTTTTTTGTCACTGGTGTTACTTTAAACATTTAGCACACGTAGCCAGAGTCACAGAATATTAAAAATTATACAAAAATAAATTATATGTTACCATTTCCAATCAGGTGTATGCAACCATCTGTTTGCTATAACTATGAAAATACTTCAAAATAAGTAATGATTCATTCCTTAAGTTTAACATAATTTCATTGATTTAACTTTATTATCATGTCAGTGTCTGTGACACGTTTTATTTGAGACAGGAAAAAACACACACACAGTAACATCGAGGTAAACCGTTTGGAGACACTTTGTTTGAACGTTCCTGACAAAAGGAGGATTATGTTATAATATTCTGTGAACAGCTTTTGATAAAGTTTTTCTATAGATGGGCGTCAATGATGTTACCATTAAGTAAGTAACAGCAGTGACAAATTTTCAGGAAAAATGCTTTTAACAAAATAGCTGCTAAAAGGCATCAAACCTGTGAGACATACTCTACACAAAAACATATTATTATTATTATTATTATTATTATTATTATTATTGACAATAATTTTTTGCTGTTTTTATTTTCTTTGTTTTTTACAAAAAAATTGGGTCAAACCAGTGACTTAAAGTGTCTTATGAAATTATGAGACAGAAGAGAAAAATTACAATACATTCTATAGACCGTCAGGAAATATGTCTCAGGAAGTCAAGTGATGTCATCAATGTCATGATTTTATTTCAAAATTTTATTTCTTAAACGGAAACATATGTGACATAGCTCCACGGGACAATTGCGTTCTTTATATATATCACATTTATTTAAAAAAATTGTTATGTCATGTTTATTGTACATTTGATAGGTACACTTATATTTTTGTATTTAAAAACATTTTTTTAAACTCAAAAGTGTGTTTATCCCGGGAGAAACCCTTGTGTGTTACTTGCGCCTATATATTAAATTAATGCCTCCAGAAGGTTTAATTGTTTAAATAACATAGTTTGTTCTTATATTATTTTTAACAGAAATAAAAAGGTGTTTTTCAAGTGTTATATTTCTGCAAAGGCTAGGGACAAAAATCTGATTTGGCTCTATTTTTTCATTGCTGATCAAACAGAGTTGCTAAGTTAGCCTGCCACTGGTTTTGTCTAGTTGCTGGTAGACTTTTCTCTGCTCCAATCTGGGATTTTAGGAGAAACATGACACCTTTTAGACACAAATAATTGTGTTATCCTGATAAATTAACGCTGTCTCTTAATGTTTAAGATGGCCAGGCTTTACTAACCTCACGAAATTCCTCATAAAATGTTATTCAGTCTTGTGAAGGTTCACTGCTGTTCAAGTGTTCAGCTGCTACTGAGTGGAGAGGCTGCGTGAAGGTATAAGTCAGCTGGAGGAGGCAAAGATAGGAGTGTTGGTGTCGACACTGCTGGATATTAGTGTCTAATCCAGTAGTAATTTTTAATATCTTTTCATCCCTGATGTCTACAAACGCCCTACAGGTAAACTGATGATGACAAAAACTGATGATGACAAAGACATCAGAGAAACTGATGATGACAAATATTATCTTGATACATTGTCCTCTATAGCGATGGCGTCACAATCTGTAATATGTAACAGCATCTTTGTAAATGAAGGAAAATATGCCCTCAAAAAGCAGGTATTAAGTCTTCACTGCAATCTATTGTGAAGGTGTGTGTGTGTGTGTGTGCGTTATATTATTATTCAGTTTTAATAATTTGTCAGTTAATTGCCTCTCTGATTTGCTTTCTCATTTGTTCACCATTTTCCTCCTGTGAATTGCTTTTTCTTCACTGTGAGTTAGTTAACTTGCTCATTTTACACTTATTCATTTAATAAGCTCGATGATGAGGAGTCGTGAAGTTGTGACTCTGTTACGAATTTTCTGGGGAATCCATTTTCGAGCATGTTTTAATCAATCAGATAATGTTTGACGCCAGTGTGTCATTGACGTATTGGAAGAGAAAGCAATGCAATACACAGCTTTAATGATATTTGGTCTCCTAATTCTCTGGGTGAAAACCAATAGATATAATCAATTTATAAAATACTTTATTTATTTATTTCTTGCTGGAATCCACTAATAATTGTGGTTTTGTGGATTTATACATCTGAGGAGCTCCATAACAGCTATACAAATCTAGTGCTTCTATAAAGCAGCTGCAGTTATTGATTTACATGAAATGGATATTAATAAATCTATGTATGTATTGTCTATGCTTGCTCTGTTTTTAAGCATGTTCACGTGTGATTCTCTGAATACCTTTGAGTTTTCGACCTTTAGTTTGGACTTCAGATGTGTTTTTTTTTTAATGTATGTATGTTATATATTTTAATGAGGTGCATACATGAGTACACTGAAAAGAGTTGATGGTTGTCAGTGGAGGGAGAGGAGGATGGCTGAGAGCTAGCAATGCTGCCTGGCCTCTACGCTAACACCCACGCTGTCTGTAGGCTCTACTCTCTTCTCCTAGCTTTGAGGTACGGCAATGTGGTAGCGCCACCGTAGTAAGACTGCATATGAATGAGTGTGTACTATCTCTCAGCCAAGTTCTCTGTCCTGAGCGCCTGTCTTGTTTTTAATGAAAGCTTTAAGTCCAGGACAGCTGCTGGAGGTGGCTACATCCACTTTCTTTATTTCACATGTGCGATGGCGAGGGAGAAGGAGGGTAGAGGATTGGGGGGTGGAGGGGCGCGTGGAGGATGTGGGGGTTGCAGGGTTGTTGTAATGAATGTACTGCAGTTAAAAAGAATTCTGTGTCACTTCCCGGGAGAGAGGGAAATAAAGGTGGTGGTGGGGGAGAGGGAGATGTGGGAGGAGATGTTGGGAAATAGGATGTGTTGTGTTGATGGAGCTGAGTTCTTCGCAGCCAGACGAACTCTCCTCCCATTCTAGTGTTTGCGTGCATTTGTGTATATGTGTGTGCGTGTGTGAATATGCGTATATGTGTTGCACTGGGGTGCAGAACGAAATCAAGAAAGAAGGCATGTGAATGCCCCACAGCCTACGAGCATACCACCCACACATTTTACCCACATGTATTAGACCCATACATATGCATACTTCTCCCTTTTCTCCTCCTCTGCTGTTCTTTCCATTTTTCCCCTCTGCTTTCTCACCTCCATCCATGCACAAACACACACACACGTACTATCTTTCACCAACACATGCACATATGCCGAAGAAAAAACTGGTTACACAGGGGCAATCTCTGTCTTTGCTCCCCATAGATTCCTCAAGGGGGTACATTGTTATTTGCTACCAGCCCTGATCAAATAAAATGGAACAAAGAGAACACACTCCGTCACACACAAATTCATAGAAACACACATACAGTCCTGTTTGCAAAATTGTGACTGAAGAAAAAAGAACGGCGCCACCCAACCACCCACTCGCTGTGTGTAAAATGTCACTCACACTGCACACACTCGAGTGTTTTCCCCTAGAGGTGAACAGTAAATCCCAACATATGTATTGCATCACGCATTGCTATAGTATCAGATGAGATAATCAGAACCTCCAAGCTACTCTCCTCTTAGGCTGGATGTGGCTTTGGAGATGGATGAGGATAGGCAGAGAGCGGGAGAGCAGTTTAACTCTGCATAAGGCATATCTGCTGGCAATTGTTGTTACTTAAAAAAAAGACAGGGAGCGCATACAACAAGAAGAACCAGACAGAGAAAAAAAATCATTGATGGAGGGTGAAGGAGAAGGAAAGGGAGGGCACCAAAGAATAGAGAAAGGAGGGCCCTGCCGAACAGTACTGCCAAAACCGAGGTCAATTGTGATGAAAATGGCCGTTCACATGACCACAATAGCGGCTGAGTGACAGCACTAAAGCGGCATGGACGGGCTTATCCTGATCACTCAGGGCCTTGACTGGGGAAATCACAATACCCTGGAGATCTGTCCTTTTTGGGCTTGGAGGATCACAGAGCGCCCACGGTCCCAAGCTTTGGCCCTGAAATGTCCCCAGCATTACCATATCAATGCTTCCCCGGCTATTCCGCCAAGGACCAGGGCGGCTAGTGATAGTGCCTGCCGGTTAGCATCGTCCTGTGCCTTCACAAGACTATTCAGCAGGGTGTCAATGCTAACTCAATACTAAGTGTGAATGGGAAGAAGTGTAAGCTCACCCCTGTAGCGTGAACCCATGTCTGCTGTGCATTCAGGCCAGCGTTGGCGTGTATATGATGCAGCTTTCACACATGCACTGCAGCCCTGGGCTTTTCTAGGCATTGCCGGGTGGATCTGTATGTGTCTTAGATTTGACTTTAAACAGACTTCAGCTTGCCAGCTCTGTGGTACAAAGTCTGTGTACAATAACGCTCATGCGGGAGCAGTGCAGCTAATTGTTTGCTGAATTCACAGCAAGCGAGGGGGCGTCATGTGTGCCTCCTGCACACACTACCCAGGTGCCACCCCTTGCCTAAATTAAAGTTAATATTTCAGTAGTGAGAACGCGTCTGATGCGGACTTCATGCTGTGTGCTACATGTGAGAAAGGGCAACTTCAGACAATACTCGGACTCTTGATGTTGTCTGCAGTTGGAATGTGTGAAAACAGCCCTTTTCCTTGTCTCTGCCTGACTCTTTCTTTTCATATTTCAAGTTGCTCTTATATTCTGGGGCTGAATGTTGAACTTTTTAAGTGCCAACTGATATGTGTCCGCTGGCAGAGATTTGAATACTTGAAAAATCTAAAGACAGGCATCCAGTTCTTGCTCAATTCAGACCAGTTTCTGATTCTAATCATATTTCTGCCAGTTTTGCACAAAATGTTTTTTATAGAAAGTTCTCAGCCAACATTTAAGTTTGTTTAAAAACACAAAACGTTTCTTAAAAACAACATGAACAAATTTGAACATCCACATTAAGAGACAACAGTGTGTGTCGCACTTATGCGACTCAAAGCCCCACAGCAACAACTTGGAGATTGCACGGCTAAAATTATTGCGACCATGTGCAAAAATCTTGCACACTCATTGCCTTTAAAATTCTTGCTTTGAAGAATGCGGCCAGGTCTGGGATCGCTTGAATTCAGTTGCCATCTTGAAATGATCAAGATAGTAATAAAATAGCAATAAGACACATGGTGCAGAAGAAGTGATGTCATTCTCGAGTTAAAAACATTCCAGTAAAAAAGTTTCAGAAGTAAGAAAAATAGAATTTGTTTATCTTTTTAGCTACGGAGAGGCGTTCATGTATCACTACCAATAAAGTGCAATACTTGTTTGTTTGCCTGATCAGCGGTCTGTGCATACCAGACTTAGCAAGTCTCCAACACACAACAATGCTGGTTCAGATGAAAGTTTTACTAATGTTTACGTTCACCACGGCCATCTTGGATTAACCTGGATTAATCTGGATTAACCTGGATTAACCTGGAGTTGGTGCGGATGCTTTGAATTTCAAAGTCGAAAATTTGGACTTCAGACTGAAACGTCAGTCTGCTATTAGCTTGTGACTGAACAGGGTCGAGTTGGCAGCTACATGTTGTAATTAACTGTGATAAATTGGTGAAAATCAGAAATGTGTTGAGATCTGCTACAAATCTCTTCCTGTCTACATACAGACAAATACACGATAACTATTTACATCCAGAGTCCAGACAGAACCTCACAAACTTGAAAGAGAAATTCAGAAATTCCTCACCAAAACGAGTTACTGCAGTCAGAGTCAGATGCAATCATTTGGAGACAGCTTGTACAGGTGCTTTGTGATTTAAAGCGGTCGTCCAGTTACATGCTGAACCTCTGGGCAGTCAGTTGGCTGCTGAAGATATTTGCAGTCGTTCTCTGACAGCAACAAACAAATGTAATCACCAGGCAACCTTAAAGTTTTCTTAGTTGCTCTATTTTTACTCCAATATGACTGAACAACAAATAGTTTAAACTTAGTGTATGTGGCTCTCGCAAATAAAAAGTTATGCTTGAACGCAAGAGAATAAATTCTACATGAAGGTTTTGGTACATCATCTCTGCTCTTACCATCTTTGTGCAGTTTGCTTCAGATAGAAGACGACCGAAACAACACAGTGGAGCAGGGTGTGAAAAATGAGAGCGCATGATGTGAGAGCAGGTTACAGCCTCCCCGTGTTCTAAACTTATTATATCACATGGCACTCGCAGTATATGGCCTTTTAGATCATTATAATGGGATTAGAGATAGTAGTCAGTAAGAGTACAAGCCACAATGTAGTGATAACCTGATTATTACGCAACGGGGAGGAAATGGATGATCTCGAGAAGAAGGGTTACTTTTTAAACTGCGAGCAGAAGGTGCGGAGTATGAGAGGGAGAGGGCAAGGAAGTAAGCAAGCAAGGAGGAAATCGATGAAAGTAAAGTGGAGGATGAACTAAAAGGGCAGTAAAGAGGGAAAGAGGAGGAAGATAGGTGAGATATTGGCCGTAGACTTCTTGCTTTGTCATTGGAAATCAGAGCCACGGGGCAGGACACTGTTTGATTTGGTGTTCTTGTTTAATCTGTCAGTCAACATGTTCACAGACACACACACAGATAGCCTCCAGTCTGTTACTGAATATTGGCAGAGAGCTGAGAGGTTATCATGCGTCGTCAGGTGCCAGACCGACTCTTGGTAGCAGGTTTGTCATTTGTAATTAGAGAGAAAAGGAGAGTTGGCTTGTTTTTTTTCTCCCCTCTCTCTCCTCTGTTCTCTGGCTGAAGGCTGTCTCTTGGTATCGACAGACAGAAGTGATGGGACAAACACGCACACACGCACACACAAATGCATGCACTGACACACATTTGATGGGCCAAGTTTGATTCCATTAAGTGGAGTTTGTCAGTTAGTCAGTGAAGTTTTGGGGGTGAATGCTGATGGCCCGACAGTGAATCCCACACAGATAAACAGGATCTGAAGCAGCCTGTTCAGACGCTCACAACACTGAGGGTGACTGAGCAGTGGCAGCCCTAACTATGACTATTTTATGTCAGTCACATACACACACAGTCACACACAGCCTATCTGGTGTTGTATGGCTATGTGGTCACGGTCCATGCAGCTCTGAGTTCTGGTCACGGTTAAAAAGGCTTCCTTCTGGAGAGGAGGGGGGAGTGGAGTCTTAAGACGCGGTAGGATGTGGAGTGGAGGAGGGAGTAAGAGGAGTGGGAGATAATAGGAGAGGGCTAACAGTGGGGGTGGGATGAACCAAAGAGGGAGTAAAAAAGGGGAAGATAGAGGCTGAAGGTGGGTTTTTCTGAGTATGAAAGCCTGCGTGCCTCCAATCCTGTGCCATTGATGTATTCTAATGCTAAGTGTGCAATGCTGGGCCCCGACTGGTCTCTGGGAGAGACGAGGCTTTGATAGGCGCAACCAAACTCTGGGACAGATCCCTCGCATGCCATTCATATGTATATCTGTGTGTGCGCATGTACAAACAGGTTTTTTTCACCATTAAAGTAACTGTTTTTTTGGGGTATTTGGTCGCATTTCCATATCAATGTGAGCATGTTTTAGGCTGTTTTAGGCATCACACACCCTAATCCCAAATTAGCCCCAGGTCCAGTGCTGGTGGATGTTTTCATGATCTGTGTTTGCACAGTTCGGTGAGTGGCTGCAGTGCAGCAGACCATAGCTGATCATGTAACTGGCCATCTGCAGAAGAGGGCAAAGTGCAAAAATCTCAAAGCCTGCCAGATCTCGCCAGCCGTTGCTTGAAGTGCGTGTTTGCAACACGATGCTTGCATGTGTGTGTGTGTGTTGCGGCGTGTTTTTGTGCCGATTGCTTTGTTTGCCTTGTGTTCCGGTCTGTGGCTGATTACGGCGTGAAATTCCACACACATTGTATAGCAGTGGGGAGCTTTACATGTGGACAGACACACACAAACGGGAGCACACGCACAATAAGAAAGCAAAGCGAGAAGTCAGAGAGGCCTGTTAATGACTGTCAGGGACAGAAAGGGAGTAGGACTGTGGCGGTGTCAGGGCTTTGTGATAGATGCTGGTTGTTAAATGCCTTGCTCATAGGTTTATTTTTATGAAAGAAAGTGACCATTCAGATTCAGCAAGATTGATGCCATTCCTTTCCTTTTTCTCACTTTTTCACACACGCACAATCACGCACTGCCTGGATCCTAACACTCCTCCCCTCCCTCCTCATCAAGCCCAGAAGAGTCTCTCCCATCAAGCGACCCTTCTTCCATTTGAGCCCTTTGCCTTGTTTTTCTCCCCTTTCCTGCTCAGATTTGTTCTCCTTCTCTCATGCTTGTTCATCTTACTTCACCTCTGTTCACCTGCTACTTCATGGGCTGCTGTGCACACGCCCCCGTGCATATACGTGTAAGCATATATGTGTTTTTGCTAGAGATAGGCAGAGGGGTGCGTCAAAGGGTGTTCGCCTTAATGCTTTCATTGCTTTCCTTTCTACTCAGAAATATGATGGATGTTTCAAAACAGAGCGAAACTTGAATATCAGTGCCAGCCACTGATGCTGCGTTCACCTCGTGCGCGCGCGTGTGTATGTGTGCGCCTATGCTCAGAGGCACTGGAGGTTATTTGATCTCATTGTGTTGTTGGAGAGGAGGCTGCTCCCATGCTTTATGACCGGCGCTGTAGGGAGATATACAGGTTCACCTGCCTCTCCTCAACAATCCATCATCCCTCTCTCAGCAGACAAACGCACTCCCCTCATCTTATTACTTCCTCTCACACTCTCAGAAACATTTAAGACTTTCTCTCGCTAGCTCGCACTTACATGCAGCGTAATGTATGCGCATATTCTCAGTCTTTCTCCAGTTTGCTGACAGAAGTTGATAGAAATGACTTAAAAATGACTGCGTGCTCTCACGGTGACAGACAGCGTGCACGCGCGTTGTATTTTGGTAGTGTTGCTGCAAGTGATTATAAGTGTGGAAGTAACGCAGCTCCTTCGTTAAGATGTTAAGTGTGTGGTAAACTGAATGAGGACGACGACTCAGCTAATGACTGTTTCTGCACACTTCATCAGATTGTTCATCTGCAATATTGCCTCATATCACTCTCTGGCAACATTGGCGCTTAATAGTCTGTGTACGTTAGGATAGTGTTTGTGTATGTGTGCGTGTGCGTGCGCCTGATCACGACGTATATTGCTTTGTAGAGCCATTACAGTTTAATAGGCATAGTAGAATGTGCAGTGCATTAATGCTGCGGCAACATGAAGTAATGATACAATAAAACAATTAAATATGGTGGAGGAGAATTACTTTTTGAACAAGCCGCACCTAGAAGCAATTTTGAGCGAGACGAAATAAACAAAAAAGTACAGATCAGGCTTATTAGGAGGGGAGGATGAGCTCTGGCTCTTCTTTTCTTCTTCATTGACTAAAAAAGGTCAATATGACTGTAAATCTGCTGATTCATAGATGGATGAATGAAAGAGAAATCCCCTTTAGAGGGAGGTGATTTCTGAGTAATTATGGCCCTATTAGAGCAATTGCTGTTATCAATCAGTCTCTTTTTAGCAACATTGTTTAGAAAAAAACCCCATTTACAATTATGCAGAGCCAAATTCCATTTCTTGTTTATGCATTTTTTTTTTCTAATAAAAGGTCCAGAATTTGAAGATGTTCAATTTATGGTGATGGAAAATAAAAGAAAGCTAATTTAAGAAGCTGGAAGCAGCAAATGTTTTGCAAATGTTTGCTTGAGAAATGACTTAAATAATTACTTGATATGTAAATCGCCAGCAGTTTTTTTTGCCATTCAGTACAAGCCAAATATTTTCAGTGGTAAAATTTAATTGCAACACTTCCCCAGCTGCTGCATAATATTGTGAGACGTACACATAAGAAGGCTGTTATTGTCGCTCCCTTTGAAGCTTGCAACTTTGGCTGTTTTCTGCATTGGTTTCCTTTGGGTACTCAAGTAAAATCAAGTATTTTATATAAACCAGCACTTTAACGGTCCTGCTGAGTGTCCTGTCTGCAGTTTACCTCTCAAATCACAGATGGATTGATATTTATTTTGTTTTGTTTTTCCCAATATTTTCAGCTTGTAAAGCTGACCAGTGAGTGATTGCTTATTTCTAAATCAAACGGCTTGTTTCTCACTTAGAACTTAGAAAAATTACTCCTTGGAAGATTTTCTTCACACTCAAGGGCCATGTCGTTTATATACTGTAGGGTTGTCACAGTACTAGAATTTCAAAATCATTACTGAACACCCCGGTACACTCAATGCTCTGTACTATTTTTGATATGATGAAAGGGTTTATTTTAAATAAAGATTACAAAAACAAATAACAATATCTATTTGCAACACTATTTTTGTGTTTATGTATGGCAAAAAATCATTGGTATCAAAAAAGTATCATAACTTTAAGGTGTGTGAGACAAGTGGTTTAAAATATGAAACTTTTAGGTTGCGCTTCTGCTGACTTGGCTCCATATTTTATTGCTTTCCAATGGACCTGGGAAGGTAGGCTGCCACTCTTTATACGCATTTGCTGGTGTACTTTTCTCAGCTTTGGTGTGGGAATTTAAGATAAACATAAACTTTTTAGACATAAATAATTAGCCATAGCCACTAGCTGCTTCCTTAGTAATAGCTTATGTAGCTATCAGCTAATTGCTAATAGTTTATTAGCTAACCATAGCTAACCCCATGTGTGGGCAGGTTTACATCTATACTTGTACAGTACTCCACTGTAGTTCGAACTGACCTCCCGAAATTCCTGACAAAGGTTTGTCCAGCTGCTTCAGCAATGAGTGAGAGGAAGGACTGTGTTCACACCTTTGTGCAGTCATATTGTGCAAAGGTGTGTGTCAGCTGGAGGTGAAGGTATCATTGTTGTTATACATGTGGCCACAAATGAGTATGTAATCACATAGGAATTTTTAGTAGTGATTAGTATCTGAGTATTGTTTTCTTTTACAACCGCTGAAAAAGTAACACGGGGGCACTTTAATTTTTCTCAATGAAAGTGCAGTAAAACAGAAAACAAACTGATGCTCTGCTTTGTATTTAATGTAGCAGCAGTTCTTTGATGTACGTTTGCGTGCGGCGCTACTTTCCAGGTAGCTTGTATCTGTTTTCTGGAGAATTTCCCAAAATTCTTCTACAGGCTGTCTCGACCACTTCTGTCTTTTCATGTAATTTCAGGCTGACTTGATGATGTTGAGATCGGAGATCTGTGGGGGCCGCAGCATCTGTTGCAGCACTCTTTGTTCATTTTCTGGCTGAAAATGGTTTTTCTGTACAGTAATTTTGCTCAGTGTGGTAGCATTGCTCTCTCTAAAGCCAGCATACATGCTAGTGTCCATCTCAGTTGTGGTATGTTACTTTTTCTTTTTTTGTACAGAAATTATTTTTTTTTTAATTGTTACTTACTAACTTGGTTAGGTTAGTTTAGAAGAGAGTACTGAGATGAGATAAGCAATGCCATTGCATCCTTTCAATTACAAACTGTTCAATGCTGTGTCGATCTGAATCATAGGATGGCGCCGGTGAGGTCGGCTGCCGTCACGACTGCTCCGACCACTTTTTCTTTTTCTTTGTTTTTTAAGTTAGTTTTCAGCGTTTCTAAATCGGCAAAATCACCACCATTGGGTACATTAGGTATGACAGTGACACTCTTGTTTCTATTGGTTTACAATGTACTCACAATTCGAAGTTTTTAACTCCGGATCCGAGCTGGCCGAGTGAGATCTTGAGGGAGAACAAAGGGAAGCGGCGGCGGCCTAGAGGGAAGCGAGCCGGTGTCAGGAACAGGCTGAGAGCTCGTGCACACCGCACACCTCTGCCTAGCATCCTGCTCGCCAACGTCCAGTCACTGGAGAACAAGCTTGACAACCTCAGGGCCAGGGTAAAGTTCCAGAGAGACATTCGGGACTGCAATCTCCTCTGCTTCACCGAGACATGGCTGAACCCAGCGGTGCCGGACCACGCCATCCAGCCGGCCGAGTTCTTCTCGGTTCACCGCATGGACAGGACACGGGACTCGGGGAAGTCAAGGGGAGGCGGCGTGTGTTTAATGGTGAACAACAACTGGTGCAACAGTGCGAACGTTGTTCCTCTCACACGCTCCTGCACACCAAATCTGGAACTACTGTCCATCATGTGTCGTCCTTTTTATCTACCTCGGGAATTTACATCGGTCGTTATAAGTGCCGTTTATATTCCACCACAAGCGGACACGGTCACCGCCTTATGCGAGCTGCATGAGGCACTCACACAGCACCAGACACAACACCGGGACGCTGCGCTTATTGTGACGGGGGACTTTAATAGCGCCAACCTCAAACGCGCAGCGCCGAACTTTTATCAACACATCTCCTGCCCCACCAGAGGTGAAAGGACACTGGACCACTGCTACACTACGGTCAAGGACGGCTACAAGGCACAATCCCGCCCTCCTTTTGGTAAATCTGATCACGCCGCCATCTTCCTCATCCCAAAATACAAACAAAGGCTGAAACAGGAAGTTCCGGTTCAGAGGAAGGTCGCGCGCTGGACGGATCAATCGGTGGCCGCGTTACAGGACGCACTCGATGACGCAGACTGGGGCATGTTCAGAAACAGCTCCGATGATGATGTCAACGTGTTTACGGAAGCGGTTGTGGGATTCATCGGGAAACTAGCGGATGATACCGTGGAGACAAAGACTATCACAACGTTTCCCAACCAGAAGCCGTGGGTGGATAAAACCATCCGCGACGCTCTGAGATCCCGCACCGCTGCCTACAACACGGGACTCATGACGGGGGACATGGACCCGTACAAAGCCGCGTCATATAACGTGCGGAGGGCGGTGAAAGAGGCGAAGCAGCGCTACGGGAGGAAACTAGAGTCACAACTCCAACAGAGTGACTCTAGGAGCCTGTGGCGGGGACTAAGGACAATAACGGACTATAAAGCACCAACAACCGGTATGACGAACGCGGCCGTGACTCTGGCAGACGAGCTGAACACTTTCTATGCTCGCTTCGAGGCTGCAGCTAAGGTCTCCAACAATGCTAGTGTTAGCGGCGCTAACGGCTGCAGACAGGAAGATACTGCCAGCACCGGAAACGTGCTCGTCATCTCCGAGCATGAAGTAAGGAGAGCCTTCAAGAGAGTGAACACCAGGAAAGCAGCAGGACCAGACGGCATCCCAGGTCGTATCCTAAGAGACTGCGCATACCAGCTAGCTCCTGTGTTCACTGAGATATTCAACATCTCTCTATCTCAGTCGGTGATCCCCACATGCTTCAAAGAGTCCATCATTGTTCCTGTCCCGAAGAAACCCCACCCTGCTTCTCTCAATGACTATCGCCCTGTAGCCCTCACCTCAGTAGTGATGAAGTGCTTTGAACGCCTGGTCAGAGACTTCATCATTTCTTCACTACCAGACACACTGGACCCACTACAGTTCGCTTACCGTCCAAATCGTTCCACAGACGATGCCATCTCTCATCTCCTCCACACATCACTCACTCACTTGGACACTAGAAGGGGGAATTATGTTAAAATGCTCTTCATAGACTACAGCTCTGCATTTAATACCATAATTCCCTCCACACTCACCACCAAGCTGGAGCATCTGGGACTCAGCTCATCTATGTGTCAGTGGATCTCCAACTTCCTAACTGGCAGACCACAGGCAGTAAGGATGGGCGGACATGTCTCAGCCTCCACCACTCTCAGCACTGGAGCCCCCCAGGGGTGTGTTCTGAGCCCCCTGCTGTACTCTTTGTACACATATGACTGTGTGGCCACTACCAGCTCCACCACCATCATCAAGTTTGCTGACGACACCGTCGTGGTGGGCCTGATCTCTGATAACAACGAGACGGCCTACCTGAAGGAGATTAGGAATCTGGAGAACTGGTGCCAGAGGAACAACCTCCTTCTAAACGTCAGTAAGACAAAGGAGCTGATAGTGGACTTCAGCACTAAGCAGGAGAGGAACTACCAGACCCCTGTCATCAACGTGTGCCCAGTGGAGAGAGTGGACAGCTTCAAATACCTCGGAGTTCACATCACGCAGGACCTGTCATGGTCCTGTCACATCAACACCGTGGTGAAAAAGGCCCGTCAGCGTCTCTACCACCTCAGACGCTTGAGAGACTTCCAACTGCCCTCCAAGGTGCTCAGGAACTTTTACTCCTGCACCATAGAGAGCATCCTGACGGGAAACATCTTAACCTGGTTCGGGAACAGCACCATGCAGGACAGATGAGCTCTACAGAGGGTTGTGCGGTCAGCTGAGCGCACCATCCGCTCCGAGCTCCCTGACCTGCACTCAATCTACAGCAGGCGGTGCTGGACCAAGGCCAGGAAGATCGTGAAGGACCTCAGCTATCCCAACAACAGACTGTTCTCTCTGTTGAGGTCAGGAAAGCGATTCCGCTCCCTGAAGACCAACACAGAGAGACTGAGGAGGAGCTTCTTCCCGCAGGCGATACGGTCTCTCAATCACACCACCACACAGTACTGACCCACACATACAGTTCTTACACACACTGGACATTCTGGACATTGTTTTCACTTCATTACTTAAATCACGCTGCTGTTATTGTGTATATATTTATTTATATTTCTTCATACATTCTTATATAGTTCTATATTGTGTATTTTGTTGTACAGTTATTTTATTTTCAACTTTAAATTATATATTTTATCTTATTCTCCCAGTTAAATTTACCCTTCATTCTAATTTGTGTTGTACAGTTATTTCATTTTTAACCTTAATTTATATTTTATTCCTTCCTAGTTAAATTTACCCTTTTTAATTTTTCATATTTATTTCCTATCTTATTCATAGCCTTTTCCTTTTTTGTTTTCTTTAGGTCACGAGCAGTTGTCCAAGCATTTCACTACATATCGTACTGTGTATGACTGTGTACGTGACAAATAAAATTTGAATTTTGAATTATTTTTTTTTGGATGCATAATTTCTGAGGTCTTCTGAGCATAGGTCAGTGGTTGCTGAATGAATAATGTCACAAACAGGCTGCGAGATCTTCTTCCAAGAGATTGTGCAAACCGCCAAATGGTGGGAGACTAATTAAGATCCGACCTCAAACCATATTTAGCGTGGGCGACAGCCGTATGTGTATATCTGTGTTTAAATTGGTGATATGTTTATGTGATGTTAAGTGTAGGAGTCAGATTGACTGTAAACGTTGAGTCACTGACCAGACTAAGAAACCACCGGGAAATTCTGTGGTGATTTGCCAGTTTTTATGTAGGTGTTAGTTTAAAAGTCTCTCCCTCTCATTCTTTAATCTTTTTCGTCTTCTTCTATCTCTCTCTCCCCCCCCCCCCCCCCCTCTTGCTCTCACGTGTGTCTTTATGTAGTTGTTTATTGGGATCTGTTGAAAATTAGAAATCGAAAACCCATTTACAGAGGTTACCTACGTAAAGTCAGCCTATTTGTCTCCTGTGAAATCGAAACTTTACCCTTTGCCTCTCTCTTCCTTTCTCTTTTCCCACCCTTTGAAGCTGTCTTTCTCTCAACCTCTCTCTCTTGTGGGGAGGGAGGGGGGGGGGGTCACAGCTCCACAATGGAGAAGTGATAAGAGAAGAGATAAGGTGATTGGGAAGAAATGAAGGAATTTCTTAAAGATATAGGGATGGACGGAAAGGTCGTTGTTGGGGAATAAAATGGAGACAGTGTTAGGGTGAAGCCAATTGTGGCACGAGATGAAAGCTTTTTTTTATCCTCGCTGAACAAGTAAAGTCAATCTTTTTTTAAAATGTATAATGTAAATATGTAGTTCAACATAGTGGCAATTTCTTTCTACCATTTTCATCATTGTAAGGCATTTTTTGAGAGTCTCAGGAAGTGACCTGAGTTACTGAAGAAGTAAAAATACTGTGGAAATTCACATTTGTTTTCAGGGAAAAGCAGCACCAATTGCACCTTTCTGAGCGTCCCGAGCTGCACAGGTCATAAAGCTTCCATCAGAAAAGTTGGTAGAGCCAAGTGCTGCTGGGACTGATGCTAATGTCACTAATGTCCCTCTGCATACTGGTGTGGGGAGAGATTCTGTGGTCAATGTACGGTCAGTGTAGGTGTAAATATCAGAGATCTATTTAAGTTACATGCAAATTTTATAAGAGTAAAGTCCACAGGTACAAATTTTAGGATCATATAGTATTGCAGTAAGAAAGAAACCACCTTTGTGGTATAGAAACCCGAAGGTTGACACTGGATTTTATCTACTACTGCCCGAGAGCTTAGACTGGAACCACAAAATGTAACTTTAATTGATCCAAAATAAAATTCCTTGAAATTTAGTGGCTGAACAATAACACTGTGCACAATGTGATAACAGTGGCAAGGGTTCACAATCCAAGCCAGCAATTTGAACTCTAACTGCCCTTTTTAAATAAATGTACCTATACAAGTACAGGCTTTCCAACACAAATGTTTATGACCCTGGTGGATTTCACCCAGCACGAGGGTGAAGATACGCTCTATACCAGTTATTTAAAATAAAAGAAAGCTTGGTGAGAGGGTCATCTTGGGTCTTGTTTCTGGAATGTAACACCTCAAGCTACAGCCTAACATTTAGCTGTACCTGAGGTGGGTCAGGGGGTTTGTGGTGAAAGAGAGCAGAGAGACAGTGAATTTTAAGCTTGCAGAGATTTTTCCCAGGGTCAACAATTGGAGATTATTTTGATATATAGTCACACACGACTTTACAGTTACAGTTACAACACATATCTCAAGGTTTTAATGTATCTAGTGTCTGTTAATGAAACAAAATGTGATTAAATCGAAGGTCACACGGCAGGAGAAAAAAGCATTACACGAAGCCATCTTTGTTTACTGTTTCACACTCTGTACCAACAGTGACAGTGAAACACAGTTATGTCATGGCCAGCAAAAAGACAACAAAGATGATGAGACTCTGGTGGTCAAATTTTAGAAAGGAACAATAAATGCAAATGTACGTGGATATGAAAACTGTGCTTTTAATATATACTTGCAATAGTGTGGCTGTGGCTAAAGTAAATGTGAAAGAGAAAGACATGAAAAGATGGGTTGAATGATGAGGGTGTCAGATAGGGAGTTGTTAGATTAAACCCACGAAGTAGTTTAAGTAAATACAGCTATTTGGAGTAAAATAGTGCACAGAGCAGTAAAATTGTATTTTAAGAACACTGCAATACTTTCACAAAATATTTAGAAATTTGATTATATGATCAAATTGTTAGAATAACTTGGCATGCACTGTAAAAATTGATATTTTCGGGAAAAGCAGCACTGATGCAAGCTTTCTGAGCCTCCTGAGGAGCAAATATGTAAATAAATAACATCTAAAGAAATGATAAAAATAATGAAGCGTTGATGCATACACCTGGTAATATGAAGCGAGTTCACCATACCCATGATGTCTTTTGGTTATCTGGCTTTACATACCTGGCAATCAGGATAAGTGGTCACACTAAAGTTGTTATCAACTTGATAAGTTCACCGAGGGTTGCCCCTGTGTGTTCACATGAAAGAGGCAACGTGGGCAGCATCTGACCCGTCACAGCGTGGAAATCAGCTGCTCTATCTGCAGAGCAGCTGATTTTACAAAGAAAGATGAAACTATAGTTTGGGAAAAATATGAAGAAGTTACACACATAATACAGACTGAAAACGACACAGCTGCTAGAGCCAAGTCAGCATCACAGCTCTGATGGATTCTAATAGAGTATATCAATAAATTAGCATTAAAAGACAGAGTTGGTTTTTATTCTTTCTACTGCAGCCTTGGTGGTGTTTAATAATCTGAGTGCATTTCAGTATAAAAATGAAATTCAGTATAGTCTATATACAAATTTGATAAAAGGCTTATAAGTACAATGAGGTGCCCTGTTTTAGCATCATATATATATATCAAACAGGAGAAAAATGAATCAAGTTGCTGCTTCTTATAACTGATGCACATCAGCGAAAGCTTAGACCCTTTTACTTCCTGAACTCTGATGTCTGAGGGATGTTCCAGGAATGGTGGCATTATTTCCTGGAGAATTGGTTGATCCAAAGGCAGTGAATTCATACCTGTTGATCTCTTACCTTTTCTCTCAAGTTACAAGTTACCGTTATACCCTTGTAAGAAGTGAACCACTTTTGTAGTACAGAAAACCCAGGGTTAACCCTAAAGTTACCTTCTTACTTGATAAGAGGAAATCCTGCCTGGTTCTACAGGCCTAAGGCAGGTCTCCGGGCTTCAAACCCTGAATGTAAAACTCACAGGAACCACGAAATCTTTAAATGAGTCACAATGAAATTACTTGAAAGTGATTACTTGAAAAATAGACGTATATTTGGAGTTTAAAATCCAACCCAACAATCTGAACTCTGAACAACTCTCCTTTTAAATAAATATAGGTATACCAACACAGAGCTTCAAGTAGAAATCTCTGTACTTAAGCCTGGCGAGGGGTCAGCTTAGGTCTTGTTCCTGGAATCTATCTTCTTCCACACCTCCAGCTGAGTCCTGTATTAACATTTAACTGTACCTGAGGTGGGTCAAGGGGGTTGTGGTGAGAGCAGACAGTGTGCTTTAGGCTTGCAGACATTTAATGTGTCTAGTTTCTGTTAACAATGAAACAAACAGTGATTTAAAAGATGGTCACAAGGCAGGAAAACTAACAAAAGAATAAATGCAGATGCACATGGGCACACAAACTGTGATTCCATATATATCTGCAATAGTGTGGTCAAGGCTAAAGTGAATGTGAAAAGATGAGAGAAAGGAAAAAGATGAGTTAGAGTGGTGAGAGCGTGAGATGGGGCGTTTTTTAGAAAAATCCCAGGAGATAGTTTAAGTAAATACAGCTATTTGGACTAAAATAGTGAGATAACAGACTGATAAAACTGTACTTTCACTGTAACACTAGCACGGAACATTTATAAATTTGATTATCTGATCAAATTGTAAAAAGAACCTGGCATCTGACTGTAAAAAATATTAGATATTTGTGGTGAAAAGCTGCACTAATGGCAGCTTTCTGAGCTTCTTGAGCTGCACACATTATAAAGCCTCCATCAGAAAAGTTGGAAGTGAATGTAAATGACAGGTATTAATGCTTTTAAATGACTGGTTCTTTTGTTACTTTTTAAAAACTTTTGTAAAAACAGTAGCAGGGGGCTAAAGTATCCACAATGTTCTATTTTATGTCTAAAATAATAATGAGGAGACCTTAGACCTGAGCCCTGTGCCACGAACCGAGTTAAACAAACCCAGGATATCAGGATGATCAGTCACACAAAGGTTGTTATCAGCTTGAGAAGTTCACACAGTGTTTCCCCTCTGCGTGTTCACATGAAAGACGCGGCGTTGGAAGCATCTGACCACGCAGTGTGGAAATCAACCGCTCTATCAGCACAGTGGCTGATTTCCATAGTGTGATAGGACAAATGCTATATTAACATTTGTTTGTACCTGGTTGGGGGGGCGTGAGTCGGTTGTGGTTAAGGAAGAGGGGACAGTGTGTCGATCTTACAGGGATTTGTTCCAACTTTAAACCACCAAATAACGTGTGAATTATTTCAATAAATAGTTATACAGGAGTTTATTCAGTCGTGACACGTGTCAGGGTTTAAGTGTTTTTATTTGCAGTCAATAGTGAAACATAATGTGATTAAATAGAAGGTCACAAGGCGCGAGAACAAAGTGTATCCTTGAAAAGGCAAGTTTGTTTAAATGTTTGACACTCTGTACCAACAGCAACGGTGGAGCATAATTACATCATAGCCAAGAAAAAGACAACAAGACGAAGGTGGTAAGATGTTTGCAAGCAACAATAAATGCGTGTACGCACAAAAAAAACCCCCAAAGCAAAACAATGAACCAGTGCGTTCACATATTCCTGCAATAGTGCGGTCATGGCTAAAGTGAATGTGAAAGATAGAAAAAGATGGGTTTGAGTGGTGAGAGTGTGTTATTTAATGATGCGTGCTGGTTTGAGGATTTATGGTGAGAAATGGCATGGTGTGAGTGTGAGAAAAGAGAGGGGAGCGCAGAATGATGGAAAACAGGATTAGATAGACAACGCCGCGGGGAAGTGGTTTGGGCCCGTAGCGAGGAAAACTGTGCGAGTAAAGTGACAGAGAGAGCCAGTGTATGAAAGCGAGAGAGAGAGTGTTTGTGTGTTGGTGGGAGACGTAGGGCGGGAACAGAGTGGAGCCATAAACGAGTCAAGGTAGGAAATCGGGATAACCAAGAGCTGGCTAAAGAAGGAGTAAGGAGATGTTTTGGGAAAGACAGAAAGGAAGTAAGGGGAGAGGAAGCTGGAGAAGGGAGAGAGAAAGTCAGTGTAACTGTAACAGAGTCTGACACAAAGCTCTGACCTAAGCTAATAGCCTGTCTATTAATATCTCCTGCTAACGACTGCCACTCCCTGTCACAGAGTGACAGAAATCGTAATCCTTGTTCATCAGTTTTAACTTTTACTTCCTGAATAATGATCCTAATAAATTCTTTAAATATGGAGAGCAGAGTGACCTCCTGTGTGATATTTTATAATGACACTGCTGCAGTATCCTGGCAGCAGTGCGGCTGTGGGTTTAAAGGGCGTCTGCTTGGTTGAAACTTTCGATTTACGAGAACGTGTAGGAGGGGATATGGATTGAGTAACAAATACTGTTAATGAAAACGGTACGGTGTGGCATGTGGTGAAATGCGCTTGTTCACGTTGTTGATAAGAGCGCTGACACCACTGCTATGTCTGCTGGTTGAAGCTACAGTCAGCAGAAAACTGTGTAATATAAAAGATGCAGACGTTAGGAGACGTTTGCATCTCTAGACCAAGCTAGGCTCCCGGTTACCCCTTGTTTTGTCTTTGTGTCAAGCTAAGTTAGCAGGATGTAGCTCACTTTAAACAGTTGCAGTTGTACGCCTCCACCAACCAGTCAAAACTGCAGTTTTGGGGCACGCTCACACCTGTAGTACATTTGAGTCAGAATCAGCTGATGAGTTTGTAAACTTAGAGCTTTTCCTTGAAATTTGGTTTCTTTTCACTGACAAAAACACCAACCGATGTCCAAGCAAATCAAACCGCACAAGAGAGCCTTCAGTCTGCTTTATTGCCCAGATGTGGGACAAGAGCAACAAAAGTAAATACAGGAAGAAGGTGCTACGTTCTGGTCTAGTGGATAACATTTAGGGTTTACATTAATTTTACAGCTAGCTGTCGTCTGTGTATTGTACATGTCTATGGTGTTCTGCCATCATCCCGCAATGCAAAACACACCTGGCTATGGGAAGGTGCTCAATCTTGCAGTGTACACAAGCTACATGGGTTAGTTTGAGGTCAGATCACATTCTCACTATAAATAAACCATTATAGAGTTTGTTTGGAACCATATGGAGACCACCTCCTCCAAAGGGTCTCTGTGGGTTTGTTTTGGTCTGCACGCGAGTCCAATGACCATGTTCGCGTCTGCACAATGAATTGCACAACGGGAGAGTGCACAACCCAGAGTTTAGTGTAAACAGACATAAACATTGCAGATATGAAAAACACCCCTAAATCTCTTTCCATCCAGCTGTGGACTTTGACCTTTAGGGTATAAATTGTCTTTTTTTTAATCCTATTAGATATTTGTGTGGGAGTTTTTCATAATAGCATCATAGCTTCATAGCTTAAGGGCATTTGTACCAAATTTAGTGAGAAGTCTCTAAAGACGTTAAAGAGATTGATTCAAAACAAGAAGATAGATGGATAAATCGAAAACCTGAAAACATAATATTCCTTCCCCTGCATGTTACAGCTCGATGTGGTATGATTGTACTTGCTCTTTTTATGGGTTTTCATTGTGGATAGTACCCACTAATGTCTTTGGTACTAAGAGCACCTGCTTAAACGCTTTTTAGCAGCTTTTCCCCCCTCCCCCTCTGCTCACTGCCTTTAGCCAGGAGTCCAACTCAGCACCATGTACAGATATCTGAAATTTCTGTGTTTCTGGTAGAACCCTTGACATCACCCTTAGTAAAATTCCAGTGTGAATTCTGGAGCCAAGTATTTTGATCATTTTGAAATTGGCAGTGACAACTGAAGAGTGGATCTGACTGAGAAAATGAGGGACACTGTGTGCTTGTACAGTACTATTCAGTTACAGAGTGTACCTCCTGAAAACATAATCTGTACAACAAAATACACAATACACAATATAGAACTATATAAGAATGTATGAAGAAATCTAAATATAAATAAATATATACACAATAACAGCAGCTGTACAAGTATTAACCGGAAATGAAGAATATAGTGACCAGTGTTGTGCAAAACCAATGTCCAGAATGTCCAGTGTGTGTGTAAGAACCATATGTGTGGGTCAGTACTGTGTGGTGGTGTGATTGAGAGACCGTATCGCCTGCGGGAAGAAGCTCCTCCTCAGTCTCTCTGTGTTGGTCTTCAGGGAGCGGAATCGCTTTCCTGACCTCAACAGAGAGAACAGTCTGTTGTTGGGATGGCTGAGGTCCTTCACGATCTTCCTGGCCTTGGTCCAGCACCGCCTGCTGTAGATTGAGTGCAGGTCAGGGAGCTCGGAGCGGATGGTGCGCTCTCGTCCTTTTATCCTTTGTTTATTCTAATGGAGACCATCATTTACAAAACAGCTGTAATAAAAAGGTCTTGAAACTGGTCAATGGGACCATAAATATCAGGTAAGTGTTTTAGTGAGGTCAAAAACAATACCCAAAGGGTTGTTTTCTTATAGACTTTTTATCTTTTTTGTAGCCAGAGGAGCTGCCCTCTGCTGGTTATTACATATAATGCAGGTTCTGCATTGGCTTTACTTTTTAGACCCACAGATGCTTCCATGTACTTTGCAACAAGCGACACTCTTTTGATGAGCGTTATGTAAAAGAAAGAAATAACAATAACCAAAAATCTGTTTTGTCACTTCTCTGCATTTTTGTCTGTGCACTGTGAAATGAATAAGGAGAAGTGCTAATGCTTGTGTAAACACACGCTAATGTTCCTCTCACTTGACACATTCTCAATTAAAACTTGATTCTAATGTGGCTAGAATTTGATTTACTTATATCTTACGTTTTTCTGTCTTCATTGTTAATTCTGCTTTAATGCACATGATTACATACATTTTAAGCACATCTTGAAATACCTCTCAGCCTCATTGAGGTCAATAAATAACAAACAGCTCAGAAAGCCTCAGGAGCCATCTGATTCAGTTAGTGTAGGTAATCTGTTTGTGTCAGTGAAAAGCTAAAAACTGCAGCGTCCTGCTCATCGTAAAAACTAACGACTGGTTTTATCTGGAAGTTGTGATGGACGCACTTTGACTGGAAAAAACTCAAAATCAGCAGTCACATTTGGAAGATGAGCAAAAACAAAGACAACAAATTTGACTAAAAAAGTGTGAATTTTTTTGTCTTCCTACATTTTTCAATAAATAAAATTTCAATAAAATTTGATGAACCTTAATTAGTTTATAAAACAGTTCCTTCTTTGTCCCAGTCTTAATGCTACAGACTGTTCCTTCATTTGGTAGGAGCTCTTTTTTTCTACAGAAATGGGAAGCTAATGGGGTTCAAAATCTGTAATCATCTGACCTACAGCTGCATTACAAAATACTAGGAAAACATTAAAAGCCTTTGGACAAAAGGAAAAGACTACAACAAGTGAGAAGAAAAGATGGAATCATCTTTTAAACCTGTGCTGAACAAAGGTCAAACTTCTCTTGGTCCAGAAAAAGCAAGCACAGGTTAGAGATGCAGATGATACAACATTAGCAAATAGTTGTGCTACACTAATGGCTCCATGTTTCTCAATGACAGTTAGGTGGCGTTTTGAATAATCAGCAAAAGAAATACAAATAATAGTCAACGAATGGATTCTTTTCCCTTTTCCTTTTAAAAGTACATATTTACATCGAGTTGTGCATCACTAACAAATTGCTTTATAAACACTACATATAGCAACACTGTCCAATCCCTCCTGGTTTGTCTTATTGGCTTCTTTCTAAACTGTAGTTGTTGCCTCCTAACATTGTCTTGCATCTCATCCTTGCACCTTCTGCCTGCTCATATGGCCAGAAAGATTATTCAAAAAGATGTAATGCTGCAAACAAGTCTGTGCAACACACGCAGGTTTCGTTAAGTGGGAGGTCTTTGCTTAGTGAAGCATCTTTGTCTGTGTCACACGCTCCAATTAAAGACGTCTGCATCCTGAAAAGCTTAACTCTTTTGAGAACAAACGGAAATATTGTAGATGACAGTAGATCCTTCTATTTTCTGTAAACAGAGCTAGAGAATGGTGTGTGGCAAAGATGAGGCTCTTCCCTCATCTCCTCTCGTAATCCAGACCGCCTGCCTGCCTGTCTGTCTTCTTTCTCCCTGTCTCGCTGACCCTTGACACGTACGCGCATACGCAGACCAATACACACACACAAAAGTATGCATGAGACAAAACACACACTTGAATGTTTTGCTGCCTCTCTGCCTGCCCCACTTTGCTCCTTTCTCAGTGGTTATGTAAAAATGGGACTAATGTGTTATCAGTGCGCCACCACAATGCAAAATACCATACATCGAGTAACAGTGTTATGTCACTGTTAAGCGGCGCATTTAACCCTCTGTAATGGACGGCGATGGGGAGCAGTGAGACGTATTAACAACCCAATATAGGCGCAAGTATAGCGGCGTGAGACGCGCTGGTGATCGCTGCTCGCTCTCTTCACAGAGAGGAATCTTTGCAGCGAGTGTGGGAGGAAGGGAGGAGAGAGTGAGGTAGCGAATAGGTTTTAACAAGTTGAGAAGAAGAGAAGAGAGAGACAAGAGGGTAATAAAAGACAGGCGGAGACATAAAAGCTGACATTGCAGATCCACACTCAGTGGGAGGTCCAAAGTGTTGTGTACTTCGCGCACCTCTGGAGTTTCTTTGTCTCATTTAGTGTTTCCAAATGCACTGCTGATGGCTGTGTTTGCCCATTTGCATGAGAGGGAGGGAGAGACATGTCCTGGCTGTCTGTTGCTGCGTTCAGCTACTGTCAGAGCCACCAGCATGGCTCACACACACACTCACACACATACACTACATATTAATGAACTGTAGTCTGTTCCTTGGTATTGCTAGCATGACCCACTGAAACGGAGCAGTCCCTCAGACAAGAGGCCACACAGACACGCAGCACATTAGCCACGCATGAAGCCTCATGCTGCAAGAAACATCAGTACAGCCTTAGCCCTCCACTTCATTTTCTTGCTGACCTCTCTGGCCTCCTGCTGTCTCTTTCCCTGACCACCCTCACATGCTCCTTCCATCTCTTGCTCATGTGATTCACACATCACTCACTCTTCTTCTTCTTTTTCACCCATTTTCACCACTAGCATCTTCAGTCTCCAATAGAAAATTAGCTTAAGGACTGCTTTTTTTTTTCCCCCAACGCAAACATATATCAGCACAAAAATATGTGCACACATCATAAACAAGGATTTAATTTGTGTGTTTATGCAAAGCCAGCGTTTGCTATTCAAACCAGCCGACCACAACCAATTACAACCAATCCAATTACTGTCTACATGCAACACTTGATATCAAGAAAAGTGTGCTCAGGCCTCTGCGAACAATGCCGCGATTCAAACGAGCACACGCTGCCGATTGTGCGCGCATGCCAGTGTGTGTGCATGTCGCCATGCTGGCTGACCCGCAGGTTATTCCCCGGGTTGGCTCGTCGTCATGTCTGATTGGCTGCCTGCCGGTTTCATCACATTGCGCCAGAGACAGAAGCAGACCTTGTGGCCTCCTCACCTACAGGTCTCTCTCTCTCTGTTTCTCCTCCTCTCTGTCTCTTTCTGTCCCTCGCTGTTTGCCTCTCAGTCCGATTGAGCCGAGCTTTGAGGCGAGTGTTGGCTGACTTTGGTTTTGTCTGGCAGGCCGAGCTGTGGGGAAGCACTTTGATTGAAGAGACAGAACAAAAGCTCACACTGCTATCTTTGAAGCAGCTGTCCTCGTCCGCAAGATGGTCTCACAGATGATACGCACATGGCAAAGAAATCCACGTGAAGACACTAACGCACGTGCATACGGGATGGTTTACTCATGCGACAATAGGTCAGCTGACAGGAACAGTTGTGGCACCTGTAATGTATGTAGAAGCAAACAAACATCCCTCTCTCTCGCCTCATCCAGCATATGCTTCTCAATTTTTTAACAATTAGGGTTTTGTTTAACACACCAGATAACAGTAAAAATATCTCGCTCTGGCCTACCTGCACTCCCAAATCACTACATATTTAATTTCCTGCAATTTAAAGTAAAAAAGATAAAGATTCTTATATTATAGAGCTAAATTTTGTCTATTTTCTCCCCTTTAAAAAAATTATTTTCTCTGAAAATTCTATATTAAAATATGCAATTTAAAGTGTGAATCATGCTATACATCCATCCTTCCATTTACTTATCCACTTATTCAGCTGTAGTCTGTCCCAGCTGACGTGGCATGAGAGGCAGATAACACACTCTGGACAGGTCGCCAGTCCATCACAGGGGTAACACAATGGCACAGACGCTCACATCCATATCGACAGCCGATTTAGAATAACCGATTAACCTTACACGCTTTTCTCTGGACTATCAGGGAAAACCTGGGGGAAACTACAAACTGAGAAAGGCCACAGCCAACCAGGAGGTCTGAACCAGGAGCCTCGCTGCTGTTACTGCCAAACAGTGCAAATTCATGTTGCCACGCTTACATTATCCTGAAATTACATGTAAGTTCAAATCAAGTCAAGTGTTAACAAATTTTAAAATAAAGGACTAAACTAAACTGGCAGTAATAGATTACATTTTCTAATATTTATTGCACTTCCCCAAATGTCCACTCAAAAGTTGACCTTCATCACTTCTTTTACCGTCTCACTGCCGCTCCTTTGTTTTGCTATAACTGAAAAAATGGAGGTGGTGGAGAGTAGAGAAAACACAGATGGTGCCACGTGGCGTTTGCTGCACATGAGCCGATGAGCGAGTTAAGTCTGCCTCTGAGAGATGAACCAGGTTCAGAGTTCAGACAGAAGAGCCAGAGCCGGCCGGCTCCTGGTATTCTCAGCTCAGCGGTAATGATAAACATTACAGCAAACTAATGGATGGGCGAGTCGGTCACCGCGGCCTCTGATGCCGCTTTATCTTCTTTCTTAACACCCAACACCAGATTGCTCACAACCTCCATGGCCCCGGACAGGAATGTGCGCTAAGCAAATCACTGACCGCACGGGCCGTCAATAAAGCTCGGGTTTGAATTTCAGTCGTGCCGTGAGCGGGGGGAGGGAGGGACGGAAAGACGGAGGCAGGGAAGCAGAAGGAGGGCGCTGATGAGGGGAGGAGGGATAGAAGGAACGAAGGGAAGGATGAAGGGGTCAGTCCTGTGAGATAAGGAAGGGCAGGGAATGCGAAATGGAGTATGAAAGCGAAAACAGATGGAGATATTTTACATAGAGGCAGATAGATGGTTGACAGGAGGCGCGACAAGGGGACAGGGTGGAGAGATAATTACAAAGATAGAGAAGGATGTAAACGACAGGAATGAAAAGGAAAGGGATTATAACTTTACACTATGGTGGCTAGATTGGTAGTGGCACACAGAGAGAGACAGGGGGAGGACAGTGGCACAGAAGACGAGAGGAGCAGGTGATGTCAGACAGAAAAGACTGGAAAAAGAGCGCGTTTGAAGGGGAGTAAGGACAAAGAGTGAGGGAGAAAGTCCTTGCCAGAGGGGACAAAAACGTCAAATAGCAAACACTTGATTCATTTCTCTTGTGTGTGTGTGTTTTTTTTGTTTTTTTTCTCTCTCCTTTTTTTCCGCTCCTGGATGTCAGTTGTGGCTGTTTGTGTTCTGACACACATCTTTGAAGGACTACACACGCCTACGTACGGCATCAAACCTTACCCAGGTGCGCACATACACAGCACCTTCCGTAACAGCACAACAACGGTCTCCCAAGACATACCAGCGTCTTTTCATAATCCTGAAATTGGCTAAATCAAAGTGCTTTTTACAAGAAAGCGAGTCGGTTTGTGTCAAGAGAGCTCCACAGCAGCTGAGGTGAGCAGGTGGCACATCTGGTTTCAAAAGAGATATTTTTAAACCCAGAAAGGAGCAGTATACCAATGACTTTCCTTTACTATTGTTGCATTCACATGTAAAATTAGCATTTGGCAATATGTGGGGGATAGTGTAGTGAAAGCGGAGGTGTAGTGCATCCCTGGATAGCTGTAAAGTCTGGGAAAGTCAGTTTACTATGAGTCAGAGCTTTTTTTAAAGTCAAATGACAAGAAGGAAATCAGTGTCATCAGTGTCTGGTGATATCAGGGTTAAAACTATGCTTTGTGTATGTTCGACTGAATATAAAGAAGGTATTTGACTCGATGAATAACACAGCTGAGTACAAGATCAGTGTAAAAGTACAGTTGGACCTGAATTTAATGAAGAATGAACAGACTTAGTTCAGTTAGCTCCTGTGAGAATGATCAACCAGGCCATGTTCTCCTGGCTGCATGAAGATCCACATATACTCTGTGCAAGGAATGTGCACTAATGGGAATAGGAGTTGGGGACACTGGAAATTTGGTCAGAAACAATCACACTGGCTGTCCCTGCATGTCTTAATGTTGTCTTGTTTCTCTGGAATAAATAATTCCACCAAGTCCCTCTGACATGTTTTTCTTTTAAATAATTGTTTTTCATCAGGTTTTTTTAGTTTGTTCGGGTTCAGTAAGTTCACTTTAATTGCAGTGAAAATGTTACAGTATTTACTTTAGGGCAGTATTTAATTTTAAGAAAATAGTATTGTATTTTGTATATATTCATTTTGTTTTTTTGTTTTTTGTTCCTTTTAAATACACTTCAAGAAGATTGTAGGGGAGTAAAAACAAGTGCAAAGTTACTTCAAAATCCATTTTGACATACATGACATAATTTCTAATATAATTATTTTGTATTATTCTTTATACTATATATATACATATATTACATGTATAGCATCATATTTAAATCTTTATACAGTACTTTCTATATGTTGACAATACAAACCACACTTGTAAGAATCATGCAAGTGTATGATTCTAAGTTTTTGATCAATCATTAATTTTACTTGTTTTTAGTTTTAGTCTTTGTCAGTATTATGAAACATACTGCGATGGAGCATCTCATTACTTGTCTTATTTTAATAAATGTTCATAGGTTGGGGTTTTGTTGGGTTTTTTTTTTTCAGCTCTTGTGAATACACACCTTTAAAAAAAACAAAAAACAATTAAACAAATTTAATTGAAAATAATGCAAACTATCCTAAAACTAAACATTTTCCAAACCCCCCCAAAAAACAAACTATAGCAGATTTCTCTGGAAACTGAAAAGTACATCAGTAAAAATAAACTACACAAAAAAAGCAGAGTGCAGTACACTACAGTATTTAAAGTTAAATGGTAAATGGCCTGTATTTGTATAGCGCTTTACTAGTCCCTAAGGACCCCAAAGCGCTTTAAACTGCATTCAGTCATCCACCCATTCATACACACATTCACACACTGGTGATGGCAAGCTACATTGTAGCCACAGCTGCCCTGGGGCGCACTGACAGAGGTGAGGCTGCCGAACACTGGCGCCACCGGACCCTCTGACCACCATGAGCAGGGTGATGTGTCTTGCCCAAGGACACAACAACCGAGACTGTCGGAGCCGGGGCTCGAACCTGCAACCTTCCAATTGCAAGACGAACTGCCAACTCTTGAGCCACGATCGCCCCATGCAATATCAAAGTGGCAACAATTTTTTTTTTCAGAATTGGACAATAAAAATTTAAAATTGTTCTTTGGATCATAAAACCTGTCATGTATATTAACTGTACCCTCCTGTGTATGCGTGTTTTCCCACGTTCCCAATTGTAGAGAGTGTGAATTCCAACTAGAGATGGACCGATCCGATATTACGTATCGGTATCGGTCCGATACTGACCTAAATTACTGGATCGGATATCGGAGAAAAATAAAAAATGTAATCCGATCCATTAAATATCATGAAAGCACCTCACAAAACTTGCAATACGCGGTAACTCACTTCAGAACGTTAGCACGTCGGAGCAGTATGCATCACGTGATAGAGCGGCTGTGGCATGCAGGACCTGTCGGTGGTCTGGATAGCATTTGGAGCTTCGCTAGCAACCCGGCATTTCATCTCCGACAAAGTTATCCCCGAGAGAAGTAAAGCAAGTGTGTAAGTCCATCTCTGAATGTTTGTAAAGCATTCCTGCGTTAAGCTTAACAAACGATATATGGAGCGACTGCCTCTTCTTGCTGCTACTTCAATCATGAAACTGCTTAACGATCAGCTGATCGGCTTTTCTGTCGCGAGTCCGTGTCTCTAGTTTGCTTTTGGCCCACTTTGCACCAGAAAGAGGAAACCAGCGGCTGAACAACAGCAGCACGTTTAAGCTTGATAAGCTGTTGTTAGAATTTATTTAATATTACTTTCTACTCGAGGATCTTTTTCTACGTAGCTGACGCTGGTAACTGTGCAGGGGCGCATCTAGCAAAGTTTAGCCAGGGGGGCTGATAGGGCATTAACAGGGAAAAGGGGGCACAAAGACATACTTTTCTTTCTTATTCTCATTTAAAATGTCTAGCTTTTAATAAATAATTATCTGACACCCAAAGTTTTAATTTGATGCAAAATGAATAGAAGTCAATTACTGTATATAGTGACTATTAAGTCTAATATATATACCCTAGTAAGCTATAGTACTTTTTCCTTTGGGAAGGTACCATCTGTGCAGTCTGCAATTTTGTTGAAGAAAGATGTTGAATCTATTTAATATTTCTTGAAAAATAATTGATTTCTGTGCATTTTTTTTCACACTGCATCAAATTAAGGTTGATTACGTTGATTAAGCATCATGAGGTGGAGTGTGAGGGGTGGTTCCCTATTTTTTATTTATTTATTTTTGTTGTTGCTGGGAGTTGGAACCCTATTAGTTAGGTTGCTTAATATTTACGCTAAGTACTCTTTAAAATACCAGAATAGGGAGGATGGTGTAGGTTTAAGTTTATTAGATTGATCAGTATTGCTGAACTATGAAATATTTTTTTTTTGCATATAGGTATAACAGAATAGCTTTAGTGTAGTTGTTGTTTTAAACTTGAGTATGAACTTATACAAAATGCAGCAAGATATTTAAAAAAAAAAACAGTTTTGTTGACTAAAAAACATTATATCGGATTCATATCGGTATCGGCAGATATCCAAATTTATGATATCGGTATCGGTATCGGACATAAAAATGTGGTATCGTGCCATCTCTAATTCCAACCAGGAGTTCCTACAACTTTGAACCTCCACACATACACATAAAGTCCGAAAACAAACACTCGCATCTTGTCGGCCGTGTATTCTCACCTCGCTCTTCCAAATAAAATAAAGCGAGAGCTTTCTGCTGACTGGAATGCTCTCGTTAGCCTGCAGAGTGCAGTAACTAGAGAGCAGTGCCCATTAGCAGATTGATGTTATGCTCACCTGAGCTGACAACTTTTAGGGGAAGCTGGATGAAGGAAGGCTGACTGAAAGAGTAAAGAGATTAGATGGAAACGAAGCCCGTCTTGTAGCTGTCCTGTTTGTGTGTGTTCCCGTCTCTGTCTGCATGGATGATGGAATTTGACGCTGACTTAGTGTCAGACTCCTCGCTGACACATAGTGTAGTTAAAGATTAGAGAGATGTGCACGAAAAAAGGGATGAGATGAAAGTAGAGAGATGGATAGATTTGGATGCACTAGTGCTTTGTGGTAGGCTGTGTTTTTAGTTGTCATCTCTGTAAATTTTGAATAAATGAAAATGGACTTTCTGCCCAAATAATTTTCATTTTCTTCCTCTTCGCCCTCGCTTCTTTTATGCCTTTCTCCTCTTCTTCTTCCGGTATGCTAACATGTCTGTTTGTCTATCTGTTTGCCTGTCTGTCTGTCCACGTGTCTCACTCTTTTCCCCTCCCTGCGTGGCTTATATTAAATTTTAATTCCCTGCAGTGGAGGGCCGGAGAGCCTGACAGTGACAGAGCCTGACAGAAGTGTGGCAAAGAAAATAAAGACAGTGTGACAGCTTAGTGGGGTGGCACATGCATGTGGATGTGTGTTTGTTTATGTCTTTGAGACAGTCGAGACATTTGCTTGTGTTTCTCTGTGTGAGGACTCTTTTCGCCTGTTGTTATGTTGCTGCTCTTTGTAATGTCTTTACATCAACATGAGGAACTTCGAGTGAAAAATGTACACGAATCAGTGTCAAATCTCTTCCCTCTCCTAAAAAGTATTTGCTCGGCTGTGTGTACGTGCTTTTGACTGTTATTGCGTGTGCGCTGTCAGCAGAAAGTTGGTGTTGAAACTGATAAACTATTATGCACAACGTGGGAGTGCATGTTTGTGTGCCATTTGGTGTGTACGTAAGTGTGTGCGTGCACACCAGTGTGTGTTAGGTTTAATGATCTTTTTGATGGTTTTCTGTGGCGCGTATTGAGACGGATGGTCCATATGCTCTTTATGGCCCATGCATATTTCATATTCCAGCAGCAAAGCAGAGCAGAGCAGGCATTGCTTATATGGCCAGGATGTTGCACTGGGACGTGGGCTGACTTTATGAGAGCTCATATACCCATCCCACAGCTTTGTCCCCTTTGAATAAATGCCCGAGTACGAATAAATACAACACATTTCAGAAAGATGTCCATAAACCTTAAAGTTGGGCAAAGGCACGAGATCTCAAACGGACCCATGTGGCCATCGGTTACATGATTTAACATTGGTTTACCAGGTGTACGTTTGCATGTCGTTTAATGCAAAGGACATCACTTGACTTGAAGTCTTTACATAAAAATGCTAACTTTGCTTCTTTCCATTCCCACATAAGAAAACACACAAAAAACACACAATAGTGATTGAACTGATTCCATTTTCATTTTCTCTTCTCTCTTCAGAAATACCTCTGGGCACATGCAATGTGATGCTTTTTATGCCTCCAGCAGCAACTGCAGTTTGTTTTTGGAATAAAAAGATGAAGAGTTCAGTAGTTAGAATGAGAGAAAAGACTGAAACCCAGAAAAGCTCATCAAAGAAAAACCATATCACCATGATGTATTGTTGGTTTTTTTTCTCATCAGTCTCTGCAAAAGATGTGAAGTCACATGAAGTACACGCACAAGAACATAGAAGGAAAAGAAAACTTGATATTTTTCCCATGTTTATGATACTATTTTATTTTTTAGAAGTCTTATACTCCTTTCAAATGCAGGTGTTCTGCATTTGTGAACCACTTGTACATAGGGATGGGTATCGTTTAGGTTTTATCCGATACCGGTGCCAAATCGGTACTTTTGAAACGGTGCCGGTGCTCAAACGGTGCTCAAAAGAATGGAGAACACAAAATTGGTCCAAAAACCTCTTATGTTCAGCTGTTTTTTGTAAAAAGATAACAATGTTAGCCTTTTCTGCAGCTATGGGGCATATATGGTATCACTCTTGGCTGGAAGCAGTGCTTAAACAATGGAAAAAACACAAACTTTGTCCAAAACCTCTCATGTTTAACTGTTTTCCACTTTTTCTTTGGTCATTTTAGCCTTTTTGGCCAGGGTGAAGGGAGTATCTGCCATTAAACAAGAAGACAGCCGCATGTAGCTATGATGATGTTTGCTAGTTCACCTTACATGCATTAATGTAATAACGTGGTTAGCCTACTCAACGTAAATTACACACGAACAACATTTAGCTACTCACGCAGAAAAGAACGGCTGCTGCTGCCATCATCATCCGTCATCATTTCTGCTACACTGGCAGGGCTAGGGGCCAGGACTCTCCTCTTCGTGTTTTTGGGGGATGTTGCATAACAGGCAACCCACCCGCAGTAGATGCGCTCGGTGTGAGGTCTCGCAGCAAGCTATCAAATACGGCGCATTTCTGGGCTTTTAAAAAAAACGCTATGCGTCGCCAGGTGTTTCATCGGATTTGAGGTGTTACCTCCTTTGACAGTATCACAGTATCAGCTTGAAGCACTTGTTGCTGCTGAGTTTGCATATTTTGCTGTGAAGTACAGCCAGACTTTTGACCGCTTCGCCTTGGACATTTTTAATCTGTAGCTCTGCTCTACAAGAACGTACGTACCTGGGCCCGCCTACTATCCTCGGAAACGTAAAATGATTGGCTAGAAGTGTATCACAGCTCAGGAAAAAAAAGCACCGAAATAAAGCACCGAAATGTGCGCTGCTTTTCGGTCTGGTTACTACCGTTTATGTCAGGCACCGGACACCGGTACCCATCCCTACTTGTACACTTGTGTCCAAGTATGCGCTTTGTAGTCGTTTCAACAAATCAGCTTTGGATCGCCTTCAGACTGTGCATCAGCAGAAGATCGCATATCAATCCAGTGTTGGCTCCAGAGGTTGCTGCTAGCCCCACACAACCTGTGGTGATCAGGCTTTTCAGGCAGTGGCACCAAGGTTGTCTTCCACTGTTATTACACTGTATAGACGCCACTGACTGTTTTAAAAAGCAGTTGAAGACATTTTTATACAGACAAGCCCTTAATTAACTTGTTGTTTTATGTTGAATTCTATTGCTTTACGTTGTTATATGTTACACTTTTATTTCTTGTGTTTTGTTGTGAAGCACTTTGTGATTATTATGTGTGCATTCAGTAAACCCCTGGGAGACACACAAACACAAAGTCCAGATGAAAGCACAGACTGTCACATGATGATTGGCAGGTCGCCGCCACATCGAGAGGTGTATCGACTTCATGAGAGAGCGTGTGTGTGTGTGTGTGTGTGTGTGTGTGTGTGTGTGTGTGTGTGTGTGTGTGTTTGGGGGGGTGGGGGCAGATTGACAGAGGAAGACAGAAAGGGAGGCAGAGGTGTCGTCAGAGGAGGAGTAAGCAGACGTCAGAAAGATTGAACCTGAAATGAAAAATTGAACAGGAGACGGATGGAAGGACGCTGATAAGGATGGACAGACAGAGGAGGGAGAGTAGGGCAGAATGAGTGATAGTGTGTGTGTGCTTTTGGGGGGATGTAGGAGGGGATGTGAGACGGATGTTGCACTGATAGACTGTCGAGTCTGACAGAGTCTGCTCATGTTCAGCAGAGAGAGTCAGCCACATCATCAGACAACGACAACGACACCTGCAAACGTGCACAGACAGATGCACGATAAGCTTATAAAATCCACACGATCTAAGGCTTCTAGCTCATAATCCTACACTATCAGTTTCACTCGCTGTACTTCAGTGCATTTACATTACTATGGCAAACGAGGCTAGCCCGTGTCCCTTTGATTATCTAAACACCGCAGTGATACTGTGCAAATAATCCACTTTACTGGTTTATTGTCCTGCAAATTAAAATGGCGTTTCTCTGAAAAGCACTATACCCGAGTGCGAGGAGGTTTTGTGCAGCAGGCCCCATTCAGAGCTGACCATTGGCTCTCAGCATTTCTCAGGCCTGATTAGGGGGAATGATTGAGCATATAGTGAAGCAAAGCATATACAGTTGCAATGAGTAACAGAGACCACCCCCACTTCCTTGCACACAGTCGCTGAGTGATTAAGTATACTCCCCAAAGTCAAAGTTTCTGTTTCCGCACCAGTCACCGAGTTGAGTTAAAAAACTGGCATTGATAGATTTTTAGCTCATTTATCACCCAACAAAATCCGTTTGTTTCTGTTATCACTTTGGCCCGCACACTGGAGAAGGTCTTAACGCTGAAACATCTGTGCTCCGCTTGTCTTTTATGTTCAGCTTTGATAAAGAATAAAAATAGAAAACTCTCAAGATCAAGTGAGGCAGAACATTGTGCAGGTTTTTTTTCTCTCCGTTCATTGTTTTACTCCATTGATTCCATCTTTCCTAAACGGCTAATTGAATGCTTGCTGTTTCGATTAGCACCGCGCTTCAGTCTGCATTCTTTAATTTCAGGCCTTTTTGAGCTAGTATATGCGAATATATGTAATTAATTCTCCCCGTCACAATGCATTAATAGAAATGTTAGAGCTCAATGTCATCTCCTATCTGACAAGAATACCCAGACGCTTTTAAACACTTAAATACTTCATGCTGGCGCCTGCTTGTCCAACCAAGTCCACTATGTGTCTCGCCACTTTGATGTATCTTACCCTGAGAGTAACAAAGCTTATAAGTGCCTTTAAAATGTGCTTGTTCTGATGTTATTTTCTTTTTTACTGAGAACATTGAAAGGTCACAGGGGGCTTTTTGTTATAATGACATAGTACTCAGAAGACGTGGGAATCGCAGAGAAACACATTATATACTAACTGCAATAGTGCCATCTAAACCTCGTATCACAGCACAGCGATGCCCAGCACAATTCAAGGCAGTAATCATGGGCATATGACAATATCTGTGGAATAGAAGAGGAAAGATACCCCTAAAAGGCAAATAGGATGAGTTATGTGTTTATTCACTGTATTGTGTTATCATTGTGTGGGTATATCATCATCATTCTTGTGTCATTTCACATAATTAGCTCTCTCTCGCTGTCTGCTCTGCCTATCCCTCCTTCCCAATCAGTTTCTTCTCCATCTCATGTTGGTAAACTTTTCTCAACTTTTCCCTCATATATTTTTTATAAGCGCCCACCTCGATGAGTCATAAAGGAGTAAATCTGGCAAGTCAACCCCGTCAGCTGAATCCATTTAGCTCGACTTTGTGTTTAATAAAAATATCAATATTTAATCCGGTTTGTCCGTAAAAAATTAAAATATGTTGCCATGTCTTGGTAAGTTAATTGTACATTTTCGGGAAAAAGCGCTTCTCTTTGGGGCAATCCCCTCCCCCCGTTATGTACAAGTGAAGCACTGTATGTCTGACTGGTCGTAAAGGACGTGACCGACTCGAGTTTTGCCTGTAGCCGTTAAAAACACACCCCTGCTCTCTCCCACTGCTTTTAGCCTTTATTTTTATGTTCATTTTGCAGCCGGACTGAGACGTAACAAAAGAAACTCTCCACCTAAAAACAGTGTGAAACCAAATTTGCCACAGTAATAGCTGATGATTTGTGATAATGGCAAAGAGTAATAAGTGGTACTTAATTAGCCATTAGAGACACAGAGGGGAGATGGTGGATAAAGAGGGGATGGGTTTTTTGCACAAAGCAATGAACCCCTGTAGTCCGCCCCCTCTCCTATTTTTTTCTTCTTCTTTTTTTTGCTACAATAGCACCATAGCAAGGGTTTCTTCAGTCGTCATGGAGACTAATGTTGAAAGCCAGCTGTGGTTTTGTCTTGGCAGCCCATTAAGCTGGAGCTCGGTTGGCACTTCTCTCGGTTTCTTTTTTTCTTTGTGGCTTTGCCTCCTTTGACTTACAATGGTGAAATATAGTCTCTCTGGTTTTAACTTGAGTTTGCGATATTGGCTGAGGGTCATATAAGGGTTTTAAATTCTTCTGAGCTTTTGTTTCACCTTGTTTGAAGTGCTCGTTGAGGGATACTTTTTCTTGCATCACCCGAGTTGGTCTCACAGAGCAGCACAGCTGGGTATGGCACAGAAAATCAACTCACTGAGTTTTAAAGAGTTTGGTTAAGTAGCTCCAGCTTCTATATGGTAGACCCCACCCACCTTACAGTTCAAGTAGGTTAAAACAAGTTCAAGCAGATAAAGAATTATCTGCCTGACCCTGCTCTGCTTGATGGATGGCGTTTCTTCTCATTCTACATTGTCCCTACGCCTGGCAAGCAGCGTTTCTTGCCCCGGATCCCTTATTAAAGTGGCTCAAGAGAGGGATCTGAGTAATGTTTTTGTTGTTGTTGAGAACCGTTTATCCCAGTGCTGGAGCTCTTTTCCCCACAGCCCTGATATTCAAGCCTCCCTGACCCAAACACATCAGTCAACAGGACATTGGTGCCGTGTGACTCGGCCAGGAAGTGGGCTGAGGCAGGCAGGGAGAGCGATTGTTATGCAGCAGATTGATCAGGTTTCACAGGACACCGCAAAACTATCAATCTGTAGGACTGTACACACAGCATGAGTGTTTGGGGGTCAAGGCTAGAGTTGTGTGTTTGGGGCGGGGAACGCAAGAATCAATAGCTGGGTCAGAGGGTAATGTCTCACTGAGTGCTGAGTCTATACACAGCCATCAGACAGGATCACTATCAATCATGGGAGAGCTTAGGGAACATACACTCTCTGCTCTCAGTGCGTCTCTTTGCCTCTGCTGGCCCAGTGTCTGATGGGATCACTATTGCTCATGTAAGGGCTTTAGGAACAGAGACAGAGGGAGATGTGGGGAAACAGAGGGATAGAGCAACGCAGGGTGGATTGATGGCAACAAAGTGACAGAATAAGAAGGAAAGATGGGTTTGTATTGGCAGACACATGGAGGGTGACACTTGGGGTTTGGGAGATAAAAGAAGCCTTAAAGTGAAGAAAGTCTTTGGAGCGTAAAATAGGCTGTGTGGGTGGGATGGTGGTGAAATGGACAATAAATTAAAGCTGAAAACAAAATCAATAAACACGCAAATTAAGGTAAAGACCACAAGTCCCGGTCTTACTCACAGGTTAAACAACATTTTTCTTAATTGAAGTATTCTGTCTTTCCTCCTTCCTGGTGTTGTCGTTCACGCTTTTATCCGCCTTCGTCTCTGATCTGTTTTTTTTTTTTGCCTTTTGTCTTATTCAGCATGTGTTTTTTTTTTTCCCTCTTTTTGTTTTTTTTCCGACCTCGGCTTTTGCCATCTGGTGTTCCATGTGCGTTTGTTCATTTTAATTTCCTCACATTCATCCATCTGTGTCACGAGTGTTTGAACAAGAGCCACAAAAAGCGCATGTATGATTGATTGCAGAAACACACGTGTGGAAGAGAACATGCTTATTATTATACATAATGGTGTGGGAGTGTGTTCGCCGAATGTGGCTCTGTGTGCGAGCGAGACGGCTCGGTTCAAAGGGCTAATAACGCTCGCCATTAGGTTTTGTGCTGCTGGGACAGTTTCTCTCTCTCACCGTGCAGTCAATATCCACAGACACCGAGAGGAAGGGAAGAAGGGAGACGGAGTGAGCGGACAGGACAGCGAAAAAGTCAAATGAGAGCTGAGAAATTAAGCAAAAGAGGGAGTGATTTGGACAATGCTACTTGTGTGATCATTTCGGTGCTTTGTGTGTGTGTGTGTGTGTGTGTGTGTGTGTGTGTGTGTGTGTGTGTGTGTGTGTGTGTGTGTGTGAGGCCACCTGGGAATAAATCCTGTTACCTGTAATATTTTGATCAATTACCAACGATGAAACATCGCTCAGCAGGCCTGGGCTGTATGTGTGTGAGAGAGGAAGTGTGTGCAGTGGCCTTGAGAAAAGGGAGCATATTCCAGGCTGTTGGACACACTCAAGACAGCTATTGATTTTAACGGGGAGAATTTAGAACCATTTCAATCCTTACACCCTATCAAACACCACTTTACACACACATTCAGGCACACACACACACACACATACTGTACATGTTCTTCAACTAATCCAGCTGGATTCAAATAAAGGGATAAATTCATCTGCAACCAGTATTTAATGAGACGGCATCATTTGAGCAAGCTTCTACGCACGTTTTTAATCAAAATTTGTCTGCGCGCTTCTTCTCATGCGGTGTTAAACGTAGACAGAAACAGATTGAAGATGAAGGTGATGAGAAAAGAAGGAAAGGCAGAGTAGAATGACAAGGCAGTGGGAAAGACTCGTGTCTGCCTTTGATGAGGGCCTCATTGATGCTACAGATCTCTGGGAGTCTCCATTCACCGGGGGAGCCGTTCAATTACACCGACCACTCCGCTGGCTGATTGGAGTCCTCCCGCAACAATGTTAGCATCTCTGTAGCGAGCCGAGATGGGATTAAGAAGTCTGGCCTCTGGAGGCAAAGTGGCTTTTAAGTCCTGATTGGCAATCATTTGTAACACTGCTGGACAAGTTTTAATCCAGCCCTACCTTGTGCCCATCAGGTGTGTCTCTTTTGATTTCTTTAACCTTGATTTATCTTGGCAAACAGTAACGCACACTTAAAGTCTTACAACCCAATCAGCCACCTGTGGTTTTCCACTTTTGATCAGCAAATGATTAGAAAAATTAAATTGAATGCTTCATACTTAAATCCAAAGATAAGTTAGCATTCACTGTGCCGAGTTACTATAGAAAGCTGTGTTGCTGAAGCACAGCTTCAAAATGGTTAATCTTCAAAGAAGGTTGATGGAAAAAGAAAAAAGTTGTTAAAAAGCTTAATAAAATACAGCGTCTGACATCCTTTTTAAAAAATGTATTACTACAAAGGGGGAAAAAGCATAAATGATTTATTTTTGCCTTGTTGTCAGCATTTAAAAACATAAACATACTTTAATAAGTAATAAAATAACACCATCTCTCCAGCGTGCAGGGAGATGGTTGTTTTTATCATTGGACGGTACAGCTGTGACGCTTTCTGATGCACCTGAAGTTAAATTTTTATTTAGATCAAAATTTTATTTTAAATAACTGGAGAGTGGGAGAGTAGGCAGCTGTGCATGGCTACAACTCGGAGAGAGTTGCAACACGTTAATTTCCATCAATCACCGACAAATGAGAAATTTTTGTCTTCCTCCTCACTCCTCACTCCTCCCCACCTTCCAAAGGTGAAAACACCCACTTAGGTAAAAAAGAAAATAGGACTGTAACACTATATTTTACAGAGTAGTGTTATTATTAAAGATCTAACTGTGTGACAATATTGTTTGGTTTATGTGCTGCTGGCAACAAAATAGCAAGGGTAGTTGTTGCTTAAAAATGGGTCATTTTAGCTCATTGCTAGGTGGTTGTGGATGTCTTATTCAAGTTTTGTGGCTATAAATGAGATGTTATTGTGATGAAATAAACCAATAGTGTCGTAGGTAATAAAAGGTAAACACAGGTCATTTTCTTCTGCTACTAATTGTTTGCCAGGGAGCTTTATGGCATATTATATAAGGTATAATTTAATTTTTGTGGATATAAATTAAATGGTGTATGATAAAAGTTATATAATTCTTTTGTTCAAGGCATTATAGGTGCATAAAAGCTAAAAAAAAAAAAAAGACAGGTCATTTAACTCATCCATTGCTAGGTGGATGTTGGCAACATGATGACATTAAAATGTTTTACACTGATAACCATCAGGAAACTTAAGATGTACATCTTTGCCAAATTTTGGTACTGAACTCCCGATGGTCTGGGATGTCCACCCAAGGTTAACAAATGAGAGCTTAGACAGTGGACTCCAGAGTACATTGTAAGAGTAAGAGTTGCCAAAGAATTTAAAAACTGTAAACCCTTATTTGAAGTATTTACTGTGGCTTCAGCTAACCCCCAGCATGTATTACCAAGTTGGTAGAATCCAAGCAAAACATGAGGTTATCCCCCCCAGTGAAATTTGATCTAATCGATATAGAGTAGGAGAAAACAAACTCTTTCTTTCCAGGAAGTTTAACAAGGACATTCAGACAACATTCACAAAGTTGAGGTAACATCCGTGAAGTCGGCTCAACTTTTATTCTGAAAAATTTTCTACCATGTGTACACATCGACGGATATTCAAATGAGTGTGATGTATTTGACATGAACCCACAATGTTACATTTTGTGTCATTTATAGCAAACGGATTGAGCATGTTGTATTAAAGTTCAAAAGCTCTAGTTCAGAAACTAAGTGAGTCAGAGTTACTGAGGGAAAGTTTGTTACAGCCAGACTTGGCCTTTCTTTAACTATCTTGACACTATCATAGTTTTGAAAGGGGCAGAATGTAACGTCTCCAAATTACTGTGCGTCTGTCATGGTTGCATTTTCAGAGATATCTCTAAAAGTAAATCTGATTCCCCTAATAAGGAAAAATCAATCAGATGGCCTTCTTCGCAGCAAGCATTTTGACTTGGTGTATAAAATCATGTCAGAAAAAACACTGGTGTGACTAATAGAACAACTGTAATGACAGCGCCACAAACTTCTGTAATAGCGTGATGGTAAACCAGGCGATCCACAGCCTAAGAACACTAAAACAAAGCAGCATTACTTTTATATTCTTTGATTTCTTCTTTTTTTATTCTTTTTTATATATCTATGTACAACTAATTGTAACGTGGCAAAGTGTCTTCAGTAAAAAAGACAGTTTATTCCCAGAAACAATGTTTGCTATCTGTTACATTGTGTTTTTTAATGTCTTTCCTTTTGTTTCCATGGCAATTTTCAAGCCCACTGCTGAAATTGAGCTTTTATTTTAAAATTTGCTACAAAGTAACGTTCTCCCACATTTGCTTACCTGTCATGGCAAGGTTTAATAAGCCATAAGAAAAATATGCTTAATAAGTAACATTTTCCACCTTAGCCGGGGCATCAGCGAGCTTTCACACCATCCCTTGTTTAAAATACCCTGCATTAGAATAATTGTAACAAATGAGAGCATTTTCAGCAGTTAATCAAACACTGCTGGTACAGTGAAATAGTGGAGCTATGCCTGGACACGTATCCCACGTAATGGGAATCACATAGATGTGCCATACACTATGCAGCATATTGACCAATGTGCTGTTCTCACAAAAAACATGGTCCTAAGGGGGAGACCCTCTCGCTGAATTAAATATTTGAGCTTCTACCTATCCTTATTGTCCTCCGCTGTCCACAAAATCTTCCATGTAACCAACAGAAGAGCACAGTAAGCCAGTCCCACTAGCTCTTGTTACAAAAAGGAACGATGGCGCTTACTGTCAAGTGCTTTATTGATATATGATGCTCCAACAGTCCACACAGATAATAAGTAGATAGAGGGTAACTCTGTGGCATTATGTTGCCTATGACTGATTTATACAGGCAACATACTCTCTCTCTCTCTCTGTATCTCCCTCACACTCTCTGATGTGATTTTACAGTAGTGACATTGATCCAGGCCCACTTTGATCTTGCTCTTAGCTGTTGCTCGCTCTCACTCCCTCCAGCTATCACCCTTGGCTCTCTGGTTGCTAGAGTCTGCTGTTTTTAACCCCAACTACCCCTCGTCTCATGCTATAAATCTTCTCATCTTTCTCTCCGTCTTTCCATCGCTCCATCTCTCTGGCGGATCTGTATACAAGTGATCTTTTGCTCTTGGAAACTTTTGCTCAGGCCGATGAAATGTCCCATCAGGTCTCTGGCTGTTATCAGCGTCACCTAGCCAGGTATCACTTGTAAGAGAGGAAATTAGTGGTGCCTCAACACAAAAGGAAACTGAGGCATCAGGAGGCAGCATCAGCAAGCAGCACATTCTGACTTTTCATAACCTGCTGGGCTGTATCGCTGCGTCTCTCTTTGTTTGGAATTTCAGGAAGCGTTACGATCTAATAAACTCCGGTATCATAGAGGGGAATAAAAGAAAATTCCAAAATGAGGCTGAACATTTTGTGATAGTCTTCTCAGCCAGAGCGACTTTCGCTCACGACTCTCAGGGAAATCTGTTTTTAAAATTAAAATATTTATTGCATTTTCTTTGGACTTGAAGCAGACGGCAGGAACGATATGGCTGGTACGTGACTATCGCAGCTTCTTTGCTCAAAAGAATGTTTTGGTACATGAATGATAGTCGTCAATATTTCAGTAACTGTGAGTCGACGTTTTGTTGGTAAATAAAAATGAATAAAAAAAGTGTTTTATAGAAGAATTAACACATTTCTCTAAAACATGAGTACATTAGTGTGTACCATTATGGTTAAAAATATAGTGAGCAAAGCATGTTAACAGCGTCTTGCATATACTGGAAACGCTGACCCAGGATTCTAATGCAGTGTCGCACTCATGCAGTAAATTATAGCTTAAAAGCTTTTTGTTTATTTGTGGCCACATTATTGGACATCTTTTGAGCCGTAGTTAAACTGAACTGCTTTATACTGAAACGTTTCTATATTTACTGACATATGCATCGACTAAAATGTAAAAATGCCTTACTGTGTAACGCACTCGAGTAAAACCAAAACATGCTTTATTGGCTCATTTTTATTACCTGCATATTTTCTGATTAAAATTTATCTCAACTTGTCAAATTCATCGGGGTCATTCTTCTGATGAGAGAGTCTCAGTTCACATAATTCATAACTACATTTAAAGCGAATATTCAAACACACTGTATTTTTTATTATATGAGCAACATATAATGAAATCTGATTGTGTTGTTAAAATTGTTCAAAATGCCACATTGCATTTATTGTGCGTGGTTTTTGCTTTTTTTTCTTCAGCTTTTCGTGTCTTCTGTGTCACGTAGTTGGTCATTAATCGAGTAATAATAATAAAAAAATCCTTGTGTATAGTTCAGAATTTGGATCATTTTTGTTTAATGCAATCAGTCTTTCTGCTTATGCAAGAGCCGTATAATTATTGTGATATATGAATAAGACTGCAATGCTCTATCTGCTCTTTAATCTCACTCTGAAATTGGTCTGATTTTCCGATTATCCACGGCGTGAAACAAAGGCTATTATATGATCTGATGCCACTTTTATATAAGATTGGTTTTGCTGTTAAGTCACTTATGTAGGATTTTATGTGCGTACATGTGTGCGTGTCAGAGATGGGGCTCCTAAAGATGTCAAGATATCAAATAAATGGCTGGCAAATCGCAGCGCTGTACGCTCGGAGGAATGCTCATTCGTACCTACTACACACCAAACCAGGACATACACAGTGGGGATCCTGTGGCATCTTTTATCTTGGAGGAGTGATTTGCTTTCAGATTATTCAAGATGCCCTGAGATGCCCTCCCCCTCATTTTCTCTCACTTTCTTTTCTGCCATTATCACTTCATCTTTCAAAACTTGCTTTTCTTTGGTATCATAAAACTCGCCAATTGCTGCTTCTTTTTTTTTCTTTTTTCTTTGTCTGCTCTATTCTGGCTTTCACTCCTCTTCTACTCAATTTGCATTCACACCTCCCTAGTGGAACCAAACTCATCGCTCACTCGAGTCCTTTCTCGCTTGCTTTCCATGTCTCTCTCTTTTGCATTCACTATAAATATAGTTCCCTTAAAGCATTTTCTGCATTTTTCTACCACTAATGCCAGAAAAAGTAAATCTCCTCTGCAGGCTATTAAGTGATGCAATGAGTGAAAGTGAGAGGGGTGGATAGGAGACGAGGCAAAAGGAGTAAAGGATGAATGTCGAACAATTAGTCTTAGGTTGCTCTGAAAGAAAGAGATGAGAGAAAAATGAAGAGGTCAGAGAAAAAAGAAATTCAGGATGGATTGAAAGAGAGCGGTAAGAAGTGATGGAGAGAAGGAGACATTGAGAGCAGTGTTTCGATCTTCATTTAATAATTGAATAATAATCTCCCTGGAGACATGACCTAGAACTGGCAAAGAGGGAGCGAGGCAGAGTCGGGCTGAGGATGACACACTGCTGCCCCCTTGTGATTTTATGGTGTCACCACTAGAGCGTCTGAGTGAACGAGAGCGGATGTGTGTACGCACATGCTCATCGGAGTGTGCATGATTTACAACTGCAGCCTGTCTCAGTCTCACAGATATGGGCCCGTGTCTGTGATGGGGAGAAAAAAAGGGGCTTTTGGATGTCAGGAAAGAACCTATTTCACTTTGTCACAGAAACTACACACACACATAGGCGCGCACACAAGCTCCCAGACACAGAATCAGACCTTATCTTCCTGTCAAGCTGAATCTTTTTTAGGGTTGACGCTGATATATGAGCTTTGGGGGGTAAGAAACGTTGCCGGGACGTTGACGGTTGACGTGAGTGCAACGTTGCGCTCAGGTTGATGTACGAGCAGTGGGGTTAGGGGACAACGCTGCGCTGACACCAGGAGAAGGAGCTGTGGCCCTGGGGCCTTGAGTCCATTCTGAAGAGCCAGCTCCGCATTCTTTGCATGCAGCAGCCCCGCAGCCACGAATACACACCCTCGCCCCCTTAAGCACACACCCGCTTACTGGTATTAATAACTCGATACCTCTGAAACAAAGATTTGTGTTACGCCCGGTGATTGTTCAAGCAGAAAGCATCCGAAAGACAAAATCCCGTGCAGTGATCTGAGATGTTACATCGCTGCTGCTGCTGTGCAGTGATGTATGTGATACTGAGTGTTGAGGAAATGCCCAAAGCATGTTTATGTTTGTTTGTGTCATCTGTGTACGAACATACTCAAAAATTAGCACTCATAATATAAAGAGTGTAAAATGTGTGTTCATCAACACCTCTGTTCAGCTTTGCAATGGCACTGATTTCAAAAAAATGATGTAAATGATGACAGAAAGTGCCAGAATTTCAAGTAATATTTATATGTAGCTGTTTTGAGTGTTTAATAATTTAATCTCTGCTGCTTCTCTGCTTGTCCAGTCTGCGTAGGGAGGGCTACACAATGCAGGTGAACGTCAACGACTACCTGGACATCTATTGCCCTCATTACAACGACAGCCAGCGCATGGTGGGCACCGGAGAGCAGTACGTCCTCTACATGGTCAGCTACCGCGGTTACAGGAGCTGTGATCCCCAGATGGGCTTCAAGCGGTGGGAGTGTAACCGGCCTCACGCCCCCCACGCGCCCATCAAGTTCTCCGAGAAGTTCCAGCGCTACAGCGCCTTCTCGCTGGGCTACGAGTTCCACGTCGGCCAGGAGTATTACTACATCTGTGAGTGGAATCGAACCTCCTGTATATCTTATAAAAGAAATTTCACTAATGTCGTAAATGTCTAGATATAAATATTAAAGAACGATGTTATTGAGGTCAGAGCAGCAGGTTAAAAAAAACCCTGCTCGTTACAATATTACACATATAACTTTTATCTTTGAATATTCGGCTCGATCATCCAAGTCATGTCCTCGAGTAATATGGGGATGACAAATTGCAGCCTCACATTTAATCATATCGCCCTGCAGCCGTGCAGGCTCATCCATTTTGTTGATTGCTAATCAAATTAACTTGCAGCACCTTGTGCCAACAAGCCACTGTATAAATAATGAACTTTTAGCCTGTCATAAAACAGTGCCAAAACAGATATTACTGACTGTATAATCGGTGCAGTACTCATTTACTCCTGTACATATTTGTGTGTATTTGTGGGTTTGGTAATATTAACGTAGGATTCTGGTAGGTAAGTGAGCAAATCTACAAGAATCATGTGCCATCCTAACATTTTCAGACCACATGCAATAAAACATTCTACCCACCTTCTCGAGTCATTGTTTTGTGTCGCTGATTGCCAGCCGGTTGATTAGTCAAGTAGTAGTAACATAACATCTGGCTGATTGTTTTTCTATTTAACAAATGCATGATAATAGTGACCCAAACGGTTAATTCTGGCTATATTTAAGTACAAGCTCTGTAACAAAAGTGCACACGGCATTTAATTTATTGTGTGTTATTTTGTTGTGCAGCCACGCCCACTCATCACCACGGACGCGCCTGTCTGAGACTACGAGTGTACGTCTGCTGCTCCACGGGTAAGTCTCCTGCTTTGTGTTTGGGGGGGGGGGGGTGATGTTTGACCTATAATGCTTGGACTTGTTCGCAGGCTTTACCTGGACCCATCTGGCCACTCTGCCCATCTGGAAAGCACCAGGCTCCCAACGAACTCACACACTCTCTGCATACAGATGCACACACAATCTAAATACAGCCTAAAACAGGCAGAGCTATTAATACTGCTGCTGAGTCTCCTGCAGCATTTTCACTCACAGCATAGCCCCCCACGTCCCAGCTCCTCTTTTTTCTCTTCTTCCCCGTCTCACTCTTCTTTCACTTTCTCTCTCTCTCCCTCTCTTTACAGCAGCAAAAAAAGGGAGCAGCTTCAGCTTTGAAGGCCCTCAACCCCCTCCTGCTTCCTCTCCACTCCTCTCCCTCTCTCTTCCACCCCTCCTCCCTCTCTCCCTGTCAGAATCCATTTATTGCCGTGTGCGGTCAGTGGGTGGCTATGTATATGTAGTGTTATCCTCTCTCGCTCTCCTGCCACCCTTCAATCTCTCGACCCGCTCTCACTCACTTTCACACACACACACACACACACACACACACACACACACACACACACACACACACACACACACACACAGACTTTGATCCCTGGCCTGTCCGGTCCTTTGTAGTATTAACCTCTCCTCCCTCTTTCACCCCCACAACTCCATCACTCTCCATCCCTTTTCACACACTGACTCTCTTCAGTTTGATCTGCCTCTCCTCACATTCCCTCTTTTCCCCGTCTCTCTCTATCTTTTTGTCAGGGCTTCTTGTGATATTGTGGCTTGTCAGTCGGCATGCTGTGGGGTTTTTCAACCCTGCACCCTTGTCATGCCACTCTATTGGATGTCATGTTGGAAGTAATTAAAGTCCTCTTGGTTGGAGCAATAGTTTAACCCCTGCTCCCTTTTTTTTCAGCTCAATTACTTTTCTCTCTCTCTCTCTCTCTCTCTCTCACACACAGCTTCTGATGTGGACGATGAGCCAGGGCCTACAGATGGAGTCTACACGCTTAGACCAGGCCTAAAAATTGATGAGCTTGGTGAGTAATACACACAGGAAGTTCAGGAAGTGTAAGACACATCTGTCTGTTGCAGCTCGATTCACAAAAACAGCGACAGACTCTGATTTTGATCACTTTAGTACCAAATCAAGGAAATCAGATTATTTGCCTTCAACGTCTCATTGAAGTTAAAGCAGAGTTCATAAATTCATAAACAAGCAACAATGTATTAGTTATTAGTCTGAAATATTAAGTGACTGAAAATATGGAATAACAACTTCCTATTAATGCTGCTCGCTGTATTTTCAGCAGTGGATTATTGCAAACATGGATACGACACGCTTGTATTGGATTTGCTTGCAATTTTTTTAAAAAACGCATATGGTAGAAGATCATCAGCATTATTCTTTGAACGCGTCAGCTGGCTGACCAATGATATTGATATAGATGGCAGTGCGACTGTGCAGCATCAAAAGTGGCTAACCAAGTGAAATGATATTCAGCGCAGTTAACTTCACAGCGCCAGCTGGCTTGGCAAGCTGCTGATCCTGCTAAACAACGACATGAATATTCATTTCACACATTTCATGCCGTTTTCACCCAGATGAGCAGAGAACACAGAGTTTCTTGAAAATTTACAACAAAAAGTATAAAATTCATTCAGAAAAGCGGGGCCTCTTTAGATATCCCGTATTCAGATAGCCCCTGCCCGTTTGGAACTGCTTCCTGTTTGTCGTTGTGTTGCTCCGATTTGGAGTTATATGATTAAATTGATCGTGCGTATAATGTGAAATCTGTTGGCAGTGATTTAAGAGAGAAGCGAAGAAGTAAATCAAAAAATGACAGACTTTGGGATCACCTGTTCATATTGTTGATTTTTAGTGTTGTGGCAACAGCATAGCAACACAGTAACAACATGCAGGTAGCTTGGCCTACCTATCCAGCAGCCGTTACACAACCAGGCATGCTGGTATCAATCATAATCCTGTCTAGCTATCACACGCTCTCCTCCAAGGTATCTTGTAAAATATGGCGTTGCGTTGTTGTTAATCTCCCCGTGTGCCTGAGTGTTTGTGTGTGCGCGCGCTCGCATGCGCGCACGCGTGTAAGTCAGTTTGTTCTAATAATTGTCGTAAGAAAACTCATGACTGGCTGCGGCAAATAGCTGCAGGTCATGCGAGTTTCTGTGAGATACCGCTCCCTCGCTTCTTTTTCCTCTCATCATTCTTTCATCTTATTTCACTCTCACTCCATCTCCTTTCTCTATGCCCTCCTCATGCCTCTGCCTTTTAATTCCCATCTTCCGTTTTTCCTCCGAGAGCACAAGTAGCAATGCAGTCGAGGAGAAAGCCACCTAAACTCAGTTTATTCACCTTTTGATGTGTGAAATTGAGTTTTTCCCTCGTTTAATACTTTTCCCGCCCCGAAGCGATATTTATCTTAGGTTTTATGGTATTCATTAACACTATCACAGTGATATTAAAAAAAGTTTGAAATATTTTTATGCCAAAACAATTTTTAGAGCTAAAAATTCCCATTCGCTACTTAGCAACAATATATTACAATATGTACGATATATTCTTATCACATTTCCTCAGTACTTGGTCCTTCCTTGCTTTCTTTTCTAATACAGTAAATGCAAAACATGATTATTGCAAAATAAAATCTGTTCGCTACACATGTACAGATTTTTTATGCGAAGGAAAAGGACATTAAAGATCATTTCAACAGAAGAATATCTACATTTAATGTGTTAAACTGATAGAGACAGCTCGAGGACATGGCACTCTAGCTGTACTGTTGATAGTGAGCGGCTAACACAATAGCTGAAAAGAAATTACCCCAGCCCCTATGGGTCTTTTTCACCTGTAGTGCTGTGTTGCCAATTAAATTAATACGATAACCCAAGTGGTGTGAGAGGAAGTGAGAAGATCAGCAGGGAGCTGCGAAACGAGCTGAAGACAAAGAAGTGGTACAGTTTCCTGTTCTCCTCCTTCGCTCTCAGTCCTCCTGGCTGCCGGTTAGATGTCCTCACATCGTAGTTTTAATTACTGTTACTGAAGTTTCACACAGACTGCGCAGTTCAAATCTGCCTGATTATTGTGTGTAGAAATGTTGAAATAACTCAAATGTTGCGTATTGGAACCCACCCGTGTCTTTCTCCCCCTTCTCTCCTCGCAGTTTATTTCCTGGGCACCTTCCCCTTTCAATCAATGTGGTTCCCTGCTGAATACGGCCACTAGCATTAGATTTCATTTAGATCTCATTTACAACGCAGATGGAATGGCGCTAGCTGCTCCCCGTGCAACCGTGCGATTACTGAAGGCTTTCAGTGGGAGGACGCTCATTTTCCCACCCTGTTGGCTCAGATTACTGCATCCGATGATCAGCTCTGGCCATTAGTAGAAAAATCTGTAGCGTGTTCTTGTTAATGGGGCTTGTTGTAGCAATTACTATTCCTATGAGCACAGTGTGTTTAAGGTACTTGGCATCAGAAGACAGCACAGTTACAGATCAACGTTTTCATACCTGCAGTTTGTAAATTTTGTAAATTCTCCCTATGCTGTGGTTTCTTTTTGAGGAAAAAAGGTAGCAGGTAATTATGATGTGCCACTGCAAGGGATGTGTGAAAGTTCAGCCCACTGGGTGTTAAGATATAGCTGGCAAAGCAGAGGTGAGAGGAAAGTCAGGTGTTTAGGACGGCAGTTTGTGAGCCCTGCTACATTACAGCACACCTGGCTACAGGAGCTCAAACTCCAGGTCACCCGGTAGTTGCATCGAGGTCAAGAGCCCGTGCTCATCACAAATAAACTTATTTCGGATTGTTGTGAGGACCTTTTTTCTAAAAAAAAGAAAAGAAAAAAAAAAGCGGGGGGTCTATCTGTACGTGAATGATCACACCTCTCCAATCGAACTGCCCCAAAAGTGAAAAACAACTGTTTTAGCTGGACTTAGGTGTGAAAGTACCTGTCACTGTTTTTTAGGTCAATTTGTAGAAAGAGTTGTGAGACAGTTTGCACTCAACCAGTTTAAACGATCTCTATCTGGCAAGCTTACACGTTTGCTGTAACGTGCAAACCTATTTGTGCATTTTTGTGGTGTATGGGAGAGCTGAATAACACAATTGCAACCTTTAAACACGCCTTAAATATTTGGTTTACAAAGCTAAGATTACACGAGAAAAACAGAAGCGAGATGGTCGAGTGCATTCTGGAGCAAAGTGTAACAAATAAGTAAATATTTAAAATGTGTTTTATTTATTATTTGCCCAATAACATGAATAACTCGAGCTTACCATTTATCCCTTCCAAATGTCACTGCTAATGATTCTGTTTACTTGCAGTTAAACTCCTGGAAAGCGTAATTATTTGCATACATGCATGCGGTCTGCTGTCAGTTTCTTTTGAATTTCTTCAGCAATCTAACAGCTGTTTGTTTGTGGCGTTTGTTTGGACAGCCAGTGTTTGTTTAGCTAACGTTCCCTCTTTATTTTTAAGTAACCTGCCTCTGATTTAGCATGTCAAACTCTGTTTACTAGTCGCGGCGAGAGCTGCGCGGCTTTTGCAGACAGTTGACTATTGTCTTCGGAGGCTCTGCGAGATGTTTGTTAAATAAAGACTATGATGAAAGACGTGTGTATGAACCAGTCAGGCGGGATCTGATGAAAGGCGCTCTTGTAACAGTCTCGGTCACAGTTTTTGTGTGTTTGTTTTTTTTCTAACCTGTGTCTCTGAAGCCTCAGTACTATGTAAAAATGCAGTACTAAATCACTGCAGTGCCCCTTTAATGAGGGCTTTCTGATGCAAGAGCACCACAAATTATAAGCTCTGAGAAGACTCAACACATCTCACAGTGTCAACAAAGTCACTCTTAAATTATTTATGCCAGGACGTTTCTACTGAATTGCATAATGCTGTAAAAGTTCTTTTTAAATTACTCAGCATTCATAAAATACAGAATAAGGTCAGATTTATACTCCCACAGTAACATAATGTAGTATAAAATGTGTATAAAAGAGGATTTAGCTCACACACTCCTTCACAAATACAGATTAGACAGACGTAATCCAGTCTAAGCTACAGCACTGTGCAAAAGCTACTCTTATTTTCTTATATTTTAGAATAGAATGCCTTTATTTTTGATTATATGGGAGTACAATGAAATTTGAAGCCTGTCTCTGAGTGCTACAGATGGATAGATTGCCGTTTGGACCTTGATTGTCTGTAGACCTGCTCGAGTGAAGGTAGCTGGTTGTCCTCTATGTTGATTTAATGACTCTCTGAACAGCTTTCTTGTCAGCCTCGGTGCAGCTGGCATACCACACCAAGATGCCAGGCTAAGTATACTCCACCGAGCTGTGGTAGAAGGACACAAGCAGCTGTTTGAGCAGGTTTGCTCTTTGCAGTGTTTCTAAGAAGTCAAATGGCTTCTGTGTCTTCTTCACGCGAGAGGTTGTGTTTAGAGTCCGTGTGAGATGAGTGTGCCGAGGATTTTAAAGCTGGGCACTCTCTCTACAATGTTTCCACTTATGCAAAGCGGAGCAGGTTCCTCTTCACGTCTCCTGAAGCTGACGATCAACTCTATATTTGGCTTCCAAGGAGACTTTCTTGCAGTTTTTAAAAAGCGGCCGTGAGCAATGGTTCTCCAGGCTTCCTGAAAGTCTTTCAAAGTTTTTCTTTGGGCATTGGCTGATTTTTCACTAATTTTCAGTACAGTCTTTCTGTCTGAGGGAAATGTCAGATGATTTTTTTGTTAAGTCCTTTATCACTGAGCTATTAATCACTCAATTTATTTATTTAACTCAAGGGATGAACCAGTATTGTGTGTTGGCACATCTTTAGACTCTTTATTATTAGCAGCCTGTAGCAAAAACACACGATTTCCTTTCATTTCTTTATCTGAGTCTATGAAAAATGTCAAAGATAATATAGTTTGACAGAATAAAATATCTCTTTCGGGTGTGTAGTGCTTTCTGTAAAAAAAACTGAGGAAACTGGACAAGTGGTGGACAAACAAGTGACAGCTCTAAAATAGTATCTACACCAGCATCCGGAAATCATGCAAAGACCTGACACAGGAAAGATGCATCTAGATATTCAGCTGTTCCATCTACTGTACTGAAGCTTCATCAGAAATGGCCTCAGTGGAAGAGTGGCTGTAATGAAGCCACTCTTAAAGAAGCTTATGGAAGGGAAACAGGGAGAAAAGGCCAAATTACACAAAAATGGGAGCAACAGGTCTGATGGAGTGATGAATCCAAATGAGAAATTTCTGATTCTGATTTGATTTAAATTAAATACCATCTGCAAAGCATCTGATTGGCACGAGAATGATCCCAAACACACTGCCTGTGCTGCAAACACACACCTAAATAGAAAAACACACAGTGGAACACCATCAATCATGGATTGGCCTCACCAGAGCCCAGCCCTCAACATTATTGAAGCAGTGTGGGATCATCTTGACAGAGAACAGAAGAAAAGGCAGCCAACATCCAAGGAAGAGTTTTGAATGTCCTTTAAGAAGCCTGGAAAACTATTCCTGAAGAAATGACAGGAAAGCTTGTCTCAGAGAATTCAGGCTGTGTAGAAGTATAAAGGTGGTGATTTTCAAGCTCATTAGAACTGTAAAAACGTTGTTTTTGCCTAATATACTATATTTCCATTTCGGTTTACACATGTTTCAAAAATGTCTTGGCAAGTTTCCCAGGAAATATGATGGGTGGCTCAAGACTTTTGCACAACACTGCATTTCGTGACTTCCAGATTTATAGACACTTACAGCTGTCTGAGCTTAATTATTAGGTAGATGCTACTTGCTTTTTGTGCACTGTAATATGTACATGCAGACGTTTGTATGTTTAGCTCAGCCCAGCGTGTCAGAAGGTCACAATGCACCTCACATGACCTTTGCACAAACAACTTGCACGCCAATAATTATACGGTTATTAACAGCAGTGGCAGACTATGAGTGTCTGTGTGTCTCTGTGTAATGGGGCGATTAGCAGAGCCTCACTTTGGAACCAGTTGTACGAGATGCTCTGCCGTCTGCTGTTGGTGTCTACAAAACCACATTCCTCTGTCAGTCAGCACCAAAACAACAGTTTGAAGCCGCACAGTGTCCTGACCCCTCAGCTGCATACTCAGTTACACCACGGTCAAAGCATTTAACCTGAGCTCCGCTGCTGCATGGACCTCATTAGACTGGCTGGCAAAGCATACCAGAGAAGCCCATCTCTAAAACCAGGTGTCAGAGAGTCATTACTCTCCTGTCTGACCCACGGAGCAGCTGGAAATATTCTGGAGATAGATACAGCGACGAGTGGAAACACTGAGAGCAGCCCTGCTTTATTTCAATGCCATCAGACCGTAAACACAATAGTTGCTAATCAGCATCAGGGACCTTCTGTACAGACAGAAAATTGTGCTCCTGTCTGGTCTCCAGTCTTATTAATCAAATGACTACAGAGGGAGTGTCTGCCCCTGCGTGTGTCTCATAGGTGCAGGCTTGTAGCAAACTGTCTGCTCGGTCATGTGTTTCTCACTTTGACTAGACATCAAAGTTTGGTGTGTTGCCCTCAAGAAACCTATTTTTAGCCTGTTTCCAGGTGTAAGTGCAGGGGTATTGGGGCTATTACAGTGCATACAGTAGATTTATGTCTCAGGTATGATGGGCAATGTGTCACCTTATTAGAACAATGAATGCTGTCTGGTAACAGCTGCAGTCTTTGTGTTGTTTTTAGTGCAGACTGACCATATTTCAGTGGGAGTAAGACTGAAAGCTGCCTTTTGTTCTCTTGGGCTGTCATCATTTTTTTTTGTCACATTTGAGAAAAAGTTGTGCTGTGAAACCAGATTATAGCACATTTAGGAAGCCAGATAAACGCTTTTAAATGTTCCACTGAAGGATGAGCCGAGTTTTATTTATAGAGAACGCTTCAAAGCAGCAAAAAAGTGTTGCAGAAGTATGCCACCAAAACACAGGGAAAAAAGACAACTGGGCAATAGATAATCTAAAGAGTAATCGCTTTATTACATTGCCTACCCAATTACATACGGGTCTCAATTCTGTCAGACAGGTAGGTCTTAAGCGAGGATTTAGAGGGGAAAAATGTAGGACAGATCTGATATGAACGGGTAGTCTGTTCCGATGCTTAGAGGTGCCAGCTGAAAAAGTACAAAACCTCTTTGTTTGTAACTTGGACTTGAAACCACCTGGAGCATCTGGTCAGATGATCTAAGACAGGGATGGGCAACATGTCGTCTGAGACAAAGAGCCAGACTTTGAACAACAACATAATGCAGACTTATGCTTTGTGGATTGCGTAAGCATGGTATTCTTGTTTCAAAAATCAAGATATTTCTTTAGGACTTGTGACTGTTTTGTGTCAGTGGAGTGTACTGTAAAACAAAGTGCTCCATTTGAAGCCAGCTGTAGTCCTGGTACAGAGGCCAGGTAACAAGAGATAGCAGTTAGCTGAAATAACAATGCTTGTTTAAAACTAAAAACACACCAACAGAAATCCTGAAAGGCTCAGTGTGTTTGGGTACTGCACCCTGTGATACTTTGCTATACAGAATAACACATCCCAGCCACGTCACCTGAGGGGGAAAAAGTGCCTAAATTTTGTACCCCGAAGTTTAGCTGAAGTCTCAATTAGTAGAGGCTCTTGCTAATATTTTATATTATCTGTTATTTTAGTGTATTATTGTGTACTCCAGCCACTTGGTATTACTGGGTTGAACCTCTTTTGCCTAGAGAGCATCTATTTAACAAGGCACTGACATTTATTCATGATGCGAATCTCCTGTTCCACCACATCTCAAAGGGGCTCTACTGTATTGAGATGGATTTCAGGTTATGATTTTGGGGTCCTTTGAGTACAATAAACTCCTTTTCATGTTCATTAAACCAGTTTGAGATGATTTGATCTCTATGACGTGGCATATTATCCTGTTGGAAGCAGCCATCAGAAGATATGTACAGTGTGGTCATAAAGGGATTGTCAGGCCAGCAGCAATGTTTAGGATCGCTGTGGTGTTTAAATGATGCTCATTTGATGTTAAGGAGCCCAAAATGTACAAAGAAACTACCTAATACTACTTGACCATGTCTAATGTTCCTAAATGCATTTGAATTGTTGTCATGTGATTGGTTGATTAGATATTATTATTAGATTAGATATTTGCATGAACAAATTGCTGAACATTTGTACCTAATAAAGTGGCATGTGGTTATAGTGGTGATACATCGGAAAGTTGGAAAAAACTGTCCTTAACATGGTCTAAGATCAGACATAGAAATTTTGCAGCTAATATAAGGAGCGCTGCCGATGTTAAAGACGGCGTCTGAATGACCAAATAATAAAACCTTGGATTAAAAGTACAGAAAAATTCTCATCTGACATGATTATAATTAAGATCTCTCTGTCTCTCTCCTGTTGTTTTTGCGTTCTAATAGTTTCTCATTCTCTTTTATTTTTCAAGCTGAATTTAATCCTGTTATTCCCAAGCTGGAGAAGAGCGTCAGTGGAAGCAGCCCATCCAGGGATCGCCTTCTTCTCACCGTGACGATGCTCTTTTTGGCCGCTCTCTGCATCTCCTAGCAACGGCCATCCCATTAGCGTCACCATGCCAACTAGCCTTGGGAAGGTGTACAATATCGGAGGAGAGGATAGGAGAGGAGAGGCAAATAGAGCAGAAAGCAAGAGGAGCAAGACTTTGAAATTAGAGTTTGGAAGAATCACAATGTGTGTGTGTGTGGGGGGGGAGTGCGTGTGTCTTTGTGTGCGTGCGTGCATGTGTGTGTCTGTGTGTGTACAGCTGTGTGTTTGAGGGAGTGTGGTTTTGGCAGAGTACAGGCACCTTCAGACACTTGGTGACACAGACTGAACCATATCTGGCATTAAAGTCAGCCTGTGCCCACAGGTGCAGGTGGGGGTAGACTGTTTGTGAGTGTGTGTTTTTCTGTTTCTGTGTGCGTGTGTGTGAATGTGTGTGTGTGTGTGCATGAGCAGGCCAAATGTTGAGCTTGTTGAATCCTGCACACCACACAAAGCATTTATTCCACAGGTGAGGTGGAGCTCAAATCCTAATAAAAAGATGAAATCCAACCACCAAACTGAAACCTATTTGAAGACTTTCCCTTGGATCTGATTGGCTGTAAGAATCCTTAAGTCTAGTTGCCATAGTTTCTTGCAACAAATAGAACTGAAATGAACTGATTCATATAGATTTCAGCGGTACTGAACTGAAATTGCCTTTTTGTTGTTCTTGTTGTTGTTTATCTTGATACTGGGAGCTTTTCCCAGCACACAGAGGAAAAAAAAAAATGGAGCCAGCTGATGAACTATGTTGGCCCCATGTAGTCAAAGTAGCCGGTAGTTCATACACAGATAGACCCTGGGACTCCAGACCACCAGTGTTTCAGTTGCCATTTCCACTATGCTGTGTCATTCTGTGTTCACCATCAGCGCTCAGAAGGCAAAAGGACAGAAAGGGGTCATGGGAAAATACAAAGCATTTAAATGTCGACTCACCATTTTGAGGAAAAGATAGAAGAGGGGGAAAGGAACCTGAATATGTGGCATTGACAGACAGTGCAAGGGTTTGTGGACGTTAGAAGTTGCTGTGCTACTTTTCTGTCTTTTCCTTGAAGTACTCAGTTCGTCCTCTGCCAGCTCCGAGGTTAATGAAGCACACGATGGCCATCGAGCAGCCATGGATACACTCAGCAATACTACGCTCCTCACAAGCGACTGCAAGCTGTTCAGAGGAGAGGAAGGGGAACCCGGAGGAGGGGACGAGAGAGGAGGAGCAGTCACTCACACGAGCATCAATAAATAGGTCCTGTCCAAGCCATGTTGGTTTAGCGGCCTGCTCTACCAACCCTGTTCTCTGTACGCCCATATGTCAGTTGCCACATTTTTGCGTTTCTGTTTGAGTGTGTTTTATGCGTGCCCGAGTGGGGGAAAAACAAAACCATCTCGAGTGTGCTGTTTGTCTGTGTTTGAGAGTGAGAGAGAGACTATTTTAAAAGGTACTAGCAGCCTAAAAAAATACATACATCCACATACTGTACATCTTATAAGTATGAAAACGCAAAAAAGAAAAAAAAAATCAAAACACGACTAAAGCAGCAAGTTATACATACAAACCAAGTGCTTTGGTGGGGAGGTACAGCAGTCCAAAACTCAAACAAATGTACCAGTTGGTTGCTTCAGAATAGCGTTTCCATAGCAACTAGCACCTTATTCACCATGGTTACCCTACCCTGCCAACAGATGGACTCTACTAGGGCATGGCTTACCATAGTAGCTGATAACAATGATGAAGGTGATGTTGATTATAATGATAATAAAGAGGATGATGACGATGGACTGTGAGCTGGCCGTTAGTCGATAAGGACTGACGCCACGCGGCTCACCCACCGGTACGTGAGGCGTTCAAGTACTCGTGTAAATGTCACAACAGAACAGAATGGAATTCTAATGTATTGAAATCTGACAAGGTGAAATGTGATGTAAGCATTTTTACAAACTTGAAGCTCAGTTTTCTTTGCGGTTGTTTTCCTTTCCTTTCTTTTTTTAATTTTCAGTTTTCTTGAGTTTGCTGTGGTACATAACTGCTTATGTTGAGATGGGAAGACGGGTTTTAAAAGTTTGAAAATTGGGTTGGGTTAAGCTTTATGTAAACCTGGGCTGCACTCTGTGATTCTCTTCAACTCGTTCAACTTTAAGGTAAAGTCATGCTGCATACTATGTTTTTAACAACAACACTGGCGCGTCGCTTTATTTCCTTTAAAAGACGCTCCGGTGACTATATACATGAGTTAGGAGATAATTAGGAGCATTAGTGAACTCGTGAGAACGTTTTTAAATGTAATCTCTGGCTCTGGGGTATAGACTGTAAATAAAAGATGGGCACAGCAACAGTGACATCACATATTGGTTTGTGAAGTCCAGTTTTGAAGCCATTATTTTAGCCTTTTGCCAACACTGCAAGCACAGGAAAGAGGTACAGTTCAGTGGCTTAACAGACAACTACTGGCTACAGCTTCCTGGCAGTCCACATGCCTAATTATGATAACTTTAACCTTTAGAAAAGTTAAACGGATAAGTAAACTAAGCTGAACTTTAGCCTTGAAATTTTAAATAGATGTCTTGTTTAATCAGTAAGGGCCATGACATTTGAAAAATATAGGCTTGTACAAGACATGACTTCTGAGAGGAGTTACAGAGTTGCATCATGGGAATTGTAAGATCAAGTATTTTTGAGTTGAGGATTTTATAGTGTGGACAGAAAGTTGGTATTTGTTATCTGTTTTAGCTGTTCTCGTTTTCATTTTGGCCATGTGCTTTTATCTTAAAGAAATCCCAGATTTATAAAAGGGAAGTACTAAAGTGATAACCTTTTAAAATAAACTATGTCTGTTTGCTATTAATTGTATATAGATAGCATATGTTTCACTGAGGCAGAGATATATTTTGAACCTTTTTAAAGGTGTAATTTTTACCTATTTTGGCCTTTTTGGAGACCTAAATGGGTTAAAATGATCAACATGTCTAGTAAGAAAAACTGAAAAGAATGCAAGTAAGTCTAATGAAATGTCACCCTGACAAGAGATTGTGCCTGTGGAAATAAACAAACAATTAAAAGACCATGTGTGATCCAGCCCCAGGTGTACATATAGCTCATGGTGGGAGGGTGAAGGAGGAAAGGTTTGGGTTCGGGTGTCCAATGGGAGAATTGAAGAGTTTGAAAGGTTAAATCACTCTTCAAGAAGTTGCACTTAAGAACTCAGACACGCGGGCGAGAAAACATGTATGTGTGTTCATGGGTGCGTTCGTGTGTGCAAATTATTGAGAGAGAGCGAGTGAGTGAGCGAGCGACAGACTCTTTGTTTCTGATCTTTCCATGTGTGCGTATGAATGAGAAAATGTGACTGATTGTTGTCTGGCAAAACAATAAAAGCATTTACTAGTGTTGGAAACAACAATTACAATCATGTTTACCTTCGACTGGAATGACTTTAAATGAACTTGAAAATAAACTGTAAACTGAACGAACCATAACAGAGGTTATAACAATGATCATGATAACAAAATAATAAGCTTACAAATGTTACTTTTAACAAGACGTGTGTTCGCCTCTTTATTTGCTTCCCCCTGTTAATCTCCCTCACCCTCCCTGCTCTCTAAGTCTTTGAGGATCTAAAAAAAACAAAATAAGCATGGAGCTAATCCAAGACAACAGATGGAGGGGTTGCAGAAAAAAGGTTTTACCTGGTATACTCAGTTCTCTGTAGATAATGTTGTTTGGGAGCTCACAGATGTGATTTTCCATATCAAAGTTGGTGTGGCAAGGCTCTCCCTCTGCAGTAATACCTTTACACACTCCGATTAGGAGAGATAAGCACTTCAATCACCAACCCAACATTTGAATGACAATGGGACAGGGCAGCAGTGTGTACCTGTACGTCTGGACCGGCTGATGGAGGGATAATGCTGCTCCTGATGTCAGAGTGCAGCCAAGCTTAAAGGCTGTGATGTTATGCAACAGGTTTCTGTCATATAGGTAGAGGTAACATATTCACCACTGAGTGACAGGACAGCACAAGGGTTGAGATAAACAGATAGAGTTGGGGTATAGAAGGAGATGTGAAATGCAGAGTTAGACATTTAGAAAGATGAGATTATACAGAAAGTCAAAGTGTGGATATTTACAGTCATTTGAAAAGGACACTGCTCAAAGGACTATATGCAGTCCTAAAGCTAAGTATAATCAAATGCACTTAAGTGATGATTAGCAAGTTTTGGCAATTTGCAGGGCTGGAGCATTCAGGGGGTTCTTAACATAATGTCACAGATTAGTAGGCAGAGGACTCACTCGCAGGACTCTGAAGTTTAGAGAGAAGGTGAGGGTTTATTTGCAATGTGACACCAAGTGAGAATATATACATATATGGAACAGATAACACAGGGGCTCCAGGGGGTAGAGCGGGGTCCGAAGGGAAGGTTCAAGACGGGGGTACACACACGCTCTTCTTCCACTTGATCCGTAACTCAAAAATGTCCACAATAAGAAGCTAACGCTCACTCACACACATCCACAGAAATCCAGATGGCAGGGAAGACGGGCAGGGAGTCTAGAAGGCCTGTACACAGAGGAAAAAAAACAAAGTCAGGAGGAAACTCTAGGGGATCAAAGGAACACTTTCATAGGCTAGGCTACACTGACACTTGGTAGTGTGACGATCCAGCGAGGAAGCAGCCTCTCTTGCCATCTTAAGTAGTCTGCCAGGATCAGTGTGAATGAGCCACAGGTGTGTGTTCAGGGTGGGTTCAGAGGCGGGGAACAAAGGTCCAGTTCCGCCCTGGTGGGAGAGGTTAAGACAAAAAATACACACACCACGACCTCTCCAGATCTTGAGAACCATGACACATAATGCCACAATCTTCCCAACAGTGGATGTCCTCTCAAATTTACCACAAGATCAGACTGCAATGTTCAAGAGATGTTTTGTTTAAATTCAAGAGCTACATCTCAGACACAACAAGGCTCAGCCAGCATGTTACCTGATTAAGTTCATGACAGTACAGTTAGAAAAGAACTGAACAGGTGTGGCTTGTTTGGAAGTTTTGCTGTGAGAAAGCCTCTTCTTTCTAAAGAACATGTCAACACGGCTTTGGTTTTGAAAGCTGTATCTGAACAAACCACAGGACTTCTAAGATGTTTCGCCATAATGACTAGTTTAGAGAAATCCACACACATATCAGCACAAACACATCATACTAACTGTTAAGCACGGGATTGGTGGTGGAGGGCTTGTCGTGCAGGCACAGGACCTGGGCATCTTACAGTCATTAAGTCGACCATGAACCGTACTGTATGCCAAAGTATTCTAGAGTCAAATGTGAGGCCATCTGTCTAACAGCTAAAGCTTGGCTGAAATTGTGTCATGCATTAGGACAATGACCCCAAGCACAGCAGCAAATTCACAACAGAATGGCTGAAAAAGAAAAGAATCAAGATGGTGCAATGGCCTAGTCAAAGTCCAGACTTCAACCTGATTGAAATGCTGTGGCAGGACTCAAAGAGAGGTGTGCGTGCAAATTAACTGAAGCAACAATGTAAAGAAAAGACGGACAAAATTCCTACACCATGACGTGAGAAACCGATAAACTCATAGAGAAAACAAGTCCTTCAAGTCATTGCTGCTAAAGGTGGTTCTACAAGCTATTGAATCATAGGGTGTTCTTAGTTTTCCACAGGACTTCAGAGACCTGTGGAACTTTTCTAATGACTTTCACATGACTGTACACCAATCCGGTATGACATTATAACCACTGACAGGTAAAGTAAATAACACTGATTATCTTTTCATCATGGCACGTGTTGGTGGGTGGGATGCATCATGGAGCAAGTGAAGATTTTGTCCTTAAAGTTGATGTGTTAGAAGCAGGAAAAATTGGCAAGTGTAAGAATTTAAGTAAGTTTGACAAAATTTAATGGCTGGACAACCGAGTCAGAGCATTTCCCAAACTGCAGCTCTTGTGGGCTGTCCCTCGCCTGCTATGGTCAGTATCTATCACAAGTGAACAATGGTGAAACAGCGTCATCGGCGTCCGACTCATTGATGCAAGGGGGTAAAGGCCGGCCTCTGAGGTCTTATCCAACAGGTGAGCTACTATAGTTAAAACTGCCAGAAACGTTCATGCTGGTTCTCATAGAAAGGTGTTACAATATACAGTGCATCACAGTGTGTTGCTTATGCAGAGCAGTGAGGGTAGCCATGCTAACCCCTGTGCACCACTGAAAGCGCCAACAATGGACATGTGAGCATCATGACTGGACCATGAGGCAATGGAAGAAGGTGGGCTGGTCTGATGAATCACATCTTTTACATGGGTGCGTGTGCATCGCTTACCTGGGGAACACCTGGCACCACAATGCAACATACAGGGAGTGCAGAATTATTAGGCAAGTTGTATTTTTGAGGAATAATTTTATTATTGAACAACAACCATGTTCTCAATGAACCCAAAAAACTCATTAATATCAAGCTGAATGTTTTTGGAAGTAGTTTTTAGTTTTAGCTATTTTAGGGGGATATCTGTGTGTGCAGGTGACTATTACTGTGCATGATCTGTTCACCATCAACATTGCGTGCAGCAGCAACCACAGCCTCCCAGACACTGTTCAGAGAGGTGTACTGTTTTCCCTCCTTGTAAATCTCACATTTGATGATGGACCACAGGTTCTCAATGGGGTTCAGATCAGGTGAACAAGGTGGCCATGTCATTAGTTTTTCTTCTTTTATACCCTTTCTTGCCAGCCACGCTGTGGAGTACTTGGACACGTGTGATGGAGCATTGTCCTGCATGAAAATCATGTTTTTCTTGAAGGATGCAGACTTCTTCCTGTACCACTGCTTGAAGAAGGTGTCTTCCAGAAACTGGCAGTAGGACTGGGAGTTGAGCTTGACTCCATCCTCAACCCGAAAAGGCCCCACAAGCTCATCTTTGATGATACCAGCCCAAACCAGTACTCCACCTCCACCTTGCTGGCGTCTGAGTCGGACTGGAGCTCTCTGCCCTTTACCAATCCAGCCACGGGCCCATCCATCTGGCCCATCAAGACTCACTCTCATTTCATCAGTCCATAAAACCTTAGAAAAACCAGTCTTGAGATATTTCTTGGCCCAGTCTTGACGTTTCAGCTTGTGTGTCTTGTTCAGTGGTGGTCGTCTTTCAGCCTTTCTTACCTTGGCCATGTCTCTGAGTATTGCACACCTTGTGCTTTTGGGCACTCCAGTGATGTTGCAGCTCTGAAATATGGCCAAACTGGTGGCAAGTGGCATCTTGGCAGCTGCACGCTTGACTTTTCTCAGTTCATGGGCAGTTATTTTGCGCCTTGGTTTTTCCACACGCTTCTTGCGACCCTGTTGACTATTTTGAATGAAACGCTTGATTGTTCGATGATCACGCTTCAGAAGCTTTGCAATCTTGAGACTGCTGCATCCCTCTGCAAGATATCTCACTATTTTTGACTTTTCTGAGCCTGTCAAGTCCTTCTTTTGACCCATTTTGCCAAAGGAAAGGACGTTGCCTAATAATTATGCACACGTGATATAGGGTGTTGATGTCATTAGACCACACCCCTTCTCATTACAGAGATGCACATCACCTAATATGCTTAATTGGTAGTAGGCTTTCGAGCCAATACAGCTTGGAGTAAGACAACATGCATGAAGAGGATGATGTGGACAAAATACTCATTTGCCTAATAATTCTGCACTCCCTGTAGGAAAAAGGCAAGACAGGGGAGGCAGTGTGATGCCTTGGCTAGTGATCTAAGAAACCTTGGTTTCTGCCATCCCTGTGGATGTTACTTTGACACACATCATCTACATTGTTGCAGACTACGTACACTCATTCATGGAAACGGTATTGCCTGATGCATGTGGCCTCTTTCAGCAGGATAATGTGCCCTGCCACAAAGCAAAAATAGTTCAGAAATGGTTTGAGGAGCACAACAACGAGTTTAAGGTGTTGACTTGGCCTCCAAATTCCCCATGGGGGTCCCACCTCACAACTTACAGGATTTAAAAGATCTGTTGTTAACATCTTGGTACCAGATACCTTTTAGCTTGGCTGCTATTGCTGGCCAAGATCCACTCTGCAACACAAAACAGAGAGTAGCAACTATGTCTACAAGAACAGGGTTTTATTTCAAATACTTCAGGTGCTGTGAAAACTCTACGGTTATATATAATCCAGTCTGCCTGCTTTCTCTCACATAATTCCAGTCAACAAAAAGCTAAAACAAAAAACCCAAAACAAACAAACAAACAAAAAAAATGAATCTTAAAAAGAAAAACAGGATAGTATGATGATGTAGAGTGTTGGATATTCCAGGCTACCACAGGCACTTTAGGCATTTAGGTAATATAGCTCACGCACCACTCTAAGATTTCTGCACTTCCACTGCAAGGCCAGTAGGAGCTGCAGAAGGGCTCAACAATGTTTAGTATAAAAATAATTATCTGAAAGGAAATACAATCAGACACTCCTATGCTTCCAAGTATTAAAAACAGAAAAATATATTGAATTAAACAGCCACTCCTCACGCAAACACAACTGTGACTCTTCTCATACTTCATGCTTGTCATAACGAAGGGAGCGCTTACACATCCATGCTGCAGCACCGAGTTCTGACCACTTGATGATGCTGTTCAGTCGCAGCTTTGGCGAGCAGAGGCACTGCTCCCTAATGCCCCTGACTTGTAATCCTTTACCTCAATACATAAATCCATTACAACCACAATGGACATTGTGTAACTAGAGCTGCTGGATTAATCGCACAAATTTATGTCACTGTTATGATATAACCGTTTAATTTTGCACACGTCACAATAGGTGAGTTCATGGGGAAGGCTTTGCTGTGGCTTTGTAAAGGTTAAAATCAATATGACTGCGTCTTAGTACTCGTACTATAACATATTGAGCAGTGAAAAATTATTCAAGGACTGCTCATCCAAGGATTCAGCAAATGACTGTGTAAACTCAAGGTCTTCCAGCCAAAGACTTGAAAGCAGCTTTTCTTTCTGCATTCATTTATCACAATGAGTCAGGCTGAAGAGAGCGAGAGAAAATAACCCCGACTTTCTCTGATTGTGTTTGTTTTATAGAGAAACCAACGTTATGCATGGCCAAGCTTGTAAATATGAAGCTGTTTATGACAGGCTAGTTCTACCCATGTTTTTTGCTCTGCAATGAAAACCTCTGACACTACAATTAAGCTGAAAAGTCTGTGCTGCATGGCTAACCTCAGGTCTTGTCTTACACTAAAGCTGTTTTCAATTTTAATGCAAATACAAAACACCGGCTCCTGTTTTTAAAACTCTTATCCTTACCTTAGCTAATGTATTCTTAACAAGCACAACACCAAAAAGCTATGAGGGGGTAAAGCAACCACTACACACTCGCCTCATTAGGTAAACCTGTTCATCTGCTCATTAACACAAATATCTAATCAGCCAGTCTCGTGGCAGCAACTCGGTGCATTTAGGCATGTAGACAAGACCGAGAAGAGCTGCTGAAGTTCAGAATGAGAAAGAAAAGTGATTTAAGTGACTTTGAACGTGGTATGGTTGTTCGTGCCAGATGAGCTGGTCTGTGTTTCAGAAACTGCTGATCTACTGGGATTTTCCCACATAACCACATCACAACTATTTAGTTACTAAAATTTAAAAAAAAATAAAGAGGAAATAATTAATTTTAGTATTTTTTAGTTTGCTAAAAATTTAGATGCTGCCATGACACTTTTAAAAAGCTCTGTGTTTTTATTTTAATGCTTTTTTAAATTATTGGATCCATCCTGCCCTATATCAACGGTTTGGGCAGATGCTGGTGGTCTAATGGTGTAATAGAGTGGGTGATACTGTTTAGCACCAACTGAGCATCATGTAAACACTGCAGCCTAACTGTGTATTGCTGCTGCTACTTAACATGCACATCCCTTTATGAAGAGAGTGTGTCCATCTTCTGAAGAATACTTCCAGAAGCATCTCAGACGTGTCTCTTGAACATAACAGTAAGCTCACTGAATTCAAATGATCTTCACAGTCACTAGAAGTCAGTCCCATAGAGCACCTTTAGATGCACTGGAACAACAAATTCATATCATGAATGTGCAGCTGACAAATCTGCAGCAACTGTGTCATGCTTTCATGTTAATATGGACCAAAATCTCAGAGCAATGTTTCCAGCACCTTGTTGAATCGGTGCCATTAAGACTTAAGAGAGTTCTGAAGGCAAGAATGGGTCCAACGTGGTACTAGCAAGGTGTACCTAATGAATTGACCAGGCAGCATTTCAAGCTAAAAATGGAAAAATGCCAATAGAGTATTAAAGCTACATAATTACACTGAGCAGTGCAGTGTTTGAACCAGTGTTGGAACAGGGCGCCGAGTAGTCAATCAGAAAATGCAAGGTCCATTCATGTTTACTCACTCAGTTTATTCTTTGTGGCTTTCTGAGCTTAAAAATAACTTTAGTCATTACACTGTTATCAGAACTGTTGGCCATGGTGCTGGAATGTGCTTTTACTTTAAGACGTGGTTTTAGCCAGACCTTCCTTCAACCCACAGAAATGACTAGAGCATATATGAAACAGACGATCCCCCTGTTGAGACACACCAACTTTCCATGTCCCCTAAGGCACGTCTGTGTGCTGATGAGTCCTGTGACTGATGCAGCCACAAGGGAAGCCCTCCTACTCTGCCTTATGGTTCCTGTTCGAATAACCTGACCCTCGCCTTTCTGCCTGCATGTTAATTCAGTATTTAATGTGTTTCAGTCAGGGCTCTGACTGAACATAAGGGTGATTGCGTCAAGATGTACTGGATTACATGTTGTTTGGTGCTGATGCATATGATGTGTCTGTGTATGTGTGTCTATGTGTGTGTGTGTGTGTGTGTGTGTGTGTGTGTGTGTGTGTGTGTGTGTGCGCTTAATGATGCAGCATCTTTCCAGAACCAGCCCAGAAGGTGAAAGCTAGCTGAGTCACTGAATGCGGTGGAACCTGCAGCCAAATTCACAAAGCCGTCTCACCCACCTTTTTAATCATAACGCCTACATGGTGTTTAAACCTGGGTGTGGGTGATCAAGCGATGCACCTCAGGTAAATTCTCCTACATATTAACAAAAATTCAAAAAGTTTTTTCTCGGTTTTTCGTTGTTGTTTGTTTTAAATTTCAGGATAATGACATGTATTTAAGGTCTCAAACCTTCTTACACAGTTTCCATTCTGAATTTTATAGTTTTGATTCTAATGCTAAGCAACTCTTTGACCCATTTGAGAGATGCAGTTTTATCCCTGATTACTGATGCTGATCATTTAACCTGTCTTATATGACTTGAATTAGTATGATTATTTATTCATTTATTTATTTATTGCAATTTCTGCTTTTCTCTCACACATTAAATCAGCACATTTGTTTGTGAAACACTGCATGTGATTTACATTTCATTTGACCTTTTAACATTGATGGCAGAGTCAGGCTGTCACAAAGCATGAGATCTGAACCCAAACGCAGATAAAAAAAAAAAAACAACTAAAGGAACAAAAGACGAGCCTTTATTTCAGATGATGAAAGGTCTAAGATATAAAGTCCACCGAAAGTATAAAAAAAAAAAAAATCAAAACTGAGTGAGACATGCAGAAGACATTAAAAGATGCTGAGACCAAGACTGAGACTGAGATAGCACCTTTTATACACATGAGGCCAGTTAGGAGAAGTGAACAGAGCAGGACAAGCAAGTGACAATAATCACGGACAATGAGACAGGAGGGAGGAAGTAAAATTGGACACAAGGCACTAGAAACAAAACTATCAAAATAAAACAGGAAGTGAGAACCATGATTGAATGGGGAAACAGACGCATGAATGAACTTAACTGGGCAGCTGACACAAGAACTAAAGATTCCACTAAAGGCTTGTAAGACTGTAGATTTAAATATATCTATATACACAGACCAATAAATAAAACTATGAATCCCAAACAACCTAAGAAAAAAAAGAAGAAGCAGAAACCACAAACACATGTGGGAACATGACACTTGTTAACAGGTAGCCATGTGCTATTTACTTATTGGAGAAACAACAATGAATTCTTCTGAGTAAACAGAAGAAAACTCATATATTATAATGAGTGTAACCCCTGCTGTACAAACACTGGAAAGGACAGCTTGGAGCAGCTCATTAGCACCTCTGTAAACGGCTTATTTTTTGCCAACCTTATAGAAAAACTCTTTTCTTTTTTCTGTCTGTTGTGAAGATTTGGTGAACAGCATGTGTCTGTAAAAACTGTAAACCTTTTCATGTTAACTTTTGTGTCTCTTTGAATCTCTTGCGACAAAAGCTGCCCAATTCTCTGTTCTGCATTTAAAGCGCTAAGTTAATCATCTGATCTCACAAAGCATGATGCTAAAGGAATAACCAGAGGACATGATTTGTGGATTTTGCTTCTAAGTTCTGTTCTAAAATAGGGACATTTAGATGAATGCAACTTTAAGTTTTTCTTAGAAAACTCAGCAGCATACCCAGGATTTTAGCTCAGAGGTGAAAAGACAGCCTTACTTTGTTCATCACTGTGGACGTTTCCATGGATTTCTCATGAAGCAAAAATCTTTTTTTCTCTGAAATACCTAGCAGTTTTGATGTGAATCGTGGAGTAATCCAGTCTCTGGGGACAAACTCACACATTCACATACACACATTCACTAAAAGCAATTTTGCTTTCATGCTCAAAGAGATTTGCTTTTTCTTGCTTCAACTGCTTAATCACCCTGACTAGGGTATGGATATATGTGTCCAACCATACTTAATGACTTAATGAGATAAGGAATTGTGCGAGTTCTCTTTATCATCCTGTCTTCCTTATCTGTACATTTTCCTTTCTCCCGGTTCCTCATCTCTCGTGTGGGCGCAACATGCGCAGCCCTCCCGTCACATCACACACATGCTCTGCTGTCTCTCTATTTAATCATCCTCCCTCCGAGCGGCTGCTCTGATGCTGTCAGTCTCCCCCTGATTTATGCCTTTGGCATTAGTCACCGCCTAACTTGCCCCTTGTCCCCTCCTCACAAGTCCCCCTCTTCTCCAAGTTTAGCACTAATCTTCTGCTTCTAAGACAGCACCTGCACAGCCCCAACAGATGGGATGGTTATATTTACTCTGTCTCTCTGTCTGGCACACACATCAGTACACATGTACTTTAACACTGTGCAAACATTTAAATGCACACTTGAGATGAAAGACTCACCGAGACCGGAGAGTGAAAACATCCTGCTATGATTTGTCAGATCAAGATACTAGAAAAGCATATTGCATATATAAAGTATTTGAAATGTTTCCAAGGTCAGTGCACCATTATGAGAGATAGCAACGTTGCGACGTAGTGTTTGTACTTCTTAGAACAGATTTTACTGTGAGACCATGTCTCAGATAGACTTAATGGAGTTAGGTCTAATTGATTAATCAGAGAAATGGAGTTGTGCGATTTAATCGCCAAGTCCTCTTTTCTTATCCTGTAAGCACCAGATTATCTGAGCCAGGATTTCCGGAGTGATAGTCTTTAGTCTTTATTTTAGAGTGTGTGAAATGCTAATGACGACAACCAATTGTTCTACCTGTTTATATGACGTGTGCAGGCAGGAAGTCACATAATAGTGGCTTACTGTAAATGTGCTACCAGTGTTGGTCAAGTTACTTGAAAAAAGTAATCAGTAACTAATTATTGATTACTTCCCCAAAAAAGTAATCCCGTTACTTTACTGATTACTTATTTTCAAAAGTAATTAATTACTTAGTTACTTAGTTACTTTTTAAAAACACAATTTACAACCTGAAGAGGTGATAAAGCGATAGATCTTTCAGCCCAATTCTACTTTTTCTACATAATCCATCATACAAAATGTAATCAAATGGAAAAATCTCTTTTTTTTAACTTGTTTTATCAGTTTTAATCTTTTAACTTTATGCATCAAGCAAAAATTATATATGCAACATTCTCTGAGTTGAATAAATTAGTTTAACATTTAAACCTATTTTCTGCACATTCCAGCACATAAAATAAAATATTTTTTGTGTTTACACTCACTCTTTCAAATAGATGCAAGTAAAACACAGCAGAAAATAAATAAAGTCAAAGACTCAGCGGTCCTGTTGCTCTATTTTCACCTATTAAGCAGCACTGCGGTAGGCGGAGGTTTACCCTGGTGCAGGTGCGCCGCGGTCAGTTGAAGAATCCGCGACTTTCTCTGTGAATTTCCCATTACGTCGTTGCGCACTCGGTGCTTGCTTGGAAGTTTAGGGGTTTTCTTTCGCTGTAAAAAGAAGTTTTCTCCCACAATCGATATGTGATCCATTGTTGATCTGCACACAGCTGTTGTCACTAACGGCGCACTCGCTTACGTCACTGTCGTGAGACATTCTCGCAAAAAAATCACGGTTTTAGTAACGCAGTAACGCAGTGTTCCTACGGGAAAGTAACGGTAATCTAATTACCGTTTTTGCAATAGTAATCCCTTACTTTACTCGTTACTCGAAAAAGTAATCAGATTACAGTAACTCGTTACGCTGCGTGCTACCTATGCGTTGTTTTTTTTTCAGTTTTTTAAAATTTTATTTTATTATTTTGAAGCCAGTGATCCAATGCAAGTACTGTAACTCCTTCACCAAATTTGTTTATACTCTAAGGACTTACCCTGGTAGATATACAGCATATATACAGCAACGTTTTTGATGAGAGAAAAAGGCACCAACTAAAAGGCCACACCAATAACAGTAACTGAGGTAGTAGAAGGTGAGTTATTTGACTCTTGGCTCCTTCAGTCCACGCGTCAAAGCATTCCTGGGCAAGATACCGAATCCCAAATTACTCCAGATACATTCATTGTCATGTGAGTGGGTGTGTGCTAATTAGAAAGCGCTTGTCCTCTACCAGAGGCCTTGGAGTTTGAGGGTCCTGCGAAGTATCTTCCTAGGACTGCGCTCTTCTCTGATGTCGTTCCTGGGAACTGCCCGATGCTGGATCCACTCGCCCAGTTTGGAGGTCGCTGTCCTATTTGCTCCATTTTATCACAGGAACCGCTGCTGCCTTTACCCTCCACATCTTCTATTTCCTCGTCAGTGTAGATACTGCGTGTTGAATATTCCATAGGTCCCACATCCTCTTCATGTATCTCCTTCCGCTGGGACTGCTTGTGTAGTAGTAACAGTTACCTTTTAACAGAAACACGGTACTATGGTTTCAAAAAGCATGTCACTCATGAACACACACCTCAAGCTTTTCAAAACAGAAGAAACACTACACAGAGTTCAACTATGAGACACTAACGATAATTTTTAACCTTAGAACTGTTTACAACTTGCATAGTTCCCATTTCTGTATAGCTGTATATCTCAGATTTCTGTAAAGTTATTTATTTCATATTCTGTATAGTTTTTCATATTTATATCCTGTCCATATCCTGTACATAGCTTGTACTCACTACAGCCTGTACATACTTATAGTTATAGAATATTCACAACATACTTCATACCGTGTACATTATAACATACCATAATAGACCCATTTCTGTAATATACTCACATATCTATATTATTGCTAATATATATTGTAATATATCTATATCACTAAAGCACTTCTGGATGGATGCAAACTGCATTTCGTTGCCCTGTACCTGTGCATGTGCAATGACAATAAAGTTGAATTCTATTCTATTCTATTCTATTCTATTCTAACAATTAGAGATGGCACGATACCACTTTTTTATGTCCGATACCGATACCGATATCATAAATTTGGATATCTGCCGATACCGATATGAATCCGATATAGTGTTTTTTAATCAACAAAACTGTTTTTTAAAATATCTTGCTGCATTTTGCAAGTCTGCAAGTTCATACTCAAGTTTAAAACAACAACTACACTAAAGCTATTCTGTTATACCTGTATACAAAAAAAATATTTCATAGTTCAGCAATACTGATCAATCTAAAAAACTTAGACCTACACCATCCTCCCTATTCTGGTATTTTAAAGAGTACTTAGCGTAAATATTAAGCAACCTAACTAATAGGGTTCCAACTCCCAGCAACAACAAAAATAAATAAATAAAAAATAGGGAACCACCCCTCACGCGCCACCTCATGATGCTTAATCGACGTAATCAACCTTAATTTGATGCAGTGTGAAAAAAAATGCACAGAAATCAATTATTTTTCAAGAAATATTAAATAGATTCAACATCTTTCTTCAACAAAATTGCAGACTGCACAGATGGTACCTTCCCAAAGGAAAAAGTACTATAGCTTACTAGGGTATATATATTAGACTTAATAGTCACTATATACAGTAATTGACTTCTATTCATTTTACATCAAATTAAAACTTTGTGTGTCAGATAATTATTTATTAAAAGCTAGACATTTTAAATGAGAATAAGAAAGAAAAGTATGTCTTTGTGCCCCCTTTTCCCAGTTAATGCCCTATCGGCCCCCCTGGTTAAACTTTGCTAGATCCGCCCCTGCACAGTTACCAGCGTCAGCTACGTAGAAAAAGATCCTGGAGTAGAAAGTAATATTAAATAAATTCTAACAACAGCTTATCAAGCTTAAACGTGCTGCTGTTGTCCAGCCGCTGGTTTCCTCTTTCTGGTGCAAAGTGGGCCAAAAACAAAGACGGACTCGCGACAGAAAAGCCGATCAGCTGATCATTTAAGCAGTTTCACGATTGAAGTAGCAGCCGGAGAGCGAGAGGCAGTCGCTCGTTAAGCTTAACGCAGGAATGCTTTACAAACATTCAGAGATGGACTTACACACTTGCTTTACTTCTCTCGGGGATAACTTTGTCGGAGATGAAATGCCAGGTTGCTAGCGAAGCTCCAAATGCTATCCAGACCACCGACAGGTCCCGCATGCCACAGCCGCTCTATCACGTGATGCATACTGCTCTGACATGCTAACGTTCTGAGGTGAGTTACGGCGTGTTGCAAGTTTTGTGAGGTGCTTTCGTGATATTTAATGGATCGGATTACATTTTTTATTTTTCTCCGATATCCGATCCAGTCATTTAGGTCAGTATCGGACCGATACCGATACGTAATATCGGATCGGTCAATCTCTACTAACAATACACATGTATAACAAAGAACACGTGACATAGAGACGTGTGGTCTGTGACATATGTGGCAAGCCTGGGCGAATCATTGTCATTGTCTGATTCATGTCGAAATGTCACACATGAGTGAACATGAACAAACTGTTGTACCTGTGGTCAATATCTCTGAAATGATACATATCTTGTCTCTTTTCTGCCAGTTGATTGATTTTTAGCCAAAGTCTAGAGAGCATATGATGTACGGAGCACACTTTAACCTAATTCTGTACAACAACAACACAACACATAAACACAAACCTAAGGCTGCCATCACGGTGGACATATTGTGTTGTTTGTCATGTGAGGTCTTCAGACCAAAAGGATTTATCACACACGGTGACACACGTGCCATCACACCACCTGCAGAAGAGGGTACGGTTGCCGTTCCATTATTCATCCATTTATCCATGTCACATGAAAAGAGAAATATGTTTACTTCACAGCCCAAATGTCAGGTCGGGATGGTGAAAATGATTCTCTGATGCTCATCAGAATAGGAGTATAACAAACACGAAGCTGTTTGCTTAAATGTGGCAATTTCCATCTAGATTTTTCTTAAATTGCATTAAATTAAAAATATTTCTCAATTATACTTTCTCATCTCATGCAGTGTCACAGATTAAACGTGGCCATAAACCTTAAATGCACTTTTTAAATGCCACACCCTCTACTTCTGTAGACTCACAGATACATAGAAATGTGTTTTTTAAAAGGTTTTAATTTCCCCATTGGAAAAGAACGCCTGTGGTCAGCTTGGGGTCATTCGGGTTTAATGGAATACATTTAAGAGGATTCATATCTATTGTTTAGGTTCTGCATGTTCAGACTTTCTTAACTTATTCAGCCAGAAATGTAAAGCCACAAAATTATATGTAATCCAACATAAAGGCTCCATGTGTCTGTGACGCAGATAATTGTGGAGTTGATTGAATGTTATATGTAGTCTGATGGTTTAGTTTAAAAACCGACACTGTTGAACAAGAATAGTTCACAATTTAAAAATCAACCTAAACATACAAAATAAATTGAAACTTCACAAACAGAACCACCTTTAGCAGCAAGAACTTGAAGTAATGAGTTTCTGCGTAACTTTATCAGCCACACATTGTTGTGGAGGAATTTTGGACCGCTCTTCTTTACACCTTTGCTTCAGTTTGTTGCATTCATTCATGAAAAGCTCAAACAAGCACAAATCATCACACCTGCACCACCGTGCTCGGCACTGCTGTGAGGTGTTTGTGTTAATGGTTGTATAGGAGTTGTATTTGGTTTTGGACAGATAGGGTCTTGTGCATTATGGCCAGAAAGCTCCACTTTGGTCTCTACTGTTTGAAGGACCTTGTTTCAAAAGTCTGTTCAGATGCAACCTTGGAAACCGAAGTCGTTATTTTTAGAGAGGAGCGGCTTTCTCCCAACAACCCTTTCCAATAAACATACGTCAGTCTTTTAGTTCAGTCCTTTTCCTAATTGTACTGTTATGAATTTTAAATGTAAACACACATGAAATTTCTGATGATCAATTAACCAAGTATAATATAACGGCTCATTCTTACCCTCTTAAATTCCTTCGGAAGCAGTAAGGATTAAGTTGTTTTTTTTCACGTGACTGTAGTTATTTACTGTCAGTCTTCGTGCTAAGTTAAGCTAAGACCCACCTCTAGTGCATTTTCCACTATGTCTTTTTGACTGTGTGGGTTACTGTTTAATACTCAAACACTCAATTGGGAGTTAAATTATCTCTTTAATTTATGAATGAACAGAAAAAACGATTCTCTTGTGTGTAAGTAATTTATGTGGAAATGAGGAATAAAATGGAAAGCTCTGCTATTATTTGTTGGTTGACTAAGTTGGTCTTTGAAAATCCGTGGCATTCAGCTAGACTGAAGTGCTGCTTAATGGACCATGAGGCATATGGTGTGTCGTCTAGCTGCTGTTTTGTCCCTAGATTTCCACTTAATCTCTTGCCTCATTTTGACTCTAGCTGCTTTTTTTTGTTGTCCCGCATAAAAAGCAGACATCATTTTTTTCTTTACTCTAAGACTACCATCGCCACTGTTATCCACAAGTCCCTCAAATGCCCAACAACTTTGAAGCAAACAGCTGAGCCGTCATGGCACACACACACACACACACACACACACACACACACACACACACACACACACACACACACACACACACACAAGCTGATGAGCACGGCTGAAGCTGTGAGCATGCTGCAACTTGCAAAGTAATGCTTGGCCCAAATAGAGGAATTAATGGGGGAAAAAATAACAACTAGTGGGACACTGACAGTGTGCACATGCGTGTGCATGTGTGTATAGAACAATCAGATCTCAATGGTTGTGTAGCCTCGCTACATGCAGTGTATAAGAACTTTTTTGGTTTGTTTTTACTGCATTCAGCTTTCGATGTGAATTTTGGCTCTGATTTGCGGTGGCTGTAGCTCACGTGGCAGAGCAGGTCAGCCACTAATCAGAAGGTCGGTGGTTCGATCCCAGGCTGCCTCCTGGCTGGATGCCAAATATCCTTGGGCAAGATACTAACCCCATGTTTGCCTACTGGTGGTGGCCAGAGGGCCCGGTGGCGCCTGTGTCCGGCAGCCTCGCCTCTGTCAGTGCGCCCCAGGGCAGCTGTGGCTACAATGTAGCTTGCCATCGCCTGTGTGTGAATGGGTGAATGACTGAATGTAGTGTGAAGCGCTTTGGGGTCCTTAGGGACTAGAAAAGCGCTATACAAATGCAGGCCATTTACCATTTTGCTGGAACAAAGTGACATGGCAGAATACAAACCCAAGGCCAACAGTAGGTGTTGATTAAAAAGCCAGTGCAGAAGCTGTGCTCTGTTTTTACCTGCACACTGACGACACCATCACCACTTTCCACTCATTCTAATTCCAAACAGAGAGCACAATGGAGACGCTTACGTTTCATTTTTTCTTGAGGGAGACATCCTTGATATCAGCAAATATCCTAGCTGCATTAATACTCATAATAAAATAAATTCTAAACTGACTCTTCTAGCTGATGGCGAAAAAACAAACACACACTCACAGATGCTGATTAGTAAACATCTCCGAGGCTGTAACCTGCATCCTGGCAATGTAGGTTATGTTCATTTAGTTCCAAGCAGGAAATAAAGAGCGGGAATAAGGATCTTCCAGACTGTCATTACACATGAACACGTGCGCTTCTGCATCGGCGTTTAATTACACGTGCTTTGTTAGCACATGGAAGCACAAAAGAGAACGAGGCAAAGATCCTCTCGTGGCCTTGATGCTCTGAGCAGGCAGTGCAGTGGCCTAAGCTTGTAAAATGAGTGTATCATCCCGTGGCCCCCTGGAACACAAATAACCTCTCTCGTTTAGTCAAGACATGCACTAAACCTCCACTCATCTTCTTATCTCATGTAATTACAAATCAACATTGGCTTAATGTTGCAGGAGCTTCATGTCGAGTTTCTGAAAGCTGTTCTTCTTGTGTCCCAGAATGCCCTTTCATTATATGGGGGTATGTTAGAGGCAGATGAACCCCTCTGATTCTAATTATAGAACATCCTTTTGATTGGGATTCATCTTGAACTGCATCACTCACACTCTGTGCCCTTTGTGCGATCGGGGTCGAGATTTTTGAGGATAAATGCCAGATGAAAAAGCAAGAATTTACAAAATGACGGTTTAATCTTTTTGATTGTTTTTAAAAGATTCACAGACATTGAAATACACTTTCCTTAATGATAAATTCTGACGATGTTTGTGTGAGTAGTTTTTCGTGATGGGATTTCACCAAAGCCTATGGCTCGTAATTTGCAGCGATTTCATAACTGTTGGCTTTTTTGCTGCGCTGTCCTGATCCCCTCTGACCTCTGACCTTTGCATAAATCAGATGCCAGAAATACACCAACTGTTTTGATAATGACTATGAGAATCGGGATATTATAATGACAATTGTATAACGCAGTTATTGTTATTACTGTGATAAATCTTATATGCAACTGACATAACGGGTGTGTTCAGGTCACTGCATTTCATAATATAGACTGAGCCACGTCCTATATTGTCAGCCTTATTTCAAATGTGTGCTCCTGCGGTGAAACGCATTAGAGACATTGTTTTGTACAAACATTTATTATTAGTAAACTTCATATGACATTCATGCATTAGCTAACGCATGGCTGTTATCTAATGTACTTTGCCTTTGCAGTCTTCTAACCTTAACCCCTATTTTGTTTTTTTGAATCTGAAAAAGGTCATCCCTTGATGCACAGCCATTTGTGTCTATTTCATTTCACCACAATGGTTTCCCATTAAATCCAACTACTCAGCCTCACTGTAATACTGTTTGCTTTCGCCAGTATTAAACACATACATTCAGCTTTCCATCTGTAACTGCAATTGTCATTTTTCCTGCTAGGTTTAGAAAAAAAAGAGCGCAGTCCTGCTGTGATGGGTGCTGCAGATCAAACGATGCATTTCTGCTGATGCTATCTTTCTGTTGTAGGCTTCAGGGGTCTGTTTTCACATTGGCCACAAATTAAATGCTATTGGGGGTTTTGTTTGTTTCTTTTACAGCATCCAAGTGGGGAAATCTGTGAGGCAAAAGCCAATATTCTTCCTGCTTGCGCACACACCATAGAATCAGTGGTCACTGACTGCACTTTCACCATGACAAATCCTAAATAATGCCTATTCCTCTTCCTCAGGTTTGGTCCAGATATGCCACAGGGAAGGATGGCCGCTTAAAGTCTTTAACGCCTATGTCGAAGTCAAAGTGAACTTTATTGTCATCTCTGTATTAGTATAGAGAGGGATGAAACTGCGAAGCTCAGGGTCCACAGTGTACACAGCCTACAAATAAAAACAAGACGCCGTGCTTTAACATAGAGAACACTATGCATATAAAATACAATGTACATATATTATTCATCCATTTGAAGAGAGAACTTAGAATGATGGTTAAATGAACAACATGTCCTGAATGTATGGACGGCACAGTTGAGTTGAAAAAGAAAGTCCAATGCATCTTAACCTCTGCTCCCATAGAAATTCTTTCACCATCTGATGATGTGGACTGTACTAAGGCATGAGGTAATTCTTATCAATATTTACAACTGAGGACAAGATATCTGAGGAAAATCGCTTCCATATCTTTCCAGAAGGTAACAGCTGGAAGGCAGGTATTCACTTTTTATGTTACTTCTGATTTGTAATGTACAGTTATACTTGCCTCATACAGTGCAGCCTTGTAAACTGTACAAAATACACAAAAAGTTCCTGTTTTTATTCATCCCAGCCTTCTCCGGTTGCGCAAAGTTTTTATTTCACGTTCAGAAAGTACAAGCTTTTGGATGGTAAGATCTTTGGTTGTCTAGAAGAAAAGTCCAGAAATGAGAAATCATTTAAATCTTAAACACTGTCGAGACCAAATTTAATAACAACAAAAGACCCAAACATAATTAATGTGATTGAGCCTCTGCAGATAGTGAATGTATACACAGAAAATTCACTGAAAGAAAGTTACTCTGCAGCATTGCTAATTTTGCTAATTTACCTGTTTTTGACCTTACCTTTAATTAGCAGTGATTACTCCGCACATTCATGTAAACACAAATGCATTAACTGAATGTATCAGGCTGAAACTAAAAGCCTGATTATTTTTGACATTACGCACCCAAAAATCTGGTAATATATGTTTCCGGCCCCCCTGGGATAGGATCTGAGTGAGGGTGTATATTTATTTATTTTGTTCTGTATCTACTGTTGTTCGTTTAGCCATTGCAGGACTACTTTATACAATCGAATGTAGCAGATCACGTGTTAATGAAGCATCTTTTGTTGATGTGGTGTCAGAGTGGTGTTGATTCAGCTCTATTGTTATTTTTAGCCATTCAAGCTGTGCAACTCCAGCAGGAGAAATGTTTCTCTGTTAATGTATACACCACTTTAGTCTGGAGTGTAATATTTCCCCTCCAATAGGATGGACTGTCTCACTTTTTTTTAATACAGTTGTACAGATTTTCATGCTCTCTTGACTTGCTCTAAAGCACTGCACTGAGACTGGTATTGTTTTTATAAGCTACAGTGGCATGTAAAAGTCTTGAGGCACAATTTCTTTGATCTTTTATTGCTTTTTCACTCATTTTCAATCCGTCCACTGACCTATGAATCATTAAAGCATAAAAAGACACTTAACTCACAAGGTGAGTCAATGTCGTTTCTGCACCTCAGATTTACAGTCAATATCTTTTGGACAGTACTTTAGATTGATATGAGATATGAAAATAGTAACCAAAAACGTCTTTACTATATACTATGTATACTTTATACTGTAAAGGATCCTGGAACATTACCGAGGTTTTACAAACATGTGACTTCTAACCATGGTATGTTAATTTTTCTGCCGTTTTGGGGGATGACAATGACATAAGGAGAGAGAAATGGTCTGTTTGACATGACGACCATCTGCAACCATCTAGCAAACACTGGTCTTGAGGGAAAAATACACATTCCCCAAAATGTTGTAAGTGGTTGCTGGAAGCTGATGACAGTCGCCAGGAAAATCTCTGCTAAAGCTCCATTCACACTAGCCCACAGGCCGGTCAGTGACCCCCCCTGGCAAAAACCTGTCACTAGGTAAAAAATGTGTATTGTCCAACCAGTTGTGAATGATCTGGTTACTAGTACATTGCTGCAATTGTAGTTTTAATGGAAGTGACAGATTTCTCTTCAAATACTCGCCTTCTGCTCTCTGAGCTGTAGCAACATGGTGAAAAGTGTGAGGCAAACAAGCAATTTAGTGAACAAGTAATTCAATTAGGAGAGATCACTGGAAGAAAATGAATAGGATTTAATGATGTACAAAATCAGCCATGCTATTTGACAATTTGAATGAAATTAACACAGAGATGGGAAATAGGACAGGACCTCTCAGAGTATAAATGTTGGTGATGACAAAGATGAGATTGAGGCTTGTATGGAGGGACTTGTGTGAGGTGGAGATGTGGAGGAGGTGGGTTGCATTAAGGAGTCTGGAAGGGAGGACGAAAGATGAGCAGTGCAATTTAAAGTGCAAGCATGTAGGCTGATTGACCTAAACAAGGTGGGCAGAAATATGTCTGGACTACAGCAATGATGTATTGAGTTTTAGAGCGTGGGAAAGTGGAAGTGATGCAAAAGAACAGACTGGCAGCCAAACATGAACCTTTTTATTGAACTTGCGAACTAAGCAATGTGCTAGCAACCACTAGTAATCACTAGAAGGTTTTTGGTGGAGCTACTGCCAGAAACTACCAGGAACCAGTGCTAACTGGAGAAATACTCCAGCATCCAGCGGTTGTATCATAATACTATAGTATATATCATAATACCTTTGCCCTTGTGTGTATCGATGTTGTGGACAAAAAAATTAAAAGTTGATTTGACACCTCTTAGGCAGTGTAAGTTCTCGGGTTTCTCTGGTATTTGCATTGGTCTCTACCTAATTTAACATGGATTATACATTGCTACTTGAGAAAGACTGCATTGCCTTTGAAGAGATACTAGTTTACATAAACTCAGAGGCATCAATTTCCTCTCTGGTCTGATTAAAAGTAGCATCACAAACTTTAGTCATTTATTTCAGCAAATGTAAAAAGTAAACTAACACAAGAAGAAGGGGCATTACGTTATCTCCTCATCCATTGGTTAATGAAAAATAGCAACTAAACTTTCATTTATATTACGTTTATTGTATTAAATAATTTCAGGCACAGTTAATCTATCAGTGCATATCCATGGCTCAAAATCGTCTGTATTTTACTGTATAAAATGTTTTTTGCTACAACCATTTAATTAATTTTTAAGGTGAGATATTTATGAATTGATGAAAAAAAAAATCTCCCTGTTTTGTTGTACATCAGGAAGGGTTATCTGGTATCTTCAAAAATAAAGATTTTAAAAACAGGGTCTAACCCTTCTCCTCACTTCAGCTTATTTTTTTGCGATCAAAATGTCATCCTACATGACGGTTTGATAACATCTATTTTGGACTATTACATAAAAAAAAACAAGTTATTAATATAGAAAATCTTGCTCTGGTTTTACAAGTGGGGATTTGAACCTGCGCGCTTCCTGTTTTCGCCAAGGCTGAGCATGTTTGTGCAACTCCCATGAAGCTGGTAGATAGAAAAAAAAGAAAGAAAAACACGCACACATATAGTATGCTACATTACAATCAATCCAAACACCTCATTAACACCAATTCTGCGGGCTGTCCTTGCTTCTTTCGGCATCATCAGCATATTAACACGTGTCTACTGAAGGGTCGTACCAGAGTTTGTGAGCTATAAATACACCCACGCCCTCTAAAGACGTGTTATACAAAACAAGTCCAAAAATACCTCCTGTAGCGGAGAAGAGATTAAATGGGGAAGAGTGATGGACAGAAAAATACATAATGAAGACACGGCCGTGGGAGGGGGGGGGGAGAGATAAGAGGTGGGATTACACGTATCAACAGCAGTAAGTCAGTGGGGCAGGACAGAAGGGGAAGGATGATAGATGATGATGAAAAATAATCTGGGAACATCTGGACATGCTGTCTCGGGGGTGGTTTCTTATACTGACAAATGCTCGCTCATATGCACAACATAGAGATAATAAATAATTTCTACTACATGACCCAAAGAACAGATCTGCTTTTGGTTGGCCTCCCTTCTCCGTCCATGACGACCGTCTCTTTGCCTGCTGCTTTATGTAGAATGTTTTTCCTTCTGTTGCCTCACAACCTGCCTCACTATTTAAGTGTTTTACTACATTTCCCAGAACCACTTTCACCAAACATGCCTGGACATATCCTGCCATTGTTTATATCCTGGAGCAGACCTCAGCAGTGATAGTTAAGGTGTTAGTGGTAGTCGCAGCAGGAGGTCCCCGGTGGGTGAAAGCCAGAGTTTTTGTGTCCATTACTCAAAACACGACATGCCTTTTGGCTGTGTTGCATCACGCTCTACTGAGGCCACTGTCAGTGAAGAATTTGATATTTTGCCTTTCCAGCTCTACAGAGGATTTCTCCCTTTTGGCAGTGTTGAAAGTGCAAGATGGTGAGTGGCCTTGATCTTCAGATCTGACATAAATGAGTAATAAAGCTGCCTTATGTTACTGTGTCTTGTTTTTTTCTATGCAAATCTGCATTGCAGCTTACGTATTATTATTAATATACTTGTAATTTTCCTCTCTCATTTTGGTGTTTTTGTTGGAATAACAAAGGTACTGACCTACGGATGCAGCTGTTAACTGTGGGATCTGTTTTGTTTCTCTTTTATCCTTTTTGCAGCTTTGTAAGAGAAGCACAGCTGTTAATGCAAAAACAATCAAATACAAAAACAACTTCTATTCAGTCTGTTCAGTGAGCCAGCATGCACAAATAGGAGCACCCTGAAAAGGACTCAATGAAACTGAGCCATCATTAATTTTATTTTCCTTTTTCTCTTGAAATAGATATAATGTGAAAAATCTCCTATTGAAATTGTTATTAGCAGTTGTGCTTTTAAACTCAAAGTATAACAAATGTCTAAACATGAAAAGGAATTTTGAACAACAAACATATCAAGTGGTCATCTTAAATAACTACACAGCACAAAGTCCGTAAAACTTCAGGGACATCAATCTGTCCACTTTGCAAGTATAAACAAATGTGAATCAGTTTCATCCACTTTGGTCCAAATGAAAGTGACACCAGGTGCAGCGGAGAGGCAGCTACAAGACAACCTCCCAGAAAGCAATGGTTTGCAGGTGGTTGCCACAGATCATTGCCCTCTCCTTATCCCGCCTGGCTGATTTTTCTCCAGTTTTGCTTTTCTGAGGAAACTACAGCAAAACCAAACAGAGACTCAGCGATTGTTGGGAGCATACAATTACTGGAATAAAGGGAAGAGTATAGCCTCTGATCTCCCTTGGCCTAGAATACAAAGGTTCCTCATCAGTGCTGGTAGTATGAGATGGTACCTGCAGCTCATTCAGGTTGCACAGGGTATCCAGCTCCTGCAGAATATTAAATCCATAAATCCATACATGTCGTCACATGTATCATTACGCTATTTGGATATGTGCCTCCTGCACACTCTCAAAACTGTGAAAGACCAACTGAACACAGCAGTGGGAGTGGTATCTGAATCTTTGTGCAAGGAGGAACAAAAGGATCCCGGCTAGATCCCTACAGATGACCTCCAGCGATCATGTGCATGTTACTGACTAACGTATCAGACTCCATGGGTTTGGCATAAGGGTCTTTAGAGGAACCTATGCTCACAGCCCAGGACGATGTGATTGTTTTCAGGCAATTTACCAAGAACAACAGAACTGGCATGCCACCACTAGCGCCCAGTTCTCTTCGCACATTAGAGCTGGTTTGCGCTGAACATGTGACAGACGAGTCTGGAGACACGATAGCAAACACTGTGCTGTCTGCAGATGTAAGGAGAGAGGAATGGTCTGTCGGCACCGCTTGCAAAATTGTTGCCATATTGTTGGTGGTCTTGTTGGCTCTCCAGTGCACCTGTTGTCACTTTCATTTGCACCAAAGCAGGTGGATCTGATTCACAGTCATTCATGCTTCCTACAATGATGTGCAGATTGTGTCCCCTTCAGTAGATTGTTGGTGTTAGCAAGAAGACCTGTTGATGAGACAGGGTCAAAAATAGATAGAAACAAATGACTGATTGACTGGTTTTTGCAGCTGCTTCAAGTAGAGCCCATTTTTCATGGTTTTCCTAATGCAAGAGGACAGTATTATTAAAATGTGCCATCCATGCATTATTTAAAATATATGGCGCAGAAGCCGAACTACAAACTTTAGTTTTTCTTTATTGCTTTTTCTCAGCACTTAGGTTTCATCGTTAATGTCAAGCTGAATTGTGTTTCCCATATGGAAAAGAAATAGAAAACATATATATAAGTTTTAAAAGACTTGACGCATATTAGCTGTACTCATGAAAGTGCCCCCATTTGCATTTTCTTCATAACTCAGTCCTTTGTTTTATAATGATAAAGAGGACAATTTCTGTGCTAACAAAAGATCATTTTTCAAAGTAATGTTTAAATAATTCCACACCTAATTCTACTCTATCATTTTAGCACTTACAACCTATAAAAAAATTAGACCTATACTATACAATTTATGGTTTTCTTTTTTCCGTATGAATTAGAAATCACATGAAGCATAAGTGGCTGTTGTCAGAGTGTTGAAGTCTATTTAATAAGAATGTGTAATTTTTGCATGACAGACTTATTCATGTGTAACAATACGTACACATTCACAGACCACTTTATTAGGTATACCTGCCAATGCATGTGTCTTAATGTGTGGACAAAATATTTATTAGGAACATGTTTGAATTTGATGCAATGTGTTCCACCAGCAGCACCCACCGTAGCCTCAAAAACAAACATCTGAGAGATTTATCACATAAAAGTAGAATGAAAAATGTTCATCAGATGTCACAGCTTCACCCAGCAAAGTGGCTAGTTAGTGTACGTATCTTCAGTAAGATTAGGCCTCCCTGTACATGTGTTTGCTAACATCAACTGTGACTGCAGATTTAAATACAATGATTTGTAACCTGACCACGAATTGAGTTAAGGTCAAATAAAAAAACCTATTTTGAAGCCTGCTCTCCTTCTCAAACCTCTGTTATCCTGCTTCTCTGTGTCTTGTTTGGTCCTGTCTCAGGCCTAACAAACGGCCAGTAAATGAGTTTGTTCAGTTACAGCCTTGAATGCCGGCTCTCCTCACTCTGTTACCCACACCCACATCCCCTGCACACACTAATCTAATTGTTTGTCTTCGGACAAAAAGCAGAATTCTGCTCAAATCCATCGCTTTTGAAACAAACACATTTTTGACAGCCACAGTGGGCTCTGTGATACGAGGAAACTACAGCAGCACCAAACAGAGACCCAGTTATTGTTGGGCGCATAAAACGATTGGAATAAAGGGAAGAGCATAGCCTTTGAGCTCCCTTGACCTAGAATGCAAAGCTGGGCTACACTAGGTCCTGCCATGGCAGACTTAAGCTGTTTCTACAAATCAAGTCCGGACACTGTCGGGAGAATCAGGTCAGGACACTGTCCCATGTAGCACACAGAAGGAGGCTGTCCACATAACATGTGTTCTCACTACTGGAAATACTACAGTGGTTTAGGCCAGGGTGGCGTCTGGGTAGAGAATTATACATTATAGGCCTGCTCTATTCCCACATGTGCTCAAATAGACATTACATGGACTGAAAATGGGAGCAGGACATGTCTGTAAGAAACAAATATTTTCATTTCTTCAATGGTTTAGATGATGACTTAATTGCTGGTTTTGACGTGCCAAGCACAGAACTGAGAACTACATGTGAAAATTACCAAACCTTGGCTTTCTCCATAAATCACAGTCATTATTTTTTATATGATAAAGAAGAGCATTTCTACAAAACACCACATCATTCACTTTGGCCTTGGGCATTATAAAAGAAAGGTACAATAAAATAAGGGAAATTCACACTTCGCTGCAGGACTCTCAGCAGCTGTTGCTTCATAGATTTACTGCACTCCACTGTTTATTCTGCTCAGTCTGCTGTCTCCTGAAACCACATCAAACCTCCATTTACAAAGGCTATGCAAACAGGAACACAAAAGCTACAATTATCAGGTATACTTGAGTGGGAATACTAAACTAGTAACATAGACTGTAACACTTAGCAGGAGGCTTCAAATTTCGATGCCTGGAATAATGCTGACCGCACCATGGCATCACAGAGGAGTGGACACTGTATCGCATTAATGGTTGACTCAGATGAGAAAGCACAGAGCATGTGGTGAGGTAAACAAGAGAAGTGTTTCTGGTGATGTAAATAGTATAGTATCAGTGGCCGGCCTTACCAGCAGGCATGATGTCACCTTTTATAAGGTTTGATAAGACAAAGGTCCAATGGGTGTTTCTTTCCTTCTTTTCTTTTCTTGCTTGTCATCATGCTCGTGCATGCCTCTTTTTTTATGTACTAATGGATGCCTCCACACACTGCTGCAAAAGTGCAACCCGATGCACAAACAGAGACAATGCTAGTCTGATGAAGGGACAATAGTGTCTGTGTAAACCTTGAGAGCATTGCCGTGCCTGTCTCTGTGGGAGTTTGCAGGCACACAACAAGAAAGCTTCCAGAGCTGCGATTACAGTTTACATTGTTCAGGCCAAAACAGTACAACTTTCAAAGTCAATTCTTGAGAAACACAGGTGAACTTTGCGCATACAGTTGTAAGATAAAAGTTTTACTGAGTCGTGATAACACTTGTACAGGTGCACAGGCCCGCTCTCTCTTGGTTTATATCTTCTTTATATGACTTTCTTATCTGCTCTTGAACAAGGTGCACGCACAACTGGATAATAGTACCCGTATAATATTAAGCTTGCTGTGACCCAAAGCACGTACGCTCCAAACATGTGACTCAGCAGGGCAAAGGTAGATATAGCAGGTTAATGTTAGCATCCAACGAGTGTTTCTTCACGTACATGCTCCTTTCTATTAATAACCCAGACTTGCGGGTTGTGTTGGCAGTTTGCATTGGCATATCCCATATACCCCATAATAAAACCCAGCTGTGTCTGCTGTTGCCAAGGTAACCTAGACTAATTGACCAGTAGGAAGCAGGGCCAAATTACAATCTGTGGCCCTTCACTTGCCCTCGTTTCTATTCCTTTGCCCGTCTATGTCCGATAAACGTGTGAGACAGAGCTTACTGTCTGTCTCCCGCGATTCTGTCAATTAAATGTAGCCTGTCTGAATCTGTCTGATCCTCCTGATGCAGTCCGGTCACTGTAATGACTCGTCCTTAATTTGTGGAGACTCTAGCAGACTGGACAATGCATTAAGGACACAAGGATCAGGGCTGAATTTTTATTTTTTTTTAAACTGCCCTAAATACAGATTGTCCACTGACTGTCTTTCTGCTTAATTCTCCGACAGCTTGCAAATGCACAGCCGTCATTTTCTCCGACAGCTGTATTAACACGGTGCCGATGGCACCGGACCAGGATCCTTTAAGCTGCAGTAGGTGTCCGTAATGTTGTTCATAAGTAAGGCTTACCCTACTGTTTGCTGTCTGAAGCTATGGGCGATAAGATGTAGGTCAGGCCAAGCATTCTGCATGAGCACTGTGAAGTTGGAGACAAATTGCATGTGTATACACGTGCATGTGTTGTTTGTTTGTTTGTTTTTCCTCCGTCTGTTCCTAATTGAGTCAGACAGACAACCTGAGTGATGCTGGTCTTATTTAGACTGCTTTATGACCACGCATTTAGTCATTCACCACAGAAAAGTCAACAGCCCCGACAGTGCCAACAAGCACACTGACGTGATCGAGAAACACCCTGTGGCTCAATCCCAAAACACTTGTGCTCCACCCAAACAGTTTGAAAAACACCACCCAGGCCTCAGAGACCAGTAACTCCAGTGAGGTTGCACTGGGTGTATCACAAGAAACTGTGATTTCACTGACGTTATGTACATTTCAAAGTGACATCATGAAGTTTCTTCTGTTTCTGTCATTTCTGATTAGCGCTTGTGCGATATATGTTCGCTCAGCCCACGTGCACTTTCATCGCTCTCACTGTCAACCCTGGGTCTGACACTGGTTCGTGCAGCAGAGACATAAATGCTGTGAAGTAATTGGCTTTATCTGGCCCCTTCAGACAGCTGAGAAAGCTTTTTAGTCCATTCTTTCAGTTCTCTCGCTTCTTTCTTTCGGGCTCTATTTACTGCTGAAATTGTCTGCACTTGTCATTGCCCATGTCTAATCTGTCATTTCTGTTTTGCTGTTTCTCTTGAGCCCAGTCGACATGTCTCTAACTTCGTAGCGTACTTGGTTATTCCTCTTCTTCCATGGTGTACAGATCTGCGTAGTGACACGGAGCTGTTTCTGTTGCCCTCCAAAATAAATTTGGCTTTATCAGGGCAGGGATCAGGTTACCTCCCTCGCCCTTTCCCACTTTCCTGCTCCGTGTTTTTTTTCCTCCTTCCTCGTCTCGCTTTGCGTGTCTCTTTTTAATATCCCAGTTTCCTTGTATCTCTGAAAACATTTCCTCTCCTACCTAGTTAAGCCGTTTTATTTCTTCTTTAAATGTCTCCCTCACGCTCATTTCCTGTGCTCTCTGGGTCCCTCGTTGAGTGGTGCATAGTAAAATTGATGGAATAATTAAAATCACACACTCTTAATTGGCTTTTTCCCAGCTCTAGTCATAATACCTCTATTTAAAATCACTCCCTTCACAGGGTGCGGGTGACTGTGTGTGTGTGTGTGTGTGTGTGTGTGTGTGTTTCACTGGAGGCAAAAGTGTGAAATTAAGCTTGCCAGAATGCTGTAAAAGCACAGTGAACTCTGGACACTGTGTATGTGTTTTGTGTGTTGCTGGCGTATGTGTGTGGAGAGCACTCATTAGCCCATGTCCTCTAATGAGAGCCATGGGTGGTTTAACTCCTCGGCCCTATAGATGGGGCCTGGCTGTACCAGGCTGAATCCAGGCTGATTGTAATTATAGCAGTCAGTCTGAACATTAACAGCCCTCTCTCTGCTGTGTCCTGCTCTGTAATTAGAAGTGCCAGAGCTGGCCTATTGTATATCTTTCCCATTTCTCTGTCATGCCTCTGCTGAGGCATACAAGGCAAACAGCTGGTGGGAATTGAACTGGCAACCCTGCTGGCAGCCATTTGTAGTCAGGGAATTATTTCCAGGGCATTCATGATGGAGTGGAGGCCAGCAAAAAGGTGGTGCAAAACTACAGGGATTGGTTGCATGACCGTGAGAGTTGCACGAGCACGTGAGTGCAGCCCTGAACCACACTGAGCAAACCACAAAGGAGGACTGCAATTAAATTCTTTTTACTGAGAACAATGAGAAAACAGCAAAGTAAACAGTCAACACCATATAGCTTGTAAAAAAGCATCATTGTGTGATGAAACTACTCCAGTTCTCTGTTTTAAAATATAATTTAAAAAAAGTCATTAAACATCAAAACATCTAAAATTCCAAAGGCCATTTGCTGTTTGCTTGCTTATCAGCTAACAGACACACCTTGCAGAAGATGACAACCCTGAGAGAAACTGACTTAAAAGCTTTTTTTTGAGCCAGAGGGGTTTGCTGATTAATTGGAAAATTATATCATTCAGCAAACTTATTTTATTAAAATGTAAAGTTTGCTACATTTGACTTCTGTCTGTTTTTAAGCCCCTATAATACAAGGTGCAGGGTTGAAGCCAGCAGCACAAATCGATTGAGAAAGTTGGCATTTCATTGAAATATCTGGCAGTATTGTGTTTCAGATCACATAGTGCTAAGAGTCAAGGAGGGTAACATTTAACAGTTTGCAGTGAACCGACAAAACATGTTACATACAAAGTTGTACTGGTATGAATTCGTTACTATTGTATGTACAAATCACAGATATGATTTACTTTTTATTTTATATGTAACTGACTGGGACACAAGTACTCAGATCTATCAGTATGAACTGCAATACTATTTGATCACATGAGAACATGGGAAAAGTTTGTGCATTCAAACTAATAATTTTACATTTGGTACACCTATTCACCTTTAAATCAGCCTTTCACATGGCATCAACTCAGTGCATTTAAGCATGTAGACATGGCTGAAACAACCTGCTGAACCTCAAACCGAGCAATAGAATGATGAAGAAAAACGACTTTGAACATGCCATGGTTGTTGGTGCCAGATGGACTACTCTGAGTATTTCAGAAACTGCTGATCTAGATCTCGTTTTCTCGCAAAGCCATCTGTAGGGTTTACAAAGACCGACATGATGTCATAGGTCAGAGGACGATGGCCAGACTACTTTGAGCCAATAGGAAGGCAAGAGTAACTCAAATAACCACTTGTTTACAACCAAGGTATGTAGAAGTGGATCTGTGAACACGTAGCATCTCGAATCTTGAAGCAGGTGGATTACAACAGCAGAAGACCACACCGGGTACAACTATTGTCAGTTCAGAACAGGAAACTGAGGATATGGTTCACGCTGGGCCACCAAAATTGAAAAATGTTGCCTCTCTATTTCTGCTGTGACATTCTGATGGTAGAGTCTGAATTTGGCATCAACACCATGAAAGCGTGGATCATCCTGCCTTCTGTCAGTGGCTCAGACTGCTGCTAATGGTGTGAGGGGAATTCTCTTTTGTCTTAGCACATTGGGTCCACTTGTACCAACTAGGCATTGTTTAAATGCCAGATCCTACCTAGGCATTGTTGCTGACCATCAGAGGATGGGTATCCTTTATGGCGGAGGTCTCCAACTCCAGTCCTCGAGAGCTACTGTCTTGCAGCTATTAGATGCATCCCTACTCCAACACAGCTAAATCAAACGGTTGGATTACCTCTTCAGCATGTCATCAAGTTTGGTAAAGACCTGGAAACAAGCCATTCATTTGATTCAGGTGTGTCAGAACAGGACAGTAGCTCTCAAAGACTGGACTTGGAGACCCCTCCTTTATGGGCTATGTGCTCAGAGTACTCATCTTCTCATGGCTGTTTCCAGCAGTGTAACGCACCTTCTCACAAAGCTTAAATAATCTCAAATGTGTTTCCTGACACCATACTCACATGCCCTCCACAGGCATCAGATATCAATTCATTAGAGCAGCTTTGAGATGTGGTGGAACAAGAGAGTCACATCATGGATGTGGAGCTGGTAAATCTGCAGTCACTCTTTCTTCCAGCTCTTTGTTGAATCTATGCCACGAAATAGATGATTCTGAAGGAAATACGAAGTCCAACCTGAAACTAGGAAGATTTACCTAAAGAAGCGACCACCGAGTGTATTTCCTTATGTAATGCAGACATAGAAAGTAACATAACTTTAACATACGTGAGTAAAACACCAGTCTTACTTTTTAGGTTCCATCTTTGCACAATAGCTAAAAGAATTAAAAACAGTAAATGAACCCGTAAATAGGAATAACCACTGTAATGAAATACACATGCAAATGATCTAAATGACAGCATACTAGCAGGCACAAGCCTCCAGACATCCACTCTGCTATGATGTTGATAAGTGATTCTGTAATATACTCACATATCTATATTATTGCTAATATATATTGTAATATATCTATATCACTAAAGCACTTCTGGATGGATGCAAACTGCATTTCGTTGCCCTGTACCTGTGCATGTGCAATGACAATAAAGTTGAATTCTATTCTATTCTATTCTATTCTATATGCTACATTTTTTCTCAACCATAATCATTTCCAAATCTGACATGTTTCTTTGACTGATTTAGGACGATGCACTGACATCCTCCACGATGTGTTCCTATGAAAACACACTGAAGAGTTAGCTGCAGTCACATTCATAATGCACACATACACACACAGGCATACACACACTTATCCCTGTAATAGGCATAGCCACTGATGTTAACCCACTTACATATAATATCCAATAATGGGATTAGAGATTTATTCTAGTAAGGGAGAGCAGAGGAGCAGAGGAAGGTGGGGTCGCATTTGTACTCAGATGACCTTAAAATCAGTTTTCAGGAATCATCCTCCATTTTTCCATCAGTTCTGTCTCCAGTTGAAGTCAAACCCACAACATGTAAGGTTTTAGTGAGGCCCTACACAGTTTGCAGGCTAACTAATGTGCTTCTGAGTTCATAGCCTTTAATAACGCTTAAGCCTGTTATAACCAGACTTAGTGTGCCTCCTTAGTATACATTATCCTCCTTTCAGACGTGGGTGCAGTAATGAAATTGGTTTTAATCGTGTAAGAGTAACAATACAGTCTCACATACAAGTAATCCCATCCAGTACTGTTCTTTGACTGTCCTTTGGATAACCATCCCTCACCTGCCCTTTGAGTGCATCCCAGCTAATGTGACTTCTGGCTAATCAGTAATTGAAAAAGCCTCCACTGTTGATCATTAGTTAAGGAGGAGAAAGCAGATTTCAAGTGTTTCATTCTTTCAAAACCTAAACTTTTAAGATCTAAATATGAAAGGTGTCCATTCAAAGTGTCCCTCAATATCGTACATACGGGGCTAAATCTACACCCAGATGTAGGAGTCTCTGAGTCAAACGTGTTAAAATCTATTCCAGCATTTTGAAAGGTTTGGCAAGCCAGCTGATCCAGACGGCAGATATCAAAACCAGATAAGGTCACAATGTGTTCTTCTTGCTTTAACACAAAAATCAAAGTTTTGATTTTGTTTGCTGTTGAGTTTCAGCTTTGAAAATCTTTGTCAGAATCATATGAGAAAATGATATGTTTTCTGCAAACTTTATAGCTATGCTTCTCATTAATTTTTGAGGCTGTACTGACTGCGCACCATCCAGTGACTAAGATGTCTTGGTTCTGAGCTTATTCCTTCCCAGCAGTCCTCTAAAAGCCCACATCAGAGGAACATTTTAGTTGGTTGAGTAAAGTCCCTGTTGAAAAGAGTCCTCCAAAAGAACCTCCTTTTTGCTTAAAATGAATAATCTCAAAAACATTCCTAAGATCCCCATGAGCCTCTTCCCCTGCAGGATCAATGTGTCTGCGCGTATGTCTAACTGCATCATGGTATTTTATTCTATTAGTTCATTTTGGTAGAGGAGACCATCTGTTAGCAGTTAGGAGCTTGGGAGGAGACCACCACCACTACTGATCCTTCCTTCTCTGTCTGTTTTCAACTCTGTCTGTAACCTCCAAGATATGACCCGATCTTCCCTCAGCCCATCACGTACTCTGATCAGAAAATTGGATGCACAACCTGTCCATGCTTATGTAGTTTGGATCATTTCAGTCCTTGCAAATCCATAAATCGCCAACGTGCCTATCTGTGTGTATGGATGACCCTGTACTGATCAGGTTTGGCAGCAGTATAGAAAATCCCTCAGGAACATGTTGTGCATGTATCCGTCTGCCAAGGATAAACCATCAAAACCTCCAAGCATATCTGTCTGTGTGTGTTTGCATGTGCTCTGGTTAAGTTCCTGCACAGTTGTGGGGACTGTTCACTGATCTAATGAGGGCGTTTTTCTTAATAAGGACAATTTGATGAATTCTTATTATAAAGGCTTATTCTGACACACAATCAGAGTAAGCCTTGTGCGAGGGTAACTGTCGACCCTGCTTCACCCTGTCACAATTCACCCCATCTAAAGTTAAGAGACGCTATACGAACTGTCCCCGTTTGATCACTTGTGGCCCTGCTGCAGCTGTAGGTTTGCAGCGGATTACTGCAGTAATACACTGGCAATACCAAGTCCTCACTAAAATAGTAAAGCCAGTGTGTATTCGTGTGATTTTTCTGCCACCCACTTGTGTCATTTAGAAGACCCTGGTTAAGGAGATCACCATGGTGACCACTCTTTGCCCACAGCTGCACACACAAATACACACACACACACAAAAAGGCACATCTCCTGTTTGACTGGAGAACATCAATTATTAATGAACTGTGCTCACTAAATTGATTTTCAGTCCCTCATTAGACAATCTCTTCAAGAATCACATCTGCGCTCTAATTCTGAGCGTTTCCTCTTTGAACTCTCTGTAATTATGTGTATTTGTAAAATATGATTGTGGGGATTTATAAGCTATACAATTACAGAAAGTGCACAAGAAAATGCATACAAAAAGAGAAGCGTAATAATTCTAGGTGTGTGGCTGAACGGAGTGTGGGTGGAAGTTGCTTTCTGTAATTGCATCCACAGGTGTCTTTGTAGTAGCACATTAGCTTTATGCCATGCTTCTTCTCAATAGGAACAAAAAAACCAAAAACAAAAGATGCAGAGATAATGGTTTAGGTAGCGACAGCAATCGATATTGTGCATCTGTGTGCACCAGAGTCTGTGTCGTGTGTGCTTACATTAAGAAGGGAAAATGGACCGGTCCCTGACATGGCAAGTGCTAGACGGCGTGTTCCCGATAGTTAAGCAACTGTGCAATTATGCAACGATCGTGACCATGCCAGTGATAGACAAAGAAAGAACAGAGAGACAGAACAGGAGGCAGAGGGAACAGCGTGACAGGGCTGAACAACTTACTGAGAAAAGGAAAGAAGCACCGCAGAGAGATAGAAAAAAAAATAGATGCGCCGCTCAGAAGTATTAAAAGATAAAGTTAAGTTGTTGGTTGGTACGTTTTGTTGTTTGGCTGAAGTTGGGTGGCAGTGGGTGTTTATGGTGCATGCATACTGAGATTTATCCTACTAGTGCAATAAACTATATTTGGCGGGTGGGTCAGGCAAAGTGTGCGTATACATTTTAAGAATGCTAAGGCATCTGTGACACACATATACATGCACTCTGCCCTAGCATCTGTAACATTGTAACCTTAGCAGACTGTGTGCACACGTGTGTGCACAGTGTGTTTGTGTGTGTGTGCACCAGTTGGATCTCAACTTGAGCAGGGTTTTAACTTATTGCCTTCACTAACATGATGATCCTTTGGACCTATCCCTAGACGCATTTAACATAGCATGCATGTCTGTGCCCCCCACAGAATGATATATTGTTTAATCATTAAGCAGCTATATTACTTTATGAACAACTCGCATGGTCAAAAGCAGTGTTGATGCAGGAGCAAAGTAAAACGGGGTCTTTCGGAATTATAGACATCTAAAAGATTTTGGAAGATTAGCTTGCAGAAATTTGCTCAGGTTATGCCACATGGACATTAGTGAAATCCTGCACTGGTGCTGATAAGGCCTGACTCACAGTCAGCATTCAATCCATCACACTGGTGTTGGCTGAGCTCAAGCTCAAGGCTCTGTGCAAACAGGTCAAGTTTTTATATACCAAATTTGTTAAAACACTTCTTGATGGACCTTGATCTTTCTCACTTTGCATTGTGCATAAGAACATTGACACGTGCAGTGCCTTCTGCAAAATACTCATAAATTCAAAAACTTTCTCATCTAAAATGTAATTGCATTCAACAGGATTTAGACTTTTGTTAATAGGAGCGACACTGGCTGACCTGAAACCATTTCAGGAATAGCTCAGTATTTTACTAGAGCTTGCAGTCTTTAGCTGTCCAGCTTCCAAGTACAAAGTCAGTGTGAAGTTTGATTGCGCAAATACTCTGGTGAATTTGCAGTGGGCGAATGAGTGTCCGGTGCCCCTCCTACAGTACACTCTGTCCAAGTAGCACCCCTGTCCAAACTAATATTTCCAGTAGTGAGAACATGTCTGAAGCTCGGTGTTACATACAAGAAAAAAGCAACTCTGGACAATATTCCAACCTCATTATTATTAGGTGTCTCTGATACCAGAAGCAGAATGAGAGTGCTGAAAGGAACTAGAAGGACAGAGCATGTTTCTCCAATGTTGGTTTCTCTTCATCAGCTCCCTGTTAAATCTAGAAAAATTTGAAACCCTTCTTCTCATATACAAAATCTTGAATAATCAGGCCTTATCTTAACTACTTCATAATACCTCATTATTATAACAGAGCTCCTTGCTTTCAGACTAGAGACCTACTTTTGGTACCTATAGTTTTCCAAAGTCTCTTCTGAGAAAGCAGTTCGCAGATCCCAGTGCATTTGGGAGACAGACACTCCTTCTACTTTTAAGATTGGGCTTGAAACTTTGATTTTTGATAATTGATTGACTGATTATAATTATGGCTTGATCGGGCAACCCTGAACCAACCCTCAGTTCTGCTGCAATAGGCTTAAGCTGCTGGGGGGCTTCCCATGATGCACTGAGTGTTTCTTCTTCACTCACCTGTTTTCACCGCTGTATTATTGACTTCCTTCTTTCCAATATTTTATGGTCTTTACCTTACAATGCAAAGTGCCTTTAGGCGACTTGTTGTGAATGGGACTGTATACAAAATCACAAAAATCTGTTGAACATGGGTTTTTGAAATCTCATGAAGAATTTGCAGACAAGCTAAAGGGGCAATCTAAGAAACAATAAGCTGCTGGATGTGTAGCTTTGTAGAAGCACTGGTAAAGTCTAGTTTTGTTTCCACAAATGTGAAACTTAAATGTGTGACTTTTATGCAGTGCCACTGACATCCATCAAAGCAATTTAGCATTCAGACTGTTTTTTTCGAGGCCTTTTCAAGTTTGTCCCAAAAATGTAAAAAAAAAAAAGGACTTTAATACCTCGGTGAAGTCCAGAACTGTTACTATCCCCAACCGTTTGCACTCACTTGATACTGAAATGCAGAATAAATTCCCTGTGAACGCGCTTGGCTGTGGTGTGATCAGCTTCATTGTTTTCTTTCTAAAAGCAGGGCATGAAAGATGCTTATCATCAACAACAGAGCAATCTACCGCCAGAAGAAAAAAATCCTGATACGAGCACATGTGCCCACACAAGTGCCCACACATGCACACATGTACGTAGACACAGGCATGCACGTATGTACACACAATTATGCACATGTGTACCCAACAGCCGTACGTGCCCACACAAACATACACACACCGGCACACAACCACCCACATACACCCTGGAAGAAGCCATTCACACTTCGCCACCATAGAGTACATGTCAGTCCATCTGGGATCATTAACACTATGTTAATGAATACAGGGCTGGGGCCAGAAGCAAGTGAGGAGAGGAGAGAGGAAAAGAGACAGAAACAGACAGAAAGAGACACAGAGAGATAAAGAGGACAGAGGGTGGGAGGATGAATGAGGATAATAGATTTGCTCCAAACCAATGCACAGCTTAAGGTAGTTGAAATTGAAAAAAAAAAACCACACACACACACACACAATGAGATAGGAAAAGAAAATTATTCAAGGAGGCAACGAGCATGAAGAAAACTGGACAACATCAAGACAGGCGGGGAGAAAGAACTGTGAAAAAGGGTGAAAAGTGCATAAAAGATGGGAAGGGAAAAGGGCGATGTTTAAAAGCCACACAGTGTGAAAGACAAGAGAAAGGCAAAGTATCAAGCAGAGTTGCACTCGGTACGTTCTGGCCAGGGGCTGATGAGGGCTCCGTGGAAATAACTGAACAGATGAACAGAAGAAAGGAAAGGAAGGAAAGACAGCAGATACAACAGATGAGCCGAGAGAACAGGCAGCGAGACAGACAAGGAGATACAGTATAACAAATGATGGCAGAGGCAATGTGAGCTGAGTAGCGTGGTTAAATATTTCACTGGGGCTTATTTGTGCTTTTGTGTGCTGCTGTGTTTGTGTGTGCGTGGGCATGTGTGCGAGAGTCCCTGGGAGACAGAAAGGAGGACAGAGAGGCAGTGAGAGAGCGAACGAGGGAAGTGTGCCTGTTGACTGGGCAAGTTAATGATTCCTGTGGTCTGAATAGTGAGACAGTGTTAGTCCAGGAGGGAGGGAGGAGGCTCATTTACCCCCTACTGACACACAGAAACACACATATAACATTGTTTCAGTGTGTGTGTGTGTCCATGGCTTGTTTTGATACCCTGTCAGCTTATGTGCAGCACGTTTGAAACAGCTCAGCATCCATGGCTGTTTTCCAGAGTGGTCCGAGCAGAAACGTGTTGCAAATCCGAGTTGTTTCTGCTGCTAATGTCTCGGTGTGTGATACCACAAGAATTAGTATCCCCCCCTCCCTGCTCCGGGGCTAAATCTAGACACATGGAGATCTGCAAAGCAGAAGCGTGCTTCTCAGTGGGTGAATAGAGGACCACCTGTATGCAGATGAATGGGTTTGAATGAGCGCCAGGAGACGTGCCTTTGTGGTGCCAGAGAAGGAGCAGCTTGTCGAAGTGTGCCGCTATGAGCCAGAGGGCCAAGGGTCCGCAGGAGGCCGGGGATAAAGGGACAGAGGGCAGCAGGGTGACGAGCTGTCCATGTGTAGATGAAACAATGGCAAGTGTTAACAAGCCTAAGCTAACGGTAATGATAGAGGTTGGGGGAACAAAAGGCAGCTCTTTGAAATACAATCTGTGATCAACTAGAGTCAATACACAAATTACACTGATTTAGCTCCTTTAAGCCCCTTTATACCCCTTTATTATAGCATAATGTTAATCTTCCATGTGACCTTTTTTCCATTGCTAGCTAAGGCTCTTTTTTGTGAGGAAGGTTAAGCAACATTAATGGTACACTAGCAGCAGAGGCTCGAGGGCAGACGAGCGATGGTGTGATAACATCGGGACAAAAAAGACGACGGACATGTGATCAAAAGGATAACATCTCGCTTCTGCTAATGCACCAACGAGAGAGATAAAACCAGGGATCAGAGAACTTCTACACATCTTTAAACTCCACAATAAAAACCTGTGCCATTGTGTTTGGACAGATGTGTTGATACTCTATTAAACAACAGCTGCTAAGATTGGTCTCCACCATCCCCGTTTTGGTTTTTGTTGCACTCCAGTGCGGCTCACGCCCAGTGTTTCCATGCCTCTTTTAAACTGTAACACCTCTTTGTTGTTCTTTCAAAGTTTCACTCCACCTCATTCCAATTTATCCTTGCCTCCCTGTTAAACACTCCTTCACATTTGTGTGTGTGTGTGTCTCTAAAGAAACCTCTTCAAATCTTTAAACACAGATCCCTGGCCAGCTCTGATCCCCACCTGGGGGCTGACAGGATGAGAGCAGAGAGGAAGGAGTAGAAGAAAGAAGCAAGACTGAAAATTTAATAGACTGATAGAAATCAGATTTTTTTTTCCTTTTTTAAAACATAGCTGCCTCCCACATATTCTTCACTCCTCCAATCAAAACATTTATTCTGTCTGGACCGAAACTTCTCTTGTAGCTCTGACACCATATGTTTTGGTTTTATAGATTTGTTCCTTTACACAGCACTCTGCTGTGTGTTTATCTTCCGTAAAAATGATGATCACATTTTTGATGTGGTTGAAAGAGAGCAAAACTGAAAAAACAGGCATTGCCAGGTACAGGTAGCGCCACTAGCTTCCTGTCTTAATTAAACAGGTTATGCAATTGTAGGATTTCCACAGCGTGCTGAACAACATGTGACAGATACTTTGAGGCCTGGAGATAAGTCCTTGGAATATAAACAAGATGGTTTATGCTCCCTGAAAGGCTTGTATGGCTGTCAGGTCTTCCCCAACTTCCTTTAATCCACTTTTAGAACTGTCAAATTTTCCATCTTCTGAAACACTTTTTCAGTGAGCTGCTTTTTTCTCTCCTTTTCAGACATCTTCTTATTCTCTGCCTTTCTGTCATTCACAGGATCCCCGGTATTCCCTTTCTGTATGTGTGTGTATGTGTGTGTATGTGTGTGTATGTGTGTGTCTGTGTGTGCGTGCGTGCGGGCGCACTATGGGAGGATTAAGTCTCACTCTGAGAATCATGTATTGTTTCTACCGGCAACAACGCTGTCAAACCGGCCGCAGAGAATGCTTACATCTTTGTGTGTGCTTGTACACATGTATATATGATGCACGTGCATGATGGGAGATCCCAGCCATCTGACTGTTGGCTGCAGCAGCACAAAGGAGGTGCATGTGGGGGTTGTGAAATTCTGAATGTGGGTTTCTGTTTTATTGCGAGCTTGGTTGTGTGTTAGATGAACAGATCATCGGGAGACCCCGAGCATGAGTGCCGGAAGTGTGCTGGCAGTGACAAACAGTTCAACAGTCACTCCTGGTGCTGTGTATGAGAGAGAACTGGAGAGTCCTGTTGTTGGTAGTCTGAAAAGATCATAGACATATTTATCATCCCACAGAAGAAAAATATACACAAAAGACTGTGGAAATGTCTGGGTTTGCATTAGAACAAATTACCAAAAGGGTTGATTTTTGTTCAAACTGACCTCTTGTCCCAGTTTTCTTTTTCAATTCTTCATCGTCTTACTTTACTTTACCCTTATTTTGGGGGGAGGCATTATGGAAAAGCACCCTGAGCTATGATTAACCCCCACCGCCTGCAGGATATACAGTGTGTGTCTGTGTTTGTGATCCAGGACGTGTGTATGCCTGCCCAGCTAAGCCTAGGGACAGTCAGGCATATAAAACACACACACACGCACACACACGCACACACGCGCACACACGCGCGCACACACACACACACACACACACGCACTGCCTCCTGCCTTTTCCCTGAAGTCTTGGGCCTCTGAAGCAGCTAACCCAGGCTGCGCTCCATGCCTGCTCGAGGGAAGCCCTCTCCTGCTGAGGCCACAATCCCGTCGACACCCCATGATCTGGACTTTATCCATTCCATCTGTGAGTTTGTTTTCTAAAGTTACCTGTCTAGGACCACAGCTATAAGCAGACACCACAAGATTAGACTTACTGATAAGATTGTAGTAATTCTTTACTATCTGACAAAACATGCCTAGACAGCAATACCCTTAAAGACCCCGTGCATCTTTCTGCAGAACATTCTCAAGCGATCAAAGGACAAGTAGTAAAACAATCAGATCCAAAATGATGTTTAATACACAATATTTAGTTCTTTTGTGTTGAAGCAACCTATGTGCATCTGTATGCTTACAGCTCAGTGAACAAGCTGGTTTACAGTGCATAATAACAAACCAGCAACTACAGACGTCACAAAGAGAAGCAACACTGCCTAAGAGTGACACATAGCAGTGTTACAAAAGAACAACAACTTAAAAAAACAAAACAACAGTTGCTGAAATCTGTATGAATCTCCTTTAAGTCTTGGATTAATTTTTAGTTATAGGAAATAAAAAATTATAGTACTTGTGATCTAGTAGTACTTTAAATGATTATTTCTACAACTACTTGTAAGAAGGAAATTTTGTCTGCTTTTCCCACTAAAGTTTCTGTAGAGCTGGTTACTAGTTATTTCTCCGATTACTGTTTCATATACCGGACAAACGTCTAGTTTAAGCATGATCGCGCGTTAATCCAAATCCATGGTTTTTTTGAAAACAAAATACTTAAAACAAATTAAAACGAGTGCTAAGATAGTATTGCTTATATGATAAGGTAGAGGTAATTATGATCTGCCAACACTTGAAACACCGTACTGTAGCGTTTTCTACCATATTTTCTTAAACAAAGCAAAAACAATTTTTATATTTACTTTCGTTTCTATAAAGTTATCAGTTTACTACGAGTAGGGCCGGGCTGTTGTTTTCGTGAGCAGCTGGAGAGCGCGTCTCCAGTGGGGCGGGGACTTCACTGGTGACACCACGACGGGGCGGAGCTTCTGCAATACAAAATAGAGTTGCGCTTCTGTGATACAGTCAAGACCTACAACAGCGTGTAGTGAGAAGCGTTACTTTGCACTACTTACTACACACAGCGCGTAAAATCCTCAGTTGGTTTCCGTGCGCGCATTAACATCTTCCATAAGTGAAGTCCTTTAAACGTCAGTTACCGCTTTAAAGGTGTTCATTGTTCCTTTCGGAGAAGAGAAGCTATGGATGTGGTGTGTCTGCTGTGTTTGGTGCTGACCATCGGTTCTTGGTTTGCCTCCGCGGAAAGACACAGCGTCTACTGGAACAGCTCGAACGCAAAGTAAGTGCTGATCTGTGCTTTGGTGTAGTGTTATAGGGGATGTTCAGTGCAGCATGGGAAGCCAAGTGAGTGGTGTACTGGGTCAATCATACTGTCTGGTGTTTCCCAGTTTGTCCAGAGGGGAATGACGGTAACATCCTACTTTCTTAAGTTTGACACATGTAAAGTCTTATCCTACATACTCGCATCCGCGGACTTGCCATGCTTTCTTCATATGTCAATTAAAGATCTCTGTGACTTTATAGCCGTGGCTTTAGAGTGCTACAGCACCCAGCAGCAGATGGATGTAAAAGCAGAAGACTGTGAGCAAGTGCCTGGACAGATTCGTCACTATATTTAACCGCAACGCATAGACACAGACATACTCTAATAGTAAAAAATAGACCGACGAGTATGAACTTGGCCAGTGCTGTCTGCAGGGTTTGCACCTGTGTGCACTGTGCGTGTCATGGAAAGATGACTCTATTAAGCAATAAAAACGAGTTAATTCCCTAATATATTTACAAAGATACGGCATCAGGCAATTTAAAGAGGTTTTTCATTGGAGAGGAGAGATGGTGAGTCACACAGAGAGGGGCGCATATTGCTGATTAGTTTGTTTTGAGGTCAGAAATGTAATGGTATCCGACCACTCAGCGGGATCGATCGGGCCTGACATATCGCAGCGCGATTTATTGAGCTTTTAGCGTGGAGCGGGTGATCCCGACGTTTGAAAGACGGTATTATTTTAAAACCGAGCTGAAACAGAAGGACGCTCTGCGAGGTTCTGCTGCCGAGATAGGTCGATTAAAATCCACCACAGAGAAGAAACAAGGGCAAAAGCCATTATGGCTTTTTAGTCAGATTAGCTTACATTTCTAATTGCCCTTTAACATTGTTAATAGACGCGGGGCTAAAAAGAGCCCTGCAGCATGGAAAACAATTGTCCCGATAATTGGATAAGAAGTCTAATGGAAAAGTCCTGTCGTCACGAGGACTGTTAGTGTCATAAGTTAGTCCGTGTGTGAGTCAACAGACCAGGTTTGACCCACCTGAGTTATACACCTGAGTCACTACAAACCAGGGAGGGAGTCATGTTCAGGTGGGACAGGAGGTAAAGGTAACTTCACAGAAGGAAACTTGTAACCAGAGTCTTCCAGTCAGTTCAACATAAAGGACAGAAACTGGATCTCAGAGGCTTACTTCAAATAAGAAAGGCTGGAGGGGGAAAGGAGGCAGAGAGAGAGAGAGAGCAAGAGAGATTAGGGTGGTCTAATACAAAGTCAGATCTTATGTCTGCTGTTTTTAATCCAACTCTGCACTATTTTTGCTCCAGAAAGGGAGTTGCATAACTAGAAGAAAAATCACAATATAACACTAATCCCAAATGCGCCACATGGCTAAACATAGACTCTGACAAAGACAGACAAACGGGCAGAGATAAGCTTCATAGAACAGTTAATGGATCAGAGACACTTGTGGATATATTCTGCTTCTACTCTGGCACACTTTCGCTTGCTTATTGTCTGTCTCTAAAACACATTTTCACAGGGAGTGGAACTAAACCCCCATTCCACTTATTTTTATTTTTCTCATATTTTACAGTCTGATTTCTATTAGCCCCTCAGTCCATCATCCCCTCGGCTCTACATCACCATCCCCCAATTCACTCTCACTCCTCCTCCTTCTTCTCTTCGCTCTTCCATCGTCTCGCAGTCCTGTGATTTCCTGCCCGACTAAAAGCCCACCTGCCTACTACTGTCCCCAGTGATCTATCAGTCACCTGTTCAGAGGATTAAGTAGACCCATCAGCGACCTTTGGTGGAAGTGGGCCGTGGATAATTGATGCTAATTGATTCTTGGTAGGATTGTGAGCAGCAGTGATCTGTCTTAGGTGGAGGACAGTGACCAGATGGCAGTAGCCTGCCCACTCATATAGAGATATGAAGAAACCAGTAACACCTTAGGTGTGCGTGTTTGCCTCTTAATACAATCTGTATGTGTACTCATGTGTAAGCGTGACTTAATGATTATTGCTTAATCCTTCACTTCAAGTCTTTTTAGGGACTTGATCCAGTGTTTTTGTTTGTGTATCGTTTTCTTACACGAAAGGTGGCGAGGCATGTTTTTCACAGTCTGGTCTGGTCTTGTTTTTACGCTACTTGTCTCTACCTGTGTCAGCTTTATTAGTGTGTGTGTGTGTGTGTGTGTGTGTGTGTGTGTGTGTGTGTGTGTGTGTGTGTGTGTGTGTGTGTGTGTGTGAGAGAGAAAGAGGGAGAGATTTAACTTCCTGGCTTTTAACAGGAAGCAATTATGTTTTTGTTGTGAACTGACAGTTCACGGATTGTTTCTGGGTCTTCGGAGTTCACATGTCTCGGCGTCAGAGCAAAACAGGGAGTGACCGGTTACCGTAAGCAGCCTCACCGAGACGTGATAAATGTGTGACTCGCACTTCCACACACTGGGGGGCATAAGGGGGACGACTTCGCTGTTAATATTAGCCACAGCCAGCATTCCACCCCGCTGTTACTATACTCAACTCTGTCAGCTGTGCATGAGTGTGTGTCTGTGTGTTTCTCTGCCTTGTACCTGTCTGTTCCTCTTCTCCATCTTTCCACTCCTACTCCTCTCTTTTAACAGTTGGGTCTTCTCCCAGACTGGCCGCTAGCCTCAAGCCCTCCTTTTCTCTCTACTTACTGATTCAAGCACATTCGAGATCGCCTCATTTTTAAATCCAAATATGGACGATAGCGACACACTACTCCGCTGCATCCTTTTAATCTTTCATATCTGAGTTGTTTGGCTGCCTTCATCCATCTCCAGTGGCATGGGTTTGTGTCCCATGCCTCTGCTATCTGTGCAAATATCTTTATCAGGAGTTTGGTGTAATGTTATATTCTGTTTATCTCAGCCTGTGTCTGGCTCAGCCTGCCTTCACTGTTATTGATGCAGCCAGGCCTGCCTGTACATGTACACGTTGCCTGCAGTTTTAGGTGAACGGGGTCAATGTACTCCCACCTCCTTTTAAATCCCAACTATTACACACTTCGCCCCCCTCCTCTCATCACCCTTCTCCCTCTCTTTCGCTCTCTGTCGTGTCTGGTTGTTGGGCTGTAATCTCACCAGAATGGGAACACACACATACGCACACACACTAACATCGAGTACAGACAGCTTGTAATCTGACCATCTGACCCAGAACACCCGACACAAAACCATCATCCTGGAATATTCATTCTATGTATATGCCCCTGGGATCCTGTGATGTAACGCTTCTCTGTTTTTCTGTTTTTGTGTGTGTGTGTGTGTGTGTGTGTGTGTATTAGTGGGTAATTGTTAGAATGTATGTAAATTACTTAAAACCTTTATTTGTCACATTGCATCATTCCCACAATAATCTCCCAGATGGGATCCATCAGAACAATCAGTTTCCAGCAATATCTCAGTTTAGCTTTACATGATTCTTGCCCCATCGTTATCAGGAGGCTTTGTGCCTATTCCCTGCTGATATAACTGTCCTCTTACCTAATGTGTGTCACACATGATAGCACCGAAGCACCTGGGGTGATTTAGTTACCATAGTTTACAACAACAGTATATATTGTTTCTTAGGTTTGTTTTCGGGCTTTTTTTTTGCATCACGTCTGCAGACTCATCTGTTTTACTCTCTGCTCTTCCTCTCTGCTCCTTATCTGTAGTCCAGATTTCCTTCCCCCCTCCCCTTTCTCTACCAGTCCCCCCTCATCCTCACAGACCTTCCTCTGTTTTTGCCCCAGTAGTTTTCCATCAGAGGAGAACGAAGCACCTATCAGCTCCCGTTCTGCTAACATTAGAGAGGCCTGTTTTCGCCCGGTGTTATCGTCCTAAGCATGGGCAAGCACGCGTATGTGTACACTGCTCATTCATAGAATTTCAGACATACCGTGACCAGTGCTGCCCACTTGAAGCTCACTAGCGCCCCCCCTAAGGCTGACTCACCAGCAGATATACTTCAGCTCATGTTCTTGCAGATGGTTTATTTTGCATCAGTTAAAACTTATTTCATTTTTTTTTTAATTAAAAAAAGTTAAATATTTGATGTAAATTCTTAGAAGTTAGTGAACTTGTGCCCTCTCTCCCTCAGCTAAACGGGCCAACAGATTAACTCTACATGACCTCCAGCATATTAAACCAAGCATGATACCATTTGGCCTCTTTCTATTCATCACAGACAGAATAGGAGGCTACCAAAAGGAGGGGACCGGTGAAAAGAGAAAAAGGAGGCGGGAAAGAGGCCTGGGCGCAGGGTGAGAGAAGGGTGAAAGGGATTTGTGTTGAGAAATTAGCCTGGATGAAGAGCTCTGGTATATTATGTCAGCATTAAGAGACAGGACAAATAGAAGATGGAGGGTGGGGGTGGGGGCTAAATTTGCAAGAATAAAAGAGAGGCAGACGGAGGGAGGAGAGGCCGGACAGTGATGGATGAAGGGAGGGAAGAAGTTTAGAAGTGAATAAGTGAGAAAGGCCATTGTTGACAGTTTTAAAGGCTCTCATCCTGCAAAAGGATTGCTTCATATATGAACACACATTTCTTGAAACTGCTTAAAATGTAATCATTTTATCGACATCAGGTTGTATTTGCACATAGTGGGGAAAGAAATCCCCCGTGGTTTTTGTTTTTATTGTAATACAATGAGATATAGAAAGAAGGGAGTAGATTACACAGGAAGCTGCAGTAATATAGGAAGACTTTTCATTTTATATTAGATTGGCTCTAATGGAGCTGCCCACTAGTGAGCAGCTAAACCCATTAGAACCACTGACAGCTCCTCACGCCCGTGTGAAAGGAGGTGTGAATCTGTCATACCACAGCAAATTAATCGGATATTAAGTGTACACCTCAAAGTAAAAGTGTGTAAGAGTGGGGCTGGAAATTTGATGAGCGCGCCTTGTGAGAACACTGTAAACTATCCGAACTGCAGCCCCCACCCCCCCTCGCCCCCTCTGCTGTGACATTCCTGTGTGTGTGTGTACACTTACTACTGATTACCTGAGGAGCAAATGGAAGAAGAGGGGGGAGTGGTGCGTGTGTTTGATGTTTCAGACGTGCAGACTCTCTTCGTGACTCTGTTTTTGTGTGTGTGAAACATATATCTTCGGTGCTGACTCGGATGCTAGTGCGGGTGAGAAGTGGCGACCCTGAACTGTAACCTTTTGACCTGGCTGCCAGTTTGCGACTTTCCCCAGACGGACAGTGAAAGACAGACTCCTTGTGTCAGTAGTTTGAGCGAGCCCAGAGCGAGCTCAGGGGGACAAATGGTGGGAAGGGCTGTAGAAGGGAGACAGGAAGGGGGGGGGGGAGCCAACAGCAGAGCAAAGACAATTGCAAAACTTCAAAGCTTTAGTGACTAGAAGTGTTGCAAAAGTCACCTGCAGTAAGGAGCAGTAATAACTATTCTGTTTTGTACCTTCACGACACATGCACCGCAATCAGAGTAACTTTGTATTGAGGAATGACCTGCAGAAAAGGAAGACTAGAGCCACCTTCAACCTTTGCTGTTTACCCATACCTCAGTCTCATGCAGGAAAACGCACACACACACAAACACACACACGCACAAGAGGCTCCAACAGACCTTGATAAACAGATGTGCTCATAAGCCCGGGGCATGAGACGCCCTGGATAAGGGGTCTTCAGAGAATCCCTCTCCCTTGAAAACACAGACACACAAAGCAATAGGCGGGAAGAAGAAGATGCAATGTGGAAAGTAGGTTTGCGACAGCTCACACACCTGGCTCTCCGTCTCATAGAGGACATAGTTATCACATTAACGCGACTCTCACTCTCCCGAGAACTGCCAGTCAGAGGCTAGTGTAGACGCGGGGAGATGCTAGAGTGCAGAGCTTTGATGAATGAAGACGTAAAGAGGGTGGTGGAGTTGAAGACGGAGCGAATTCAGTGGGCACGAATAGGTGGAGATTTAAAGAAAAAAAAAAGCATTAATTGAAATTAAAATAATACAGAAGTGTGAGAAGGTTTTATTAAACCACCAAAATCAGCCACTGGGACACACATTAGACACGTAAACAGCAGCCAGGGTAGTGAAAGCTCCATAGGGGTTAAGGTAGAAGGGGTTGAAGGGGCCGTGTAGCCTTCAGGCATTCTGTCTTTGGGGAGGGAAAGGGTATAATTACATCCCATTCATTCCTCCTCCCCTCCTTTTCAGGAGAACACATTGGCCCCAGACCCCTAACAGCTTTTAATTAGCCAGACCAATGGTGGCGAGGAGGAGGGGAAGTGAGGAGGTGAAGAGAAGAATAAAAGGAGAGTTTTCTTAAAAGCATGAGCCGTGAATGAAATTAGCAACACAATCTATCTGTTTTGTTGGCTTTTGACAAGCCCGTTTTCACATGGAGGTCGGCCAGACCGCTAACAAGGACACACTGTGGGGAAAAAGGTGTATCCTATACAATTTAAAACTACTCGTTACTTCAGAGGGAACCACTAGAGACCTCCAAATGTCTTGTTTTACCCAACCCTGTTATTACTGGTTTGACTGAAGAAAACAGTAGAGAGGAGCAACATGAGAGGCACGGCTTATTTGGCTAATTAGGCTGCTACAGATGTGTCTTTTCATTTCAGTAAAGCACTTGCCCTTGTAGACCCAAGACACAGATAAACACACAAACAAAGGCGTACACACCTGCACAGAAGTGTACACACTTACAAAGGGCCTTTTCAGAGAGAAAGCTCAGGGTAGTGATCAGCTTATTAGCCCTGGAAAACAAGTATAGAGCTGTGCTCAGCTAACAAAGCGTGTTTTGACAGGTAGGTCAGCACTAACCCATACACACACGCACACAAGGCACACAAACAGTTACGCACACACAGAGGCAGGAAGAAGGGGTTAGAGGCCCTCATTTTGGAGCCAGGGTGTCTGTGACTTGGTCAGGGGTGTCCTGACGGGAGCCACAACAACGGGAGGGGAAGAAGGGGGAGGGTCTCAGAGGCACCGCGTCTCGCTTTGATGACAGGACACGCACATAAACAGGGGTTGTTTTCTTGTCACTCTCACTCCGCGCAACATGTGAGACGCAAGCGTCCACAAGCAGTTGCTCATAAGCACAGATTGAATTTGCGGATTAGAGCTTTTATCCCTGAGGATGTCATGGAAGTAATGTGCAAATATCAGTCTTTCTTCACCTCCTGGTTGATGGCGAGATTTGTGCACAGGCCAGCTGCACTTCGCACGCATGATGAAACTGAAAGGTTGGAGTTCATTAAAATCTCTTTCCCCTTTGCGCCGATAAATCTGGTCCTAATGGATTAGTAGCTTATTTTTTAACAAATAGTAAGAGTTTTACTACAGTGAAGCTTTTTTTTTTTTTTTTTTTTTTTTTTTTTTTCCCTATATCCTCGCTGAACATCGTCACCACTTAATGTGCAGTGAGACTTTACAGGAAATATACTTATTTTTCTACCGCCTCTCCATACTTCATTAGGACTCCCGGGGCGAAACAAGCATAGGAAGTGAGCACAAAAAGGAGCTGGGGAGGCTTAAAAGAAGCCACAAAACTAAATGAAGGGTAAAGATGAAAAGGGAAAGAAAAAGAGTGAGATAGTCTGGCTCCCCACCTAGTCTCTCTGTGTCTTTGAGGAAATCAGAGAAAAAGAAGATAGAGATAGAGGCGGCAAATTAGCCAGAAAAGTCACGGCAGGAGCTCCGCCACAGATGGACAAACATTCAGGTGAAGAAATTAATGAGACAGAAACCAGAGAAGAGCTTAAAAACACTTGACAGAAAGACTCAGTGAGCTGTACCGAGAGGAAAGTGGACCGAAAGAGAAAGTGGGAAGAAAAAACTCCCCAAAAGATTGTTGGAGCTGAGCTGTCATGTGTAATTTAGTTTCAAGCAAGTGCATCTCACCCAAAGGGAAGAGAGAGAAAGAGAAGGTGTGCAAGTGTGTGGGATGGTGGGATGGGCTGTGTACGATTCTGGGTGTGTTTTCTCGCCCCAAAACAAATTGAACAAGTCCAGCCTGATCAGCCTCTTTCTAATTCTGTTGCTCAGACAGGTTTGCACAAGCACACAGAAAAACACATCCTCACACGGCATCACCCAGCTTTACCTGTCTGTTTATTTGTGTTATTCATGTCTCTAAGACTCTTTTCAGTTGCCGCACGTGTCTGTGTTTAACTAGTCCTCATCAATATCCAGAACACATCCAGCGTATTATCTGCTCTGCTGGGTGTGTGTCGAAAACAACAGATGAGATCCGCCTCTGTTACTCATTTTGGAAAACTGGGTGAGGACATTTGTCAGTAACCTCGTGTCTCTTTCTGTCTCCCCTGTAGCTTTCAGTGGAATGAGTATACGGTGGAAGTGCGCATCAATGACTATCTGGACATCATCTGCCCTCACTACACCCACGACGAGGTGCCGTCGCATGCAGCTGAGCGTTATGTGCTGTACATGGTGGAGAGAGAGGACTACGAGGTGTGCAAGCCTCACTCCTTCGATCAGCTCCGCTGGGAGTGCTCGCGGCCCTTCGCTCCTCATGCTCCCGAAAAATTCTCGGAGAAGTTTCAACGCTTCACCCCCTTCACCCTGGGAAAGGAGTTCCGTCAGGGAGAGAGCTATTATTATATCTGTAAGTATCTTTAATGATATTTCTGCTCAGTCTTCTGTGGTTAGAGGAAGGTTCCTTGTGTTAAACTTTTCCCTCTGTCTCACTTTGTCAGCAAAGCCAATGCATCACCATGGGAAAGACTGTCTGCGGCTGAGAGTGGATGTAGTTGGACATAAAGGCTCTGGAAAGAATCACTATGACAAATCCAAAGCACGTGAAACAGAAAAAATCTTGGAAGGAGAAAAAGTGAATTTCCTTGCTACAGGAGGAGTTCACAACCCCTCTAACCGTCTCCCAGCAGGTGAGCATTCTTTAAAAAATAGATTCCAGACATAGAAAATAATCACAGCGGTGCTGTGACTAAGACCAGCTCAGCTGGGTGTGTTTACCATCCCTGAGTGATGAAATCCTGTCCTAACGGTCCTTCCCATCTCTTCTCTCAGATGACCCTGCTGCGATGGAGCCAAATGTCCAGAGGAGTGTCGGCAACTCTGCAGCACAGCTGATCTCTCGTTCACTTCTTTTTGCCCTGATCCCAGTCTTATTAGCCCTGATGCTACACTAAAGGCAGTGAAAGCTCCACAACAGAGACATTACTAACCCGATGCTGGTCACCGGGACGTGAACGATCAGAGATTCTTTTTATACAGACTTTTTTTATACGAGCATGGACAGTGTGTGTTGTTCAGCGTGCGCTTGATGTGGTTTTTGTGTGTGTGAATGTGGAGCGTGGATCGCTCCAAAATAAAAAAGAGGACCTCAGAGACTTTTTTTTTTTACTTTATTTTGAGGATTGAAATTCTCACTTATGACCATTTAAGCTGAACATTTTTGTTTTTTCATTATGAACGAAGTCGCAAACAGAACGATCCAAATGCTTTGTTATAAATCGACGGCAGCAAGATTACATTATCCTCACTGTCACGTGTCAACACATTTTCATAGCACTGGTACAGCTGTGCGTTTCATTAGTGAACTCTCTTTTTCTTCCTCTACATGTAGAGAAACTATTGATATTGTGTATTGTTGTCGGCAGCTGCCACAATATGTAGGATAATGTAGGATATTTGCCATGTTGTGTTGCACTCAACTCCTCGTTATAATGCTCCACATTTCTAAAGTTATCTGACATGTTATCAGTGGTAACGCAACCTGAGAAAACAGATGCTCTAACGGTGCAGCAGTGGTTCTCGCCCCGATTTCTGGCTTTTAGTGATGTCTATTGGTGCTCATGCTGATGAAATCTTTTCATGTAACCACGATTAAAAATGTATTCCAAGAACCTAAAGATATGCATATACTAAAAAAAAAAAGATGCAGTGATATTTATGTTTTTGTTAAGTCCTCATCTGTCAATTACACGGTTTCATGTGATGTTGTGAGCCAATGTTGAGAGCCACTGAACAAAACAAAGACAAACTCAGCATCTTCAGCACTTATTCACTCATTTCTATTGTTTCGACTGTATCATGGTACACTGGCTGATGTTTGCAGATGTTGCCCCACTCGCACTTCCTGAAACCTCAAACTGAAGGTATCTCCCAGAATACATTTTTTTTGTCTTTTTTTTTTTTTTTGCTTGTGTCATTTTGTAAATGTTTATATGTACATTTGTACATACAGAAAACTATATGAAACTGTTTTAAGATGTGAAAAATCTTTAGTGAAATAAAAATGTGATGTAATCCAAAAAGAAGAAAAAGATCTGTCTGTTTTTTATCATAACTTATTTTGGATCTTGATAACCCGCTGAGATCATCGAGATTTGGATGGATGACACAATATTTTGGCAGAGCCATCTATCCTCTGTCCGTCTCCACATTTCCACCCCCATGTCTTTCCCAGCCTCTCGTCTCTGCCCTCTCCTGCTTTCATCTCCTCTGATACAACATACCCGGGCTTAGATTTCAGACTCAAAACCAAACATGGACTAAGAGGGGGACAAAAAAAACACCCAAGAACCCAGAGAGAGGGAGGCCCACAAGCGAACTGACAGCTGGGTGTGAAAGTGTCACTCTCACCTCCTTGCTCATACTCTTTCACTCTTTTTTTGCCCTGTTTTTGCCCTTTCTTTTTCTTCTCTGAACATCGCCTTTTGAGGAAAAGCTGAACATCCGTCCACACAGCTGTATGTTGGAATGAGAAGAAAACAAACCTCAGAGCTGACTGAAAACTGTCAAAACTCACCGTTCCTTGTAAAACCGCACAACATACACACTCAAAATCAGAACATTAGAACTGAGCTGTTTGCTTTTCCGTGATAACGTCATAGCTTAAATTCAATGCAGATGATCACAGAGTCTCAGGTATCTTGTGCAATGCTGCACCCACAAATGTGTACAGTAGGATAAAGCAGGACATCATTCAACTGTGCCTGATGGGATGGATTAAATATGGTAGTCTCCACCGCTTTGATGTCTCGGTTCAACATTATGTCAGGCATTATGTGAAAAAGTAAATGTATGCTTTATAATACAAAAAATGTTCCTTTAGCTGTGCAAATACCATAAACCAAAAGTGAGCTTTCAGATTAGTTCGAGGACAAGCTTTTACAAACATGGCATAAAACTGTAGAAACATCATTTTAAGGTTTTATTCCAGTGCAGTAAATCTGAGTATCGCAGTAAAGTCAATGAAAATTCTACTAAAATACAATACTTGAAGTTTAAAATTGTGATTTACTACATATGACAAGAAGTTTTTGAAATATAAATCATTTGGGCACTTAATTACATTTACATGTACAACTACTCATTAACACATTTAGGCAAGGTGACATGCTAAAGTTCAAACTGAGCATCAGGTCTGAGTATTTCACAAACTGCTGATCTACTGGGATTTTCCCACATAAGGTTCACAGACAAAGGTCCAAAAATTAAAAAAAAAACCAAACAAACCATTGAACAGCAGCACAAGAGGTCAGAGAAGAATGGACAGACAGGAAGGCAACAGTAACACAAATAATCACTTGTTACACCCAATATGCAGAAGAGCATCTCTAATTGCACAACACATCAAGTCTTGAAGCAGATGGGCTACAGCAGCAGAAGACCGCACAGGGTGCCACTCCTGTCAGCTAAGAACAGGAAACTGAGGCTAAACTTTGCACATTCTCACCAGAATAGGATGACAAAAGACTGGAAAAATATTGCCGGGGCCGATGTGTCTCAATTTCTGCTACAACATTTGGGTAGTAGAGTCAGAATGTGGCATAAACAAGACGAAAGCATGGATTAATCCCACCTCGTATCACTGATTCAGGGTGCTGGTGGAGGTGTAATGATGTGAGGGGTATTTCTTGGCATATTTTGGGCTCCCTAGAGCTTTCCAGAGTATCACTGCTGATCACATCCATTCCTTTGGGACCACAGTGTGCCCATCTTCTGATGGCTGCTTCCAGCAGAACAATGCACCATGTTAGAAAGCTGAAATGATCTAACACTGGTTTCTTGACCATGACAGTGAGCTCACTGCATTCAAATGGCCTCCACAGTTAAGCCAATAAACGACCTCTGGGATGTGGTGGAACAGGGCATTCACATCATGGATGTGTTGCCAACAAATATGGAGCATTGTGGGATGCTATCATGCCAAAGTGGAGCAAATTTCCAGGATCTTGTTGAATCTATGCCATGAAGAATTTTGCAGCTCTGAATAGAAAAGAGGCAATTTTTTACCAAAGTGACCAGTGAGTGTATTTTACCATCTTTCTTGTCCAAAACTTTAGCTCTTATTTTATGCTTTATCTAATACAAAAGGTCATTAACTTTCACTTAATAAAGGCAGACACGTAAACAGCTTCACTGGCACAACACTCGAAGGAGTCTGAACAGCTCCGATAAAAAACACTGTCACAAAAAGAAAAGGGATTGCAATTTAATAACAAAAAGATCAACCATAAATCAGAAAAAGAAAATTCTTCTAAATCAATATAGCAATGACCTTCAAGTGAAGAAAAATGTGTGAAAAGACTAAATGTCAAACAGATGCAAAGCTAAAACTAAAAGCTAAAGACTAAAGAAGAAGGGTGAAAATTATACACCAGAGACTGCTGAGAAAGGTCAAGTTTTGAAATGTCTAGAGTGACAAAGCAGCTCGGCTCTGACAGCTGTACACAGGAGGGAGCAGTCAGGTGACGATGGGGGAGTGGGCGAGGCGGGGTGGTTGGGCAAGAAGGGTCAAAGAAAAGTTAATGAGCAAACTTTAGATGATTCGTATTAAATTTACCCCGAGAGACGAACAATAAGTGAAAGTTTTAATGCACAACTTTTAAATATGAATCTTAATTCTTGGATGTAATACCCATGAAATGACACCCAGCACGCTGACTAGTTGAAAAATGATGCATATGAGATAAAATTAATCAAATAACACTGGTGCACCCCAGTGGAGTGCATAATTAATTTTTCAGTTTAAACAGTGAAATCATCTCATTTTGAAAGTATAAAATCCAGCATATTTGCCTGGATCCACACACTGACTGTTCTGTGTGATATCAAGCTACAAGCATGTGATATGGGATTGGAACAATGATGTAATGATGAGACGCTTTTTTTCTCCTCCTTCTTCTTATCATAGGCTAATAGTTGGGTTTTCTTTTTTGACTGTGCTACTGGAATACAGGGTGAAAAACAAATGTGTGATTCACAGAAAGGAGAAACTGGAAAGAAAGACTGATGCATTATGTGAAGCAGTGGAAAAGCTTGCCTTATTTTCCTATTCTGTGCATCAGCCTAGTGTTATACTTCCACAAGGTGAGATATAACAAAAAATGAAAACATCAAATTGCTCCCAGTGTGATCTTTTCATTTGGAGAACCCGTATCTTCAGCGTCCCTTTAATAACTACTGTACGAATGCTTGATGATTTTTCTGGGATGTTGAAAGCTTGTAAAAGTGGGTGCACGATTTGTACTGTTCCAGTTATAATGTTCTGTTTATGGTGTGAAACCTGACATCTAATACAGCTTTTTAAAGAGTCTTGTCATGGTTTCCAGACCCAAAGAGGACAAACATCTAAGATTTCCTAATCTTGAGTTTAATACTGTCTGATAATAATCTTAGTGTCTGTAATAGGCTCAAATATCTTGGACATCTTATTACAGATCAAATGACGGGTATTGATATTGCACAAGAAAAACCCCCACTTATCAAATTTAAGACTTTAATAAACCACAATTATCAGCTGTCGAGACAATTTTCACATTTTAAAGACTTTTTATTTATTTCTTTTTTTGTGCTTATTTTACTTGATCTTTGTTTTTACTTTGTGACTTTGCGGGTCAACATGCTGGAAGCAGCCATCAGAAGATGGGTTCACTGTAGTCATGAAGGGATGGAGATGCTCAGCAATAATACTCACGTAGCTGCGGTGCTTAAACAAAGCTCAGATGTTAGTAAGGGTGTTCTGGCAAAGAAATGTCTCCACACCATTACACCAGCAGCAGCAGCATGAACCAATGATATAAGGCTGGCAGGATCCATGCTTGCAAGCTGTTGACGCCAGATTCTGACCCTATCCTCTGGAAATTGCAGCAGAAATCAAAACTCATCAGAGCAGACAACATTTTCCAATCGTCTGTTGCCCAATTTTGGTGAACCCATGTGAACTGTACTCTCTGTTGTCTGTTCTTAGGTGTGGCACCTGGTGTAGACTTCTGCTGCTGAAGCTTATACGCTTGAAAGTTTGACGTTTGTGTATTTAGAGATTTAGACCTGCTTTTCTGCTCTCCTATCAGCTTCTCTGTAAACCCTACTGATGGTTGTGTGGTCAAATTCTAGCAGATCAGACAAGTCACCTACAAAAGTTTTATGTTCAAAAACTTGAACATCACACTTAAATCATCCGCCCCTCCCATTCTGATGCTCACTTTGAACTTCCGCAGGTCTTGGCCGTGTCTACATGCATACATGCATTCATCCAAAGCCAATTACAGACCCACAGAAGACATCCATCCCATCCATTCGCTTCCGCTTGTCCTTTTCAGGGTCGCGGGGGGCGCTGGAGCCTATCCCAGCTGTCATAGGGCGAGAGGCGGGGTACACCCTGGACAGGTCGCCAGTCTGTCGCAGGGCTAACACACAGGGACAGACAACCATTCACACTCACATTCACTCGCACATTCACACCTAGTGACAATTTGGATTATCCAATTAACCTATCCCCACAAGCTGCATGTCTTTGGACGGTGGGAGGAAGCCGGAGTACCCGGAGGGAACCCACGCAAACACGGGGAGAACATGCAAACTCCACACAGAAAGACCCCGGCCTGATGGTGGAATTGAACTCAGGACCTTCTTGCTGTGCGGCAACAGTGCTAACCACCGTGCTGCCCCCACAGAAGACATATAAAGTTAAATGCGTGTGTAAAATCGGAGCCTTCCGGGTCGGGAAATACTGAATGTTTTCATGCTCGCTGACTGCTGAAAAGCTTTGAATAAACTGTACGAGTGCCATGAGCTTTCCCACATCCGTGTCCCTCTGGCAGTCACTCGTAAAATTCTTGCAACGTAATTACGTCCAGCGCTACGTTCCTTATCGTTTCAGCACCCTATTGGACCAGCCCTTTGAGCCTATAGCCAATCAGAGGACAGGAACCAGGAGGGCACTGATTGCAAATACGGAAATACAGTGAGAGCATCCGCGTCGTTATATTTACCTTTCATCTCAGGCAGTTTAAGAGTTTGTGATTAAAAGGAGACTGTGCACAAAGCACGTATTTTTCCCCCGCTCTATGGATTTGTTGTCGCTTCTGTCATGGGCCTGCATCGTGTTCACAGTCGGGATGTTCTCGACTGGACTGTAAGTTTAAATGATCGTTAATTGCATGCATCTATGTTTTATCTTACTTCCTGCTCTAACTTTGTAAGGATGGGAGAAAGTACGAAGAAAGCAAGATCCCACTGAGACAGGATGGAGATTTTCTGAACTGCTTGCACTTGGTAGCATCACAACAACTTTATAGTGAAGGAATGCGAGAAAGTACTAACACTGAACATGGAGTTATTGGTTTAAATTGCTATTAGCATCTCCAGCCTATTCTTTTGTTTTTTATTCTTTCTGTGTGTGTGTATGTGCATGCGTGTGTGTGTGTGTGTGTTTCTAGGACCGACCTGAAAAAGATGCGAGAATCCAAAAGTACAGACAATATCCAGTTTCTCCCTTTCCTCACCACGTGCCTCAAGTGAGTTTCTCTTTCCGCTTTTGCATAATTCACTGTGATGCATCATCACTAATGTTCCTGTTGTTTCTATAGTAACCTTGGTTGGATGTATTATGGGATTCTGAAGAGAGATCAGACGATTATCCTGGTCAACATCATTGGTGCTCTTCTCCAGATACTTTACATCATCATGTACTTCCGCTACACGAAGCAGAGGGTCAGCATAGTCAGACCTGTCATAAAGCGCTCTCCTTACTTGCAGCTGGATCTTTAATTTATCTGTCTCTGTATTTGTTGGTTTCAGAGGTTAGTGTCCTCCCAGACCCTTGCAGCAGGGATTGTACTGATCTGCGGTTGGCTCTACTTCACCATGTTTCTTACTGATGGAGACATTCGTCTCAGCCAGCTGGGACTCACCTGCAGCGTGGTCACCGTCAGCATGTACCTGTCACCGCTCACCGACCTGGTACAATTCACACCACAGACAAACACAACATACAGGCAGCGTGTAGAACGTCGCCTGTGTTTGTTTTCTCTCACTGAACTGAATAATATTTCAGAACATGATCTGGAAATCAGTTACATTTGGATGATAGTACCTAAAAACTCGCCTTAATGAGTTTTATATTGTAAAGGTAAAACTTTTAGTAGTAGAGAGAAAATCCTGCTAACAACAGCAAGGGTGTGGAGGAAGAACTGTCTTTTTAACAGGAAGACATCACACAGCAAGCGAGTCGATTTGCACAATACTGCGAATCGCTTCCTATGTTGATGCAGCTTAAGGGCTCCAGCCCTAATTATAATCTTTATCAAAAAGTGAAGTTTATTTTTATTTTTAGCACATTTAAAAACAACAAAAGTGCTTTACGAATAAAGTAATCAAATTGGATACAACCGAGTTAATGACACAGTTAAAAAAAGGAAACCCGAATTTAAAAGAAACACATTTAAAAGTACTCAGAACTCATTTTGATTTAAAAGCCAAACAATTTCTTTTTTAAAAAAGGAAAGTTTAATCTTAAAGGTAAAGAGGGTGTCTGTCTCCTCAACCCAAACTGTGAGCTGATTCCACAGAAGAGCATCTTAAAAGCTGAGGAATCTGTCTCCCATTCTACTTTTAAATGCTCCAGGAACCCGGCTGGTTTAGCTCAGTGCATTGAGGCAAGGCGAGGCAAGTTTATTTGTATAGCACAATTCAACAACAAGGTGATCCAAAGTGCTTTACAGAGACATTAGAAACAAAAACAAATAAAAAGCATGATTTAAAATTGATTAAAACAAGCAAACAAACAAACTAACTAATTAACAAACAAACAAACAAACAAAACAGTATATAAAATCAAAAGAGATAAAATCAGAACAGTAGATAAAATCATTAGTTAAAATGTAAGTTTTGAAATTTAAGCTTAAGTGTGGATTTGGTGTTTTATTCAAATGCAGCTGAGAACAGGTAGAGCAGGCAACCCATACGGCTGAGAGCGGTCAGCCTGGGTTCAAGTCCGACCCGCGGCCGCATGTCTCTCCTCTTCTCGCTGTCCTTTCTTCACTGCACTGAAGAAGGCCAAAAAAAGTATTTAAAAAATGCCCCAGGAACCACAAGTAAGCTAGCAGTCTGTGAGGAAGATATGATGAGGCTTGATCATTTAGATGGCATTTTAATTAAACTTTGGATTCAACACGGAGCTGCTGAAAAACATATAACATTTTTCACTTTACTCATAGCAATATTGCAAAGACTAAAGAAAGCAATGTTATTTGTTTAACGTACATGGTATTTGTTTAATGTGCACGGTTGAAGGCAATGTCCTGGTAAGAAATGACTCTAAGATTCCTCACAGTGTTACTACAGGCCAAAGTAAAGCCATCCAGAGCTTAGTGTGAAACCTCAGCGTTTTTCAAATGAAGTAGAATCAGAAAATGACTTGCCAAAAATATTTATAAAAACTAGTGTGCATATGGGGATAATTAATAGCATACCAAACGGATACTATTTTTGTTCAGTTAATGAAGTCAGTTTGCAGTTTGCTGCTTCATTTCCAGTAAATGGTGATGGGCTTAGCTGGTAAATGTTTTTTGGTTTTGTTTTCACTTTTGTTTTGTTTTGGTTTTCCATCCTTTCCAGTTTAGCCTGTCCTGTATGTTACTACATAATTCTCATATCCATTAATTAAATTTTTCAGGACATAATAAAAACACTAGATTGGGGGGAAATTAATTTTTGCTAAAAGCCATATGAGAAACTGGGACTGCTGTATAGGGCTGCACCAATAAGCTTATAAAGATATACAATTAGTATTGAGTTCAAATTTTGGACCCCTCAAAAACAGTCCCAGTTTCTGTTGGGAAAATTAATTCCCTTCCTCTGCACTATATAAAGTCAGCCACTGGGGGCAAAAGTCATTTTGTAAAGTAATTGTTTTTAATCTCCCCACAAACTCTGAGGTCCTCGAGGAGCCCAGAAATGGGACTGGCTATGAGTCTTAAAAGATTTACATATGCCGATCTTACACATGCACGGCACCTGTGAGCTTTCTTAGAACTTACCCAAAGGAGATTCTTGTGATAATGCAAAACCCAGCAGAGTCTGATCAGGTGTTAAACAGTATTTAATCTGCCAGGATCAAAGTCCACGTAACATCTGTTTTCACTGATATGAGAGTCAGTGTCATGTGCTCTGCCTTCTGCACACTCTACCCAGGCAGTACCCTAAATCAAACTGAATATTTACAACAGTGAAGAAGTGTCTCTGTGGTGTCATTATTAACACATTTGGCTAACACGTGAAAGAGCTAAGCCATCAAAGCCTCAGTGGGGGCATCAGTAAGACTTGTATTATGATACAGCATAGCAGATTACGATGAACACCTATCTAAAAACTGGTGCCGTGTCTCCTGATGATACACCCAAGGGGCAGCATTTAAAGGCTAAAGAAGGTTAGTCCCAGGATCGAGCCATGTGGTGTGCCACAGCTATTATAATAATTCTCGTTCAGAGCAACAACAATATCTCTATCCAAACTACTGAAGAACATTTGCACATAAGTCCAGACGTTCCTGTGCTACATGAGAACATCTCAACAATTGGGTGTTACACTAAAAACAGTCATTTGACAGGTGGTTGGATTCAAAAGGACTTTCCTTCAACCAGAGGCATCAGAAAAGTAGATCTTTAATAGCATATATTGTGTGCGCTTTACTGCACACCTCCCCCCTCAACTAAAAGTTAGTAGATGAAAAGTGTCGTAATCAACGAAGTGTTTGATTGGTCGGTCGACCTCCACAGTGAACTCAGAATGATGACACTCGCTCGCACATGGACAGTGTCAGTTTCATGTCTTGTGCCTGCAGTTAATAGATTAGAAATGTCAGGCAGGAAATCTAAAGGGTTGAGAGGGTAAAGAACAGCCCCACGAAGCAAATACTCCTCTACTACGTGCCAACCTCAAACAGCATAGTATACTATTTGAAACTTGAAACTCCACTAGTAGCGGACTCCTTGGTGGTTGTTGCTGCTCATTCAGAATCATTATTGCTTTTTCCATTAACAGGCAGCCCACACAGTGCTTGCCCTTGTACAATTCATATATTATAGGCTTGTTAGTGTGGTCATATTTTTCTGTAATGTAGCACAGCATTAATAGTGTTACATTGTTTCTTATTCTTTGAACTCAAATTATTTGTGAGTCACTTCAAACATTTATCTAAAAGATTCTATTGAACCTAACCTTGCAGCAGCGAGTTAAATAATCAGTTGAACTAATGGCTGCTACTAGGAAGATTTTTGTTTGGGTAAACCTTTTTGCAATATAGACTTACTGGACAATTTATTAGGTACCCCTTGCTACTTTTCCCTTTAGAACTGCCTTAATTCTTCATGGTATAGATTCAACAGGGTGCTGGAAATACTCCTCTGAGACCTTTCTCCATATTGACATGTTAGCATCACACAGTTGCTGCAGATTTGTTGGTTTCACATCTGTGATGTACTATTGGTTTGAGATCTGGTGACTGTGAGTACAGTGAACTCATTGTCATCTTTAAGAAAGCAATTTGAGATGATTTAAACTTTGTGGCATGGGGTGTTATACTGCTGGAAGCAGCCATGGGCACACTGTGATCATAAAGGTGGTCAGCAACAATACTCAGGCAGGCTGTGGCGATTAAATCCTTAATTGATTCCAAGGTGGCCAGAGGGTACAAGAAAGTCCCCTACACTGTTATACCCCCACCAGCTTGAACCTTTGACATAAGGTTCGACATGTTTTACATTTAAAGATATTCTTCTGCGTGCCTTGGTTGTAATGGGTGTTTCCTTCTTATCAGCCCAAATCAGTCTGTCCATTCTCCTGACATCAACAAGGCACTCAGAGAAAATATCCAGTCAGCAGGGATTTTCTTTCTCATACCATTCAAGCCTTAGAGATGGTTGTTTGGGAAAATCCAAGGAGATCAGCAGAGTCTGAAATATTCAGACCACCCTGTCTGGCACCAACAACCATGCCATATTCAAAGTCACTTAAATCACCTTTCTTCCCCACTGTGATGCTCAGTTTGAACTTCAGCAGTCATGTTGATAATGTCTGCGTGGGTAAATACACCGAGTTGCTACGATATGATTGGTTGGTTAGATGTTTGCGTTAATAAGCATTTATATAGATGTATCTAATATAGTGGCAGGTGATTGTGTACATGCATTACAGTTCATAGTACCCTCACTGTATTCATGATAACACTGATTGTGTTTAGTATCTACAATAGGAACCTCATATCTTCTCATTTCCTGAACGTGTTCCTCGTTGAACCCACTGCACCGGCAGCAGCTGCTCACTTTAATTCATCTGCTCACATCATCTCAGTCTGCATGTTCAGCTATGCAGTGAAGGGATAAATCCCCTGTTCTCACTCTTTCCTTTTGTCACTGTATTTGATCTTCTGGTTCCGTCTTCTATCCTGTTCGTCTCCTTCCCTCCATCTGCCTCACAGCACCGAATGACCCCCAGTCAGCTTCCTGCCTTTCTTTCCCTCATCTGTCTTCCTGTTATTCCCAGTTTCTGTCTTGTGTGTTCCCTGGCCCTTTGGTTCCATTATGTTTTCTGCTATATATGCATATATAAAATGATGTAGGCACTGCACAAATTACTTAAAATCCAAAGCTGCCTGCTTAAAGATCATTTTTGTTTTTTTAAATTACAGGTTGGGAATGTGGTGAAATTTCTAAGCCAAAATTGAATAAAAAAAAAACTCCAACAAGCAGCCAGATAATGTATACTTTAAACTAACCCAGAGGACAACTAAATATGTTGTCAAAGTAAAACAAAGCTATAAATGTAAATTTACTGCCTAAGCTCTTAATTTAAAACACTCATAGGTTTCCTTTGCCCTGAGTTATCAACACTTTAGTTAAGTTCTCTTTCGGGTTTCGGTACCTTCAAATAAAATGGAGTACAGTGTGTCATCTGACCACTTTAGAAGTACCCAGTGTTTATATCACTTCCAAATGGCCCCTTTTAAAAGCAGCATGAAGAGTCTGCCAGTCATAAAGTGGCGCAAGACACAATAGTTAAAATGTGGGCAAAGCAGTGCACACTTACTCCTTCCGGCATTGGAAGTGTGTGACAATGTAGCTGTGGGAACGTCTATAGAGAGCACTTTTGAAGAGGCATGCTGGTGTGTTGATATTTGAATAGAGTAATTCTCTCTCTCAGGGGTCATCACTGAAGGCACCTTTCATGTAGCAGTTGGTAATTCGATCCCTTGTAAATATTAAAAACTGTAATAATCCAGCTTTGAAGTGTATGTTAATGGCATCCCTCCTCCTCTCTGCCTTTGCAGGTAGAGATCGTGCGTAGTGGTAACGTGCAGTGCTTGTCCTTCCCTCTGACTGTAGCCACCTTCTTCACTTCAACCTCCTGGGTCTTCTACGGCCTTCAGCTGAGCGACTACTATATTGTGGTAAGACATCATGAATACGCACTTGGATACCTGTAAGCTCAGCTGTCAGTGTTGTGTGAGGATTGAAGCGATAACATGTTTTTTTTTTCTTCTTCTTCCTTGTTTTGCTTGTTTTCCAGGTTCCAAACACACCGGGTATTTTCACTAGCCTCATCAGATTTTATCTATTTTGGAAATTTGCGTCAGTCAATCAAGGTTCGCCTTCCTACAAACCCGTGCACATATGATGTTGACAGTTGAAAAATTCATCTTCACGGATGGACGGTTGGCAACAAAGCTTTAGAGTTACATGTTGGAACAAACTCAGCGAGTGACTCGACGTGTAAAGTGTTTTGTTTACTTTTTGGGGGGGAAGAATAATGTGGACTTTTACTCAGCTGAGAGTAAATTTCACGATGTCTTTAATATGATTCAACTGTTACTGTTCTGCGGATAGTTGTTAGACATGTTACTACGTGTCTCTCTCTGTGTCTCTCTCTGTGTCTCTAAGTGCCTTCTTTTAGGTAATGTTTGCCATTAAAGATTTATGTGAATTTTTAGAGGTTAAAAACGTATATATTGTACAGTGGTTAGCACTGTTGCCTCACAGCAGAGAGGTGCTGGTTTGGATGCACTGGCAAGCTGGGGCCTTTCTTGTGGAGTTGATCTTTGGGTGCTCTGGCCTGTTTCCTTCCACAGTCCAGAGATGCACTCATTTGTTTAACTGGGGATTCTAAATTGGCGATAGGTGTGAATGTTTAGTGGGATTTATACCTCTGATTTAAATCTACTCCATAACGTCATAATCACAAATTCTTCTTAAACCCTGCACCCTAACCAATGTGCACCTCCCTAGAAATGTAATGTAAAATGTGATGCCAATTATTGAACCAACTGGAAGAGAATGGATAAGCTCAAAACTAAAAGTTTACTGCCAACTAGTGTCTTGGAGGTGAAATTGCAGACTTCTGCAGGCACACTACACAGAAGTACGAATGCTAACAGCAGCGTTAGCCAATTGCTTAGGCTATGCTGTTTTATGTTTTAGACTCTGAAGTATAAATTAAGCTTTTTCCCTGCGATAGACTGGCGACCTCTTCAGGGTGTACCTCATCTCTCACATATGACAGTCTCCAGCTTCCCTGAAAGCCTGAATGGATATATAACAGCACATGCAGTTTGTTACAGTTATATTTAAAAAAAGGGAAAATATTGTAAAGGAAGAAATTTATGTCCATTTTCTGCTGGACAAACAATGTGTTTTATCATTAAATAATGAAAGGTGCCATATCAATAAATTTTTTTTACCGTAACTGTCACTGTCTGCTGTTTTTTCTCCTTGCTGAGGCTGTACTTGACCCTTTGAAGTAGAGGAATTTGTGCTTTAGTTTGGAGGTTTTGTTTTGGGTTCAGTAACGAGCTTTCATGCATGTGACGAGGTAAGTGTGTATGATTGGAGTGGCAGTGCAGGAGAGACAAAAGCCTGTTTGATGGTGCAGCAGTGCGAATGAGCTTGTTTGTGTGAGCCTGTTGATTTAGTGAGGGCAGCGGTGGGAAAGGCTATGGCAGAGATTCTCATCCTCAGTGTGTGTGTATGTGTGTGTGTGCATGAATGCTACTTGGACCGCTCTTCCTGAGCTCAAAGAGCTTGCCCCTGACAGAGAACACACATGCACAACAACAAGACAGTATTGTGTTGGAAGCTGAGTGTTATGTAGAGGCAAAGAGAAGACTGGAGGTGGGAGATAAATGAGATATACTTGAAAGAAACGTGGGGGAAATATAAGCAGCAGGTGAAAAAGCAACAAGAAAGGATGTATAAATGAGATGGAGGTAGTAAAGTGTGGGAAAAGAATAAAGGAATTTCACGGATAAATTTAGGTTTGGCTTCTAATAGGTTGTAATTATGTAGCACAGTTCTTTAAGTATTGTTTGCTAGTATTTCATGGAGAGACACAATAAGGACATGTGCATAGAGTGTCTTTACCCCTCCATCAGAGCTCTGATTTCCTTTTTTTAAGTCCAGTTTTGACCTTTATGAATCAATTTGGTCTTTGTATCGTATTGTCTGTCGGATCTCTATCTAGGAATTCAGTTTTTCTTGTTTTCGTTTCCCTAATGCAATCGATACACAACTAAAGATAACAGCACACATTCTCAGACAGTCTCTCCAAAACATTCATGGTGCTGTTATTGATTGCACATGCAAAAGGTGGCAGAATTAGTTTTGTAGAGAATAAGAAAACAGGTTGAAGGTGAAGTTAATAACCTCCCTATTTTCTCACATCTGTACATTTGGCTAAATGCTCAGTAATGTGACTGTTGCAGAAATGACCTGATACATAACGCCCCCTCACTGCTGTGGGACCACTCGCTAAGAAGCTCTTAAATAAATGCTTTATCACGATAAGTAATTTAACCTGTGGTCAGGAACAATTACGTAAATAAAGTAAATACAATTTTATTCAAGATAAAAATAATATTCCAGTGCTTTACAATGAAATGCTAAAATAAAGACAGAAAAAAAGTCTCCTTTCATCCTCAGCCTTGTATTTTGCACAGCCAGCAGGTCCTGATCACATGACCTCAGGGATCTGCTTTGAATGCATTGATGTAAAAGTTCACTGATGTAAACTGATGCTTGTCCATGCTTAGCTCTAGAAGTCAAAAGTGAATCTGGAACCAGGATCTCACAACAGTGTGATTCGAGTGTTCATTACTTTAGGCACAAATCTCTTTAGGAGACAAAAACATTTGACTTATTTGTTTTTATTTATATTAAAATAGCATAATAATCTATGCAAGATTTGTAACTTAGAAACATCTTAGGCCTTTAAAGAAACACATAACGTTCACGTAAACGAGAACGAACATCTTGTAGATTTGGTGGAACTATGCTTTTTTTTTTTTTTTTCATTTCATTGCAGTCCACTAAACTTTAAAAAAGTCTTCTTCAATATGTAGCAATTCCATGAATGTCAATACATGTTAAAATATACAACTTTACAGTATTAAAAAAGTCCTTGTTAGATTTTCTCTCACTTTATAACAGCTCTGAGGTGGTGTAACCACATCAAGTGTGCTAGGCCCCACTATCACTAACTATATTTCTTCATCCTGTCTGTGCTGTTCTTGCCTTTAACAGTCTAAAAACAGTTTGAGCGTCAGGTATGCTGAGTAGAATTTTACATTAGCTGTACATTAAACCCGTAATGTTTTAATGACCAAGCTTAGTGGCATTTGTAGCAGCAGCCTAAACGCCAATAATGAGCCCCTAAAATATGAATGTGAATTAATAAATATACATCTACTGGTTGACGACACGTTGACTCTGTCTGTCTTCTGTGTAGGCAATCAAACAACGAACACTTAAAGCTCAACAAATCTTAAAGTCACTCAAATTCATCTTATGCTGTGAAACCTTTCAGATCTACAGTGGTTTCCAGTCCTGTCCAAGGTGGACAAAGAAAACCTTCAACATGCAGAAGGTATATAAAACAGTTTGTGTGTCCAAAACATGCCAAAGGATAAACCAAGTTCATCCACTGGCAATCTTGAGTGTATGATGATGTATAATTGATCTGTTTAAAGCAATCCATTCGTTGCCATCCCTAAAGTCAAGCTGTTAGAGCTTTTTACTTGTGTGGTAAATTATAAAAACATTATTTTAAAGGAAACCTGTGACAGGATACTGCAGACGAGTGACTCAGAGTTGAACAATAAGTCGGAGTTTTGTGAGTAGAAATTAGTCATGAAGGTTGAAAGGGAAAAAGGAGTATCTTGAGAAACACTAAATGATGAGTCGTGGAGAAGACAAGGCAATACTGGAAGCTGGAATCATGCTTCTGTATAAAACAGATAGACATCAATAAGACGAAGAAAACAATGGTTGGAGTCAGACTGGCCAGACACACCCCTAATTAGAAACCGTGGCTGTGTTGTGAAGGGACAACGTGTTAAGTGCGAGGCAGGAAATCAAAACACAGACCTCACGCTGATGAGTACACGTCTTTGGTCGGCAGCCAAGTAGTAAAATGAGCTCTATCTTGTGTACATGAGCGCGTTTGTGTGTGTGGTGTAGTAGCGTTGATGAGGAGGGGGTGAGGAGCTGAACAATGAGTACGACTCACAAACAGGATCCCTCTGTTTCCTGTCACAGAGACTGTCTCCTTAAACAACACACACAAGCTGACTCTTGTACTTTTGCCCATGTCCTTTTAAACATAGGCGTATACGCATTGTATATACAGCAACTACAGCATGTTGTGTCTTACACAGACACTCCCACAGCCTCTCCTTCGCAAACACCATGTGTGCATTCAGATGTCTATTTTTGTCGTTACGGGCAAATTTTGATCCGTGGGTTTTGTTTCCCCCGTAATTACACACAACAAAGTCTTTGCTAACATGCAGTCAGCAACCAAACAGTGTGCACACTCAGCATATAAACACACACACACACAAGGCATACACACAGCACACTGGGAGGTAGTCAGCAGCTTGTGCACTTTCTGCCATCAGTAAAAGCACACCTGTCCCAGCTGCTGTTTTGAAGGGAAGAAGAGGGGAAAAGGAATGTGCTTCTCTCAGTTTTCCTGTGAGCCCCTCACCCTTCCCAACCATCTCTGTTATCCTCCTCCCTTTACTTGTTTATCCAATTATTCTCATGGTCAGCTGCTGTTCTTCCTTTTCTTCTCAATGCTGGCATCTTTTTTTTCTGTCCTCATCTTCATTGTGTGTTTTCCTCTGTCTTTTGCCTCATTGTTTTTCTTACTCACATCTTTGCATTCTTTTGCAGTTTCCCTCCTGCTTTGCATTACACGCCTCGAAATTGTCTCCGTGGCCCCGTGCTCAGATCATCTGCAGTGAAAGTCAGTTCCATGAATCTGACAGTCAAAGATTTATATAGGTTATATAAGCAGAGCAGAAAGGATAAGACTACAAAGAAAAAAAGATGCTGTTGCATTTTCATGCAACAGATCTCATTGACTGGCAGAAGACAACTATAAAATTCACCCGGTTACCAATTATACTGAAACTGTCAGTTACAGTGTTTTTATTGGTGTGCGTGTATATGCCTGCTTTTCCCTTTCTGTACAGTTGTTGGTATAGGTATTTATGATGAGCCATGTGCAGCAAGTGGTTTTCTGTTCCTAATTTTACCAGCGTCTCCACCTTGACTTTATAATCAGCGTTTTCTCCTCAGAGCCTGGAGGCTGCACAGCTGAAGAACCTAAAATGCCCACATTGTAGGTTGCACACAGAGACCACCTTCCTCCTTCTCTCTCTTTATCTCACACACACACACACACACACACACACACACACACACGCACACACACACACACACACACACACACACACACACACACACACACACACACACACACACACACACACACACATGCACACACAGACTAACATGCCAAATGTGACTCCTAAGCTCTTTCACTGTTTCCAGCAGCTGCTGAAAGACATTTGCTCTGTACCTTGAAGATTAACAGGGAGAACCTCCGGTGTGTCTTAAGGGTTTGAGTGTAGTTCGGCGTGTTCTGTCTCCCAGATTGTTTTTCTTCCTCCTTCTTCCTCCTCCTCCTCCTCCTCTCCCTCTTGCTTCTGTCGCCCTTCAAAATTTGAGCCGGGAGTGAAGTGATATGTGACAGCTAGTCATTAAGCTGTCAGAGGAGAGCCCATGGACCAAAACCCTGTCAGCATGGATGAACATACACATTTCACCTTTGATATAAATCATTTGTCAGGTATCCTCTTGTTTTACTGCCAGAACATATCTGAGACTCCCCAGCTGTGCTTGACAGCAGTGGACCCAACAACAGAGGCATTAGATGTCTTAGGCACAACATTTAATTTAAGTCGTTCCTTTGGTGGTTTTATAACTTATGTACGTGTTTTTATTTCTTTGTAAAACATGACTCATACTGTACACCGGATATGAAGAAACAGGTGAGATTTTCTGAAGAAAAACAAGCCGAGCAGGTGGTATAGAACATTTAATGACTTTTTAAAGAGGTAATGTTTTTTCCGGTCTAAAAATGACACACAGACGTAACTACTTGGAGAACCCGTGGGGCACTGGTCCTGTCTGAGCATGCCATCCCATTCTGGCATCCATCCAGAGTGCAGATGGATCACAGATTTGTGTGTCTGCGTGTGGTTTTGGTTCTGTTTTTGAATGGCAGCTGGAAAGTGGAATTGAATTTGATTACGTGCATGTGGAATTCTGTGCAGGGACACGCAAATGTGTCAAATCTACTGTGCCAGTTGTAATGTTGCCATATTTGGTTAAATTTTTCTGTTTTTTGAGGGGAAAAAAAGTTTCAACCAGTTGGAGCTTGCTGAGGTCCTCTGAGGGAGCTGAGGAAGAGTGTATATCTGCGTGGTTGCACGTACGATGTACGCGTCCACTGCGATGCGCAGAGATGCTGAAAAACGGGAGACACAGCTGTTCAGGGGATTTGGAGCCTGTGCTTTCATTAGCAAACATTTTTGTAGCTTCTTGCACTGTATGCACATTTGAAAGTTTTTCTGCATTTCATTGCATATGAAACTTATTCTGCATGGCAGCATTTTTAACAGTATTCCCAGTAAAACTGTAAACAGAAAATCTCAGGTGTGCATACCAGTTTAAGATTATTCCCTGTTATGAAACAACTATATTTACTTAGCTGATACTTTGTTTCATTATTTTTTTAGTTTGTGATATATCAAATATGTAAAGAAATCAAAATGCCTTTTAACCTGCAAGTGGCCAAGTCTGATCACTTTAAGGTGACCCCTGTCATACACATGTGTTGAGATATTTTTAAATCTAAGAATGTTTCCTACCATAAATTTACTTCTCGGAAAACTCTCCACAGGGCTTTGTTTTTTTTTAATTTAGCAGGAACTGTAAAGGTGTGGCAAAGACAGCGGAAAGTTGTGTGGCTTCATTTATGACCCGGAAATATCTGAATTGTTTTTATTTTTATTGTGAACACTGTAGGCTTGGATTTCTTTGTAATTTACTGGTATTTTTTCCATAATTAGGCACTGATTTTGACGGTTATATTTTCAGATATTTCAGTGTTTAGACTGTTGTAGATTTACACGGAACATATTTGTCTATATTTTGTTCTGATCAGGATCACGAGATGGGCAAGTTAGGATGAAACCCTGCACAATTATAATGACAAAAAATATCATGGAGTCACTAGTTCATCTATATTTTTAATGTCAAAATGACACTACTTCACTGTAATATATAATTCACTCAAGCCTGCTGTGAGTTTCATCACATTTTGTCTATTATTGTCTATAGTTTTGCTGACACCAAATCTAAATACATATATATACAAAACACTTTTTGTCATTACAAAAATATGGAAACCTGTGATTAATTACATTGAAACATTTTAAAATGTCCTTTATAGATAAAGGAAACAGTCTAGCATAGTAATGTATACTTTATTGATCCCCGTGGTGGAATTGCTCTCTCTGCATTTGACCCATTCACTCAGGCAGCCACTAAGCAGGCGCACCGGGGAGCAGTGTGTAGGGATGGTACCTTGCTCAGGGGTACCTCAGAGTAGCCATTCGGTGGATTCGAAACCGACCTTCCGATCATGGGGTGACCACTCTACCTACTGAGCTATCCCTGCCCCTAGTATGATACACAAACAGGAATTTAATAAGAATTTTAGTCACTAACAATAGCTGGGCTAAGATGAGGGTTAGAATTCCTTGTTATCACTTAAGATTTCTTCTAAAAAGAAATCCAAGTTTTTAAGGTATAGGTGCATACTGCAGATGATTCATGATTACGTACTGATTCCACTGAAGTCACAAATCACAACAAATTTCTGTTGAGACACAGTTACGTGTTTACGTGCAAATACAGAGTTTTGTGATGCTGGGTTTTCTCTGGTAAACACGTTTACGCTAAACTCAGCCGTAGCTAAGAAATGGTGAAGCCACAGGGCAAACAGAGGCCTGCGGTGAGAAAAAACACCAGGAAACAAAAAGCAAGAACGTGTCTGTATAACGCTTCACTGGAAAACAGTGTGCTGTCAATGTGGATTTTTAGATTTGGGGAGGTTTTCTTTCTTTTTCTGTTGTGCCCAAAAAGAAGAAAAAGAAAGACGAGATAGATACGAGCAAGATTAATATTCTTCCAGGTCTAACACCATGAACACCACAAAGATTGGTTCAGATGAACCAAACAGAAGCTGAATGCTCCCATTACCTAACATTATCTGACATGTCATCACAGATTTGTGACCAGACATCTTGGCGTTGACACAGTGTGCACCTGTTGTGAACTTTTTTTTTTCCAAACAAAAAAGAGGACAATTGGACAATGCAATGTTGCCCCCTAATGCTGAATATTCCATACTGCAAGCTCCTGAAGTGGAAGAGCTTCAGCTCTGGTTTGATTGCAACAGCTCCCTGCTGATGTCAAAGGACAACGACAAATTCAGAGAAATTTTGAGATTGCGTAAGATGTATCTAAGTCATCTACCTTTCTGGAAAATATCTTTCTTTGATGACTACGCTGTTAAACAACAACCCACTCACCTTGTCCCGTCTAGTGTTAACATGCTATAATGCAAATGTTGAAATCTTTCTGCTGCTTTTAGTGTCAGATTTCCAAAGGTGTGTCTTGGCTGATTATATTTAAACCCTGTGGCACAAAACATCCACTTTATTCATTTAAGCAGCTCTGGCACACTTGCCCTTACACGCAATGGGGCATCACACGCTGAGAGGCGTTTTTTCCATGACATGCAAACAAATAGGGTTTGTTTTGGTAAGCCCTCTGAGACTACTGTTCTGCTGTCTGCAGTCAGTCAAAGTCTTTATTGTGTGCAGCAATTTAACCACTAGTTGTGTTTATGTTAATGTTGGGTATTGTATGAAAACATGTCAGTTGATGATGAAATGCTTTAATTTAAGGGAGTTCATTTTGGGGGGATTCAAATTTAAAAGACAAAATGTTAAGAAGCACTAAAGAAATTGTCATGCATATCTACTTGTGATTTCTTCAGTACAGAGAAACCTTTGTGTTCACATGTTGTGGTGCTCAAGGGCAGGGAAAAGAGATAATTTACTGATACATATACATATGTAATACTGTGAAAAACTCTTGAGCCACCCTTGATTTCTTCATATTTTGTTGAAGAAATCAAGGGTGGTTTGGGGCAATAGCTCCTCAGGCTGTAGAAAAGTCTTTTAAAGATTTTCTTTGGACATTGGCTGCTTTTTCAATTATTTGCAGTCCAGCCTGTGTACCTGAACAATGTCAGATGATTTATTCTGTTTGTTTGTTTGATCATAAGTTATAGAACTTATGTCTACACACAGCAGACAATATAGAAAGTACCGATTTTAAATTAAGTCTTTGCTACGTAGTGTTAGATTATAATATTATTTTATGCCATGTTATACCCCTAATTAAAGATTGTGAATTATTATGTAGTTTTAGTTTGCATTATTCTCCTGAATCAGAAGAAGCTGATAACTATTGCATTAGTTAAACTGATTTGCATTACATTAAACTGCTGACTTGTTGTGAATGAATGATATTGTTTTATGATGCATTATATTGCTGAGTTATAAGAAATACTGTTCGCAGAAGGTTATTGTCTAATTTGTCTGAGTAGAAGAGAACAGAGTGTGCTGGAGTTTTCTGCCCCATTTCAGCAGGAGCAGATAAACAGGGAGCCAAGGTCGTAGCTTAGGCGCTGTGTGAGAGAAAGCATGTGAATGTTTAGGCTTTGTATGATAAGGTGGAGGCACCAGAGGCTATAAAAGTTTGAGCAATGCTCCACCATTTTGAGATTTTGAGGCTGTCTGCATCAGTGTCCATCTCCCACGCGTGTGTTCATTAAAATCATCGTTTGACTCAACCCGGCCGGACCAGTGTTGTTATTGTGGTTTTTTCTCTTGTCTCCATCCCCAATATTTTGAACCTTAACAGCTTGGGGGCTCGTCCTGTGGTATTGGGGTGGAATTTAAAGGTTTGGACGGTCCGAGGTTGTCGAACGGACAGGCACAAGCCAGTGGTCTGATGTGAGTGGACATAAGCCGGCTTATCTAAAGGTAAGGCACTACCTGTTGAATTATTTCCAAAGTGTGCCAAATTGGATATGACTAAATTAAAGTCCACTCACTGAAATTACTGGTAGAGTGTCTGTTTTGATTTTGATGAGAATCACCGTGTGTTATGCAGTTAAAGTTGCTTAAGAGTATTTAATGAAGTTGAAGTAAATATGAACGTAATAATGTTGGGTTTGAGTCCCTGGATATTGAGCTGAAGGCTCAGGTAGTTTGGTAGGGAAATTAGGACAGAAACTGTTCCCAGAAGTAACAGAGACTGGTTAATAGTTTTACAAATTAGGTCAGAAACTGTTCCCAGAAGTAACAGAGACTGTTTAATTGGTCGTAAAAAAGTTATCTTTCTTCGGTGAGACCCGTTATGGTAAAATTTCTCAAAATCGGTTAGGTGAAAATTATTATAGGACGGCAGCCCAGAAGTCTGCTAAGAAGCACATAGCCCGGGGGTTACGCCCCCTCCTGGCCGTGGACGCGCGGTCTTGACCTGTCGGCGAACAGGGTTAGTTCAGTTTGGCTTATCTGTGGGGTACAGGGCATCCTGAAATAAGCTAGGAGTTACCGAGTCTCCTCATCGTTTAAAACGGTGTCATGTGCTTGTTTGGACAAAGTTAAATTGAGTTAGGGATTTAGAAGTTAGGTCAGAAACTGTTCCCAGAAGTAACAGATACTGTTTGATTGATTACAAAAAAGTGAGACTTTCTTCGGTGAGACCCGTTATTTTAAATTTGTCGAAATTGTATAGGCGCTCTTTAGAAGTTAGGTCAGAAACTGTTCCCAGAAGTAACAGATACTGTTTGATTGACTACAAAAAAGTTGGACTTTCTTCGGTGAGACCCGTTATTTTAAATTTGTCGAAATTTGTTAGGTGCTGAATCTGTCAGGCCTGTCAGTGATTGTAAATATAAGACGTCTTTGTAATATAAAATAATAGAGTTTTGCCTGAGCTTTGTGTGAGACTCTGTGTGACGTGCAGCTGCAGCGCTGCGAGCTATTTTTAGACGGTGTGTGAACATGCAAATGAGCGGTGACACGCACAGAGGACTTTTGTTGCTGTTTAGCGTGTTTTTGAGTTTTATAATTTTGATTTGCAAACAATGATACATGCCTGTAATTAAAACGCTGATTTTGCTGATTATGATACTACAAATAAGGTTTTGAATGACTAGGGTGTGAATGATGTTGGGTTTTAAAGCTGAAACTCAGAGAGGAGTGTGTTGGGAGACTGGCATGTAGTCTGCAGTGCAAAGGTGGGCGTCTTGCCTGCTAGTCTATTTAACAGTGATGAAAATGATATTAAATAAATCTCTCAGTGTGTTGATACAGGTGGCTATGGGGCTGGACCAACTGCCCCCACAAGCACGGCGGCCGAAGCAAAATTATAGTAATGGAAACCAAACTCAGCAAGAATCAGCAGCTGTGGAAAAGACAGCAGCTAGCAGAGAATTAAAGGAGAAATTAAGAGAAGTTTTAACACATAAAATTGCGGCCAACAGACTTGTGGAGGTTGGGAAGGCGCCTGGAGCATCACAACAAAAAGGTGAAATAAAAACACACACAAGCAGAGAAATGTGAGAGAGAGGCACGTGCTAGAGAAATGCCTCGTTTGAGAAAAAACGTTAAATTAGCCCATGTACAGCTTGGTGGGTTATGAGAGGATTATATGGTGAGAAAAAACAAAAAAAGGGGGAGAGAAGGCTGACACAGGGCCTGGTCCCGTTGTTTTTCCCCTCTCTGAGTAACACAGCCAATACAACATGATTTTCCTGTTCGTTTGTTTTTGTTTTTGTTTTGTTTTGTTTTTTCTCTTTATGCTTGATTACAGGCTGCTTTGTCGGCCCGGAAAAGCCGAGGCTGACCCTGGACTCCTGCTCTCCCCTCTACCATCGTTGCTCTCTCCTTTACCATCTTCGATGTGACTCTGACCAAATGCTAAAGCAGCTGGACCCACAACAACTTGAAACTGTCAACAGTGCTGCAGGAAAACGATCTCAGGCAGCAGAGACGGAGAGAGTTAAATCCAAGGCCCGTTTCACTACACGGGGAGATTTCTGTCAGCGTCTTTTCTTTCTGAGAAGACTGAGAAAGGCCCGGCTCCCACCACCGATTCTGACCACCTTATATAAAGGAATTATTGAGAGCATCCTGAGCAGCTATATCACTGTCTGGTTCGGGAACAGCACCATGCCGGACAGACAAGCTCTACAGAGGGTTGTGCAATCAGCTGAGCGCACCATCCGCTCCGAGCACCCTGACCTGCACTCAATCTACAGCAGGCGGTGCTGGACCAAGACCAGGAAGATCGTGAAAGACCTCAGCCATCCCAACAACAGACTGTTCTCTCTGTTGCTGTGTACGTGACAAATAAACATCTGGATTTGGAAAACGAGGCACTCGCAAAGCCACCAGCATTGTGCCTGATCGGACACACCCCTCTCACACACTCTTCACACTCTTGCCATATGGAAAAAGACAGCTTCAGCTGACAGAGCTGTGACGAGACGCCCATTAAGCCCAGATGAAAAGTGAGGCCGAGCAAAACCATGCTGACCTTAACCACTCTGCATTAAAACTGTGCAGGACAGTGACGGACCAACAATGACCATCGGGCAGCAAAAAGGGCGTGCCAGAGACAGGAGGAGTAACTGAGGTCAGGAGGCACCTCAGAATGGACAAAACACCAGGAGAAAATAAGCTGAAGGCACAGGTGTCGGGGCTCGGCCAGGAGCTGACCTCTGAGAAGAGCCGAACAGCAGAGCCGCAAAAGGCCGTGGAGCAAAGCAAGGAAAACATCAATGGACTTTAATCTGATTTCTACGGAAAAGACTCTGAGGTTTCTGCCCTCAATAAGACCTCGAGGCATCAGAGCAGAAACTGAGCATGGCCCAGGAGGAGCTAGCTGAAAATCGAACCCATCAGGCTTGGAGTCCAAGACACCGGACTTGAAATCAGGCCGGAGCATCCTGGAGCTAGATGAGCAGTGTGATTTGTCCGGTCTGCTATGGAGCAAACGTTAGGGGGATGGCTTCCTGTCGCCTCTGCCGTCCTCCGATCGCTCAGCGTCCTGGGCTGCCCAGCTCCGGACTGAACGCTCGGGCCGAGACACCCAAACAACCATGGACTCCATTCCCCTGGAATGGGACCACGACTACGACCTGAGCCGTGGGCTTGAAAGTGCAAGCAGGGATCCCAGAGAGCCTTGAGGCCTGTGTTAAACTAACAGAACAAAGATTGAGGTCTTCCACTGGGGAGGTGGAAGCTGCAGACTCTCCTATACACCTTCTGGATGTCAGCCGTTCCACCTGCAAACAAACGGACAGCAGTCGCACTTCTGCAAGCAACAAACGGACATCCAGACAATTGAGCTGCGTATCAAAACCCTGAAGGAAGACCGAAGCAAAAGGGTCAAGTTAAGGAGGAGCGAAATAAGGAGAAGATGCTGGACACTGGAGAAAAGGACTGCCTCAATTGGGGCCAGAACCAGTATGGACAGAACTCTGAGCAGCAGCACCAATGGATGCAAACAGACTGAAAAGGAGGAGGGCAGGACCCAGGGCACGCTTCAGGCCGTGGTTTACCCAGAACACTACAACAGGAAAGTGATGAACACAAACACCCACACAAACACACACATCTACATGCACCGACTCAGAGTGAAAAGAAACATACATATGAACATATGCACTCGTTGATTGAGGGAGAAATGACACACACACACACACAAATTAAAATGTTGATTCAATGAACTGAGAAGTGATCCACACACACACACGCTGATGCAATGAAGAATGCTTTACTAACAAATGCTGCACACAAACATCCAAATACGGAGTTGGTTACAACAGCAAGAACTGATTGATTATTTATTGCTTAAATGTATTTCATGCCACGCAGAGGGCATTTGTGTAGATTTAGAGGACATGGTCTGAAGCACTTTGATAATGAAAACAATGTCTGTGCGTGATGTCTGTTTATGGCTCAAAGCCTCCACTGAATTGTTTACTGTGCTTCACACAGTCTAACAAGGAGCAGTGGTACAGAGCGAAAATGATGAATGAATGGTGTGAGTTTTATTTCGAAGAGATTATGAAAAGGTTGTGTTGATTCAACTTAGTTGTTTACGTTTTTGCCAAGGTAAAGAGTTGGTGTGTAACTAGTGTCCACTATTGAGTCAAGTAAATCCAACATGTTTTGTTGGTGCAAAAAGGAGTTTTGGTTGATCTTTGGGTTTTGTTTGATACTAGGTTGATTCTATCAGTGAGGTTTGGATTGTTTTCTTTCTCTGAGAGAGAAAAGGATGGTTTTATGCTTGGGCATGTTTGTAATGGGCCCCAGTATCTGTTATTATATGAGTGTTTAATTGGTTACGTCTGTGTTTGCTTTCGTTACAGTGCACTGAGATAAGAACATCTGAGAGGTGTGATCCACCGGTGGTGATATTTTGGTATTTTGTGAGCTCCTGATTTAACAAATCGGCTCCTTAATCCAGGCCTGAGAGAGTGAATTTTAAAGTGTTATAAAATATTCTTACTGAAAACAGTCGCGAAGTATTTTTCTCCATGATTATAATGAGCTTGGGAGAAAATTCACTTATATGGGACACTGATCCTGAAGCCTAAAAGGATTGCAGCGAGTCAATCCAGTCCAAAGAAGGAAAAACAAACAAGGAGCTGTTTCCTTTAAAATGATGACGTCATCTTGCTGGTGATGGAGCCTCGAATAGGCTGCGCGTGAGACTCCATTATCAGCAATATCTGGTATGAATGTGTGTGAATGTATGCATGTGACTGGACTGTGACGGACTGACGACTAAAAGTTTTAACTGACTTGGTACTGAGACAAAAACGGTGCCGACTTTAGGATTATTAAATGTCCACAGACAATTCACCCAGCCTGTAAAAGAAGGGTGGATGTTTTGTTTTGCTTTGTTTTGTCTGCAAGAACAGAAGAATGACAGAGACTAAAGAGCTGTAGCTTCACAGCAGTGTGAACTGCAGACTGAACCCTTTGGTTGCTAATTTTGAGCTACTGATGTTTGCATTAAGGAAATTGTGTTTTAGTAGCTGTGTTTTAAGTAAGGTATCACATTATATTGTTGGGAATATTAAATGCTAAAGTGAAGAAAAGGTTTGATCCCACTCATGACTGAGCATGTTATTATTAACCATAGTGGGTCAATGTAGAGAGTGAATTAATTTTAGAGAAATAAAGAAAAAACAAACAAAAAAACCTCCACCGAGGTCTATGAATAAGAGGGGAATGATAGACAGCCACACTCAAAATGGAGATATGTAATGATAAACACTGGTCCCCGTCTTTTGGGCGCTTTCTTGAAGTAGTCAACATTTTAAAAGTAAGATAAAATAACAGGGGCATGTGCTGAGGGGTGGTGCTGCACAAGAATAAGAGTAAAATAAAGAAGATATTGTTTTTAGTTTTGAGAAGTGCAAATTAAAATGTACCATTACACTCAGAGGATCAATATGAAGCTTGATATTTGTTAATTTTGAATGAAGTACATGACTGGTGACTGTTCTGTCCTGAGCTTTTGTTTTTACAGCACCCGCTTGATCACACCAACAGTTTCTCGCCACCGAAGAGGGGTACTTGCAAAGAATAAAGAACGGGGAGGAATATCATCAAAACTGGAAAAAGGTAATCCCCAAAGGGGGTGATAACGCCATAACTTTCACTATGGTCAAATTCTCAAAATTTGACCCTCAAAAATTCTTCAAACATTTAGACACAAAGTGGAGATTTAGATAAATATAATGTCGTAAACCACATAAGCATGAAGTATTTGATTCAATAAGATGGTGAAAAAACAAGCAGCAAAAGGTTGATCATGTTAATGGTGTTTATTCAAGGGTGCAGAGGAGATTATTATTATTAAAGACAACAAATGAAATAACGAAAAGTAGAAGTGGAAAAAATTTGCGTTAACGGTAATAAAATCAAAACAAAAAGGAATACTAACTAAAACTGTACTGAATGTTCACAAAACTAACTAAAATTAACTGGATTTATAGCGAAATGTGTTTGGTTGCATTGATGTGTGCGTGCCCTGCTGTAGTGAAATTAAGGTAGTACGTTAGTCGAGTCGTCTGTGTTGCTGCTCCGTCCACGCGCAGAATCAGGTCAGGAAAAGTCGGGAGACAGCGCCAGAATAGAATTGAGGATGATTTTAATATGACTGTTTTATAGACATAACAAGAGTCTGGTAGTGGAGAGGGACGTAATGTCCTCCTGAGACCCAGAGAATAAGAAAAAACAGGGAGAAAATATTTTCGTTTTTTTTTTCTTTTCTTTTTTTTCTTTTTTCTTTTAAATAAATCAAGTGTTATTAAAATAACAATCTCATAAGATGAAGATCAGGGACCAACCCAGAAGTCACTGACACTTCACTAGCTGTAAACTATTGGTTCAGGAATAAGTGATGGCACTGAACTTTCTATTTCACAAAAGTCAATTTATTTAGGATATCTGAGGAAGTACTGATTTTATTTGGAGACACAAAGGAACATTTGGCACTTCCCTCATCTCACATCTGTTTCATTGTTGTACCCAATCATTCTACAACTGAAATGCCTTGGACTGCTAACCATTTCAGGCAAGTGGAGTGAACCATATTTTGCTAGACTCTCATCAGATTGGGGCTTCCTTTTATTGATCTTTGGAGAGAAGTCTTCATTACTGGTATTATTCAGGTCTTGTTCACATGTTTGTCCCAGGTTTCTCAGCTAAGAGGAGCTTAAACCCCAGATACTGTGAGTTCTTTTCACACATTGAGATCACTGATAACTCTCAGCAACGACGTGATCTCGTAGAAACAATTAGGTGTTATGGATTCAACTATAATTGCGACTCTTATTTTTTACTTTACTGGAAAAGATTTCTGCATTTTACCCATATTTTATTTTTAACTCAAAATCAAAATTCCAGATTCTACTACATGTTGGTTTTGCACCAGATAGGACGACAGATTTCAGGTGGCCCTGTGTCTTTCTCTATTACATCTGCCACTGCATCTCGATAATCTTTGTGTGGCTTCTAGTGGGTCCTGACCCTCTCATATTTTGAAAAATCTATGTTTGAATCTCCCTTAATAATTGTGTTAAGAATTCTCTCCGCCTTGGTCAAAAGTTGGGTATTAGGAAAAAGTGAAATAAATATAAATATAAAGTCCCAATGTGTAGAGCACACATTAATAAATTAGTCATGTTCCCTGTGAAAGTAAATGAGCCTAATTCTTAAAGACCCCTGAAATTATTTACTAGATGTTTATTTTTTGAATAAAATAAGAATCTGAGTTTAACAAAACATTTTAAATGTAAATATCAAGCTTACCTTTCTCTCTTCCATAAAATGTGCTTGTGGGCACGCCAGCCATTTTGAAAAGGTGGGAAAAACAATTGGCAAGGCCACACCCCCACACATGTGACATAATTTTAAAGGTACTGTTGTCCTCTCTAAGAAACATCAGGACTTAGAGGAGTGGCAAGTAGAGTATGAGAGCTACAAGCAAAAAACTAAATGTGTACTACAGTGCGCAAAAATGAATTACTGGGCCATCAGGGGGTCTTGAGGGACATTTATAAAAAAAAAAAAAAATCCCACAAACCTTAAAAGTGCACTTGAAAAGCTCACACAAGAAGGTTAACCTAGCTTACCTAGAAGACCTCATCAGGGGGAGCACACTCCCCCTCTTTGAAGAGCTCACCCACTTAACTCGCATCCCAAGAAAATAGCTAACCCCAGATAAGGCAGCGTGATGTATCCCGAGATAACAGGACTGGGACATCTAAATAAAGGTGTGAAACAATCGCATGGAAAAGGTTATCAATTGACTTCAACCAAAATTAGGAACACTCGGTGCGGCAAGAATTAATAGCTATTAGTCTCAACACCCAAGGATAAGCAGAAGAGCATGATTGATATGATGGAACTGAGAGTTTGTTACACTTAACTTTTGCAAAACACAAATAAAACTAAATTGAAACTAAGGATTTTCAGAAAATAAAAACTAGACTAAACTAGCAAAGAATTGGTAAAAACTAATTACAACTGGCAAAAAATTGAAAATCTGGAGTCGAAACTAAATAAAAAATAAAACCTAATGAAAATGGCGAAACGTTTAAAACCCTGGTGCAGAGATTGGCAAATCTGACCAGGAACGTTATAAAATGGATTGTCAGAACAGTCAGCGTTAAAGCCACATTTGACAGTCCATACTAGGATGGCATTGGACATCTTGGGGGTGGAAAGGGGTTGGTGTGACCAAGGTGTGGTTTGGCTTGTTGTATGTATATTTGAGATCATATGGCTCTGGATGGACCAGTTACCAGGGCATGGAAGGAGGACAGACTCATTAAAGGAGGAGAAGGCATTTCCTGGGATTGGAGATCCTCTGGGTGAGTGGTTGATTAAAAGCATGCATAAAATAGAAGTTATCTGTTGTTATTGATTGGTAATAGATTGATAATTGGCCACATTTACAGCTGTATTGACTTGTTGTGGACGTAGTCGACTTCAGGTTTAAACACTCTCATTAACAGGTTGAAAATAGTGACATTAAAGGAAGAGTATGCAGCGCCACCCTGTCAGACGCCAGTGATGGTGGAGCTCACTGATGAATCAGGTGAGCTGGATTCATGGCTGATTCAAAACTAAGATCCCCCTGCTGTGGTCAGTAAGGGGAGAAAAGGGGGAAATAAAATCAAGAATAAAAGAGGCATTTATAAACGTTTAGGTGTCAAGTGAAACGGGACAAAAGGGGGTGTTTTACTGTTATTTTAATGTCAGCATTATTATTGTATGAGAATCATGCAACAAGCATTGCATCGATGATCATTTATTGAAGTTTTTGACCTTATACTAACATCTGTGTTCCTGTGATTGTTATAACCTCTGATGAATCTTCTATTTACAGGTGTTAGGATAATGATATAATTTTTCATTGCAGGTGTAACCATGATCATTTTCATACATATTGCAACTTGTTGCTCATTGTAGAGTTGTGCTCAAGTTAATAAGGGTTAAAAGCTACAGTCAGCGCGAATGTCTGACTGATCTATTGAGGGGAAAGGCTTCGAGCATAGAAGGCCACACGCGCTTACATAACATTGATATCATGTTATTCTTTGTGATCTTTTCTTCAATTATGTCTTTAAGGTTAGTTTAAATAGTGGCAGTTAATTAAACGACATTTATTAAAATATTAAATACCTGAGTCAGAACGTTACACGCGGATCACCTTAAGAGTCTGGGAAACTTTGTAGCTGCCTAACTTTTTTTTTGAATGTTCTAGCTCCGTTGATTTGACACATTGGAATGTGTCAAAAAAGGGGGGGAAGGTTGAGCTTTAACATCAAACAAGGATTATTTGAACAATTTATAACTTCATTTGTGTCTTTAATAATTTAGGAATGGTAAAGCTTAAGCTAATAGCGGTCCGAGAAGACGGACCTTTTAGAGAATCAGTGAAAAAGCATAAACTATCACTTTCATGTTTAATCATTACTCATTGAAATGAACTGAATAGCGCTTAGAAGATTTGTTAATTTCTTTGTCTTTTGTTAAAAAGAGGGGTTTCAATAATTTTCAGACACACCTTGCAAATGTGCTTATAACGAGTTGGCACTCGGCCTTTTGAAGGTCAGAAGCTTCGTTCGGCGTGACTGTCCGGACTGATAAAGTGTAGGAAACGCCTTGAGTGCAGAGGGCTAAATGCAAACACGCTTACACACACATAAGATATGATTAGAATAAGTCCCTGGGACATTCTGAATGTTTTAGACCAATTTTGAATCACTAGAAGGTCAGTAGATAACAACATTAGATTATTAGGGTTAGGAAGAGAGGTGTTTTGGTTTTCTGTCTCTTACAGAGAAAGGAACAGACACCAGACGAGGCCACAGAGATACGAGGGTCCTTCGCAGCAGAGACAGATACAGTGACTGCCGAGACACCAACTGGGTCCAAGGGTCATGGCGTTTGGGCTCCAGCTAGTCACTTCAAAAGGATGAATCCCATAAATACAGCAATAACCATGAAGGGGTTGACGGAAATCCGGAAACACCAGACCAACGAGGTTCGAGAGGCTCTTGGGCAAAAGGGGGACGCCTTCCTGTTCTTTTCTGGAGGATACACGGGAGACACAGGACCCGAGGATACACAGATCGTTGTTTGAAATAGGGGCAGAATAATCCCCTGATCTGTGTCACGACTGAAGGGTTGTCTAACCCCTGAGGTTGACGTAAGAAGAACAGAGGATCACGCAACTGGACGACACTGGTAGCTGCAGCAATAAAATAAAGGTTAAGAGCTCTTCGGACAGAGGTTCTAGTCTACGTCTGAATGGTATAAGGGAACACCAAATAAAGCTGTGGGAGAACAGGGGAGTGTCATCTGGACCTGCTATCCTTGTAGTAATAGTTTGTCTTGCACCTGACTTGCGCAAACACAGAGGTCATCTTACATATGGTTTGCCCGTCAGGGGGACAAAGGACCTCAGGAGTGAGAAGAGATGAACCCGGCCACACTGGGCTACAGGGTGTTTGTGAGGTCATTATTCTAATGACCTCATCAGGGGGAATTGTTAGATTATAATATTATTTTATGCCATGTTATACCCCTAATTAAAGATTGTGAATTATTATGTAGTTTTAGTTTGCATTATTCTCCTGAATCAGAAGAAGCTGATAACTATTGCATTAGTTAAACTGATTTGCATTACATTAAACTGCTGACTTGTTGTGAATGAATGATATTGTTTTATGATGCATTATACTGCTGAGTTATAAGAAATCTAATTTGTCTGAGTAGAAGAGAACAGAGTGTGCTGGAGTTTTCTGCCCCATTTCAGCAGGAGCAGATAAACAGGGAGCCAAGGTCGTAGCTTAGGCGCTGTGTGAGAGAAAGCATGTGAATGTTTAGGCTTTGTATGATAAGGTGGAGGCACCAGAGGCTATAAAAGTTTGAGCAATGCTCCACCATTTTGAGATTTTGAGGCTGTCTGCATCAGTGTCCATCTCCCACGCGTGTGTTCATTAAAATCATCGTTTGACTCAACCCGGCCGGACCAGTGTTGTTATTGTGGTTTTTTCTCTTGTCTCCATCCCCAATATTTTGAACCTTAACAGTAGCTAGTTGCAAAAACACTTCAGTTGTTCCCATTTCTTTAGCTGAATTTCTTTTAAGAAAAGAAAAAGGCAAAGACTCAGTTTTGGCAGGCATAAAATAGTATCTTTGTACCAACAGGGTTAAGTGCGAAGAGATGTTAGCTGAAAACCGTAAATATTTTGTATGCAGTGTGTATGCAGGCCTAAAAACCATCTAGGTTAGATGAAAAGCATCTGAAAGTCATGTCCTGGGAGATGTATCTGGTCCTTTACTATTTATTGAAGTCTCATCAGAAATGGTTTCAGTGGAAGGGTGGCTGTTAAGAAGCAATTTACAAGGACGGGAAGGAAAGGCTGAGGTGTGCTGTATTACACAAGAACTGAAACAGGTCTGATGGAGTCATGAATCCAAATATGAAATCTTTGGTTCCAGTTGATGTCAGTATGCACGGATGAGGTCAGGGGAGCGGTGTATACGGTACTCGGTAAAACAAAGTGGAGGCTGTGTCATGGTTTTGGCTTCATTTCAGCCAGTGGCTGTTAGAATTACACAACGTCTGTTTTTACTGTATTCTTTCCATGTACATTTGCAGATGTTTCAATAGACTGTTGCACCCATTTCCCATTTTCCAAGAAAAATAAAAATAAACGAGGGATACCTGAAGACTTTTTCACAGTACTATATTTATTGTTTTCTCTTGACTTGATAGAAACATTCCGCCAGCAAGGCAAAGTCTAAATCAGGAGGACTCTGATTTCTGAGATGCTACAGTCTCGAGTCATTCAAGTGCTGTGCTGGAACATATGTACGGGGTATAGATGAGTTATTCAAGACAGGACAGGACAGGATACACACACATACATACCACAGAAAGGGTGAAAGTTACAGCCAGAGCTCCCACACCCACACATACCCACAAAAAAAATCATATCAAAATACAGTCAGAGCCTGTCATTTTGAAAATACTACAGTGTAAACTCTTTGCATTTAAATGATACATAACAGGAAATAAGTAACTTAGCTAATATTGTAGGTTTCAAAAGGTACAGGGAGGAAAAGTGAACTATAAAGTGTACTTCAGTTTGTCTCCTCAGTAATCCACTTCATTTACCTGATCATTAACACTTATGTGTAAATCACTCAAACACCATAAACACAAGACACAAACAGGCCATGAACATTTCCAACTTTTCAAAATGTGACACATTGAAATGTATTCACATGGTTATGTCAACCAGCATAACGAGAACAGTATTCCTTCAGAAGGTTTCTTTGATTTGTGTTATAATCACACACACAAAAAAATGTAGGCAACTGTGAGCATGTTTACGCAGCCAAAAAGCCACACGATTCTTTTGAAATGCAAAACAGTGACTATATAAAACCAAAACTGAAGCTTTTTATTCAACTACGGAAGAAAATTCACATTCTCTAATTTTGTTTTATATTCACATTGCTGGCGCTACATAAAAATTTAAGATAAAAAAAAATTAGGCATACAGTACATCTGAGTTATTTTCACAAGGTGACAGTCAGTTATCTGCATATACGCAAGTTATGAATCTTAGTTACACCTGCATGCAGCTTATGCTATCCAATTATTCTGGGAAAAAATTAGCCAAAAGTAAAGGGAGAGCAGATTTTTTTTTTTTGCGTTGCACACAGATTATTGAGGAGACCCTGTGAACAAAATTCTGCATAGTCTAAAACCACTTTGGCTACAGTGTCCTTAGTTGTAGCATTCCAAAGTAATTTTTTAATAAGAAAAAAAAAGAGCCAAAAGAGAAATGTGATCAATTCAGGCCAAGTGCAACTGTAAAAGAACATCAGATATTTATATTGATCACACTGAAGGGAAAACTAGAACTGTATTTAGCAGTCACAGTTCAGCCAGAGAGCATTTTCTGCCTGGGATCATTTCACAGACTCATCTCTGAGCTGTTTATTTACTTAGATTCGTTGCTCTTGTTTGGATGGTTACTCTCCGAGGTGGTGGCTCCTCAATGCTCCGGTTGGCCACGAGGTCCTGCAGCTGCAGGGCTCCGCCGCCGATGAAGCAAAATGCCGGACACACCGGAGCGGAGCAATCCACGTGTCCCTCCCATAGGATACGCAAAGAGTGGGCATCGTAGAAGGTGACTCGTCCTTTGTCGCAATCCAGACACACTCCTAGCCGAGGTGGCAAAGGAGCAGTGTGAGGGTGAGACATGCTACTGTGGCTGCTACTGTGGGAGTGCATTGCTCCATGGCTCTGGCTGTCACCCTGGCTCTGAGTTTGACTGTGTCCTTGAGGAAGCAGGATTTTGCCCATGCCCATAGTGAGGAAGCAGAATGGAGGGGAGTCCTGGCCATCTTCAGCCCCACTGTCATGGCCGCTGTCTGGGTCGCAGCTGGGAGGAAGAGGAGGTAAGAGCAAAACTTAGAGTAGACCTGATTCAGTTTCTTCTACTTAAAATGCTGTTTCCAGCAGTGGCCAACAGTAGTAATGTTATTCATGTGTTTACAAGCTATTATGTTGCCCCCAAGTGGTTAGAAATATATTTAATTTACTGGCATGGCTCCTATCCATCTGAATAAGAGGCATGTTACTGAATGGCAAATGAACTGGCTCTTATTTAGTGCTTTTAAAGTTACTTGAGTACATGTCTCATTCACCATTTCATAAAAACAGTCATTTCCATGTCTAAGTTATTTCAGTATGTTGCCCAAGGATACTGTAGCATGCACACTGAGCAGCCAGAGACTGAACCAACAAGTTTCTGATAATAGAAACTAATAGATGGCCGGCTCTACTACCTCAGCCACAACCAGCAAGCAGCTCAAAATATAGGTGACAGGACACTCCTATTTCTATCATGGATCTTAATGTCATGGTAATTTGAGGCTTTTAATGATTTTTCCAGCATTGAATAACTATACATACATGTACATACATGTTTAATGACTTCACATAACAAGAGTTGTGTGCATAAGTTTGAATGGGGAAGACCCAAACTGTCAAACTCAGATGAGAGGATATTGGTTAGCATGTTTGGGAACAACTCAGGAACCACAGAGGCTCGAGTCTGGTATGAACTGGAAACTGCTGGAACAGCAGCATCACTGTCCACGGCAAAAAAATAGTTTTACATCACCATGGAGGGTGCCAACTGAGAAAGACACCCCTGCTCCATAATCAACACCTTTAAACTCAATAGAAATTTGCAGCTGGCCACATTGACAAGCCTCCTGAGGAAAACTGTCAAGCATGGTGGCAGCATCATGCTCTGGGGCTTTTTTGCTAGCAGTGGTACTGGAATAATGCACAAAGTTAATGAGATAATGACGGACAGGGACTACCTCCAAATTCTTCAACTTCACCTCAAATCAACAGCTTTATGGTTTAAATTTGGACACAGCTTTGTGCTCCAACAGCAAAGTAATCCCAAACATACATCTAAACTGGTTGTGGAATTCAAAAAGCAGGCTAATATTAAGCTTTTAGAACGGCCTTCCCAAAGCCCTGACCTCAACACTATGCTTAAAAGCTGGGTACATGCCAGGAAACCAATCAGTTTAAATAAACTCAAACACAACCCTGACAAGGACAAGCAGAAGACGATGTATGTATGGATAGTTGAAAAGGGTAAGGTTTAGTTACCGAGGGCTGGCCATGTCCTGAGGGAGATGGAACCACTCTTGTAGCTTAGCCTCCTGCCCAACTCCTATCTGCAAATGAGAGGAGCAAAAAGAAAGAAGCTTTGGTCACATCCATTGTGAGTCTGCATGTAAAAGATTTTTTAAAAAGCTTCCTTCACAACATGATCGACAACACATTCTCTTACCTTTACCAGGTAGGAACTAGGCTCTACAGAGCATGCCCAGTAGTGTTTGCCTTGAGTGACAGCCAAGTCTGCCACCAGTAAGTCAGAGGTCAAGTGGCAAGATGTTAGTGTGCGATCGGCAGCCTGCAGAAGGGAGAGGCCTGGCACACTGCGGGCGTAGGTTTGGCCTTTACCCAGTGCCAACCGGTCTGCATGCAAGCCCCAGCGAGAGTCTAGAGAAAAACTCAAGACTGGTAGGAAGGATAAAGAAGGAGAGAGATGACAAGAAAGGAAAGGAATCAGAAAGAAGGAAAGGTTAGATCCTGCAGCTCAGGCATAGAAAATGAAAAAGGGGCTAAGAGGAGCATGAGACAAACACATAAAGAACAAATGAAAAGAAAACTTTGTTTTCAAGATGAATAGTAAGAAACGGCTTTACAACAAAAACATGAAAAACAATAAAGGTAAAGAGTAAAATTTGATTTGTACATATACCTTTTCAAATATGTTTATAATGACAAATACTTTTGAATTTAATATTATTTAGAATAATACCAAAAAGGAACAATGGACAAAATGTACGAACACAAATGATTTTGGAAAGTGCAGAAAAACAGACCTGTGGCATATAAGACAGAAGCAGATTTAGTATGACTGGGATGGCACTGGAATGCAGAGCAAATAAAGGAAGGCTTTTGCAGAAACTAAAACAATGGGAATGGAGGAAATCAAGGGATGGAGAGAAAAGAAACAAAGATTAGTCAATTGGCTGAAAATGAGTACTGGCAATATGAATACTGGGGGGAAAAAAACAGCTTTTGTTAATCTTAGAATTTAATTAAAAGAGTGGCGAGATGAAGACTTTTTGTACTGAAACAACTGTGTGTACACATCCTACCAGGTGCCGGTGGAGTGTGGAGGTAAACCTCTTCGCTGTACTCTCCAAAGCCAGCCTTGTTGCACCCTCTCACTCTCAGCACATACACGCTGTCCATCTGCAGTCGAGCGACCACAGCACTAGTACCCTTCACTTCATCGATGCGCAGCCAAGCTGTGGCCGAATTAGGGGATCTGATGCCACCCCACGTGGCCGCAGCTCCTCCTGCTCGCCTCTGGTATTCAACAGAAAAGTGCCATGCTGGAACTGAGTCCTGAGGGAGCCGCCAGCATAAAAAAAGCTGGTCGTAAGCTAACGTCTTCTGAGTGTCAATGACTGGAGCCAGTGGAGCTGTGGAGAAAAATTGCAACGATACGGAGATTAAACTATTCATTTTTAACTCTTTAACATACCATGTATTGCAGGAACAAAGAAGCTGACAACCCACCTTGTATAAAGTCCAAATTGTTTATGATCTTAATCTCTTTGGATGCATCCAGGTGAAAGTGTCTGAAGGAGGGCTCGGCAGCAAGAGAGAAACACTGGAGATTTTCTATAGCCTTCACCAGCCTGGAGAAATAAGATAATAAAAGGAATTTAAGAAAATTCAAATAAAGGTAACAAATCGAACTGAATGAAAACGGCTGAATCTCTTACCTGTTGTGTGTTATTCTCGCAGCCTGCACAAAGCAGGGTGCATCCGTCTCTTTCAGCAGCTCTTGAGTGTAGGCCATTAGACCGGCCTGCTCCAGCAGGCCTTGCTTCTCAAAGACCTGAGAGGACAGGGCCTCCTCCTTTCTGCTGCGGGATCCCTCCAAGGCCAAGGTCAAAGACCCCTGGCGCTCAGCTACAGCCACTCCCAGCTCATGGATACAGTGAGTCAAGTGCTGTAGAGCCACTGCACTGTTGGCCTGCAGAAAGAGAGAGGATGCAAAAACAGCTGGAAAAAATGAAGATTGGAGATACTGTTGCTATTCAGGGAAAAATCACGATGCTTTTAGAATGGCATTTACACATTGTGTTGCAATTGTAGTTAAAAGAAAGTGGTCAGTTAAACTGAAGTCCATTCATACTTTACTGAAGCATCACAGTTCCTCTAAATTCTGTGAAATAATTACATTTTTTTGCTGAGAAACTCAGGAGAAAGCTGCAGGTAAGATCTGGACAGTATTGATATCCCAATGACATATTTTCTGCTAAAAATGTAAAATGAACCCCCAAAATACTGCATTTGAAGCCCTAGCAAATACTGTTGCACCTGTACAAAGATCAAAAGCTACTTTAACAAAGCAGAGGAGAAGCACACCTCCATGTGTTTGATGGCAGCCTCCAGTTGAGTGATCTGACTCTGTATTGTCTCCTGGTTTGCCAAAATGAAGTTGACTTCCTTGGTAATCTTGTCCTGGAAAACCAAATAGAAAGCTAACACTGCTATGCTGCAATCACCAGGGCTGTAGCACAGTAAAAACATATTACCACCACCCTCAAAATCACCTTGAGTGCCTGGTAGGCTTGTGCTATAGGCAAAACCTTGTGCCCATGATGGATACGGCGTAGCTTACAAAGTGGACACAGCAGCCTCTGGCAGGTACGGCAGTACCACTGCAGTCTCTCCTGCTCATGCTCTGTGCATGTTAAAACCTATAACACAAAGGTGGGTTAATGTACTGGAAGAGATGCAACTTTGTATCATGTGCGGAGATAAAAACAGAGACCGACCTTTGGCCTAAAGTTGTTGGTAGGTAGAATGTGTTCATGCTGAGCTCGAGGCGTTCCCCACGGGTGGTAGAGCTTGAAACACTCGTTGCAAAAGTTGGACTTGCAGTCAGCGCAGCCCTTGGTAGCCTCCAGAGACTGGGGAGGCTTACAGAAACTGCACGTGATGGCTACGCTGCCCAGACTTACTGTGTGCCTGTACCTAAAGGACAGACATGTGTACATGGAGATAAGGGCAAGGCTGTGATAATTCTGCAGCGGCAAAGAAAGAAAGCAACAAAAAAAATAAATGGGAATAATGAGCTCATCTGACTGTGGCCTGCTTTTTTCAGTAGTTAAGAAGGCAACTCTTCAACTGCCTGACCTGGATACATCACCAGCAGCTGCCTTGTTATTGCATCCTGCACAGTAAAACATGCACCGTCACACTTTCCCGACCAATTGCAGTGATTCTAGGGGAGGAAGCAGCGGCACCCAACAAACTGCTGCATGTGAAAGTGTCTCTCCCTGTCTCACTGCTTCAGAAGCAGCTCCTCTCACTTTGATCTCCTTTGTTTGAGCTGATAAGGGGTGGGGGAATTAAAAAGCCAGAGGAGTGTTTCAGTCCAAATAAAAATTAACAGTTTAACCAATGCTGCACTGCATTTTTACAGCTGCCCCTGCACTTTGCTCTCAGCCTTGGATCAAGAGTAAAGGAAAAAGATCATTATTGCAACTCCTTCCAGCAAATGATTTCCTGTCTCATTTATAAAGCAGCACTGGCCTCACTCTTCATTCGCTGCCTTTACACATTGCCTGCATTGCTGGTTAGAGTGCTTTTCCAAAACTATTACAGCTCTTATAATGCGACATTCCCACTGGATAAAATAAAGCCAGGTGACATGCATGGGGGAGCTAAAAGGTGTCTGCTCTTTCTCTGCCTGACCTGAGGTTGTTATGCTACAGCACTTATATGATATTCATGGGGTTGGTGCATATACATACCTCTCCACAATGCGCTCCAGGGTGAGGTTGCGAAGGCAGTCTGTCAGGCCTTTCTCCCCGAGCTCTATATCCTGCTGACAGGAAGGACAGGGAAACAGCATGGGGGGATGGGTCTCCTTCCGCCGTCGCCCTGGGTATGTCCCACACACTGGGAGAGTGATGCAGGTGTGGGGATAAAAAGGAAAGAAACACAGACACAGAAGAATAAAAAGCAAGGTTTTTAGAGATAGTTTATGAGGAATTTAACAAAGGCGGACTAGTGAGAAAAGGAAGGAAGCAAAACTCTAATTTGCCTCCACATTTGTGCAGATCATCATGAAAAATAAACTTCTCGAGGAAAAACTATTTGCTTACATAGACACCTTGGCGACACACCTGCTCGGCAGATGCTTACTGCCTTTCGTGTCTCCTTGAGGTAAGGACTCTCGGACTCTATCTTCTTGCTCTACACACACTTAAATAAGTCATTAGATGAATCCATAAAGCTCTGGATGTGCGGCAGGATGCTGATGTGTCTGTTAAATCATCTATGACAGTCTGAGAGGACAGTGACATCATGCTACGTCAACATCATCCTTGTTCATTTGAATGCCAAACACACACACACAAACCATTTCCTTTACCTGTTCTAAGGACCCGCTCCAGGCGATCAGGCGTCCTGGGAGCAGGTCTGCGTGTCTGTCGTGGGGATCGGGTGTTGGGTGTGGAGGATGGTGAGTAAGGCTCTGGAGGGAGATCTGGAGGAGGATAGCCTCTTTGTACCAACACCTCAGCTGCACAAAGCAGACACACACTGTGCTGGCAGGGCAGGATGATGGGCTGCTTCACCATCTCATCACACACTGGGCAAAGCAGCTCCTGTTCCATGCTCTTCATGTTGGACTGGAGAGGAGGACGAAAGAGGCTGAAGACTAAATAACAGCTGAATCACTAGAATAAATAAGGAATCGGCTGCTCTATACATTCTGTGTCTTGTGATATAATGTATAGTCAATGTGTAGGAGGCTGGCATTGAATATACAGAGAGCAGAGAAGGCCAACGTGGATGAATAAATAGCTTTCCCCTGAATACTCATCTAGCTTTACCTGTACCCTGTAAAAAAACTTAGATGCACTTTACACAACTCAGAGAAGTACAAAGCAGTGAGATTTTTAAATCTGTAAAATGAAAATGCATTTTTCTGCTCATTCTGTCCACCAGCATCAGTTTTACTGGTTCTGGAGGCCCCTTTCTATTGCTGCAGCTACTTAAACGCAGCATCCCGTTTCTATGACAACGTGCATCTTCCCATCATGTGCATCACGAGTATTTTAACCTACTACTCGCCAACATATTTAATTGGTTTTAATGCTCAAACACTTATTTGATCTACTAGAACTTTTTGTTTACTTAATTAATGCATTTGTAGTCACAGTGGCCCCGTTTTACGTTTCCAGCCACAGTGCTAGAGCATTGCCATTTCTCGTTGATTCAAGATGCAAAAAAATACCTTCCAAAGGAAGAAATGCCACACATTCCTTCATCATCAGCGCACATATGTGCAATATGGAAAAGATCCACAGGTAAATGCACAGGTGGTAAACAGATCGCTTTTAAAAAGAGCACACATGGTTAAAAAATGGCTAATAAAATGAGCGTCACACTTACACTGATGCGAACCAGCGCGTCCATGATAGATGTAAAGGTTTGTAAGTCCGCTTCTGCCATACTCCTTCGATGCAAATGACTCTGCGATACAATAACGGATCGCCTTTTTTTTCGTCTGGAGAAAGGCTGAGCAGGGTTACCGTACCGAGGTATGGCAAGCCCGGGCCTCGACCAGATGTAGCCGTGCTAGAGGTGTGTTTTTTCACACACGCCGATTCAGTGCCGTCTGTCTCAAAGCAACGAGTCCACTCCACGTAGCAATCAGATGGGAGGAGGGGGGGGATTTGTACTGGTTTAGGCTACAGCTGCCACAGTCGCATTGCTCAAAGACCGATTAATACAATTAGAATGGAACTTGGCACTATTATATTCGAGCTAGATTTATTTTATTTTAATGTATGACAAACCTTCAAATAAAAATGTCCGATTACATATTAACATTTATACAATTACAGCATTTTATAGGGTTTTTCACGCATGGCATTCTGGATGTGTGTCTAAAACAGCTTAAAACAATTTGCAGTTCAGTTTTTCGAAATAAACCTCCAGCTCCTTGAACGTGCAGCTCCTCCGTAGTATTTATATGTTGATACATATGCTGGTGGCAGTTTTTCGTTTTGCCATTAGATGGCAATGTTTTGTTTTTTCAAGCACACACACACATACACGAGTTCTTAAATTGTTGTTCCATGTCCGGAACCTTTGTATGTTGCTTTTTCATGCGGTGGGTCAGTAATACTGGATGCACCCGTTCGCTGGTTGTTGTAGCAACCAGAGCATCCGCCTTTCGTGTAATAATCACAGCAAGGGGAAATCGGATGAATTAGTTCGTATTTTATATGGAATACGAGTTAAATGAGTGACATGGGCGAATGTGTTTATGCTGCAGTTATCTTATTTGTACTTTTTGCTATCTTATAGTAGCTACTAGGCGCATTTGAATTGCCGAAAAGCTGCATTTCCCGTCCAGCACTAATACCGTAGTTTTTCTGAATTGTTGTCTAGCTACACTTTATTCAAGCATGTCGTCGGTCAGTAGCCTTGTCCCCGCACGATTTCTCACCATCATAGCTCACCTCGTCATCGTGATCACAATCTTTTGGTCGAGGGTAAGTAAGCAAGCATGGCAAACATTTTTTTGTATTCTGTGATAACTTGTTGTAAATATCCATGAACACAATAAAGGGTGACGATAATCTGCAGATACTGGCACTGAAGCTCGACAGGAAAATTAAAAAACAAACAACAACAACAAAAACTAAAATAAATTTTAAAATGTCAACATGTGAGAGACCTCAGAGTTTACCACTTAAAAAGAAGAAGACATAATTCATTTCTCCCAATGCGCTAAAGAAGAAAGAAATTGCCAAGGTAGAAAGTAATTCAAATTCAGATTCAAATCTGGACTTACAAGATGTACGAAACAAAAAGAAAAATAAATGAATATGAATAATCTTTGTCAGGTGATGAAGTCAGGAAAAATAAATAAATAAAATAGAAATAAATAAATAAAAAACAAGAACTGGAGCAGCTGCATGGCATCAGGAAGCCAAAGATTTTGATGTCCACCAGAAACAATATGATAGAGTCCAAAAGAGAAACTGTGGTACTTATAACTCAAGGACTAGCATGAGGGTGATGTAGGAAATGTATGAGGACAGTGAGACATGAGGTGTGTGTGGTAGGTGTGACAGGTTGAAGGTGAGGGTGTGATTACATTAGAGGTCTGCTCTGAGCCCCTTCTTGTATCCAGTGGTGATAAACAGGCTGGCCGATGAGATCAGGTATGAGTCTTCGTGGATTATGATGTATGCAGACAACATTGTGATATGTAGTTAGAGTAAGGATCAGGTGGAGAAGTGGAGCTATGATCCAGGGAGAAGAGGAACACACGTGTGTGAATAAGAGGTGGGCAGATGTAACAGTGATGCTGCAAGGGTGTAGCAGTCGAGGTGGATAAATTTAAATACCTGGGTTTAGGAATGAGTAGATGAGAGACGACTCAGGATTAGAGGTTTGGAGATAAAGTCAGAGAAGCGAGGCTGACAGGGTTTGGACATGTGCAGAGAAGAAATAGTGGATAAATTGGACAAAGGATGTTGAAAATGGAGCGAGTCAGGAGGAAGTTGTCCATCACAACAGAAGCATTGGAGTTGACACTGCTTCTTTTTCCTCATGTCTTAAGAAGTAATTACACCAATTTGTAACTTTTACTTTACAGGAAAATAATGTGAAAGCTTGTTTGCCTTTGGATTTCACACAGGAGCAGTATGACACTGAGGACAGACAGTAAGTAAATATTTTAAACACATTTGACACATTTGTGTACACATCTTCCAATCTATTATATGTATTCTCTTTTTCAGGTTGGTGGTGGCATTATCAGTGACTCTCGGTCTGTTTGCTATAGAGCTGGCTGGTTTCTTTTCAGGAGTGTCCATGTTCAACTGTAGCCAAAGCCTCCTTTGTATCCTTTTCACTCACATTTTACACTCTTATTTATCGTTTGTGTTTTGATTCCAAATGGTTACATTTATTACTTATTATGCATATATATATTCCACATCCTCTGTTAGGACTATTTGTGACTGGCTGTCCAAAAACATGCAAATACACCAAATAAATATAAAGCTTGCAGTTGTAACTGAGATGATATGTAACGCCAAGGCAAACAGATAGATGTATGGTAGTAACTGAGTAACAACTGCAATGATGTTAGTGTAAGAAAAGCAATAATTTCAAAAGTGCTTGTGATCAGTTACACTTCCATGACTATCTTTTACCTGGTATAGCAACAGGAGTCCATGCCAGTGCCTCAGTGGCTCTGCTTTTCTTTCTATTTGAGCAGTGGGAGTGTCACATCTACTGGTGGATCCTCGCCATCTGCAGGTTGGTGTATAAGCTTGCTCAATGTTGTTGTATTTTTCCAAAGTTCTTTTCCCTGACTCACGTTTCAACCAGCACTGGCTGCCCACTGCAGCGGATCAGTGTCTTTGTCTTTTTTTGTGTTTGAAAAGTGGGAATGCTGGACTTACTGGGTTATTTTTGCCACCTGCAGGTTGGTTTGTATGCATGTTGATGTGAATATTAGTATTTATGTCTCTAGTTCAAAGTGACATAGCCTCTTTTAAGCATTAGAAGCAGAAGTATAACCTACATTGGTGTCTCTCTGGCTCTTCCTTTAGTGTTCTACCGGCTTTAGTGGAGATTCTTCTGTTCATAGCCGTTTTTGGACTGAAGAAGAAGCCTTTATGAAGGAAAGTCCGGATGTACGATGGTACAAACCGAGATTGGATGTAGACATCTGTCAGTTTGTTAGCAGATATACTGTAGCTACAGAAAAAGAGTGGATACCAGACATATATCAGTACAAAACACCAACAGTAAGGAATGCATAAAACACACTTTTAAAATGTTTTTTAATCTATTTTTATATCATTTGAATAAAGTTGATGCAGCATACGTTTTTACCTTATGTCTATTTTTTGTATGTTGGAACTGGAGTGTTTTGTTTATATAGTGTGTTTGTAGTGTCAGTTACTCTGTAAAAGTAAATAAAGCTTGTAATTATTTTGTTGCTTTGGTTGTGTGTGTGTTCAAATTATTTCTTGTTCTAGTGCATCTACTGCAAAGTGTTTCTTGGTAAATACATTTAAGTTGTAATTTCTGTTGAAATAAATTGAAATTGAGTTAAATTATTTAATGCTAGCATAATTACACACTTGTTCTGAACTGTACCATGAAGTTCTACTTTTAGAAGTCCACAAAACATATAAACATAATGTATATAACGTACGTGTGTGTGTTTGTGTGTATTTAGACGATAGAAATGTAATTGTAATGCAAACACATAATTGTGTTTTATAAATGTTTCGATTTGAACTTTAGTGGAATCAAACAACCATTATTTGGATTTTTATTCTTTTATTGCTTTTTTTTTCACCCGGAGAGCTCATGTGGCTCCTCCCACCGGTCCCACCTGACTTTAGAGCCGGGTAATCTGTTTTTTAGTTCCTAGAGCCGGGGCAGCTAGCTGGCTCGTCGAAGTTAAATTTAATTTACTGGTGCTTCGTCACGGAGACTATAATTAAGTATTACAGTATGGGTATGTATTGCATAATTATCAATAGACACATCGTCAGCACAGACATAATGTGCAGATATCCTCAGTCTCAGTGTGCAGTATGTCTTATAGTCCTGTGTAGCTAATGTTAAATGTAAACCACGCTAACACAGATTTCTTTCTTACAGTCTAGCAATGCCAGCATTACTGTAAAGTACCAGAAAAGTTTTTATGTGCTGAGCATTTAGGAAATTATATTAGAGGGGTGTTTTGGTGCAGATGTGAGTTGATTAGCACAGAGCTAACAGCTATACGTGGGAAACGTTATGCGTGAACACTGACGTGGCGTTAAGTTCCAAGGCGTATGACTGCCCAATTCAAACGAGATATGACATTTAAAACCATCGTTTACTTTCGGTTGCATTACAGTTCTATACTAGATAACTCTTTAGCCTCAGATAGCCTCAGGTTTTGTCCAGATGACAGTTTATCTCTGTTGTTTGTAGCGGTGAACACCGGAACCTCCCTGGTGCTATCCAGTCTGCTCTCTGTGCTGGTATTCGCGGGGATGCAGATGTTCAGTAAGCAGCTGGCATCCACCGAGTGGCTCACCATCCTGGGAGGTTTTCTGGGCTCAGTCCTCTTCATCTGCTCCCTGACTGTATCCTTTAAGTGACATGTAGAGTTGAATTGCTTTGCCAATGTTGTTAATCAGTAAACTGCACAGTTCTTTTGGAAATCGGTATTTATTGAACAACTTTCAGACTTTTATTATATATTCTCCATAAATGGTAAAAAATGGCCTGCATTTGTATAGCGCTTTTCTAGTCCATAGGACCCCAAAGCGCTTTACACTACATTCAGTCATTCACCCATTCACACACACATTCACACACTGGTGATGGCAGCTACATTGTAGCCACAGCTGCCCTGGGGCGCACTGACAGAGGCGAGGCTGCCGGACACAGGCGCCACCGGGCCCTCTGACCACCACCAGTAGGCAAACATGTATAAACATCTATAACATCTATAAAAATGTATAGATGTCACTGAGGAGAGTCGCACCTTAACTTTGGCTTCAGGCATTTAATAATCTGGAAAATTTGGTTTTCGGAAAGGGATTCCAGGCCAAGATATTCCCTGAGAGTAAGTGATGATGGCCCATGCAGTGGCCTTTTTCTTGTTCACATGGTGTTTAATATTTCTGCTGAGTTAACTGTTAGCTCAGCTTTACCTGAAACATCAGAATTGTTTATACCAAACTCTAGCCTAAATAATAGGTGGAAATCTTGGTTGAGGTAAAGGTCAGAGGTTAGAGAAGCCAGGTAACCCAGATCGCTGGTTTAAGTCCCTGTTCAGGTGAAGTGATCTCTAAGATGTTTGATTTTGTACACAAACCTTGCAAAAAATAATCAAGAAGCAAAAGCCTGACTAAATTAACAATAATAAAGCTAAATTGTTCCTCTCAATATATAGCCGCTGTATGCTGGTTTCTGCAGGCTGAAGACCAGCGGTCACTACAGGAATCAACATCTGCAAAGTAATTTAGTGTAACACAGTTTACATGCAGTTACAGTGGTTTGCTTCTGATTGCCACAGCAAAACCTGTTCAGGGTTTTTGTGCCTGTTAAAATGCTAATTATAAATACTGTTCCAATCAATGTCAGTAACACAGTTATTACAGTAAAAATAAGCTGAAACATTCACCGAAAATGCAACGTCTTCACTAAATGTCTCACTGTCGAGTTCATGTGCAAATATAAGAATCTCCTCAGAAGAAAATGTAAAGTGCTTATTTGATAAGGAGCATTTTTTTAATGTTGTTAGGTAGTCCTAAAATAAATTAAAACATTAAAAAAATCATTTTAATTATATTAAACATCTTGCTGATGTTAAATCTACCACGTCAGCTAAACCAGAACAACAAAACATTTGAGCTAATGGAGAGAATAAAAGTTAGATAAATGTTGACTCAGACAACGAATTTAGGGTGCTGCTGATGATGATGATGATGATGATGATGATTAGTAGTAGTAGCATTTATAAGCGGCAGCTGGTTTCTGTGTGTGCTTTAGTTAGCCAAGGTAAATAAAACACAGCACTGCTACTAGACTTGAGGTAAGCTCCTGCACTACCTCTGTGCAGGAGGGCTCTAGGCTTCCCACACACACACACACACACACACACACACACACACACACACACAAACACACAAACAAATCTTTTGACTGGTTAGGCAAGATGCTAGTTTCAATGAGCTGAGTCTACCCTCTGGTCCAGATTTGCGTATCATCATGACAGCCAATGCAAATTTAAAATAACATTCTAACATTATTACCTCGATGCACATCTGTAGGCTCATATTAATGCTCATCACTTATATGATTTACTGTGTCATCTTGCAGTTCTGTTGTGTCTGTGCCTTTCACTGTTTGCCTCTGGCCTGGTACACCGTGTCTGTGTCACTACTTGGTAAGTGACTCCTCTGCAGAACACGTTTACCCAAAGCATCTAGAAAGCACTTCTAAATGTATTTGATTATTAAAATACTTCTCTTTCTTTTTTCCTGTTCAGCCTCATCTTTTCCCTCTTTGCCCTGTACTACATCAACAAAGTGTCTGCTGCCCTCTACCAAGCAGCTGTTCCTGTAGTAACACCAGCCAAAGCTGGCAGCAAGAGCAAAAGGAAGAACTAAAGAGCCCACTGGATCACAGTTGTATCACACTTCGACCAGTCATTATTCCCCAGGTGCTGGTGGTCATTGCTACACAGCTGAATGCACAGTTTTGTCACAATGATCCTTTGTTATTAGGCTTTTTTTAGGTATATAAAATTTGGTTTGGGGTTATTATTTTAAGTCATCATTTCATTGAGTACAAGCCTGTAGTAGTTAATCTGGTCCTTTGTTTGTGTATTTTTTATTTTATTTTACAGTTCTCTTAAATTTGAATCACAAAGAAATGGTAGATATAAGGCCAAACGTGTTTTACGTTCCATCCCTTTCTAATCAGTGCTCTTTTTAAAAAGGTTGCAAAGAGATTCTTTCCTCCTGTGTATTCAGTTTTGTTTTTTCAAATCCATTTTTGTAATTAAACTTTCTGAAAGACTTTCAATGTGTTGTGCTTCCTTCTACCTTTGCTCAGTTTGTAATCTGCAGTCTAGCTGTGTGGGGATGTAATAAAATCATGCAGTGGCATATGTGTAAATATTCCTTGTGCAGCCATTCCCATAGTCAAGAGTGCTGCAGCCCACTTATTTTTCTGTTATATACTGAAATATGCATTTAAAGAGGACAGCAGTGGTGTAAAGGTTAGCAAAAGTACTGGTGGCTCTAGTGGTAACACAAGAGTTTAAAGTTTTATTAGTTTTCACTTTTCTCTCAGCTAAATTTGTGTCTGTGTTTCAATTAGTTGCCAGATTGGGTTTGATGATTTTGTTTGAGTTTTCCACTTTTAGGAAACATTTAGTTTTTATTAGCATCAGTAGGAAAGTTAATGGGTTTTTTTTATGTTTATATCGATGAGATATATGCTAAGAGAGTAATTTTACAAGTTCAGCACAGAGAATTTAAGGACAACACTTCTTCAAGGTATTTGATGCGGACACGGAGAGAGCCTTGACTGAATAAATCATGCATCAGTTTGTCTTCATGCTTCTTCGACCAATGTAGTAACAGTTTTCTTTCAGCTTTGCAAGTAAACAATATTGTTTAAGATTTCATTTTTCTGTTGATCATTTAAAAATTTTCATTCAGTTTTAAGTTTTACTTCAGTTTTCAGTTAACCATAACAGTCTTCAGGCCGTTCACTCATCTCCTTGGAGAATAGGAGAGAGTGAAATCACAGAGGAGCTGTTGAGCAAGTTTTAAAGGAACTGCCAAGTGACAGTGAAGGGTCAGTTTGAACAGGCTGCTCCTGCAGTGCTGCTGAAAGCGGTATCTGGGAATAAACTCGCAGTGGAGATTGTCCATTGTCCACAGCCTCACACTCCCTTCCCCCGGCTCGCCTTGTTTCGGGAGAGCATCCTGCTGCTGTCATGTATCCAGGTGTGCCGACTGTTACAGGTAAAGAAGACGGCCCAGTGCAGACTTGCTCAGTCTTAGCAGGTCCCATCATGCATGCGTTATTCTGCTTTGTGCCATCTTTTGTTTTACTTGCATGATGAAACACAAACAGTGTAGATTTTTGTGAGGTAGCATCGTCATGTCAATGCCTTCTACGTCTTGCAGTAACTGTGGGGAAAAGGGACAGTGTTCCTTTATTTGCTCTCCCTGCCTCTCTGTATCCCTCCTCCCTCCCATCACTTGGGTGTTGCCTAGATGACTATAAAGTGTTGAATAAACTTTCAGTCAGCCCACGTCTAACTCCACTTAAGCTCTGCCACAGTTTCTGCATCCTCGTGATCCGGTAAGGCTATTAAAACTTATTTAAAAAGTTAGAAAGTTGTTTGTTTGTTTTTTCCTTTTTCCATTGAATGTTACGTTGGGTGGGCTGAGGTGCTGTTGGTGCATTACGTAGGGTTTTCCTCCTTTGCTATGCCAGGAATGGGTGTCTCCAAAAACGTTAGGCCTATTTCTCTCTAGTCTATCTTTACTGTGTGTCTGCGGGCCTAGTTTTTTCTTTTTCTGAAACTGAAAAGTTTATAAAGAGAGGGGAGGTAGAACCCATATACGGATTTTGGGTTTGGGGCCAGAAGGTGATTTGTGCCAGAAGAATTTGCTTTGAGTGCCAGTAAAAACCAACACCCACATCCTCTTCAAACAATGTGCTGTAACCTAATGCTTGGCTGCATTTTTCACTCATTTTTCTCCAGTGTGAATGTAACAAGCCAACAGTAAAAGTAAAAAAAAAACCCTGTTATATTTATGTCCATTCCTGCCTTTTGTCCTTTCAGCACTCATTTCTGCAACCATGACTGACTTGGAGAAATCCATGGATTCCATGATAACCGTGTTCAACAAGTATGCCCATGATGGCAAACACGGAAAGGCCTTAACCAAGAAAGAACTAAGAAAACTAATTGAGGCTGAGCTTCCCAACTTTCTGAAAGTAAGGATCTTTCTTGCTATCATACCTGATCTCTATCCTCAGTGTGAATCATTGTCCATATTTAAGTTAAAAATGTTATTGCTCATGCGCTTTGCACCCTGAACTCGTCTCTTGTTACATCTGTTTCAGACCCAGAAGAATGCCAACTCCGTGGACCATATCATGAAGGATCTGGACCAGAACAAAGATGATGTCTTGGACTTTGAAGAATTTATGCCATTCATCGCCGGCCTCACAATGGCCTGTGAAAAATATTGCTCCATGTCTGCTAAAAAGAAGTGAAAGAACTGATGTGCAAATACACTGTAAGAGAAAATAATGCTTGTCTTTTTTTTCTTTCTTTTTTTGTAACAGATAAAGTTGATTGTGTTGCACAACTGTGTGCCGGATTTACAAGTAAAAACTGCTTTTGACAAAATTTCCCCGACTGTGTGTCTGGCTACTTTGTTGTAAATTTTATTCAAAAACATTGGGTATGCTAGAGTTTTAGTTACTATCTGATAGCTGACTTCTGCAACACATTTAAAACTAGAAGCTGGATTTGAAAGTAGTGAGAGTATTCATGAATTAATATCTAATGTGCATCATTTCACTTCTCATCGAAAGTTCAACTGAGGCAGCAGTTTCTACACAGCGTGAGGGGGTAACTGCTTCGATACGGGAACGTGTCAGGATCAGATGTTTGTGCTAAAAAGCCTGAAGTGTGGTGCAGCACACATGCCTGTGAGGCGTGAGCTCATGATTTATTTAGGGTGGGTCAAATAAGTAACATTTTTGGAGATGGTGGAGTTTCGCTCACAGAACTCCTCCAGATGAGATACAAACTGCACTTTTTGAACTTGGTGCAGATCCATCTGGTAAACATTAACTACTTGGCTCATTACAAGTTTGGAATTCCACCTTTAAACTGACTGAACTCCAGTTCAGTAAAAATACAAATATATTGTGCACACAGGCATACACACTAAGTGAACGTTAACATGCTCATTACACTGTGAAGGATCTCTCTTACTGCAAACATATCAGACCACCCTTGGCCTTTGCAGTGTTTTCAGTCTGCCAACTACACACACATCAATATGTTCTGTGTGCTTCACAGTGTAATACAGTAATGCCCTTTTGAGAGTTCATTTTAAAATTATTTTATTTGTTTTGAAGTCCTTAAACAGTCTCGCCCTGCCCTATCTCTCTGGGCTGCTGCACTCGGACTCCCCTTCCCGCTTGTTCACTTGAGCTTACCAGCTGCTCCTGGATGTGCCGAGGACACAGAAAAGGCTGTACATCACTAAATCAACTCTTAAGATCCACCTTTTCTGCTCAGCTTGTGACCCAGGTTGACTTTATTATTCTAATCTTATTCTTATCTTATTGTTTTTACTCAGATTTGCCTTTCTGTTATGCATATTTATTCATGCTTTTAATTTGCTTGTATTTTATTTAATATATATTTAATACTCAAGTTGACTTGATACTGACTGTATGACATGGCCAGCCAACTTTGCTGAAGCCAGCATGTAGTGCATGCAGCACAGAGGTGCAGATTCCCCAAGGACACACAGAGTTCAATTTTTAAGGCACAGGGTTACAGAGTTAAGGTGCACAACAGTTGTTTTTCCCCACACAGGTCAATGTAGCATAAGTGAACTTTAAATAATCTTGAGGAGATTGAGGTAAATAAAGTTAACTGAGAAATGTTAACTCCAGTGTATAACTCAGATTTATGCTCGTTCTTTTTTTCAGAAATCATTTGCACATCTTCTTTTTTGTTTGTTTGTTTGTTTGTTTGTTTTTTGCAAGGGGTTCTTCTTCTATTCTTGAACTTAAAAAAAAAGACAGATCATGATTTTATATTAAATGAAGCCACCAAGGAATATAAAAAGAAGTCCAACTCTGGATTGTAAGGTGGCGAAAGATTTACCCTCAGGCCCCCCCTCGATTCATAGATGGTCTTTCCCTTTTCACATATCATTATGCAAACGTACTGTTTATAAGATTGGGGAAACCTGCAGTCAAGTTTCGCCACTCTTATAAACAACAGTCAGCCTTCGACTGAAGAAGTCACTTGGATGATTGACGAAATGTTTCTCCCTCTGAAAACGCTGCGTCCATATGAACAGAATCAAACTTTGGGGATTTACTTACCTGGATTCTTCATGCATCAAGAAGAGGATGGATGGGTGAAAAGTTTGGAAATCTGTGAGTAAAAGTGAATTTTAAAAAAACACACACACTAAAATGGTCATGTGATTTGTTGTAATGCTATGATACAAGATGTAACTCTTTCTATATCAAGACATTTTTTGTAGCCACACAGTGTCGAGTCCATGCTTTACTGAACTGAAATGAGTCAGGTGACTGCTGCATCCTGTTTGATTTATTGCTTTTGAAATCTGACACATTTTGGGATAAATAAAAAATGAAACGCACTGGAATTGACTGGTGGAAAGTTTTGATTTGACATATTTTGATTTGACCAGAAGATGGTGCTACAGTGTTTGGAATGAAGACAGGCAGCGATGCAGGCGACAGAGGATGTGCGTGTAACTTTTAGGCCGTGCATGGCTCCATTTAAACAGCAATGTTTAAACCAACCATAATGAATAAATACATTTACATTTAAGAAGTCCTGAAACACTGTGTAGTCTAAACTTCAGGACTGCCAGACAATGAAAAAAGAAGCAAGCCTCGAGGAAAACAGTGTTAAGCGACATCAATTTAATATACAAATTTTGGATTTTATATTTGATTTAATAAGTGTGCTTGGCCGATATATAAAAAAGGTTAATAACAGTGTTTCATGCATTTCATTGATGCATGCACTAAATAATAAATACAGTCACAGCACTGCTGCGTCAGTGTTTTGCTATTGCTTGCTCATCATGTTGGTAAAACAAAATTGGAACAATTTCAAATTCAGTTCTATCCCTACCTGCCGAAACATTCCTGAAAGCCAATTAGAGAGAGCTGGTTCACTCAGTGATTCTTCTCTTGGTTTTTCTATCCCTCTTTCCATCCCCAATTAAGAAGAAGCCCTGTTTTCAGCTCTGAGTTGATGTATTAGGGCAGATGTAGTTGCATTCGGAGGATAGTGGATGTTTGGAAGTACATGGAGTTGAAAAGGAGCACACACGAGAACAGAAAAGGCATGAAAAAGATGAGATAAAACTATTCTTTTGCTCAGATCTGATCACTTTGCCCCATTGAACCCTTAATAACCTCTTTACCTTTGGCTGTAGATGCTGTAAGTGGGAAGAATGACTATATGAAAAAAAGTCTAACCTTTAAAACTCAGGAAGTTACTAGAAGCAAAGATGGATCAAAGTTATACCTGGATTGACCCAAGGAGGTCTGGTACTGCTGCTCTTTGTCAATACAACTGGATTTAACTGACTAGATTAAACTGATGACTGAAAAAAATTGCTTTGAACTGATAGCTATGCACACGCTTTATCAGGTCTCTGTCCATGTTTTTTCATTAATGGAAAATAGACTCTTTCTTATTTAGCACTTTATGCAACATGCCTCATGAGAGCAACCTGGAGTTAATATCTTGCCCAAGGGTATTTGGCATGCAGTCTGGAGCAGCCAGGAATTGAACCACCAACCTTCAATTTGGTGTGAGCAGTGATCACCTGCTCTACCTCTACTTGAGCTACATAAAAGATGAAAAAAATATCTGAGAAGAAAGATGACTATGATCAGTTACAGTGGGGGATGTACAGCATACATCATTAAGAATGATTTTTTTTCACATGTAAACTAAATGAAGTGTTTTCTTGTGTTTTACCTTTACGGTAATCTAAAAGTAAAATATAAACTTGAAGTAGAAAAAAATGACATAAGGCAATAATACACAATTGCTCCTCTTGCTATTGTGTATTGAGGTAAAGCGAAAGACCTGTAACAGTTATATAAGAACTAGTGTTGAAAAAGAGATAAACATGATTCACATAATGCAGCTGCTTAAGGTTTAAACTATCTATTGCAGAAAAAAATGTGATGATTAGAAGGTTGAGTGATGAGCTGTGACACTTTGATGTGCATGTACATTATTTGCTAGTGTTGACACATAACACCATTACTGGATTCACTCAGGGGCGTTTGTGCAAACCAGAATGCAGAGGAACCTGTCCCTCACACCAATTATTTTGAGGAAAACTCTAACACACTTTTTTTTGTTTCAAGCTCCAATTAATTCCAATGTTGTTGCAAGTTCTAGCAAACGTGGCTTGTTGCTTTTCTGGACAGTACACACTCTACTAACAGAAAGCATTTTCACTCCAACCATCAGCTCGTAATGTTACTCACTAACTTAAATAAGTTATTTACATAACTATATAGACTGTTCGCTGTGGCCATTAAAAAAGTGGTCATACGGATCCTGTTTGGTTAACGATCCTTAAAATATTTCTTACTGGCTGTCAGATGCCTTTTATTCAAGACTGGTGTTGCTCTTACAGATGATTAATTGATGGAGTGCTGATGAGATGGCCATGCATCTCGTCTTTGTAGAGGACTTCTGGAGCTCTGCTAGAGAGAGCTTTGTGTTCCTGGTCACCCCAGTGGCAAAGGCTTCTCTCAATCACTAATTCCTTTTGAACAGCAAACTACAGTGCTGTGCAAAACTCTTGATTTTTCAATCATTTTCAGTCCAATACTTGTACCTGAGCATTTTCACACCATTGTTTCCTGTTTGTATGTTTGTTAAGTCCCTTAACATTGACCGTTGAATCATTCAAGCATAAAAAAAACTAACCAGTGTTGTGTCTACACATAACAGAACACAAGAACAAAATCTAAATTATTGGAATCAAGGACAAAAGAAGACATGACAGGCCTAAAAAAAGAGTTCATGAATGTATGAGAAGGTCATGTTCTTAAGAAACGGGAAAAAAATCTTGCAAAGAACTGACACAGGAGCCAAGAAAAATACACCTGGACCATGAGTTGAGACATCTATTGTTCACTGAAGCCTCATCAGAAATGGTCTAAGTAGAGGGGCAGGTGTCAAGGAGCCTTTATTAAAAAAGGGAAACGGGAAAAAAAGACCGAGGTGTGCCAAATTACACAGGCACTGGACTGAAAATCAGCAGCAACAAGTCTTATAGAGTGGTTAATTGAAATTGAAGTTTTTGGTTCAAATTGCCGTCACATATGTATGGAGGAGGTCAGGAGAGAGGTGCAACAGTGAGTGTTTACAGCCATATACAAAACACGGTAGAGGCTATGGAACACTCAAAGTGCCAACATCACCATTGTTGAAGCAGTGTGGGATCCTCCTGACAGAGAACACAACAAAAGGCAGCCAAGATCCAAAGAAGAGCTTTGAATGTCCTTTAAGAAGCCTGGAGAAATATTCCTGAAGACTACTTACAGACATTACAAGCTTTTTTGCTTTGTACACTATAATCCCATGTATGTTTGCAAGTTTCAATAAATTGCTGCACCTAGTTTACATTTTCCTAGCAAAGTATTTTTTAAAATGAGGAGTGGCTCAAACCTTTGCACAATACTTTAAGAGTTCTGCAGGTCAGAATCACTGAGGCCAGTGTGTTTTCTGAAAAAAGCATTAGAAATGATTTAATGCCTTTGCTGTAATCATTTTAACTGCAGGGGTCTATAAAGAGTATCTGCACCTTCTGGCTTGGTTATTGAAAAAAGGTCTGCATCCTATTTCTCTTTTACTCGCTGACATAGTTTCACTTTATCATTTTGGGTCATTAAATGTGGACTGATGTGAAAATGCAGATTTTTTTATATTAAATCTATAAAAAAAAAATCACAAAAAAACCAAAACGAAGCAGTCTGAATGTTACACAAAGGGTATTTTATACAGCCACCATTAAAACATTAACTCCCATCACAGTATGGTTAAACAAACATGAAAAAAAGAATTTAAAGTTATGTATATTTAATAAGAAACTTTCAAAAGAAACAGAGTCTTCATGCTCATGGTACGAATTCACCACCGAAAAGGTTCACGGCCTCTGTAGCAGTGAAACCGTAATGCATATGCCTGCCAGCAGAGTGTGGAAAGATAAAGTTTTTTTTGTAATTAACACCACATGATACTTCATCTCCATTCTCTTTTCCTCCCCTGCGACGGGAAACTGATAGTATTCAATAAGTGAAAGTAATATGACCTAAGTGAAGAGAGTGAACTGACCTATAAAGGCGACTTGGCAGGGGGGCAAGAGAGAAGAAGAAAATGCTGCCTTTCTGATGCCTTGGAACAGAGGAGTGGAAAATGAAGAGTGAGTTACATAACGCATGGACTGAGGTGACTTTCATGAGGAACAAACATGTTCAAGCACACAGGGAAGCCGTTCACTCTGACATAAATCTGAGTTTTAACTGCAGCTGCTTTTATTTAGTCTGAATAAGTAGTGAGAGTATTAAAGTAGGACGATCACAGACACCTTTAGTGAGACTGAGCAGTGTGAAGCATTGGTTTTATGGTCACGTCACTGCACTTATTTGCAAAGCTTCCTGAACGTGGTAAAAAAAAAGAAAGAAAAAAACTAAATACATGCCTTTGAGCGTAGGCCATTAGCAACCACACACACACACATGCAGTGTGGAGATTGCACCAACTGACTGTAACTTTCCATTTAGTCTGGCTTTCTATTTTTTTTCCAGAGGGTCAGCTCCAGCCGAGCTGCTTTTTGGTGAAAATATTCCTGCTTTACTCGTTTTAATTTGTGTACCAGATCTGCACATAACACTAATGTAAGGACAACGAGTCCAGCTACTTTTTCTGCACATAAACATTAATGTCCTCCTTATTTTACAGCACTGTGTAGCAGAGACAGATCCGGTACAGCTCTAATGGGTGGAGTCAGGCACATGTCAGGAGCATGAATCACTGCTGGTTTGTGTTTGTGTGGTTGCCTACATGCCATCGTGTATGTTTGTGTGCATGTGTGAGTCATACAGTGTGTGGGTGTACCCTTTAAGAGGAGGCTTTCCCTCTCAGTTTGACAACAGTCTCTCCTAGGACCAAGCTGGTGACACAGACGCGATCTCTCTTCACCTAGGGCTCTAAGGTGAGTAGTGATGGGAAGCGGGGTGTGAGGGGAGCGAGTTTTGAGGAAGGAAATAAAAGGAAATGGTTGCATTCGGTCTAGATACAGAGCGTTATTCTTGAATGATACAACGAAAAAGACAGATTGAAGAAGCACCGTTAAGGTTGATCTAATATGGGAAAAGTATTCGCTACAACTTTAATAAGTAGCTCTGAGGATTTTTTTTAACGGTGACACAGTTGACGTTTCTTCCATTTGTGTGTGCAAACATTAAACTTATACTGCATGCAGTTTTTAATGCCATTCTGTTTTTACGTGTAGGTTCAACCATGGCACGGCTCGACCAGGTCATTCCAAACATTGTGGATATATTTATGCAGTATGCTGATGATGGTGAAGGCAAAAAATGCCAGCTAAACAAAGAAGAGCTCCAGAAAATGTTGGAGGAACAAATTCAAAGCCCCGATCTGAAGGTAAACAACTGAACTTCATTTGTATGAGACATCTATTAATAGAGGAATACAAAGCTTTTCTGTTCATGAGCTTCATTGTGTTAACTGTATGAATGTATTCTACAGGATCAAATTAATGCAGGTGATATTGAGGAAGCCATGCAGTTGCTGGACAAAAACCATGATGGCGAGGTCAACTTCCGTGAATTTTGCCGGTGTATTTGTGTCCTTGCCAAATGCTACTACCAGAAAAAGAGAGGCAGGGGTGGGAAGAGAGGCAAGGGGAAAGATGACAAAGACGAGTGCGATCAAGAAGACTGAGGCAGCTACAAATATTAATGTTCATTTTGTAGCGTTATGTTTAAAAACGTCTGGTGCATGTGATGGATACAGTACATGTATATCTGCAGGCTACTGGGTTTTGACCATTGAGCTTTCTCTGTGTTTAAGTGTGCATAATTTCCAGATTTGTCATCATCATCTGTATAAACTTGATTTCAAAAACATTCCATCGCATACTGAAAATAAATAAAACCTATTAAGTCTAAACTGGCCTTATTCATCTATGCATGCAATTACCTCATGTGTTGTGTCTGGGTGTTCAGTGTCATTGCAGGAAAGCATTGGCTCATCACACTTTAAACAGATATCCCTCACTTTGTTCTTCAGTCACATGTCACTGTCAGTCCTCCTACAGAGGATGTCTTATTAATTCAGAGTTAAAGCTTCATCTAATATATAATTTCTATGCTATAAATGAGGGAAATGAAAATGTTTGTCTGTATTCTTCTTTTTTTTATGTATTTGTTTCAAAACAGCTGTATTAAACCATGAATGTGTCATGACATCAGACATCGCGAAGAATGATCAGAATTTAAATCCCAAATTTTTACCTTCATCTTGATGAACAAAATTTCTTAGTACTAGTATTTACTATAAACAGAGAAAGTGAAATTGGGGGGGCTATTTTTATGCTATTTCTCAATAGATTAATCCGTAAAGTATTTGACAGAGCTGCATCTCTTTTACCCTGTCATACATTAAGTTAAGTTACAAGTCTGAAAAGCTCTCGTGAGAAAGCTGCACAGTGAAAACAGGTTAAGCAGGACTCCTGTGTTCAAAAGCCTCACCCAATATAACTGACAACAGGAGTGGGATATCAAACGTCCACGGTAAGCAGAAATATTTTAGTCACTGAAATAAAGTTTATTTAATCTATCCATTCCCCCTGTTTGCTGGCAGGTGGAGCAAGTGTACTGCATATGTTTGATAGATACAAGCATCCACCACCACTTTTAGTCATGCAAGCAACATCAAAGTTAAAACATGCATTAATTTCTGGATCAATTTAAGCCTCCAGATATCGAATACTTAACATACCCATGGATTATCCAGTTTACTGTATAAGTGATCCCAGACACCTGACTGTAACTGCTGCATAACTATAAGTTGTGTAAGGAAAAACATCCCTAATTCAAAACATTTCTGAAATAAAATCAGGGTGAGATACAAATGGTAAATGGCCTGCATTTGTATAGCGCTTTTCTAGTCCCTAAGGACCCCAAAGCGCTTCACACTACATTCAGTCATTCACCCATTCACACACCGGCGATGGCAAGCTACATTGTAGCCACAGCTGCCCTGGGGCGCACTGACAGAGGCGAGGCTGCCGGACACTGGCGCCACCGGGACCTCTGACCACCACCAGTAGGCAAACATGGGGTTAGTATCTTGCCCAAGGATATTTGGCATGCAGCCAGGAGGCAGCCTGGGATCGAACCACCGACTTTCTGATTAGTGGCTGACCTGCTCTGCCACCTGAGCTACAGCCACCCCTACAGCCACCCCTACAAAGACATAAGCTCTGAGAGTCTGCAATAATTTGTTGAATTTATGTTTCAGAGCAGTGGGGTTGTTTTTTTTAAACTATTTGCTACGAGGTTGAATAAAACTAAACACAGGTTTCTGAGCAGGGAAAGTTGCGTCCTTAGTGTTTATGTGGACTTTGAGATGTTGGCTCAGATAATCAATAAGTACTCTATTTGCATATACTTGTTTGAAATATAAACTTTGCCTCAAATTATAATTGCCCGCATGCGGTCTTACACATTAAAGCATGGATATCATACTTTTGGTCCAAAGGCATTAAAATGAAAGAGGCAAGCCAGAGAATATAAATGTCATGCTGATTTCGTGTGTGAATGTAATTAATTGGCACAAAACTTGTCTAGAGCAAACCTTAACATCCTGCTATCTATCTATCTAAAGACAACCCAAGTAGTTTTTAAGTGAAGATTTCATTTATAAAATTAATTACCTCCCCTAAACCCCTGGTAAAATAATGACTTAACTGTTATTACAGTTTTTCTCAAATGCTAAAACACATTTCACAAACGTTACCACCAGGTCCCCCAATGTCCAAACACAACACCCTTCTCTAAAGCTACATAAACACAACCACACCTTCCCACTGCAAAACTCAAACTCCCACACCAAGAGAGCAGCTCGAAGCTGTCAAAACTATAAACACTATACACAGCATTACACACTACAGCAAAACAATTGAAAACACAATGCTCAATTTGTGAGAAGGTTCTTTGTTTCATAACTGCCAATGCATATTTTAGAAACTATACAGTAACGGATCGTCGTAGATCTCTGCAGAGGATTAGGCATTTAGATTTGTGAGTTTCATATGAGTAGTATAAATCTATAGAAAATCCTGCATGTACGTACACTACTGTAACACAACTCAATGCAAAAACAGAATCTAATGCACACAACAGTAATCTTGAAAACATGAACAGGGTGTGAAGTTTTTTTATTTACGTTATTCACACCACACACACACCACAATCACTGTGCGGCATCATGTCGCTGAGCTGTTGCTTGCATCTCGTCCGTAATGATGGTGCGAGGTTGTCTTGCTCTCCCTCCTGGACCTTCTCCTCTCCCATGTTGGCCTTCTCCTCTTCCTCGTTGGTTGCTCCTCTTCCTCCTCTCATTTGAACTCCTCTTCCTCATTGGCCTGCTCCTCTTCTTCCAGGGCCAGCTCTTCTCCCTCCTCTGCATCAAATTCCTCTTCCCCTGACTCTGCCTTCATCCATTGTGTTTGTTTGGAACCTTCAGCATACTGTGCACTCTGAACTTGCTTTTACATGTGGGTACAGCATTAGCAACAAGTGTCTTCAATTTTGAGTCATTGTGTGTAGTGAATGACGCCAGGTGTGTTCCCTGTGTTCAAAGATTGGTGACTGTGGCAAGCATTTTGCATCACAATTCAATGCCCTGAAACGCAAGCTCACTTGCATCATACAGCAGGGAAATGATCTGAAAACCACTAGGAGGTCCACCTCTGAATCGCTGAAAAAGATAAAAGGAAGGTTTTGAAGCTACCTAATTAGTCCAAGACCAAAATTAAATCTGAATGAAAAGCGTTGGTATGACCTTAAACTGGCCACTCACGCTTAAAAACCTTCAAATGCGCCTGAAATGAACATTTCCCCAAAGTAAAGTGGGCCAAAATGCCTCCACAGTGACGTAAACATTGTCAGTTATCACAAATCCTTAATTGCAGTCATCATCAGGTTTCACAAAGAGCCTGGTAGGGTGGGTTGGCTTTTTCCCATAATAAATTAAATCATCATTTAAAAATTGCATTTTGTATTTTCTCAGGACATCTTTGCCTAATATTACTATAATTTTTTGATTATATGCAATCACAGCAATATGTACATTAGATTCCCCCTCGATTCTGATATCGGTAATACAGGAAACAAAGGAAAATGTTTTTGACAATAGGTTATGCATGCATGCATAAAGTACTGCCGCTAATATCATCCAAAGTGCTGGTAGAAGCTCATATCCATCCAAGATATAAGGTGCACTTGTTCCACCTGGAAGAAGTAAAGAGTAATATCTGCAGGCAGTCAATACAGCTGGCTGCTGGCAGATTTTTAAATCAATCAGATATACACAGCACACTTGCTCCACCTGGAAGAGAGTAAGGAGAATGCAGTCAAATTATCATATCGGCAGGAATGCCTTCTACAGTATGTCACTCCTCTCTGTTTGAGTCCATTCACACTGCCACGGTTCACTGTAAAATAACTAAACTATGAACTCGCTCACATGCATTCTGGCCTTACACTTCATCTGCTGCCAATTTATATTGAATTTGTGTCTTTTACATCACTGTGGAGGCAACCTTTGTGGAAGTTAAGAGGTTAAGGATCCAGTTATAAGCTTACATATATCTCACTGTTATTTGCTGTTCTATGTAAAGGCATCCAAACACTAACATAATATTTAAAATATAACCACTGGATGCCTCCCTGATTAATGAGCTAAGAAATGACCCCCTGCGTTGCACGTGTTGAAAAGCCAGACCATGTTTCCAAAAGCGATTTTATGCATTACATAAGCTGTTGTACAAATCAGGTTCTTTCATGATTTGTTCTTTGTGTAGAGATAAAACAAGAGAGTAAATGTCACAGCATTTATTTTGATTTGTTAATTGTCACTTCAGACAACGAACATCAGTTATACTCAAACACGGCGTATACATAATGTTATGTTTAATCTCAAGAGTCGTACATTCCTTGTTAAATGAAGGAGAAATAAATAAAAAAGTAAAATGTTGAATAAACGTGTGATTAATCATTGTGCATTAGACCCAAATGTTCCAGTTAAAAGCATAAAATATTTGACAGACCTGGCTTAGCTGTTGTGAAGCACTCTCACTTTCTCATTGTACAGATTGCATATGTACAGCTGAAGTGTTTATCTCACAGAACCATAAATCATAAACTTTGTGAATTCAAACACGATATCAGAATATTGATCCAGCGTGTTAAAATCTGCCTTTCACTATCGTGTCCCAATTAAAGAAAGAAAAGGTTATATTGTTAGACATCAGATTTATATTTTTTTTGTGCCATTCACAGCTTTTTGTGATGGCACTGCATTTTGTCTACTTGAGACTCACTGTAGAGCATTTTAGTCATTTCTAGATTGGTTAAAGTGTTTTTGTCTTCAGCAGCCTGGAGTATATGCACTGAATCGACCTGCCTCAGCTACACTTGGATGATTTGTTCAAAATGTTAGATTGGTGTGATGGACACATTCTTCTGTGAAGCTGCATTTAAACATTTCTCTAACAGTCTGATTCAGCTCTGCTTCCTTCAGGACACACACTGGAAATCTTTGATACCTTGTGTGATACCGCTTTAAAAAAGAAACACATCTGTCTAGCAGAGGATGATCTGTTCTGTCACTACACTTTACACGCTGTCATACTGAGTCCCTTTAATGTCTTCTGACATGTACTGTGCTTGTCGTTTTACTAAATTTAGTCAGCTATTTCTATTCTGGTACAGTTTGCTTTATAGAGCTATTTTAATACATGAAGCCACTTATTGTATTCAGCTGCTTCACTTTATGTACTATTCATTTATTTTATTCATTTATTTTCACTTTTATTGTAGTATCTAGTTAGTGAGCTCTTCATTGCAGCACATTCAGTTTTTTACAGGTGAAATACACTAATATATCGTAAGACCTGTTTAAACAGTTGGAGGTTGACAGAATTACAACAAATTGTGAATAAATAAACATCTTAGCGAGTAGTGGCCTGGCTGTGATAGAGGAGGATGTGCTGTGGAGTAAGGAGGAGAAAGGAGAATAGAGGATGCAAAAGGGTGCAGGTGATGGATGATGCAGCATATAAACTGGTTCAAAGGAAGGTCAAAGAAACAAGAGCGACAGGACAGAAGCAGTGATTCCCCAAGATGACTTTTTTTAATTAATTTATTATTATTAGTTTATTATTACTGTATTTAACCAGGAAAGATCTAATGAGATTTTTTTTAAACGTATTTACAAGGGTAACCTGGATAAAAACAGCACTAAAATACACCACTCGTAAAATGTTATGAATTATAAAACATCAGTGATCTCAAACATATATAAACAAAAGAAAAGTCCAACAACAAGTTCAGCAGTGTAGTCAAAAAGTCCATCAAAACATTTACATGCAAATCTTTGGATATGTAAAATGTGAAGTATTTGTTTAAACTCACTCAGAGAAACAATTCCTTCAAATGGAGCTCATTCTGGTGCTGATTTCATACATAAGGGGAGAAGTACTTGAAGCCTTTTTTCCCCAACTCAGCGTGAATCCTTGGCATCGTCACTAAGAACAGATTTTGTGAATGAATGTAGTAAGATCCCAAACTTTTCTAGATAATATAAGGTGTAAGTAATATACTATTGCATACAGTGGCTTGTAAAAGTATTCGGCCCCTTGAACTTTTACACATTTTGTCACATTATAGCCTCAAACATGAATCAATTTTATTGGAATTCCATGTGAAAGACCAATACAAAGTGGTGTACATGTGAGAAGTGGAACGAAAATCATACATGATTCCAAACATTTTTTACAAATAAATAACTGAAAAGTGGGGTGTGCGTAATTATTCAGCCCCCTCAGTCAATACTTTGTAGAACCACCTTTTGCTGCAATTACAGCTGCCAGTCTTTTGGGGTATGTCTCTACCAGCTTTGCACATAAAGACTGAAATCCTTGCTCATTCTTCTTTGCAAAACAGCTCCAGCTCAGTCAGATTAGATGGGCAGCAGTTTTCAGATCTTGCCACAGATCTGAAAAAGTTGCAGACTATGTTTATATGAAACGTGTGTATACTTACTGCATTTGATGTATTTTAACCATATGTAATACGTTACAGAATGCATCACGTGTAATTGATTGTTGTTGATTTTTCCACCCCTTTTTTCCATCCTAATCTCATGAAACCTAAATAAATTTCTTTAGATCCGTCCCTGTGTAGTGTTTGAAAGGTGCTATATAAATAGACTTGCCTTTTGTAAATATGCCAAAAAAATGTAGACGTTTACAAAAAGGGCTCTTTTTGTTCTACAAAAAGGAAAAAAAAAACACTGTAACTACAAGGATTGATAGTTTAGACCATGATTTAAGCAGTGACATGTGTTCTCAACATCTCAATCAGGGATTTATCAGTGAAATATTAAACAAAAGCGAACTTGGGAGTGATGAGTTTTCTTGTGGGGTCCGTGTTAAGTCTGGGAATCACATTTTAGGAGACTCAAAGTTACGGTCTGATCTCTTTCTTCACTGATTTAGTTTAGAAATTGCAGACTTCTGTTTGCTCTCGACACAATTATGTGCACTACTCAAGTAACTTAACGGTCAGTCTAAAAAAAACCGTCTCTGATGGTCGACATGGAACGCCTCCCGCGCATCCTGCTACGGTCTCGCGAATCATCGTAAGATTTCGGCTTTTTCCGGCTTACCTCATTCAGTTAGCTAGCCAAGCTGATTAGCCTGCTACTACAAGCTAATGTTTGTATGATATTTAATGTTGTAGCCGAATCTGATTGGATGATACAGTGAGTGCAGAAAAATGGCGGACGTAGCGGGGCAAGAAATTTGTTCCCCGGTCCCTCCGTCACCTCACCCTTCTTCTCGTAACGGCTCCGGCAGCGGTAACGTTACACCGGGCACCGGCGGCAGCTGCCAGACCGCAACCACCGTTACTTCAGGCCCGCGGCTGGTTCGGATAGTGAAGTCTGACTCCGGCTATGGGTTCAACGTTCGGGGGCAAGTAAGTGAAGGAGGGCAATTACGGAGCATCAACGGAGAACTGTACGCCCCACTGCAGCATGTTAGTGCGGTCCTTCCGGGGGGTGCCGCCGACAGAGCCGGCATTTCGAAAGGGGACCGGATTCTTGAGGTGTAAGTACTGTTTTTTAGCTTCTCTCCAAGCTGCTTATAACGTAAGTGATGAAAATGACCTGTTTCACTTTCCGGACGATCACGCAGTGAGCTCAAGGCAAACGTGACTTTATAGCATCATTCAGTCAAACTGGGAACACTAAGGTGCCAGTGTGTGCATGCACTGTGACACCGGTCCTGCAGAAGAGCCGTTCATCCCAATGAAAGGAGTGTCTGTGTGTGTCAGAGAGAAACGATCCGGGGATCATTAGAAATTCACGTCACACTGAAATCTATTCCTCTCATCCACTGCATGCCAGATATTTCCAACTCACTCCTGTGCACATTCACATCATCCTAAGCAGATGCAGTGTGGGTCATTTATCAATGAAACACTTTGTTTACACAAATCATGAATGGTAAACCAGCTCACATCTTTAACATCAGCATCACTGAATTAGATGTTACTTAGCACTGAGGATTATTGCACCTGGTTGATTTGGCATTGAAGTGTTCAAGTGTGTGTTGAACTGTTGTTGTGTGGAGTAACACACAGCATCAGCATCAGTACTCATGCTTCAGTGTGTCTGTGTGCATGGAATACCATGATGCAGAGAGGGAGGGATGCCTTGAGTTCAGTTCTGATTGGCTTTGTCCTCTCAAAGTCACTTTCTGATTGGCTGGCTTTTGCACACTGCTGTGTCAATGGATGGCCTGCAGTAACCTGGCAGTTTGTTGACCCCATTATTTCTGTGTGCCAGCATGTGGATGTGTGCCTGATCATTTTGTTATCATATACAAGATACCCCTCTGCTAGTATTATTAGCATGGTATATAGTGGTCATGTAAAGCTACAGTACACTTATTAAATTTACTAGCCACATAGTATCCTTCAAGACCAGAGTGTACATAATACATTAAAAAAAAACCTAAACTTTAACAGTGTGGGACAATAATGAAAACATGACTCAAAATGCAGGATCAGACAATGTAAAACTACTACTTAGAAAAACATGAAGTGAGCTCAGAAATCAAAGATTTAACAGGAACAGAATAAGTCAGACTCAGGTTTAGAATAACAAAGAAAACAAAACAGGAGTCAAGAAGACTAGAATAATAAAAGCCAAACAGCAACCCAAACACAAATATATGCACTACGAATCCTAACCTTGAAAAACCACACAAAAAAAAGAAAACTGGGACCATGGCAGCCTGAGGTTATATGAAGGTTGTAAGGTGGCACATAATGATGCTGAAATTAACCATTAGAAAAAACGGTAAAACCACGTGGTCATCGAAAATCCTCGGTTGGTGACTTAAATATTAGAGTTACTGTTGACTTTCTTTTTTCTCTGACCTCTGCTGTCAACAAAGCATTTCAGTTACTGGATGTCTGTTTTGAGATGCTTCTGCCTGAAATCCTGAAAGAGCTACAGTTTCTGAGTAACTCAAAACAGCCAGTCTGGCGCTAGCAGCCATGCAACATTAGTGACTTGATTTTAACCAGGTCCTCTTCATCGTGCTTAATTAACATGTGATTGGCTGGTTAAACATTTGCTAGTTTAATACAAGTAAGTAGTAAAGTGAGTCTAAGCACTCACATTCACACTGGAGTGGCTGCATACTAGCTGCAGCATGTTGAGTATTTTTATTTATTTGCACTTTTATAAACAGCTCCTCCTCTCAGACTTAAATTCAGTTTGTGTTATTTAGCATAATTATTTCAGCATTCTGTTTTATTATAAAGGTCATATATATTGTTTAAACACTTTTCAAGGTGTCAAATGCATTTTAATTTGGCCTTTAAACTATGTGTGAGGGGTTGAACATTTATACATGAAGTACAGAACACTGCATAGTGCATAAAGTCACCTAATAAATCCTTAAGCTGCAGCAAAAACAAAATGAACACATACTAGTAATTTCAATTATAAAAGCAGAACTAGAAATCTGTCACATGGGAAGGGTGTCTACTGTAAAGTGTTTATCATAGTCAAAAGTGCTGATAGTGGCGGTGCAAAGGCCTCTGTGTCAGGTCCTTATTATATCATCATAAAGCTGCAGGAAGGAAAGAGCTGCCAAAATGCTTGGTCTGCATTTTTTCTTGTAGGACACGTTTGCGCTTTCTCCCACTCCACCTGCAAGATTGTTATATTTGTATCCTCCATATTAGTCTTTTCTTACTTTTACCTACATAATCATCATTCCCAGCTTTGCTATGTGTGCACTGGCTCAGAATGCCTTCTTTATGTTGAGTACATGTGTGTAGCTATTTTGTTCCACTGTAGGTAAAATAGAGCTTATGTTCATCGGGCTTCAACCCTCCATCTAAATGCCAGCATGGCAAACATAACAGATATGTATTCATTCAGTTGAAGCATTTCCTGCATTTCCTGTCCTGGCTTGTTACCATCTCAGTGGTTGTCTTTAATATAAGTTAGTGAAACATTTGTGGGCTTCTCACAACGTGCTTGTTTATAAAATGTGAATTAGGACACTCAAACCTTTTGCATACTATCACGCTGCCTAAAAGATGTCACCCTGTGGTGATGTGTTTTTTAAGTCAACTAAACCCTAGAATTGGGTTTTATTTTCTGCTCAAAGCTCGAAGTGTATCTTAACAGCATATTAACACACTTTATCCTGTATTTATCACAACATGTGTTTTCACATTAGATGATCAGAGCTCATCTATGTCTACTTAATGTGAGAATTTGCCCCCAAACCACTGACTGTGTTACATTTAGGTTATGCAAATATCATTTACAACGCTGCTGGCTTCTGTAGTCTTTGGAAAATGTTCAAATGAAGTTTGGCCTGATTCCTCATTCACTGTAATATTTCCAAGCTGTTGTTTAAGTCCTGGAATGTAAAACACAGAATAATTTATTGAATCTCATTCAGGCCTCGTTCAAATACCGCCTTTATCTGCCAGCCTACGCTGGAGCTTGTTTTAAAAGTGTGAGAAATATCCAGTGGTGTCGCTGAGAGCTTTTAGATGAGGCGACATGGTTTTGGAGCAAAGTTAACTACGGGTTAGGCTGCTACAGCTCTGTCATTCACTCCGTTTGACACAACTGCCAAAGTGCACACACCCAGTGTCGCTCACTTTCAGCTGTGCTCATGACATAACCAAAGGTCTCAATTCTGAAAGAGATGATGCAAAAGTTCTACAATGTGCGCACCAGTAACTCTTATTTGAACCCCTTTTTTTTTTTTTGCTGTTTCCCATTTCATTCAATATTTTTATATTGTTTAGCAGTTCAAATAATTCTTGTTATTTGTGAATCTTATAATTTCATGTGTTAAACTTCTACCCTGAGAGAGAAGAAGCAAAGTACAAGGCACTGATAAATTGTCTGAATATAACAGCCCTGCAGTCATGAAGCACTTAGTCATTTCTCATTGGTGTTAACAGCATGCCGTCTGTGTGTTGATTCAAGTCTCTGGTAATTAAAGGCTGCTGTTTAGATTATTTGATTGCATTAATTTATAATTGCATTTTCACTATTGTATTTCCTAATTCAGTGAAAAAAAACTCTGTACTCTTTTATGCTTATGAAAAATAGAAAGTTAACCTTAAGAATATTAAAAAAGAAAATGCTTGCCACTCTAGTATATAAATCTCTTTATTCAACAGCAATGGGGTGAACGTAGAAGGAGCAACACACAAGCAGGTGGTTGATCTGATCCGGGCCGGTGAGCGAGAGCTGGTGCTGGCCGTGCTGTCCGTTCCTCCCCAGGAGGCCGACTGCCTGGATCCCGGAGACGACGGGTCGGCCCAGTCCTGTTACGACTACTCCGACAAGCAGGCAGTGCCCATCTCTGTTCCCAGCTACAAACACACTGAACTCAACCATGAAAAGTTTGTGGTGGGTACACTCGTGCAAAAACACTCGGATGGATAAAAATGTTTTTGTAGTTGGACGCAGCCAGTCACAACTCAAGGCTTATGCGATTGTTACATTCATGAGATGTTTATATTCAGGTCTATGAGCAACCTAATGTTCTGGATATTATAAATACTGTTGACTAAAGATCACCGCCTTTTCATTTTCATTTTTCCACTTTAACTCTTCCAGGTGTATAATGTGTACATGGCAGGCAGACAGCTGTGCTCCAAGCGTTACCGGGAGTTTGTGATTCTACACCAAAACCTGAAGAGGGAGTTTGCTAACTTTACTTTCCCCAAGCTGCCTGGAAAATGGCCTTTTTCCCTTTCAGAGCAACAGCTGGACGCACGACGCAGAGGCCTGGAGGAATATCTAGAGAAAGGTGAGGAAGAGAGGAGGAGAATCAGGCTTTCTTCATAGGGCTAGCACACAAACAGTTCGCCCACTTACAGTTGCCTTCCATATTGTTTGGAACAAAGATACAGCTTTGTAGTTTTGCTTCTGAACGCCACCACGGTTGATTGTAAATCAAACAAACAACACGTGATTATTCAGTTTTCCAAAACATTTGCATGACCTCTTTAAGGATTACACACATTTTTATAAACAGGACACCATTTTCAGAGGCTCAGAGTTAATGTGACAATTGACTGCTAAGCAGTTTTATGGCCAGGTGGTGAAGTCGCAGATGTCATTGTATAATGACTTTTATTTCACTTACACACACACACAAAAAAAACTGTATCTAATATAATGTGTGTTTCATCTGCAGTGTGCTCTGTCCGAGTCATTGGAGAAAGTGACATCATGCAAGAGTTCCTGTCTGAATCAGATGAGGTAAAAAAATAAAAATAAACGTGTCTTTTTGCCCGTTCCCCGCCTGTGACTCACTACACTGTGTCTGTCTTTCTGGCTGTCTTTGCTGTGACCTAGAATTATAACGGTGTGTCGGATGTGGAGTTGAGAATAGCGATGCCAGATAAAACCACACTCACTGTCAGAGTTCGCAAAAATTCAACTACAGACCAGGTCTATCAGGTAAACCCACACAAACACAGTCCTGTCCCCACTATAGCCACAACATTATTTCAGTCTCTCACTCTCATTCTGTGGCAATCTCTCGCGTTCAGGCTGTTGTTATGAAGCTAGAGATGGACAGTGTAACAGCCAGCTACTTTGCTCTGTTTGAGGTCATCAACCACACCTTTGGTGAGTAAGGGCAGGTAACTCAAGCACAGGTTGCATTTTTGCTAAAGCATAGCACAAATGTTGCTGTAGTTGCTATCTGTGATCACTAACAAGTGACAGAAAAGAAAATATCTGTATGCAGCCACCTTTTTTTTATAATCATCTAGAAGCAAATACCTTATACATGAATAATCATGCTCATAATATGGTTTGTAAGGGCATTTATAATGATGTCACATTCGTTTGACAAAGCTTAGTGTGTTGTTTGTGCCTAATTTAAAAAATGAAATAAAACTACAGTAGTAGCATTTCTGTTTAATGCACAAAGTTCTCTATGACCTGTGTCTATTACAGCAAGGACAAATGCACCACAACATTAGCAATAACCAGTTATATTTGATGAGAATGAAAGTTTTGTGTGTATCCACTAAAGTTTCAATTTGTTTCTTTCTTGCAAGGAATAAATCAGCAAATTCTATCCCCAGTGATGTGAAGAAAGCCATCCCCGTTTTATTTTTAATCAGCTGAAGAACTGATAATTACAAGTGTATGCACTTGTGCTGTTCTTCCACACCCACACAACACTTTTTTTTTCCAAACTCTAGGAAGGAAATTGTTTAGCAGCACGAAGGAATCTTTCACAAGTAAAAAGAAGCATTTGTCTTGCAGTTCTAACATCAGTTACATTTACTTCAGTGTTTACTTTAGAATGTTGTAGTGTAATGTAAAGTTACACTCCTTATGCTGTAGGTGTAGATAACTGTGGCCTGATTTATTCTGTCTCAGAAGGCTCAGAAGCGTCATCTGTTTCTTGAAACGATCCTTAGCTTTGGTTTCACAGTAACATCGCTGTCTTTGGTTTTTGACCTTGCTTTGCCTTTCTTTTTTCCTTATTCGTGTTGCATTGTTTTGTATGGCTTGGTTACTGTCACAACATTGTATCACAAAGCAGAAAGTAACAAGCCTACAACCACATTAGCAGCTCGTGAAACTTTATTAATAAAACCTATTATGAAGAATTGTGTTTGTTTGTTTTTCATGCAAATTATCGTTATTTTATTAAGAACATTTCTAATGGATCGCCAGTCTTTTTTCCCCCCGTAGTGCTTGTATTAAATTTCATGGCCATCATTCTGGCAGTTGCTGAACAAAAGACAATTGATTTACTGCTGTACAAATGTCTGTCGAACTGACTGACACACTGACAAAGAAACTGACCTTCCTGTGCAGCTAGCCTCACAAAAAATACAGCACAGGTTATGTGACTTTATTGACATATCCAATAAAATGAAATTATATAAACTTAAATGAAACCCTATTGATTTTTGGTTCATAGATGGTATCCATCTTTGTGGAAGAAGTACAGTTAAGTCTTAGGAGGTAGGATTTGTGCTGTTAAATGTTCTACAAATTTCTTTCATGTCTTCTTTCTTCTTTAGTACGTAAGCTTGCCCCCAATGAGTTCCCCCACAAACTGTATGTACAGAACTATACCTCAGCGATCCCAGGAACCTGTCTCACCCTACGCAAGTGGCTCTTCACCACAGAAGAGGAGATTTTGCTTAATGACAACCAGCTCGCTGTCAACTATTTCTTTCACCAGGTGCGTACACACTGTGTATTTGTCTGCTCTGTTTGGTATGCTTAGTGGATTTTGTATTTAATTGTGTCTCCTGTCTGACCTCTTTGCAGGCTGTGGATGATGTGAAGAAAGGCTTCATTAAAGTTGAGCAGAAGTCTTATCAGCTCCAAAAGCTGGCCGAGCAGAAGAAGATGTCCATGGTGAGCCTTTTATATACAGCACGCTACTGTTTGAGAGTAACATGCACATACAGAGACACTGTATTCTCACTATATCTGAGTGTGTCGTCCACTTTGTCACACTGCTTCATTCTTATTTCACTGAGTGATATACCACAGTGTAAAAAGGAAGTAGTCTAAGAGCGAGTGTGTCACAGACACACATTCTTGCCAGCAAAATGTGCTCGCTGAAAGTGAATAAGTGAGTGAGCATCAGTAAATTACCGCCAATTTGAAGAGATTAAAGCTGCTCCAGCAGGTAAATAATCACATCCCGTTTCTAAATCAGTCAGGCTACAGAGAATAACTGCACTCTGCTTTATAGCCTTAAGTGTTTTTTCACAGTTAAAAAATGCACCCTGCATCTAAACTTCATTCAGCTGCAGAGCATCCTCTTGTTTTTCAGTTTGTGAAAAATGTTTAGCTCACATTGCCTCTTCTCCCTCTTTTTTTTCACAGTACCTGAGTTTATTGCGAACTTGCGAAGGCTACAACGAGATCATATTCCCCCACTGTTCCTGCGACTCTCGACGTAAAGGCCACGTGATCACGGCCATCAGTATTCACCACTTCAAGCTGCACGCCTGCACAGAGGAGGGGACGCTTGAGGCAAGGCCTACTCTTTGCTGTGTGTGTGTGTGTGTGCGTGTGTGTGTGTGTGCGTGTGTGTGTGTCTGCCTTTTCTATACCTCTTGTGTAACAGGGTGAGTGTACTGAAGCCTTCGTGTTGTTCCAGAATCAGGTGATTGCATTTGACTGGGGGGAGATGCAGAGGTGGGACACGGATGAAGAGGGCATGGCCTTCTGCTTTGAATATGCACGAGGAGAGAAGAAGCCACGCTGGGTCAAGATATTTACTCCTAATGTATGGATCACACACAGATCACTGCATACATATTATGTTTATTTGTTAATACTGCTACAAATGAAATAATTGTAAAGAACTCTAAAAGAAAAAGTTCAGGATGAGGAGAGTTACTGCTATATTTAGAAGGAACAGATCATGGTAAATGCAGATATTTTATTGAGTAGACACCACTTGTATGCCTTTACAGTAAATAAGAGGATGACACAAGCAGCCAGTAATTTTTATTTTTTTTAAAAGTAGTGGCAGTAGTGAGCCTAGTTCACTTACACATTACATCATAGCAAACTTCCCTGTTTGTATGGATAAAATCAGCCAGATACACCTGCTAATTAACCAAAAAAAATGTTTGAAAAGAAGAAGCCCATATTTAATTGGAAATAGTACAAAAACATACCCGAGAAGTTGTACCGAATCTTGAAAAATCATCATTTTAAATTGAATTCCTTTAAAAAAAAGTTAGTACAGGTGCTTGTTTACTACTGTGTTACAACACATCTTCTTTCACCAGCTCTTAAAGCCTTTGGGAACCAGTTACTGTTGCTTTATAAAGTGTGCTTATGCTGAGATAAGTTAACCAGTTGGTGGATGTAAGTTAAACTATATTTACAGGCAAGTACAAGAAGGTGGTATCAAAGCTCTTATCAAACTCCTTGTAAAGAAAAGAAAGAGACTCTCATTTCTACTACTCTTTTAGAGCAGCGATGTTAGGCTCATTTTATATGGTGGGTGACATGCAATCACTTTGATCTCAAGTGGGCCGAGCCAGTAAAAATACAGGATAGATGTGTAAAATTAGAGAAAAGGGTATAATGGCTCACTGCACAGACTGTCCTGTAATTATAAAATATAATGGTTTTGTTAGTTTACTGCTGACTAATTAATATTTGAAAAACAGGACCATTTATGTCATTTAATTATTTATCTGTTAATTACTTTAATTCAACATGAAAGCTAATGGGGGTTGGGCAGTTTGTATCAATAGGAAAAGCTGTAAAACGTATTAAATACAGTTAAAAACTTCAAATCTATGCACTCCGTCAAATTTTCTAAAGCTGTTCAGTGAGTCAGATTCTAGTCTTCGCTGGGCTCATTCTGACCCTTGGGCCTTATGTTTGACACCACTGTTTTAGAGAGAACCGTATAAACGCCAGTCTAAATCTGTGCTTCTCTTTGTCATTGTTTAGTTTAACTACATGCATGAGTGCTTTGAGAGAGTCTTCTGTGAGCTGAAATGGAGGAAGGAGGTAATGCCCTTCTGCTTCTTTACAGAATAATCTGCTCTAATACAAGCCATTTACTTCTGTCCTGTACTTACGGAAATAATGCATCTGTGCCTTCAGGTGGAAGAGGAGGCTACAGACAAGGACAATAAGAACTGCAGTAAAGATGGTATGTGTGGCAAGGTAAGGCTTTGCCTGCCTCTGTCCAGTTTGATACCAGTGATAATCCTTTTACTTTCTTGTTTTGGTGTTTTATACAGTTTCTTTTCCTTCTGTGTCTAAGCTTGTGGTTTTTACCCCTGGTTTCTGTTTCTGTAACAGAATATTTTCCAGCTGCTGAGGCACAGAAGGGATGGGGGCACCTAGGAAGGGAGATCGTTACCTCGTAACTACATCGCCATCACCACCTCAGCTCAGTTTTGGCCCCGACCTTCCCCCCCATACCCACCAGAAATCAGCTGTTAACTACTCGGACGTCATTTAAACTCCATCAACTTCAACATGAGAAGCTCCTCCTTACATGCAAACCAACAAGCATCTGCTGATGAACACGTTGAATGAACAGACGCATAAAAAAAAATAAACTACAGACTTGTGTACCAGAACTCTCGAATCCAGCACATCGCGACCATGCATTAAGCAGAGCTCCGTTGAAAAGAAACGAGCTGCCTACAGAATCAAAGTGACGGATTCATGCGAGCCTTCCTCTTATTGGCAGGGACTTGAAGTGGAATGTGACGTGCAAACGATCGGGGTTTTGAACCTTCTTTTAAGAAGTCCTACTTGAAAAAGAGAGCTGAAAAGATTGGTGGACAAAGAAAGGAAAGTAAAAGTTGTTAGCTGCCCTCAGAAAGGGGACCACAAGATCACATTAATCACTGATTCGGAGGGGTGACCACAGGAAGACATTTAGCTTCTCAGTTTATGGATTAGAGCCTCAGTGTCCTGCGTCTCCATGCGTGTTATTAATATATGCAGAAAACCCCATCAGCTAAGAGAGAAGGGGCAAACCAGAGTCGAGCCCTGATAAAGTAAGTTACAGCTGAACCACGTCACATACATTAATTTCCATGTGTTGCGAACTGCATTTGCATTAATAATGTGACAAATGAGAGAAGGGATGAAGAACGCAGATTTTCTTTATAGGCTGTTTGTTTGTTTTTTTCATATTTGGGTGCATATCAATGCTTAGACATATGTTGCACTTTATCCAGCAGTATTATTGACCTCCAAATGTGCATAGTATAATGTAAAAGGGCAATAGATGGAATTATAATGGAATAAGTACAGGTCTACGTTTATCACTGACTACGGTGCAGTTATATACTGTGTGAGTGTGCAGAATTGTGCATTCAACTCTTAGGTAATCTTTTTAATGAACACACCATGCAAAATGTTTACGGCCATCGTGGAGCAGCGGTGATGCGGAGCTCCGCTCAGACACGTAACATCGTGCTTTACCCAGAAGAGGCAGCAGGGGTCCTTGTCCTCCTGCCGGCTCTTGAGCATGCAGTTATTACTTTTTTTTTCTGAGAGCTCCCACCAGATTTATAATGGGCCCGTAATTCAAATGGCCTTTCTATGCAGCACTATTTATCTGTGTAGCTGGTGCTTTGCTGTTGAATCACTTATTCTCTGCAGATTCGGGTTAAACAGGATGACAGTCTCCGAACAAAAAAGCGATGGCTTTATCCTTCGACCATTTGACAAAATAAGGATTACAGTGCGCAGCCCGTAAAGACATCCTACCAGCCGATGATTCAAAAAGGTAAAGCTCAACACTGTAATGCCATCTCTAAATGAGCCCAGTTCAAGTTCCAATGTAATCAAAACAATTTTGCATTGAGCTAGAACCTAATTATTTGATGGTGCAATACAGAGCCTGACAAATAAACAAAAATTACAATTCATTGCGTCATTAAAACCTGGCGCTGCGATGGCTGAAATTAAACATTTATTATTGCTTAGTGCAATTTTGTGATCTCGCATCCTTATTAATGAAATCGTAATGTGTTGCACTTTTTTCATTTTGAAAGTTACCAGTGAGTCGGACAAATATTACATGGTTGTTTCTACACCAGTTGCTTTTACAAGGTGAGAGAAGAGTGGCATGTTCAGTTATTATTATCTTAATAGAGGTATTTTTAAAAATCAATATATTGAAAGCTGAGATTTGTTCTTAGGTTTAAATTAAAGCTTCTTCTGAGTCAACAGCAATTTTATAAAACAATCACATTATAGGTTGTAGAAACAGAATATGATGCCACTGGCTTAATAGCATTAATATTAAAGATATCTACAAGACAGTAGGGAGCTTTAAATTTACATCAGTGAGTCTACCTAAGAGTCCTCGTTATCGTGATAGCGCTGTTCACGGAAGCATTTTGGGGTGATTAATGAGCTTCAGCACACCTTTGTGAGGGTAGAAAGGAGGTTTAATTGAATGTGTTGAGCCTTGAATTGAGAGATTGAATGTGCAGTCTTAAAGGCTGAACACATTTCCCCAGGATTCGTGTCTGCTTACTGAACCATGTCTGACACAGTCGATTGTCTGGCATCGCCTGATCACCCCACCTTCAAGCCCATGGGCTCACCCATCCACCCCCTACACACACGTGCACACACTTTCTCATGCTGACTGAAGTTAGATGTCACGTACAGTTAGATTCGATTTTAAATTCAGCTGATGAGCGTCACACTAAGAAGGGGATGGAGAATGACAACCTACAGAGCCTTTGACATGTCGAAATGTAAAATTTAAGCAAGTGTTTGGTTACATCGCTTACTGTAATAAATTGTAACATATTCTTTTAAATAAACCGATTTATTGATGCAAAGTTGGTTGTTGTTTATTTGCAACTAACGTTGTGTGTTTGGAGCTGAGTCAAGGAGTGCGGAAATCACAAAGTAACAGACAGTCCCCACAGTGGGCAGAGCCAGATTTATCCTATAAAGTTGATTTTACACCTGTACCCGTGTCTTTATTCCACTCTTCCTCTTTTCCTCTTCTCTCCTCACCGGCTTCCTCTTCTTTCCCCAACTCCAGCATCTTATAATGAGATCTGGGAGACAATTACCCAACAGGCAGCGAGATAGCCGTTACATATCGACCTGCATCAAGTGTCTGCACCCAGTAATTAATAGGTATTGATTGCTGCTGGTGAGGTGGTGACTGAAAATTATCTTGGAATGGGTGAATTTTGAAAAGCTAAAAATCTTTGGTCTGAAAATCTGTCCTGAGAGACCTCGTGGAAGTATTCAGACCTGAGTGCTGATTAGTTTCTGAGGAAGACACTTCACAAAAGAATTAAGCTCTATTCTAATAGTAGATCCACTGCTGATGGGAGTGTACACTCATTTTCAGCTTCTGTGCATTTATTGCATGTGAAATTAGTTGTCATTTTGATATAAAAACATAAAAAGACCCAAGCGCTTCTCTCTTCATCTTCCCTCCAAGGAATTGCGTCTCCCTGCTTGCAACACACCACAACCGTGTTGTGAAGCTTCTTTTGATTGCTTGAAAATGCTTTTTGCACAGCTGGAGCAGTGCCAAGTGTTGTTCTCTGTTATAGAGAGCTTTTTAACGGCCTCCAGCATGAAAGATTACAGGCTGGCCTAAAATAAAAAGGTGAGCTGTTTCTGAAGGTTTGATCACCTTTTGTAAAATATTCACCAGCAGGCCTGAAAAACTTACTTTTAATGGGTAAGCATTTGTATCTCACAACCCTGATACATCCCACCCACATAATATGATGGCTCTGATGACTGGTGACATATAATGGAAAGAGTCACTTAGGTATTTAGCTAAATTGCTTAGTTTCAGTGATAATTTAAGTTCAGTTTTTTAAGTCCAAATTTCAGTGAACTAAATGAAGTCTTAAAATTGGAGGATGATACGGCTGGTAGTATTTCAGAATCTGCAGATCTAGTGAAATTTTCACACACAACCAACTCTAGGGTTTACAGGGAATGGTCTGAAAAAAAGAAAATATCCAGTGAAAATGCCTCGTTGATACCAGAGGTCAGAGGAAAAGAGCCAGACTGCTTTGAGCTGATAGGAAGGCAACAGTAACTAAAATAACGTCTTGCTGCAACCAAGGTGTTCAGAAGAGCACCTCTGAGGGCAGCACATGAAGTAGATGAGCTACAGCAGCACTCATTTGGATTTTACGGTCAGAAGTTGGTGTAAATACCATGAAATCGTGAATCCATCCTACTTTGTATCCACAGTTCTGGGTGCTGCCTGTGGTGTAATGATGTGTAATGATATTTTATGACCATCTTCTTATGGCAGCTTCCAGCCGGTTCACACACAATGTCACAAAGCTCAGATCATCTCGTGTTTGTTGAACATGACATTGAGTTCACTGTCTCCACAGTTACCAACACCATCTAATAGAGCACCTTCTGATGTGTTGATTCACATCATGCATGTGCAGCTGACAAATCTGCAGCAACTGTGTGATGCTGTCACATCGATATGGACCAAAGTCTCTGAGGAGTGTTTCCAGCACCTTGTTAATTCTATGCCGCTAAGAATTAATGCAGCTCTGAAGGTAAAAGAGGTCCAACCCAGTAAAGGCAAGCTGTACGTAATGAAGTGGCCACTAAATGTACATTCTGAATTATAGATAAATTTTGATATATAAAATTCAACACTTTAGAGTGAAAATATTAATAGATAAGTGTTGTTACAGTGGCTAAGTGATCACCCTTACTGTCTCGGTTGTCTAAGTCTGTGTATGTGTGTGCATATTGCATATTCTCGCTGCACTGGTGGGTTTCTTCAGTTTACATCTAAGTAAGGAGTGAGCTTCTGTGGAAAACCTATTATGGGCTGGCAACCTGACAGCTCCTGCTTGTCATGCTGACTGTGGCAAAAGCTGATTGGCAAGTGAGTGAACTATAAAAACAAGTTTCAGCTTATTTGAGTTCAGCAGCTTTTTCACATTTTGATCAATTAAACTTTATTAAAATACAAGACAAAATGGTATTTCAGCGATTACGCCATCCTTTTAGATTGTCTCCCTGCCTTATTTTTCCCACATAAGCAAAAAAATTGCAAAGCAAGAGCACTGCACAAGCAGCCGTAAGTGAACAGTTTGTGTGGAAGCGATCTGAAGCAACAGAAAGAGACAGCTTCAGGACCATGAGTGGTTACTGCATTAGGTCTGCAGCAGAGCCCTTACTTTACCACTCGATGTGTGCGTGGGTTTGTGTTTGCGCTGCTCTTGGTATCCGTGGATGTGTGTGTGTGTGTGTGTGCGCGCAGGTACGTGCGACAGCTGCAGCCACAGATTGCAGTGGCCCCTTGATAGACACGACGCGTCTTCTGCATCCCGCTGCATTGTGCTCGTCTGTTTGGATGACTCAGTGTGCATCTCCTCCCAATAAACAGATCTGCATGAGCTGTCGACACAAAGCAGGTGGAGGAAAGAGCCAGTGAAGGAGGAGAGTATCTCAGATTTATTATCTGCGCTGTAGTGCATCTCTCAGCAGCCCAGTTTTACAGACAAAAGGAGTTCAGTAGGCCGTTGAAATACACAGAGATTTCTCCAATAGTGAACTAGCCTACAGCACATAGAGGACAAGTCAAATTAATAGCCTCGGGGTAAAGGTGCGAGTCCGGCTGTGCCAAGACACCAATTTGCCAAATTCAATCCTCATAATGTGCTTGCATTATTTCCCAGTCAATCATTTTAAACGAGAATTTTTGCCAAGATCATCACATAAATCCCAGTGAGGACATCCTCTTCCAGTTCTGAATAAACATCAAGTCACCCATAAATGCTAGACACAGTACAGTTCAGCAGCAGTATAGAGGAGAGGGAGGAGGAGGAGGGAACGTTTGTTCTTCACGTTCTTCCTTCCCCTGTCTCATTAACGAGCAATCAGTTAAAAAACTTTATTGGTCTCTTGCCGCTTTCTCAGCACATTTTTTTGCTCCCTCCTCTGTTTCTCTCAACCAAGTCATGAGACCACCTTGTTCTATTCGTCGTCTCTTTCATTCTGCATCCTTTCTGTCGGTGTCTCTCTGCAAAGCCCTCCCTTCCTGCGACGCCCTCTCTTTTTTCCTTTTGCCCTCTCTATTGCTGTGCTTCATTACCTCTATCTTCCCTTTTCCTCTTTGGCTGTTCCCCTTCTCCTTCACTCCCCCTGTCCTCTGTTCCTACGTCGCTTTGAAAACTTGGACTGGGAGGAGGCGAACGAGGGAAAAGACTGAAAATTTGATGCATGTGTAGAGAATACAAAAGACAAGATTGTTTATTTCTACTGCCATTACTTACAGCTCAGTCTGTCACAGCCCTGGTAATAAAGTGTCCAACATCATACATTACATTAAAAATCACAATCACAGGGACTGCATTTTTCTGCATACACAACAGCGCGAGCGTGGCAATAGATGAGCGAGAGTAATGCATGTAATTAAATAAAAGCCTTGGGAAATTTACATGACTAATCATCGATTCTTCCTTTGCAGTCTGAATTTTACTGACACCAGAGCAGATAAACTATAATATTACAAATCATGAACAAAATAAGGAGTTTTGAAACATTTCTTTTCAGTGCAGTAAGCTCTCATAGATAATCAAAAAGCATCCTCCTTAACGATAAACAGAGGGCATGTTTGAAACATCACGTCGATGCAGTGTGTAAGTTTACAGAAACTAAAATGCAATAGACAGAAAATATTCCCTTGACGGTATGCGAGAGGTGTTTTTTAGCACTTCACTACCAACTCAAGCAAACACAGTTGCTAAAGAAGATGCAGAAGTTCATCCGTAGTGCCTCTGATTCATCACATTTTTTGCAGGCATAGACATCCTTCTAAAAGAAAACCTTGAAAGAAAATGAATTCAATTGAAACCCATACACCACCTTGATACTGTTAACAAAATATGGGCACTGCAGATTTAAGAAATAACAGTTTTCACTAATACTCAGTACACAAAGCTAGGCTTGATGTAACCCTGAACTTTTAAACTCTTCAATCAGAATCAGAATCAGAATACTTTATTGATCCCTGGGGGAAATTATTTTTTGTTACAGTGCTCCATTTTAAACCAACATTAAGACAAGACAGACAATACGCTAACTAAGAATAGTACAATATATACATATATATACATACATACATACATAAGTCACTTATAAATAAATATTTGGAAAAGAAACATGTGTAGTTGTAGCAGCAAACAGTGTGTTAAGTGGATGCGTTGTACAGGGAGATGGCCACAGGCAGGAATGATTTCCTGTGTCGTTCAGTGGTGCTTTTCGGTAATCTCAGTCTCTCACTGAACGAGCTCCTGTGACTGACCAACATGTCATGGAGTGGGTGGGAGGTGTTATCCAACATTGTCTTTATCTTGGACAGCATCCGCCTCTCCGACACCACCTTGAGGGAGTCCAGCTCCATCCCCACAACATTGCTGGCCTTACGGATCAGTTTATTAAGTCTGTTGGCATCTGCGACCCTCAGCCTGCTCCCCCAGCATGCAACAGCATAGAGGATCGCACTGGCCACCACAGACTCATAGAAAATCCTCAGCATTTTCTGGCAGATGTTGAAGGACCTCAGTCGCCTCAAAAAATAGAGACGACTCTGGCCCTTCCTGTAAAGTGCTGTGGTGTTTTTAGCCCAGTCCAGTTTATTGTCAATGTGTACTCCAAGGTATTTATAGTCCTCCACAATGTCAACACTGACCCCCTGGATTGAAACAGGGGTCAAGTGTTTCCTGGTCTTCCTGAAGTCCACGATCAGTTCCTTGGTCTTTGCCACGTTGAGCTGCAGATGATTCTGCTCACACCACGTGACAAAGGAGTCGACCACAGCCCGGTACTCTGTCTCATCATCCCTGCTGATGCATCCAACCACCGCAGAGTCATCAGAAAACTTCTGAAGATGGCAGGTCTCTGTGCAGTGGCTGAAGTCTGTGGTGTAGAGGGTGAAGAGGAAGGGGGAGAGGACAGTCCCCTGTGGTGCCCCTGTGTTGCTAATCACCTTGTCAGACACACACTGTGGGAGACGTACATATTGTGGTCTTCCTGTCAGGTAATCAACAATCCAGGACACCAGAGAAGCATCCACCTGCATCGCTGCTAACTTATCACCCAGGAGGGTCGGCCTGATGGTGTTGAAAGCACTGGAAAAGTCAAAAAACATGACCCTCACAGTGCTCGCCGGCTGGTCCAGATGGGTGTAGACACGATTGAGCAGGTAGATGATGGCGTCCTCTGTTCCGAGACGAGGCTGATAAGCGAACTGAAGGGGATCCAGATGTGGTCTTACTATGGGTCGCAGCTGGTCCAGGATGAGCCTTTCCAGGGTCTTCATGATGTGGGAGGTCAGTGCCACGGGCCTGTAATCCTGGGGGCCACTGGGACGAGGCGTCTTTGGTACAGGGACGAGGCATGATGTCTTCCACATCACCGGGACCCTCTGCAGACTCAGACTCAGCATAAACAGTTTATGAAAGACTCCACACAGCTGGGGGGCACAGGTCTTGAGGACAAGGGGACTCACTCCGTCTGGTCCAGCAGACTTGCCTGAGTGAAGTCTCCTCATTTGCATCTCAACCTGGTATTGAGTGAAGGTGATGGGTGGGGGAGGGGTGTCAGGAATCTCACAGGAGGCAACATGTGAAGAGAGAGGCTGGCACAGTGGTGTGGCTCTGGATTCCAGGCTGACTGCAGGTGAGGTTGTGGGGGTGGGAGCAGACACTGTGGTGTCGAATCTATTGAAAAACAGATTCAACTCGTCGGCTCTATTCTCACCTCCCTCAGCTCCCCTGCTGTTGGTTGGCCTGAATCCAGTGATGGTCTTCATGCCCCTCCACACCTCTCTCATGCTGTTCTGCTGGAGTTTCCACTCCAGCTTCCTCCTGTAATTGTCCTTAGCCTCTCTGATCTTGTCCTTTAGTAACACCTGGATCTTCCTCACCTCCTCTTTGTTGCCCCCTCTGAAAGCCCTCTTCTTGTTGTTGAGGAGGGCTTTGATGTCCTTAGTCACCCACGGCTTGTTATTTGGGTAACAATGAACAGTCTGAGCTGGAACAATGGAGTCGGTGCAGAAAGTTCTGCTTTAAAACTTTAAAACCTCTATGTCTAGTTTCTCTTGACTGGGCAGCTGTAATCCTATTTTACAAATTTAATAAAGTCAGGCTGTGGGATAACTATCTTTAAGGTGTCTATTTCACAAAAAGCATTTATTTCTAGACTAAATATATGTTAGTTAGTCCACAAACCATCATTAAATAATGAAACAAAGCACTGTAACAGTGTTGGAGGCATGATGAGGTCTACAGTATACAGGATAAAGGACGAAACTGACGTGTCACGGTCCATGAAATACTCGCTGTTTACTTCCGACTGCCTTAGAGAGCAATTGTGCTTCCAGCACGTCCTTATCTGTGTCATCTCTTAACACCTCCTTGGTCTATCAAATGTCTTTTTTTGCCTCTTAGAGGAAGTCTTTCGAGAGTGCTATTCCAAAGTTGGGTGCAGCCATAAGGATAGCGATGGTACAGATAATGTTGAAAACACTGAATCCAACCAGGCACAACCGGTCGATGACCGCCGCGGCAAACTGCCACTGCTCTGCCAAGCTCAACTGACGGTCCTGCTCACGAACACGTTCAACTAAGAACTGCACCTCTGCCAGAAGAGCCTGCAGCTGGTTGTCCACTGCCACAGATCGAATCATCCCACTGTGGGCATGCAACACAGCTGATCTCCCAGTCCCAGCCTCTAAGCCGCAGACTCCAGAAGCTGTGGTTAATTGGTCAGGGTCCAGGCACACTGGAAGTTCCTGTGTGGGGCTCACAAACTTAGAAGATTGGTGTTGGTGATGAAGTGGTATATCGCGGACTGGTCCCCCTCCTGCTCCTGCTCCCTCTCCTTCTCCTAGTTCACTGTTACCCCTACCATGACTGGTGGTTCTGTTTCTCTGGATCGGTTCCAGCTCTGCTGTGGTGTGGAAGGTCTGGAATCCCATGTAAGGCAGATGCCCATTAGGCTGGGGTTGTGGGTTGGGACTGGGATCTCTGTGAATGGGATTAGGGAGGATGATAGCCTGAGAGTTTGGACGGTGAGGCAGTGAGTGTGGCAAAGGGAGGTTGAGCTGTGCCAGGCTGGCCTGCAAGGAGTTCAGGCCCTGTGGGAGGACGGAGGGCGCTGGTGTGGGGATGGTGGTGGTGGTGGTGGTTGGAGAGGACAGGGTCTTGCTTTGGGAGTCTGCCTGACTGTTGGAAAGAATAGGCACCACTCCCTCACCTGGACGCTTCATTCGCAGAAACCAAGGAACCCACTGCAGCAGAACTAAATTCACCTGAAAGATACGGACACAGATACAAATCGAATGAAAGAACAGGGAGTCACACACATAAACACACTTCAGATAAATATGTATTGCATTGTGTATAATATCTCACTCACTGTCACAACTTACCCAGCGTGGCATGTGTCCACTGTCGGGGTTATGGTGATGGAACTGGAGGACGATGACTGTGGCTACCACTGACATCCCAACTATCACCATGGTGCTGGCGAAATACTGACCTGAAACACATGTGAGACTTTGCTACTAATCTGTTGGCTATAAACGGGATTATCATCCTGCAAAATCTCCAACACTGACATGCAAATTCACATGCAGTCGAAAAAAAAACCCTGACCTATCAGTGGTACAGAATCTGAAGTGGCGGGCATAATCTCTGCAACCATCAGCATGAAGACAGTCAGAGAAAGCAGAACTGTGATGCCTGGAGGCCAACACAAGACACCGGGGAGTCGTGGGTTGCAAAAAAGAAAAGAAAAAAGAAAAAGCCCTTAAGAGAAGAAAATACATGAGTAAACTTAGTAGAACTGTATATTTGGTATGCTGTACTTGACTTCTCGCCATAATCATCTGGATTACTGACACTCCCAGGAAAACTTATTCGATTTTACTGTTTTTCATCTTCCCTCTCATCTTTTCTGCCTTTGTCTTTCCTCCCTACCACGACATCCCTCCTGACACTGTACAAAGGCTCTGACTGAAGGTTTTCCAATATTGTTAACAGAGAAAGACTGCTGGAAAAACACTGGAGTGAAATAAGCCATTGCCTTCTCAAGAGGAGTGAGGAATAATATGCAGCTAGAGAACATATTTTATCTTAGAAGCAGATTCACCTCTTGTTTTTCATTATCTCCCTTGCTTATTGTCAGACTGTGCCTTGTCCCTGCTCCCCTGGTCACTTACAGTGGGGCAAAAAAGTATTTAGTCAGCCACCGATTGTGCAAGTTCCCCCACTTAAAATGATGACAGAGGTCAGTAATTTGCACCAGAGGTACACTTCAACTGTGAGAGACAGAATGTGAAAAAAAATCCATGAATCCACATGGTAGGATTTGTAAAGAATTTATTCGTAAATCAGGGTGGAAAATAAGTATTTGGTCAATAACAAAAATACAACTCAATACTTTGTAACATAACCTTTGTTGGCAATAACAGAGGTCAAACGTTTACTATAGGTCTTTACCAGGTTTGCACACACAGTAGCTGGTATTTTGGCCCATTCCTCCATGCAGATCTTCTCGAGAGCAGTGATGTTTTGGGGCTGTCGCCGAGCAACACGGACTTTCAACTCCCGACACAGATTTTCTATGGGGTTGAGGTCTGGAGACTGGCTAGGCCACTCCAGGACTTTCAAATGCTTCTTACGGAGCCACTCCTTTGTTGCCCGGGCGGTGTGTTTTGGATCATTGTCATGTTGGAAGACCCAGCCTCGTTTCATCTTCAAAGTTCTCACTGATGGAAGGAGGTTTTGGCTCAAAATCTCACGATACATGGCCCCATTCATTCTGTCCTTAACACGGATCAGTCGTCCTGTCCCCTTGGCAGAAAAACAGCCCCATAGCATGATGTTTCCACCCCCATGCTTCACAGTAGGTATGGTGTTCTTGGGATGCAAATCAGTATTCTTCTTCCTCCAAACACGACGAGTTGAGTTTATACCAAAAAGTTCTACTTTGGTTTCATCTGACCACATGACATTCTCCCAATCCTCTGCTGTATCATCCATGTGCTCTCTGGCAAACTTCAGACGGGCCTGGACATGCACTGGCTTCAGCAGCGGAACACGTCTGGCACTGCGGGATTTGATTCCCTGCCGTTGTAGTGTGTTACTGATGGTGACCTTTGTTACTTTGGTCCCAGCTCTCTGCAGGTCATTCACCAGGTCCCCCCGTGTGGTTCTGGGATCTTTGCTCACCGTTCTCATGATCATTTTGACCCCACGGGATGAGATCTTGCGTGGAGCCCCAGATCGTGGGAGATTATCAGTGGTCTTGTATGTCTTCCATTTTCTGATGATTGCTCCCACAGTTGATTTTTTCACACCAAGCTGCTTGCCTATTGTAGATTCACTCTTCCCAGTCTGGTGCAGGTCTACAATACTTTTCCTGGTGTCCTTCGAGAGCTCTTTGGTCTTGGCCATGGCGGAGTTTGGAGTCTGACTGTTTGAGGCTGTGGACAGGTGTCTATTATACAGATGATGAGTTCAAACAGGTGCCATTCATACAGGTAACGAGTGGGGGACAGAAAAGCGTCTTACAGAAGACGTTACAGGTCTGTGAGAGCCAGAGGTTTTCCATGTTTGAGGTGACCAAATACTTATTTTCCACCCTGATTTACGAATAAATTCTTTACAAATCCTACCATGTGAATTCATGGATTTTTTTTTCACATTCTGTCTCTCACAGTTGAAGTGTACCTCTGGTGCAAATTACTGACCTCTGTCATCATTTTAGGTGGAGGAACTTGCACAATCGGTGGCTGACTAAATACTTTTTTGCCCCACTGTATTATTCCTCACCCAGACTGATTTTCTCCCCAGAGTTGGCAGGCAGCAGGAAGACCAGCAGGGTCATGGAGGAGAGGAGCACACAGGGGATGAGGAGGTTGAGAGCGTAGAACAGGGTCCTTCTGCGTAACGTCACCACAAAAGTAACGTCGGGGTAAGGCTCTACACAGCATTCATAGAAAACCTCATTACGACCTCCTGGGACCTCTGAGAAAAATTAGGAAGCATAGAGATATAGGAACTGCGTAAGCGATGAGAAAGCAGGGAAGCAAAAAATAAAGAATATCAGAAAATCAATATAACTAATGAAATGTATTTTGGTGCATCCACTGAATATTTGTGATTGTATGTGGGGAAAGCTGCATGTATATCCAATACTGTGCAACAGTCTCGAGTCATTTCTTTATATTTTGCTTCCGAGAAGACAGACTTGCTTGAATTCTTTTTTAAAAATCGACATGAGCAATAGTTCTCTCCTCTCTCTGAAGGTCTTTCACATTTTTTTGTTTGTTAAGCCACTTAACACAGACCTGGGAATCATTCAAGTGTAAAAAATGTGCCTATCTCAAGGGATGAACCAGTGTTGTGTGTACACTTAACAGCAGACAAGTTAGCTAAGAACTATTTTAAATTGTATTACTTTATTAGACACTAGCGGCCTATTGCAAAAAACATTGAATTTGTTCAAATTTCTTTATTTCAATCTAGGAAACATGCCAAAGATAACACAGTTTGACAGGCATAAAATAGTGTTTTTACACCCACAAGGTGATTCCCAAAGTACTATTAGCTGAAAACTTGGCATATCTGGGCAAGGTGGGCAATGTGTCCTTAATAAATTTGAGGAAACTGGACAAGTGGAGGACAAAAAAAGAAGTGGGAGGTCTAAAAAACAATCCACCAGAGATGAACGGTATCTGAAAGTCATGTCCTTAAAAAACAGTAAAAAAAAAAAAAAATGCAGCAAAGACCACCTGACACAGTGCCTGAGATGTATCTGGCCATTCCATTGATGCATCTACTGTCATCAGAAAGCCTCAGTGGAAGCGAGGCTGTCAAGAATCCATTCTTAAGGAAGGGAGACAAGGAGAAAAAGGCCGAGGTATGCCAAACTACTCAAGAACTGGACTGAAAATCAGTTCAACAGGATGGAAGGATGACTTCAAATTTGAAGTTCAAATCATTGTCAAGGTCAGGAGAGAGGTACAACAGTAAGTTTCGACAGCCATCCTTTAAACACAGCCGAGGCTCTGTCATGGTTTGTGGCTGCATTTCAGCTAGTAGTGGTGTTAAAACTGATGGAAATATGAATGCAGAAAAGTACTATCAGAATTTGATCCATAATGCAACTCATCTAGAAAGCATCTGATAGGCAGCAACCGCAGTTTTCAGCATCAAAATGATCCAAAACACACTGTCAATACAGTAAAAGGATACCTGGATAGAAAAACACACATAGGAACACTATCAGTCATGGATTGACCTCCCCAGAGATTGGACCTCAACATTATTGAAGCAGCGTGTGATCATAAAAGGCAGTAATCATCCAAAGAAGAGCTTTGAATCTCCTTCAAGAAGCTTTGAGAATTACTCCTGGAGACGCTTAAAGAAAGAGTTCAGGCCATGCTGATGAATAAGGGTTGACTTTGAAGCTCATTAGAATTGCACAAGCTGTGGTTTTTGCCATACATACTATATTCTGGGTGGGTTTTTTTACACAGGTTTAGTAAATTACTGCACATATAATTAATATTATCCTATCAAAGTATTAAAAAATAATGAGTACAAGACTTTTGCACAATACTGTAAATCAGAACTATAAGAAGAATCTGGCACAGGACCAGCATTATAAAAACAGAGCCCTTAAGAGACTGTAGAAACCAAGGACTGATGCTATAAAAATTATGATTCCGTGTTGCATGGGATATTTTATAAGGATGTAAACGTGTATGGAAATATAAAACATCATAGCAAAAAGCATTCATGTTCTTCAGGTTCTATGGCAACAAATCAGACATGCACTCATATATAATATGTATTCATTAAGTGAGTCTTTACAATTGCAATACTGTATGGTGTTAATGTAAGCACAGTTACTAAGCAACACAGTCTGTCATCCATGCTTTTGACAGCGGATCCTACCCAGTAGGTCCCACTCGCCATTGGCCATGTATCCTGATACATCTGCCTCCTTCATCTGGATGTCCAGCAGCCAACCATCAAATGTCCATGAGCCAAACTTCAGCTCACAGCGCTGGATGTCAAATGGAAACCATCTCACATCGACATTACATGTGCTGATAAAAATTCCTTGAAATGCATAAATAACAAGAAAAAGCAAGTAAATACTGGATAATAAAATGAATGTTGCTCAGTGGTGCAGCCATGTGGAATTAAAGGAAGACGAAGTTATTTAATGAAACGCTGCAGCATTAATAATAGTGCAATTATGCAGAATGATTAAAGGTCTAAATGGTTTGAAGGAAAATATAAACCTCTGCTAAAACGTACCTGGAGGCAAATACTCACAGAAACCACTGGAGTTGACCAGCACATAGGTCTTAAAAGTCGCATCAAACTTATCATGAGCGCTGAAGGACAATAGCACAGTGACCAGTCAGCAATTACCAGCAGCACTGGTTGCACACACCCGTATTTGTACGTCACATACCTGTTATACAGCAATATGTCAGGCGTCCAGACCTGGTCGGGGGTAAAACGAAGGTTCTTTACTCCAGGATATTCTGACTGGTTCCACTGCAGGTAGTGGTCGTACCACTGCTGGGAGACACAATTACAACTCCATGAATGGAAAATGATATTTAAAAAATACTCTCCACAAATACATAAAAAAAACTGAAGGAAGACACACCCATTATGATTTCTATATCGTAGTAGATATACAAGCAGCTTATCCTTCACAGCAGTAATGTCAAACTCGTTTTAGGTCATAGGCCACATACAGCCCAAATTGATCTTAAGTGGGCCGGGTGAGTGAAACTCCCTTTTTTGTCAGTGCAACGAGTCCATGAGATATCTTGATATAGGAAAAAGAAGTGTGATTTCCACAGTACATCTCAGTTTTTCTGCATGATAAAAATGCTGCTGTAGTAAATGAAAGGAAGCTGCCAACAAGATTTTGGGGGCTTGTGAGAAAATGTGTAATGAAAATGTTCCCATAGCTCATTTATTTATTTATTTCACAGTGGCCCCAGTTTAAAAAATGAAATTTTGTTTTATAGTAGATATTTTAAAAAGAAGAGGAACTTTATGCGGTACTTTATTATTTTGGTGTAGTATAAATTGCCTTTCTTAAAAATCCTGAACTCACACCTTCTTTAACATTTTCTAAATCCACCCTGTGGGTCGGACTGGAATCATGCCGGGCCAATTCTGGCCCACTGGCCTTATGTTTAGCACCCCTACTTTACGGTATGTCTCTCCTCTTTTACAGTTACAGTTCTGACAAGTTTCTCGCTGGTGAAGAGGGAATTCCTTATCTCAGCAGAAGATGGTAAAGTTGTCTGAGGCAAAACTTTGATATGGGTTATAAAAAATAACGCTGACATGAGACAAACAGCTTGGTCGTTTGGCCCAGATTCAGCCAATTCTCAAGATACTCATAATAAGGTCATGTTTGGGGTTGAAGGAAGAAGCTGTTCCCTGCTGAGCAGCATATAAACTAAAACCCAACTTGCATCTAGGTTGATACTGTGCATCTGCAATGGCTTTGGGTAGACACAGATCAATATTACATTAATGTTATCCATTATACTCACCATCTGCAGCCAGGCGTTTGTGGTGAGCAGCTGGTTCTTTTCATCCTTACATGGCAGAAAGAAAATGAGAGAATAAATGATTTCGTGTTTGAAAGAATGAGCTCACATGTTGCACAATGGTCTTAAAACAATGTACACTGACTTTATATTTAAATGATTTCTGGCTTTTGTAATTGTGTCCCACGTCCATGCTTTCTTATGCTTTTCTAATGTATGTGATGTAAAATGTCCACAATCCTCTTTATGGGTAAAAATGTCCTTTTAAAATCTTTCATACGGGATAGAAAATCATGTGGATATCTACCAAAGTAGAGATTTTTATATTATGCAAGTCATTAATAACTTTCCTCTTTTTGTGACTGTCCCTGCACTGAAGTTAATCAAGAACATGCTGTCAGGGGAAACAGAATAAGTGTCTGAAATTAAATTTACATAAATGAAAGACTGAGGATTCGTGCCCCGATCTCAAAAGCAATGAAGCTTTTGATTATAAAAGGGAAAAAAATGCATTATGGAAAATGAGGAAAATGTGACTTTATTTCTTGTCTGATTGTAATGCATGCATGTTTCATGCCAAACGTACCACATCCATGACCTGCATTAGTGTAAAAGAGAACTGAACAGTGAGACTGTGGGAGTCGTTGGCCACCGGTCTCTCCATGGGGTTGTAGTCCCGCAGCAGCTCTTTGAGCAGAAAGCGTTGGTAAGGACCCTGCATTGATACTGAACATGGGAGGGGAAGGGAGTGTAAGGGAGGGGAGAAGGACGGAGAGAAAATTTAAAGAGAGATAAATAAAGACATAAGAGCACAAGGTAAAAGTCAGACACAAAAAGAAAGCTGTGTCAAAGAAGGCAGGGAGCAAACATTTTAGAAAAACGGTGCGATTACAATGATAGAGTTTAGAGTAGAGTGCTGTAGAAATTATATAGGTGGCTAGAAGCGAAGAAGAGGCACACTAACAGAGGAGCAGATGACAAGCTCAAATTGAGGTGAAATGGAGCGCAAAGCTATACGAGAGAGGATGTAAGACAATAACATAGGCAACAAAGAGAAACGGGTGGGAGAGCACAGAGAAAGAAGCCTACTCTTTCTAATCACTTACATCGCTGATTGATCGCCAGCATACTGTCAGAGTTTTCTACTGCTGTAAAAATGTCAGCTTTATTCCATGCGGAAAATACTGAGGCCATTAAACACTGAGACACCCTGGACAGACACACACAGCAACTTTGTCTGTTCACCCTATAACTCCGAGAGGGCTTCAAATCACTCCTGATTTGGATCACTGGTGGATACAGGAGGCACACTGAGTAACTTATAAACAGTTACTATATGCTTAAAATGGAAAAGCACATGAAAAGTGCTATAGTAATTGGTGTGAGATTAATGCACTCAAATTTACACTAACTAAAACATACGATCTATCTATCTATCTATCTATCTATCTATCTATCTATCTATCTATCTATCTATCTATCTATCTATCTATCTATCTATCTATCTATCTATCTATCTATCTATCTATCTATCTATCTATCTCAGCATCTAAAAAATCTAAGCCTCAGCCAAACCTATGGGATCTGCAGTGGAGATGATTACATCGTGGTGTTGCAGGCTCATCATAAAAATAAATCCATTTTTCTGTACGGCTGTGCACAAGTGGCCACTCTCTTTGTCTAAATCAGCTGCTTTGTCCCCAGTTACTATGATCCGCTACCTTTACATGCAACAGCACATGCAGAACAGGAAACACACACTTGTTCGAGCACAGTCTCGCTCAAAGCGCAGTGAAAGTCACTCACCCCGGAGCAGAGTCGCAAGTATCAACAGCCACAGAGCCACAGTTTGCTTCATTCTGCATTCCTCTGTATCGGCAGAGAAAGAGTGGTAAAAGGAGAAATAGAGGGAGAAGGTGAAGATGAAGGAAGATTAAACATGTAAAGTGAGGAAAAATGGGGATGTGAAGAGAAAGAGAGGCTGTAGAAAACAAGTGGAGAGAGCTCAACACCAGCAGCAGCAGAGCAGGGAAAGGAGGAGAAAGGGTGAGGAAGAGAGAGACTGAGAGAGTGGGTGAGAAATGCAGCGAAATGACTGCTCCTCTAAAGACGGAGAAGCTGTTTGTTGGAGTCGGTCAGGTTTAGAGACATGGGGATGCCCTGACCTGTGCTAAAACTCATCATCCATGCATCCCTTCTCAATATACCCTGCAGACTTTATGATATGCGGTTATCTGTGACTACATGTCAGTCATCCTCCATCATTTTTATGATGGATTCATTCAGTTTTTCTGGATTGGTGGACATAAAGAGCAGCTTTATTTTTGGAGGAGATATAATACCCAGAGCTGTCTGGGTGATGGTATTTTTAGTAGCTATTGTCCAGCTGTCTTTAACAGTTATTAAATCAGTTAAAATCACAGGAAATATTATATATATATGTGTGTATGTGTTTTAGGGTTTTTTCACTTTCTAATTTATACCAGGAAGCAATATTTAAAATCTGTCTTGCTTTTGAGCTAGTCTGATCTGACACTAGCGTATTCACAGAGTAGTGGTGACACCCAATGGCTATGTCAGTAAAATGCAATATGCACATTAACACACTGAGCAAATTTCGATAGATTGTTTATTCTTATCAAGTGCAAATGCTGTTAAAAAGCATCTCCCAGATTTCTTTACGGCTTGTTAAGGACATTGTAAACAATTTAAAATCATTTTTGAAAGCAAATAAACAATTATAAGGCAGAGATCAATATTAGCTGTAAAAGACACTGCTACAGTAACAGTGAGAACAAAGGGGGAAATACATAGAAATACTGTTTATAAATGCAGCCACGTACTGTTGTTAGCCTGCAAAAAAGTCTAAACCTTGTGTGTCAATTAATAAATCACTTCCACCAAAATGGGAAAAAAAAAATCCACCTTGTTAAACAAAGGTGGTCAAAACATTTTGTTGCTTTGTCAGAACAGCAGTGGACTTCAGACGTGCGTTCATCATCATCTTCTTCCAAAAGTGTTTTGCAGTGTGACAGGTGGAGAACCGTCACCTATCACCAGGTGATTTCTCTTTATTTACAGATCGCATTATCTGTGGTGTTTGGCAAGGTTTGAAATTCAGTCTGATTTTGCTTCTACTTGATAATATTTTGAAAACTCACCAAGATACCTGTGGCACACAGATATATGCCTCATGATAACTACCTCGGGATAGTCTCAGTAATGTTAAACATTGAAAAATGTTCGGTGACTCAATACCACAAAATCAGAATTCCTATTATTCACTAAACATCACTGAGCCTGTTTCCAAAAACCCCACTGGTATTCAGGTATTATTTTCTATCCAGCCCTTAGCTTTACCCCTCACATTAAAATGACTGGACTATTGTAACTCCATCCTCTCTGTCTGCTCGCTAATGGAAAACTACTGTCTCACTTCCAACTGGTTGTGAATTCAGCAGCTCAGCTTCTTACTGGTTTTAGCAGACAGAATCACATCACCCCTCTCTTGGCTTGCCTCCACTGGCTTTCTGAACATTTTACAATAGATTTTAAGATTTTACTCATCCCTTGTTAAAACTTGTCTGAGTCTGGGTCCTGACTGTAGCTCTATGTCTGTTCACAGCTTTTCCATCAGGGGCCCTCAGCTTTGTAATAGCCTGCCTGAAGAGATCTGAGCCCTGTCCAAAGAGCCAACTAAAATAAATACCCCAAATATCTTTCTGTTTTCTGGATTCACTTAGTCTAACACAGCGGTCCCCAACCTTTTTTGTTTTGCGCCACGGACCGGTTTATGCCCGACAATATTTTCATGGACCGGCCTTTACAGTTTTTCTCAGTTGCTTTGGTGCATTTCTCACAACAGAATTAAACTTTGCACAACAGTTAGTTCAACCTCCACAACATGTAGTCGTTTTGGCACAACCTTGTGGCGGTTTCATGTTCATTGCGTCCAAAGGCAAATGCCTTTGGACATGAAGCAGTTGAGTAAGTACAAATATCTAAAGAATGGTCACTTTTGACTTGCTATTCATCACTATCTCCTTTCTTTTATCATGAATGTCACAATTATTTATACTTGTACCGGCTGAATAGTCATTGTCCTTACAACTAATAGTCTTCATTTCATTGCTTGTGTCAGTGCACTCAAAATTGTTGAACATCTTGTCAAACACTTTGTACACCCATTTTGAAAACCCTATTTTTAAGGAGTTTCCATGAAACCCCTGCACACGTTTGTATATCTTGACGAAGCGGGATTCAATCTTGCAAAAGGCGTGAACGAAATCACATTGGAGAAATAGCCACCATTGATGTCCCAGGCCAACGAGGAGGAAATATTACAATGTGTGCAGCAATCTCAGAAAATGGCGTTCACACCCATATTCCTCGTATTGGTGCATACAATACACAACACCGGTTGGCTTTTCTGGACGCTCTTTATAGGGACCTAATCCCACAAAATGAAAGGGATGATCCTGGTGACAATCGGACAATGTATGTAGTGGTTTGGGATAATGTTAGCTTCCATCACTCTGCTGTAGTCGGGCAGTGGTTTGCAGCACACGACAGGATACTTATGGAGTTTCTTCCTCCTTACACTCCATTCCTAAATCCAATTGAGGAGTTTTTCTCTTCCTGGAGGTGGAAGGTATATGACAGGCATCCACATACCCAAATGACCCTGCTAGCAGCTATGGATGCAGCTTGTGATGACATCACAGCAGAGTCCTGCAGAGAGTGGAGTTGACACTCCAGAAGATACTTTCCCCGATGCATCGATAGAGCTGACATTCGCTGTGATGTTGATGCAAATATGTGGGCAGACAGACGGGAGCGTCTAGATATCAATGATTGATATGCAGCAGTGTCTGTTTTTCAGTTTTGTTTTTTTGTTTCATAACCACTGGAGTGAGGTTTACTGTCTAAGTGAGTTTATGTTTGCTGTAAAATGTTTGATTTACTGTATTTCCCCAGTTTGCACAATGCTGTGAACAGTTTCAATTAAATATTATCAAGAGTGCATATGGAGTGTCTTGATTTTCCTTTACAATTTATGGTTTTCAACATGCCATGCATGCTGTCCAGACTTGACATGTCATTGGGAAGCACCTACAAAGAAATCCGTCACAATGAGAACATGTTCAAACCATTTGATTTTGTGACCAAAGGTGCTGGTGTAATGACTTGTAATTGTGACAGCCCTGACACTTTGATTGATATAAGTACTTGCTTTTGATGAATGTATTATCTGTTTTGATTAAGGGACTTGCTTTTGAAGCATTGACTACTTATTTTGAACAACTGACTTTTCTTTTTGATGAAGTGACTCACTTTTGCAAGTTATCCACCATGTTTTGCAGTTTGCACTAATTGTTTTGAGAAGAGCCTTAGTAGTGGTGCAGAGATCAATTCTGTTGTGAGAAATGCACCAAAGCAACTGAGAAAAACTGTAAGTTGTCGCAGATAAATACAACAAAATAAAACTAGTACCGGTACCGAAAAAAAGAAAACGCGTGAAAAGACCAAGGAAAACCTAGTAAACGATAAAAACGATAACAAAATAACCCTGAAAACCGATAAAAACCCTGAAAACTATATATTTCACACCTGAACCTCAACTCTCGCGGCCCGGTACCAAACGACTCACGGTCCGGTACCGGTCCGAGGCCCGGGGGTTGGGGACCGCTGGTTTAACACAAAGCTGGCTATCAAGTTGTTGAATTAACCCAGGTTTTCCTTTTTTAAGTTCTCAGGAAAGGAATGGTGTTGGCACCATCTGACCGATTATATATACATCCAGTGGCAGCAGGGTGGCTGATTTTGAAAAGGAAACTGAAACTATGCTATGGGAAAAATATGGTGAGATTAAGCAGCTGCTGCAGAAAAAGTAAGACTGGAAATGAGCAAATAAATTAAAATATTGAGCCTATTTCAAGCCAGGAAAGAACAGATTTATCAATATCACATCTCTGTTATTAAAAGAAGGGAGAATCTCATGGGTTACAGCCACATTTTTGATTCATTAATATATAAAATACAGTCTTCGTTTTTATTCTTTCAGCTGCAGCCTCAGTTAAATAATGCTTTGAAAGTAAAGGATAAATGTAAAAACAGAATCCAAACATCATCATCATCATCGTTTATTTGTATAGCACTTTACGAACACACCAGGCAGACCAAAGTGCTGAACAACACAGATCAAAACAACAACCAAATTAAAAATACCATAAAATCATTACATACAATAAAATAAATAAGAAGGTGTCAGTTTCCTACAGAGTTAAAAGCCAGGGAATAAAAATAGGTTTTCAATCTGGACTTAAAGACCTGCACTGATGACGCTTGTCTAATTTGGAGGGGAAGGTTATTCCAGAGCATCAGCGTTGTCTACATGCAAATTCGATATAGCACGTAGTTGCTCTGTTTTCAAATCACATACTCAAACTTACAAAGCAATAAAATTAAAAAACTGCAGACATTTAAAAAAAGGAAAGTTGTGTCTACAAATATATCATCAACAGGGAAACACAAAGTATGAGATGCTATTAAAAACTTTAGATCTTCTTTCTGTCTGGATCTTCCAGGAGTGCTGACAATGTTTTCCAGAAAATTGATTGGTCAGTAGATGGTGATTTCATACTTGCTGATCTGTAGTCTGGAATTTTGCAGTAAGTTACCATGGTGATATATCAATCCTTTCTAATAAAGAAAAAACAGGCTTAACCCTACAGTTACCTGGATAAGATGAAAACCTGCTTCGTAGGACAGGCCTATACAATCCTGGTCACTCCCACTGAAAACTGAGCATCTTCAAGTCTTCCTCCTGTCTTTTTGTTAGTACTACTGTGTCCAAACCATACATCATAGCAGGTCTCACTACTATCTTGTAAACCTTCCCTTTCAGTCATGCTGCTATCCTTCATTCACAAATTATCCCACACAGTTGTCTCCATCCACTCCTGCCTCTCCTTCGCTTCTTTTGTGCACAGCCTATAGCTTTGGCAGTGCTACATATTTAACTCATCCACCTCCTTGCACCTCCCTCTCATTCACATGTATGTATTCTTTCTTAGTTCCTCAGATTTTCATTCTTCTACTCCTCAGAGCATACCATCAGCTCTGCAGGTTCTCTTACAGCCACTCCCTAATCTCATCATGGATCACAATGTCATCTGCAAACATCACAGTCCACAGAGACTCCTGCATGACCTCATCTGCCAGTCTGTCCATCACCACTGCAAACAAAAATGGGCTTGGAGCAGATACCTGATGTAATCCCACCCCCATCTGGCCACACACCTCACCACTGTCCCATGTCCTCATACATGCCCTTCACCACTGTCACATACTTTTCTGCCACTCCTCACTTCTTTACAGTGCTACAGTTCCTCTTGTCCCCCTATCATATTCTTTGTTTAAATCCACAAAGACACAGTTAAGCGCTGTCTCACCTTCTCTATACTCTCTATAAGCAAATGTAGTGTCTTCCTCACAAATTGAATTATGTTGCACCTAGGTTTTATGTACTATTATTGTATTCTAACATATGTTTAACAATGCTCACACACGACTCACACTCGTAGACTCAGCTTTGAGATAATCTATTATGAATATTATGTGTTGTCATCACAGAAAGAATGAAATGCCTTTCCAGTGTATTGTAGGCCTACAATGCTTATTCTAATGTCTGTGATACGTTTTTGTGATGAAGACCTATGTTCACATACAGCTTTTATAGAATGATGAATTAAAAGTACAACTAAGTTCTAGGTTATACCTACTTTCAGTTTTCAGTTATATTGTTTTTGGTACGTTTTGACTGTTTTCTACAGTCATTGGTTAGTCAATGGTTTGAACAATATTGAAACTTTAGCAAGGTTCTACGTCATTTGCTTGCGACGTATAATCGTCAGTCGCAGCCTTTGCGTCACTATTCCCCGCATCAGTTCTTTGATTGTTTCTTTCACCGCATTAAAACATCACACACCAGCAACCACGCACTACCAGGAAACACGGCGAAGTGAGGTAACTGCTAAAGGCTATGGCTTGTCCTGAAGTCATTTTGTAGACTTTGTGTGAGGCGTTTATCGCTGTTTGACTGTAGCAGATAACGAGCCTGCTGCGATGCAGGCGACAGTTAGAAATGGTGCAGTGCCAGTGCGGAGCTAGCAGGCTAACCTCAGTTAGCCGGAGGAGGAACGATGCTCAGTTAGCTTCTATCAACTGGTCATTTCATCCCCTGATACTGTCTTTTCACCGATTTATTAATTAATAATAGTGAGAGCTGTTGTGTCTGGAACAAAAATATGAATATCAAGTTGGTCTAACCTGTAGCTCCTAACGTTTAAGCCTCGTGTTTCTCTAATTATTAACCTTGTCTTGTTTGTCAGACCTCCAGTTTTAAAGTAACTGAATTTAATGCTAACCTTCATGAAAGTGATAAGAGAGACAGATAATATTCGTTTGCTTTGATTAACAAAAAAGTTTGTAAGTTTCCGTTTTATTTTTATAAACCCCCCTTTTACGCTGTGCAGCTGTTTTCCACATTAACTGTTTGGATTCAAGCATTTTCTTTTGTAGATAAAGCTACAACAGCACATTGGCAATATGATTTATTATTTAAAAAATATTTCAGGCAATTTAAAATCAGGTGGAGCCCGGAGTCTTGATTTAGTATGCCATCTAAATTCATAGCAAAATTTTGACGCTTTGGGACAATATTTGAGTCTCCCAAAATGTATTACATTCCTTTCACCCGCTTCTTTCGTTTTCCTTGTTTTATTTTTAAAGCGAGAAATTGATCCGAGCGAGTGTTGTCTCCTACAGCAAGCACCGAGGAGACTATGCTCTGGTTTGTTGTGGAGCAGCAAGGACGTCGCTATAGCTTTTTTAAATTTTTTTTTATTTTTTTTAAATCTGACCTCTTCGAACAGAGATGAGGAAGCTTAACCTTTAAACAGTTCCGGTGTGCCTCGTGGTCACGTGACTGGCGACAGAAACCTAAGTTTTCTTCAGAAATGAAATCGAAACTTAACCCTTTTAGTGGAGGACAGTTTCCTTTTTATTACAGTAACAACCCCGCGGATTTTCCCTTCATCATCGCCGTGTAACAGTGTACTAACGCATCTTGCAGCAGGCTTTATAAGCGCGGTGTTCTCCGGTGTTCATCTTTGTGCTGCGATTAGGACCTGATCACCCAAAACCGGAAGACCCTGCATTTTGGACAACACCTTCAGCACTACATAGATTTGTGATTATTTTTTTTCACCCATTCTACCACGGGTTCCGTCTTTATTCTTACATTAATCTGTAACGTTTATTTTATTGTTATAATTATTATTATTACCTTATTTACATGGGATCGAGTCTTGGATTAGTCGCCTTTAGGAATCTGCAAAAGTAAGGGCGCTTTTTACTACTTCTATTTACTTTTTCAGCGCTGCCACTTTCATTTGAACTACTGTAGGTGAGAACTGTTAAAGTCAGTGTGTTATAATGCCTCTGATGATGCTGTAAGACTCCACGGGCCCTTTCCTGTTTGTAAATATAGCATATTGCGTGCACATGTGGAGGTGTGTGCGCTAAATCTAGAGACTTCATTTCTGACATATTCAGGAAACAGAGGGCACAAAGCTTAGTGATGATAGAAGAGGGTGACTCTCAATGTCAGGAGGTGTTTTGTCTTTAATGGGTTTTTTGGTTTGTTTTTTGTATTAAATAGTGTTCTCAATCAGTTGTCAGATGCACAGTCTTGTCTACATCTCTGTCTAGGCTAACAACAAAGGAGAGTGTAGTGAACGCAGATTCTGAAAAACACAGTTGTTATTTTGGCTGTCAAATGTTGCCTTGCATCAGGGTCAAGATGAGTCAGCTTCAGTACTGTTTGGCCCCTCTGCTGCCGGCCCTGTCGGCCCTTATTACAGCGATGAACCAACACTATGGTGTTCTCTGTTAATGCGCTATGTTCGGTCCGCTCAGCTCTCAGCGACATGCCGTTGATGCTGACTGTGCCAGAGGGGATGAAACCTGACTCAGTATTGGGTGTCTCCTTGTTGTCATTCTGCCTGATATAGACATTATTGAGTGTTGTCAGATATGACACTTGAGGAGGAATCAATGTTTGTTTCTCCCATAGAAGGATTTTAAAGTTCTGGGACAGTGTAGGTCAAAATTTCTGTTTCAGATTGCAAATTTTTTTTTAATGTTTTATTTTCATGCATGCTAGAAGAATTACTCTAGCTAGCTCTGTGAAAAATAACATTATAACCAGAATTGCTAGCTAACTGCTGCAGGTTTTTTTCCCTGTCTGCAGTTTGTTACTGATGACTTTTTAGCCCATGTCCCTCTGTGCCCTTGTCTGTTCTCCTTGTTTGCATCAGTCTCACTTTCCCTCTCTGCTTCGGCTTCAGATCCAGCGATAATTTCTAAGGCCAGAAATAATACAGAATAGTTGCAACAAGGTCTGCATTATTTATCAGCTTCCTTTTTAACCGGGGTTTGGTTTCAGTGTGACTGGAAGAGATAGTATGTCACCCTGCAGTATCCTTGTAGACTGAATAGTTATGATAATCTGATGATATATGCAGCACTCCCAGCTTGTCGTCTCCACATTTCCTCCAACCTTCCATATTGACCACATTTTGAGTAATCCTCTGTGTTGTTTGCTGCTGTATTTTAAGAAAGCAGTGGCATAGACAGTTGCTTAAAACCCTGCTCTTGGAGTTGTTATAGATTTAGTGACTTATCCAAGGACACTTGAGCAGGTTGGAGGGTTGCCAGCACAGTCTGAACTTGTGGTACTGGCTGGAATGACAGTTTTTTTCTTAACCTCCCGACTGCTCCTTAATTTTTAAAAGTTTTCTTCTTTTTTTTTTTTTCTTCAACAGTTGAGTTATCTTGCTGTTATTTGTCTCAATTTATTGGTATTCTCCTAACTTTGCCCTTTGTTTTTATTTCAGGGTCTCTCAGCATGCAACTGGCCTGCCCTGACTCCTGATCAGGGTATTCTGTTTGCGCTAGAGGACATACACTAATACAGAAGCTGCACAGCCGGCAGCATCGGCCCCCTTCACGCTCAACCCCTGCGCTATGAGCAGAGGTAGAGGAGGGCCTTCCAAAGAACATTACTACAGGCATCCACAACCCCGCGTGCAGGAAAGGGATAACTTCTATAGACCTGGCCCAGGTGTATTCTATCCCAGAGCTGGGCCACAGCAGATCCCACATCCAAGTTACTACGACGGTCCTACCCACCCTGAAGCACACATACAGCCCTCATCTCCCCTAATCCCTTCTACCCCCCCTACACCAAGCCACATTAAAGTGGTCCCAAACTCTGTCACCCATAATAGCTTGTACAGCCCGAATCACGGTGCAGGTCCAAGCCCTAATTCCTTTTATGACAAACAAAGAGAATTCCTGACAGGGCGGATCTCTGAGGCTCCACAGTTTAGAGCCACTGTGAGTGGAGGAGGAGGAGGAGGAGGATTTGTACCCAACAGGTCACATAGTACTTTATACCAGCCTCAGTCAGGATACTGTAGACATCCAAACAGCAGCCCTAGTGGTAGAGGGGCTAGCCAAGACCGGAGACCATACCGACCTGGTGCAGGAGCTTCAAGAGGTAACCTAGCACCTCGACATTTGAATCAAAACCAGTTCCAAGGTAAAAACCATAACCAACACTCCAGTAGACAATGGCGCACCCAAACAGATTCACTCTGTGACCAGTTTCAGGGTTTGTTGCTCAAAGACAGGCCCAACAGAGGAGGAGAAAGGTTTGACAAACATTCTTCATCCAGCAGCACAGGAAATTTAAGTTTTTGTAAACCTAACATCACTCTCACAACTCAAATACAGGGCGAGGTACATGAGGCTTTGGCTGCGTTGAAGCCAAGTGAAAGTATTTCTGCTAAAGTGTTAGCCAGAAAACTGCATCTTCCCAAAAAGGTAGTCAACAAGGCTCTGTACTCTTTGGAACACTTACAGAAAGCTTCCAAGCAAGGATTAACCCCTCCTGAGTGGACACTATACAGAGAACCTCTCAGAGTCGAGGAAGACCAAAGCACAAAGTATCACGTACAAAATCAACCTCCATATTCGTTAGCCAGTTCAGAACCCCCACAAAAACCTGAAGAAAAGGTTGAAACAGAAACCGAAGAGGAAGTCCAGGCCAAAGAAGAGGACTCTGACACAGAATCAAGTTCTTCATATTCCTCCTCTTTAGAGTTTTCTGACTCTGAAGATTCCCAGTCATCAGCAAAAGGTCAACACCACAAGAAGCAACATCCCAGCACTTCCAGCTCTCCTGATCAGGACATTAAAGGTGCTGTGATGGCAGAACAGAAGGAACAGATTTTTAAATACCTTCTTCAATCAAGGGAGGCAACAGCTCTTAACATAGCGAAAAATATTGGACTCAAGACTGCTAAGCAGGTCAATTCTACTCTGTACGCCCTAGAAAAGCAAGGTGAAGTCGTTAGGAATGTTGAAGTCAACCCTCCAACATGGGAGCTCTCCACCCACCGCCGAGAGAGAATGGAGAGGAGTCTCAAAGCTGCACAGAGCAACCCGGCTGTCCTGGTTAAAATGGAAGTAGAAGAGGAGGAAGTGAGTGCCATCTTTTCCCCATCACCGCTACCACCATTACCAGGCCTTGAGGTACTTACGGGGGGTTGGATACCAGACCAAATTCTTAGTGAAGCGGTAGGTATAGTTAGAGTTTTTGCTTTATACATTTTGATTTGTTTAATTATAAATGGCTTTGGGTTTTCACTCAGCTGCAGGAGAAGAAGTGAGGCAGAGTAGTTCAGGGGGCAGTGACCAATACACCTGCCTTGATTTTGCCAATCAGCCAGCTGTGACCAGATGGCATAAACCAGCCACCCTTCTTATTTCCCCTAAAATTTTATTTAGTTATTTATTTTGTGCATCTGTGTCACACCAGAGATTCAAGCAGAGGAGGCAAAGCAACAGGCGTTTAATCAGATTTGAAATCTTTGCCTCAGAGCCTCTTTCCAAAACAAGATTGGTTCAGTTTGATGTTGGACTCAACTTGTGTTTTTATTCTACCTGAATCCCTGCTGTATTTTATGATCTCAGATTTAGGGCCAAGTTTAATTAAATTCACAGCATGGCGCACTGTGACAAGCCATACTCTTTTCTAATCACACACAAAGAAACAGTGAAGAGCACAAAGTTTGATCATCTAACTGGAACAAATTGTGAAGAAAAAGGACAAGTTGTGTAAAGAGTCCGCCTTCTAGCGTTGCTTGTCTTTTCCAGCTACGCCTCTTTTATACACTGAAGGTAAAAACACTTGATCCAAACCTGTGCATCCTCCATTAGAGCTCTTCTGGCAAGCCTCTTCTTTCCTCTGTCCTCCAGTTGGGTTTTGGGAATTGTGACACCCTTCAGCATAGTGTACTGAGATTGATTTCCAGGTCACCGTCGAGAGGACAGAGAAGACGAGAAGGAACAAATTAGTGAAATAAGAAAAGCCTTAGGACTCCACAGCTGGGTTGTGGGCTGAGCCAGACTTTTTCTCCGAGTTATTGTTTGGAGTCCAGTGTGATTCACCCTGCCAGGCAGGCTCCACCTGAGTGCACAGGGTTTTGATTTATTCTGCATTTGTCCGTGCAAAGTGACAATAAAAGTGTGTTTGCAGCTCAGCATGGTCCCTGGCTTTGCCTGCACTAAGGTGAATCCATCTGTAGTGTAGGTCTGCTACATATAGAACAATACAAAGATTCCTTGAAATGTGGCGGCTAAATGAAAATCAAACCATAACTTAAAAATAATAAATTTGAAACTCTTTCAGCTAAATAGGTCAAGCTCAATGGATAACAAATTCTAGGTATTAAAGATATTTCCCCAGTAAAACACAGCATGCATTCTGAAAAGATTAAAATAGTAGCTTGACATTTTGAGACATAAGCTTATTCGCTCATTTCCCCGTTTCCAGCCTTTATACTAAGCCAAATCAACCATCTGTGGATTTATCCAACAAACATAAAAGCAGTGTCAATCTTTCTTTCTAATTCTCTTCCAAATGTTGAACTATTGCTCTGAGAGACACTTTGCTGAAAATGTGAACTTTTTATTAATCGCATTTAGATAAGACTTGAAGATCTACCCTGCCTATATTAACCCTTTTACCTCAATTTTCCCTTTCCATCTCGTTCCTCCTTTTAGCCCCTTTCCTCTGCCTCATGTAAAAGCGAAAACGCCAATGAAGGACAGTGGTCCACTGATGACATCCCTGAATTCCTCAATGCTATTCGCAGAGAGACGGATGCTGAAAAAAAGGCATCCGAGAAAACCAATGCCATGGGGACTGTAGCTGTCTCAGTGGCTGCCCCACCTCCCCAGAATCTGTGGGCTAAGTTACAGGAGGTAAGGTTGAAGAACCCTGTGAGCGGTCTCATGGAGTATGCCCAGTATCTGGGCCAGAACTGCGAGTTCCTGCTGCTGGACCAGTCAGGACCCTCCCACGATCCTAGGTTAGTGAAATGATCCACATACACCAGGCTTTGTAAATGCTATTATGGCACTTACTGGTTTGTTACGGCTAATCACTGACTCAGGTTTTAGTGCCACAATAATTACTTTACCAAGTTTAACTCATAAAATATCGCAATTAATAGTGACAGTCCTGCTGTGTTACGAGGATTTTCACGAGCTCATTAATTCAGTTAGGTTCAGTTTTGTTTATATGGCTCGAAATCACAACAACAGTCACAACAAGGTGCTTTATATTGTAAGTTAGTGTCTCTTCAGTAATACAGAGAAAACCCCAACAATAAAATGTGCCTTTTGAGCGAGCACTTGGCGACAGTGGGAAGGATAAACTCCCTTTTAACAGGAGGAAACCTCAAGAGCATAACCACGCTTAGGGAGGGGGAGTCATCAGCTGCAACCCCTTGGGGGTGATGGGAGGAAGACAGAACAAAAGACATGCTGTGGAAGAGAGCCCGAAATTAGTAATAACTAGTGATTAAATGCAGGGAGGTTTATAAACATGTAGTGAGTAAAAAAAGAAGAATGAACAAAAAAAAACACTCAGTGCATCATGGGAAACCCCAAGAAGCCTAGGCCTATTGCAGTCCCACTAAGGAAGGATTCAGGGTCACCTGATCCAGCCCAAACTATATGCTTTATCAAAAAGGAAATGAAATGAGAAATATGCTCTCTTTCTTCCGTTTTCTTTTGTACGGAAATTGTTCTACACCGATAAGACTTAACCAATACAGAGGGTAAATCCTATCATTTTTTCATTATGTGATAGTTTTGTTTTTACACCTACACAGATCTGTGTGTTCAGAGTCTATAAGAAATAGATCTGCCGAAGTGAAATCGAACTAAAAATGTAAATTACTTTGCTTGTTAGTCAACGTAGGAATCTTGGTAAATTTTTCTTGAATTAATCATATTTGCAGATACTTGTGTCACATCTGTATTTGCTTTTTTGCGTCTGTTAGATTTCGTATGCAGGTGATGCTCAACGGGAGGCTGTTTCCTGTCGCGGAAGCTTCTAGTAAGAAAGTTGCAAAAAAGGATGCTGCTGCAGCCACACTGCGAATCCTTGTCAAAGAGATGCAAGGGGGGACGTGCACCGCCGATGAGGAAAATACTGGCAATGTGGACCAGGTGATGGAGCTACCTCCAGACACCAGCGTAAGTTCTTTTGTAATCTGTGAAAATACGACCCCTTATGCATTTTAAGAAATGAAATCACATTTAGTCACAGCACGCTTTAACTAATTGCCTGTGACTGGTCAGACTTTCGTCAATTGAGAGTGTTGAATTTATTCACCAGGGCATGAACTGTAAACAGAAGTCTAATTACCTGTGCTGGCTAAAACTGTGTCCATAGCCGTTATCTAATGTTGGAGACCAATTAAAAACTGTGTCTGAGAAGTGCCGTAAATTATAGTTGGCATTTTTGTTTACTCTCTCCACAAGGGGCCTGCTGAAAGCACAGGGGGGATTTTGGGGTCTGGCGGTGTGGAAGGGACGGCAGAGGGACCTCGCCAACCCCTGTCCCGCTCTCTGCCTGGTGGCAAGAATCCGGTGTCTGTCCTTATGGAGTACAGCCAGCGCAGTGGGAAGCCCATCGAGTTCATCAACACTGGACAGGCGGGTCCACCACATGATCCAAGGTACTGACTCATTCACTTCCCTTTGAATCTGTTTGGATGTTCTTCTCCACACTGCATGCTCATAGGTTGAGTTTCTCTCTGTGGTCATACTTTTCTGCCTCAGAGCAGCAGCTGTTCAATATCTCTCAGTACTGTAGTCATCTGACAAAGGCACAAAAACGTCTTTGTTCAGTTGATGGCTGAGTCAGACAAACAGTATAAACTTGTGTTTTCTTGCCATCACTTTCCAGAAAACACGATCACTACTCTTGATCATGATCTTAGTACAGGCTCCAGTTTCATTGTGATCATGGTGGATCTGTTCAGGCTTTGTAAATGTGGAGTTATGAATCTGATCTCAGTTATAATCTTTCGTTTCCCTTTCTCTGTTCTGGGCTCAGGTTCATGTACAGGGTGAAGGTGGGAGAGAGCTTGTTTGCAGAGGCCTCAGCTCCAAACAAGAAGGCAGCTCGCCAGCTGGCAGCAGAGGAGGCTGTCAAAGAATTAATGGCTGATGGGAAACTGCAGCTCAACAAGGTGTTTAATGAGTAACCAAGAATAGATGGGGATTGCATATTCCTAAAATTAAAGGGATAATTGATTTCTTGGGCATAAAGAAATTATTTTTGTCACATCTGTCACAAAGCTCTTTTCTTTACTGTTCACATCTTTCTTTTGCATCACCGCCTCACCCATCTGTCTTCTCCAGCCTCAGTTGCCCCTGGGTCCTTCCAGTGGCAGTGACGAGAGTTTTTCTGGGGCAACATGCCCCAGTTTACCTCCACTTACTGCAGATGAGTTGCGAGCAGCCCACGAGGCAGGGGTCGGGGACCTCATCAACCACCTGAACAACAATGCAGTGTCGGGTCTTCTGGAGTATGCCAGAGCCCGTGGCTTTGCTGCCGAGATCCGCCTTGTGGGCCAGTCTGGACCGCCACATGACCCTAAGTATGTTAGACCATGATGCAACCAAACCCACAGACCAGGAGTTCTACTACTGTCTGGGCTGCCACATACTTGTAAAAGGAATATTTTATGTAGATTTTCGAATAATTTAAACATTTCTTTTTTTGCCTCGCTTTCCAGGATCTTTGGTGTGTTGCAATAGCAACTCATGCTATGAGGGAATTATTAGAATAGATATTTGTGTTTATTTCTTTGTTAAAACAGCTGGGGTTTCCATGCAATCACGGGAGGGGGGGGACCAAGAAAAATCCTCTGCTTATCTTACTTTTTGCCCATCTTCTCAGGTTCACCTACCAGGCCAAGCTCGGCGGACGCTGGTTCCCTCCCGTCTGTGCGTCCAACAAGAAGCAGGGAAAGCAGGAAGCAGCTGATGCTGCTCTGCGCGTTCTGATTGGAGAAGCTGAGAGAGCAGCCCGCACTGGGGAGCTTACACCAGCTGAGGTACTGACTATTCAATGAATTCACGCATTTCATCTTAAAAGTTAAAAGTGCAGCAGCTTTAAAAGAGCTTTCCGTGGCTCAGCGTGGGATTACAGCTGAACATAATGGAATGAAAGAGTAGAGCATAGCAACAGGTTCTGCTTAGCTTGATTACTTGTGCTGAAAGATTAAGCTCAAAGTAATCTACAGTAAATGCTTGAAGGATAATCAACTAACCACTTCACTTGCTCTCCTGAGAAAATAATATCAGAAAATGTCTTCATGTACATTTAAAATGTATAACCTCGTTCAAGACAAAAGCAGTCTAAGGTAAAGTGCTTCACAATAAAGAACACAACACAAATGTGTAAGGAAGTGACACGTCTGTATAGACAGCATACTAAAACATGCAGTTTGTTATATTCTCCTGTTTTAGTTTCACATTTTTGTCCAATTCATATTCAGAGAATCCTGAATGTTGAATAATAATGTCTTAAATAATGCTTCCTGTCTTTCTTTCATTTGCATGTTTTTGTACTCCCCTCTGCTAGTTACCAGTGAGCGGCAGCACACTGCATGATCAGATAGCAATGTTGAGTCACCAGCGCTTCAACGCTCTGACCACACGGATCCAGCACTGCCTTCTGGGACGCAAGATTCTGGCCACGATCATCATGAGGAGGGGGGAGGGCCTGGGGACTGTTGTCAGCCTTGGAACTGGTACATCCATTACCTTTAGCGTATAACATATGAAATGACCAAAGTAGTAAAAAATTTTAATTGTGGAGCACTGTGGGGGTGGATGGGGGGGATTGCCCCTGCATTTTTCCACGATGTTTAGTTTTGTGGATTTCTGCGCTTAGAGGTATGTACTGTCACAAAGCTGAAGCAACTAGGTCACCGCTGAACCGAGAGGCGCCGCATTGTCGTGTTTTTTTGACATTGAATTTGTCTTTTTTTCCTCTCCCTCTCTCTCATTCTTGTTGTCAGGAAATCGCTGTGTTAAAGGGGAGGAGCTGAGCCTTAAAGGAGAGACTGTTAATGACTGCCATGCAGAAATCATCTCCAGAAGAGGATTTATTCGGTAGAAATTGATATCTTGCTTCTTTATCAGTGTTTCTCCTACACTTCTAAAAATACCCCCCTCTCCCTGAAACGGCGTCTGTGGGACATTATAAGTCTAGCTCACCTTCTCCTTTCCTCTCAGGTTTCTGTACAGTGAGCTGCTCAAGCACTATGAAGGTGCAGACGATAGTATATTTGAACCGGCGGAGAATAACAAACTACGGATCAAATCTGACATCACCTTTCACCTCTACATTAGGTGGGAGTATGAGATGTTTTCTTTCTCTTTCTTCACTCCCCCCAAGCCTTCACTTTCACACATCAGTGTTTCCTGTTTAGCTCTGTGAGGTCTCATCTCCTAAACTGCAGGTTGCTTGGCTGTGCATCATAGCAATACCTTATCTCTCTCCTTTTTCTCTCATCCTTAGTACGGCACCGTGTGGGGACGGTGCTCTGTTTGATAAGTCATGCAGTGAGGCGGGGGATGAAGCTCAAGGCCACCAGCCTCTATTTGAGAATGCTAAGCAGGGCAAGCTTCGCACTAAAGTGGAGAATGGTGAGGCACGATACTGAAGGAGAAATTGGCTTTTATGTACATGATCTGTCATGAAATGTAGATGAAAGCAAATGATACCACATCCCGGTTTGTAAGCAAGAGTGTGCTGTTGGTCTTTGCCAGGTGAGGGCACCATCCCTGTGGAGTCAAGTGCCATTGTACCCACCTGGGATGGCATCCAGCACGGTGAAAGGCTGAGGACAATGAGCTGCAGTGATAAGATCCTGCGCTGGAATGTGATAGGCCTACAGGGGGCACTGCTTACCCATTTCCTGGATCCCATCTACCTGAAGTCCATCACACTTGGTAAAATATAAAGATTTCTTTGTGCAGATAAGAGTCAGTGAAAAATGGTGGACTCCCATTGCATTGGTTCTGGACTTGGATACCAGTTTTACAGCATGTCTTTGCGTCTCTTATCCAACAGGCTATTTGTACAGCCACGGTCACCTGACACGCGCCGTTTGCTGTCGGTTGGCCAGAGACGGCGAGGCTTTCACGCAAAGTCTCCCCGCTTCCTTCAAGCTGAACCACCCTGAGGTAACCGCACAGGTTTTTGGCAAGGTCACACTTGGAACATTAATCATGAACATTAAGTTTATTCTCACTAAATCCATCAAGCTGCCAACAATCCTATTTGTGCCTGCACAGCTTTCTTTTTTTTTTTATTGCTCATATTATTTTAAATTTGGCTCATCCATCAATTAACAAAAAGCCAGCAGGTTGCTGTTGTAACGCCAAGAGAAAAGGAAGAAATATTGCAGCTGCCACACTTTCAGTTTTTTCTTTTTTTGAGCCTTTTTTTTTCTTAACATTTTCTTGGTTTGTCATTTAGTTTGACACTAATCAACACAGTGTGACGCCTCTGACACATCAGTGATGCACGTGTTACTCATCTAATTAAAGAACTGCTAATTTACAAAATGTGCTCTCTCTCCCCATCCCTTCTCCCACACCACCTGGTTGGACTTGTAGGTCGGCAGGGTGAGTGTGTATGACTCCACACGTCACACAGGCAAGACCAAGGAGTCCAGTGTGAACTGGAGCTTTCCAGACCAGCACAGTGTTGAAGTGCTTGACGGGACCAAAGGAAAAGTAGATGGGTATGTAGCATGTAGGGACTGACATGTATTATCTTTACTGAATTTTTGTTTTCTTTTTTATTATTAATAGTAAGAATTGTGAGTTGAGTCTAAATCTACAATTGACATTACATTCAACAGCTTCAAGACTTATTGTATTATCCTTTTTGATCTTTATTTTCTTTAGTATAGATTATGTTTGTACATATAGCTGTTGGAGGCAAAATGCAAGTAGTTGCAACAACCAACTCATTGCCTAGTGGTTTAGGATGTTGCATACTCAACCTCTGGGTGATCAGTTTACTCACAAGGTGTTTGTACAGGTTGTATGATGGGAGGAAGCATGTCACAGTCTTGGACTGACTGCAGTCAGTCTCAGACAAACTAGTGAAAGCATGCAAATTATTGCTGTCTAACTGATCCAACACACTGCATCAATTGGAGTCAGACTGCGTTGAGTCAACTTCTCTGCAAAGCATCACTTTGCAACTGTTCAGGTTACATTCCAGTGTAAAAGCAATCAGAGCACCTGTGTCATTTTACAGTTGAATGGTCGTCCTACAGCAACTACGTCACTATTTGTGGAGGAATTTCTGGATTTCTGTTCCATGTGTAAGATTTGCACTCTGCGTATAAGTAGATAATGTCAATTATCAGTACATAGAAACAACAGATTTGCAGTTTTTGCTGATTTATTACAGTTAATCATCATGGTATTACAAACAGAGTTCATGCAGTTGCCAACTTGACCACATTCAGTCACAGACTGATAGCAGACTGACTCAATCTTCCTTAACCACAGTCACTTGAAGACAGCAGATGATGGCGAGGAGTCGCAGACCTGGTCCCTGTCATTAAAGAAACCGTTTTAAATGGCCTGTATTTGTATATGCAAGAGGAGTCCAACATTGTTGCACATGGTTGCAGTAATGTTGGTCACGCTGAGGTGTACAGCCACTGCTTTTCCTAGTGTGACTTTTGCATAACAAGGAAAAAGAAGTCAGACATTCTGATTTTAAATTGGATCACTTAATAGCTCCCAAAATGCTTTGTTGCTATCTTGAGCTGTTGTTCAGTGTGGGCCACATAAAGCTTTGAAAAGAAGTGTCTTGATGCATGCTCAATAATTCAGATAAAGGAATCCAACCAAGTTAATTCGGTTCATGTGGACCTACATTTTCAGTAGCAGAAATGTTTTATCGCTCATCCAGGTAACCACTACAGTCTCAGGAAATGTCTGGTGAGACTTCTTCAGCCTCACTGGACATTTGTGACATCGCTCATCCAAGTGACTTCCTGTCACTTGGATGAGCGATGAAACGTTTCTCCCACTGAAAACGTTGCATCCAGATGAACTGAATTAACTTTAGGGGATTTGAATGGATGCTGACACCCACTCTGGGGGAAACACTGAAGCAGGTTGTGATAATTCAGTTTCAGTTTGTGGAGTTTTTTCCCCTTATTTATCTTTATAACGTCTTCCCACACCCTCCTATACCACATTAGTAATAAAAACTCTTTACAAAACACCATAAACTGAAAGCTGTTTGCAGATTTTTTGCTTCATTGAATTTTAATTAAGCGAGTCAAAACAGAGCAGCAGGGAGCGAAGTAAGCTAAATAAGAAACACTGCATGATCTGAGGAAACACTTTGTCATGCCAGCCTGCCAGACAAACCATAATGCTTTTCCTGTCACACTTGTTTTGCATTTTTTTAAAACACTTTGCTAATGTCTTTTTTGTCCAGGACCAAACTGGCCGTGTCCCGCGTGTCCAAGTCCAATCTATTCCATCTTTTCCGCTCCCTGTGCCAGCGAAGCGGTCGCACTGACCTCCTCTCCCTGCCCTCCTACGCTCAGGCAAAGATGTCTGCTGTGTCCTTCCAGCAAGCCAAGCAACAGTTTTTCCAAGCTCTCAGCGCCCACGGCTATGGAGCCTGGATCGGAAAACCCCTGGAAGAAAAGAGCTTCGAGGCTGGGGAGGGAAACGGGAACAATGGGGCACCTGTGGGAAACAGCAACAATGTAGGAGCAGTGGAGGCGTAGAACTGTTGTGTCGAGTGCTTCATAAAATAATACCACTGGGTGCAGGGAGAAAAGCTCAAAGTGCAAACGGGTTAAAGACAAAAGGATAATCAAACAATGTGACGACGCTAGTGCCCCAAACTATGGAAAGACTAAAGAGAGAGTGAAAGAAAGGGACACAAGAAGTGAGTGGAATAGGTCAAGGAGGGCAAACCCTAAAGGATGAGTGAGTCCACAGCTGACAAGACAGAGCTCCGCGGGGTGTACAGAATATTGTAGACACTACATGCAAAAGAATTAGTCTGAAGTCAGTAAACCAACATGGCAGGCACTGCTCGGAAGCTCAGACAGCTTCAGTTTTTCTTTGTCACCGTTTGGCATTTGTGGTTCTTGCTTTCCTATTGTACTACTCGATGTTCCCGTTGCAAATGTCTGCACCCAAATCACTTGTTTTCTCTGCAGAGGAGAGAAACTGCTTATTGGAATTCAGCCTGGTGTGACCAGTGCCATGTAGCAGTGTTTGTAATTGTGATTAATTTACTTTGCAGTGGGAATCTTCTATAATGAAGTATCCCCCCCCCCCCCCCCCCCCGGTTCATTATGCTTTTATTGTGTTTAATGTGTTTTTTAGGACGAAGAGAAATAATGGGACACCCTCAGCGGGAACTTTTGGGTTGGATTTTTGAAACTGCATTGATTTAATTTTGATGTCAAAAGGAAAATTACAAGAATGTACATAAGCAAATCATTAATGTTCATTGTTCAACATTTCAGTCTTTAATTCCTGTACATGCTTTAAAGTCTTCAGTCAGACTTATTTTTAGTTAAACATGCTGATCGTACGTCTGCTGGCTGTTGTTGCAGTTTTTTGTCTTTTTTCCTTGCGTTTTGAGTATTTCTCTTCCTCCTGAGCTCCTGACCCTCTTCTGTCAAAGTGTTCATCAGTAGCTGGGTGTGTTTTTAAATCCTGGGAAGCCTCACGTGTCCTGCCTGTGGGGAAAGCCACCTTATATTTTTGAAAATATAAATCTAAATACACAAACTTTTGAAGCTCTGGTAAACTGGGTAGTTTTAGTTTTGAAAACTGGGGCTTAAGTTTTGTCTTTGATTTGAGTGTATGATGCTATATGATGTGTGTGTGTGTGTGTGTATACATATACATACATATGTACGTACACACACACACACACGTATACACATACACATATACATATATATGTATATGTGTATATGTGTATGAACACAAAGATGTACGGTGGGTTCCAAAAGTTTAAGCCTGGTTACAGAAGCTTTTATTTTAATGTGTGGCTGTTTTGTTTTGGGTTTTTATGTTTGTTTGTTTTTTGAAAATTTGAAATACACTTTTAGAAAGATGAGCAGTTTTAAGATTTGAACGAGCTGCTGTTTCCATTAAACAGACCTCGGGTTTTGGGAAGAATTTGGACGCGTCGCCTCATGTCAGAGATGTAATGTGACGCCGGATATCTCTCTCAGATGTTTGTGCTTAGTGTCTGATAACTACGGAGGTAAAGCTATGCAAGTCAGCTCTCTGATCCTTCAAACGGTTTGGGGTAGCTTTGATGCATGTATAGAGCCATTGTTTTACTGGAAAATAAATCTCTTTTTTTTGTCATTGGTTTTGAAGTTGCCTCTGTAAAAACAAGAGCAGCACCTCCAGTGAATTCTTGTCTTCAGCAGCGAGTTATGCAGCTGTGTATACTTTTTTTTTTTTTTAAACTCTTGGTAAATTCTGATCTATATTCGCTGCACTGAGCTCTACATGTATGTGAATCACTTAGCTCAAAAACTCAGACTTGTGGGCCCTCACTATGATAAAATGGGCTTTTTGGTTTAACGGTGTATAGCCGGTGTGTCTGTGTGTGTATGTATATGTGCAGGATTAATGTATATAAATCATTCTCAGTTGCTTTTCTATATTTTTCCTGATATTTTAATTAACTGACAGTGAAATTTATTCTTTTTTTTTTTTTAACAATGACTTTAACAAAAGTTAAAAATAATAAAAAAGTAGCAGTCTGTCATATTTTCATATTTTTCATCTTATTTCTTTGTGGGAGGCCTTGAAAGGCCTGGGGTTTGAAGTGTCTGAATGATACAAGGGCATTTAAAATTTGCAGCTCAGAGCTGCTGTTGAAGTGTTTTATGAGTGCTAAAAAAATTACTTGCAATGCCCTTATTGCTCACTCTTCATCTGTGACTAAGCTGTGGATTACACCTATGCAGAAACAATGAGTGGAGAAGAGAATTTCGAGTGTGAGGACGATGGTAATTTCTACAGCAGGGACTCCTTCCCTCAGGGTGGTGTTTTGATCCAATCTGCCTTCTGATAGCTGCAAAGCCTATTGCAGTGCTCCAAAGGATCAGCAGATGGAAACGTGTGCACACCTTAAGCCTGCGGGTCTGTTTTTGAATGCATGCATCAGGGAAAGCCTACATGAAACCAGCCATGGGTGACCTGATATTCATGGTGGATGCAAGACAGATCTCTGGGTAGATATGATTTGTGACTTGCAGAGTTTTGATCTGTAGATTAGCTCATTGCATTCAGCGATACGCCAGCATTAACTGTGTCATTTTCAAAGCTAGAGATGCGCTTATTTTCACTCATATTTTGTAACAGTACTTATCTTTTGTGACTAACTGCATTAGACTCGCACTGAGTAGAGAAATAGTGTACCCTGGATTCAACTTGATTGTCAAAAAATTAACTTGGATATTAGAATATTGGGGAGAAATTGCATGAGATTTTAGTTATGTGTAAATCATAAAAGCAGATTTCCTGGTACTTCACGCTGTTTTAGCAGTGTCATAATAGGATGCAATAACACAGCAAACATTTAAGCAAGCCGTTTAGAGCTGTCGCTCTCTGCAGCATCTCACTGGGAGAAAACAGTGAGTGGCAGCGATATCACGAGCCAATCAGTGCAGTATTTTTATTACATTTTATTAGATGTGGGTGCACACAAGTTGAATCACGAACACCCTAAGAAAAATGCTTTTTAAAAGTCATTTAAAGGCATGCCCCCGCTGATTTATGTGTACACAATCATACTTAACTACAGTTTGGAGCTAAGAAATAAGAGAGATTTCTCTGGTGTTGTATTCAAAACCTGCACATAAGCATGTTTTTGCTGTTCTCGGTGGTCGGTGTGCTATAGAAAAGGCCTGTTTCACTTGGGATCTCGACCCATCGAGTTGGATTCCTACTGTCTCTCAAAGCAAGTGTTTGGATGGTGGGAGGGCAGGACTAATGATAGGGGGAGAGGAGTAAAGCATGGGTGGAGGAAAGGATAGACGAGTGGAATGAGGCTGCATGAAGTGAAATATTAGTCAGGACCGAGGGGCTTAAACAAGCCAATCGATGCTCTCCAATAGAAATAAATGAGAGAGGGTAGGGAGAGAATACATGGAGGCTGAGAGGGGAGAGGAGTGGCTTAAAAGCCAAGCTAAAAAAGCACAAGATCGTGGTCATCCGAAGCGTGACCGGGTGGAGTGTCAGATCATTGAGGCACCAGGGAGGAAAAGAGAGAGCCTGAAAAGTATCACGGTGCTGTGAGGGTAATGGATGGTGTTTTGAGTTAATGGCAGTTGTACTGCAATGCTTCTTCTGATGCCTGACATGGTTAATGTGCCTAAAACTTGCAGTGTTAGTGCTGCAGTGGTGTAGTCAGTGCAGGAGCATGTATGCATGTAGAGCATTGTTTGCAGTGCTATTGATCACTTTGAAGTGGTTCTCAGAGAACTTATACTTAAAGACTAGTACTGCATTAAAACATAATGACAAGCTGAACCACTGGAAATGTATTTTGCCACAGGCTGAACCATGAGTAATGCCACAAAGTGTCATTATTAGAATGGTCTGGTAGCTTTTGTATTGACTAAATCTATGAAACATATCTAATGCTTTATTGATAATGCAGATGTAGTAGTTGAGGTTGAATGCTTAAAAACCTATACATGGTATTTTAGTTGTGACCTAGGATTGGGAGAGGTAAATAGATTTTGTTCTGCTACTGCAACCAGTAAAGCAGAAATACAATAAAAGCCCATTTATGAAATGAAAAATGAGGGGCATGCCCCCGATTTGGAAATTATTAGTATGTACATAAAAAAAATCTGTCCTCAAGACATATCAGGAGGACAACAACCAATGGGAAGACCTGAGGAGTAGGGGGTGGTGAGTCTATTCCTGTAATATAATAAAATGAAAACTGTGGATTGTAAGAAGCAATGCAAAAATTGAAGACTGTATAGCCTTTCTATGGCTCTGGGAAATCTTAGCCTGGTTTTGTGGTCTAAAGTTCTGGATCAAGTAGTTTTTTCCCTTTTTGTTACTTCAGATCGGCCAACTATGAACCTTTTTTCCAGTTCATTTGTGAGCGCTACAGTATATTGCTAATTAGAGACATATTTTATAGCCTAATTTATCAGGTTATCCAGCCATAAAAGGGTGAAAAGCAGAAAGATGAACTTGCTAATAGGGAAGAAGCTTAAGAAAACCGTTTAAGAGCCTGAATAGTTAAAACTGTATCTAACTATCTATGTACTTCTATCTACTGTTTAAGCCATAACGAATACATAGGACCAGTTATTTGTATTTTACTTATTTCATATTAACATTACACACTGGCCTTTGAGGTGTTGATTCTTTAGCAGTTTGCTCATTTGACTCTATGTTACCAGTGATTTTTTTTTTTTTTTTAGATCGAGTGACATTGTAATTTGGACTCTGCCGTACCTTAAATCAAGGAAAATGGATTTTATTGTGCACTGGTACTGTTGTGACCAAAATAAATCCGCGTCGCTCAGCTGAGAGACAGTAGACAGCTGACTCAGGAATATTGCGGTCACCTCAGAGACATACGATCACCAGCGCTGCATGGATTTTACTGTCATCGTGACGCTTTAAAGCTGGGCTTCGCCTCTGAACTCCCTGTAATACTTTAAAATGTTAGAATGAGGTCATCTGCACACACTTGCAGGCATACTTAGTGAGCTGTCTCTTCAATCCAGGGTGGCACGTAGCACACAGCATACCACGGCATTCCTTTTCTCGGAGGCCTGGAGGGAGCCCTTGACCTCCTGCTGCCTATACATAAAAGATATCTAAATTTGACACCACCTCTCTGATCTGTGAAGAAAGAGAAAAGGCCACATATCTCTCACACCCCCTACATCACAAAAACCATGACCATCGTTACTATCAGTGGGGAAAATGAGTAGCCATTAAAGTAGGCATAAAGAAACTTCCTATGGAGGGGGAAGAAACTTAGAATGAGGTAATTCCTCCTTTTCCTCCTGTTTCTCTTCTCATGATACTAAGTGTTTCTGTCTATTTTCTATGCATTAATCTCCCCAAAAGACCATTTCTGCATGAGAAAGCCTGGTCTCACAAAATTTCCATAACAAGCATGACTCCAGATACAGCTCTCATATTTTCATGGACTCAACTAGGCTCCTTAATGGCTGCTTCAGCTGGTTGGAGAAAAAAAAAACACAGATTAGGGGACAGGAATGTCATTTTCCTCAGGCTTGCGGGTTTAAGGCACAAACCATGAAGCGCAACATCCCAACCAGGTACATTCACTTATTATCACTCACCATTTTCGACACCAAGTAAGAATAAAAAATCCCTAAAGATATCAGCAACAATTCTTTAGTCAGTACAGCTTGACAATGACGTCAATGAGACAGTAAAGTCATTTATTTTTGGAAAAAACACTGAATATGGGGACAATAATTATGCTGTGAAATGAATTCTATCCATCAACCCAGATGAAGAACGTCTAGCTCGAGTCTTTGCCACAAAATAACTTTGTTGGGGTCTGTTAGAAGCAGCTGTAGGCAACAAGAGCTGGAGAAGCAAGAAACAGCACATCAAAACACTCCTTTACACATCCAAGACATCTTGAAAGCGTATTGAATTTCATTCAGCAGAGAGGATACCAAGCCAAAAATTGTTTTAGAGGAGCTGAGCAGCATGGACTATAAAATCTGGAAGAGAGACGTTCAATAAAGGAGTTACCGCCTCCAGCCACGAGCTGGGTTGACAGTGCACCCTGGAATATGAGCTTACCAGCTTCTCCGACCCTGTGATAGATTTCTAAATCGAAAGCCAAAACTAATTACTAATTACCTTACTTGTGGTATCCCTGACTTCGAACCTTAAAGCCATGCATGACTATGAAAGGGGGGAAATGGTCCTTGAACTTGAAAGTGTCAGGAAAAGTGTGAATAAGTGAAAATCCGGCAGTGACACTAGTCTGCTGACTGCTGGGTTTTTTTCCTTCTTTTTTTTAGTCAGCAGACAGCTGACACAAACACTCATCCAGTGCATCAGCATCACCACAGCACACACTTTGGTTTCATGCTGACACTGTGAAACTGTAGTTACCCCCTGAACTCTTCAAACATCGACTGTTACTAACAGGACAGCTGCACACACTTGTGAGCGGCGCACTTAACCAACCGGCTCTTCAGTCAGGGGGTGATGATGCCCTTTTCTATATACATTTTAGAAAAGATGGAGTGGTGACTAATATTTTGCTTGGCGTATGATACAGTTTCTGACAGACGCAGATTCTGATAAAGCTGCGCAAATATGCTGTGTTTACATATGTTTGTGTGTCTGAATGTGTGTCAGTCCTTTCATTAAAAGGGCACAGTTGTTTGGAGGCAAGATGTTCAGCTCTGATTGCCCGCCTCTTGAACAGGAGAGCGCGGACGCATTACCCGCGGCTTTCAAGCTCCACCATTCACTCCCCCTCTCTTTACGCCTCTCCCTCCCTGTATCTTTTACCCCCTGCAGGCTCCCATTCTCTGGATTTGATTAGTCTGTCTCAGGCAGCAGGTTCAGGGAGCTGTTTGCTCTGCAGAAATCCATCTGCATACATCCATCGTTTCTAGGCTGCGGGTTAGACTACACAGCTTCTAGGGCTCTATAGTGCAATCTGAGCCATTAGGATACAGTGGAGTCGGTGTAGGGCAACGATTAGAGCATGTCTGATAGAGTGAGGCCAGCCCAGTGGTCTATTAAGAAGAGTCATGCAGCTATGCAATGCACTTACTCATCACTTCCCTGACATCTATCATAAATGCAGTCAACAACAGGTTCATTATTTGGACAGAGAGAAAAATCGGCTTCTCCATTTCCTGTTATTCAGTGGCTTTGTAGTTTGGCCAGAGTGGGTTTATCTTTCAGAAAAGGAAATGTTTGCAGAACATTTCCTTTGTTCCATTTTTTTCTTAGCTTTACTTGTGTATTTTGCAACCCCAAGTCCAAAAAGCTGTCACACTGCGTGTAAAAAAAAAAACAAAACACAAAAAACCCAGAAGGCAACGATTTTCAAATCTCATAAACCCATATTTTATTAACAAAAGAAGATAGGAAATGTGTCAAGTGTTTAATCTGAGATTTTACTATATCTTAGCTCATTTTGAATGTGACGGCAGCAATACATCTCAAAAAATTTGCGACAGGGCCATGTTTACCACTATGTAGCATCCCCTCTTCTCCAAACAACATCAGTAAACATCTGGGAACTGAGGACACCAGGTGCTGGATTTTTTGGAAGAGGAATTTAGGATTCTCAGCAATTTTTGTTGTGTGTTTTTTTGGTTTTTTTTTGTTTGTTTGTTTCATGACATGCCAAACGTTTTAAATTGGTGTATGCAGTGTGCAGTTTATTACTGATTTGCTGGGATGAGCGCTATGATCCAAGCTCCCAGTTCCATAGGCACTAATGCACCCCCATACCAGCAATATGCAGCCTTTTGAACTGAGTGCTGCTGGATGGTCCCTCTTCTCTTTAGTTCAGAGGACACCGCATTCATATTTTCTAAAAGGAATCTAAAATTTTAATTTTCTGACCACACGACAGCTTTCCATTTTGCCTCCGTCCATTTTAAATGAGCTTGGGACCAGACGAGTGTTTGTGGTTCACGTTCACGCGGCTTCTTGTTTCGTTGACAGAGCTTTGATGTGCATTTGTGGCTGGTACAGCGAACTGTGTTCTCACTCAGTGGTTTCTAGTCATCAAAATTAAAAATGATATAATGTTTTTTCATTAATGATTAAAGTATCTCGGTTCAAACATTTGATATGTTTTCTTTGGGTTTGTGAGATTTTCACATCATTGCATTCTGTTTCTATTTACATGTTACACAATTTATACCTCCTCCTTCATTCCCTCCTTCCTTTCCTACTTGCACTCCACAACATTTCTTTAAAAGGTTTTAGCAGGTCTGCTCTGTTTTTGTGTGACAGCGGAAAAACTCATTACACACAAATATCTGTAAATATTTAAAAATATGATGAGTTGTAATTCATTAAACTGCCCATTGGTGTATGAACTCCTTGAATTGCTTTCTTCCCCTAGCTATGCCATTAAAATGATGGCTATACATCGATGCAAGCACAAGACTGATTCAGTCATAAAAAATGCATATTATAGAGGCATTTGGTATAATGATTTTTTATGCAGTAAATACACTTTTCTGTTTATATATATTTAATATCTTTATATGGTTTCTCAAGCAAAACCTTTTACAGCAGAACTTTTACTTGTGATTGAAGTTTTCAGTGTGCTACTTTTGATTAAAGAGGGAAAATTCAGATATAATAAATGTGTGTTTCTTATCACCAATGAAAATTTAATGTCTAAGCAATAAAGCCCACCTTTCAAAATGCAGAACTGTCGCAGTCCTTATCTTTGCCCTGCTTTTGTTTTTATTCTTCCACTCCTTCCTTTACCCTATCCACCCACTAGCTCTCCAGCGCCTTCCTTCTGTTCCCAGTCACCTGACACACACCCACGTCACTTATTCCCAATTTCTCAATCAGCCATGTTGTATTTATACCTGCCATCTTGCTATTGTTTTCTGCCAGATTCTCTCACACGCTCATGCTGTGTTCTCAATTCCTAATTCTTTTCTCTTGCCTGCCAAATTGCCTGTAAATCTGTACTTTGCATTTTGAATTAAACCAGCTGGACAAGTGAGCATTTATTTCTTCCGGCTTAGTCACAGAAATGTTAACAGAAAGTGAAGGTAGCACCTCTTAATACAATCTGTGACTTGGGATATAGTTTCCAAATATTTGCTATATAATTCTTTAAGTTTCAGATGTAATTTTTAAGTACCTAAAAATACCAGGAGGTACAGCAGAACAAGGGGGTAGAACTGCAGTGTCGAAGGAAAGGAGGCACAAGTTTTCAACATGCATGGTTAAACTGAATGTTAAAATTATGGATTCTCCTTTCCTTTAAATCGGTTATGTTCTCTTGTGTTTGTGTCCTCTTTCCTTCTTTTCTCTCCTTTCTCTTTCTCAGCTGATTGCACAGCCCCAGACTGGAAAAAGCTTGTGACCAGACCGTGCAGCTCTCCAGCTTCCTCAGATCATTGGGGGGGTTTTCATAAGTATTTAGTTTTTTATTTCCTTTCAGGATTGAGCCTGAAAGGTAGTCAGTTTTTTGTGGCTTTATTTGATAATCCAGTTTTGTTATTTCATTAGTTTAGGAGGGAATTTTCTGGGTCCTACAGCCCATTGTGTGTCCTCTTTATATGTTGCTGTCACTGAGATGAGTTGAGCCTTTATGTTTGTGGCTATAAGTCTGTCAACTGTTACTCCCTTGTTCTACTACACCAGTAAATAGTAACGGCCCTAAATTTATTAACAGTAAATGTTGGGACGTTGGTTTTTGGCCGTAGTGAGACGTGCACCCAAATTAGCACACATACTTTGTTTGTGTTATTGTTTCCTCAGGGGACGGGCACCAAAACCCTTTTGTACCATGCGGTAAACATGTAAAAACTGGGCGTTTTAACATGGTGACTTTCAGATTTAGCCTCATTTGAGGATCTGCAGTTTTTACCACTTTGTATTGGCTTCATTTTCTTTTCATATCTAGAGGTTCCTGCTTCAGTGATCAGCAGCATATGGAAATCCTGGTAATGTTTGTAACCTTTAGATAAATACTGTGCATTATGTATTAGACTCACTGAATCAGAGTGCTTACATTAACAATCTCCCCATTCATATAGTTTTTTATCTAAATAGTCTCTACGTATCAATTGTGCTGAGAGTTAAATGAGAAGACCACTTCCACTCACATGTCTGTAGTAAACATGAATGTACGTTACCCCATCTGGTGAAAAAAACCACTTCCCACAACCCTAATGGTTCACTGTGTCACATCTTGTTCAAGATGGCCTCAGCTATATGTGCCTCCCCGTTCACTTCCTGTAATGACTACACTGCAGGAAGCTACAAGGCTACACCTGCCCAAGAAATAGTTCTAGTGGCGGTCACATAAAACCACAACATGCAATACATTTCAGCTTTTTATGCAGTACTGGTAAGCTGATTTTGCTTCTTTAAGCAAGGCCAGCCTCACTATTTCCCCTGTTTCCAGTCTTTGTGCCATGCAAGCACAAGCAATTTCATATTTACTGGAGAGACATGAGAGTGGTATCGATCTTCTCACTCTCATCTAGCTATCCCTTCTAAGTACAGGACTTGAATGGAGTACTTCTTCCACCCCTCTTGTTGTTGAAAGGGAGACTTAACAGCCAGAAGATGTAAAGGGAACAGCAAACCAGTGTTTTCTGAATGAATGGACCTGTATATTTCAGCAACAGGAAATAAAATGTGTAAAACAAATATGAGTAGGTTTGTGAGAAATATGAAAGGAGGAAATGCATGTGTGATTGCTGCTTTGTGTGTGTGTGGAGGGGCAGAGGGTCAGCTGTCCTTTCAGTTAGAATCTAATCAGCCCCTCTCTCTTTTCACTCATGAGCTTCCTCGTCCAAATTCTCACATTTCCTCCACATCGCTTTCTCCTCCGTCCGATTGCACATTACTCCCATCTTCCATTTCCTCTTCCACCCACCTGCTTGTTGTGTCATTTAGAAGTTTTATGTGATTTATACAGTATCATTTCCTGTAGTCGGGCTTTTATGTGGCTTTAAACTCAGAGGGAGACCAGGAAGAAAGATGGATTGGCAGAGTGAGAACTCATCTGTACGCTACAGCGTTGGCATAGCAACTGTCAACCCACTTTATTATTTCTCTTTGTATTCTATTATTCACTTTCTCTTTTACATATTTCTCACACCATACATATGACACATGCTGCAGGGCAAGACTGTGGACTAACCTTTTCATTCAAAGGGCCCATCATTTCTCTTTCTCGTGACTCCCCACTCTCCATCTTTTCCTCCTGCCCCCTAACCGCTGCGCACAATATTAAGACTTGTGAAGGGTATACATTGTGGCCGGCCACTCTTCCCATTTCCTCTCAGTTCTAATCTCCCTCCGGGCCTCTGACACTCCTTTTTCCATTTACCAAGCTTCACTGTGTTGTGTTGCGTTTGTCAGACTCCCCCTCTTTCTCTTTCTCTTTTTTGTTTTCCAACTTTCTCGTCTGTGTTCTGCTGACCAAACACCTGTTTGAAAAAATCATGCCAGAACATTCAGGTTCAGGTGGGATTAATGCTGTTTTACATAATGTACTTAAGGGTTTTATTTCAGCAGATGAGATGAAACAACACATAAGAGAGAAACAGACCGACTTTGCCGGTTAACGCTCCTTCACAATCAGCCTTCGCACCGTCTATTGTGTCATTTTAATCGCCTATTTCTAAATATAATACGGTTGTTTGAAAAAAAAAATAGATCTGTTAAATTTTGAGGAATTGTAAAAATGTTCTCGTCAAGAACAATTTTTATGCAACATGACATCTGAAGGAATAGTTCAAATAGTTGCTATAAAGGATGGAGCTGGAACTGAAAAGCGTTTGATGAAAGACATAAAAGACGTGAATTATATTAAAAAAGATTTGTCGAAATTTTTAATAGAAACATTTTTGCAGCTTTGCATTCCTCATTTGAAACTTGAAGCTTAATCATAAAACTCGCTTTCTACACTAAAACCCACATATCCTTTTTTTCCCCTTGTTGATCTAACTAACTCTCACTCTTAGGCTGCAGCAACCCCATAAATAATCAAATAGATATTATTTGTAGAGGAGCATGCAACAAACCCTTACAAATAATGTGTTGAACCAGCCACTTTCCAACCGTTACCCACAGAAAAAGACACTGGTACAAGTCATGGCAATGAAAATCATGAATAAAATATCACATTTAGAGCATTCAGACTGGACAAGATATACAAATACAGAGGCGTACCGAGAGAAGATTCAAACTTAGATGTATAAGGTCACCATCATTTTCTGTATCACTGAAGGACTACGGTCTTTCTTTCACAGTGAGCGCACAGTGAGCGAGGTGTTGGTGTATGGCTGCTGCTGTATAAATACTTGGACTCATCCTTCACATGCTATGATTTGCTTTATTGATGTCTGTCATGTTGCATAATGGCAGGATAGGCTGACCTGTCATAAGGAAACGGTCTAATCCACTCCCACACAGTTCTGTGTCTGCTCTCATCAGATTATACCGTACCCAGAAAGCCACAGCCTAATGTTAAACCGATTAGGCCAGGTAGAATAGTCTAATTATATAAGATTATACCTGAGGATATACACTTGGCTGAATTGGGATTATAACCTGATAAGTCTATAGGAATCAAATCAGAGAATCCCAGTGGAAAATCTAGTATAAGTAGTCTCTTATATATTGCAGATCTTATAGATTTCTAAAATTATTTTCCTGTAGAATAACTTTAATATGTCAGTGATGTCATGTAACAATCTAAAACCCATTGCCCAGCAGGAATATCATTGCAATAACACAAGTAGTGATACTCGTGTTATACTTAACCCTGGTCAATATGTGGCTATCATCCATGACTATGCATGGTACCTTGCAAGAGGATACATTTGAGAAAAAATATATCCATCTAGATTTCTTGAAGATGAAACATTTTCCTGGTGCTTTATAAAAGAAAAGTGCTGGATGCCAAGACTGCAGATCATCACAGCTTTACGGAGTCTGACAATAGAAGCGGCACAGCAGCACAAAATGAGAGGACAACAACTTAACGAGAGGACTACAGGAGGAGAATTCAAAAGATTCTCAACCAGACCACAAATTTCTGCGTGTTAAAAAAAAATCTGCATTAAAAATATTTTGACACAGAAGGAATCACAACTTGTTTTGACCATCCCACGTGGTTACACAAACTACACTTTTTCAAGTTTTCTTCTGATATATCCTCATGATCCTGACACTCAAAGTTTGTCAGAGAAAAAAGATGCTCTGGGAAAAAAATAAAACCAGGTTTTGGCTTTAGATTGTAACACTTGGAGTTGGAGTAAGAGTGATTTGGTCACAGTTTTTAACAGAACCTAAATGTGTTTTTCAGCTCTACAATTTTCATGTGGCTCTCCTCCGCACTTAAGAAGTTATGACGCATCATAATGCTGGAAAAAATAAGGCTCACAGAAATTGCCAAATTTCAACTTACCTCTAATGTGTGCACTTTTGGGACTGTAACTTGGAAAATATTCACAGTAAGAAGTTATATCTAAGGAAACTATTCTCTCACAGTTGTCACAAAATATACATACAGTACTGTGCAAAAGTCTTGAGCAACCCTTCATTCTTCGTATCTTGCTTTCAAGGCACCAGAACCTCACATTTTTTTAAGTGGTCTCGATCAATAGTTCTCTTTGGACATTGGCTACTTTTTCATTTTTTCCAGTCCCATCCTTATAGCCGAACATTTTTTGTTTGTTTGTTTGAAAAAAATCACCTAGTTCAAGGGATGAAGCAGTGTTGCGTCTACACAGACAACACACAACTTAGCCAACATTTTTCCCAAAGGGCTGTGGGCTGAAAAGTTGTCCTATTTTAGCTTGATGTGCAGTGTGTCCTTATAATTCTGAGCAAAGTGGCAGCCTTTAAAAAGCTATCTACACCAGATGAAAAGTACCTGAAAGTCGTTTCCTTAAGCAATAATAAAAAATCCCTCAAAGATCTGACACAGGACCAGAGAGATCCAGCTCTCCCTTCAGTCGATGCATCTACCATTCACTGAAGCCTCATCAGAGATGGTCTAAATGGAAGGGTGGCTGTCAAGAAGCCGTTCTTACAGAAGGGCAACAGGGGAAAGGCTGAGGTATGGCAAATTACAGGAACTTCAATCAACAGGATGGAGTGCTGAATTCAAATGCAACATTTTTGGTTTACATTATTGTCAATATGTCCAGAGGAGGTCAGGAGAGAGGTACACCAGTGTGTGTTCAGCCATCTGTTCATCACAGTGGAGGCTCTGTTGTGGTTCGAGGCTGCATTTTAGCCAGTGGTGTTGGAGATCTTGTTGAAACTGTTGGAATTATGAATGCAGAAAAGTACCATCAGATTTTGATCCACCATGCAGTGCCACCTGGAAAGCATCTGATTGGCAGCAGCTTCATTCTGCAGCATGAGAATGATCCCAAACACACTGCCAGTGCAGTAAAAGCCCAGATAGAAAAACACACAAAGGAGAACTCTTAATCGTACCTCAACATTATTGAGGCAATGTGAGATCATCTTGACAGAGAAGAGAAGAAAACTCAGCCAATATGAAAGAAAAAAGCGAGCGTTGACTGTCCTTCAAGAAGCCTGGAGAACTGTTTTGGAGACTACTTAAAGACAACTACAAGAAAGTTTCCCTAAGAGAGTTCAGGCTGTGCTAATGAATAAAGGTGGTCATACTAAATCCATTTCAACCTCATTAGAATTGAAAAACGATATTTTTACCTTATATAGTGTATTTCCATGTAAGTCTCTGAACCCCTCTGAAAGGTGGCTCAAGACCAGAGATGGGCAGTAACGCGTTACTTGTAACTTTTTTCAAGTAACGAGTAAAGTAAGGGATTACTATTGCAAAAACGGTAATTAGATTACCGTTACTGTCCCGTAGGAACGCTGCGTTACTGCGTTACTAAAACCGTGATTTTTTTTGCGAGAATGTCTCATGACAGTGACATAAGCGAGTGCTACGTTCGTGGCAACAGCTGTGTGCAGATCAACAATGGATAATATATCCAGTACGGGAGAGAGTATGAGCGTGCAGCGTTTAAAGCGTGGAAGTACTGACCTTACTTTGAGTTTGATTCCATAAAAGGTGACAAAAACATTAGTGTCCGTTGTGCATGAGAAGAAAACTTCTTTTTGCAGCGAAAATAAACCCCTAAACTTCCAAGCAAGCGCTGAGTACGCTGAGGTAATGGGAAATTCACAGAGAAACTCGCGGATTCTTCCACTGACCGCTGCGGCACACCTGCACCAGGGTAAACCTCCGCCTCCCCTACTCCTGCTTTACAGGTGAAAATAGAGCAAAAGGACCGCTAGTCTTTGATTTTATTTATTTTCTGCTGTGTTTTACTTGCATCTATTTGAAAGACTGAGTGTAAACACATAAAAAAAATTATTTTATGTGCTGGAATGTGCAGAAAATAGGTTTAAATGTTAAACAAATTTCTTCCAATCTGAGAATGTTGCATATAATTAAATTTTTGCTTGATGCATAAAGTTATAAGGTTAAAACTAATAAAACAAGTTTTAAAAATAGACTTTTCCATTTGATTACATTTTGCATGATGGATTATGCAGAAAAAGTAGAATTAGGCTGAAAGATCTATCACTTTATCACCTATTCAGGTTGTAAATCGTGTTTTTAAAAAGTAACTAAGTAACTAAGTAATTAATTACTTTTGAAAATAAGTAATCAGCAAAGTAACGGGATTACTTTTTTGGGGAAGTAATCAGTAATTAGTTACTGATTACTTTTTTCAAGTAACTTGACCAACACTGCTCAAGGTTCAAGGTTCTTTATTTGTCACATGCATAGTTATACAAGTATAACACACAGTGAAATGTAGCCTGACACGCTCCTCGACATGTGCAAAAAAATTGGGGGGGGGGGGGGGGGGTGTAGAGGAAAAACATTATATATATATATATATATATACATTGGGTGAATGTGCAGTAGTAGCAGCAAGCAGGAGAATTCTGTACATTAATATGAATAGACATCTGACTATTTTACAGGATAGACAATATAAACATATTTAAAATTAAAGGAATTGAAATGTACATTGTGCCTTGGTTTAGTGTCTGGAAGAGTCCTGACTCAGTCCTGACTCAGTCAATTATAGATGATGTGAGCGGGCGGGTGTGTGTGTTTAGGGCACGGATGGCTTGGGGATAGAAGCTCCTCTTGAGTCTCTCTGTCCTTGCCCGGAAGACAAGGACAAGACAAGGACAACATACCAGCCAATGGTCTCAGATTAAATGTATCGGCATTATCTAAACTGGTTTTCTGAAAGTAATTCGTTTCACCTTATAATCAATCAAAATTTGATGAAATGATTTCAAACATATATTGCATAAGCGATGTTGCAGGATTGCTTTTATAGACCCGCATTAACATCTATATTTGTCTTAGGCATGTGTCTCCCCTCCACTTCAGTTTTGACTTACACGTGTGTTTGTTCTGGAAATGTTTCTCTGCGTGTTTTTCTGACGTGGAGTTGGCGGTCCCAGCATCCTTCAGTGCCGTGTTCCAACAGGTGCCATAAAGAAAAAAAACAACAACAAATGGCTCATATAGTCTTTATTACAGAGGCAGCAGCTACGAATGCCACACGGATCACTGGTTTTAATAATAACCCCGAAATAACCCGGTACAATAAATCTAGACAACCGTTTGGTGGCCACATCTTAAAAATCCTGCCACCTGTTATTTCGCCTTTCCGACTCCGTCCAATGGGAGTGAGCGGCAGGTCTGGAGGCGGAGAAAAGAGGGAGAGAAGTTGGAGGAGAGAGTGAGAGACAGAGTCGGAGAGACGGAGAGCCGTAGATTGAGTGTTTGTCGGTGGAGTCACATATTAAATCGCAGACTTTACAGCTCATCTGGGGACTCTTACTTCACATCCACGCCGTCGTCTTTCCCCCCCACCACCTCCTGTTTCATGCTGCTTACGTGCAGCCACAGGTTGACCGATTTATCCGAGTCACCATGGATTATTCCGCTTCATCCACTGCCGATTGCCACTGACAGGATCAAAATGGGAACGATCAATACATCACCGATGACTGGGAGAGAGACAAACTGATCTTATCAGGTGAGCGGAAGACGGAGCCATCATCAGCGGGGAAGCGACGCGCATTTTCGAGAGATAAGACCTGTGGAGGACCTATATGAAGGGAGACGAAGCGAAAAGATGATGGGATGGCCGTGACAACATGAAAAAGAAAAAGTGCTGTGGTCTGCTTTCATCCAGTCCGTGATTCGACACAACTAACCTGGGGGAAAAGGGACCGAGGCAGAAGAGGTCGGAGGTAGGTATATGGGAAACAGTCAAGGAGGAGATGGGTGGTCGTGAAGGTGTCTGGTTATATCATACTGAAAGTAGGCTGTTGTTTTGGATCAATCAGAGGATACTAAAACGCAAGCCAACTTATGGTTAACTGAGGCTTTCGCACTTCTGCTCTGATCTGGAATTATTATCCTTTAGTCTCTGAGGCTGATCTCATTTTCATAGTGTAAAGCCAGAGGATTTGCACCATCCTCCTGGCTAACAACACAGATGACATTTATGGAATAGATTGCTGGAAGCACTGTGGGATGTGAGAGAACAAGAAGACACTGGGAAACCGAGAGGGGAAGCGCTGAGAGAGGCTGACTGGGCAACTGACTCAAATGTGACTCAAGGAATAACATATTCCCCAATTATGACCACTTGTCTTCACTCTGTGTTCCCTCTTTGTCACACATCCTCAGCTTTTGGAGTTCAGTCTTCTCCCTCATTTGTTTTAACCATCCATCACAATGTTTTCCTGCTCCTTCCTTTGTTTTTTCTGTATGTCCTTCATTACCACATTACGATAAGGAACCTGTATTCTCTATCGTTTTCTCCGCGGGCCACTTTATATTTCCTCTCTTTTCTCTTCCTAGACAGGTGTGCGGCCACAGCTGTGATCATGGAGCCTCCCCCTTCTCTGAGCTTGGCTCTGCTAGGAGGGAGCGAGGATGAGGACCAGCGATTCCTCCTTCCCCTGGGCAGTATATCCCATCCGTCCACTGCTGGCGCCCAGCCAGGATCAAACCACTCCAACCACATGGGAGGATCAAGCCTCGACCGTCTAAACGGCAGCACCTCATCCCCCTCGCCCGCCACGCCCAACTTGCCCCCAGCATCTCTCCCGAAGTTACCACTTTCCTCCGCTGGAGCTCAGCCTTTGCCTCCACCCATCCCCAATGCCCTGCACCCCACCAGCACCCCACTCTCTTCCTGTCTGGGCTCACAGCACAGCCTGAGTGGGGACAACTCCCCAGTCTACAATGCCCTTTTTTACTCGTCCCATTCGCCATCCATGGAGCGGGAGAGGGACAGAGAGCGTGACAGGGACAGGGAGAGGGGGTGCAAACACAGACAGGCCAGCCCTCTGGTTCACCGTAGGGACAGTAACCCCTTCACGGAGATTGCCATGAGTTCCTGTAAGTACACAGGTGGCGTCATGAAGCCCCTGAGCCGCCTCAGCGCATCCCGGAGAAACCTAATCGAGTCAGACAGCAGCAGCGAAACCAAAGAGGGCGCCGTTTCAGCTGTTGCTGGCGCAACTGCTGCTGGGGGGCATGACCGGCAGCGAGAAGCCCCCCCTACCTGTTCGGTGACCCAGTCCTCCACCAACCAACCCCCAATTCAGAGCCCACCAGAGATTGTGATTTCATCCAAAGAAGATTCCCCGTACCTCAGAGGAGGTTATGACATCACCGACTCCACATCCAACCAGATGTCCATCTACCACCAGAACCACGCACTAGTGGAGAGCAGGCGTTCGCAGTCAGGGAGGGGCAGCAGGCAGGGAGGAGTTGGGGCAGTGGGTACCGGGGCCAGGGGCAGCACCTCCAAGGCTCCCAAACGAAAGAACCAAAACATTGGGTATAAACTGGGGCACCGCAGGGCGCTGTTCGAGAAGAGGAAGCGGCTGAGCGACTACGCCCTGATCTTTGGAATGTTTGGCATCGTAGTCATGGTGATTGAGACAGAGCTGTCGTGGGGCGTGTACACGAAGGTGAGGGACACAAATGAGTGACACTTAAAAAGACACACCAATAAAAAGATCACTTGTGCTTAGTGCTGGGGCTGGGCCATGTGTTGAAATGTTCTAACCATCAATAAAATTAATTATTTCCTGAGTTGAAATCTTAAGGAGGCAGACCACAAAATTAGAAACATAAACTGACAGCTCTCCCTCAGAAAATACTGCCCAGAAGTCATCTAGTCGCTGATAACTGAGCGCAGTCGTTGTCTTTTGGGAAACCAAGCTGCACTCCAGCCATGTCTTAGAAAATAAGCCTGATGATGACATAGCACAGTGAAGAGGGTTACCTCAGCTCACACTTGAAAATTAATACAAGAAAGCATGCGTTAGAAACTTGGAGTGTGGACAAGCCTGTGAATTTATCAGGCAGAGGGGTCTAGAGAAAGACATTATGAAGTTCCCCTGTGGGAATTGTAGGAGCCAGTGTCTTTAGCTAAGGACTGATACTCACAATATCTTTGCCTCTGCTGCTTTAGTTTTGGCTGTTGTTTTGTTTTAATTTGTCTGTCATCAATCCCCCCAGGCTTTTAGAGGTATGACACAAAATTACCACAGTGTCACGTTAATGTAGCTGCATTGCATATGCGTAACAATTATGAAACAAGGCTGTCGTTTCCCAGAAAGTTGATTCTGTTCATCTGGACGTGGCGTTTTCAGTGGGAGAAACCTTTTGTCACTCATCCAAGTGACTTCTTCAGTCTGAGCTGACTGCAGGTTTCCCCAACCTTATAAACAGTGCATTTGCATAATGACTGACGGCTGTCATGTATGTCATGGTTATATCTCTGGTGCTTATCTAGAATCTCCTGGGTTAACTTTGTCTTATTTGGGCTTTTTTGCCTTTTGCTTTTTTTATTATTTTATTTTACAAGCAGCCCATAAACACTGACAGGAAATGTAGGGGATAAAGAAAGAAAGAAGATTACATGTCCCAAAGGTCATCAGGCAGATTTGAACATTAGGTAGTACGATTACTGACCCTCCAAGTCACTAGGACACCCCATTTTTTACCCGGTTTAGGCGGTGCAGATGAACCTTTTAGTCACTGAATTCATGATTGCAACAACTATTGCAATGACCAAGCTTGACAGTTACTGCTTTTGGGTGATGTAATGCAAGGATGCTAAGGACATGGAGGGGGCAGATTATCAGAAGGAGGCCAGGATCTCATTTGTTTGTGTAATGGGGGGTGTAATAAGCTGAATAGGCCCCTGGCTGCTGTTCTCTGTTTATTTTGTGTGTGCGCGTGTGTGTCAGGAAGCCTCGGACCATGTTGTGCTCACCTTGCTGTGAGACACTTTTGTCCTCATTCTAGCCTCCCTTTTTTGGTCAGAGATATGACACAGGCTTTGCTTTCTTTAGTTCATAAGGTGGAAACATGACTTCTGCTTATGCAGCTTGTCATACATGGATCGCCAATGATGTGAAATAATCTGTGAGATCAGCTGAGTGCACAGATTAACAGGTAGCTTGTTAGAATAGCCCAACTGGGTGTGTTTCCCCATCTTTCTCACCCTCCACCTGTGTTTCTGTTTGCAGTCTGCGATCTCCGGACTCTTTCTGTTAATGCCGTTGCTAGAAAAATCTCCCTGCTGTGTCTTTTCTTCTACTTTACAAAAATCACTGCTTTAGAGGTCCTTTTTTTATTAATGAAAGTGCACGGTCTCTAATTCCCTTTCAATCCCTCCTCTTCTCTTTTATTCTCTTCTGTCTGCCTTTTCTTTCTTTTTTCCCCTGAAGGAGATGGCAGAGACTTATGCCCTCTTTTTCTGCCTGGGCCTTTTCTATTTCAACTCCACGCCTGTCTCTTTGTCCTGTTTTCTTCATTCCTTTCTTTCTTTCTTTTTTTTTTCCTCCTTCACTATCTCTCTCCCTCTGCTCCGCTGCTCTTCCAGTGGGCGTCAAACTGGGGGAGTGTGATCGGAAGAGAGAAGCGGCTGGGTGAGAATGAAAGTCTGTGGAAGGAGAGAAAAAAAGGAAAAAGGCGATAATGAAAAGCCTGATTTAGGTTCTTAAGCTACAATCAATTTAGCCCTCATCTCAAACAGGCTGCGTTATCTATCAATACGAATCAATGGAATGAGTGAATTCGAGCAGGGTAATCAAAGTGTTTGTCAGCACTCTCACCATATTAATTAATTTCTGATCATCAGGGCATATTGGGGGGGAAAACAAATCGTATATGAAATGTAGCAAAACATCGCGGTCTGTCTTCAGCATCTTGCATTTCTAAAGAGAGAATCCAGAGAGTTAAGTGTGCATCAAAATTCATCTTAAATGGAGACTGTAAAATTTTCTGTCTTCTTTATGGCTGCGTATTTGGTTTGACTCCAACAGACACTGGAGTCCCATCAGACAGCTAAAACCCTCACTTAGATAATTGAGGTGGATAGAAGCCTGCTGGCTGTTGTGGAAAAAAAAAATGGATTGAGATCCCGAGGATGAAAGAACAATCGTGCTGGGAAGATGAATGGGTGGAAGGAGGAGAGGTTCGCGCGCTGCTTTAAACGAGTCTAGGGGGCGAGGTTTGAGTGATTTCTTCCATTGATTATTGATAATCACACCCACGCACATGCACCGTGCACCTCCGCATACACATGCTGTGCAAACTGCTTTATTGAAAATGGATGCTGCCTTTCAGAGAAGCCATCCTTGAGAGCTCGTGTTGAAATACGATCGGTTAAGATCATTCGTCATAGATTGAAAATATATAATGCACGTGTATAAATATAGCCTCTTAATGGCTCCTTTAGGTCTCCCTTCTTTGACAATGGCTACAAAGCAAATGTCACTGTATACTGATCAGTCTGTGTAGCTCTACCTAAGCTTCTGCACTTTTTTTCTGAAGGTCCAGCTGCTCTAGCTTTTCTCCCAAAAATAGAGATGAAGAATAAGAATGGAACCAAACAGAGTTGGCTGGATTGTGTGGAGCGTGCATGTTTCTGTGTGTTGGAAGGGTAAATGGAGAGAGGTTAACTGAGGAGGACACAGTGTTTCGTGACTGTGGGTATTGTGAGTAAGCTATATTCCTGTGCAGAAACAGCACAAACCCTATCAGCACACTCTTATTTGCCACATCTAAGACTTTTCCATTCATTGCTGTGCAGCCTCTATCTTCAGTTATCAGCCTTTGCAATTTAAGTTAAGTTCAAGTCCATGATGAAGGCCACTTCTGTAGGACAAAGTTTGATTGCAGATAAAAATTATTATCTTGTACAGCCTTCAGCGCTCTAAGGCACAGCTGTAAATTCCTGCATTGTAAATATTCAGGCACGGTTGTTGAGCCTAGATAGATTATGTAGAGAGAATATTAAATGATGAAATAATTCATGAATGTGAAATAATTTAATTTTTGGCTCATGGTGACTTTTTGCCCAAAAGGCTTCAAAGAAAAAACCTGAGCCTTTAATTTGTTGTCATGCATTTTTAACTCTGCATGTTCTGTGACCTCTCCTCATGATCAGTGTCACTGCCACACACCCAGGATCGTGACATGTCAAAATGTTAACAGCAGTGTGAGGACAGCCTTCTATATGCTTCTATTATTATTTTGATGAGGAACAGGGGGTCCTGGTCTGACACGTGTCTCTGTCTGAGAATAACTGGGGCCCTTGGACACTTGGGACCTTAGCATGTGGGCTGTCACAGTCAGATCAATAGATCTTTCACAGAGGCTCACATAGCTCCTCGGGGCCAAGCTCCAAGCCACATTTCAGGCTTGCAACGCTGCTATTCTGAGGCGATGCCCTGCAGTTGTTGACTTCACCTGTCACACTATCAATGCGTGCATTTGGCATGTGTGAGGGTATCAAGTGTGAGTATGTACCCTCTGTCTGCTTCTCAACACAAGCATCAGCAATGCTGCCTCCTATTTCCCCTTTGCTTCCTCGATTCCTTCCTTCCTTTCACTGTCAGAGAAAGTCCCTCCGTTGGCGAGTCTTAAATATGCCTCCATCCCCCCACGAGAGTCATTGCCTTCTCAGCAGCCTTAAAACCTCTTCCTCAGTCCCTCCGCAGCACCACCATCCCTCCCGTTCTGCCCTCGCTCTGCTATCTCTGACATTTACTGGTAGACCTTTCTGCACATTTTCTCTGTTGGTCCACTTACAGTGGCTGCACGCTGCTTTAGAGACAGTACATGAGGTCGATCAGGGAATTAAACTCCCACCATATTCTCTAAAGAAGCTATCAGCCATCTCTGCATTTTTGTGCAACTGCACCTACTCTCCTTCTCAACCTTCTCCCTTTTCCTTCAGTCCATTACACACTGCCTTCATCTTCTAGATCACAGACTTCTAAGCGACTGTAGATCCCAGAGGTCCTACAACTAACAGGTACAAATATGCTTGTTTGAGCATAACAAGGCTAAGCAACCTCTGGCTGTATGTGGAAGTGCTGGTACTTACATGGTTATGTTAAAACTTGTGTGCTCTGATGGTAAACATTCACGTCACAGGGTCTCCTCTGTGTACACACACACATATGGAGTGTGTGTCTTTATGTATTTAGCTCTGTCACGTTAGTACCCATGGATGCACCTGCTAATGTGTGTGTGTCCACATCTCCCTTTGTCTGGATTTAATTGAGTGTGTATGGCCGTAATGGTGTATGCCGATGTGCATTCGAGTGTATGCGTATGGTGCGTGTGTGTGTGTTTACCCTGGAAGGGTGACATCGCTTCTGTCTATTGCCTGTTTCCCTGGAGACTGATTGCAAGAAGGCATCACTCTGACAGGGAGAGACCCCCAAGGCTAAGGCATTACATCACACGCAGACACATGTGCACACACGCACATACTCATTACAACCGCGTGGTAAGTGACACGTATTTTCTCTCATGTCTGTGTCAATAAGGTTGAGGTAGGGGCAATTGGGGGAAACCCTCTAGATACTACCTGTCTGTGTTTGTGTGTGTGTCTCCCTGCTAATTGAACTAAAGAAGCTCAAAAAGCTCATTATCCCTGCATGTTGTCCACAGAGCCAGTGATCAATATACGCTAATCACACACTTATGCACAGCTGGCTAAGAAAGAAAGGAAAAAGAAGAAACACAAGCATATGTAAGTTGTATTTCCAACAAAGGAGCACCAAAGAGCCAATCATCAGCTTCAAAACAGCCAAACCAGGAATCATGTCAGTCAGTCTGGGCCCTGTTAACATACGCAGGATATCTTTCTGTTATCTGGCTTCACTTACACTAACATTGGCAATCAGGCTAAGCGGTCACACTAGTGACAGTGCTTATTGACTCAATTATCAACCTAGCTTCGAGCACGTTCACATGAAAGAGTGCCATTAGTAGCATCTGACCAATCACAAACATGGATGCGTGAACTGGCAGCAGAGCGCCTGGTTTTACAAAAGATAAAAATATAATAATACAAAAATCTGAAGACGTTAAACACACAGTGCAGATTGAAACCGTCGCGGTAGTTGAAGGCAAATCAGCATGAGCATGAGTGTCTGCAGCAGGAGAAGCACTGAACTGTAGACGAGACTTAAATAGTGCTGTATGCACGTGCGAGTGTTTTAACTGCTTTAGTCGGTAATGAATGCTCGGTCATTAGGGCACAGGACAATCTGTGTTATTCCACCAAAGTAATATTGAGATGTGCATGAGATAGTTTTAGTGTGTATTTTTTCTGCTGCAGCCCTGGTGCAGTTTAAGGCTCTGAGAGTAGCCGAAAGACTAAATATAAAAACAAATTCAGTGTAGGAAAATACAATTGTTTCATCTAAGAATCTTCGAATTCTTATTGAATTTTATCAGAGAAACAAAGACTTTAGACACTGTTAAAAAACTGCAGACCCTCATGTTATCCTTCCACAGAGTCCAAGAATGGTGACATTACTTTGTAGGTGGTGATTTTATACCTCTTGATTTATAATCTTGAACATCGTTGTATTTTTACTCAGTTGTATATAGTATTTGTATTTGTATTCTATTTTTATCTTATTGTATATTTATTTTATTTTATTCTACTGTATATAGTATTTTATTTTATTCTATTCTGTACAGTTGTGTACTGTATTTATTCTTATTGTATTCTAATTTTTGCCTCATAACTTTTGCACTGTCCACTTCCTGCTGTGACAAAACAAATTTCCCACGTGTGGGACTAATAAAGGTTATCTTATCTTATAACCCGCTCCAGAACAGGTCATATCAGCAGCAGAAGTTACCATGACGATGTCCCCCAGTAGCAACTGAACCACTTTTTTAATACTGAAAACCCCGAGTTACATTTTGAAGTTACCTGGATAAGCCCAAATCATGCTTCCCAGTTTTTGCAGAGATGGACGCACAGTTCATTTTCACAACTGTTTAAAAAAAGTCCTTAATTTAAATTGGTGTATTAAACCAAATGTGTGCACATTTTGGAAGTTTGCTTACTTCTGTAAGCTTGAAGACTCAATGGACTGTTTTTACTTAGAAAACCTTAATTTAGCCATGCTGAGTTCATTATTTAACTGTTTAGGCTTTGATTATGGTGGATGTGCAGTGCGGTTTCTAGTATCCATGTGGCTAAAAACAGTGTATTAAATAACCTCTATAACTAAGTCTTCTGCAGCCATTAATGAAGTTCAGTCATTGTTGTTGGTGGGATGGGCCAGAGGCATCGAATAATGTTAGCACCGTGGATTGAGCCATAAATTTAGCTGTAATCTTGTGTATAGTAAAAGTAGAACATGCAGGGAGTTTTTTAACACCTTATTTTGAGACTATTTACCAAACTTTTTTTTATCTGCTTTGTCTGTTTTCATCACATTTGAATGGTGTTTTATGTCCCAGTGGCCATTGAAGTAAAAGTCATGCCTCTCCCTGTTTTATTACGCAGTTATACAGGCTTATTGACCTAAAACAGTCAGATGCACAAGATATGGTCTATATGAACCATATCAGCCACTTTTGTGTGGGACGGTGAAGTGTTAGGTTAACATTCACCCATTTTTTATCAACGCTGTTATCTCTGAGGTCAAAATGCTTCTATGTTTATGTTCCAGTTTCCTAAACTGTGCTTGTCCAGGATGAGGGTAAAGCGCAGCCTAACCCGAAACAGGTCACAGGTGACTCTATGAATGTTAAGAGGTTAAGTGCGACACAGAAAATTTCCCTTCAGCTTGCATATATGATTTGTGGTAGGGAGCTGCATGCTGTTTCCATAGATGAGCACCGCTAAAGCACAGGTGTTACTAAGAGCATTTGCAATGATTGCACTTTTCTCAGGTCTCACTATAAGCGATGGCAGTGTGTTATTGAGCCTACAGTAAAAGTACTATTAAAACTAAAGCAGCCAAATGAAATTCAGCCATTTATCACTTTTTTTTAAATGAATTACACCTGTGTTTGCACATTGCTCGTTGCCTGGCAACCCCACTGTGACAAAAATCCAGTTGGTGTTATTCATCACGAAATCACTTGATGAGCATGTAACTCAATAAACAATTAATCCTTACATTTCTGTTTATGAGCAGATTAAACCTTAAATGCATTGCTTTTCTCTAACCAGCAATCCAGCACCAATACGAGGCAGGTTAAGCCACGTATCAATATCATTCTGCTTGCAAACATAATTTAAAATAACAATACCAAATAAAGTTGAAGTCTGTTTTGATCATTTGTTTCTACAGGCAGCCTACTCCGTCATATGCTGTTGTAACAAAATCCTTTTGGAAGCAAGTTTCACCAATCAGCACCTGTCTTATTAACGCAGCTGGGAAGTTACTTCGTCTTAAAAAGATTCAGACCAAATCGAGATGAATCAGAAGAGGCGTTGCCAACACATTACAATCGACTTTTATTTCAAGTTAAACTGAACAAAAACTAGCAAACAATCCCGAATATGTCCTCAAATGAATTCAATTAAAGTGAAACTTTTCATTTTTAGATTTTGTTGTACTACACACACTTCGACACACTTAATGTTTACAGTACGCCAAGAAAAACTACGACTTTGCAACATGTAGACATTCCTGCTACCACACAGAAACTGATCCTCGACTATTAGCTGGGGTCAGTGAATTAACATGATTGGTTCATTTGTTTCCTGATAAAGGTGATTGGCTCTTTGGAGGGAGTGGTAGCATCATTGTATTCAGCACTCTTTGAGTGGCATGTCTCTCTCATATAAGGTCTGTAACACTGTATGGACTGGGATCTACAATCCAAAATTAGTCAGCACAGATTTACTTTTTATTGGAGAAAAAAATGGAAAAATGAACAAAGCTTTTTGTCATTTATGAAATCTCTACTACAGGACATTAATGAAAAAAAAAACACTTTGAAGAAAACAAGGAAGCTGAGAGCTTAATTGAATTACATGATTTAATTAGACAGGGTGTAATATTGTCTCATGGTATATATATTTAAGGATTAAACAAATCGTAGGTAAGGAAAGAAAGCCGTCAGGACACGCCCAGAAATTTCCCTGCACATAATCCGCCTGTGAAACCGCAGCTTGTCATTAATTAGTGAGTGCTAGAGGTGCCGGCAGGTGGGAGCTTTTTGAACTTTGGACAGACCATTACAGTCGTTTCCCCCACTGCTTCCAGCCTTCACGCTAAGCTGCTCTCTCAGCAAGATAGCAAACATTTTCCAAGTGGCAGAAAGTTAACTTGTTCCAGAAACATCACAGTTTCAAAGCTTTTTAACTTTTTTAATTAAGGCACAAGTCCTGCTTGTTGTAAGGAATCATGTGATGTAAAGTTCATCATCGACCCGTGTCTGCAAATATGTGCACAGGCTCTAGAAGTCGAAAGGAGCGCGCATGCACAGAGTACAGACTGTAGCGCGTGTGCAGTACGTGCGTGCCGTCAAGCCTGCATCCCACCAATTTCGCATCTGCACTGACATTAAAGTGAAGCTGCTTTTGTCTATAAAGACTTTAATGCTGGCGCATTCATTTATAATGCAAACACTTGAATCAAAAGGTGGCACTAAAAACTAATAGACCCATGCCAGCCTGTTAGAGTTTAAAAAAATCATGACTGTAAAAAAGCTGAAATGAACAGAAGGCGCGCCAGTAGGAGCATATATCTCCTTTTTGCAGTTAAGTTATTCACTATACAGGTGGAATAAGTGAAGTGCAAACAGGCAAACAAAATGCTTTTGACAGTGTAATGAGACAACTGTCAAAAAATCCCAACGACCAACAGAGTGCTGGGTGTAAACGAAGAAAGCGAGAAGGGAGACCGTAGAGAGAGAGAGAGAAGGGGGACGTAATCTCCCATCACATTGCAATTCACTAGTGTGACTGTGTTTAAACAGATATGGTGCTGAAAGCCAAGAGTGAAACCAGCATTTTTCTCATTAGCACAACAATGTTGGCTTCCTTTGCACCTAGTTTGCTTCAGTGGGTACAAATGAGATGTTAGCAACAGTGGAGAAGGAGACCGAGACAAGACAAGCAAGCACAAGCAAATAAAGACAGAAAGACAACAGCTTCGGGTAAGCTGATAGAGGAAATCAGTGCGAGGCAAAGCTAGATATTTTCCCAGTGTTGTGCGCTGGCTCATAAATGCACTGACATGAGTGACAAATGTGAATACATCCATACAGCATGTGCATTTTAGTGTATTATATGAACGGCGGAAGGGGAACCCAGCCTCAGATTCATTCTCAGATTGCTCTAATTACAGTCAACAGAGGAGCACGTCAGTGTGTATTAACCAACTAGACTCTGTGCGTGCTTCTGTGTGTTTGTTTGACATTGAATTAATACCATTAAGGCCACGAAGCATAGACAGAGACCCTAAATAAACACAATAACACACTAACACACTCTATTTTCCAGCAGGCTGAGTTGCAATATATATTCATGAACCCAAAATGCAATGTGGATTCTGTCTAATAACACCACGGAGGAAAGACTGAGTAATATGTGTCTAAACTCAGAGTGCAGACCCGGATTAAAGAGTGGTGATTAATGCTCAACAGTCTCCCACTTTACCCCCAACCTACCGCCTAAGTCTTAAGGTGGCTCAGGTCTTTCCTGGCGGAGGACATAAGGCTGTTGCGCTCGGTGTGTGACCTTGCTGGTCCCGCCAATGTGCTTTGAGTTTCTTATTTTTTCTTTTGATATGCGTGTGTCTATTCAATTGTGCATTTCAAAACACAGACCTTGAGCTGATGTGGACAAATGAGTCGGATTGGCAAGCTTTATTTTAAAGAATTAGAAAATGAATCAAGCTGACCGGTTTGTTTGAGTTTCTGAGCTTTTGCTTTTATGTGCTGATTTTTTATTTTTATTTTTGCCTTTGAAACGGAACATTTGCAATGAATGAAAATGTAATGAATTCCTTAAACCCATCCAGTGTACTGCTATGAAACAAATGCAATTTCTGATAAAAGGTCATACACTTAAAACTTGTTTAACTGGTGACGGATGAAAAGGAAGCGTGAAAGCAGTGTAGTTTGATCTGAAGCTTATGAAGTTTTTATAGGTTTAGTAAGTCTGTGGATCTGCATTTAATACTGTTAGCAAATGTACACTGAAATCTTTCTTTCTCACATTCATCCACTGATTCATTCCTGTATTTACGTTATATTAACACAACCAGATACGTCATTATCAGTATAGATGTATTCTCCAATGGACGACCAGACTCTCCGGAGAGCAGCTAACAAATTAATCGAATGCACTTTCCCCTTTGAATCTCTTTGTGTAGATCAGATGTGTGTAGCCCAGTGTATTCTGACCAAATGTACAAATGTGTTGTGTACCTGTGTGCAAACATGCGTATGATAGCACACGTAAGTGTTGCTGCTCTCGCAGTGTGAAAGGTGAGGGGGTTAGAGAAGCCAAATAAGTGCTATGAGTCGTATTGATTGGAAGATACTGGGCGTTGATTATAAGCCCTGTGAAACCAGACAAGGAGTTAACGCTCGACTGCAGAAAGATATTGATAGGCGAAAAGCAACCATTCAACTTCTGTTCTTTGAAACTGGCTTTTGTTTTGTCTTTGCTGAGAAATTGCAACAACAGTGCTGATGCTATTTTAGCAAAGGAGTGAGAGAGGAGTGAGTGAGTGGGACATCTGTGAAACCAGCCTAGTGACTGAGTCTGGACATTCAAGTTTTTTTTAAGACTGTTGTTTTAGGTGAAGCAGACTGAACTGAGTGGAAATAAAATCAGTGTAAAATCAAACACACAGCTAATATAAAACATTTTTCAAGGATCAGGATTTGGGCTTAGTTACAGAAGAGGTTCTTTCACTTGGTTCCAGTGAACCAAACTCTTAATGCTTCAGCATAACAAGACATTTTGGACAATTTCATGCTCTTAACTTTGTGGGAGCAGTTTGGTGATGGCTGTTCTTGCTGTTCCAACATGACTGTGCACCAGTGCACAAACCAAGGTCCATGGACATGGATGAGATGTTTTTCTTATTTTTTGTTTTGTATGTATGCATGCACACCTGTTCAACTGCTCATTAACATAAATATCAGCCAATCATGTGGCTGCAGCTAAATGCATTTAAGCATGTAGACATGTACTCATAAAAGACAGGCTGAGGTTTAAACTGAACATCGTGGGGAAGAAAAGAAATTGATGTGACTTTGAGTGGCACGATTGTTTTTATCACACAGTATTTGAAAAACTGCTGATCTTTTGGGATTTTCCTACATACATCTGTAGGGTTTACAGAGAATGGTTTGAAAAAGAAAACAGCCAGTTAGCAGCAGTTTGGACAATAGAAGAAAAACATAGCCTGGTCTGATGAGTTTTGATTTCTGCTTTGACATTTGGATGGTAGGGTCATTCGATTGTCACAAACAGCATAACTGTATGGATCCATCCTGCCTTGCATCAGTGGCTCAGGCTGCTGGTATTGCTGCTGACCATGTCCATCCCTTTATGACCACAGTGTACCCATCTTCAGAGGGCTCCTTCCAGGAGGATAATGCACCATGTCAAAAAGCGCAAATCATTAGAAATACCGGTTTCTGGAACACAGAAAGGAGTTCAATGCACTCAAATGAACTCCACAGTGAACAGATTTCAATCCAATAGAGCCCCTTTGGGATGTGGTAGAACAGGAGATCCACATTGTGAATGTGCATGTGTGATGTTATCATTGTAATATGGAGCAAAATGTGTTTCCAGCACCTTGCTGGGTCTATGCCGTGAAGAATTAAGGCAGTTCTGAAGGCAAAAGAGGTCCAACCCAGTATGAAGTGGGTCTGAGTGTATATATAAACTCACCGGCCACTTCATTAGTAAGATTTGCTGTGGAAATTCTCCCCGTTTCTGATGCTAACTTTGAATTAACACGTTGAAGTGCTTAAACACTTTTTTGACTGCACTGTGCTAAGTGTTGTGGAGGGGAATTATGGTGTGGGGCTGTTTTTCAGGGTTTGGGCTTAGTGTATGAAGAGTTCCTTTCACTTAGTTCCAGTAATACAAACTCTTAATACGTCAGCATACCAAGACATTTTGGACAATTTTATGCTCCTAACATTGCAGGAATTTGGGGATGACCCCTTCTTGTTCCAACATGATTGAGCACCAGTGCACTAAGCAAGGTCCATGAAGACATGGGTGAGCGACTTTGGTGTGGAAGAACCTCATTGGCCTGCATAGTCCTAACCTCAACCTGATAAAACACCTTTGGGATGAAGTAGAGCGGAAACTGTGAACCCATCAGTGTCTGACCTCACAGTAGAATGGTCAAAAATTCCTACAAACACACCCATAAACCTTGTGGAAACTCTTTCCAGAAGAGTTTAAGCTGTTGTAGCTTCAAAGGGTAGGCCGACATCATATTACACCGTATGGCTTAAGAGTGGCATGTCACGCACGTGAAGACAAACAAGCGACAAACATCCATTGTTTCAGACAATAGATGAACCAAGAGACGGCACCACAGCCCAGCATCAGATTAATACGTATTACTTTGAACTGTGAATCATGCTGCCAAACATAAAAACATACAGAGTTGGAAATAGTCATAGCTCCCCTCTTAATCAGAGGGGAGCTATAACCTTGTTCATGCAAAAGTTCACCTTGTTCATGCAAAACTAAATTTTGATGGCATCTCTTGTTGTAGCAGGTACCAAACTAGTTTTGTGACTGAAAAGCATGTTTAGTTTTCAAAATATCCCATGCCTATGGATGCACTCTGCACTATTAAAAATCACAATAGCAGTAGCACATACTCACACAGCCTTGTACGTGTTATAACTACCCCTTACTTTTTATGAAGATCAACATCCATAGTTAGTTTAAATGTTAAATAATTTTCTTCCTATTCAACCATTAAACATTTTAGTCTCAAAAAACTGCATCCAAATATGCACATCGCTCACTATAATAATATAAGCAGTATAAGTAATAATATAAGTATAATAATATAAGGCTATGTAATAATATAAGGCTAATTGTGTGTGCATGTGTGTGCGTGCCAGTCTGTGTGTGCTTTAGCAGAGGTCAGTGCGAGGTCGTTCCTGCATGCTACGTATTGCTAGTCAAGATGACTGTTCGTGGCAGGTCAGAATGACCCTCAGGCCACGGAGAAATGTCCCGGCGCTCCCGAGGGGCTGTTAGCGTGTGTTGTCGTCCGTCATTGTACTCTGAATATTAAACCAACCGTCATGGCAAAGTCAATCTGTGCATATTACATTTGTGCTCTAATGTCGTGTCTCCAATGATAAGTGTTTCAATTTTCTCTCTACAGAGCTCCATGTACTCTCTGGCCCTGAAGTGTCTGATCAGCCTGTCCACTGTCATCCTGCTGGGGCTCATCATTGCTTACCACGCGCGGGAGGTTCAGGTAAAACATATGTGCATGTGTTGTGTCTCGCTTTACTGATCCAGACAAAAAGATGAAGTTAAAATTTAAAAAAATCACACACACATAGCAGACTGTAATACAACAAGTTGCTATTAAATCTCTGGGTAGGCAATATCTCTTTTGCACTACTGGACAAAGAAAATCCATGATAACCTTTCTGCATATTGTGATTCAAATTAAGAGGGAACCAGACGTCTGCACCTCCCCTGGGCTTTGCTTCCGGGCTTTAGAAAATTTAGCTCATAATGCCAGCCTTTGGTCAACAAAGGGAGTCTGACAAATGAAGGTTTGTACCCCTTAAACCTGCACTTTTTTCTACTGGCCGGCCGGGGGCAACCCCTCAGGTCACAAAAAGAAGCCTGATTTTTATTGCAACATACAACAAAACAAAACTCCTTTCTTTATTTACAGCCTCAGTAAACACGTTCTAATGAGTGGCGTCAAGTCTTATTTTGTAATTTATGGTCCAATTTAGAGTAAAGTAGTCAGTCTGGAGCATCCTCAGTTCTCACTCAGATATGTCTTTTACATACAGTCTGAGGTCTCTTCAGGACAGACGGAGTGACTTGTGTAAGATGTTATAAAAACCTAAGAAATCCAAGGATGGAAATAAGATGTGATGCAGTGGGTTAGGCAGAGAGCTGTCAGTTTGGAGACCAGGGGTTGAATCCTCTGTGACGCCAATAGCATATGATGAGCCCATGCACGGGTGTCTAGTTTAAAGTTCAGGCATTTTTTTTTCTTTTTCTAAATTTCTACATTTTAGAATCTGGGAAGTTCCTGAAACGGCAGCTATGTTTATTGTGTTTCTCTTTAGGAGTGTTTTCTTGTGAGCCTCATCTGTGCTCTGTCCAAATTGTACACATTATGTTATCATCCCTTAGCCCTCTGAGACAGAGGGACCCAGATGTGTGTCGAATCCAGCCAATTAATGGCATTAATGACAGTCTTTGTGGGATCAACAAAACAGTCTTTGCGTGAAGTACATACACACTGAATGTTAAATACATATTCAGCCAATTACAGCCCTGTCATTCAATAGCTGCACAAAAAGCACAAATAAATATGCAAACACTCACACACGAGTCACACAAACACAGCCTTACAACCCCTTGTAAGTTTGAAATGATCAATCAGAAAGGCTTTCATGCTTCATGATATCTGTTTTGCTGTTTTGTCATTTTACTAATACAATGGTAGCAAAGTCATTTAGCCGGGGATTTCATCCGAAGCCATTTGCAATCGATGTGCATTGACTATTTATGGGAGCCTTGCGGGAATCAGACCCAATGAATACCCCCACACCAGCTATTACACCCACCAACGAAACCACGGAGCCACACTCATCCATCTAACGATGTGCTGGTTTAATGCTGTGATTTTTTTTATTACATCACAGCTTGGCTGTTGCTGGAAATGTCTATTAAAGTTCTGCTCTGAGGTTCAGGCTCTCCGTTCGCAGATCGATAACTGCTCGGTGATTTTTTATTCACTGTCGTACACAGGCACTGATAGGCTGGTAATTAGTCTTGGACAGTATTAAGAAGCCAGAACAGTGCGCGGAAGTGGTGCGAGTGAATAAACGTAGATGCGGTTTAGCGTTCATTGATAAAAGACCCTTCGTTTCTGCTCACAAATGTGTTGTCTCATTCACATACAGAGTCAGTCATCCACCCACACATGCTGTGGCTTCCACACGTGACAGGAACGTTAATACTGACAGAAGAACAGGAGATTGAGAGCGGCTACTGTCAGGCCAACAGAGAGAGATAAAAGGGTGTTCTGTTAATCTACTTCAGGAATAATTCCTTTTGATTAAATGAAGTTAGGAGTTTGGGGAAAATACCTTCAAGGTATACTTGGGTGGGAATGCCAGATGGATGGGGGTGGTAATGTTGGGGTTTACCTACAATCACTTTTCATGGGTGAATTAGAATGGTGATCATTTACACACATTATGTAAGCTGACAGACGTTTATATATTTGTTCTTTCTTCCTTTGGATGTTGTTTCTAATACTAACAGTGGTAACACTGTACTTACAAGAATTGCTAAGCCTAGAGACCTGGTTGCCGAGTTCCTGTCAACCAGTAGTTGCTGAAGGTTGCTGGGAATCACGATGAAATTGGTTGCTAGGACCCAGCCACCTGTAATACAGCCTCCCCCAATCCCCGTTGCTAAGTGAAACTGGTCGCAAAGATGTGTATATGGTGGTGTACTGTAAACCTGCATGCAATTGCTTTGGTTGCTAGGAGACTGATGCAGTTGCCCATAGTTTGTATGGAAGATATCAACTTGTCTGCAAATGATTCGCTAACAGTAGTTAGCACACTTTCTGTGCAAACACTTGCAAACTACACATTTTACTAATTGTGAAACTGATGCAAACTGGAAACAGAGAAAGTAAAAGTAAAAGCTGCCCCTTTTCAAACATGTTGGTTTCAGCAGTAAGGCACAATTTTTAATTTGAAGATGAATTGTCTTTGTATCCAGTAAGTAAATGGCTTCTGCATTAGCCTTATGCCATATGGGTGACTTACAAGTGAGCTAAACCAGCGCTATCAGATTTCTTACGTTTCAGTATTGCTAGCTGGTTAGTTGGCAAGTGTTTGCAGCGTCAACGTCTTCCATGCAAACTACAGCCGATAATGGCAGTCTACCTTAAACCAAAGCAAATGCAAGGAGGTTTTTAATGCAGCATCATCTTCACAATCAATTTCTCCCAGCAACAGCGAGCAACCTCTAGCAACCGCACACCAACTAGGGGTAATACATATTTTTGTGATCAGATTTTCTAAAACATTCCATTAAGAGTCAAACCAAAGTTGAGGAAACCTGAAATAATCGTAACTTTTCCTCAAATGTTTGACCAGAAACGCTGCATATAGAAACACAACTAAAGCATAGTTAAACTTTAAATAAACAAATGTCGACGTGAAAGCCTTAAATTCCAGGTTTTTCTGGTCTAGAAGTAATAATACTTCCTGGAACAGAGCCTTTCTCAGCATTATATCATGTAGAGCTCATGACGTGTCTGCCTGCTCCTGGTGCCTCGCGAACTAGAGCAGCCACAAAAAATTAAGGATGATTAAATATTGATTGTGTGTATCTCCTGTTTAGAAATGTTACAATGACTGATGCTGACTACCGTTTTGAACCTTAGGGTGTGTTTTGTCTTTCCACTTCTCCATCGACTCAGTCACTCATCCTGCGTTTGCTACAAAGTGAACTTATAGAGAACAAGTGCTGACAGCTGCTGCTACATTATTTACACTCCACTTGATGTAATGCTGCCACATAACTATACAGCAGATATTTATAATTATATCAGTCACATAAACAAACTATAGAACGGCACGTGTACTTGAGGCCTCAAAGCGCAGCTGTTTTTCGAAAAGTACATGTTGGAATTGACATATTTCTTCACAACACAAAAGAAAAATTTATAACACAAACCTCTCTACAGGTAAACTTTATTTACAAAGTGAACTGTTTCAACCTACACAAACACAGTGGAGACTGTACCTGTACCAATATATAATAATCTTATAAATGATAAAATTATAAAAATAAAAGTGAATTGAGTACTCATTCAGAGCACTCACATGCAATAAAATAACACTTTTTATTTTAGTTCCATAGTTATAACCTGTGTGCAAATATATCTTTAGCTACTTAACTCATTTTAATAATCATTTTTGAAATCCTGATGCCCAGAAAGAGACGAACCACTGCAAAGGTTGAGACGGCTGAGAAGTGTTGTGCTTACCAGGCACTGATGACCAGTAACAAAATCTTTATTTCACTGCTGCTTTTGTTGCATCTAAGCAGAGGCAGATAGACCTAAAAAAACCAGCTCGCTCATTATATACTAGCAAACAACTCAAATACAGTCCTGTAATTTGGTATTGTGGCCGTCAATTCATTTTTTAATGTGTTTTAAAACCACAACTGGCCAGTTTGTACTACAGCTGGGGAATTATCAGCTAATCCGATCACTGGCTTACTTGCCTATTTAGCAAGGTGTACTATAATTCACTACAATGCTAAATGCGATGTTGATCTTTTTTTCTAGAAAAATAGGCTTAGATGTGTGTACCTGCTTGAGATACTGAGCAGCTCTCTCTTCAGTGTGCTTTTCGTTAATGTAGAAAATGAGGCCCTTGATTATGGGTGACTTGGATAAAAGTTTCTTTGTACACTCATCACAAATGGTGAAGTTAGCTTCAGAGGGCAAAACGGCTTTTATATGAGACTGTAAACAAGTTTATTTCCACTGTTAAACTGAACATTTTCACAGTAGATGAGTCAGTGCCATTGAATGGATCTTTTTCCCATAAATTTGTGATTTTTTTTTTTCTGTAAACTTGCAGGACTTTTCTAAGATGTAAAACTTTTCAAGTGTTCTCTCATAAATTTTTAGTTCTTTCTTGTAAATTTGCATGGGTTTTATTTGTGGGGTTCACTCCTAAATATGTCTTTGTTTTGTTTTTTCAAAACAAAATGTAATTAAAACAGGAATTAGAATATAAAGTGTGTCATTAGAGTGAGAGGTAGCAGTTTATTTTCTTGTAGTTTTTTTTGTATGCATACAAATGTGCTTAAATGTTGAGATGCATCCACTAAATGCATGCTAGTTATGCTGGCTGCTCAAGGCTGCCTGTTTGCTTAGATGCATGTCAACATAAAGTGTGCCTGTGTGCCTCTGCCTTTTATTGTTGGATGGTTCAAACACACACACACACACACGAGAAGTAATGCTGTGCAAAATGAAAGGTATTGTTCAATAAAGATCTCATTTTCAGATTATGACACACTCTGCCGGTGCATTTTGTCCAGCATGTAACAGGATATTACAAGTACACACACGTACACACACGTACACACACACACACACACACACACACACACACACACACACACACACACACACACACACAGACTCATTCATGCACACAATAACCAGCAACATTAAAACTGCCAAAACAGCTGCAGCCCATCAGAGGACTGGCACAGGACCACTCAGGGTGTACTGTGATATCTGGCACTGGGATGTTGGCAGCACATCCTTTGGGTCCTGTGGGTTGCAGGGTGGGGCATTCATTGATCGGGCTTGGTCCTGCTCATCTCCCAGACTGGAGCTACTGGACAACACCTCGGGCTCTTCTTTAGTAATTTTTGGGGTGTGGTGAGGTGTATTTAGAAACCACCGAGTGTGCGCTTGTGCTAATGTTTAGGTACACTTCAAAGTAACATCCAGATGAATGCCACCATCCAAGGAACATAACAAAGTGATAAGTGTCATTCATCAGTGGTTTACTGTTATGGCTGATCAGTGTTCAGAGTAGCTGCAGAGTCACTTGAGAGCAGGAAACTGTTTTGGGTTTAACTGGTGGTTATTATTCCACATTCATCCCCCTCACTTTCTTTTACTGCTCTCTGTTCATTTGTTCCTGTGTAAGTCTTTATTCTGCATTTCTGTTTACCACCATTAAGATGTTTCTCTTTGCCTTTCTTTCTTCCTTCCTCCTGCTTTTCCGTCATTATCACATTAGATCTATCTCCCTCCTTCTCTACTGAGCCTCAATCCAATTTTGTTGTTAAGTTACATATCCTCCTTCTCCCAGACAGCTCTCCTCCCTTGTTACACAGCATTCAGCTTCTCACCTATTCACCCTTCTCCTGCTGTACTTTAACACTCATCCACATTTATCTTCTTCTTTTATCTTGCCCCCTTTTCACAGTGTGTTTCGCTGCATCTTTCCTCCCTGCCTTCCTCTTTTGGAAGTTTCTCTCGTCTTCCTCCTCTTTCTGTCTTGTCTAATCTGTCAGGGGACAGCCCAAAGTAATTGTGCTCAGCATGAAACAAGGAAAAACAATCCATCTTGACTGCAGTGCAGCTCATCGGTAATCATCACAGATTACAAATATTTCCCCTTATTCGCAGCCATCAAAGGGGAAAAAAAATAGCTCTGACAGTAATAATCTTGTTGGCTAAAAGTGATAATTAATAAAATGAAGCAAGGCCACATTGTCAGCCAAATATAATGGGTGGTTTAATAGAGACCAGGATCACCTCAGTACTTGAGTCTGTTTTGATTAAGTGGTGATTTTTGTTATAAATATCCTCTACTTCGAAATACAGCTCTGCGGAGCTCAAACTGATTGTGACGACTGTATATATAATTTTAGACCATAATCATTTGTCGGTAGCACTTTATAATGTCACACTATTAAGCATTAGTAAGCTATTAGCAAGCACCTCATATCATTACTCCTCCTTAGTATTATTATTAGTAACTTTTGATATGTTTATCCATCTTTTACTGTTGCACCCTGTACACCTATAACTGCTAGTAATAATATAACTGTAAATACTAAGGAGGACTGATGCTAAATAAATGATGAAATAAGCACTTGCTTATACCTTAATAGGGCTAATAGTTAGACAATAAATAAAAGCGCTACCAATTTGTCTTTTTTTGTTTTTTTTGCTTGTACATTGCTTTAAACCTCAGAAAACCTTCGCCAAAGTCTTATTACTTAATCATGGGCATACTCTATGGTTGCAACCACTGCATACTGTAATTCTAATCATGTGACATTTGCTTCCAAAAATTGGTAATTTCACTAAAATCTGTTAGTGATTTGTTTGAAAAAATGATCTGTTCATTGAGATTGGTTAATTCTCTCCAACAACAAAAAGAGGAGTTTATTGTCACAACAAACTCAAAGTTACAGTCAAAAAATTACAGCTACGTGAAAAAAGAAAGGCCATATGCAGTCCTGCTGCTGCAGTGGTCCAGCCAAAGTTCAGGCCTTAACCCAACCGAAATGCTGCGGCGTGACCTTAAAAGTGCTGCGCATAAACAAATGCCTCCAAACTTCAATGAACTGAAGCAATATTGTAAAGAAGAGTGGGCCAAAACTCCTCCACATCAATGTGAGAGACCGATAGAGTCGTACAGAAAATGATTACATCAAGTTATTTTGCTAAAGGTGGTTCTACAAGCTACTGATTTATGAGGTGCGCTCAGTTTTCACAGCGCTGCACAGAATCCTGCGAAAACTTTCTTTTTTGCATGAATGTATATTGAAACTGGGGGGAAATGAGTAACAGTAACTCAGGAGGCTCAGATTTACACTGGGAGTAACCAGAACGGACAAGATTAGAAATGGGTATGTCAGTGCTCAGGTCGAGTTTGATGGGATAGTTAGAGAGCCGAGGCTGAGATGGACACGTGTAGAGGAGGGGCAGTGGATATACTGGAAAAAGAATGCTGAAGATGGAGTTTTCAGGCAGGAGGAAAAGATGAAGACAACAGAGGAGGTTTATGGATGTAGTGAGGGAGGGCACACAGAGGGTGGTGTGACGGAGAATGTAGGGATGGAGATGGAGAAGGAGGCAGATGAGCTGCTGTGTCGGCCCCTAAAGGGAGTAACAGGAAGAAGAAGACTGAATGACTTAAGTTGCCTGCTTAGCTAATTGATTCGTTATTTCAGTGTTTCGTTCAGCTGGAGCACTGGTTGGCATCTGGGTGCCGGCAGAAATAAAATAGGGGTAAGTAGGAGTTCAAGATTCAGTGTTAAGTGAAGCAGAAGTGTTTGTGTGTGTGCGTGTTGTCACTTTTGGCTTCACAGTGAAAAGTGACAGTGAAAAGAGACAAGGAGCTGACATGAGAAATGTTTGATTTGTCAGAACATTTTGTGCTCTGTCAGCTGAGCTCCGCTGACATTCCTGGGTTTGCTTCTTTTATTTTTAATTCAGCAAACTGGAATGCTACAATACCGTCCCCCTCCAAAAAAGACAAATACAAACTTTCACAAGATGCTCCTGTTGTAACTTTGATTTTCATTACTTCACTGTATGTTTAGATGCAGTCATTGGAGTACAAATTGGCCTGTTCACCAAAACTGCCAAACTGCTAAAATACCCAAATGTTCCAATAACGTTCCAGAATTATTTCCCAGATTGCTGTTGGTTTTCACAAAAACCTTCTGTCTTATGTTTTCTCGGTTGTTATTGCACACTTTATTGAGCTTGTGCACCTCAGAAATCCCCTTTTAAACCTTTAAAAATAAACAAAGAAGCATCTTAGTCTTCTTTGAATTATTAATTTTAGAAGATTTCTAAAGCTAATTCGTGAATTGTTTTTGCAGCACAGATGGGTTTGAGACCTTCAGTATTAGAGCGTGCGAACTGTATTTGAATGTCTACATTCTGTTTTATTTATTTAAAATTCCTGACAGATGCTGGTTTAATCTTTAACATTAGTAAATTATATTAAGCTTTTACTAATTATAGACTTATAGAAGAAACTGCCTTCATTGATAAAATAATACGGGATAAATAAGGCTGTGTTTTTACCCTATATTTTTTTTTTATCCACGATGCTGCATTAATCTGAGTCCTTATGTCACAAAAACCTACAAATTGGTGAAATGTTGATATGATCCTCGAAAAACGTGCAAATCTGTACAGTTTTCTCCTTATTTTCCTCAGTGAGGAATAATAAAGTCTCTTCTTGTTCTGATAATGTCTCTGCAAAAATCTACACTTCTCAAGTGCTCTTTCAGGTGCTCATTGGTACCTCTTGCCTGATATTTCCAACTCCACTGTATGATTTGCATCAGAGCACAAGAATCAGAATCAGAATACTTTATTCATCCCGAGGGAAATTAGGGGTTACAGCAGGCAGCACGCTAATGGCGCATGCGCACTCACAAAGGAACCTTCTGACCAACTTTACACAAACATCACATTGGGCAGACATGTCAGAAGGTAGGCTGATAGGAAAAAAACAACGAAAATACACTACATGAGGTAAGAGGAGGAGAAAAAAAACTCCACTCAGACTGAGCTCCTAGTGGGAGAACAGTTTGATAAAAGAAAAAACACCTCAGCACAAAAGCACATGACTATCAATACACCATAGAAACACGAGACAAGCAACAGGGGCGGGTAAAGGGTAAGAGAGAGCCGGCGTAGACAGCGCATCCGGTCCTGCAGCATCTGTGCTGGTCCAGTTGACTGCTATCATCCCCGGTAGGGCACAAGCATCGAAGGCGTTGGAAAGGGAGGGGGATGAGTGAGTGCTTATCAGTGTAAGTGTGTGTGTGTGCATGTCCATAGTTTAGCTGAGACAGTGTCCTTCGGCCTATCAGGCTAAGTAAACAGTCCTCCAGCCAATCCAGGTGTCCTTCATGGGGCGGGAAGAATAGTCATCACACAGTCGTTATCAGGGAGTTGTTTTGGTGGGCTCCAGCCTTGGGCCTGCAGCTGGGGCCGTGGTGTCCAAATGTTGAATATTGTTGATTTCTCCTTTGTGAGCAGCTCGAATTCTAGCACTCCGAGGCTGGTCTCTCGATCTCCCGTTGAAGAGCTGCGAGCCTCCCCATGATGGTATCAAACTTCTGTTCCGTGGTGTTGTCAGTCTTTTGATTCTGAGACCTCACAACTGCAGTGATCCGTTCCGCGATGTTTTCCAACTGTCGCTCAAGGGTCTCATTTTGAGCAGGCCTCTCTCTGATGTTTCCCCTCATACGCTCAATGGTGTTGTTTTGAGCCTTCACAGCAGCTGTAAGCGTCTCCAAGGTGTTGACCATATTACGTTCGTTGTGAGAGGTCGCACCTCGTCCCGTCGCTTCGAATCCAGCGGGCAGCCTTGTGGGGGTTTGAACAGCCGGTTCCGCTTTCTTATTTCTCTGATAAACCAGGGCTAAGCCAACGCCGATCAGCATGAACCCTGTTATCATGGTTCCGAATAGGTAGATATCTTCAGCGTCCTCGATCGACAGTCCCGCCAGGCACACGGTCCTCCAGTTCTGCCACCCGTCCATCGTGTAACCGGCAGGGAAAGTCCCTCCAGGGCACTCAGGCTCTCCCGAGCCCCGACTTCTCGTTGAGAAAAGGGTGTCAATAGCACTCAGAGACCAGTTGATCAAATCCATAATTCTCTTTTAGGTTTAGAGAACGACAGGACTGCAAGTGGCCATCAGACCCTGCTGCATGGGGCTTGTTGAAGAAGTGATGACATTTTACCAGAGAGCCGTCTGGAACAAATACTTTGAGCATCTAATGGAGCAGTTTATTCCTTCCAGTTCCAGTTCAGATGCCTGCTGGGTAGTATTGCATTAACAGCTGTGATGCGTGTTTTTTGTTGTTTGTTTTCCTTTTTGGGGTCTTTTTTGTCTTTGTAGTAGTTTTAAGACTTCTTTAGAGGGTTAGTGCACAGATTTAGCTTCTCCTGCATTTGTCAGAAAAGCATGAAACTGTCCACAGGTCATTTTTGCAAATTGTGTTATGGCCTATAGTTACATTTTAATGTTAAGTGACCTTCAGTGGATGAGGGAAAAGTGCATGTTAAATGTGTGCTGGGTACTCTGCAAGTTACCACCCTGGAAATGTTTTTCTCCATTTGAACCTACATCGTGATGCCTAAATCTGGTCAAAAGTCAAATGTGTGCATACTTTTCTTTTTGTATTTTGAGCAACACTTACTGTACATGTGTGCTTCAATTACGGGGAGGAGGAACATATAAGATTGTTTAGTTCAAATAAACAATCATATATGTTGTTGTATTTCTGTCATTTTGGTTCCAAATGAATCTGTGTGAGGTCTGTTTATTTGCCTGAATTGATGTGATCCCAGTCAGTGGCTACATAAGCATGTGCTATCATAACCAGCGTTGCTGTCATTACTCCAAGAAAAGTGATGTATTACACATTACTTGTTACTTTTATAAAAATGAATGCAGTACATGACTTAATCCCTCACCAGAGAAAGTAAATTGTTAGTCAATTTGTTACGTTACTTCCTCATTACTCTTTAACAGGAATTCAAATGCATTTTCACACAACCACCACAGGAATCCCAATCCTAATCAGGACACACGGTCTGTCTTTAAGTGCATCCATCTGAACACAAAGCAGTTGAAAACCAACCCAAAAAGACTGAATATGATTTGCACTGTGATTCTACTTTAGAAGCACGAATAGATAGAAATGAGGTCTACAAAGCTGCAATCTGACAGCTCATCACTGCCTTTGTTACCCATTGAAGATCAAGCTCTGGCTGCTGGCCTGGGGGTCAGTATACACTCAGATTTAACATGGTTCTTCACCACTTTATGTCAGCATGCTGCCCGTGCAGATGTTTGCAAAGAGCCAAAGCGGTGTTGTTTCTGTCCAGTTTGCACTTTACCATCGCGCACTTGTCTTTACTTGCAATAAAACTAAAAGGGTTCATATATCCACCCGTCACGCAGATAACTGAGGATCTTTTATAACAAAAGTAACAACATAATTCTGACTTTAATGTGTTTACTGAATTTAGTACGGTAACTCGTTAAATTACTGCATTACTGAAAAATGCAAAGGTATTATGGTGACTTCTTACAGCCGACACTGTTCATAATATCGACTCGTATATTGACTCGTATTAGTCGCCAGTTTCTGAAGACTGTGTGTTGTCAAAAGTTCCAAGTTGCTTCCGAGTTCACAGTTTATGTTTGGGAACTTGATATTGTTAAAAAGTAAGCAGGCATAAGGATGAATGATAAATTCAGCAAAATTGGGTAGTATTCAAATTAATTCCTGGGCTTCAAGGAGAATTTTAAGTGGCAGTCGACACCTTCCTGTGCACCCCTGCCTCTTGCACTTGCTTAAAGGTCCACATTCTGTTTTAAAACACCTGCTCTATTTGGCTAATGAGTAGAAAGATTTTGTTACCTACTGATCGCGGAGAAATATTCCCAAATGAATGTCACTATTTGAACCAACTCAATTACCAGAGCACTCTCCACTGAGCGAATGCCCATCAAAGGAAAACTTTTACTTTCCAGTTCTGACACTCTCCATCTTCTCTTTCTTTATCTGTTCACGTAGGTCCCTTCTTCCCTTTTGCCTTCGTAGAGTTTCCAGAGTTTCTCCAGTTGTTCTAACATCTGCTTTTTGGCAGTTGCTGTTATTTTCCAACTTGATTTTGTGACCAGTGGTAGTTGCAGAACTTAGAAGTGGGGGTTAGAGAGAATCAATCTAGGTGCTGATGTTGTCGTTATTTTATAATAACAATCAACATTGTGCAGTCATGTGCTGGAAGTAATATTTGACAGGATAGTGTACAGATAATGTGCATTATCATGTCAGTTATTATCCTGTGAGTACAGGATTAGAAAAGAGCATATCAGAGGGACAGCTCAGGCTGGAGCTTGGAGACAAAAGGCTGAGCTGGTTTGGACATGGACAGGAAGGATCGTGGATGTATTGGACAAAGGGTGTTAAAGATGGAGCTGCGAGGCAGGAGGAAAAGAGGAAACTCTCAGAGGAGGTGAAAAGGGGTTGGTGTGACAGAGGAGGATGCTTGGAATAGGTGAGATGGAGGCAGATGATCCGCTGTGGTGACACCCACAGGAAGCAGCCAAAAGAAGAATCATTTCGTCATTTTCTTGCACGCATAACAGAAAGCTCCGTTTATTGTGCTTGCTATCTGAAACACCTGTCTGATTACTGAAGAGTGAAGTGTATCAAAAACGCAAAACAACCAGGGTTTGGCCTCTTTGGCCTTCAGCATGAAAATCAACACTGTCCAATAATCTAACCATAGTTAATTTGTCATCCTTGACAATACGTTTCTTTAATGAATGATTTCTATTTTTGATGATTGAGGTTGAACTTGCTTTTGTTTAACTGTAACCAGATAAAGTCAGTAAACAGACTATAGAAGATTTTTATCCCAGTGTTGTGGTTATTGAGCGTCAGCATCACCACACACCTTTAGTATAAATTTAATAGATGCATGAGTATGGATAGAAATAATGGAGCATTACTGGAGATTTATGTACAGTAGCATTAGTCTAGCCAGTGATGAATTTTTAAAACCAAAGTTTGCAAGCATCCTTTGGCTGATTCGAAAGATAATGATAGATGATTTCAAAGGCTAAATGTTTGCTTAGAAAAAGAATATTTCAGAAAGTTTCACCTTATCTCAGCTGTGTTTGATGTGGCGTCCAGAGACTTCCATGTATTTGAAGTTCTGTTATGTGATTCACTCTGATAACTCACGAGTCGCCTCTGTTCTTCACAAACACACACACACGCACACGCACACACACACACATGCATCATTTTTTTAGCTCATAAACTTGAAATAAATCCAGACGTGAAAGGCAAAAATTGAATTGTTGTTGAAATTAATCAAATAGAAACGCTAAGAGAGTGTGTGAGAAAGGGATGTTTCTCCAGTCCATTAGTGCACTTTAAGCATTACAGAGCTGTACTATTCAGTTACTTTTGGAAAATTTTAGAAGCAGTCCATTGATCAAGAAGACACGAGCTTGGCACTCACAGCTACTCAAATGCAGGCAGGATGGCATTAGGGTAATAAAGTGAGCAGCAGCCCTCCAAAAAGGCTGTGTCCTGTTATTTAAAGTGAAGTGCAGCCATAAGATGTCTAATAGTGGGACGGTTATTTTATGATGTCTTGCTCTCATTTTTGGCACAATGTACATTTGCCCTTGAAACTACAACCAAGAGGTAAACTACAGCATCCACTTTAGACTCGTAACGCGCAGGAAGCATTTTGACCATTTACTTCTAGGAATTGTTAATTTATCACATGGGATTTGAAGCCTCTGGCCATTGCTCACATCTCAGTTTGTCTTTCGTGTATTCGCGCTGAGGAAATTCCTGGTCTCCAGACAACGCTGCTGGAAACCTCTCCTCACTCTCTCCCACTTACTGTTTTTAGACTGGTGGCAAACGAGGCAGCATCACACATGCACACATACCTTTCCTCATCTCTCGCACTTTCCAACACTTCCTTTTCACTTTGGTGAACCCTCTCCCCTTCGTTTCCTCTTTCATAGAAACAGCCACAGGGGTGTTCCCTCAGAGCTGCAATCACAGTCAGGGAAAGTGTGTTATCCTCTCTGAATATTCACGTATATCAGGGTGTGTGAATCTATTTTCTGCCTGTTCTAGGGATTTCCATGCTGTAGGACCCAGACATCCCCCCAGAGCTGTGACTGTGTGTAAGAGTATGTGTGCATGCTTTTTAGTGTACGCTCTATCATCATCTCCTTCAGTGATTAGGACTGTCTCTGCCCCAGACTGGGGTTTAGTCTTTTTTCACTCCCATGGGAAATGGAGACTTGAGGCTGATTTGCATGCAACTGTCTCTTTTTTCAGTCTTTGCTGCACTTTATAGGATCGTCTGGATGTGTGCATGTGCACGCGTATGCGTGCTTGTGTGCATGCGAGTGTGCAAAATTGTCCTTGCTTGCTCGCTTGGTAGGGTCTGACCAGTGCTGCATCTGGTTCCGTGATGAGAGACATCTGCAATCGGGGACTTAACCCGATTAGAGAGGTACGATGGCCTGGGGGGAGCAAGAAATGGTTGAGGCATGGTTGGATGGCTGAGAAGAAAAGATGGAGAGGTCACAAACTGACCAGCGGGCTACAGACGTAGCAGCTGGAGCAGGGAGTGCTTTAGGTGGAGAGTGTCCTGTCAGACCTCACACCTTCACCTGTGGAGAAATCTCAGTCTATCTTTGGTGCTGTCATTTTTGCACATTTCTCCTTTTCCTTTTTATCCCCGTTGTCTTTTGCTGTCAGGCTTATTTTTTTCCTCTTCCTTTAACCTCCTTCTGTCCTGTCTGCTTTCCATTATATTCTTTGCCCCTTGCCCTCAGCCTGTAATGGCACAGACTTTAAATTTATCTATTATCTCTTCATCCTCATCATTGTTACCAGGCGCTTTATGGGTTTTTTTCACTCTCTTCCTGTCTTTTTTGTCTCCTGATGGCTGTGCACACATGCATACACTTTTCCCACACTCTCTTCCCTCATCCTTTCCCTCTGTCTTGGTCATGTGGGGGCAGTGGCACTCACTCATTCCAATTGACAGATTACTTTCCTAATGGAATTTAATTATTTATCCCTTCCTCATGGCGATTTAGCCAGGAAAAGACCGACAGCAGCAGCAGCAGTGTGCGGGAGGACAGGGCAGAAGGGGAAGGCGAGGAGGGGGGGAGAGAAAGAGAGGAAGGGAGAGGTGCTCATTTCCTCCTGTGGCAAGAAACTGGATCACCTCCGTTTTGATTTGGAGAAATGTCATTCAGCGAGAAAGGGAACAGGAGTGAGGGATGGTGAAAGAAAAATGGAGGCAGAAAGACGCCAAGAAACACAAATTCATACAGAGGGAGAAAAGAATGAATGACAGGTGGCTTGTGGGCAAAACGTGTGAGTATGAATGAATATATACATACATTTTACTGCATGGATAACACTCATGTGAACACGGAAAACCTGTTTTTATCACACAGGAGTTCATGACTTACACCGGATACTTATTCTAAACTTAAACACAACTATGATTACACAACTCCCAAACATGAGCCATAAACATTAAGTCTATTGCTCTAAATGGCTGGTGAGTCCCAATAATGTGACACTGTGAACAGATTTTTGTCACCTAAATCTGAGGGGTCACTCACACCCAAAACCATTGCGGGGAAGGTGGGTGCTAGACAACCTGTCTGTGCTTTCGTCTCTGTACCTCTTCACTCGCTGTCGTACACACCTCAGTCTCTTTTCTTGTGTCTCCTTTTTCCGTCTTCTTGCCGCGTCTCTCCCTTCCATCTTTTTGGCTCTCTCTCTCTCCCTCTCTCTCTCTCTCTCTCTCTCTCTCTCTCTCTCTCTCACACACACTGGGGATCCTAATTAAGCTTGGCTGCTCTTTGATGTTGTCGCCTTGGCAACAGTCACCATGACGAGGCTGGGTCTGCACACTCTCTCACCAACTCGCCCAGGCATACACAGATACACACAAGTACAGTGCACGCACACACACACACACGCACATGCAAATACGCGCACGCACACATAGGCTGTGTGAGACCATTAAAGAGTACAGCCAGCGTTTGACCCTTGGTGCAAATGATAGCTTGCAAAATGGCTCAGGTGTGTGCGCAGGCTACATATGTGTGTATCTGTACACATGTAGTCAGCATGTGTGCATACATGTAATAGAAGTAGAACAACATGCAACCGACCGTGCTAGACGAAGGTGATGATTAATGTGGAGGTGCATGCATGTAGGTGGTTGAGAAAGCTTCAGTTCGGCTTCATCACGACGGTGACCAGGTGGCTGTGACACACATACAGCTGTCATGGCCGCTTGCTCTTTCATTTGACCTCTTGTTGTATTTGTTTTGTTTTCCTAAATAAATGTTGGTGTGGGTTAAAAGCCCTTGAGATGAATCATGTGGTAAAGAGCAATTGTTAGCACTGGCTGTTTCTCCAGGCAGTACATCAATTGGTAAACTCAGCTGACTTCCAGCGGGGGAGTTCCTCATTTCTCTCCCCATGCCCCGACCTTTCTCTTTAGTCTCTGCTTTCTGGTTCTCTCTCGCTCCTTAACCTTTTCTCCCCCCAGCAGTAATCTCTTTACAAATTTTACAATTGAGTCCTAGCATTTTGTTTTGAGAGGTGAAAAATGTATGCCAGTGCACTGCAAAATTCCAACTTATCCCAAATGCAGAGCTTCAAAAATGGTGCTTTCTTAAAAAAAAATATTATTTTGCGTTAACAAAAATAATCCTCAAATAAGTCAAAAGTGTCTAAAGAACAAAGAGATTTTTTGCAGTGCCCTTTCTGACCTGATATTTCCTCATTCCTATCTTTATCTCTTCATTTCCTCTGCACTTCATCCATCTCTTTCCTCCTCCGCCTTCTCCTCTCATCAACCCCACCACCTCCTCCTCCCTAACCCCTAGCTCTTGTCAGCACCGTCTGGAGGACGGCCCCCGTAATGAAACCTGCTCTTACCACTTCCTTATAACGATGGCTTTGGTGACAATATCAAGTGTAACCACAGCAATTACAAACCCGAACGTCAACATACGAGGAGGGAAAACCACAATTAAAGTGGCCTTCTTTATTAAACTTAAACTTTCTGGCCCACTTACACAGCTGAAAAATGTTCACACCCTACAACACAATTTTTCTAATTTTTTTTTTACCAATAGTTAACAATAAAAAAAAGGATCTAAGTTTAATTTTAATGAAAAAAGTCCGCTCCGTACCATCTGCAGACTCTTGTTTATTTATTTTCCCTGCAAAAAATAAACAAATAAATCACATTCATTCAACTTAGTTTCGCTCCATATTTTTCCCCTGGTCGTCCGAGCCCCATCTGCAGTGGCTCAGTGTCCCACCGGTTTCAGAGTCATCGCTGGCATGTGCCCATGAGACCGGCTGAAATCACAGCATACTGCCCTTGTTTTTTAAATATTGTCTCTCTGATCATTAGAAACCTGTTTAGCTTAAGAGCCACTGCTCCAGATGAATCAGCATCTTTGGTTTAATTTTAGCAAGAGAAGAGTTTCAGGTTATATGAAAATGAGCCAAAGCACTGTGTGGGGACTGAATAGATTACTGATTAAATGGATGGTGTTTTCCATCTCAGGGAAGACATTTATTCTGAATTGCAGGTGCGTTCTTTAATCATCAGATTAGTCAGCTGTACTGATGAGAAAAGGACCGTGCCAACCGAGCATCACGATGAAAAGTTTTCTCAGCGACACATTAAAAGAAGCGTAACTCCTTTCCCCAACTGACTATCCACATGTCCTTCCTGTCCCCGCAGCTGTTTGTCATCGACAACGGAGCAGACGACTGGCGAATCGCCATGACGATGGAGAGGGTTCTGCTAATCGCCCTGGAGCTGCTCGTTTCTGCTGTGCATCCGGTGCCTGGGGACTTTAAGTTTCAGTGGCGGGCACGGCTGGCCTTCTCGTACGCGCCTTCGCAGGCCGAGGCTGACCTGGACATGGTGCTGAGCGTGCCCATGTTCCTGCGCCTCTACCTCATTGCCAGAGTCATGCTTCTGCACAGCAAACTGTTCACCGACGCTTCCTCCAGGAGTATAGGTGCCCTCAATAAGGTCAGGAGAGTTTTAATCTTGTAGATGTTTCTCTGAGCGGTATGCCTTCAAAAGTGTGGATGTGAAAGGTTTTGCTGGAAACAGGTGATGGAGTTGTAAAGGTATTAAGGTCAAGAGTTCTCTCCTCTGAATTAAGCCTGTGTCTATGTTGTGCCTTTTATCCTTGGCCTCTTTCGCTCTAACTATCTGAAGTTCTTCCTGCCCCTTCTGTCCTTCTAGTCCAGCTGTTTCTTTTCATCTACCGCTTCAAATCCCCTTCCTGTCCTTTTGTTGTCACTGTGCTTAGAGACTTAGATCTAAGCTGTGGTGGATCTTTCATAATACAATATGAGATGAGAGTGTGAAATGGAAACAAGTTATTGCATACAGCTCAAATGGGCCATGAAGAGAAAGAACTAGAATGAAATTGCAGTATGAGTGCAGAAATATGTTGAAGTCGTGCAACAAATGGCTGATGCCAGATTTGTAATGACTTTATACGACAAACATTGCTGTAAGATCAGGAAGTAGAGATGTTGCATGTTGCAAACGTGCAAACTAGATGGAGGAGAGCAAGTGCAGCGGGCGAGATATAGAGGAGATTTTTTTAGACGAGTAATTTAGCAGGTGGCGCGTGTATCGGCGACGGCTCTCTTCTGACCCTCAGGCAGCATCAACGTGGAGGGAAGGTGAAGCTGCCACTGAAGTGCAGCTGTAAATGACAACTCATTTATCAGCTGCTTTAGCCTTCCAGGGCTCAAGCATCAAATGATCCATCTGCCAGAAGTTGATTGTCTGCCTCTTATTGATGAATGAGCCAGAGATAAAAAAGTACACTGACACAGGCCAGTTACTCAAAGACACCGTATAACCTGACCCGAGTCAGAGGGCAAGCCCTGATCTCGACTCCAATTATAGTGGAGATTCTCTGAGTGCTGCTATCAAAAGCTACTCAGAGGACTAATTAGTAAAACATCAAGTCCGCTTGGGAAACAGTGTGCAGGATAAGGATTCAGAGCAGCACAAGATTAACTCCTGGGGAAAAAAAGTGAAGCAATGTGTGTATGTGTGTGTCTCTAAATGTCTTTTAGGTCCATTTTAACACGCGGTTTGTAATGAAAACCCTTATGACGATCTGCCCTGGGACGGTGCTGCTGGTCTTCAGCATCTCTCTGTGGATCATTGCTGCCTGGACCGTACGAGTGTGTGAGAGGTTAGCACTAAAGCTGGTCCGTTTGCGATTGTGATTTGGTGTTTATTGCGTGTACATGAGCGTACATGAGTGTGAGTGTTGGACTGTGATCAGATGAGGAATTCAACTCAGAAATTAAATTCAACTGGCAGAATCTATAATCTGAGACGTCTGTGCAACATAATCCCTCTTTAGACTTCAGTTTATGAGGCTTTCTCAGCAGTTGTTCAGGCAATGGATTTGTTACTTCATTTGTCTGCTTGTCAGACTAAAAATAAAAATTAAAAATCAATATAATAGTGTCTGAAGAAAACATTCATTAACATTAATGACCCTCCAATAAGGCATTTCTAAGCAATAAACAATCTGATATTGTTACGGGACACTCGAACATAGTTTGTCAGACACTAAGGACCTAATTAAGGACTTAATAGTTGATCATTTGTCAAGAGTAAAAAAGAGATAGCAATAACAGTACAATATAGCTCTCCTCACCACAGTGTAATGAAACATTACATGAGCAAACACGGTGCCAAATCCTCATAGAGATTCATACATTTACACGAGAATAACTAACCCACAGGTATGTTTAAGCACCCACATCAAAAATGTGTATTAAAATTCCCGAAGACATTCTGAGCTCAAATGTCCTGACCTTGGAAATATCACGTTGAATAAGCTTACTGACTTTTATTATGACAGAGATGTGACTGATGTCGCTTTTAAGTCTTTCTTTTTGATTTAAAACCATAGCTGCGGCTGGTAGATCACCAACTGACATGTTATATCGCATTTTTTTGATTTAATGTAAAAATGTACACAAAATTGTGGTTTTACAGATGCAATGACTCTGAAAAGTGGACAGAGCTGGGGTTTTTGTTTTTTACTGGTTTTTATGATTAGATAAGCAAGTCAAACAGTTCCTGTAATTTAATACACCAGTTGCAAATGTTTTACACATGTATAGTTGTTAACAAAGATATTAATTAACACCTAAAAGTATGCTTATAGCAGCTCAGTACAGTGTGTTACAGCTTTATTTTCATTCTTTCCTATTTCACATCTCACAATATGTGTTTTTCATGCCATATAAGTATATATATATATATATATATATATATATATATATATATATATATATATATGACATGAAAAAAACATTAAGAGAAATCCATATCATACTCAATACAGCAGCAAACACATGGCAGTACAGACTGGTGATTTATCGACCGCTGTTGCATCCAGCAGACAGACGCTCAGAAATGAAACGGCTTGCAAAGATATCTGTTTCTCTGTTGTTATTAAAGAGCACTAAATCCAGTTGTTCGGTTACATTTAAGAGATTGATAATTAAATTTTACAGATTATTTAATGCTTGTAATGTGCCATCAAGTGCAAAGCAAAAGGAGATGTATTCAAATGTTTTTGGAGATAAATCAAGGAAATGTAGGAAAATGTCAGCTGGTTAATAGGCTTGATTAAATGCATCACTGCCCGGCTGCTGGGGAGTCCTCGGTTGGTCCGTATCCAACTGGCAGAAACTGGCATTTTGCTTCTTTCCAAATCAAATTAATGAAGAAAAAAAAAAAAAAACTAAATGGCTTCGAACGGCGTCCAAAGATGTGACTTTTCAGTCTTAGAGAATAGAGAGACTTCAGAGCAAATATATCTGTTGCTAGCAAGCAAGGTTACATCTTATTATATTTCTGCTGAATAGTTTATTGAAAGAAAAACTTTGTTTCAGATCTGCACCAGGTTTGGTTGCTATGGTAACAGTGTTGCGCGTAGGGCAAGAACGATGGAGGCAAAAGATGCAGTTATGTGTTATGCGTCAGACAAAATTGCTGGAAACATTTATTTCGGTTAGACGCCCACATTCGCAGACAGGACCAGTGGGACAGTTATTGTTTGTTTGTTTTTATTCATTATTATTATTTAGATGTTTTACTATTGACTGACTTTATCCTCTAACAATAAACATGTTTGTTTTTTTTTAGGTATCATGATGCCCAGGATGTGACCAGTAACTTCCTGGGAGCCATGTGGCTTATCTCTATTACTTTCTTGTCTATTGGCTATGGAGACATGGTTCCTCATACTTACTGTGGCAAAGGAGTCTGTCTGCTCACGGGCATCATGGTCAGTACATTTCCTCTCCGTCCCCTCTCTCTGCTCTCCCAGTAGTGCTGTCCTCCCCTCGTTCAAAGGTCAGCAGATTAGAGCGCATGCTGTCATTTGCAAGAGAAATTCTCCCATTTGTGTAATTTGGGCAATCCTCTCTGAATTAGCCTGCATCTGTGCTTCTGTGTGTTTTGGGTGTGTAGGCGTGCAAACAAGAGCATGTTAGTGGTTTGTGTGTGTGTGTGTTTTTTTATGTGTGTGTGTGTGTGTTTCTATGCGTGTTATTCCCTTGTCTGTCCTCATTGCATAATGAAGGTCCTACCTTTCAGTGTGCCATGTCCTCCCACTCTCATTTTTTTCCTCTGTCGGTCTTTCATTTTTTTTCTTTACCACTTTCCTCCTCTCTTGTGCTATCTCTCTTTTTTGTGTTTCTCCTTCTATCTTTTTTCTCACTGTCCATCTCCCCTTCCCTGAGGCCATGTGTTTATTTCTATCTACCATCCATCTGTCAATGTTTAAGCTGCCGACTGATCCTCTATTTGCTTCACTTCACAGGTGTTCTTTCCTCCTTCGAACATTTCTTTCACTCTGTTTCTTCCACATCTTTGTCACTATTACTTTAACACTTCTCTGAATGAGTCGAGGCAATTTGCGTCTTTTGAAATGCAAGAAAATTAGATTTTTTTAAAATAACTCTATAACTAAATATTGCATGTTCTCAAATTAAATGTGATAAGTATGTTAACCTGTGCAGATAAGGTCAGGAAAGGAAAAATAGGGTTTAAAAATAATAATATGATTTTCTGGGAATACATTTCCCAAAGGACACAATGGTCCTCATACTTGTTGCCAGAGGAGAATACGATGACTGATAGGAGACTTTATTCAGATTAAAAGCTGGACTTCACTGTTCAGTGGTCCCTCAGCTTATTTGGGGGAATTACTGTAATTAACAGAATAGATATTCATTTTCCAAATTGGCTTTTGCCCATTATTATTGCCAAGTTCCAATTTATCACTGTGTTTCTTAGAAATCCTCAAGTAGAGGACATGAGAAAGATTGTATTAGACACTGGAAAGGTTGGTTGCCATGAACTGTAAATAATAATGTAATATGCTGTTTGTCTTCATTCATTCGTGAAAATAGAAGACATCATTACATATAAGATTTTTCCTTGTACTTATAAAAGCAGTGTGTTCATATGAAAGAAGACAATTTAAACAAAACCAGTCCTTAGATGAATCAGGGTATAAGGTAAAACTTGATTATATGATCACAAATATAACCTCAGTATATGACATTGACAAGATTGACATGAGTGGGTGTCATGTGAGTACAGTCATGTGAAAAAAGAAAGTTTCCATGGGAATTAGGACAGGGTGGAGGGTAGCTGCTAATCAAATGCATCTGATTACTTGATTATCAGCACGTCCGGTCACCACTATAAAGCACATATTTTTTCCAGTTTGTTGGTCTGGAGCATTCAGCTGTGTGTTAAGACAGTGCCACAATCTTCCCAGGAGTGGACATCCCAGCAAATGCGCTCCAAGGTCAGATTATGCAATGTTCTAGGGAAACAGCAAAAACCCAAGAGCTACAGCTAAGTTTATACAGACCTCGGATAACGTGTTAAATGTTAAAGTTCATGACAGTACAATTGGAAAAAGACTGAACAAGTATGGCTTGTTTGGAAGGCTTTACTGCAGAAAGCCTCTTCTCTCAAAATAGAACATGGTAACACAGCTTAGGGTCGCAAGTTGTTTTTGAATAAACCACAAAACTTCTAAAAATGTCATTTGGACAGACAAGATGAGGCGATAGCTCATTAGGTAGAGCGTTTGCCCCACGATCGGAAGGTTCATTTGGTCAGGGGGGAACCATTGTTGGCCATTAACTCCTCTGTATACCAAAGTATTACTAGAAAGCTAAAGCTTAGTCCATGCAACAACAACAATGCCCCAAATACAGCAGCAAATCTACAACAAAATAAGTGAAAAAGAAATGAATCAAGGCGTTACAATCTGTTACCCAGTCAAAGTCCAAGTGTCCTTAAGCTTGCTGTTTATAAATTAATGCAATGTTGTAAAGCGGACAAAAATGCTCCACAATGATGTAAGAGATTAATTGTCATAAAGGAAATTATTATTTTAAGTTAATACTGCTAAAGGTGACTGTAGTGTGATATCACATCACCTTTTGCTTGCTTTTATACATACACAAAATGCAAACGTTGCAGCCATTTTTGTGTCAAGGTGCCTCCAAAAGCGTGCTAAGAAGAATGTTATATTTGAAACCACAAACTAAGTCAGTGACAGCAACTCCATATGACACAGCTAAACAAGCTTCAACCAAACAAGTTTCAGATATCCCAGACGAGCCCCCAAATTAGTTGAAAACAACTAGGAGTCCACGGACACGTAACACACTGTATTAATACATTAATACATTAATACAGTGTGTAATAATATATATATATCAACCATCTTTGCAAAAAACACAAGTGCAAAAGTGGTCGATGTCAGATAGAAACCTGGGCAAATGGGCCCAAACATGAGCCAGCCCCCATAGTCTGAAGGACCAGGCACATCCCAATGTCTCCACCATCAGGCAGTTGTCCACATGAGCAGACTGGGACCTCCAAGACAGTTGGAGGTGTTACACAAATAAAACAGCTGCATAAAGTGTGCAAATGCTTAGTTTGAAATATTTTAAGAGCCTTCTTTTCGTTATAGTAGTCATAAGACCACCAGGAAAAAGGATTAGAAATGTGAAATCTCTCCACTTTCTTTGAACACCTACAGCCTTTTTTTTGCCAATGCCATTTATAACAGTATTGAAGGCAGTTGAGAAGTGCCTTGAGATGTAATTTAATGACTGCTAGACGTTGGTTTGAAGAAGAAAAAAATCAAGGGAACAACTTAAAATAACTCTCACAATCCAAACTACATTTTTTCTTTTCTTTTGCATCTTCTGTAGTATGTACTTTGGTCTTTGAAGTTATCTGTTAGATTGAAAAAGTTAATTCAAATGGATTTCTTATCTCCATAAGAGCCCAAAACCTGCATGTGTATTCTTTCATCCTCACTTTGTCCACTCTCTCTGTTTCTGCCGGCTCACTGTATAGCCCATTAAATGTGTGAATAAAAACACACTTACACACACATACCCCCATTTTCTGGATGAATCATCTAGTCTGTGTTTGAGAAAGAGTACTACTTTTACCGTAACACGCACACAAAAACAGACACAAAATGGGGTGCATACAAATGGTCCCAAGCCCACTGCTACAGACTCCACATCCTCCACACAACACTGACACAGAACTTGACATACACTCTGAGTACAGCTCCCACACACTCACTCCTCTCCTGTCACACACAAATACACTCTCATCACACTCTTCACAGTGGTCAAAGTGCTTTATTTTTGTTGATCATCAGAGATGAAGTGAGGCTGAAGGTGGAAAGAGAAAGTTAAAGTATAACTATACGAGAAAGAGACCAGGTGTAGCAATGTTATGGAATTACAGGGATTGGTGGGTCGGAGGGGAGCGCAGGGCTGACAGGTTAAGGCAGAAAACTTTTATTTATTTATTTCATTTTGTTGTTGTTATTTGTTTTGGGGTTTGTTTGTTTTTTGACTGTCTAAAACTACTGCATAATGAGAAATTCTCACTGTTGTTACTATGACAACACATGAAGGCCAACGGTGTTGGAATATACCACTGCCCTGAGGCTACCTGGGGGTGTGCCAGGTGTTAGTGTGTATTTGTGTGTGGTTGTGTGTTGTTGTGAGTGGGTGGATAGCAAGATGGAGGTTAGGTACACTATACCACAAATGTTGTGTACAGCATATGTGATACAGCACTTCATGTTGTACACAGGTCGTGTGTACAACATGAAGTGATTATTAAGTGTTTATTAAACTGCACTGAGAAGTAGGGCTTGGTCTATAAACAAATAAATGAATGGCAGTATAGTAAGACATAGCTGTAGTTATATGACATTTTATTATTCAAGGATTGGTTGTTGGAGAGCACTACTGTATGCATGAATAAAAATTGAATGTGCGTATGCTTTACCTATTTTTACTGTGAAATAATACAGTGGATTCCAAAAGCCTATGTTTACATGCAAGGTTTTTGTGGTGCAAAACCTTGGCATTCGATCCAATTGTAAAACAAACTGAAATCATATAGTGGGGAAATAATAATATTTTCTAATAATAACCTCTTTTCATATATATATATATATATATATATATATACATTCAAATTAAAGGTAATCTACAAAGGAAGCAATTTGCAGTAAGGTGCTGACCAGATATCAACTGAAGTCAATGAGATTAAGTGACGTCAAGTGAGAACGTGTGTGTCCCGAGTTGAACTTTTCTCAGCTTCTCAGTCAAGGTGACTGACTGAAGCAGCTATCAATGAGAGCAAAGGATACTGTCGATTAACATTTGACAGACTGGAAAAATACATTAGAAGGTTACCTAGGCAACTGGAGCCTAGAATCGCCACTTATGAACAACTGTCTGCAACAAATTTATGTACAACACGCTAATAACTGCTTGTATGGATGGGTTCTTTTTGGGTAGGAGTCTGAAAGTAGGGCACATCATGACTTGACAATAATTGGCAATATATTTGGCACAACTTAAGTTGCAAAGGTGCTTCAAATCTGTCAGATTACAAAGGCATCTCCTGTGCGCACCCCTCATCAGCTCATCTGGGCAGATATTTAATTGGATATTGGTTCGGGCTCTGCCATTGTACAGGGAGTGCAGAATTATTAGGCAAGTTGTATTTTTGAGGAATTATTTTATTATTGAACAACAACCATGTTCTCAATGAACCCAAAAAACTCATTAATATCAAAGCTGAATGCTTTTGGAAGTAGTTTTTAGTTTGTTTTTAGTTTTAGCTATTTTAGGGGGATATCTGTGTGTGCAGGTGACTATTACTGTGCATAATTATTAGGCAACTTAACAAAAAACAAATATATACCCATTTCAATTATTTATTTTTACCAGTGAAACCAATATAACATCTCCACATTCACAAATATACATTTCTGACATTCAAAAACAAAACAAAAACAAATCAGCGACCAATATAGCCACCTTTCTTTGCAAGGACACTCAAAAGCCTGCCATCCATGGATTCTGTCAGTGTTTTGATCTGTTCACCATCAACATTGCGTGCAGCAGCAACCACAGCCTCCCAGACACTGTTCAGAGAGGTGTACTGTTTTCCCTCCTTGTAAATCTCACATTTGATGATGGACCACAGGTTCTCAATGGGGTTCAGATCAGGTGAACAAGGAGGCCATGTCATTAGTTTTTCTTCTTTTATACCCTTTCTTGCCAGCCATGCTGTGGAGTACTTGGACATGTGTGATGGAGCATTGTCCTGCATGAAAATCATGTTTTTCTTGAAGGATGCAGACTTCTTCCTGTACCACTGCTTGAAGAAGGTGTCTTCCAGAAACTGGCAGTAGGACTGGGAGTTGAGCTTGACTCCATCCTCAACCCGAAAAGGCCCCACAAGCTCATCTTTGATGATACCAGCCCAAACCAGTACTCCACCTCCAACTTGCTGGCGTCTGAGTCGGACTGGAGCTCTCTGCCCTTTACCAATCCAGCCACGGGCCCAACCATCTGGCCCATCAAGACTCACTCTCATTTCATCAGTCCATAAAACCTTAGAAAAACCAGTCTTGAGATATTTCTTGGCCCAGTCTTGACGTTTCAGCTTGTGTGTTTTGTTCAGTGGTGGTCGTCTTTCAGCCTTTCTTACCTTGGCCATGTCTCTGAGTATTGCACACCCTGTTGACTATTTTGAATGAAACGCTTGATTGTTCGATGATCACGCTTCAGAAGCTTTGCAATTTTGAGACTGCTGCATCCCTCTGCAAGATATCTCACTATTTTTGACTTTTCTGAGCATGTCAAGTCCTTCTTTTGACCCATTTTGCCAAAGGAAAGGAAGTTGCCTAATAATTATGCACACCTGATATAGGGTGTTGATGTCATTAGACCACACCCCTTCTCATTACAGAGATGCACATCACCTAATATGCTTAATTGGTAGTAGGCTTTCGAGCCTATACAGCTTGGAGTAGGACAACATGCATGAAGAGGATGATGTGGACAAAATACTCATTTGCCTAATAATTCTGCACTCCCTGTATAACCATAATCTTCTAGTGAAGCCATTCTTTTGTTGATTTGGATGTATGCTTTGGAATGTTGGTTAGCCACACAAGCCGTATTATTTTATGGATACGTGCATTAAAAATGCTTTAACCCACAAGCAGTTCAGCTAAATCAGATTAGCAGTGGCAAAGCTTAGCACATAGCTTACGCTAGAGCCGTCTGTATTGGCAACCGTCTGTCAGTCAAAGCTTTTGTTCCTTGAGTCCAGTCTTCAGATTAATCTGTGACTCAAACAGGTGGAGGTGCGTTTAAAACATTTCCACTAGAGATCAAAAAATTATGTTTTGTAGAAGATTTACAATTTCTTTCAAGAACATCCACACTGGTTACAGGAAACTGCAGTGCCTATAAGAATCATTGTGCTGCAGAAACAATTCGAGAGACAATCAGAAGAAGGCAGGCTTTCAGAAATGGCTCTTTACAGAGATTGCCTGTTTTCAGTAGACGATATCAGGGGGGCTACATCAAGAGCCAATATGAGATAAATAAGGCATTTTTGAACTGTAAATCAAGAAAAGAGACCTTAAAAATATATATGGTGCTGGAAAAATAAATCATAAAAATAATATTCATTTATTGTGATTGCATGATGTATAGTATAAATTCAGGAGCAAGAGGTCTCCTTTAAAATGTCCTACATTACAGTGGGCTATATTTCCAATATTTTTAACATGTAGATTCATCCTAAATGTAGGCGTTACATTTAAGTTTTACCATATGACTGTGCATAATTATTTTTATTTCCTACAGCTTAACTGCAGTCATACTGCAGTTGTGGATGGCTTGCAGGTTAAACAGATGCAGACAAGCTATCATTTTTAACCTTTTTGTGGCTTTTCTGTTCTAAGTGCTTGCATTTTGAACACTAATTGAGCATATTAAATGTTTGTTTTTTTTTCAACCGTATTTTTTCCTCCCTCTGCATGTTCCCACTGACTGGTTTTGGAAACAATTTTCCACTGCTGTTTGCATTCACTTTTTACCTGGACCGCGTGGGTGTTACACAAAGGCACAGATGGGTGATTCCCCCTTTTCTGAGTGGGTAGACAGCTGTGCTGTACTGAAGAAAACAAGGGGAACACCCTGGTAAATGGAAGAAATCACAGCAGCATAGCCGTCATCAGTCGTGTCACTGCATGGACATTTCACTGGGAGCGCTGCTGGAAGCAAATAGATGCAGATGCATGTGCAAACAAATTGACACATACACACATATACGGCCACTTTGTCAACGCATGCTTCCACATACACACACACAAAGGCTGCCCCGACAAACCAATCAGTGCCCCGCTGTTTCTGACCAAGGAGGTCATTTGTGAACACGTGCACACTGCGCTGCATTTTGTGCTGTTTGTTATCTGAGGGCTCTGTTCCCTAAAGCGCAGACATGTACAAATGCTCTAAGGGGTTTCCATTGGCTCTCATCATATTTTATTCATAGTTTTTGAATAAACACAAATAGAGTGGATGAGTGTATAGATGTGGGCACTAAGGCCTGTTTGTGCGTTACATTTCACTGAACCCAGCCAAGGTTATTTTTGGCAAACCTGTCTTGTCGTTCAGGAGTGTGCATGATGAAGTCCCGGCTATTTCCTGCACGCTTCAAAATGTTGCATGCGCCCTCGCTGTTGCTCTAAGTCACTATGTTTCTCTCCTTATATCTCTTTATTCTGTCACTCCTATCCTCTGCCAACTGTGAGCTTCGCACACTTACAAGAAGGAAGGAAGACACTCATACATTTTCATTAAACACTCTTAATCTTAATTCATTACTTATCAGGAGATATGTGACCTCATTAACATTGCCTTCTTCTCCATCTTTCTCTCCTCCTATTCCGTGCACACACCCTCTCCTCATATATTCATCCGCCCATGTTTCTTCCCTTCCCCATTTATATTTACTCATTGCTCTTCACTTTCTTTATCTTTTCTTCCCCTCTCTCTTCTTTTTTCCCTCTCGGTGCCTGCCCCTTCAGAGGAACCTGTGAGCACTCAACAGCCCCATTGAATACAGTGTCTAATCTAAAAGTTAATTAAGTCTGTCTTCTTCCCTGTGTTCCTGCTCCTCTTCTCCTCTCAAGCATGTCTTTTTTGGTTGAGAGACTGCTGTCATTCTCTCCCAAATGAATTTGCCGTGAGTCCCACGTGGGTTGAGCTGGGATACAGACAAACTAGTGCTGTTTTACACTTTTACACATCCTGCAGGCCTCAAGCCACCAGTGACAGGAGAAGACTGACACCACGTAATTCGGATTGACAACATCCAATTAAATTAAATTAGTTGGTGTCAAACGGTGATATTTTTTTTTCTGGTTTTATCTTTAAGGGGCACAATTTCAGCGTCCTATAGAGGCGATATAGAAGGCATCTCATACCAGATGGATTGGAGGTGAAAATAGATTTGGCTTGCCTCTCAACATGAGGAAATGTGGATCTGGAACAGAGCTATTCCTCCTAATCCTCTCCTCTCTCCCATTCACTTCTCCTTCTGTCATCTTCATATTTGTCCTTGCTCCCTTCAATCATCTGAACTAATTCCCTGTCCAAAAACCACAGATTTACCAATTCCACCTCTGTACTGGCTGACTCTGTCCTCCTCCCTCCCTCCCCTCTTGTCTCTCATAGGGTGCGGGCTGTACGGCTCTGGTGGTTGCCGTGGTAGCCAGGAAGTTGGAGCTGACCAAGGCCGAGAAACATGTACACAACTTCATGATGGACACGCAACTCACCAAGAGGGTGTGTAGGCATGCTCGATGTCAGTGAGTGCGTGCGTGTGAATGAGTGTGTCGTCTGTAGCAGCGATAAAGCAAAAGCACAGAGTGTAAAGAGCACTCGTTCTCCCTGCAGCTGTCATTTGTAAAAGTGCGGTTTTTATGTGCAGTGCAAGTGATTTTACACTGTAGAATTTCTTTGGCGTCGAGAGCCCGGCTAAAAGGATTGTTCTTTCACTGCTACTGCGTCACCCTCCCCAACTAGCACATTACACCCTGTATTGTTGTGACAGAGTGCCATGTTATTTGAGTGAGCGAAGGCAATAAAAGGTCATCTCTGTCTCACTCTCTCTATTCCGCTCCCTCACTTACCGCCGCTCTCTTTTTCTTTCCATCGCCGATCTTTTCCCTCCCACACCTCCCCTCTCCTCTGACATTTGTCTCTCTTACAGTAAATCCTTTTCTCTCTCTCTCTTTGTCACATTTGCTTCTCTCCTTCCTCCACTGCTTTCTCCTTCTTCTGTTGCCCCCTCCCAGCCTCCGTTCCCCACACCCCATCTCTCCCAACTCCCTCCCTCCCTCCTCTGGTCCTTTTCAATTTTTCATACAGTTGAAAGACCCAAGTTTTAAAAATAGCTCCCATATCAAATATGTAGGGTGCATGATGGCAGCAGGGTTATCTGGGTGACTGAACGGAGTGGAGTGATCAATAATTTGAGCGTGGATAAGATATCGACAAAGAAACCAAATAGACTCTGTGTGTCAGTTGTAGCCAGGCTCTCTCTTCATGTTCCTGCAGTCTTTGGCCAGGTCTGTTTTCACAAGATGTTTACCATCCTTAACCATGTGCTCCACAGGTGTTTGCAAGGGCGGCGATATTTTGCAAACTGAATCTGATATGAACAGTTTATTATTGAAAATAAGATTTAACTACCTACCTTTGTTATTATACAACATATTCATTTTGCATCATTTAGTTGTCTGCTTCTGAAACAATGTTTGGCTACCATGAGCATTTCAAAATTCACAACGAGAAAATGACAGAGAATGCTGTTACACACTTGCTTTGTCTTAAATTATCTAAAGTTCATTTAGATATTGTATGTGGTGTCACACCTGGGAAATATCACATTTCAGTGTATTTTTTTTCTTCCATATTCAAGCTTTAATGTCTATGAAGCTATTTTCCCAGTTTAGACTGTTTTAAAGATTATTGTGTGCTTTGTATATGAGAAGCTGTAAAAAAAAAAATCAGTCTCCACCCTGTAAAATTGTGGTTTTCTACAGTCCTCCAAAACTGTTGTCAGAGACCAGAGTTTCAAATATTTTAGGGACTTTCAAGCATCCTTCAATATTTTGTTAACTTGAAATTCACTCCTGAGAGCAGGAGTACCAGATATTAACCCTGAAAAATATAAAGGACCAAGTTCAAGCAGTTTTTCTAGATAATGGAAATTTAAAATGGCCCTTAAAAAGACAATGCTGGAAAAACATAAAAAAAAACACCCCTACCTGAAATGTTACATAATATCTGCTGAAAAACAGATTTTTACCTTGGATTTTTTTCAAGCAAACCAATTTTTGTCAGTTGTGAAGTTTTTGGTTTGTTTTCTGTTTTTTTGTTTTTGCTTTCATAAATTGTAAAATTTGCTATAGAGACCAAAGATTCCAAGCTAAATATATCTCTGCTTTAAAGCCAGGCATTTTAACTCATGAGTCTTTGGAGATAGACTTGCTTTTGCAGCTAATCCCAATTGAGCATCCAAAGATTTGCAGTTTTTTGACCACAATGCTGTCATTTTTCAAATCTGGTGGTTTTCATTTTAGTTTAATAAGGTCTCAGTCACACTGGTCTAGAAATCAGACAGAAGCTCCCCTAAAATCTGTTGTCACTAGGGTAAAATCTGTATTCCCTGACCAGTTTCCAACATTTTCACTAAGTGTAAGCAGTTGTATACAGAATGGTAAACCCAAAATCTTGTGATCTTGTGATTGCTTTGGTTGCCAGCATGTTGTAATGGTTGCCCGTTGTTTTCATGGAAGGCACAAATTTGTCCACAGTCTGTCGCTAACTACTCGCCGATGGGTGGTGACATTGTTTGAAGTGCAAAGCAAACCCAAAACAGGGAGCGTAAAAACTGTACAGGCCTTACTGCAGCAGTCAAAACGTTTTAAAAGGCACAAGTTTTACTCTCTGTTTATGGTTTATGTTGCATTTTTTTTCCCTAACGTGGCATATCGTTTTTGAGTGTCTGCAGACAAGTTACCATTTTCCATGTAAACAGCAAGTGATCATGGAAACCTGCTAGTGACCAAAGCAATCGTAAAAGGGTTTTCGATGCAACACCATATACCTCTTTGCAACCAATTTCTCTTAGCAACAGAAGCAACTTGCAAATTCTCTAGTAATTCCTCTAGTAACCCATGATTACCACGGGATTACTGACTGGTCTCATGCCCTGTGTGAATAGAGGGCTTAGCAATTCACAGCGACTGCCACCAACCTCCAGCAATCACGCCCAAACAGTTGGGTATATATCTTTTTTCCTAGCGACCAGTGTGATTGGGGCTTAATTATCAAATTAATAGCTATTTAAATTTTGCACCAGTACTCAGTGCTTTGAGCTAACGTTAGCAGTTTTGCTAAGTGTTTTACCACCTTGCCTGTAGAAACTTGGCTTTTGTTTTAATGTTCAAAAGTTTCTTTGTTAGTACAGTGAATGTGAGTTTTTGGGCCTGCTGACAGCCTGGTGAAACGGTGTAGCCTGATCATATTAGCATGATCAGTTTAGCATTTAGCTCAAAGCACAGCTTCACCGCGCTGCTAGCTGGCCTAAAGATTCTTGTTTCAGCAGGTTACCTTAATTTGCATTCATACTCCTCATTGAAATGCAAATTCGTCTTCACCTCTTCAAGTGGCAGACAGTGTACATATCAATCATTTTTCCATTAGTTTTTTAGCCTTTTCAGCTTTTCTGCTAAACTCGATGCAGATCAGGTTATGTGGAGGCTGTGTGGTTTGTGTAGCTGGTAATTGTGACCGTAAATGTGCTAAATACTATAATCAAATGAATTTTTATCGTTTATTCAGCTAACCTACAATTTTTTCACAATCCCCTGGTAATTACAAAAGTACCGGTACATGTGTACCTTAAGTTTTAAAGGTTGAGGAAAGTCACCTCAAATCCCAAATTTTTAACTGGTAGCTAAAAAAGTATTGTATTTTTTGTCACACTGATCAACTTTATTAGCCCCTCAAGCAAAAAGATTATATTCATATTTTAAAGCAAATGCCATCATCATTAAGGGTAATTCATGATCTTAATAAACCCGCTCATCAAGTAACGGAGGCCTCCTAGAGCAATATGCAGCATGCTGCTTGGTGACATTTCCCTTCAAAGGGTCTACGGTTTATGCTGCGGTAATTGTCTCCTGCCCTCTATCACTGAGAGACCAATGATTGAAGCTGTTGTGTGCACATTGATTTACATAGCCGGGGCCATTCTTTGCCACATCTTTGTACCAAGAGAATACAATCAGTCAAAGCTTTATAATAAATAATGCAACAATAGCTTCAACATCTTGCCATCATCATATGTGCGCACACACACAAACAGACAGGAAAGCACACAGTCTGTCTTTCTAACTCACTGCAATGCTGTCTACTTCCCTTTGAAGGATTAACAAGAATGTCAATTAAATGCCAGAGAGACGCTCTTAGCTGATCTGAACGAGGTGTTGTGCAATCTAATGTAATTTTGTAATGTTGTCTAAAGAATAGGGTGTGGTTCATCAATAGCATGAAAATCTGAGCCCAAAAATCTCGCTGTAACTTTTCCTTATGATTTTGACACTTTTTGACAATTTTTTGAATCCTTTCTATTTTCATGATTGATGAATACTTGCTGCTTTCATCCTCGATCAGTTTTTTATGCAGAGCAATGTCAAGACTGAAGTTGATATTTTGAACCCCTGTGCAGTGCACATTGCGTGTGGAGGGCCTAATAACCTTATCGGGGAGAATGATTTCCTTCCAAAGACTAATGCACCGAGTTAATTTTCATGCAGTGCTCAGTGAAGTCTCTCCATCTGATAGGATTAATGCAAATGTTAATTAAATAGCAGTTAATCTAGTCCTTAAGTTGACTATGTGTGTGAGGTGTGATTTGTTGTTGTTTGATGCCAGGACTGTTTTTTCTTCTCGATTCTTGGTTTGTTGCTGCTGTTTTTTGTGGCTGTGTACTGAAGCACTGGTTGATTCAGAGCACTGCTGGAAGCCCATTTGGTCAAAATTTCACCCTCAACTTTCAGAGAGCTCACTCAACACCAAGAAAAGCAGGACATGCTTGCTCAGGCGCTAAGTCAGTGGGCTAACATCTCCTTCCTTTTGATGGCGCTACGATGTCAAATTCCAGTGTTAAATTCCTTTTATTGAAGCAGTAAGCCAGTTGACTGTGTGACTGTGGCTGACACTGTCTGTATCTGAGGTCATTACTTTTTTTTCAGGCTTTTAAACTCTCGTTCCAAGTTAGAAGCTGGAAAAAAAATCTTTCTAGAAATTTGCACTCGGGATGCATATTCTGCTTTCACACTGGACCACTACTTAATTCAGGGCACTTTTACGAGTCCCTCCGGCACATTTCAGAGCTTCGGCCTGTCTGAATATTCAGAGTGCACTCTGGACTCTGGCCAAGGAGGAGGTGCCGCAGTGCCTTCCAATGTTTACACCAGTAGCCAAATGGGAGCAATCTAACCCCCGAAGATTTCCACTAAGCTAGCTTCCACTCCACATAATAAAAATAACTTTTAGCAGCCTTTTCATTTATAAGCATATCGTTATTCATTGTTATTATAGTCATATTGTGATGGTGACAATTCATTCAATGCTCCACGAGTGCATTTACATATCTCATTGATGTTTTTTTTCAGTTTTTGCCAGTTGAACTTGCACATGAGCTTCCTTCTAATGTAGAAAATGTGTTAGCCCCCTAATAAGATCCAGTGATTATTTTAACTGTAATTTAATGTTCTGTGATTTTATTGATTTGTTTCACCTTTAACTTGAGCCTAAGGGCATCACTCTCCTTTGCTTTGGATGCTGAAATAGTGATTATTGTCCTTGTGTGTGGCCATGTTTGTGTCTGCCTAAGTGTCTCCTTGTCCCCTTGTCAGTGTGTCTGTGAAGGGAAGGTCAGAGCAGGTAAGGCCACGTGTCACAGTGGCACATGGATGAGTTTGTTGCCAAGGCAATTCGTCTGTTTGTTTTCTGATCACTGGAAAAACACCATTGTGTGTCCAGCATCTCAGAGCCTAATTACATGCACAGGTCATTAACCCTATAAGTGCTAGGCTTTTATTTAAATGTCCAATTGAGTAAAAATCTCCAGTTCTACTCTACAGCTATAAAACTGTAGGGCCAAAATTAATACATTTAGAATTAATTTTGATATATAATGTTTCTGCATCTGTGAGACTTGAAAATATCCAGCAAAAAAAATTATTATCTCTCAAAACTATAAATTACTAACATGACATGATAGTTTTACGCAGTTGCTGCACATTTGTCGACTGCACATTCATTATGTGAGTCTCCGATTCCACCACATCCCAAATATGCTCTGTTGGATTGAGATCTGGTGACTATGGATGCCATTTGAGTACAGTGGATTCAATGTCAAGTCAAAGAAACCAGTTTGAGATGAATGAAGCTTTGACATTCTGAAAGCAGCAATCAGAAGAAGGGTACTCTATGATCATGAAAGGGTGGACATGGTCAGCAGCATTAGCTGGGCAGACTGTGGTGTTTAAATGATGTTCAACTGCTACTAAAGGGCATAAATTGTGCCAAGAAAATATCCCCACAACATTACACCACTACTTCCAGTCTGAATCACTGACTGAAGCCAGGATGGATCCATGCTTTTATGTCGTTTACACCAAATTAAAACCTTACCATCTGAATGTCACAGCAGAAAGCAAGACTCATTAAACCAGGGAATATTTTTCATATCTTATGTCCAATTTTGGTGAGCCTGTGTGGGAATTTTAGCATCAGTTTCCTGTTTCTACCTGACAGAAGTGACACCGGTGTGATCGTTTGCTGCCCAGAGATGCTCTTCTGCATACCCTGGTTGTGTTTTCTTTTTTAACTCATTTTTATCTTCCTATCTGCTGAAAGCAGTCTGACCTCAGACATCACCAAGACTTTTTCAACTAGAGAACTACTGCTCGCTGGATATTTTCTCTTTTGCATGCCACTCTTTGTAAACTTTAGGGATGGTTGTGTAGTAAAATCAGAGTAGATTAGCAGCAAATCTGGCACCAAGAACTGTGCTAATTTTAAAATCACTTAAATTCCCTTTCTCCTCCATTCTGATGCTTGAACTTCAGCAGGTCAACTTGACCATGTCTACATGCCTGAGTATATTAAGCTGCTGCCGCGTGATTAGATATTCCCGTTAATGATAGGTTCACAAACAGCTGAACAGGTGTACCTAATAAAATAGCCAGCGAGGTTTTGTAAGTCAGTGACACTAATGGTGTTGAACCTGGTCTAAAAATTCTCAACAATTCTACATCCATTTTAGTCTCAGCAGCAATAAGAAGCTGATTTCATTTTAAGTGAAAGTGCCACACTTGGCAACCTTTGAAAATGGCAGTGGTTGTGTCTTTATAATCCTGGTATGTGGACCTCCAGGGTGAAAAAGGTTGAGTCTTTCTTGGTTTAGCAATTTAGCTTTACCTCTGATCTTGTTTCCAACTGATGAGAAAAAAAAAGTCTATTTCTCTTCTTCCCTTCTTTTCCCAGTTTTGGTATTTCAGTTAATGTTTATTTAGTAAATGGAAACGTTCTGTTTTTAATGTATTATAAACTGGGATTACATATATATATATAGTAATTTCAGTAAAATGTTTCTATTTCTGCTGATTAATTTATATTCTGCAACATGTCATCAACTGCCTAGCATGCTGAGAAGTGGGAGCCCCATGCGTTAACAGACTTTGCGTGTACCTGCCATAAGGTGTGCCACACAGGGGAGCAGCCAGAACAGATCTTTGACCCAAACCAGCCAGATGGCCCTAACATGGTTGCCCGAGTACAAGCCATATGGTCCAGGAATGGCTGCCGCTGCTGTCATTTGGTTTCTCGTGGCGTATTCTTAGCGGTTCATGTTGAGTCTGTTAGCTTTGTTAATGGAGTAGCTGTCTTTGCATCGATATCGACATTGATTCACAGGAGGAGAGAGACAATTAAATACAGTGTGCCGGTGGTGGTGGGGTCTTTGCAAAAAATACACAGTTGGGTTTCATTTTTTGTTTCCAGGATTTAAATGATGCTTTATAATCATCTGCACAAAAAAGAAAGAAAAAAAATGTCCAGCAGCGGTAGACTCCCTCTGCACTGCTGGACCTGTGCTTGAAAACTGTGGAAAAACTTCCGCAGCCTGCCATTCAGTCAGACACAAGATGCCATCAATCATCATCTTTCACTCACCCTGCAGCCATTAATCATGTGATAAACAAGATCTGGCATTTCAGTCTACCAAAGGGCCCACAGCTTTAAACAGTACTGAATGTGCTCTTTAGTGCCTGTAAAACAAAAAGAGAGAGAGAGAGCAATAATGAACTCTATTTATTCCAACATAATCTAAGTAAGTTAATACTAATTAATCTTACATGTATCCTTCAGCAGCATATCTAATGTAATGTAGTTTAGATGTAGTGTCTCAAAAAGCGCTGCTATAAACATGTTATATATAAACAACATTAGCGCCCCCGGCCTATTAAACAGCATGTCAGGGTTGTGATGGCTGTTTAAGATCTTTGCAGGTCTGTCACTGCCTGTGTTTGCCACACGGTTGGGAGGTCTGTAATCCCATTGATGCATACTGGAAGGTGATGCTTGCACATTCAAATTATGTCATTCCATGAATTTTAACATAAATGTGTTTTATTTTGTAGGGTTACTGTAAGTTTTGTTCTTGTGTGTTTTTTTTTTTAAATTAAGCAGAATAAAGGTTTTGGGGTTTTTTTATCTTTACTGTCTTTACAAATGGTGGATAACGTGTCGAATTTGCTGAATCACGGGGGCCTTATATATTATCTATAGTTCGCTCGATGAGCTCTATTTGATTTGACTTCCTCTGTGTTATTGAAAACACATCTGCAAGGCCCACGGCCTCCTACTCTCTTCATCTGTAGCCAATAGTGTGTGCGTGTGTCTGCATGTGTGTATGTGTAGGCGTGTATGTGAGTGAGCAGTCCTTGACTGCAGTGGATGGGTGCTGATTAGCCAAGCTGCCGGGGTCTTTTGTGCTCCTCAGACGGGGGTATAATTGTTCTTTGTTCAATGCTCAGCATCTCTTTGAAGTCTCTCATTCAATTTATGTCCTTACAGATTCTCTCTCCCTTCTCTATGGTGTCCACCCTCGCTTTTTTCGATGGGTGTGAGACCCCTGTGTTGTAATTACATAGCAACCTATAAAATACATGAAACATACAGGAACAAGTATGGAGCCGCGAGAAAGTAGAAGAATCCCGATATTTATCTAAATGACCAGAAACTGACATTTCAAACAGGCATTTTATTAAATCAAAGAAATCTCCCATTCTGCTGGTCCAAACAAATGAAGTGAAGAAAAATAACCGTCTTGGAGTGGCTCGCCACAACTGAGCATCATTACATAGGCTAATGTTCCTCCTCTGTAGAGATGGGGAATGCCTTTGACAGCTAGTTTGAGTGCAGTGACTGTGCAGCGATTGTTGCTTTCAGTTGTTGTCATAATTAAACAGAAGATCACTGGTTTTAATACACTGCGATGGTGCTGCGCTGAATTACTTCAGCCAGCCAAGATAATGCAGCCCCATTTGAATAAGTCTAAGATATAATGTGGCATGTAGACAAACCAAGAGAAGAGAGAAGTGTGTGTGAGGGGGAGACTCCTGTTGGTTCTCATTGCCAATCTCCCTAAGGAGAGAGCTGTTTATGCACACATGAAAAGCATTGGCAGGCAAGCCGGTATGTGTAGAGAGAGAGGGAGCATGAGAGAGAGACAGAGAGAATGAGGGCAGCCTCTAAGAAGAGAATGATGGTTTAGTGTTTTTTTTTTTCTTCTTTGCATAGATAATAGCAAAACCAGGGGAAAAAAGAGAAAGACGAGAGGGCTGGGCAAACCTGTTGCCAGTTTCAGTTGCTAAGGACCACCTGTTGCTAACAATAAGTGTGTATATGTGTGCTTATTCTTTTTTGGGAGCAGATAAAGAATGCAGCTGCTAACGTACTAAGAGAGACTTGGCTCATCTACAAACACACCAAGCTGATGAAGAAGATCGACCATTCGAGAGTCCGCAAACACCAGCGGAAGTTCCTCCAGGCTATACATCAGTGAGACCGCACCTCACACACAACTACATACACTCGCGCACGCAAGCACACCCGTGCACACGAGCACATGCGCATGACGGCGCTGCTGAGCTGATGAAGCCTTTGAAATCAGCTGTACTTTCTATCCACCCACAGGTTGAATCAACGCTGATCATCAGATAAAATGCATTAATCCCCGCACACACAAACACACACACACGCATGATGTGATTCATCATCTACGAAAGGGCAGGTTCAATCCAGGCAAATACACTTGTGGGAATGGATAATCATGTGCATTGTGTGCTGTTAGAGACACTCCGATCACCCTGTCATCTCTCCCAAAAAGTGATGCTGCTGTTACAAGTGCTCAGAGTGTAATTCACACACATAAAGAAAAGGATTTTTTGTATATCCTCCGTCCAGCATCTAAATGAAGGATCTCGTAAATGTTTCCTGATCCTTTGATCTTTAACGGTTCAACTTCAGGACAATTCAAAAGCCAGAGTCAAGAGACGTAAGGCTGTGTTAAATCTAGCATTCAAAGGCTAATCCTTATTCATGTGGACTGTGGACTGGCTGTGTCAACACAGCAACCGGGCTGACTCGATGGGAATAGGGGTACATTCTGTGGTTAAAATCTGTTAGCATAACAGGAGACGGGCTCAGCTGGGGGTGCAGTCTCATAAAGTCAGCCTCACAGGGTTTGTTTTATGAAAACACAGGTTAGTTCACCAATTATTGTATAGTGCTTTGAGAGTCCAATAGGCTTTTAATTGGACTAAAGTACAATGATTTTTTTTTATCAGATTTTTTGGTTTATTTCCCTCTAGGTCTTGTGCCCCAAAAGTTTTCCTTAATAATAATTATCTTTTAACTTTTAATGTTTCTTTTCCTGCATTCATTATATATATACAAATATATGTATTCTCTACTTCATGACAAGATTACTATGTTTCAGTCCACACTGTGCGCTTGCTGTTATTGTACATTCAGGTAGAAATGAAGCTCAACTTGGCAAGGTGACCGCTCCAGAGTGGTGTTGTCTGAACCCTGAGGGATTAACTCTCTGGTCCAACCACAGCATATTTACCGGGTTTCCACCCTGTATGTGTGTTTTATGTGTGCATCTGTTTGCAGATTACGCAGCGTGAAAATGGAGCAGAGGAAACTCAGCGATCAGGCCAACACACTAGTGGATCTCTCAAAGGTGAGGCACACATCAGTGCTCTTCATTTTTGCATACAGGTTAGTCGCTCATACCTGACATGCTTTTGCTCCCCCCAAAAATTTTGCACAGCATTTCTCCGTTTCCATGCTGATCTGCCTGTTTCTGTGGCTTTGCGTCTCCTAGCAACCAGAAGAAGTGTTAAAACAGGGATGACTGAGTGAGAGAGTGAGGAGGAAACGAGAGGAGGGAGGGGAGTGCTCGTGTTTTTTCTGTTACTGTGTGGGTGTTTGAGTGAGAATGTAAGCGCACGTGTGTGTGTGTGTGTGTGTGTGTGTGTGTGTGTGTGTGTGTGTGTGTGTGTGTGTGTTCTTTCAGAGGAGCGATGCCTTTAGCACCAAATATTTTGCAATTTTGCAATCTCAGTCTCAATTGGCCACTTGTGCATTTACCATGGTTACAGAGACAGGGATGTGTAAGGCAGGGACATTCTGTTGGCTTCCTTTCATCCTCTCTCTTCTCGCTCTTTTTCTTTCTTCACAGTGTTATAAAGCCCGGTCTAGTGTGATTTCTAATCCCTCTTAGTTTTTTTTTTGTCATTTTTGCTTAGTCTTTCTCTTTCTGACACTTTACCTTATTCTGTAACCGTGGGTGACCAGTTGCGGTCTGTCCACAAACTGACTCACCTAAGTGTAAACATTTGCAGGGACAGGGGCAGGGCTGATGGGATTTAAAATACCCTCGTGAAGACAAAGACACTAGTTAAAATCGCATACAAAATATGTATGTATATGTATTGGCATATGTAATACACACAAAGTTAAAACAGCAGAAAAACATCACAATTAAAAAGTTTATTATTCATTTGGCATTGCATTGGTAGTTCTAGACAGACAGTCACTGCTCCAGATTTGTTAGTGGTTGCCCTGAACGGCCAGTTTTAAAGCTTTCTTACTAAGGTGGTTAAGCCGTGCTGAAGTGCTTCATTTACAACTGTGGGATTTCTTTGTATTGTCAGCAGGCTGTCAGTTGTGGAAACACTGAGGCATATTATTAAAATTTCACCTATTTTTACACCTCAGGCTGTTCATTTTTCATTAAAGTTTTTCAGAATGTACTTTTTATGCTAAAAGATGGGGAAAATGTTTCAAGCTGTTTTCTTTTTTTTACCTTTATGCAGTGGTTTTACTCATCCAGCACACTTCAGATCAAACTGGGCCGCATGTGACCCAGCTAAAATGAATTTGACATCCCTGCTCTACTTAGTGTCTCTCCTTATTCAATACCAACGTATTTTGTTTTTTTTAAAACAAGCTTTCATAGAGCGACTGTGTTATCTTCCTGTTTTTACGTGTTTGCAGTCTGTCTCCCTTCTTCAAAGTACGCCGTGTGCACTGACTCATCTCCCACTCTCCACTCTCTCCTTTCATAGATGCAGAGTGTCATGTATGAGCTCATGTCCGAGCTCAACGACCGCAGCGAGGACTTGGAGCGTCAGATGCTGTCCCTGGAGCAGCGGGTGGAGCAGCTCACGGCGGGCTTCAACGCCTTGCCCGCTCACCTGTCTGCAACCCTCAGCGCCCAGCATGCTGCCCTGGTTCACCTGCTCCGGGAGAGGGATGCAAGGGATGGTAGAGGAGGAGGAGGAGGTGCTGTGGTTCCACTGTCCCCTGCTGCTTCTTTAACCACTGCGCCAGCTTCAGTTTCTCCAGTCCAGGTCACAGCTCCTGCACCACCTTCAGCTCCGGTTTCTACTTTGGCGTTGGAGTCCCCTCTGTCGCCCCCACCCCTGAGCCCAGAGGGGAGCTTGGAGGCTAGCTCCAACCCCAACACGTGCACCTCTAGCTGCTGAGGACAGCTTTTTTTTTCTTTTCTTTTTTTTTCTTGGACCAGGAGAGGACAAATATGAGGAAAAATAGGGAGGAAGGACGAGGGCTGCGCTAGTCCTCACACTTCAGACTAAAGGAGAGAAATGGGAGATGAGAGAAATGTCTGGTGATCCTCGGAAACTAACGCTCCAAGAGGGAGGGAGGAAGACTATGAGGAGAAATAATGGGATTAAGATGGAGGGCCTGTATGAGTGATGAGACATGTTAGGGACTTTGGGGCGCTTTACTTGATGAGGGAAGGAGAAGAAAAATGGGGATAAAATGGAGACTCTAAAAGGTGTGAGGGGGAGGAAGGATGCCAAGAGGGTGAGAAATTGAGGTAGAGAGAATGAGGAGGACGAAAGAGAGAGGAGGAGAAATAACGAAGAATAATTATATGAACTCCTAAATGGAATCCACTCCAATTACTGAAGAATGCCTTTTATTATCTCTATCTCTCTCTCTTCTACGTCTCTCTTTCTCCCTCTCTTTCCTTCCCCCTTCCCAATCCCTCACTCCCGTCATCAGGAATTAATGACCATGACTTTTTATCCTTATGATGTATTTTCTATCTGAATGCTAATTGTGTATTAACGAGCATCCCTTTAACAAAAGGTTCGATCAATACGACCACGATTTAAAAAAATGAAAAATAAAAAAATAAATAACTAGTGGCATGCACCACACACATACACACACAAATCATGTCATCCACGCAATACGAGCTAACACAGCACAAACACAAATATACAGACTCTCACAAAGGCCCTATTTACGCTCACACATAGAAAATAATGCACTAGCCCACAAGATGATACTAAAAGCCAATACTGCCAAGCACATGATGCACTGTCAATCTCCATAGAGCACTGCCAAGCGATGTAGACACACTGTAAAAAATGTTCATCTTAACAATTTATCTTTTGTGGGTGTGAGCTGATGCAGTAGTTTAGACTTACGATGCGTAGTTGTGACATTTTAACTACTCAGCCGGGAGAATTGTAACCGTTCAGTGAACTACACAAATTATAGATCAAGCTGAAACAAGCTGATACAGAGGGACGTGAGTCATCATAATGTCTGTTTGTGATGATGAAGACAGTAGCTGATGGTAAAATAACCTAACACAACTACTACAGGACTTTATTACTGCATTTACAGAATTACAGATTGAAACGAACTGATGTTTAAAGTGTACTTTGCTGTGCTGAAATGAGACTGTGGTCTTGTTTCATTTCTGTGGACGTTTCGTATGACAGCAGCAGAAGGTGGACAATTAATAGTTGTATTAAGTGCATTAATACTGGGGCGGCTATTAGAAGAAAAATTAGCTTATTATACACATATTTTTTGTACTGGCATTTAAAAATGGTTGATTGATTTCTGAAGATACCCGTTAAAACAAACGCTGCAGAACTCTAAAGTTGGCTCTTTGCACAATCTTGATGCTCCACATTTAGTGCGAGTACTCGTTTAATGCCACTAAATTTGGGTGTTTTGACCCAAAGATCTACAGCAGATGCGGTTAGGTCCACAACTTGTTGTCTTTTTGTCCCTCCATGCCACCACAGTGGCTTAGAAATAAAACTAAAAACTAACTTTAAAAAAATGCATTAACTGTTTAAGAATTATCCACATTTGTATACACAGTCCCTCATTTTCAGAGGCTCAAAAGTATCTTGACAATTGACAAGCAGCTTCATAGCTAGGTGGGGCCTGTTGCCTTGTTATTTCATGACGTGATTCAAAGAGTGGAATTTCTATTTCATAGTTGTTCATGGTCATTCCAAGTGAGGGAGGTCGTCATTAGGCTTAAAAATTCAAAATAAGTCAATAAGTGTCAACTGCTGAGTGGCCATTCTTGAAAAGAAAGACAACAGAAAACAACTGAAATGGATGATGAAAGAATGGCTAAAAAACAACTTCACAGCATCTAACTGAGTCAAAAAAAAAAAACTCTCACCAGGATGTACAGTAGGTGTATCACTGTCAAAGTCTACATCTGTAAGTTTGTAACTGTTAATCCAGAGGGTTTACAACAAGCTGCAAACCAGTGGTTACACTTAAGAACAAGTAGGTTAGATTATACTTCCTAAAAAAACATCTAGAAATTAATATTTAAATAAAGATGAGCCTGTGGCAGAATTATGGGAAGAAAGAAGGAAAGAGAAGGAAAGAGAGAAACACCTATTGATTTGAAGATAACACATTATCTGTCAGAAACAGTGGGAGAAGTGTTGGTGGAACCCCATCACTAGTGTTTACTGATGGCGTGACTAACAGAAGTGGCAGGATGAATTGTAAAGTGTACAGGGCTGTACTCAAAAAGACATGGAGTATTCGTCAATGACCAAGTTATTTTTGATTGATTGATTGATTGATTGAATCTTTATTTTGAACATGTTGAAAAAGTATATAAAAAAATAGAATTAAAAGAGACAAATGAACAAAGCAAACAAAAGGAAAACGAGCAACCACAACTCCAAATAACGTCCATGTTCAAAAAGGAGCAGGAAGAAGCATAAGCTTATTTAATCCCACCCCTTTTCCACTATCTAGTATCAATAGACTACAGAAATACCTCCTTGCAATTACATTATATGTTATGTGTAATTTTTTTTTTTTAATATATACACATATATGCTTCTATCTATCCATACATACGTATATACACACATACATATACACATTTTCAATAACCCCATTAACACCTGAAGGATACACAACCTACAATTTTATATATATATATATATATATATATATATATATATATATATATATATATATATATATATATATATATTTAAATATACCCATACCAACAAACCCGTGCATGCGCACACACATGAAAATATTAGACAAGAACACCCTATCAAATCTCTACTTCCTCCCTGCACCCTGTAAAAACCATATCCATAAACCGCTTTTTAAACTGCGCCATGCTTGGACATTGCTTCATATCTTTACTTAGTCTGTTCCACAGCTTCACTCCACACACAGAGATGCAAAAACTTTTTAATGTTGTACGGATACGAGGATGTTTTAAATTTAATTCCCCCCTCAAATTGTATTCCCGTTCCCTTTTAGAAAACATTTTTAGAATATTGTCAGGAAGCAGGTTATTTATTGCTTTATATATAATTTGTGCTGTGAGAAAATGAACCAGATCTGTGAATTTTAGAATTTTTGATTTTAAGAATAGTGGATTTGTATGATCTCTGTAACCAGTTTTATGGATTATCCTTATGGCCCTTTTTTGTAATATAAAGATTGATGATAGCGAACATTTGTAAGTATTGCCCCAAACCTCTGCACAGTAATTCAAATACGGTGCAATCAGGGAACAATAGAGAATGTGGAGTGATTTGTGGTCCAGAATGTGTTTTACTTTACTCAAGATTGAGACACTTCTTGAAATTTTGTTATGTATATGATTTATATGAGACTTCCAGTTTAATTTATCATCTATAATCACACCAAGAAACTTATGTTCAAGTACTCTTTCAATTTCCACACCATCTACATGAATCTGCACTTGTGCATTTCTAAGGGAATTCCCAAATAAGATAATTTTAGTTTTACTTAGATTTAGCGATAGTTTGTTCCTGTTAAACCATTTTTTAATTTTGCACATTTCTGAAGTAATTGTATCCAGCAGCTCCTTTAGATTCCCCCCAGAACAAAAAATATTTGTGTCATCTGCAAATAATACTAATTTTAATATATCAGATGCCTTACAAATATCATTTATATAAATAATAAATAATTTTGGACCCAGTACAGCGCCTTGTGGAACACCACAAGCAATGTCCAAGCATGATGAGGAATGGACACCCAGCTTCACAAATTGTTTCCGGTCACTTAAATAATTTTTCACCCATTGCAGTACAACCCCCCTAATCCCATACCGTTCCAGTTTATTAATTAATATGTCATGATTGATTGTGTCGAATGCTTTCTTGAGATCCAGAAATACTGTTACTGTTATTCACCTGATCTCAGCCCAACGGAGCAGCTTTTCAGTTACTGAAGACAAAAACTGAATGCAGAGAGACCCACAAACAAGCAGCAACTGAAGGCAGCTCCAGTAAAAGCCTGGCATCTCAAGAGAGGAAACACAGCGTTTAGTGATGTCCAAGGCTGCAAAGGATTTTCATTCAAGTATTTAGAACACTCCTTACTTTTAAAATCATGTTAGTTTGTCCAATTAAAGTTTGAGCCTTTGAAAATGGGGGACTGTGTCTAAACAGTTAATGCAAAAACAGGAAAGCGCTGTGAGTCAAAGCTGAAAGTCTGCACTTCAATCACATCCTGATTACTTGGTTTAAAACTCACTGTGGAGGTGTACAGAGGCAAAATCACAAAAGTTGTCTCTTTATCCAACAAATTATGGGCCTAACTGCACTGAAAACAATGAAAACAATTTTAACAAATCCTTTACTTGACTAAAGTCAGACCGACCTACATGCAACTCTATAAATATTGTCTGTCATTGGCACTTGTTAAAATCCAGCAGTGATTTAGCTGTATTTCTCTAAGTTGTTTTTATTAGTTGATTTTTTTATGACCTTTCATAAAGGGAAGTAGATCTTGTACTTTACTGCCATTCTTTGTCAAACTTGTGGTCCGAAAAACAGCTCACTGTTATCATGAATGTATTCTGTGTGAAGAAATACACTCAAACTCGCTTGCTCAGTCACTTAAACTGCCACACAGACACAGGAACAGACACCCACACGCACACGCACACACACACACACACACACACACACACACACACACACACACACACACACACACACCTCGACAACCAAAGTGCTCTCTCTTAAATGGACTTCAATAAGAGGCAGGGAACGCTGCTGTCACTGGGGACAAAAGATAGCAGGAGGCGTTGCAGATATCTTGACAATATTGCTGAGGGAATAACTGTGAAAATCTCGGCATGGACTTGTTACAGTGCTGTACATGGACTGCTGTAACAGATGAAGGTGGACTAAGGATGAACACAAGGGAACACAAATAAACCTTACAAAGGATAAATGGCCATGAAGGAACAGATGTTCATGAAATAAATAAAATGAAAGACTGAGATATATCTGAGAGGAATTATAATGACGTGATGGGAAAAGAGACAAGCCTACCTTTACATTGGAGACAATATTGAAAACTATCTTTTAGCGACACGCTGTGGCCGGAATACTGAATTACATACGCTTGGAAAATTGTACAGTATGCTGTTAACGAAATATAGCTTTGTATTGCTTAGTCTTTTCTACCATTATGATTAAAAGCAGTTATAGCTGATATCTTACCTTATTAAACTATAGTATTCTTCTCATTCGTCATGACAATTATAATATATGTATTATCAATACGTTAAATAATCACGAACAAGGAAAGTGCCGTTTGAGGTTGAAATTATTTTGTAATTTTATTTTATCAGAGAGAATTAATAAAGTATATATCTATAACATTACAGCTTTCATGTTTAATGAGTCTAAGTTTTTATTTTATTTATTTTTTATCATTTATTTATTTCGTTTGTATGCTTTTTTCGGGTACTTCATATTCCTCGGGGATTCATGTAATTTTAAAACAGCTGTAAACACTAACTCACCCTGTAGAGATTATGTTTTGTTCAGTAATTTATTAAATATATAAATACTGTAGGAGTTTTAAGAATTGCTACCACGTTTTATTTATTTTTCTGTTGTCTTTGTATCTTTCACTGTCAAAAGGGGGAAAAAATCTCCCCCAACTTGGATTTCAGCGTTTCTCTCGCTCATTCTCGCGATGTTTGGAAACAACGTTGGACAGTAACTTCACGCTGTCTTTAAGCACAGGGGCACACCTCTGGGGGCAGTAGAGAGCTAGAAGTTTGTTTGTTTTATTAAAATGGGCTTTTTTTGTGGAAGCTTTACGCTAGCTAAGTCGTCCATTTGTTAAGTCCTTTAATTATATAAGTATTGATCGGCTAACTTCAGTATGGTAAGATGCTGCAAAATTAAGCTACTGTGAAGTACCCCATTATAACCAGGCACACTTTTTAGCAGTATATTTTGCTTTCTTGGGCTAGTTGAATACTGTTAGCTTGCCAAATTACGGTGACATTATCAGTCGTGTGTAAAAAATTATGTTTTTGATGTCACAATACAATATTAATATGATTAGAGGTGGCTTGTCTACTTAGAAAAGTACTCACTGTTATTAAAACATACCGGATTGGTACTGAAGACAAAATATGTACTGTGGCATAACGCAAAGTCATTCACTGGGTTTTAATAAAGTTAGTGGGCGTTGTGATATATGACTTTGAATATATGTGAATCCAATTCTAACTGAGAGGACAGTGTTTGGAAGAAAAACCAGAAAGAGACATGATGTATTAGTGGGTGGTGAGTGGGTGTGTAAACATTCAGTGTCCAGTCTTTTCCAGTGGCCAAGCCTCCCTCTATTCATTATTTCTGTGTGTGAAGCAGGTCCTCCTTTCTGCTTTACCAGTGTCCTCTATGCTGGCACCAACAGCATTATAAATGAATGTGGGATTCTGGTGAGGGTAAGTATAAACTGTTGTTTTATTTCTTTCTGTGGTTTAACCCAAGTAAAGTGCCACATTTAATATTGTCATCCAGGTAATAAGGGCTACAGTTGTAACCCTCATTCATTCGTACTTTTTTTTGCATTCAGCACGAATACATAATGGGTTGTCTCTTACTTTAGATTGAGTTACAATTAAAGTACACAGAAATGTTGTTCAATTTCAATTCAATAAAACTTTATTGATCCTGAAGGTTGACCCCGCAGGAAATTGGGTTATGTTGTATGTCGTACAACAGTATGTAGTATTACAGCCACATTGTAAATGTGCAGGTCAGAAGTTTTCATACATTCATCATGGGCATGAATGTTATGACAGTTTGAGGCTTTTAATGATTTACTTGAACATTTCTCTTTTCAAGGTGGAATGATTGTATAGCACACGTCTTTAATGACTTAAAAAAACAATCAAATGTTAGAGTTAAAAGTATGCATACGGACTTAAATACACCCTATTAATATTTGGTAAATTGTTCCTTAGGAAGTCTAAGGAGCTTGGAAAGAAAAGTGTCTGGACTTTAAATTGCTTGAAGACGTTTCACCTCTCATCTGAGAAGCTTCTTCAGTTCTGGGGTCAAATGGTGGAGAGTCCCAGATTTAAACTAGAACTGAAGAAGCTTCTCGGATGAGAGGTGAAACTTCAAGCAACTTAAAGAAGTCCAGACGCTTTTCTTTCCAAGCTCCTTAGACTACGATGACCTGGATGACTTACACCTCAATCAGATGCTTTTGGTAGCCATCAGCAAGCTTCTGGCATAATGCTGTCTGGATATTTGATCATTCTTCTTGACAGAATAGAACAGTGCATTTAAATTGGTTCATTTCCTGGTGCTGATCTGGCTTTTAAGCCTAGTCCACAAATTTTTAATAGCACTGAGGTTGGGGCTTTGGGAATGCCGTTCCAGATGCATTATGTTAGCCTTCTTGATCCACTCCAAAGCCAGTTTTGACATGTGTTTGGAATCAATGTCCTTTTGGAACAAACAGCTGTGTCCAAGTTTCATCTAGCTGTTGATTTAAGAGTTGAAGAATTTGGAGGTAGTCCTCCTCCATTTTGCTGTCAACTTTGAGCAGTGTACTATTATCATAAGGAACAAAGTAGCCCCAGAGCACGATGCTACCATCACCATGCTTCACCGTGCTTTTTAGATTTGAAAGCCTCACCATTCAGATCCATAAGGACAAAAAAACTAACAGACTAAGGAACAGCTTATATCCCTTAACCATCACTATGCTAAATGCTGCTAAATTAATATGATCCAATATAATCTTTGTGTATGATGTTTACAGTGTTACAACACAGTCTCATATTTACATGTTTACAACTGTATTTTACCACTGGTACAGTAATACTGGCAAATGGGGACTAGTGCAATATGAAATCAATTGTGTTTGTTGTTTCTAAACATATATATATATATATATATATATATATATATATATATATATATATATATATATATATATATATATATATTGTATTTTCTAATTTAATTTAAATTTTATTGACTGATTGTTTCATATGTTCTGAGTTCTGAGCATTGGTCAGTGCAATAACAGCCATGCAAGTCCTTTATATGGCTGCAAAGAGGAAATACCAGTTGTAGTCAATCATGATCGCTAATGAGATGTTAATAGCTGTCGCCTTGTCAAGTTAAAAGACATTGTAGAACCTTCAGGATCACAAAAGATTTAAGTGAGTGTATGTATATGTTTGACCCTGTATGTGTAGTCTGTGACTTAGAGAAAATTTTAAATAAATTCAAATGTGTGCACTCAATTCTTGTTTTTAAAGCCATTAAAGATGTATATGCACAATCATTAAGCCCTGGAAAAAGAAGAAAGAAATCATAAAAACCCCTAAAATTACTGTAACACTCATGCCGATGATGAGTGAGTGTAAACTTGTGACCACAACTGTATACGCATTAGAAGGATTTTTGTTTAACATTGTATTTTGAGAATAGAGAAGCGTTAGCCCTGTTATAGACTGGCAAGCTGTCTAGTGTGTACCCTGCCTCTCATCCTATGACAGCTGGGATAGGCTCCTGCCATCCCTCAACCCTGAATTGGATAAGCAGAAGCAAATACATGAATGGCTGGAGAATAGACAATAGAAAAAAAGGGAAAAGGAAAAAAACAAAATACTATTCTGAGGGAAGCAAAAGTTAAATTGTTGAGAATAAAGTTGTTTCAAATCCAACTGTATCATTAGTGCATCGCTGCTGGATCCTCTACAAAATGCCTTGTGTAGATGAGTTAATGAAAACACACTTCAGAATTTTCAGCACACATACACTGTGTGGAATAAGTATGAGGGCTTTAAAGAGATGGTGCAGAAAACTGTCTGTTCAGAAGAGAGAAAAAAGAGTTGGCTGCATTTGTGCAGAGTGAAATAATTAGCAATGGACAAACACAACAATATCGATGCTTTAGCAAGTACAAAGGATGTATGTTGTATCAGATGATCAGGCTGTGACTTGAGAAATGCCCATGGACTAAGGGAGTTGACCTCATTCTCGAGATTATATTTATTTTCAGAATGAAACAGTTAAAACAAAAAATATTCTTTTTGTGGCTTCGATGCTACTGAGGTTTGCACTAAACTTGCTCCATCACAGAAGTAAGAAACAACTGACCTTTTGCTGGTGCTGAGAAATACGACTCAAATGAAATATAAACAGGGATGTAGCATACTCTGCCTTCTTACAAAAGCTTTAAAAGATTGAAGGAACTCTTCAGTGACAATAATGAGAACAAAAACACACAAATACAAGAAGAAAGGCCACGGCGTGCTTGTATTTACTTCAGTGGCTGATATAGCAGCAGAACTGATCTTCGGTTTGGACCTTGCCTAATTAACGTGTAAAAATAACCCTGGTGACAGACTCGCAGGTCGCTCATTCACTCATACTATGACACAGTTTGTCTTACTTTACATTTTTCTGTCTTTCTTGCTTATTGTTTGTCGGGCATATTGGTTCTAATTAGGTGTAATCCTTTGTTTGGTTTACAATCTCACTGTTGCAGGCCTAGCAGAGTGCGTTTGGAGTAAAGTTTCAGCTCATAATAGACATGGAAATAAGGAGAAGTACGTTTTCTCTTTGACTTCACTTTTTCAAGTTTTGTCTTATCTATTGAATACGCTTAAGTTTGACACATAAATGTGTTTGTATTATTAAACTTACCTAACTTTTTTTAACTGATTACTGAGGATTACTGAGGATTTGTTTTTGCAACGTTTTATGTGCTTCATAGCTTCAAAGTCTTCGTTATTACAGATGAGTGATAGATGTTTAAATTAAACACCTTCCAATTAGTTCACACTGATGCTTGTCCCAAAGGTGATCACACCTTAATCTAATGGCTTATTATGATTATAAATAAATTCATCTGTCACAATATTCACACATTGTTTCCTTGATATATGAGAGTGTTTGTTATTTTTTCATGAAACAGGTTTCATATAAACTGGCCTGTTGGGTGTTTAGCCAAGAGTGAAAATAAAGCAGAACAACAGAGGTGTGAAAGCCAGGCAGCCTGAGGCAGTGCTCTGCCCCGGGCACTGCACATACCCAGATGTGATGAGCTTGTTATCTGTGTTATTTACTGGCAGGCTCTACTGCCCCCAGGGCTTTCATCATCTCTCTCAGGCGATGTGAATTTTCATGATTGGGTTCTATAATTTTAAGGCCAAGGTAATGTCTGTAGTCTAGTCTTTTTCCCTCTTCCTCTTTCCACCGGTCGCTCTGCTTCTCTCCATTTCTCTGGAAACCCAATTACACTTTCAGGATCTCTGTCTGAGCCAAGGGTAGCAAAGAATATAGACAAAATTGAAAATTTAACATATACTTTCACTCATTTTTAGCCAAAAATAGTGAAAATATGTCTGCATGACATTTTATTACATAGGTGTAATTCACTAAGAGCAAAAGCAAGAAAATGGCAAGAAGGAGACACGTTACAGGACATGAAAGAACACGCTAAAGAAGTGAGAAAAACTGGCATTTTTAAAGTTTAAAAAAAACAAAAACATAATACTTAAGCTGATCACTTTGAACTGTGTGTTCAGCCTCTGAAATAATGACTTGCTGGAGGCAGGCTGTGGATTGATAACAGTGTTGGCAGTTCAATCCCAGGCTCCTTTCCACACGTTGAGTAAGACATTGGCTTTGATGCCTTGATTAGTGGATTGCATAGTGGCTTGCTGCCATAGGTGTGCTGCCAGTGGGTGAATGAGAGGCAGCTTGTAGAGCACTTACAATAAGAGCACTATATAAATGCAATCCAACAAAACAAAACCATAAATCACTTTGAATAGGAGCAACAGATATTGCACCCAAAAGATGATAACATTGATATTTAATGTGTCTAGACAAGAACTGCTAATCTACGTGTTTTACATCTCATTATCCATACTACTGCTCAGACATCATGAGCACCAGTTTTCAGACCGCAGCCTTTCATGTGAAGTTTCCAGGTTTATAGCTTTATAGTTAGAGCTGGATCCAGTAAGCCTTAACAATCCCTTAATCATCCTGCTATAGCCTGCCCTAGTCTCCCTATTTATTTTGTCTTGCTACACTCTGCTTTTCTGTCTCCTCTTTTCCTCCTCCCCCCAACAGGTAGCTACTTCACCCTGAGTCTGGTTCTGCTGGAGGTTTCTTCCTGGTAAATGCGAGTTTTTCCTTCCCACTGTCGCCAAAGTGCTGCTCATAGATCTGATCTGATTGTTGGTTTGTTCTCCCTGATATTATAGGGTCTTTACCTTTCAGTATAAAGCACCTTGAGGTGTTATGTTGCTCTTGTGAATATTAGCTGAAGCATTGCACACAATATCCAGTACTGCATAGAATTTTATTAAACAGTAGCTTTCTGTCAACGAATGAAAGACAGACTTAATACCATTAGTGTATGCAGACGGACCAAACTCCTGTGTGCAGTCAACCCTTGAAATACCATTGAGTGATTTTAATTTATAGTCTTAAGTAGTGGATGAAAATAACAGCGCAGAGAACTTTCAAATATTAGATATATTTTAGTGGTTTCTTATTTGCATTTTTATGTGGTGTGTTTTTAGGAAGCTGGAACTGATTGAAGGCCATTCATGTGAGGGAAAACATACATTTAGTTTGGTTCTCCAACATGAAAGGTTGTTTCAGGATTGCTTTACCTTAGTCAAAATGATTGAACCGAAAGGCTGGATATTAAATTGTTGCAAATGTGTGCAATATTCAGGACTGTTGGGGAAATGTTTTTAAATCACTTACTTCTGGTGTCTGGGATTTACGAGCTGTTCTTTGAAGATGCCCATCTGAAAACCAATTTAAGGTTCCAAGCCTTGTGTGTGCTTAGTAGGTGGTATGTAACTTTACAAAATCACTATATCACTATAATGTTGAGTATATCAGGTGTCATCTGGGTTTTTAGTAGTTTAAAGGAGTCTGTTTGACTCACCTAGACTGTAATAGTGGTCTTTTACAAGAATGTGCTTGGCTTACGTACCCAGCATTAACCAAGCATATATATACACACAGACACACACACACACACACATATATATATACTATGCTCTATTCATGAATATGTTAGTTTATTCATGTCTTTTTTCTCCATCCTAACTGATTCTACTGCTGCTTCTGCATAATGAACACCAGCTGCCTCATTAAGAATAAAAAACGGTCACCTAACACTACACTTCTGTATCAGCGAAGATGACTAATGAGTGTGCACGACATGGAGCTTTGTAAGTGGAAAAGTTGCTGGAGGTCTGGACTGGTCCATGCTGTACTGGTATACCTGTCAAATGTAATGTCATCATTTTAGAGTCGGGTCAAATATCACCAGGTTCTGTCAGCAGGAGACTTATGGCCGAATCTGTTATCTCCAGCTTCTTAGAGATAAGCTGTTCTGTACTGGGAGCCTCTGCAGGTCAGAAACACACATCATATGGATTTATGTGAGAAAGGACATATATGTGCACATACTGTTGAATTACTACTACTTTTCATGACATTAGTGCCCTTCAGGTGACTGCAAAGGGCTGATGTGCAGACTCATGTGCAGATCATTTTCATGCTCCGTCCAGGTGTTTACCTGATAACCACAGGAAAATATATTACACAGTGCACATGTGTGCTTTGCATATTTACTAGTAGAGGCAGTATTGACTTCACAGCCAGTGTGTTTGTTGCATGCGTGTATGTGTCTAAATGTGTGAGCAGGTAGATGCGGGGAGCCTTTACTCTGAGCCTGGACAGTGATGTTGCTGTGGTGATGATCAAAGGAAAAATACTGCAATAGCTGCGAAAGAAGCTGGGCAAGACTGCAGTTCAGAAAGTTGATACAGTTAAACATTAAAACACCACCTCAGAGAAGATGAATGACACACAGATACACGCACAAATGCACAGATACAAATTCAAATAAAGCTGTATAAACAAAAGCGAAATACGCACTTAGCTCTTGTCTCATAGTGACACCTTTCTTTGTGGCTCTTTTTCTCACTATATAACACTTTCCCACTTACACAGTGCAAATGCTGGCTAATTTGAAGATGAAGACAAAGTTAGGGATAATTTGTTTGAAGAAAATCATGCTCGACCGAATCTGATGCTTCGTGCGCAAATCATCTGTGAATCTTTTTACATTAGCCCCTCTCATAGCCAGTGACGTCAGCGGTTCCAACTTTGGGCCCAGCAATTAGTCAGAGCTCTGCTCAAGCCAGCTCTTTTGGCACCGACATCAATGCTTTTTCGCTGAATTGGATGGAGCCATTTCTAGATTAGGCACTGCCACTGGCATGAGTAAATAGATCCTGTAATGTTTTCTTTTTAGTGGTCACAAATTCACTTATTGAGATTATATATTCATACCAACCATTTTCCCATCTTTATGCGCCATACTGCCTTTGTGTTCTTCCTGTGAACCTTTGAACTCATCTGTGTTAGCCCAGCCTGCTTTTTTTCTCTGACTCAGCATCTGCCCAACACCTCCACATCTCTTAGTTACCTCAGCACTTTAACATCTTACATTAGTGGTGGGTGTGTTTGGTCATCAGATTGGCCCGAGTAAGCCAAAGAAAGAGTTGTGGAAGTACATCGCCATCCCTCACCTACTTACTCTCAAGCCCTCATTTCATAGACACCTGTATGAGCATTATTTTTTCATGCTTGCTGCATAAAATATATTACTTAAGAGCAATATACGTCCAGCCTTTTCTTTTCAATTAACCTTTCTCACACTAAATCCATTACAAATATAACTAGATCAGCAGGTTCTATAATACACATTCAATCTTAGGAGTAATGTGTTTGAATTATTAATGAGTTGTTTTGTTGGTATTTCAGATCAGATTACGGGCTCTTAAATGTCTGCCTGGTCCATTCAAGCTTTAGCTTCCTCTACATTAAAATCTGACTAACACACCCTGACTATACAACAGTGATTTTATTTTCAAAGTCTATTAATGTTTTATGTACAAATAAGAAGACTGGCCGGTACCCAAAGAGAAATTTATACAGTAATGTGGACTGCATATATATTTTCAGTCAGGCACTTAAAAAGGGGATTATTGTTCTTAGAAAGAACTGGCAAAGTTGAAATGCTTTATTCTCTAGGCGGCAGGCTGCTATGCATGAGTTGTCTTTTTTCTTGTCCTGAATGTGTGATAAACCTATTCAGTGTGGCGAGGAAGTAAAAATGATGTCTGCATGTCTGTAAACCGTGATGATCGTTGTTCAGGTTGATGTGCAGGTAGAAGCAGTGAAGCAAGGCAATGCCATTGTCACCACAGAAGTGGACCGGTACAATATCGGCTCCATGGTAACGCTGGCCTCCCACACTTCGCTCAGCCTGCATTCAGGGGACTTGCCTGTGCTGCATATGTGCGTGTGAGAGAGAAGGGGGGTATGAGAGCAGAGGTTGCTGATTGACCTATTTTCAGGCTGTTTGTATGAATTGGGATGAAGGGAGAAGTGATGGGGTTTTTAATGATGCCGCAGGGGACTTGTGCATTGCTTCCTCCTCTGATACGACTTCCACTGACATAACTGACATAACTGGGCTACTTGTAAACCCTCTGCATATTATACCCACAGTGAAGACCCAGACCCACTTGTAAGTCCCAGTTCACTTTTTCTCTCTGTGGGTCTTATTTGACTTTGTGCGTGTGTGTGTGTGTGTGTGTGTGTGTGTGTGTGTGTGTGTGTGTGTGTGTGTGTGTGTGTGTGTGTGTGTGTGTGTGTCAGCCCTCATTGTATATGAGGCATGTCTCAAGCTGGTGACTCCAAACCCTTAGGGGTGAGAGTGTTCTTGGTGAAGGTGGAGACAGTCAGCTAATTGGAGGCTAGGAATAGCCAGCAGTAAACTGGTACTCATTCGATTTCAATTCAATTTCATTTCATTTATATAGCAGTAAATCACAACTGTCACCACAAGGTCCTTTATATTATAGGGTAAAGATCTTACAGAATGAGAAACAACCCCCAACAAGGAGACAACCCGCTATGAGAAAGCACTTGGCAACAGTGGGAAGGAAAAACCCCTTTTAAGAGGAAGAAACTGCAGATTCTGGCTCAGGAAGAAGCAGACATCTTCTGAGAGTGGAGGGGGTGAGAAGAGAGAGAGAGCAGGAAGAGAGTCAAGGCAGAGAGAGAGTTTTAAATCAGCTTTTAATAGTTAAATTGAATAGTGATTTATAAACCCAATGAAGAGGAATCTCATGAAGAGTTGAGTGAAGAAGAAATGCTCAGTGCATCATGGGAAGCCACCAGCAGTCTAAGCCTAGTGCAGCAGAACTAAGGGAGGATTCAGGGTTACCTCATCCAGCTCTAACTATAAGCTTTATCAAAAAGGTTTATTAGGACACTATGATACTATGAGGGATTAATATGGTCTACTTTCTAGACATTGACAGTACTCTTGCTGCAGCTTCAGCTGAAGCCTGTATAATGTCGATAGAATCTCATTCTTAGCATCCAGGTAGGACCTTATGCCACCAATTATTTTGTGAACTCACCTTTTTAAGCAAAGCCATCTTGGCTGGGATAACCAGAAGCCAAATGCTTTAAGTGAGGAGTGGATCAGACTGATACTCTCATATTTGTTAGTTAGTGACAGCTCTGCTGATTGACTTCGCTTTTAAAACACCTAGGCTGTTTCCATTTTTATTTACATGGGTGTGTGGGACTCTAGTATATTGTTCAAATCTTATGAGATATTTTTAGAAATATAAATCAAATATATTTATCTAAATCATGTATATCTGTGTGTATGTCCAATAGCTGTTTGGTTTTTTCGGAGTGTTAAAACTTCTGGCCGATAGAACAAAAGGTTGAAAGTGGCCTATAACTTCTTCTTCTTCTCCGTCTCTTTCCCCCTCCTCCTCCTCCTCTGTTTGACCCAAATCCCACCCTCAGTCCCAGTACCCCACAAGCACAGCAAGTTTTTTTTTCATTTAGTTTAATTTCCTCTGCTCTTTTCTATCTTACCGCCCTGCTGCTAGCTGCTACACCTTCGTCTGCTTATCACAGTTATGCACTCACAGACAGACAATGAGCTGCATGCATCCACACACACACACACACACACACACACACGAGCAGAGACATGGACAGAATTACATTAGAATTTCATATTCATTTGAACAGTGCTTTGACGTGGCTCCACTCCTCGCTGCCTCCTTCCGACCTTCCTCAGCTTACTTCCCCAAAAAGTAATGTTGGTTTCTATAGTAACCGCCTGTGTCTATGTTAGAGGGGAGTTTCCTCACGCTGACTGAAAACGATGTTGAGCACGGGGAGCCACGGAAATACACACACTCTCCCTCACTCACATGCTTGCATTCGTAAAACTGTTGATTAGCAATCACCGTGTCCTTCACACTGTTTATTTTTAATGAGCTCAGAACAATCTGTTGATTGGGTGATTCCAACAGGAGTAACACGCAGCATATTACAAATTGAGTATTCACATCAGATGGAATTTTTGTGGCCCTTTGTGTAATGTGAGAAAGGTGAACATGAATGTGTGAAGAGTTCTCTTATTATTTTGCACCTAAGTTCCTTTTAATTGTAGGTTATAGTTATTTTCCTTTTTTGGGATAAATACATGAATACTCTTTTCTTTGTTGCACAGAACTATGACTGTGACTATTTTTGTCTGTGTTGTGTTTTGTTTGTAGCATTCTTCTTGATATGCTCGTCTCTCTGTTGGTGTGCTGCTGTGGTGCTCTCTTACTTTTCAAAGAAATGTAGGTCAGGTGGACTGGAGACTGTAAATTGCCTATTGTTGTGGGTTTTGTGCTTCCCTGCATGGAAAGGTCCCAGATATCTGTGATGTATGGGCATAAACAATGAACAAATTAATGAAGCCCCACGAGCCAGACTGAACTTTGCACCAGCTCGTTCAGACTCATCATTTTCACATTAATGCACTTTGCATAAATTGTTGCTCAAATGCAGAATTGCGATACTTGACTTTATGTAAAACACCAACTGAAATATGCATTAATATACTGCAGAACATTTCTGACAGGGGAAATAAATCATTTTGATCTCTGTGTAACGTATTTGGTAACGACTTGGACAACCATAAAACAACTAAGCGGCATCTGGCGAGTGATTACATATTTACATTTTCTAAGCTTCTCCCTCTTGTTAAGTATTGACAACAGTCCTAGCACATTATTTGTCTCCTCCATTAAGAGCTAGCCTGTGATTGGCCGACACAAAGCAGAAACAGCCTGTGTTTACATCTCTTCTCTGCCGCCTTGTTTTTCTTCCTCCAACTCATTTCTCTCACTCACTCTACTCGTTGCCTTGCCAAATATCTGCACAGATATTCTGCCAATCATATTTTCTTTCTCCACCTTTCTTCTCTCTTTTCCTCCTGGTGTCATGTAGTAAGGATGTAGAGCTGCAGTTAGCAGAGTGTGACCAGAAGGGGGTACAGTTTGACAACCTCCGATCCCTCCCAGTGACTCTGCAAGCTCCACTCCATCTCCCTAAATGTTCTCGCACACAGGGACATTCACAGCTTGCAGACTATTTCAGCTTCATCGTCAGAATAATTAATGCAGGAAATGATCACCGAGACAAGAATGATTAATTTTGAGCTCTGACAACACCGACATGACCGATTGTTGGTGCTGGGCCACCAGGCTTTTAATGCTCACGGCCATCCAGGGATAGCATCCATCACGGTGACCCTCACTCCTGCAGAGATGTGTTCAGTGTGTGTTTTTATGTGGGTGTGAATGCCAGCGTATGTGTGTGTATCATTAAGCATATGTTTACTAATTTAGCAGCCTTGTGACTGTGGAGGTAAGGGGTTACTATTCTGAGATAGTAAAAGATGTTTAGCAGAGCACAACCACCTGAGACCTCTGCAGCTTTCCTGACATGACCTGCCAGGGGCACGAGCTTTCACATTTCATCAGATGGAATTTTTGTAATGTGAGAAAAGTGAACTTGATTATGTGAAGACTCCTCTTATTATTTTGTAATAAAGTTCCCTTTAATTGTAGATGTGACTGTTCCAGGTTTTGGATTGCACAATAGGTTATAGTTATTTTCCTGAGAGGGGTGACATCAAAATTTAGGATAAATACATGAATACGCTTGTCTTTGTTGCACAGTATACTGTGACTGTGACCATTTTTGTCTGTGTTGTGTTTTGTTTGTAGCATTCTTCTTGATATGCTTGTCTCTCTGCCGGTGTGCTGCTGTGGTGCTCTCTTACTTTCCAGACAAATGTAGGTCAGGTGGACTGGAGACGGTAAACTGCCTATTGTTGTGTGTTTTGTGCTTCCCTGCATGGAAAGGTCCCAGATATCTGTGACGTGTGGGCATAAACAATGAACAAATTAATGAAGCCCGATGAGCCTAAATGCGTAAATTGGTGCTCAAATGCAGAATTGCAATACTTGACTTTACATAAAACACTTTAAAATAAGCTGTGTATCATTAAGCATATGTTTACTAATTCATTGACCTTGTGACTGTGGACGTGAGGGGTTACTATTCTGCGATAGTAAAAGATATTTAGCAAAGAACAACAACACCTGAAACTAGCTTTCCTGACATGACCTGGCAGGGGGCTGTGCTTTTACATTTCATCCTCTTTACCACATTTTTACCTTCACATATAAAGATTTTAGCTCTCTCTGTAGCACAGTATGACTAAGGTACTCTTGTTATAAGGTTTAAGGTAAACAGTCCCTATTATAGTGGCAGAACAATCAGGAGTGGGGAAGACTGGATGATAATAAAATCATTTGTCGATATTAAGTGTCCATATGATAATAAATTAAACTGAGAGTGCTTGCAATTGTGTTTTGCACAATTACTACCTCCATTTTGGAATGGATCATTTCTTAATCTTGCTTCTCTCACAGTTTCTCCCAGTTATTCTGCCAAACACAATTAAAACATTCATCTGGAAATAAACAGTTCTTCCATTTTTGAGTTTTAGTCGTGCCAGCTGGTTACTTTCAGCTAACAAAAATAAATAAAATCTTGGGATACATTTTGGACACTGACAAAAAAAATACCCAGAAGTCTGTTTGACATAATTTGTGTGTTGTTGTTGTCTTGTGTCCCAGAGATGCCATCTGGCCTGTGCGCCACGCTTTGTGTCAGCATGTGACAGGACACGACTTGTCACTGTGGGCTCCCAGGGGATGCTGACTAGTGGCTCAAACACTGACTCTCCTCTGCTGGAGGTCGTTGCTGTGGAGGCGTAGGGTCAGCCAGACCTTGTTCATAAGTGTTCAGGTCAGTTAATTAAGTAGGGTATACTAATGATGTGTAATGACTTTGGCCTTGGCAAAGGGAAAACTCAAACAAAGAGACATATGTGTACAGATGAACTGTGTCTCACCAGAGTGGTTTGTGCTTCTGCTACAGCGTGGGAGGGCCCAGTCAGCCCGTCTTTCCTTTGTTATAAGTCACTATTCTGCGATAACCTTGGTCAGTAGAGCTACGCTCACAACACGCACACACCCCCACAGCCTTTCTTGTACGCTCGTTTAATTTCTCCACAGTTTCTGGCTCTGGATTTTTCTTTCTTTCTCAACAGCCTTCTTTCATGTCAATTTTTCATTCTACTGCAGCTCTCATTTTGCCAAATTTAACGCTGAAAAGAGAATTCAAACTGCTCAGATCAATACTATAAAAAGTCATCTGCCATGTCTTTCAGTGATTTTTCTGCCCTTCTCTATCGATCCTCCTGTCCCATCCTCCACTCTGCCTCCCACTCAGAGATGACCTGACGCTGATTACTTCAGATTTTGACAGACGTTTTTGGTGTCCAGACTTTGCAGAACAAAGATTTTCAGCAGGGCCAATAACACCTCCCTTAGTGACTATAATCCCCAATATGTTAATGTTTTCCATCTCTACATCAGTCCAGAAGGAGAATGCATGACACTCTTTAATAAGCAAAAGGGTCAGCAATGGGTATTTAATCAAGCGTTACAGGGCAGACCTATAGCATCTTGGAAGAGGGAAAGTTTGCTACAGGTAGAGAAATTTAATGAGCACAAATGGGTAGAGTTTAGGCTGCTAGTATCTAATCAATGGGCTCATGTCCTCTGTCTTCTGGGTGAAATGGAAGCTTCCACAGTCCCTACTCTTTTAACCTCTGCAGACAAACACGTCATGGTGGTGGTGAGAGGGTTTCAAGCACACATGAAACTAAAGCATGTGAGGAAAAATTACCATGAGCATGCATCTTTTTCCATCCTTTCACTCTTAATGTGTCACTCTTATGCACCATCTTGTAAGAAAGCTTAGTTAGTGTTGCACTTTAGCTCCCCCTACCTTCAATTTTGCATTTTTACAGTCAGCCCTGACAATTCATGGCTTGCTGCTAACAAACTCTTCCCCCGTCATTCATTCCCTGCAGTTGTTTACGGACAGTCACTGTGTCTGTCTCAGGAGGGGTTTGTTACCAGCTGCTCTTGATGGGGCCTCTCTTTGTGGGGTCAGTTCCCTTTCTGTCAGAGCTGCTCTCAGGTGTCCCAGAGGTGCTGCCCGACCTGTTGGCACTCCACCGATCTGTGTTGCTCCCTGTCACTCAGCCTGGGGTTGAGTTTACGGTGATGGGCAGCAAGAACATGCTTTCATCGGTATGTCACGCAAACATCCACAGAATAGATTATTTGAGCCCTTCGTGTACTTACCCACAACTTAGGACATTTATGAAATTCACTGTGGAAAAAAAAAACTAAAGCGTGAGTGAAAAATCAATCAAAACAGAGGGAAGATGAACTGCAGTCTTCTTGACATCATGTAATTTCTTTGACAGACATTCATTATCTGCTTCCATTGTTTCGAGTAAAGACTCATTTTGGAAGCTGAAAGAAGTGGAATTGTTGTGGATGTAACATTTAAATTCCTGCTGTTAAAATTTCAAATATAGGTCAGTGTTCAGTGGATGCCTGAGCTCCAAACAATAGTTAATTATTCTCTCTCATTCATCCATTCATTGATTGCAGTCTGGAGACCGACATAAGTGAGGGGCAGAAATTTCTTTGGTGACACTGAGGTTATATGGTAAGTATCCAAACTCAGCAACCTGGACATTCATTGGAGTTAACCTATGGTGCTCTTTTTCTGCTCCATAGTTTTATTTTTTGAGCTATACTAGAGTGGCTTTGCATGACTCACAGTTCAAAGTAATCCTTATTTGTCTTACACCATGCTTTTGCGCAGAATCTCAGTTTATCCTGTCTGAAATAAGTCAGTCTAGCCTCTCTCTCTCCCTGTTACTGTTAAGAGGTTCTGAGTAAATCAATATTTAGTGTTAAATTTCAGTAGTTCAGAGAAGTTGTTATTAAAACAACTTTTTCAGCCGTGGACAGGTTTGGCTCTTCTTTTTCTATTTATTTTTATGACATGACCACATAGTGACAGCCATACTTTCTCTTGAGTAGATTTCCACAGCTGAATCCACTGAATGTCACCACCTCACCGAGTAGAGTTCAGACCCCGTCTCCACTCCCCCAGTATAATTACACTGAGCAGACATACATCAAAATAGTCAGTGACCTTATGACAGCCTCGTGGTCAGATTCATGGGTTCTCCTGCAGTAAACCAGTAAGCTTATCATTACTGTGCTCAGGTGTGACAGTATGGTAAAACCACAGGCTTTCAGTTACTGGACTTATTTTCCTGGATATGTAGGTTTGGGGCTTTTGTGAGTTGTTTTGCCAGGAAAATGGAAAATAGATGCAGCGATTTATTGAAATGTCGGTTGGGGTCTACGCTCTGGTGAGGTCGATCCATGAATGATGATGTTCTGTTGTGTGTTTTCTTATTCGGGTGCTTCTAATAAATTGGCAGTTTGTTTGGGATCATTGAAGATGCTTTCACAACAGTATTGCATGGTGGATCAGAATTTGCCTGTAGTATCTGACAGATACGCCAAGATTACGACTGATAGGTCTTTGGGAATCACCTTATTGGTGCAGAAATACTATTTTATTCCTTTCAAACGATGTCATCTTTGGCATGTTTCATGTTCATTAGAATAGAATAGAATAATCCTTTAATTGTCCCACAAGGGAAATTTGGTTATTGGGTATTCAACTTGCTGCTAGTAACAACATGCTATTTAAAATTGGTTCTTTGCAAAGCTGTCTGTTTTGTGCAGACACATGACTGGTTAATCCCACAGGTTATGTATCATTTTATGATTGAATGATTCATAGGTTAGTATCAAGTAGCTTATCAAACAAGAAAAGCTAAATAAAAAAGTGAAATAAAAAAGTACTGCACCTTTGTAAAAGCCTACACATTAAATCTAAACCCCTTATATTTGAATAGTGAAAAAGTGGTGGTATAAGGGTACTATATGATTAAAAGTATGAATAAAATATTAAATTAGAATGGTGATAGTGACATTAATATTAAAAAGAGATCATATAGAATACAAATCTTATCCTGTGTTCGTCATTCAATAAACACAAGCCACACCAGAATCTCATTTCCTGTTTACCATAATTTTATTTGTTAGTGTCCAATACAAGCAAGACAATAAAAATGTAACCATAGCAACAACAAAGTTATCAAATCCCTCCGTCTCCTGATTTAATTTTCATATTTATTCAGTGTACAAATCACTGCTGTCACAGAGGCTGTGCACAGGGCCTACGTGCGCGCAAGCGTAAACCACAGGTGAGAGTAACCTGCGGCCACAACCTGCTCCTGCAGTGTCAGCCCTTTCAGAGCAACTGATTTTTCACAACCTGACAAGAATTCATCCCACATGATCATTTGCACAGAAAGCTCGCAAGCACACATAAATGCACAACCACACTGTTCATTGAAATTTAATTAACTTCCTTTTTTTTTTTAAAAAAAAAGCAGAGCAAACAGTGTCCTTCCCTGAATAGACCCTCATTCAGACTGAGGGAACCCTGCACTGATGCCACTGACATCATCGCCTACTTTATAGTGCTGACATCACTGTGGCATTAAAACATAAGACACAAGAAATGTATTAATAATTATTCATGCAGAGTGCCCTTTTTACACAAAACTCTGCAGTCAAGTCAACTTTCTTGAGACGTAGCCACAGTTTGCTTCCTTTTCTAGAGCTGGCCCCCTTGTTTCCAGAGGAACTTTGCATCTAGTGCTGGGCCTCATCTCTGACCACACCTTCCTGTAAATCATTACTTAGTTGATGAAGGGTGTAATGCAAACAAATGCAAGACAAACAGAAACCCCACATGCATCGTGTCATCTTTAAAGGGTTGCCAGCGGACAAAAGCTGTGTTTTTTCCAGATAAAATGGTGAGTTGAAAGATACCTAATGAGATTATTTATCAAATGAAACTTTATTTAAAGTGAACAATGAATCATATAAGCTGTTGGTGGTCTCTCAACAAGGCCAGGCATTTTTCTGCATATTAAGTAGATAGACTCCCTCTTATATTACATGATTTAGCCATTCCCATTCCCTGCATCAGTTCTATGGCAGTGTCACTTGATGTCCATCAAGTTCTTACTCATCAGAATCAGAAGGATGTCGAACCCCATCTGATCAGGTTAGTGCTGTTTCCTCCTGAATGAGCATCCTAAAGAAAGAGGCGAGAGATTGTGGCTCAGACACTGATAGAAATCAACAAGACAGCTTTATTATAAAACACTTAGAGAAGTCTTGGTTATATTATAACCTTATAATCCTCCATAAATATCGACAGCCTATAAAAACGGCCAATCTTGCAGCAAGGTGTATCAACTGACTCCCTAACAAGAAGACATTCACCTAACAGTGAAGCTCATGCTACCATCTGCCTTCACAAAGGCTGAATCACCACCACACTCGTGGTTTTATTGCTCAGAGTTCCTGCTAAGAAGCTCCTGTTACCACAGCAGCGTGGGGTGGCTGTGACGATGACAATATCAGTAAAATTGAACCTTGAACCCCGAGGACATGAAACGCTACACATAAAGGCTAATTTACATACAGGTGACAGGTTGTTAAACGGACCAACAGAAACTGATTTTTCCTCATCGGGCCGGGTGTCGGGCTGAGCGGTGCAATCAGCTGATGCGATCAGCGCTATTTTATGCAATAAAATAATTTCCCTCTTCCCAAGCACATCCAGGCCACTACATACACACCACAAATATAACTATGTTTCTTAGCGAAGCACGACCAGGAATCCCATCACGTCTGCAGGGAAAATAGGTCAACGTGTGCAAAAGGAAGGAAAAGAAGAAGAAAAAAAAAGTAGTCGAGGCTCAGAGGAAGAGATGCCATACTTTTTGGAGATCTTTTGTATTTTCCTCACGTCATCTCACTGACTGGATTACTTCAGTTTAGAAGTGAGGAAATGTAAGTGAAGGAAACTATAAGGTGGAGATTTTTTCCCTGCGTACATGCTGATGAATGTTGGGATTTCCAGTTGCATTTGTTAAGAAATAGTTATGTTTTTGGTGTGACGCACATGTAGTGACTTGTGTAGAGTAATATTATAAACTGCTTGGCTGTGTTGGGAAAAGAAAATATTTTATTGCACAAAAAAAAGTGCTGATCGCATCATGCAAACATCTGCTTTGCTTGACTGCACAGCTCGGTACACCCGGCCTGATGAGGAAAAGCTGGAAATGCTGAACTCCAACTTGTCGGCCTGGTGACTCAAACAGGCTCTCCTCCAATCGCTCCTCATTTATACAGTGCTTTACAAACCCAAATATTACAGGTAACAGCTGGATTTTCCCCATTTCATTTCATGTCCTCTTTAAAGGAGACCTATCACCTTAAATCTATACTGGGCCTACCTGTTAATCTGAAAAAAATAAAATAAAATGTGTGTAAATGAAACGTTGTGCTTGCAGCCGATTGTGTAGGAATAGATCAGTGATGATGAATTCCTCTCACAACCACAAGAGTTACTGTATGCCTTAGTTGACACCCTGTTCATGAAGAAAACAATGAAAGGGCAACACAAAGGCAAATGTGAAAGAGTAACTGAGCGTGTGTACAGTCAAGTTCGACCACTCATCTCCGGCCTCTGGGGATTTAGGGAAAAGCTTCTGCCTTGGGTCATTAAAATATAATTCAGTTTTATTTACGTAGTGCCAATCCAGAGCAACCGTCACCCCAGAGGGGAGACAAATCTAGATTACATCAGGAAGAACACCACCCAACACAACTCTGCCGAAACAAACATGGGGGCAGCTAAAAGTAGCTTCTGTCTAAATTTGCATCAAATGCAAAAAATATTAGATTTAGACAAAAACTCCTGAAAATGTTTTTAAAAACAAGCTTTTAAAAGTTGTTTCCCCTCTCTATCGTTGCCATTAGAGAATCCTCCAAAAGAATCCCAAATTTAAATCTTTAAGCACCACCCCCCTCTCGCCATTTGTGTAGTTCTACACATATAGTTGAGATTTCTGGTTTCCCTGTACCTTCTGTCAGGCGAGCTTTCCCTCCTGTCGGCTGGCACAGGACCGTGGAGCAGCCGACACACAGAACTACAGTCTGAGCATGACTGAAGACTGTGGTGATCTTGTAGCACCCTGCAAACAGCACACAAACCAGTTAAACAACAACAACAACAAGATGATGATGTCAGGAGTACTCCTGATGACTGGTGTGTCGTTGCAGCCGTTTGTGTAGAAGAGTCACTTGAAGCTCATGCCACAAACGGCCACAACCGTCACTGTATGCCTTACTTGACACCCCAATCACTAACGAAGCAATGAAAGGGCAACACATAAAGGCAAGTGTAGCACAGGAGTGGAAGAAGTGCTCAAAGGTTTTCCAAAACATTAAATTACCCAAATAAATACTTCTCCTGCACCATGACTTACAAATGGGAAATACACCACTTTGATTTAAAACTGTAATTAGCTGCAGAACTCAAGCAAATGTGCTTATTGTTAGTGGACATGTTTCCATTTAAATCTTAAGTACAACTCATAAGTAAACTGACCTGGACACTTGACATCCATAAAATAGGAGTTAGGACTCTGAACAAGACGCTTTTTCTTGTGTCGTCTCTTTTCCTGCTCGGGGGTTGGGTGCAAAAGATCCTTCGCGAGCTGGGGGAGGAAAGCAACATTTTTTTTTTCATTTTATTTTATTTTAAACACGAGCTTTGAAAATAAATAAATAAATAATTAATAAAAAAATTAACCGGAAGGTGCTTTAACATGTAATTAAACTGCTGCGGTTGTAGGCCTCAGTTACAGCGAGGCAAAGGTCGAGACCTCGATACACTTCTCGGATAAGGAAACTGGAAAGTGTTAAAATGAAATTATCGGAATACTCTTGAAGCAATCGCAGCGATGCCGTTAAAAAAAAAAGCAATCAGATGAAACATCGTTAAGAGTTTAATTAACCCCCACAACACCCAACATATGTCACAGGTAATCAGACGAGCACGACACCCAGTTATCAGACTGCTGACTAACATTAATGCGCGACATTAACCAGCTTCCTCCCCAATAAAGACATTAAATACACTCAATGCTGAGACTTAAAGCGATACCGTGTGCTGTCAGCGAGCCTCGTGGGTTGCTCGTTGAGCACGTGTTTCGCCATATTGCGCTCGTTCACATCTTTACGTTTACATTAAAGGAAAAAAAACTGCTGACGGATTTTTTTTAAACGCACTTTTTAAGCTGTAAAATATTTTAACCGCGTTATAAAAGCACGCTTTATCGACTGAGGCAAGTTAGTAGGTACAAAGACGCTTTTGTTACTTACAGGCATGTCTGCGTGTTTGGACTCTCACCGGAAAAAGACCCGCTGTCCACGTACCGGAAACTGCTGACTGACTGGGAGGAAGACCTGGAGGAAGAAAAAATAAAAATACTCGTCGGTGTTTACGTGAAATTATTCGTTAGATAACATCAAATGAATGCTTGAAAATAACTTAATCGTGTAAATACACCGTGAATACAATTTTCATGTTTTTCTGTCGCATTTGATTAAATCTTCTAACTGTATAGCGTTTTCTTGACAAAGCAGACGATTATCCTGTAATTTAAATACTTTTTTCAACAATTAGAATTGTTGAAAAGTAGGTCAGACCCCTCATCATCTACACGTGAAACACGCGAGCTTAAATCCTTAAGTGTGTCCGTCTGAATATGCTCAAGTTAACAATTTTTGTTATAAGTCAGGGGAGCAAGGACTGGGCTATCAAATGCCCCAAATCGACCATCTGCACGATTTTTCAAAGTGTCGTTATAAAGAAGTCTTTAAAAACATGTTTGTTTGTTTGTTTTTCACTCAGTAAAATAAATTCAATGTAATGATGTCAGCATCCACTAGGAGTGGAAAATAAAGGACAGTAAAAATATAATTTGTTATGTTCCAAAATACTTTACATGTAAAAAGTGTGCCTCTGTGAACCCGCTGTGATCTGTAGGGTTGGATGGTAACACACAAACAGAGATATTAGATAAATAAATCTAAGTTGGCTTTAGTGGTCCGGCCTGTATGAACTAAAATGACCTCCGGTCTAGAGACATAAACACCCGAGAAAGTCAGAGGGGAACTGTTGTTACCTGCAGGTGACACCTGGGGAAAGTTACAGTGTGCTTCTCTTCCTGTAGGTGGTGCAGGTTAGACTGGAGCTACAAAAGCACTGAGCAGAATTAAGAAAGTGTCATTTTACATATATTCTTCTGTCGAGGCCAACTTTCATGCTTGGTGGTCACATTTTAAACGATGACTCTGATATCCAACAGTCTCTTTCTTGCAGGGATGTAGAACATTAGTTGTTATTTGATTAAGCTTCATAAACAATGTTAGCTTTGTATTGCTTTGTCTTATTAAGGGTACAAAGTATTCACTTAAAACGTACTCCAAGTAAAGGCCCTGCATTATGTTACTTAAGTAAAGGTTTAAGTAAAAGTACTCTTCAGTGAGGGAGAATTACATGAATGCAGAAGGACTTTAAGCAGCATTTTACTGTTTTTGAATATTTTTTACTTCAACCTCAATTCCTGATTATTTCCTTTAATAATCAAATGACTGAGAAGGAATCAAAGTTGAGCAATGCTGTTAGAGTTATCCAAGAGCATTTCTCAACAAGAAAACCCTATGATTATAGATTATAGATTTATTAATATCATTTTATTTCATGGAGGATGTAAGGAAAGAGCACATGTTGTTTAAACCAACTTTTTCACTTGTATCGGTCCATACACACGTGTTTACTGATCAAATGGTGCCACCTAGTGTCCGTGCTGAGTGAGTGCCTGCGAACTGTGAACCGTTCACTCCCATAAAGCTCTCCCACACGTAGCTGCTGTGGGATTGGGGCCGACAGCAAGTTCCGTTTTCTTTTTTTTTTAAGTGGTATTTCTGCAGACTGGATAAACTTGTTTCCACCCCGATATGCTTGTAAACGGGATAATAACGACTCTCTAATACATGAGGGCTGATCTGAAAGAGTCTGTACAACTTTATCCTGCGCAGTCCAAACACAACACGGAGGAGGATCGGAATTTACCGGTGACAAGTCTGAGAGTGAAAAGAGGAAAAAGAAGAGGATCCACTCGCAGGAGATTGCTTATTTTAAGTCACAAGGAAAAGAAATCTAGATTTAACGCGTTTGGTGGTGGATGAGAAGATCTCCGGTGAAGAGACAGACCAAACTTTCCCCGCTCCTGCTTTGACTTCTGCTTGAAGAACAACTTCGACCATGGCGAAAAAGTATGATTTCCTTTTCAAACTGTTACTCATCGGGGACAGCGGAGTGGGAAAAACGTGTCTGATCATTCGTTTTGCTGAGGACAATTTCAACTCTACGTACATTTCCACCATCGGTACGTTTAATGTTTGAATTACAGTCTGCGACATTTCTGCTTCAGCTTATGATTGGCTTCTGTGAAACTTGGGATATGAGCAAGACAAATGTTTGCTGACATTTCAAGCTCCGTTTTGCCTCTGTTTACTGTAAGAGCTGGTTTCCCGGACTGCTTTCATGTCCCAACTAGTCTGCGCTCTCTTATTTTCTTTTTCTTTATTTAGTCTCTCTCTCCTTTTTTTTCTTTTCTCCCTGCTGAATGTGTGTGCTCTCTCTTCCCTGACCCTCTCCCCCATCTCTCCCTCAGATCTCATTCCTCTCATTTGGCTCACAGAGGGTCCACCCACCCTCATTCCTATCTCTTTTACCATCTCTACGTTCCCAGAAGAATGGCTGGCTTTCTGGCATGCACAGTTTTGCACAGTCAACCCCCTCTTCTGCCCCGCACTGTCTATGTGTCTGTCAGCTTGTCCATCCAGCAGAAAAACACAAAAACACAGCAGTCTGTAGCAGTTTGCAGGTCTGTATGTCTGATCTTTATGTCTGCTTGTGGATGGCAACACCCTGGGGGGTAGGGGGTGTATGTTCAGTGTCGCCACCTTAGTGAGGGTGACTCATATCAACTGCAATGTATGAGTTTTTGTCTCCAATAGGGGTATTTAATGCAGTCTTTGCCCCCCCCCCCCCCCCCCCCCTTGTTGTCTCCCAGGAATCGACTTTAAAGTAAAAACCATTGAAGTGGATGGAAAGAAAGTGAAACTGCAAGTCTGGTAAGAAGTGGCATGTGGTTGTTTGTCTGCAAACGGTTTGTGATATGGTGAGGCAGATAAACCCTGATTTGTTGAGTTATCTTTCTCTGCCCTCTGACTGCCTCCGGCTCGTTTTCCTGAGAGGAAGGAGGAACCTCCCTCTTCTTGTCCAAATCAGGATTTTATGACAGGGTTCATGTCCAAGTCCATCACACACGGCCACCACAGAGAGCTACTCCATGTCATTTAAGGGTGCTGCTAGAGAAGATATAGCAGCGTCAAATACCAGCACGACAAAAACACGTTTATTTTTTGTTGGTTTTTTGGTCAGATTTGGCCTGTTTTGATTCCTTCTTTCACATCAATATAAAGGAAGTATTTGAAATACAAACGTAAATGTGTTTAATCTTGCTATAAATTCCTCTTAATGCATGCAGGTAATCTGTCTACAATTACAGCAAAGAAACGTATGGATTTTTACAAAACAGTTTCTCAAAAATGATTTTTTTCCCCTCATTTTAGAGCCTAAACTCTCCTTTTCAGCAGCACCTACAGACACCAATCATTGCTGAGCGATTCTCTTTATTCTGCTGTTTTTCTTCTTGTTTTAAAGAGAGGTTTGCTCATATATAATTCAGAACCAAATTTATAGAAGTTTTTTTCTGAAGACACGGTGAAAATAAACCTTTTATGACTGTTGACAGATCTTTCTGATTTATGGAGTACAAAAAATGAGAGATCCAAAATCCCCTCTATAAAAACCGTCGGCTCTGGGATGCCAGCAAAACACAAACAAGAACTTTGATCCTGGCTTCATCGAATGTTTACATTTCTCACCTGTAAAAGTTTGCAAAAAAGTTTAAATTTATACATTTTGATATTAACACATAGTTTCAGAAAACCTGTGATGCAAAAAAAAAAAATTCTTAGTGGAAGTATTTTAGTGGGAAAATGTATCTGTTAGTGCAAACTTACCCTGTAGCTTGTAGCCTGTAGTGTCTCACCTCAAATGAATCTTTCTGCATTCTGCTATACTCCAGGTTTTTTTCATATGATAGAAGTATTTTAAAGACCTTGCAGCACCTTTTTGATTCTAAGTGTGTGCTTTTTCTAGGGACACAGCAGGGCAGGAGAGATTCAAGACCATTACAACAGCCTACTACAGAGGAGCCATGGTGAGCGCAGTATGCCTCCAGGACAATCAGGCCTGGATAATCAGGCTGACATCACTGCCTCTTTGTGCTCAGTCTGCACCTTTGACTGACTCTCTCTCCTGTCTGTTCTCTGTTCATCAGGGCATCATCCTGGTGTACGACATCACTGACGAGAAGTCCTTTGAAAACATTCAGAACTGGATGAAGAGCATCAGAGAAGTAAGCCGGTTTTCTATTAGCCGTGACAAAGATAACTAGGAAAGACCAAGACTGCAAAGCTAATGAGTTTATCTGGTCAGTTCATTTAAATCAAAGAAGCAAAATTCCTGTATCTTCTACTGAGGAAACAGTAATCTCTACACCATTATGTATGTGGATTGTTCTCAGGATAACCTTTCTTGTTCATAAACCAGCATAAAACTATCCAGCATGGCCTCTTGTGCTCACTTTGTTAATGATGTTTTTCAACCAAAGTAAAACTTTTAGTTGATTAAGGACTGAAGAGGTTTTCTACTCACATGTTGGCTAGGTGTCACGCTGTGTGGGAGACCTCAGATAAATGTAAAACTTTCTAAAGTCCTGGCTAGCAGCTAGGAGCCACGCTAACAAGGGCATAACATGAAAGGAAAGTTACCGCTGTTGTCTCACAGCAAGAAGGTGCTTTGAACCTCCTGGTCGACTGGGACCTTTCTGTGTGGAGTTTACATCTTCTCCCTGTGGCTCCAGCTTTCTCCCACAGTCCACAGATTTCTGGTCCTTTGAAATAAGGTTGACCGATGGTTGTTAATTGGACATAGGTGTAGATTTGACCAAGCATGTGTATATGTGTTTTTGTTAGCCCCATGCTGGACCTCTGCCCACCCAGTGGCAGCTGGGGATAGGCACCGCACCCGGGAACTCTTAGTTGGATTTTTAATGTTGCTCAGATATTCAAGAAAAACTAAAGATAATGCAGGAAGCAAGATTATTAAAACTGAACTAAAACTAGATGTTAAAAAAATCAATTAACTAAAGTAAAATAAAAACTAGACTTTTGAAACAAGCTAAAGCTAACAAATGATTTTGTGAACTTGTGTTACTTTGGTTAAAAAAAGATATAAAAACTTGCCTTGAGAGATGTGTTTATTGACACTGGCATATGCCCTCCACACACAGGAATAATAACAAAGACTAAAAGTAAAACTGAAATGAATAGAAACTTTTCCATAAATAAAAAATGAACTGAAATGGGCAAACCGACTGAAACTAAACTGATTTAGAAGCAAAAACTCAAAATGAAATAAAAATAAAACCTAATGAGACTAATTACAAAACTATAAGAAGCTTTTTCAATAAGTGAATTCTGCCCATTTTAATATTCCAATTAAACAGACAATATGCAAACACGTGGTGTTCAATATCTTTACATCAAGTAAAATTAAGAACATATTATAGCTATAAATGCGTAACCAGTGTCATTGTTTACAGATATACATGGCACTTGCTTACCTTCTTCATTTTCTTTTTGTTTTTTTTAAACACTTTCATGTAAGCATTACAACTGAGCTGAACTGAAAATCGCTTTTATAGCTGTTTTCAGTCTGTTCACAGCTGTTAAACATATGAATGATTCAGTCACATTTTCATAAAGCAACTGTTATGATTTCATGTATTTGTGGCCCGCAAGTTGTCAGCGACTCTGAGAGATTTGTTTTGCTTGTTTTGCCTGTAAACAAACTGTAGACGGCAGCACTGACGAACTGCGGAAAGATGGCAATGGAGCATTTCAGGGAAATGGTCTTGGTTTAAAGGGAGAAACCGCTCTGCTGACAAACAGCTGCTATTAGTGTCTCTGTTGAGGTTTTTGCTCTCTGTGCTCTCTTTCACTTTGTTGAAGTCATTTTGATCAGTTAATCACATTCCCTCTTTCCCAGAATGCATCAGCTGGGGTCAGTCGGATGTTACTAGGTAATAAGTGTGACATTGAGACAAAGCGGAAAGTTTCCAAGGAGACAGGAGAAAAGGTAAGATGTCGCTTGCGTTTTTTTTACTTGTAATGAAACAGCAGAGGTGTAGGTTTACTTTGATGGTAGTTAAACTATCATCCAGGGTAAGATACACATGAGTAGATGGATTCAAAATTAATCATTTGTGGGGCTACTTTGCAAAGATTTCATTTTGAGAAAGAATATTGCATGGATTCCTCCCTGTTAAACTTTAGCGGACAGGAATGCTTGGGAAATGGTCAAAGTTGCTAAATTTACTCGAGATAAAACCCAGGAAGTGATTATTACCCATATCCTGTCCTCCTGTAACCATCTCTGTTCCTAATGTTAACAGCTGGCCAAAGATCACGGCATCAGGTTCTTTGAGACCAGTGCGAAGTCCAGCATTAATGTCGAGGAGGTGAGCAGTTTCTCCATACATTGAGCTTGTTTTATTATAGCTCTTTTGTTAATGTTTGTTGTGTGTTAATATGCAACAGACCTATATTTTCTCTCTTTCTGTGTTTCAATCTATCTGTCCTGCAGTCTTTTCTGGCTTTGGCACGAGACATACTACAACAATCCAGCAAGAAGCCAGTAAGCCAAAACACAAGATCAGTAATGCAGCGCTATAAAGAGTAATTTTGCATGCTCTACATACTGTATGACGGTAACGTAATTTTTTCGTCTGTTTGTTTGTCAGGGCCCCAGAGGTCAACAGGTGAAAATCACCAGCAGCACAGAGAAAAAATCCTCCAAGTGCGTTCTTCTCTAGACATGATTTCACTAGTGTATGGAAGAAAGAACATAGAAACTTAGGAGCGCCTGTGTTGACAAGGAAAAATGTGGCAGGGTTTGCAAATATCAACGACAGAGAGGTGCTAAAGCTCTGTTAAACTACACTATACTCCCTTTATAAGTTCTTCCACAAGAATTCTGCTGTCTCCAAAATAATATATGGATAAAGCAGCCCCAGTTTTTCAGACTGAACATATCCTTTATGTGACATCTACTGCGATAAACATGATTCCACAAAAAGTTGGAGTCTGACTCCGAGACCTTTAAAAAAAAAAAAAAAAAGGTCCCCACCATGGCACACATTGCTGTCACTGACCGTATATCTTTCTCGCTTACGTTATCGTTCCTACAACAGCACACCAGCACTTAAAAGAACTGCAGCTGTCTCTTAATGCTACCATTTCATTCATTTCTAATGTGTGAGCATGTGCAGGAGTAGCTTTATGGAGCTCAGTTGGCCGTAAAACACTAATGTGGTCTGTTTTGATTCACTTGATGGACACAGGGTTTTATTTAGAGTTCAAGTGGTCATAAGCATCTGAGAAATTGAGGTTTAAATACTACTGGGGAATTCTAATTTATTAAAGAGGACCTATTATGCAAATTTCCAAATTCATATTTTTTAGTCTTGGTCTCTGCTAAAGTAGCTTTACATGATTCACACCTTTTTTTAAATGTGTGACCTTTGTGCAGACCTTCCCTTTAAGCCCACATAAGGAATATGTGGGCTCTGACATGTATAAAACTGAGTTTTTGGCTCACATGAATTGCTTGCAAAAACAGTGACCTCATTATTATAAGTTTTGGCATTAGCACAGTGGCATATGCATAACAAAAAGGAAAAGCATGATAGGTCTGCTTTAAGTTATAAATGATAAAATGACCAGAATTGTTAGAGCGAAGGTAAAAACATGACGTACACATTAATGATGAAACAAGTTGGTCGCTGGACTTGAATGTGAAACAAGTTCTGTGTAAAACAACGCCTTGTTTTAATAGATGAATGGATTGAGAATGTGGATATAGATATTAGATATGGACAGTGATAAGTGCAATATGAGAAGATGAGTGGAGAGATGGGAAAAAAAAGATGGATTAAGCAAGTGAATGGGCAGGATGTAAAAGCCTAGGAAGCAGCAGCGTGCTCATGTGTCCCTCATAGCGAATTGATTTAGTGGGTCTTGCCTTTTATCTGAAGTGCCTGGGAAAGCTCTTACTAAACGCTACCACATATTAGCGACATCTGACATGGCAGCCTCTCTGTTCAGGCAGTTTGATGATCGTTCAAAATAACCGATTGCAGGTCTTCATCTGATTCTGACAGATCTTTTTTTTCTCTACACACACGCTCTAAATTTCTGTTTTCTTTTGTAATTTCCTCCACATTGTTAGTTTTCTTACACCTGCCAGATTGTATGCAAGACCTGACGCTTGATGAATAAAATTGCAAAACTATAAATATATTGTTTGTTGTATTTTTTTAAGTTCCTGTTGGTACAGTGACGCAATAGTTTTTCTTTCCTGGTTTAGCATTGTCATAAATGTTATTCTCTGTATTCACATTTGCCTTAAGGGGCTTTACAGTTTGTACAGCATCCAACATCCTCTATCTTTAGATTCTCAATCTCGATAAGGGAAAAGCTCCCCTCAGAATCCATTTAAAGGGGAAAAAATGAAGGAAACCTCAGGAACAGAGCAGTGATCCCAGATATGTGAAATAGTGAAATGACAGCTGCACAATTTCAATACTGAAAATCATAATGTTATCAATTAGGAAAAATATGGATACAGTGTTGTATTGTGAAAGACTTAGCTAGGCAGAACATCTTTTTTTTCTTTAATTAAATACCTTAAATGACATCAATTAAGCGATGTTAAACTCTGTGTCCTAGTCCATAGACTTCATAGAAAAGAGGGACATAGGTTATAAAACTGTGTTGTGGGGTTTTTTGTTTTGTTTTGAAAATTCTTCAGTGTGAAAGCAATTTCATGATATTCAACAAGTAAGTGGTGGCTTTAATTTTTCAAAAGCACATTTTAAAGCATTCTTTAAAATTGGGGGACTTCATTTATTTATTTATTTTAGGGGTTTTTGGGGGGGGGGGGCACTGTCTGACATACCTGAGTGGGGGGGCTTTTATTTTGGAAATTTCAAATGCATTTAAGCCATAGTGAGTATAAAAGATGCACATAGCTACCATAACATCACCCACCGGTTTGTGAAGCCTTGAGATTTGCTATCACCATCTTGGTTTCCAAAAGAAAAAGAAAAATGATGTGATGTGATGACTGACTGTGAAACTGTGCTCATTGGCTAAGGACTTGAGATTAAGAAATTGTTTGCCAATGAGCTGTGGTTTCACACCACAGATTTATTTTGAGACATAATATGACAACGATTTACAAAATACACTCATTAAAAATTATTATTATTCAATACGACCCCACATGAGTGGCCAAGCCTTTAAACTCAGCAGGAAACTGTTGGCAGAGTTCAAGTTAGAAAGCAGTTTTGTGACTTCTATAGAACTGGAAGTGTTTTTGAAAGTTATCACCTTCTCAGAGTATTCAACACTTCCACATGGGCTTTGTTTTTCCGACCTGGAAGATATATCCATCTTTTATTTTGTCTGTGGTTAAAGCATACTGGACATTCCACACACACAAAAATTAGGGCTTTTACTGTGAAAATCTATCATCCAAGTATAATGGTAACGTCCTGTAAGTCCCGTAGTATTTATTTTGAGAATCTGACACCGAGATCTGTTAGTCACTATGAGGGTCTTTGAACGAACAAGAAACATTACATATGATAGACACATCGCTGGTTGTTTTAGACGAGCCACCTACAGGACACACATTCTCACTACAAAGAATCTCTGCCACCGTCTATTTCTCTTTCTTTCTTTTTTAACTCTCCTGCCAACAGCAACTGCTTCGGGTTTTTGTGTGTGTTGTCGTTGTTGTTTTAATCGTCGCTGCAGCAGTAAAAGCTGGATCCTGTCGCTAGGCAACCACCCCTCCTTCCCAGCATCAGCACCAGGACTGTGTTAACGCTCTCTGCCGCATCACCGAGTTGGCTGCACGTTCTGCGTGCCTTGTCATCACGTATAGGGCAGGTTGTGGTTTGCAAACACGATCCGTTCCTCTGCCAGAGTCACAGCTCGGCTTGGAAACAGAGGAAGAGATGCGAGGGCAGCAGAGGGGAGGGGCGAGCAAACACGATAATGAAAGATAAACTTAAGTTGCTGTGCTATGAGGGGGCACGGGAAGGCTAAGCGGCTGTATTGGTGTGATGTCTGGTGAAAGGCTGTGAGGTAAACGTCGGTGGTACATACACACATTCACAAACACACGGGCTGAACGGGATGCCCGCGTGACTGCAGGGAGGAAAGAGGCGGCGGAGGAGGAAGAACAAGAGGAGGAGGGGAGTCTAGGTGCTTGTGTGGACCGCCGCAAAAACCTCCGAGGTGGAGTTAACAAAGATAGATAGTCTGCTGGTAAATATTCCAGCCTGGCTGCTATTTTGGTGCAGTTTGAAAATCGATGGAACATTTATTTCCTGTTCATGCCGGGATAGCTAATTAGTCTTAGGGTGATCTTAGGGTTTTGATCTCCTCGCCGTCTTTTTTTCTCTTCCGTGACAGGATAAGGAGCTGATAAAAAGGTCGCGGGAGGGGAGCGCACATGTTCAGATGATGTTCCTCAAGACTGGACGCACGGACTGACCCCCACATGCCGCCTCTGCTGGGAGTAAAACTACAAGCGAACAGCTGCTATCTCTGAGATGCTTTAGAATTTGCGGCCTGCTCGGGTCTCCAGTTACCGCAATGCCACGGGCTAGAGGAGGGAGAGAGGGACGAGAGGAGGTGGAGAGGAGGAAGCAGCAAAAAGCAAATGAGTAATAATAGCAATAATGTGAAGATTTAAAAGGAAAACGAATTGCCCAGTTTGCCTGTTAGCGTTATAATCAAAGAATGGCTGGGCAGCAGAATGGCGTAGACTGTACTATATAAGCTACATTGGCTTCTGAACTGAGTGGGGTGAAAGAGACGCTGTGTGGACTTAAAAGTATAAAAGCTGAAACATCAGATGAGGTGAGTATGGTGCCTGCGACTGTGTGGTAGCAGCTCATTTTTTCAACTTTCTGCTGACAAAGTTATTGGACTCACTGGCTGGACTACAGTGTGCACCATGGGACATTGCGCAGAACCTGCCAGTGGAGAATTTGGTGCATAACTGTGACAGAGCAGAGCTCTGAAGCCAGCATTTATGTCTCTCTCTCTCCTGCTCTCCTGTGCTTCTGCCCACACAACTTGTCTTATGAACCCGCTGTAAGCGTAAACCCTTTCCCTGCCTCCTCCACAAGCCAAACATGCCTTCACCTTCAGACTCTAGCAGCGTGGCTTCAGCCTCTGGGTCCCGGGGTTGGTCAGACAGCCGCAGGGGCATGTCTGGCCGGGGGCCTGGTGGAGCCCGACTGCTCCTTTACCTGGGGCTCTGCCACCTGGGCTTGGGAGCAATGGTCCTGGCCTTCTCTTTCACCAGCATGGCCTTCACCACCACTCCCCGCGTAAGGCAGTCCTGTCCATTCTGGGCTGGTTTCTTTGTAAGTGTAACTCGTACTGAAAACAAACAACAGTATGTTACAGCAGATATACTAAAGGAGGTATTTCATGGTGCACATGCTTTTTGTTTCCAGGTGGTGGCATCGGGGATTGTTGGAATAATCTCATGGAGGAGACCTCTGACGCTGGTGGTATGTGTAGCACATTGCATCAAATCTTTCTGAGAATTTCAAACTTTTCATCCTTTTTGGCATAAAAGTGGGAGTTTAAAATGTGCATTCTTACATAACTGATAATTGAGGGTCTTTGTACTGGGGTGTTTTGTCACTATGTGGTTTAAACAATTCTATATCTGCATGAAAAAATCTATCATATTTTATATTTTGATTACACTGTGCACATGAAGTAAAACACTTAGCAGGCTTAAGATTTCAGTGCATTCAGGACAGAAAACAGGACCAGGATCTAAAACAGGCACTTTCATTGAACATGTTCTTTACTCTGGTTGAAAGCATCTTGAACCATGAGATATCCTGCTGTGGTCTTTGGTTGAATGCCACACTCTAACTCAAACGTCATCTCTGTGTATCTCCACAGGTGTCACTGTTTATGCTGCTGTCTGCAGTGTGTGTGATACTCAGTCTAGCTGGCTCAATGCTGTCCTGTCAGAATGCACAGATGGTCAAGTCCATGCTCACCTGCCAGGTACAGTGAGCAATATTATGCAAGCTTCGTCTTCTACCTTCATGCTTAGATGCATGGAAAACGTGACAGGAATAGCTGCAAATATCCACTTTTGGTCTACCGATTAGTGCTTTACACCAATCCAATGTGTTTAGGTGGAAAATGGTCTGTGTGTGTGCTGTGCACGCACAGACCCCTGCTCCACAGATGAGGAAAAGCTGGTCCTCAACCAGGATAATGGGTGCCACTCAGTCAGAAAACAGCTGAAGGTAGGTAGAATATTTTTTGACCACACTGGAAATCCATTTTCCACATAAAAGATTACATAAACCAAGATTTTGTTTTCTTTTGAATGCATCGTCTATACAGGACCTTTTGTTCAGTGCGTGTGGTCTCAGCATTCTCTCCACCATCATTTGTACCCTGTCCACCGTGACCTGCAGTATCCACATATTCTCCCTGGACCTCCTGCACCTGGTAGGAACAGATTCAGCACATTTTACATTTAAAATGTGGACCCTGCAAATGTGCTGGACTGCTGCCTTAAGAGATTAGAAAATATATAGTGCTGTGAAGAAGCATTTGCTCCCTTCCTGATTTCTTTTCTTGCATATTTGTCACACTTACCTGTTTCTGATTTTGAAAAATGTTTAAACATTTAGATAAAGATAACTCAAACAAATACAAAATTCAGTTTTTAAATGATTTATTAAGGGAATAAAACGTCCAAACCCACCTGGCCCTCTATGAAAAAGTAATTGCCTGAAACCTGATAACTGGTTGTGCCACCATTGGCAGCAAGAACCGCAATCAACAGTTTGCAGTAATAGGCAATGAGTTTTTCAAACTCGCCATCAGACCCAACTGTTCTTTGCAGAAATGTTTTAATTCACCCACACTGGAGGTTTTTCCAGCATGCACAGCCTGTTTAAGATAAGTCCTGTTTAAGTCTGGACTTTGACTAGGCAACTCCAAAACCTTAATTTTGTCATTTTTAGCCATTCAAAGATGGACATTAAGGTGTGTTTTGGATCATTGTGCTCCTGCATAAGCCAAGTGTGATTGAGTTTCAGGGCATGAAATGATGGTTGGACATTGTCCTTCAGGATTTTCTGATAGAGAGCAGAGTTCATGGTTCATTCAGCTAAGGCAAGTCGTCCAAATACTGCAGCAAATTTTTCACGTAGGGCAGGTAGGTTTGCATATTTTTTTCCCTTAATAACAGAATTCGTCCTTTAAAAACTGCATTTTGTATTTACTCAGGTTATCTTTGTCTAATTTTAAAATTTGTTTGCTGATCTGAAACATGTAAGTGTGACAAATATGCCAAAAAATAAGAGATCAGAAAGATAGAAGATACTTTTTCACAACACTGTATCTTTTAAAGATGTACCCAATTTTTTATTCCTGTCCAGCTGGCCCCACATCGCTCTCGGTCTGTCAACCCAGAATGCACCACTCCTCAGGATGCCTTCCTGACCAACATCATGGACTTTGAGGAGTTTGTTCCACCCATCCCTCCACCCCCCTATTATCCTCCTGAGTACACCTGCAGCTCTGAGACAGATGCTCAGAGGTACTAAACATGCACTTAAAATGCATCAATATCACTTGTGTTCGACGTTTAGTAGCCATTCACTTACATGATTAGGCTACATTTTGTAAAACCAAATGATTGATATTTTTGAATTCACATTTAGCATCACCTATAATGGCTCCATGGAGAGCCCCGTTCCCCTCTACCCCACTGACTGCCCTCCTCCTTATGAAGCTGTGATGGGACAGAGAGCTGCCAGTCAGGTAAGTATGTGTGTACTTGTATGTGTTTGTGTGATGGACTTAGTGAGAAGCTGATCTTTGTCTTTTGTGACTATCAAGGCCACAGTGTTTGACCCCCACGGCACTGAGCTGTCTGGAGAGAGAGGAACTTCCACCGCCTTCAGTGGAGAAGGTTAGCTAATGGAATATATGTTTTATGGAGCCATTTGCATTTGGAATATTAAAAAACAACTATTATTAAAAAATTATTAGAAAAAGTTACTAAAAATCAACACAATTATCATTTTAAAAACTAGTTCCAAACTTGAAGGGGTACTTCACTCCCAAACCAAATATACAGATTTTTATTTAGCCTTGTGTAGGCGAAGAGGGTGGGGGACGGTAACAATTGGATCCGGGTTGAAATGAAAAGAACGCCAGGCAGAGGTATTTAACACAAAAGAAATCTTTATTATAATCAATTAACTCAATATTCATATAAACAGTAACAACAAAAAGAGACAGCAACGCTGCTTTAATGATAAATCAGACAGTCCAACCCAAAGAGATGGTGACCACTTCAACAAAGAAAACAACTATAAGGCTTCAACAGAAAAAGACAGCAACGCTGCTATTAGCAATTACTAGGCAGGCCAAACAAAATAATGGAGGCCACCGACACTTAAGGAAAACCACTGCTCAGTTAAGAGCTACTCACAAAGAGCCACACACAGCAGGCCTTCTCCACACCTAGACCAGTATCACACACTGACCAGCACAGAGGGGAAAACCACCAGAAGTCTCTCCCACATCCACACTGCTCTCCTCCAGCTTATATCACCTCTGAGGGTAATTGGTGGTCAACAAGGGCAAATGAGCAGCAGGTGTGTCCTAAAGGAGAAGGCAGGGACAGAGAGAGACAAGGGGAGGGGCAAGAAAGAAGGAGGAGGAAAGGGAGAGGACAACACCACGCCCACACACTCCCACGTCCTCACAGGATGTAACACCTTGCTTACATGATTGTAAAAAGACCAAAACATTAATACACATATTTTAATTAAAGCAATTTTCAAGCCATACAAGGTAGCATTTTAATATAGGTGTTACTAATCATATTAATAATACTCTGTTCTAAACCGGTACACAAACAGATGATTTAGGTACACCAGTGTTAACCTGCTATTAAAAAATATGACTGGTGTGAACTCTGTCTATCTTTTTCTTTTTTTGTTCGTCATAATTTCAGAAATGGGACAGTACTGTTGTTATGACATTACATAATTTTTGGGTTGTTTTTTTCTTTTCTTCCATTTTTTGTTCCTTTGTACACTGCAAGCCAAGTGCCATCTAGTGCAATTCAACAGAAAGGTCGACATCTCTACAGCCACAAGATGGACAGATACTTTTTTTAAACTACATGCTAGAGTAAAGAAAGAAATAAAAATAAAAATAAAGTGTGGTTAATTTTATATTGGATTAAACACAAGTGTTAAACCTCATCTGCCAGTGACTTTTTTCAAATGTCAGCAATGTACTAAAATCAGTATTCACTGACAGTAAATATATTGAATTAATCAGATCTATATTTCAAATTAAGACAAACTGAAAATGAAACATAAAGCAGTGTGTAAAAGTCTTGCACCACTTCTCATTTCTTTATATTTTGCTCCAAGGAGCCACATATTGTCTCTTTTTTTTTCAGTGATCATAAGGAATATTTCTCCAGGCTTTCTGAAGTTCTTGCAAAGTGTTTATTTGAGGATTGGTTCCTTTGCCACTTATTTTCAGTCCAGTTTCTACCTGACCATTTTCAGATTAATGTTTATTTATGGGGTAAGGGTTAAGGTTATGCTTATCATGCCTCTTAAGACTGACCATTCAGGCATGAAAAGCCTCCTAATTCAAGGGATGAACTAGTGTTGTATCTGCACATAACAGAGAACTTAACAAAGAATCCATTTTTAACTGTGTCTTTAGACACTTTGTTATTAACAGCCTGACACAAAAAAAACTGATCATTTGTTCACACAATATTTTTCCACCAACAAGGTGATTCCCAAAGAGAAGTGAAGCCTCATCAGAAATGGTCTCAGTGGAAGTCTGGCTGTCAAGAAGTCATTGTTAAGCAAGGGAAACAGGGACAAAAGGCTGAGGTATGCCAAGTTACACAAGAACTGGACAGAAAATCAGTGGCATTAGGTCTTATTGAGTGATGAATCCAAATGTGAAGTCGTTGGTTCAAATCATCAATAATATGTACAGAGGAGGTTGGGTACAATGATCTACAGCTGCCTGTAAATTATGGTTGAAGCTCTGCGATGGTTTGGAGCTGCAGTTCAGCCACAGGTGTTGGTGATCTTCCCAAAACTAATGAAAATATGATCACACAGAAGTACCCTAGAATTTTGATCCACCATGCAACACCAACTGGAAACTTCTGATTGGTAACGGCTCATTCTCCAGCATGACAATGATCTCAAACACACTGCCAATGGAGTGAAACCACACCTGGATAGAAAAACACACAAGGGAACACTCAATTGCAGGCTGACCTCCTCAGAGCCCAGAACTCAACATTACTGAAGCAGTTTGGGATCATCTCAACAGTAAATGGATCAAAAGGCAGCCAACAGCCAAAGAAGAGCTTTGAATGTCCCTCAAAAATCCTAGAACTATTCCTGAACACTACTTAAATAAATGCCAAGAAAGCTCACATAAAAAGATTTCAGGCTATGTTGAAGAAGTAAGGTGGTCATATCAAATTTTCGCTTTCAAGCTCATTAAAACTCCACAAACTCTGTGCAGTGTTGTACAACAGAAAACAAAAAAGCATTAAGTCATAATTTTTACTGACAATATTATTGCTGAGGTATAGTAAGGAGTTTTCTTAGATTACTTAAAAAGTCCTATAAATGAAATCAAAATGTAACATTTTCCCTACATAATAAAGGATTACCTTTTTTTCTTAGTGTCTATGGACAGTGGATCTCTGTTAATGTCAGAGATTGTGGACATCCCTGATGATTCCTCCCCCTCTGAGGACTCCTGCCTCTTGGAGGTTGGGCTGAGAAACCAAGGGGAGAGGCGTAACAGGAACGCTAGTGAGGGTGGAGACGGAGGAGATGGTAGGGAGTATATCAACTTAGGTGGCCCACCGTGTCAAACACCAGAGAGTCCTCTGGCAGGAGGGCCGAGATCCAGGCGATTCCTCAGAGGAGAGCGGTCCAACTCCTGCTCCTCACCCAGCACAGCCACCACCACATACAGGTGAGTGCAAACGTCCGATGCCGGGTTAAAATCAGAAGTTGAAACTGCAAACACATGCCAACATATGTTTTGGCATTTTCCGGTTTTGTCATCCAGGTCTCCAGTGTTGCGGCGCCAGACCATCCTGGCTAGTAGCTGTTCCCAGCTGGAAGGGAGTTGCACCTCTCAACACCAATCCTCGATCCCAGAGATTCGAGTTCGCCCCTCCACCCCTTCAGTCCAAGGAGCCATCCCAGCCTCTTCTGCTCCCCTTACCTCATCCTCCTCTGCTACCAGTGAGCAACCCCATCCGCACCAACCCCTGTGTCTTCACCGGAGAGCTGGGAAGAATGAAAGAGATGGAGAGAATGTACAAAAAGACCGGGAAGGCTTCCTACGCCTTGTGAGGTCACACAGTGAGCCAGGTCTGGGCTCCTCAACTGAGAGAGGTAAGTCAGACACCAACGTAAACACATGTCTTAAACTAGCTTTATAGATCCCATAACCTGTCTGAACTTACATTTCTCTAGTTGACTTTGGCTCTGGAAGCAGCAAGGCATCTATAGACACAGGTAAGAGCTCACTCCTATGGACCTTAAAGATGAGATAAACTTTATCAGGCAGTGTGATGTACAAATGTTCTTAGTTAAAGAGCTGAACCTTTGCTGCATTTCATCACCACCTCTGTCATCCTTTCTTCCTCTTTACTTGAGATTGTCTAATTAGAAGGAGAAACCCCAAAAGAGATCATGTCTCAGTTGTTTTGATCAGACATAGCTCAGCTCATTTACCGCTAATTGCCCTCATTCATCAAAGCCTCTTAGCAACGACTGGAAACGTACGCTTCAGAGGAGACATGGAGATCCAGCCCCATGTGCACGTGATTTATGAAACTTTTCCAGAACATCAAAATTAGCAGTGATTTGATTACATATTGATAAATGACATCACTTTGTGGAAACAGTAATGTGCCTTCTTATCTGCATTTTCTTTTTCAAAGGACAGACCCCAATGGATGGATGCTCAAGCAGCAAAGTCATGGATACAGTACGTCATGGAAAAATGCAATAATCCATGATTATCCATGATACAGGCCTTAATGTCACTATCACAGGCATAAGATTTTAGGTAGCCTAATTTATTATGGGAGATTATTCCATCAGACACACTAAATAGTATGCTCTTTACTGTCTAGTCAGGGGGACAGTCTGGTACATTCTGTAATACCATGCAGCACTTCCTACAGTCTATATACACTATACCTCTTTGAATCATCAGCAGCAATATTTGTGTTTTTGCAGCTGTTTCATCTGCTTTTTTATGCAGCAAAAGTCAGAATGTTTGTAATTTAGCTGTTAAATTTCAGCTATGTCTACCTGTATGTTGTTTCCCTCACTTCCAACCTTTCTAAGTATATGTTAAGGTTGTTTTTCACCATTTTGTTTTTCTATCAGCTCAGGACTTTTTGGTTTGCAATTTTGTCTTGGACTCGGCCTACATCTTTATTTATATAGATTATACAGCAAGAATAAAAATATCAACACATATTGTACTGTAATGTGGAGGGATCTACAGTTTTCCTGTGGCATCTCGCCAATCAGACTGCAACTACTATATACTGCTGCAGTCACATTTTTTTTCTGTCTGCTGGTTGGGTGAAATTAGCTGAATGTCTAGAGTGAACAAAGATCCATATTTTAAATCAAGTAAATGGGCCTGCCCCTGGCAACTTTTCTAAGGTGTACCTTGCCTTTTGCCCTATGACAGCTGGGATTGGATGGGAGGATGGATAGATAGATAATTTATTCATACTTAGCCCCCTGCAGATCAGCATTATGCAAGTTGCTATAATGGTCTGCACAGCTCTGTGCCTGTGTCTGTTTTTTAAGGATATTTTTGACTTGGCATTGGGCTTGTTTTGTCACACAGACCTGGCAACTCTGCTGCTGGATCAGCTAAAAGGATATTATAGCTCTGCATGTAACATTTTCTTTTTCTTCTTATGCAAAGGCCCATCCTCTGAAGCGTGTCTGTTGCCCCGCACTTCTGTGCCTCCGGTTGCTGCTCTGCCCAGAAAAGGCAGCATCAAATTAGCAGCCACGGGGGTGCAGGTCCCCTCCAAACCTGCACCCACTTCACCGTTACGTTTACCTAAAGACTGCCACCGTTCTCTCGGAGACCTTAAGGCAAGTCAAAAAAAATTCTTGAAGGAAGTTACAGGAGCAGTAAGGTGGCAAATATGAACGGCTGTGCAGTCTGCTCATTCTCTGATCTCCTTGTGTTTCCGTCAGGTCACTCGGGTTCTGGTGGCTCGCTTCTTGCAGCGCTCCAAACGTAACCTGGCACCCCCATCTGAGCATGCTGGCAGCGCAGGGCAGGGACCTAAGAGAAGGAGTGGAGCTGAGGGTGCCAACCACTTGCCCTTGGAGCAGGTATAAAAAGAAGTCCTGATTACGCTGTTATGTCACTTTGCAGCAAACCTTCTGCCCTTTCTCACAACTTCATAAAAATATCTTCAGGTGTTGCGAACGCCTTGGAGCACAAGCCGCGGACAAGCCAACCATCATTCCCATCATCCTCATCGACGCGGACATCACCATTCCCACAGTGACAGTCGTCACAACCGACACTACAGCAGCCGGGCGCCTGAAGGGATCCACCTGCGCAGCTGTGGAGATTTAAGCTTCTCCTCCTCAGCGTCACTGCGTCGATTAGTGACACCTCATGCACCACATGGGTCATCGGGAGCTCTCTACTCAGAGTCTGCACTGTGAAAAGAAGAGGAGAGTGAAGGAGGGGTGGAGGAGGAAAATAGGTGGCACGCAAGATGACAAGGCTGTAGGGGGAAATATCTAGAAGCCTATTGAGATATTATTCCCTCCTTTGTCTCTTATTCACTTCCGTTTCTTGGAGCAAGCTGTGCAAATGGCCTTACTTAGTGGTGCTCTTTATCATGTGAACAACATCTTAGAGCTCCCTCACAGATCAACAGCAGTGCAGTGCTCTGTAGATGTTTATTTCTGATGGGCTCTCTTTAGAGAACCTATTGGCCAAGATCAACCTACCAGAAGCATCTTTTCTGCCACACCAATGAGCTCCTAACTCTGACTGGAAATGGAACTCAACTAGCATTCAGATTTACTTACACTTACTTTTAATCTCAGTCTGTTACACAATGGGTTGCAATATGCTTCTGGCCCTTTTGTACATTGCTATTCATTCACGGGATCGCTCAGGTGAAGTGATCAAGGAAAGCTCTTACTTTGTCTTCCATTGATTAAACAAAATGCATCATCATATATTCAGCTGAGTACAATGTAAGATAAACAGACAACACATGAGAAATGCTTTCACATTACTAAGTTGCTAATTTTGTGTTTTTCTAATTCAGTCACACTTTTTCCACCTACACGATGGCCTTCGAAAAATAAGGCAGCCAGCATTCAGACACTGACATTAGTGCACGCCACAGACACAGGCTCAGCCTGTGAAATGTACTCTCTGTGGGTGGCCCCTGGACACGGTCATTTCATTTGCCCGTGCGCATGTTTTGCTACAACCGGCGATACAGCAGAAACCTTGTGCATTGAATCCTGACTGTCTGTGTAATTAAGTAACATGTCCTTCAGAATGTCTTTATCTGCATGTTTTGACTATGCTTCCTTTTTTTTCCTCCCCTTGCACCCAAGACCTGTGATAGTCGGCAGTTACAATGTATTTGTTTTAATAGCTAGCTCTAAGGACAAGGATCTGCAGCGCTCCCACGGGCTCCAAACATGCCTCTGTATCCAATTTGATTTTAATCGAGTTTCAATATGTGACACTGGCTAAAGCAGCTTGATCCTGTAAGATAAATAGGTGTAACTTGTACTCCGATGATATGAAGAGTCTCTCGCAGTAAATGTACAGATGAATTGATTAAGTGGTCAGGCTTCACAAAATGTGTTAGCACATGTCCCTGTGGACTCTACGGGTTGCTGATGGTTAGTTGAATGACAAAACAAAAAGAAAATCTTCCAGATACTCTCATGACAGGGAATTTATGATGGGTCTGGCAGCTCTGGGTACTGAATTTTGAAGTGTAATAATATATTTGTATCAGATTGGATTTCTTTTTTTCTTTAGAAAGACTTTCTGGTGTGCTCACCAAGTGATGATACTGAATACGTATCAGTAAAGGCACATTTTGGATACACTCATACGTATGTATCTAAGTTTAAAGATTTACACACATACACACTTACAGGCACATGCATACACCTATAAAGGCACTGAGCTGTGTTTCTACCTCCTGTCTTGCATAAAACATAATTTATTTCAAGAAATGTATATCTGTATTGCAGGCTTAACAGGACAGAGCCTTGAGATCTGAACAATAAATGTAATCTAAGTATGACACCTATTCCAGATTTTAAATGCAGTGTCAATGTATTTCATGAAATGAAATAAATGATAGACAAAATGCAGTGTTGTGCAAAAGTCTTCAGCAACTCCTCATTTATTTAGATTTTGCTAGTAAACTGTAAAGTAGCTTCAGTGTTTTATTGAAATATATGCAAACATAAATGGAAATACAGTGTATAAGGTCAATTTTAAGCAGCTATTATTTAGCTAATATTAAATGTACAACAGCGCCAGAACTCTCTTAGGCAAGATTTCTTATAATTTCTTATGTAGTCTTGAAGGATTGTTGTCCATGCTTCTAGAAGTACAATCAAATCTTTTCTTTGGGTGTTGGCTGCTTTTTCATTTAATTCTCTATCAACATAAAGCCACGGCTCTGAGGAGGCCAGTCCATGACTAATCATGTGTGTGTTTTTTTATCCAGGTATGCTTGTAATGCATTGGCAGTGTATTTGGTTTCACTGTCGTGCTGAAAAAAATAAGTTTTTAACCAAATCAGATACTTTCCAAATGGTATTGAATGTTGGATCAAAAGACCTGTTTTCCAGATTCAGCTTAAGAAATAAGAACAAATTGTGTTTTTTTCCAAGAGACTGCAAGTAACAAAGAGCCTCAAGATACAATTTAAAACTGTTTCTTTGCCAAGTTGTCTGGTATGTGTAGACACAACATTGGTTCATCTCATGCGTTAGGTGCATTTTTATGCTTGAATTCTGTCAGATTAAATTGGATTAACAAACAATAAAATAAAGTAATATTTATGGTAAATGGCCTGTATTTATATAGCGCTTTACTAGTCCCTAAGGACCCCAAGGCGCTTTACATATCCAGTCATTCACCCATTCATTCACACACTGGTGATGGCAAGCTACATTGTAGCCACAGCCACCCTGGGGCGCACTGACAGAGGCGAGGCTGCCGGACACTGGCGCCACCGGGCCCTCTGACCACCACCAGTAGGCAACGGGTGAAGTGTCTTGCCCAAGGACACAACGACCGAGACTGTCCAAGCCGGGGCTCGAACCGGCAACCTTCCAATTACAAGGCGAACTCCCAACTCTTGAGCCACAATCGCCCACTTATAATAATAATAATCTCAAAATGGCAAGATACAATGACTGGACTGAAAATTAATGAAAAGGTGGTCAATGTCCAAGGAAAAACAAACCTTTAAAAAAGCTTCAGCTATTGCTCAAGATCACTTTAAAAAATTGCTTGCTCCATGCAAGCAAAATAGAAAGAAATGAGGAGTGGCTCAAGACACTGTAAAATACCTGTGTTGTATATAAGTACAAACTAGGATATAATATATTATTTTAAAAATACAGTATAGAAATTATCTATGTACTGAATAGGATCATATAATTTTCTTATATACTGTATACTACTGTGTACTATAATACAGTATAGAAATTTCTTCATTTGCTTTATCATACTCCTCTCTCCACTCTTGCCACCCCACTTAAGCTCCGCCTCTTCTCAAGTCCTATTGGTTAGCCATTGTGAAAGCCCATCCTGGTTCGATGCACCAAACCAATGAAACCCCTTAATGTCAAATGGAGCCTTTTAAAATCTCCGCCCATATTTAACCACTCGCAAGGAACACTGGGACATTTAGTTCGACTGCGGTGTAATAAAACAGACAGCAGCGTGATAGCAAACTACAGTCTGATATCCTGGTTTTAGGAGACGTTCACAGACTCCAGTTTGACAAGACTGAGAAAGTGAAGACCGGCATTTTATACTGTATTACATCGTGCAGTCTGGGATTACAGGGCGGCGTTATTATGGTGAGTAAAGGCATTTGTATGAATAAGAAACATTTTCATTCGTTATGTTATAACTAGCCTAGAAGGCAGAGTGAATTAAGGAAAACGATGTAAGCTAAAGTCAGCAAACGCTTCTTTTCATGATAACGGAACTAGCTAGCTAATAATAGTTTCTCTTTAGCTTAATCCACTCTGCCGGATAGACCATTGCCTAGTAGTGTTAAAGTAACCTGGTAGTGTTACAGTCACCTGGTTGATCCTCATCTGGAGCAACCATGTGATTTACCTTTACCTATAGAAACGTTTGTTACTGGTCGGCACAATTGCACGGTTGAAGGGTAATGAGACGCTTGCTGAGCTGGGTCTCCAGTGCCCATAAAATTATCCGGACCGTTTGGCTGACCGTGTCCCCCCTCGGGCCAAGAAACACCTCTCACCTGCTGTGCATCTCGTCTTTGCAGGGAGACAGAGTTTGCAATGGGACGCACAACAAGAAGGCTCTGCTTTCAGACCCTCAGCTGTTTGAAGACCAGTTTGAGGAGCTCGTCACAGAGCTCACAGAGAGAGACTTTACAGATCCCGTGCTGGCAGACGCATTGAAAAGACTGAGAGAGGTAAGTATGTTTGACTGGTCTCTTTTTTTTCATTTAGCAGAGGGGGACAATGATATGTAGATGTTCATGTGTGTTTTTGTTTGAGGTTTTGGTATACAACACTCCTGGAGGAAAGAGGAACCGAGGCCTTTCTGTGATTGGCTCACTCAGGGAGCTTGTCCCGCCCTCCCAGCTTACCCAGGACACCGTGCAGCGGGCTCTGTTGGTCGGCTGGTGCATTGAACTGGTGAGGGTTTGGTATGGCGTGTTAAATTAAAAGTCTGACCGTATTTCATTAATTTTTTACCCATTAAAAGTCAGTGTCGGTCACAGGTGATTTTAATTCTGTTCCAACCTAATTAAGCATTAAGATGTTAAGCTGCTTTAAAAGATTGCACTACATAGTTATGACCTCCTTTAAAGTCTGCAATCTTCAGTAGGGGCTTGGGACCACAATAAGCAGTACAAACAATATCATTACTACTTTAACCAGTAACTTTACACTATCCTCATCTGCAATCATGTTTAATCGTGATTTATCTTTAATCATTGTTGAGGCTGGATTTTACTAAATTGACAGGAAGGTAGCTGGAATATGCAGGTTGTGTGTCTTTAAAACTTTCTCTCACGAGCAGACTCTTGACTGTAGCTTTTAACACTTTGCACAAGTGCTACGTTTTCTAATTTAGGTGTTGCCGCTGTGTGTCTGATACTTGCAGCTTCAAGCGTTTTTCCTCGTGGCAGATGACATCATGGATGGATCTGTCACTCGGAGAGGGCAACCCTGCTGGTACAAGAAGGTGAGACTTAATATATTCCAGAAAAGGAGACTAGTATGAGTTTGTGCTGTGGTTATTTTCCCACTTCCCTCTGGTTACCTATATAAATCCTACCTATTGGTTTGCTTGTTTTTGTTTTTTTTAGGATGGTATAGGTCTGGATGCCATTAATGATTCCTTTCTGTTAGAGGGGTCAATCTACAGACTGCTTCGCAGATATTGCAGAGATCAGCCCCACTATATTCACCTCCTGGAGCTGTTCAACGAAGTGAGTCTTCTTGGCTGAAAGTGTGCTTGTGCATCTGGCAGCAAATTCATCACTTCGTTCGTAAAATGTATGCAGTAACGGCTCTTAAAAGCCAACTGAGAGACTGCTGAAGAGGTTATGACTGTGGTTACGCATGATTTCACTCAAATGTCCAGCTTGAGCAATATATTATTGCATAGTTAAATCCGGCTCAACACTTAGTCATCTTCAGCATTGTCCACTGTCCACAAACTACTCCTCAGAAAATGCAAAACATCCTTCAATCCATTTTCTTTACCGCTTATCCCGTTCGTGGCAGTGGGGAGGTGGCTGGAGCCTTTCCCAGCTGCCATAGAGGGAAGAGGAAAAAATGTCCTTTACAACATTTTCCTCAAGCCAACACTGTCATCTTGCTGATGTGTGTTTTGTTCAGCCAACCAATTTAATCAGCCTGCATATTTAGATTGTCATGCAAACTAACCACAAAATTTTCAACACAGTTTCCTAATTCTTTAATTAAAATCTCTCAAATTATTCATCAGCTGTCAAAACATTTGCCTATTAAGTGACCGAACAGTTATTTCAGAAACTCAAGTACTTGTGAGTTTTTACTTACCTTGTGTGTTTTCTTCTTTCTTTTCCCCTCAGGTCACTTTCCAGACAGAACTCGGTCAGGCTCTGGATCTCATGACTGCTCCACCCAGACAAATTGACCTCAACAGATTCACCATCGAAAGGTCAGAAGGGGAGAGAGTGTTGAAAGATGAGTGTTGTTTATTGCAATAAGTATTTATTTCTTTTTCTTTTTTTGTCTTTAAGGTATAAAGCAATCGTAAAATACAAGACTGCCTTTTATTCATTTTACCTCCCAGTGGCAGCTGCGATGTATATGGTGAGTGTGTCAACTTCATGTTGCATAAAAATGGAGGTAAAATAATACAGCTTTAAAACACTCTTTGTACCTTTTTTCTTTTCCAGGCAGGAATCAACAGTGAAGAAGAGCACAGCAACGCCAAGCACATCTTACTTGAGATGGGGGAGTTCTTTCAAATACAAGTAGCTACTTTTCCTCATCATTGACCTTCATAGCATAATATTTCCCATTCGTTAGCTGCACGTGTTGCATAATACGCTGCTGACTATTCTGTTTTAATGACCATCTGATGTATTCTGTCACAGGATGATTACTTGGACTGTTACGGTGACCCTGCTGTGACAGGAAAGATTGGCACAGACATTCAGGACAACAAATGCAGCTGGCTGGTTGTGACAGCCTTGGAAATCATGACTCCTAAGCAGAGAGAAGAACTAGAGGTTGGGCCTCATTAAATAAATGCTTCTCTTCTGATCACGTAAAATTTATAAATATGTGGCAGAGTTGGGTTGCCACTGTGTAGAATTTTCATTTTGATGATGCTTAGCTGTACGTGCTCTTGTTTTTTATCCTTTAAATGTGCATTTGTATGGTTGTTAGTTTTAAAACTTTTCGTTTTTAAATCAACTGATATAATGAGCAAAATAATAATATTAACCGTATTAATACATTATGTTGCAGAGAAAGTAGCAATCTCTCTATCTAGCCCTGTCCCTTACATTCTTGTAATATTACTTTGTAATTAAGGGGGGGATTTTGAGTTAACATAGCATCTCATCTAGAGAGAATTTTCATACGGACAAGAGAGTAACCACTGTTTGTGTATACTGTCGTTAGACTCTGCAGTAGGATAGAATAAACATCTAGATCTGCTGCCGGGGTAGCTTCATTATTCATGTCAGCTGGTTGCAGAAATTAGTCCTTGGCATCGCCAGATGTTGCTAGGGCCTCAGTCACATGCCATAGAGACCAGTCAACGGTTACACTCTATTGTCTGCTTGTTGTACAACAAGTTGAGATACATCCAACTACAACAAACTACACAGCAACTTGATTTAGTGCTGGCAGTTATGCAGCTCTATGCTCTAAAGCTCGCATTGCTGGCTTGCGTCTTCTATAAGAAATCAATACTAGTTTCTGGTGGAGTAGTGGTTCAGCTCTGTTTGCGTCATATGATATAAAATTGCTAATCTTACCCTTAACTTTTCTTACTAGCAGATATTCAATGTTCTGGGCATCCAGAAAATTCCCCTGACGTATGTGATCATTGGTACAGTTTAAGTCGGTATTAAAACGTCTACACCTTTAATTCTTTGACGTTCATCTGTTCCCACCTTGTTTAGACTCATGACTAGAGTCATTTGTTAGTGTTAACAAGTTCATTTTGATCTCCTCCTCAGGGATGTTATGGACAACATGATGAAGCCAGTGTGGAAAAGGTCAAAGCACTGTACAACAGCCTGCAGATGCCATCATTGTACCAAAAATATGAAGAGGAAAGCTACCAGCGCCTCCAGAAACTCATCGCCAGCCACGCACAAAACCTTCCTCACTCTGTTTTCCTCAATTTTGCCCAAAAAATCTACAAGAGAAACAAGTGAGAGGGCTTGCTGCTTTGTAGAAAATATGTTAACAGCATCAAATACACAAGTCTGGTGACTCTTATGAATACGCACAAGCAGGTCCTCACTTATTTAAATAAAGTGTTTCAGACTTCAGCAGTGTAACTCAGTCAGGACTTTGTTTAATAGACGATGTCCTCTGTCAGAGGAATCTGACTGATAGAAGGATAACTTTGGAGTGAATCACAAAGGGTCTGATTTAACTTCAGTGTGCCTGAACTGAGGAACACATGAGAGGGATGATGGATTAATGTTTTTTTGATTGCATAATAAATGGGTGAATGCTGATGGCAGAGGACAGATGATGAAAACTGACAAACTGTTCCATATGTTTTATAGTGTTTAAAGTCCGTACTAGCCAAGAATTTATTGCTTTTAATAAATAATATATAGTGTATGAACAAACATGGTTGTGTACATTTCATCTTTTTGTGTGGTGTTATGTTGTTTAAAGAGACAGGATTTTTTTTTTTTTTTTAGCACAGCTTTTCCAAACATCCTGGTTTTATTTTGTATGCTTGCGTTATTTTACTTTCCTCACACAAATCAAAATTATTAACCACCATGATGCTAATAGTCAATGGTGTGTCCAATTTGCAGCCTGTAGTCAGTTCTAGTTTTCACAAAGCCTCACATACGTCTGAGCAATCTCAGCCCAGCTCTCAAGCTCCTCCAGATTTGATGGTCTTCCCGACAGATTTACAAAGTCAGGGCTTTGTGCAGACCAGTCTGTAATGTTCACTTTGGCCATCTGGAAGCAGTTCTTCAACAGAGGCAACAAATGTTTTAAGTCACTGTCACCTTGGAAAACAAAGCGATGACTGCTTGAGGTTTTCTTCCAGAATCTTCACATATCCTTATTTCTTTGTGATTCCTTCCACTTTCATGAGATTCCCAATTCCAAATGCACTGAAGCATCCCCACCATGATGTACCCCCAATACGGGTGTTCTTTGGGTTGTATTTCTCTCCCTTCTTTCTCCAAACATAAGCAGCATCCCTGCTCTAGATTCAGCTCATCTGAGGAAAGCACTCAGCATATTTAGCATACTTTAGTCTGACTTCAAAATTTCTCACAGTTTTTCTTTCCAGAGTGTTTGAAATCTTTTGCTTCCTACGTCTACGAGACTTGGTCTGTATTGTGTGGCTCCCTTTGAATTTCTTGATGATACTTCTCACTCCAGTTCTTGACACTTGGATATGCTGTGATACTGTTTTATATCCATCTACTGCTTTATCAGCATGAATAAGTCTTTTTCTCGACTCATAACTGATATCTTCTGTTTTTGGCATGATTTTTACTCAAGTGACGACTCAAACCCTTGCTGACATTTTTATACTGTGTTTAACTTGGAGGATAACCGTCAGCTTGAGCTTTGAGCACTACAAAATAATAGCATGTCATTGCACAGCAGTGGTTCATGATATAGCTCAATAAAAAGATCCGTTTTTCAGCGAGCTAATAATTTTGGTCATGGTATTTGTTTCTGAAATAATTTTGTTATTATGTACAAATAGAAATAATTGTGTGTGTGTGTGTGTGTGTGTGTGTGTGTTGGGAGAGGATAATAATTTTGTCCTTTTCTATATGTATTTAAATTGCAGTTAAACGCAATTAAATATGACTTTTTTATATGAGTTAATTTTCTGTTAAAGAAATCACCAAATGCATAAATCATGATAATTGGGCGGTGAACACTTGAGACTCATTATTTTAAGGAGGCAAAGCTAAAAAGGACTATAGATTAACTGAATGTGATGATAAGGCGAGGGGTAAGGGGTGTGGTTTGATCGGGGGAGGTGGGGGGATTTCTGGATGCTCGCGAGAAGACAGATGCTGAGGCTATTCGAGATTCACATTCTCACGGACTGGGGATGTGAGAGAGCCCGACGAGATGGAGACCTTCATCCATCTTTATCTGAATGTGAGTCAAGTGCATTTTTATCAGCTTTATCGTGCATGTAGATGTCTTTCAAGCGAACCTGCATGAGACGATCGGGTAAGAAAATCCTCCTCTTACCCCCCCGAGACTGCGTAGGATAAGACAATAAATTCCTCTGTTCGCGGTGGCATTTGTCGGATTAGATAGCTTTGCGTAAATACGCAAATAACTGTTTTGTCTGTTCTAATTGTAGTGTGAAAATGATGGTTTTTGTCTGAGTTGTAATAGGGGCGTATGGGCCCGTTTATCAGAGCGATGCGGGTTGGAGGTACTCCCCTCCTCCCTCCTCCACCCATCCACCCCTGTCTCCATCAGCTCTGTGGGATCAATAGATACAGGGTTAAACTCTGAGCACAGGACGGATTGCATTACATATGACGGTATGCTGTGTTTTATATTTTATTTCAAGGCTTAGTTTGCTAAGGGCCATCCCGACGGAGGCCCAGCAGTGTAAACAGGCACTCCAGTGATTTATATTCTTCAGTGATGTGAAGGGCACTGTGGAGGAATATATGAGCAATAGCCTTCAGTAGATGGGCTTTTAAAAAGCAGACTGGGTGTTGTTCTCTACCGCTGAGTGATTATTTCATGCTCCACTTAAATGTATGTGTGTTTTCTTTGTTATTTACGATTTGTTTCTTTTGATCCAGATTTCCATGAATATCATAGCCCAGTGAAGACGAGCATAACTGATGACAGTTATCAGACTATAAATTAGCTGACAATTATTATTACAAGGAGAATCATTTCATGTGTGTGGGTGGGTGTTTGAATAGTTGGGTGTTGTGTGACACCAGCAGATGAAAGGAGCCGTGAAGGTATCTTGCAGAAGCACTGCATACAAATAGAGAAGCTCTAAAAGTATCTATTTAGCTGCAAGATTGCAGGAATTAAGTATTCGAAATTTTGTATGGAAGACACCACCTTCTGTATTACACTATTATCACCGTTTGCATCATCTCACCATTATGACAATGTAATTTTTTGTTTATGTGGATATTATTATTCCCAGGGACGCTGGAGCTTATCCCAGATATTGTAGGGTTCACTCTGGACAGGTGCCCAGATCTGAATAATATTTTTGATCATATTAATAGTCATTTTAAGCCCTAACATACATTTTATATGTTAGGGCTACATTTTTCCAAACAGATGAGTCCCAGCTGTGGTCTTTAGATGTCTCAGTACCTACCATAGTACCTCTAAATCTTATTCCTAAGGTGTCAGAATATTTAATATTTTAATATCTAAATATATTTATATAATATTTAATATCTAAAGCTGTCAGAATATTTAATTTTTGGCTTTAAGAATAATTCTGCTAGTCTAAATAATAGAGCTACTTTTAGCTGCTCTCTCATTCACAAGGGGCCGACACAGTGAGTAGCTCTTCATGTTTAATTTGGCAGATTTCCTTCCAGGATCAAACCGGAAATCTTTCATTTTTTTTAGGCAAAGATGTAAACCACTGCCACATTAGAGAGCCAGTTTGCCAGTATAAAAAAAGTCTAAAAAATTATTTGCATTTTTTCTCAAGAAAAAGTCCCTTTGATTTGTATCCACAGCATATGGTCAGGGCTTATCAATGATGACTAAGACCTCACAGGGTTAAATGATTATTTGATTATGACTCTTGCTGATTCACTTTCAGTGAAACTGACTGCTGGAGAGGCTGTGGGATGGAAAGAGCAAATCTTTTCCATATATTTTTTTGACGATAGGACAGAATGGCATTTGGATATCTAGTTTTCAAATCTTATATTTAAGTACCATCACACCGGCTTATATATTTCTATCAAACCTGTAATGATCCTGGTTGCTCTGCATGTGTTAGCAGATTTGTTTGACTTCCTGCAGGAAAAACTAACCTTTATTTGACCTGTTTATATTTGATAAATGCTTGAAAGGATGTAGTAAATAATAATAAAAATTCAAACAATGTAAACCAGACTTTGTGTGAAAGTGTACAGTTATAATTTAACACCGTGTTACACAGCAGTGTAATCTGCTGCACTTGGTTTTAAATATTTTATTTGTTTGTTTGTTTTTTACTTTTGGTTGGTTTTGCATTTATTGTTTGGATTGGTATGCTCACCTTTAATACTAAAAGAAAAAATCCCACCTCAACACACACACACACAGAGGAATTAAAATTAACTACTAAGAGTTCTCAACGTATTTATTTTAAGGGGCAATGCTTGACAATGTGCTACTCTAACTGTGAGTCACAGTGTGTGACTTCCCGGGCTGTGATAATTACAGAACAGAAAACCCTCAAAAGCAGTTGCCTTTTAATGAATAGTCTCGATGATGGGTTCGCTTCAAAGCTTAAACCTAATATGCAAACATGTGTAGAGTAAGAAATCGCTCTGCGATGAGCAGAAGCTGCTCGTATTTGTTATTCACTGTGTGTCTTCTTTGATGTTACAGGATCTTGGGAGTCACGCCAAGATGTGACTGTCACGGCGCGTCATAGTTTGGAGGCTCTACAATACTTGTTTCCATAGCAACAGAAATATCAGAATATCCAAAAAAGTCCCATTCCCACAATGCAGTCCTCTCAGCCGCCGAAACCGCGGCGCTTTGACGTCAGCAGACGGACCAATAACTTAGCTGCACCAAAGTCTCACGGCCCTGGGTTTCAGAGGGAGGATAAAAACATGAACACAATCACCACGCCGTCCCCACGCCGGGCCACCAAGGGTCCCACTGCTCCCTCCAGGACCAGAGTGGGCGTACAGCCTCGAGCTCCAGTAAGCCAGTCCAGGTTAAGCTCACAGAAACAGGGTTCTACTGTCTCTAAACTAGCTAAACCCAAACCCAAGAATGCCCGTGCATCTGCAGCAACTCAAATTGTACCCGCAGCGGATCCGCCTCCTCCGCTTCCCTCGGTTCTTCCTGTTGACCCGAACTGCAACGAGCCGAGCCTCCCGTGTCTATGCTGTGATGGCCGATCCCCGCAGGACAACAACAGCATGTTCAACCACAACCACAACAACAACAACACCATCTCCCTCAGACATCAACTGCAGCTACCGCCTCCACCGGCCCCGATGCCCCTGAGGCAGGATGGGACCGGGGCCAAGGAGCAGGCACAGGCAAAGGCCCAGATGGAAATTTCTGCCTGCCCTGCTGCCAGTCTGGAAAATGAAGAGAAGATTTCAGATGAAAACACTGAAGTAGACAATAAGAAAAATGCAAAGGTGGAGGAAGATGATGAGGAAGAGAGCAGCGGGGATATTGAGATTGATGATGAAGAGGACGATAACGATGATGATGAAGATGATGACACCCTGGTCCCCTCGTGCTGCGACTGTCCCCCCTCCCTCCTGGAGTTCTCGCTCTCCTCTTCTACCTCCTCTTCCTCCACTTCCATCAGCTCCTGTTCTGATCTGGAGTCTGACTGTGCCGATCAATCTGCCTCCATCTGCTCTTCCCAAGATCAAGACAATCTGTCCGTCTCTCTTTCCTCCAAAGACCACTCTCTCCTACAAGGCCCTGATAGCAAGCCTCCTGCTCGCTCACCTCCATCCCTCCCTCTGAACCGAAATCCCTTCTGTTTAACATCTCATTCCCCGAGTCCACCTTGCTCCCCAGATGAGGGTTACCCTTCTGCGCTTGACTCACCTTCCCCTGACTACTTAGGAGTCAAAGATGATTCTGAGGTCACCAAATTAGGCTTACTTGACTTTCTAGAATCGGTCGGAGAATTTGGGAAAATGGAGCGATTCAGCCAGGTGATCCAAGTGGCTCGCTGGGATCTGGACGGGGAACAGCACTGGGATGTTCTGCGGGATCGCTTAGATCACCTGGATCGTTTGGAAAAGGTGAACAGGGAAGTAAAACTGACCTACATTGCCAGACTCCACGAGAAGGGACTTGATCTTGGAGATCTGGATGAGCAGGACCTTTCGGATGTCATGGATGAAATGGGCAACATTGACATTCCCTGGAAGCTGTATAAAACACATGATGGAACGATGGGAGAATCTCAGGAGTTTTCCGATGCCGGGGTCGACTTAACCGCTCCGTCAGACTGTGAAGATCCCCTCGTTCCAGATTCCCTCACACCTTCCCCTGTTGAACCGCCACCTAGACCCCCAAAACCTCCAGCGCGACATGCCAGCGTGAGCTCGGACCTCCACACCTACATAAATATCAGCAGAGAGACCACCTCCATTGCTGTTTCCACCTCTCCTACATTGTCTACCTTCTCACCTAACTCCTCATCCCCCACATTCACCACTTTTAGGTGTGAGAAATCCCTACCTTCATCTCCACCATCCATTCCTCCTCTCCCTGCTTCTAAGCCAGTTCCTTACCTCACTCTGTATACCACCCCTTCTCCACCTCCCTCTATCCCCACCCCAACACCTCCTATCCCTCCACCTCGAAAGCGACACCTCGCACGGAAGGAAGCGCAGCGCCTCGCGGCTCTTCAAGCCGAACAGGAAAAGACCCCCATGTCCCTCCCCCCACCTACCACCCGCCCCCCACCACTCCCTCCTCCACCTGTTATCTCAGTCTCCTCTTCCTCTCCTCCTGCCATACCACCTCCACCTGCGCTGCCTCCTCCACCATCCTTCCACGCATTGGATGTAGAGATTCGGAAACTGCTCATGCTTGCTGGACTTACCCAAGCTGAGCTCCTCAAACTCAGCCCTGAGCTTGGTGTCTGTGTCGGGGGGTTAGAAGACGAGGGAGATGGAGATAATTTCATGAAACCGAAATCTCTGGAGTCGCAAGAGTTCAGTCTGCGGTACAGAGAAGAGGAAAGTGAGCCTGACACACAGCTGGTGGCCAGAGATCAATGGGTTGGCACTGAAAAGTTGGAGGGAGATCAAAAAGCAGATATAGCTGAAGAAGGCAAAAAGAAAGAGGAGGGCAGAGACACACAGAGAACAACGTCATTTACTGAGATGGCAAGGAGAAGGAAGAAAAACACTGGCTTGGCATTCGACCAGTACTACAGTTTAAGCAATACACATGAAGATAAAGCAAAGAATGTGAGCTTTGGGGCTTCCCGTTATTCTGCTGAGCCACCAGAGTCACCGCCGCCTCCTCCTCCCCCTCGCCCTCTGCCACCCATTCCTCCATGTTTGCCATCCCTCAAAGTCAGCACTCTGCCCGCCAACTCTGAACAACCTGAGCGTTTTGATTGGCTGATAGCATTCACACCTGAGTGTGAAGCCCCACCACAGCTGCCACCCCTAGAAAAGAGAAAGGCATATGTGGAAACCCAAAAGAAGCCCAATTCGTCAGGTACCTCTCCAGGGTCAGCTCCAAAGGTCACAACCTTTAAAGAGTTGCGTTTCCGCAACAAGAGCTCCTCTCCTCCGACTAAGGTGATCATTGAGCCCGATCCTGACCCCACAATAATCACTCCAGATCCAGATATACTCTACAACTTAAAGTGGAGGAAACATAAGGAGGGAAGTGATGGCAGCCAGTGGGAGTACACCTCTCAGGCTCAGGCCCTCTTCATGCAGCCGCCGCCAGCCCTCACCTCAATGGCTGCTCTGCAGGAAATGCTCCAGAGAGCTGATAAGGAGGGGGGGCAACTAGAGTTGTGCCCATCACAGAAGATTGGCTGCTCAGTCAGTGACAGCAGCCTGTGGACCTTGGGCAGAGAGTGGGAGGGGGAAGAAATTAAGAAGGAAGAAAAAGAAGGGAAGGACAAACTAAAGGAGGAGGTGGAGGTGAGAGGACAAGCTGATGGAGGACGGACTTTTGAATCAAGAACTTCAGGTGAGTGTGATTTTAGTGGTAGTAAATTGGAAGTTATATTCAATAACACAAAGTACAGTCCTGCCTGTGCATGTGCATAGAAGAAAGTAAACACACAAAAATAAGTCAGAGCAAATTGGATGACAGAACAGATCTGGGACGGGCAGATGATGGAGAGGAACAGATGGGGAAAAGGCACGCTCACAGTCGTCTTGCTCAGTTCTTCAGTGATGCACAAATAATATCCTTTGACATTACAATGAAAAGAAACAGAAAGCCAAGGGAAATGAAAAAAAAAGTACACTCATTTGTGGAAATGATAAATGGAGCCACGGAAGAGAGATGGAGCGGGAACATGAGTCACTGAAAAGGATGATGCAATGATGCGATGGCAGGGGATAAACAGGGTGATTTTAGATAGGGGAGTAAGAAATGTGAACACAACAGTGAGAGATGGAAGAATATAGTGAGGCTAGTGAAGGTAATATGAGGAGAAAGGGGAGGTTGGAAACTTTCCAGCCAGTATTTCCTGTACGGGTTATCAGTGTGTGATGTCATCACAGACTTATTCAATTATTCATCCACTCTTCAGATTGAGGGGGAGAGGAATAATGGAGCTCACTCACTTTAAATCAGACTTTTTCCTGTTTCCTGTTTTTGTTTTTTTCTTTCTTTGTTGGCATCCTGAAATATTTTCCTTCTCCCCTCTCTCTCTGCTTCTTTAATAGTTTTGAATCCCAGTTTTGGGACATTTATGTGTTTTTACTTATGCTGTCTCCACCCCAACACCCCACCCTTTGCTCCCTGCAGCACAGATAGCTCAGATCAGGTTACGTAGCTCATATGGTCCTACATTAGGCTACATTAAAACTAAGTTGTTCATGTACAGCAGGGTGTTTAAAACCAAGACTGGATAATTTTTTCTAAATGATTTATAGGTTAAAAATTTATAGGTTAAAAGTTTCAGATCTTTTCTCAAAACCACTGCAGTGAGGTAGGTTTGGGGGATAGGTGTATACACCTTTAAGAGCTGAAGGGGTGGATCTTAGTACATGGACCAATTACTGCCAGCCAGGGTCAGAAAACTAGGAAGTATCATGTATTTGTTGCAGTTCAGACACAGCTCAAGTCTAACCAAGGTATGGTTGCTTTCTAGCTCCTTTTTTAGTTTAAGGTAAATACAGTGTAACGAGAGTCGGGGTGCCACTCTGAATTTCCACAAAGGCGGGCCTGATGATTGAGCAGAAAGGAACAGAAATCTGTTATCTGTTGACTGACTCAGCAGTACAGTTTTTGCTGTACTGGTGGAGAAGGGAGGGGTGGTGGGGAAGAAGGTAGAGAGAGATAGAAACTAAAAGCAGAGAGTGAGAGAGAAGGTGATCCGGAGGTGATGACAGCACGCACTGCAGTAAAGTACAAAACGTTTAGCAACACCAGTCACTGACTGTGGTTATCACTCATAACTCTCAGGTGTCAAACAGAAATCTGATGTCACAAAGAAAACGTGGATTCTTAACACGTGTTGTAGTAGGATGACTCTTCAGGAATGGCATTTTAATTATGATGAATTAAGCGAGTGAATGACAGACCGAGTCCTTCTACCGTGCAGCTGTGAGACTGCTCCGTAATTATTCTTTTACAGCCTCCGTGTCATTTCCTGTCATGTCAGACCCCTCCTAAGCGAAAGACTGTGTTTATTGCTCTTCATAAATCAGCTCCATTGACTTCTATGCACCGTCGGTGTGTAACTGTCAATCAGACGTTTGACTGGAATAAATACTGCATGGTGTTTTGAAGATGACTGCTAGAATACACATGTGCATTTTTTCTCTCAACAGACACTAACATGTTCTGCATCTCTCTCTCCTTCCCATTTCTTTGCCGCCTCTTTCTTACTTTTATCTTCCTTGTTTTTCTCACTTATCCATCCTGTTTGGTTTGTTTCCATTCGGTTGTCTCCATTTTGGCATCATCGCTCCCTCATTACCATTTATGCTTGTGCGTCTGCCCTCTCCACCCGAACTCCTGCACTTTTTGGCCTTGCTCTCCCTTTGAACCGAGCAGTTTCCTCACCCCCGCTCTCCCTCGCCCAGTCCTCCCAACCCTACTTCCTCCACACCGCTATCCCTTCCTTTCGCCCAGGCTACTGTTACTCCCACCCCCTTGCAGATCCCAGGCCCCGCAGTCATGTAGGCCAAGGGCCCACAGACACACACAGAAACACACGGTGGACTCCTGCTGTCCACTCAGCTTGTATCCACAGAGATGAATCGAGCTCTGGGTTTAAAGATGAATCCCCGGCTGCTTTTGGTGTAGAGTCTCCACGTGACTGTGGGGATAAGTTTAAGCAAAACACACATTCAGCTTACCAATATAACAGCGATCCCAAAACCAATGAAAGGGACTTTGCAACTGAGTCAATCTGCAATCTTGACTCCCTTTACCAAAGTGATTCAGAGAAGCAGAATGATGCCAACGCCGTGTCTGTTAGCAGCACCGCTGAAGCTCCAGGTTGCACCACACCGTATAAGAATATCGATGTTATGATGATGTATTCAAACAGCATTGGTGCTAGGGATTCGATGTATTCAGAGAAGCGCTCACTCTCACACACAGACCAGGTCAGCATCAAGGCTAGGACATCCAAAGATCTCCCTCCCCTCCCCACCTATTACCTGTACCACCCTAAGAACTGCCCTCTTCACAGGGGGGCTCCCCCCCGCCTCTCTCCTATCGGAGCCCTCTCCCCTCCCCATCGCTCCGGAGCACCCCCTCCCGGTGCAGCAAGCTCCTCCCTCAGCTCCCCGCTTTTCCCCCGCTCGCACACCTTGCCTGCCCTCGCTGCTCCCCTCTACTATCCAAACCTCTACCCTCCTATACCGCCCAGGGCGCCCCCCCTACCCCCAAAACTCCACCAGGCTCCTCTGCAGTCACGCGTGGCGAGTAAGATCTCTCTCTCTCTCCATACATCTTACACTTTTTCTCCTTGTCTGACATCTCGCATGTCTGTCTATCTCTCTGTCTGTCTCTATTTCTGTCTCTCTTCTCTCGTCTGGATGTGGTGGCCTACACGCTTGTGTCACCTATGGCCCCGGGGGTTTGCAGATTTGAAAGAACTAGGTAACTGTAGCTGTTTTATATATCAGAAGGTGCTTCCCTGCAGGCCATCTGATACGTCTTATCTGCTCTGTCCTTTCAAATCCGCAAAGGGCCTTCAGAAGGGTAACAGCTGTTTCTGTCACAAGGTGTCTAGAGTCACTCTCATCACTGTCTCTCTCTCTCTGTCTGTCTTTCCTCACCTGTCTGTCTCTTTGTCCCGATATTGTTCTTGTCGTCTTTTTGTTTTTGCATGGTGTACCCACACAGACACGTGCATTTCATGCAAAGCGAACCTTAAGTAGCTGCTTGATGATGATGTGATGCTAATAAATAAATAAAGTTTTCATTTTTATTTGTTCTGTGTTCGGTTAAGATCCACGGCATCCTGTCCATTGTACACATTTGCATTTATCGATCTAGTTTATATAAATACATTTATATAAACAGCAAAATGTACTTTACACCTACCCTTTGCACATGGATGTACTTTCTTCTGACCTGGTTCTTGTGGTAGTTCCTACACTTGTTTGTTCCTAGCTCTGCAGTTCCTCCGTGTATGCCTATATTAAGTATGTGAGTATTTGTATAACTGTGTTTGTGTGAGTTGAGGTTAATTGCATGGGATCCTGTTTAGCCCTGAAGCAGACAAAAAGTTGTGTTCACAGATCCAGTTGTGAAAACCTCATCACAGTAATCCTACAGGATGTGCTCGCTCACTGTTTGTCGTCAGCAGTAACGACTGCTTCCATCTGCTTCTATCTGGCTTCTTCATTGCTTAACTGCTCCTGCTAATAATGCTAATATTTTAGTTGTTTTGTTTCTTTTGGTGGCGATTCATTTTTTTTTAAGTTTGTTAATTTGTATTTTTTTTATCACTTGCATACAAAGTAATTGCGATATATATTTATTTGGGGTTTTGTTTACCATCGCTGTCAGCTGTTCGCAGTGTCTCATTCGCTGGCTCTGTGCTGAAGACAGACACACCCTGGATGGGCGAGGATGTGAAGCATCCAATGAGAGGTCTTGGCCTATCCTCTCTGTGCCTACAGGAAAAGAAAGGTGGGGTTGGATGTACATGTGCAGGATGTGCGTTTGTTTGTCTGTGCACGCTCTTCTAACCAGCTTTACACCCGGTTCTCCTCTCTAGCCCTGGTAGGCGCAGTTAGTGTGGCAGTGGAAGCCATATTGGCCCAGTTCAGTTCTTCAAGGACTGTGGTTCAGAAGGTCAGTACCTGCTGGTTTGATGACAGTAGCTAGAAGGACTGTGTGCTTTTTCATTTTTAGTCACCCTTTATAATCTATGTTTTTTTGGCTAAACTTCATGGTGTATTAAATTCATTATGTACCTTTGAAAATATTTCCCCTCTTCCTTCTTGTTTTGACTATTGTGTGCCTTCCTCCAGTCTTCCTCAGTTAATCGGGTACTAGAGTATCTTAAGATAACCCAGTTTCTTAGTCACAAGAATTTCTTTGTCAACTTGCTGCTCACTCACCACCCAAATCATCCCTCATTACATCATGTTGATCATCATCACACAATCCCCCTTTTCCACCCCTCCCTCTCTCTTTGAGTCATCCTTTTCATCTTCTTGTCCAATCGCTGCACATCTTCCTTCTCACCAAACACCCATTTTTTTTCCCCCCCCAAACCGTGCTCCCTTCCTTTCTTCTCCTCTCCTCAGGCCTTATCAGGAGACAGCGCTATAAATCCATCACTGGGCCGTCTGGTGCTGCAGTGCCTCTGCCCCGCCCTCCACAGCTTGCTGACTGATGGCTTGAAACCCTACCAGAGTGACCTGATTGCAGGCAGAAGGCCAAACTCTGCTTGGAGTCTGGTCCAGGCTTCAACCAGGGCAGGTAGCATATCATGCATCATAGCCGTGGATATTAAAAATCAGATATTATCCTGTTGTTCCTCTTGAGGTTTGGTTTCCTGGTTGATAGTGATAAACTCTGCAATTCGTCTGTCTCCACTTTTCTCCCACACCAGTCAATACTTGTTGATTTTATCATCTAAAATGCTGAATAAAGTGAACACCAGGACACAGATATTGATTGGCCTACGAGTGCCAAGCTTCACAGCAATTTTTCACTCACTTCTGTAAGGTCCTTCATTGATCTCTCTCTCTCTCTCTCTCTCTCTCTCTGTGCATTTTATCCTCTTCCTCCCAACCGATCTTCCAAGGTCCTAAAACTCATGCCTTGTTCAGTCTGCAAGTTCGAGTTGGAGAGCTACCCCAGCTCAGACAGAGCAAACACAGGTTCAACGCATTCCTCCTCGGCCTACTGAAGTAAGCAGTGGCTATTAACAATCCTTGATCTCCACTGACGACTCGTTTAAGAGCATGCTATTCATTTTATTATTGCACTCACAAGGCCAGATTTACTAATGGTTCTGCGCAACCACAAAACCATTTTGTGGCATTCATTTACCTCATATACCTCAAATTGCAGTAAATTGAACATAGAAAAAAGACTTGTTACATTTTGTGCCTGGTGTTGTTGTGATAGTTGCATTAGCAGTGTTCATTTATTTGGAATGACAGGATACCAGTGTGAGTACGTAACGACATGGGTGGATGGGTCAAAGTTGTGAGTGTGTGTAAAAGGTTCGACTACATCCTGTAACTCTTCGCTCGGTCTTAACTCTGCACGCTTAGATCTGAGCTCCACATATTTGTGGTCCGTAGTAATACTGGTATTTTGATGAAGTGGAGCCTAACTTAACCAAACTGAAGTGAACTGAAGAGTCCTGATGTTAAATAGGCAACAGGGTTATATTTTAGAGTGAGCTGATGGTTTTCAGTGTTTCAGGCATTTAGTCTCATTTCAGTTTATTTATTTATTTTTGCTCCTCTCTATCAGAGCTGTTACATACCATATTGGAATGTGGAGCTGAAATGAAAACGGGATCTTTGTTAATGTGTTAGAAAAATGTCTTCATCTTACAATATGTAATATTGACTGAAATAGGTATTTAGCGCTTCATACAGCCTGCAGGAAACAAAAAAGCAGATCATGCACTTGCATAGCGGCACAGTAACAGTATCTTCAGTAAGACACCAACAATAAATAGTGATTTGTGTTCTCCTACACATGGTGCAGGTCAGCTGTTACACATAGTGTGTAGTAACGCAGCTCTCGTCTGCGCTGCACCGGAGTCTCAGTCCTCAGGTTCACACTCAGTCTTCAGTCATTTCTAACAGTGGAGTTCAACCTTATATTAAAGATATTGTCTCTCCTCCAACTGCTTGTCATTTTCCTGAATTCTCTCACTGTTTTCAGAGAGAAACACTTGAGTAAAACCTGTACTTGCACTGTTTTACTACACCCTCATCGAGGCTGCTTGTTTTTAACCTGCTAATTTGTGCTGCTCTTGCAGAATGCTGAAATCAACTGCCTGCATTCTTGTTTATAAATTAGCACATTGTTAGTAGATCACCCACATAACTTTCCACTCACATGGGCGCATTTCTGCATTTGGTAATTTGCTCCACTTAGTAAATCCGGCCTAAACTGCATAATAATTTCTGTGCACGTATCTTCTTTGTATCCTCGTTACTCATCTTCTTTCTGTTTTTGTCTCGTAGTACCAAGCTTCTTGACTTCTGGCTGTCTTACCTTCAGTCTTGCAGTGGTAAGTTTTCCTCTCTTCTAGCAGTTGTTGCAGTTATGAGCAGGGTGCAGTTTGCCAGGGTGGGGATGCAAATGCAGGGGATTTTCCCCTGTTTGATGAATAAATGAAATGAACTCAGAGTATCAGGAGACCGCTTGCCTGATCAGTGACTTCAGAATTTCCTGCAAAGGTGAGCTCCACAGCAGCTGCTGTGACGGGCTGATTGAGAAGAGCAGTCACGCGTTCATGTAAAAAGAACCTGTCCACAGTTCAAAGTTAGAGCAGGTGATTTGCGACACTGTAAGACGAGGTTACAGAAGAAAACAGGTAAGTGTTGAGAGAGAAAGGGGGAAGACACTCAGCAAAGGGCTGTGGGTCAGACTCAACCTGTGCCACCGAACACTGACCATAGGGTACGTGGTCACCTGCTGAGCAACCAGACTCATTTTTACACATTTTTTAACTCTCAAACTCGAAGATCTCCAATTGATTCAGTAAATGAATCATCCAGAGAGAAGGAAAGCGAAGCACTTCAGATGACGCGGGAAAGCAGAAAAACTCTTTCATCAAAGCAGGCTGTTTTCTTGATGTAGGTATATGCTATACAGGACTAATTAATATTTTTCAAATGCAGCATTTTGTTCTGTTGAAATTTGTACGTATTTCTTTTCAAATATTGAAGCTTAATGGCAAAATACTATTAATTGGATTTGGGACCTTATTCTTGCATGTCAAACCTTTTATACGGCTGCATTTGATCGAGACGTAAACATTAATATTTCTCTAGAGGCTGTTAATATTCCTCATATTAATTTCATTGAAAAGAATTCATGAGAATATTCTTGTAAAAGCTGTGGACATGTGTTTACGTCCTGAATTTGTTTAGTTGGATTCTCTAAACGATACATTGACAGCAGCGATAAATGCCATTATTTTCATGTCGTGGTGCAAATCTGGTTACAAGCATAAATGTAAATACTGAAACTGACCTCTCTCTCTCTCTCTCTCTCTCGCGCGCTCTCTTTTCTCAGATGTGCTGGAGACCTATTACCACCCCACCTCTTTTATGCGTCTGTCGCAGACCGCCTGCCAGCCTCTGTTTGAGGAGCTGCTCCTTGTGTTGCAGCCTCTGAGCCTGCTCACCTTCAACCTCGACCTGCTCTTCCAGCACCACCATTTAGAGCCAGAGAGTCACAGGCCAGAGATCCCCAGCCCTCCCTTTCCGGATCCTGGATCCCAGCTTTCAACAAATGAGACAGCAATAAATGGGTCTCAATCCAAAACTCCAGACAGCAGATACAGTGAAAGCCTCTCAGAAGTAGACTTTGGAAGCCCAGATCATCAGTCAGCTAAAGATGCTAAATCATCACCTGTGACTAATTCAGATAATGGAGGATCGGCAGCGTCAACAGATACCAGTTTTGGACCCACAAAGGCTTCAGTCACTCAGGAGGAGACGAGTCCTCAACTGTTGTGGGTCCAGGAAAAAGAAATTGAAGATTTGCCTCCTCCTAACGTTGAGGAAGACAGCCTCGCTCAGCAGGCAGGACAGGTAGCCACAACTGTTCAACTCCTCTGCCTTTCTATTCAATGATGATTGTGTGATTATGCAGAAATTAATTTATCTGTTTTTTTTATTTACAGGTAATTCAACAAGGATGGGGTGCTGTGGTGCGCTGGGGAGGCCGACTGAGTCAGAATCTGGCTGAGTTGAGCCTCTCTGCAGTGAAGAAGGATGAGATGAACACAGATCTGCCAGATCTCCAGGCTCAGGCAGGAAGCGACTACACTCCAGTCAGCGGTAGTACTCAGGTTCCCTGGGGTCTGGGCCGGCTCTTTGGAGCCTCCAAAACTCCCACCAGCCCGACAGGTCACACACAACCAACCAGGTCAGTCATTAAATATGTAATAGTTATTATGTAGTCTAGACTACAGAAATTGGTTTTACTGATAATCAATCAATTGAATAAATTAAATTAAATCAGCTTCTGAAGACAATTGTCTGTGACTCATGCCTGTTTGTAATTTTCCAAGTTTCTGTAATTTTCCTCAGACGTCCCTCTCAGTGGTTTGCACCCGGTGTCACTGCGCTGACCCGAATGGTGAGCAGCAGCTCCACACCAATGCTGAGAAAGATCCCCGAGACTCTGGGAGAGACCGGATCAGAGTCCGAGAAAGATGTCGACACACTGGAGATGAAGGACAAACCCAGACCACTCAGGTACAGCAGACATAAAGTGATGGCAATGATGGATAAGGAGCAATGACACAGCATTGCTGTTTTCTCACTGTTACTGTTGCAAGCGCTGATTCTGTTTCCAAGTTTTAAATACATTTATATGACCTATATTGGCCTTTATAATGTAGACCAGGGGTCTCCAACTCCAGTCCTCGAGAGCTACTGTCCTGCAGCTTTTAGATGCGTCCCTACTCCAACACAGCTGAATCAAATGGTTGGATTACCTCTTCAGCACGCCATCAAGTTTGGCAAAGGTGATAACAAGCCATCCATTTGATTGAGGTGTGTCGGAGCAAGGATGCGTCTAAAAGCTGCAGGACAGTAGCTGTCGAGGACTGGAGTTGGACACCCCTGATGTAGACTGTCTTTGTTAAGTGAATGGTAACATCTCAAAGCCCAAAACTGGCAAAAATCAGATGACAGCAGTGTAATTTTGGGTCAGACCTTTACACAAGTGGGATCCTAGTCTGCATATGAAAGATGGATCCAACTTCAAGGTATGAGTAGTGATACCAAGCTAGTGCCTCAAATCTGCATGCTCTCTTCTCATCTGAGAAGCCCCATTGTTTACACACCTGTGACAAAAAAAATTGACCCGTGATGTCAGTAAGTTGTCCCAATGATTTTATGGTCTCAATCGCTGGTTTCAAGTCAAATTTTACATTTCCATCCAGAGTAAATTAGATGATAGGGTTTGTCTGCCTTGTGAGTGTGCAGTGTCCTCTATTTTTCACCCAGATCTGGTTTCAAAAGACTAATATGGTCACAGTGGGTGACACAGTTATTTTTATGTCTTTTCTTTTGCAAATCAATATTTTTCCCCACTGATAAGGGCGGCAGGGGTTATACCAGAGACACCAGAATAGCTGCTGTTATCAGTCTGAAGTCTTGTAAACGGTGACTCATCCCGTCTGACATTATACGCTGACGTTACTCTTTGTGGCTGGTGTAAACGTCGATCACTGCGGCTGAGACAGTGTCTTCTGTCCCAGGTCGGTGCGAACGCTGTGTGACCACGCTGGATCCGGTTCCGAGCTCAGCTTCCGCAAAGGGGAGGAGCTCGTGGTGTTAGGAGGCGTCGATCAAGACTGGATTCGCTGTCGTCAGGGAGACAAAGAGGGGCTGGTACCTATTGGCTACACCTCTCTCATCATGTGACCATAACTGCTGCACTTAATCAACACTAAAAAAATCAATAAATAATTATGAAAAATATATATATATAATTTAGGTGAGTATTGAGAGGTTATGGTAAGGCTGCACTACTCTGAAAGGGATATTTCACACAGGCTCGGTTACAGTTTGAGTTAAGGGCATAACACCATCTGTTGTGCTTTATGTGCATCAGAGGCAATCTGCAGCCCCCCCCCCCCCCCCCCCCCCCCCCCCCCCATTATGAACATATTGGAGCTTTTCCCATCACAATCATTTCAGTTTGGTAGCGTTCAACTAATAGATTTTAGCAGCAGGAATTGAGCAGATGGTGCGAAATAATGACTCGACTCAAACTTGGATCATTTCAAACCAGAAGACCTTTGATCCTCGAGTGAATTATCCCTTCAAATGCCTTTTTTCTCCATTTCCGCCTTGCTTGCCGGCCGCTGATCTGAAAGCGATCGCCAAAATTCTTTGCAGTCTGTCACACTCGAGTGCGTTCAAATCAGCGGCTATCTGTCGCGAGGAGGCGGCGGTCGACAGCCTGGCTGCAGGTCGTCCAGTGGGGAAAGCATGTCGGAGTAGTGGGCCGTAGCTCCTGTTGCATACTGCGTAGTAATGTAGTGAACTGTAGCTGTGTAGACCCGTTCTATTGACCTTTTACCCTTATTGACCTCTCATCTTTCTCACCTAGTTTATGTGTGTTTGACATGTTTCTGCTACTGTATTTGACTGTATAAATATACATATAAAAATATATATATATAAATATATAGCTATATAAAACGAGATTGATATTACCAAGATAGATAGAAAGGTAGATAAATATGAGAAAGTAGCAGCTTAAGGCTGCAGCCGTATTGATGGAGTGATTATTCATCTTTACATTTGCAACAACATGAAGCGGATGTCATACATGCAAAAACAAATGAATATGTGTTTATTTTAAGTATGCAATCCAGTATCTTCCCTATTGTGCGCTTTATGTATTGCCATTGTCATCATATTCATAACATGATTAAATTGAGCTCATACCTTTTAAACTCTGTATGCACTGTAATGTACCACGAATGCTCTGAATGAAAACATCTTAGATATCCCACAAAGTTATAGACGACAGCGACCTGTAGCCAGAATCTCACAGAGCCTCCGTGGGTTTTAGCAAAAACCCTCACAAAAGTCTGCCCCGCTTTCTCGGCACTGTCTGAATTTCAAATGAACGCAGTGAGAAAAACCCCAGATGTGATGTCGATTCATAAATGCTACAAGTCTGTGGGTTTGGTGGCTGGTCTTCACCTCGTACCTCAGCTTTTGTATTTATCTTAACCCCATGTTTGCCGATCATAATCATTGATATTAATGGTAGTGGTAGCAGTGGAAGTGATTCGTTTGTTTTGTTGTTGCTTAAATGAAAAGAAAAAAAAACCTGTTGTTTTGTGTCACATAATTATTAGTTATCTGTATCTATGACTATGCATATATTTAAATGCGCAACTAGAAGTGTGTTTAGTTTGTTATAAAGTCGATTTTAATTTGATGTTATCATGCAAGAGGAAACCGGAAGCATAAAACGATAAGTGCTTAAATTAAAAAAAGAAGGAGGGCGATTTTTAAGCGGCCAGGAAAGGCTAACGCTAAAGGACCTCTATTCAATCAGCAGGAAAGTTCCATTGCTATTGATCAATCAGGGAAAAGATCAGTTCTGCAGAGTTTCAGTGTAGCATGCGATTGCTGGCAACAGTCCAGTAGCATTAACTTAAACCAGTGTCATAACTCATTATCAGGAAAAAAAATGCCAACACAAGTGATTAAAAGAAATAAAAGAAACAAAGTCTAGATACAGATAAAATATCAGTAGACACATTTAGTTTGTTTGTTTCCGATGTGAGATTAAATGCATTTGTTTAAAAGCTATTTATTTATGGGATGTATTATTTATTGATCTTGAGGTTTCTGAAAGGAATAGCTCGCTAATTATCCGGGTTTTTCGTGTGCGAAAATGCACGCATGGCCGTGTGTATGTGCGTGTATGTGAAGTGAAAGCAGAGATGAGTTCGAGCACTTCTCTGTCAGCGCATCCTGCACTTTCACCTGTGTGTGTGAGTGACAGTTAGTTCTGTTCCTCCCTCTCCTCTCTGGTGTCATGTAGCCCGTAGACATCCCGTTGTCCTACTGTTGCGTATAGAGTGCCCCTCTAGTGTCAGTCACTGTTCAGCTCCTGCATGTGCTTGTTTGTAAATACACCAAATAAAATATGTATAAACCAAACATGATCACCTGTTGGAGTCATTTTTTTTTGCACTATAGTTCATGTAAAATCCCCTATTAAGCCAGAACCTCAGCTCTATACTGAAGAGAACCTGTTTATGTGTTACAATGGTGGATGCTCAAAGTAAGCATGCTAAAGTTTAAAATAATGAGATTATTTTATGTGGAGGTAGTGAATGAGCCATAATCTCAGTTCAGTCAGGTTTTTCTGGATCTTTCTTGGATCTTCATGTTGTCATGGAGAGGGGATGTCCTTAATTAAGACATCTCAGGGACACAGCTCTGACTGTGAGGACAGCAGTCCATCTAAACAAGGTCCAGTGTAAGATAAATAAGGATTATTTTGAACTCTGAGCCATGGACTTTGCATGTTTCTTAATATCGATTGCATTTCATTTATTTGTTGATGTCTGAAATGTGCAAGATTACAGAGGAAATGAGGAAAGCTCATAATGTAGTATCCTGTAAAAACAACAATAATAAAAAAAACACAAAAACTTTTTTAAGCTCCTGAGAAATCATAATCTTCCCACTTTATTTACTCAGATCAAGATCTCTGGGTGTCTTTTGGACGTTCTGAAGGGCAGAAAGAGGAGAAAACGTCTCCAGGGCGAGCTGCAGCCCTCCCCCATCTTGTAACCGTTTCTGTGGTAGCGTCCTCCTTTGTGGGTCATTATGGAGGACAACACATTGTGAGATATACAATCTAACGCCACTAGATAGCACTGTTAGCTCAAGCTGATGTTAATCAGCTTGAGCTAACCCCCGTCCCCTTATAGTAAACAAAGCAAGAAGGAGGTCTTTAAGCTGAGACACCACGAGCATTCAGGGTTTAGTACTAGTAGACATAAAATGCTTTTATTATTATGGATACAGAGGCAAAAAGTTTGAGCTGACATTCTATGGCGTTGAGTTATCACTGTTTTTTTTTGTTTGTTTTTTTAAGCACATTATCAGAGGCAACAGGCAAAGGTTACATGTCATGCAAACTAGATAAATAACTCTTTACGTGTACCTTTGCTATAAAGTTAATCATCCACTGGCAATAATGTAGTGCTCTTAGTTTAAAAAAGGAAAGAGGGAAAAATATACATACAGTATGTAAACAGTCAAAGAAATTGCACTTTCTTGGCTTGTTATTAGAAGCCACACTACTGAAAGAGAGCAGAAATGTAACACTGGAAAAACTAAGTCACTGTCACTGATTGTCTGACCAAAAACAAAAGTAACGCTCGGCTAAAGAAAATCAAATAAAAACAACCAATAAAAGAAAACCCAAACAAACCAAACAGACAAGTTATGTCCTACAAAAAACAAAATAAATCATATACAATCATAGTCAACTTTAAGGGAAAATGTCTGATATATTGGTCAGCTGTATAGTTTCTTAAAAACATCTTAGTAAAATGAAAGGTTTATTAACTTTCATGTATAATCCAGACTGTATTGTGTATAATACTAATTTTACACGCTACTGCTGACAGAAAGAAAACAGGTCTCTCGATGTACTGTACATTCACACGTAACTAAACGCTTATGTTATTCCAATAAGTGGATTAGCCCGATGTTCCTAAGATGAGAACAAACTACTTTGCATCTGTACAGAAAAATGACCTCCAATCTTCAAATATTCACAACTTTTTTTTTTCTTTTTCTTAGTTTATCTTAAAAAGGAAGTTCTTATATAGTCCTTATCAGAGGAGATATTGCTTTTAAAGACTGCATGAGTTCGCTTAGGTACGTACACAAGACAACATGGCACTTCTACAGAGCATTTGGGGCAAATCGATTCTCATTCCCTTTCCGCTCTCCTTCCTCCCTCCTGCCGAGGACATTCTGATTGTCAATGCTCTGAAGCAAAGAGTGAAACATTCTCAAAGGCAGTCTGAAGTAAACAAAAACACTTTTTACACGTCCACCTCTCCTCCCTCAGAAGCAATACTGAAAATAGTTAACAATAAACATTCCTATCGTGAATATATTTCGTCCATTTCTTTTAGCGGACACGACTCGAGCTGTCTGTTTTTTCTCCAAAAAATAACTTCTTTCTTAAAACCTCATTAGAAATTCTCTTGCAGCGATGCCAAAATTCCTATCACTAAGCCCACCCCCTCCCCTGCCTATTCACTGGTACATAGCAGACACTGTCTTGATAAAGTGAAGAAAACCCCCTAACACTGTCTCAACAGCTTTTAACTGGCTCACGTCTCCTCTCGTGTCATTTTCCCAAAGGTGCAATGTGACTTTGAAAGCTTACCAACTAAATGAGCGTTCAATTTTGACCTACTTAGGGCCCAGGCTACATTTTGTATTGCTCTGGGCAGCCTGCGAGCTCCTCGTCTCTTGGAAACGTCGGAGCTGAAATGCTGAGTACCATATAAGTCCATATCCAAACTCCCCTGCAATGTCCGTCTTTCCCAAATTTGCTTAAGGTGCTGAAGTAAGAGCAATCAAAGTGTACAGTATGTGTGTGTTTATAGTGTGTCCACTCAGCATACATACAGTCTTTAGTGTGCTTGTTCAATCAGCACTAGTGCAAATTCATTTCAGCTGGTCTGTTTCTTTCTTTCTTTCTTTTTCTTTCTTTCTTTCATACGGGACAGTCTATCTCTGTTTCTCTCATCCCTCACCGCTCGGACAAAAGATGTGTTGCCATGGTTTCATCCTTGATGTGGATGCCCTTCAGAAAGCTAGGATCAACACACTCATCTGTCAGCGTTTGAGATGTCTTTCTTTTGCATTTTCAGCTGGTATAATTCGCCAGATCTCGTCTCCTTTTTCTCGCTTCTTCTCTGCGGGACTGCCATTGTTAACAGCAGCGTTGTGACATCAGTTCATCTGTCCAGTGGTGGGTCCTGGTCCCTTTCTCAGAGTGGTCCCACCTACACAAAAGAAAAGATACTGTCAGCTAAATAGTACACATACTTCTGGCTTCTGCTTCAGCGGCAGACGTTTCACTTACCCCCTCTTTTTAGCTTATGAATGCTGCAGGTTCAAAAGTAAATCATTCAGCCGTTTCCTCCTCTGTTCTCTGCTGCAAACTTCTCCTTCCCCTTGTTTTTCTTCCTCTCCCTCCTCCTCATGTCTGCTGTGGGTTTTGGTGGGCTGGAGTGAACAAGTATGCACAGTTAATTTCAAAAGCAGATTTTTTATCCTTGTGGAATTTTTGCATTGTTAATATATATATATATATATATATATATATTTTAATGTTTGTAGATTTGTTGACTCACACAGGGGCTGGCAGTGAACGAGCTGGAGGTGTCCTGACTTTGGTGGGGGAGGTCACTGCTGATAACTGTCACTTCCACCCCCACTGGATGATCTGAGGGTCAAAGGCCAAAGAGTTTTCTGTATGTTAGTGAAGGCGACGTAGGAGGAAATGAAAACTGCGCTCGTTTCTTTTACAGAAATGTCTGTAATTATGCAAGTGTCCTTATTTCCCCTTGATTTCTATCTGCAATCAGTCATGGAGTCTTTGATGGAAACTGTGTGTGGTTTCACTGTTAATGGGGAAAGTTGATGCCTGCTGGGTTCTTGGACACCAGCGGTGGATGACAGAAATGGGGAAACATTTCTGCAGGCTGAATTCTGTGGTTGGAAAACCACTTAGTTTTTGTTGCTGAGTATGATATGCAGAGACAAGCCAGTTGTGAGGACGGCGGTCTGTACGGCACACACGTACACATACATGCACACGTGGAGGAAAAGACACAACACAAGACGCCGAAAGAAGTCGGTAGAAATGAAAATGTATAGAGTTTAAACCACATACACGGGGGCATACACGAACACCTACAGAAACAAAAACTAACACACACACTTGCTTCATGGACCTGACTTGATGTGGCTGTCGTCCCCATTGGCTCCTTCACAGGACAGATGTCGTGAGTCGCCCTCCTCTCCCTCCCCCTCTGCGTCTCGTTCTCTCTCCCTCTCTATTCTCATCCGGATTTGTCTGTCTCTCACCAGCTCCCAGTTCCTCACAAGGAACACATGGTGCTTCACCACAAAGCTCCTGGCCCGGCACAAATGGAGAAACATGAACTGCTGACATTAGTTCAATAATATCGCAACAAATAGTTTAATGTGAAACGCGAATCGTCGTGTACTTTCCGTACCTCTCGCTGCTGGTCAAAGGCTCCATGTCGAGGTGCGGGAACAAGCTGGTAATGTCACTGGAGCTCTCCTCCTTTACAATAAATGCAGAGACGCGCGTAAGCTTCGGGACAGATTATTGCAAAAACATTCATCACTGGAATCAAATAACCACGAGCCACAAAAAACTCACCGCTGTCTGCTGATATGATGCAGTCCTCTCTTTCAGCCGGCCTGAGTGAATCAGAGAGAAAGAAACACGGTAAGAAAGAAATTATCCGGCAAGTCAGCTAAACCTGACGACATCTAACAACTGCTGTAACACTGTAATAGCGGCGACTCACAGTAACGCCGCTTCCTCTTCAGGGGGACAGCAGGCTGTCGGTGAAGCTGTAACCAAACAACATGAAAGTTAGATCCAAGGACATTTTTTTAAAAGCTTGTGCCCTGCAAAGTCTGATCTGGTGTGACTGTACCTGGTTGTGCTGCCAGAGCCACATCACATCATAGGGCAGCTGGAAATTAATTCTTTTTAGCCTCAGGTACTTCCCTGAAGAAGATAAAGTGAGCTTAGCTGCATTACTACAAGAACATAGTACACACTAGCAGTGTTTACATTTTCTTATATACTCACCGACATGGATGGGAGCAGGTAAAAGGCTGTACTCGTTCTCCCCTGGCGTGTACTCCATGTTCTCTTTGCAGTTCTTCTGGGTTTGGGAGGGGGGGCTAGGAAAGATGCATAATAAATATTTAAACAAACAAACAAAAAATAAAAAACAGATAACGGAAAAAAAAACCCCCATTATAATAGTTTGTTTATGGATTCAGTCAACTCACTCTGTAGTTTTGTAATCATCAGAGTAAAGACCTGCCCTCAGGAATTTCTTCCTGGGAGGACCATCGGCCTTTTCCTCTCTTTGGATGGTTACGGGTTGGGGCGGAGCCTGGTCGACGTCTGACTGGCTAAAACATTCAGGGAGGGCGTCGCACTCGGATTTATCCTCAGCGACACTAAAAAGGAAAGCACAAAGAGAGAGATAGAATGATAGAGAGGGAAAAGAAAGAGAGAAAGGCACTGGTTTAGCACACAGTGCTGAAAACGATGGGTTAATAGGACAGTAGTGAGTGGTTGTATTGAATTTTCAAGTCAACCAGCTCAGGTGTTTACCTCTGATGACAGGGCGAGTCACTGTGTTTTCTCTTCCGTCCTCTCTTCCTCTTGGCCTGCAGCTCCGACTCCGTCACCTGCTGCGCCGTGTCGCCTCCTCCCCTGTCTCTCTCTGGCAGTCTTTCTTCTGTTCTCCCTCCCACTTCTCTCTCATCTCTGACGTGGCTGTGTCCTGGCAAGATTTCAGGTGAGGACATGGACGGCGTTGCAGATAAGTGCGCGAGGGAGGACACAGAGGAGGGCAGCGGGTGCTTCCTGGGCCGTCCTGGCCTTCTTTTGTTCTTCAGCGCCGCGCTGTCTGACGTTGGCACACTTTTCTGCTGCCCTCGGCTTCTCGAGTCACCTTGTAAACCTGAAGTCATCGAAATAACAAGGGGGGGGGGGCAGTCGGAGGCATGAGGGGAGGGTGGGGTGTAAGTGGTGGAGAGGAAATGAGACAGATGTGGATCTGTGATTGAGCCGGCAGGAGGTGTGAGGTGAGGCCAGTCTAGGCTGAGTCATGCACATAGGCCGCACATTAGGTGAGTCACAACATTTCCTCTGACCATTTCACTTCTGGGAAACACATTAAAAAGTGATTTATGCACGCCACAAAAAACAAGGAAAAGAAAAACAGACATAAACACTGTGCATCATGCATACTTTTTCAGTGAGCATGCACAAATATGCACTAAGCACACTATTTATTTTTTACAAATTCGGTTACTGTGAAATACAACCCCAGAAAGCTCAGCAGCTACAGACGGCGAACGGATGTCAAATGTATTCCTCCGCTTGCAAAAACATTTTTCCTTTGCCCCCCGTCTGACCTCTGTGCTATTCCTTTATCCATCTCTCTGAGGTCATTCGTCTTTTTGTTCCATTTTCCACTGCCAGTGACAAGACTGACCACTCTTTCCTTATTGGATTTTTCCAAGTCAAATAGGCCTTGTTGGGCAGCAGTGAGGGATAGGCCAATCTTTAAATAGCCAATCTGGTGGTTAACTAATGACTGTTCTCACTGGGTAGCCCTAGGCTGCAACAGCGTGTGGTTCACTGCCGACCAGGAAGATTTCAAAGATTTTCTGGCAGATTCCCATCAAGACGCTGCTCTCCTGTTATAACACTTTATAAAAATTCCAGCAGATAGTGGTTGCTGAGAGGCTGTGTGTTTGTGTCAGGCATCGTCTCTCGCACAGCAGAGAGAGTCTGAAATTAGCTATAAAAAGAAAGGAGTCTGATTTCCTCTCAAACACCCTCCAGGCTTTTGATGCATGGCTTAACAACACCTGAGAAAAAGCAGCGCTGTCCCTATACTGGGGACACTACTGATAGCACAGTTTCATCTCCACATTGCACAAATATAAAAATCTGTCATACCGTGCAAGTGGAAAGAAGCTCTTGGCATAAATCTTATTCACTCAGCTAGCTGTCATGATTTGCTCGCTGCTGTCATATTTCAGTGGTAGGTACATTTGATGATAGATTCCCTGCTTTATCTAGATTACTGTCAGTATCCTATATATTCATATTCTCCGCCGTTGACACAGTAGCAGAACACAACAGCCTATTCGCAAAACTCAAAATGCTCTCAGTGGAGATTTCTGTAGCATTCATCAGCACAGTCACGCTGTCATGCGATCGCAGCCTCGCACTGATCGATCGGGTGAAAGCAAAGACTTGTCAGAGATCAAATCATTCATGCACCCTCACCTGCGTCTCTCCTCTCTGTCCACGCCGGTTCGTGTCTCCTCCACGACCTCTCTACATTTCCTTGATTCCTAATGGCCAATCCACTGCTCAGACCCCTCCCTCCTGTTGCTATGGCAGCAGACGTGAACAGGTTGGTGTGTGTCGGCGATGGGGACGTCCTGTACAGATGCGACTCTTGAACATCCTCGTCCCCATCTTCGTCCTCGCCGTCCGACGCGATCAGTCTTCCTGCATGCTGGTCTCCGGTGAAGCCTCTCCAGCTGGGGTTTGAGTTTCCGAACGCTGTAGCTCCCAGACTCCCAAATTTCGCCCAGCTCTGACCCAGGCCGCCCCATCCTCCTCCGAATGAAGACAGGTGAGAGGATCCCAGCCCCAGTGACGTGAGCGAAGTGTGTTTGTACCTGTCTGCGGACGATGACGATGAGGCAGCGGCAGCAGCGACAGCGGAAAAGGAATCATTTCCATTCTCACGCAGCCAAGTTGATTCTTTACCCAGCATGCTCCCTGTTCCCCTTGCCACTTTCCTTCCTCCTTCTCCTTGCCCCAAAACGAACCCCAACCTTGACTTTGAGCAGGCCAGCCCCTCTCGTTCCACTCCATCTTCCTCCTCGTCCTCGTGTATCTCCTCCTCCTCGTCCACGTCTCGTTCGCAGTGCCTGTGACGATGTTTATGTTTGTGTTTGTGTTCACTCCTCCCGCAGCCGTAAGAGAAGCCGGATGCGAACCCTGAGCCGAGGTGTGGCCGTCCTCCACTGCCTACCCCGATATCCCCTTCGATTTCCCCTCCTAAAGCTCCCTCCCTCAGCAGCCTACTCCTCCGCCTGTGAAACCTAGGTGGATTAAGGAGAAAGTGGGCGTGGTGGGGCTGATGAGGGGCATACTGGTGGGGAGATGGAAGCGTGTAGGAGGGGAGGTGGTGGTAAAGTGTTGTGGTTGTGGGATAGCTGTTGTAGAAGCCCATATTCTCAATGGTCTCCTGAAACTTTGAAGGGCAGCCGCATTGCCTGCGGTCTGGCTTTCTGTTGCAGTGGCAAGGGTAGAAAGGCTGCGGGGAGAACGTGGGATTAGCAGAGAAAGATGACGGGTGAGGAGAGTAGAAGCCATTTAGATTGATCCTGAAAATGTTGGAGCGGTGGGAAGAGGAGGAATGATGTCGCCTTCCTCCGGCAGCATTCGCACTCCCATCAAAGCCTTGTCCCAGTCCTGTCCTCGCCCAGCTACGCCGTCCGATATGTACCTCGCTGAACTGACTGATTAAGTCTTCGAGTTCGGCCAGAAACTCTGGGTCCTGCATGTGCAGCTGCTGGTGCTTCTTCTTGTGTTTATTTTTCTGTCTCTTCAGTGCATTGTGCCCAACACAGGAATAATAGTCCGAATGAGTGCACTTGTTGTGTCCTGGACAGGGGCAGGGACACAAGCAGGTACAGGAAGGAGAACAATCGTAATCCCTGCACCTGTGTCGATGTCGGTCTCTGTGCCGCTCCATGGTATTTGAGTTGGCCATGGGGTTGGTGTGTCTGGGGATGTGAGACAGAGGCAAAGAGACTGGAGAGGGACAGTCCATGATGGAAGAAAGGTGCCTTTGACCACCTAGAATCGCTCCTGACCCCTGACCCATCCTCAACACGCCCCGAGGTCCCCTCATCTCCCCTCGCTCAGAGACGCTGTTGTTGTCTGTTCCGATCCCGCTGTCGCTGGGCAGGGTCTCTTCGCTGTGTGATTCACTCCTCGGGGACGGGGTGGCCTCTTTCAGGTGGCCAGGAGAGCCAGGTGTGTGATGCAGTGGAGGGGTGGGGCAAGAGAGCTTACATGAAGACTGGTGAAAGGGGAAGTGATGCCTTCCCTGACATGGACAGCTCTTCTTCACAAAGGGAGAGAGCGATGAGGAGGAGGGAGGACGGGGGGAGGTACAGGAGGAGGATGGGGAGGGGAGGTAGAAGGGGTGAGGAAAAAGTAGGGAGGATGTTGGTTCTGCGAGGCTGCCCTCACTGTAAGGACTCTGGGCCCCACTGGAGTGAGTAAGAGATGGGGAGGGAAACGGGTGAGACGGAGGAGGCTGGGGTTGGTTAGTCGAGAAGAGAGAAGTTTCTGAGGGACTGGTAAACAGAGAGGAGTGAGTGGAGTTCTGGGAGTTTGAATTTAGGTTGGCGGTTTGGGATTTAGGCTTGCGTCCTCGCCTCTTGCCCATGTAGATGGTCCCCCTCTTGCTCACATTGATCTGAGGGCCTAGCTTACTTCCAAAGGAGGAGGACAGGGCTGAGAGTGTGTGTACTGTTGTAGCCTCTATCGATTTACACATTCTCTGAGAAGTCTCACCATCTGCTGCCTCTCCTGCCCTTCCTTCCTTTCCTAAATACCCAGACAGCATTACTTTGTGAAATCTCCTCTTCTTTCTTTTCTTCATCTCATTAATCAGCCTCCTGAGCTTTAGCTGCCTGTTTCCCTTTTCAGGGGGGTGAAAATCTTTACCACTCACTGTATGATCAGCGTGATTTAGTGCATCTCCACTCGCCTCCTCGGGGAAAGGTCGTTTGGGAGGCCGGCCACGCTTCTTGGGGCTGGATTTAGACTGAGCCACACACTGTAGTATTGCACTTGGCTCCAGCACAGGGGCTTTCGGAACTCCGTCACAGCCCCGGAGAGGCACCTCAGTTGCGATATCGTTTGGTGTAAGCTGAGGGGGAGGTTCGTCTAAACTAGAGCTGTAGGATTTAGGACGACCCCTTTTTCGGGCCGTGTTTATGGGGTTTCTGGAAGAAGGGGGGCTGGATTCTGATGTGGGGTGATTCTGCTTTGGGGTTGGAGGTTTGGTTGCAGAAGACACTGGGGAGGAGCTGCTGGTTAGGGAGCCAGAGGTTGCTGGGTGTGACTCATCACTCTGCTGAATAGTGGCTTTGGCAGGAAGGGGCGTCTTGGTGTTCTGGGTGAAACTCAGTAAAGGATTTTGTAGTGAATCAGAAGGAGCTTCCTGATTTTCCACTCTCTGAGCCCGGTGCACCAGCTTGGTCCAGCTGGGCCTTCTGGCTTTACGTTTTTTGAGCGGTCGGCTATCCTGCTCTTGTGGGGAAGAAGGGGGAGAAATGGGAGAATGGGCAGAAGGCGTGGGCACAGGGGGAGGAGCAGAAGAGGAGGGGTGGCTTGGAGGCACTGTTGAATGTCTCGAGACGTCCTGTTCTTTTGATTTACTCGTGTCACCTGTTGTTGTTGCTGCCTCAGCTTGTGTAACTGACTTGCAACTGTTATCTGTCTTCTCTTTCTCATCTGGTCTGCCTGTATTCACTAATTTGCAGGTTTTATCTAGCTTGCCGTTGTCAGCAGTTTCCCCACATTTTGCACTGTTATCCTCTATTCTTTGTCTGTCTGGGCTGAGCTTATCCCTCTTTTTCTCAACCTTTCCTCTGTCACTCTTTAGATCATCCTTCCGTATATCATCACTTCTATGTCGTTCATCCTTTTCTTTTCCATGTCTCGATTTCCCATCCTTCCCTTTTTCCTTTTTCTTCTTCTTACCCTCCTCCTTTCTGCCCTCGTTTTTTGCTTTATCAGCCTCCAGCCTATCTCGCTTCGACTTCTTGTCTTTGCGTTTCTCTTTTTTTGCTTTTCTCTCTTTCTCTCTCTTTTTCTCCAGCGGGTGCTCTACAGAGGGATCGTGACCTTGGGATTGGACAGAGAGTTCCACAGTGGGGGATGACTGCGGTTTTGGGGTAATTGAGGGATAGGAGGGAGATTCTGGCCTGCTCTTATTGGAAAGGCTAAGTTCTTTATGGGAACCAGTGGAGACTAGAGGTCTTGTTGAAGAGTCCATGGAAGAAGTAGAGGTGGAAGTGCTGTGTTTTCCAACTTTGACTTTGGATGAAGTAGGAGTGCCAAGAATGTTAGAGGAGCCTTTCCCATTGGACAGGCCCTTCTGTTTGGTTGTCTGTACCAAACCATTATGCTTCTTGGAGGTGTTTTCATCATTCCTGGTTTCCAGTGGAGACTGCGTCTGGATGCATGGGCTGGAAGGAGTAGTTGAAGCTGCCTGGTCTGTTGTGGGTGAGCAGGGTTTGGGTCCTGCAAGGACGGGCTGGCCATTGACGCTCTGAGATTTGTCTTTCTTCACTCTCTCAGATGAATTCCCCTCTGTCTTATCGGCCAGCTTGATAGGAACCTGAGAGATGAAAAACAGAGAAAAAAGAAAGAAAGAAAAAAGCAAATCTCTGTCATAGGCATCTTTTAGTTTGCTGTCAACAACAGTGACGGACAATGAAAAAGAGACAGTAACTGAAATTCTTTTGTTATTGTTCCCCATTAAAAAGGACAGTGAAGATAAAAACGACTCAATCAAGCAGAGAAACGAGGGCACACTGAGGAGGAGAGAGTGGAAACAGGAATGGGGTTGACAAAGAGAGGAGAAATACAAAGGCAGAGAAACGGAGAGGAAGGGAGTGGGACAGGGACCGAGGGGGAGTGAAAGATAAATGAGAGCAGGTAGAGAAAAGAGGGGATGTAAAAATAGAAGAGAGGGACAGATATAGAGAGCCAAGCAGAGACAGAAAGAGAGGGAGAGAAAGCCTTGCTATTGGTGGCTATAAATTGCCACTAATACAGATGAGAAGGCTTGACATTTCATACTTGTTCTGTAATTTTGGTATGCTGTAGCTTGAGTGGCGTTTGTGCAGCTAAAGCTATAAGCTTTCCCTTGGGTGATTGTCATAAGGACTGATGGGCCAGTGTCTGTAATAACTCCAAGCGGTTGCCGTGCTGTTGTCCTATTTATAGGTCTGTTTTTAAAATGCACTGCTTGAGTTTCAGGATTGAGACAATGGCTGTTAGATAGATATTACAAGTGAGCTCAATGCTGGGTGATTTTGCACCACATCAAAGACTCTATGAGAATGGTGGTTAGCTGTAAAAAGCCTAAACAAAGCACAAAGGTGCCATTTCTCAAGCTAACTTCAGCTAATTGCAGATTTATTCAGATTCAGATCAACTTTATTAATCCCCCTAAAAAAGGGCAATCTGTTGGCAACTGACATGAGGAACGCTGTACATATGTGAGGCCTTGTCCTTAACTTACCTGTTTGGCAGACTTCGTCCCTTGGCTGGTTACGACAGGGACAGAGGCCGGGCTGGAAGCTGTAGAAAATGTCGGTGACAGCGACAGTGACTGTGATGACGAAGACAACAACGGTATTGATGATGTAACTGGTGGTGAAGCAGCAGATGCAGTTTGTTTGGATGTGGTCTGGACAGCATCCAAGCCTGAGTGTTGCTCCCTGTTTGCTTCGTCTGGGGCAGAGCTGGTTTTACTCTGCTGGCCCGCTCCCCCTCCTTCTCCATCGCCCTTTAGCAAACCCCCCCTGCCTTGTCTCTGATAGGTCCTGATGGTGGGCTTGCAGACGTAGCTCTCCAAGATCTTGGGCGGTTTCTTGGTGCGCTTGGTTTGGAGACCAATTCGGACTCTTACATTCCCCTCGGGGCAGCTGGCCTCTCTGCCAGAGAGCTGAAGCTGTTGCTGCCCCACGCTGCCACAGCGCCCCTCGATGAGCAGCTCCAGCACTGCCCCCTTGTCTCCTTCTCTCTTTCTTCCTCCTCCCTTTTTGTCCTCCTCCTTTTTTCCCACTGCCTCGCCATTCTCTACTTCCCCTCTCCTCTTTTTCTCTGCCACTTGGTCCTGCTCAGAGTCTTCAGGTGCAGAGGCGGGGTCCAGAGTGGAGGCTGTGGTCGGAGGGGTTCCCCCCTTCACTCTCTGGTCCATCAGAGAAGTCGGGGGGAGAAGTAGGATGCTGTGAGGTTACCAGTACAACACTTTAAAACGACTCCAGTGGGGTTGGTGGGGTCAAGGGTGAAGAGCAGAATGCAGGTGTCGATCACAAGGGTCACAAAAAAAAAAGATCCAGTAAGAGTCCAAGTGCAGCTCTGTACCTTCATCCGGCAAGGGAAGGTCTCTCTGATGTCCTTTACAGTTACACTGAGACAGAGTAAAAGGCAGAAGGAAAGTGGAAGAAAAGACAGAAAGATAGAGAGGCCAGTGATTAGTCATTTCAGTGAGCTAAGATGTTGAACAGCAGCAGTACAGGAATTGAGGGGAAAGTCCCCTTCCTTCAGGCAGCTGTAGCGAGGTGCTAAAGTCTGTGTCCACAGAGATGATCTCATCATCCAGAAAACCCAGGAGGCCAATCAACGTTGCTGATTCCCAGAATGTCGGCATTAGCTGGAAGACTGACTTACATTCCCCCCAAAAAAACAGCCTGGGCTAGTTCGCTCCGACAATCCGCAAATATCGATGGAGCTAAAAGACAGCGAACACACCCCAAACCTCTACACTTTTCACTTATGTCGTAATCCTTCCCGTGTCTCTCCGCAAATCAATCTATCAATCAATCAGCTTCTGGCTAATTCAAACACTTGATCCAGTCTCCTCCCCTGCTCCCTCCACTGTCTTTGCGCCTTCTGTTCTCAGCTACTCCCACAAGCACTCCTCCTCCCACCCTTCCCGCTGCTGTACTTTCTTTTCTCTCCGAAACTCCCCTTTTCATGTTTGGCAGTAAGCTTTTGCATGCATTCTCTATTAGTCCCTCCACTCTCTCTCTCTCTCACTCTGTGTGTGTGTGTGTGTGTGTGTAGACCACACAGTAAAATGGTCAACTCATACACTGTATCCATGTTAATCAGAACCATATTTCCTCTTCCTTGTCGTTCTTTTCCTTCTCTCCAACTTAAATCTCTCCATTCACAGTCCGACTGTTCCCCTCCTCCCCTTTCAGTAGTGGTAACACAAATCCGTAGGAAAGGGTAAAACTTATTTTTGGAAAGGAGCGCAAATTCCTCCTCCTCCCATTGCTTCCTCTAAGTCAAGTAAGCTTTTCATTGACCCCCATTGTAAATGGCCTTTTAATGTGACATTATAGTGAAGTAACACACCCTAAAATAACATTCTCCTCACCAGGAAAAAACTTTCACTCTCATTCGTGGTGTTTCCAGACCGCTTTTCAACGTGTCGAAGGGAAGCAGCATCTTTCTGTCATGCTTCCTTCATTATTCGCTCTCCCTCATTAAGGGAGACACTCATCCATTTTCTAATAAAACACACCCGGGCAAGCATTCTTGCAGCTCTCTCCTGAGCGCCGCCTCTTATGAAATAGCTCATCTGTCTCTCAGCGCTCTGAACTGCCCCCTTAGACTTACGAGAGCATCTCAGATAATGTTTTCATTTAAGAGCTCAGTGGGCTATCTCTCGTGCCTCTTGGTCCCTCCCTACACACCCAAATCATAGAAGCTCAAATCAACATCTGTTTCAGTAACCGCTGTTATGTAACAGTTTTGGAAAGCATTTCCAAGACCAGTCCTCCTTACAATGAAAGAAAATGAGCGTAGAGGTGGACAGTGGTCCTCTTGAACTTAACTGCGGCAACTTTTATTATCAAGTCCACTCCAGAAGCCTGTGCGGAGGGGCCGTGAGCACAAGCAGTATGAGTTACAAACCTGTTTGTGAAAACTCGCCATAAGAGGAGAGCCAGAGTGGCAGGTTTTCAGACTTAAAAGGGCAAGCCCATTCAGCATCAGTCAGAGTGCATACTAATGGCTTTTTATAGTCTCCAGAACTATACCTCTCACACATAACTCAAAATTATTCTAACATTAGACCAGAAGCTATTTCCAGTGACAGGATGATGGGTTGACTTGACACTGTAGTCAGTGCGGTGGCTCGGGAGCGCCGAAGCAACGATTAAATCATGATAATGGCCCACCATATTTCCAGCCATCATCACCATCCCATGACAGCGTTATCATCGATAACTACAACACTATTATCATCTGCCTGACAACAGCATGAGCCCAGCTGGAAATTGGGCCCCTGTGATGGCATCTGAAATCACTGAACCACGAAGCCTCGCGGTAAGCGTACGGGGAAGTTTCTCACGTGAGTCCCCCTCCTCAGACGCGCACACGCACACACACTTTCCCTCTAGTTAGTGCGTTGGCCGTACATTGTGTACCCGGGTCGCAGCTGCGTAGGCTCACTGATGTTGCTACTGTAGATACAGTATGGGCAGTGGGGGTGTTACCGCACTGGAGCAACCTATCACTGGTTTACCGAGGACGTCAACAGGAGCTTCCTTCTCCATAATGACTTTGCGCACCTCGGAAAATCACTACCCGCCTGATGCTGTCGCACTTACAAATGATACACACATGCACGTGTTGTTGTTGTCGTCACTCCTGTCTCCTATTTTGAGACATATCGCACATCTACGCGCCCTAAAACATGACCCAGCTGCACGTTTCAAACTCAACATGGAAGTGGGAGGCTACGTAGCACGAAAAAATGTGCTTGCTGGTAGTGTTTGTGCTGGTGCGGATTAGTACCGAGCCACCTTTTTCCTCAGCCCCCCCTCCCCGCCTCTCCTCTCTCTCGCTCTCTCTCTCTTCTATCTGTCCTCTGCCAGTCCTTCTGCTGGTGTCAGCAACATTGAAATAAGAAATATCACCGTGCGGGGAGAACAGAGGGGAGGGAAACACACTCGGCAACAAGGGATAAAATTAGCGCAAAGCGGATGCACAAAATTCTTAACCTGCTGCGCTTTGAGCCCGCTGATGATGACAGGCCTGCACGCATTAATACGGACTGCCATGACAAGCAGTAATAAGGCTACGTAGGCTACTTACCCCGAGAGCGCGTCCCAGAGCCAACTGCGTTTAGGCAGGAGGTTAAGGTGTTGCTGTCCTGCTCTCCCCTTTCGCACCAGCGGCGATCCACGGCTTTTTGGTGCATTAGATGTTGCTTTGATTACATAACTAAGGCCAGCGGAGGTTAAAACACCCCCTAAAACCGAGTTTCAGTCCCATCAGAGCGCAGAGCCTACTGTGCAACAACATTGGCGCGGGTGTTTTCATAATCATACAGTCGACGGATCTCCGTCGGCGCGTCTCCGCAGCTAGGTGGCGGACTGGTTACGCTGGATCTTATTTTTTTTTTTTTTTTTTGCCTACTTCTCTCTCTACCCCCCTCTCTCTTTCTCGCTCTCTCTCTCTCTCGGGGGGAGGGGGGGGGGAGTTACACCGCTCCCGCCAGTTATAATGGCTCAGATTGTGCTCTCGTATGCGCACAGCCTGCTAACGTGTCGTGGCGACGGGCTGAAGGCTGCAGCTGCGTGTGTGTGTGTGTGTGTGTGTGTGTGTGTGTGCGCGCGCGCTCGGGGTACAGGGCTGGCAGCGCAGAGGGGTTGTTGGATGTGCGGGAATGCAACTGCGTGGCCATTTTCATGTGGCCAGAGGAGGAGATAAAACGGTGGATACAGCACAGGATCTCATTGCGGTTCATAACAGGCGATCGGGGAGGGCTATTTAGGCGCTTAATAAAATGGCGACGACTTGGCGAAAGTAGGCTGCTGGTAGGATTTTGGGGAGCAGCCGAAAAGTTGCGTCGCGTCATGCAATACAAGATTCGGCTTTACGCGAGTGGGAGAGGCACGCGGGGATGGTAAAAGTTGATACGTGAGAGCTGTTTACCGCGCGTTTGGTAACATTTCCCCCAAATAATAAAAAGCACACAATTTGAACATGAAACATTTGCAGAAGTGTGTTAATATGAGAACACAGTCATAATTAGTAGTGCTAAAAACAACAGTCACAGATATATAATTACAGTATAGTAATGATTTATTTGGCAGTAGAAGCGGTATATTCTCCAAAGAGTTTAGTCCACTGTTAGGTCCTGATACGCATATAAGATTTGGGGAGCCCCCGTGCCTCCTATTCGCTACACACTGTTTACACCGTGACCTCTAAATAACCATTAAACACACTGCAGACTGCACCTGACCGCGCACGTCTGTATGATCCTGAATTTGTTAGTAGCACTAAAAGTCCTGAAAACACGCACCATGTAAGGAATATGTGACAAAAAGCAGATAGATGTTTGCCCCCGTAAGTTTTAAGTCCAATTAACAAGCACGCAAATTTTTACAAACCAAAAAGTCCTTCAGGCTCTCTGGGCCTCCTGGGAAAAAGTTGTTGTCTAACCCTTGTGACACAACCGAGTTTTGCTTGTTGTTTGCTTTGTTTTTTTAAATTCTCTGTCAAACATTATTTCGAATAAAAAGGGTCCAGATTTATTCGACTGATACTGAAGCCAGGATCTCTGTATGTCAGTCAGTTTCAACGCAACCTTATTTTAAATGTTAACGACAGCGCTCGTCTATTTTAGGATCAGTGTACTCGTTATAACGTGAACAACTGGGAAAATAAAGTCGAACTAAAGTCGATCAAAGTGATTAAAGTTTAACAATTGAAATGCTCATTAAATACCTGCATTGGTGCGAATGACTAGAAAAAAACGAGAGCAAAAGAAAATCAATGCGGAACTGAATTTATGCTCAAAAAGTCGCATAAAAACTTTGATCACATTGAGATAGACAAATATCAGAGTCCTAGAGATGCTTAGAGACACAAACATCCATGTCTATAAGATGCCTATAGCATGTATGCATAATGAGAGCGTAAGCTTTCAAGATTATTCACAACGAGCACTAAAGATAAGAGAGATATGCTTTGCACACTTAATTTAATCAGCAATAAGGTTTTGTTGCTGTCGTTGCGATAAAAAGTGAATACTTGATCCGTTTCAAACACCTGCATAAGTTCTAAATGTTCAGAACCTTTCATTGTCAAACACATTATAAAATAGGTGATAATGCAGGGCATTCTTAGTTAATTACTAAAGAAATGAGCATTGCCGTACAGAAAATTTGGTCTTTCATGGGAGCAATTTTCCTGTGATTGTGGGTAGACGCAAATCTGCACACAGTAGACCATAGAGCAAAACAAAAAAAAATCAGCATACTAATTGCAAGTCCAATTAATAAAACTAAGAAAATAATTTTTTTTTTTAATGTTATACAAACAGACACAAAATACAAGGGCAAATTAGTGAAACTGTGTCCAGGGGAGGACTCTGATACTCTGACCTAAAGGATAAAACATACAGAAGAAATAAAGTCAGAGATAAAAATTTATTTAAGAGTGAAGACAGAGTGTTGAGATGATGGAAGAAGTACTTTGAGAAGCTTGTGAATAACGGAAATGAGAGAGAGAGGAGGACAGATGGAGGAAAGTTAGTGGATCAGGAATTTCAGAAGATTAGATTTCAGAAGAGCTGCTATAAAGAGGATGAAGAGTAGAAAGGTGGTTGGTCCAGATGACAAGCCTGTAAAAGTATGGGATGTCTAGGAAAGATGAGAGTGGACTTTTTTCTTTCTTTTTTTTTTTTACCAGATTCTTTAACGCAATCTTGGAGAGTGAGAGGATGACTGAGAAACAGAGAAGTGCATTGGTACTGATTTTCAAGAACAAAGGTGAAGTGCAGAACTGTAGTAACCACAGAGGGTTAAAGCTGATGAAATGCACCATAAAGTTACGGGAAAGAGTTGCTGAAGCTAGGTTAAGAGGAGAGGTGGGGACATGATGTTTGCTTTGAGGGTGTTGATGAAGAAGTATAGAGAAGGTCAGAAGGAGTTTTACTGTATCTTTGTAGATCTAGAGAAAGTATACGATAGGTTGTCAAGAGAGGAGAAGGAGGCATATCCTCACGCAGGACAAGCACGAGGACAGCAAGACAATGATGAGGTGTGGAGTAGGTGACAAATGGGTTCGGGGTGTCGGAGGAATAACATCGGAAATCATCTCTGAGGCCCTTTTTTGTTTGTAGTTTGGATGGACAGGCTGAAAAATAAGGTAAGACAGAAGTCTCTGTGGACTGATGTTTGCAGGCAACACTGTGGTTTATAGAGCATGGAGCAGGGGAAAGAGAGTCTAGAGTGGTGCAAGTGTGCTCTGGAGAAAAGAGGAATGAAAGCCAGTAGAAACAAGACAAAATAGATGTGTGTGGATGAGAGGGCAATAGAAGGAAAGATGATGCTGCAAGGAGCAGAGGTAGTCAAGGTGGTGACTTGGTGAATTGAAATACATGGGATCAATGATTCAAAGCCACAGACAGTGCACAAGAGAGGTGAAGAATAGCATGCAGAGAGGATGGAGTGAGGGGAGATGAGTCTCTGGGGTGATTTGTGACAGAAGGACAGCAGCAAGAGTGAAAGGGAAGGTTTAGAAGATAGTAATGAGACTGATGGCAAAGCAAACATAGAGACAAACTAAAACATACAAAATCTCATTTACTTAGTGCAATATATATTCCTATGCAATACACATTTCAATGTGGAGTAAATATCTAAATGACTGTGCAATATTTTTCTCATACTACACTGGAATTTGGGAACTACCGTCTCATAGCTGAAACTAATTTACATGTTACTTCTTTTCTATATATATATTTTTTAAACAAACACAACAACAACAAACAAAAACCTTAGTGTGCACTGTTTTATACACCATAAAGAGATATATATTTATAGAGTATTTATTTGACTTTGACTCTAATCTCTAAGAGTTACCTAGACCTTAGTGTATGTCTCCAAATTGCAAATACACATTTTTATCTTTATCTCTTATGATGTATGGTAGCAGTGACAAAAAGACAGCTGGAGGTGGGAGAGTTGCAGATGCTCAGATTTTCACTGAAGAATGAAAAAGATCAGAAATGAGTATATAAACAGGAAAGCTCAGGTTGAGCAGGTGGAGACAACGTTAGAGAGACAAGGCTGAGATGGTTCGAACATGTGCAGAGGAGGGATATACTGGACAAAGGATGCAGAGTATGAAGCTGCCAGGCAGGAGGAAAAGAGGAAGACCTCAAGATTGGTGGATGTAGTGAAGGAGTACACGCAGAGGGTTGATGTGACAGAGGAGGATGCTAAGGATAGGTTGAGATGGAGACAGATGATCTGCAGAGGTGATCCCTAAAGAAGAACACGAAGTATATTGCATGAGCAAAGACATTTAGCTGATTAATTTCTCATCATGAATATTCATCACGAGCCTTGTAACTTTTTTTGTTTAATCTCCAGGCAACTAATCTGATGGTTAACTGAGATTACTGTACCGTTGCTGTTAATCTTACCTAAATCCGGAGAACAGGGATATATCTAATGCTTTAAAGATCACTGTCTTTACCCTTTATAATGTATTAAACAGTCATAATAACTGTACCGTAATTATCAGAGGCCAAACGCCAAAGTCTGATAAACTCCATTTTCCTCATTTGTTGTCGCCTCGCCTCGTGCGGTCTGATTGGCTAAACCACCGCGTCACGTCACTTCCTTTGTGTGCAGCATGATGGCGGTGTCCATGACAGGTCTGGCACATTGACATCGGCTCGGTTTGTGCAGTATTTACTTTCCGTGACCGGAGTCTGGAGAGCCTTTTCAGCAGATGACGTTTGTCGAAATCTTCCTCACTGAACATTTAATGAAGTGAGTCGCAGGTGAGCAGCTTTCAGCGTCCGCGCGGCTCTGGGTTCGTTCCCGTTACTTATTACATACGTGTCTGCAGGACGACACAGCTAGCTGTTAGCTAACTGTTTATGCAAGGTTACAGGACACTGGTGTGTGTTTATATATCCTGGCGTTTTGAATTGTTTCTCTCTGTCCACCCTGTTTCAGGTCATGGCTCTTCACAGATTGTCCTCAAGGCTACGGCCAACGGTGAGGATAGGCTTTAGAAGCTGCTTCTTCGTAACCTGGACAGTACTTAAATATTTCACTTTATTGTCAAAACTGTCAGGTCAAAAATGTTTTTACTAACAGCTGTTGTGGCAAAATGTTGCAGGTAACCCACGTAAGGTCCCTTCACAGCGGTGGACGCAGGCAGCAGCAGGAGGCTGTGGCTGTAGACTCGGAACCGGAACCTTTCTCAGTCTTCAGGACACCGGAGAGCGACCCGGTAAGCAAGACATGAGGCAAAGCTGGATTCATACTCGTGTTGTTGGGATAAGTGTTGAATCATTAGTCTATTAAACATGTACCTGCCCAACATTAACTTAACAAAGAAAAGCAAAACAGATGAACAAACCACCACTGCCGCTCAACACACTGAAGGGAAAATTATTTAAACACAAATCTTTATTTTAAAAATTTTTTTAAGACTAAAAATCAGCTATAGCAAACAAAAGGTCCAAACTTACCAAAATGAAAAAACAAACAAAAAGAAAACGCATTATCTTCTATTTCAGGTCAAAAGCCACATGTTAGACTTTACATTTATTAGTGTTTGTTCCTTTTTTTCCTTTTTTTTTTTTTACTATAAGTTGTTATTTTTCTGAATAGAGGAAATTGTGTTTGATCTAGCTGAATTTCTTTTACGTTCAGGTTATGTTGCATAAATGTGTTGCCTTGAAAAGCGACGCACTCACAGAATTTGGTGTCTGTTCAAAAGATTTGTCAGTGAGCATTGTCAGTCTTCATTTTACGGTGTTTCATTCTTTCTTCTGCTGTCCTGAAGATTTTTGTTTGTGCTGCATGAACTGCATGAGAACTCGTTCGTGACCATTACAGCCAGATTGAGATTTATACGGTGAAAATGGTTACAGGATGGTGGATAAAATGTTGTTATATAGAGGACGAGTATATATTTCTGTTTAGGGCAATCTGAGGGTTGCTGAGCAACTGACAAAGATCCAATTTAAAAACATTTTGTTGCAGCTTTTATAGAAATGCGACTGCATTGCTTATTCTTAAATCAGATATTTGGAATTTGTTGTCCCTTTAATTGAAATGACTGAAAAAAGCTTATGAGTTTGACCTGCGTTTCCTTCCAGGCATGTCATTCAGAGACGCACATCGGACAGTACTACACTCTGCCCTCTGCACATATCCGCACGCTGTTCCCTTCAGGCCTCCCTTGGCGCTATCAGCAACAGGTAAGTTCATCCTTGGATGTGAGATCTGCATAGAAAAGTTACAAATGTGACCTTGTTTGTAGATTACAGTGTAGTTTTTCTTAAATGATTTAAGCAGCACTGATAAATTCTTCTCCATGGTTTTAGGTGAAGACATTTAACGAAGCTTGCATCATGGTGAGGCAGCCAAGCCTTGAGGTCATCTCTTACCTGAAAAAAACAGACTACAGCAAACCTGCTCTGCGATATTTATTTTGTATCCTTCAGAAACACACCTGCGCTGCCGCTTACAGAAAAGTGAACGCACTCTAGCTCTTGATCCTGATTAAAGCAGTCGTTGTCCTTATCAAGGTGTTCAGATGGGCAGAAGGGTACTGGGAAGACGATTTCTCTCTGTCACGCTGTCCACTTCTGCTACACACAGGGATGGCTGGTGCTTCATATTCCTGATGGTGAGACAGACACACCGGCTAAATGTCTGATTAGTAAACAGTAAGAAAGTGTTTGGGATGCGCTGATTCAATGGCCTGTTATGTGGCTCGTTGACTGGCATCAACCTGTCAGCAAATAAAATGACCTTTAGTGATGTTTTTCTGTTGTATGCGATCAACTTTCAACCACCCTGCTTGCAAATCCAATGATAAATGTATTAGTCGTTCAGAAAGAGTGTGGTGTCGGTTTAAAGGTCTTTAAACCTATTTATTTATTTTTAATGATGAATATATTATTTCACAATCGCTGCATCTCCTTCGTGAGAAGTTAACGATCAGTATCTTCTTTGCTCGCGCAGCTCATCAATGGGTGAAGAACTGTAAGGAGCTGCTGCCTTCATCCTATAACGCGTCTCGCTTTGATCAGCCATTACAAGCCACGACATGGTTACGCAACTTCAGGCTCACCAACGAACGCTTCCTTTCAAAGGTAACAATATGGACACAGTAATACGCAGTATTTAGAGTACTTTGAGTATTCAAAGTGAGATAAAGGCTTATCAATAAGCTGGACAAGTACTGGCTTTGATGTAGTTTAGGACTAACTTAAGTTATTAAATGACACCATTTAAATCTACCCGTCTTTACCCCGGAAAATGGTATGTTTGACATGGAGACACAGGTTCCTGTAGCATGTAAATTTCAGCGATGGTCTTCATCCAAACTTGTGTAACATTTTAAAGAAAAAATGTTCCACCAATAGCACACCTGGTTGAGCAGACGACCCGTGTGCCATAAACTGTGATCATTATTGATCCAGTAGTTTGGATCCCAGTCCACTTCATTCACTTCCAGCCACTCGCCCTCTTTCTGTCCCTACTTTAATGGCTAATCTATACTGTCCTTTCTACTAAATGCACCCCCCTAGAAAAAAAATGTCTATAAATAGTAAATATATGTACCCATATGTAACCACCAAACTTGAAAATTACTATAACTGGCTTAAATTTTCCTTCGTTAGATTCCGTCTTCAAGTCTTCTCCTTATGCACGTCCAGACCACTTCCATTTTTACGATGTTCTGTTCTGACTACTTGTACTTATGAATCTGTGATTTCACCATGGCAGGAAGTTTCTGTCTACACTAACACAATCTTGGCTCCTCATCTACCCTACACACCAGATCTGTTCTCCTCTGACTTTCACTTCTTTCTCAAAATAAAACCCTAAGGTTGTCATTTGAACACACTGGAGGAGATTCAGTATATATTGCAGGTGCACATATGCAAGTGGGCATAAAAGTAGTTCAAGGTAGCAAATCTAAAACTATGAGAAACATTGAAAGGGTTGGGTAAAAGTCTGGTGAGGAATTCAAATAGAAATGATGAGAGTTTAATGTTTTTGTTTCTTTGCCAGATAAAGACAAAGCATCGCTACATGTGGACAAAGAGAGAGTTCACCGAGGAGGGAAGTCTGCTAGGAGAGCTGGTGGATCAGGTGAGTCCTCCCTCTGTACAAATAAGTGGGAGTTCTGTTGTTTAGAGGATTTGTGTTTACCCTCCAAAACATTTTCATCATCCTGTTACTGATTCTTTTGTCCTGCCTGACTGATTCCCAACACACAGGTCATTAAAGTTTCATCTTTCACCTTGCCTGTGCTTGCTGGAGATCAATAGTGAATGAACTGAGCACTGATGGATCAGAACAATACTTTTGCACCATGCATGCTGACAAATGCTGCAGGAATTTATATGCAGCTTGTCAATTTCCCACTTGTATCAGTTGTCTCATTATTCCCATTTCTTTAAAAGATGGTGCATATATATATATATATGTGTATATATATATGTGTATATATATATATGTATATATATATATATATATATATATATATATATATATATATATATATATATATATATATTTATTATTATTATTATTATTATTATTATATATATATTTTTTTTTTTTTTTTTTTTTTTTTTCTTTAAATGTAGGGGTAAGCTTGTCATATATATGGATAAAGCTTATATTAAGCAATTATCCTACAACAGCGAGTAGACAGACGGGTAGCCAGGTTTTTTTTCCTTTCTTCTTTTGGCTTCTGTATCAAACAGCTGGATGTTTACAGGCTTCCCCGTCCCACCCACACGCTACAATAACTCAGATTTTCTTCTGCTGCAGAGTTACTGTTATTTATATTCTTGATTTTGCTTCCATAACAAATGGTATTGCATCACTCTAGGGTATATCTCGTGTGAAGAGCAGCAGTGATGTTGTGGGGGCGGTGATGAAGGAGCTGAGGCTGCAAAGCGGGCAACCGGGTTCAGACTTCCACTTGGCCGTGGCAGTGGATGGTGTCAATGGCCTGTGGGGAAGATCCACCATCAAGAAGGAGGATAAGAGTGCTGTGAGAAGACACATATAGAGTCCTGTTATTCCTCAAAGATGTTTTCAGGCTTCTTCTACGTTTGCCACAGATGGAAAATCTCATGCGTCTCACTTTCTCACTGTTATCAGGTCGATCCAGAGGAGCTCACTTTGATTTATAACCTGAGGAAGCTCATGAGGAACGACTGGGTGAGAAGAGCACAAGGTGTTTACGAGAATATTACGTTGAAGAGATTTTCCATTAACGCTCTCTCTCTCTCGTTTTAGACTGGAGGCGCCATTATCGCCACTCTGTCCCAGACGGGATCGCTCTACACCCCCAAATCTGCCTACTTGCCTCAAGAGCTGCTCGGAGAGGTTAGAGGTCATTTGATTGTGCTTTATTATCTGTAGCACTCGCCCTCAAGCAGTGACGGCAGATTAGTCTTTGCTTGTCATTTTCAGTTTCGGCTATTAGTCAGGAAATTGCAGACTGAGCAACATTTTGTTGTCTGTGAGCATCAAATCATGCTGCATAACCAGCAATATTGTCAGAAAACAGATTTCTTGTGACATTTGTCAACAAAGGATGAATCTTATTCTTTGTTTAGTGCATACACGCCCTCTTTCTTTAGTAAGCTGGCTCTTCTATGCAGCAGCATGAATGTGAATGCTTCTGTTACTGTTCCCATTCTGCTCGCTGGGTTCAGTTTTGCAGTTATACAGCGTGACTGTGCCAATGCAGTCCGTTCTGTTCATCACAGCCATATTTGTCTGATGTATGCGTGTCACAAGATTCATTTGCAGATGGACCGATAAATCCATCTCTGTCGCCCACTTCTTACTTTGGATAACGATTAAACAATAAAACTCAAAGCAGGCTCGTAAAACATTCTGATCCCCCCCCCATTAAAAAGTGTTGGTGATGTAAGTTCACACTGTGTGGGCTTGACCTGAACTTTTTCTTTTCTTTTAAATGCATTAATTCATATTTAGAAATGTGCATTATTGATTTTTTTCCCCTTTAGTGCATCTATCTTATGTAAAGACTGATATTTGTTAGAGCCTGCAGTGCATGTTTTGCATTTTTATGATGATTCATACGTTCTCTATTTTTCTATTGTAAGTTATTGTCAGTATGTAAGTGATCATCAGCTGTATTGAAAGGCTTTAAACATGGTTGAAAGTGAGATTTGATGTTTTGTGTTCTGTTTGTGTTTTCATCATCAGAGGGGGTTTGACAGCATGGATCCATTCATTCCAGTTTCTGTGCCCAACTACAGCGAGAAGGAGTTTGAGAGCTGTTGCCTCTACTATATGGACCGCCACTGGCTGCAGCACCCACAGAGTGAGCGAGGATGGTGATGGTGACACTAATAACACGTAATTTAGGCTGTGTTTCTAATATTTTAATTTTTTTCCTCTAATCAGGTCGAACTGAGGAAGGGAAAAAAGAACTCGTCTTCTTGAGCAACAAGAATCCATCAATGTTGGACAGAATTTGTGGCTTCTTATGAGGATGCAAACAGATTAAAATCTCTCTCACACACACTCACTCACTCACTCACTCACTCACACACACACACACACACACACACACACACACACACACACACACACAGTATCGGTCTACTAGAAATACAAAAACATACATGTGTCCATGTCTGTAATATGTATACTGTTGTAAACTATGATGCATGCGTGCTACTTTGATAATAAAATGTTAAAATAAAGAAAATAGTGCTTTTGGTTTTGTCAGCACTTTGATCTTATGTGGTCCGAAATCCTCAATTTCTGTCAGTGTAAATAGTTTAACTACACATTTAATCAATTAGATATCTTAATATAGGATACTGTAATGTGTAAAATTACAGAAATCTAAGTTTAATTACTTTGGTATATTGTGAGTGGCCATGGGGAAGGTATTAGGAAAAGCTTTAAAATTGGATGCAGTTAAAAGTCCAGTCTTTCTCAGGGTGATTCTGGCCCCCAGGACTTTTGTTTCACACCCCGGAGTTTGGGTTTCAGGTACAGTCAGAAACACACTTTTCAAAAACCAGGACCAAAGTCCAGGTGGATCTGCTATACCGAGCAGGATTACTGGATTCACACAGGCATAGGAAAGGGTTGCTGATCACCATATGCTGGGAAAAAGTGTGTATTCCCCAATACCAACCAGCTAGCAAATAGAAAATTGTAATTTCAGTCATTAAGTGTCTACACCTATATATCTCTGGGATTTACTTAATGAGGTAAATTCTACAAGAGAATATAGCAGCCTCTCTGAACATTTGATAAATGGCAGTCATCAGGACTTTGACTAGTTGATAAATAATTCACTGGGGTTGAATTTTACAAATTTTAATTAATAATTTTAAAAACTGTAACCAAACATCACTGGCTTACTTTTATGGTCCAAAGTTGTTTGTTGATTTATTATGATCTACTACGAATGTCGGTGAATAAAAGCAAGCTGGTTCAAAATGCAGTACTAGTAAATTTACTACTAGTCTAGTTTCATACATTCACCAGCTTGGAGACCACGTGTCCCATTTCCTGTTGGCCTGCACTGCATTTTTATCCCTCGTGCCCTTGTCCCACATATTACGACAATGTCCCACATTTTAATTGGCTCAGGTTTCCAAACGTGAAGTCATGTCTCACAACACACGTGTGACACAAAAAGAATCACGCAGACCTAGAGATGCATCCTCCCCGAAACCCAGATATGATAACCAAATGGAAAAGCCGCTGAAAAGCTAGCGTAACAGAAAAAGACATTACAATACAGAAATGGAGGAAGAACTTGACATTTATGCGTAAAGCCTATTTGATCAGTGAAGAAATCGGAAAAAGTCGTTCAAATAAAATAGCTTTTATTCCTTACAAGATGTTAGTAACAGCAGTAATCTGTTGTTATTTATTTATTTATTTATTTTAAATTGTTTTTTTCAAAGCTTTCAGGTTCATAATTTCTCAAATATAGCGCATTGAGGTAGCTTGCTGTGAATTGGGGCTATATAAATTAAAATCAGCTGAACTGAAAACCTTTCTGAGGTTATTAATATATTTACAAAATATTTAAAAATATTTATTTTTGTAATTTTCCGTATATTGTTCTATTGCCCAATCGTGCAGTTACGTAATTGGCTTAGTATTTTCTTCCTTTGCACTTCTTGCTCTCTATGTTGCAATAAAGTTGATCTAAAAAAAAAGTGGGGAAAAAATGAAGGTATAGCACCACCTGGCTGCCGATGCGGAATATTGCATAGTTGTTCACGTGATCATATGTAACGTCACATGACTGGCTAATAGGGAGGAAGTGGGGAAAGTTGTTTGGGATGACATTTGATCAAATTGGAGAAACGTGAGGAGGACTGACCTTTCTAGTAACTCTGTAGGACATGAGGTAAACTGCAGGAGCGTCTAAGGTGAGCACATCTTCTTCTACGTTTACAAAGTGCGCCGTATGACAAGGATATTAGTAAAAGCACGCACCTCTGTCTGATACGTGTGTTTTTCTAAATAAAAACTCGCACTTCTATGTTTAAAACTACTCTGTTTGTAGATAAAATGGCCCTTTCATCTCTGTCATCTGTCCTGTGGGCGCTCCTTTTCGTGGCAGCACAAGTGATCCTCTCTGCAGGTAACCAGGAAAACACACAGTCACACACACACACACACACACACACACACACACACACACACACACACACACACAGCTTGTGTGTCTTTTATTACTGCAGAAGAATAATTGTTAACTAGATTTATTCTTCTCCCAGGTTACAATAAATGTGTTGCCAGAAACTTTGGCTATGACTCTGTGGTGTGTGAATGTAATTCGACATATTGTGACAGCATTGGATCTGTCAGCCTACCTCCACTGGGCCAGTTCTCGTCCTACCTGAGCAACATTGCGGGCAGCAGACTGGAGGCCAGTCAGGGTGAAGTTCGGGCTAACAGCACTGGAGAAAGTGGGTAGAGGAGTGGCATTTTAAGATACCATCAGTGATGCTGGAGCAGGTGCAGAGCATTTCTGTCTGCTTTTGTGTTTCTTTCAGGGCTCAGGTTGACTATCGTTCCCTATCAGAAGTACCAGAAGACCAGGGGATTTGGAGGGGCGATGACAGATGCAGCAGCCATCAATATACTCTCTCTTTCTGCTGGTGCACAGGAACAGCTGCTGAGGCAGTACTTCTCCAGTGAAGGTACACTGCCACTGTACCGGGGAGACATAGCCTTACAGCCTACGAAAGGGCGATACAAAGTCAGGCAGTAAAATAATACTAATAGGTATAAGAAGGGTAACAGAAACGAGGAGATGTTAGACAGTTTGGGGTATTAAAAGGCACTTTTTTTTAACTTGCATCAGCAGCATGATGATCATCAAAACATGTCATAGCCCAGTATCAGCACCAGTTATAATTGACTGAGTGATTAAAAAATAAAATTATTCCCCAATGATATACACAGATGTAACAAATATATGCAGAATAACTAGAAAAGGGTTTTGTGTCTAATTGTGTCTCCTTTTTTATTTTCTCTATACATTTACTGTTACACTGTTACAATGGTAGTACGACATCAGTGAGACAGCATGTCCCCAGTGATCTGAAGGGTACTTAGCACAGCAAACCCACTCACCTGCTGTTTAGACCTGGTGTGTATGAAGGGCAGCCAATCAGAAGAAAGTGTCATTAAAGAATGGGGCAAGGGAGCTAAAAAAAAAAGCTTGTTTCACAGTGGATGAAACTGCACCCAGGCCCAGTAAAATGCAAGTGTGGTGAACTGTAACGCAAAGCTGTTCTAGTAGAGTCAAAGTTTAAAGCTATAGAGCTGGAAATTAGTATTAGGGCCCTCTATAAAGTAGAGTCTCATCTAATTCAGTTACAGTTTGGTTAGAAATATAAAACCTGAGGACATGAAGAACAAAAAACGGTGCACATCCTGCCAAGCCCTGATCATTGACATCACTGGCCTGAGGCAAGTAATAGATGGTGCCATGATTACAGGATTATTGACACTTGTAGATGTCTTAGAGCAGCCAAAAAGGAAGAAAAAAAGCAGATCAAAACCAACAGTCATTCAACACAATTACCTTCATTCAGGAAGGAAAAAACGATTTTAACCAAAAATGGCCTTAGTTCAATTATTTTCCACTTCCCAGATGTCCTGCTTCCCTCCTAAGCTGAGGCCAGATGTGTTTATCTGGTTAACTGAAAGGAGGAAATCATTTTAGTGAAGCTGACTGCACTGTGGGAAAGCGGTCGACCAGTAAACACCAACAGCTGCCTGGCAAATGTACGGACAAAAAGGGTGGTACCTGGGTTTTTTCTTTTCTTTTCTTCTCCATTGGAAGTGGACTGTCTGGGATTCCCCTCTCTGTGTGGAGGCTGCTCACTAGGACGAGAGTACAATGGCGTAGGTCGGCAGAAAACGCTGAAAGAGCCTTCTCCTGGTGAGGAGGTTGAAAGACTGTGAAAGTTGAGCACACCTGCAGAGTTCTTTTCTTGCCCAAAAACTACAACTACAGCCATGACTCAGCTACTATGAAGGGCATCCTGCCAGAACAGCTTCCTTGGACGTTGTTATTGATGCCTCAGATTTCTGGAAATTTATTGCATGGCTTGTTCACCAGTCTTCTAAAACATATTCTTTAAAGAGTTTTTACACCGTGGAATAAAATGCTATAATTGTTGAGTAATAATACTGATTTATCCCCCAGCTTTGGTTGTGTTGATGTGTTTTGTGGCAGGTATCGGCTACAGTGTAGTGCGTGTCCCCATGGCCAGCTGTGACTTCTCCACACGTCTGTACACCTATGCTGACACACCTGGAGACTATGATCTGCACAATTTCACTCTGGCCCCAGAAGACATCAACATGAAGGTGTCTGTCTTTTGTCTCGCACGCTGACACGGCCGTTGTCGCCCATGTCTCATCTTACCTCCTTTGTGTTCCAGATCCCTCTCTTGCAGCGTGCGCAGGCCTTGTCTCCTCGTCCTCTGTCTCTGCTGGCCAGTGCCTGGAGTGCCCCCGCCTGGATGAAAACGAACGGTGCACTCACAGGAAAGGGCTCCCTGAAGGGCCAGCCAGGGGGCAAGGAGCATAAAACCTGGGCTCAGTACTATGTCAGGTGACTTCTGTGGCTTAAAATCAGATTGATATCAGATATTGGAGGAGCATGATTCAAGAGAAATGTATTCTGTTTGGTGCTTTAATCATTTCCTGTCAGGTTCCTGGAGGAATATGCTAAATATAACTTGACCTTCTGGGCACTGACGACAGGAAACGAGCCCTCTGCAGGAATGATGACAAACTACAGGTCTACTCAGATGCATTAAAAGTTTTTTTCATATAAAAAATGTTAAGCATTGAGCTGTGGATTCTAAATTTTGCAGCAGACTGACAAGCATATTTGTCTCACTGCAGTTTTCAAGCCCTGGGCTTCACTCCTGAGGAGCAGAGGGACTGGGTGTCTCTGGACCTGGGCCCTGCCCTGCACGCTTCGTCATACCCACACACACACATCCTCATACTGGATGACAGCCGCATTCTGCTGCCCCACTGGGCCAAAGTGGTGAGTCAGTAAACAGAAGGGTAGCAGGAAAGGTCATGGCAAACTTTATTTTACCTGAGGCAAATAAGAAATTAAAAATGAATCAGTTTTAGGAGAATAAATGAATCCAAAACATCTTAACAAGATAACTTGAAAGCCTAATGTAGTGAAATACAAGAAGGGGAAGAGGGAATAAAGAACTTTTTTTGACTTCAAGTCTCACAAACTTGGTGTCCAAACTGCTCAGCAAAGGAAAAAATGTCAATCTGATAAGCTGTTGATAGAAATCAACCCAAAGAACGACGCTTGTCTTGCTATTTCACGACAGTTAAGAATCAGATGAAACCAGGCTAAAAGCAGATTAATGCAAATGTTCTGCAGTGGTTCAACAAATAAAGTCAAAACCACTAACACTGTAAGGCATCTTTCACAATTATGTTGAGTGAAGTGCATTATTTTTCCTTTTCAAGGTCTTGTTAATCACTGTTTCAACCATAATTTCCATTAACATGACTTGTGGAGGGATATTAAAGTATATATGGATGAATTAGCCACTTACAAACTCCAAAGACTGATTTACACCAAAAAATAGGGAAGTTGTTGGATCTGCAAAAGAAAAATGCAAGCAACAGGCAAAACTGTGGCCCTGTAGTCTAATTTAACCAAATAACTTATTAAAATCAGTATTTACCCATTATGCTATAATTAGCTTCCAGTTAGCCTATTGAGGCTAGGGGAAGGACTTTAAGAAAAAAAACTTGGTGTCACTCGATGAAAGTCCAGAGGAGAGTTTATAGTGGTAAAATGAGTCGTGACTGGAATTGGAATCACATAAAAGGACATTTACTTTACTCAGTGTCTACAGCGGCTGTGAGGAAACGTATATTTAAAGACTTTACTGAAACCTTTTGGGAGGAAATAAATCCAGTATTTTGTGTATACTTTTCTAGGACTGATCTGGAAAATTGTGGCGCTGTTACTTTAACCACGTGGAAAGTTTTATTCCTTATCTCTGCCAAGGAGGTTTGCACGTGTGTGTCATCTTTCTATCTGTGAAGTTATGAGTGAATTCTGATAAAATTGAATGATTTATTGATAAAATCGACAAAAAGTCTTAATGCTTAGAAACTATGATTCTTACAAGTATGGTGTATTGTCAACACACAGAAAGTACCATATAAGGATTTAAAATGTCACGTCACGTTTGACCTCTGACCTGACAACATACGCTTATAGGGATATGTGGGGATTCTAAATATGTTAATATATTACGACATTGTTATTTACTTTACAGTAAAAGCTTATAGCTTTTAAATAAATACCAATTTGAGTACATTTACAATGTTTTATGAATAAGTGTTTTTTTTTTTAAAAACAAAGCAAAACTTTTTTCACTTGATATTTATTAGTGTACATTTAAACAAATGTACTAAACAATAAACAATCAAAATTATGTGAAGTATATTAAAATTAGCTATTGGTTTTAACTGCACTACAAAACTTCTTACATTTCAAAATAACAAAGAAAACAAAATGAATATGTAAAAATGCGAAAGGTTCCCCTTAATAGTAAATACTGTCCAGCGACTGAGCTGCCCTAGCAGAGGTTTGTGCTCTCTGAGTGCTTCTTGTTTTCGTTATTATTTTTTCCCTCTTGTCCCTCCAGGTCTTAAGTGATATTCATGCAGGAAGGTACATCCATGGTGTGGCAGTCCACTGGTACTTAGACAGCGTTGTGCCACCTGACATCAGCCTGGGAACCACCCATGACCTCTACCCGGAGTATTACCTGTTTGGCACAGAGGCCTGCGCTGGTTGGAACCCGCTAAACAAAGGAGTGATGCTGGGAAGCTGGGACAGAGCTGAACAGTATGCACATGACATTATAGAGGTAAGATCATATTATCTGATGCGTGGAGGTTTGTGCTTGTTCAGTCAGATCCACTGCAAAAAGAGAATTTGACAAGCTGTGAGCTGTTCCAGAAAGGTGAGTCACCTCCCTTCGTGCTGCAGTGCAGGTTGTGCACACACTCGAGAGACTGCAGGCCTGCAGGCCATCAAAGCAAGCTGGAACTGGTGTTTAGTTTCTTCTTTCTTCACTCTCTTTCAAGGGAAATTGGACTCCTTCCATTCTCTCTCTTTTGCATGGGTGAATTCAGGCTGCAGACGCTCTGAGAGTCCAGAGGAATTTGTTTATGTAGACGTGCAATCCCTGCGATAGTTAAACAAAATGCTAGTTCAGCAGGCTGACTAAATTACACATCTTACTACAAAACACAGAGGAGGTAGCAGATAGTAAACTGTGGGTGTTTTTCTCCACGGCAGGACTTGAATCATTATGTGGTCGGCTGGACTGATTGGAACCTGGCGCTGGACCCGAACGGTGGACCAAACTGGGTTAAAAACTTAGTGGACAGCCCTGTTATAGTGGATGCGACGCGTGATGTCTTCTACAAGCAGCCGTCTTTCTACAGCATGGCCCACTTCAGGTAGTCAGGATCTCTGCTCACACTGAATGCTACATTTCACCCGTTCCATTACTTCACTGAGATCTTCTTACATGATCTTTCTACACAGCAAGTTTCTGTGGGAGGGGTCTCAGAGAGTGGGGGTGTCTGCCAGTGGAGAGACACACCTGGAATTTTCTGCCTTCATCCGACCTGATGGCTCACTAGTGCTCATCATACTCAACAGGTAAGGCATATTTAATCTGTTGTAGGAAATGTGGCATGATGGGTAAACACTGAACTGTTTCTATGCTTTGTTTTTCTTTTTTAGATCATCATCAGACATCCTGTTTGAAGTCTGGGACCCTCCTGTGGGTTACATCCCCTCCACTGCTCCAGCTCATTCTCTGCTCACACTTGCTTGGAAAAGGCAGTGATCATTAAAGCAGTTTCTCAGACTGCATATTTGTTTCAGCTGAACCACATTAAAAGCATTTCTCTGCGAATTTGCACACAGGATGATCATAAAACCTCCTGATTTTAGGGCCTTAATTTTTGTTTAGCTCCTACCTCTGGACCAAGCAAGCAAGAGGAACCTCTGACATAAATGTAGGGCGATTGCATCACTTCAGCATTCCTTTTGGCAGTGTGAATACAAACAGGAAAAAAGCCCTTATAAGCCCCTAGTTCTTGAGAAAGATTTCAGTGTGGCTTTGGGAGTCTCCACAACTGTTTGGTCCAAAAACCCCTAATACAAAAGCTGTTTTATGTTTTAAGTTTCATCACACAGACATATTATTTTGTTTTGCTGTGATTTTTTTTTTTTTTAAACATAACTTGAGTAATTCCTGTATTCATTTAAAATAACCACAGGAAACCAGACATTCAACACATTATTTCCCCTTTCAAATGTCTTGGGGGGGGGAAAATGATGCCTGAAAAGAATATACACATTAGCCTGTGCTACGTAATCACTGGTGCCTTGATTTCCTTTTAATAACATGCTTGACATGGCTCTGATCAAATCATGTAATGCACTGAATCTGTAAATAATTTAAGTTGTTGCTATTTAATCATATTTGCTAAATAAAACAATGTTTGAAATTTGGAGGAACAACTATTACATGGATTGTGAGCAATGAAAATGAAACAATGACTTTTTTTTTCAGTTTATTAATACATCATAGACAGTTTATCATAGACATTTTTTTCATATATATAATATACAGTTTCATTACCAAGTATTTCACATTTGGGCCTCCATTCTCATGTTTATTTCTTTGCAAATTTTAAGTTGTTGGACTAAAATTATTTACATCAAACAGTGATAAAATGTGAAACAAAAGACAGTCGTAAACAGGAATAAAATGACAGAGGGATGCCAGCTGTTTATACTATACACACCAGGAGGAGCATGTTGAAATATGAAGCATTGTATATGGGGCCAAGCTCTGAGGATTTATTTTTATTCCCTTGCTGGTACTATGGGTAATTGTTTTGTTTTCTTCTGATTTAGAAGAGTTCTGAAAGGTGTCTTGAATCCCTTACTTTCCTCTGTAGTTAGTCCGACCTGTTTGTGACCATTTTACAGCAGCAACTCCACATGATTCCTATACAAGACTGTCGTGCTCCTGAAACACTGCAGAGTGTGCACACAAAAACATAAACACCTTTACAGTCCAATCCAATTAAACACTAACATATCAACAGTCACTCGACATCTTCCTGACACAATCTCAACAAAGAACATTATACAGACCCTTCATAAACAGCATTTATTTCAGGGATAAAGGTGTTCATGCTGTTATGGGTTGCCTCTGTGCATGCGTAGAGTGAAAAAAAAATCACCTACAGTCTTTTCATATGCTTACAGGGCTCAGTTGCAGGATTTAGGTAATCTTAAGATGAATAAAGAGGGAAAAGCATGAAGAAGTCTGGTATTTCTCCACCATAGTCTATTGCAGCAGTATATTTAAAGAAAAGATTTGAAAGCAGTTTCCTGGGGGGTTCAAAGTACAGAGGATATGGGCTTGATAAACAATCTAGGCTGGTTTGTTATTAGGCAATAAAAAAAAAGATAAATCAGAACTTAACTGACTCTTAAGACGTCTGCATTGGTACACAGGTGAGGAGAAAGGCATTATAATAAAAAGTAAAAATACAAAAACTCAGACAGAGATGATTATGACTGCAACGGAGATGAACAGAGGGAAATGAGAAGCATTTTGTCTTCTCAGTGGGCTGCTTGATGTAGGCGAGGAGAACTAAAGGGATGCGACAGGTGGGTGTCTCAGAAGGACCATCTCTCCTGTGTGCGAGGGTCCGTGGAGAGCGAGGGGGACTCTGATGGGGGCTGGCTGCTGCTGTCTTCTCCGTTCAAACTCTTCCTACACACTGGACATGTGTCATGCTGCACGGCCACAGAACAAAATGCAGAAAACAGTTGCTAAGCACAGTTTTCTCACAAGTGTCTGAGAAGAGTTTTAATAAGTGGAACATTATTTCGGGCCTGTTTTAAATGACGTCAGTCTGCTCTTTGTCTTTGATTGTGACTCATTTTTAAAAATGTTTCAATCTGCTCAGCCAATTATGTGCTATCCACAGCTTCCCAACTGCTAATATCAAATAACTCGAAGATGAATGCAAACAAATTTTCAGATTTGTAATTTTTTTTTTTAACCTTTTGTCCCATGCAAATTCCAGGTAGATTTTCAAAATAACACATTCACAGAGGAGGATAACATACTAAAAGCACCATGCAATAATAAAAACACTGACTGTATCATTGCAATAAATAAACTATCGGGAAGCATTATTCAGCATACAGAAGTGGCATTAAAACAACACTTCATCAGTTCCACTCCATTATCATCAATTTAAGCTAAGTGTTACTCAGGTCCCACCTACATGGCATTTCCATCATGACTCAGATAATCAAATCACATATTTGAGGTTCCTGTAGATCTGAATGCTCTCAAATGCAAAGTGAATAAATAACACATAGAATCCTCAATGTCATGTATGGTCTCTGGTATGGTTATATTTAATAAAAATTCAACGTTTTTGATGTGACTCACCATTTCCAGCCACGGTACTATACAGTCTGAGTGAAAGAAGTGGTTACAGGGTAGCTGTCTGACGGGCTCTCCAACTCTAAAGTCCTCTTTGCATACAGGGCATTCCATACAGCAATCTATTGAAGAGGATATGTGTTTTTAAATCTTTTCCTGACATCAACACCCTTGTCATTTTTGATTGAGACAGCTTCACATATGTTTACAAAGTGGTACAGCTACGTTTCTTGAGGAGATATACATTACACTTCTCAACAGAGAATAACACAAAGTCCTGAGAATGCACCTGGACATTCATCTATGCCTTAAAGTCAGCTATCAACAGTCCTGCAGCAACTGGACAGCATAACTAGTCACACAGTTACAGCTGAGTGGGTAAAATAGGACAGCATACCAAGAAGAGGAAGTCAAGAAGAACAGAGCCAAAAGAGGAAAGAAAATTGGGGAGGTGAAAGACCAGGAAGCAAAAATATATATATTGTCATGGCTACTGGGCATTTCGTCCCTAACAGGCACAGTTTCAGAAGCTCCTTCTAACAGGCAGCAAGTGTATACAAGACATTTAAGTGCTGTGAAGATTTTGAAACAACTATGTATCAACAAAATGGACACTTTGTCCTTAGCTATTTTTTTTCAAAGCTGAAAACAAGTAAAAATAAAACATTATATGGAAACATGTCAATGAGTGCACATATACAACTAAAGCAAAGTAATACTTGGTTTAACATTTTTCTGGAATGCATTACTGATTATTTTGTAAGCGGACAGCATACAACACACTGACTTCAAGAGGTATGAATAGTGCGACCACTATTTAAAACACAAACTTAGTTGTAGTAGTAATAAATAGGGGTTTGACCTGACAACTCGAGCAATGGCAAAACTGCAATTTGTATTTCAAGGACAGAATAAAGAAACATCAGGGGACAGTGAAGGAAAAAAGATAATCAGAGGTGACTGACCGGCTTGTTCCTGAGAAATATTGACAGTTGGGAGTGAAGAGATCTTCTCCTTTTCTGCTGGCGGAGGTCCTGTGTTCTCCAGCTGACCTAGTAACTACACAGACACGGGCACATATGTAAATACATGAGAAGAACACAAATTTTGTAGACTATTTTATAGTTTGTTTACCTGTGTTATCACAGCATCTAATCCTCCCTGCCCCCATGCATAATCCCCAGGGTTAGAGTGCAGCATCCCTGTCCTGAACGAAACACAAATAGACCTTTTTAATAATAATAATGTTATTTTAAATTGTAGTAACACCTTGTTGCTCTATAATGTCATATTACCATGACAGGGGAGGGGAGCCAGGGATTCCAGAGTTGGCAAAAAGACCAGCAAGAAATTGTTGTACAATCCTGACAAACAGAAAATGTACAGCAGTTAATGTCATTACCAAAAATAAGATCGGTTCGGGGGAAAGCATAAATAGCACTGTCATTATAAGTGGGAGTATTCAAGGCAGAGAATAGAGCCAGGAAAAATGATGAACTAGTGTGTTACTCACCCTTCCACAGCAGGCGAGCGGTCTGGCCTACTGCTGCCTCTAGACCGGTATCTCCTCTGGCTGCTCAGACGAGGGGGGCGTCCTGGTCCCCAGTGTTCCCCAGCTCCTAGTAGGCCCCCCATAGATCCTCCTAGGCCTGCTGGGACAGATCCCCCAATTGGTCCCCCTCCTAACCCTCCTAGGTCACCGAAACTCCCCAGGCGCCCACCAGGGAGCCTAGGTTCTGAGTCTGGGCTGTCAATGTCTCTTGTAAATGGCCGCTCGACTAACAAGAGGTGCCATAGCTTGATGAAATAATAATAAAGAAAAGAACAGTAACAGAAGAAAAGGAAAAGATTAAGTAAAGTAAAACATACAATCATGTTAATTAAACCTCTTTATCCCGTATTCCTTCCTCAACTCCCCAAACCTTTCAGATCATGTCATACCTCTGCAAACTGTGTGGCTGTGTCATCTAGCCCATTGGCGCCGACCTCTAGGAGACTGAGGGAAACAGCGCACAAGGGGACAAAAGACTCATTATTAGCAACATGCACTGTTCAGCTGTAGCGTAAGCCTGGAACAAAACTGCAGAGTGAGCCTACAAGTTACAACAGTGCAACATCAGCGTTCTTCAGTACATGTCCATGCTCTTGTTCCAGCTAAAGCCTGTGTGTGTGTAGACATCATATGCTGTCTAGAGAAGTGAAATGGATAGTGACGATAATACAAAAACCTCTTACCTGGAGTCTTCTGTTACTTCCTCAATGAAACCCGAGTCACATCTCGGACAGATGTACTCCTAGAAATAGATTGAGCCATGTAAGAGTCAAATAGAAGAGGAAAAATTCATTTTATTTATTTATTTATTTTTTTAATTTCCTAGACCCTACTATTCAAACTATTCATACTACATAAACTATCCAGTAATTTAAATATTCTATTCTCAATTATATCAATTCTCACAGAAAAATAAAATAAAATCAGGAATCAATAAATACCTGGAATTTTTTACATTAAAATTCAATTACACTATCAACTGAAAGTATTTGTTTGTGTTGGTTAACTATACACCACTTTGCATGTGTGAAAATGAGATGTGACAAAAGGTAATATTCCATCACTGTCAAATCAGCATCCATTCCACAAAATAATTACAGCACGTAAAGACATTTTGCGGCCTAATATGGCACACAAAGAAGTACAGCCAGATAATATCAGTAAGAAGTGTGACGGCCTGTATTTTGTGAATGCAACCAAGTAGGTAGAGCTGGTCTGCCAACCACACCTAAAGAGAGGCGTTATAGAAAACCTGTGTAACAGAATGAGGAAAACACTGCTACCAGTTTATTTGTGCAGCTGGTGCAGTTGTACACTAAAAGCACAGACTTATAAACCATGAAAACAGGATAGAAGCGGGGTCATTTAATATACAGATAGGGTTATGAGAGATTAAAGCGATACCCTTGTTGAACAGCATATGTGTATTAAAAGTAGGTCACAAAAATACCAGCCTTTTGTATTATGCTTATACCATGCTTAAGTTCACATGACAATTTTAAAACTCATATTCGCACAGCATAGAGAAATTTGGGGATCTAAAATGAATTTTGTGGTTAAAACGTGTTAAGAAACTTTGCCGTAAGCAAAACAGTTTGTATCAGTTGAGTGTCAAATTGGACAACCTCACAGATTATACAGTTTGTTGAATAAAACGGACAGATGACTGAGGACTGGTGCCTGGGCTGTACTGTAGTAGCACAGGTCGACAATCTTAGGTGTTGGAGTCACTTAGCTCAGTGAAGACATGCCATAGGACTGACTGTGCCTGGGACACTTTAGAGTCAGTGACAAGGAGGACTGGAATTACCCTCAGCTGGATCATAAAAATAAAAGATTAATGTGTCTCTAGTGGTGATATAAAACCAGTCAACAGTTCATTGTGAATATTGTAATTTATTTTTTTTTTTAAACAGGGCAGAGTTTGTCCACAGTATAAGATTATTTTTGTCCAAACAAAAAATACTTTCTTAAAGGACTATGACAACCAGCAATTTTTTTTAATTATTTTTTATTGGGGGGGGGGGGGGGGGGGGGGGGGGGAATCTGAGATTTCACCTACAAAACACAAAACACCACAGTAGTAAACAGTGCCACTGAGAACTGTGAGAAAGCTACAGCTGACCCTAACCTTGTATTGGAGTAGGTTAATTTTAGGTTGTTGTATTTAATATACTTGTAACACACTGAATACAAACACACGCCATACTATTTAACACGTGGATGACATGTTTCAAACACGTTAAAGTTGCTAAGTATGTCACGGTTTAGGTCAGCATTGAGTCCAGAGTTTAGCTTCTACTTTTAACTTCAAAACTGAAACTGAATACGACATGTTTAACTATGTTTCCAAAAATCCCCCAACTCGTCCTGTCAACACTGCGTTTTTATCGGAAATTAAAAACTAACCAGCTGTCAGGCAACTAAAGTTAAGTGTGAAGCACTAAACAAAGGCAGCAGTAACGCAAATGTTTTCGACAAGTCCTTGTTGTTTTGAGGAAAAACACAACATCCCCCGAACTGTCACAGCAGAGCTTCGAGTACACTGCTTTGACAGAAACGTCTAGGAAAGTCTAACAAAACCTGTCGATATTTGCTTTTAATGTCAGTTTTTTCCCCCCACCCCTTTCCTTTGACGGAGCTCGTAGCTGGAGTTTATTTTAGTGAGTTAACAACAGCAGACGTCGCTAACTGCTAACAGGCTAGCTGGGGTTTAGCTGTAGCGAGAAAGCAAGCGGAACAAATGGCCGTTAGCGGTGAGGCAGAGCTGTCAGCCGGACGTATTCTAAAAGAGTCTGACAGATAAACAAGAAAAGCCTCTTGCTTACCGGTAGTTTGGGGTTTACTTCACCTTTACAACAGTGACAGAAAAACCGATGCGGGGGAACAGCCGCAGCCTCCGCCATCTTCCCCAGAGCAGCACAAACACTGACGTCGGTCCTCCACAAACCGAAGGCAGCCGTCCACCTCCAGCCCAGCATGCACCGCGGCGCCGCTGGCTGGAGTCCCAGCTCACCGAGGAGCGGAAGGAAAAGTGTTCGTGTGTTGACGTCAAGAAGCCGCACGTGAAGTGTTCGGTGCGGGTGACGGAGAATAAAAGCAGCATATGTTCAGAAACTTCTCAGCTTAAAAGGTTTGTTTAAAGTGTTAAAGAACGGCTGAAATGGTCAGCTGTAAATGTTAGCTTTTCAGTTAGCTTAGCATGCACTGCTCACAGGGTTAACTTGGGGTTAGACAACACTATTTTCTGTACTCGACAAAGATGCTTCTGCACAATGTGTCATTTACACATGTACTTAGAAATTCATCAACAGTGGTTTAAATATAACTGAGGTCTGCAGTCGCTTAAATCTAAGTGGAAACTTGTTGTTTCTGTTCAGTAATGTGCAGTACAACTTTTAGCCTAGATAAGACCAGGGGCCTGTTCTTCGTACCGCGCTAAGTGAGTTAGCTGGATGAGATTGTTGACGATTTCGCGTGATCCTGGATCGTTCGGTTCCCCGAAGCCCATCCGGGACTTGCTGTCATAGCAAGGGGGGAGCAGGTTTACTTTATGTAAACAGGATTAGATCGCGGCCACGCAGGTATGTCCGCGTCATTCATACGAAAGCAACAGCGATATTCCACCACTGTTTCACCATAAATAAATAACATCAATGTAACTAAAGATAATGCAGCACTTGATCCTTTTATTGATTTCACACAGATACATACAGGTCATTCCCTAAAAAAGGGAAATGTACTATTAACATTCTATTACATGTATGTGATTATTACAGATGTAATTCATATTTCAGAGTAGTAATTGTAAATTACTTCGTGTAATCAAGATGAGAGACCACGGCTATAAAAGCGAAGGTGGATTTGGGAAGTCTGTCGCAGTCATATCCTGTCCGTTTACGCGAGCAACCCATTGCGGAAGGTGCAAGATTGATAAGGAGAGTCCTCAGAATTCAGCGTATATTGCGGGACAGACAGGATCCTTTAGCTCAGCGCGACAGTGTGCTCATAGAGAGATATCGATTTTCCCGTGAGGGTATTATTCACTTAACCAACTTGTTGACGAGGGGGTGCAGGACCACCACCTGTCTTTTTTTTTTGCTCTGCCCTTTTCTTGGTTGCTGTTATGAACAAACAAACAGAGTATTCCAGGGTCTCTTTCCAAGAGACGACAAGCAATATAAGTGATAAATATTACCATTCTGTAGAATATTCTTATATTTCACTTTTACTTGTTCCCACGTTCTAGTGGGTCCTGTTGTGGCTCTAATGTGAAAGGGGATATAATATAACAGAGGTGTGGACTCGAGTCACATGACTTGGACTCGAGTCAGACTCGAGTCATTAATTTTATGACTTTAGACTTGACTTGAAAAAATGTTCTAAGACTTGTGACTTGACTTGGACTTTTACACCAATGACTTGGGACTTGAATTGGACTTGAACCGGTTTACTTGAAAAGACTTGATATTTTACCCCAAATATAAAATTTAACATGCATATTATATAGAGATTGAAAATGTGACGTCATTCACGGGTAGAACCGCAAAGGATTCTGGGAACTCGTGGCAAGCGGTACTAGCGCACGCAGGCTTTCAATTAAAATCAGTTAAACAGCGATAAAAAGAAACACAAAAATGTCAAGAAGCCGTTGTATTATTAACTGCAATAGCCGGTCGCATGACAGCCACGGGAAGCCGACGGGTAAAGAGATCGGTTGTTATCGGATTACGTCGTTGAAGAGAAATTGTTCAAGCCATGTTTCCGAAGTAACAAAGACGCGACGGATGGCCTGGATTGCAGCCATTCAAAGACCAAATATAACGTCCCAGAACCCTCCAGCTCACAGGTTAGTCTGCTCCAAGCATTTACACGAAGGTCAGTGTTTTTTAGTAGTTAATACGTCATTTTCATAACATAATTAGTGATATAGGTTACAAGCAAGTCTGGCGCTGAACAGAAATTGTCGCGCTATGCTCCTTTATTTATTGTGCATAAATAGTGAATTGTCCTGACACAATATTGCGTTTCGCTTCTGTTATTATGGTACATTGACAAAAACATATACTTTTATTCACAGGATAAAACAGGTTTTTTGTATCACTAATTGCCCAGTACGATTACAGCATACAATATTGTTGTCACTGCTACATTTCTGTAACGCTACCAGAAATTATTTCCACTACTAATTAATTACCGTTGAGCTCAAAGGTCCTATTAATAAACGGTTAATGAATGTGTATTTATGACGACAATTTGTGAGACTGGTAAACTTATGATACGTACGATGGTCTTTCGTTCTACACGGTGCGTTTCAAGGTCCTGCACCCATCCGTCGGTAAACTGTACCTGGGCTTGTTGCAGTGACCTGAAGTTACTAAACTTCATGAGTGTGTGCACTCACTCCAAGAACCGTATAATTATAAATATGCATATAAATATGCTAAGATGAGATAGCTGACTTCATCTAACTAGCAAATGTTGTCCAGGCTACCTTGGTGATACAGTTTTTTTTAATGTGTATGATATTTTTGTCATGCGATTTTAAAGCCGGTCCTACAACCGCATCCAAGAATAACATGCAGCTTATCTCAGAACTGTCGGTGAAAATTATTCTTGGAGCTAGGTTTAATTGAGCTGCATTTTAAAGAGGTGCAATTTCACAATTTGTGTATATTTTCTAAGTTCACTATTTTGTCATGTGTTGAGAAAAACACAGATTTAAAAATTACATGGTCTAATATTTACATTTAGCATATAACTGCAACATTATTTTTTCGTTTTTTTTTTTTAAAGACTCGAAAGGACTTGAAATTCAAAGTTTCAGACTTGTGACTTGACTCGGACTTTTACACCAGTGACTTGAGACTCGACTCTGACTTGCCTGACATTACTTGAGACTTACTTGAGACTTGCAAAACAATGACTTGGTCCCACCTCTGTAATATAACATATTATAATATAATATAATGTAATATAATATTGGATAATATGGTGTGATATGATAAATCTACCCTACCGCCTACTGGTGTTGGCCAGAGGGGCCGATGGCGCAATATGGCAGCCTGGCTTCTGTCAGTCTGCCCCAGGGCAGCTGTGGCTACAACCGTAGCTGCCTCCACCAGTGTGTGAATGTGAGAGTGAATGAATAGTGGCATTGTAAAGCGCTTTGGGTGCCTTGAAAAGCGCTATATAAATCCACTCCATTATTATTGTTATTATTGAATTACTTACGAGTTTGATTTGTCAGCAACTTTCTGCCAGCCCTCTCTCCTTGCTTTTGCAGCCTTTGCAGTGTTCCCTTGCGTTTTAATTAAACTCTGAAACTCCTGAAATCCCTCACTCAAGAGTTCTTGCTCTGCTGCCGAAAAATACCGAGCGCGCTCCTTCGACATTTTCGCCGACCAATCAAAGGGTTGCCGATCAATGTTTCTACTATCGATGCGTAGCCCCTGTTGGGCCACCCAGTGATCTCACATTACTTCATCCAGCTATACTAATCGTCAACAACAGGTGTGTTCGGGGAACCGGAATAGCGAGCTCAGAGTTAGCGCGATGATTTGGTCTTGGATGTTTCATTTGATCTTGGATGTAGTAAGCGACGTACGAAGCACAGGGCCCAGTTCTGTTGTCAGATTGTAACTACCAAAAATAATGTGGTTGCTATCGAAATATATCGACATAATCTTAAAAATAAAACAGTAATTTTTTTGCGTTCATTTTGTGTCACATTTTCTTTTTGTGACAAATCAGTTACACTTGGAAACACGAGTGTAGGGAGGTGTGGAGAGACAGTCGGTAATAATAACAGTAATACGTGATATTAGGCGCCTTTCAAAACAACCAAGGTTACTTTACGCTGAAGAATTGAAAAACAATATAAAAATAAGAAAAGATCGATCAAGTCAATAAAACAATATATAAAATCAGTAAGAGCAGAGGTTTAATATGATAGGTGGAAGACAGTCAGAGTGCATATGCCAGTTTTGAGACGAGATTTAAAAATGAAGAGAGTCAGTGTTGTGGATTTCTGGTCGGATGCAAGTCCAGAGGCGAGGAACAGAGCAAATGAAGCCTCTAGACCTCATGGTAGTCAAACAGGAAAAGGGCGATGAGATCGAGAGAAGAAGAAAATCTGGGATTGTGGATGAGTGTGTTGATGTGCAGAATTTCAGAGGGATGTTGCAGAGTGATGTTCTGTAATCAATAGGATATTTAACTGTGAGCCAGTGAAACTCCTGAAGTACAGGCATGTTGTAAGAAAGTGAATTTCTGGATGGACTTGAGAAGGGAGTTAAAGATGTCGATGGATGACGTAACCAGGATGGTGGTACTATTGAGTGTGAGAGATATACAGAGGTAACTAATGTTATAAAGACTGAGTGAGATTACTGCTGTGAGTTTGGAAAGAAAGTATTGCATGTCAAGCAAGATATGTGGACTTCAGCCAGAGGGGAGGGAGAAACTGTGGAGTTGTCATTGTTAATTTAGCTACAACTGTACAAAAAGTCAAGCATTTTATTATCAATATTACATGCCAGTGCTGTAAGTATTGTTTGGTCTGTTCATGCTGTTGGCAAACTAATTTAGGTAATATATTTTAAATCAGTTTTACAATGTGAACAAAATTTTTGGACTGTGAGAGCAAGCTGGAGTACCCAGAGCGAACCCACAGTGTTTCAAGTCCCCAGCTGTTTCAAATCCCAAGCTGGCTAGTAGATTCAATCCCAGGACCTGCTTGATGTGAGGTGATGGTGCTAACATTGGCCTAAAATGATTTATTATTAACTATAAATCAGATGTTGTAGTTTTTATGCTGTACTTGCTGCCCATGTTGGTCTTAATGCTGCTGATGAATTTCATACAATTACCAGGAAATGGACCAATTTGTTGATAGGGCTTCAGGCCTTATCATGAGTATTTTTAGGTCATACGGTTCCCATTATTAATAACATTATCATTATTAATGAGTAAGATGTTATTGTTTGTTTGAAGTTAGCTGCTTCAGGATTTTGCCTACTGATCTGTACTAGGGATGAGTATGATAAGATTTTGCTGATGGCAGTGACACAGATTTTGCTTATAGATCCAAGTCTTTGTTGATTCCTAATCATTTTTTGTTGTTGTTTGTTGTTTTTGTTGTTAAAAAAGGGTTTTCAGTTTCTGTTGTGCTTCAGAGTCTCTGAGTCTGAAGTTGGTATAGAACAAGTTAAAAAAAAAGTGATGCATGTGATTCAAGCGTGTGAGAAGTCCACTGTTAGAGACACATCCTACATTGCTTATTTTAGCATTCCTTTTTTAATTCTCCCCTTTTGAATTATATTTTTTTGTGTTCTTGTAGATAGAAACCATATATTGTTTGCACCTTCTAGTAAGGGGACACAAATTATTATGGGGTTTTATGTACATCTTAATATATGAACACATAGCAACCAGTGATTTGCACATAGCAACAGCAGTCCACCTCCGTCATAATAAAAATATATTTCACACACTCCATAAAAAGCATTTACTTCTCTGTAGAAATGTGTTAGTCTTTACAGAGATAAGAGTTTGGTTTTTGCAGGGGGCGACTTATTTAACCTTAAATTACAGATCTCTTGTATCCTGATATGATTCTAATTTCAGGTTTATTACATCCAGGTGTTAAGAAAAATGACACTATATTAAAGGAATATAGAGGAATACTGGAATGCTGTTTTTGTACTGATATAAGTAGTTACTTACAGCTATACTAGATTTTAGACCTTTCATCACCTGTGTGTTCCTGTTCTTTTGTTTGTGCAGATGACAGCCCAAGAAGTGCGCCTGTGTGGTCTTTTGCTGCGGGAGCACTTTGGAGAGGTGGTTGAGAAAGTGGGAACACACCTGCTCAAATGTGGAGCACAAAATTTAAGAACCATCATTCATGAAACTGGCCTCTCAGTGGACTTGGTAAGGAGTACTACACCAACTCTGCCTCGGCTTGTTAAGCTTGCTGAGTTTATATTTATTGTATTTATTTATATAACACTGTGTTCCAACAGCTATGGCTTTATGGCCATTTATCTGAAAATTCTGTCGTCTTACATTTTTATTTGTTAGAATTATTATTTTATAAAAAGCTAATTAGATATGATAGATGGCTCCATAGTGTAGGGGTTACACAGTTGTCTAACAAGTGTAGAACAGTACAAAGTAGCATTTAAGGGCATATGGTAATTAAGTTGAATGGAGCTTTGCATAACGAACAGAAGCAAAGATGTAGTTTTCTGAGCATAATACACTGGAAAAAAGGCAAAAAAGCGCACATAATTTGGAGTTACCTCATTAAATCCTACTTTTACCTTATTAATTAGAATAGATTTTTTAAAAAAAATGGTTAAGCTGCAGTTCTTCTGCAGAGACCTTCATGCTTTGTGGTGCATAGTCTAACTCACTGGATGTGGATTATAGGTATTAGCCTGCCATTGGTCACATATTTTACACTCTTATTAATCTCCAGTCAAGTTTTGTCAATTTTACCTTTCTCAAAAGAAATGTGGATCTAGAAACAACAACATCTAAGCTAGGAAACCAGACAATGAAAATAAGGAAAATGTCTTTTTTTGTTGTTGTTCTCTGCATTAGTGAAACTTGAATCGCATTGAATTCTGTCTTTACCTGACCGTTGTCAGTTATATTAAATATCAGAGGAAGCGATAAACTTTTTCCCTTCTTTCATTTGTTTATTTCCAAATCCAGGTGAAGAAGTCTCTGTGTGTCCTCGTGCAACACGGTGCCTCTACATTCAGTTCAGGCCGCAAAGGACCCGGGAGCCCCACAGAGTATCACGCCAGCTGTGACCGAATCCTTAGGATTCTTCGCTACCCACGATACATCTACACTGCAAAAACCCTGTATGGTGACACAGGAGAGCTGATCATAGAGGAGTTACTACAGAGAGGCCACACGACGATGAGCAGCACCGTTAAGACGGTGGCAGACCGCCTCACGCAGAACATGGCAGGTCAGTGTTGGCATCAAGCAAAGAACACATACTTCTATCAGTGGATGTTTTGACAGCTGGATTTTGGTCTAGTAGATGGACATGCCATTTGCTACAACCAGTGTTTAAATGTTTATGTGGAAAAAAAATGTCAGGATTAGCAATTAAGGTTTCAAATGAATATCTCCCAAAAAACTTGGAGGCCTGTGAGTGAACCAGAAGTCCTAATATCTCTTTTGACTTTATCAATGTTGGACTTTTGTTAGAGACTCTAGTACTTGCACTGTCTTTGTAATTTAGCTGTGTGAAAAGGGAATTAAATATGACTTGGGTAACACCACTTTTTCTCTGTTGTTGCTGCAGAGGGCCTCACCATGGATTACAGTGAAGTGTCCTCGACTTTTTCCAAACTGGTGGAGACCCATTTTCTTCAGCGCTGCCCTCCATTGCCAAGAGTGGGAAATAAAGACAGTTCTGCTCCAAGTGAGACTCCTGCCACTCCTGGTACTCCGGCTGCTCCCGTTAACACTGCCCCACCCACACCAGAGAGCTTCCCAGAATGCTATAAGGTACCTAGTGTGACACTCATAGGGCGGGGCAAACGCCAGCTCGCCAGTGAGGATGGAGAGGAGCAAAGAAGCGCAAAAAGGGCCAAAATGGATCCACAGGTTAGTTTTTTTAACCTTTTTGGTTACTTTAACAAATTTGCAATGTCCTCCGTCCATTATATCTACCTTCCCGCTTATCATTCATGTGACCTTTTATTTCTCTGTTTGCCTCTCATATGCTCTGCTTCATTCGGCTCAGACACATGGTGACGAGGGGATTTACTGGCAGGTGAATTTTGAACGGTTCCATCTCCACTTTAGAGATCAGACCATCATCAGTGCTGTTGCAAACAAGCTGGACCAGGTGATGGGAAAAAGTATTATAATTTTTAATTTAAGGACACTCATTTACTTTCTTGCGTTATGAAGATTATTTTGTTGATTATTATTGTTCATTTATGTACACAACACCTTTTAAAAATGTGGTTTACAAAGGAAAAACAAAATATGCTACAACATTAGAAATATAACAAATGTCCACAAAAAACACAGTAGAGAGAAATAGTTTATTAATAAAAGGTACATTTTGATCATACATTTAAAGCTGCTGCTGGTTATGCAGGCATTAGTAGTTCAGGCAGGGAGCTCCAGACCTGAGAGTCCTTAGTGCGAAGCTTAGTCATTCATAAGAAAATATGGATGCCACTGTTATGTCATTAATTCAATTAATGAAGAAGTCATTATGAGTAGCGATGATATGAGCCTGCTCTTATTGTGAAAGAGCATGTTATAGTCACTATAAATGCATATATAGTATAGTATATGTGCGTATACTAGAATGATTTATTATTGTGATTGATTAAGAATTTAATGACTAATTATCTTCTTAATCCTCAATATGCAGACTAGCAGTGAAATAGTGAGGACCATGCTGAGGATGAGTGAGGTTACAACCTCGCCCATGGCCACCTGCACAAAGCCCCTCTCAGCCAATGAGATCTTCAGGTCCCTCCCACCCAGCTACAACATCCTCAGACCCATCTTAGACCAGTACCTCACTCTGCTGGTGGATGACCCGGTATGATCTGCAAACACCATATTATGTTTTCTGATCTTTTTTGTTTGTTTGTTTTTTAAATAAACAAAAAACACAATGTCTATATCTTCTTTTCCTCCTCTTTTTTAAGATGGAGTTTGTGGGGAAGGCTGGTGAAAGCGGAGGAGGGATGTTTGTTGTCAGTATCCTTTTTCAGATTTAAAAGGTCCTGAGCATTTTCCTATGAAGCAGCACACTGGTTGATATGATTTAATTCAGGAATCACGGTTGCTTTTCTAAGCTCCTCTCTCAGATCTGCACAGAGCACTGGCCAATCTGGCACGGGCCACACTCGAGTCTGTAGTACAGGAGAGGTAAGCCGGTGTGTATGTTAAATAATATATATAGCTGTGAGTGTCCTATTATCACCAGCTTCGTGTTACTGAAGTCACTCTTAATCTGACATCAGGTTTGGCTCCCGGTCGGCTCGCATCTTTCGTCTGTTGCTAAGAAAACGTCACCTGGAGCAGAAGCAGGTGGAGGACTTTGCTATGATTCCAGCCAAAGAGGCTAAAGACATGCTGTACACACTGCTGTCACAGAACCTGGTCCAGCTACAGGTATGCGGATGATGGACTGTTAGTTGTTTCGGTGTACTCAGAGAGAACCCACACATGCAAACTCCACATAACTCCACTGTTGGCAGCAAGAACTGCAATCAGCCATTTGCAATAATTTGCCAATGAGTCTTTCAACATTGGGCCTCCTCACTGTGGAGGCCCAATGTTCTTTACAGAAATATTTTAATTCATTCAAATTTGAGGTTTTTCCAGTACGAACAGCCAGTTTAAGGTCATGAAAAAGCATCTCAGTTGGATTTAAGTCTGGACTTTGACTAAACCTTTGCACAAGCTACTGCATAAACTGAGTGAGTCTTGGATAATCAAGATGTTTTCTTGGCAAATGTTAGTCAAGGTTTGTGCTCTTTTTGGTCAGCAGGTGTTTTGTTCTTGGATCTCTCTCAATGGCGCTCACTGTGATTCGCTGGAGTCCCAAAGCCTTAGAAGTGTCTTGTAACCTTTTCCATGATTGAAGTCAATGACTTTGTTTCTCAGCTGTTTCTTTAGATCGTGATGCTTTGCTTTTTGACAACTTTCAGCCTATTTCACTTTGTGAGACAGCTTCTGTTCAAGCGATATGTAATATATAGGTGCTTCTTTAGAACTGCATTTTGTATTTACTCAGCTTATCTCTGTCTAATATTATTTGATGATCTGAAACATGTAAGTGCGACAGGCATGCAACCCCCCCCCTTGTTTTTCAGGAAATCCCAAAGACTCCTGACTATGCTCCCTCTCGCACCTTCTATCTTTACACTGTTAATCAACTCCCGACTGCAAGAATGCTGCTCCAGAGCTGCTACAAGGTAAAACAGTAAACTCATTACATGTAGCCTTTAGAGTTCTGAACAGAAGAAGACAGCTAATTGTCTTTCATTCTGGTATTTGCCTCCGGTAACATTATCTCTAAATATTTTCCTTCTGCAGACCGTAGCCAACCTCATAGAGCGACGCCTCTTTGAGACCAAAGAGAGCAAGTGAGTCTTTTCATTAGTGATATATTTTGATGCATCTCACTGCAAGGCAGATAAAATCTTTTGTCTGGCACGCACGTTGCCACAAAGAAATGGGTTGACGGTTTTTGGTTTACAGGCGCTTGCTGGAGAAATCTCAGCGAATCGAAGCCATCTTGGCATCTCTGCAGGTCAGCGGGGCCGAGCCCGAGCAGCTAACTGAAGTCGAGGAGATGATCACTGCTCCTGAAAAGCAACAGCTGGATACCTTAAGGCTTCACATCAATAAGTAGGAAGGCAAAACAGAAATTCTCTTTTCTAAAGGCGACAAGGCTCTTCGGTGGTTTAATCAAGTCCTTTTTTCACTGTCTTTTTCTCCTTTAGGTTAGATTCTGCAGAAAACCAAGTAGATGAAACCATCTTTCTTCTAGAGTCCTACATCAACTCAACCAATGCATCTTCATGACTTATACTTTGGAGTTTTATATTTCATCCATGCAGTTAATTTTTGTGTATGATTTCTGCGTGCGTGTCAAGTATGACTTTTATAGTTTATAGCTCGGATGTTTCTGTTTGGACTGAAATAAAATCAGATTTTTTTGCTTTACCTTTTTGTTATTACATTTACATCAGCAGTGAATAAATAAAGAACAAGAATTTGTCTTTAACTGTTTTAATTAAAGAACAAACAAAAACTGAAGAATCAAGTGACTGAAATATAAAACCATAAAAATGTCTGCAAGTTAAATAGAAGGACTGTGGTTTAATACACTTTGCATTACTTTAAAATTAGAAAAAGATTATTTACATAAGTGCCCCTGACCCTTGAAACAGTGGGTAGCGCATTACTGTTGAACCCCCTCCCCGATACTCTTTGGTCCTGAAGGCCCATCTCGGGACTATCTTTGTGTCTGCCAGGAGGGCTCTACTCATCTGACAGTCTTCATTGCAGATGAGTGTGTTCTTGGCAGCAGAAGTTTTGCTCAGTCCTCATGGTTTTCATCCTCTTCTCTCTGTTTGCGTGTGAAGAATCCAAGCTGATAAAAAAACAAACAGAAAACAAGAAATTGAGACAGATTTACTACTTTCTGATATTTTCTTGAAGGAATCTGATGTGAAATTTCAGCTCCAAATACCTTCCACAGTATGAAAATAATGAGGGCCAGCAGCAGCAAACCCCCTATGATGCTACCAATCAGAATCCAGAGCGAGATGGGAATAGCTCGGCCTTTCAGCACTTCCAGCACAGTCTAAGGAAAAGAGATGAAGGGAGAGATTAGAGGAAATTAATTTTATGCATATTGTGCTGCTCAGGATTCTCTTGGGTCTTACCTCCCTCCAGACTGTTCCTGCGCTCAAAGTAATGAGGTTAGTCTCCTGAGCTGTGAGTCGATATACGCCTATTATCTTCACTGACTTATATTTGGCCTAGAGGAAGAGGCACACAGATTATGACCAATGTTTGTGCCACAGGAGCACAATTTAAAAATCTGCGTATGTTTTGTTACTCACATTTCTGAAAAAATCATCATGAACTCTGCGGCTGACCCGAATGATGGCATCCTTTCCTCTCGGAAGCTGCTTGACTTGGCACACGACCTCTGTGCACCATGACCTGCTGCAGTTCTACACACGAAAACATGTAAACATGAGCCATATTAACATCTTTGCTTTTGCAGTGTTCACCAGCAGCTCTGTGGCAATTTAGGCCCTTACCAACATGTCATCCTGCATCATGTCTTCAGGATGAAGGGGGCGCACATCTCCCTGTCTGGCCTTCAGCTGTGCTGCATCACTGAGCACGCTGCAGTTCACCGTGACCTACGGGGTAATTTACATATGTCAGGTACGATTTTAAAGCATGATAAGAATACACAGAAGCAGTACTCACGTTTATTGAGAAGACATCGGTGACAGTCATGAAGACTCTGTCACCTGCAGCCACAGAGGGCAGATGCAGACGCAGCTCCAGATTACTCACAGAGTAACAGCCGAGATTCTGCAGCTATAAACACAAACAAAGCTAAAAAGTTTGCCTTGTCTTATTTTTCTTACTGTGATTATAATTATATGTTTTTATTGGGACCTATATAGAGGATATACATTTACCCTGAGATGTGTGTAGAATTCTGGTCCAATTGCTTCCGACATTGTCCGAGTAGGATGGACCTCATAGCGGTTCAAATTAGATTCACTGCAAAAACAGGGAAAAGATCAGCACATAAATGCAGAGATAAACCAGTTCATGAGTTGAGCTTAACTAGATCGATGCTGTACAAACACACCTGCTAACAAAAAGGTCTGGTTCATACTGAACAAAAGTCTGGAGCTGAACACTGTTGTCCCCCAAAGTGTCTTGTCTCTCCACACTGTCACTGTAAGACAAAAGAAGGGTTACGAAAGCGTCTCAGTTTAAATGTCTCCTAAATACTCCAGCATCTCAAAACGTGGATGCAAACAGATGAAGACAGAATTATTAGCCCCCCTATTAAATTTTCTTTTTTTAAGTGTTTCCCAAGTGCTGTTAAACAGAGTAAGGATTTTTTTTTTTTTTACACGGTTTTTCCAAACATCTTACTTTTATTTTGAATGCTTACAATATTTTACTTTGCACACATAGATAAAATTATTTCACAAAAACCAAAAAATACCAGTTTTTTTGCTGTAAAACAAGCTGGAGTCAGTCTCGCATGCATCTCCTGAACAATCCCAGCACATTCTTCTTTGCCCAATCTCTCAACATTTGATGTCCTCTGGCATGGACCTTGGTCTTTAGTTCACCCCACAGATTTACAGTGGGATCCAAGCAATAGCTTTAAGCAGCCCAGTCAGTAAAGTTCACGTTGGTCTTCTGGAGCCAGTGATTCACCAGCAGCGTATGTTTTGGGTCGCTGTAGTGTTGGAAGACCAAGTGACAGCCCAAACCCAGTTTAGCTGCTGACTGCGTGAAGCTTGTTTAAAAACTTCACATATCCTTCTTTCTTCATAATGCTTTCCACTTTGATGAGGTTCTCAGTTTCAGGCACACTGAAGCATCCCAACAGCATAATACACCCACCACCTGTTTCACTGTGGGGACGATGTTTGTTGGGTTGTACGCTTCGTCCTTCTTTCTCCAAACACAAGCAGCATCTCTGTGGCCAAAGAACTCTAGTTTTCGTCTTAACTGACCACAGGACGTACTTCCAGTACACATAAAATTCCAGCTTATTCCAGTTTATTCTATATTACTCCAGTTTATCCCAGTATGAAATATTTCTGCAGGTTGTTCTTAGCATACTTTAGTCTGGCTTGAAGATGTCTCTTATGTAGAAGTGGCGTTTTTTGTGCTTTCTTGCAGTCCATTCCTGCCCAGGGTGGCGTTGACTATCTTCTTTGAGATTACATATCTTGACTTGGCTAAGTCATTCAATAGTCTCTTGGCAGTTGTTCTGGGGTTGTTTTTTTTTGACACATCTCTCACTAGTTTTCTTTCCAGAATATTTGAAATCTTTCACTTCCTACCTCTGCCAGTCTTTTCTGTTCTGTACTGTTTGGCTCTATTAGAATTTTGTGATGATACTTCTTACTTGTGAGCAGCAATAATTCTTTTTCTCAAGTCTAAACTGAGGTATTTTGTTTGTTGCATGCTGTTTTCTCAAGTGACAGCTCAAACCTTTGCTGTAGGTTTTATATTGTGTGCAAATTGAAAGATAACCTTTAATTTTACAAGTTTTGACCATTACAAAGTTAAAGCACATCACTGAACAGCACTGATTGGTGCTATGGCTCAATTAAAAAAAAAAAACAGTCAGTTTTTCTAATATTTTTTTCAAATATTGTCCTCATCTGTAAATACTCCAGCATCTCAACACGTGTGCATGCATGCTACTTTGCAGACAGCTACCTGGATGCATGGAGCTTCATTTTCACTTGATTGTGCAAAGATGTACAGCTGAATTCAAACTCCAACAGGAAGTTAACCTGCAAACAAAAAAGAGAGCAGCAACTTGCTGAAGTGCCACATCTAACCTGGAGGAAGAGAAGTATGTGTGGGCTGAGTTGAGTGATTGATGGAGCTATTTCCTCAGCACGAACGTACCTTTGACTGGGAGCGAAATACTGGATAACTGACATTGCATGAGTGGCTGTTGGCGCTAAGAGCTGTGCACTCGATCTTGAAGTGGGCAACCTCCTACGATGAAAGAAAAGACACGAAGAAAGAGAGGATCTGTGCATGTAGATAGATGTTTATGGTTACCTGGTCCCTCATGTAATAGCAGTACATGTGCTGTATTTACCCTGATGCTAAGGCTGGAGAAGTGGAGGTTGCGTGAGTAGTGCAGCGTCAGGCTGGTGTTGTAGGCGTTTTCCAGTCTGTTCTGAAGCTGCACCTCCACTGCCAGACGCCTACGAGGGCTGCGAATCACATAAGGCTTTTGTCTGTGGAGGAAACACAATGAAAACTCACTGAGACCAAAAAAAGGGAAGAGAGGGAACACCAGAATATCTCAGTTCTGTACCTTGTCCCAGAGATGTCCATGTGTGCCTGTAGCACCAGGTCAGTTGTACACACATCATCCTCACCACAGTCTTTAAAAAATGGGATCTGGACAGGTATGGGAGGCAGGAGCAGCATGTTGAACGAATGTGGACAACAACAAGGATATATAGCGCTAATTTTTGTGCCACTCACAGATTTGTTGATAGTAGTCGGCCACCCTTCATCCAGCACGGGACCACTTTCTGTGTTGTTGATCTTAAACCACAGTGAGAAGCTGATAGGACGAATGTAATCTGCTGTGTCCTACATTGAAGACAGAAAAAATGTAAAAAAAAAAAACAAAGAAATGTGACTTTCCCATCCTGCTGTGTATGAATGAAAGATGGAAGGTGTGTACCGACACTCACATAGACATGGAAGGGAAGTCTGTAGCACAGAGTTTTCCCTGTCTGGGCTCGTACAGCCAGCTGGGTCTGTCGGTGGGAGCTGTCATCAAACAGCGCCCGTGCTGACAACTTCCTGTCATCCAACATGGCCCGCACCCACAGATCTGAAGAGAAATCATGCAACTGAGGCAAAAACTCCATCGATAGGCTACTTAATGTAGGGTTTATAAAATATATACATATATGTATAAAATATATATAAATGTGTCAACCAAAACTGTTGCTGCGTGGTCTTGGGGAGCGGGACACGGCTGTAAAGCAGGCGGTGGCATTGAGACAGGCGGATTCTCTGCCTCCTCTCTGGCAGGTCTTCTGAATGACATTAATGGAGTGCGGCTGGAAGGACAGACTCACATTGATCTGGACGATGCTGCGAGAGCTAGAGACAGAAGGGACAGTCTCAAAAAGCAGTATTTATCCATTTATGTGCACAGTTATAATAGCCAGTAGAAATTTTTGTTATGATTCTAAATGTGGGAACTTGTTGTTTATAGATGATACACAAGTTATGTTTTATATGGCTCCATTATCTAACACTGCTTGCACTGCTTTCTGCCTGTTACACTTTCCATCCTACCCACCTGAGCAGTACAGCACTTCCCTGCGCTCCCACTGCCAAGTCTATTAGGTCATCTCCATCCAAATCCAATTGAGCATTCAAACTTCGGCCAAAATACTGCAGGGAGGGGGAAACTGATGATGCAGCTATCCGCTGTGATAAGGAGAGAGACAGGAATTAGTCTAAGTTCTGAGATGCACCAGTAAAACTTGCAGTTGTAAAAAGGGGGATACCTGTTTATAGTTGTGGATGACATAAATACCGTCTCCGTGATAAACATAGATGGCCCCCCGGTGTTCATCCTCCAGTGGGGCTCCCACCAGCAGATCCGTGAAGCCATCATGGTTCAGATCTGGAGTGGGTGCCAGTGCATAACCAAACCTGGCATCCTGGGACTTATTGTTTGACTTCAGCGTTCCATTGGATACAAAAATGTCCTCCTGTGAGACACGAAGAGGAGGAAACAAAGAAAGATGAGTGGATGGTAACAGGAGACCCTGTAGGAGAAAAACAGGGATATCATTCATTGTTGTATATGACAGGAATGTTTTCATAATAACTGATATGAAGGTGATCGATCCATGCTGCTGCTGTCTTACTCCATTGAGAGTGTAGATGTAGACTCGTCCAGCCTCCTTGTTTCCTGACCCAAGGTACATTGGAGCAGCAACCAGAAGGACATCAGTGATGCCATCCTGGTCGATGTCTAGCCCACACACTTCACTGCCGAAATACGAGCCAATCTAAACACAGATACATGTTATTTCATCTTACCGCCAGCAGGGGGAGCGCTTGCTTTAACCCAGAGAAATCAGACTCCTACTGTTTGCTGCTGAAATATTAAAAGCAAAAACAAACTGAAGGGAGACTCAAACAAGGGCTTTACCTGCTCTCCATTAAGCGCCTGCACAATGTTGACATCGCCTTCATCGCTGAGTTCAAACAGAATGACTTTGCCTTTGTGTTTGAATCGAGGAGCTCCAGCTACATACACCCTCTTCCAGTCACCAATTATCACAGAGGTCACCGTGTAACCTGGAAACGCGTATGAACACACCTCATTCAGCACTGAAAACCTAATCTAAGGCTCTTTAAGAGTTACATTAATGCTGTATCTTATATTAAACGGAAAGACCAGGAATGTTTACTTTGTTTGAAAAAAGTTGTTATTTGATATTTTATAAACCAATATTTGCCATTCTTTTTAGGAGAGTGGGGACGACTCACACTCTCCAGTATGGTTTAATATGGTCATCTGCGTTTGTAATACCAGGGTAAGTGTGAGCCATTACATGATTGTTTCATCAATGAAGATAGTTTTTTTTTAATTTTTTCTATTTTTTATTCAATACCACACACAGTAAGTGCAAAAACCAAAGCATTCAGTGTCATGTTTGGTGGTATGATGTGTGGTTACCTAAATAAGCAGCATGATTTTTGAGCTCCAGAGGAAACTCGCTTTCAAAGGCCTCTCTGGATGGCACGATTCGCCCATTGGTCCCTTCTTTCAACACACCCCCATCCCAGTCATAGGCCCCCACCATGCCAAACAAAATGCCATCCTGAAGAATGGAGCAGGGAATGAATGATGTGCAGAGATAAAACTCAACTAATTGCTGGCTCACAAAGAATTAAATAAAGTTGGACTTACATCTAGAGTGTGCGTGGAGAAGCCGATCTGAGACATCTCCATGTGGAACGAGCTCTCGTTGTAACCCAGCGTACCTAAAGGAGGAAAACAAGTCATTCCGTGCTCCTTTGCCCATCTCCTCCCTTCCCTTTCCTCTCTCTTTCTGATTGTTGGCATCCTCACTCACACTGGAGGTGGCAGACATTTCCTTTTTTCCTGTCTCTTCCTCTCAGATTTCCCTGAACATTGAAGGGTGGCATCGCTTTTCATCGTCCTTCCTATCATCTTCCCACAAATACTATGACAGCTGAACATGCCCTTTTTCAGTTTTCACTGCTTTGTTCATCCATGTACATCCTCCCCACACATTTCTTTCCTTATGTAATTTTCTTTGCCAATTAGACAGATAGAAAGCTATCATTTCTTTAATTTCACCACATTTATTCTTCAACACAGTCTGAACTCTCATAGGCAAGTTTTCTGTAAGCAGTCTTCGGGAATAGTTCTCCAGGCTTCTTGAAGGACATTCGGAGCTCTTCTTTGGATGTTTCTGCCTTTTGTTCTGTTCTCTGGCACATTGATCCCACAGTGCTTCACTAATGTTGGAGTTCAGGGCCTCCATTGTATTTTATAGAGGGTCATTGTCACCTGGTCTGCTTTGTACACATAGATGACAATTTGGATGAAAAACTTTCTGATTTCCAACGAGGCTTCAGTGGATCAGGTGGATCTCTCCTGTCCTGTGTCTGGACTTTCAGAAACTGTTCCCTTGCACTGCTTCTTTTGCTCTACACATGTCCAGTTTCCTAAAAACTTTTAAGAACACACTGCACATTATGCTAAGTTTTTTTCTGTATATTCAAAGAAACGGGGAAACATTTTTATGTATTTGTCTGTTGTGTGTAGACACAACACTGGTTCATCCATTCAGTCAGGTACCCTTTTTATGCTTCAGTGTTAACTGGCTTCACAAACAAAACAACTTTCCTCAGGTGCATGGGCAGAACTGAAAATTAGTAAAAAGAGCAGCCAATGTCCAAACAAAAACTTTGAGAGACCTTTGAAAACCCTGAAGAACTATTGCTCAAGACCACTTTAAAAATGTACAAGAAAATGTACAAGAAAGTCTGAGTGGCCACTCAAGACTTTTTCACAGCACTGTGCAACCATTCAGTCTTTCTTGCTTGTGAGCAACAGCTAGCACATTTTATGCAGCACAACACAGCAGGTAAACTGCTGAAAAACCATGTGGATTGAAAGTCACCTTCAAGAGTGAAGATGCGATCTCCCAGTGCATCAACAATGTCGTTGAGCGCAGCTTCGTCCGTAACATTGAAAAAATATTTGTCATCAGGGTCGCTGGCGATGAACTTGATCTCCTTAATGAAAGTTTCAGGGTCTTGCTGTCTCCGGATGTAATGACCCAGGACCTGAAGAAAGTCAGAAAGGTAAAAGATCACATGGGAAATGAATGAGCACATAACACAAGCTCAGCAAAGTATTGATGAAAGACCACAGATGAAATTCTGATGTATACAAGCAGGTATCAGAGCAATTGCTCATCCATGTTTCTGCTGTGACTATCAGTAAAATCGACTGAGTTTGGAGATGTGCCAGTTTCTGTGTCATTTACCAATAATTGATACCAAAGTCAACAAATCGAGTGGAATGCATAAGATGGAAGAAAAAGGCAGCCACCAGAGATTTGTAAATGAGGAGCACAGGCCTAGCTGCGAGGTGAAGAGATGACTGATCCAGAGAATATACTGCAGCGGCAAAGGCTTATGGCTTAACGCCTGAAGTACAAATGAGAAAATTCCATAAGAGAAACCAAACCCAAGATCTCCCCCTGTGACTTTAGCTGCCAAGCAAACTAAGGAAATCCTCTGTTTTCAAAGGGCAGGGGTGCAGTGTGTAACATAAAGGCGAGCCTGCGTATAAATATGTACATTATGAACTTGTAGAAGTTGAGAAATTCCACGCAGACTGCCAAATACTGCGAGCTCTCGCATGGGCATAAAAGGGCAACAGGGAAAGAAGAACTGTAAAGTAAATGTAACTCTTCTGATTGGTTTGTTTCCACTTTACAAGCTTCCAAACATACGGTGCTGCCTAAATGCTTTAGCCTCTGGGCTGCACTGATGTAAAAAACACAGTTTTCAGTGACCGGGCGCTTTTTTTGCTCTTGTTTTGAGAGCTCCGACCCCCTTGGCGAGCCATTTTCACTGCGCACACACACGGGCTGCAGCACAGAGAGCAACATGAAAACATGGCTGCTGTTATAAGCAATAATTACCTCTCATCACTTTGACTTTTTTGGGCAAACATTCAAACCACCAAACCCACCCCATTCACTGTCGTTTGCTTCAGCCATTTTTTGTTTGTTTGTTTCAATATTTAAGTCTGTGACTGTGTATAAAATGTCTGCTCTAGCAGCACCTTAAATATCTGTCACTACCTGTTTGATTCCCTCCATGAAACTGTGGTTCACAAAGTATTTTGTTTCTGCAGCATATTTTATTACTTTCTCCAGGTGATTTTTGGAGCCAAAGAGTTTCTGGTATCATAGACACAATAAAATTTCATCTGTACTTCTCAAACCTTTTGTCTTTTTTTAAGAGACATTTTTCTCTATGATTCACACACTTTCCTTAAGTGTGGTAAATGGTCTATATTAAAACTGTTATCCAGAGAAACAGTGGCTGTAATAGCTGCTACTGGATTTTCAGAGTGGCGTTAGTTTGCCCACTAGTTTGGCTGATTAATTATTTTCATTCAAAACTATTGAATGAAAATAATTCATCATTTGCTTTGTGGATGATGAATCCAAACAACTTTCAAGATTCATCAGTATCACCAGAATCAGTTGTGCTTTGAATTTAGTCCTAACTGGGAACTGCTGGTGTCCTAACAGACCAAACCAGGGGTTATGCTGAGTAACGAATCTCCTTGGTGGGCCAAAGAGCCAATGCAGGCTGAGTGTGGATAAGAGGAAAAACATGGATCAAAAAATGTTGAACAAAAAGTATTTTGTTGTAAAATAAATAAGTAAAAAATGTATATGGTGATTCTGTACAGAGCTTTGAATCTTTGTGGAAGATCCAGCTTCTTATCATGTTAAGAAAATAATAATTATCTCAAAGTAACAGATTTCTGTGATTATAGCTCAAACTATTATAAAGAATATTTAACATTTTCCTTTAACAATCACAGAAACGCTACAGACTTATCTGCATGCTCTGATACCACTAAAAGCTGCTAGAAGAACATTTCTATCTTGGCCCACCACTGCTTAATGAACAGACTGAAATTAGTTCCTTAGATGTTTTCCTGTAGCGAAACATTAAAGGAAGCAGATTCAGGGAGACATGGGAGAATATTCACTGATGATGGCTTGATTAAACTGCGGGATTTATTGTTCCAGAGGTAGGGCTTACTCGTTGTTTCAACAGAACAAGTTATTGAAACTGACTCGTACTGTAAATAAGCTTCTCCAGTCAGTGATCAGTTTATCTGATCTTCTCTAATCTACATCTGTTTCCAAAGTGGCCCTTTGCCACTCTTCCTGCATGCTTGGCTCATGTTCTCCTCTTCTGCGGTTCCAGCGGAGCCTTTAGGTTCGTTTGCTTCTCTTGTGGGTAGGGAGGGGTCTGCAACCAGTCCTGCCAACTAGAGTCTGTCTGGCTCTCAAAAACAAACCACGCCACCACTCGGTGTTTTTCTGTGTGTTGAGGGGGTCGGGTGGGGCTGGAAAGGAAGAGTTTTTGTTCCCAGTTGGCTATTTTAGTAGACCCAAGTGGGTCATTTAGTAATTTGGAGTTATTTTGGGGTGGGGTGGTGTTGATATTGTCTGGTTCATTCGGGGTGTATATATTTGCTATACCACTTTCACACAATGTGTGAGGAATGCCAGGGATGCGCTACACATCCTGCATATGGCGTCGATTAGTTGTCTTTTTATTAGTATTGTAGAAAGAATTTCTGAATCAACAATTTGAGCACCACAAAACGCACAAATTGTCAAATAAACCCCCAAAGATTATCGTTCTGCTGAGCTTGGACAACATGCACTCACAGCGATGGCGTATCGGGTGATGTTTCTTTCTTCGCACTTCTCCAGAGCACCTTCTAGTTCATCGCCATCGTGGGACTCTCCATCTGTGACTACGATCATCACCTTGGTGGCACCCTCCCTCGCTCCACGCTCAGGACTGAAAGCCTCTGTGCTACAAAGAATGAGAGAGAGACATATAAAGCTTTAAAAAAATATACGTCAGTTGGTCCTGCAGATCTTGTGAAACAGAATCAGATCTTAGACGTGGAGAACGAAAGAAAAACGGAGTCAAAGTGTAGCTAGGAAATGGATGAAAGGGAGGCTACCAGTGAGTATCAAGTAATTTAAATAGACATCCTCTGTAAGATAACACACGACATTAATCCTTTCTCTGAGAAAAAGAAAAAGCTAGTAAAACACGGAGTTTGAGTTGCTTTCATCGAGCGCGATATAAGTGGCCCAAGTCACAGCTGGACCTTTCCACAACTTTATTAGTCCAACTTGACACACATGCATCAGCTGCCAGTTGACTCCAACCAGTCACTGCGTGCAGTGTGGATGTGTCACTGCACACAAGAACCACATTTGTGCATTCCAGTCCAGCTGTGCTATGACACACAGACGAAAACTTGACAAACACACAAACAGACCCGAGCTGCACCCCCCCATTTGTCTGGAGGAAACCTGTTCTCAGTGGGAGCTGATTCAAGCACTGAATAGGGTTGGTAAGCCTCACACACACACACACACACACACACACACACACACACACACACACACACACACACACACACACACACACACACACACAGAGTGAATGAGGCAGAGAAGTCACTGCTAGTGAACTCAGTCATTTTCAGGCCTAACTCCAGCCCATGACTAAATATAACGTTGTGGTCAGCCGCAAGAAACTCTGAGTTAAAAACAACAGTTTCCCCTATGCAGTCTGCAAATTACATAGGGTGCAGAGTAGGAGAGGAGAAAGAAAGGAGAGGAGTTAAAAGAAAAGGAACAAATGAACGAGAAAAGTCACGTTAAGATGAGGGAAAAAAGCAACAAACAGAAAAACTACAAACACACGAATGGAGAATAATGACAATAATGGTACTATAATGCAAACTATAAGTTTTCATTATAAGAACAAGAAGAATAAAGACAGTAAAATTACATCAAACATTATGAGTGCAAAACCCACTTCGTTGTGCTTATCGTTAAAATTTAGTGAATTATACAGCAGAACAAATGTGATGGGAAAGATTGAAAAGAACGACAGAAGAGTGGGGGGCAGTGGTGGAGACAAGATTGGGGAAAATGAGGATACAAGAGACACAAAAACAGGCAAGAAACAAAGGAAAAATAAAAGGAAAAGCAAGAAACAGATGAGAAAGAAGGACAGGGAGATGAAAGAGCAGAGAAAGTGATGGGAGCTAATTGGGAGGCCTGGCTGTATTTACTAGCCATTTTATGGAGTCATAGCAGTGTGGTAATGACACAGCACAGCGGTTTGTGTGTGTGTACTTTAGTTGTTTTTCTGCGTGTGTGTAGAAGGGAATGGTGTGCGTCTCAGACGGGTGGAGCGATAAAAAAAATTAGTGGCAAATCCAATTCTAGATGGGTTACTTCATGTTAATGAAGCAGTCATCTAGTCTGCAATCAAATTGTACTCTAGTCTGGTACTAGTCTCATTTCATTATGCAAGGAGATACAAAACAATCAAGTTTTAGGTAAAGTGTGTAACTACACTATACAAGTGGCAGTCAGATTCAGGTCAAGTCCTTGACTTTCCTCCCACAGACAAAAAATGTTCCTCATGCGAGCCGTTATTGTGAGCTATGTTTATGATTTAAAGTTAAAGTACTTCTAGCAGAGTGAAGAAGCACATGCATAATGTTTGGTGGTGTCATTATTGTGATACGGGATGGAATCTGCAAATGTTGTCATCTTTGTGCCTAAAAATCGAGAGTAAAAACCAAAGCAATCAATGGGTGAAACTTCCAGACAGTCACAGCTGAAACACAGAGTGAGGCTGAGTGACTCCTGGCTGCAAAAAGAAGTAAGATTGTGTTGAACTCTATGAATAAACTACCCTACTCCTCACTGAATTTAATACCTCACTAAAGTTTTTATAAGAAGTTTATGACCTCGATTCCCAGTTTCAGTTCTTTTTTAACATAACATGATGTTCATTTGGTGATTCATTCTCCTATTTAGAGTCCAACAGATAATAAAGCAGAGAATGCTTTGGGATGGGTCTATTTATTGATAAGTTGTTACTCTATGAGAGTGCAGTGTCTCCAGAATCTGAAGAAATCTCTGTGTGCAAGGGACAAGGCTGAAAATCAGAACAGGACCCCTGTGATGCCTCAGGCAGCACTGCATTAAAAGATTCTGTCTGTTCTGTGATCAGACAAATCCAAATGTGAAATCTGACAGTGAGAGGGTCCATCAAACATGTCATCTCTGATGATATTGGGTTGGATGAGTATCTATTGCATTGGCAGCTTGCACATCTGAAAAGATAACATCAGTGCTTAAAGCTATAGTGATGGACGCAGACTTAACTTAAACTTAGAAAAACCTAAGCTTAGAAAAACACATTAAGACAATAACAAAGTCAGCTAACTATCATCTCAAGAATATTTCAAGAATAAAAGATCTGATGTCTCTACAGGACCTGGAAAAACTAGTCCATGCATTCATCTTTAGTAGGCTTGATTACTGTAACAGCATCTTTACAGGTCCACCTAAAAAAAAAATCAGTCAGACAACTACAGCTCATTCAGAACTAAGACCAAAAATGTGGACCACATCAGTCCAGCTCTGAGGCCTTTACACTGGCTGCCTGTCCGTCAGAGGATAGACTTTAAAGTTCTGATGCTGGTCTATAAAGCTCTGAATGGTTTAGGACCAAAATACATCAGTGACCTCCTGGCCCAGTATGAACCTTCCAGATCCCTCATGGATATCTGGATCCTGTTTTTTATCCGTTCCCAGAGTCAGAACCAGACTCAGAGAAGCTGCATTCAGCTTTTATGCTCCACATATCTGGAACAAAGTCCCAGAAAGCCTCAGATCAGCTGAAACACTCAGTTTATTTAAATCCAGGTTGAAGACTCACCTGTTCTCAGCTGCATTTGAATAAAGCCTTTGCCTATATAACGCTTTCTTTCTTTCTTTCTTTTTTTTTTTGAGGGAAGGCTTCGCATATTTCAGCAAGACAATGATAAACTCCATACTGCAGCTACTAGACAGCAAGACTTCAAAGTAAGAGTTCAGGCACAGAGCTGGCCTCGTTTTTCCTCAAATTAAATATATTTTCTCAGTTTGAATATTTGATACCTTTTCTATGTTCTCTTGTCAATAAAATGTGGATTTTTGAGATTTACAAATGATTGCATTCTGTTGTCAGCAACCCAACTTTTTTGAAAAAAAAAAAAAAAAAAGTCAACAATTGAAAGCAGGGGTTCCACAAACCAACAGATAATGTAACAGCAGGTGAGATACTACCCATCATTTGGCTCCTAATGCAGACTGTGTTTTGTGGAAACACTGCTATGTTTTGTTTCATGGGTCGTGTCACATGATAGCAGATGATAGCTGATATGATTTTTTTAGTTGGAGGACTTACTGAAGCATTTCTGTCCTACGTTTGCCTTGAATTTGGCCACCAATAAGTCCTTCTCTGTGATTAGTTTTCACTAACACTAGCTAGCTTAGCTCAAAAAATCCCTTTAATTGTGGGGGTTTCTTTGTGCATTTTCCCACAGCTGTACTTTTATAGCATGCTTATCAAGTTACGCACAGTAGATCTGGTCGGATTATTTCTACCAAATTAGGTGTGAAATGTTAATCATTTGAATAAACCATCATTCCTTCTTTCCAGTAGTCCCAAATAGTTCTCCTCCTCAAATAGTTAGCTCTCAAATATGCCAAGCCTCAGAGCAGTCAACTTCAAGTCAAATCGAAATTCCTGATTTTTATGGCATTAATGTGAATAAAGTCTAAGATCAGTTTAAATCTGCACCGACCGCTCTCCCAGGAACTCGAAATCTTCTGTTGTTCTTTCGGGAGCTATTTTAGCTAAGTGCTTCATTTTAGGGTAGGTTTCTCATAAGGAGATGGTTGGGGTAAAGGCTGAAAGTTAAACACACAGTGAAGAAGGTTAACGTTGAGGTCAGGAGGTCAGGGAACAAATGCTGTAACTGTCAAGTCTTGAAAGAATAGTTAAAAGGCATCGTTCGTGAATTTAACAAGTTATACATGAGTCCTCATTATGTGTGTGTACGTGCGCACGTGCATGCTGTACGTGTCTCTGTGTGTATTTTTACAGCTGTAGCAGAACTACTTGGCTGACCAGTCTGGGTCAGGTCATGCCACACCTGCAGCTGTGCTGAGCCAGCAGCCGGCTAGCCCAGCTCAGCTAATCTCGTTGTTTTTCTTACCCCGTCACTTTCCTGCCAGTGCCAGGGCTGCTATCTGTCCATCTGTGCATGAGTATGTGAGAGTGGAAGTAGATATGTTTATGAGAGTTCGTTTAGAAGTTATCTTTTGATAGTCCCGCCTCTTAATGTCAAGTTAATGCCTATATTTTACTTGTTTACACTTAGACACACATATACAGCATATAACTTAGCCCAACCATCACATTGGGCAGGGAGCGAAGATGACAGTTACAGTGAAAGCAAAAACTGGATTTCCAATCGCTGGCGTTTTAAAGTAAAAAGCTTTAAGACCTTATACTGGTTTCCAGGGACTGCTTTTCCACTATCGTTTACATGTCCAACTTTTACCTTTAAATGTACCAGAAAACAGGAACCCTCCAATTACCTGTGTGAACGTGTGTGCGTGCTCAGAGACACACATACCAAAATAACAGTCACGGCCACACATCAGGTCTGGGTGTGGTGCTCTATGTGGGTATGACTTTAATAAAGGAGGAATTTTGTTTTGAAAAGAAAGATTTTTCACTGACCTGCCAACTTCTTTACACTTGGGTTACCAGCGTTAAAGCCCCCCAACATACCTCTACAAAGTGATGGATGTGTGGAGGAACTGGGTGACAGTGCAGCCATGAGGAAGTTATAGAAGACTGCCTCAAAGGTCCCTTATGCATTTTATCTGGATTTGATCTTGCACACTGTACTGAACCGCCACTTATTTCCTTATATATTTTTTATTTTAATTTTGAAGGGGTCTTAAGCAAAGGTCTTTCAATGTTTTTCACTGGTTGATCTTTGAGTCATTTTCAGTCCTTGTACCTGTTCATTTTCAGAGGATTTTGTTTTTTGTTAAATCGCTTAACACTGACTTATGACTTTTACCCTTCAAACAATCAAACAAACAATTTAGCAATTTACCTCGAGGGCCGGTGTCCTGCAGGGTTTAGATCTCACCCTGGGCCAACACACCTGAATTAAATGATTATTTCATTACCAGGCCTCTAGAGAACTTCAAGACATGTTGAGGAGGTTATTTAGCCATTTAAATCAGCTGTGATGGATGAAGGACTCATCCAAAACCTGCCCTTGAGGCCTGGAGTTGGACACCCCTGGACACTGAGTGGAGCCTCCGTCGAGGTTTGGAACTGCATTTCAGCTAGTTATGTTGGAGATGCAATACCATCTGGAAACCAGCTACTTCTGAAATTGTTGTTGGGCACTAAGCGTTTATGTATAGGGAGTGTAGAGTGGTTTGTTTCAGCTTTTTTGCTTACAACAGCTGCCTGAAATCAGTGAGAATGAACTCAAGAAGTAAACCTGTCCGAACTAAAACTATTGGCTGAAAGATACTTGTGTGGTGTGCTGCCACTACCGCTGACTAATTTTGAACAGAAACAGATCATACATTATGAGAAATCGAATAGTTTTCCATAAATTAAACATGGAGCATATTGTTAGAAAGGAAATTAGAGAAGAAGAAAACAGATCTGATTGCCATTATAACTGAAAATTATACAGTGATCTATTTATAAGCACCAACTATTGTTACAAACAAAAACCAAAGCGTCACATAGATTCCAGTTAACCTGCCAAATCTACAGCATGCTTTAGAATGAGAAAAATCATCCCCGACTAGTAAACTGCCATGCCTACCAGGCTGTTTCAATCGCATATGCCGTGCGCGTCTCCCGTCCCTCCTGTCGGCTGATGTTCTTGGCGGCCTCCACTACCTCCTGTGTGGTCTGGTAGTCCTTCAGAGACCACTCGTGAACAGCTACCTCACCATACTGCAGAATACCAACCTAAATATGGACACGCGAGGGCAAACACACGTACAGAAACACACAAGCATTTCAACAATGCCACATGTTATTGGTTGCGCCAGCACATAATTGTGGAAAGCAACATCTGAGACTTTTGTTTCTGGGTTGAACTATCTCCTTAAGTACCAGTCCTGTTCTTAAAGCAAACAGTGCACTTGGGGGATTTCTGAATTCATTCAAAAACCAGAGGTATTTCCTCTTCACCTCACATTGCCTGCTACCCCTTACCCCCCACCTCCCCTTTTCATTACTCAGTTCTCCTTTCACTCTTCTAGTTGCTTTGCTTTGAATAATGTCACTAGAAACCTCACTTCCCCTCCCCAACTCATGCAGACACACACACACACACACACACACACACACACACACACACACACACACACACACACACACACACCATCACCAAAACCCCCAGCTCCCATTCCCCTTCAACCTCAAGTGAGCTGGGCTCATGTCCCTTTACATTACTCCAACTATTCTTCTGGACATATTTGCCAAACTGGTTCCTAATACGTCCCTGTCAGCATGTTTTCATTCAAGGGACTAGCTTGTCTTACTGCTCTGGGCTGCAGCTAAGGGGTTCCAGATATTTAAGTGGGAGACTCACTCAAATTTAAACCCACAAGTTTCCATTACTAGTGTAAATAATATTTATCGGCTGTGCAAATACACACTGAATTGGAGTTTTACCTGCATCTGGTCTGAGCTGATGTGGAACTTGCTGAGGATGTTACTGAGGAAGTTTTGGACCTCGTACCAGGGGTAGATGCTGTTGGAGCCATCCAGCACGATCACGATGTCCATGTACGTCGAGCACCCTGCCAGATATGGACGTTTAGAAATGTTTGGTTGATTGAAGCAGGTCTGCAACATGTTTCTTTGCCGCACTTTGTGGGTTTTTTGTGTTTGTGAGTGTGTTTGTGTAAGTATAGTTACTTTGTGCTGTTGGAGCGATTGTCTCTCTTGGTTCTAGGTCATCGCTGACTGAGGCACAGATGCCAGTGCTGAACATAGATGTACCACACTCTTGTGACCACAGTGGAGCACATGCCTGCAAAACAGATGCACACACACACACACACACACACACACACACACACACACACACACACACACACACACAAGCATCTGTTTTACAGGTGAATTTCACAAGTAGCTGTAATTAATTTGAACAGAGTTTATTCTTTTCCACTGTTTGTTTTACGTGCACAAGATGTGTATCAAAGAGTTTAAAACATGGAAATGTGCACACAAACATACCCACAAACACACACAAAAACGCACAAAACGATAACAATTAAATCAGGGCAGATAGGGAACAAAAAGAAAACAAGTCACAAGAGGGAATAAGTCATGGAAAAACTACAATAGTGTGGTTTGGAGGACAGGAGAAGGAGGGAGACTATTGTCGACATGCTGGCAGTCACAGTTGTCATGAGCGGTTTCACAGAGCTGGAGCACAAGACCAGTATGAGCGATTTAAACTTGATTGTGCTAAATGTAGGGAGGGTGAGTAAGGAGGTTGGGGAGGGGGCACCCTATAAAAAATATTTCTGCCTTCAAAGCGCGCCATTTATTTGGCTTTCCATACCAAGAGGAAAGAACAGGGGCGAGTGCAGAGACAAGAGATAAAAAAGAAGCTAGCAGAAAGACAAAAGAAGGAGACTGAAAGTGGGGTGAAGTGGGGGTAGAATGAGAGAAAGAGAAACATCCTGGTTTTTCTTGCCCTGTCATTATGGAAGGGTTTCTCCTCAGGCACACAGACAGGCAGAGAAGAAAGGATGGAGAGAGAGGGATGGGAGGAAACGATGGAGGGAGAAGATGGAGAAAAGCGAAAGAGGTGCTATGGCTTTTGGTAGGTCTGTCATTAACAAAGGGCCGGAGACGCATTCCGATCCTGTTATAGACCTGACCACTGGGGTTAAGATAAACACACACACACATGCCCGCACACATGCCTGTGCACACGCGCACACAAAAAACCCGCCCAAGCTGGCTAGCGTTTTTTGAACTGTACACGACTCCACGCCCGAAGAAGCAGTAAAAAACCTGGCAGACACCAAAACACGCAAGCACACTTGCCCAACATACACACAGAGTTACACAAAGAAGGCATGTAACACAAACTGCTGTCTCCTCGCTAAGGCAATAAGTGTGTGGGTCTGCAAGCCAGAAGCCTCAGAAGTGCAGAAATTAGGATTTCAAGAAGTTTGTCTAAAAGCTAAAGTCTTAAACCTAAACTCGAGTTAGATTCTGTCCATAAACGTTGCTTTGCACTTGACTTCATCAGCTTGACTTTGAATCATTCATGTCTGGTTATTGTGTCAGTAACTACAAGCTCTGTAAGTTCTCACATTAATTAGAGTCATGGTAAAAAGAAAATACACCCTCCTTAAATTCTAAGGTTTTACCTATCAGGACATAAAATAAATTATGTGGTCCTCACGAGGTTCGATTAAACTATTTAAATACAACCTACACTGACAACCAGCCCACTGACATACTGCAGTTATTGACTATTGACCAGTGGCTCCAAAACAAGATCAAATCATGACCTCTCCTCCACTGTGCTTGACAGTATGTCTGAGGTGTTTGCGCTGATATGCTGTGCTTGGTTTTCACCAAACATGCTGCTGAGACTTATGACCAAACAGTTCCACTTTGATCTCATCTGTTAAATAGACATTACTCTAGAAGTCTTGTGGTTAGCTACTTTACTGTGTAACACGCTGATTGAGGCCTGTACTGTCTGAGATGTGGCGCTGGGGTTTTTTGCAGTTTCTCTGAGCATTGTAGAGTTTGACTTTGAAGTGAATTTTCTGTGACTTGCACTCCTGGGAAGATTGGTAACTGTCTTGAATGTTTTCCACTTGTTTGGAAATGGGTTTAAAACACCTTCCCACACTATGTAAATGTGCAAATTGTTATGGTTCAAAATATTGGGGATGGAGACAAGAGAAAAACCACAATAACAACACTGGTCCGGCCGGGTTAAGTCAAACGATGATTTTAATAGTCACACGCGTGGGAGATGGACACTGTATGCAGACAGCCTCAGATCTCAAAATGGTGGAACATTGCTCAAACTCTTATAGCCTCTGGTGCCTCCACCTTATCATAAAAAGCCTAAACATTCACATTCTTTCTCTCACACAGCGCCTAAGCTACGACCTTGGCTCCCTGTTTATCTGCTCCTGCTGAGTTGGGGCAGAAAACTCCAGCATGTTCTGTTCTCTTCTAATCAGACAAATAAGGTGATGACTTTCTGCAAACAGTATTTTCTTATAACTCAGCAGCATAATGCATCATAAAACAATATCATTCATTCACAATAAATCAGCAGTCTAATGTAATGCAAATCAGTTTAACTAATGCAATAGTTATCAGCTTCTTCTAATTCAGGAGAATAATGCAAACTAAAACTACATAATAATTCACAATCTTTAGTTAGGGGTATAACATGGCATAAAATACTATTATAATCTAACAAAATGCATGTCCAAAATTAAAGAAAAGAAAGAGGAGGATCAGTGAACCGCTTGTGGTCAAATCTAAATTCAACTAAAAACACTCGAAGGGAGCGAATTCATCAGAATTCTGTTGAACAAACTCAACCTGGTCTGACCACATCCCTTCAGGCTCCCACCCATCAACCCACTGCCCATGTAGGAAAAATAAAAAGCCCCGTTTTCCAGTGTTGATGCCACATACCAGGAAGCCATCAGGTGAAGTTGGTGTGAGGGTCATTCCCAAGTGAGAATTCCTCAGATTTTTAGAAACGTTCTGGAGAGCCGTCTCACCTGAGCGACACAAACATCTTAGCTTTGAAGTAACAAATCCAAACATGAATTGAGGATTTTTTTCCTGCATATTTTCTTCAACTCATAGTTTCTCTCACCTAGATTCACTTTATTGCAGCTTGAGTTCTTCTCCCGTCCCACGCTGCATTTGTACACATCTCCTTTCCTGTTGTTGGGCGGCCCGTCCCAGGGAGCACCAACCAGCATCCTTTACGGAGTAATTCATTCATCATCAAAATGTCATCCATCGCCCGCTTTGTGTACATGTTATGACAGTTTATTTATGACTGTGTGGTTCCATTAGATTATATTTGACTGTCTCCCTCACAGACTTACGATTTCTCTCCATCTGCTTCATGCTGCAAGACGGAGAAGCCGAACAGCGCGTCCTCTGGACCGGTGAATATGCGCGGGTGCTTTACATCTATGTTGAAACACTGACAAAGCTCTGGAAGACATGACAAAGAACATTTTAAACACCGATGACAAAAACAGACAACAAAACAGTGCTCACTTAACTGAATTTTGTTCAATTAAATAATACAACCACAAAAAAAGTGGCATGCTCCAATAAATCAACTGAATCAAGCTGAAAAAAAACAACAAAAAAACACTTTAATGGATAACATTAAAACTACAAACAGATAATGCTAATCCTCTCGTTCAGAGTCATTGGGGACAAGGCATTGCTAACAAAATCCCCATGAAATGTTGCAGATCCCAGTCTGATTGAGCAGCAACAGGACTGCCAGCTGCCAATATCTGGGTACCAGACACCACAGGACAAGATCGAATGTTACAGCCCCAGTAAAACTTCTTCTGGCAGGAGGAAACCCCTCTACCCTACATTTTCCTGTGTCATGTGTTATGGCTGAGTGATGTGTATAAAGCGTGGAAGATGGGTTTTTTCTCTTAAAGATTCACGTAAAAAAATTATAGGGGGGAAGCTGTGCATTCAAAGAAAAGTTTGAAGTTTAGATTTTAAATATTAAACTAACCCGTTAGTTAGGTGGTTGATTTAGTATACAAACTGTAACTGGGGAAAATGCTGGAATTGTAATGGTATTAAAACCATAACTTTTAAAGCATCCATCCATCCTCTTCCACTTGGAGCTGTAGCGTATCACTGTTATAGGGTGAGAGGTGGGGTACAGCCAATCTGTTGCAGGGCTAACACAATGGACAGGCAGCTATTCATGCTCACTTTCCCCTTTTTAGCCAATTTGGAATAATCAGTTGCTCTTAAAGCCTGGCGTGCATGTTGGACTGTGGGAGAAAGCTGGAGTACCCAGAGAGTACCCCCACAGACACAAGGAGAACATTCAAACTCCTGGCCTGGATTCAAACCCACAACCTTATCGACATGGTAGTACAAATATAAATCATTCCATCTACCTCTCCAACTTATGCTTTTTTATTTATTCATCTGTTCATGGAGCACTAAAGTTAATGCACTTACATAAACTTTATTCATAAGCTGTCAAAGGCCAGTGAAAAACTTGGACAACTGTGTGCACTATGTGTAGTTAGAGCTACAGTGAAGAGTAAGATTATTATTTCATGTCTTGGCCTTGGAGAAGAGAATTAGAGGGGACAGGGGGTGGCGGGTAGGGGGGTGTCAAAAAGATGGATAAACAAAGTGACCAAAGGCCGTCTCTGAGGAAAAAGAGAGTTCAGTCTAAGGGGAAAGAGGGAGACGAGAGAGAAGAGAAGAAGCAAAGCAAGGAAGGGTGTGGGTTAGAAAAACTCTTAAATATAGTGAGCTCCCTGTTATGACACACAAGCTGCCCTTCATACTTACAGGGAGAAGCGAGGGAGACACAGTGAGATGGTAGCTCACTGACTTGTTTACATCTGTAAGTAAGCTGAAGCATGTTTGAGCTGCTCGGTGCTGATGATCAGAGCTAAACTAAATGAATAAAGATTTAGGAGTCAAACAGCTTGAAAATAAATAACACGGATGTTTCAGCATCCATTTGAACCTTTTTAAAAGGGAAACATTAAAAAAGATCAAACTAGGTGCAGCAGAAAAACAGACCCTGGACTGTTAATTCGTACACATTTATTCCTCATAAGCACCTGACACATAAGTGACCCACAGCTAATCGACTTGCAGTCTGGGGACCCGGGTGTGTTATGCTAGGTGCAGCAAATGTAGATGAGATGAAGAAGAGACCACAGAGCTCATAGCTCACTTCTAGCACCACACCCTCACATTGTTTTTCAGTGTCAGACTTGTAATCTTCAATGCCAACAGATGCCAGCATAAGCACTGTGATGGAGGAAGGACTCGCATCTTCTACTTAAATACAGCTACTTATACTTTTTATTAGTCCTTTATTTATCTAGGTAAATAATCTCATTGAGATTAAAAATCTCATTTCCAAGAGAGACCTCATGGCAGTAGAAGTCTATACACTGCAGTCTATACACTGTAGTCTACACTTATACTACGGTGTAAACACAACGTCCTGCATTGAAAATGTAAAAACATTTTTAAAGCAAATTATTTAAAATGGAAAGATCGCATCTTGGGATTTTTATACTACCCTGGTTCAAAAAGAGAAAGCACACACGTCGTTTTAGGATGCTATTAAATAGCTTAATTAAATAAAACAAAGAAACCAAAGATTAGTAGGAGTGGTTGTCAGCAGATTAGTGTATATGCAGGGTAAGTGTACGAGTGAGTGCAAGAGAGGAGCAGAAAAAAAGCCCCCACGAAGGTCTGGCAGGGCTGCTTTAGACGGCCCCGAGCCTGCTCAGGTATGTTACATCCCAAATTAGGTCTGCTCCATCCACCAGTTACCCGGAAGAGATAGACAAAGGCAACAAAGAAAACAAGGTCAGCCCTGTGGCCGTCACAGTAGAAGCAGAATTTAGCTGTTGTGAGCAACTTCATGTCCAACTGCAAGTTATATTTGTTTCATTCATAACAGAACAGCCAGTATCATCATTTACTGCAAGTATTGAGTATCTAGCTGTCACATAGTGAGGGAGAAAGGGCAACGGTTACCTTTGAGATGTAGTGGAGGACAGGAAGTACTGGAGAAGTCATGAAAAAACTCACAAATGCCTAAATTTGTGTTTAAATGGTGGAAGCCAGGCTTTCTGCACTTTTCTTCATTCAGCCTGTGTTTAGTGGTGACTCGAACAAAATTCTGTCACGGATCCAAATTTTGGTGACTCTTAAGTTACACTGTGCAAGGAGTATTTAAGTTGTAGCTGAGGTAATGCTTTAGTGAGGTTGGTGTATTTTTTTGGGTTTCTGTCAACTTGAAATTAGAGCCTGGTCCCTTAACTTGGTATTTTTAAAGCACCCAAGTTAAGCTTCACGTATTATGCTTTGTGTTGGGTTGATCTGGTTGACTTATTATTTAATAATTCAATCATGCATTACCAATCGACGTAATATAACTAAGCTGTTCCAGCATTTCTCTTTTTTCAGTGTACATACAGGTGACATATATACGCTGAACGTGACATGTGAACCAATCCAATTTATCTGAGATTTATCTGATTTTGGCTTCATCTTTTGCATTTCAAGCTACATGTAACAGATAGCAGGTTATTTCCAAACACCCATAAATAGACTGAGTATGTAATGGACAATACAAGTTAAAGAAAATGTTGTCAAGCAAACATTTAAGCAGATATATATGTATTTCCTGTTTCCACTGAAGTGGTTGAAAGTAGCTTATAGGATATGAGCCAGCTGGTATTTCTTGCCTACACAGTTCCCCATAGATTAAAGAGAGTCATCGTGTATTATTTTCAGTTCAGACTGAGACAGCTCTGCAGCTCTCAACAGTCGGTATTTAACTTGTCCCACTTGTGTGTCTACTGTATGTTATTTGTAGGGTGTGTTGGATGTGGTTGCTAAAATGGGCTTTCAGAATGGCTTCAGTTTACTGAGCAGTTTAGCAACATCTACAGTTCCTTCCTAACAGTTCTGTAACTTCTCCAGTACTCCCAGACTGGGAAGCAGACCAAAACACTGGTGGCATGATTATGAAACAGCTGCTTACACACTTGTGTCCAGGTACTTTCCCACAACTAAACACAGACAGTCACAATTCTGTGCAAAAGTCTTGCCTCACTCCTCAATTATTTATACTTTGCTTCTAAGGAGCCACAGTTTCCTAAAGTTTTTAAAATGGTGTTGAGCAATAGTTCTCCGAGCTTTCTGAAGGTCTTTCAAAGTTTTTCTTTGGACATTGGCTGCTTTTTCACTCATTTTTAGTCAGGTTCTTGTCTCTAACAATTTTTTCAGAAGAATATTTGTTTGTTTGCTTTTAAAACACTTGACACTGACCTATAAATCATTCAGGTTAACCCAAAGGATAAACCAGTGTTGTCTCAACACATAACGGACAATTTAGCAAAGCACTCATGTTAAACTGTATCTTTAGGCACTTTATTGCAAAGAGTCTGTATGAACAAGCATTATTTGTTTCCATTTTTTTACTCGAATCAATGAAAAATGTAAGATAAGCCAGGTCTGACGGGCATAAAATGATATTTTTGTACCAGCAAAATGATTCCCGAGTGCTATTAGCTCAAAACTTGTTTTTGTGTCAGCGTAGTGTCATAGTGCCACAGCATTATCTTAAAGCCAGCAAAGACACATGACTGAAGCCTCATCAGAGTTGGTCTCAGTTGAAGACACGTCTGCGTTTTACCAAATTACACAAGAAATGGAAGAAAAATCAGTGGCAACAGGTCTGATGGAGTGATCATCCAAATTTGAAATTTATTGTTAAAATTCTCATCAGTGTGTATGGAGAAGGTCAGAGGCGAGGTTTTTGCATTTGCCGCATTTCAGAGAGTAGGGCTGGAGATCTTGAAACTGATGAAATTATGAACACAGAAAAGTACCATCAGATTTTTATCCACCACACATTACCATCTGGAAAGCATCTGATAGACAGAAGCCTGATTTTCCAGCATGAAAATGATCCCAATCACATTGTCAATGCAGTAAAAGCATACCTGGATAGAAAACCTCATAAAGGAGCACTGTGAGTCATGGACTGGCCTCCCCAGAGCCCAGACCTCAACATCAGTGAAGCAGTGATCATCTTGATGGAAAACAGAACAAAAGCTTTGAATGACATGAAAGCTGCCTGAGAGAGCGCAGGCTGTGGAAACAATAAAGGTGGTCATATCAAATATTGACCTTCAAACTCATTAGAATTTGACAAACTTCATTTGTGCCTTACACACTGTATTTCCATGTATTCTTGCACATATTTCAATAAATCGCTGCACGTATTTCTCAGTTTCCCAGCAAAATATAAAGAAACAAGGGGTGAATCAAGACTTTTGCACAGGATTGTACCTCCGCCAAGCCAATCAGATTGGGATTCCACTTGGTTTAGAGAATGAAACTAGATATGTTCAGTGTTTCTTTTCCGTCCCTGCTCATGCTTTTCTTACACACTGTAGTTTCTTCTACCTGCTTCTTCACTTTTCTCTACAGATTGTCTTTCTTGTAACATGACTGCATTGTCACACACATTTTGTCTGGTTTTATCTACATAGACGTACTCACCACATACACCTACAAAGATGGAGGCTTTCAGACATGGCAACAGCAGATATTCTGGTGTAGATTAAGTTATGTCAATAAATTATTACACGCAGAGACTTTTTGTCTGTCACCACTTTGAGTTTGACTTTATTGGTTGTAACTTACCTTGACAACAACTGGATGAGAACAGCAGTGACGCAGTGGTTAACCTGTCACCTCACAGTAAGAAGGGTTCGGGTTCAAACCTGCTGCCAACGGGTTCCCTTGATTTTATCATTTGAATGTTCTTCTTGTAGCTTTCTGGGCTCCCTCCAATGTCCATGAAAGCTAAATTGTTTGTGTTTTCTAAACTGGCCATAAACTACATTAGCCCTGTGATTGATTCTGACCCTAGAATAGCCATGAGGGGAAGATAAATGTGGTTGTAAAAAGACTCCTGACTTGGCCTTTGCAAGCACTTTGCTGCTGAGCTTATAGTCTCACTCTTTTTCTCTTTTTTTAAATATAAAATGATGGGCATTTTACAAAAGTTGGTCATACTATGGTTCACTAAGCAGGTTTCTGTTGATTAAAAGATGGAGGGAAGGTGAGATGAGACAATTCACCAACATGACCCTAACATAGGTAACACAAACCTAACCTGCTGAGCTCACTGTACCACAAAAAATTCAGAGACTTATACTGGATGTTTCGATGCATGCTTAATCATCCAGGTAGGTAAATCCCGAAACGTTTCGTCTCTTGGATGAGTGACAAAACGTTTCTCCCACTGAAAACGCTATGTCCAGATGAACAGAATCAGCTTTTGGGGATATACTGGATGTTGGAACAACAGAAGGCTGATTATTGGCCCGTACAAATAAACGTGCAATTTAATTCGATTCAGTGTAGCTCCAAATCACAACAACAGTTCCCTCAAGCTGCTTTACAGTGTAGACTAACGGTCCTACAACATTAGAGAGAAAATCCCAACAGTTAGATGACCAGCTTACACATAATTTTTCCAACTGCACCAAACAACAACCAATTTTTAGATCAACTGATCAATTAGTTCATCATTAAGTATTAATAGCATTGCAGTGATGTTAATAAAATGTAATTATTTATAATTAGATCTTCTGGTTACACATTTACAGTTGATTGAGTGAGATATAAATGATGCAATAAAAAAGTCTATTATACTAACTATGTTATTCTAAAAGTGTTTATATTTAGTCGTCTATACTGGAAGAACCAATGAGCATTGTCTCAAACACTGCCTCACAGAGCTGCTGGCATGGTTGTAGACCCTTAAGCCTTGTTTCTGCTGATTTTGCACATCAGCGCAAGCTTCCAGTATTTCTTTATCCAAGCCTCCAGTGACTAAGATGAGCCTCATGCATCTATCCAGTTCTACACAGATGTTTTAACAGGCTTCAGCATTGGGGATCCGCGTAGGCAGCAGTATAATAATTCTGCAGTCTTTATTTCCCTTGCCAGAGAAAGAAAATCCATTTTCCCAGGCTTTTTGCAATTAGCTATTCTTTCAGATTGACACCCACCACCCGTCTTACACACTGCAGTAAACTGTTTCTCTCTTTTCTTGAGACAATGTCACCCACACTCCAACTCCAGATTTCTTCCCACATCAAAGCAGGGATCTGATAACAGCTCCTGCTACTGATGTTCTCTTTTATCCTCGTGTTTAGCTCATTCTCTCATGAGCCTTAAATTGCTCATTTTATTTATTTTTTGCCCACTCTGCTATAAAATGAGCAGACACACACGCTATAAATGCACCACAAGGACAAATCTCCCATCTCAACCCCTGCAGCTTCCAGAAAACTGTACCATCATTCCCTGTTTTCCCTGTCCTGCCATCCCTCCTCTGGTTGTATTTTCATCTTGGTTTATATATGACACTTTACCACAAGCTGTCTGACCACCCATTGCCATGACAACTGCCGGCAAACATTTATCAAGCCAAACTAAGTCCAGATTCGCTCAACCACACGCTCAGCTCTGGGCGCTACTGCTGCTTGATGTGAATAGTTGCGATTGTGTAGTACAGTATATGTATGTGCATGTGTGTGCACATGTCGGGCAAAAGGAATGGAACTTAGCACTATAGTGTTTGGGGGACTACAAAGACATGCCAGCATTTAGAGCATTAACTAAAGACAATGATGTATATCCCTGTCCTCTTTAATTTACACGTCTGACTTACAGCACCTCTGTGAAATGTCCTCGAGCAGAGATGTCTTATTCAGTCTGTTTCTGTCATCTGTATTGAAGTGACTCATAATGTTCCTCCACTCATTCTCCCTCCTTCACCTCTTCTTACACCCTTCCACAGATTTTCTCTCCATTATCTCCATCGTGTTCTGTTCTAATCTCTGTCACCCTCTCGTGGGGAATGGGGGTGGACGAATAAGAGGGGGAGTAGGAATGAAAGTCAGCGAATTATGGGAGAGTAAAAGAAAACACGCAAGAAGATAGCTGGGAGAATAATAGCAAGAATTTATGAATGAGCAGTGAAACAGAGTGAAATATGCACACACACACACACACACACACACACACACACACACACACACACACACACGCAAACACACCTGTGTTTGACATCTCAGTAAAAGCATAGCAGAGTGTAACAGACATGAGATGCCTGCTGACCACATCAGGGGAGTTCTGCTGAAGCCATTAACATGACACACATACTCACTTACCTACATGCTCCTGTGTGAGACATGCTTAGGCTTACAAACTCACACGCAGGGACGAGCGTAAACACTAAGCTATACTGCACGAATTAAAATAGAGGCTACATGGTTAAAAAGGTGAAAAAAAACGTCGGCTTGTTCATGCTTTATTGAAACGTGTAATGGAGTGTAATGTGTAAAACCACACCACAGGCTGCTGGTGTTTCTATGAAGGGTATATGCGCCGGTGAGTGTAAAGCGTGAAACATTCGTACCTGATGCATTCCTCATTCATTCCTTGGGGTCTGAACAAGGGTGAAAATGGGCAGCGTGGATAATCACGCCACAAATTGCCACAAATGACCACAAATGGCAACATTTCCTTCTATAGATTAACCTCAGCGACTGTGTGTGATTTGACACAGGTACAGATTTAACATGCCTTGCAAAACATAATCTCAACGCCTATTGATCTAATTTTGCATCGTGGTTGCATGGCGTAGGGCAGCAGTTAACCACTGCTTATCAGCTGCATCAGTATGCAGACAACAATGGCCTTTTTCTTCACTTTCTTTCTGGTGGGTGGGAACGTCTCGGTTTGTTCTGTGGCACAGCGAACATGAGTACTGAAGGGGAGCTGATGTTCATGCTCCATGAAGAAACACACATGGCACAGGCACCCTATTAGGGGAACTTTAGACATCAAGTCTAAGAGATGGCTGATATGGCCGGTGAGGTCGTGTTACACAGCTGCCAGGGTTTGTATGTGTCAGCTATAAGCGGATATGAACCGGTAACCTTTTGGCTCTGAGTACACGTATATCTGATGGTAGCTGGAGACCTCCAACAAAAATGAAATATGTCCTCAGTTCAAACATATGTGATAGATTTACTAAAGGATCTGACTTTGAACCAAGAACCGGTACTCTTTAGGCACAGCTTCCTTTACCTTTGATTTATTTGGCAAATGGAGTGTGTCCAGGTGTTTTAAGATTCCCGCTTTCCTTCTTTAAGCACAAAATCATCTGAGGAATGTCTTCATGGTCAGTAGTTTACTGTCACACAGTGTTAAGTGGGCCTCAGGGAGGCTGCCACACCATCACTGGCACATGCTGTCTTTTAAAGTTGAGGGAGGTTAATCACCAGTAAGAGAGGGCTGAGTGAGGGGTAAGGAACTGGGCAGTGGAGCAACACCAGAGCCTTATTTTACACAGAGATGAATATACTTAGATTTGTGTTCACAGCATTGAGTTAACTGAATTAACTGAATGAATAACTTCACCTTATTTTAAACTGTCCTTCAGTTTTGTTTGGCTTTTTAAAGAAATGTAACAGGTTTTTTTTAAAGGTCTGAAATATAGGCTGAGATGTGGCTCTTACCTTTAAGGAGGAGGATAAACTCCAGGCACAACAGGTATTTACGCAGCTCCATTTATGAATCCGAATGAAAGAAGTCTCTCTTTAATGTTTTTTTCCCCTTTTCCCTCGTTTACTAGGTGGAAATGAGGAGCGTCGTTGCCCACCGCACACATACACAGACACGCTTGTTTTCAGCTTTTTCTCTTTCCAAGAGATGCGTAAAAGTCGGCCAAACTGTGCCGCGGTGGCATGCCACGTGCGTGAATGGGGTTCAACTTCAGGAGCTTAAATACTGATTCAACGAATAAAACGAAATATCTGGCTATGATTTTCTTCTTCTTCTTCTTCTTCTTCTCGTCTTATGTTAAAGTGAGCGAAAACGTCTTAAAAATGTAAAAATGAAAAATCAACTTTGTGACGTCTCAGTGACCCATGGCGTGACAATAACTGCACCTGTCCCATCCAACAAGAGGCCGCAGTTCCGACTCATTAAACCATTACAAATGTGTAACGCCTTCACAAACAGGCAGGCAGCAGCTTTATCCCTCCAGACTCCGGAGCGCGTCTTTGAAGCTCAAACTCCTCTGACAGAAACTCCGCTCATCAGTCCCAAAGTCTGAGGAGCGCTGTCGTGAGCGGTATCTTTGACAGCACGTTATCCATGATCCACTCCGCTTATTTCTCTTATTTTAGGCTCCCCTGCTTCTTTGTCCGTGTAAATATGTGTCTCTAGTAACGGATTTCTCTCACGTTGAAATGAAAGAGTGCATTTATCCTCACAGCTCCCCTCCCTCCATCCACCAGACTCCTCTCTGAGCAACTGGTTCACAAACCTCAAACCCACATCTCCCCTTTCTCTCCTCTCCTCGCACTCGTTTTTCTTTTTCAAACACTCAGACCGTTTCTCTCTCCTGTACACTTTTCTTCTTTTTTTATGATTTACGAATAAGGAGTCAAATTTCACTGTTTTTGACACCGTTTCTATGTGCCTGCAACGGGTGAGAATCAGAGTCAGTTACTGACTGCAGTTAATACAACATTAATCAATCCTTTTTTTCTTTCAGAAACCGTAAAAGACAAAACAAGTGTCACACTGGCAGGGGGGTGTGCTCAAAACTCCCAAATCAAATGCTGCTAACGGGGGAATAATGATTTATAGCACTCATCATTTCATAAGACTTAAGAGAGGCTGAGTAAGAGGTGGCCTCTCATTAAAACCAAATTTGGTTTTATGTACCAAGCGCTACTTCTGCTGTGACAGATCAAAATGTCTGATGAAAAGGTGACATGAATCTGAGTCACATGGAAATGAAACAGAAGTGCTCTGAATCGGGAAAAGTCACATTAAATTAGCTAACACAAAAACTGTGGACAATAAACATTACCATAACCTTTGGAGCAGTTATTTGAGATAATTCTGCTTAATTATTTACGAATTAATGATAAAATGTTTAATTCTGTGCTTTAGAATCAGTGCTGTAAAGTCACCCTTTGTTGAAATTCTTCTAGCCTAGTGGGCATCGCTTCAAGCGTGACAAGGGCACCATCTACAGGACAACAGATGTCAATGAATGCTTTCATGAGAAAAGGAATGCCGTAAACCACCGGTTATTGTTTTCACCGTTACCTTATCTCAGCCCCAGCAGGCAACAGAAAGAGGTTTTGGGATAACATGTCATAAAAACACCAAATTAAGATTTTCAAGAATGGTGCTCATTCCTTCAGTAGGTTTTCAGAGATTTGGGGAATCCAAAACAAGGAGCACTAATGTTGCTTTTGAGGCTTGTGGTGACTTATTACTTAATGGTGTTTTTCCATCTGTTATCCAACTCACAATGCTACACTAGCATAAAGTGGCCCAAAAGAGTAATTTGAGCATATAATTTCACCACGTGTGTTCTGCCATGCATCACACTGAGGCTTTTGATAACTAACTGATCAAAAGTAAGAACACATAAAAATGCAAATTTCACATAAAATCTTGCTTATCCAGGTTTACCACATCCTTAAATTTCAGTCATGCAGTGATCATTATTTTGAGCAGTGGTTTGGGCTAACCACCTTCCATGACATTTGGTATCTGTACTGTTGTACTAATGGCAGGAAAACACATGCTGAACTTATCTTATGTGCCATGATGACAATCTCCTGTCCCACCACATCTAAGAAGTGGCCTATTGGATTCAAATGTGGTGACTATGGAGGCCATTTGAGTACAGTTAACTTGCTGATTTGAGCTTTGTGACATGAGTAGCTTCCCGCTGGAAGCAGCCGTCAGAAGATGGATACACTGTGGGACAGACACGGTCAGCAACAATACTTAGGCAGGCTGTGGTGTTTAAATGATGCTTAGATGGTACCAAGGAGTCATTTCTGGCAACGATTTTTATGCCAAATGTTGATCCTACCAGCTGAATGTTGCAGAAGTAATCAAAACTCCTCAGTCCAAGGACTATTTTTCCGATCTTCCTATCCAGTTTTGGTGAATTGTAGACTAAGTTTCTTGTTATTAGCGGACATGAGTGGTACCCAGTTTGGTTTTCTGCTGCTGTAGCTCAACTGCTTCAGTTTTTGACATTTAGAGATGCTCTTCTGCATACCTTGGTGTTAACGTATGGTTAATTGATTTACTGTTGCCTTACTTTCAGCTCAAAGTCCCATTTTGGCCATTTTTCTCTGACCTTCTTCATCTGCGAGGCCTTTTCATCCAGAGGACTGCTGCTCATGGGATATTTTCTGTTTTTCAGACCAGCCCTTCTAACACCTACAACCATGCCACATATACAGTCACTTAAAGTACCCTTTTCCCCATTCTGATGCTCAGTTTTGACCATTACTATGTGCCTCACTGCACTGAGTTGCCGCCCTGTGATTTTGCATTAATGAGCAGATGAACCTGTGCACCTAATGAAGTGTAACAGGGCGACTTTAACCCTTGTGTAGTGTTCACGTTTTTATGTCTGTGTAGATTCTCAGTCATCCAGGTCATGGTAATCTAAGGAGCTTGTAAAAGAAAATTGACCCCTTTTCTTAAACATCTTCAAGATACTTAAAGAAGTCCAGTCACTTTTCTTTCATAGCTCCTGAGATGTTCATGTTTTTGTTAGTTAGTCACTTTTTGGGGGTCTGGTGGACGCACCGCATATTGGGCTTTTTCAAAGAAAGAAAATTAAACCCCAAGCCAAACCCAAACCAACCTGATGCCTGCTGGGAGAAGAGAGGATGTTAACAAGCCTTAGCCAAGTGCCAACAGATGTGCTTCCCCTCACACACTAACCATCCCCTAAAGACAGAGTCTGATAGAGAGGGCAGAGTGGGCAGGAGGATCACGCCTGCCATGTCTTTATTGGTTTTACCTGTTTGCATATATTATTCCTGAGTTTGCTGTTGTATTTGGTTTGTCGTTCTGTTTTCTTTCCAGTGTTCCTCCCTCTGCTTCTCGTCTCCTCTTTGAAATTCATGAAATACTTTCTCGGACTTCTATCTTTGCAGCTGTGTGCTCTGCATTTGCTCTACATGACTGCCCCCTTTTGGACACACCGCTGTGTGCATGGGTTGGCACTGCCTCTGCTTCCCCTGAAATAGGACTGGCCACCACCCGAAGACCACTGGTGACACTGGATTGTTAGAGTTAAGCACTGAAAACATGAATTGGGACTCTGCAACTTAACTGTACATTTACTCAAATACTTTACTGAGGTACAGTTTAATGTATTTGTACATAAATATTTCTGTGTCATGCCATTTTCGATATTTTGCATGTAAATATTGTATTTTGTACACCACACCATTTTTTAAAGGTTCATTTATTTTATTTTGCAGATTTTAAACTATAAATATGATAACAGTTTAGTCTCTAATGATCAGAATTATGCACAGAATTAAAATTATTTACAACTGCAACTTTAAAGCAGTATACTCATTAATTTGAGGGAAATTAAGTACCGTATTTTTCAGACTACAAGGCGCACTTAAAATTCTTTAATTTTCTCAAAAATCAACAGTGCGCCTTATAATCCGGTGCCCCTTATGTATGAACTCTGGTTGTGCTTACTGACCTCGAACCGATTTTATGTGGTATATGGCGCTCAAAAATCTGTCAAAAAATGTTTTAGTAGGACTTTGGTAAGCTACGAAGCCACACCGCTTGATGGATCGTCGGAGCATTACGGCTACCGTAGTTGGAATCCTCATCTGGGTCCAAACTCCGCTTCAGGTCCCAAAGTCAAACGAACACTGTGGCATCACTGAGAGTCAAAAATTGTCTAAATTCTTTCATCTATAATAAAATGATCAGTGTTGCTGCTTTATCAGGTGTAACAATTAAGTTTAACATCCAGGCATCCATGAAAACAGAATTTATTAAATTTAATGGAGTTAGAAGTCATAATACAGCATGTTCTGGTGTATTATGACTGAAAGATTTCTGAAAAAATTAAAACGTACAACTCTGCTATCACTTCCAACATAACTGAAGACAGAAAACTAGACAGTAGTGACTTTTGTAGGGTTACTGAAGTATAGTAACCCTATACTATAACAAGCTAGTATATAATGATTTGCTACGTGATCATAACATAACATATATCGTAACATAGCATAACATAAACACAGGCTGTGTCTCAAAACGTAGACTGCATCCACAAATGCGTCCTTCTTTTCCCCGAAATTGAAGGATGGGTCGGGTGTGTCCTTCGTGGCCCACCATATCCCAGAATTCATAGCACGGCCCAGCCAATTCCAGTTTCCAACAATGGCAGCTGCAACTAAGTTTTAATATTACTCTTATCAATCTTTCTGGGTCACAAAATAAACTTTTAACATATTTTCAGGTGAGAAAATAACTGTGTAAACTTCAAAGTTCTGCTTGGTTCATCAAGACATCGGATATTTGCAAAAGTGCTCCAGTGTTTTTGGAGACATCTGTTACCCACTAGCTCGATAGCTAGCCGGGGGGTTCAATGGTCACTCGAGCCGGCGAGAGCAGCGGACTCCCGGCTTCATCGTTTCCAGACCCCCGCTGTCTTTCGCTACTTGGGTAAAACATGATATATAAGTCTCTCGGATAACTTTTTTGGTGTTTTATTTGTTCTGGAGTAAATCGGTTTGGCTGAGATCAAAGTTATTAGATTAGATTTGATTAAATAAAACTTTATTAATCCATCGGGTGGGTTCCTCCGGGATTTTCACACAATGAACGTCAAACAGAAAACTGATTAAACAGAAGTGTGAGACGGTCGAGAATTTACGCCAGTGAACTGTTAAATTTTAGATAGCAAGGAGCAGATGGCTAAGTTTATTAAACTCCACCCACACAGCCGTGATGCAAGTCTGAAGGCTAGACTGTCCTATTTCACAGCCTCGCACTTCCGGCCTTCTCGGTCTTCGAAGGATGCGGCCTATGTTTTGGGACACAGCGACAATGTAGCTGAAGGATGAACGCTAACCTTTTTCCACTCGATAAAAGTTAACGTGAGGGTTCCTGGTGGTTAGGGACAAATGCAATCGCATGGCAGGATGCTGTAAACGGACCAAACTTCAGTCAGGAGAACAACTGAGATAATCCATCCACAGTAAGAGGTTAGTCATTAATATACTGCAACAACATAGGAATAGAGCAGCTGTGAGAGAATTCAACATTAATGAAGAATGAGCTGAGTAAAGTTTGACTTAATGCGCCGTATAATCCAGTGCGCGTTATGGTCCGAAAAATACGGTATATGTCGTACTAGTTGGCTGATTAAGTAGAATTGTGACTTTTAAGTAATAAATCAAAATACTTATTTCTAAATTTTGCACAAAAAGTTATTAATTGTCAAATCAGGTTTAATTTCTTGTGCAGTCACATTTTTATGTAATACATCAAACATATATATCAGGGCACAGGGATGTGTTTTTCACACCACTTTTTTACTATATTGATGTCTAATCAAATATTCTTGTGAGCACTGGGCTCCCCTGCCTTGTAATTGTTCTCCTATACCAAATAATTTAAAAAGTCCATGTGGGCTCACATGACAGTGAGATATTATGTTTACAGTTTTACTTTATCAGTGTGGTTTCACCTTTGAGGGACTCCGTCCTGTAAGAGAGACTCATGTTTGTTGCTTTAAATCACCCTACAAGAGTCCAAAAAGACTGACTTTCTTATTTACAGTGTTTTTCACAAGGGATAAAATGAAATGTCACCATCAGCTGTTCGATGACTGAGGTACTTGAACAAAGTATAACAGTAAAACTTTGCTTATTTTATTTTTTCATAAATAAATCTGTGAAAAATGGACTTTCTTCATCGGCTGGGTGGAAAGAAGACATGCTGTCTGCCACAGGATGTATAAAGATTAGTTGAACCCAGTTTTTGACCTTTTGCATAAACAGGTCTCAAAATGGCAATCGCTGGACTTTACAAAAATAAATTAACAATCTGCTGTGACTTGTGACTGTAAATAGTCAAGCTCCATATAATATCTTCTGCTTAAGAGTGTAAAAATATAGCTGTAGTGATAAAAGGATGCAAATACTATGCTGCTGCTATAACAAATGCCTCTTATTACCACTTGGTGTCGCAGTGTTTCAGTATTTGTATCTGTATTTCCTGGAAGAGCAGCCTCGTGGTGTGTGTGCACTCTCTAACCTCTCTTCAAAATTTGTATTGTTTCCTTTTAAAGCTAATTGCATAGCTCATCCGGGGCCAGCTTGTCTTCTGGTTGTCAGTACAATGTCTCATGATGGTCAGCTGATGTCAGATTCATATTATGCTGAATTCCTCCTTTCCCACTTAAAGGAATGCTGCAGAACATCTTTTTTTTCTATCTCTGGCTTTTCCAGGGTCATCATGTGGCGATGGATTTCTGCCAGCGGCAGCACGCAGTGCACCGGGTTTACAGAGTAAACTCATAAGTGGCCAACACATCTTGAAGGACTCCATTTGCTTTGATTCATGAGTCCAGTGAGGGAAAGTTAATGATTATTGGAAAACTGACCTCACCCTCTCCGGCATTCCCCTTTCATTTACTGCAGAAATGACTTTGGTTTTCATCAGCGTCCTTGACATTATTGCCTCCACTTTCTTTCTTCATCTAGTGTCTCCCTACGCAGAATCCAGCAAGAGGCATCAGATATTCCCATGAGCTCTATGCACAATGACTCAAAGAAACATCAAGCCAATATTATTTTTGCAATTATGTATCCTAATGTGTTTGGCACATCTTGGGTTCTGTAACTCGACTAGCAACATAGTTGTGCTAACTGGCAGCAGCATTTAATGTCACACGCAATCAAACGCCGCTGTAGACAATCGCTGAGTCTTGCACTGAGGTGAAACCTGTGCGAGAGCCAACTCTCTCTGTCTGTCTCACACACACACACACACACACACACACACACACACACACACACACACACACACACACACACACACACCACAGACAAACTGTTTCACACCGGTTGGCATTATGCAGGAGCCCATTAACATCAATCATAAAATCAAACTTTTCAGAGTCACGCTGCTGTGACAAAACAGGTTAAATCAAAGCAGAGCAGATAACTTTTACAGCATTTAGCAACCATTGATGCACATTAAATATAATGTATTTATTTTATTCTATGCACAAGTAAGCACTGTTTTACTTTTTCTAGATCTTTCCCACAACTTTAAAGATGAAAACTGGTTAGACTTTAATATTTATGGGTTAGTTATACCATGCATATTTGCATAATTTTATTAGACTTGATAGTATATTAGATGACCATGTTGTCTTGTAATTTCTGGTCAAAGAATAAGAAATATGCCAGCAGAAACCGTTTCAAACTGCATGCGAGTTTCATAGTGTACAAAACAGCAGCAGAGGCTTTATGTTGGACTGATGTCTGCTGCTCAGTGTGTCTGCTTCGCCCTTTCCAGGCAAATCTGCATTTCAGCATGAGCTGAACATGGAATGTCCGCTGGGTGTACTACTTTAGTTGGCGGCTCTGTGGGATATTTTGCCTGTTGAATGATAAGTAAATCAACGTCAGACCTACAGTCTGGCTATAGATAGATGCAGGGCTGTAGGAGACTATAACACCAGTGTGTTAAATTTTATCAGTACAGTACAGCAATTGTGATTTGTGGATAGTTAGACAGTAGTGACAGTGGGGTGTTAGTAGACAAGCCTTTTCCCCTTTCTGTCATCAGGAAGGGAGGCGTCCCCCCTGATGGGTTTGGTTGGAATTCTGCCAGTGTTTGATACTGGTGGTTGTGACTACGTGGCTTATTAAAGAAAGGTAAGCTTTTCATTTTAGTGATACCTGTTATTTTAATTGGTGTTGTTGGTCTTTGGGTTTCCAGTTTCTCCTACCTTCTGTGCACTGATGTCATGGCAGTAACTCATTGCATGGATATGGCATAGTTATTGATGGACTGGTTTGTATATTTCAGAAGCTGCTGATCTACTGGGATTTTCCCACAAAGCCATTTAGGGTTTACAGAAAATGGTCTGAAAAAGAGAAAATATCCAATGGGTGCCACTTTTCTTAGTCAAAATAGCTTGTTATACCTGTCAGAGCTCAGAGGAAAATGGCCAGGCTGCTTTGAGCTCATGGGAAAACAAGCAGTTCAGATAACACTTGTTACTGCAAAGGTATCAGACGAGTATCTCTGAAGGCACAAGAGCACACTTGAAGCTTGAAGCAGATGGGCTACAACAGCAGAAGACCACACCAGGTACTGCTCCTCAGCTAAGAATGGGAGACAGAGGTTCACCAACACCACACATTAAAAAATTAGAAAAATGTTGCCTGGTCTGATGAGTTTCAATTTCCTCTGCAACATTTAGATGATAGAGTCAGAATTTGGCATTATGAAATCATGGATTGGTATCAATAGTTCAGACTGGTGGTGGTGATGTAATGGTGTGGGGATATTTTCTTGGCATGCTTTTGCCCATTAGTACACTGAGCATCATTTAAACAGCACCGCCTCTCTGAGTATTACTGCTGATAATGTCCAACCTTTTATGACCACAGTGCACCCATCTTCTGATGGCAGCTTCCAGCAGGATAATGCACCATGTCACATAGCTCAGATTAAAACTCCAAATAATTTTTTCCAACATGACAATGAGTTCACTGTCATCAAATGGCCTCCACAGTCACCAGATCTAATACAGTGCCGTTGGAATGTGGTGGAAGAGGAGATTCACTACATGGATGTGCAGCCACAAAATCTGCAGCAACTGTGTAATGCTATCAGGTCAATATGGACCAAAGACTCTGAGGAATGTTTCCATTTTTGAAAATCAGAAAATATCTCCTGAACTTTATAAATGGCAACCACACAACCACATTCCAGACAAAAGACAGAGGATTAGTTTAAAAGGAAATATGTTGAAACATGCTTACCTTTGTTAAAGTACAGCTGCATCCATCTGTTTCAGGTAGACACGCCACAGAGCAGAAAGATGATGAGACTTACATTGCTGATGTTCAGTGCCGTGACGCTCTCGATGTTTTGAAACCTTGTTCACTGAATGAGTTGGTCAAGTTCTATCCTGATTATATTTCATTCTGTTGGTGGTTATGTCTTCTAACCCCAATCATAAACAAATAAAGCTGGGAGGCACATATGTGTTGTGTATACGAGAGAATAAGAGCATGCTCTTGTGGTGTTAGCTATAGCAGCAAGAAGAGTTGTGAGCATTTCTGTGTCACGCTGACAGCCCGATGACTCATCAATGAACCAATTTTAAATTGTGTCTTCAGGATTCAAGATTCAATTCAAGTTCTTCAATTGAATCTTTGAAAAATTCCAACAATAACAAAATTTGACAGAAATAAAATAGTATTTTTGGATCTGTCTGGCCCTTAAGGAAAAAAAATTTAGGACCCGAGAGATGCAGTTGACCCTTCAGTTGATCCATCTCCCATTCACTGAAGCCTCACCAGAAATGGTCTCAGTAGAGGGGCTTCTGTCATAAGCCATTCTTATAGAAGGACAACAGGGAGAAAAGGCTGAGTTGTGCCAAATTTGTAGTTTAAATTATCATCAGTATGTACTGAGGAGGTCAGGAGAGAGGTGCAACAGTGAGTGTCTACAACTATTTATAAAACACGGTGGAGGCTCTGTCATGGTTTGGGTTGCATTTCAGCCAGTGGTGTTGGGGATATTTAAAAAACTGAGAGAATTTTGAATGCATAAAAGTCCCATCAGATTTTCATCCAACATGCAATACTATCTGGAAAACATCTGATTGAGAACAGCTTCATTTTTCAGCATGACAGTGATCGCCAAAACACTGCCCATACAGTAAAAGCATACCTGGATAGAATAACATACAATGATACACTACCAGTCATGGATTGGCCTCCCAGAGCCCAGACATCAACAATATCGAAGCAGTCTGGATAAGTATTCCTGAAGAATGAAATGACAAGAAATCTTACCTAACAGAGTTCAGAATGTGGAAGGAATAAAGGTGATCATGCCAAATATTTTTATTCTAGCAAAAGTCAAAGAAATGAGGGGCATCTCAAGACTTTTGAATGTCAAAATGTGTTCTATAATGACTAACGCACCACTACACACACTGCGTTTACTATTTATTATGTATTCATGCTGTTGTAAAAGTGTTGGCTTGGTTTCTTGAAGACCAAACTATGAGGGAGAAAGAATTGGAAGAAGATCGTGAATTTCTTTGTGATCAAGTGGAACTCTTAATTAAAGTAGTACATGAAGGCAGTCATAGAGGCAGAACACAGACTGGGAATTGTTGGCATGTTCAGATTGGTACATAATCAGAAGAAGCAGTGGAAATGGGGTAACCAGACAAGAATGATGAAATCTGGGAGCCTAGGTATAATAATTTGGCTTAATTTTTGTGACTGCTAAGACTAAATGAGGAAACAAGTGCAGACGTCTGTGTCAGTGCTTCCAAACGTCTCAATTTCTGACAGTCTTGACTAAACCACACGTCTGGGCATTTCAGAGTAAAACTGGGTCAGCAGAGTCTCCAAAAGCCTCTGTTTTAGAGCTAAAAGTAGCATGTTGTGCACTAAATGCAAGTGTTGCAAACTTTCTAAACACTTTGAAACAAAGTTAGTGTGCCTGTAACTGTTACTTTGTGTCATTGCCTTGTTTGTGCATCTGTGTATTTCGGTGTAATCATCTGAAGTGCCCTGACAGGAGTGGCATATTTGTTTAGTCACCGTGTTCAAGTATCGACAGTCTTTTTCCAAAATGGATTACTCCACCTTTAATTTGTTCCCACGAGGAAAGCAGTTGCACTATTTTTGCTCTTTCAGTCATGCACCAATTTCCGAGTAGCAGCTCTGGGAGTTTTTCATGTACACACATGCTTTATGTGTGTGTGCGTGCACATGCGGCAGCCAATAAGTTTTCACAAGGTGTGTTTCCTCCAACCCTGCTTCTCAAATCACAGTGCTCTGCAACCAATCAAATGACACCACAGCGCACCTCACCCAGCATTACGCTGCGTCCAGCTATGACTCGCTGTTCCCAAGTGTGCTTGAGCGAGGAAAGAGATGGAGAGAGTGAGAAAGGGAGAGATAGGGGTGGGGGGAAGAAGTGGATAAACATAGATGTTAATAGACTGAAATGAGGTTTTCCCGCTTTAATAATTAAAATGAATAATAAGTACAAGTTCAATCATAAAAAGCATTATGGTTGAAATATGTTTTTTCAGTTTACATGTGCACTTTTGTGTGCATGTTGTTTTGCATATTAATGCATGTGTGAGACTTTACTGAGTGCTGATCCTAAAAACAAGGAGTGAGTCATGTCGATTTAACAGCTGCAGCAGCTGTGATGCCTGATGGTCCCTCTGGATGCCTGCCTTCACACCCCCACCTCCATCTCTTTTGCACTGGACACAAAAAAACCTCAGATGTATGGATGAATGTATGAATGCATGGATGTGTGGATAGATGGATCTACATGTTGCGGTGGAACAGGGGACAGAAGACCAGAGGATAGGCCATATGGGTTCCATTCACATACGGGTTGCTTAAAGGCTGAAACATGATCTGTTTTTAAATGTCACACTTTTTTAACTGCACTGTCTTTTTTAATCATTTAAACATTAACAGTCTAAGCTGGGGAAAGTGCACGAATCCTTGGGCTAATCACATTAACAAAGATAACTGGAGTCAGGAGTATTTGAGCTACTCTGACTTACATTTTCAGTTTGCTTTGCATGCACTGTGCCCCCACAAAAAGAGATCACAAGAGAAAGAGGCGAATGTCCTGAAGGAATTCTTAAACACCAAATAAGGATAAAAAAAAATAAAGCAAGACTGCCAACTCAAGGCTTAAATGACTCTTTATTAATAAGCAAATGACTGGAGCTTGTTCATTCTGTTTTGTGTACTGATGAAACTAAGGTGGGATTAAGGCATAAAAAGGACACAAGGCAAAATCTTGATGTTTACATATGGTGGGTGAGCTTAATGACTGCTTTACTGTCTCTGTGCCTATTTAGCTTTCCTTTATTGAAGGGGAAAATGGATGCACAAGCACATAATTAGCCTGCAGTGTCAGTTCTTTGCAGCAAAATGTGCCCGACTGTCCTTCCTGTCTCTATAAAGTTCACCCTCCCTCTCTCTATCTGTCTTCAGATGCTATCTCCCATCTCCTCTGTGTCCTGCAGTGTATCTAGAGTTCACCATTAAGTCTGTGATCAGATTTATTACATTCTTCACCTCTACAAAGACTTCATTCAGTTCACCTCCAGCATACTGTAAGACTATTGTCCTATACTTAGAGAAGGATGAGTGTGCTCATGCTACACTGTGATTTTGCAGTTTGGAGATTCCCCTCAGTGAATAGACATGAGGAGCCTCAGCAAATTGAATCCTTGGCCTCATTGTGTATAAGTGAATTTGTCATCTTTTATACAAATAGGACTGAGACTGCCTCTTCAGTCTCTGACTCAGTGTCTCCAAGTCTCTCGGTTGTGCTCCTCTTTGATTTTATTTTCCTTAATGGAAGGACTCTCTGGCCAGATGTTAAAGTGAGGATATTTTGAAGTCTGTCGGTTTGAGTCAGTGGGTCAGGGCGCCAGCCGAATACTTTTGATTTCCAGACTTCTTCCTCTGACCTTTACTGCATGCCTTCCTCTCCCTCTCATGCCTTTTCTTGGCTGAATAACAAACTTCTAATTTAATGGAGGAGGATAATTTGATTTTTGTTTGTGAGCTTATGGATGTGTTTAAAACTGTAGATTTCCATGTGCTGCAGCCAGTCCGGTGTGTGTGTGGCATGATGTCATGTGCACTATTCTTGACCAGTCTTTTACAAGAGACCTCAAAGGTTCCTGGGTGGTCTAATAGTGTTTGCCACAGGAGATTGGTGCACTTTACCTTCAGATGTGTGTGTGTGAGTGTAAATCAATATCCCGGACAGTGACACTGCCACATGCATACTTTCCCTATGAATATGTGTATCAGGAAGATGTAGTGGGAATGTGCTGCTTTTTGCCAGGTGTGCTCTCTGAGCACCCACAGGACATTTTTCTTTCTCTGACGCCTCCCACTCCTTTACAATCTAACCCAGAATGCACTTGACCCTTTTCCTCAGTAATTCCTTCAACCAGATCACAAATCACCTGTCTTGACTTTTGTGACACGCACTCAAGTATGCAGGCAAGAACACACTCAACTCCTGCATGCGTGTAAGTCATTTATCAAACGCCACCCTGAGTCAGCCATGGCCCCGGGGCAGCTAAACTAACCTGCTCCCCCACAAACTTCGACAACACCAACATCTAGTTTCTATTCAGTTATCTGCGATTGCCCATGGTTACTTGTTAGACATGTTCAGGTGGTGTCAAGTTTCCACTTAAATCTGATGGATGAAGAGCAGCAGTTGTTAATCATTGTGTATATGCATGTCTGTATTTTTTTCCTACAGTATATCCGTTACTGTTTCTCTTACAGTGTTGGCGTGCAGTATGTTTGTCCAGAGTTTGCCAAGGTATTCCCATATCTTCTTTTCCTTGCTATGTTTTCTCTAAAGCCAACAACCTGCAGAAATAACGATGCTGTCAGGATGTCATCAGCAGACACGAGTGCGCTCGGTGTCTTCTTAGTTATCCATACTGCTTTTTTCACCTGTTTTTGTGCACAGTGTTTTATAAACTGCATGTAGAGTGTGGGTGTTGGATGGTGTGTGTGAAAAGTTGACAGAATGTGTGTTTTCAGTTTTCTCTGTGAAATGCATGTTTTGAAGGCGTTTTGAAGGGGGCCAGACAGCTGCCTTTTACTGCCCCAGGGGGCAATAAACAGAGAGGGAGGGGCAGTTATTTACCTTTTTTATTAGGGCAGGAGGCAGAGGAAGGGACTTTATTGGGGTCACACCGTAACTATACACAGCTGCAGGGCAAGAAGAGAAATAAAGATGAGATAGTTCTTTAAAGAAAAAAGTTTTGTCAACGCTAAATTCCTCCCTCAGGAATCCATCTGTACTTTTTTTCACTTATTACATGACCGTAAATGTGTGTGGGATATTGTTTTGTCAATTCCCCCCCCCTGCCTCTTCCATTTCCAGGACCCTTAATGGCCTGCTTGTTGTTAAGCACATCTGCTGTCAATCAGCTGTACCCTGTAATCCAAGTGGCATTTCCTGCCATTAGAGGCACGCCCACTGCCCGAACTCTGACCATTTGACGATTGGTCAAGAGGTTCAACGTCTGGCCCAAAAAGATCTCGGGCTGACCTCTATTTGTCCAGTAACGCTCCACAGTTGCAATAATATAAAATCCATAAATGAGGACATTTAATGGATTAGGCTGACCTGTCAGAGATTCCTTTTAACCTTTTTTCCAAGAAGATCAATACCACTCTTGTGTCTGGGTCTCATCTACCTCAAATGGATAATTAGTTAGCTTCAACAACCCTGCTCTTTGTATAGGCAGAAACACCCAGCTACCAACACCTCTAAACATGAAGTGTAAGATTAAAAAAAAAAACACATGTAAATAAGTAGGTAAGGTCCTAACATTTGGTATTTATAGACTTTTTTTTTTTTTTTTAGTATATCACATTAACTAGTTGTGCTGGTTTGGGCAATTTTGCTGCCTCTGACTATAAACAATTTTAAAGGCTTTAACAATTGGTGAGGAGATATCTGTTTCGTCCTCTGGTCATTGTTTACAAATAAATATGTTTTTTTAATAATAAAAAGCTAAATAATCATCAGGTGAAACCAGGTGAAACTCCACGTCGACTGTTTACCTGCACATGCAACCAAAGCCTATGCAAATCTAATTGGTCAATAGAACTCGAACTACAGTAGAAACCTGTTGTCTACAGATTCTGCATTTTTATATGCAGACACATTACGTGGACAAAAGTAGTTGGCCATCTAAATCTTACACCTACAGGAGCTGCTTGGTTATGGAAATCCATCCACTCCTGGTGCAGCTTTTGCATTGCTGTTACTGCCAGACTGGGTATATAACTTATATTATATACGTTATTGAATCAGCAGAGTCCTGGAAGCCAGATTACTTAAATCAATGTGTCAAGCCAAACACATATAATAAAGACATACGTGAAGGCCGGGATTTCCTGTAATTTTCTTCTCCTAAATTCAAACATAACTGAGCTTACCCTCTGTCTGAAAAACCTTAGAAACAATGTGTCTATTTTGAGCAGGATACGTCCTTGAAGATGCATATCAAACAAATACGTAGGACTGCTTTCTTTATTCTGTGTCTCAGATTAATTCTGAAAAGCTAGTTTGTGCATTTGTTACTTTTATGCTGGAAAATTATAATTCACTACCGTCAGGTTGCTCTTAAAGCTCTCTGAAAAGCTTTCACCTGATCCAAAATGCTGCAGTGAGTATGGACAGGGATCAGAAAGACAGAGCATATTTCTCCCATACTGGCCTCTCTTTATTGCCTCCCTGTTAAATCCTGAATCAAATCTAAAATCCTTCTCCTTTCATACAAGGTCTTGAATGATCAACTCAGGACTCACTGTAGATTTTTATTGTAATAGAGCACTTCACTCTCAGACTGCTGGCTTTCTTGTGTTTCCTGGGATATTTAAAAGTAGAATGGGAGGCTGAGTCTCCGGCTATCCGGCAACTTTCTTGTGGGGTCAACTCCAATTTTGGATTTTGGAGAAAGACACTCTCTTTACATTCCAAATGAGGCTTAAAACCTGCCTTTTTGATAAAGCATGTAGTTAGTTTTGTTAGTTATCCTTTAGTTACACTACTGGAGGCCCAAGCATGCTGCGAGCCTTTCCCATGGTGCACTGAGCACTTTTTTCACTGCCTGTGTGTTTATATACGACTGCAGCATGTCGCTATATTTTTGTAATTTCTCTTCTTTATTCTATGTTTTTTCTCTTCTCTTTCTCCTGTCCAGTCATGGTGGATGGCTGCCCCCCCCCCCCCCCTCGAATTGGATGCTGCTGGAACTTTCTTCCTGGTGAAAGGGAGTTTTTCCTTCCCACTATTGCAAAGTGCTTGCTCGTTGTGGTTGGGGTTTTCTCCAGTACTGTAGTGTCTTTACCTTACAGTGAAAAATGACTTGAGGCAACTGTTGTCATGATTTGGTGCTATTTAAATCAACTTGAATTTAATTGAATTTGTTCCTAAATGCTTCCCCTTTGCCATAATATCACTTACAGCTCATTATTATACTCTTGGATTGGTGCATACCAGGTGTGGTGTGACCCAGTACTTTTGCCCATATAGTGGCCACATGTCTAGGCCTTAAATATGTAAAGGTGGAATCAATCTTCTCATCTAACTCTTGACTGGAAAGTGAGTAAGTGGATTAAAAACACAACATATCCCTGAAGTCAAGCAGCCTTTTAGGGCTTTAAAAGTATGAATCATTTAACCAACTGGCAAATAATATGGAAATAAAAGAAATGAGAGCCAGCTGCCGGGGAAACATTGCAAGATGAAACTGTGAGAGAAGAATAAGGAGGACATGTTGCACCGAGATGACTGACAGAGAGAGGGAAGGGAGGTTGGGAGGAAGCAAGACTAAACGGGAGGGGACAGACAAGTTATTCTAGTTGCAGACAGCTGACAGCAAACCCAAAATAAGATGGAGCCGTCTAATGGGCACACCTTCTGCAGCTACACTCACAAACCATAAAACACTGCTGGCACTGTTAAATGTGCTTCTGCTCCTAATGGTTTTCAACACAGGAGAGCAAAGAGTCGAGCTGAGTTAATGTCGTAGTTTATTGTTTTCCCATAGAAAGTGTTGTTTCCTACGATCACATTTCGTATAAAAGAGACACAATGTAAAAACCGACTCTAGCGTAGTAATAAATATAAAATGTCATCATGAGATAGAAAAAGGTTAAAGTTGTGAGGGCAGGGCAACAGAGAGGACAGAGGGACACATCAAAACTGACCCGGAGACTGGAAGAGCTCATAGATTGGTTTACACGTCTACAAATATAGTCTCACAGCCCATCTCCTTCCACACACACACTCACACTCAAACACACACAATGCCAAATACACAAGATGTTCCTTAGCAAGTCTAATACAATGCAGAAGACATGTTCATGTTCAAATCTTCAGCTGGTCACGTTTGATGGGTCTGGAAAGACAGACGGATAGCACAGTAGCTAAGACTATAGTGCACATGCGACATGCTAGATATAATTACCACACCTATTATATAGTGAAGCTAACATGGATGCTGGAATAAAACTATAGGCTGCTATTTCCCAGCTCTGACAAAGAGGAGCAATGACACAAAGCGGTGATGCTGTAGACACGGGGCGCGCTGAAAGGGCGAAAAGTGAGAAGTGCTCTTGTTCATTGTTGTCGTTCGTAGACTCTGGTGCATATCACATCATCTGCTCTCATGGTCTGAAAAGAAAGAGAGGGCAATGAGGGCAGTTAATGAGGATACTCGCACACACTGAGGCAAAAGTACTGGCATGGAGTTAGCCATAAATTCATTTTTAAAAAGTTAAAGCTTTCACAGAACAGCCATTCATGTTAATCCACCCTAAAAGTCCAGTTTTTATTGCCTCCAGCAGTTATGACTAACATAATGTCACTGTGCCAAACTGTTTTGACCAATCACTGTGTATGCAAAGAGTAAACACACTTTGCTTGCTTTCCCTCTCTCTCTTACACACACACAAACACCACAACTACGCTGGCTTCTAAAAACCAGTTGTGGGTTTGGTGCTTAACAAGACTTCAGGAGTCTTAAATGTGAACTATTTACTGCCAGCCCTCAAGCTAGCATCTCCCCATAAATACTTACTGTGTTTGCAATTTCTGCACTTTAAAAACAGTTCACTCCAGACTGAAGCCTGCGTGGTATCTTATCTCTAGCTGAACTGGTTTACTGGGTCAAATAAGAATTTTAATTAATGTAATTTAATTTAATTACATCAGAAAGTTTGTTTTAATCAACATGAAGTGCTAGCTGGGTGGGGTTCCCCATTAAGTGCAATTATGCTTCTGTGTTTATTTTTTCATTAGATTAGTAGTTTATTGTAAGAAGGCAGCAGATATACGTGGACTCCAAAAAGGTTATTTGAGCACAATAACTCAACTCTGTGTGGTGAGTGTCTTGCAAACACATGCAGCTAATGTCAGAAGTGCAATGCTACAGCCCATGCAGCCCTCGTTGCTATAAACAAAAGAATATTTCTAGGTTTCACAAGTAAAACAAGATCCACGTAGCAGCTTTTGTCGTGGTCTGTTTGTCAGCCAGTTGTCTTGCTGTGACACGGAGTACACACTTTGTTCATGTGATGACAACTGAACTGTCTTCACGACAGCTGAATAAAATTTTGCTGATGGCAGAGTTTAAATAAGGGGAAACAACCTGGACTAAAGGACAAGTGCCCAACCCCCCCCAAACTGCAGTACTTTGATTGGGCACTTGAGGCTGGCACCAAAAGTAAGCCAATCCCCACAGACTGTAATTAAAAGATGGGCATAGCCAACGTGAAGATAACCTTCTTATCTTCATTTTTGACTCGAATGAGGACCATGATTTAGATATAACATAATTATTGTGTATTAAAGTTAAAAGTGCGAACTGAGAGCATAAACTCATTGGGGAAGCATTTAATGATGTCATAGATCATGTGAGCTCAAGAGCTGTTGCACCCATAGACTTCTACACAGCTGGACTTCTTTTTGTAGCCAGAGGAGTCATGAGCTATTAGGTATTAGAAAAAAAATGCAGGGTTAAAGCATTTCTGCACTTGGTTTACGAGTCCTAGAACTGATGAGCATCTATTTTATACAGCCTGTAGTTGATCCACATGGACAAAATAAACACGTTTACAAACTGGTCTCTCAAGCTAATTTCCCCCTTCATGGCCACTATGTTAAGGGTGTAGCTTCTTCGACTGACAGGTGACTGGTAGCTCATGCAGATGTTGCTGGTTGGTGACTGCTGGGTTACTGAATTGGACCATGTCACTGTGTTTCTTGTGCTATATGCTGCACAGCAGTTAGCAAATGTCTGTGTGTGTGTGATCCTGTATAAATTAGGGATGTCAAATTTCCTGAAATTAGCTGACAACTTCGCACCTCATCCTATGGTCCAATTGCAATTATTTATGGCTATAAAATGATAAATGGGGATGTTCACAACGCTAAGGTCAAGGCTTCAAAGTGTACATTGGAGGCAGCACAGTGGCAATGTCCATTTTTTATATACAGTTCATAGTTCATTTTAAGATTTACTCCTTAGCCACTTTTTTAATAATGATCTTTAAAACACACTTTTTAAAAAAAAAAAAATTAGTTAATTTCAAGTCTGAAAATTCAGTTTAGTAGTAGATCAGTAGTGGATAGTGTACAATAATTTGTGAACTATAATCTATGGTAAAGCTTTGCACTTGTTAGTCTCCAAATCTAAACTCTTGCTCAGGTGATAGTTTGTGTGTTTTACCAAGATCAGCTTGCTGTCACTGGTGATCTCTCGGGTCCAAGATGTCTTAGGCCCCTCTCCTTTCTGCAGAGTCTGCTCACAGCTGATCTTGCTGTCTGTTTCCCAACGTGGAAAACTCTGAAAAGCCATTAGACCCACGAATGAATGCACAAATAAATGGACACGAATAAATACGATGCCATTTGTAGGGAAGGGAACTTAATGAGGGAGTGTCTAATAGAGAGAGAGCACAAAAAGGCTTTAGCAGGGTGATCACTGAGAGGTGATAACTCGTGATGCGCTCATCGTTAGTAGAGCGAAGCGCTGGCTGGGTTGCATGTGTTTGCTTTGGAAACGGCTGAACAGAGGCCATCTATGGGAAATTGGAGAGAGTAGCGGGGAGAATTAGGGAGGGACAGAGGGTAGCAAAGGGCAAGTAGGGGGAACGGAGGGAAGATGGGAAGTTGAAAGGGATTGTAAAGTGTGTGAAGGAGTGCAGTGTAGCATGATAGGCCTTCAGAGACCAAGGGAGGGGTAAAGCTGTGCTATCAGTCCAAATATGATGAAAAGCCAAATTAAACAGATTGATGTAATCTACACAGCTCCCACCCATATCTACTGTGTATTTGGTTATGTATGTGTGTGTCCATGTGTAGTCCAAGAAGAGATGAAGTGCATTTAGTAATATATTCATGTCCATATTTTGTGTACCGTGCAGGGACGCCCATCCACAGTGGTCTCATTGAACTCCTGCCCAACAGTGAAGGTGATGTGGGTGGTTCGGACTGTGGTCGATGTTTTAATAGAGAGCGTTTCTCCATCCTGAGTAATCTCCACCAGGGGCTTGGAGGCTGCCTTCACTGCAATCTTGCGTAGCATCACGTTCACACCTACACAAACAAGCAACAGAAAATGCGAAAGAGCATGTGTGAGAAGAGATTTCCAGAAAAGACAACACATAATGACAAAAAAACATAGTGCCAATGCTCTTCCACAGCTAAATGCGGTGCCTTGAATTAACACTACTGCTTCCACTAAAACTAAAAATATTCCCTGGGACATTGGTAAACTCAGTTCATGGAGATGGATCTTTTTTTTTCCTGTGCTTGTGTATTAGAGTGTAAACAAAAACACAAGCAAACAAAGACAAGCAAGCCCTGTATCGGCTGTGTGGTTGTGTTTGAGTGTTGTTGTGTTGCTGCTTATCTGCAATGTCTTTCTGCACACACGGGGCAAAATTTGGAGCAGACTTGAAATGCACAGTGCTTTCCAATAATGATTGCACAGGAAACAATGAGGTCATATGACAAAGCATGCCTCAATCCCCCTCCACAGACTTAATCATCGTTGCGGCCATGCAAACACACGCTTACTGACTTTAACACTCACACCGTGATTGCGATTTGCACTTCCTGAAGTGTAATCTCAGTTATTCCCCTTTTTTCTGTTTCTAGGGAAAACGCATAACTCATTCAATATTTTGTGTGACTGTAAAAGGCTTCTCCATACGGGGGCAGTTTGTGGTATGTTGGTCATCTGTATTTCACAATGATTTCACAAAAGAGTGACCAGAACAGCACTCCCAAAAAAAAGACAAGTCACGTAAAATCTAACTAATGTTAGTGTTTGGTAACTTTAGCCACATTTATAAACTAATCTGCAGTATTACTTTTAATAAAATTAATTTCCCCAGCCTTTTTTCCCACTGAAATGTGCTTAAAAGTTTTAAAAAATGTGAAGGAGGAAAAGGTTTGTCCAATAGTGATTATCTGAAAAGGGGAAGGAGGAAAAAAATGATGTTACCCCGTGGGAAAAGAGAGGGAACAAGGAGAAGACCGGTATGGGGGAGGGAGGTTGGGGGCCTGGGCAGACGAGGGGCAGCGGTCTGCGTGTGGTGTGCGAAGATCTCTGTCCAAGTGTGAGGGGAAGTGTGTGTATGCTGCCCAGTGTGTATCTGCTGCGAGTTGGGTTTCACACTTCTCACCTCTCACACATTCCCACCTGTCACCAAGTGTAAATATATACAGAGAGAAATGCACAGTCATTTGCCATGCATTGGGTTGTCCAGCCTATGCCCTGTGTATAATTTGTATGCACTGTACAAGCAGCTTCATATATATAAATGCATTGTGAGCTTGTGGTGTGCAGATGAATGTCCACTCATTGGAAAGACATTATTTTGCAGGAATTACTTATACCTTTTTTGCTCCAGGTAATTATTAATACTTCCAAGTACTTAAATATTATGTTATGCTAATAATTCTCAACATTTCAGGGGGCATTTGCAGTATGTGTGTTTACATTGTGGAACGACTTGCTTTATTTAATTTGGTTATATAAATACTTTTTTCCTCCATGCTGTGACGGGGTGGCAAAAGTTTGAAAATGTGATTATTTATTTACTTTTTATTATTGTAAATCACTGCACATCATAGCTGCTACTGTGCATTTATACATGTGCTTTATAGCTTTACTCACAATGTAGCCTATTTTCAGTTTTTTCCCCCACAGATACCATATGTAATGACTCCTTGTGCACGACCAAGGATAAAAGCCTAGAAGTGAAAATGTGGCCCCCATCAGTTTTTTGTCTTAGACGCTGCTGGCCTGCCAAAACCTTTGGAAGCCACAGAGGGATACGAAGGTTCTCAAGGTATTCCCCGCTGTTAATTTTTGTGACCGAAATTCTTTAATTCACACAAGTTTCACCACTGGGGGACAAACACAATTTCAGACAGACGGTCAGGGTCAGAGGTCAAAGATCATAGGGCAGAGGAAGCATTTGGGACATGGAGAGACGAGGGTAGAGGGAGGAGAGCTGGAATGAGGAAAGGAAGAGAGGATAGATGGAGGGAATAGGGTAGTAGGTGATGACAGTATGCATCCAGCTGTGCTTTGCCTCCAATGAAACCAGGGATCAGAGCCCATTCCCCTATGTGAGTCATCCCAATGTAGAGGTAAATTAAAGGAACACATGCAGTAAAGGGTGTGGATGTGTGTGTGTTTGTGTGTGGTAGTTACACAGCATTCCTGCTGTTGGAATGTTGTCTTATAATAATAACAAGAGATAAAATAATTCAAATACAAAGTGCACAAAGCAGGCGCATCGCAAGAACAATGCATTTTAGAACATATGCTAAAACCATTTAAGGAGAAATAAAAGAAAAAGAAGAGTATTTAAAAAATCAGGTGATGAAAGTATATCTTAAGAGGAGATTTAAAGGTTGCTACAGGCGCTCAGACCTTTCTTTTCATCGAAAAGTCATAGAAACGTCCTTTTAGACAGACAGTATACCATAAAATATCCTGTCCTCGCATTATTGCGCACGGTGCCATATTTGCCTTTGGTCAGAATAATCTGGATCAAACAGACGTTAAAACTAACCGGTGGTCTTTCATTTGTGTAGTGGTGGTACGGGATTCATGTAGTTCAGTTACCTCTATATGTGTAGGTAGCTAAGAGACTAAGATAAAGGCGGTGTTGTTGGCGCTTTGCGATAAAACGGATTCCAGGTGTGCACTGCCAAGTCATCTAATGAAAATTGGCTACTAACGACAGATGCGCGCCTGTAGTGCGCCCTACAGGCGCGCTCACGCACACACTGGCCGGTTTACAAATGAGCCAGACAAAAAAACAGCGTGGATCTCAGCGGCAGGTATTTGTTCTTCTCTCGGACTGTCACTTCGGATAACGATGCCACTGTCCTGCACTGTATTGTGTCATAACGGTCCTCTTTAAAAACACACGCAAACAATCTGAGGTTGAGACACAGACAGATGTGTCGCCGTTTGTCGCTATTGTGTTAGCAGGGGAGGCCAAAAGGGGAGATGAGAGAGGATAAAAAAGAGGGGGGGGGGGGGGGCTGGCTGGGGGCCAAGAACGGAGTTTGGGGTTCTGCAGCAGAATGACAAAGACCCCCCACCCATGCAGTACGCTGGTGCACGGACGCAGAGGTAGACTCACAATGTGCTGAGAAAGCTACAGTTTGAGCTGACACATCTGATCTGTCTCTATGAACAGAACTAAAAGCTTCACCAGGAACCACTGACGCATAAAAACGTTCAAACTGCCACTTACAGTGATGATGATTTAAGAAAAAAACAAACAAACCTTGCTTCACATTACTTACCTAACACTTTCAAGAGTTCCTCAAAATTTTCAGAGCTCTTCATCTCCCAAGTGCCGGAGAAATCTGGGATTTTGCGCTCCATGTTCGGCGATAGTTTGCTTAGTGGTGTGGACTAGATAAGCTGTCAGGTCCTGGGCTGCAGTCAGTGCGCGTCTGTGCGTCAAAAATGAACAAGTTGTGTGTGCGCCAGATGGCTTGGATCTGTCCGTGACTTGGTTTTGCCTTCTTCCCGGGATGAGAGACCTACTGACAGCAGCTCTTATCTCATCTATCTAGCAGTGCACGTTATAAGCATTTGCACTTCAAATGAATGACACGGAGCGCAAAGATACTTGTGTAGGGATGCACACGCCCCTTTCTGAACGGACACGCCCCGGAGGCCGACAGATTACAGGCACAGGCCAACAGTGCTTTAACCTGAGAACACCCCAGCAAGCACTCTGTGCACTTCGGCCCAGGGAGACGCCGTTTGGAGACCCCTCTCATCCATACGCGCACCTGTCACCACCCAAACTAACCACTCCCCGAAACTCCCGCGTGCTCTGTTTATTAGGTGTTTAGCCACTTACTTTAGGCAATTACATTAACTACATATTACCATCAATGTTGTCATTGCAAAACAGAAAGGATGTAACCAGGTCAGTATTGACAGAACATGTCGTCTTGGCAGGGCGGCGCAAAGGAAGAACAAGTCAACTGCCAACCTGAAGAGATGGCGGAGCGGTTTGTGTGGGTGTGTGATGAGAGCGAGAGAGAGAGAAAGAGAGAGTGAGAGAGGGGCCAAGTTCATCTCCCAGCCTCCAGTACGCCCTGGTTCTGTGTCATAAAAATATAAGCAGAGGTAATGGGATACATCTAACGGCTGCAACTGGTGGGCTAGCCTGCGTCAGAGGAAAAAACAACCCGAACCCATGAGGGAAATATATTACGTGGGGCTGGGATTAAAAATAAGAGGTATTATTGGCGCAGGTCAGCGGTGGCTCTCCTTATTAAAGTTTTTCGCCCCCCGCTGGCGGAAGAAAGAGGAGGGGAGGAGACGCGTCAGGCGGGGTCAGGGGCCCTGCGGGGTCGGAAGGTAGTCCTATAAAGAACACACGGAAATGCACACGCACACACACCGTATGTATGCGCGCTCACGCACGCGCTGATGATGGATGGCAACTGGACAAAGCAGACGTTAACTATTGACTCTTGATGGATGATCCCATCCGCTAATTCTGCACGGCGAATTAGCGCGAGGTAACCCGGGCGACTTTAAGGCGCGGGCATTAGCCCCCATACCCCCACGGCTTAGGATATAAGCTTCACGCACACACCGGCTCAGTGTCAGTGTTATAACAAAGACACAGTGACTAACAGAGGTCAATAACAGTGTCAGATTGATATTTGGTAACCTGATATGCGCTTTTGCGCACAGCTCTGCGTTCAGTTTGCATCGGGCCCGGCGGGTCTGTTTGATGTGAACAAAGCTTGCTCTCATTGTTTCCTTCATCTACACACACACACACACACACACACACACACACACACACACACACACACACACACACACACCTAACATCTAAGTCACTGGCCACACACCATGTCACAATCACAGCATGTCCTCACAAGACAGCCATATTAGAGGTGTAATTTGCACTCCAGTCTTCTCTTTTTCTTCTTCTATGTCACTCATGTTTTTTGTAAGCTGGCTTACCTCTTCTTCTTTTTTTAAACTCTTTAACAGTTTTCTCTTATATTATTAAATCAAAACACCTGATAGTGAAGTAAAAAAGTGAAGTTTATTACTGAGATCAATCGAAATCCACATGGGAATCTTTATATTAAAGCACAGCATCTGTGGTGGTCTATGGTTAAGAAAAGAGGACATGATCACGCCCCCAGTTTAAAGGTGGCTGATTCAAACCACCAAGGTTACAAAGGACAGCTGGCTACCATGGAGTAATTCGTCTTCAGCGTCATCACAGGCCATTACCGCTTTAGCATGACATAACAAGAAATGCATCAAAAGCCACTGAATGAAACAGACAGTCATGCAGTATAGGACGATAGCCTCACCCATGTTGTGTGTGTGCTGTTCAGATGGGGGGGTTGATAAAGAGCTCTGAAATGTGTGTGATGCTGCATGTCAGCACGTGATGACAAAGCAAAGCTCAACATTCAGATCCACTCAACCGTGCCCCGCTCCTCTCAGCCTCTCTCTTGCCCCCCATTCCTTCCCTCCATTCCTCTTTTCCTTTCTGTCTCTCCTTTACCTCATGCTACTTTCTCCCCCCCTTTCTTCTCTTTTTCGACCTTCTCCACCTCCTCCTCCTCCTGTCAAGCTTTTGTTCTTTTGTTCTGCTTTGACACATTCCTCAAGCATGTTGAGGAGAGGGAAGAGGCAAAGACAGAAGGGGAGAGGATGGAAAGGAGAAGAAAAAAGGAGGGGGGGCTAGTTAGTGAGAAAGTTAGAGACTGAAGTGCATGTCAGTTTTTGTCTCTTTGTTGTGGGGAGAAGGATAGGGAGAGTGAGTCAGCAAGAGAGAGCAAGGAGATCAAAAGCCAACAGCGATGGAGAGGTTAAGAGCAGTGGATGAATGAAGGCGACAGATTAAGATCTGTCTTCGGAGGTGTAAGAAGTATTATTTTCCTGCTCCTGCGCCAACTTTATCTAAGCTATTTCCTTATGTTCCAGCTATTATCCTCACATATACTGTTTACTTCTTTTGTTCTGTCATCTTCATCTTTCTGTGTTCTTTCTCATACCAAGATTATTATTGGTAACCGATATCACCAACTGCCATCACAGAGACTGACAGGCAGGCTGCACCATGTGCAATCTAAACAGAATCTCTTGTGTCCTGTTTACAGTCATTTTTGGCTCTTATCAGCATGGCTACAAACATTCAGCATTTATAGAAACAATAACATAAAGCAGCAATAATACCATAGAAGAAGAGTACAACGCAGAAAAAAATTCGGGGTTCTGTTTGAGAAATAATCATACAATTAGTTTTGACAATGAAAATATTTACTATTTCCAGCTTATGCACAATCAGATTTTTCAAACTTTCTAACTAATGTGACTAAATGACATCAGCAAAAGCTGATAATAACTAAGCCAGTGTTTTCATCAAATCAAATGCAGCAGCAGCAGCAGGGGTGACACACATGCAGCTTCCAGGCCACTAAGGGTCCAGTAGGTCCCCTTGGCTGTGTGTCTTGTGTCTCTGCAAAGTAAAAACTGCAGAGACATAGAACAGACGCATCACTGGAGTTTTAGCTGTCTCTTGTCCTGCAGACACCTTTGAGACATTGCCCATCTGCAACCTTCTTATCGATCAGGACATTAACCATGCTGCACCAGTAAACCAGTTTAGCTAAAGGGTTGTTCTGAAGAATTTCTTTGATTTATGACACTAGTGTTTCTTTGCCTTGACAACAGACAGCAAGAATGCAGGAAAACTGACGTATTTGAAAAATTCTGCATAGTTTGTAGGACATCAAAGGTTGTGAATAATCATGATAATATAATAAACCTGTTTTCCAAATTAATCTTTCTTTAAATGAGAACCTTTTCAGAATGTACTTGTACTTCTTTGAACTAATAGAAAGGGAAACATTTGGAGATGTGCGGTTTCAGAGGTAGTGATGGGTTCAGTTTAATACTTCAATGGCTTGAAATTGGATCACACAGAAAGGAATGAGGATGCTAAATAATTGGTTATGTGGAGCCTGCTGCACTTTGCCAAATGCTATTATTAAGGAAGATTTGTTCATTTCTGTGATGAGAAGCACAATTAATCTGAATCCTTTACACAGTTGTTTAATTAGAACAAAACTGGGCCGACTGTGACACTGACATCCTTGGTGATACCATGAAACAGTTAAACGAAATCATTTGGTTAAACACTCTATACCCTGCAATCCTCACAGTTGTGTCGCTGGCAGCAGAGAATTTCCAGCTGTATTTCCTTCTCTGTGTTACATTTAAAACAGACTGAGCCTTGTATCAACACCCTCCCTAGGGTGACCTGTACCATATCTCCACACTCACTTCCTCTTATGCTGCGTATTGTTTCCTATTTCCTCTCCTCATTCAAATGACACAGATTTGAGCCATATCTGTGAAAGTTACAATCTACAGACTATTTACTGTTCCAAAGTTTCCTCATGTGGTCATGAAAGAAAACAGGAAAAAAGCTCACACCATATTAGATTTAATGCAAATTGTATCTAAAGTATGTCTAAAATGTGGGTGTCCTATTTCAGATGTCTTATCGTATTTGTGTTGCAATAAGAATAAAAAAATATAGCGACATGTATGCACAAGTTGGAGCCTGTGCGTGTGAATGCGATCAGTCGGGTTAAAGCCACACTTCAGTGGCATTCTCCACTTTATAATGCCGATGACCTCCAGTAAAAATTCTCACCCACTAATCTTAGTAATCCCAGATGTGAACTTGACCCAGGCCTTCCAAACTGCCAGCTCCTGGAAGTCATTATTACTGGCCTTTACCCTCACAGGAAACCACTGGGCAAGAAGTGCACATGCCTGCAGACTAACATTCCCCAAATTACCGTATCTCTCTTTTATGATTTAACCCTGGGTCCGTGTGGGCTTGAGACCTCCCCAAAGAGTCATGAGATGAATCAGGCGCCTTTTAGATGACTAATAGAACAGGAAAGAACACAAAACATTTACGTGACACAAGACTGTGTCTTTTTCTGTAATCTTTTCACTTTTTGCACAAAATGCATGACAGCTGAACCTCTTCCAGCCTCTTAAAAATTACATGCCGAGACATAAATACGTTTAAAGGGGGTCACAGCATTAAAACATTTGCGAACCCCTGCTCTGTGTGACTTTCACAACAGTTGCAGACACACATGTTCGCAGCCAAAAGTGTGTGCAGCACTGTTGGCTGCTGGCATGCTGACCCAGCAATCCATATGGGGCTGATTAGAGATGGCAGTATTTAACTGTGTACATGGAAGAGAGGCAGAGAGATCAAACCAAAGAGCAGAGGAAAGATAAGAAATTAGAAAAGTTAAGAGCGCATGTCTGTGTGTGTAGCATGTTTAGATATCTTTGTGAGGACCAAAAATTGGAATTCTACTATCCTTGTGGGGACCAACAGTTTAAGGGTTTAAGGGTTAGGGTTAAGCGTTCACTTTTGATGGTTAGGAGCAGCAGCTAGGGAAAGCATTATGTCAAAACATGAAAACAAGTTTGTGTGTGTGTGTGTGTGTGTGTGTGTGTGTGTGTGTGTGTGTGTGTGTGTGTGTGTGTGTGTGTGTGTGTGTGTTTCCCCACATAACGGTTACTCTTTCCTTATTATTTTTCTTGGTAATGGAAATCATCAGACACAGATTGTTCCTGACACACACACACACACACACACACACACACACACACACACACACACACACACACACACACACACACACACACACACCACATCATCGTGCAAGGAGTTTTGCATTTAAAGTATCACTAATGGACACTGTGTGTGTGCACCTATGTGTTGCATACATGAGACTGAACCTCTAGATGCCTTTGCAGTTGCAGCCAGACGCCTGTATTACTCACACTCTATTCGTATTGTCCTTCAGAGCTCCTCCCTGCTTTCGCCCCGCTTCCAAAACCCCCTCTTCTCTTCTTCTCTCCCCCCTCGTCTTTGTGCTTCTAATTATCACATTTGTTATGAGCCGGTCTGGACAGCAGGAGAGCAAGAGCAGGGAGAGGTTGATTAGGAAGGGGAGGAGATGGCTGTGACTGTGAGCACTGAATGAAAAGGAGCTGGAGAAATAGATTACGTCGAGCTTGTCTTTATTTGGTCCTCCTTGTGTGTTCAATGCTTGAAGTTTTCCCTGTGTTTCCCTGTGTACACTGTCACCTGCACTTAATCTGAGGTGACAACTGCACTGAGTGATGCTGAATTGTCGTGCAGCCAACAGAAGACAGCAGATGAGAAGGATGAAGAAGAAAAGAGGAGAACAGTGAGGTCAGAGAGGCAAAGAAAGGAACTGAGGGAGGCTGAGGTGTTCATGAAGAAGGTTTTGTGAAATACAGCTAACATATGTGGACTGGAGAAAAATGGGAAGCTGAGAAGACAAACAAGAGCTGGTTCCCATACTTTTATTGCTTTTCACCTTATTTTATGTGTTTTGTTTTCCTGAAAACCCCAAAAAAGTTCAATAAAAGTCCAGCCCTGCTTTTATCGTATCAGCCCTCCTTCTTCTTGCATCCTACGACTCTGCCCCTCCACCCTCGCTCTGCCTCTCACTCCGCACTCATTCTTTTATTCTCCCGCTGCCTTTCCTCTTTGACCCGAGTCAATGATTGTTGTCCACTTTTGCTTTTTCCTCAGCCACGATTGTGTGTCAGTAGTGTCTCCAGAAGGCAATGTTCTCATCTGTTTAAGTTTGTCTGTGCATTTGTGCACATATGGATGCATGCACGACTGGACAGTATGTGTGCATGCGATGATGTCATAGTTGAAGAATTGCTATAGTTAAATACTTGGCGCAGGTCACCCTCTGGTCACTGTTGCTGTACGTGACCACAGTGTGTCCCCAAAGACTCTACAATTAACTGACACAGTGTCAGATTTATGCTTTATTGTTCTCTCGATTGCTTTGAATAGCAGTAGATCTGCATATCAGTGAGTTTGAGGCAGAAAACTGGAAAATGGCATTAAGCTCTGTGATTTCTTCACTGATCCTCTGACTTTGCCAAAGACGTGTGAGAAAATAAATGCTCAATATAAGGTTTAAAAAGCTTTTATTCACCTGCCTTTGCAAAAACATGATGGGGAAGAAAGCTACGAGAGATAGCTATACATGAAATGGAAAGGTGTGATGAAATTTTACGAGGTGCAGTGCATAGAGATGGAGTTATCTGTGATACTTTCGGTGTTGCTGTACAAGAAAACCAGGTGAAGAATTGTCATTTCTTGTCAAATTCCAAGCAAGTCATCACTTCTTTTATTTTTGATTAACTTTTCTGCAAATCAATGAGCCTATTGTTTCATTCGCACTTCTATTCATTCATATCAGTGTAGTGTGGCTTTGTACAAGCAGATGTATACAAAATAAGCTCAATAAGAACTCCATAACTTTTTAAAGTATGCAAGAAATATTTTCTCTTGATAATAACACCTCCATCCTGCTTATTTCGCTATTTGAGTCTAATGCTTACACTTTAGAGGTGCTAAAAGTTCAGTGTTTTTCATCATGTTTTACTGTAAATGGCTCAGCAGCACAAAGTTTTTGCTGGCGTAGTACCTGACCTCCACATTTGATACTATACATGACTGTCATTTTAGCTTGATAGCTTGACATACTGGGTGAGTGTACTGGGTTCTGTGTTGGAGTGGTTCTGTGGCTTATAAATTAACCTCCTCGTCTGCATCTCTTGCCTGCTGTGTGGCACAAGGTTCTGTTTCTGGCACTTTACAGTTTCTTGTATATCCACTCCCTCTTTAGCTCATTTTAAGCTTTTTAAAGGGCTTTTATTATCACTGCTACACAGATTATGTTCAGTTATATACCTCTTTTAAGCCCAAAGATGTTTTAAAATGACAAATTCTGCATAGTTTATAATAGACTCTATTAAAAGATGGGTGGCTGACAGTGTTCTCAAACTTAATAATGAGAGGTTACAAACAGAAGTCCTTGTTTGTGTCCTCCAACATATGGAAACACCAGGTTTCCTCGCGACTTTTCCTAAATCTTCTATCAGGAACCGTTTTTAAAAATAGCAGCAGGGCCCTGGGGTCATTTGTTCAGGCCCTGCTTGCTGTGCAGCATAACTAGGAGCGTTTGCAGTGGTCCCCAGATTCTGGAGCTCTTCCCTACTGAGCCTGAGATCTGTGGACTCAGTGGTTTAAAAAGCAGCTAAACGCTCGTCTTTGTCACCTTGTTTTTCAGAAACGTTCTGTCTGTATGTTTTTAGTATCTTGTTGTGATTCACATTGTAATTTTTATCCTGAAAGGTGCTATATAAGTAAAGTTTTATTCTATGTCATTCTTTTAAAAGGGGTCAGGTGGTCTCCAGGTCAGAGTTCAATTTTTTATTTTTATTTATTTTTTTATTTTTTGCACAGAGCCCAAAACAAGAGGGGACATTCAACTGAACAATAAAAAAATAAATGAAGACAAAAAAAATCCCAAAGTTGTTTATTCACAATCTGATCTGTACTGTCCCAACGTATCATATTACCTGTTATCTTACTTATATTTGTGGGATTCTTTGATCCAAAAAGGTTGTTGCACTTTAAAAACTCTTCAAGACTAATTTGCAAACAAATGTTGGAAGTTTAGGACGATCATCTCACAGAGACCGCTGCAACAATCTAGTCTCACCAACAGCAAGCGAAAATGAGCCAAAACGAAATTCTAGCAAAGAGTAAAATGCATGTGTGTTGGAAGATTTGTTTGTATGATGTATCATGTGCCGGCCGTTATAATGACCATGACAAAGTAGACATAGCATGGGAAAAACCAAGCAGAGTTGCAGATGACTTTTTAAGTATTGTCATTCTGCAGTTTACCATCAAACTTTATATTCTAACCAAGTTTATTAGGCTCATACGATGTGACTTGCAATAAAATACATGACCGATGAAATCTCACAGGATGTAGCTGTAGGTGCCTAAAAAGACTCTAAACAACTAAAAGTCTTTCTCTTTTAGAATAAAAGATGAAGGAACCATATATATTTTTAAATGAATTTAAGCCTGAAGGCTGTTTGTACTGTTATGCTCAGGCTTTGCTTGGATCCTGGGATTTTGGTGAGTAGCCTAATGAGCAACTCTCCTGCCATCTGGTGGTGGCAAACTGACGGTGCTGTGTCTAAGTCTTCAAACTCTTTATAACCTTTTGGCTCCACACGTAGAAGATGTCTGGGCATGTGAGCCTACTGTAACTAATCAAACTATTGTTATTAGTGTTTACAGGAGTTTAGTGCCCTCGGCTTTGCGTGACTGCAGGCCTGCTCATGCGCCTGCAGGGACAGGTGGAGTCCCAACCCCCACAAGTCATCCTGATAATTTTGTTTGTGTTTTTGTCTCTCTGAGAACCAGTTTTAATGTGATACAGAGTGGCAGCAGTTCACCCAGGCCTTAATTTGTTGAAGAGCTTCTTAAGAAGGCTATGTCAAAGCTGCGAGTTAGCTCTTATGCTGTTAATGTTCATTTAACACCACAAAGTGCAAAATGAGAATAATAAAAGGTCAGCTCCAATCACCACAAAGCCGGTAGACAGATTTGAGCTGAATCCGAGCTACTTGGCATTTCTGGCTCTATTATGGGAAAAGTGTTGTTTGCCAATGCTGGCACAAAAATATTGAGCTGAGCCAGGCTTTGGTTGTGACAGGTTTTATGTGGGCCATGTGCCACAATATACCTGACAGTTGGCTCATGCAGCGGGGCCTGTGGTTGACTTGAGACAGGCTTTCAGCCCACTCAACCTTCATCAGCCTGAGTTAACACTGTCAGTGAACTGGCTTAGTAGAAAACTGTAAATATGGTGCACACGTGGGCACAGCATTTGTTGCTGAATGGGCAATTTGGGGAAATTCTAATGCAAACTCAGGAAAATGGTGACCCCTCAACAGCAACAATGACTCGTATATCACAAAGTATCTTATTTCAGTAAGTTTCTATTTCATATTTATTCTGCATAGTTTAGTTCAGAGTGGAGATACATGCTTGCAATATTTAATATTGGTGTTGCTGTATATTGTATCATTTTGGAACACCCACCCTGTTGTAAATATGTTTAATGACAGAGCTGAAAAGGTGCATCTTAAATTAAATACACAAGGTCTCATATGAGGGTGGATAACAAGTCAAATAAAAATGAAGAAAAGGAAACGGTCTACTTTTGTATCACTGACTCAAGGACTGTAGTGTCTTTATTCTTTTCCCATCTTTAAACCTTTCCCTTGCAAACACCCATGTCAGTATAAGTGCAGTAAAAATGCAGCAGTGCCTCTTTGTAATGGAAACTTTTAACATTCTTCTCATCTCTGTGCCAAGCTGACCTGGCTGAATGGGAGGCTCCATAGTGTCTCATTTTGATTCCCTGTAATCTTTTAATGCAACATGTAATCGACTTATTACAGCTGGCTTGTAAGGCCCTAACACATAAATGACAGCTACTGCCTGCCTGATGAACATCACTTAGTAACAAAAAAAAGAAAACACGCAACCGGAAAAAACAGAGGTCTAGTGCACAGACGTAATGTGATGGACCGAGCAGTGAAGGAAACTTAGGCACAGGTTAAAGTCCAAAAAATGATTTTTTATTTAACCCAAAAAACATAATTGGTTAACTCATGCAAAAAGAATCAAAATCTTGGGCCCATAAAAGAGGTCAAACTAACAAAACTCTACTCAAAGTTGACAACACAACTGATAACTCAAACAAGCTGACCTAACTTAACGAGACAAAGGGGAAACTTAAATAGTGGCTGATCAGCCCACAAAAACAGGAAAAGGGGTAAAACACACAAAACCTAACTAAACCAAACATAATGAACTCCAATTCCCCCCCATGGTCCCGAGTTATGGCGTGAACCAATTTGTAGCCTTCCTTTAAACCTCGCTCCGCCCCTTTTCCACCTCTTGGCTCCTTAATCAAGGGACTGGAACAGCTGCAACTAAGGTAACTCAGAAAACAAAAGATTAATCATACATAACAGTGTAAACTAAAATGTGCGCACTTATTTTAGAATGCAGTGTTATGTGGATATGTGAATGAATTCTAAACCAAAACCAGTTATTTATTGTTCTGTAAATAAATTCCTATATTTAAAGAAAGAAATTTGAATGCAATATTACTTATAAGCCTCTACACTAACATGGTGATATTACCACTGTGTGGCTGTAAGTGCAGCCATCACACGTAATGAGATGAGAGACGCCAAGGAAGGGCAGCGCTAAAGAGAAGGCCACATAAATAGCCACAACCCTCCTTTATTATCAGAGGGCAACACCAAGAACTCAAATTGCAGAGATCATAACCAAATGCACAAACACACTCGCAAAAAATAGCAGTGCCTGTGAACTGTAACAATCTCTATTGCAACCTGTGAACTTGTAAATAGCGTGCCTATAAATGATTCTGTGCTTGTGGTTCTTCTTGTTCTCTTTTTGAGAACCCCTCAACCCATTTGTGTGTAAAATCAATTTATTTTAGATTTCTGTGACACCTTTCTCCCTTTTCATTAACAAGCTGCGTCTAAGATACGTCACTTCACTGACTACATCCTCAAAAGTATAAAAAACCCCTGAAGAGGTAGAAAGAAGTCAGCTTGGCAAACCTATGGATCCACTTCTCATCTCAGGAGGTCGAAACGTAAGAAGAAACCAGCAGAGGGTGCTAATCTGAATCAGCAGAGACCAGAGAGGCACTGTGGCAAAGATGTGTTAAGATTGTGATTGAAAGCAGCTCATATGCTGATTTTTTTCTTAATCTCAGACTACATCTGTATTTAACCACACCTGAAAACTCTTATTTCATTTAGTTAAACTGCCATCATGTGCATGTTAAGCTATTCAGCATAGTGATGAGCAATTTGAGTTTCAAGTGCACGCGTCTTCATGGTCTGATATTTCCTGTGGTTTTTGCATCGCATGCAATAAGTGTACACACAGTGAGGTACCGATACTTTCATCACTGACAGACGACAAACCCATTTGCTTAATTTGCTGGAAGGAAGAACAAAGAAAATATTAATTTCTTGAATTTTGAAACTGAACTACTGGTGTGACGAGACTTCTTGTTATGAATGTATAATAAATATATCAGCTGCTCCAAACAAAGCTCACCCAAACAATAGTTATTATCAGTCTTCTGTGCAGCTTGAATGGGTTTGCTGTCTAATTGCTGCACTTTCACTGTAGCTTTTGTGGACTAATTAGCAGGCAAATCAGTTAAAACAAGACAAATCTAGAGACACAATCTTCACATGGTTGTCATCTACCTCATTTGTAAACATGAATCACTAACTACTGGTGGATTAAAATAAAAGACGTGGATGGATTGGGGCGATTCGTTGAGTTTGTGTCAGAGAAAGATGAAAGAAAAATTCCTGCAGTTGCTTTTTGAGAATTTTTATTAAATTTACTCTTCATGGGCTCATAATTTAGCACCAATAATTTTATTTTTGAGTCAGTCTCAAGAGACCACTGTTGTTATTCAAACCCTGCACACCATGTCTGCCATGTCCACAATCAAATTATTCAAATCAAACTCATAGACAGACTCACCTGAGCAGTACATGCATAAAAAAGTAGCAACATTTGTTACAAAAATCCATCTTTAAATAACTGAATACTTGACTTTTTTGGTTTGTTTTAATATTGCTTTGAAGTCAGAAACTCCAAATCAAATTTCATGACTGAAATGTGAACTGAATTGAAAAGCCTTCAGATAAAAAAACAAAAACAAATCCATAACATTTAATTAATCAATTTAAAAAAAGCTTATAAGGAATAACAAAGTAAACAACAACCAGAGCCATGTCGTTTTTAAGCTGGGAGCATGGCTTATCCTGGGGTCCTGGCAGGCTTTGGCATTGTTATCAGGCTTCAGGTTCGTGGGGTTTCCCTCAAAATGGACCGGCACACACTCGTTGTCCAACACTTCACAGGCCAGGATCAGGTGTTTGGTGTCCTTTTGGACACTTTTGATACCACAGGTGTCCTTAACACTTCTCACTGTGACAAAGGTGAAAGGCTGCTGGCTGATGCACAGGTTATCCTTGTACGTCTTTCCTCCATTCTTTGAGCAGACGGCCTTCACCCTCTTCAGTTCCTTTGGATCAAGGAAGGACTGTGTGGGTCTGCTACAGTCCCCGATATTCTTAATGTAACTAAACCACTCATTTTGATCAAGGGTCGTAGGAGTTCCATTGCGAACGTGGCGATCCATGAAGGTTTTGAAGCCTTTTTTCCAAGTGGAGAGCTGGCAGGGAGCATCGCTTATGGCAACAGTTTGATGTCCCAGAAAAAGACAGACGGCAAGCGAGAGGTAAGTCCTGGGAGCAGCCATTACCCAGCGGTCCTGCAGAGAGCGAGAAGAGTTATCAAGCAGCTATAAAGAAGTCGTGAACAAACACGTTACAGCTTTTCGCTGAACAGTACATAAAAAGCAGCTGAATTAGCGACAGAGCCACAGCTGACTGTCTGTGCAGTTTTTAAAACATGAAAACGGGAGCAGAAGTAGAAAACCGCTGCTTATTTGAGACAACTTCCTACCTTTGGCAGCTGCTGGTTCTTCTGTGAGATATAGAAGTGAAAGAGCTCCAGATGTGAGACGACTGCGCTGTCTTTCAGTTCTCTGTGCCGTAGGAGTAGGAGTGGCCAGAACTTGTGCATTACATAAGGCCGACCACAGAGCAGTGATTGTGGAGAGGAAGGTGATCCAGTGACTGCTATAAATACTAAAGGTCCAGTGAGCTATTTTGGCTACTCACTGTCTGAGTCTGCTGCATTGAAGGGCTGCTTTTTGTAACACGTTAATTTAATTATGCAGATTATTATCATGTTTCAACCGATACATCACTGTCTCTGTTTTGATAGCCTAGCCTATGTTCCTGCAGACGTGACCTTTCAATTATAAATCAGCTGACATCATAGTCAGCGTAAATTATAGTTAAGATTGAAACACAGGAATACTTAAAATTGCTTGAGATGTCATCAAAAGTCAGAATATGTTACAAATGAAGAAATCATATCTCATATACAGTGGCTTGCAAAAAGTATTCTGCCCCCTTGAACGTTTCCTCATTTTGTCACATTACAGCCACAAACATGAATAAATTTGATTGTAATTCCACGTGAAAGATCAATACAAAGTGGTGTACACGTGAGAAGTGGAACGAAAATCATACATGATTCCAAACATTTTTTACAAATAAATAACTGGAAAGTGGGGTGTGCGTAATTATTCAGCCCCCTCAGTCAATACTTTGTAGAACCACCTTTGCTTCAACCACATCTGCCAGTCTTTTGGGGTATGTCTCTACCAGCTTTACACATCTAGAGACTGAAATCCTTGCCCATTCTTCTTTGCAAAACAGCTCCAGCTGAATAATTACGCACACCCCACTTTTCAGTTATTTATTTGTAAAAAAATGTTTTGGAATCATGTATGTTTTTCGTTCCACTTCTCACATGTACAACACTTTGTGTTGGTCTTTCACGTGGAATTCCATTAAAATTGATTCATGTTTGTGGCTGTAATGTGACAAAATTTGGAAAAGTTCAAGGGGGCCGAATACTTTTGCAAGCCACTGTATATGTGATTGAAATAAATCATTTATATTTTTATATTAAATCCATGAAATTTAACATCAAATAAAGAAAAGGGGTTAATGAGATCAGAAGATGTTTGAATGGCTTCGCTTTCGTAAGTGAAGTGTAACCAAACTTCCTCATTGTCTTTTCTCGCTTTCATCTGAGTTGTGATCTAATCTTCAGGCCTCCAGAGCACAAAACAACTGTGACATTAAACACACGTTTATGTTCATTCAAATCTGATTAATACACATAAAGCTAAGAAGGTCTTTTCAGCTGATTTTGCTGTGGTTCCACAAAGAGAGCAGGCCATAGTGAAAACATGGGGACCATAATCTCCTCTAATTTACTGGTACTACCAGTATCAGTACTGGTATCAGTCATGACTCTTAAACAAATCATAGGTGTCATATGTTGTCACTGCAGTCTTCAGGAATGATCTATGTCATGTGCAGCTGGTCACGTGTACGGTATGCTTTCATAATAAAGCTCCGTTGGATTGCACCCTCATCATGATCTCGTCAGCACGTTTGAGTTTAACACACAAGGCCCAGGAAGCAGGTTTGTGTCTCCAGCAGGAATCAACCCAGTGTCCTTCTGCTTACTAAGCAACCATGTTAACCACTACAATCCAGAGACACCTCCAGCTTTAAGTGTTTTACTGGTGTAGTATTTTGCATCATGAACACACACGTTACTCTTTTTGCTGATATGTTACTTCATTTAAGAAAAATGCCTAAATAAGTTTGTTACATTTCGGTATCAAATATCAAAAGTGCCTCTTCAGTCTTTTTATTTTTTCTCTGCAGATGTGAAAGCACCCTCCACCTCAAGTAGGAAAGGCAGAGGAAACAAAATTAGACAGCCTTGCCTCGCAGCTGTCAGGTTGTATGACATGAATATGACACGTGGCTCTGCTGCATCATGAACAGTTTTGTCCTGGCCCACTGCTCCATCTCATGATTTCAGATAAGACACACAATGGCCATGATATTTTGGGTTAGGAATTCACTTTTTAAGGTTAGGGTTAAGGTGAATGAATAGGGAAAACTTTATGTCAAGCAGCATCCTCAAACTTCCACAGCTCTCAACACTTCTTACTTGATCACATGCAATCATGCAAAACCACTTTGTGAGCCAGATATTAACACGCGGTCATATGTAATCAAGAATCGGCAAGTTTGACATTCAGGTGTTTTAATGTGGTGTCCATGTTGACAAGTTAGCTGAAAACAAACACATAAAGAGGACGTATAGCACCCAAACCCTCGATGGAATAACTAAATGCACATAAATAAAACTGATTTACAACAAAATCTGCTGATTTCAGTTCAGAGCCAGAAATGTTCCGATATCGTGTATTTTATACAAATAAAACCTGCTTCAACTCTCGTGTGCATTGTTATCAAATTTTCTTCAATTCTTAGGTTTTAGTGAAAAATAAAATAATTTTAATTAGGATTATTAATGTGCCAAGTGACGTGTGCTTACAGTTCAAAGAACAAAGTGAACAGATAAAATACCGCCCCACTGTGATAAAAACAACAGAATGTTTATCCCCCAAAGTATTTACATGAGTCGGTCATATATTCCAGCCATGCATGAGCCATACCTGAAAAAAACCCCAGCAAAACTGCATATTTACACCAACTGCTCCCTGTGCAAACTGAGGAAATGTCATACGCCAGACAGAAATGGTCCGGGCAGCAGGTGGCTTCTCCTGTGTCCAAGTCCCTTCGCTTTTTTCATAAGCTGCTCCTTCTTCTTTTAGCGTTTTGTAAATGATAAAGTAAAAACATGTTGCTTCCTCTCCCCTGAGGAGATGTGGATCAGCAATAAACTCACTGATGAGAGGGACAGTGTTTGATGTTGCTGTGAGCTAGGGCACACTCTGAGGTGACAGCAAGGACTCTTCTTTATTTTCTGCTTCTGAAGTCGAGTTCATAGCCATGTCTTGTTTTTCCTCTTTTTCCTTCTCTGAATCCTTTGTCCTGAAACGTCAAAGCGAAGAGTTATCCCCACCAATTAATCGCACATACTTCAAAACTTCTCAGACAGTTTTTTTTTTTTTAAATGTCAGTGTAGTTTATCCAGAAGAGGTCGCTCCTTGTCCAAAAATACAGCTCAGCCCCGGTAAGGCTCCATTATATGATTAAAAAACAAAAAAAGAAAACTAAAAATGATCAAACACGGGTGTTTTAGGAACCTATGAGGGCAGGGGATAAATTAGTAGAGTCAAGAGAAAATAAACTAGCAGAGGGGGACATGTAACAAAGGATGCCCACTGGATTTACTGTGTCACTGTCATGTTTCAGTACAGCAAGAGTACATTTTTTTCATCACATATTTTGGATATACTAATGACATTTTGCTTTAAATGTATATAAATATCCTTCTATCCTTATCCATTTTTTCCACTTGAGTTCAGGGTCACAGGAAGGAGCTGGAGCCTATTGCAGCTGTCATAGGGAAAGAGGTGGAGTAAACAAGCCCCCATTCATATAAATGTCCTGGCAGTTCATTCAGATGTCGTAACAGAAGCTTTAAGAATCTGTGGATATATATCCTGTCTTTCAGGTTGGTCATGTCATATCAACTGCCATGTAATACTATAAAACGCATTCATAGAGTTGAAAAGTTATGGTATAAAAATGTATTGTCTTTTTTTTTTCATTTCCTTCCAGCTTTACTCTGTTTGGGAAACATTAAACATGTGATCTAATGCAATCCAACACAGAAGCTGTGTCAGGTTACTGAAGCAGGTTGCTGGGGCTGACAAAATACTATTAACACCTTTCAGTAAAATGCATTTCAGTTCAGTTCAGGTTTATTTATAAAGTATCAGATCACAACAGTAGTTGCCTCATGGCGATTTATATCGTAAGGTAAGGAGCCTACCATAATGCAGAGAAAAATCTGGTCCAGCCTAGAAAAACATGCACAGTCGGCCCCCTTATAGCTTCTGTGCAGAAATGTCAGTGCATTTAGAAGAAATCAGAGGTTGTGTCCCCAGAAAGCCTTGATGTGCCATTCAGACTCTAGTGGATCCTTGTGTTCTCACGTTGTTACACTGGTTTAAAACACAAGAGTATTTAAAAATGGAAAGCTATCAGCTATTCGCAAGAGCAGCGAATGATGAAAAGTTTCCTGTTGCCACTTTAAATCAACTAAACTTTAGCCAGTAGAGACAGATATTATTATTCCTTCCCATGTAAATTTACAGTTTAAGAGACAGTCCAACACAGTCACGTATGTATCCAGTGAGCACTGAGTACATTAGAAGACAGAGGACAGAACTCTAACACCTAAAACTTTAGGATTAAGGACTACTCTTCTTACTAATGACAGATGTTTAAGAAATTCTAACTGTACTCTGGAGGCTTTCTTGGAAGTTAAAATGTCTCACAGTCTTTAGTAGGTACTCTAAGAATGTCTAACTCATGAGGATAAGTTATTGTGAATAGGTGGTTAAAAAAGAATAAACTACGTCTGAGAGGTTGAAATTAAAGTTTTGAGGTCAGGGGTCATAATTTTGAACAGTGACCTTGGCATGGGAGCAGGCCGGTTATTGTGCAGGACATCCCAGCTAGAGGTAGAGCTGTCACAAGATCAAAAGATGGAATCACATGACAGGAACAGAAGAACAAAACAGAGAGTTAACATTTCAAAGAGGCTGTATGCAAGTGTTTTCTTCCCACTGTGCTCTCGTTAGTCTGAGGGACCGGAGATGAGATTTTAATGTAAAGTTTAAAGCAGATTAACAAAATGAAAGCTGATGGTTTCCCAAACTCCTCGAGGGATCTAATAATCCATTTTGAGAAGCGCTGAAGAAAGCAGTGAAGATGTTAGCTCTTTCCCCCATGAAGACAACATTTGACGACTTCCGCTGTACCATCGTTGATGAGGTTTGACACCTGAGTGCATATTATTTATATACACCCCCCCCCCCCCCCCCCCCCCACCACCACCACCACCACCACCACCACCGCCGACACAAACACCCAGTCATCCTGGAGGAAAGCCCTCAAATGTGACAGAAACTGTTCAGCACAAAAAAGAGAGACAGTGTTTACACATAGTAGGCATCCAAGGGGAAAAGAGTTAAATCGCTCAGGCATGGGAAGAGCTCATACTTTCATTAATCAGTGGTAATCATGAGAGAAGGCAGCGAATTATGAAATAGGCATGTTATTGCAGCAGAGGTCAAAGGATCGGATTATTCCCAGCACTGATCTTAGTGCTAATTTTATCTTTTCATTTCTTTCTTTACATTTCTATTACAGCCCAACCAACACTGGTAATGGTAAAAATGATCATATTTAAGTTAAAAACCATCTGATATTGTAACTAAATCAAAATATATCCACAGTTTTGTCCATGCCAGTGTATTCGTTGGACTCTAATTTATGTCTGCTTGTCAGCATACTGTAATTAATGATTTATATGTAGATTACTATGAGATCACCATTGTTTTCATTCACAGGGATCGAAAACAGAATGAATATGTCTATAAGCCGATCCAAGATCTGCGCTGAGGACGCCCGACACAGTCAGTGCTATCCAAAAGCTCTGTCAGTATTCAGGTCAGGTAAAGCACCTGTTTACCACGACTGCTTCAAATTGGAGGAGTTTAAAAAATCTGCCAAGAGAAAGGAGTTGGAGTGAGGCGATCCCCCCCAAAGTTTCTACAGGTAAACAGTAAAGTGAAACCAAAAAGAAAAACAGAAAGACCACAATGTGCTTTTGAAAGAGTGGAAAGAAAAAACAGCAACGAGACTATGGAAATCACGAAGCAATGCAGTAAAAACCTTTTACCGTATTGTCTTCACGATGAAGCGAACGATAACCGCCAGGCCTACACAGCCACACATCACTCCTATCACTATGGCTGTTACTTCTCCTGCAGGGATGACCACAGAGACAAACAGGAAAGCAATAAAAAGTGAACAGAAATACAGAAATAAAGCAATTCAGCGAATTAAAAAAGCAATTCTACAAAAAGTGACAGCAAAGATATGCATGGAAATAACTGCTAGTCTTACCAGACGAGAGCTCCTTCCCCGATTCTACAAAATACAGAATAAATAATCATTTTGTTATTTTTCGTCTCACACGGAGCAACCAATCGGTTTATCTTGACAGTATCTGCTGTTCAACTCGTAGTGTTGTGAAATGTTATGTCCACTCAGTCTTGCTGCCTTTTCAAGAGTGCTGATATCACAGGCTTTCCAGTTCAGCCACTCATTACAATGAGCATTTTACACAAATTCTTTCTCCTTTGTTTTTGTCTGCCACTCTGTCTCTCTCTTTCACTTCTCTCTCTGTCTCTTTTTCCTCTTCCCTCTTCTCTTGCGATTACAATGGAGACAGTGTTCAGTTTCTAAAAAATCCTTTTCTCCAATAAGCTTGCAAAGAAACACTTTTTCCTTTTCCATCACTTCCCCTTATTCTCTCTCTTTTTCTCTTTAATCATGCCATCCTAAGGTTATTGTCTCTCAAACAAAATCACCGGCAATCATTAGTATTCCCACATTTCTCCTCACTTTTCACGCTTTAAATACATTGTACTAATTGCTTGCTTTGCTCTACATGGTCACCCACTGACTTTATTGTACTCATTGTTCTTTGTATCACGAGCAGCAGATTGGCATTACAATCACTCAGTGTAGAAGGGCTAAAGTGTGGTAACACTTCAAAGCAGACTGGCTGCGACCTGTCCCAAATCTGCATTTCTTCAGTCTGAAAGGCTAAAAAGAATATTCTGCTAATATTCTAACCAAGTACCATTTTTCTAAGTGCTCATATGCAAATATGTGACTTCCTGTGCACCACAGCAACATGAAAGAGAGAATTTCATGTCTCTTTTAATTATCTGGTTGTAGTTACTCTGTCTGACCTGCAGAAAAGGAGGTGAAGATGACTCTGTGGTTGAGTGGCTGTGTTGCACGGTAGTTGTCCTGCAGCAGCATCCTGTCTGGTTCTTCAGCTTTACTGGAGTAAAGGATTTTCTCCAACTTCAGCAGCTGGAGTGGAGAGATAAAAAGGAGAAGAAGAGCAGTTACACTGAGTTCTAGACTGCACGCGGAAAGCAAGTTTATATCCTTCTGGTCAAGCTGTCAGTTATAGTGTAGTGCTGAAAGTTAAGTCAAAGTCACAAAAACATTCCAAGTTTACACTTTCTGTTACAAATAAAGAAAATATAACACTGCTGGAGTAGGACAGGATTTTCTGGACCATATGCAGGCAGCTCCTCGGCCAGTATTTAGTGCTGATATGTCTGCCTGGGACATGCTGGGTTGATGTTCTCATCAGAGGCAGATACAACCAATGAGCATTGCACAGCTGCAGGATGCACTCATCACATCCACAGGAAGCCATAACATGTCTAAACAGGTAAATATGTTGTTGGTAAGATAATGTTTTGTTATCTTAAAGGGATAATAAGTTCTGTGAGATATGTTTTTACATATATTTATCATGATAAAAAAAAATAAATAAATAATGGATTGGATTTTATATAGTGCTTTTCAAGGCACCCAAAGCGCTTTACAATGCCACTATTCATTCACACACTGGTGGAGGCAAGCTACAGTTGTAGCCACAGCTGCTCTGGGGCAGACTGACAGAAGCGAGGCTGCCATATCGCGCCATCGGCCCCTCTGGCCAACACCAGTAGGCGGTAGGGTAAAGTGTCTTGCCCAAGGACACAACGACCAGGACAGAGAGCCCAGGGATCGAACCGGTGACCTTCCGGTTACAGATACGCTTCCCAACCCCCTGAGCCACGGTCGCCTCATGAAAAAATAATACATTTCACTTTGATTTTAAAGTAAAAATAGGATTAATGTTGTACTCAATATGCTCAATCGACCTGTTTCATATTAGTGAGGAAAAACATAACTAGCTGAGCAAAAAATGAGGCATGTTTGTTCTCTTTTTGCACTGTTTAGAGATTAGAGATTTTAGATGTGCAGACCTGGGCTACTGAGATTTGAACCCTTTTATGGAAAAGGGTCCAGATAACACTCTGGTGGCACGGCGGTGTTGTCAGGGAGCCGTTGTATCGATAGTATCGCCCAAGATCCTCAGGAAGCAAAGACTGCACGTCAAAGGCTGGGATGAACGCTTTCTGGTCTGATTATGGATGAAAGGAGAAGAAGAAATGTGTAAATACCCTTTGCAGCTTTTGCTCCTAAAATGTGGAATGAGCTATAGCTGGAGGCCAGGCAGGCTCCATCTCTCGCTGTTTTTAAAAACACACCTTTTCTCCTTGGCTTTGACCCAGTGTGAGTTTCTCTCTTAAACTTTTACCCTTTGTATGCACCTGTACTATTTCTAATGTTCTTCAGCTCCTATGTATTCACTTATAGCTGATTTATTGTTTTATTTTTGTTCTCGTATTTTTTGTAAAGCCCTTTGGTTAGCTGTTTTCTTGTTTTAAAGTGCTTTAGGAATAAAGTGGAAGTGGAAGAAGACTTACCTGCGTGCCTGATGCGACTCAGATAGTTGAGGATGTTGTTAAACGCCGGGTTTGTCTCCTCACCTGTCTGGGAAAAGTCGGGCTTAAATGATCACTAAAATGCTCAAAAATATTCCAGCTAATGAGTGTAAGATTTACACCTTTTACTTTTTTATGATTATATGGATAGCTGCTGTGTGACAAAATTGTTTCATTACCACAATGAGAATTCCTAAAACAGCCAAACCGTCTTTCTGGGTCATCGCTGCAGACATGTTTGGGTAGAGCTCAGAGTTGTAGTGCACCACATGGAGCTGGAGGGAGTAGGAGGACACGCAGTATTTTTAAAAATTCACTCTGACAAGGAAGAAGGGGGCAAAGAGAGGCTTGGGTTTAAAACTGACAGACAGAAAAAGCTGGATGCAAACTCAGTCCTGAAAAGCACTGAAATGTCTCATTATGCTGTAAAAGCCCAAATGCCAAGTTCATTTTTAAAAAATGATAATTGTCCTTTTCTTAAAGGTGTATCTATATTCAGCTCACCTTCATCCTTACTCCACTCTTTTACCTTCTTTCTTCTACCTTGTTCACTCTTTCCAAATTTTATTCGGTCACCTACTCGTGTCGTTCCCTCTTTTAAATTCTGTATTTTTTTTTAAATTAACATTAAATCAACACAAATGTTTCTTGGATGTCATTTCCCCCCTTAGCTTCTCGTCAGTGGGCTGTTTCATTATCACAGTAAACCAAAATTAAATCAACAAAAAAGTGACACAAAGATTTAAATATAAAATATAAGAAGATCTTTAAATATACCGATGCAATTCCAAAAATAAATAATTGTATTTGTTAAAATAACATTTATCTTTATAGGAGGGTATATTATATATTTGTTATTAATATGTTATATTTAAACAAATATTTATATAATCTCAATCATCACTAAAAAATGAAAAACACAATCAAAAATAGTTTATCAGAGAATATAAAAAGTCTCTCATTTAATTGTGTCAATTTTTAGTTAAATGCTTACTGCATTTACTGCATGTGCCAAAGATAAATAGATACATTTTTAAAAAGAGAGTTGGGTTTTTTTCACTTTTGATAGAAAAATAACTGAATTGACTGCTAATTCTCAAAGTGTTTTTCTATCAATCTTTGTCTGTCTTTTTGACTATTACTTAATTAAAAAGTAATAGTTGTAGCACAGCCGTTTTACATAGTTTTATGCACGCGAGAGGAAGCGATGAATTTCTTTGTGACTATTTCCATCTGCAAATTCACACATTTACTGCTGTAATTGTTGATACATATTGTGTGTAGTCACATATTTGTAACCAAGAAATCTGCCTGCCGTCATGCTGCCACAGAATTTGGTGTGACATGCACATTGCTTAATTGTGTATGTCACACATGTAATGGCAGATTCCAAGAAAACCTTTTTACACAAGTGTGTCTTACATACATGTTAAATCAGCTGAAAAAAACTTTTATATTTATAAAAATATTTGTCTTTATATTTATAAATGAATGAATAAACATCTTTATACTGGTCCTTGTTGTTTATTTATTCATTTATTTATTATTATTAATTTTTATATTACAAATCTGTTTAGTCCATGCTATGTTAAGTGACGCATCATGTATTGTGGGTGAGTTTCATATTTACTTTAACTGTATGTGTGTGGTTACTGGTAGTTAACAGTCAGATGTGTTTAAATGTACCTCTGCATCTGCACTCAGTCCGTTAATGGTGTGTTCACTGCCTCCGGGACTTGGGCCGTCATTGCCCCAGTGGAGGTGCATTTGTATGGCTGTAAAGAACCACGGCAGCCCCCCGAGTCCCATCCATTCTGGCAGTTCAATCACCACTGATGGAGAAATAAACAACACTGGTGACTTGTTTCTAGGAAAGTGTATAATGAGAATCTACAATTTTAAAAGTGGATATAAAAATGGAAAGTTGCAAGTCATCTCTTATTAATCTCCTAAAGTAATTAATGAGCTATAAAAGTTTGCTGACCACATCTGACTCCAGTATAAACAGGCAGACCGTAAAACTGGAACGGGAAATGAGCTGGCTGCCAAAGTTACCTGTGTGTCCGTTATTGTACATAGTGAAGGGTTGGTTGCCGTGCTGGCTGTAGCCCAGCGGAGTCACAGGGATCAAACTGGGGTCGTATTTAGCCTGCGTGGTCATCACATCAACTGGAGACTGTGAGGTACCACCACAATCCGGGAAATACTCTGACCACTCACTCTGGCCGACTAAGCCTTTGACAGAGGAAAGACCGTTACACTGATGTCATTCAATCACACAGCTCACTGGCTCAGTGAAAAGCTTCTATTGATGTATCTCTAATTATGCAGAACAATTATTCCTCTATGTGCTCTTTAGGTTCACAGGCTCGTGGCAAAAACATGCACACATCCAAACATGCAGGGAAATGGATCTAAGCAATGAATCAAAGAAATCAGCACCGCATTAATTTTTATTAACCAGAGCAGTGGATCAACTGCTTAATCAACGTTGGTTGTCACCTGAGGGGATATATTCTAACCCAACTTTGAATGTCTGGTAATATTTATTTGTCCTAATATATTTATTTGTCACTCGTTTAACATTACGTAGTTGTTTAATTAACACAAATAATAGTAGCGCAGTGTCTTTTTTCATATTTTGCATGACCACATTAACCATGTTGGGCTCTTACTTGTCAGACTCCTCATAAATCAGTGTGGGCATGATCGCATATTGAATGAGGAATGAGTGAGGAGTTGGAAAGACTTGTTTTTAGTTTTTTGGACTCTTAGACCTTTGCTTTGTGTGTGTTTCTTAGTGTTAGTGTTGGTTCTTGTAGCATAAATAATGTTATTCTAGTGATGCTGGTGCCTCGTAAGGCTCAAATTGATCAAAACATATTAATACAAAGGTTACTGAGGGGCTACTCTGTTTATTACTTAGTAGATTTAAAATATCAACATTAAAAAACACAAAAGCAGTAATATGTGTTTTCTGATTACTAATGATATGTGTTGATGATATTTGCTACTAAACAGCTAGTTAATGCAGATATCTGTGGTCAAAGAGACACAAAACATAAATAAACAAATAAACCATGTACAATAGATGTGCAATGATAGATAAGATTATAAAATTACTTCTAATTTAACAAAGTGCATTATGATTGTTGATGAGAGTCCATTTTTTCATAAAATACAGTGCTTTTTAAAAAACATAAATACTATATTTGTACTATGAGTAAATTCCTACAGCTATGTAAAAAAACCCATTAAAATTGCTTCTTTTTTTTTTATAAAATGTGATGCTTAATTTTGGATGGTTAACGCAGATGATGGTAAATTCTGGAAAAACCATTGTTGTGGCACTGATAATTACTGACTTGATTATTGAATGACAGTGTCAGTATTTTATATAATTATAACCTGATGAGCATGAAAAACAAAGTATATAATAACCTGTACAAGATTCAGATATTTTTGCTGGCTTCCATAGGAAATTACTATGAAATGTTGGTCCCCTGCTCACATAATATCTAATATGTAATATCTGTTAATGTATAAAAGATTAAAGAGTATTAAGATTAATTATTTTTAAAGAATTTAATGGAAAGATGGACAGAGATACGCTGAGAAAGAAACTGAGGGAGAGGAGGGTAGTTGAGGCCTGGGTTCACTGAATTAAAAAGAGACTGGTCTATTCTATTGCACGATAAAAGAAACTTAGAAAAGAGGAAAGAGAAAGAGCGACATGTGAGTCAAAGAACCTGAATTTCAATTGCAAAGCGAGGAATGCTTTAGAAAACAGGCACACCACTGACACCTTTTACACACAAAAATGCAAGGTCTGTCATGTTATTTGCAGCTGTAGGTTCACTGATTCTGTGTTTAAAAGCACATTATACCTCTGCAAAACCAACACTTCCTCTGCATAGACACAGTAAATTCAGAAGGCTTTGTTTACACTCAAACACACAGAAATTGAGGAATTGAGGAGGGGACTTGACATTAATTATGTAAACGCATACCACATGTCCACTCCCACTGCTTTCTCCATGTCTCCATGTAACCCCCACCTTGCCCTCTCTAATCTGCCAAATGCCCACTGCCCCTCACTAGCTACTCTTCACAGCAAAGAACTTCAAAGTCTTGCAGCCCCCTAACTGGTTGTCATGGAGGTCTCCATGGTGACTGGAGGCGAAAATTATGACCCCCATGCACCCACCCTACCTCTCAAAGCATGCTACAACCGGCCTGAATGCAGCTAAAAACAAAGACACATTGAGAGGGTGATGAGGAGATCACCGACTTTCCCTTAATTGTCTCTAAACTCCTGTGAAGACAAATCTCTGACATCAAGTGATTCTCCACTTCACAACCTTGTGCTTAATAAAAACTGATTTTCTGCATTAGTAAACACACCGTATGTACTGCAACACAATCTTACAGTCGTCTGCCTCTATATCCAGTATAATAAGACCTAGACACACATGTATATACACTATCTGCCTCCTGGTACAGACTCTAAAGTTTGCTGTGTATTCTGCATGTACTGTATATCAGTGCTGCTCTCCTGAATACATGCAAAGGGTGCTAATCTGTGCACCCCATTCATTCCCACAATGTCTTTGTCTGCAGCATAGGCAGCCAGTGTGCCTCAACAACACAATAAACACATAGGATATTGTGCGCTGCAACAATACACTGTGCGATTTGCTTTGCTTTAGCTTCATTCCGTCCCATCTCCCTTGCTCTGTCCAACACACTCATCTTCGTGCACCTGCCTCTCTCCCAGTCAGCCTCTCTCTCAGGCTTTTTCTAGCTTTCTTCCTTTCAACCGGCCTCCACCCACCCCTTCATCATCTCTGTGTGGCTGCTGCCCTCATGCCAGTTTGCTGAACTGTAACTAATACAGAGAAGGGGAAAAACAGAGGGAGAAAGGGTGGAAGATATGGGAGGGGAAGACCTAAATCCTACCCCAGTTACAGAAGCTTTTACCAGAATTTTAACATTTTAGAGATCCAGATTTAACATGTGCAGCCAAGCAGGTGAAAACCCTGCTTAGTTGTTTCATGCAAAACTTGTGCAAGTCTTTGACGTTATCAGATTAGATTGCGTAATGGATTACACATTAAACTGTACGAAATGTCTCTATTTGTTTTCAGGTCATTACAAAATTGACTTCAGGACTTTGCTCCTTATGTTTAAAGTGCTAAAAAAACAACAAAAAACAAACAAAAAACAATTGCCCCAGATATCTAACATACTCTAACCATAAATCTAGACAATGTTGTGCTAACTATCACTCAATAAAATAATCTGTTTTTTAATGAGCTACATTGGGAACTTGAACTTACCAGAGTAAGTCCAGGTGATTTCCTCTGAAAAAAAAACAAAAACAAACAAAAGAGAAAAAATTCCTGAAATTTCTGTTTTGGTTAAACCAAATTTAAAAATTCACTTTGAAAAAAGAAAAGGCAAAGGATAAAAGATAGATCAGGAAATTACTACTTTTCTTCTACTAAGGCTCAAACTGGAAAACCCAAACCATCAAATACCAGAATCAAAGCCAAAAATCTCACATGATGCCCGTTATTATGTTAATTTTCACCTTACCAGCAGCAAGGGCAGGCATCCACTGGAAAAACAGAAGTATTAGCAGCATAAAAAGACCCAAAGTGTCCATGTTATCCCGCTTTGCCCATACACAGTGAATAAGAGCAGACTGAGAGATGAGGAACGAGCAAGAGAGAGAGTGAGAAAGAGAGGAGAGAAAGTGACGGGCTCCAGCAATCCCACCTGCCACAGCTCTGTTTAACAGCCAGAGTGTTGATGTCACATGCTGAATTCACTCAGGCACACAGTGCACTGGTCTCAGCAAGAGAGAGATGAACAGAAAGTATGAAAGAAGACAAAACGAGAAAATCAGGGGCGAGACAAGGCCCGGTTTAGGGATCAGTTAGTGAGAATTCATTCAGAGTTGGAGGCGGAAAAAGACAAAAAGACAGGATGGAGGAAATTGGGTTAAAAATAAAAGAATGAAAGACCTAACTGATTAGGGAAGAGGAGAAATGGAAATATGTGAAGGAAAAAAAGATGTCTGCTGTTTTAAACATAAGTTTTTTTGGTAGGAAGAACTTCTGTGAGTTGAATTTGAGTCATTTAACCACACCTTCTGCATGCACGCTTGTGTATGAACTAGTATTTTATTCTACGTCACATACAGAGGCAATTTAGAATCAACAGTTAGCTGAACACGCAGGTCTGTGGAGTTCCTTGTTGATGCAGAAGAACTTCCTCTGGTGTCATTAGGCAAGATGAAAACTCTTTGAACAGCTGATTTGAACATGTAAAATTCACCAGAGGCCTGATAATCACGTTTCTACTTAGCACATCTAATCAAACATTAAACTGATCTTGCTACTGAAACTTGTAAAGATTCTGATGCATTTAGTTACTGAACTTTAATCAATAGTGTCAATAATACCAATATTTCCTTTCTATGATGAAACTTTTATTTATCTGTTATAGCGTGACTCTCTTTTGCAAAAATACCCTGCCTAATGCAGGACAATCAACAGTGTTTCCACAGACACAAATACACACTGTGAAAATACAGATGAAAAATATACAAATTGTACGAGATAAAGTCCAAAAATGACCAAAAAGAATAAGATTCAAAGCCCAAAATATCAAAGTAAGACCTAATTGTAAACTACCACCACCCCCAGATGTACTAGGATAAAAACAAGAAACCACAAATATTTTAGAAATCTGTCAAAAACGTGTTTAACAAAACTTTTTTTCCCCATGCTAAATTTCATGGCATTACAGGGTTAGTGATGTTGTGATGATCTATAGGAGGCAAAATGACAAGAGCTATGCCATTGTTCACAAACTTTATGATCCCACATCAGCTGTAAAACCACATTGTATGAAATGAATGATGTTGAGCTGCTTGGGCAAGAATATAGATGACAAGAAAAAATTAAAAAGAAGAAGAAAGGAGAAAAAGGAGGTCATACAGGCAAAGAATAAAGGTGTTTAGTACAGTCAGAAGATGTGGATGAGTGAAAAACAGAAAGCTGAGAAGACAAACAAGCGCTGGTTCTCATACTAGTATTGCTAGTCAACCTTCTTCTATGTTTCGTTTATCAAAAACCCCCAAAAATGTCAATAAAAGTGCAGTTCTGATTTTATTGCATCACCCCTCCATCTTCTCCCATCCTACGACTCTGCCTCTCCACCCTCGCACTCCGCACTCGTTCTTTTATCCTCTTCCCTCCTTTCCTCTTTGACTCCGGTCAAGCGTTGTCGTCCACTTTTGCTTTTTCCTCAGCTGTGACTGTGTGTGTCAGAAGCCTGCAGGTGTGATCAATTTTCTTGTCTTTGTGACTTTGTTCACATGTGACTGCATGCATGACTGTGTGGTATGTATGTGCATGTCATATATGAGGTTTAACCACAGTCAAATACTTGACTGGAGGTCACCCTCTAAAGGCTCTGCAGTTTATTAACAATATGGTGTCAGATTTATGCGTTTTATTGTTTTCTATTAATTTCTTCTTGATTGACTTGAATAGCAACAGTAGCACAGTGTTTCTCTGAGCATGAAAAAACATGAAGTTCGATGATTTCTTCATAGAAGAATGCCTATCACAAACTGAATCAACAACAAATCCATTACAAAACTAAATTACAAACAACGAAAAAACTGGTTCTTTCACCTGCTGCAGCAAAATTATGGGAAAATTACAGATTTTTTTTGGTTTGCAAGGCCTCTCTTTGAATGCAATCTACTCTCAACACTGTCAGTTCTTTGGAACTGATACTCTGACTTTTGTTATGAAATAATAATAATAATGCCCTTTTTTAAAATAACTTACTCGTGCTTCACTACAAACAATATTTGTTATTGAGGTGCAATTGATGCAACTCTGCTTTGTACTTTTATCAGTCACATCTTGGAGGTCATTCACAGTGCAGGTGACATTGGGGGCCATTGATTTTCAAATGTTCGTCCAATATATAACCGACAGCTGTTTCCTGTTCTTGGCAGACAGGAGTGGCCTCCACTGTGCTCTTCTGTTGCTGTAGCAGATCTGCTTCAAAGTCAGATGTGTTATGATTTGAGAGATGCGCTCCTGCACAACCACTCATGTTTGTAACGAGTGGTTGACTGACTTACTGTTGCTGTTCTGCTTAAAATCTTCTGGCCGTTCTTCTCTGACCTCTGACATCAACAAGATATTTTCACCCAGCTGCTGCTCGCTTGATATTTTCTCATTTCAGACCATTCCCAATGCCAGCAGGCCAGCAGTATTCGAAACAATTAGACCAGTAGCTGTGTCACTTTTATTCCCCTTTCTTCTTGATGCTTGGTTTGAACTTGATCACTCTACTGACCATGTCTACATGCCTGAATTTGAATTTCTGACCTGTGATTGGTTGATTAGGTATTTGCATTAATGAGTATAAAGTGGCTGCTGACTGTATGTGGTGTGACTGCAATGGACCATACAGTGGCTGCTGCTATGTTCATGGATTCTACATATTTTCTTTGTCTATTTTCTGATGCATATAGTTTCACGAGTATCATTTTTGCTTTTCTCCATTTAAGCAATTTTGTAAAATTTCAAGTACATTGTTCACATTTCATTTTTTGTGCCTAAAATGTTTTTACTCTACATTAGGGCTACATTTTTGCTGCACTCCATCCAAAGTCAGTAAGGTGCAGATAAAAGTAAAGAAAACTTTTGTTTATTGTTTCGTCATAAATGCCACAGCAACCCAGTATGTCAGTGGACACACTTTGAGTAGATTGGCTACTTTGAAAAAAAATGACCAGTAAAATTTCTTAAACCAGAAACAGATTCAATGTTACTGCAAAGAAAATATATGCATAAAAGAGTTATCTCTATGTCCCACATGAAAAGATAACCAAGCTAAAAGCATCCCAGTGCGATCTTTACTTTTAAAGATATTAAAGTTATACACATTTTGGAACTAAAAAAAAAAAGTTTCAAGGCTTGTCTGTGTTTCCATATCTGCCGATCTGGTTACAAGCCCCTAATAAACTTGAAGAGACCACTCAAGGCCCACATGACTGCTTTGTTATGGTCAATAAACTTAACCCCCGGAGGTCTCCTGGATCCATTTCCAAGCATTAACTTCAAGGTTAAGTAATTTATTTGTGGTTCTCTCATGGATTCTAATTTTAAATAGAAAAACATCTTTTAAAAACCAGAACACAAAATTCCCATTTCTCATCTGGGGTCTTTCTGACTTTACTGTGTTTCTTCATCACGTTGGTGTAAGTCTCACATCAGGAGTGTCACTGTCACCACATCTCATATCACAGTCTCATCTGTGCAAGTCAGTAAAACAGTCTAAACAAAGGATGTCAAACTCCTTTTACAATGAGGGCCACATACAGCCCACTTGGATCTTCAGTGGGGCAGATGAGTGAAACTACTCTTTCTGTCAGTGTAAACATCTTTAATTATACATTTAATCCCTGAGATCTTTTAGTATAAGATAAATAAGTGCAGTATCTACAGCAGGTCTTGGTTTATCTTCATGACAAATGTGTAAATGTATGAAATGTAAACTACTATCCTGTAGCTTTAAAAGAACAAGTTTTCGTTGATTGATGAACATTTTCTCTTTTTTATACTGACATTTTTATATTAGACAGTAAAAAACTGGACCTTTTCCTGTTTATCTTTTAGGTAACTATTTTGGTGTAGTATCTTTATCAGCAGGAAAAGCTGTCAAATTTATAGAAAAATACAAAATTTAATGCAACCCATCATATCAACCTAGACACCTCTAGTTTTTTCTAAGAGTAACATCATATTAGTCACTGCAATTTTAAAAAAATCATCCCTTTTTTGTTGTAAATCAGTCCTGATACTATGTGCATCAGAAAATAAACAAAGACAAAAATATACTATATACACAGAAACAATTACTGAATAGTATGACAAAGTCACACTACATATGTGTGTAGTTCATGCTTGCATGTAATAACAGTGTCATAACCTGCACGTGTGACACAAGACTGAGAATATGTGTTTGTAGCTGCTTCGACTGAACCTCTTCTGAGACCGCGTTTATATTTGCTTTCAACTGAAGAGCATATTCACTGCTACCACTGACAGCATTTAACGGCCTTGCTGTTTCATGCATATTTTAAAAACTTGAGAAGTGATTTGATTGAAAACACTAATGCAATGCTTCACAGCGTTGTTTCATAAGCGAGAGATCTGTATTTCTTTCTGGAAAATAACAATTTGATCAGTTGTGCCATTCAAATGAGAAACACATCACACAATGACTATCACCTTTAGCAGTGAAGTATGTGTAAAACCAATAGCAGTGTGTACAAATACTATGAGAAAGCCTGATGTGGGTTCTCACTGGTGTGAGATTGATGTGAGAATGGCCAGTGGCGTGTCTAGAAAATTTTTGTTGGGGGGGCCAGGTAGGGGCACAGATTTGGAGAAGGGTGGCAGATTTAATTGGCAGATAATGTTTAAAAAAAAAATTCTACCAACCCTTAACCATAATTCAATAATCCTATAAACCTAATAACCAAATGCACTTTTAACTCTTATTAGAATGAGATTTTAACCACTACGGTGCAAAGTTTTTAGATACTGCGTTGATAAAGTACAAGAGATACAATCAGTGCTTTGTCAGTGTTTACTCAGCATTCAAGGACAGCAATATTTGCATAGTATTTTTACTGACATATACTGCACATATGTTTTGGGCAAAAACATTTTTGAATATTAAAATACGAACATTTGTAGCAAACAATTGACAAATTAGCCAATTCCAATGTAAAACTTTCTCTGCCTGTTAAAAAAAGAAGATAATCTTCTCACAAACTGGTGTTTGATTTTGAAACAGGAAAAAAGTGGAGAAACAACTGAAAAGACTAATATTTGAATAAAACCTGAAAGCAAGTAAATACTTTCTATGCTGCCTTATGGTAAACTTTGGTAATATTGATAAAGAACAACACTGGCTGATGATGAAATACATTCAGCTGGCATGGTGACACTGCCAGTATAACCTGCAGGGCTGGACTGGGACAGAAAATCGGGCATTTTGACTACAGACCGACCCACCAGGTATTAAAGCCATAAAGCCTTTGAATGAAAACAAACCCTGTTGTGACAGTGATGTACAGTCTTTTTGGTATATGTATGATTTCTATACATTTTACATCAGATAAAAACTTTGGTTGTAAGATTTAGATAATTATTTAATAAAAGCTAGATATTTTAAATGAGAATAAGAAAGAAAAGTATTTCTTTGTGCCCCCTTTCCCTGTTAATGCCCTACCTGGCCCCCTGGCAAAACTTTGCTAGACCCGCCCCTGCACAGTTACCAGCTGTCAGCTACATAAAAAAGGATCCTGGTGGGTGGTCTTCACGTTTCCCTCTCACCAGATATCCAAACCGACATCATGACCAGCAGCTTTACAGCTGTGGCTCCAGCAAACATCAGCTGATACTAGAAATTAATATTAAATAAATTCTAACAACAGCCGATCAAGCTTAAACGTGCTGCTGTTGTTTAGCGCAACATCTGCTGGTTTCGTCTTTCTGGCGCAAAGTGGGCGATAAACAAACAAGAGAGAAAAGCCGATCAGCTGATCATCGATCAGTTTCATGATTGAAGTAGCAACAGGAGAGGCAGGATGAGAGAAGAGGCAGCTGTGCAGCGTAAAGACAGAATAAATCCAGCTTTGTGTCTTTTTCCATTCTAGCTGAAGTTCGGGACAAACTGCGTCTCTTCTCAGCTCAATACGAAACGTGTAATATTTTCTCTGATTGAGGGACCATTCCATTTTTTTATTTTTTATTTTTTATTTATTTATTTTTTTTTACTAAATGACATCAGAAACAGCAGTATGCGACATTACGTGATGGCAGAGCTTCAGTTCATCCTTTGTCATTTTTTTTTTTTTTTTTTTTTTTTTTTTTTAATAAATAGGACAGGGGGAATGAATGAGAGAGAGAGGGGGAGAGAAAGAAAGAAAACCCAAAGGGGAGAAGAGACGGTGAGAAGGGGGGGAAGAGAGAGAAAAAAAAAAAACTCCTGGGTCACCTGTATGGAGAAAAAACAAACAAACAAACAAACAAAAACAAACAGAGGAGACAGCAAACAACAAAGAGCAACATAATAATAGAGAAAACAAAGCACCATCACAATAAACTAGCTAGTCATAGATATCGGTATTTACTAAGTAATAAACGATATTGTGCAGCACGCAAGATAGACAGCGCACAGTGTGCTTTGAGGCAGCAGCCAAGAAAGCTTTAGTCCGCGTCTGTGAATACCCATGTGTGCATACCTGTGTGGATCAGCATGCTTGCATTCCAAAGGTTTCTCCATGTAATGATCTGCTAGGGAGTGTGGGGGGGCCACAGCCCCGTCCTCCAGGGTGTGAAGCGGGTATGGAGGAGATCAAAACTCCAGACATCCAGAGGCCCCCAGAACACAAGAGACCATGGAAGACCAACAGAGGGGCAGCCGCGCCACTGTCCCAGTAAGAGCTGAGGAGAGTCCCAGATGAGGGCTCGCCCAGCAGCCGCGGAGCAGAAGTCAGGGGGAGTTGCAGTGACGCGCCCGTGAGCTCCGCCGGCCCCCAGCTGCGCCTGAGTGACCGAGCCCTAGGCCGAGAGGCCGGGGGCACCCCACCTCCAAAGGGGCCCGAGCGAGCCCCAGGCCCCAGGCCCCGACAAGCGGCCGCCAAGGAGTGAGCCGGTGTGCACCCGGACACCCACCCCCAGACACAAAGAACCACCAACACACCGACACCTGAGGGAGTCCGCCACCGGCAGGGGAAGTGGTGGTGGGTGGAGATAGGCCTCCAAACCATTTTTTTAAGGAGCCGTTGGCAACTCTACTAACTAACCTTATGAATAAAATAAAGTTCACTATCAGTAACATCATAGCAACCGAACAGCTGTATAAAAACTCCGTCAAGCTGGCTAGAACGCAGTATGAGTTATTGCAACTGACAGTAAAAAGTCAGCACAACGAAAATAAACTCCACCTAAACTTAGTTTATATCTGACCCAGATAGACTGCAGGTCATGACTTCTTACCTGAAGTTCAGTTCACCTGACACTCGGACTGGTGGCTGCCTCGGGGCTCTCCTCCTGCCTCCCCTTCCCTCATCCACCTGCTGCCTCTGTGGAAGCCCCGCCATAGCCACCACCAAACAACGGAGTTATTTCTACACATCGACCTGCATCTGGCCAATCCACCACCTCTCATTGTTCATGCCGTTACAAAAAAAATAAAAAATAAGTCAAATAAGCCCGATGGCCAGTCCAGCTATGTTAACCTGCAACCAAATCTGCAGCTCCATACAGCAATGTTACGACTTAGATTATATCTTATAACGCATAACTCTTATGTTAGCTGCCCTCAGTAGCATACTGTCTGAAATATTCCACGGCTGCAATAATTCTTTAAGTGTTATTTTTTCCTTGGTATTCTAATTTCGCCGAAGTTTACTAAACTCAACAAACTTAATATTACTTACCGGGACATTTATTCTGTCCTCATTTTCTTTCACCGAAAAATTGTTTCCTGCAGTGCCGTCTTTCGTGCTTGGCTCTCCTACCTTTGCTAACGTGATGCACATAGCGCAGAAGCCGATGCTGCATTCACTTACACTCGGATATCTGAGCGTCACCGTGAAAACATAATCGGACATTTGATATTTGATTGAATTTTATTGTTTTGCCTTTGGGGTGGCACCTGGGGTGGCCAGTCTGGTTGGGGGGGGTGGCCTGTGCCCCCCCCCAGGCCACCCCGCTGGACACGCCATTGAGAATGGCGTCAAAATGATCAATAAAAACTGTCATTAAATAAAGATCTTCGGTGTGAACACCAGGGGGAGCCCTATCCATGTGACATATTTTGGGCTTAACGAGCAGAAAATACACCCTAAAAGTAAATGTTATCGTCACTTCTTCCTGCAACACTGGAAAGATCGTTACAATCTTGGAACTGCTCCAAAGATGCCGAATAAGGAAACATCGACATTTATTTAGGTGAAAAATAGCGAATCACAAAAATAAATAAATAAACTAGTGAAAACAGAAAGACTGAGCCCACGTGAATCCACTGCTTCACTGTGAACCGCAAGCGCCACCAATTAAAGTCTCCACGCACTGATTAGCTGCGCAACTACTTTTAAACTGGATATAAATCGCCCTTTAGGGAACAGTTCCCTTTAAAACCTCAGAGTCAATCCAAGCAAGAGTCTTTTGATCTAGATTACATCACATTGTGGATTCAAGGATAAACTTCAAAGATAAAACTGAAAAGGTTACATCACTTACTGCATCAAGCATAGAAACAACAGGATATAGAATTTAATTAATAAAATCACTGATTGCAACTATTTATCCCTTAAGATAAACAAAAGTGTGGGGGGAAAAATCCCACCAGGTCTGCTCATAAGTGTTTGAATTATTTGCTATTTATGTTTGTTGTTGTTTTTTCGTGAAACTCTGATCTGTTCTCTTCCTCGGGTTGTTGACAGCGGTTTGTGTGACTCGTGACTATTGTTTCTAACATCTCTGGCACTGATCTCGCGATTTTAGTTTTCTCCACCTCCTCTGTCTGTCTCTCAGCTCCATCCTTTCACACAGTGCACCGGAGCGCTCAAACGTGAAGCACTTCAGCCAAATTATGCAACACTGGTAACACTTGCCGCTCTCCCATTGGCTGTTGAGTCTTCCACTTGGAGGTGTGGCTAAAGTGCTTCCACCTGCCATTTGCCAAGTCTGTGCCGAGGGCGTGTCTGCCGGTTTCATTCACAAATCTAGCAGCGGAGCGTCTCTCCGACATGTGAAGATCCCTCTGCTTATTCTGTGGCACACATGTCTGCTCCGCAGATGTACGCCTGCAGCCTGAACAGAAGATGGATTCTGACTAGTTCAGAATGAAACTGTAATGTTTGTGGTAACAGCAACAAATATTACTACCATAATGGTGTCCTTTAGCACTTGTGTGATAGTAACATATGAAAAGGAGTCTAGAGAAATGTCCGTGTTAAAGGCAGGAGGCTTAAAATAACTGTTGGATGTCGGTGATCTTTGAGCCCTCCGGGAGCAATTCATTAAAAACAGGTGTGATCCTTTCACAGAAATTACTGCATCAGCTCAGGAACACTTCCACAAATTATTGTCTGTTCACATCCACAAATTTTCTTTTTTTCTTTAAAAAAACCCCCACACATGGCTTATATGTGAACATAATCCAGAAACACTGCTATCTTCTCTGTGCTAACCCTCATTTAAAATGTACTCAGGCAAGGATGTTGGACAAATCAAAATTTGAAGTTCTGTTTGGAAAAATGAACACAGCATCCCACAACTAAAGAGGAGAGAGAACATCCAGTTCGTTATCAGCAGTCAGTCAAAAAATCCTGCATCTCTGATGGTGGGTGCATTGGTGCCTATGGAATTGAGAGCTTGCAAATCTGGAAAGGCACCATCAATGCTGAAAGACATATAAAGGTTTTAGAGCACCATATACTTCCATCCAGACCACATCTACTCCAGAGAAGGAGAAGCAACGTGACTTTGTAGTAGAAGACTCTAGTTTTTAAACTTGCCTGCCTGCAGTCCTGCCTTCTACAAATAGTCAATACATCATGAAATTAAAAGTACAACAAAGAAGATCCAGGACTTTTTGAGCAGCTAGAATCCTATATCAGACGAGAAAGGGACGTTATTCCTCTCCCAGAAGTCCAAAAACTGGTCTCCTTAGTTCCCAGAGGTTTACACACTGTTGTAAACATGGCACCCCATCCCAACTTTTTTGAGACATGTTGCTGCTATCAAATTCAAAATGAGCTGATATTATTCTTGGGTTGAAATATTTGATATGTTTTCTGTGTTCCACTGTGAATAGAACAAGGGTTCATGAGATTTGTGAATCACTGCATCCTGTTTTTATTTACATTTTACTCAGTGTGCCAGTGTTTTTGAAACTGACATTGGAAGCTGTAATCGCACTGTAGTTGCAAAATACATTGTGAAAGAGTTTGCGTGATACTTTGGAACTGATTCCAAAAAGCATGTCTGATTTGCCCAAAGGTGAGTGCACTATCACTGAGGAGCAGATATAGTAGTTAATAATTGTGAGGCAGGCGCTAAAGTACCAGGCTTCAAACCAAATAGTAACTTATTTAAAATTTGAAACAAAGTTTAGTAGTACTAAGCAGTTTCTGCCTGTTCTGCAATGAAAAGAAATATACTGTTTAGACACTCAGGTACGTGCACCCAAACACATAATAATTACAAGAGGGATGTACAGTGTGTTTCATCAAGTTCCTTTATGGATATTATTTCATTGTGATATGGCAACATGATCGACATTTCCTCTAAATCAGAGGAAGCTGAAGGAGAAGGTAGGGCAGGGTAAAGCAGCAGTGTGTAGTAGTTTCCCAGCTATCCTGACATGGTCTGAATCTTTGTCTTTCTGATGGAGGACAAAGATACAAAGAGCACAAAGAGTGTATACTGCAAACTGTCTCCACTTTATATTGCAGCTCTTTGTGTCTTTGTCTTCCATTAGACCAATGACTTTTCAGTCCTAGTGTCTGATTCTCACCTCACCAAACAGGAACTTCAACTTTCACTACCTAAACATTTAAATGCTTTCACACTGAGTAAGAATGTATGTAGAAATGTCTTCTACGTAAAGTAATCGTGTAAATGTTTAATTTAGCTTCTATAATTAAGCGCTCTCACATCCCTCTTTGTTTCCCTCTAAATCATCTGCTGAATCCTTTTTATTACATTCATGCAATAGTCAGTTTTTACTACAATCAACCCAATGGAGCAATGCTCTGATTTCCACCTCAGGGACCGGTTTGACATACTGAACTTTGACCCACTTAATTGACAAACACATCTTCCATAGATGATACTTCAGCTTGTCAATACAAGGACTGATAATGAGAAAAGAGAAAAAAAAACATGGAAGCCAAGTGGAGGATGGGATTTGAAGGGGATGGTCTTCAGCAAGCATGAACTCAAAGTAGGTTCAGTGAGTTCATGTGCTGTAGAGGAATGCTCACGTAGCACACATACGACCTTTCCCCTGGTTTATTTTTTGCCAAAGTTCACCTGTTATTGTATCCTGACAATAAGAGGGTCCTGTTTGCGCACCTGATGTTAAGGTTACTAAATACTGAGGGACTTGACATAGTTGCAGGCCTCGAAGATGGTAATTGTCAATCTAACAAGGACACAGCCTGTTGTGTACGTTGAGGAGGGTCAGTGGGTTCATGTGTATGTTAAGCATGGGAGTGGGGGAAGGGTAGGCCGTTTATCATAGGCTGAAACATACTGGGGATTTCGGATCTAAAAATACTAGTCAAAGCCAGTAAAATCGTGGCCTTACAATAAAGCCCAATGAGGAGAGAGACCAGCAATAAGATAAGTATGTAGCATGTGACAAGATCATGTGTATGATCCATGTACGTTGGTATAATGCATTGCAAGTTTCAGAGGGAGGGTCAGTGAGTTCGCTGCTGTAAGGCTATATATCATGGTACTGGGAGGTGATTTGTTATCTGTATGATTGCATGCAGCAGTGTGTGTTTTTAACTTAAACATGAAATGACACTGACACAAAGCAGGCAATCACACTTTAAATACGATATTTCATTGTTTGGAAAATTTATCACCTCAGCTCTCCTTCCTACTTTCATCCTCTGAATTCCAGTTTGTGACACTAGACAAACGAGTTGGTAAGCTTTAAACTGAGGAAAATACAAAAATGTTCACATGAGATTATGTAAAACTGCAAGAAATTTAGCAAATAAACAATATCCGTCTAATATTGCAAGTTATGTAACCCAAGATAACTCAGGGTGAAAGAATTGCACAGCCTTGTCCAGGCAGAGTGACCATCATTATAAGAAATGTGATTTTCTAGTCTGTTCTGGGCAATATAATGAAAAACGTCGCCCACTGTTTATTTAGTTATTATTTTACCTTTGAGAGGCCTTATTTGTAAGCGGTTTTCGTGCTCCATGCGTGCCTTCTGCTAAACCTCTCAAGTCCCTTGTTATATTTATTTATCAACGTGCGTTCTTACGCTCTCGGTATGAGTAATTTTTGCGCACATCTCGTGCATAGAACATACTGTGCACATCTCGGGCCGACGTGCGTGCCTGCGTGTGTTTACACCCGCTCGCTATAGTAGAGGAGCCCAGCCCAGACGCCACACTCACGGGCGACACATGAGTGGGCAGGACCGTGAGTGCCGGGGCCGCCGTCCAGTCAGCGGAGATCACTGCGATCACTGGCTGAAAGGTTCAGCCAATGGCGCGCGCCGCCGTCGACACGGCAGCCAATGGAGTGCGCGCAGAGCGTGGGCACGTGGATTTGCGCACATGTTGACGCTTGTAAACTGCCGAGAGAAAGAGGCAGCACAGGCACAGACCGATGAACGGCAGGCCGGGTGGTGTGTGTGTGTGTGTATATGTGTGTGTGACAGAGAGGTGATGCTCGGCGTCCCGATGCTGCTCCAGCCTCGGAGTGTGGACTGACGGACCAAAAGTAGAAGACAGAGCCATCCTCCACTATTATTAGAATCAGCTGTTATTTTTAAAAGCGCTTTACTGAAGGTAAGAATTTTCAAAAGCATTTTTATCTTTTTTGTTTGCCGAAGTTGGCAGCTTAGCCTGAAGGAATTTCCTGTCCTGTGCGTACCATCCCGGTATAATTTTAATATATCCTAAAGCTGTGTTGCCTAACGATAAATTGCTTTTAAACGTTATAATGATTGCTCAGATTTTCCTTCATGTTTAAGACAAGTAACTGCTATGGATTTATGTTAGTGTCTGATAGACTGAACGGCTTTAGATGGCCTGAATGTACAGTTCTATTAGTTTCTCTTGCTGGCGTGGTGGTGGTGGGCACAGACACAGGCCGGCAGAAAACACCTGAGTCGCAGCCTCATGGTCTACCTGTGCAGGCTGTGGCAACACATCCACCAATCCAATCCTACCGCATCTCCATCCAGCTGGGGCTATAAACTAAGTAAGGGGTTGTACATAAACAGAAATAGCATCAGATTGCCTCACAGTATTTGAAGCTGTTGACTCTTTCACGTTAACAACGTGCCATTTGGTTTGACAGCCACCAGACATAAAATGTAAATGGCAAAGCACGCTGTCTGAGCGTTTCTTTCTCCTTTTGCGTTTGTGTCAGTCTCCTTCATTTGTGAGTGACTTTTGACTTTATTTTTCTGACGCTGATAAAGAGTTCTGTTGGTGTATTTCATTGCTGAGCATTTCTCAGTTTCCCCTGAAATCTCCCCCTCAGTATTGGTGGGATCAGAGATTGAACAAGCTGAGAAAGAAAGGGGGAGAAAAACAAACAGATGAGAGAAAGGCACATGGCCAGAAATGCAGAATGTGAAAATGTGAGAAAAAGGAGGAGGAAGAGGGCTTGGTTTGGAGAGGAAAGGAAGAGGGGGCACCGGGCTTGTGTGCATAACGAACAGGATGAGCTGAAGGCAGAGCGGAGAGGGATGAGAAGCATACAGAAATACAGCCGAGAGGAAAGAGAGTGGTTTGCATGTGTGTGTGTGTGTGTGTGTGTGTGTGTGTGTGTGTGTGTGTGTGTGTGTGTGTGAATCCAAGGGGGGATGGAGCGCAAGCCTGAGACGGAGAGGAGGGGCTAGAGAGAGCACTGGAGGCTGTGGCAAAGAGAGAGAGCAGGCCTATTCCGATTTCACTACTCTACAAGCTCCCATCCCCCTCACACATTTTACTCTCCTACAGCCTCCAATCTCCTCAATGGAAGCCAGACATGCACTACTATTGTGTGCCTACTGCCTACCCCCAGTCCCAAACTAGGGCAGTGCTATACCCACCATTTTGAGTAATAGGGGTTATAATTTTTGGTAGCGAGGTAGGAAAATGGAGTATTGCCAAATGCTAAGAACTGAACTTCCTCTCACTTCAGATGTGTTGGTTTTCAATGTTCCCTTAAGCCACACTTGTGTTTCTTTCCGTCATCCTAATCTTTGAGCTTTCTTTCTGTCCCGATAGGGATGCAGTCGCAGGGCAGCACCTCCTCTCAGCCCTCCTTTGATTCCCTGAGCTCCAGTGACAGCCTCTTGTTCAGCGATTCAGAGCAGGCAGAGGACGACACAGACGTCTTCCTGACAGACAGCTCTCCATCTGTCATCATCGGGGGGTCGGGCAGCGCGTCAGCAAGTGGAAATGGGGGGTCAGACAGTCCCGGGTCACAGTGGACGTGTGACGGCTTCACCGACAAAGAGGAAGAGGAGGACTCGTACAGGTCACAGAGTGGGGGCAAAGCGGCTCACGTCAGCCTGGGGAAGACTGATCCGGCGAGGCAGACTGCAAAATCACAAGGAGATCTGCTGTTTGCTCAGAAGGTAAGAAAGGTGATGGGCAGAAAAGGAGAGTGATGAGAAGAGGGCTGACATAGCAGTGTGCGTGCAAAGGAAAGCCCAGCAGATAGCCTCAGACAGCCAAGCCTAACCAAAACCAACTCGTAATCTGTCTTCCCTCCTCCTCTGTCAGTGTGCTGAGCTGCAGGGTTTCATCAGGCCCCTGCTAGAGCTGCTGAATGGACTGAAGAGGGGCCGATTCGACCGGGGTAAGCATCCTTTCTTCACTGTCTTCTGGGAGGCAAGTGTGTGTGTGCGCTCGCTGGCTTCTGCAGTTGTTGAGGCTGAACACAGGTTTACATGATCTAAGTGGCCTCAGTCCATTGAAATAGTAAGTTTTCCTTCAAGCAGTAGTCTGTATTGATGTAGCCTATCAATGCAGTCCACAGTGCTGTGTGTGTGTGTATGTGTGAAGCGAGTCTTCTCGCTGACTCAGTAGCTTGCAAGAGTTTACCGATATCATGAGTTAGAGCGTGTGTGCATGTGTGAGACCGTGCATGCCCACATATGCATTCATTCAGTGTGAATGCTGACTGAAGGATTATGTTCTTTTGATTGACAGGCTTGAGTAGTTTCCAGCAGAGCGTGGCGATGGATCGTATCCAGAGGATTGTGGGGGTTTTACAGAGACCTGACTGCGGGTAGGATGTCATCCAAATTGTCCCACCATCCATCAGCCCTCTTTTTCTCACTCTTATCAAGTCCTGCCATCATGAGATGTTTTAGCTGCATTTAAGAATTATTATCTTTATTAAACTGTGAGTTGATCTTAGATATGCAGTGCACGGTGAGGCAGGATGTTTTATTGAACAGTCCTCAGGCAGGTAGAGTTACAGCTTTCACTGTCAGTGCAGAGAAACACCAAACTTCAGATGAAATTTTACCTAGATCTCTGTGCAGGATCATAAATATCCACGCCTGTTCCTACTCAGCAGCAAAGTCGTATTCCTATCTGCTCCTCACCTAAATTTTGTTCCTCTTTCTACATCATAGGGAGAAGTATCTGAACACTCTGCTCCAGGTGGAGATGATGCTAAAACTTTGGTTTCCCCAAATTCTCACTCAGCCTGTGTCTACAGCCTCCAGTGTCGCCACATCCCCTGCCCGATCCCTCCAGGAAGCTTTCGGCTCCACCCCGCCGCACAAACACAGGGATCAGTTACATATTCCCGTTAAGGTGAGGACATACATTCCTGACTTCTTGCTGCTAATACACATAAACATTTCTCCACCCCACCAGCACCACAAATTTTACAAAAACCTCCCGTTCATATTCTGAAAATTACTCTCCTGTTTATTTTCCAGAAGCGCAGACTCAGCTGGACGGGTACAGACTCTCCCACGCCTTCCCCTGTACCTCTCAAGTCCCCCCATATCAGCACAGGAGAAAACAGGGTGAAGTCTGATTGCAGAGAAGGTGGACCTTCTTCCTCCCCATCACTAGCAGCTGATGCAAATCAGAGTTTGGCCCATGCAGCCAGCAGCAGTCAGCTAACTGATGACAAAAATGACGGAAAAGACGGAGACGGCAAGGAACCAGTGAAGGTGTCGAAGTACCAAGCGGGTCAGAGCTCTAAGCCGAGCCTCACGTGGGTTCATGTTGCGCCCATCCTGTCCCCACGAAATACCTGCCTCTCACACGATGCCCTCACAGCCAGCAGGAGGTTGAGCCCGGCTACACAAGACAGCTCCATCTCCTCCACCACACCTTACAAGCACCCCAAAAATGTGAAGAAGCCAATCCGGTGCCAAAGCCAGCCTGTTGCTGGACAGCAGAGTGAGAGGGGGACCACCGAGGCAACTCCGGGTGAGAGCCAGTCTCCTCCTGTTACACTTAAGCCTTTGCCTGGGGCGTGTCCCACCAGCTTGAAGACCTGATGTACTGAATCAGCAAAAGAACTGGCAGCCTTGCTTTGTTACACCACTGGGCTAAAAGCTGCTGCGACAGGAAGAAGGGAAGAGGCTGAAGGCCTGTGATTATACTTGCATTAATGAGAGGAAGTGAGGAAAGAATTGTTGGTGATAGATGTTGAAAACAATGACGGATAAAAACATAACCTATCATCCAGACCACAGTTAAAACAGACATTTCAAACAACAGGACATAAACAAGAACCGTTATCACACTTATAATCGAAACTCGTGCGGAAAGGTGGTTGTCAAGGTTCAAAAGCAATGTACAGGTAACGAGAGACATTCTAGAGTATTTAGAGGAGTAAATGATCGCTCCTCTTCAGCATGAAGGCAATCAATACAAAAAGAAGAAATATTTATGTAGGTGACTGTTTCAACAGACATCTAACTTGAAAGAAACTGTTCGAAAATGGAACAGCCGATGTCAGTAATCAAAATAAAACCTTCCAGTGTTTATTTTGATGTGGTTGATGAGTGAGCTGATTCTAGTCTTGCAGCAGAAGACACATTTTTCTCTACATTCTTTTGAATGGTTTGAAGAGGAAAAAGCGACACTGGGGGTAACTAAAAAAATCTTGTTGCTAGTGATGTGAGAAATGAGGTGTAGTGTGCGCCGTGTCGGAGCCATTGGAGACGGTGGAAAAATGACATCACAACTCACGAATGTAATCCAAGAATTGTTTAGACACTCGGCTGGCAGATCATCAGCATCGAGCAGGAGTGACATCGCAGCGACCGGTGGTCACATAACTTTTCCTGTCGTGCCGTGGATCAGATGTTTCCGACGGCAAACCGACTGGCAATCAGTCTCATTACAATCCGAGACTTTTAATAGACCAGTGTATGGAGTTAACAAGGACCACTAAAAGACATGTCTATTGATTCAATTACACAGTTAATTTATTCATGTGTTGATCTGATACTGCATCTATTTATTGTTTGTATTTATTGGGCAGCTTATCACCTGCTGTGCGCTTGCATAGTTTGGCCTACAGTTCTTTTGAGGTGACTGGGAAGATGCTGTTGACATTTTTTTGTGGTTTTTATTGCTATCGTGAGGAGGGCAAAACAAAAAGGACGTGAAATCTTATGATTGGTCTCTTGGACTACTGTGCCTTTTTTACCAAATAGGATGTGTTTTTCAAAAAAAAAAGCATTCTGTGCTCTCAGTGCATTCATACTGTGTTTTGATTGTTTGCATGTGTTTCACAAAACCAGTGCACAGTCAAACGCGAAAGCCAACGTGTAGTCACCCTTCTTCTAAAATCGCACACAGCTTAAAAACCAACATCATCAACTGTGATTCTTTAAAACAAAAACAAAAAAAAATGGCATCCAGCTCTTATATCCCAACATCTACAGCTCACCTGAATGGCCTGCATCTCTGACTAATACACACACCAACAGCAGTGGCTACTATTTGTCATGTAGTATTTAAGTGTCTAGCCTTCCTTTGGGGCTTTTCTTTAGGTTCTGATCAGGAGAGAAACAGACTGAACGGCACTTAAAGATGGTGCTCTTGAAAACTTGAAAACATGGTGAAAATATAAATGTAAGGGAAGAAATCTTTCTTTGCACCACTCTCTACCGCTGCTATCATCGTGCTGATTTACATGTATCATTGAAGGCTTGCTCTTTAATTGGAAGTCCACTCACAGCATTCATTTAAATGTTGAAGGGGTTCTTAGTAACCCGACTGGATTAATCTATATTGTAAATATTTGGACTGATATTTTTGAATTGGTGTGAGAGGTTCATATGTTATTTACATAACTACAAATGGGGTGGGGGGATTTGCATTACTAGACTCCTCCAAAAAGCACCACACGTGAACACAGAGCCACCGGCAGCCAACATGTTACTGCCTGTTTGTTTTTGTTGTTTTTCTCAGTACGGAGTGTACAAACCCTCAGTCACTCTTATCCTGCTACAATACGCCAGATGTTGACTCTTGATCAGAGGCTGGGGGTGTCTTCCACCACACTCCTGTTTTGGTTTTTGGGTTCTTTTTTTTATACATTTGTGGTATGACAGAGAAGCCAATTGCACTTATTTTTCATTATGTCCTTTTTCATGTGTTTTCTACTGCAGCGACCACTGCTTATTGGTCAGAAATAATGTCTTGTTTATTTCAGCTGCCTTCTTCTTTTACTACTACAACTACTTATTACATTTTAAAAGCTGACTGTAGTTCCACCTCGCCTCCCTTCCCCCACTCTGCTGCACTCGTCTGCCCCTGCCCTCTCCTCTCCTTTATCTCCCTCAATCCCGTAGTATATTTTCTTTCTAAACTAAACTCTGTCTTTCACTCAACCCAATTCTATGTGATATTACACTCCTTTTTTTTAAAATATTGATACAATCAAAGATTAAAAAAAATAAAATAAAATAAAAACTTTTAATAAATGAAACCAATTTTTGAAAGATGAAACTGCCTGTGTGCTTGTTTACGCAAATCTTCATGCATTTATTTTGTTTTCTTTTGATTATGCAGCTCCCGATTTGGAAAGCAGCTTTTAATAAACAGATGTGTGACTCGATGGGGTGCAGATTTACAGACTGTATATTCTGAAGGCTGCGTGAGTGCACGAGTGAGTGGGGGTGAGGCGGAGACGATGAAGGCAGGAAGAAGAGGAGGGGCAGTGGGGTGGTGAGACTACAGCCTCTGTAATCTGACTGAGAGAGGTAGGGGGGCTGGCTGATCCTCCAACCAGCTGCTACATCAGAGTCCAAACACTACTTTAGCTTATATGTGTGCTCATGTGAGAGTGTTATAATGAGTAAATACCTTCTGGAGGTTAGCAGAGAAAAGTTGGTGGTCTCTGTAGCGCGGTCCTGCATTTCACACGAAAACAATTACCCACAGGCTAAAGTCTGATCTCTGCAGGCGACCACCGAGAATTTTAATTCCCTCTAGAAAAAAAAAATCAAAAGGTGAGAATGAAAAATTGAGTGGCGCGGCGCTGCATCACCCACACCGAACGTGATGAAAGAAAATGAAAAAAATTCTGATAACCCAAACACACACTGGGAGGTTGCTAGGAGTAATGTTATGTAACAAAATGTGAGTTTTACTTCAAAATAAAGAGAAAGTAAAAACTTTAAAGTTATGAAGCTGTGTACTAATTTAACTTCAATCTGTCTTTTTTGTTGTTTTCAAAAAACATTGCTTCTTTTATCCTTTAATATTTAAATCTGGAAGTTCTGATTCTGTTAATTTCACCAATTCTCAAAGAAAAATCTATGACCAGAAAATCAGACGCAACAATAGATGTTACACTGCACAAGGAGCACAACTGTTAATTTCATGTATTAACCATCATTGCACTCTCGTTCTCCTTCGCCCAGCATCATATCCTTAGATACTGCATGCACACCAGGATGAGAGTGGCAAATTTTGGGAGGGTGTGGTTTTGACTTCTCTCTCATGCCATGCGGCACGTATGCATGCATGCATGCGCTGCTCCCCCCCCCCCCCCCCGTCGCACGCTCTGACACACTGACTGGCTGATTTGGTGATGGGCTTGTCTCTGACACAGTGACTATGCTACGTTACAACAACACAGACAGCCCTCCCTGCCTCCACCCTCCCTCCCCCTCGGCCCCCCCTTGTATCCATGCAGTTTTTAGCAGAAAAAGCCCTTGCCCTCCATCTCCCCACCGCTGCTATTCTCCCCCCTCTTTCTACTCCGGAGGATGGAAACGAGGGGCAAGAGGAAAAGGACGAGAAGAGGATGTGTGGAGGGCACAGGGACGAAACTTGACCTCGCTACAGTTTTGAGAACATTTTTTTTAACAAACAAAATATGTATAATTGTTCTTTTTCTCCCCAAAAAAGCTACATTTGTTTTTTGTTTAATCATTCAGTTGGATTATAATATTCTGTTTGCGCAGTATATTTTCACATAATTAACATTACAGCACTGTTCACATTCAAGTTGTTTTCACTTCTCCGAGCATGTGTTGGCTTAATTTAGCACGTGTGTGTCCATCAATAGGATTGCACATAATGAACTTACTGCGGCTCTTATCCCTTGCTGTGTAGGTTTTAATTGTGGGCCCACATCCTGTTACTGGTTTTAACAAGTTGATGATTTAATGGTGTCCTTCCAGTTCTGCTCTGTGCACATAATGAAGGGAACGACACAATGAGGTGCTTATTCACTTATTCTAAACACCCCTCCCCCATAATTTCACTCCAGTACGACTCGCGTGAGGTGAAGTCACTCTCTGACTTTACAACTACATACACAGCCTCTTACTCACCATAAGTCCACAGGGGTTTTTTTAGTGCAGACTTGACCAAAAAAACAGCCTGAATGCTCAATAAACCTGCCCAATCCTGAAATGGAAATCAGAGACATTTCGAAGTCCCTGCTTCGCCGGAGATCACAGCGGTGACGGGCCCTTGGTGTGCCAGGTTGAAGGGGTTGCTCTGCGCGCCATCTGTGGTCTCCATCTCTGTGAACAACGTAAAGACAGAGACACAAGGACTAAATTTTCAAGGGCGCACGTGTGTCTCATCATGACATTGTGTGTGTGTGTGTGTGTGATATTTGGGGCACGGCTCAGCTACAGGCAAATAACATCCTCATCAGTTTCTCTGGCCTGAATGTGTTCTCGGGAGTCTGCTCGCGATGACACCATCCCACACAGCTGCTTAATTATTCAAGTACACTGAGTGAAAGGGAATCACCAGGTTCAGTATACTCATGAGGGGGGAAAGAAAGACACAGAGGGCAAGCAAAGAGGGCTATAAATGAGACAAAAGTGAGAGATTAAAGCTTACTCCCTCTGAGTTAGAATGAACCACCTGCACATAAACTGAGATCCTAGCAGCGTATGCTCGAAGTCAAGACAGCTGAGCCCCCTGAGAGTGTATCTTCCAAGATGATTTACAACCCCTGTCAGACACAATGAAATAAAACTGGGTCAGCATGATAAAATATACCATAACCATACAGTTGATGAATCAAAAAGCTTTGTGTGAGAACAGGGGGGATAACTTAACTAAAGTCTTAAACTTTGCTCTGTAGTTAATTTTTGGAGAAAAGCAATAATATACATTAATAGCTGATATCAAGCTCAAAGGCTGTTAAGACTGAAAGGAAACACTTAAGATTCAGCAATAAAAGCTTTGCAGATACCGGACTAGGATTACAAACTAAATACCTGACATTCCAGTAATATAACAGATTAATTCATACAGCTCCCATCGCATGCCCCCATGATGCATTACTCTTGTTTTAGCTGCACAGGCAAATTGAAATCACTGTGTTTGCCAGTGTGGGGTCAGGGCATGCGTGTGCGCATGTGATGCTGTGTGCGTTTTTGTTTTTCCTGTGTGCACTTGTATAGAAATATCTGTGGTATTGTCATATTATGTGCTGAGGTGTCATTACATAATAGAGCTGGCTGGAGAGAGGGAACGGGGGGCGGGGGCTGTGGGGTGTGCAGGGCAGACGGCTCATGGGAGGGATTCAGGTTGGCCACGGGTGGTCGTAGCAGAGTGGGTAAATGTGAGAGACAGTGGTGTGTGAGGTGTTTACTGTCAGGCTCATCATTTGATTATCCACAGATTAAGGTAGCATTATTGTAAATTTAATGAAAATAATTACCCATGTTGGGTTTTTTGTTTTGTTTTTAGCCAAAATCAGAGTTAAAACCGAGAGAAGAGCTTTATATGTAAACCTGGCATTTAGCAACTCATGTACTACTTTTAGGCTGATCAGTGAGAAAGTGAAGCCCAACAATTTAAATTTTTTTTAAAACATATTATTTGGAGTCATGTTAATAAGTAAGTCATGTTTGCTTATTTGTCTCACTTTCCTATCAGAGACGGTACCATAATTACAAAAAAACTCAATAGTTTTGGAGTCTTTTAGCTCATCTATCTTCATCAGACTATCCTTGAACATTCAGATGTCACCCACTGGTTTTGGAGTATGCATTTTGAAGCTTCAACTAGCTTTTTGGCTGCTGACATGTTGCTATTGGTTTTTGAGCAAGACATGACCATATGCGAATGAAATGATGAAGCGTCAATAGTAAGCTGATTCATAAACTGTACACGTGCATGGCACAGACACAAATATAGACTTATTAGTATTAATCAACAGACTAACAACATACTACAATTTCACTTACCAGAACTGAAGCGCAGATGTCTTGGATGTTGATCTCTATCACCCAGCAAACCATATTATGTAATTTTATTAAAGACACCAACCGCAGAGACCACGTTTATTTCAGTAACAATGGTGAAGACAAAACTGCTAGTGCAAGTTTACTTTGTAAACAAAAAGAAGTTTTTGTTGTATTATTCAAATGCCTCTAACCCACAGTTGAGGCTAAATGTACAACATTCAGTTATTTAGCATTATATTTAACTGTAATTATGTGCTTCACTCCCCACTGTCCTGCTTTTTTTCTCCTCTATCACTGCATGGATATCTCCAGACTATTTATCTCAGCTTTGTCTTAAACACACTGTTCCTCACATATTTAAGTCACGGGTTCAGAACTTATTATTTGTTTCTTAGTTAATTGCATACAGGCTATAGTAAATTCCTCTCTGGCCTCTGGTCAAGTTCTGTGTTACTTTAAGAATGCTGTTATTCACCCTAGACTAAGTTACGATAAACAGCATTCTTGATAAATTTCCACCTGGGTTCTGTGAAGGACAATTAACTGAGACAGCTCTTCTCAGACTATCTAATGATGTTTTGGCGCAAAGTGCCACAGGAATTGTTCTGTCCTCCTTATGTTGGAACCGACTTTAGCCTTTGATACAATTGCTCACCAGATCTTGCTTGACAGGTTGAGGTATTGGACCAGTGTGTTGGGATCTGCCTTACGCTGCCTTCATATCTTTCTGATCGTTCTTTTTGCGTGCCTGCTTCAAATTACAAGTCTTCCTTAAGTCATCTTCATTTTGGTGTACCTCAGGGTTCTGTTTTGGGGCCCGTATTAATTCTGGTTTACATGCTCCCTCGTCAGCACATTTTGAGCACTTTTAAAGACCTATCATATCACTGCTACACAGGTAATATTCAGTTTTATATCTTTTTTAAGCCTCATGACGTTCGAAACTGCACGTCTTACACTGTGTAAAAAGCTGGATGGATAAAATGTTTTCTTAACTTAATGAGGAAAAAAATGAAATTCTTGTTTGTGCTCCAGAAAAGCATATAACTCTAGGAAACTCTTAGTGCATTAGACTCTTAGTTGATTAGACTATTCCAAGCCTTCCATCAGGAACCTCTGGGCAAATTTAGATTCTGGTTTTACTTTACTTTGGTCATGTTCAGTCATTGGTTCGTTTATGTTTTTATCACTAACGAAATCTGCTGAATTTGAAGGTTTGCTCACTTACAAAGAAATTAACAGTCTCTAATTTTTATCGTAGTTTTATTTAAATGGACAGAGACAGAATATCAATCAAAAATCCAGTAAAAAAAAAAAAACACATTACATAAAAGTTATAAATTGATTTGCACGTCACTGAGTGAAGTGAGTATTTGATCCCCAAGCAAAAAATGTGTTACTGTTGGCAAGCACAGTGGGAAGATATTTTTTGTAATAGGTCACCAGGTTTGCACACATCTCAGGAGGGATTTTGGCCCATTCCTCTTTACAGAAACTCCAAATCATTTAGGTTTCTTGGCTGCCACTTGGCAACTTGGACCTTCAGCTCCCTCCTCATATTTTCTCTAGGACTGAGGTCTGGAGGCTGGTTAGGCTACAAAATTACACCATAATCACACCAACATTTGTCACCTTCTCAACAAGCTTCTTGCTGATGGTCTTGTGTAGATCTACAATCTTGTCCTTGATGTCATTTGACAGCTTTTTTGGTACTGGTAGCCAAAGTTGGATAGAAAAAAACCGATTCTGTGTGCAGGTGTGCTTTCTAAACATAGCGAGTTAAGTTCAGGAGTATCTGTAATTGACTGAATGTAATTTGTGTGCCACATGGACACGCAGGCAATTTGTGGGAGGCAGAATTCTGAGTGGCACTTATTTCAGTCAATGGCATGCAAATCAATGCATAACTTTTATGTGATGTGTTTTTCTGGATTTGTGGTTGATATTCTGTCTCCCTCTATTAAGATGAAAATGACCATAAAAATTAGCAACCATGCATTTTTTTGTAACTCAAAGCAAAATGTACAAATTCAGCAGGAGAATCAAATTTTCCCTACGGTACATTTAGTTGACTCTTTGACAACTGAATTCTTCTCTGTTTAACCACGCTTTCTATTGAAATTCTATTATTAATTATATTTTTATTGTCTTTTTTTATTTTTGTGTCTTCTACCATACTTTTATATTGCTAGCACTTTATACATAAACATCACTTACTTTGTATTTTGTCACTCCGTGAGGGACAACTTCATTTTTATTGAATGACTTTCTTTTTTGTCTTTAGGTTTGTTTAAAAAGAATGTGAAACACTTGTCTGGTTCCCCCTTAGCGAGGTCAGGCCTCTCCTAGTGTCACTGCAAACTTTGCTCATTGCAACTGCTGTAGTTTGAAGTTTGTTTGGCCTGGCATGCCTGGTGGAAAGCATTGCCTCTGTCTGTCAGGTCCAGCTGCCTGTGTCAGTCAAAGAGTCCATGAACCTAACTCCAGCATCCAGGTGGCTCTATACGATAGTTGCCTGATAGATATTGTTAGAAAAGGGCCAAAACATCCCTCGGGATTAACTTCTTTTTGGAGTGGGCCTAAAGTGGCCACTGGAGGAACTACTGCAGTTTTTGGCACTTCCATGCTGGCATCAGTTTTCAACTCCAGAGGCAGCTACATTTGTACAACACATACAGTGGAACGATAGTCACTGCTACTTGCAAATGTCACTAAATAACTGACAGCCAACAAGGTCAGCAGCAGTTATTCTTGGGCAATATATCAGTGAATACCTTAGTCTAAGGAGCTTGGAAAGAACTTCTTTAAGTTGCTTGAAGACATTTCACCTGTCATCCGAGAAGCTTCTTCAGTTCTAAGGTCAAATGGCGGAGAGTCCCAGATTTAAACCCAGTGGGAGTTTCCCCCCAAAGAGGGACAAAAGGACCCCCTGATGATCCTCTACCTAATCACATGAGCCAAGGTGTGAAAATGGGTGTGGGTCACAATCAGCCAGAGTTTCGGGTGAGCTCATTGTGAAACCTGGCCCCACCCTATCATGTGATTTCCTGAGGTCAAATGGCCCAGGGTGTGAGTGGGCGTTAAGGCGTCTGGGAAGGGAACTCAAAACTGATATTATAGATGGCAGACAGCTGGTGTCGTAAGCCATCGCCTCTGTTCAAAGATGGTCGCTCACAGTGGACATAAATGGCTTCTTTCACTCCTCTTTCAAACCACCTGTCTTCTCTGTCCAAAATGTGAACATTGGCATCCTCGAAAGAATGACCTTTGTCCTTTAGATGCAGATGAACTGCTGAGTCTTGTCCCGTGGAGGTGGCTCTTCTATGTTGTGCCATGCGCTTGTGAAGTGGCTGTTTGGTCTCTCCAATGTGTCCCACACCTGTTTTCACACCTTGGCTCATGTGTTAAACTATCTTGCTTAAATGATGGTAAAATACATTTAATTTTCAATTGAAGTAGTTGCTGAATATTTTTCTGCAATTCAGCTAATATATAAATCATTAGACTGTTTCAGATCAAAACATTGCATTGCAACTTGCGTTCAGCAATTTAAACAAAGAATAATTTACGACACTCAATAACCAAAACAAGTGATCAGTAAGACCTTGTTTTTGGGAAAACTAAATATATGACATTCTGATTTTCCTCAAGGTCACGGAGAAAAATGGTATCAAAGTGAAAACAACAAAAGGCGTTTGTTGTGGTGGAAAAAGCATGTAATCAAAATGCCTCAGATTTCCATGTATTATTCTGTGGTCCTAATTAGAGGCTTCCTTTACACTACTTCCATATTCACACAACTTGGGTTGTAGTGTGCTTGTAAACATGGACCTAAATATTAAGTACATGGGTGATGAATCGGCAGATGATGACGATGGAGGTGTGCTGTTTGGTAGGAGTAAATGAATACACCCGTAATGACTAGCTGACATTTTGGTGATAGAGAAAGAGCATGCGTTGTAACTAAAGCATGCTGCATATGCACCTCTTCCTGATGGTTGCACGTAGCATTAGCACTGTGAGCGAAAGCGTGGATGTGGCTTGCTGTAGAGAGAGCGAGTCATTTGGCAGCCTGGTATAGCCTCGGGCTCTCTGCAACTGATTCATGCTCACACTACTATAAGTGCACGCAGTTGACCCACATCATGCAAAGGGAGGGAAAAAAGTCAGGAGGCAGGCGTTCAGGGGAAGGAAATGGAGATCATCTGATAATCTCATGTTTTTACCAGGGGACTGGGTTCACGACTGAGCTGCGGTTAATAATTAGGCAATATTTATGACTAGTTTGAGTTCTGTGAAAATCATTGAAACACTGCGCTTTTAATATGAAGACAAAGCCCTATCATGAACCTTGTAAAGGAGAAGAATGTGAATACTCTCTGCCAAAGCTCTTCTTCAGCTATTCAATTTGGATTTTTATTTGCAATTCAGATCACTCTCTTAGTTCCCAGAATGTAAAACATTAGTTTTAATCCAGCCTTAACTAGTTTTGGTATTTGAAGTTGCCAGGGGAAAGATTTAACCTCTTAACAACCACCAAGTCACTGCTGATCCACTTAGTGGTAGGCTTATGCTGAATTTTACCAGCAAGATAAAGAAGCATAGTCTCAGAAACTAGAAGACATAACTTTCTAAAGCTGGCATCTCACACACATTTAGACTTTACAACTGCTTTGCTATAAGACTTCAATTTGAATGTGTAAACTAGAAGCGTAGAACTGAACCTAACCATAACCCCATTATTCCAGTACCTAATTATTCCTATTACACCTAATGTTCAGCTAGAATTTCTATAAATATATTGCTCTGCAATTACATGATGCCAAAAACTTGAAAGTCATTTAGCTTAGTTTGATTTAAATGGACAAAAGACTGCGTGTATCACCAGACAAATCTGCTAAAATAAATAAATAAATAAATAAATAAATTGTAAGAACTTTTTCTATATATGTTTTACTTCTTCTACCATCATTTTGTGCTGTTGGAGAATTTTCCCTTAAATTTAAATCCAGGATCCAAAGACTGCCGTGCCTCTTATAATATGACCCAAGCTAAATAGGCAGATTCATTAATGTGTTTTCGCTGGTGAAAATGAAAACTGATTGGGGCTTGTGTAAGGTTAGTTGAAGTAAAATGGGCTTGAAAGTGAACACGTCAGGACTGTGATAAAATGCAGTGTGCATAGTCACACCCACAGGACAGTTTTAATTCTAGAAAAACCCTGAGCTATGGGCATAATGCTATAACGACACAATGTTAACGTAGTCAAGGACGAACTTTAACGGATAAATAAATTTCCTTAATCCTCAGATTTTCAAAACTATTTGGGAGAAATACGTTTTACCTTGTGGAGAACATGGCTATTTCCATACATGTGCAGCTAGGTGGAAACACCGCACACTTGAAACGAAACGACTCTGCGAAAAAGTCCACGAAGAAGAAGCTGTATCCATTTCCTGTTCCGGGGCTTGAAACAAACGTCGTGCGGACGCGCGTCTAAACAGAAAGTTTTGCAGAAAACTTGGCACGTTGAGTGTTTTACGCGTCTAAGTCTTCATCGGTTTTCTTTTTACCTCCACGGCTTAAACGGGCTGACTACGACAGAAGAGTAATCTAAGGTTTGTAAGCCTCATGAAGTAGTTATTCCCCGGTGATGGTAGCTCGCGTACAGCGGTGTGCTAACGTTAGTTAGCATCTAACCAGGGAGGTTTGGCGGATGTGATTGATTTAGCAATGTATGTTGCTACGGGCTGGCGCTTTAATTTAATCAGTCTGACTTAACACTCATCAACTAACAAAGTGCAGCAAGGTCGGAGTGACTGACTGTTGATGTGGGAGTTTTTATTAGTTGGAAGCTGGTGAACGTCTGTGTCAGAGCAGCTGTAGCTATGTGGATAAAGGACGGCGGGTTTTGGAGCTCATGTTTGGGACTATCACATTTGTGTGATATATGACTAATTAAGGCCAGAAATCACGAAGATATTTAAGTGATAACCATGCTCAGTAGCGATAATCCATGACATAAGTATTTGATGTTCTGCAGGATTGGAGGATGTCTCTTCCAAAGCGGGAGGTGGAGGAGTTGAGGCCATGGGTAGAACGCACTGTGAAGAAGGTGCTGGGTTTCTCGGAGCCCACTGTGGTGACTGCAGCATTGCACTGTGTGGGAAAGGGACTAGACAAAAGGAAGACCATAGGTAAGTACGGTGAAATATCTCTTATGTACTTAGAGATCTGGTGACGATTCAGTTCAGCCAAAAGTGCCTCTGACATCAGAGGCATATCCCAGGGTGATTTGTTTTACCGGGTTACAAAATGCACCCATCACTGAAGAGAAACGAGTCCAACAGCTGTCTGAAAACCTATCTGGCCTTCTTAGGAGTATTTGGCATGACTACCAAGCTGTGGGTTCTTAACATAGTGCAGACAGCCAGCCCAAAAAATGATGGTGTGAAGATCTGCGATGTAGCTATCAGCAGGGCTTGTTTGCAAAGGTAATAGATTTGCTGTCCAGTTAAAATACTCATGTCATTTGTTCATTCAAATGAAAGATTGTGAGTACAAAGAAAGCTGCCTATTGCTTTTATTTGTTTGGTTGTTTATTTATTTATTTATTTCATCTGTCTGGGAAATAATTGCTCGGTCTGTTAGACTGACTTCTGCAGGTGCTGTAGTTTAAATGTCAGTATTGGGTTTTCATAGTGTGTATTTTTATGTGGGTATTTAAGCCATTCTGTGGTAACATTATTTTCTTTTCAGAGTGTTAATTATTTATTTATCATTCTCAGACCAGCTGCGTCCTTTTCTCGATGACTCTGCTGGAGGTTTTGTAGAGCGACTTTTTGAAGCCCTCGAGGAGAGCCGCAGCACACGTGGGAACAAAGGATCTGGAGAAAAAAACCGCAAGAGAGAACTTAAGGTAGCCTAACATCATAGCAAATGTTTATGCTTTATATTATCATTATATAACTGAATAACTAGATCTGAAGGTGTGGAGTTTTCTGACAAGAAAACTGACTATATTAACACGCTCACATGCAAAAGTGACCTGTGTTAAAGAAAAATAAATACATTACATTCAATGCATGCAGTGATTAGACTGATTGTGTTAAGCCTCAGTTTGATTAACTTAAACCTCAATGTAAACATCCCCTTACACTTGATTTACTCCTACATTAAGCTTAATTGAGGTTTCACTCAGATGGCACTTAACTTTAGTTCTACATGGACTGCACTGACACAATACTGATTATTCTTACGTAAACTTTAATTGCTGCATAAGATATTTATTTTTTTAATTTTTATTGGTGTTTGTGTGTTTGCCGGCTGTACTCAGGATGTGTTTGGTGAAGAGGCTGACACAGGCGCAGCGCGAGAAACTCCCGAGCCAACAGATGGCACAACGGCAAAGAGGAAACGAGTCCCCCGTTTTGAGGAGGTGGAGCAACCTGAGGTGATACCAGGACCTCCATCAGAGAGCCCCGGCATGCTCACCAAAATACAGGTACATAATACTTGGTGCAATAGACAATATATATATATATATATGTGTGTATATGTAAGTATAGTCGGTTTATTTTCTTCGTCAGTCACCTCTGAATCCTTTTGCTGTCCTAACAGATCAAACAGATGATGGAAGCAGCCACAAAACAGATCGAAGAAAGGAAGAAACAACTAAGCTTTACTGCTCCAGCTCCTGCTACAACAGTAATGAGATTTCTTTCCCATAAAAATACATACTGAATAAAGAACTGTAGTCTTTTCAGGTTTTAAATTCTATTTAAAACCTTTCTAACTTCTTTCTGACTCTAGCGGTTGCCTGTTCCCACTTCACAGTCACAGCTGGATGGCCCTCCACTCTCTCGACTTCTTGGCACTGCTGGTGCTGCAGCAGCTGGTGGTGGGTCATCCATCGCTCCCTACCAGGCTGCCAGCTTCATGAATGATGCAATTGAGAAGGCCCGTAAAGCTGCTGAGCTACAGGCTCGCATTCAGTCCCAGTTAGCTATGAAACCTGGCATCCTCGGGGTTTTGGGGAACACTGGGCCACAAAACTTTGTGGCACTAGCTAATCTACATGCCATGGGGATTGCTCCACCGTAAGTGATGTCAGACTATAAATATACAATTTTAAAATGTGCACAAGACATGAAAAAAGTAGGTGATGTCTTTGTGCTCAATTGACATTGAACTGCTTTCTCTTTATGTGTAACTACAGCAAAGTAGAACCCAAGGAGGTGAACAAACCGACACCTCTTATCCTGGATGAGAAGGGAAGAACTGTAGATGCCAGTGGCAAAGAGGTTGAACTCACACACCGCATGCCTACGCTCAAAGGTACATACATGGATACACTGATCCAGTATTTGTACACAAACATACACAATGTGTTTTCTTTGTTTTGATATTCCACAAAACATGTTTCTTTCCCTGTGTAGCTAACATTCGAGCAGTAAAGAGAGAGCAGTTCCGCCAGCAGCTGAAGGAGAAGCCCGGAGATGACTTGGAGTCCACATCCTACTTCGACCAGCGTGTGCCTGTTCCTCCAGCTCAGCGTGCACGCAGGACTTTCAAATTCCATGACCAGGGACGCTTTGAGAAGATTGCTCAGAGAATTAGAACTAAGGTTGGTACAACCCTGTCCCAGTTGTTTGAAAGAGAATATTTAGAATTTAAGAAAAAGAAAGTCATCATATGTCTCTTGTCTCTCTTGTATGGATCAGGCCCAGTTGGAAAGGTTGCAGAATGAGATTGCCCAGGCAGCAAAGAAGACAGGAATCCAGGCTTCAACCAAGCTAGCACTGATTGCTCCTAAAAAGGAGATTGGAGAGGGACAGGTTCCCAATATTGAGTGGTGGGACTCTTTCATCCTGCCTTCCAACATAGACATGTAAGAAATCAAAATTTGATCTTAAACATTGAGTTTGCTATCAGGAATGTGTGGAATACATGGCAATAATAATGTTTTTTTTTTTTTTTAATTTTAAGAAATTCAGACACAAAATTTGAAGCGTTAGAGCTGTTTGGTGTGACCAGCCTGGTGGAACATCCTGCCCAAATGAGCCCACCAGGTAAGTCTATAGGAGGTAAAATGTGTAAGTTAAAAGAGATTTTGTCCTACAAAATCATTATTAACTGTTAAAAATGTCCTTATGCCGTAATGTGCAGAAGTCTTGAGCCACCACTCAGTTTAATTAATTAATATTAATATATTTAGCTATTAAAATGGTAAATGGGTACAGTGAGTTATTGAAACTTGTGCAACCATACATACAAATACAGTATATTAGGGCTAAACAGAGGCTTTACAATTCTAATAGGCTTGAAGGTCAATATGTGGTATGAGCAACATGCAACTAGTCTTCAGGAAAAGTTCTCCAGGGTTCTTGAAGGATATTCAAAGATCTTCTTTGGATGTTGGCTGTTTTTGTTCTGCTCTCTTGTCAAGATGATCCCACACTGCTCCGATAATGTTGAGGATGGGGCTTTGGGGAGTCCAGTCCATGACTGATGGTGTTCCACTGTGTCTTTTTCTGTCCAGCTTTTGCTGCATCGGCAGCGTGTTTGTCAGCATTGTCATGCTGAAAAATAAAGCTGTTGTCAGTAACATGCTTTCCAGATGGCACATTCATAGTCTATCAAAATCTCAGCAATTTTCTGTGTTCGTAATTCCATCAGTTTTGAAAAGCTTTCCAGCACCACAGACTGAAATACAGCTTGAAACCATAACAGAGCCTCCACCGTGTTTTACAGATGGATGTAGACACCACCAATGTTCCCTCTAAGCTGCACGCGTGCGCATTTGCGCACTGCTGGCACGGTCTCTGCGCACAGAAAATCTGCATTGCGCACAAAAAAATAATCTAACCTGAATTGAAATTAAAATTAATACTTTAACAATTCTGTTTTGCAGTGTTAGTCAGTAAGTGACTGGCTGCTCCCGGATTAGAACGATGCCACCTTCTCCCATAGTCCAGCCAACGATGCGATTCACATTCGTATATACGCAGCTAATCAACGTCGTTGACAGGCTATGACAGCGTCCTTATGTGCCGACACCGGTGTTTTAGCTAGCAAAGCGGCTGATGTGGAGTGAAGCCACGTTAAAGACAACGTGTACAACCATTGGAGATGTGAGCAGGGCAGACGGAACAATTGACGGTTTGGTTTTCTTCCTGAATACTATCGTTGTTTATATTTACTGCGGGAAGAAACTCTACAAACTGCGTTTTATGAGGAAAATGCTCGAAAGCACTCTCCGCCTGTGAGCAAAGACAAAACCAAAAAAACCCCACCCTTTCCTATTGGTCGAAAAATGTACCACGTCGACCAATCAAAAAATGATATGGCAACATGGCATTTAGTTGTTTAGGAAGGGGGAAGTTTTAGGAATGACGGCGGTGTTTTGAGATGTGAGAGATTTGCAACATTTAGCGCAAATCTTGTGTAGTTAGTGTGTAGTGTAGTCAATAGTTTTGTTGTGTGTGTCAGAACAGTGAGGCGACTGCTGAATGTTACAGGAGTGATAAATCTCCTGTTGTCAGGCCTGCAGGTATCAGGCTGTTGTTCTCCTTTATCTCATAGTGGATAGAAATTATTTTTGGAGTGGCACAAATAATTTGTGTGGCATCAAATTTGATGCAGAAAATGCCTTGGCTGCATTTTTAGGTAAACAGCTGCAAAAAACTTTGTTTGCATAACTCAGTTACTTTTTTGAAGAAGTAACTATATAATTAAATTGCCCAACATTGGTCATTATATACTGTATTTTGCAGACAGAGAGTTACATGACTCCATGTAACTTGGATGGATTTGATGCTGGTGTGACCACAAGGCACACGTCTACTGTTGCTCACAGTGGTCCAAGGGACCGTTCAAGGAGTTTGTGTTCGCTCAGACATATGAAAAATTAGAGGGAACATTGGACACCACCTCTCCCCTGATCTTCTCTGTGCATATAGATGTTGATATGACCTAGTCATTTCAAATTTGGATTCATCACGCCATAAGATCTGTTGCTGATTTTCAGTTCAGTTCGTGTGTAATTTGGCATACTTCAGCCTATCCCTGTTTTCATTCCTTATGAATCGCTTCTTGACAGTTTGTTCATCTGCTGTAGGTTTTTAGGTTATTTTTATTTCATTGTATTTTTTTAAGAACATACTTGAAAAAAAAAAAAAGAATACATAATAAATTAAATAATAATTAAAAAATAACAATTCTTAACATAATCACACACCCTTTCAAATATCTTAGTGGTGTTTATGTATCACTAGCTGTTATATATTCCTTTCTTTTTTCCCCTTTAGTTGACACAGATAAGCCAGTAACTCTAGGTGTATACTTGACGAAGAAAGAACAAAAGAAACTTAGACGGCAGACACGGAGGGAAGGACAGAAAGAATTGCAAGAGAAGGTTCGTCTAGGACTGATGCCTCCACCAGAGCCCAAAGGTACACATGTGCAAATCACCACAATAAATAAAAGTTATTATAATGAAAGATTAAACAGAATTCAACTGATGTTTGCTTTGATTATTTTCAGTGCGGATCTCCAACCTGATGAGAGTCTTGGGGACGGAGGCGGTTCAGGACCCCACAAAAGTAGAAGCACATGTTAGAGCGCAGATGGCCAAGAGGCAAAAGTCAGTAACACAGATAATTTCCATATTTATCCTTTTGTTTATGTTTGTAGAGGCTTTCCCTAGGTTTTGTCTAACATTGCCCTCTGCATTTCAGGGCCCACGAGGAGGCCAATGCAGCTCGCAAGCTCACAGCAGAGCAAAGAAAAGAGAAGAAGGTCAAGAAGTTAAAAGAAGACCTCACTAATGGTGTTCACATCGCAGTGTACAGGTGTGTGTTTAAAGGGAGCAGCGAGCTCATAAGTAAAATACAGTAGTTAATAGTAAAATGTATAATGCTAAGTATGTTTGTTAGGAAGTGTGACTGATTTAAGCATCTTCCCTACTCAGGATTCGAAACCTGCAAAATCCTTCTAAGAAGTTTAAAGTGGAAGCCAATGCCAACCAGCTATACCTGACAGGCACAGTTGTTCTGCACAAAGATGTCAACATTGTTGTGGTGGAAGGAGGTAAGTGATGACACCGACAGATGCCAAGACATGTTTTATTGCTTATTACCCTTAATGTAATAAACAATTTTCAAGTTTCCCTATTCCTCACAGAGTGTTTAGCAAGCGTTTGCAGACAAGTTGGCTTCTTCCATGCAAACTACAGGCAACTGCAGCAGCCTGTTAGTAACCAAAGCAGTCACAAGAATGTTTTTGCTGCTGCACAGTATACCTTTTTGTAACCAGAGCCCCCTTGTGACTCCCAGCAACTGCTGGTGAGTCTCCAATTGTTCTAAGCCTGTGTCACTTAGCCCTTAATGAACAGATTCTTGTATCTATAGATACATGTCTGATTCTGCATTGGTTAGCTCTCATGAACGATCTCTAGGGCTAGGTGATATGGCTTAAAATCCATATTGCGGTATAATTTGAAGCATGTGCGGTAGCGATATATATCGCGATATATATTCTTTTCTTCTGTATAACATATTTTACACACTATAAGGCACACTTAAAATCCTTTAATTATCTCAAAAATTGACAGTGCGCCTTATGTATGAATTCTGGTTGTGCTTACGGACCTCGAACCGATTTTATGTGTTACACGGTGCGCAGAAATCTGTCAAAAATGTTTTAGTACGACTTTGGTAAGCTATGAAGGCGCACTGCTTGATGGATTGCCGGAGTATTACGGCTACCGTAGTCAGAGCCTTGCAGAGTAATCTGGGTCCAAAACTCCCTCTCTTCAGGTCCCAAAGTCAAAAGAACACTGCGGCATCACTGAGAATTAAAAACTGTCTAAATTATTTCATCTTTAATAAAATGATCAGTGTTGCTGCTTTATCAGGTGTAACAATTAAGTTCAACATCCAGGCATCCATGAAAACAGAATTTATTAAACTGAACGGAGTTAGAAGTTAGCAGGAAGTTAGCTTGCTAGTTTCCACCTAAACATGATATGCCATGTTCTGACTGAGAGATTAATAAAAAAAATTAAAACGTACAGCTCTTCTATCACTTCCAACATAAATGAAGACAGAAAAGTAAACAGCAGTCACTTTTGTAGGGTTACTGAAATCGGACTAGCTGGTATATAATGATGTCCTACGTGATCGCTAGCAAAACAGCTACATTAGCATAACATTAGCACAGTGAAGCTGAAGGATGAACGCTAACTTTTCCCCACTTGATAAAAGTTAACGTGAGGGATTCTGGTGGTTAGGGACAAATGCAATTGCATGGCAGGATGCTATAAACGGACCAAACTTCAGTCAGGAGAACAACTGAGATAATCCATCCACAATACGAGGTTAGTCATTAATATACTGCAACAACATGGGAATAGAGCAGCGGCGAGAGAATTCAGCATTAATGAATCAACGGTATGGAAGTGGAGGAAGCGCAGTAATTTGCAAATGATGTTGTTTGTAGCCACTGCAATGCTTTCGACCAAAACAGGTGCAGCTCGATGACACCCTTAACATGCGCTATAGCGGTAGAGGGGTGAAGTCAAAATCTCTACCGTTGGCCAAATTTATATCGTCTCTACCATATACCGTTTATACTGCCCATCTCCATAAAAATTGTACAGCTATATGTATTTCTTTTTATGAAAAGGTTTTTGACTAGAATTCTATTTGTTAAGCTATGCAAATTTCCAGACATTTACTATCTACTTTTGCATGTGCAAATATAGATGTTAGAATATAGAATGAGAACCAGAAATGCAAATAAAAATTGTCTATTCTGCACCTGAAGTTTCTGCAAAGCTCTTTTTAAAAGTAATCTGTAGATGATTTGTTATAAAGCTGCTCGTGAGCCCTTAATTTCTGAAGCAGTACCAGGAAAGAAATTTTGTAGAACCCAATTAATTGCCTTCTACATGATTTCAGTAGTTTAGAACCAAAGGGAACAACTCCAAGAATTAAATGATTACATTCATACACTGGGCTCTCACTAACATTTCACACCCTAGCAGTTAGGCAAATTAGCAGTGGGGAAAAGCTTGTGATTAACACTAGCATCCCCAGGCTTCTACCTTTGGGATAAACACAGTCAGAGTTTAAGGTCTGTTCTATCCACTACTCGGTGTATTACATTTGGGGCTGCTAAAGGATTTCATAATGAAGGTTTGGGATAGACAGCTGCACGCTTTGTGCTTCTCCTCCTCCTCATCTTTTTGGTTGCTCCCTTTTGGGGTCTCCACACCAGATCATCTGCCTCTATCCCTGTCCTAGGGGTCCTCCTCTGTCATACCAACCCTTGCATGTCCTCCTTCATTACATCCATAAATTGTCTCTGTGGGTCCTTCTTTTCCTTCTGTTTGGCCGTGTCATCTTCAACATACTACAGTTAGATTGTTATGGTCATAAAAAGTTGTCTGAATTGTTTTATGATGTAAGCTACAAGTCAAAAACACGTCAGTCAAGCAATAAAGTTTTTCTTTATGTATTGCTTCTTACCCTCTTCTACATGCATTTTGCTAGTCCATGTCCACAACCTCTTAAGTTTGCATTCATATCCATAGTTTACCTCTTAATTTTTGACATTCGTATCTCTTTTAAAATTATTATTATTCACTATTAGCATTTTAATGATGTATCCAAGTCAAAGTAATGTAAGGGCCTATCTCTGCTAACACAGGGTGGGAGGTGGTGTACAAAGGACAGTTTGCCAGTGCATCATCACAACAAAAATAAAAACAATGAATAAATTAGGAAGCGCTTTCATAAAATATATATAAAGTGATGTACAAATTTACCAGAAGAGCTATTTACTTTGACACTGTCATGGAATTAGTGGCTCCATAGTGTTGGGGTTTATGCGTTTGCCCCACAAATGAAAGATCTGCAGCTTAATCCCAGGAGGAGAGACAAATCTCTTTGGGATTTACAAGTAGTTGGCTTAAAATAGTGCTTTAATGTATTAGACCCTTCATTTCAAAACAATGAATAGAATAAGAAGAGGACTGGATTGGAATTGGGCCTAAGTCTACATTTCTCCTTCCTTTTAGGGCCCAAATCGCAGAAAAAGTTCAAGAGGCTGATGATGCACAGAATCAAATGGGAGGAACACAACAGCAAGAGAGATGGTGAGATTGTTTTGAATTTTGATTCTTTATGCAAATGCAAGCATATACAGTATTTTAGTGAGATGAAAATCTCTCCCTTTTATTCCTAATTAGATCCAGATGGTGATGATGATACGAAGAGGAACAACAAGTGTTGGTTGATTTGGGAGGTGAGTGAATATTTTGCCTTCTGTTGCGTACTCACTTTTAATTACAATTTGTTTTTTGTGATGTTGCTCAAGTGTAATGATTCCTTTTGGTTCTTTAGGGAACAGCTAAAGAGCGTAGCTATGGAGAGATTAAGTTCAAGCAGTGCCCCACAGAGAGCATGGCCAGAGAACACTTCAAGAAGCACGGCACTGAACACTACTGGGACCTAGCGCTGAGCCAGAGTGTGTTGGAGACCACAGACGACTGAAACTTGTCAGCGGAGTATCTAGTTTCAGTCAGGGCTCTCTTCCTACAAACCTCCAGATCAACAGCCTCACAGCTAGCCAGCCTTCACTGCTGACTGCTGCAGGGGAAAGAGGCGATATCAAGAGACTTGAACATTGAAAACAAGGAACAGTGACCCTGTGTGGATATTTTTGTGAGAATGTGTGACCGATCAGGATGTGTGTAGGAACAGTATGTATGTAGGTCTGCATCAGTGTTCATCTTTTTGGCTAGTAGACTCTTCTGTTAGATATTTCCTGTATTATTAAATACAGTCTGGCAGATTGCATTATGTTATGGAAATCATTACATGAGACATGTGATGAGATGACGAGAAACTGTCAGGTTATGTAAAGATTGAAGTTTGGTGAAAATAAAACTGCTTTGACTAAAGCACTTCAATAAAGAGATGCCCCACACATTTAGAGAAAACTATCTTTCACAGTTTAAAATGCCTCAATGTGTTTAGTTTTTTTTGTTTAGGTAAAAGGAGGAGTTTGACTCAGTTGTTGCTATAGTTCTCTGTACAGTGACCATCTCAAATAAACCAACTTTAAGCGCCGCCTCCACCATATTTTCTGTAACTGAATTATTTTATTAATATATAAACTATATATTAGGTTTTGGTAGTGCACTGTTTTCTTTTGCGCTTGTGCTTGTAGCTCTAGTTTTGCTCTCCTAATAAAGTAAAACAGGGGGGCGTGTTTTACCCCCAGCAGTCCTCATTAGTTTAGCTCCTCCATCCCCAGCAGCACCACAGAGTTGGAAAGATGGCGGCCGGTTCAGGGGCTGCAAGTGGTCACGGCTCACGCAGCTCCACCGCTGCTCTGGAAGCGTCTTTGGACCGGCGTTTTCAGGGAGTTTCAAACACTATGGAGTCAATACAAGGACTTTCAGCTTGGTGCATTGAAAACAAGAGACATCACAGCCTTATCGTCCGCTACTGGATGAAGTGGCTCAAGAAATGTGAGTAGCTTGTCACTGAAGCTAATCCGCTAGCTAGCGCATTTTAGCCATTTTTCAAATGCATTTCTGTCTGGACCAGCTACCAGTTTGCAAAACTCGGCTGCAGTTTATTGCGTTAGGGACAAAGTTGTTTAGTGCACAAAAGAGCAATAATTTACCCCCTGAACGAAGTTCAAGTTTTTTGATATGCAGCATATTTATAAGCTAACGCTGCCGTTGCTTGAAATTAGCTGCTAATGTTAGCAAAGCTACTGCTAGCGATGTTTACAGTCGGGCCTCCCGGGGTTCACGGCACTGCGCTTTTAAGCCGAAGAGCAAACATGATAAAAATATTATTTTTAGACTGATTTAATCAGCTGCATGTTAGCTTTAGTTGGTGCATGGTGGTTTGAGTTGTTCCTGACGGCTGGTCGTATCGAGCATAGTTTATTTAGAGGACGCGTGAAGCGATAAAGGAGCGATCCACTTAAATTAAACTCGTATGTCCCTTTCATTGTTATTATATTATTAATTTTTACCGACAAGCTCATTTAACATTTATACTAAAAATGCAAAATTAACTAGACTAGCTGTAGTTCCAAACTTTCCAAACAAACGGTGATAACGTCGTTTAAACTATCTACACTTCATTTATCTCCTGTCAGATTAGTATTAACGATAATGCCATATAGTGGGTATGTGCAGTGTAGATATCGTGTAATACACTTTAATTACAGCACCTCACCCTTTACTATTGGCTTCTGTTTAAAATGTGTTAGATAGTTATTATTTTGTTCTGACGTGTTATAATCCCCGTTGACATTCCCATAACGTGTTTAGACTGGTTTCTAATTAAATATATCTTAAGTAGCAGAGTACACGTGCGCAACAGTTCTTACATTAGAAGTAGAAGTTACGTTGTTTGATATTAAATCCTGTCTAGTTAGGTTAAACTTTTATCTAGTAAGGATGTAATTTTGTGCCTTTCAACCTCAATGCTAGATATCTGAAATGCACTTTTAAATAATAAAATTTTATATCTGTACCAGTAATTCCGATTTAAGATGTTGAGTGTAAAGAGGTCTCATAAGAGGCATGAGTCTTATCATTGTAGCTTTCTTAAATCAACATATACTAATATTTTGCTACATCAGAAATATTTTGTTAATATGTCAGATATATTGGAAACACAATTGCTCATAGATCTTGCTTTTTATGTCTTATGCTTTTTATTAACTTTGTATGTTCCCCTTGTGGATGCGTTGGTTCTCTGTCGGTACTAAAACTTCCTCCCACAGTCCAAAGACATACATGCTGGGTTAACTTGTGGTTTTAAACTGGATGTGTGTGTGGATGGTTTTGTCTCTGTGTGTTTGTCCTGTTATGGACTGGCAACCTGTCAAGGACTCACATTATTAAGGTCTAGTGACATCTGGTGTAGGCTTCAGCACTCCCCAAAACCCTAAATTGGATGTAGTTCTAGATCCCAAAACATGTCATGGCCAAATAATAAAAAATAAATAGCTGCTAGTTAGTTGTGTTGGTTAAATGCTAAAAGAGCCCTCCATAATAGAACAAGTTATCAAGAGGGAGTTATGAAGAGTTGTAGCCTTGAAAGCATTTCCTTAGTCACTACAGTCATCTCTGCTTTTGCACTCTAACACTATGTTGACATTTCAAGGCGGCACTCTTATCTCTACTCCCTCCATGTACTTGTATCTTATGAGTTTTTATGAATCCTCCTGCATAATAAATCTAATAAGACCAGCCGGGATCGCAGTGTGGAGCAATTCAGTGGAAGGGCAGTTAATCAGCACACTTGTCTGCCAATGCCAAACCGTGCGTTTTTAAAGAAACGAATTCAGATCAACACTAAATGTAATGGCTTCTTCCTTTTCCTATTCTCCACCTTGGCCTGGTAGTTTGTTTGCGTAATCTTGCTAACAAAAAGACAGCTCACCCAAAAGCCGAGGAGGATTATGCATTTTGGTCAGTTGCTAGGTGAGCTTTTTGTGACAGATTCTCATGGATGATGATGAGATGTGTTTGAAAACTTTGATTCTTTGCTTAAAAAAAAAAACCCCCAAACAAACAAACCGAATCATGTTTTGAAAATGTAGTAATGCTGTTTTTAAAAGTTTCCCTCAAGTCCATATAAATTTGCACCTGTTTGTATTATTTAGAGCTAGTCAAAGTCTCTGCAATATACTTTAGTTTTTTCACTCCCGTTTCTTTAATTTGTGCCCCTTAAGTGTCTACAGTACATTTGATAAGTCTCTCCCTCCTTATCCGTTGCTATTAGAAATACATTTGCTGCCTTTATCTTTATTTGTATAGGTTTTGATGGGTTATGGGCTGATTGTTATTTTTAAGCCTGCAGTAAATAAATTTCATCAGCTTTGTAGAGTTGTGTGGGAAGAACAAGGCAGGCCAACTGCCCTACATATTCTGTGCTTCTTTATTTATGTTGGTGCATGCATGATTAAATGAAATAGATGCTTGAAGTGCTGGTAAAGTCATATTGAAATAGTGCTTCTGTGTTGTTGTTTCTGTTGTAGATTGTTCAGATTCACAAACCAAATTTGGTTCCTGGTTGATGACTTTCCTGATCCTTTCAGGAATGTTCACTGCACCTTTCAGGAATGTTTTAATGAGCTACTGTCATTGTAGTAGCAGCATTATAGCCAGTGACACAGCATAAGTAACATGTAAACCCGTATGTACCCTGGGTAGTGTTTTTCCTGGAAACTGTAAGTAACATAACTACTTAACGTTTAGTGTAGTTATTTTTATTTTTATTTTTTTAAGTAAACTTATCTTTGTAACTCTTCAGTTGCTGCATAATAAAACTGAAGAATATTTTCTACCTAGGATGTTATCTCTGTTTAGGTTTTTAGCCAACTGCTTAACGGCCTAAGTAATATTCATCCTGTCATATGGAGTGCAACTAGCGAGTGTTCCAGCACTGCTCGGTGGAGACATTTGTTTATATTTGGTTGAAGCATCACAGCTGCTAGCAGGTCCTCTTTCATTCTGTTGTTGTACTTTATGTTTTTTTGTTTTTTTCAAGTAGAAATGTGTGTGTGTGTGTGTGTGTGTGTGTGTGTGTGTGTGTGTGTGTGTGTGTTCCACGTTTAGTGGAAACAGTTTTCTTGCATATATTGCAAAGTACTGTAGATTGTTGGAGGTTGTTGAAGCTAATTTTTCACATACTAAATCTTAATAATCCTAACAATTGCTTTCACTCTCAGACATGCCTGGGCTTAATGCTGTTGTTGGGCACACTCTGTAATAGAAAACAAATGATGTTTCTGTAGTAATATATCATTTCAGAATTTGTACCAGTGTTATCATGAATGATATATGATAGCACAGCCCTAGTAGTCATAAACTCCAGCAAGAAAGTTAGCATGAACTAAAATTTAGAAAGCTGAAATGAACCATCAGTATTTAAGCATGTTTTCTAATCTTGAGCATGTGATCTATTGGTATGAAAATAAATAAAGAAAAAAAAGTGCTGAAAACACACAAAATCAGCAGACACACTATTGCTGCAGGCTCTTCTTTTGCAGGCTCAGGCCCTGTGTTTTAGAAAGCTAATCTGTCCAATGGGACGTTCTGTTTCAGTGGCTAAGTCCAGTTACTATGTGGGCATTTTTCTTTTCCTTTTCTTTTTTTATAATTCCCACCCTGCATGGCTGCCCACAGAACAATGATGAGATTAGCTTATGCTGACAATACAAATGAACTGCTGTGTACCATTTGAGCTTTTGTGTGCTGATGGAGACCAGAGCAAACTGATCAGAAGGGACTTTGTTGTAGGGCTGCAACTAAAGATTATTTTGGTAGTTGAATAATCTTCCAGTTTTTCTTTGATTAGTCAATGATTATTTCAGTAATTCTCATCTCCTCGTCCTGTTGGGCAGACCTTCTCTTCTAGGCTCCAGTGCCTCACCTGCTCAAGTCTGCCCACCTGTGACTGTCATCCTGTTGTCTCATCCCACAGAAAATTAAAATAATTACCCAGGAAACATATGAATTTGAAAATAATAAATAAAAATATTAGATAATACAAATTAAAGTGCTAGTAGTATTCAAACAAAAAAATAATAATGTGCAAAAAGGAAACCCAAATGACTTTTGTCCATAAGTACAAATCAAGCTTCAAATTAAATTAAAAATATTATTTTTCCGGTCCAAAATGACAAGTTTCCAAATTTTACAGATGATTCGGTTCATAAATACACGTTTGTAGAGGACATGCTCTGGAGTGAGGCTTGCTCTTATCTTTGAGATAATGTTCCCGGCTGCTGATAACCATGCTAAAGATGCTCTCTGTCATGGAGAGGTCAACCCGTCTTAACTGTTCTCTCTCACTACTCATTTGAGTGAGGCAGCACAATACATGTAATGAGTAACATTTTTCAGTGGTCTGAGTGGACGATGATAAAAATGCTTGAGGGACCTTTTTTTAGATGCAAAAGTGTCTGTCATGGATAATTCAGACCAACTACTGCACCACATAGACAACAGGCAGTGGAGTTTTGTTTTTTGTTGGGGGGTTTTTTCAGGCTGATTCAGTTTTTATGCCAAGTTTTAAGAAAGGAAATCTGTCAAACTGTGGTACCTGTTTTATTTTATATTTTAGTTGGGGGGTTTTTAAACTCAGTTTTGTCTCACTTTTCTGTTCAGTTCTGCTTATTTTAAACTCTTAAGCTTTGTTGTCATATTGAAGTTTTGTAGACTTTGAGTATTTTTGTTGTTGTTGTAATTTTCCAACTTTTGGGCTTAATACTGTATCTTTTACCTAATTGTAATTTAATGCATTATAGTATAGTCAGTTTTTCAGTTTATTAGAATAGACACACATCTTGATCTATAATACACAAAGTATTTTAATGTAGTTCTGGGAGCGGGCTCTATACTTTAAGGTACAGCACTGTGGTCAACTCTGTGTTAAATGTGCTATTTAAATAAATTTGACATAACAAAAAAGGTAATGTGTAATTCAAAAGGAACATGACTGAGTAAATTCTCAATTCAGTTAAAGTTAAAAACAAGTGGGGGAAAATCACTTCTAAAGTAGAAACAAAGAAGATGAAAAAATTGAACACAGTGAAACAGTATTACATTAATTAAACATTCATTGTTCCTTTATCTTGTCTAATCATGCATAATATAGATTCTAAAATAAATCTTTCTCAGTTTTCTGCCCAACAATACTTGTTATTAAAGGATAACAACTAACATCATGATGTTGAATAGCAGTATGTATACTTCGTCCTACTTAGTGACATTTTTATTATTTCACACGCAAGTCTCTCATAAATAAAGTTTTAATGTATGATTTAGAGCGGAGTTTGATAGGGCTGCTCAATTAATCGAATTTTAATCTCGATTACGATCTGGGCTTTCAACGATCATTAAAAAAGACTGAGCCGATTATTAGCCCCTCCCTCGTGCTTTACTCTCTCGCTGCTCTGTGTGGCAAATCGAGCGCACCTCTCTGCATTTCGAACACGTGTCACAAGAGCAGCGGTCCCCAACCTTTTTTGTGCCACGGACCGGTTTATGCCCGACAATATTTTCATGGACCGGCCTTTAAGGTGTCGCGGATAAATACAACAACAAAAAACTAGTACCGGTACCGAAAAAAAGAAAATTTATTCATAACACACGTGAAAAGACCCAGGAAAACCGAGTAAACGATAAAAACGATAACAAAATAATGCTGAAAACCGATAAAAACCCTGAAAACTATACATTTCACACCTGAGCCTCAACTCTCACGGCCCAGTACCAAACGACTCACGGACCGGTATCGGTCCGAGGTCTGGGGGTTGGGGACCACTGATTAAGAGGACCCGAGGGAAGCTCGGAAAGCTAAGCAGAAGTTATTTGGAGAGGAGAGTGACTGCCGTTGGTTGAAAAGAAAGGTAAAAAAAACTTCAGTGGTGTGGAAATATTATGGGTTCGCGGAGTCAGACGTGGATCAAGTAGACATAGTGTGTAAACTTTGCTACAGTGTCGTAGCTGCACCACAGAGCAACACTGCAAAGTTCACTAAACATAGATGTTTACATTTTTCATTTGTTTTTTATATTGCAAACATTTGCACTGTTATCAGTATTTGCACACTATTTTATATTATTTTTTGACACTCTTTAAAGTCATTATTCAATACATTGTTATTGTTAAATAAATATCGTCAAATAATCGAGATCTCAATTTCAGTGAAAATAATCGTGATTATCATTTTTGCCATAATCGAGCAGCCCTAGAGTTTGAAGAAAGATCTCCTGTCACACAAATTAAAATTTGATTTGTTTGCTGTTTGGGTGTTTTCACAAATTTTCATACAAAGATGTTGTCCCTTAAGTTCTGTTCCTACAATTTACACGTTCCTAAAATGCACGGCATTGGTTGTGAAAGGATAATTAATTAATTGGTGGTTAAACTCACCTTCCTTGCTGTCACAGCACTACTGGGAATGCACATGCAGAGATTTAACGAAGCCACAACCTCAGTTTCCACAGGTTGAGAATTAGGCCGCTCAAGCTCCTCGTGCTTAGTCACAGACTGACACTGTGTCTTTACTGTTGTGCCACAGGTTTCACTGATATTTAAAATTGATATTATGATGGAACTGATTTAATAGTTTCAAATTAAATTTAAATGCATAATATTGTGTTTTGTATGTTAATTATTGCTATTAAGAAACTACTTAAAAAAGGTTTTTAAAGGTTTGTTTTACCAGCCTAAAATTTGCTGACTTTTGGGGGTTTAATTAAAAGGTCAGCAACTCAAAAAGTTATCTTGGCACAGCTTGCTGTATATAATGGAAGGTAACAAGGTGAGAGCTGAGGCAGAGGAAATACTTTCACCTCCTTTTCTTCTTGTTTATTGTTATTATTTTTTACTGGTAGATTATTGTGTTTATAAAAGGCTGCTTCTGTTTTAGACTGAGGTGATAATCCAGTCTAATTCAAATGTAAAAAACACATTAAGAGATTTAGATATTTTTAGATACGACATTTATTTCCCAAAATCCAGAATTTAACCAGTAGTATTGTTTACTCCCTAAAGCAGCAAAACTCATTGTGTCCTGCCACTATTGTATTCCTTCTTGAAATGGAAACGTATGCATAAGTTGACTAATCCAGACCATCACAAGAAGAAACGATCTTCAGCTTTTTGCTGTAGCTATAGTATCTCTACAGTGATGGTAACTGAAAGTTTTCCAGTTTTCCAGGCCTCTTACAGTAATGCGGTAAAATAAGTCAAAGATGTTGTGGTTTAGCCAGAGAAACAGTAGAGATGTTTGGTGTAGACTGCAGATGGCTTTCACGGGTCATCTGTCCAAAAGTTCAAGTTGACTAAATTGGTGAGCCTTTCAGCAGGAGGATGATAGTTAGCAGAGTCAGAAAATTCACCAAGGAGCGATTTAAAAAGTGACTTGAAAAATAATTGAATCATATTTGATTTCTTTTTAAATGTTTTATTGAGATTTGAAATTGGATATACATGCAAGAATTTTTTTCTGGAAGACTTTGACTTAAGCTTGTTAAAATTTTCAAAGACTGGTGAATAAACATGTACAGAAGTCATTTCGGCAAAAGAGGGCAATGCTAGCTCCTGAGGCTAAGACTATACCTTGTTGTTTATTGAATAAATTACTGAATGTGTATGTGTATGTGTTAGTCCCCATAGGGAAATAGTTCCTCTGCATTTAACCCATTCACCCAGTGAAGCAGTGGGCAGCCACCAATGCAGCGCCCGGGGAGCAGTGTGTAGGGACGGTACCTCAGGGTAGCCGTTCAGTGGAGTTGAACCCCCAACCTTCCAATCATAGGGCCACCACTCTACCTACTGAGCTATCCCTGCCCCCTTGTTTTTCCCTTGTTGGCGTTCAAGTATACTGCTTTCATCTGTAAGCACAGTATCTAATGTTGGCTTGCATTCACATCCAGCAGCAGCTTTCACTGGATGTGCATGTTTCCACAAAAGCAGAAATTTTGTGTTAACTGAGTCACCAGAGTGGTTGAACTCTGGCTAGTCAGTGGTGTAACTTGATGAATCGTGACAGCATGTCCTTGACAAAAATCAAAAACACCATTTTTGAAACCCTGCAACGAGGAAACTCGTACATCACCTCAATGTCCTCCTTTGTTATGCCGTTTGTGTTGCATACAAATGACATCACAACCCCACGCACCTCAGGTTGTACTCAATTGCAATGGGAAAACAACCAAAATTGAATCGGGTCAAACCAAGTAGAAACTAGTGTAAATAGGCTAATAGTGATCTAAACTCCAGATTGAGTCCTTTATTTCTCTGCTTTTCTTTTTTTCAGCTGATAACAATCACCGCTTGAATCTTTTCTACCTTGCCAACGATGTGATACAAAACTGCAAAAGAAAGAATGCCATCGTTTTTCGTTCAGCCTTCTCAGAGGTCCTTCCTAATGCTGCTCAGCTCATCAAGTAAGTACATAGTGTTTGTTCTACGGTACTGTCCAGCCATCACTGCATTTTGTTTCTCTTCTAACCCGTCATGCCTATCACTGAAAAGGTATTAAGGTCTGTGTGTTGTTTATCATTTTACTCTGTTAGAGATGGGAAGGTTCGCAGGTCAGTGGAAAGGATCTTTTCCATTTGGGAAGAAAGAAGTGTGTATCCCGAGGAGGTCATTGCCCAGTTCAAAGCCAACTTGAATAAAAAGGAAAAGGAGCGAGAGAAGCAGAAGGAAAAAGAAAAGGAAAAAGAAAAGGAAAAGGAAAAAGAGGCTACACCTGCAAATGGTCAGTTTGTCACTTCAGAGTTTTGTCAGTGTGTTGTTTTTTTTTTTGTTTTTTTTTTTGTTTTTTTAAACCAAACTATATATTCTTTACTAACATGCCAGGAAACTCTTATTGCATGACTGTGTTACGTATGGTAGATGCAGAAATGACTACTTAGGAAGAACAGCAATGTCCAGAAAAAGAAAGACCAGAACTTTCTTTACTTGAAATGATGACAAGGTGAAAATGTTATTCAAAAATATTAAAATATATTAAATATATTTATAAGGTCGTCTTGGTAGCAGGAAACAGGAAATTAACAATCTCAATGTAATGCTGTAAATATTATGCTGTAAATACTGGATGTTTAATTAGTTGGTTTTAAAGTCAGTTATTCACTTCATGGTTATTTTAAACGACGAAGGAAAGTGAAGCAAAATTGCTGATTTCAAGTTATTAGAGTATAAAGACACATTGTGAAGACATGGGAGAATATGATTAATTACAGTTGGTATTGGGTTTGGCTTAAGCTGCTGCCCCTGCAACCCAGCCTCTGAGGATGGATGGATGGATGGATGAAATAGTTTTTTTTGTTTTTGTTTTTTACCCCTCATCCATAAGAAGCTGATAGGATATTGTCGGCACCCTACTGGGCAGGTGGGCAGGCAACATGAACTCCCAAGTTTGTGAATGCGATAACTTGAGAAATAGTCACCTAGGATTTCCGAAACTTTTTCAAACTAAAAACTAAAGTCTCAGTGACCTTGACCTACCTCAATAAATTCAATTCCTGTTTGGTAGTACACTCCTCTGGTCAACCTGCTGGTAATTGGGAGTATTGTAGGTTGCTAGTTATAAAATTTGTACATTGATGAGCAATATAAATTTTAAAAATGCTTCAATAAATTTTAAAATATAACTTGGTGGCGCTGCTGAATAAAGTATGTGTGTGGGAAAACGCTGTTCAAAGAAAACTGAAAGTCAGCAGTTTAACGAAAAGTCCGTTTGAGGTGCTAAAATACTGAGGTAGTGTGGGCACTGCTGAAAACGTATTAGTGTGGGCATAGGTTACTAAATCATCCTTAAGTTAACGCTGTCTGTTTGGAATATTTCCAGATACCTTACAGTGTTTTTAAAGTAATTTATTTTTACTCTCTAGCTCCTGCTAATTCCAAAGCTGCCCTGAAGTCCAAGATTGTGGCGGAGTTCACGGTAGGCCTTCTTTGTGTTTTCCTGGATTTTTCTTTTTTCTTTTCTTTTCTTTTCTTTTCTAAAAAGCCTGAAAATCAACCACGATATAACAACATCTTGTGATGTTAAATCATCTGCACTCTCTCTCTTCTAGCCCCACTCCCTCATTGAACAATTGTTAAAATATAGGCAAGCTGTTGCCGAAGAAGAGTTTCAAGAAAAGCAGCTGTCAGCTCTCCGGGTGGATGTCTGCAGCACGGAGGCCCTCAAGAGACTTAAAGGTCAGATGTCACTGGGCTTATTTGTACATCAGTGCACACCTGTTGTCTTCTGTACTTTCTCTTAAGTCTCAAATATACTGGATTTTTATGTCCTTGGCATAGCCTGTCAAAACAAGTATACATATCACTAGCAGGGGTCTTCCTGGCTTCTTACAGGCCTTTGGTGTGGGCATGGAGGGTAAAGTTAAAAACAAACAATAAAAACATGGACTTGTGATGGTTTTAGACAACACACCTGTACTTTAATTGTACCTAAAGTCCTTTTAAAATAGTTCTCTACAAGGCAACACATCCCTCACTGTCACAACACTTTATACTCATATCAACAACTCAAATTGTCGCACTTATTAAAGTGAGCCAATTCATTTTCATCTGATATTTGCTGTGTTGCTTTTACTTTTGTATTTTATTGTAAATTAGTCTGCTTCAGCTATGTTACAGAATCTAAAAATTTAGTCTCATCTTTCAACATTTGTCCTTTATGACATGCAGCACACTGAAGGAAACTGTTTGCTTAAGACATGCTCATAATAAGAGAAATCTATCTTCTCTTAAGCGAGGGTGCTCCCTGATGTAGTGTGCGGGCAGCAGAACACGTGATTAGCACTAGCTTGTGGTGGACGTATGGGACTATTAGTTGTGCTGCTTGCATATTGACACAATCTGAAACCACAGTGCAGGTTAAAAACCCAAGTAATGACCAGTCTGACTGGGACAGACATTTGTGTTCTCACATTCTGAAATGCATCAGCTCAGCTTTATCACCAGGGAGTTTTTTTTGTTTGTTTGTTTTAAACATCTCAGTGCAAAACTCACTAATGAACTGTGCTTAGTTCCCTGATATCTGAGCTTATAAATGAAATAATTTAAACAAATTACATGTGGAGGAGATTTGAATTCTCCACATGTATTTGAAATGTTTTTTAGTACTGGTAAGTTTTTCTCTAGCCTCAGCTGAAAGCTCTTGTACAGCCAGTACACACATTAAACACACACCGTAAACAATGGCTGTTAAGTCTTTGCATCTTATTTCTGAAAAGGCCCATGTACCATTTCTGAGAATGGCATCGGTGAAAAGGGTTCATGGATAGGTCAATGGATTATTCTTGTTAAGCGGGATGCAGTTCTCTGGAAAAAAAAGTGTGTTATTTATTTATTTTTCCCCTGATGCATTCGGCATCAGCACTGACCTTCTGACTGTTCTGTTAGCTTTTTTTCTGATTTAACTTGTTAAAAATTGAGTAAACCTTGTGTTTAATGGCTTGCTTGTCAACTGTCTCTTGTGTTAGATAAGGCAGGGGGGAACAAATTTGCCAAGGACTTTGAGGATGGCAGCCTGAAGCTGCAGGAGTTTGTCAGCTTCCTGGAGAAAGAGTTGAAAGCAGGACCTCCTCTGCTGGAGGCTCTGGGAAACGCAGATATTTTCTACGAGATGCAGTACAAGGAAGTTAAGATTGTGGCCAATGTAGGTGTTGTCTTTTGTAAGATGTAAAGATATCAAAACAATTAGAGTTAGTTGGTCTTAAAGTGGAAATATTCAAGCATTTGTATTTAAAACATTAAAACTAATTTATTTCATTGATTGGTGATCCAGCTATTCCACTGTTTGAGCTTAATTTTGTTTCTCTCTTCGACGTTCTCCTCAGGCTTACAACGCATTTGCCAATCGTGTGGCCAGTCTTAAAAGGAAATTGGATTCCCTCAAGTCCACTCTACCTGGACCTGAGGACTCTCCCATCCCCTCACCATCTGAAGATGCCCCCTCCCCCACTGGCTCTGACTCACCCTTTATGGCAATGGTGGCTAGCAGAGCCCAGCTCGATCCAGATCTGGATGGAAAGGCCATGGATGAAGGAGAAATGCAGAGTGACAACAGAGACATGGAGGACATGGATATGTCTGACGAAGAGACTGATGCTGCAACTGCAGGGGGTGAGTGTCCTAGATCTGTGGTTGTGCTATGATATAATTTTTTGTCTCCAAATTAATTCATTAGAAAGTTAAGTTGCAAAGCTGCAAACTTGTGATTCAATTTTGAGAATCTATGAGCTCTTTGAATTTCCTTCATTCTCAGATGATAAGAAGGAAAAGCCAGCCGCTGCCATGTCTAAGGCTGCAAAGTCAGATGCGCCTTCAAAGCTTCCAAATCCGCCTGCGAAGGCCTCTAAGAACAATGCTTCTGCTACTACCACCACAACCACCCCAGTGACTCCCACATCTGCTACTCCTACAAGTACCCCAGCCACCCCTCTGGGTGTCAATCTGGCCAAGGTGGACCTGGGAAAGATTACCTCCATTCTCAGCTCGCTAACCTCCGCCATGAAGAATACAGGTATGTTTGTGGAAGAGGGACAAGACTTTCTGTGTTATGCTTGGTGGTTATTAGACAAAATTTAAAAAAACAAGACAAACTGTTCTGTTTTGTGAAAAAAAAAATCCAGGACTAGACGGGCTTTAAAAGTGTTACTTGATATTAATTTAGGCCATCTTCCTTCTAAGATCAGCTTCTTATGTTCCTCCAGACTACTTTCCACATCAACAGCAAACATCATTTGTGGGCCATCATCTGTGGTGATGAGACTATGATATTGAAACTTGTAAGATCAGGACAGTTACAGGTTTGTGCACTGTGAACTTCAGAGAGTCAATGTGAAGTTCTGCTCTAACATTTTAGGGCATGTCAAGGAAAACATTAGCGCAAGCGCCGTGAACTGAACTGTGGTGTGTTCACCGTCGGCCATACATACCAGAAGGAGCCGTTTAAGGGGACAGACCTGGACTTCAAGTTCTGACCTAAAAGATGATCAGCTATGGATGAGAATATGATTTTTGAAAGGGAGATTTTAAATCCAGGAATATTTTTAGGTTCTTTTTTTGTTTGTTTGTTTGTTTGTTTTTTAAAGCCTCTCTGCTATAAAAGCTTCATTCTCACTCCGCTGAGTGGGCAGGTGGTTTAGAAACCCAAGTTTGTGAATACAATAACGCGAGAATGAGTTCATACTGTAGGTGCATCTACTGAAAAGCTCAGATGAGTTTTAATGTCAGTGACCTTGACATCAAGGTTAAGGGTCAGTGGTCAGGTTATCTGAAAATCACCTAATTTTCCAGTTCATAGCATAGGTGCATTTACTAGGAAGCTGAAGGGTAGAACTGGCAGCTGCCACTATATATTTTTGTTATTTTTTCCCCCATGTGCTTAATTCTAGAACTTTCTGATTGTACTTTTTGTTTTATAATAATCTGTATTCATTACAGCATTTTCAATTGAATGTCCTAGAATTAACTACATTGATCACTTATCTTTTCAGACTTGAATCTAGATGTTATTCAACTCTGACTGTGCTCACAAAATATGAAATGCTAATTGAAATTATCAACAAATGTGCTTATGTTTCTCACTCATTTTAGCCCTCCCTCAAGAGCCTGCAATGGGTTAGTGAAGCAATGTTAACAGTATTTCCAGGAATGACCTCTGCATTACATGAACAACTCTCTTGGAAACTGTAAAAGTGGTTGTGGTTAATTATCTGTGGAGCCATTTCCAAATAAGCCGCCATTACATTTTTCTGTGTAAAGAAGACGCACATCACCCAGCGTAGCTCAATGATTTGTTTTTTTAAATTATGTCTGGACAACAGGGGATCTCTGTGGAACAGACTAATGAGCAAAGTCAGTTGTTGACCATGCAGCTCATACTTGCTGGTTAACTTTAATGTTGTTTTCAATTTATTGTTGGAACACAGAACATTTTTTCCAGTTTAAGACGTTTTGTTTGATTCAGTACATTTAAAATAATTTTGTTAAATTTCTGGGGCTGCTTTGATCTTTCTCTCTGCAGCAAGCCCATCACCTCGTCCATCTCCTGGGACACCCACAACCCCATCTGGCCAATCAGCAGCCTCCAAAGGAACCCCTCCAAGCCCTGCCTTGGCCAGTATCCTGTCACGTGTTGATATCACACCTGAAGGGATACTTAATGCTCTGTCTAAAACCAACACAACAGGTAAGATCCATATATTTGGCTTATTGAATTTCTTTAAGAATAACTAACGAAGTGACCTTGTTTCAATATTTGTCACACTTTGTTTTTGTCAGGTTTGTCCTCTTTCCTGCATAGTGTGACTAACACCACCTCTGGTGCTGCTGCTGGTACACGAACCTCCCCAGAATCAGCACCTTCTAAAGCTCTGCACACCAGCACCCCGACCACCCCAACTACCCCAAAAACGAAAGCTGGTCTGGGGAACAGCCACAAGCGAGAAACACCTGGAAGAATCAGAGACTGGGGGAGAGAGAGACAACTGTCCCCTCCTCCTCCACCACCTCCCCCCCCTCGCCCCTCAGCTCCTTCTGTCTCTCCCCCCAGCTTAGAATCCAAAATCAACAGTTTCCTGCAGGGTAATCCAGGTTTTAGTCTCGCTCTTGGTGATGTTAGTCCTGATGGGGTGGATGGGACCCCAGTGAGAGACGAGGCAGCCGGCACCCCAACCCAGGATGAGATTATGGACACACCTGCAAGTGTGCCAGAATCTGTGGGCTCATCTGGAGGTCATAACCTCTCACCCACAGCCTACCGCAATGAACCCTGGGATGCAGCTATCACCCCGTCGGGAAGCGGCAATGATGGAGACTTCCTGCCCACCTCCCGATATGGCGCTGGAAGAAAGAGCGGCACAAAATTAAAAGACAATGAAGTGATGCATGTGAGGAAGCTGGTCTCCTCTTCTCCTAGTAATGACATGAAGGGTAAGAAGGATGATCAGCAAAGTCAGCTAAGGATGATGGGAAACAACAGAGCAATGGGAGAGAGGAGGCCCTGTGCCGGCTCTCGTAAGGCAAGCATTGGTTCAGATGAAGGAGGTCAGTGTGGAAAAAAAGAAGACAAGTTAAAAGGTCAAATGTCTCCAAGTGGAGATGGGAAGGAGGGGCAATACCATCGTATTGAGACACTCGTGTCACCCTGCACCGAAGGGGCACCCATTCAAACTCTAGGCTACTCTAATAGACCGCTCACTGGAGAGCGCATAAAGACAGTAGAGAGCATACGCGTGATTGGTCGAGGCTCTCGACGGGGAGGAGGACCTGGAAGTCGACCAGGAGGAGCCATGTGGTATGAAGAGGAAGGATACCTGGAAGCTCAGCCTCCCTCACCACAACTTGTCCCCCCTCCTCTTAACATTGGCCCAGGGGGCACAGAGGACATGACCCCCTCTATGCCTCCTCCTCCCCCACATCTCCTACTCCCCCCACATCTTCACCCCCCTCCGCCCCTTCCTCATCTTCCTCAAACTCAGTATCAGTTGCCTTACCACACAGAGAACATCCAGACTCCTCCTCCATCACACCTCCACCAAGTTCCTCCTCCTACATCTCCCTTCTTCAGCACACCTCCAGCAATCCCTAGACCCCCTCCACCCCCAATACCACAGCGCCATTCCCCTCCACCTACTCACCCTGCTGTACCCACTGCAGTCATGGTAGGAGGGGTGATGGTCCCTGCTGACCGGCCTCTGCCACTTCCTCACTCAGTCAGACCTGAAGCTGCAGAGAGAGGTGGAGTAGGGCCAAGAGGAGGCAAAGTGGCCCCCCCACCCCTCATGTCATCGTTGCTAGGCGAGCCCCCTAAGCTTCCCCGCCCCGGCACAGTAAAAGAGCCCTTTGTTCTCTGCCATGCACCCCCCCTCCACCGTCCAGGTACCCCTGGTGTTCCTCCACCTTTATTGGGTAGAGTGAAGGAGCCTCTGAATCTACCTCTTCCATCCCCGTCTCCCTCTCCCACATCATCTGCAACCTCACCCTCCACACCTAATTCCCCTGCAGTTGACACTGCTCCTTCGCGCTCACTTACCCAGTCCGCTGCCCTTCCTCTCCAGAAACCTTCTGCTAGTCCTCCAGGGCAGCCCCGCAACCAAAACCCTAACCCTGTTCCCCTCCTCACCTTGCCTACTCCTCGGCCTCCAATCCTCTCCGTTCCCATCTCACAGAGATCCCTGCTGCGAGGCCGAAACCCTCAGCAGCATAATCAAGATCTACCCATAGGGGGGTTTCGTGGGGGAAAGCGCCCCGGGCCTCCATTCACAGGTGGTCCCTTGCATGCACAGAAGAGGCCTTTCCTACCCCCACGCTACTGAAGTGGTCATCTGCGACAAGCTGAATGAGAAGTGCAAGCCACACATCTAGCAGTGCAGTGTGTGTGTTAGCCCTGCTGGTATGAGCCCAGATATCTTTACTCTGTTAATTAGCTTGAATTAAAACTACCTTAGGTTGTGTGTAAATAGCTGATTTAAATTGTCTTGCTTCAGCCAGGTAGCCAGTCATCTAACACTGCACAGTAAAGCTAAGAGGTTATCAGTTTCATAGTGCAGATTGTTATGTAACAACCAATAATCTTTTTTCTTTTTCCCCCACAACAATTTTCCGTGCACAAGTTTCATTCGTTCTGTTGCAGGAATTGCATACCTGTAAGAAGAAAAAAGCAAAATAGTTCAAGAAAAATGAAACTACATTTCAGCCCTTTCAGACATGCTGGTGGCTTCGTTCGTCTGTTACAGTGACGGCATTCTGTCATTCAGACATGGGTCGCTTTGTTTTTAATGTTAATGTTCCTCATGGCTTAGGGACATAACCACGAGCTACATGGGAATTGCCATACTGGATTATTATGTGCATCCATTGAAGTCTTATCCACAGACTTGTGAAGATTACTTATCTTAGCCATTGTTCCCTAAAATAGAGGTCTTTATATTTATGTCCATGTCTGTGCTGTAGCAAGTGATGGCTATTCCTGCCCCTCCCTCATAGGCTGGAAACGTAAGTTAATCCAGTTAAAATACGATGTCTATGTTATATAGCGCAATTGTGAATATTACCACTGTACTGGATCCCACTTAGTAAAATTATAGAAAAGTGACTAGAATGCTTATTCAGACATGAAGCGAACAAGTTACAAGAGATAATTGAAAATGAGAGCGTGTCTGAAAGGGGCTTCAGAGTTTTCCTGTGTGATATTTTTTTTTAATTATTATTATTATTATTTTAATCTGAGAAGAGAGATGCTGGATAAAAGAAAGATGGGTCTCATGATATTGAGGAAAAACAGGGCTGTAGTTTGGCTTTTTGGGAAATGCGTTTGTTGGCTTTTTTGTTTTGTAATGAAGCTCAATATCACTCATCTCCAGCATGCTGTAGATGACGCTTAACATAAAAACTGTAAACAGTTGGAAAGCTAGATCAGGAAAAAAAACATCTAATTTCTTTCACCCATACAAAACGGACCTTTTACAGGGGATAATGAGCATGCAGTGACTTCTGAGATAAATTTCACAGCAACAGCACAACTCTAAGAAGTCACAATTTTTTTTCAAGAAGTCCAAGCTGTTTTGCCCGTACTTCCAGTCTTTGTACTCTGCTAAGCTCATCTGTGTCTGCATCATATTTAACAGATGAATAAGAATTACTGCATTTCCCAAAAATGTCAAAGTAAAACAAAAATGTCGGATTGAATTCATGACAGTAATCTCTTCTTCCATGAGAGAGAGAGAGAGAGATTTGAAGTGATTTGTTTTTCAGGTGAGATTAAGACTTATTTCCAAACTACCCGCTGTAAATAATATTCTTCTGCTCAACCTTTTTCCACCCTTCTGTCACTCTCACTGTATATTTCTAAGCTTGTAAATATAAAGACTGAGTTGACATAGCCCCCCCCCTCTCTTTTTTTTTTTTTTTTAATTTTTTTTTAAAGCTATTATCTCTGTACATGAGGACAGTGATCGTTGTTCACACACCCCGTCTTTACTGTGATCGAGGCCTTGGATAAGCTTTAGCCCAGAAGATTTTCTCTCCAGTACCTATCATGTGTTTATGTCCTCCTTTTGCGAAACCACCGCACAGAAGAGGAGGCTGAAGATAATTATGCATTTTTATTTCCTATATATAAATGTCTACCTGTGCGCGCTTCACATTAGACTGAGTCATGAAGATACTCGGTAGTGGATGATGGGATGGGAGGGAGTATTAGACTTTGAACCACACCCTTGCTAGGCTTCAATATGTACTCTTGAATAAAATCCAGAGTTTCAATTCAACTGGGAGGGGGAGGTATTTTTATTTGGTCACTATCCATCACTTGAATTGCGCTGTTTGACTTTACCTTTCAGATTGTTCTCATGCATTTGCACAGCTACCATTACATTAACATTTAAAGCCTTTGTTTTTCAGCTGTGCTTTCTTGCTAGGTAGACTTGATGCTTTTCCATTTGTAGGAACCCACAGATGGTGTTTAAGCTAATTAGGATTGCATGTAAAATGGTTCATTTGAATACTTCCAATTGTTTTGGCCCTTTTCTCTATATTGCTAATTTCATGCTTTTGCTTTCAAGCGTCTGTGCTTACCTTGTGCTCACATGGGCTTCACCCTAAAACACTTGTGCACCTCTCACCACTTTTAAGAGGTAAAATAACAACGAAGAAAAAGATTAGCACGATGGCCTTAATGCTCCCTCTTGTCCAGAAATTGTTTCCATAATACTGACCTCTCTCATACATTGGTAGTAGTTTACCTCTACAAGTCAGAGGTGCAGTGGTCTCACATCTCTAGTGTTTGATTCAAGTGTGTGTTGAAGCTGTGGTGAAATTACAGTTTTATCAATATGCTGAAAACCTTCCTGCATAAAGTCTCTGAATACATTGTTTAAAAAATATACCCAAATGTAACCACAAAGCATATTTGTCACTACAGCGTTGGCACACTGGTGTTTTCCTGAATGTTTATACGTCTGTTACCACCCTCTGTAAATTGTTATCTTCACAGTCACATGTAGGAGCAGCTAATAATCAGTTTGCAGTGTTCACATTGCACACAGAATAATTGTAAAACATCTTCAAGTTCACCTTCTCGTCCCTTCCTCGTGACCTTAAGATAACTTGGTTTGACCAATTGAAAATGACTGACAAAACTACCAGCCTGTTTGTTTGTGTGTGTGTATATATATATATATATATAAGTTGAACTGCTTTCACTGCTGTTCTCATCAATGATGCTATATCACCGCCCTTTGAGTGTCCAATCTTTTCTGGTGTGATGAACATGCACACATTCTGCAGCTTTTATTTTTGTCACAGTGAATATATGCATACTTAAGGGGGGAACTATATCTTATGATATTATTTTTAAGGATCAAAACTATTAGAGGGGTAACATTTTCAGTGCATTAATGAATTGACTTAAACCAGCCTTCACATATTGGCAAATCTTTTTTTTTTTCTTTTGCTTTACAGACTGTAATCAGTCTGCTCCATTTGCCATTTTCTGTATTTGTTGTTGTTTTGGTTCATTCTGTTTTAAAAAAAAAAAAAAAAAAAAAGCTTGCACACTACACCACACACTGTTGCTGGAAAGCTACACTTTACAATCAAGTTCATTTAAAAACCCTGTACCTATTTCTGGACCATATTTGCAGAGCTCACTTGAGACATTGTGACTGAGTGATGACTCACCTCTAGTGTGTAATTAATATGCCCACAGTAAGACCAAACAGTGGCTGCACAGTGTTCAGCAAATAATTATTTTTTACATTCATTTAATTTAACATGATGCAGGATAATTTATTCTTGTTGTGGATATTTTCTGCTACACATTAGGGCCCCTGTTCCTGTTAATCTGCTGCTAAAACTTTTAAAATGTCATACAGCTGAAATGTAAGGTCTTCAGTGCTTATTAAGACATCTGAACCTTTAGGGAAAATACTAGATCGACTTTTTGCCCTTATAGAGGCCAACAGACATGTGGCGTGTGAAGCATTTTAATTGCAAAAGGCTTTTACCTAATTTTAACATGGACATGATGTTAAACCAAACACAGTTTTAAAACCTTACCTATAATATGGTTTAATCTGCTAATTAAGGTGATGTCACCAAGTAATTGCTGGGGTAATTTAAAGCTGAATGGACTGTATTTACACTGTAAAGTCCAGTAGATTTCTCTCATAGAGCTGTAGCTCCCCCAAGCGGCAGAGCAGAAGTACTTCGGCTGCTGTAGTCTTTAAGTCGTCCTTGATGAAGCCGCTTCATCTCTCCGTTGGGTTGTTTTACCCACAATTTCTAAATCCAAAATATAATGACGCTCCTTTTCAGAATCAGCTGGTTTGTTTATTAATATTCTCAGCTTTTTAAGTCTGTTCACAAAATTAAACGGCCAGTGAATAGTTTTATAATTAAAATTATTTAGAGCTTTTGACAGCGAGTCTGTAGAGGGCAGGGTTTAAAATATGTCCCTTATTTTAATAAGAGCTGCAGTGAATGTGGTTTTCGGTGAAAGTCAAACTGTATTCATCTTTCCTCCCTCCGTGTTTTAAAATAAACTTGTACTTTGGGCACTAAACTGATGCACACTTGCAGCAGGCTCGGGAAGCTAAGAGCACCGATTCTGCTGCTCAGCTTGTGGGCCCGTCGTGATGCAGCAGGTCGGTGCTTCTCTGAAATTACTTTGTTTTGCACGCAAGCTCTCAAACACCGTTTTGCAGTGTTCTCCACAAACGAGAACTGTCGACGCATGCGCTGTTTCGTGTAAATTTCAGCATATGTGACTCCAGTCTGAAGCGCCTGACCGGACAGTGCGTAATTTTATTTTTGAAGGCTAGAGATGTTTTCCCCCATCGCGCTCTTTCTATTTCCCCTGCGTTTAATTGCGCGCCCTGGCGTAGATGTCAGGAGCGCGCACGCTGAGACGGAGCTCCGTCATAACTTTTCAGTCTTTACGTCAACGCTGCTGCCAGTAACCCGTGCTTTCCGGTGTTATGGCCGCTTGCAGTGAAGGGGACAGTTATATGTGGTAATGGTGAATGAAGCGGTTGTTTTAGGCAGGGGTGTTTGGTATGGCGGTGACGCAGCTGCTTCGGCTTGTTACCTGTCGTTCGACAGCTCGTGCGACCCTTTGCGCGCAGAGGAAGTACAGCAAGGTGCGGTAAAGCAGTGCACTGAGTGAGGCTAACGTTAGCAAGCAGCAGTGTTTTCAGTGAGTGTTGTGAGCTGCTGTTGATGCTCCTGTCTGTTAAATGTGCTAATGGGCACATTTGTCGTGTGGTAGCTAAGATTAATGTGCTTTTAATTCGGTTTTATCGTAATTTTGTTTCATGTTTTGGCTTCTTTTTTTTTTGATAGCCATACCCGGTTTGTTAATGTATGGGAAATGGTGATGAATGCAAAGTTATAACTTTGTTTTTAATTCAACTTAAATATTTATTTCATATTGAATTATCAGCTATTGTCGAGATTGGATTTTTCTCTTTAGTTTTCGCTGATATAAATATGTTAACATTATTGTTGTTGTTATTGTTATTATTATTATTATTAATCATGTTTTTCTGACACAAGATTTTGACAACCAGTATTACAATACGAACAAGACTCATTTACAATAAACTTAAAAAAAAAGGGTCCTGATGCTTTTTGTGTTGACAAATCAGCTCAGTACTAAAACAAAGAACTTTGTGGACTTCCTGAGGACTTTATGGAAATTTTGTAAGAAAAGTTAGTTTTTGTTTTTTCTAAAAGTCTATAGAGTTTTTTTTTGTTTACGGTCAGTTAACTACGTTTTTGTTTTTTTTGTTTTGTTTTTTTGTTATAACCAACTAAAACAAGTACTGATATAATAATACATGGGTAAAAACTTTTGGATTTTCTTTAAGGCTATTCCTAAAATGTTCATTCTGTTTAATTTTACCTTGGGGCCATGGTGATTAAAGGTATTATGGCTTATTAATTAATTAATTGAACAAGTTTAAAATCCATTCCAGTTCATTAATTATGTCATGCCAACACCTCCATAGTCTTATAAAGTAGTCCTTTATACCCTTCATAGATGAAGAATTGTCTTAAGGTGTTATTACAGCTGGTTTGGAAAAGCCTTCACTGCGTTAAACTGACAGGTGTTTCAAATATTTAGTCCATCCCATGCATATTAGTGATGAGTCTGTGCAGTGTAAGCTAAATAGTAAGGTAAACATATTGAGGGGCTATGCTTGTGTATGTCTTTGCATTATGTTACTCATTCTGTTGGGGCAGTAAGATAAGTTCAGAATATATTATTGTGTTGCTAAAATCCTAAATGCTTGTCTGTCTCTCTTAGCTTTACTGCATATGCACTTAATTTCTGGAGGTCTTATTTGACGGGTTTTCTGTCATCTTCAGATTTTAGTTCTTTTGTCCTTTTGCTTCTTGTAAATAATTTCAAACCAAATCTTTATTTTTTGCTTTACAGGTGAATGCATCTCCTGCCTTATCTGAACGACTGCAGATCTTTGAGGCTCTCAGGGAAAAACGTGGAAATGGGAAGCGTTTTGAATCGACAGAAATGCCCCTCCGTATCCGGCTGGTTGACGGCCGGATAGTTAAGGGAACAGCTGGTGTCACCACACCGCTCTATGTTGCTCGGAGTGTGAGGTAAGTACCCAGTTTATACTGTTTGGTTTAATATGTTTAACTGTCGTGATATAACTGTGCTTTTGCACGTGTTGTTTCAGATTGAAAGGAGCCCTGGTGAGTAAGGTGAATGGGGAACTCTGGGAGCTTGGACGACCCCTAGAGGCAGACTGTGAACTACAACTTCTGGGGTTTGATACAACTGAGGGAAAGCAGGTAATTACACAGTTCCCCGCTGTTAACTTCCTTTAAGTATGTGCAGTTTCCCCTATTTGACCTGTAAGTGTGATGTTGATGAAAAATTTGTTTTGAAGGTTTTTTTTAAAAACATTTTCTCACCTCATTCAGCATCATCATAAGTTAGAAAATAAATAAAGATGTTAACATGCCATGTAACATGGCAAACAAAAATTGAAACGACACTTTAACTGGGACCAGCAGTAGTGGGATGAGAGCATCTTTGTGTTTCCTTGCTGTTTTAATCTACCATCCCAAAAGTACAGTGTAGATGTCTTTGGCGCTCACTCATTACGACCCTTGATTTCACAGGCAGCCTGGAGAACAGGGGCGTGCGTCCTCGGTGGAGTCTTGGAGGGCATGTTTGGTGCTGAGGTGTGCAGAGAAGGAACATCAGAGTTCGGGCTTTTCTGTGATTACCTGTTGGACAACAGGTGATTACTATCTATCAGATATGAGCTCTGTCAAAACTTCATCTTTGTGTGCTCACAAACGCAAAAGAGGTGGTGGTAGTTACATGATGGTTGTTATTTCAGTTTTTCAGCTTCTTTTTGTTTTAAAGGGAAAAAAATCCTGACCTTTCAAATAAAGTGTATATTTTTTATTCATGAGTTTAATTAGTTACTAAATTGTATTTATATGCATGCTGTGTATAGCTGTTCATTATTATGTGCTGCTTTAATGACACCGTTTCCACCTTATGTAACTCGTGCCGGCTGTTTGACCTGTATGGCATGCTCCTGATTCTGACTAAACTGCAGCTGAAGTTTTGCCTGAATGTGACTTCATCTACAGTTTTTTGTCTCTGAGTGATGTGGAGGCGAGGTGTAAGGAGGCGGCAGCACTCAAACGTCCTCTCTCTAGACTGGAGCTGAGTATAGAAGAGGTCCAAGAGCTATTCCAGGTCTGCAACATGCTCTGTTTGTTATAATATAATATTGATGACAGACATTTTCAGTGCTGACACATCTTTCTTTAATTCTTTATGTAGAGGAGGTAAGTCTTAATTATCAAATCACTGTTCAAGCTCCTTCCTCACACTTTTAATGCACCAGCTTATATTACGCCAGGAAGCAGGAAAGTTTTGTTATTTTATATTTATTTCCACTTTAAAAAAAACACTGGTGGTGTAGCAGCATTGTGCCATGCTGGCTTGAAGCATATCTGAGTAACCTTTGATAGGATGTGAATAGCAGTTATGTTACTCGCTTTTTAAGTGTGACTCCTGTTTTTAGTCCAGCTGTGATATTTGTCTGTCCTCGTGTCCATGTTGAACTTAAAATCGGTTTTCTGTGTTTTCTTCTTACAGAGCAGTAAGCTGAGGCTGCAGTTTGCTGAAGAGCAGATGAATGGCGCCACTGTCACAGTATACAGGCACGTAGGAAAACTTCTTACCTGCCAGTGATTTAAAACACTCACCAGTAAATTAACTGGTTTCAACCATTCTGTGTGGCTCAGGTGTGGAGACACTATAGCGGTCTGCAACGGCCCCCTCCTCCCACACACAGGCCTCCTCACAGTCTTCAAGATGCTGCAGGTATGTGTTTGTGTATCCAGTCAGTGTATTCAGTCCTTTGCTCGTCTTTCTGTTTTCTCTTTTTGTGTTTTTGTGTTTCACTGCCAGTTTATCTATTTTATTGTTTTGCTTTTCTTAAGCAAATCAAGAATTTGTTCTATTCCTATGAAAACTGTATTTCATATGGCAGTGCTATCACGATTTTTCACACTCAAACACTATATGACTGCAATGAAAGAGGCAGTGCCATCTCATCAGTTAAAATCTGTTTTATTTGGACCTTCGTGGCTCTCTCTCAGATGGGACACATGCTGTGTGAGTGGAATTTTCCTCATCCATATTGATCCAGGGAGAGAGGAAAGTTTCCATACCAAGCTGTCACTGGGCAGACTGGGATTCCACAACAGAAAGGGCCTGGAAATATCAGCAGCAGGATGTTGTGTTTGTCAGAGGCCAGATTTCTGTTCTGGGCTCTTAGAAACACACGGCCATCCGTCCCTCTCATAACTTTCTCTTTTGCCACGTCCATGTTCACCTATTATTTTCTCCCCACTTTTCATCTCTGTACCATTCCAGCTGTCCTCTGTGACCCTGGCCAACCAGACAGAGTCCTCCGGTTTGACACGACTGTTAGGTGTGGCCTTTCCAGGTGAGAAAGAGAAGGAGGAGTGGGAGAGGGAGCAGGAGGAAGCGAGGAGGCGGGACCACAGACGCATCGGGACGGTAAGACGGAAACCGTACATGGGTACAGAAGATGATGCCATCTTAAAAAGTGAAATAAGAACCTTTTCATGTTCTTCCACAGGACCAGGAGCTGTTCTTCTTCAATGAAGTCAGTCCAGGAAGTTGTTTCTTTCTGCCTAAAGGAGCCCACATCTACAGCACACTCACAGACTTCATTAAGGTGAATTATTTGTTTGAGCTTATATTTGAATCCCCTAGAACTGCACCATCACAGCCTTGTTACACCTGTAGAAAGCATTACAGATAAGAAACTGTATGAATATAGCGCAGGGACAAAGGGTCGTGGATAAACATGTCATCAAACCTCATATTTGGCCTGGGCCTCTCACTGCTTAGTTGTGGCTTTAAAGAATGAACACAGCATTACACAGGAAACATTTTTTCTCTAGTTAGTTTGCCTGTTTGTGGTACATCAAAAGTTGTTTAATCAAAAATCAAGAAATAACTGTATAATGGTTCAAATGAACTATCTGCTTGCAGAAAAAACCTGTTAAGTGAGCTCCGGCCCTTTTCAACACCGCTTATGCAACTAAAACCAAAAAATGCCCCACAAGCTTTAATTTGATTATTCAAAATCCAACTGTGACCTTAGTTGGTTTTATATAATGATAAAATGCCGCTTATGCAGGAAGTTGTTCATTGAGTGTGTGTATTTATTGAATGTTGTCCATTTAAACGTAATAACACGCATCAACACGTGCTCTGCTGATTGTAATGCTGAGGTCATACGTGTTCATGTCAGCGGTCAGGATGTCAGCCTTTTTAGCCTAAAGTCTCTATGCTGTTTGACCCTGTGACCATTTGACCCTGTCCTCCACTCATTGTCACACAAGTCCTTCCTTCCTGACCTCTCATAGTGTGAATACCGAAGGCGAGGCTTCACTGAGGTCGTGACCCCAACGCTATACAGCACTGCGTTATGGGAGCGCTCTGGCCACTGGGAGCACTACAGCAAGAACATGTTCACTGTGAAATCAGAGGACTCTCAGACCTACGCTCTCAAACCCATGAACTGTCCTGCACACTGGTGAACACACACACCTTACCTACCTGTGCTCGGGTGCCTTTGCAGAGACTGACTCTCCTTTGTTGTGTTCAGCCTGATGTTTGAGCAGCGCGTTCGCTCGTGGAGAGAGCTCCCTCTGCGATGGGCCGACTTCGGGGCGCTGCATCGTAATGAGCTCTCCGGCGCTCTGGGAGGTCTCACTCGCGTTCGCAGGTTCTGCCAGGATGACGCGCACATATTTTGCACACCTGAACAGGTACGCAAACAGGCAGATGATCTCTCGTTTCTAAACCAAGGCATGTTTAAGTGGGACAGACGCTGTAAACGAGACCCACGTGGAACCGCATTTCAGTGATTAGATGGGCTGTGTAAATGACTCCTGAGACATTCCAGGAAGCTTTAGCCTGGATGAATGAAGGTCTTTGTCCTTTTCAGACTTTGCACCTCCGTATGTAAGCCTTTGTGGCTCTGCAGTAAATCTGATCCCCTACATGGAGTCCTGCAGCCTTCCCATGATACTGTTCCTTCAGCCTTTCTGTTTGCACCTTGTTAATTCAGAGACGGTGGTCACATGATGATCACCACTATGTCAGCCTGAGAAATTCGATCTTGGTTTAATTTTTACACTCTCAGTTGTTGTTGGTCTCTCAGCTGTGTACACTTTTCTGTTATTATTATGTCCTCATGTTGACCTCTTCCTGACTTTTCTTTCTTTTTTCCCAGCTGGAAGAAGAGATTGTGACTTGTTTGGACTTTGTGAGGAGCGTCTATCAAGTGTTTGGGTTTTCCTTTCACTGCCTGCTGTCTACGCGACCCACGCCGTGCCTGGGGGAGCCTGATCAGTGGGACACTGCTGAGCAGGTAAACAAACACGTTGACACACTCTCCATCATATTGTGTGCTAAAAGCAGTCCTACACAGACACAGCTGTTCAACGTGTGTGTGTGTATATATGTGTACTCTTGAGTGGCAGCCAGGGGGGAGGCATTTCCACTTAACCTATCAGTTATGTAAGTGGTACTTTCCAGTCGAGAGCTGCTTTGCGTCAGGCTGTTGGGTAGATGTATATCTCCAAATCCCCCGAGCACTTTTTAAATGGGCACAGCAGCAATCTAAGCTGATTCAATTGAGTGTAATTTAACATAACAGTTCTGAGCCTGCACAGTTCAAACACAGACATGGCGATCATAATGTGCTTTAATGTACTTATATTCTGTCATGCAACTACTTGCTTATTGTGGACTTTGGTGTGTGTGTGTGTGTGTGTGTGTGTGTGTGTGTGTGTGTGTGTGAGAGAGAAGCAGTTAGAGAGGAGTCTGCAGCAGTTTGGTGAACGCTGGGAATTAAACCCAGGAGACGGAGCGTTCTACGGACCAAAGGTCAGTGAGAAGGAAGACGTGCACTTAATGGACTCAGGAGTAAATGTTGTTTATCACTGTTTGTTTACACCAAAGCATCGTGACATCAGTTTAGTCACTTCCTCCTTAATGTAAAAAACTTTAAGGGAATGTGTGTTTTGTTTTGTTTTGGTTCTTTTTGTTTGTTTGGGTTTTTTTTATGTTGAAGCACTATTAAAGATTTACCAGGAGAGCTGATTAGCTTAGCATATTGACTCAGAAATGGTGGAAGCAGCTACTTTTGGGACAGCTACCAGCACCTCAAAAGCAAGCCAAGAAATGGTTTTAGGGTGGTCTCCATGTGGGAAAATTCTTTATCAGGTATAGCAACTTCCGAGTCTTAACTGCCTGACTTGTATCCTCAAACTGGAAAAAAACATGACTCTAATTCAGTCCAACTAAAAACTAAGTCTAACAGCTGGGTTGTTGCTAATCAAATGCACTTGACTGACTGATCATCAGAAAGTGTTGCCACTTCTTTTAAAGCAGAAGTTCTGACAGTTGGCTGGTCTGGCCACAATAGGAGTGAACGTCCCAGGAAATTCACCCCAGGGTCAGTCCATGCAATGTTCAGAAAAACCCAAGGTCTACATCTCAGACTCTACGGTCCTCAGTTAGCATGTTAAAAGTTGTGACAGTACAGTTATAAAAAGACTGAACAAGTATGACTTGTTTAGAAAGCCTCTTCTATCTAAAAAGAACAAAAAACAATGCTTAGATTTGCAAAGTTCTGAATAAACCAGAGACCTCTGTAACAATGTCCTTTAGACAGAAGAATCCAAAGTGGAGATGTTTGGTCATAATGCTCGGCAGCACATTTGCAAAATACCGAACGCAGCATATCGGCACAAACACCTCATAGCAGCTGTCAAGCTCGGTGGTGGAGGGGTGATGATTTGGGCTTGTTCTGGGGCCCCAGGGCCTGGGCCCCTTGTTGAGATGACCAGATGCAACAGGACAACAACTTAATGCACTGCAGCAAATCTACAATACCCCAGTTAAAGTCCAGACCTCAACCTGATTGAAACTCTGTGTAAAGGAGAGTGGGCTAGGACTCTACAGTTGTTGCTCTACCAGCTACTGAATACTGGGCTGCACTCAGTTTTTTCCACAGTAGTCCAGTGAAACCTTTGTTTCTCACAAGCCTGTAACAATGTGTTCATCAGCTTAGAGGTGCTGGCAGGTAGATCATTTTTCCATTTGATACAGAGCCAAGCTTACATTTTCTCTTCATTATCTCTGAAATCTTGGGAGAACAACAAACAAGAGCATTTCTCAAGTTTTGACAATAATAAAATTAGATTTAATGATTTTAATTCCTCTAAAGGGGATTTATTTATGTTGCAACGCAGATTAAGACATCTTTGTTCTGCTTCGGCTCTGCACAGAGAAACTACAGACACGAATTATTGTAGTTCACAGAATATTTAGAGGTTTTGTGTGCGTTTGCTTTTGTTTGTTTGTTTTTGTTTATTTTTAAATAAAATTGAAACGACAGTGCGGCAATGACCTTTGCTTTTTTTGGGGGGGGGGTTGAGACTTAATTTATCTTTCCAAGAAGAAGTCGGCCTCAGATAAACGTCAGCGTGCTCATGTGGAAGCACTGAGAGGAGGCGATGGGTGAAGTCAGGTTGAGCTTAACCGCTCGTTGAAACAGAGAAACGTGTATCCAGGATTTTTAAACCACAATCTAAGCAGCTAATCAGCTTCTCTCAGAAACCCATTTCTAATGATTCAGTGCACAAAAAGGTACTTTGTCTCAGAGCGCTAAACTGGAAGGGAAAAGTGAAGCCCGGTAATAACGCACGCCTTCATGTTTCATCAGATTGACATCCTGATCAAAGATGCTATTGGCAGACAGCACCAGTGTGCCACGATCCAGCTGGACTTCCAGCTGCCAATCAGATTTGACCTTCAGTACGTCGGGTGAGTCACTCATAAATTTCAGTAGTTGGCATTCAATCTCTTTAACATTCCTGCACTGATTTAAACCACTACTCCTTTACAGTTGGCCACTTCTTTTTGTTGAGAATGCATCCTTGTGTATATATATATCTATCTCCAGTAATCACTCGGGATAAGATGGCACAAGTCTAACTTTGGGAGCTAATTTGATGATGAAACATTAGCACTTTATTGGATTTATCAGCTCAAGTGTGTCGAATTTGGTCCACATCTACTGAAGTGTTTTTGATTATAATCTGATTAGATTATATGTTCAACAATAGATTAGTGTCCCATTGTAGAACAGTTTATAGGAAAAGTAGGTTAGAAATAAGCAACAGAGATCTGCATATTTACTTCCACTCAGCTACTTCACTTCAGTATAATGTAAAGTTCACAATACTGTCAAGAAGAGTATTTGTGTCTGTAGCTTGGCCACGCTGCACCACCTCCTGATCTCTTTTTTTGTAACCTTTCTCTCAGACGAGACGGACAGTTGCACAGACCAGTAATGATCCACAGAGCAGTGCTGGGATCGCTGGAGAGGATGATGGCCATACTGGCTGAAAACTTTGGAGGGAAATGGTGAGAAGATGATAATGCACAAAATCTGAATGTACCCCGTTAGTGGGATTATTGTCCTGTAGCTGTACGCTAACCTGTCACCCCCCTCTGTGCCTCACCCAGGCCTCTGTGGCTGTCTCCGGCTCAGGTCGCAGTTATTCCTGTGGGGGGCAACAATGAGTCGTACGGCAGGCAGGTCAGTGTCTGATGGAAATTTGCTTCGGGTGCATAAGCAGACAAAGTGAACTTTCATCCTGCCATGATTAATTTGTTCTTTAATATAAGAGGTAGATTACAGATACAGTCTTAAAAGAATGAATCCCTCTCTCTCTCCTGTTAAGGTGGTCCAGCAGTTCCATGAAGCTGGCTTTATGGCAGATCTGAATGACGATGAGGGAGCCACCTTAAATAAGAAGATCCGCTCTGCTCAGCTCGCCCAGTATAACTACATATTTGGTAAAGATGAATAACTAAGAGGCTACTTAAAATACTAAAGACTGCGACTGTTTTTCAGTACTGTTGACATATTTGACAGTCTTTTGTGTGTGTTTCTGTGCAGTGGTGGGTGATAAGGAGCGTGAGAGTGGAACAGTGAACGTGAGGAGCAGAGGGGGTAAACAGCTGGGCAGGAGGCCGACAGAGGAGGTGCTGATGTCCCTCACAAAGCTACGGGACACCAGAAGCAACCTCGATGAGTTTTGATGATGTCCTGGAAATAATGACTCACTGATGAAATGTTTGTTTTACATGTTCAGTCTGTTGCACTTTGGCTTTGTCTGAAGAAGCGGCTGGTTAAAGTTGGAATAAAAGTATAAAACACTGATGTTTATGTTCTGCACTCATTGCTGATTTTGTCCTTTAATGGAATTTGCTGATTAAACTGTCCTGCAAAAAAGAGACTGGAGAGAGAGAGATTTAAGGCTATTTAAGGATCGCCACACTCTTAGAAATAATGGTGCCAACTATAAGCACAGAGTCCTGCCACCTGCTCCCATAGGAGAACCCTTTGTGGTTTCTGCTCCAACCTTTTTTCAGCCTTTTGAGAGGAAACGTAACACAAAGGAAATGTGAAAAGTTACACTCAGTCTCTGGCGGTGCTATCCAACACTTCTTACTGTTTACACAAAAATGTGTGAGTTATAGTAGGTTGTATCCTCATGGACACACAACCGTTTGCAGTATAATCATAACCAAGAAATTAACACACTTAAAATATGTCACATAAAAAAGCGAAACCTTTTAATTTTATACTTGTCTTATAGTTTTTGGCTCTTTTTAAGCATCTTTATTGCAAACTTACAGTAATAAACTTGATAAGGTACACGTGTGTACCTGCACCACCCCCACTTTTGCTTTTCAGAACTGCTTTAATTTCTCATGACAGATTCAAAATGTGAGATTTTGGTCCATGTTGATGCGATCGTATCACACATGCTGCAGGTTTGTTGGCTGCACATCCATGATGTGTATCTCCTGTTCCATTGCATCCCAAAGGTGCTGTACTGGATTGCGATCTGGTGACTGTGGAGTCCATTTGCATACATTGAACTCAATGTCATGTTCAAGACACCAGTGTGAGATATGAGCTTTATGAAATGATGCGTCATATTTTCTTACTATCAGCTCTGACGTCAAAAAAGCATTTTGCCTCAAACTGCTGCTCACTGGATATTTTCTCTAACAAAGTGGATGATGAATGAATTTCGCTAGAGCTACATTTCCATCTTTTCTACCCAAAAAGGTTTTACTCTGTATCACATTCATTAATAATACAATGATAATAATAATACATGCTATAATTACCAATTTGCATTCGATGACTCACACATGTATTTAAAAGTCTTGGAACAATGATGGATAACAAGGTCACAGCCCACTTCCTGCTATGAGTGACTCATAAGCCGTCTGCAAACAACAGAAAAACTGAAAGTCCAACAAAAGCAGTAGGAATGAGAGTGCCTAATAATGGAAACAGTGGAAAAGAACCAACCTGTTAAGAGCCTCCACTGGCACACAGTCCTGGAAAAGTGGGGAAACCCCATAAAGAAACATAAATGATACACCTTTCCACAATAAAAGCCCTCGCCTAGTTTAATGTAATGAGAGCAGGGTTGAGTCTAGAAATGCTAAATGAGTTTTAAAATTAACTGGTATACTGATAAAAGCCATAAGCTAATATTCAGTGTCCCATCCATGAGTTTAGAAGTACAGATGAAACCCCAGACTCTTCAAATCTCACTTTTTCTTCTACAGGATGCTTAAAATGTTCTTTATATAGTTTCTTATGGAGATTATGCAGGTTTAGACTTTAAGGGTCAGTCACTTGGGTGGAGCTACCTGTTGTAAAGGCTAGGGTAGTGGTCCCTTGGGGAAGGAGGAACTGAACTGAAGAGATTATACTGCTGTGGCATTACTCAGCTACCAATGCAATTTGTTCCCTATAAGCCATCAAACGTGCAAACCTCCTGCTTATATAAGCATGCGCGGTGCTATCTGAGCAGAAAGCCGGGCATACCTTTAAAAGACTGGAAGAAAGGGAGGACACAGAGGGAGATTTGACTAAAATAGGAGAGAGAGCAGCCGTGTCAGGGCTGTGTGTTTTCATGTGTGTTTAGTGGAAACAGCCAAGTCAAGGTAAAGGTCAAAGGAATTGGAGGTTTTTTCCTTTTTAATTGAGAGAGGGCAGCAGGATGGAAAAGACATCAGTCACAACAATGACACAGAGGGAGAGTGGGAGGTGTGAGCCCCGAGAGAATAATCTGAGTTGACTGGACAAAAGCAACCGCTTCAACAAAGCACACTGTGAGACAGGTAGAGTGACCGTGTTCAGGTCCTCCCGACATCGCTTAGTGGGCCGCAGAGAGGGAAGCTGGGGCAAATTTGTAAAAGCTCTCTGCTGGAGCTGGTTTGAAAGTACGTTTAATTGAAGCACAGATCTGACTAGAAGCGAGAGTGCAAACACAGGCAGGTAATTTGAGCATCAAATAGTAAATTAGCTGACGCTTTTTACCACAAGTCTCACTCATGCAGGGACATTCACACACAGATGGATGCACCGGTGGTGACACCTTAGGGTTCAGTATGACAGGCTGGAGAAGCTGGGATTCAATTTACCGACCTCCTGAATGATAGACCACCCGCTCTACCACCTGAGCTGCTGTGACCCCAACAGAGAATGATTCTAATGGGAACATTTATCCCATTAGACTGCATAGAAACACCATTAAACACACATTTTTTGCCAGTTAGTTATTTTTGCTTCTTTTTTTTTTTTATTGCTGAGATATAAATCTGAGATCTGTGGACTTTCTAATACAATGGAGGTGAAGGAAATATCCTTTGCTGTGCTAACAGCCTTGAAAATGACAGCCGCACTTGACAGCTCTACAGAGCTGCACCTACTTCTTGTCACACATCTCTGCCGGTTGTTATTTTAAAAAGTAAACATGTCTCATAAGAAACCTGTGGCTGAAAGAGAGCTGTGCTGAGCTGTGGATGCATCCCCGCTGAGACCCAAAAATGATTATCAGACAGAGCAGCAGCTGAAATAACAGCTAATGGCTTAAAGAGAAATACAAAGACATAAGACAATAATAAGAAAGCTTAACTTCCATTTGCAGTGAGTCAGAATAGGTGACTGGCAAAACTTGTGGCTGGTACTGTATGCTTGTGAGAAGTTGGGAATGTTGAATTATAAAAAAGTAAATGTCAATGGTGTCTATTTATTACGTTACATACAGCCAAATTTAAAGTCTTTCATTGTCCCGCAAACTTTTTGCCCAACTAGTAAGGAGTCATGTGAAAGGGAAAGTTTTCACAGGGCTGTGCACCCCAACAACTCTTGGAACCAGTTTTAGGAGCAATAAACTTTGACTGGGTCATTGCAGTACTTTATTCATTTTTAAGGCATTCTGTTGTGCTTGGGGCCACTGTTCTGCTGCGTGACCCAGATTTTAGCTTTAGCTGTTGGACAGATGGCTTTACGTATGGCTCTAGAATAATTTGGTATATGGAGGAGTTCATGGTCGACCATACCTGCAAAACAAGCCCAAAATCATCACCCCTCCACCACCGTGCTTGACAGCTGGTATGATGTGTTTTTGCTGATATGTTTTCTTCAGATGTAGCTTTGTAACTCTAAGTCGTGCTGAGACGAGACCTTTTCCCGGAAACCTTTGCAAACAAGCCATGTTTGTTCAGTCTTTATCTAATTGTACAGTCGTGAACGCTAACATTAAACATGCTAACTGACAGTCTGACACGTAGGTTTTTGGGTTTCTTGCACTGGCTCCATAGTTTGAACATTTGTCTAGCAAGCAAAAGGTCACCATTGATGAGTATCCAGTGTAAAATTCAGAGTTATCCACTGTGGTGACCCTTTGTAGGAAGGGAGCAGCCAAAAGTGGCTTCTGACCATTGCATGGTCTGACCTTGAGGAATTTGTTGGGACATCCGCTCCTGGATTGTTTTATTGTGTTTCCACAAACCTGAATGCTTCAACCTGCCAAAATATCAGCTTTTATAGAGCTGCTTATGCGCGCTGATGATCAGTTGATTAGCAGCACTTGGCTGCTACTTACCCTCTGCACTAAGGGTGCACTTTACTCTTGCAGTTTCCCTGGGCTGCATAGAGTCCTGTGAAAACTTTTTTTTTGCATGACTGCATTTTACATTGATGCTAAAAAATAATTTACTGCTGGTGCCTGTAGGAAGGTCAGGGAACAAAGTCACTTAGAGTCATCCGCTGGGTGAATCGACTGGCAATCTTATTAGCAATGCTTCAAGTGTAGCTAATGGTTAAACAGAAGCAATGTGTCCCTGGTCCTCTGAATAATCGATATAACACATGTGATAAATGTTAGGGGTTTGTTTTGTTCTTTTTTTGTTTAAGAATAGAAAACCAACAAACTCAGTATTATACATAGTTTAAAAAAATATTGAGTCATAAAAGAGATAAAAAAGAAGGAGTCTGTACTTTGTCCTTGTGTTTAAACAACTTATCAGCCTCTTAGATGATTATGGTAGCTGCTTGTAGCGGAGAACCAGACGGCCTTACAATACAGCAGATACCATTTTTACCTAAATCGGATCTAAATGGACTCATAAACTCAATCTGTGCTTTTACAGGATTTATCAAACATGTTTGTCTCCTGAATCTCAGTTATTATATCACAGACATGATATACAGCTGAAACAAGGTCTGATAACATGGAATGAATAGTTGATTAATTATAACAGTTAACATTAGAGGACGTTTGGGTTTGTTTTTAAAGCAGACAGCTACACAGAGACACTACACTGTGTTAGTCATTTATTAGAAAATCAGCTTTATTGGATTATTGATTCACAGGTTTTGAACTGAAGTTGTAAAAGTCTCTTTGCCTTTTATAACAGAAAACTGAACATCTTTGTACTTGTCAGACTGATGAGACCTCTGAATAGTCCGAATGTGACTCAAACAGTTGCGATCCTAGATGTCCTGCAGTATTCATCATGTTGATTATAGGTCTATTGTAAGGCTGGGCTCTCTTTGCTGGAGGCTTTGTCCAAAATGGGGCGATAAATGCGACCCAGATGCCACAGCCACCCGCCAACATTGCACAGTAGTTGCGTAGTGATGACACAGGCCATTAACTCCAGTAAACACCGCTCTAATCTTTACCAGATAACTATATCAGCCTCCTGTTGCACTCCTCATGTCCCCACTGTGCCCATCCTCCATCATTACTATCTCTGCTCTCACACACACACAAAGCAATCCTTCATTCAACTGGTGGAGTCGAACAGAGTTCACAGGAAATTATTTTTAGCTAGAGAGACTTACCACAAGTAAGGCTGCTGCGGAAAAGCTTTTTGCTTTGGAAGGACAGTGAAGAGAATTCATTCATAATGACATGAACGGATATCTTCAGCATTTTAATGTTGGAATAAGCCCGATGGGAAAGTCATAAAGAACTGTCCATCTGTTCCAGAGTCTAAAGACACGCATGTTAGGCTGGGTGACTCTGATTTGGCCGTATCTGTGGATGCGAGCTAGATAAAGATCCTAAAATTCCCAGAAGAAAGCGCTGTAATGTAAAGACCTTTATGTTCTGACTCAGACTAGAAAAGCACTGTTTAAATGCCAGTCCATATCTAATTCATCTACTCAAAGTTGTTTCATTTTTCTCCATCTTCTTAAAATAAGTAACAGGGTTTGGATGTAAGGTCACATAACGTGGACTTCCTTCTCACCGATTTAAAGTCTGATCAAGATTTAGTGACGTTTGAATCGGTCTCTAACGACATTAAAAAATATGCTTCACATAGTTTCCCAGAACCCAAGATGACATCTTTGGACAAAAATCTCAAAGTGATTCACTTGAAATCATTTTTGACAAGGACAATCCTCACATCTGAGAAATGACGATGGTCATAATTTGGTCACTAAGGTAGTTAATCTGCAGGAGCTCTAATGCTGGATCAATATGATCCAAAAGCAGATTTAGTTTAGTTTTTGCGTTAAGCTTTTATTAAATAATACTTTAAGATGTTTGTTTTGGGGTTTTTTTTTTTGGTTTTTTGTTTGAAGCCATTGCTTACTGTAAACATCTGGGCTGGGGGGAGGTAATAATGGAAAATCACTTTGTGGTTGTGAAATGTCAGATTTGGAGATCGCCGTTGTCCTGGAAGTCCCGTTTTCCTGGTGGGAGGCAGGCAGACTGAGAGGCAATGACCCAGGCATGGAGGCAGAGTCTAACAGGACGGCTAGAGGAAGATAAACAAGCTGCTCTGTATTGTTCTCCTGGTATCACTGAGAAGCTGTCAGCCTGAGTGATTGAAGGGCTCAACCTCCCAAAATAGGCCCTGCAAGGCCGCGCTGCCTTTCCCTTCCACCCTGTTATAAATAACCTGTGTGTGTGTGTGTGTGTGTGTGTGTGTGTGTGTGTGTGTGTGTGTGCGTGTGTGTGTGTGTGTGTGCGAGCAGCCTGTGTTCATGCATTTCATGTTAGTGTGTGTTTTAGATAGTGTTAAGAAAGAAAGAGTGTGTGCAAGCAAAGGGAGACAAATATGAGAACTGCCAGAGCATTCTTAGAAAGTGAAGCCACTGAAAACAATGACAGGAGGTCTGTGAGGCTCACAGCCAATGGGTGACAGGAGCCCAGCGGTCGAGACCCTCGACCAACCACTTCTTCTAACACACATTCCCAGTTTAGAGTCTTTAACCTGCAGTAAACTCCCACTCCCTCCAATTTCCACACTTCAGTACTGCACGTCGTCTGTGCACGTGCATGCTCCCATGCCTTTGAGTCATGTTAATGTTTGGATAGGGGCTTGTAAATTACCACCTGAGGGAATATCCCTAGATCATTAGTACTATACTCTGTTCAACAGGTGTGCCGATCGGGGTAAAAGTTTCAAGCAAACATATGACGGCACTGCAGCATCAGTGCAAGCAAATCATGCACTCGGGTGGGGAGGGGATTCGTTTTCTTGTGTGCGCTGCCGAGTAACAATCAAATAAAAAAGAAAAGTTACTTCTTAATAGGACAGCGGAATAAAACTGTCAGAAAGCTTTCTGCTTCTGACTGGATACCCCCAAAACCTCAGCCCACCCAGGCTGCTCTCTCTTCTCTCCATCTCCATTTCCAGTAATTCTTCTGGGTCCAGTAACTCTGTTCAGCTAAGAGCCATCTCTTAGTTTATACTCAAAGAGTTTTTGGGTATCCTTATTTGAGCTGGCTGCTCTCTCCACCCGTCAGCCGGGCTCCACTCTAATCCGCCTTTGATTCAAACGTGCCCTTGCACTTGGCTTTAGACTAATTTCAAAGTAATGGATGCTCCAGCATGTACACACTCGCACCCAGCCGACAAATTGTGCCAAGCTGCGGAAGTCACACTCGCAAAGACAAACAGATAGCTCGCAGCTCGACACAGTGGCGTACAGTCTCGGGCTGGCCTCGGACTGCTCCAAAGTATTCCTGCTATGCTCAGCACACTGCTGACCTGATTTCCTATCCTGCTTCTCATTGGAGTGGGATACCTAGAGAGAGAGAGAGCAGACAGAGGCCAGAGAAAGAAGCTCTTTCTTCAGCCAAGAGAATCTGTGTGGAAGAGGCATTTTGGTTTATTGTTCTAGCCAACCTGTCGACTCGCTCTCAAGAGGGAGGAGTTTTAGGGTTCAAGGGAAGGTCAGAGGTCATGTTGACTCTCAGGACCGTTTAGTAAGCAAGGAGAATAAATTAACCCTCCTGGGAACGTGCAAATATTTACAGCTGACATTCTCCCCTCTCAACAAGTCACTGTAGAAAAAGTTTTATCAGGAAAGCTGAAGTGGAAAGGCTCTTGAAGCAAGCACCAGTTTTGAGTTTTCTTGCATGACTTTGGGCCAACTCATGCAGAAGACGCCCATGCTCTAACATCCCATTACTGGTGCTTGTGTTGTCTTTTTGTTGTTGAACCAAAGCAGACTTTAGAAATCAAGAGGCAGTAAAAAAGAAAAGCTGACAGAAAAGCTCAGGGTGTGCCGAGAATCTGCACCGAGAGACTTCCACGATGCATGATAACCATTTAAAACTGACAATCCAGTTGATTTACTTTTGCTTATGTGACAAAATAAAGCGTTTAGGATGTGGAGGAAATGAAAGTGATAATCCCAGGCCATTTATCACCAGTTACAGAATAAATATTATATTATTTGCAATCCAGACGTTATTTAAGATAACATTTGTCTTAGAATCGATTCGGAGCCCTGCACTGTAAACTGAAGGTGCAGTGCAAAGTGTATTCATTCAGAAATCCAGTCCACCAGAGTTCATTTGTTATATACCGGTCGTCTTCAGTGCACACTGAATAAACATCTCAGTACACTGTGCAGAGACCGGTGCAGCCTTGGAGGAGTAAGCTGAGGAGAGGCTGACCTCGGACTTTGACCCCAGGTTGTTTTCAGGAGGTAATTCAAACCTCCCGAGGGAAAGCGAGACGGACCAGTCGGTTCATACGGGTCTAAGGGAGGGGAGGGTGCGCTGCCAAGTCTTTGGCATAGATGTGGTTTCTGGCATGTTTAAATGATGCAAAGGTTTATTCAGCTGTTTCATAACTGTTTCTGAGTGTGTCATGATTATTTGTTTTAATCATTTTACACTTGCGTAAGTTTATTGGAGAGGGTTTGTGTGTGTGTGTGTGTGTGTGTGTGTGTGTGTGTGTGTGTGTGTGTGTGTGTGTGTGTGTGTGTGGTCATATCAAACGAGCTTAACCTCCTCTTTGTGTGTCTTTTTCTTTTTAGTCAACTGAAAAAAAGTATTTCAGGCACCTTCTAAAGAATAACAGAACAACAACCAGACCCCCCAAAGTCCACAAAAAAAAACATGCTCTTTGCACACACTGTGAAAAAACTGAATTGTGAAACTGACAAGTTGCACAGTTGGCAAAATGTATGTGCAGGAAAAAGAAAATCCTCTGACATATCTTCTTTAATCCTACACAGCGTCTAATGACTAGATGGTTTCCCGTCGTGCTCAGGCCTCAGATAATATTAGAGTTTCTGCTGAGGTTGGACTATAATTCAAACAAGGCTCTCAGCTCCTCCAGGGCCCCACATTCACCTTGTATCATTTTGGTGTGTGGTAATTCAGTTAAATGCAAATTTCAGTGGGAATGTCCATTATTCAGACACAGTATCAGCTCAGATGTTGGGGGCCTCCTTCACAGCCCAGCATTATTAACCAGTGTTGCGTCTCTGTTGTGTAGAGCTCTGGGGCCCCCGGCATCACAGTTTGGCTGGGGCACTGGTGCATTTCTTTGCAGCATTAGGTTAAGTTGGTCTTATTTGAAATTCTATGCAAAATTAAAATAATGTGAAAAGCATTAAATGCATAGAAGACATGATATAAATCAATATAGATGGCAGTACAAAATACACTTCATTAGGTTCACCTGTTCAACTGCTTGTTAACGCACACATATAATAGTCCAGTGGCCTTCCAGGATGTCAAGTGAATGCACTTGATAACTGCCGCCACTTCACTACGAGTTGAGGTTGGCTCCAAAAGCGAGTCAGTCTGATATTAAAATGCACAAATCTACAGCAGAAATAACAGTGTTTACAGCCTGGTATACAACACGTTTAGTTTCTATAGCTTGGTTTTATTTAAAGATACTTATATTGACCAAAACATCAAACTCAAGTTTTGAAAACAGAAGTCATAAGTCAGTACCTTTTTTAACTGTCTTGACCAAGAACCTGTTTCAGACCTTTGAATCTTGTCTTTACATGTAGATTTGCACATATATATGTTGATGTGCCAAACAGAAATGGTCAGTAACACGCTAGCAGCAGTGTAAGATCAGTTTTATCAGGGATAAAAATAATTTAGCAGAGGCACAGATATCAAAACCAGTTGGAGGGTAGGGTGAAGGGGGGATAACTCCATCCACTCCTGCAAACTGCACCCAGATTTTTGGCATATAGGCATGTTTGACTTTAGCAGTGAGCTTGAAACACTGCCTCACAGAGCATCACTGTAGACTCTAAATCTATGTTGATGTATTTTTGAACTCCACTTACACAGGGTGTGCTTCCTACAAATGTCAGGGTCCCTTAACTGACACAAGGCTGTTTGTAATGGGTTAATTCAATTAGATTTAACAAAATATACACTTTAAATAGTAATTTCTTACAGCGGAACAGTCAGTATTTAGGTCATTTTAATAAAGTTTGCATTCAAGCAGTATTTAAAGGGAGAACCTGAATGTTTCAGTCACATGTGCTCTTAATTGAGCCTTATGTGTAGTATGAATAGCCATGAGGGAGGCATTTATCTGTAGAAAAAAGTTGTAAAGCCCCCTATAAGAGCATTTATGGATGACCTCACCAGGTCACCGGGGGTAGGTGGATGCTCCAAGGACTCGAAGAACTCATCAACTGGTCACAGATGGATTTCAAGCCTGCCAAGCCTAGAGCATTAGTAATGAGGAAGGGGAAGGTGACTGACAAGTTCTGCTTTAGTGTGGGAGGCATCCCGATTCCATCAGTCACAGAGAAGCCTGTCAAGAACCTTGGCAGGATGTTTGATAGCACCCTGAAGGACACTGCAGCTTTCCAAGTGACCAACAGTGAGCTGGGCAACTGGCCCTTAGCAGGATAAATCAGGGCTGCCAGGAAAGTTTAAAGTTTAAAATTTACCTGCATGGCATCTTGCCTCAACTTGTCTGACCACAGCAGGTCTATGAGGCTCCACTCAGAAGGATTAGCCACTACCTGCGCTGGTGGTTGTAACTACCCTGAAGTCTCAGCAGTATTGGACTTTATAGCAGCAAGAACAAGCGGCAACTCCCTCTTTCAGTAATCAGAATTCATGGTCACCCGGGCCAAGTAAGTGATTTTGTACAGGGACTCCAGCAACTCCAGCTACAATAAAGTCTCTGCAGCAGGCATCGAGGTCAGAACATGGAGGAAGTGGAAGGCATGTGAGGCCTAATTCTGGCTGGAGCACAGCGAGTCGGTGGTAAAAGTGGCATCAGGGTGAGCAGGGTTTAGAAACTTTCCTTGGCCTCTTTATAGCAAGGCCCAAGGGCAAGAAGGATGCCAGCTTCTCCAAGAAGAGGTTCGTGTAGGGGTTGAAGAAGGCCACTATTGCAGGTCATTAGGGATACGGCGACAAGGAGCATGGATACCATGGAAATAGATGTTGGACCTGGATATGATTTGATCCCCACCAGATAAGTTTCCTGATTCAGTCAGTCTACGACTTTCTTCCCATCAATCCGATCTGCACCCACTGCACCCCTATAGCACTGGGAGAAGGCTGCTGTCACTGGCTCCATGACCAGGTGCTGAGAGTGACAGCAGATGTCATCAGCACGGGGATAGCTCACAGCAGGCAGCAACAACCTACAAGACATCCTACAAACCATCATCTTTGTCAGGGCTGGGCAAAAGCCTCAGCAGCATATAGGTCGGCTCCTGGCAACAGCATGGAATTGGCAGCTGAAGGTTGACCTTGGGAAGCAGCTCAAATTCCCAGACATCATCACAGAGACCTCACTCAGGTCCGACATGGTCCTGGTGTCAGAAATTACAGGACAAGTGGTCCTTCTGGAATTGACTGTCCCCCCAGGAAGACCGTCTGGAGGAGGCTTTTAAGAGCAAGAAGGCGAGGTATGGGGGGCTTATGGCTGATTGCTGAACCAGGGAAGACCCAGTGTTATCCAGATGCTTTGCAGGCCAGCCTCTCTACGTGGCACTGATAGAGACAGATAGAAATTTCCAAAACCTTAGAGCCATCAAGAACACCACACATGCAGCAGAAAAGACATCAAGGTCCCCCTGACTGGGTCGCCTGGCCGAGGGTGTCTGATGTTAAAACACCCAATGACCCCAGACCTGATGACATCACTGATGATGTGTCCAAGATGCATCCAAAAATCCTCAAAAGAACCATAAAACCTATGAAAATCCAGTTAAAAGTTTAAAATCTGTGCCCTCCTCCACATTTTCCAAAACTGTTAAGCGTAATCTAGACCCTGGACCTTATTTTTGACACCGCTGATCTAAATGGCTGATATGAGGTTGTTGTGTTGTATTTGAGCTGTTTTGGTCTGTTAAATTTGCTGGTTTTGTTGTGAGTCTGGAAGTAAGTGTAAACCTATGATCTCAGTGTCACTTTGTCACTTCCTGTTTTACTTTGAAGGTTGGTTCTCTTCTCGTTATAGTTTCACTTCCTGCATTTTCCTTCCTCCAAAGGGATTTTCTCCCCTACACTTATCAGACTCCGTTGTGTTTAATTGCTTTCACCTTTGCCTTCATCCCTCCTGTTTCTCCTCCTGAGTCAGTCCTGTTTGTGTTTGTGTGTTAGTATAAAGTCCTGTCAGTTTACTGTGTGCACAGGGCTGTTTGCTAACCTCCCCAGATTGTACATGCCCCGCTTTTCCTTTTTTTCATGTGCCTCTGTGAGGTTATTTCCTTGAGTTTAATCTAGTTTTCTGGATTTTGCTGGGAGCTTTGTGTAGCTCATTATTTTCATACTTTTGTTTGTGAAAAATGTTTGATTCCTGACAATCAACATCCTTGAGCCTTCCCAGGTAGTCCAGCTTCCTCTCAATGACATTCATGGGGTTAGGTTTATAGGTGAGTAAACTGAGTGGAGGTGTGATTGTGAGCATGAATGGTTGTCTGTCTCTGTGTTAGCCTTTGACAGAGTGGTGACCTGTCCAGTGTGTACCTCACCTCTCGGCCTATGTAGCTGGGATAGTCACCAGGCTCCCCGTGACCCCAGACTGGATAAGCAGAAGAAGAAGATGGATGGATGGATGGAACATCTTTATCTCCTCTGAAACAACTTGTTATACTTCTCTTTTTCTAGTTTTCTGAATCTGAAGAAACTGTAATTCCTAGTTTGTTGTTTTTTAAATCAGTTAAGCGAATCTTTTCATGTAAAGTGCTCTTGTCTGGGAATCGCTGGCACAGACAACGTCAGTGAAACCTTTTGAATTAACCACTGCCAAGTCTGAGGCATGTTTTCTCTTGGAAAAGAGTCATGTGATCAGGCGTGACAAATCATGTAAGGACAGGGAATGATTGATAAGACCAGAACCCGGGCAGCGAACAGAGCCTATCAAGTTCTCAAACAGCAGCGATTCCAAAATAGTCGGTTTTAAGTTTCCAGAAGTGTCCCAGCTGAGTGAATTCAAAGCGTGAGTGCAGCAGCTCGTCCTTACAGACCAACAAAGTGAGTTAACTTTTGTCCTTTAAATGTACAGCAGCGACCGAACATTATTCTCATCTGATGTGAGCAGGGTCTCTCATCAGTGCTCCAGATCTCCATAAAAGAACAATACAGGAATTCATCAGCAGCAGCAGCAGTTAATTGACGCACAGGCTGTGATACATTCTTTAACCAATCGACCGTAAACACATAGAAGAGCTTATTACCCTTATACTACTTATTCTCTCTGTGTCTTCTGACCCCAACATGCCCGAGCTGTACCATACGTGCCTCCTGACACATACCATGAATCGTGCTGTTTGTTGTGATTATGCGTATATACTGTAGGTGGCCCAGTGGCTTCTCTGAATGAGCAACAATTGCTCTTTGTTTGAATAATTGGAACAAGGTTATTTCAGCAGTTTCGTCAGCCAATTAGGCCCCGACTGAGCTGACCTCTCCCTCTCGTGTGCTTGTCTCGCCAGCGACCCCTGGAAATCGTCATTAGAGCGCTCCTCCCATAGACGGCCTTATTTCCCTCTCTACCGTACACCCCCACCTCACTGCCTCTTCACTGCCTTGGCAATAAAGTCTTCCTCTTTGAGGTGTACTGAGGAGCTGTGCTTGCAGTTTCTCAGAAGTCAATTTCAAGCTGAAATACTTTTAGTGAAATAGTATCTCTCGTGGCTCTCTCAGCGTCATCCAAAGTAGACTGTAAAGATGTCAGTCGATTTTTCTCCTCTGGCTCTTTGCGCCCTTTTCAGAGCACCAGTCCCGCTTTGATCCAGACTCTGGCACAGGATTGTTGGAATGGAGCAAATATTGACTCCATCTGAGCCAGACAAATCACTCCCCCTTCCTGCTTTCTTTTTCTTTCAGTATCCTTTACACTTGCTCAGTTCCCGTCTAATCTGCCATTACCTCTTTCTCTGACATTCCCCTTCATGTCTTTTCTGCTGCTGCTTTTCTTTTCGCCCCCTTTGTGTCCCTGTCTGTCATTTTCTCTCTCCCTCTCCCTCTCTCTTCTCTCTCCAGGCTTCTCAGGCTGTCGGTACTGTTAGGTCAGGCCTCCTCCCCTTCTCAGCTGCCCGTGAAGCTCTCTCTGTCTCACTTTAAAGCTACTTTGGGTTTCAACACCTGCCTGTGCTGTATGTTCAACTGTTCAACTGCATGCTTTTGCCTTGAGCCTAGAACGTGCTGCCTCATCTGAGAGTGTGCAAACATGCATGGGCATCATGTGAAGGTATTTGCGACGGTACGTGCCAACACGCTTTCATGTGATGCTCATATGTGCTCCAGCCGACTGCAGCGGAGAGATCAAGAAACGAAAAGCCTTTTTCAAATTAAACTTTCATAGCTTTCGCTCTTTGTTTGCTTTTATGTTTGCTGCTGATGCAACCCCATTTTTTTTTATATGTGCAGATCATGTTAAACTATTGATGTGCACACTCACTCCAGTGTGAACTATAGAAGACTAAGGCTGAGGCAATACTTCTGCAAAGTTACGTGTAGACATGTTTGCAAACCAGAGCAGAGAAAGAGCTTACAGGTTACCCAAAACCTCAACGTTCTGTTTAACTGTCAGTTCAAAACATTGTTGTTTTTCCTGTTTTTCCTTTTTTGTGATTTCCTCCATCCTTGGTGCTAAAAGAGGCCACCCAAACACACGAGATATCAGTAGAAAGCCCAGGATGTCTTCTATTTAGTATTTGGACTTAGTAGCTCAAATAAGTCAAAAGACAGATCAAAAACAAATGTCCGTTACAGAGGACATAAATGAATAGGCTGCTTCTCAGGAGGATATATTGGGCTAAGTTCACAAAGTCCAAATACTACATTACACATTACACAAGCATGATGATCTTCATCATAATCTTCATTTATGTGACGCCTAGAGAAATCTGTTCTGGCAAAACTTGTGTAAAAATATTGGAGCGGCAGACATTATCTTTCGGCAACCCTGATGCATCCACCAAAATTTGTGCCAATGTGTGGAAGCTTGTTTCCTCCGCTGAAAAAAACAAAACAGAAAAATGTAACTTTTTCTGTCCATAACTCAAAATTCTGAGTTGTTGTGTCAAAATTTCAACTCAAGCTTTAGAGAAAATTCCTCAAAATTTTGAAATAACTCAAAATTTTGACTTTGCTTCACCAATCAGGAAGTGGATTTTTTTATTTCAGTGATAGAAGCAACCTTCCATACCAACGCATGTGTCCATCTGAGAATTGTTTTACTCAAATCTGACACAGTCCCAATGATTATTACATTTTCATTTTCCTCTCAACTCTCTATAAGTCCATGTGATGTCCAGCTGTGCACATGTGGTACGTGTCCTGTGAGTTCACAGTGAGTGAGTGGGTTTACCTGCCTGCTGCCAGCTCTGCTTAGGCAACATCCTTAAATGGAGCAGTCAGAAGAGTGACCAGATCCCAACAAACTACATGTGTTTGTGTGGGACAACTACTGAGAGGTAGCCTGAATGTCTGGATTTTATTTCACTGTTATTTCAGCTGCTTCTCTGTCTGGTAGCAGTTTTTTGGGTTTCTGTGTGCTGCAGATTGGCATATCTTTTTTGAGCCATATCTGACAATTTTAGCACTTTGACACATAATGACACAGACATACTTTAACAGAAATGTCCTGGTGTGGAATTCAAAAATAACTCCCGTGAAAAAAAGATAAAAACAATATTTCTCAGAATATAGCGCTGCTTCATTTTTTGTGGTAGTTTCCATCATATTGAAGAAAAAGCAGAAAAGCTTGTGACAGTTCATCAATGAAGTGCAGTCCCACATAAAGAGGGTCATCTGGTCAACCTGGTAGTGAAAACACTGCTGCATGCTGCATGCATAACTTTGGATATTATCCAAAGGTCATGTGTGAAAACTGTGAGGAGGTCACCTTTGAGGAGGCACAGAGCGTCTGGAGGTGGGGCATGCAGAGGGAAACCAACAGAATATTTATGACTTATGTGGGGAAAACAAACAGCATGCTGATTTTTGTTTCAATAAAGTTTTTTCACTGTTGATGACCTTTTTCAGCCTTTAAGTGGAACAAGTAGAAAAAGTTTGAGCAGCGCTGTGTTGGAGCAAAGAGGCTCGGCTCAGTGCAGGATTCATCCTCTGTGCACCATGAAAGTTTTATAATTTCATGCCAGTACATCCGATAACTGCTGATTTATTTCAGCTTGGATGAACCAACAGATGAAACTTCTCCCTCCTCCCCACGCAGAGGTGCCTACATACATCTTTGTTGAAGCGTGTTTCAGCGCTGACTCTTCTGTAGGTCAGTGGCTGAATGTGAAATGAGCTCTTTGTTATCATTACTGGAAGAGTGTTGCAGGACTGATCCTTCCCCCGCTTCCGTCTCTATCATCTCTCCGCCCTGCTGCCACCTTTAGCACACAGCGGTCCAGCCCCGAGGCCCAACCCGTCTGCTGACCTGAAGAAGCCCGGAGCCCTCATTAACCGTAACAGCGAAATGGTCGCGGGCCTACTGTTCCTGTGCCCGAGGCTGAGGCGTGTGTGTTTTTTGGACTCAGGGTGTGTGTACATACTAGAAGTTTTTCAAGTGATTTATCACTCCCACAGGGCCCCGCTACTCTGATCTGCAGTGCTATTACTCAGATCAGCCAGCCGAGACAAATAACAGATCTGCTGCTACATATAGACCTCCCCGGACACATGCACACACACAAACACACACACACACAAACACACATTATCTCTGTGCTGTGGTGACTAGTTGAGAGAGACATTTTGCTAATCAGGGTCCTGCGGTTGGTGGTGCGTGTCGACAGGCCGGCATGTAAGTTATTGCTTCTCAAGGATCCAGAGAAAGATAGATAGGGAAGGAAGGAGAAGAAAGACATAGATAGGGGGCAACGGAAGGGGGGGCAAAGAGGGCTATAAGTGGTCACGGGCCAGTGGTAGCCATGGCAATGACCTCTGGCTAATTGTAGTTACTGATAGACATGGTGCTTAGAAGTACAGAGATATCCTTTACACTAATAACACACAAAAAACACACACACACGATGTACGTATAGAGTGTGTGTGTCCCTGTATTCACCCACTGCACCCGCGCATTTCTTGATTTTACATGAACTTGTTTTTTATTTTGACAGATCAGATCTTAAGCCCTGTCTGTAATGTTGTTTAGTCTTCGGTCATCTGCTCTTAGCGGGCTTTGAAGTCGCTAATCTCCATCACCATTGCCGTGTCCACATTGTTGCCAAGAAAAGCAGCGTGTCCAACTATAACTCACATGCACGCCCTCCTTTCCCGCTCTCGTTTACACCGTGTGGGCTCTTTGCCTCAGGGTAGCAGGATGGGAAATGTTAATGAGGAGGTTCAAGAGCTGGATCAGAAGGGACCTTGAGTGAGATAATGTCTTACAAGTAGCAGGGGGCTTGATGTTGGCTCTCTGGGCTCTGATCTCCAGGAGACACACTAGAAAACGAATCTCCATCATTCCTCTTTCCTCCCACTGTCCTCTCATGCTCTGCTTTTTCTCCGAGCTGATCCTCCTCTCATCTTTACTCTTCACATGCTCTGAACTTTCCCCGCCTCACTATTTTCAGTGGTGAGGAGATTATGTTTTTTATTAATGTGTCATGCAGCTATGCCCAGCCCTCAAGGGGCATGACACCAGCTAATAACGTAAACCAGATCCACGGATCGAGCACATATCTTTAAAAAAAAGAAAGAATGCACAGCCCAAAAATAAAGAACACAAAACAAACTCATAATTTTAATGCTTTCGTGCCTTAGATATTGTTCATACATTAAATCTTATTTAAGAGAATAAGCGATGAAAGAATAAACAGAATGAAAGCCCATTTTCTTGTTTGTGACACTCATTCTTTCTTATTTCTTTTTGTGCAGCACATGAGGAAAAACAATGTCTCTCCCTACTGTTATTAAATTTGTCAATGTTAATAGACAGCAGATGACTACCATTTCTTTTCCATGCAACTAAAGAAGTAATAGCTGTGTTTGTATATATACACCCTCTGCATGTGATCTAAATGACACTCTTTACTCCCACTGTCACCCTGTGAGCTGCTTGGCTGCTTGGTGTGTTCTGTTTTAGAAAACCAAACCAACCAGGATGTTTTGTTTTGTTTTTTAAATATGGTGACACATTTAAACACTGCGCCATAAAACATTAAAAGTGGCCCTGGACGTGAATCTGAAAGTTGCTTTTTACTTTTTGTTTATTAGCATGTTTAATGAATAATGCTAACGTCTCTCTGTGCCCTTCATCCCCAGCTGGTTGAGGCAGATTCCTGCCCCTCCCTGACCCTGGTTGTGTTCTTTGAAGGGAATTCTTACCCCCCACTTTTGCCAAGTCCTCCCTCAGTGTGGATGACGTGATTGTTTGACTATTGTTTGATCATCTTTACTTAGAATTTAAGTACCTTAGACTCTTGTTATTGTGAAGTAGAGGTTACAGTAATGAAGTTGAATTGGTGGTACAACTACTGAAATCTTTGACGAAAAATAGACTGGACTTTACGCAGCAAACTCCATTTACCCAGTCATTCACATACACAGCAGTGCACACTTATTCTACACATATAGTGTTTTTTAAGCTAACACACAAGCACACACACACTAATGGAGGCATCTGGAGCAATCTGATGTTCAGGATCTCGCCCAAGGATAGTTAGACTTGCAGGAATTGCAGGAGAAACAAACCACCAACCTAACAGCTGGTGGACCACCCACCCAGTCCACCTCCACCACACAGCTGACTGTCAAAATACTCTGTTACAGCAAAAATCCTGCATTCATATCCTCTGTTAAAGTACAGAAGTATTACTTTCAAAATATATTAAAGTACCTAAAGTAAAAGTACTTGCTATGTGCAATATATAATGGCGTCATTTTAATTACCTTATTTACTGCTAAGCTTAATATAGTAATATTGAAAAAAGTGATCAAGATCATTATTTCAAGTATTTGCCAATAGTTATTGATTGAAGGAGTTAGGAAGCGATCATAGTTCAGGTGTCATCTTACTTACCCTGGGAACAAATGTAGGCCTCAGCTTATTTTAAAGACCTAAAACTACCGTATCTCCCCAATAGAGCAGTTTGCTGGTTTACTTGTGGTTCCATATATCCATATATCCATATATACATATATCCATATGAGTAGAATGGGAGGCAGAGCCTTCAGCTTTCAGGCCTGCGAGACAGACGCCCTCTCTACTTTTAAGATTATGCTTTCCTATTTTAGATAATGTAGTTAGGGCTGGATCAGGTGACCCTAAATCTTTGATTATAGAGACCAAAGAAATTGAAATGTAACTGTCATAATGCATCTTCACTAAAGGCGAGTTCTCTTATAATAAATGGAAAATGACCAGAAAAATCTTTTTAACATTGTTATTCATAATTATAATGCTCTGTTAAGTATCCCAACACACATAGAGAGACACACCTGTATTCACCTTGTTCCTTTGCTTCTTCATTTACTTCCAGCCACGACTTGGAGTCAGATGTCACTTCACCGAGAGCCCCTGCAGCAGCTACCCTCTGGCTAAGCTTGCTGAGCATTTTCTCAACAGCTTTAATGTTTGAACTGTTTTCATTTTTGTGGAAAAGAAAAACAACAACAACAATGTGCTATGGATCAGTGAATTTTCGCAATTGTGTAATTTCAAGATAAATAATATATCTCATATTCATGTTTTTTGTTGTTGTTTTATTGGTCATTTTAGTGGCATAAAGACCAACTTGTTTATGTATTTGTTTTTTCATTCATAACTCTTGGCTGTGCCCCTAATTGTGCATGGACCTCTGGCCTGAGCTCATTGAATAATCCGGTGGGGGGGGGGGGGGGGAGATAAGCAGTAACCCCTCCTTTAGAGACGCCTCCTGGTACCGACTGGAAAGGTTGGTGGACTGCAACCAAACATACAGTTTTCACATCTGCTTCCAACCAAAGCTCCTGCTCTCTCTCTCTCTCTCAAACACACACACACATGCACACACACAGAGTGAGATCTGTGCTCAGGGGAGCCGTGTTTCTTGGGTCTATTTATCTGAGCTCCAAATTGGTGAAGCATGTCTGGTTACAGTCTTTAAATGTGATTAAACAGTTATGAGAAAAAGTCTTTTTTCTTTTTTTTTGCTCCAGTAAGTCAACAGCCATATTTCATCCACGCAAAATAAAAACACACATATATCTCCCACTTGGAATTTGTTTCTGTAACTTTGTCAGACAACAATTAGTGTTTGTGTTGGCACAACAGTAAGCTCATAATTCTTTGTACTTCCCCCTTTAAAGTGCTGCTGCTGCAGATGCTGCCAGCTCAGGGTTGTTCCTGACAGTGTTTAGATCATTACTACTGATCAGTGTGACCAAGCACAATGGGGCATTCTTATGTTAGATTGAGCAACTAAGAAAGCGGCTCTGAGAGTTATTATAGCTCAGTCAGGGCCCATAGTGAGTGTGCGTTATGAGCGCGTTTTAGGCTGGGTGGGGGTGGGGTGGGGAGGTTGTTTTTCATGTGTGAAAGAGAGGGAGAGTGTGTGAGAAAGTTGTGTAATCTGTCCATTTTTTGTCCCCCCCCCCCCCCCCCCCCCCCCCCTTCTCTGTCTCTCTTTCTCCCGTGCCCCCCCTGGCGCTGTCAGGCGTCACACTAGTTTATATTAAGAACCCAAAGAAGTTGTCGAGTGAACGGCACTGAAAGAGAAAAAAACGAAACTCTTCCCACTCTCCAGAAATCACGGGGAGTGACTGTGACAGGAGGAAGGGGACAGAGAGAGAGAGAGAAGAGAGAGAGAGAAGAGAGCTGAAGTCCTCGCAGGACTTTATCACGTTTCTTTCAGGGCTCCGCAGATCGGATTAGACAACTAAACTGGACTGATAATTATTATCTGTGAGCGGAGTCGGGACCGTGCGGGAGACTCTTGGAGCATGCAGCTCGGTTTGCTGTTCAGGTAAAACTTCTTCACGTCTGCTGCACCCTGCTGCTTCTCTCGGTCTGTCCGTAGAAAACACCACATGGGAGACTGAGTCCAACTTTGTGCGCAGAGTTGTTTCAGAAAGTTGTTTTTGTTTTGTGGTAAAGTTTGCGGTTTTACGCACGATGCCCTCTTGTTGCGCACTGGGCGCTGTCCAGGTAATCTGAAAGGAATTCACCCAAAGGCGACTGTTTTTTGTTTTTTTTAGCTCGGAGTTCCCTCTGTCTCCTCGGGGCAGATTTTTGGGAGTTTTCTCCACTGATATAATTCTCTTTCTCCCTCTGCTCCCCTGTCCCCGCTGCTCTGAGGTTATTCTACAATGTGCCACTGTAGCGGCGAGGGAAACGTGGACCCGCGTAGGGGGTCTTTACTTCGGCCTGAGCGGCTCTGTTGTGCGGGATCTTTGTGTTTTTCGGGGGTAATTGTGTAGTCTGGTGTGGGGAAACTTCCAGAGACCGCGGCGGTGCACCACACTGGGTAGAAGGGACCAATTACTCTGACTACATGTGGCTTGCGGACTGGTGATTGTGGGGATGGTTTGGTTCTGGGGATGGTTTGGTTCTGGTGGTGAGCGCTGAAAGGTCCATCTTAGCAAGTTGTTTAGGATCGTGTTCTCGCTATTTTCCTTGTCAGATGGAAAGAATTTATCCCTCTTGTTTCAATACACTTGTCTCGGTTTCTATGATAATTATAGACAGACTTTGAAACAAGTGTATTATCTGTCTTTTTTTCCTTTTTCCTTTCTCAATGAATAGTGAGACTTCTACGACTCATGTGAGGATTTAAACTACTTTTTCAGGTGAACAGCTTTTGCCCAGCCCAGTCAGCGACTCAACATAATCCCCAGTTGTTGCTTCATGCCCAATTCAACAACTCCAAAGCCACCCCAGCCATACAGCACGTCTTTGAACGTCACACCTTCGAATTAAAAGTAGCTGAAATTACAAGATGATTTCGGATGTTGCAATTTATTGAGCCCGAGAGCGTGGCAGCTGTGTGTGTGTCTCTAAAAACCACATCCTCAGGGTGTGTACACACGCAGGGAGAGGCATGCAGAGGGAAAACATGCTTGCTGTTAAAACCCATTAGTTTGTTAGCACCTCCCAGGCTTTCCCAGATTGATTGAGATGCTTGCCTGTGATCCTTGAAAGGGGAAAAAGAAACTTTTGTTCACACCCATTTGAGCCCACAGGCCACCCAGAGTGGGGGAGAAAGGGGCATAATTGGTTGGTAAAGTACACTTAGGTCACTGGAACATTTAATAAGGTGTTTGGGTAACACTTGTAACACCTTTTAAAACAAATGTACACTGAAGGAAAAGTTTAAGAAAGCTGACAATCCCTCAACAGGGACTAATGAAAGTCTTTAAGTCTGAACATTATATAGCAGGTCATGGATTAACTGCGTGCTTTACAAAAGACCTCATTCAACCTGCTGATATTTTAAATCCTGTATATCTCCCACTTTTTTACCCTCTATTCTTTGTCCCTCCAGGCTCTATGTGCTGTGGAGCTTTGTGGTGGTCACGACCTCCGTGACCAGGACTGCCAAGAGGAAGGTGAGCCATGAGCCATTAGATCGTTAAGTTAGCTCAACACAACAGTTTCACTTCAGAGGGGTGAAAGGTGACAGCAGTTGAAAGGACAGGTTCACCTTCTCTTAAACGTCACTCACATACTCATGTACACTGAAAGAGTTACAGGACATGAAGGCGTCCATCCTGTCCTTACTGCCCGTGAGGACGTCCAGTGAAAGACAAATAGCAAAATATGTAGTCATCATGCTTTATGCAGCTATTGTGAGACTTTACCAGTCAAAACTGAACAAATTAAGAGTTTTGGGGGGATTAACATTCCCTCTATGATTTACTTTAGCATCCTCGTACTGCAACTAGGCGAGAAAAGGCAGTCAGGGGAGAAATGCTGGAGCCTAAAGTTTGCAATTCACTACAGATCTCAGCATCTTTTAATTAAACAAGAACAGCAACCCTATTTTTAGCACTTTGAAGATGAATTTAACAGATGATCAGGCTAAGACCAAAGCGGACATGTGCTGCTTGGCCCAAAAATTCATTACAGAGTAAACAGATTCAGCAACACACAGCACCACATTGGAAACTAGTTGCTCATTACTGTTTTATTGCTACATTTGCAAGCTAAATAGGTTAAAAAAAAAAACTACATTATTAATAAAACTGCTTTTAATGCCAAGCATGATGATGATGGACCTGTTGCATAGCTGTAAAAGTAGAGCCAGGTTCAGCTTTAGTTATTGGATGAGTTCTCTGTGGCATTAGCTTCTTTCAGGTGAACATCACACCTGCGTTTCACCACACAGGAGGACAAAGATGCTTCTCTACCTATGAAGCAGCACATCTTTGGAAAGAACGTCTCTTGAAACATACAACAACCATAAGAACCAAAGCTTACTGACTTATAATGATCAGTGTTATATTCAATCAGTAGTCCAATTTGTGCGTCGCTTCGTTGACCTTTGTGTCAGACTCCTCTCATTTGTACTGTATTGTACATGTGCACATTTCTTTCTCCCTTTTTTAGCATCATTGTTAGCACTTTATTCACGTGAATGTTCTTTGTAAAGAGCTGCATTTTTTATCTTGAAGGCCACAAGCCAAAATGTGTCTCTCTGGCAATAAGATGAAAGCGTAAGATGAAAGAAGGAGGAAAAAGTTCTCTTCCACTGGAAACCCACAGTGCCACTAATGATTAAAGCCACTCTTTAACTGTAATCTGGCCGTGTGAATATTGTTTTTAAAAAAACGGCTTTAAAGGGCAAAGTCCCACCAGTGTGATCTTGGAAAATGACTGCGCGGAGGGAAGACATATCTGCACCCCTGACTGGTCCAGGCCTGGTAGAGGAGCAGTGTCGCTGGAGTTTAACCAGTAGCTCCAGAGGTCGATGGTGGCTGCTGTGGGGGTCACTGCACGGAGCTCGTTAATGGTCCCAGTTATGTGGCAGCTGTGTTTGATGTCACTCATTACGACAGCGCACGCCTCCCCACTGCCACACACACACATGCGCGTCTCGACCCCCTCCTCATCCTCCTCACTTCTTTCTCTTTCTTTTTCTCCCACCCTCCTGCCATGTTACCCCAGACCAAGACAGGAACTTTCTTTTTTTTTATAATCTGGTGGCGAACTGGAGGATCAGAGCATGCCCGCACATGCGCTCAGGCTTACATTTGTCCCCTCTCTCCTCTGTCCACAAACAGTTTGTACAAGATGTTTACTTGCACATTTCTGCCAATTTAGACATGCATTTACACACTTGGAAAGAGAGAGGAGAGAAGCAGAGCACAGATTCACGTTTTGATTCGTTCTCAATGGAAACTTTTGTTCAGCTCGCATGTTTGCAGGTCTGCCAACCAGGCCAGTGCTTCAGTTATGAAACGAGAGGAGAAACATTTCTTTATAACCACAGAGGAAGAGAGCAAAGCCTGAACTGGCACCGACATACATGCATTCACACACATTCATATGTACAAACAAGACTGCACAGAGCAATCAGCCCTGATTTTTGTCATTTCTGCAGTGCGTCCATACGACGCCGGCTCCTCCTGCTCACAAGCTGCTGGCAGGTGCCCGAGTCTCTCCTAAGCCTCGGCGAAGGATAGTATGTGTAGGATTTATATTTTGGCCCCAGAGGAAGGAAATTCATGAGACTATAGCTCATCAGTGAACTCTGTTTCTGTGAAGAAAAAGGATTTCGAGACAGTTTGGATTTTGCAATGGCAGTTATTACTGAGTTAAGAACTTCTTTAAATTATTGTCAGGGTTTTCAAGTTTCACCCTTTGAGTCAGAGGTGCAGCTGCTGCAGTGGTTTATTGGAGCACTTTAGATACTTAGCAAATTTTCTTTTACCTTTATAGACTTTTTTGACATTCAAATCTTTAAAAAACTAAATAGCTGCAGCAGTTTATTGAAACATAGAATGTAGAAATACAGTATATTAGAGTTTGTGCAATTCTCATGAGCTTGTAAGTCAAGATTTGGTACCTTTATTCTTAAACACAGAATGAACTCTCTGAGGCAGCTTTCTCACAGCGTCTGTAAGTAGTCTTCAGGAATAGTTCTCCAGACTTCTTCAAGGACTCTTGAAGAGCTCTTCTTTGGATGTTGTCTGCCTTTTGTTCTGTTCTCTGTCAAGATGATCCAACACTTTTTAGTAAAGTGGAGGTCTGGGTTGTGGGGAGGGTTTGTAGTGTATTTGCAGTGTGGGATCGTTGTGATGCTGAAAAACGAAGCTGTTGCCAATCAGATCCTTACCTGATGGTATTGTATGGTGGATTAAAATCGGATGGTACTTTGTTGCATTCATAATTCTATTAAGATATTAAGACCAGAGAACTTTTGTTCAAGACATCTTTAAAATTTGACAACAAGGTTTTGCTCTTTGGAAGAGTAGCTTGAGTATGTCAGTAAAGGTGATCACTTCATCAGAAACAGTTTTATTATGTTTGTTTAAATCATAAATTGTTGCTTCATATATGTCACACTTGCCCTCTTTGATATAATGCAATTATTATTAATATTAGTAGTAGTAGTATTAGTATTATCATCATCGTTTATCTTTGATACTCCTGTTTGGATTTTCTTCCGTTGAATGAGATTTTAAGATGTCTGTCTGATCTTGGCACCGCTTTTTATTGACAGCTTGTGTGTGTTTGTGTCTCAGGTGGCAGGTCGAAGGTCCAGACAGGTGTTTGAGCCTGCAGCGGGCGTGTGGTCAACATGGGGGGAGTGGTCAGAATGCTCTCAAACCTGTGGCGTGGGCATCTCACAGAGGAGCAGGAAGTGTTTACCTCCACCTCCTCCGCAGGCCCCTCCACTATCCCACTCTCCACCAAACTGGGCAGGTTATCTTCCCGGGGGCGTCGGAGATCCTGCCGTCTCACCTGTGCGTCCCTATTATCCTCCTCGTTACCCTGGGCAGCACCACCTGCCTTATCGCTCTACGTCAGTCTCCACCAATCAAAACCCAGGATTGCCTCTTTATCGGGACACACCCGCTGAAGGAGGAGGAGGGCCTCCCATACCAGCGCAAACCAATCGATCACCTCCTTTGTACCAGCCAGAATTCTCCTCAAACAATCAAGACCCCGTGCCTCCTGTTTTCAGATCTCCCTACCGGGCGCCAGCACACGGCTACAACCAGCCAGCACGGGTCATCAGGCGACCAACCAATCCTGGAGCACTGAGAGCAGGAGGAGGGGGGAGCAGAAGGTCGGTCTCCACCAGCCGGGAGGGTTTACCTACAAGAAGGTTAGTGATTTTAAAAAAAGACCAAAAAACACAGCTAATTTTACTTAAAGAGCAACAGTTTGGGTGCACCACTGCACCTGTAACCCACCCAGTTGTGACGTAACAGCGTAACAAAACACCTTGAGGATGATGACCTATAAACCACCAAGTCAAGAAAAACAAGGTCCAAATTTAAGGATGCTAATCTACGTAAGCTTCTTTCCATCACAGTTATGGCACGTATCAAAAAAACCCAAAAAACAGAACATTTACATTTTGCCTTACTCAGCACTCTTGAGTTCGCTTTTTCCAGGAAAATGTCAAAGGAAGTGAGTTTTGCATCGCTGGCAGTAGCAACGGCGGTTTGTTTAGGATAAATAGACGGACTCGGTTGTTTGGATGGGGAACAACAGCATCGCCGTGGACAAAAACACAAGAAAAGATTGATCACTGGGCGTGAGGGAAGGTGTGATGTTACAAAGATGAAAGAAACTGCCGGTTTGTTTTCAGAGTAATGTTCGACTGACATGTTGAGGCTTCATTCAGGTGCCATTAGTTAAACCGCTGACATTGTTTAAGCATTACAGGGTTTGTTATTATGTTTCAAGCTTTGGGAACTTGCCCATCTCTGTTTCTGGTATCTACTGTATTATTACATCATTACGTCTGTTTTTTGTCATCCAGACAGGCAAGGCATCACCCTTCCCGCTCACCACAGGCTGCTGGTTGTGTGTCGTTTATAATAAATTTACTCTGCCTCTCTGTCTCTTCTCCTTCCTCTTCTTCATCTGCCTTTTCTTTTTGACCCTCAGGTCTTCCAGCATCCGTCCAGGTCAGTTTGGATACGGCAGAGTTCCCTTCTCTCTGCCTTTGCATCGTCAAAACCGCCAAGCTCGCCACACTGTGAACGGCACTGAAGATGCCACAGTAGCGCCCGAACAGGCTGCTCCTGAGGACATCACAGAGAGTAACAGGGGAGAGGAAGAGGAGGCTGAGAGGGGTGAAAGGGACAGGCAGGAGGAGGAGAATGCAGAGCGGGAGATTTCTGAGACACCTGCCGCAGAGAAGGTGCCCACAGTTCCCACCATCCGCCCTCTGCTGCGACCCTCTCACACCCATACACAGCACGGGAGGGCCAGAGGGCAAGTCCCACCCTCTCGTCCCTTATCACGTTCCTCGCTACCGTCTGTCTTCAGTAGCCGCCAACGGTTTGACTGGAGCTCCGTCACTGCCCCACCTCCACCTGTCCCTCCTCTGTCGCGGCCCTACTCCCCTGCAGCCGGTTCACCTTTTTCCCCACCTCTCCACCGCAGCAGCCCTGTGCACAGAGACAGGGAGCTCCACCCGGCCTTCAGTCCCCAAGCTCCACCTGCCGGAAGCATCTACCCCTTACAGCACCCGCACGTCTCACACCTGGGGATGGAGTCAGGCAGAGAAGGTGGGGCTCCTCGCACGTACACATGCGCAGGGCCGGAGAAGGAGTACCGCAGGTGTTTCTCGCAGGTAAGACCTAAAGATTGTGTCCAAATCTTCACCTGTGAGTCTTCAACACACAATTAATTTTCCACTTAATATACCGGCTTCACACCCAATCATTCAGTCTACAGTCGCGCTCGCTTCGTATGCGTGCAGTGAATATTTGATAGGTAGACTATTCTCCAGTTTCTCCAGTTCCAACAGTAGCTGGTTGTCTCTGAGCACTGAGACGGAAAATGCCTCCTACTGCTTCCGCTACGCCATGCCATTTGTGTATTCTGGGATACAACCAGAACACACATTTACTCCAGTGAAACTACACAAGAAAATTAAGCACATGTGCATGTCTTTACAGCACACATACATGTGAGTATAAACACTGTGGGTGTTACTCTGGGCAAATGCACATCTGGCTCGGGCCCTGCATTGATTGCCGTCTTATGATTGGGGTTGCGACCTGCTCCATACCTATCAGTGCAGCACAGTGACAGCTTTATCTGAGCAGAGAGCTGCCAAGAAGAGGAGCCAGAGACACCGTCGGGCTGCTCGTGCCAGATGGGCCAACTCACTGTCAACGCACAGGTGAGAATCTGGGGTCGACCTTGCAGCAAATCAGGCTTCACTCAGGCGAGAACGCTGCACTTGATTTCACTCAATTAATTGTGAGATTTAGAGTGAATATTGCGGATAAAGTTTCCAAGCAGTACAGCAGGTATTAGGTGTATCTATGGTGCCATTTCAAGCTGACCTTACTTGTTTAAAAAGGGAAAATAACTCAAAGCACAAAGGCTCTGCACATATGATAGTATTTTCAGCCATCAGCTGCATTCAACCTGGTAGGATTACAATTGGCAAGCTTAGACGTTTTCCACCTCTTGCTATGGCTGCTGTAAATTAACAGCAGACTTCCACACAACCTTCGGCCATCGCTGCCATTTCTCAACTATCAATCAGTCAAATCTGGTCTCTGGAGAGGGCGACAGCACATGGAAATTTACATATTTCAGCTCCAGTAGCCAAAAAGCGTTAACTGTAGTCAGGCATTTATAAAAATACCTGATTTATAGACACTGTGTGATACCTGAGGATCAAATTAAAATGCTTTCGTGCACGTGGCAACAAGTATCCAAAGCTATTGTTCAGTTTTCTTAGCTTTTCAGCTGCTTTAAAGAATGATTGGAATTATATGAGGACTAAACCTTAGATACATGCGTAAAAGCTAACCTCTCCCTCTGCAGATGGAGAGACGATTAAACAAAACTGAGCACTTGAATCACGGCAAAAATACCCAGGGTGACATGTGACTGGGTTATTTATTCCAGCAGGTCTATCTTAAGTGGGCGCGCAGGAGGACGTGATAAGACTGGGCTCAATGAACGCCACACTCACATGCGCACCTACACCCTCCTGCCCCCACAGTCCACATCTACAGCTTGCTCTCATCAGAGTGGAAGTAGACACTCGAACGGGGCACTCACGTTGGCACTCACAATCCCTTGACTTTTCCCTCTGCAGATAATTTGGCAGCCTCTCTGCACTTGTCTTTTATCCCCCTATCTTTCTTTCCTTCTGTCTGTGTCCTGTTCAGTGCTCAGTCGTCCCCATTTTAAAACAGATTTAGTAGCTGGCAGAATACATGACCTGTGTGTGCCAAGAGTGCTAATAGCAGTCCTGTGATGGCTGAGCCTGACTCATTGGGTTACATATTTACCCAACATTAGCCTCTGTTTCAGCCTCTCTTGCTGCTCCAGTAGATTGTTGGTTTTATGTGTCTTAAAAATAGGTTCAAGTCCTGCTGAATGCAAGACTTTGCCCAGGCTTGTATGAACTGTATATATAATGTGTGTGTTTGTAATTCAGGGAGTGAGCCAGATCTGGAGAATGACACATCCTATTATCTATTAGGTGTGTTTGTCAAAACACGGTGTGCCTGAGGCACATTGCAAGTGTGACTGGCTGTTGCAGTGAAGCAAATGGGGAACCAAGAGAGGGACAGAGGAAGCGAGAAGGGCCAAAGGTCAGATGTGCAAGATGTGTGTGTAAGTGTCAGAGCGAGGGAATAAGGGGAGGGTGGTAAAGGAAGTGACGCAGTTAAGTAGTAGTGAAAGGGAGTACTGTTTTTAGAAAATGTGCCCATAGTAGTGGGAGGGCGAGCCAAAGGGCAAGGGAAGTAAAAAGGTGGGGAGGGAGCAAGGCGGTGAAGACAGAGAGATGGAAAATGAATGAGTGTTTTGGTGTGGAAGGATGGGGACAGAGGTGTAGAAGGAGGCGTGGTTCACTGAAGCAAAACAATTGACTTGGATGGAGAGGAAGAAAAAGATTCTGCTGGAAGACGAAGTTTGTGTCAAAGGAAGAAACAGATTCATGGAAAACTTTGTGTGTGTGTGTGTGTGTGTGTGTGTGTGTGTGTGTGTGTGTGTGTGTGTGTGTGTGTGTGTGTGTGTGTGAGCAAGAGAAAGAGTTTGGGTTCGTGTGTGTGTGTAACAGGAGAAGAAGTTATTCTGTGTGAGGAAGAGCGGAGGAGAAGGTGAAATTTGAGAGGAAGAAGAGGGGAAAAAGAGTTAGAAGCAGACGCGTCACAAAGACACCTCCTGTCCCTTCCTGTCCGAGGTCTTTCTAATAAATTTCTGCGATCGTCTAAGTGCTCCATCTTGTCTCGGTTCCTCTTTCTGTGCTTTACATGAGTGTAAATATTTACGTAGAATGACTAACAGTGAATACTTCTACACCAGAAAGTCAAGGAAGCGCTCCTCAGACCCAATGATGTCATTTATAGTCACGACCGGCAGGACATCCACCTTGCACTTTCCAAAAAACACAGTTTTATTAGTCCTAGTTTAGTGTCCTCTCTCTATATCCAGTTTCCTCTTAATTTATTGTTCTTGTCATTGACCTAAACCAGTGTTTCTTCCTTTACTGTATTCCTCAATTTGGAAGCCAAGATAAACTTCAGTCCTCACCAACAAAAGGCTCTGAGGTGAGATTTAAGGTAAAATCAGAAAACTCCTGCAGTGGTTCTGTGCCCACCCGTCGGTTACAGAGCCACAGTTTGAGAACCACAGGCTTAAAGCAACATTATTTATGACCCTCCTCAAACCGAACTCTTCATCTTGATGAGACAATAACACAAAAGATAATGCATATAATGCTTTTATGTATTAAAATTTCACTGATTTCACTCCTATATCTGACCCACTTCCACAGCACTGTGCAAAAGTCTTGCACCACCCCTCATTTCTTTACAATTTGCTAGGAAAATGCAAAATAGTATTGATTTATTACAACATATACAAACATGCCTGGAATACTTTTGGTACTGATCCCCAACAGCACTGGCAGAAATGCTGCCCTTTCATAGACGGCTGTCGTCCCTCTCTCCTGACCTCCTCTGTACATATTATGATGATTAGAAACACAGATTTTTCAAATTTAGATTAATCACTCCATAAGTTTCCAGTAATTTTCAGCTAGGTTCTTCTGTTTGCTGTACAAATAAGTACAATTTTATTCTGGTCAAACTGCATTTTTTTGTATTGTCAATTAAAGAAATAGAAACAAATAAGATGGTTTTCTAACAGGCTGCTGGAAACAAAGTCCCTAAACATATAATTTAATATGGTTCTTTCCCATTTTGTGTGTTATGTGTAAACACAACACTGGTTCATCCTAAGTTAGGGGCTTTTTTTTATGGTTGAATGATTCATAGGTCAGTGTTAAGTGTCTTAACAAACTAAAAAAAATCCTCTGAAACTGATCTGGTACAGGGAGTGGAATGAAAATGGGGAACTTTGAAAGATTTTCTAAACTATCGCTCAAAACCACCAAAAAAACAGTAGTCTGGTTCGTTGGAAGCAAAATATAAAGAAATGAGGGGTGTTTCGAGACTCGACACAGACACAGCACTGTGCGTTCTGGCCATCAAGACAAGCACACTCCTGTTTTCAGGCTGCTGCAGCAAGTCAGATGATCTAATCACACTCTGTCATTACAGAAGTGGTATTAAACAGAAAATATATTATGACTAACAGAGCTGAGGGGCCACACTCCTCAGCTCTAATGAGTGTGTGCTGGCCCTGCCACGCTCACTGCGGTTCCCAGGAAGTGACAAACGGGCCCAGATGTGGTGGGTTGTGGCATGAAACCACACAGACTCATTCACAGGGATCTGAGCTTTATGTGCTTTAGTGCATTAGCAAGCAGAGCTACCTGCTTTTCTAGAAAACAACAGAAAAGCAGGTGCTGCCTGCTTCGCCTGCTTTTAACAGCTACTGCGTCCTGATTACGTTCATGTTCCTTTGATCTCTTTCGGTCTGTGTTTAGTTAGCTGAAGAATTGTGAATTAAAACCACAGAAGTACAACTGCCAAAGAAAAAAATATAACTTTAGAAACTTTTATTTGGGGGCAAATCAATAAACTTTTTAAGCCTTTTTTGATCAAATTTGGCTGATGGCTGCATGCTTTCAAGAATTTCAACATTAATTAACGATGTAGGTTGTTATTTGTTGGGTTGCGCACTTATTTGCACGGTCATCCAATGAAATGCAGTTTTGTCTGATGCCTCCTTCATCTCCCAGCATGCTCAAGATGACTTTTAGCATCAGTCCTCAGATAACTAGAACTAAACTTAAAGCTAAAGCGAGAGTTGAGAGAGAGTTGTAATAATCTCACCATCTACGTCTTTGTTAAGATAATCAAGTAAATGTTGAAGGAATTCAAGCTGAAAGGCTCATTAGATAAAAACAAGGACATAAATATATATTACAAAGTCATATAGAAGATGTTCCAGTAGAAACAATCTAAATGCCATATTACATCACCCTCAGGGACATCTCAGCTCTTAAAGATGAATGAAATTAAGCATCAGCAGCTCGGAGGTGAATTCACAGAGAGATCAAATATTTCCAGGTTCAGACGGTTGGACTCTTGCTGCCTCTGTCGCTCTCTCTTTCTGAGGTCCAGGTGTTATTAAGAAAGTGAGGGTGATTTCTAGGTATTAAAAACATTCTGGTTTAAAAAATATGTTGTGGATTTGTAGAGCTGCTACATGGAAAGTGAAGCATGGAAACTGGCATTTGAGCACAGCTTTGGACTTGTTTATTGATCTTGTGGCCACAGTGTTCTCTTCTTTTCTTTGCTCAAACCCACATTTCTCCCGAGGACAGCATCAATGTTACTCGCCATTCTCCCGCCTTCACTCGTTGCCTGTTTTTTGATTAGTGAGAAGTATTTCCTTTAGGGGACTCATGACACCCCCCGCCCCGCCAGGTCATAGCTGAAAGCTTCCCTATGAAGAGGCGGCACACGGCCTCGGTCACAAGATTAGGCACAGAATGTTAATCACTCGGGACAAACCTATACACACACATATGTCAGCGTATGTCACGGATTTGCATGCACGCAGAGACTGATTAGTCGTGCTGCGAGGTGATTCATGGCTGCAGGGGCCGGCCGTCAGTTGTTTTGTCTGCATTGTGCTGCAGTCATGCTTGAGGAATGACCGGCCAGCCTTAACCTGTATTCAGGCGATTTTGCCAGCTGTGCAGGCGTGGGCTTCAGTGGTGAATAAATGAGCAATGAACAAGATGATAGGAGTGTGTCTTCAGAGGTTTCTCTGCTGAGACACGCATGGCGCTAAAGGTAGATCCCGACCAAGCTGCGGTTTGGCCTGTGTTATTGGTGGATTTCGACCTGTCACTTGTCAGTGTCAGAGTATATCGTGTCCATTATGCAGCAGTATAACATTTCTTTAAACATAACAAAACTGTGAAAGGTGTTAGAGGTATTTATCCAGCCTTCAACTTCATCTAATTATCTGGGCAAGAAGAAGGCACAGAGAACAGACAGTCTGACAAAGGATTATATATATTATACATATTATATATACACACAGAGGTGAGACACAGGCACAGGCAGTAATTAAAGTCAGACAGTTGCAAAAGAGGGAAAAGAACAAAAACAGAAAGTAAAACCAAATCAAGATATGTGAGAAAATTAACGTTTAAAGTGAAAGTGAAAGCAACTAAAAGACAAATAACGGAAACAAAGAGACATTGGAAAGTTAATATACACCCTTTTCAACTTAATAAAGTATGAACATTCATATTGATACACCAGAAACCTGCATCTGGATCCAGCATTGGTCACAGGGCTGTTTCCAGGATTTGTTTGAACTGGGGTGACGTGTCGAGGATCAGAATATTTAATAAGAAATTCAATCATTTAAAGTGACTAAAGTAAACATACCCCTTATGCCGAATGACACTTTTTAGATTCATATGCAGTATATAATCAGATCATAATTATTGATTTATGTGTATTCGTTGATGTGTATATCACTTAAACGTTCCAGCTTTTATAGTATATCAATAAGTGTACTATAGTATTTTAATGGATAGGTTGATCTAAAATAATGCAGGATTTGGATTATTTGGATTAGCAAAGTAATAAACAGAAGACAAATAAATAAGGTTTAAAATAAATGCTGTAGAGAAGAAAATACAACATTTGAAGTAAAAGCAGAAAGTAGCACAGCAAAGATTACCCAATTAAAGGAAAAGTACTTCAAACCTGTACTAAATAGAAAATCTACTAAGTGGCATTCCTAATGGTCCTGTCCAAGCTTTTATCCAATGGAACTGCCCAGTGTAGGGTTAACAGTACTATAGTCCAATGGCGTTGGTCAGGACGGTGCCAGACAATCTTCCCACAACCCCCAACTACCACCACCACCTATTCATGAACGATCAGTTGGGCTCCTTAAACCTTAATTCCTAAACAACATCCTCACTTAAAATTAAACATCACGTTTTGCTTTTCTAAAACTTCTAATTTTAACTTGGATACACAGACTTTTCTGTATTTTTGTGCTACTTTCCTTTAACAAATGCGTGCCGAGTATGGAAAGTTGAGCACAAATGCTCCAGGGACTGTTAATGATGACTATGATGATGATAATGAGCATTATTATTATTTAAATCCTTTGTTTGAACAGACTGAGATCTCTTTTTCAAGAGAGGCGGGTGTACAGAAATCACACACACAAACCGATACCGACAGCCACACAATGAAACGACACATTATACGTGATTACAAATAAAACATGTGTAAGGGTAGTTGCAGATAAATAAATATAACCTTTTGAGATGTTTCAGTGAAATCCGAGAAGGTAGCTACAGAGTTTGTTTTTGCAGCTCATTCAATCCATTTACAGGCAACAAAGTATTCAAAGATGAAATCATTGATTAAGTCACGTTGCCGTGGTAAGTGTGTGTTTCAGCTGTGTTGTGTTAAGGCTTCGGCTGTTGTGAATGTGTGATGTGTTTCTGTGGCTCAGAAAATATTGACCGAGACTCCTGCAGCATTTAATGTCTTCTGGCCGGTGTTCAGCTTCCAGGTTCGTTGTTGACGTGTTAATTAAAGCTGCGTTCCTCTACGGGGCCTAAGAATGCATATAAGTAATCTTAACTTTCTGAACTAAATGAATTGTGGTTTTCATAATCGCATTTCTTTTACAAAATATCGCGAGCTGGCTAAAAGCAAAAGGTTCCATATTTTGTTCCTCTGCAGAACTCATTAGTGTAATCTGGGTGTTTGTTTTACATTCGAGGCTTTGGCTTGTGTGGCATTTTTGTGAGTGTGTGCAGAACAAAGCCGTCACCCCGTCTGCTCCACATGTTCTTATATATGCTGCGCACAGATCTCCCCCCCAGCCTGGGCAGTAAAACACATCTATAACCTTCACAGCTACCGTACAAAAAACACTAACTGTCCCTCTTTCTCCAGCTGCATTCACTTTACTCTCACCTGCTGCTATACGCTAGTCTGTCGCTCAGTCGCAGACATTTTTTTTGATCTCTTGCCTCATTTCTTTTGTGTTTACAGCACAATCTCTGAGCTGCTCTGACTTTATCAGATATGTTTGGTAGTATTTCATTAAACTCAGCAGCGAGGGAGTGGGAAAGTCCACTCTGGTAGAATTTGAGTCTCATATTAGTGGTTTTGGCCTTCATTTCTGTAACACAGCATTTCTTAAGTTAATTGCTGAGATCCGTAATCTGCAAAGGAAATTAAACACGCAAAGAAACAGAAGCAATCAGATGATAATCAAGGTGTTACACAAACCCACCGGTTAACCTGATCTGTGTGGGAATCTCTCCATCTATCATTCCTTATCTTGAAAGTGTTTTTGCCTTGTTGGCCCATTTAATAACCTCCTTTTCCCCCCTCCATCCCTTATGAGGAGATTCGCCCCTCGCCCTGTGCTCACAGTATACCACTCCTTACAATTACACACAAATTATCCTCCAGAACCATGAAACACCAGAGAGCACGTCGCCTTCTCTCTTCTGCTTTTCCCCTCAAACCATCTCCGCTTTCCTCCCCTCTCCCTTCGGTCCATTGTCTTTGCTGACATCCTTACACACCCTAGACATCTTTTTTTTAGAGCAGAATCCACTCCCACCGTCTTACATTCTTTCTTTTTACATTCCTTTTCCCTTTTTTTCTGTACTGTAGCATCCCACGTCTGCACACTACACCCTGTGCACATGTGTGTTTGTTTATGGGGCTGTTGTCCGTTTAATGTTTGCAGGCGAACACATATGCCCTGCGACATGGAGCATATCCAGTTTAAAACAGGGCTCTGCTTGTTTATGTGCAGCAGAAATATTTACAACCAGAACCAACCGTGTTTCACACACAAATCTGGGCAGATTTGCACGGTCCCCTGAAAACATAAGGTCGCATACGTGCGCTGACCTTTAAGGAGCCCGTATTCGGTTCTAAATTCAGTGGCTGTGGCTCGACACATTCCTTTATAAGCGGCCTTAACCAAATGTGTATCATATCACCCATAAATTATGCCAGGTTAAGTCTGTTTTTTGAGCAGCGAGGACATGCGGTAAGCCGTACCACATAAAGTTTCATGAGCTGGTTTCACACTTTGACAGAGGGGAAATACGAGACATCGCAGATACACACACTCACACACCAGTATGAAAATGCGGGGGGGGGGGGGGGCTTTGATGGTTTATCCATGAGAATCTTTTACACTTTGTCGCAGAGGATGGTTCACGTGGGAAATGTTGCTCTGTGTGTGAGTCTGAACCTTAGTATTCGCTCTCCCCAGACGAGCTGCTAGGAACTTTCCAGCTGTTTGTGACAGCTGTGTGCGTGACGAGAGGTTCAGAAAAAAAATACAAGAAAGAAAAAGAGGAACGAATCAAAGAAAGTAAGAAATGAAAGACAAGAAGATTGCAGAGCTGACAGATTAGAGTTCCAAGGAAATCTGAGAGCTCCGTGTGTGTGTGTGTGTGTGTGTGTGTGTGTGTGTGTGTGTGTGTGTGTGTGTGTGTGTGTGCGTGTGTGTGTGTGCACACTCCTCGGGCAGGGTGATTGTGGTTTACCACAGAAGTGACACCTGATGAAGCTGGTGGGAGTTTTAAAACCTGTTATTTAACTAAAAATGAAAACAGTGTACGAGTACGAGTAAAAGCAGAGAGATATTACTGACTAAATGCACTGCCCTGCACGTCTTTTAGATGTTGATGGTATCTGTGGTCATTGATTTATTCTCCAACAGGACAGTGATGCCAAACACAGAGCTATCTTCAGCAAAAACAAGAAAAAATAGTTCTGTAGCAGATGGTCTGGCCCTCACTGAGCCCTGGTCTCAGCGTGATGCGGTCAGTCTGGGATTGTGAGCTCTCCAACTTTAACACACTCACCAAATACCTTCAAAAGCTGTGCAAGTGTACCAAAGACAAGTGGCACTTGTTTAAAGGCAAAGGGTGTAGTTTTTTGTTTTTTTTTTCATTTTTACAGCACTTTTCTGAAGGACTATTGATAAATGCAGAGTGATAAGGATTATTTTTTTTAAAACAAAATATCACAGGACTGTGTTCAAAGGAAATCATTACATGGCATCTTAAAATTATGGATCTTGCTGGCAAGTAACTTATCAAACACACTTTAAAGGCTGATTCTGTTCATAACATTTATGGACAGAGATTCAAGGCACTGCCAAGTGGCATGGGCTTTTTGGTTTGGTGGCTTCAGGATCACCTCTCTTTTGGAGGATGATGTGGTTCTTTTGGCTGGATTACGTGGCGAGTCTACGCTCTCAGTTTTTCAGCCAAGTGTGAAGCGGCAGGAATGAGAACCACCTCCCCAAGTCTGGTTCTCAGCTGGAAAAGGTTTCAGTTGCAACTCCGTGAGTTGCCCCAAGTGCAGGGGTCTAAGTATCTACATTCCAACCCTCACCTATGGCCACAAGACGTGAGTAATGACCTACAGAATGAGACTGTGGATACAAATGGTGGAAATGAGCTTCTTCCGAAGGCTGTGTGGGCTCTCCTGTAGAGATAAGGTAAGGAGCTCGGGGAGAGGCTCAGAGGAGAGCGGCTACTCCTCCATTTGAAGGAGCCAGTTGAGGTTGTTTGGTCATCTGACTAGGATACCTCCTGGACACTTCCTAATTTAGGTGTTTCAGGTATGTCCTACCACGAAGCAACCCCATTGTAGACCCAGGGCACACTGGAGAGATTATCTCAGCCTGCTCGGGAATGCCTTTGGCTCCCCCCACAGGATGAGCTGGAGGAGCTGGCAGCAAGAGGGAGGTCTGGGCATCTCTGCTTAGGTTGCTCCCTCCAAGACCCAGACCCGGATAAGCAGCAGAAAACGGATGGATTGATAGCAAAGCAAACTCTCCTCCTTTTTGACTACAGTGGGAATCATAATTTAAAAAATGAGCTTTTTGTCATATCGAGCACAACTTTAAACCAGTGGCTTAATTCCCAAAATCATCTGGAAACTATTTATTGAAGCCAAAGAGCAAGTGAGATGAAGAGTTATATGATCCCTTAGACTTCCATACAACTGGAAATCTTTTTGCAGCCAGTGGAGTCGCCCCCTGCTGGTCATTAAAAAGACTGCAGCTGTAAGACAACCTGGAAGCTACGTCAATCTTTATGTCTGGAAATGAGTAATTGCACTTATTGTGGCTACTTCCTCCTATTTATAGTCTTAATTCTAAGTAGGGCTAACTGACTTCTTATTAATTAACTTGAATCAATGAGTTAGTGGCATTTTAAAGTTATGACAAGTTAAGGCTGAGCATTTACTGTATAACCATTTTTAACCAGGCAGGTTTCTAATGTGAGCCATGGACTGAGGCCCTTTTCGTAAGGCAGTAAAGATGATAAATGTGCTACAGTGAAGAAGAAACTACAGTCTAATACAAATATTTGAATTTACTTTTTGACTCCAAATATTTTTCCTGATTAGCGCAGCATTTAATGGTTTTTCTTCTTAAAAACACTTGTGTGTGGACTACAGCAAACCTCAGCGAGTCATAGCCGCTGCAGCGTAAACCAGCAGAGTTGTGTCTGCCTGATGTCTCAGCTGTCGTTTAAGTGCATGTATGATAAAAACTGTTTCCACTATACGGCTCCACAAGGACCCTTCTTAAGCGAGCACAAGCTTGACATGTGTTCTTACACACACACACACGCATAGACACACACTCGTACATGTGCTCACACAGTCACTCACATTCTGTGGCCATGCACCGAAAGCCACGGTGGATTTATGTGAGCAGCCGTTTCCAAAAAATCTATTATTTCCATATGGTTCTTATACTCTCGCACACTGGCCAAAGCAGCATGGGGAGTGCTTGTGTGAGTTTTTCTCCATAACAGCATAGCGTGTTTGTGCTTACCTCTGTGATGTCAAGTTAATTCTTCCCTTCTTTATTAGCTGCTTGTCCTCAACTTTTCCTCACTCCACCCTTACTTCCCCCAGGGACTAGGAGAGAAACAGCCCTCTGTGTAATCTGTTGTCTTTCACATCAGTTCAGTTTGCGGCATTAATTGTTTTACCTCTCTCTCTCTCCGTCTGCTTTGGTGTTTCTGTCCTGCAGGTGTGCCGAGGAGGTGCGCTGGACTCCAGGGCGGAGCAGTGTGCGGCCTTTAACACCAATGAGTTCATAGGTCGATTGTACAACTGGGAACCTTTCACTGAGGGTGAGAACTGAGTCAACACACATGGTAGTTTAGTGGTGAGCTGCACAGTGCATCAATGTTATAAAAGGCTTATTGGGGGAATTAAATGGTATGATGGGGGAGGCGGGGTTGGGGGGGAATGTGTGTTTGAGTGAGTTAAATATGTCTCTGGTATGAGTGTGTCCCGGCTGACCTGCGCTGCTTGCCCAGCCCACCGCAATCCCTGCTCTCTGTCGTTTGAGCAGGCCAACATCTGCATGCAGCTTCGAGGGTGGTGAGAGTCAATAGAAACAGAGAATGACTGGAACCCAATCTGCTTTGATTCTTTGCACCGAACACTTTCCCTCCTCTGTTTTTCTTCTCATTTGTCCAACATCTCCCTTTCTCCCCTCCTCTCCTGCCAAGTTTCTCCTCCCAACTCTGACTAAGCACACGGATTCCTACTGGGTGAGATAAAGAAGGAGAAAGAAGGACGGGGAGAGGGAGGTGAGAGGTGATGGGATGCGAGTGTTTTGTCACATGACCGCTGGGAGCAAACGGAGACAACGTGGCTTGCGTGCGTGTGCGTGCGTGCGTGTCTTTGTTTCTTCACACAGAAGTGTGCAGCTCCGTGTGTTTGTTTACTCTTTGGTTAAGTGTGCAAAGGTTCGCAGCAGTGGAGCTTGTCTTTGTTTTCCAATGCTGGAGGCAAAGAAAGAGAAAAGGCTCAGCGGATATTTGAGGAATTTGAACGAATAGGAAGGGTGAATATTGCTTGCATGGAGCTGAGGGAATCGAGGAGGGAAAGAGAAGAGAGAAACACAGCTGTGGGATGATATCAACAGTATTTGTCATTAGAATTAGAAATATGTGCTTGAGCCTGTGTGTATTTGTGCTATTAACATATTGGCAAGAGTGCTTGTGCTCTAGATGAATAGCTTAATGGATCTCAGATAAAACAGAAACAGGAGGGGAGAAAGCGTTTGCTCATTCGTGTTTGTGTGTCCGTCTGTCTTTGCACTTGTGATTACTGGATGAACTCCTTTGACCCACACAGACACTGGGGGAAGCACAGACCCAGTAACAGTAGATCAGCAACACCACCCGGCCTGCACACAAGTACATTAGTTTGACAAATTTTGTCAAAAAGAAATACACAGTTAGCACACTAGTCCAAATATAGACAGCACACACAGCTGAGAACGTCGAGTCAGTAGAGTTTATTCATTAAAGCGGAGCACGACACGCGATCGATACAGTAAAAGTTAAAGTAGCTCCAGTTAATAGATTATTTAACGGAGCCGATGAAAGCAGTTCAAAGAGTTCTCCCACTGAGTGTTTTATCAACTTCCAGCCCACTATCTTGATTTTCCATCCTGTTTAAGTTTGCTGTTATCACACTTGTTTTTGGTCGCAGCAGGAAGCTGTTTTTAATCTTAAAGCTCCATAAACCGACTGTTTTATGGAGCTGCTGAATACTGTGGAGCAGTCGTGGAATCAAAATAGGCTGCATGCACTTTTGATTGAGCAAGGACCCCTATGGCCAAAAGAAACTTCTTTTCAAGCTGGGGTCATTTAAATTTGGAGATCCATCTCTGTTCTGGGACCTCGCCATGCTTTCATGTGCGTAGCTGGGGTGGAGGTGGCTTGCAAGGTGGCTTGCAGGTTCTAAAGTACACTACATGGACAGCCCCTAATCTTGCCACAACTGTATAAAATCAAGCACCTAGCTACTCAGTCTGCTTTTACAAACATCTGTGAACAAACGGGTTGTTTCTTAAGAGCTCACTTGATGCGAGTGTGATATTGTAATAGGATGCCACCCTCACCACAAGCCAGTTTGTGAAATTTCTTCCCTCCCAGATATTCCATAATCAGCTGTAAGTGATATTATTGAAGAGCGAAAGCATTTAGAAACCACAGCAGAGGGGCAAACCACGTAAAGTGCTGAGGCGTAGAGCGTGTAAAAGTCACCAGCGCTCTGACTCAGTAACTCCAGCGCTCCAAACCTCCTCTGGCATTAACATCAGCACAGAAATTATATGGGTTTCCATGCCTCAATAGCTCCTGTAGGTGTAATTTGTAGGCAGCCCAGTGCTTTTGGCCATATAGCGTAACTGTAGGCAGGCTAAAATAATTAAATAGCATGGCAGGTATGACATTTACCAATGGGATGCATGGAAGGTGTGCAGATCCCATCACTTGGCATGTTGATAAATGTATACTTTGTTGAGAAAGTATGAATTTAGTGCTTTTGCTCTGACTTTCTCTTGAAACAATAAACCTCTTGAAAGGCCCGCAGACAGGAGCGGGTGGGCATGGATAAAAATCCTCCTCAGTGAACCTATTGCAGTGTTGGAAAAACCCTAAATCGGTGTGAAATGAAAAAGTAACACAGTAAAGCATACTGTCTGAGCATAGTTTAAAAAGATAATTATGAGTTTTTGTCTGTTATTTGTAACACTCATACTTGCATACTTACTTGTACTTGGAGCCAGAAAAAATAAGCCCATGAATGGCTTCAGATCATTTTTTCCCATTACCTGAGGGAAAGGTCAGAGAGTGTGTTTCAGCTGAATGCCTTGTGTTTCCCAGGGGAATACAACATGTCAGCCATGAAGGCTGTTTAAGATTTCAGTCAGACTTCGGGAAGTTTGAGGCGGATCTACAGATTAATTCTGTGTGTTTGCACCAGAAGTCATCGGCGGGGTATCAGCTGGAGTCAAACTGTCTGCATAAACACACGGGAGCTTTCCTTTTACCCACTACCAGGTTTCTGTGCGTTTGTGAAACGGGATTGGGGGGGGGGGGGGGGAGATATCGCTGCATCCTGAATTGAGCTGCTGTGCGTCCTTGCCCTCTGCTTCACTTTGGGTTGTTTTAAACTGATGTGTCCTTGAGGTCTGCTGAGAAGAGGAGAGGGCTGGATAAGGGGGGGGGGGGGGGGGACAAAAGGGCAACCTCTGGTAGGGGGGAGTTTATGGGAAAATAGTCAAAAACACTCACCAAAGTCCAAGCTTTGGCTGCACTATGCTGCTGTGCTGTGGGGGGCAGATGCTGTAGCCAGGTGACGTCACACTCGATCAGCACCGGAGATGATCCTTTCCCACTCCGCTAAGTAAACTCTATCACATTGTTTACTTCAGTCCGGTCCCATTGGCCACAGCCCAGATTTTCATATCTGGCTTCCTATCAACACGCTGGAGGCTGCGATGGAGTGCTTGAGTGTGTTTGAACACTGACTGCTGCATGTCATTTTTCTCCAGCTGCTCTCATCTGTTTAAAGCTCTGTAGCACTGCATACATTTCCAGTCAGTATTTATGTTACGCGGTGCAGTCAGCTTGTGAACGTTTTCGCCTCCAAGGTGACGAGCTCTGTTATGTTTGTTCTTCGGAGTGGCGCGGCCTCGGGTTTAGAAGTGTACGTTTAAACAGTAAAGCTGCCACCGTGGTTATAAGCCACGCAAGCGATGGGCCCTGACTAATTTCCTGCTACACGCTCGGCTCTGGTTAGCAGCGATTCTATAGATTTGTAAGCGCTGCACGTGCAGGTGTTGTTTTACTTGAATATTTCCTTTTTTCAGGCCTCATCCCCTCTGTGCACACCCAGCCTCCTCTCTTCCTGTCCCACTGCCTCTCTCTTTCTCTCTCCCCGTTGGAGTTTGTTTAGATGAAGCGATAGCGGGGAAGTATATTTAGGCACCATATATTCCACTGTCTGAACACTAAGCTCAGACAGGGAGCGAGAGTTAGAGCGACAGTGGAAGAGAATGAGAGGCAAAGACGAGTAGGAAGAAACAAATGGAAGATAAAGGCTAAATTTAAAGAAGACAGTTTGGAGCTGAGACGCGCTCGAGCGTGGCTTAAGGAGACGGAGAATGAGGGAGGTGATGAGGAAGGCAGAGAGAGCATGTGTGGCGACACGTATCCCGCTTTTAGCTCCCCCTCTCTTTTCTGTCACTGTCTCCAGTCTAATCTCTCAAAGATAACTATGACAGAGAGATGGAGAGAATGAGGGTGGAGGGAGAGAGGGTGGGAACGCTGCCTCTCTTTTTCCATCTCTTTCTCTCTCTCTCATTCTTTCTAAATATGTACCATATATCTTCTCATATCTCTCTGCAGTCATCAGATGGTAAACAAGGGGCACACCGAGGCTGAAAAAAGGACGGTTTTGCACAGTTTGATGCAATTTGATTGTTTTCTACCACCTTATGTCAACAGCAAACTTTTCTGATATATTGAAATCAGAATAAATTACAATTACAGCAAGACAATTAAAGGCTAGCCTTAAGAAATTAGTTCCAGGAATGAAAAGTATATAATATACAGTAGTATACTTCTTATTTATATAATATATAAGAACTATATTATACTATTCATCTATTTTTCAAATGTGCTGGTTTGAATATTTGTTAATGGCTGGTTATAAATAAGCTTTTTTCCCATTGGCATTAGATAGTTTCCATTCATCTAGTCTAGATCACATTGTCCTCAATGCGACATATGTCTGCAATAAGTTTTCCCCACTTGAAGCATCTCCTCCAACTCTGCCTAAGACCACATGATGTCCTCCATCATGTGGTCTTAGGCCTGCCCCTCTCTCGATTTCCAACAGGGATCCATCTCGGGACACGATGACATATTTTTGTACATGATAAAGTGTTTTATTTTGTCCTGTTTTCACTGAGAATTAATACAGTTTCTCTGGAAACTCTGCTGAGTCCCTTCATCGCTAAATCTGTTGCTGTTTAGTCTCTACATCTTTAGTCCCTTGAAAAATTGTTTAAATTCCTCGAACTCCATGTTTACCTGTGTTGAAGGACTGCTGCTACAGTATCACAGTGTATTTATAAGCAAACTTATGCGCAATCTCCTGCCTTGTGTCTGTATAAAACTGTTAAAACATCAAGTCTAGCTCAACTGTTTTGCTTTAATGCCCTCCTCACCACTTCCACCCACTTAGCGAGAGGAAATTCACTCCTTAACGCTGGAAATATGTGTTCCCTTTGTGGAAACATAAAAACCACAGATCTCGATCTGTACGTCAGCCCAAGCTTGAAATGACATTTTAACAGTCTACTTTAACTTGCCCTTATCTTCCAAGTGGAGGTTATTCATTAATATTTTTAACGACTTCTCATCTATGATATGGTTTTCACCCCATGTTTCTCTCAGTCTGTGCAGTGATCATTGCAAAATGTGATCCCGGAGCCTCGGTTCCTTTAACAGGAACTACCACGAAGGTTTTGAGTACTTCGGCAGGTGTTTGTCCTTTCTGAACTCGACGGCCTTGCAGTCGTGCCAGATGCAGTCATGAAACTGTACAGGTGTGCAGCTGACATTAAAGGTTGAGTTTAAAGATAGCTGCTCTCTGGGCCATCGGGACTGAGTAAACGATGGTAGAGGTAAGAGGGCCACGTGGCCGTTCCCTCAACCCCAGTTATCACACATTTGTCACACATTCTTTTTCAGTTTAATGCTTTTGTAAGTCACTTTTGAGTGATCTGGTATACGGTGTCACAGCTGCTTTGATCCCGGCACAAGATAGCTTAGTTTCCTGCTTGTGTGACACCTGGCTGAGCAATGTGGTACTCTGAGAGATTTGAGGACCCTGAAAGCATATGGATTTCCTTTGAATGTGTGTCATACGACACTCTTTGAATCCTCACAAGGTGAAAGCAGGGCGTTGGTATTTGACCTTTACCCTTTGTTCTCCGTTATCTCCTATGAACCTCATGACTTCGAAGGTGATGGAAAGCTCGGTTTACTTTCTGCTGATGTCATGACTTGGAGTGGAAATTTTTCCATTCTGCAACAGTGTAACCATTTTGCAGCACTGCTGTATTATCACAAACAACATTTGGTTGCATCATAAGATTAACGCAGGCTTTTGAAAATTCTTTTAAGAAGAAAATTATTTATCTGTATGCTGTTTTGACTGCTCCAGGCAAAGTGGCACGGTGTTCATATATGTACAGAATTTAATGGTTTTTACAGTTTCAGAAGACGAGAATTTTCCCCTTTAACCTCGAGCCCCTCCCTCCTCTCTTCAGCTACCTCTTCTTCTCATGGAGTGAGCTCATGTCATTAGCCCTGTTTCAAACAAACATGATCACAGGCCTGTACATTCACATACCCCTACAGCTTCTTCTTAAATAAACTGCCAAACAGTGGACCCAATCACCAGCCCTTCCTCTGTGTCTTGCTCTTCATTTTAAATGAAGATCTTAACCTTTTGGGAAACAGACCCATACTCTTTCTCCTAGGACTATGATGAGAAGTTGTAGGCTACATCATACATTTGAGGAAACCAGCAACTAACTTTGTCTGGAGTTTGGTTGTGGGTAACTGTTTTATTCCTTGGTGTTTTACATGCTGAATTACAGTAACTCTGAGTCTTTCATAAAATACAGGTTACTTACACACCCTGCAGTCTGAAAAAGCATCATGTTTAGGCACGAATGGAGGACTGAAGACGGTCTGCTGATGTTGTGCTCATGCCATGCCCTCAAATATATTAGTTCTTTTTCTTCAAAAAAAGCTCCTTATTTTCTTCACATTTTCCTTTTACCACTCTGCCCTGTGTAGTTTTCTGTATTCTCCACACTATTTATCTTCCCTATCCTCTCTGCACTGAATGACTTTCATTTTCTCTTTTACCTTGAAGCGGTGCCCTTTTTCTTCAGTTCTTCGACTCTGTGTTTCCACGCACACTTCGCCCTGCTGCGTGCATCCTTTGGGTCGCACTCATAAATCTTGCCTTTTTCAAGCTTAAGATTACACCTCTTTTCTGCGTATGTATCCGCTGGGAAGGTGCAGCCATGAACAGCGGGGAAATAGCTGATCACTCTCCCTCTCAGGGGTTACATGGTCTGGCCTTAGTTTCCTGACCACATGGAAAGACGTTCATCCTTCCAGCTGTTTCTTCTCCGTGGTTGTCAGAGAGAGAAAAAAACTCTGCGCACACACACACACACACACACACACACACACACACACACACACACACACACACAGAGTTAAGAGAAACATACATGCTGTCTAGTGACCCTGCTGCCCTGTGTTTCTGTGTTACAGTTGGGGCAGACAAGCAGTGCGAGCTGACCTGCAGACCCGCTGGCTATCGTTTCTACGTCCGTCAGTCAGAGCGTGTCAGAGACGGGACGCCCTGCTTCAATGTTAGCACCAATGATGTGTGTGTGGAAGGACAATGTCTGGTGAGTGGTTTCAAATGTGTGTGCGAGATTTCTTGTTTCACGTGTCTGAGTCCAAGTGTCTCCTGTCTCGAAGAGGTTGACAAAGCCCAGAATCTGGCTGTCTCAGTCTCACGTCTGGAAGCTGATTTAAACTGGCATTCAGAGTCAGGCTCTTTTTACGGCCCTTCTCGGGGCCTCTTTTCTTTGCATCTTTCCCTCTTTCTCTCATTTGCACTCTCACTCTCTGATTTTACCCTCGTTCCACCCTTCTGCTCCTGGCAGGAATCTAGCGAGCATCAGTTACCAATTTAAATAAGCAACGTTGAAATAAACACTGGCAATGGATGCGAAATGTCAACAAGATTGGACCCGTTTTTCTCCATCCCCACCCCTTCTCTAACATCTCAATTGTTTCCCAGCCACATTTCCTTCATTGTCCGACCCATCACTCACATCTTTTCAACTCCTTCTCCTGTCAGACGGAGGGCTGTGACGGGGTGCTGGGCTCCGGCTCTGTGATTGACAAATGTGGAGTGTGTGGTGGGCGGGAAACATCCTGTCGAAAGGTGACGGGAAGCTTCCACAATACCACGGTTCCTCTTGGTTACCACAAGATCCTGGACATCCCACCCGGAGCCACATTCATCAACATCACCGAGAGACGAGCGAGCCCTAACTACCTGGGTAAGCTGAGTTGCACACGCACACATTCGGTTTAGGGTTTCTTGAATAATGCTGGCCTACAGCTCCAGTAAAAGTGAAATACTGGCGAGGATAGTGCAGATTTGGGAATGAGATTTGGCCCGTGATCGTGTGTGTGCTGGCTTTGACTGAGACCTGAGATTTTTGTGGTCTCACAGACTCTAAGCTAGCATTGTTAGAGCTCATAAAGAATCAGTCAAGTGTGTAGATTTCTGTGTGTGCGTGTGTTTCTTGTCAGCCTCCTTTTTGTTCACCACACAGCACTCCAGGGTCTGTGTTTGTCTTTTTTGGGAATGTGTTTGAGCATATGGGGGAATTTTCTAAGAAGTCACCAGACTAAACAAGGTCCTAATAAGAAAAGAAAAATTCACCCCAGTTCTTCTGACATTCCCACTCCCTCCTCCCTTTTTCCAGCCATGAGGAGTGGAACAGGAGCTTCCGTGGTGAACGGACGTTGGGCTGTGGACCCCCCAGGGGAGTATCAAGCAGGGGGCACTACCTTCACCTACACCAGGCCTAGAGCACAGGCGGAGGGGGAGGAAGCAAAGGGCGAGTCCCTCTGGGCACCAGGACCCACAAAGACACAGCTACAGCTATATGTAAGTTCTGAAAGAACACATGGACCAGCACTACAAAATTACGATTTACTCAGAGAAACATGTATACGTACAGAATATTTCTCTAATATATCTTCATGTCACTGTTTTGTGCCCGAAGCTGTGTTCTTCTGCTCTGTGTCAAGATCCTCCAAGGAGACGGAATTATTTTAGTATTATGGCAGGATAAAGAAGGATATATACTAAAGCTTATCCTGAGCCACCTGAAACTATCCAAGGCTTAATAATAACAGCGCTAACCTCGGGCTAAAATCTTATTAAAGATCAGGAGTCATGTGTAGCTTCACATCCGGTAACATCAGGATCAGAGGAGGTAAAGAAAATAGCTCTGGTTTGATCTCCCCAAGAATAACCAGCATTTTTAAGGTTTAGCGGGATACAAAAAGTAAGATATAAAAAGATTAAAACGCTGTCACCATGGCAGCGGCACTGTGATGCCGTGTAGCTCATTGCATGCTTGTTAGATGGATTAAGAATATGTGCTCCCTCTAGATCCTTGCCAGTGTTGCAAAATAAATATATAAATTAATCAACTTTTTGGCACACCCTGTAGATTTGAGTTAACACACAGACCACAAACTAAAATGCCTCACTCCACTCACAAGGGCACTCCAAGTAGAGGGGGAGAAAGGCCCCAAATGTCCTCTTTTTTTTAAGTCACAGGTTGTATCCCTGTTTTAAATACACCTTCCAATATTAGGAAAAATAGTCAGTGGTGTCTTAGGCAGTAAGGCACTGAGGGACCTGTCCGAAGGGAGGCCATGGAGTGGCACTGAAACCACTCCATGTTTTCTATATTGTGCTATATTATTATAGATAATGTTACACAGAATTAATAAAGTCATTAAATCATCTGCTTTTACAAAATTAAGGTAAGTGCATGACTGATTATAATCCAGTAATTGTAATCCAATAATACGATACATTTAATTTTGTATAATACTTATATTTAAATAAGCAATACTTACCTAAGTAATAGGTCTAAATGTTTGTTTCACCATTTGTTAAATAGCTATTCAATATTAAATGTTTTACAGTCACAGAGAGCTCCCTTTCCATGTAACACATCTTTATTAAGGCCCTGCACATGAGCATGAAAACTTACCTTACATTTTTAACTTCATATTTCCTGCCACCTCATTGTAAAAAAAATCCCAGAAATGCCTCTGACAGCACTCGATTTTCCATCACAAGGCCAGCTGTTTGACTTTAGGACCCAGGTGGTAATTTAGTATTTTGGAAATGAATCCTGTGCTCTTGAATGAAGGGGGTTAAGGAAAAGCCAACTAGAGCCAACTGAGCAATTAGACAGCAAAGCATACTCTAGCACGGAGACTGAAAGCTAGGGGAAACAGCTCTGACTCTTTTCAAAAGCAGCCAAATCAAATGTCTCGCACCCCTAAAACTCAGACATTTAGATCTTGTTTGTTTAACACAGATAAAACACCAAAAGGTTAAATGACGTGGGTGTATTAATGGTGATACAGCAGCTATATATTTAAATCTGAACTTTTCAGTTAATCTCTAAATCATCCTTCTAGGAATTAGGTGTCAGAGTTTGTTTTGTTGTTGTTTTTTTAAAGAAAGCATATTTTGACTCTTAGCTCTTCCAGATGAATTTCACTCTGCAAGCAGATGTGACGCCGCCAAACTAAAGCAGTGACTGAAGGCCCTCAGGATCAGTTGCAAAGTATAGCAGATCAAAATGTTTTTGAAATGAGACCCCTGCTGATTAAGTCTAAATGACCTTGACTAGATTATATCTCATATATAAGACTGTAGGATTATGTAGGGGGTGGGTTCTTGAGCATGATATCAAGCTCCTGCCAGTTCATTCTGACCTCTGACCTGTAACAAGAACATTTCTCTGTGGGAATCAATAATGCGATTTTCAGGCATTTTTTTTCACCCTCTTCTTTGGCTCCATTTTGTTCTTTAGATAATCTTCCACAAGGACAACCCAGGCATTGACTATGAGTATTACATTCCGGTTGAGAAAAAAGAGGGAGAGACCGAGAGGCTAATGGAGAGAGAGCGGGAGACGCCCAGAGAGGCACCCAGGGAGAGACCAAGGGAGCGAGAGCCAGCGAGGGCACCCCTTCGCAGTAAGTCTATGACACCCCGGCTTTCTGACCTCCTCTCTTCTGTTTGACAACCATATTTTCTCTATGCTGTGTACAGTAGCCTAGATGGCAGCTTTCCCAGCAGTCATGTGCAGCACATAGCTGAACCGTGTCAATGTGGAGCTCTCCAGACTCATTCTTTCCAAGTTACTAAAGGAAACATCACTGTAATGCAGATTCTGGGAGAATGACTGACGTCTTTATGGTTTATGATGGGTGCGGTTGTGGGCCAAATGGGAGGGATTATTTCACGAGTGTGTTTGTGTGTGTTTGTGTGTATTTGTGTGCGTAGATGACCTAGATGGGAGGCTATCTGATCCATATGTTGGCTGTCATGAGATGCTGACCTCGTCATGACATCATTAATGTTTTCATCTTATTTCCATCATTTCAACATGTTTTTCGACTTTCGCCGCTCTTAATAACGCCTCTTGTGTGTTTCCCAGTCACGTTCTCCTTTATATTTGAGCTTTAATGTCCATCTTTGTTGGCATTCTCTCACAGGTCCTCTCACCGTCTCAGTTGAAGACCCTGTTCCTGCTCCTCCTCCCAATTCAGTCCATTCTTACCCTTCCTCCTCCTCGTCCTCCTCCTCTGTGTTTTCGCTCCCAACTTCGAACCAGTGGACACCTGAGCGGTCACGCCCACGAGGATCTGCGCCCAATAGGAATGCTCGGATCCCCCCTCGCACCGACCTGCCACTGGACACCCTGCCGCCATTTGTGTGGAAGAGAAGTGGCCTCACCGAGTGTTCTGCATCCTGTGGCAAAGGTAAGACTTCTGATTGTGGGACTTCATACGTGTTACACCCCAAAAATTCTCTCATCTGCTTAATTACTTTGGATGAGGTGGTGTCTCCCTCCTCTGGTTGTTGGAAGCAAGTACAAGAATCTGTCCATCTCTTTCTCTCTCTTAAGGTACTCAGAATAGACTCATCGTATGTGTGAGCCGTGATACAGACGAGGAGGTCTCAGAGAGCAAGTGTGACTCTGCAGCCAAACCTGTTCCTGAGGAGGAGCCTTGTAACACACACCCCTGCCCTCCATTGTGAGCAACCTATACATAAACTTATTCATATACAGGTTATATAGAAAATTAATTTCTATATTGCATTTTTTATACATTGAATCTTATTTAACAGCTTATTTTTAAAATGATATTCATTTATCTTGGCTTGAAAGCATAGATTTTTTATTTTACTTGAACATAGGGACATTTTATGCATATTTTTGCATACAAAAAGTAGTAGTAGCTACATGGCAGTTAATTTGTTTGGGTTGGCTGTATTTTGTGCCATGCTTAAGAGTTACTGTGAAGAATTAAAGATAATTCCACAAACTGTATAACATAATTATGAATGGAAACTAACTGCTTACAAAAGTCTCTTTGCTTGAATGACTTGTAAATGTTTTTAAGTGGATCCTGTCTCCTCTGTCACAGCTGGGAGGCAAGTTCGTGGTCGGAGTGCAGTGTATCCTGCGGCCCGGGTGTCCAGCAGAGGCAGCTTCAGTGCAGGCAGAGCTTTGGCGATCGCTCCACCATGGTTCACCCCCAGCGCTGCGCCGACCTCACCCAGCCAGTGCTAACACAGCCCTGCCAGCTCCGCCTCTGCTCCCACTGGGAGGTCAGCTCTAACTGGAGCCAGGTGAGTCCACAACACATGTATGCAGCTAGCAACAGCCTCTGTTCTTGTCTGGAAACAACAGACCCTCTCACATTGTCAGCAAGCGGGACACTTGTATAGTATAGTGTCTCAACAAGACACTATCATTCATTTCAAAAAGCTATAATTAATACTACAAAAAAAGATATAATTGGGAAGAAAAAGAAGATTTGTTTCGTGGTTTGTCTGCATATTCTCATGTTTGTCCTGTTTCTGCCTCAGTGCTCGGTGGACTGCGGAGTAGGGAAGAGAACAAGGAGTGTGCGCTGTGTCAGCGATCAAGGTGACGTGGTGAACGAGAAGGAGTGCAGCTCCAGGGCCCGTCCACAGGGAAGTGAGGAGTGCAACATGGGTCCCTGTGTGACCAACTGGTACTTTACAGACTGGTTAAAGACTGTAAGTAATGCACACGCATTTCAGCTTTCAAAAACTTTTCAGCTTTAAAAAAAAAACAGTTGAAAACACATCTATTTAGACAGGCAGTATTTTTAATATCCTTGTAAAGCACCTTGTATTAGATTCTTATCTTAAAAGGTGCTATATAAATGAATTTTACTTATGTACTCACAGCAACAAAAGAATAAAACATGCATTTAGCATCGGTCCTCAACATGTTCCCTGACTTTGTGTGCTCAGTGTTCAGCGCAGTGTGGCCCTGGGGTGCAAAAGAGAGAAGTGGTGTGTCTGACCAGAGGAGGAGTCAGAGAGGGTGGAGAAGGAGGAGATTGTGTTGGGGACAAACCAGCAGAGATGAAGGCATGTAACGGAGGCCCCTGTGTGCCAGTAGCTATGTGGTATAGCAGCCCCTGGACACAGGTAGGAGAGTGGTGTCTAAAGACTTATTTTGTGTTGTGAGTTTGGGTCTCACAACAGTTTGGGTGTTTTGTGTCCTATAGCTGCTTTATTCTTGATTAGGGTTGGGTATGTCACTGATTTGTGGTCTTTTTTCCAGTGTAACGTCCCATGCGGGGATGGAACTCAGCGACGAGACATCATTTGTGTCCAGAAGATGGGGAACGATTTTACTGTTGTTCCAGACGCTGAGTGCGCTAAGCTGGACAAGCCTGCATCAGTCCAGCAGTGCAAGATGGGAGCATGTCAGGCACAGTGGTTCACCACAGAGTGGAGCGCGGTGAGAGATGAAAGGACAATGAAGAGATATTTTTTAAAAATCAGAGATTTGTGGAGATTATATTTATACTGTTGGCCTGCCTGCGTTTTTGTTCTCAGTGCTCAAAGTCTTGTGGAAAGGGCTTACAGATGAGGGAAGTTCGATGTCTAACACCAGAGAAGAAGCACAGCCATGAATGCGACTCCAGCACCAAACCAGTCCAGGAACAAATCTGCAACACAATACCCTGCAGCCCACAAGTCTCAGGTCGGTGCGTGTGTCAACAAAACTGTGATCAAGTGTGTTTTGATCTCCCTGCCAACCTCTCTGTCCTTCTGTCTGCTCACAGATGAAAACTGCAGAGACGTACGTCAACAGTGTGAGTTGGTGGTGCAAGCCAGACTCTGCGTCTACACCTACTACAAGAAAGTCTGCTGTGCCTCCTGTGTTCAGAGTGCTCAGCGTGCCAAGAGACACTGACCAGCCAATGGCAGACAGCCCCTGTGCGCAAGTAGTGGAGGATTAGGTCAAAAGGGCTAATCACTCCAGAAATGACAAGTCTGTAGAAATGAGCAGCCCAGAGTAGACACGTGAAGGCGTTTGGATGACATTTAGCTTTTTTGTCCTAAATCTTAACATAAAACACTGTGAAAGTTCCTCTTATCAGTACCAGTCGCTTAAACCTGCACCTTCCTCTGAGTTTGCTTCAATATACTATGTGTGTTAGCTTTAACAGTTTGCTGATTTCCCACACACAGTTTAATTGAATTTCATTGTCCTTATTTTCACTCTCGGAGACTCATTTCTGTGACTTACAGGTTGTAAAGAAAGGAGGACACAGCTGTGTTTCAGCAGCAAATTTAACAATTTAAAGATTCCTCCTAATCTACGGGATCTTCAAGCAGACATGCATACCACTAATTACGTGCTAAACGAATGATTACCATGTGTGCTAAGATCTACAGGAAAAGATCTGTTATCAAGTGCCCCACTGTGCTACAGTGGAAAAAACCCTCCCAGACTAGAAGGATTTTATTTACATATTTTATCTATTTTTTTCTCTTTGCCAAAAATATTTCCTCAAGTGTCCTCTCAGTATTTGGACAGATGAACCAAAGGATTGGGGTGGGCATAAGAGTTAGTGACCAAATATAACAGGGTGGGAAGACAGAGATGAGACTCTTCCCGAACAAGAAGGTCAGCTGACATGGGACAGTCACAACAAAGGTTGCCCACAAAGAAATTTTTGTTTAAATTCAAACCTAGCTATAAAGATTTGTAATTGCAAATGTTTTTTTTTTTGTTTCTTTGTTTGTTTTTTTAATTTTATAAATATATATCAAAGAACAAACTGACAGGACAACTGTTGCTGTAGAATTGTCTTCTTGACCAAGAACCAAGCGTATCATATCACATTGTTAGTCTCACTTCCCAACTATGCATTAGGCATACTCAAGATATTATGTAAACCTTAACTTGCCACTAAAATATAAACAGCAGGGCATTACTTAAGCAAGAGTAGTGTTGACAGTAGGACGCTGACAGTCCTAAAGGACCAGCTTCAGCCCGCTGGTTTCGCTCCACTCTCCCTTTAAGCCAACTTTCTTCTGATTGGCTGCCGCGTGCAAACACAAGCATGAACAGCAGGTGGGTGGGACTTCACCTGCTGTGTGCCTACAATGAACATATTAAGGATATCTCCTTCCAATGACCTCATACAGAGCAGAGAGTAAAAAATCTGCCTTAAATCAATGTTTAGACCATTCTGAAGCCTCAGGGTTTTGACTGAATTAATCTTTTTTTTTAATTATTTGTTAGCTATGTATAATATTAGCATCCATTTTAGCATTTGCTGCTTTCTTTGGTCAGTCATTGGTGGTTTTGTACTTTTCATGACATTTCCTTTCGGTACAAACCAGAAGGACATTCAGAGTGTGCATCCTCTGTCAACTGATTTCTTTATTTTTAACAGTTATAAATAAAGTGACCTAAATTCTCCCCAAAATTTGACAAGTTCTTAACAATATCATAAAGTCAGCTTCATAGTTTCTGCATAATCTTGCTGAACAAAAGCCAGTGATCATATATGTTTAATAGACAATACAGAAGGTGGCCTTTAACCAATAGTAATTACTAAATGATTGATTTTGCAATTGTTATGATTAAGCTATTAAAAATATCTTTATGTCATTACCTTTTTGGGAGGGAATGTTGAATCTGTCTAGTGAAATCAGGTGAAGTCATAATAGGAAACCTTAAGGGGACTGAAAAGGTTGCTTTCTTACATGTAGGCTTCTAGATATGATTGGATCATAAGCAATGATCCTGCTTTGACCTGAAACATAAATAATGCATATCGAAGTGGCAGCCTCTGTATATGTGTGTGTGTACTGTTTAATGCTCTTTCTCTGGCCTTGATTGTTTTTAATTTGCTCCCATTTTCTTTTTCACCTCCCACTCTGACATATACTGACACCCAGTCAAGGGTGGGGAGTCTGTATATTTGTGAGATATGTTTTAATGTCTATAATTTCTCTGAAGATAGTCGGTGCTTATGTTTATAACTGAGTAGAGTTATCAGAAGTGTTGTTATAGAATCCATTTATTCACATCTAACTGTCACATAACTATTTTATGTTGCATTTGAAGAAAGAATCAACGTTTTTGCTCTTAAATTGCGTGTGTGTGTGTGTGTGTGTGTGTGTGTGTGTGTGTGTGTGTGTGTGTGTGTGTGTGTGTGTGTGTGTGTGTGTGGTTGTGAGTTTTGCATATGTGGCTTTGAATGTGTCATTCTTGTCTCTTATCCCTTGTAGTAGAAATTAGATTTTATATATAAACATAAAAAGGATAGTAATTTATCTATTATCTAAAGAACATGTAATTTATTTGCTGTTTTGAGGAGCTGTAGCAATTTTTTTGTTACCACAAGAGATTATCAGATTGTTATTTTCAGTATACAGACAATTTTATGATGCAAAAACAGGAAACAGCGTGGAGGAGTTATTATCTTGAAGCTTCATTTTAAATAAAACGGAAATTACAGAGAAATCAAGGCGTGTGTGTTTCTTTTTGGTCCACTGAACAAGGGTGAATTTGCCACTTTTGTCCAAACAGTGGCGCTATTGAGTCTCTTACACAACTTAGTCAGGCCTAGCTGTCTTCCACAGTGAGTCATCTATGGATAAAGAAATAAAGAGGTTTTTTTATAAAATGTATGCTGTGGTCGAAATATTGAATGAACACGAGTGTTTTATTTCACTTTTCACCCTAGATGAGTCTTAAATTCCAATTTTTGTGTAATGACAATAATAATAATAAACATCTGACCAACATAACACAAATGACACTCTAATCATATATGTGCTGTAGTACAATTAGTATTACAAGGCAGAAAAATCATGGAAACACACAAAGATTATTATTTACATATTTATTTATTATACTCTTTATAAAATCTTGAGTGAGTATGTGTGTGTGTAATGTGATGTTTCAGATAGGAAGTGTCTTTAAGGAAACCCTGCCAAGGTCAGCTGCTGTCTGAGATGAAAATCTAGGAGTGGACGAGCTTGTGTAATGAGTAGGACTATCAATAAGGCAAAATCAAACCAGGAAAGAAGAGAGTGGATGCTAAAAACTATAGGACCTTCATTAAACTTAAATATCGCTTAAGCCGGTGTAGTTTCCTGATTCCGTATCAGCAATTCTGGAAATGTCAGCCCGAGTAACTTCTAATAATTTCAGAACTTTTTGGTGGAGAAGTGATAATTTCACATAGAAATTTGTGATGTAAATGTATACTTTTACCTCCCATGGACGATATAATGGGCTCGGACCCCATTTTGGCTTCAGCACTGCCTCAGTTCTTCAATACATAGATTCAACCAGGCAGTGGAAACAATTTGGTCCATATTTACATGGTCGCATCATACACGCTGCAGATTTGTTGGCCGCACATCCATAATGTGAATCTCCCATTCTACCTCATCTTAAAGATACTCTATTGGATTGAGATTGGTGACTGTGGAGGAAATTTTAGTGAAACTAACTGTCATGTTCAAAAAACCGGTTTGAGATGATCTGAGTTTTGTGACATGGCGTGTTATCTTGCTGGAAGCATAAATCAGAAGGTGGCTACATTGTGGTAATTAAGGGACGGACACAACAGCAGGCAGGCTGTGGCATTTAAACGATGCTCAGTTGGTACCAAAGTACCTAAAATGTGCCATGAAAATATTCTCCATGCCATTACACCACCACCAGTAGTCTGAACTGGCATGATGAATCCATGCTTTTATGTTGTTTATGTCAAATTCTCACCTTGTGATCCAAATGTCACAACAGAAACCAAGACTGATCAGAGAAGGCAACATTTTCCTAGTCTCCTCTTGTCAAGTTTTCCGTGTGAATTGTAGCCTCAGTTTCCTGTTCTTCACTGACAAGAGCATCCACTGTGCTCTTCTGTAGTAGCCATTTCAATTTGACTAACTAAAATGTTCACTACATGCCAGAAAAGGTATTTAGTCGCTGCCATGTAGATGCTGATTAAATATTTGTGTTAACCAACAGTGGAACAAACTGGCTGGTGATTGTATGTTTTAAATTGTGGAATGTAAACTCCCTCAGATTGACCATGCCCCCAGTTCCCACTAATTTAGGGGGGAAGTGTTCTCTATGTCCTCCAACATAGCTAAAGATTTTCCAATCCAGTGGTAATGTAACAGTTTGGAGCAGTTTTCAAACAAGTGCAAGGTAGAGCATTCATAATGCTTTAGCTCAACTATGAAGGAACAGAGGCAAAATCAGGATGTACTCTCTTCTTCTCATTCTTTTTCTTTTTGCAAGGAAGACCTATGAGTTCCAGAGGGCTACAGCCCTTTACACCGGGGTTTTCATGCAAGCCTGCGTGGGCGGGGTATATATGTTGGATGAATGTGGCTCACAGAGGGCACGATGCAAGACAGGCAGATGGTGACCTTTGGGAGTAAATTACCATGAACCTTATGACTCTGTTCCCTCAATCTCTCTCTCCTTTAAAGGGTCCGGGCATGCACACTGGCTTTCAATTCAAAGATGTGAATAAGGAGCGTGCTGTTATCGATAACTCTGGAAGTTTGGGGTTTTGGGGGATATCACAGTTAAATAGCCCAGTGTCTGCCGGTTTTCCAAAATACAGGCTGTAAAGTAGGCCAACTCCAACCTCGAGCTATTTCTCTTCCCTCTGTCACACATTTCACTCTGTGTGGGTGTGAGCGTGAATTTCGGGCTCGGGCGTGAATTTCGGGCTCGGGCGTGAACAGCTGTAGTAGTCGTGACTCCGTGCTCGACGACGGCGGCGCGCTTCGGCTTCACGTCAAGAAGCATCGTTTCAGCACCAAGGCCAGGGCTCGCGGCGAGAACAATAGGCGGCTCCGCGCACAGAGTTGGCTAGGCATCGTCTTTAAAGCGGTCACCTGGAACTAGTCGCTAAGATAACACGGCGCTAAAAATGCTAAAACAATCTTTTTGTTTTAAATACTGAACACACATCCACAAGTTATTGAGTAAAGCTTGAAAAGATTACCGAGACGTTTAATCTGGATTTATATTTTTATTTTTCGTGTGTGTACGAGAGGATTGTTATTGACCGTCCCCGCGGCTGACGTCACGCGCTAGCAACCGCTTTGGAGATAGGAGGGGGAGGGGGAGACAGAGAGTAGAGAGACACCGGTAGCTTTAGGACGTTAAAAGCCATAGAACCGTCGGACGGGCCGGTCGCTACAAGAAACAGAAAATAGTAAGAGCAGCTCCCCATTAACGGTTAGAACAATAACGACAAGGCTGAAAGATCCCGTTACGAGTGACCGATCAAGTTTCAACAGTTTTAAGCTAGCCAAATTCTAGAAGCTGCTTTGTCCATTATCACTTTGTTATAATATAACAGGACTTGAGAGTGGTGAAAGTGATAACTCTGGATTTGTAAACCCTGAGAGGTTGGGACTAAGTGCAGAAAGCGGTGGTGTTCGAGCTCACCTGCCGCCAGGACTTCTTCTCCGTCACTTCCACACCCGAAGACCGGGAACACCGGGATTTTTTGTGGATTTTTGTTTTTTGTTTTTTGTTTTTGTAAAAACACAAGGCGAATCTATAGTATTACACACCGAGGAGAGAGGAGGAGGATAAACACAAACACACACACAGCACGGCAGGCACAAAGAGCGGGGAGCATCCAGAGAGGGGAAGAAGGCGGACCGCACGGAGAGATAGAGCGCGGTGTGAGGACAACAACCCGACTGAGCATTCCTCTTTAATTTCTGATCTGCTCAGGAAACACTCTGCACGGCCGTACAGTACAAACGGTAAGAGCTTTGACGTGTGCAGCCTGTATATTCCCACGTCTTGTTTTGTTATGACGAGAGTATTATATATATAAATATATTTATATATATGTGTGTGCGTGTGTGTGTGTGTACATTGAGGAGGGGTGGGGGGGTGATCGGACAAAGAGCAAGGGAGCCCCATGACATCCGTGTGTATGCTGTAACCTACAGCTGGCTAAACAAAGAAACCGCTCTATTGCAATGTTTTATCCCCAGTCACACTGTTTCCTCTTCTTTTTTTATGTGTAGCGGATCCTGAACGCCGTTTATCCACGGAAAGGTAACGCATCTGCATACATATTTTCTTTTCATATATTTTTAATTGGAGCAAAAAGTGCTATTATTGTTTTTTGATTGGCTAATTAACATTTGCATAATTGTTTTACCGGAAGCAACTGGGGCCCTTTGTCATCAGCGTGGGCACTAAATACACAAATTATCTATAGTTTCTTTTTCTTTAACGTAATGGATGCATGTATTTTATTATTAAATATATTCATGAAGACATTTGATCTGGAATTTATAATCTTTTTACAAAATTACAATTGCAATTTGGCTAATACTATAACACATGTGATAAATGTTTTATAGGGTAAAATAACCAAGGAAAGTATCCTACTGTAATATAAATCTGTGAAAATGAATTATTATTATATAAATAAATATTCTAAGGATAATAATAGTTATTTTTCAATTGTTTTCTTTTCCTCTCCCATGTTTCTGGCTATGTCCCAAAGACTCCTCCAGCATCAGTCGCTCCTCTCCAGGGATAGCTGCTCCCGATCTGTTTGCCCCTGAGCCCTGCAGTACCCAGTTGTCCTCTCCACTTTGTCCCGATGAAGGAGGCTGATGCCATCAAGTTGTTTGTGGGGCAGATTCCCCGTAATCTGGAGGAGAAGGACCTCAAGCCTATCTTTGAGCAGTTCGGCAAGATCTATGAGCTAACTGTGATTAAGGACAAATACACTGGCATGCACAAAGGTAGGATCTGCCTTCGTAACCCAGAGTTAAAAAGATGCCTCCGGTGCTTGATAGATGTGCGACACAGAGGCAGATAGATGAGTGAAAATATTTCTGCGTGTATGTCACATGTATCCATGGAAACTGTCACAGTGCCTTCGTGTCTTCATTTTGAGTTCAGGCATGAGATCCCGAAGACGAGCAAGCAAACTCAGTTACTGCCCGTACACTGCGAGCGAACTCGCTGTTTTGCAGCAGCATGCTTCATAAAACAATCGGGTGCCTAATGTATTTAAAAATTTACTCCAATTTGTAAAGCTTGTGCTCCACAGGCGGAAAAAGAATGTGATAAAAAGTTTTATAATATATGATAAAGAGTGGAAATAAGGATCTCCTGATAGATGCCATGAATGAAAAATAACTTTCTACTGTAGCAAAACCCATTCAGGCACACACATGCACACACACACACACACTGACCTGGGGTCCTTTGTGTTATGAGCCAGATTAGACTGTATGCTCCAATCAGTGTAATGGGGCTGTAAGCTAGGGTGACACAAGGGAAAGAATCTGTTGTTTTGAGATTCCCCACAGCCACAGTAAGCCGCTCTTAAAAGCAATGAGATGGACCATAAGATGCATGTGTGTCTATGTGTGTGTGTGCCATGTACTGATCCGAGTGCCATGTCAGGTGTGTGTCTTATCATTCTTTGTATTTCTTTTTTCTTTTTGTTTTTAATCTCATGGCACCATTAAATCCCGAGATGCGCACTCCGTGAATGTTAACTTCATTTCTCTAATCTGAATCTACATGAGCCCGTCTGAGATGTCACTGGGATGCTAACCTGCTGCTAATCTTGTTGTCTTAGTGCTGGTGACAGGTGTAGTAAACAGCTCTGGGCAGCCAGCTCTACTACCCACCCTTCCCTCACACACACAGACACAGGTACAACACGTAGGAAAACAGAGGGAGTGTATCTGGAGTGATCGTGAGGCATGCATAGTGGTTGGTATAGGGCAAGAACCTGACAGTGGCAAGCCTGCAAGGCCTTGTTAGCCCCACGCACACGTCTGTGGTGCTGTCATGTGTGCTGACTCGTGGCGTGCCGTACTGAGATGTGCCGTGCCGTGGAGTGTCCTCTTCTGCTCTAGAGTAACATCGTTAGGGAGCATAGTTACCGTACAATGCATGATTATATATCAATATTTTAATCTTCACGCGTATATCCAGAATATATGATGACAAGTAATCAGGAAAGGTATTAGAAAAGACAACATTTAAAAGATTTAAATGGATGATGACGGAGAGTGTGTGTGTGTATGTTTGTGTGTGTGGGGGGGTGCAATATAACAATACAGTCTCAAGGCAGTGGTGAAGTAGTCATAATCGTTAATGTATTTATTCATGTTCCTGGACACCAATGTTTCATTTCTTCATGTCTTGCACACATTTTTTGTTTTTAATCTGTTTGGTGTCATGTGTAGTGATTTGTCCACATTCGGAGACTGAAGGGGTTTGTGGCAGAGGGAATCATTTCCCCGCTTATACCAGAGATCACAGTTTAAGTCAGAAACGAGACAGATATTTACAGTTAATTTGTGTCATACATTATTAATTGTCTTTAAAAGCCGAATTGATTATGTTTAGAGAAAGATCAAGGTTTGGGTTAAAGTGCATCACATCGCCCTGTTGTCTTGGTTGCCAGGGTGACAAAGCCAGACTCGGGGCTGCAGACATGAAATATACCTCCTATTAAAAAAACATTACCTTCAAAGTTGTGCCAACTGTCTTGAAAAACAATGACAATTTGTGTCCGTGAACATGAACAAATACATTACTTTTTTTGGTGACTATTTCACGTTTTGCTCTGAGACCCGGCTGACAAAGACAGAGATAGAGGATGACAAATATTAGAGCCGTACCCTGACCTTTTCTACCATTACTCTCTCCCTCTCTCTTTCTCGTTCTCTGCCTCTTTCTGTCTGACAGGATGTGCGTTTCTGACGTACTGTGCGAGAGAGTCTGCGCTGAAAGCCCAGAGCGCTCTTCATGAGCAGAAAACACTACCAGGGGTAAGTGCACATCAACAGACATAAATACACACACATAAACATCCCCAGATAAATCACACTTAACACTTATGTAACAATACACACAAGCTTCCATGTACATTCCTGTTGTAGCAAACATACAGACTCTGTCATCCAATTTACACACACACACACACACACACACACACACACACACACACACACACACACACACACACACACACAAAAGTGGCCTCGCATCAGTGTGCGTTTGTGTGATTGGAGGTTCAGCTCCCATTAGTAACACTGACATAACTCAGCAGCCGGCAGGCGTCTTGCTGCTAAGGACAAACACTCCCTCTCGCTGGAGACACATAGGGTACTCCGTAAGCATTATCATCTCCATTTCTCTATCTTTCTCTGTCGCTCCATCTCTCTGTCGGCTCCTGCGTTAGCCTCCGGTGATAGCTCCCGCCTAGAGAGTGTATGTAATTAATGTGGCCATTCCCCTTTGTCTCATCCCAGTCTCCCTCCGGTCGCTCCAGTGAGGGATTGTGCGCTGCACCGGGGCCGGGGTAGGACGGTGTTCATTATGGATGGGAAACTGCGAGAGCGGTGTCTGTCTCGCAGGCTCTACCTCTCTGTCACTCCCGCTCTCTCTCTCTCTCTCTCTCTCTTTTTCTTCCCTCTCTGACCTGATTTCCACTGCAGTTAAAAACAGATATTACAGTATGCGTTTTGGAGCATTTTGTATTTTTGCACACTGTGTGGCTAAAATACGAAGCGTTTAATCGAAATGGCATTTTCCCAGTTTTATCCGACTCCCAATTTCCACCATTTAGAACAGAATAGTAAGCGTGCTTCTACCATCTCTGAGGCGCTAGCATTCTCTCGAATTCTCTGTTCGTTGACTTGCTAATGATCAGAATTTCACTTCATGCACCTTCTTCCTGAGCCAGAGTGTTGATAAGATCTGTGTGAAAAAAACTGTGGAAAAAGAGCGTGAGGAAAAGGCGTTGGGGGAAGGGAAGTGTTGTGACACACACAAGCATGAAATCTCTGCATACATATTGCAGTCATGCATACTTTTTTTGAACCTCTATGCAGTCACACATTCGCAGTCACCTATACAAACACACTATAGTGACAGTAATCCAATTAGAGACTGCTAAGAAGCCTGACCTTTTTTCATAATCACCTTTCTGCTGTCTGCTGTGTCTCCCTTTTCTTGTGTGCACTGCCCTTTGTCCTTTAACTCATTCTTAGTTTCTCTACATTCCTCTGTGATGTCTCTAAGCGCAAAAGGGAAATCATCTATACGGCTGACTTACAAGAACATAATTGCTGCAAATTTCCAGATAAATTGTGATAGATATTCTGGACACACAGAGGAAACATTTGCAGGGCGGATACTCATTAGCTGCAAAGATTTACTAAAGAGTCAGCATGTAACAATCAGAAGCACCACTCCCCTGAGGAAGGCTGGTGCTGAAACAAGGGTGTGGCATTCGTGGGCTGATATAGGCCTGGACTCTTCATGAAAAGCATAACTTTTTCTGCATTTGGTGTGTCTTGGTTTCCGGTTGGATCACTTATTCTGTCTAATTTGAGCCAGAAGTGTTCATAATGAAGCACTTGCAAGAATTTTAGCATGTCTGAGCTCAGTGAATTGGTTCATGAATAGCAGTAAATGAGGGGCTGACACAGTTTGTCATCAACACTTCCCTTTAGTTGAAGCACTCACAAATATTTCCATCAGCAGCCTCATTAATCACTCTGGATGTCGTTTGGGGTTGGAATGAGGACCAAAGTGCAGCCACTGAAGTAGAGGGAAGTAACAAAAGTCGAGTCTTTAGTTTGGTTGACATAAAAAGCCCTAAAAGGGAAGTGACACGCAAATTCAAAAAAATAAACTCAAAGAGCCTGGGAATCAATCAAGAGAATATGGAAACAAGAAGGGGAAGACAGGACTACACAAATATACACAGATGAAAACGGTCAACGATGGGTGAGGACGGTTAGGGTGGGGCAGGCGATCTAGGGGGGAAAAGACCAGAAAGTAAAACTAGTACAAGACACAAAATTAGCATTCAGAGTAAAACAATAAACAAAAGACAAATAGGACTGAGTATGAAAGGGTACTAAACAAAAAGACAGAGACAGGAAAGCACAGGAGGAAAAAGTCATCAAGACATAGAGAGAGAGAGAAAATGAAGAAACACTACCTAAACTAAAAACACACGAACAGACATGTATTAATCTCAAAAGAGGACCCAAAGCCCAGTTAAAATAAATGAATCAAAATTGTCTCCAATACTAATACAGTAATGAAATCAAAACAAGAAGCACAGCTCAGTCATATTTAACAAATATCCAGAGCCATGACACTGGTTTGGTGACTACAGCTAACGAATGATAACATTTTAAAGCGATTAACTAAATTAAATTAAATGTCTCCATTTAATTCTATACTTTGATGCTTGGCTTTGGTAACTTTGTATAGAGCAGCTAAGGTTTAGCTCTGCTATCACATTTCACTAACCACTGAAACCTGTGTGTCAACCCGGTCTCGTGCCAAACTGTGAAAAATCTGTTTGTTCCTGATCATGGACACAAATATTGTTGTCAGCACGACTTTGAAACTATTGTATTTCAGTGCTAAGTATATGCTTTGTGTGAAATCCAAGAAAATTTTCCATTTTTCCAAACCTATCCCAGTAGTTTAAATATCCAATTCGCTAGTTGTGCATTTCTTTGTAAGTGGCGTTTGGTTACTAAAAACATTAAAGAACTCCTTGAAAGTGACAATTTGGGATCCAGCCACTTTGACCTTCCGGCGATTATTTCTCCCATTATCTCTGAAACTCTGAAAATCTCTGGCTGGCGCATCACAGTTTAAATCGCTAAACCTAACCAGGCTGTTTTTAATACCAAAAGCTATTGTATTTTAAATAGATAACATCTTAAAAAATAAGACAAATGATTAAAAATCTGTCACATGCAAGATTCGAAACAAAGTTTCTGGTGTGACCGGTGAAATTTTGTTTTTTCTTTTAAAAGTGGAAAATATGAACTTTTTGTACCCAAACATAAATCAGTACGTCCGAGACTAGCAGAACAAAAATGTAAGGACAGGAAATCTGAGTACAGGACCACAGAAAAGCTGGAAAATTCGTTTACAGAAACGCAAGTTAATAGATTAGAGCTTGTGACTGTTTCGGGAACTGCCGTGAGACTGCGTTGCGCATGTCTCCCTTCTCCCTGGTCTCCGTTCCCTTGCCTATATTGACTTCTTTGACGGGATTTAGAAATGACTTAAGAAGATTTTTCACTCTCTTTCACACATCCTCCCTTTGTCCCATTCTTTTCTCTCCTTAAGAAATGCTTTTTCATCTCTTCCGTATTCTTCCTTTTATTTCCCCAGACCTGCCATATGCTTTCTCTCTCATTCAATTTCATCTCCGCACCCCCCCCCCACTCTCAAATCCCCTCTGTCCTGTGTTCAACTCCTCCTCCTGACGTCTTCCAGTTTCTCTACAGCAGTAGAATATTACACTAGCCTGAACCCTTTCATTTCATGGTATTCCTCTCTCATCCCTCCTTTTCCCTCCCTGCTATCTTTTACTCATTTTTTTCTCTCACTGCACACTAGCGCTTCCTCCTCGGATTCTCATTTCACAGTCATTAATGGTAACCCTTCTAAGTCCTCCTTCTCTCACGCGCGCGCCATCTCCCTCCTCCACCCTCCCCCTCGCAGTTCCTCTACCCCTCGTCTCATTTCCCCTCCTCTTGATTAGTTGACCCCTTTGACCGTTTCACCCCCCCCCCCCCTCCCCTACTCTTCTTCTTTGCCGGCTCTATTTGTTAAGCTTTGTGATGAATTTATCACAAACTCATTTTCATAGTCAGATTCTAAGCTCCCTGTGAGGCACGAGGGCTGAGGTCTGTGTGTATATGTGTGTATGCGTGTGAATCTCGGGATCACTCTAAACTGCAGGCGGCGGAGGAACGTCGGGCACCTCATACAACTTTAATTGAGCTGTAGCATCACACACTCTGATGTGTTGCTTTTACACCCACGGCCTAGCAATTAAACGTTCGATGACAAGTCCAACGCTACAGAGTGTTACTGCTCCTGCCTGCCACTCACCGATGGGATTTAATGCTCTGATCAGCCAGTAGAGAAATGAAAAGAAGAAGAGAAATGCATAGAGGTGTGCTCTATAGTTTCAGCAAGGGGCGATAGACTGTCAGACGGAGTAAGAAGAAAAAGTGCAGAGGGATTGAGAGAGGGAGATACGAACAGATGGCCTTATCAGAGTGTCCTGCGCCTTGTGTTTAATTTGGACACAGAGGGAATGAGAAGCGACGAGGGAGCATGACAAGAAGAGAGCGAGAGGGAGGGAGCAAGATAGTACATGATATTTGTCGCAGTAGCAGAAATTTAACAGTGGAACCACTATTAAAGTCCTGCTGTAGCACACAGATGTTTTGGTGTATTAGATGTGGTGCAAAGATTCCCTCTGGGATACATCCATGTGAAAGCGCTTATGTTTATCCGCCACATATTAGCATTTGTTTTCACATGAAGATTAAATTCATATGTGCATGCAGGGGTTTCCTCATTATTCCCAAATGCAAATAATATAAATATTTAGTGTCGTAAAAGCCTGCCCCCACAGATGTATTCCTGGTCTTATTTTGTAGATATCTTATTAAAGGTGTCTCATTCAAGGAACCACTTTTACTTCTGCAAAAAGAGCCATACTGTAGTGGATGCTCGATTTTAAAGGCTAAAATATATCAAATCAACAGCCGAGAAATTATTCTATCAAAGCAGCCAAATAAATTCCACAAAATAGCTTAAATAAAGTAGAATAGCTGAAATGAATTCATACAATAGTAAGACAAAACCTCAGTACATATATTTCATGGATTTATTTAAGTTAAAAGCTTTGATGATCCACAGAAATACACTGTTGGCTGGCTTTGCAGCTAGTGTGGGTCTTGTTATTTCAGAGAGATTGTAGCACTTGGGTGATACCATGTGTCCGAGGTCAGAGGTGAAGGCTCAGCTTCCAGTGAACAAATCCAGGATAACCATTAGAAGGACATGTCATCCCCAAAGAGTGTGTGGACCACTGCAATCTAGCACAATGCACAGGCGACATTTTGGATACATATTCTTCTCTCCTTAATAATAATTATGCCTGCAGTCAGAATATTTCTACAGTATAATTAGTTTGACATGTTGATTTGTTGCCTGGTTATATAATTTTTTTCTCACATCTTTTCTTTCATTTTTGACAGTTTTTTATGTAAGTTAAAAAGCTTGTATTTCTTGTACATTCATTGGAGACACTAACAGACACACAGCTCAGTCATAGTTTGCTTACACGTACACCGGTAAAAGACACTGTCATACACACAGGCACACTCGTGCTCATGCAAACATCAAATTTAGAGTATCCTTGTTTCATCCTAATCCCCCATGCATCTCTCCCTCCCTCTGTCGCTGTTCATCAGGCCACACTTCCCTCCCAGCCTGGCTAGATTTTAACCTCGTATCTCCCTCTGCTCTCCATCTATCGCTCTATCTCTCTGCAGCCCTACTGCTGCTGTATTTCCTCCCATATCTCTCCTCTTATCTGCTTCTTTTGTTCTTTGTTGTCGATATCTCTCTCTCCATTTAATCTGCACGCTCTCTTCTCTTTGTGTTTATCGCTCCCTTCATCTTTGTGCTACTTCAAACACAACTGTTTGTACACACACATACGTCTACCTGCTTGCACACACCACACACACACACACACACACACACACACACACACACACACACACACACACACACACACACACACACACACACACACACACACATCTGTTTGGTCACGCCGACATCCGCAGATCTCAATGTAGGTGAAATTAAAGTGTGATAAGCAGCTTACCAGGTGTGTGTTGTCATGCTTCACTGCTCTCAAGGCAGCACTCTGCTCCCTGTTTTTTGATTAGAGCCAAACTGAAGCTCTCTCTCTCTCTCTCTCTCTCTCTCTCTCACACACACACACACACATACACGATGTACTTTCTGTGACACACTGAATGTCTAATGAATTATTATAAAGCCAGAAGAAGCACCACCAGTACTTAACAAAAGAGATACTACAGAGGAGTAGAATAAAAAGTAGAATAAAAGTTTGTAGTGGTGATATTGATTAAATACATTTAGTCTGACACTGAGCACTGATCCAGCTTTTTTCATTTCCGATATGACACAGTTACCTTGGCTTTCGGTTTCTACTGATAATGAGCACTGATCCGATACCAGCCTTAAATTAATAAGCTGTAATCCTCACTGTGAGGAAGAGACTAGGAATCCTTCCTTTATTCATAAAATAACATCAGGCTATACTTAAACATTTTTTTCTCAACAAAAGAACAGTCCAAGACTGTAAATGTTGACTCACTTCATCAAAGTTAGCTGTGAAGTAAAAGAAAAAAACTTTTTCAAACACACAAAGAGTGTAGCAGTGTGAAATCCCTCCAAACTCTGAACGCTTTGCTGTTACTTTCCCCCATTCCCCACATTAGGTCTCACACTAACAAACAGTGTGCTGCTGCGTCATGCATGAGCTGGAAATCAGAACAACAGAGAACTGATGTGAACAGCACGATGCACCGGTGCATCGCTGGTTGTTTTAGAGTTAATGCTGGATCTTGGAAAAGTGTTGGGATTTTACTAATTCTGTGAGGTCTAAGCTCTCGCTGGCACCCCTAAACTTATGTTGTGGAGAAATACAGAACAAAAACATGGTTTGTCAGGTGTCAGTCATAATGACACTGGCAGGGTTATAAGCAATATGCTGTTTGATGGTGTAAATTTAACTACAGTATTTTCAGGGTTAAGGCTTGATCCTGGAAACACGTCTATAGCTGCTAAGCATTTTATTAAGTCAAATCAAAAATCAAAACCGTGGAAACTGAACTGACTTCCACAACATCCTGTGTATGTATAGTATTGATGAGATCAGACACAGATGGTTAGACGGTGCAGAAACAACAGCCTCTTCTTAATAATTAGTGTCACTTCATTCTTTTAAGGGCAGCCCAAGAAAAAGAACCAACATTGGAAATATCACCATAAATAATCGCTTTTCCCTTTAAGTATGTCAGTAGTGTGCCTGGGAAGATAGATGCGATCTCTTCAGGTATACATCAACCACTACTTTTAGTTGATGTTTATCAGATCCACTTAGAATGTGTCCATGTTGTGTACGTCCTGTGTGTGTTTCCATGTGGAATCTAAGATGCTTGGCAGACAGCCTCCCTGTGGGGCAAAGCTATGATGAGCAATTATCCACTAGGGCGACTTTGTAGGCTAATTTAGCATATTTATGTGGTCAGCAGCACTGTTTACTATTCCCCTTCACTGCTTACTGCTACACTTTCAATTTAGAACAGACCCCAAATCTCTCTCTTTCTCAGTTTCTCTCTCTCTTTCTATATTTCCTCTCTGTCTCTCCCTCCTCTCCCTCTATCTCTCCCCTCCTGATGGGGTTTGTGATGTGTATCGCTTACCCCCTCCCTCGTGCTGTTTCTCTATTTTTATCCTCGCTGTGTGTGGGATGGGAAGGGAGTAGAGGGACAGGTGTAAAATTGTGTGTGTGTGTGTGTGTGTGTGTGTGTGTGTGTGTGTGTGTGTGTGTGTGTGTGTACAAGAAGTAGACAAAAAGAGGAGGAGCTGGAGAGAGTGATGCAGAGGGGATATGCAGAGCAGAAGGGTGTTTGTGAGGGGAGGGATTTGGCTTGTTTGTTTAAAACAAAAGTCTTTGCTCTGTGCATGCATGTGTGTGTGTGTGTGTGTGTGTGTGTGTGTGTGTGTGTGTGTGTGTGTGTGTGTGTGTGTGTGTGTGTTTGTAAGTGTGCATGTGGGTACATTTTTGCATGAAACATGGGCAGAGAAAAAGTGCCTGCCTCATATTTCACAACAAAAATGAGGCAGAATCTAATCATAGCCTAATAAAAACCTGACCCTGGAGAGCGCCTGCCTCTTTAAGACCTAACACACATACACACACATGCACACATACTCCAACACACACTGTTGTTTATACATGACTCCAGAGGCCATTACAATGACTTACATTCATTTCCTAGAGACTTACCTTAACCTTAAGCTAGTGCTGGGTGGTATGAAATATGTATGGTCGTTTTTAAGATTCTGGTGGTTTCGTTTTATGTCACAGTATTGTTATTATTAGTATTATTTTTGCCTATGAGCTTACACACAGACTTTAATGTCATCATAAAAAAGAAATAAAACCTAAAATAAAACCACACAACCATAAGCAATAAATGTTCTAATCTTAGGCTCTGCTAATGAAAATCATTGGCACATGGCTATAGAGGCTGCTTTCTGTGATTTACCAGTGTAAACAGATTTTGGTCCTCATAAGTACTACCTGAACAAAATAAACACAGAAGGACCTTCATGTGTTGGCCTGTTTGTAAAATGATATTTGTGTGGATGGATGATTACCAGGCCGTGTGTCTCTCAGATGCTGAACTCTAAAGTAGCAGTAAAGTTGAGTCCATATCACACACCATCTGCTTTGTAAAGCCAGACAGCTTTAGCACAGCCTTGTGTCCACGTTCACTGAATGAAAAGACCTGAGTTGTAATTTTGTGAAGTTTGCTTCAAAACTTGCACAAGCACAGCTTTTTTGTAGCTATTTAAATCTTGGGTTCACACATTGGCTTATTGTAAACTGCCCACTGACACTAAAATCCTCATATTTAAAATAGAGAACTGTTTTTTCCTGGCTGAAAGTGGCCCTTTAGGGCGGCTATGCAAGTAAGCATGATGTGTCAAGGCAATATATTAAAGGTGCATATAGAAAAATATATTTATCCATCCATCCATCTGTTTTCTTCCACTCATCCAATTCAGGTTTGCAGGCATAATAAATTTATACTTGAGTAAATTCCCTCCACTTAAAAAAAGACTTTGCTTGGGGGGAAGGCCAAAACCTCTTTAGTGAGCAGAAACCTTTACAAAATAAGATAGATGTTCCACGTTAATGCAGATAGAAATACATTTGACTGATTATTGTAAGCTTACAAGAGGATTATCTTTCCCATTTGAATAAAACAAATGCATTTCAGAGTAGAAAACAATTGTCAGAAATCAGAGTATGCGAGGATCACTTAAATGCGGTGACCTTAGCAGATCTCAGCATTTGTTCTTGGATCGGGCTTTCATCAGTGATCACCCCTTTTTTTTTTACTTGAATTAATTTACTCTTCCTAACACTCCGTCTTACATAGATTTTCATGGCATGGCATGCTTTGGCATGAGTTGGCATCTTTTATTTTGTCCATGTCCATGTGAGGCTGCCTTTCTCAAAGCTACAGCTTGCAATCCAGACATGGTGTCTCAGCATGTAATATTTATGTGTCTATACTGAGGCGGACGTATAGAACAGGACCATGCCGGGGGAGGGGGGGGGGGGGGGGGGGGGTGAATGAATGTGTGAATTTGTGTGAATGAAAGGGGAGGTTAAGCGGAGTGGAGGAGGGCCGTGAAGAGGTTTGGCATGAATAGGGGTGTATAGACGGGGAGGGGGGAAGGGTGAGACAGGGGAGGAGTAGAGGAGTTCGGGTTAGAGAGAAGGAGGAAACAAGACAAGAGTTTCCCATAATGAGCGTGGAGGAAGGGGCAGGCGGGTGGTGTGCAGAAGAAAGGGCTTTTTCTGGGTGGTGGAGGAGTGGGAGGGAGTCAGGGCGCACTTCTGTCAATTTAAACAGAGACATCTGTCAGAGGGGGCCACTGGTGTGTGTCTGAATATGTGTGTATGTGATTAGGCAGGCAAGGGGATGACAGGACTTTGGTTGCACCTGGGGTATGACCTCCGCTCTGAGGTCCCCCCTCTAGCCACACTCCAACTTCGTATCTGAATAATGGCCATTTTCCTCTGACCACAGGGCAATACTGGAGCTTTAAGTGACCACATTACACAAACGTAAATCACCACACTTAATAATGCTGCGTTCAACAACAGAAAACAATGGGAACAGGACAACAAGCCTCATACGGGAGACAGAGAAAACTGGGCTCCGGGTTTTGCTTTTAGTTCAGCGACCGTGGTTGTGATTTAGTGCTATATAAATAAAACTGAATTGAATTACTTAACTAATTTCCTGTGACAGCCTGGTCTAAGGCACTTAAAAATTGTTCATAAAGTATGAACAAATTCCGCTATGAGAATATTGATAAAACACTGATTTGTGTGTGATATGTTCATACACATGATTTACACACAGATTTTTGGATACGCGCTGTTAGTAAATGTGGTGTGAAAATGAGGCTGTTGTGCCTTATTTAACAGAAATCTATGCTTTTTTCTGCTGTTTCTGACAATTTGAGGTCAGACAAAAATGTCTTTGTAGATTGAGTAGATTAAATTCCAATTAACAAAAGTAGTTAACAAAAATTATTTTATTACCATGCTGGTGATTTCACTTTGGTTCTAGCTGAAATCTCTTTAGGGAATCCAAAAATGTATATGTGCAAAAAAAAAAAACAACAGCCATGAAATACTAGTTGGTTGACTGACTTTTAAAAGTACTGCAGTAGTAACTTGTTGATTATAAGATATTTCTTAGTCACCTGCTTTAGCCAGGCCTGAGATAGAGCTGTGCCTTCATATAAATATAAACAAGCCACATTTTAGTAAACTACTCATTTACATACAGTCCCTGGACCACATCATATGAAGCTGCACACTATTCAGATACCATATAGACACAAAACAAAGAACACAAACAAAAGAATAATACATAAAATACAATCATACTAAATTAAATATGATCACAGTTCTGGTTTGCTATAAGCCTTTGTGGAACATGTAGAATGTTCCTTTGTTATAACTGGTAAGCTATTCCAATATTTACTTCTGTTCACTGATAGCACAGTTTGTCCAAACGTGGTTTTGCCTAGAGGCACCTCGCAGTGAGTTCTTTGTATAATAAATTCATTTATACAAGGTGGGGAGGGCATTTAAATTCTTATATATAAAAAAGGCTCTGTTTTTTTTATTTCTCAAAGCTGGAAACCTTTTGTTCTTTCAAAAATGTCCCAGAAAGTAAATTTAAAATGACCTTTTATCAAGCTTTTTTATGGCTTTAATGAAAAGTGATCCCGTTGAGGGTCGTTCCACAGACTCTTCAGCATGTAAAAAAAAATTCACTGAAGAATGAAGAATATAGAGGGAATTTAGAACATTTTACATTTAGAAAAATATAGGTTTGGATTAGCTTGAAATGTAACCTTCAGGGTTACACTGCTTATGTTAAATTCTATCAACATTATTTAATCAAAATGAGTAAAATCCTTTCTCTATTTACCCCGAAGCAACCAAGCTATTTTAGCAACGACTATGACTCAGTGGAATTATTTATTATATAATTATATTTTATGGAGGAATACATTTTAAATTTGTTTTTGTAATTTCACTCAAGTTTCCTGTACCAATAAAATTATATTTATTTAGTCAGTTACAGTTAGTTAACTGAGAAAAAAAGTATATTTGAATAAAATGTGCATTACACTATGCTAGTATCACTTTAACACAAAATATTAATAGTAATAGTGTGAGCAACAGCAAATTTTAGTTTTGTTTCAAGTTTTTGGGTCAGGATTGGATGGTTTCCCTTTATTACTACTTTGTTACATGTTTCTATTACATCTTTCAAAAAGACTATTTAAAATATTTTGTGGAGAAACACTTAAAATAATGAAATAAATGAAAAACTATTATGGGATTATTAATGGCCCCACACAACTTTATTTTTCATATAAAAAGTTTGAAACGTTGTAAAAGAAGAATATGAATTAAAGAGATTTGTTATACAAGCGATAAAGTGAAAAAAGGCTAAAGCGGTATACCTTTTAAAATTTAAAGTGTAAACTATGAATTGTTTTCCAAGAAAGAGAAGTTTAAAAAAAACAATTTCATACATCTATTTTATTCCTGTGACATGCAAAAAAGCTAAATCATCACCAGTCAGTGTGGTGTTTTTAGTTCTGTTAGGCTGTTATGTGAACACACAAGTCATTTACATGTTTTTCTTGCTTTAATTTTCTGGGATCCTGCCTCATGCTGTAACTATCTGAGCATTCAAGAACGTGTCGCTGGCTCCGTGTTGAATGTAATCTCAGTGAATATGAGATTTTTGCAATCATGAATTTCTATGGCTCTGAGCAGCCTTTTTAATTCAGCCGTTCGTTTCTCAAAAGACTTACACTCCCTAAAATAGAAAGAAGGTCCAAGTGCATAGGTCTAGCAGTTATCCGCTATAGTGCTGTTGGATTATGTTGGACTAAATCCAGAGGATCAAATTTCAGTGAGTGCTCCACTGCTGCATGCAGAATGTTCTCATTGGGGTTTGACAAAAACAGCATATAATATTATAGGGATCAACAGGGTAGTTAGTTCTGCTTTATGGATGGTTTGGTGTCATTACTATGGAGCCTGATAAAGAGAAAAAGAGAACGAGAAAGAAAAGAGAATATGTTGCTAATCCGAGAGGCTGGTGAAGGGTTAATTGCCACACAGAGTATTGAGTGGAGAAGAAGGAGGGCGGACTTCTCAGGTGTGAAGAAGAGAATGAGGGAGAGACAGAGGGAGGAGGGATGAGAGCAGGGGGATGGGCCGCTCAGGAGCTTGTATTGTGGTTGCAGGCCCCCGTTACCAGGCAACGGAGCTGAGCTGAGATGCCAGGTTGCTAGGTAACCTGAGGGATGCAAAGCCTAACGTGGTGTGATAGAGAGACGAGGTGGGGTGGAGCTGTGCTGCCGAGCTGCTCCACCTCAGCGCTCACTGTATCTGTTTCTCGCGTTTCAGTGTCTTCATCCAGCTGTGAATGAGAGGTGTGAGCCAGGGTGTCACATTTACCATATCCTACATGTGACACCCCGGGGTGGCTATGCATGGAACCATAACCGGCCACATGTAGTGAAAGCGAAGCTGATGTCTATGCGATTTCCTTACATTTTGGACCATCTTTCACTGTTGAGTAACAGTAAAATATTTTAAGACTATTACAGCGAGTAGAATTTTTGTCACAGTCCTGATGATTTTCCTTTGTCGGAAAAGTGAAAACTTGGTTAGCATGGAGTATTTTAATATCACTTAAAATTAGGGCTTGATTATGACAAAAATTAGAATCACAATTCATTAGCAAGGACCGCAAAACTGAAGGTAAATGTAAAAAGGGGGCCCACAAGTCAATCTATGCTTTGTGTTGGTCCCAAGTCTGGAAAAATGAGGAGGGATGTGTCAGGAAGGGCAAAGGGCATCAAATCTTTGCAAAAATCAAATATGCAGATCACCATAATTCCACACTTGATCAGTCCAGACCTCGATGGAAGCAGGTTATGAAGAAGAAAAAGAATAGCAAAGATGATAGATGAATTACAAGGCCTCAGTGAGGGTCCGGAGCAGCGTGTGGGCCCGGCTAAGCCCTCTGATATCTGTGAAAAGAGGGGGGGTGGGGGGGGGGGGGGGGACGTGGCATTTATAGATTTATGACAGCAAGGGAACTGTAACGGGTGTCGTTCCGCTCCTGAATTTCAGATCAATTATCTCCAAGATTTGTTGGTCACTATTTAGATCACCATGGCTTAATAAGTTAACTTCACTTTTGAAACATAACGAAAATTGCATTTTCTAGTTCAGACTCCTCGAAACCAAAGGGTTTCCAAACAGCTGAATTGGTTTCACTACTCTTGGTAATCAAAGTCGCTCTTCCTTTCATCTTGACTTTAGCTGAGCTAAACCTGCCGCAGTCTTTTCTGAGAGCAAGTTTGGTGTTTTAGAGAAATATGTGCACCGCTGTGAGCAAAAGATGAAAGAACAGCAAATAAGAAAAGAACAAAACAATTGCTTTTGTTCTTGGACAATTGGAATTGTTTTACTCAAATTATCCGTTATCATTTAATTATTTTCAGCATGTTTTTCTATAACTACACATCCTCTTTGTATTTTTTTGTTAATAAATAGATTCAGGAGAGATACAAAATATAGTTATTTGGTGCCTTTAACATTAGGCCACTAGATGTTGAAACCATGGATTTAAAAAAAAAAAAATGAAGTAGTTAATCATTTGCCAAAATAACTGCAAAATAATTTACGCTCACTGAATTATTGATGCTTCTCTCTTTAAAAATGTTTAAAATTCAAAATTTGCATTCTAGCTTAAAATGCCTGCGTGATCACCATCAATTGTCCTTAATTTTACAATTAATTTGTTTAATCAGACTTACAATGTGCCCTCAACTTTGTTGAGTCCAGAATAAAGGTAGAGTCGTATAAATCAGTCATGTGGATTAGTCTAAAATATTTTATAATATTCACAGTTAGAAACAGTTGTGCCTAGCTTAGTTTTTGCATGCTGATGATGAGGATGGGTTTACTAAAATTCATGGAGAGAGTAAGAAAGTAAGACGTAATGGTAAGAAAGAAGAAAAAGAAAGATAAAAAAAAAAACGCCGTGATGGCTACGTCATGGGGTATGAAGGGATTATGGAGCTGAGAGTCAGGGGGAATTGAGGATAGGCGAGAGGAAGAGGGAGAGAAATAATGCTAGATCGTGGAGAAGGGGTAAAAATAGTTTTCCTTTCTTGTGCACTCTGGAAAATAGACATCTGAAATTGTGTGGATGGAGTGCTCCAGAGAGAGATTGAAAGGGGGGAAGGGTGGACAAACACACATGCACACACACGCGCACGCTCACGATTGAATGTTGTGATTCTGTGCTCTGTAATCAGTTTTATATTACTGTTTGTGATAACATTTGTTTCTTCTTGCGATTTAATGACAAAAAAGGGTCAAAAGAACAAAATGATAACATTGATTCAGCGCCGTCGTTTAATCCATGTCCCGAATAGTGTTTGTGCGCTCACATTTACATGCACACACTACCCCCTTCCCTCATAACACTGTGCAATGGTTTATTCCACTGATTTTGTGTAGGTGGGGGAGGGGGGAGAATACGATTTGATTGGATAATCCAAGGATTTAATATCCCCTAATCCTGCACAATCCTCTCTGCATTACTGCAGGGAGTAAGATTAACAGTATGTGTGTAGTATGTGTTTGCTTCGGTGTGTGCCAAAGGGCGGATGCTCTGAGAAGGGGGAAAACTGTAGTGGATACTGTGTGTCAGTGTATGTGTGTGCGTGTGTTGTCACCTCAGCATGCAAATGGGCTGTGTTTGCATGCCGTACATGATCATGCATGTGTGCGTTTGTGTGTGTGGATGTGCCTCACACGCACACCATCGTATATCACATATCTCACCCTCATGCGTGGCCTCACATATGAATTCACTTTCCTCTGAGATATAGAAGCTCTGCCTCTCAGGGAGGGCTTCTTAGTATGCAGCAGGACGGATCAAACCACGCTCCAGTATGAAGCCAGCTCCTTGTACGTGTTTGCAGATGGTTACTGTTAATTAAGCCCTAATTGGAACGTGAGTAATTAGAGGATAATTCGACTCGAAAGGAGCATGTGGCTGTTCATGAGTGCTGGAGTAAAGGAGACAGAAATACAGTGTGAATGACTAGCGGGGGCTATACTATGTTTGAATTTTTCACTGGGGCTCAAGGGAATTTTAATTACTACAATGTAGATTCAATCCCTCACCCTTACTTATTAAGACTGCCTTTATCTCTCCATTATTCTCATCTTATTGCTCATATATATTTACATTTACTCAGGGCTCATTTTTCTCTCTATGATGCTACGATAAGAGGATGTGTTAGAGGGACGCTGAACAGGGGAAAGAAGAATTTACATTTAAAAAAATGTCTGGTATGAAAATGTAGGTAAAAGGCAGACCTTTTACATGTGATAACTTTGCATACAAACGCCAAAATCTAATTTTAGTGGTATTTTTATTTTAAGGCTTAACCATCAAAGCGGTTTGGAGCATATGATAGCCATGATTCTCCTGTGTCAGAAGAAATCACAGTTAGAAAATGAGCCTCATATTTAAATGTAGGTAAACAGGAAACCTTTTAGATGGTATTTTTTTGACAAGCCACCTATCGCACGTGGAGATGTGGCTCACAGATGTGATTTTCTGTGAAAACAGATTAAGCATCCAGGGTACCGTTTTTTGGGGGTTTTTTGCTACTCACTGTCAGCGACATTAAAGTGCACTTTTGCTTTTGTTATATATCCTATACCAATGGCGCAAAGGTGGGAAGAATTTAGTCTAGATTGTTTTAGATTGAGACACTTTGAGTGGGTGTAAAATTGATTTTCTTGCTGTCTTTGAATGAGCTTAAATGTGAATTTCAGCCCTGAAAAGTTCATGTGGCTACCTCCTTTTTTACTTATCCTGCTTTAAAAAATGCTGGTAAAAATAAGGTGACTTAAAAAAAGCACCAAATTTTGACCCACCCCTTTGTACATCTACATGAAAATTTTGAAGCGTTTTCATGTAGGGCTTCATTAAATATACTGAAGTTATTTTACAAATCAGCCGATTCTGAGGGTTTCATGATATTCTGTGTGTTATGTCCTTATGATAAATGCTCATCTTTCTCTTATTATTTTACAAGGCAGGAAAAATGTGTGATGTTAAAGCCAGCAAACGCTCCTCCAGCACAAATTCTTTGTTTACTCAAAGAGCACAGGAGTCGCCCTTGGCAACCAGCGTTCTTGTTTACCTACCCAGTGTGCCGTCATATGATTGCCATGACAACGATCTCGTTGCTATGCCAATTTTCCAGTGCTATTGTGTCTTTATGCCGGCCGACTGCACCTTTCACCTGCTGCTTTTCCTCATCTCTTCTGATTCTTCCTCTCATCCTTTGCAGTACATCATGTGGGATTCATATTATATGGTTCTATTAAAGTTCACACACACACGCACGCACACTCGCACAGATGCTTTGATAAGCTTTGATTCAAAGGCCTTAGTTTGAAATCAGGAGGTGTTTCTGTTCAGTCTGTTTCAAGGATGAGCTTGAATAGGCCTAATGAATGAACAAATGGAAGAAGTGATGGATGGCTAGAGGGATAGGGAAAGGGTCAGTGGATGTAGATCCTGCTACAATCAGCCTGCTCTACAACACAATCCGAAATCAATGGACAAGACGGAGCTGATCAATGAGTTTGTATCACAAGATGGATGGCAACTTAGATGGACAGCAAAAGCACCCTGAGCAGGGCTAGGATTATGATGGACGGATGGATGGATGGATGGATGGATGCAAGGTTATGGATGGATGGATGGATGGATGGATGGATGGATGGATGGATGGATGGATGGATTCAAGGTTATGGAAGACGGTCAGATAAGATAAGATAGATAAGATAGAACTTTATTAATCCCTCGGGTGGGTTCCTCTGGGAAATTCGATTTCCAAAAAAGCACAGCACCGACAGAAGTTACAGAGTTACAGAATATTATATATATATATATACACACACACACACACACACACATATATATAATACAGAGACAATATAAATAAAATATACGAAGGGGATAAATAGAATAAATAGGAATAAAAAATAAAAATACAAGTGAATTGCACATTTCAAGTATTGAGGTCTATTGCACTGTTGACTATTTACAAAAGTATTGCACAAAAGGTATTGCACAGTGAGGTGAAGAGGCACTACAGCTTAGTTTAGGGGGAAGTTTATGTGTATTTTCCATAAGGTTATGATGATGCTGACAGCTTGAGTCGATAAAAGTGTGGGGTTAAAAGTACATATCATTCCTTCCTTTGCACACCCCTTGTGTGCCCATGTTTGTGTGTGTGTGTGTGTGTGTGTGTGTGTGTGTGTGTGTGTGTGTGTGTGTGATGGCCTTGTCTTAGATCAATAGCTTTGTGGTGACAGCTAAGAGCTGATTAATCAAATGTATGGATCAGTCTCTCGCTGCTCTTCCCTCTCTTCAATTACCAGCTTCATTACATTGCCTTAACACCCCACTGGGACCTCTCTCCATTCTTTCTCTCCCCTTCCTCGCTTTCTTCCACCGTACTTCTGTCTTCCTCCTCTCTGTCTCTTCCCATCTTTTTTCTTCCTCTGTTTTTATCACCGTCTTTCAATAACTATAGCTGTAAACTACATATTATTGAGCTTAAAATCCTATTTTGATTGGCAGGGAGGTATTAATATATACATGGATCCTTTCTGAGACCTATATATAATAATATAATACTATTATTATAATTTCCTCATTACTATTATTATTATTAATGTGTTAAAGAACAAACAGCAAATCTCTGCATATGAATGAAGATTATATTCCTCCACTTTTTAGAGTAATGTACCCACAGATAAGAGCTTTTTGGTGAGATCCATTCCGTTCCTTTTTATTCAATACCTTTTGTTTTTTGCTCTATGTTCTTTATTTGTTCTATTTTGATTAATCTTTTGCTTACAATCAAAAAAGTATATAATTAATAATAAATAGTTTTAGAACTCATTGTGAATTTATTTTGCAAAATGTGAAACTGTACTTGATGAGCGTGTTTTCTTGCTGTATATTTAGATGTCACTTCACTGGCTCATATCTCCTTTAGCCTCGTCTCCTACCTCCATCCCTCCTTTTGATCCAGCCTTCTTTTTTCTCTTCTTGTTTCCTTCTTTTCATCACCTTCATTCTGCAGCTCTGATCCTCCGTCTCTCTGCCCTCCTTTTCTCTTCCTGTGTTTTTATTCCCATCTTTCAGTAACTCCTCATAGACATAAAGTACCTATTTTAAAGGAAATATCACATATTGACTGGCAGTGAGACACAAGTACATGATTTCTTTAACATTATTTATTTCAAACTTTTAGAAGTTATTTTGAAACTAGAATTGTCTTCTATGTCTTTGCGGCTTTGCCCTCCTCCCTTCCTTCCACCCCCCTGCTTCTCTTCTTGCTTTCCTCTTTTCACCGCCATCATTCTGCAGCTCTCCTCCTCTTCCTCCTCCCCCAGCCCATTCCCCTGGCATTAACACTGTGCCTCATTGCCTCAGTGCTATGACTAAGCACTGTGTGTGTTTAGTATGTTTTTGTGCCTATGTGTGCTTCTACGTGTGTGTGTGCGTCAGACCTGTGTTTCTTTCTCTAAATAGCGAACGAATAGGGGGAGACATGGAGAACGTGTGTTTGCACGCGTGCATTAGCATTCATGGCAGTGGATGGGTGTAGTCGTGACATTTTTTAAAGATAGAGCAAGTCACGACTGAATCACGCCCAGCTCCTCCCTCCCGCCCTCCCTCCATCCCCTATTTCTCTTTCTATTCTTTTTGAATCATCCTCTCAGGGGCAGCTCTGCTTTCATCCTCCCACACTTGGTCTCTCTTTCTCGCTCTTCATGTACTACTTCTTTTTCCAGCCTTTCCATTCATTCCCCAGGTTCCTCTTGGCCTTCCACCTGCCCTTTCAGTCGGTCGAAGTTAGGCAGGGTCCCCCAGGTCTCTCTCTTTCTGTCTCTCGTTCAACATCCTTTTATTTTTAGCTGACCGCGCCTGGTCCTGTTACACACTTGTCATTTCACCCCACTACAAAATCTCTCTCTCTCCCTTGCCTCCCCCGCCTCGTCGCCGTATCTCAACCTCCTCTTGTCCCTCATCTAATCCGTAGTTCTTCAGTAATCCTGATCAGCTGGCCTGCATTCTTAATCTCGTCACTTCTCAATCCTCCTCTGTACTCCTGCATGCGTGTGTGAGACAGAGAGGCTGAAAGAGAGAGAGAGAGAGAGAGTGAGAAATCATAGGTAGTAAGACTGTGTGCGTTTGGCAGGGATCAACCAGCCTCGGACAGAGTTCAGACACACCTGTTACCTGCTAACATTCATTTATCTGCTGCTAAAAATAAATCCCACTTGGATACACACAGGAGCCACATAAAAATATCAGCTACAGTCTATTCATCTTTACTTTTACAACAATATTAGTATTTGTGTCTGATTTGTCATTACACTTGATGCTTGTCTGGATTTCAAAACATGCCACAAAAACCGATGTTTTCCCTGACTCAATATCAGACCTTGGTTATGTACACAGGTGTGAATATTCAGCATATAGTTACAGTAATGAGTCTGGGTTATGTTGTTTAAGAGATTTTTGTGCATTTTCCTGGTATTGCTGCCCAGTTGGTGAACAAAAATGATTTTTTTTGCTAAAGTAAATTAAACCCGCCTTTAAAAAAAAAAAAAAAGGTTCAAAATATTGATTTTACTCTGGTGGAAAGTCAAAATTTCTTTGATGGATACCTGCTGATTTACAAAATACCAATTAATGTTTGAGTAAAATATGTTACCTAAAATGTAATGAAAGTGAAGTCAGTCTTAGAAAACAAATATGTCCAGGAGAGGCTTGTTTATGTTGACCATCCGTATTCCTGCTTGCTTGTCCCTCAGATGAATCGGCCAATCCAGGTGAAACCAGCTGACAGCGAGGGCAGAGGCGGTGAGAAACACGCTTAAACATCCAAACACGTACTCCTGCATTATGTCTTTCTGTCTATGTGACATAATGACATAATGCATTCCCCTTACTGTAAACGTAACCATCCAATCCAAATCTAAATCACTCTAACCAGAACTGTAAAATCAAGCCTGTAATAAACCTTTGACGTTGTGAAGACTGGCCAAAAGGTCCTCACAGTGTACAGATGTCCTTGTTTGCCAGATAGAAGGGTAGGTGTCAAGTTGGATCAGATAGAGATGGAAAGTAGTCAGCGGGGTGCCTGGCAAGTTGCTTTCTATAAATACGCACACATACATACACATTCAGATCACACTCTTTTCATGCCACTTTCCTGGTTTATGGTCTCTGTGGTCAATACTGCAACCTGGTGGACATAAATTGAATCTGCCATAAAAAGATTGTTTTTTTTCTTTTACTGAAGACAGCCTTTACTCTATACCAGCCATGTCGCCAGCATTGGGAATATAACATTGAATTCATAACATTTTCTTCCCTTTCCTCCACACATCCTTGGCCTCTCAGAGGACAGGAAGTTATTTGTGGGCATGCTGGGAAAGCAGCAAAGCGATGAGGACGTCAGAAGGCTGTTTGAGCCCTTTGGCAGCATAGATGAGTGTACTGTCTTGAGAGGGCCTGATGGCACCAGCAAAGGTAAAATGCACTCAAATATAATACCACAAAGTGCTTCATTTCATGCAGTGCCATTTTTATTTTTAATTCAATGACTGTTTGTTACAGGGTGCGCGTTTGTGAAATTCCAAGGACATGCCGAAGCCCAAGCTGCCATCAACAGCTTGCACGGGAGCCGCACAATGCCTGTAAGCAGCATGCACATGATCGCAAAGGATAAAATCCATACGCATAAAACAAACAGACACAACCAAATATGTGTATGTACTTCTAAAGGCTTATACAGTGAACCGCAGGGGAGAGTTTGCATTTTTTGTAGGTAATAATGTAATGTAAATGTATTTGCTTTGGCCCTGCACTGCTCATTGTGCCGGGATAAGCGTGAGTCCCACGAGACTCATAAAGGATTAACTGGATAGAGGAAATGAATGAATCAACACGAAGCCTGGGCCCATTAACACCGAAAATTACTTGCAATTGAAACTTAATTCTGTCTTCACCTCTGTCCTCGCAGGGGGCGTCGTCCAGTCTGGTGGTGAAGTTTGCAGACACAGAGAAGGAGCGGGGGTTGAGGAGGATGCAGCAGGTGGCCTCCCAACTCGGCATCTTCAGCCCCATGACCCTCAATTTCCCCGCCTACAATGCCTACACGCAGGCGGTCAACGCACAGGCAAGCACAGACACACATAAACATTCGCTGTGCTGCACATGCATGCACCAAGTTTGTAAGGGGAGTGCTGTGCTTATGAAAGGATGTAATAAGTTTGAAGAGGCTATCAGTGGTCTAATTCAGGCTAATGTTATTACCCACACAACAGAACATACGTCATCTGGCATTAGCTTTCCCGCAACACACAACCATTAACCCACTGACTCGGGACATAATGGCCTTGTAATTAGATCTCTATTCATCTGTTCCTCCATCACTCCCTCTCCCTGCCCCTTCCTCTCATTTTTCTTTCCCCTTTTTCTCCCACTCTCTCTCTTTTTCCCATACCCATTTAACTGTGTCTTTGTTTTCTCTCACCCTCACTTTTTCTCCCCTCTTTCTCCCTCCTCTCTTCTACCTCTCCATCTCCTTCCTGTCTCTGCTTCCTTCCTTGTCCACAGCTTGTCCAACAGCAGGCCCTGGTTGCCCAGTCAGCGTACTTGTCTCCTGTGGCAACAGTTGCCGCCGTACAGATGCAGCAGATGGCAGCACTCAATGCCAATGGAATCATTGCCACACCCATTACACCCATCACACCATCCTCGGGTAGGCTTACATGCCATGCGTACTTAAATATATTCTTGGATTATTGGATGTATCTTCTAGCTGTACTTGTCAGTTTGTTATAACATCAAACATGATGCATTAGAAAAATAGTCACAACCCTTTTTCCTTTTAATGTTTCATGTTATCGAAAGAAAAGTCTAGATTGCTGCTTCTAGGAGTTTAAAGCATTCAGTTTATATTTTTACAGTGTAAGTCTAGCAAGATGAATCTTTGAATGAAGGTTTGGTTATTGAAGCAGTTGTACTCACATAGGAAATATAGTTAATGTCCTTCGAGATGCAAGATAGGCCTCTTGGTAACTATCTTAAAAGGCCTCAAGGCACTTCTTTTGAAGTATTATTTTTAATTCATTTTAATTTCGCTGGTCACTGAGACATAAAAACTGCATGCATAGTGTTGCCAGGGAAGTTTTATCTTTTTTAAAGAACAAAGACTTATTCTAGTTCCCTGACTTTGCCCCCAAATGGGGTTTTAAAATCCTGAAAGTTGTACTTCTACTACCATCTTTCTACCACCAGATTTCTCCCATAAATCTAAACGTTTTATTCTTTAAGAGCTGTGTCTCTCATCTCTCTGGTATAGTGAAATATTTGCAATGACAGAGACTCTGTTTTGCTGTGATATCTGTCTGTAGGTACAAACACCCCCCCAACTATTGCAGCAACACCTGTGCCAGCGCTTCCTCCACCAATAGGAGTGAATGGTTACAGCAGCGTGCCAGCTCCCTCCAATGGGCAACAAACAGAAACACTATACACCAATGGCGTTCACCCATATCAAGGTATTTTGATCAAATCATTATGGAGTGTAGAGATATGTTTACTACTGTGATGTTGTGATGAGGACCGGACCCAAATTGCAGGACGCAAAGCAGACAAAGTGAATAAGACTAAACACAATAACAGAGACATAGAAAACAAAAATACAAACAGAAACCAAGAACTCAATAAACACTACATAAACTCCAGGTCCATTACAGATATAGAAATAAAATAAATCACAAGAATTTATTAATATATTGCCTTTTTTTAAATTCTCCTTTTTTTAAAATTTCATATCCCCAGCTCAGAGTCCAGCAGCAGCCTTGGACCCACTACAGCAGGCCTACGCAGGCATGCAGCACTACACAGGTTGGTGTATGCGCAGATCACAGAACTGATCACTTATAATCATCTGAATTCTTCATAGATATTAATTTCTGTGTGCTTTGCTTACATTAAGATAGACGAGGCATGCAAACAAAATCAGTAGTAAATACATCTGCTCAAAAGCCACTGAAGATGATGTGACAGATGTTCACCATATGCATGTCCTTGTAAATCAAAGTTGCACATATGGATCAATTACACGTGGCTCTAAAAATCACGTTAGCTTCAGTGAAGTCATACACATATCTAATCCATATTCAGCCGTATTATTATTAATGCATATGTGTGTTTCCCAGCCGACGTCTCAGGGAGGAGGTTAAATCAAGATGAGCAGACTTGTGACTTTGTTATGAATGTGTCTGCTCTCAGACTGTCAAGGATAAAAGGACAGTTTGATTGACTGAATTCATTTTGTTTTGATTTATCCAATTTAATTAAGACACAAAAGGCTGGCAATAATGTAACACAGGACATATCATGTGTACATGATTCAATATCAAGGGGAGATGTAATGCGTGTACAGGCTCAGATCAACAGTGTCATTGTCTGGTGAACTTATTCCACTCGTATGTTACAGTTAATAGTTTTCACCTTCAGCAGAAGACGTTTCAGCTCGAACAGAGTGACTCTATTGGACGCTCCTATGTTGCCACTCGTTGTTGTGGTCCAATCATATTTTGTTGCTCCCTGTCTCTCCCAATAGCGGCGTACCCTGCTGCGTACGGATTGGTCGGGCAGCCGTTCCCCCAGCAGCCAACACTTGTTGCCCAGCAACACCAGCAGCCCCAGCAACAGCAGCAGAGAGAAGGTGATGTGGTTTCCTTTCTGGCCGGGACCACGCCCCTCTCTCCAGTGATCTTATTTAAAGTTTTTTTTATTGCAAAGTTTTTACAGCCTGAGATCATTTATCAAACTCTGTCTACTGTGTGGATGCGTGCGTGTGTGTGTGGGTGTGTGTTAGGTCCAGAGGGGTGTAACATCTTCATCTACCACCTGCCTCAGGAGTTCAGTGACTCTGAGATGCTGCAGATGTTCCTGCCTTTTGGCAATGTCATCTCAGCCAAGGTGTTTGTGGACCGTGCCACCAACCAGAGCAAATGCTTCGGTGAGAAATGCAGACGGGGGAGAAAGGGGGAGGGAATGGGGGAGGACCGGTTTATCAGAGCGAAGAAAGGACAAGTGGAAAAAGTCATTGGCTGATGAAATACTGTGTTAATTAATGCGTGTAAACCCGCCTGACAAAATGACTAAAGTTAGCATTTTGCCTGTCTTTCAGGATTTGTGAGTTTTGACAACCCAGCCAGCGCTCAGGCCGCCATCCAGGCCATGAATGGCTTCCAGATTGGCATGAAGAGACTGAAAGTGCAGCTCAAAAGGCCGAAAGATGCCAACCGCCCATACTAAGTGACTACTGAGAGGATGAAGAACAAGTGAAGAGAGGTGAGGAGGTGGAGAGCAGGTGAAGAGTGGCACAATATGAGACAAGTGAGCCTTAGTATAGAGACAGAGTGCAATCAAGTCCCGCCCAAAGCAAACTAAGGCTAAAACTGTGAAACTCGTTAGTGTGGTGCAGGCATATTGTTACTGATATCCAGTGTCAGTTTTATTGGATGCTCCTCAGATGTTTACAGGACTGTGAATCATATTCAGAAAATGCTGCATTTGTATATACAATTACTTTTACACAATATAATGTTTAAAAAACTAAAATTAATACTGAAATAACTTTTTTAAAGTGTATTTTTAACTGAAAAAAATAAACCCAGTTTGACAGCTTTATTAAACTAAATTAAAAAGAAAATTAAAATTAAAAGACATATTTAATATTTAAAACCAAGGATAATATTAAAAAAAATAAAAAACTATAATAAATATGACGAGTCCAGTGGGCGTGGTTTTCAGAGTAAGACGCATTGCGCTCTGTCTCTGTGTTGGGGAGCAAGCGGATAAATTTGGGTTAGTGAGGAAAAAAAAGTGTACAAGGTAACTTAGACTTGACAGTGCACAGCTAACTGACGGGGAAAGCTTTAACCTGACATTTCAGTGAAATATGCTTTGGGTAACTTACAGAAAAACAGCTTAATCAACTCAAGAAGAGTAATTATACTAAAATATTGTTTCCCTTTTTTATTTTCTTTGACAATCTTATTTATTTTCTTTCCTGCTGTTTTGATCTTTTCCTGAAACACCCAAGAACCTTCCGTCCAATCATAATTCACGAGGACCCCATCGCTATGGCAATGGTTGCCTAGTGACCGATAAAGCCCCGACCCCCCCTTCCTCTCACATTGTTGTAAGTTGATTGGTTGGCCTGTGTTTGGGTTGCTGTGGCGATTGATTGCCTGTGTTGGTTGCCCTTGGCAATTTTTGTTCTGTCACCTCGAGCAACCAGCCATGCGTTGACCTGCATGTCCTGTTGCTGTAGTGACCACAGACTGTGTTTGGTGCATTGTGACTTTATTTTGTATTGACCTGTGCACATACTGATCAATAACTATCAATAGCCCGGACTGTACTCAGAATCAACTGATTCGATTGGATACTTGATACTTTGAATCATTTTATAGTAATTTGATCAATTCTGTAGCAACGCTCGTTACTCTTTTCAGCCTCGTTTTTGATCAGTTTCTGTAGTGTTCTGTTTGGTGTGTTTATTATTTGAACAAATGGTTTGGGTAAAGTAGTGAGCGTGGGCATCTGTGTGTACGTATGTGTCTGTGTTACACTGTTAGCGTGTAATACAGGAGAGCGTAATCCTCGTTGTATTGGTGTCTGTACAGAAAGGTGTGCAGAGGCTTCCACGGTGGACTGCTGGAGAAAGCTAGAGCAGAAATACAGTTTACTGCAAATTACATTTACTTGTTTTATTATATTATGCAACATACAGTGGCCGTACATGTTGGAACAGAGGCCATGATGTGGTTGAACAGAGCTCTAAATATGGCCACAGACTGGTCCAAAGTATGGGCTACACAGGCCAGAAGAGAGACAGAAAAGGTTACTTTCATTTTACTGACAAAGGCACACTGTACTTTGGAGCGAGCATGCATTTTGTTGAGCTGTGCTCTGATAGGCTGAGTTTTTAATCCTGGATTGTGATTTATTACAGTGTTTGATGTGCCACTTTAGTTTTTTGCTCCTTCGTTTTTCTCTCCTGAGCCATTTTCACACATGAACTCCAGACAGAGTCGGGAGAAACAGGTCACCACATTTCCGAACATGCCCTTCATTACATAGGCCACTTAGGACTCGCTGGAACTAGTAGTAGTGATGGTGAATTCACTGGCCAATTACATTCTATAGTTATACCTACAGGATATGTTTATTTTATATAATTAAGATGAGCACTTAGGTGCATTATGTAAGTCTTCCAGATTTTGCGATACAGGCTAACTTTCATCTGGAGTCCCTGGCAGTTTGAGGGCATTCATAGGCAGGAAAAAAAAGCAAAGATCCAAGGGCACCTAAGCACAGGTAAGAGTCATAATCATATGAACGATAAAACAAAGACATAAACAAAGAAAGACAACATATTAAACACTTATAAAAACTCTCATACAGACACAAAGAGCATTAACACAATTACAAAAGCAGCGACCTGCAACACACTAAATCCGCTTACGTCACGTTTGATTGACATGGACTTTGTACCGGAGAGCAGGCAATTTAAACACTGTTTCAATTTTTCACATTGCACCTATTCCGCGTCATTTCTAGAAAAGTTCAGCGCTGCGGTGCATGTGTGAAAACAGCTTTTTATATATATATCCCTATCACTTCTTTTGTGCTCTTTTCTCCCTCTTCCCCTCACCACCTCCTTGCTCCTCTTCTTCTTTTCCCTCCTCTCTCTGTCAGGTTTTTTTCTTTCTGCTTCTCTCCCCTCCAGTCTCTTCTTTCTATCCCTCTAGCTCGTGTTTTGAGGTAAAGGGTATGTGGTTACCATGGTGGTATATAAAAAAAAAAAAACTGTGAAAAAAAGTGCCTCTTGCTTATTGGAGAACAGCCTTCAACTATAGGAATTCTGGGAGAAAAATAACAAGAGAGATTGTGACGTAAATGTAATCCTCCACAAACCCGTAACCTTTACCAGAGAGCAGAAAATGTGTAGCTGCTGTCAGGTCGGTGTTTGGAGGCACTTTCAAATGGCAGCACACATTATAAATAAAGGATTCAGCTTCTATTTCTAGACAAGCTTTTACATAACAAATCCTTGTGGGTAATAAGAAGGCCATGTAATACCTCGGTATAATACAAAAAGTTGTGGCCACTTCTTTATCCTGATTAAAATGATCACCCAGAATTTCTATACTGCAAATGCCAGAGAGTGATGCATGTTGGTAGTAGTGTTTGCTTGCTATGAATCGAGGCACATGTTCATAAGGACACAGAGACATAAGTGCATACTTCTAGATTCTGTAGACTTACTAACACACACACACACATTTACATCCAAACACACACCTACAGTCCCACAGTAACACATTTGAGTGATTTTCACTGTATTGAGTTGCATGATCCAGGCACTGTGTGTGTATGTGTTTAAAGCACCATGAGTTACCGCTGCTGAAAGACAGAATGATGCTTTCTTGTTTGACGCACTCACCTGAGACTGAAGCTAAGCGAAGCTAGCAGCATCCTGAGGTGCAGTTTTCTGCAGGAAGTGTGGCAGTCAGGCCTACACAGGAGTCTTGTTTGACAAGCTGTGAAGATCAGAGAGAAACGCAGAGCCTCAGAGTATTTATAACTCTAACAGATCCTCCCTCCTTCTCTGTCCCTCTCTCCTTTTATCGCTCCCTCTACCCTCCAACTCTCCTGCCTTCACAGGTGACCTTTCAGAGTCCAGCCGAGGAGGAATCCCAGGGTTCATTGTGCTTTCAGACTGTCTGCTGCCTGTGAGCGTACGCGGACTGCAGCCACACTCACGCAAACACACAAACATACATCAACACCGAACCTCATAGGGTTCGTGGCTGATATGTACATAAAATGCACAAAAACACACACACACATTTGCTGACACTTACACAAATACACACGCGAGTCAGTAATCTCACCCATACGGCCGAGACCTTGGTTTGACCGTAGTCTGTGTGGAACAGGGTGTTTAGTACAGCTAAGACAACTCAGACCAAGTGAGAAGGGTGAAATCAACCTGCTGATATATCACTCCAATAGACTTTAACTTGTCTATACCATGTCTAATACATGACAAATATAGAGGGACCGATGTTTCATAATAAAAACCCAAGAAAATACAAAAAAAGACGACTAAATGAGTAGGTTAGAGAGACTTTGGAGAAGATCCTAATGACCTGTAAATAGTTTAGTTTACAAAGAGCAGCATTTAAAAAACAAGAAAAATGCAAAAAGAATACTACTTTAGATAAACACTGAGCAGGACACAGCAACATTATTATTATTATTATTATTATCATTATTATTATTATTACCACTAGTAACATCATCATCTTCATGAAAGGAAAATACATTCCAAATTGTAAAATGGGAAATCACTAACCTATTTTAAATTTCTACTTAGACTTTAGGTGAAACACGGGGGAGGGAGGGATTGCACTTTTATTCGGGAGGTTTTAATATTTGAGCTATTTTTTATTTATTTACTAATTTATCAATTATTTTGTTTATTGGGAGAAAAGGGGGTTTGAGTGGGTTGCAATATTTTGATTTAGGATTTTCTAGAGGAAAAAAAACAACTTTTGAGGGTCTGTCTCTCTCACTTCTTGCAATCGAGTAATTATAATGTATGTATTAATTATTACAGCAATTATATTTATTTCTAATTTATTGAATCCTGTTTTTGATCCACTCTCTTTTTAAGTTTAAATAAAAAGTATCATACTAAAATGTCTGATGTGTAATCCATGTGAGTGTTTGCATGCATGTGGGAGGGGAAGAAAGGGAGCAGGACTGGTCCAATGAAAATCTGCATTTGGAAGGTTCAGCAAGGAAGAGAGCGCACATCCAACTTTTCACCAGGAGGGGGCATCGCTACAGTAATCAGAGAAGAAGGAGAGAATTGAAATACCAATTAAGCTGCACAGCTTGTGATCTCATTTCATTCTTTATGGGAGCAGGCTACTTTTCTAATAGTAGATGCATTTGTCTTTCTCAGGAATAAGTATACAAGAGTATTATTTCTAATGATTAATTTACCAATAGAGAAAACTATTTAATAATAATGTGATGTGTGCAGAGCACATTTTTAAGAAAAAATTATTAAGCTGACTAAATATGAGTCCACAGGTGTGGGATTTGTTAGACCACTGAGAGGATACATTAAGTAGAGGAAATTTTGAGCATCAGACTTTTAATTTCCTGTGCTTGGATTTTAACTCCTTCTATCCTTCAGTCTATGGTGGACATATCTGGATTTAGATGAGGGGATATACACACACAACACACACAGCCGTCTACATAATCCCTATGCTTCGCTAATGTTTCCCACTGAGATCTACAGCTACAAAAGTGTTTCTCTGGCCAAAACAAGTAAATAATTTAATAGGAAGAGATCATTCTGACATTTATTACAATATTGATTGAGGTTAGCAGCCAAAAAAGACCTCATCAATTTTATTATACTACATTTATTTTTTATGGTGCACGAGCCCATTCAAAGATAAGATGTCAAATTGGGAATATTCCAGGATGTGATATTTTCATTACCGCATGGGCTTTCTTAATATTTTATGTTATTCAAGTATAAAATATTCTATTTATTGAAGGTCTTTTATCATAGATTGTGTTTGATTAAACTTTTAGCTGTTGCAAAAAATAGGTAAATACAATACATCTCATGTTATTTAACCTTATCTTTGTGACCAATTCAAATACTTGTATGATTCAAAGTTAAGTTAGGACCAAGACATACCCCCACCCCCCGCCCTCACTTTGTGGGCCAAATATAGTATTTAATATAATTAAACTCAAGCACAGCCTTATTGATCTGATCTGAACTTTGGCTGCCTGGAACAAACTGTTTGACAGGCTGGCTGTGAGTCAGATATGAAGATCCTTTGACCCCTCAGCTGCTTCTCTTATAGTTCACGTGTCACTAGGAAAATAGTTATGTCTGTAGAAAATATACAAAATAAAATATCCTATTGTAATGATCCTGTTATTATTATTATTATTATTATTTATTTAAAAAATATTTGATTAAACGCCCAGTAAAATGTAACAGAAAGGTCACGAGTGAGTGGGACATCACCAAAAGATTTCTACATTATAGTAAACATTCAGTCAACAGCAGATGCTACGTCCGCAAATAACGAGGTTAAAGGTCAGCCACGGCAAAGCTTCCAGCCGATCAGAAAAGTATTGTAAGTTACGAAATGTAAAAAAAAAAAAACTATAGCTTTTTAGATAAAAAACCAAAAACAAATATCAGACACTTTGGATTAACACGGCTGTTTCGGATACAAAGATTTGGGTGTAAAACTTATTCCGAGCGGAAACAAAACGCGGATGTGTGTGTGAGTGTGTATGAGCCAAATGCTCTCTCATGTGCTTGACGCTTGGACGTCATCTGCGTCCCTCCCTCTCCGTTATTCCCTCACTCCTCCCTCTCTGTCTGCGCCTCTCAGTCCGCTCTCCTGCCGGCCCGACCCCATCCTCTGTCCGGCCACAAAGACCCCCGTCGACTCCCAGGACACACGAGGGGGGATTAGCTGGGACACGACGAGGGAGGGGGGAAAAAAACTACCTGAACACTGCTGGGAGAAAAGCCGCCGATATCGCATTGCAGCATCTCACACATTCTCCCCCATCTGTAGCTCCCCTTTCCTTCCCTTTTTTCGCACATTGTTCCCAATGGAAACATGTAAAAATCAGTAAGCTGCGCCCTTCTGAGCACAACCAGCGGGCTGGGCACACTCAACGGGACCGTTAGCTTTTTTTTCCAGTGAGCTACGCGGGACCAGGAGAAAAAGACAAAAAACAACTGACAATTTTTGGTGGAAAGAAGATTTTTTCTTCTTCTTCACGGCGCGAGAAGGACACCAAAGTAAGTACCGTTTCACTTTCATGTCGGTGGTAGACGTTGGTCGTTTTGTGCGCCTGAGTGTTTGCGGGAGACGCACGCTCCGCATCTTCGCTCACCTCAGACGTCATTACGCACTCGTGCAGGAATCGGGCAATTAAAAATAACAGGCCGCTTTCGGTCTCTTAACAAAAGAAAGAGAATAAAAACGCGGCGTAAGCTGGGTTCATATGTGATGGTTGATTATTCCTGCCAGTGGCTGTGTAATATGATGACACGAGGGCAGTCTGGCGCTTGAACGGTGGATCGCTAAAGTTTGCTAACTAGCCACATTATCACTGTAACTAACACACACACACACACACACACACAAGTCACAGCCCCACTATACAAATATAGTTTTAAATAATATATATCGTTTTTTCTATGTTTAATAATCTCCGTTTCACCCTCTCCTTCAGGCAGTCTTTAATGTGGTTCACTTTGCAGTAGCTACATTAAAGCAAATCTGCAGAATGCTAAGTAAACATAAATACTAAAGCTTTAGAATGAGAGGAGGCAGCTGTAGCTGCCGTACGGGAAATAATTGTTTGTTTTGTTGATGTTACCACAATGACTCTTTCATACTCAGACGTGTAAATACGTGACAGCAGGCAAGTATGTATAATATATTGTCACAGTTATAATATCCAAGAAGTAGGTTAATTAGAGGAGTGCCATATGTGAGTCAGACCAATAAAACCAATTTGTACAACATTTTCCATTTAATGTAAAGAAGTCCACTCTGGAGATGTTTTTAGCACTTAGCCAATATAGACCCACATTTAATAAGTTGAAAGATACTGTATAAACAGAAACCCCCACTTTACTATATGCTTTAATGGCCAGATAATATAATATTTTGTTTCTTGCTAAATTGTTTTTTACATTTAATTAGCATTTTATTAACAAAACAAACCGTTGATAGAATGAGATGTCATTAAAGTCTTCTCATATTCAGTTCTTGTTTAGTTAACCACCATAGTGTATATATATGGCTTCACTGTAGGAGCCACTATTGTTTTATGTTTGCAGCTCCGGCTACCAGCTGGCACCTCTTGTGTTTACTGCTTATTTAGGTGTATGTATTTAAGGGACAGCAGCTACAGGTGCTGCCTGTTGCCAAGGCAAACATCTTTTTGACTGTGCTATCGTGTAACTATAACGTGTTGAGAAGATGTGCACTCAGTGGTACTTTAAATAGACACTACATTTACAGTTCTGTCACCTTATGAGGGGATAGAAGTACTTTTAACTTTACAGACTTTTACTCCCGTGCAGTGAAAATAAAATGAATAGTGGTCCAAAAGGGACCATTAAGTGGGATTTGCACTTCTACGTTAAATCTACACCATAACCTATGCTATAACCTGACATTTAACTCCCTAAAACTGGAACTAGATGGTTTGATATTGTTGTTTCTTCCTATCAGAATCAGAATCAGAATCAGAATACTTTATTGATCCCTGGGGGAAATTATTTTTTGTTACAGTGCTCCATTTTAAACCAACATTAAGACAAGACAGACAATACGCTAACTAAGAATAGTACAATATATACATATATATACATACATACATACATAAGTCACTTATAAATAAATATTTGGAAAAGAAACATGTGTAGTTGTAGCAGCAAACAGTGTGTTAAGTGGATGCGTTGTACAGGGAGATGGCCACAGGCAGGAATGATTTCCTGTGTCGTTCAGTGGTGCTTTTCGGTAATCTCAGTCTCTCACTGAACGAGCTCCTGTGACTGACCAACATGTCATGGAGTGGGTGGGAGGTGTTATCCAACATTGTCTTTATCTTGGACAGCATCCGCCTCTCCGACACCACCTTGAGGGAGTCCAGCTCCATCCCCACAACATTGCTGGCCTTACGGATCAGTTTATTAAGTCTGTTGGCATCTGCGACCCTCAGCCTGCTCCCCCAGCATGCAACAGCATAGAGGATCGCACTGGCCACCACAGACTCATAGAAAATCCTCAGCATTTTCTGGCAGATGTTGAAGGACCTCAGTCGCCTCAAAAAATAGAGACGACTCTGGCCCTTCCTGTAAAGTGCTGTGGTGTTTTTAGCCCAGTCCAGTTTATTGTCAATGTGTACTCCAAGGTATTTATAGTCCTCCACAATGTCAACACTGACCCCCTGGATTGAAACAGGGGTCAAGTGTTTCCTGGTCTTCCTGAAGTCCACGATCAGTTCCTTGGTCTTTGCCACGTTGAGCTGCAGATGATTCTGCTCACACCACGTGACAAAGGAGTCGACCACAGCCCGGTACTCTGTCTCATCATCCCTGCTGATGCATCCAACCACCGCAGAGTCATCAGAAAACTTCTGAAGATGGCAGGTCTCTGTGCAGTGGCTGAAGTCTGTGGTGTAGAGGGTGAAGAGGAAGGGGAGAGGACAGTCCCCTGTGGTGCCCCTGTGTTGCTAATCACCTTGTCAGACACACACTGTGGGAGACGTACATATTGTGGTCTTCCTGTCAGGTAATCAACAATCCAGGACACCAGAGAAGCATCCACCTGCATCGCTGCTAACTTATCACCCAGGAGGGTCGGCCTGATGGTGTTGAAAGCACTGGAAAAGTCAAAAAACATGACCCTCACAGTGCTCGCCGGCTGGTCCAGATGGGTGTAGACACGATTGAGCAGGTAGATGATGGCGTCCTCTGTTCCGAGACGAGGCTGATAGGCGAACTGAAGGGGATCCAGATGTGGTCTTACTATGGGTCGCAGCTGGTCCAGGATGAGCCTTTCCAGGGTCTTCATGATGTGGGAGGTCAGTGCCACGGGCCTGTAATCCTGGGGGCCACTGGGACGAGGCGTCTTTGGTACAGGGACGAGGCATGATGTCTTCCACATCACCGGGACCCTCTGCAGACTCAGACTCAGCATAAACAGTTTATGAAAGACTCCACACAGCTGGGGGGCACAGGCCTTGAGGACAAGGGGACTCACTCCGTCTGGTCCAGCAGACTTGCCTGAGTGAAGTCTCCTCATTTGCATCTCAACCTGGTATTGAGTGAAGGTGATGGGTGGGGGAGGGGTGTCAGGAATCTCACAGGAGGCAACATGTGAAGAGAGAGGCTGGCACAGTGGTGTGGCTCTGGATTCCAGGCTGACTGCAGGTGAGGTTGTGGGGGTGGGAGCAGACACTGTGGTGTCGAATCTATTGAAAAACAGATTCAACTCGTCGGCTCTATTCTCACCTCCCTCAGCTCCCCTGCTGTTGGTTGGCCTGAATCCAGTGATGGTCTTCATGCCCCTCCACACCTCTCTCATGCTGTTCTGCTGGAGTTTCCACTCCAGCTTCCTCCTGTAATTGTCCTTAGCCTCTCTGATCTTGTCCTTTAGTAACACCTGGACCTTCCTCACCTCCTCTTTGTTGCCCCCTCTGAAAGCCCTCTTCTTGTTGTTGAGGAGGGCTTTGATGTCCTTAGTCACCCACGGCTTGTTATTTGGGTAACAATGAACAGTCTGAGCTGGAACAATGGAGTCGGTGCAGAAAGTTATGTAGTCTGTGATACACTCAGTAAGCCCATTGATGTCCTCGGCGTGAGGCTCACAGAGTGTTTCCCAGTCAGTCACCTCGAAACAGCCCTGTAGTTCCGCTATTGCCTCCTCTGACCACCTCCTAACAGTCCTGGTGGTCACAGGTTCCCTCCTCACAATTGGCACATAGCGGGGGGTGAGGTGAATCAGGTTATGATCTGACCTACCAAGTGGGGGGAGGGAGGAGGAGCTGTATGCATCCTTGACGTTAGCATACAGTAAGTCTAAAGTTTTCTCTCCCCTGGTGGGACAGTCCACATATTGTTTGAATGTTGGTAGTGTATTGTCCAGTGATACATGGTTGAAGTCACCCGAGATCACAATAAAGGCACTCGGGTGCTGAGTCTGTAGCCGAGCTATGGCAGAGTGGATAGTGTCACATGCAGCTGTGGGGTTAGCAGAGGGGGGAACATAAACAGCCACCAAGATGACGTGAGAGAATTCCCTGGGTAAATAATACGGCCTGAGTCCAACAGCACACAGTTCAGTGTCCGGGCAACAAATCCTTTCTTTGATTGTTATGTTGGCAGGGTTACACCACCGGTTGTTAACTAAAACAGCAAGCCCACCTCCTTTACGCTTACCGCTAGCGATGCTGTCCCTGTCCGCCCGAACAGTGTGGAAGCCTTTCACGGAAGCATTCTCATCGGGAATGACCTGGTGCAGCCATGATTCGGTGAAACACATCAGGCTACACTCTCGGTATTCCCTCTGACTCCGTACCAGTGCTGAGAGCTCGTCGATTTTACTTGCCAACGATCGCACATTTCCCATCACGATAGACGGCAGACACGGTTTAAACCTCCTCCTCGCTTCGAGCCTCCGCTGTCTCACCGTCACCTTTTTTCTTCTCTTCTGTCCTTGACCTCTGCATCCCCGATGTGTTTTCCTCCAAATTTCAGCTGGTACTTCTGCGGGCACTTCTGCGGGCCTGGCCAGCGAGCCGGCCGGCATCAGGGCGATCAGCTGATCTCTGGAGTAAACAGTCCGTGCGTGTAGGAGATGTGCCGCGTCCCCGTTCCATGAAAAAGTAACAGTTCCACGGCCACCAGAAGAACAAAAACTCTCTCAATCCACATGATTGAGTAAGAGATAGAAAACGGAGGAAAATACAAGTCAGAAAAAAAAAAGAATACGTAAGAAAAAAGAGCTAAACTAAGAGAAAAGCAGGAGCGACTGTAACAGGCTGCACGCTGGTTGGCGCATGCGCACTTAACGATCTATGTATTTATCTATGTATTTCTAACTACTTATTCTTTCACTGTCATTTCTTTTTGATGGTCTGAAAGATCAGTTTGAAGAGAGAAACCCTACTGCTAACTAGTGTTTTGGCTGGTGTGCACACCAGCACAATAGTGCATTCCAGAGCAGCTCCAACAAGCCCGACTTAACAATCCAAGATCAGTGACTGTAAGCAGTAAAAAAAACTGTAAAGCTTTAAAACAGTGTGGCAGCTGTTGTGTATTTGTGACTCGCTAAAAAAGCTGTATGCAGAACATTGAGAAGGCTCTATGTCTGAACATGCTGCAGCAGTGTTTTTAGAGTTACAGTGTGTAAAATCTCTCCACTAGATGTCAGTAGATTGCAGATTGCAGTCAACTACGTTATTTTTTCCAACAACTTCCAATTCATGTTGATAAATCTTGGTAAGGTAGGACAAATATCTCTGGCCACTGACTATCTGTAGTTAGTATAGGCTGTTAGTCTGCTGTTTACCTCAGCTTGTGTCTCCTCTTGTGTTTACTCTGGAGGAGGCTGTAAAAAATTTGTGAAAGGAGTCCAATAGTCAACGAGTCAGTGAAGCTTACTTGTATCTAATGATAGCGATACTGAGATGAGCTGTTGCATTATCCTGAACTTTTCTGAAGCCTCCGTGTCTGTTAGCTGCTGTTAGCCGGTGTTAGTGAAACTTTCTTCGAAGTAGCTCATTGTTGGACACTACGTGACTAACTCTTATGATGTGAGAATGTAATCAAAGTGTTTATTAAAGAGAAAGTTTCATTTTTATGACATTTGAGCCTAACAGTAGCTGGCATAACATTAACTTATAACCAGCTGTTGTTGTTCTTGTTTAGCTGGCTCATTGTCAGTTGTCTCGAGATGGGAGGGTGCATAAACTAACATAAACATATATATATATATATATATATATATATATATATATATATATATATATATATATATATATATATATCTCAGCTGCTCTCACAGCTAGAGATTGACGAGGTACAACACAAATGCTACGGCAAGGAGGAGTCAGGACGCCAGGTCAGGGGGGAGATATCATCACCCCCACCCGAGATTGGGTACATAGCCCCAAGTGTGATAGGAGAAGGATCGTTGAGTGCGAGAGGAACTGACCTGAAAAATAGGATCATGGCCAAGCTTGAAACCTGGATCCCCCGTAGCCGGTTACCAAGATTACGTGAAGTACCCTCAGAAGGTCTGCTAGATGATGTTAATGCAGCACTACGGGCAATACCTACAACCACGATTACCGACACTAACAAGCTGATCTACAATACGGCAGCAGTGATCAGTGAGATGCTTGGCTACAAGTTGAACAGCCACAAGGGGCAGTACCCTCCATGGAGAATGAGGCTAGAGGGCAAGATCAAAGTAGCACGGAGAGAGGTTAGCCAACTAACGGAGTTGCAGAAAGGTGCGACGAATAAGGTGCCTAAGAAATACAGCAAGCTGTCCATACCTGAGGCCTTGGAAACTGCCAAGCAAAGACTCACAGCCTTGGCCAGCCGCTTGAGGAGGTACACCAGAGAGATAGAAGGCAGGAGAATAAACCAGCTGTTCTCCACAGAACCAGCAAAGGTGTACTCTCAGTGGCAAGGGAACAATATGAGAACAGCACCACCAAGGCTGGAGACGGAGCAATACTGGAAGAGCATATGGGAGAAGGATGCAACCCATAACGGCAATGCTCAGTGGCTAGAGGATCTGAGGGCAGACCACAGCGACCTCCCTGAACAGGGTCCAGTAACCATCACAGTGGCAGATATCCAAGAAAGGGTCTCCAGTATGAAGAGTTGGACAGCACCAGGGCCCGACATGGTTCACGCCTACTGGCTGAAGAAGCTAACTGCACTCCACGAGCGTCTGGCAGCACAAATGAACCAGCTGCTAGTTAACGAGAGACACCCGGAATGGCTAACTGAAGGCCGGACGGTCCTGATCCCCAAGGACCCCAAGAAGGGACCGGTCCCCTCCAACTACCGACCAATAACCTGCCTCAGTACTACATGGAAGCTCCTGTCAGGCATCATATCGGCTAAGATGAACAGGCACATGGGTCAATACATGAGCGGGACACAGAAAGGAATTGGCAAGAATACCAGAGGCGCAAAACACCAGCTACTGGTAGACAGAACAATCAGCCGAGACTGCAAGACCAGACTGACCAACCTGTGCACTGCCTGGATTGATTACAAGAAGGCCTATGACTCAATGCCCCACAGCTGGATACTGGAATGCCTAGAATTGTACAAGATCAATGGGACCCTAAGAGCCTTCATCAGGAACTCAATAGGGATGTGGCGTACAACACTAGAGGCCAACTCCAAGCCCATAGCACAAGTCACCATCAAGTGCGGGATCTACCAAGGAGATGCTCTGTCCCCACTGCTGTTCTGCATAGGCCTGAACCCCCTCAGTGAGATCATTAACAAGACTGGCTACGGATACCGACTACGGAACGGAGCAGTTGTCAGCCACCTCCTGTACATGGATGACATCAAGCTGTATGCCAAGAGTGAACGAGACATCGATTCACTGATCCACACTACCAGGCTATACAGCAATGACATTGGAATGTCGTTCGGACTGGAGAAGTGTAGTCGGATGGTAACAAAGAGAGGGAAGGTAGTCAGAACTGAGGGGATTGAACTACCAGAAGGCAACATTGCAGACATAGAGGACAGTTACAAGTACTTGGGGATCCCGCAGGCGAATGGGAACCATGAAGAGGCCGCTAGAAAAGCTGCAACCACCAAGTACCTGCAGAGGGTCAGGCAAGTCCTGAGGAGTCAGCTGAATGGTAAGAACAAGATCCGGGCCATCAACACGTACGCCCTGCCCGTGATCAGGTACCCTGCTGGGGTAATAGGCTGGCCAAAGGAGGAGATAGAAGCCACTGACATAAAGACAAGAAAGCTCCTTACCATGCATGGAGGGTTTCACCCCAAGTCCAGCACCCTGAGGCTGTACGCTAAGTGGAAGGAAGGGGGCCGGGGACTGGTGAGTGTCAGCACCACAGTCCAGGATGAGACAACGAACATCCAAGAATACATTGGGAAGATGGCCCCAACTGACCGAGTGCTCAGTGAATACCTCAGGCAGCAGAAACCCAAGAAAGAGGAGGGAGACGAGGAACCATCATGGAAGGACAGAGCCCTGCACGGTATGTACCACCGGCAGATAGAGGAGGTGGCTGATATCCAGAAATCCTACCAGTGGCTGGACAAAGCTGGACTGAAAGACAGCACAGAGGCACTAATCATGGCAGCACAAGAACAAGCTCTGAGCACAAGATCCATAGAGGCTGGGGTCTATCACACCAGGCAAGACCCCAGGTGCAGGCTGTGTAAAGATGCCCCAGAGACAATCCAGCACATAACAGCAGGGTGCAAGATGCTAGCAGGCAAGGCATACATGGAACGCCATAACCAAGTGGCCGGCATAGTGTACAGGAACATCTGTGCGGAGTATAACCTGGAAGTCCCGAGGTCAAAATGGGAGATGCCCCCAAGGGTGGTGGAGAATGACCGAGCTAAGATCCTGTGGGACTTCCAGATACAGACGGACAAAATGGTGGTGGCTAACCAACCGGACATAGTGGTGGTAGACAAACAGAAGAAGACGGCCGTAGTGATCGATGTAGCGGTTCCGAATGACAGCAATATCAGGAAGAAGGAACACGAGAAGCTGGAGAAATACCAAGGGCTCAGAGAAGAGCTCGAGAGGATGTGGAGGGTGAAGGTAACGGTGGTCCCCGTGGTAATCGGAGCACTAGGTGCGGTGACTCCCAAGATAGGCGAGTGGCTCCAGCAGATCCCGGGAACAACATCGGAGATCTCTGTCCAGAAGAGCGCAGTCCTGGGAACAGCTAAGATACTGCGCAGGACCCTCAAGCTCCCAGGCCTCTGGTAGAGGACCCGAGCTTGAAGGATAAACCGCCCGCAGGGGCGTGCTGGGTGTTTTTTATATATATATATATATATAACATAGATTGTTCAAACTGCTGCCTTCATGCAGGTGCTACGGAGTGGTGTTTACTAAAAACCAGCTGCCACAGACACAGTTTCTTGCCCCAGTTTGCCACTCTGATGAACACTGTGAAATCAGCCACTTTTATATCATTCTGGTCATATGCACGTTGTCTAGTTCTTTTCTCCGCTGTCTATGGTATACTATATATGGGGATGATCTCTAGCTATATGCATAAAATGTGATTGGGCGGAGCAGCGATGTCCATCACAGCCAATGTATTTGAGACGGAAGGGTAACATGGCCGCTTCCACAAAACGGTATCTGCTTCTGTGTATTTTTAATGGATTAATTCTAAGTTTATGAGAATGATTACATTTTTTTGGAAGATTTAATTACACACATTTAATTTCGTTTAGGGTCATCTACTGATCGGAAGGTTCGTGGTTCGATCCCCGGCTCCCCCAATGTGCATGCCAAATATTCTTGGGCAAGATAGTAACCCACTAACCCCAAGTTGCTCTCCAGTGCATTCATTGGAGTATGAATGTGTGTGAGGTAGAAAGCACTTACAAAGCATAGGAGAAAGTGCTTGTGTGAATTGGTGAATGTGGCATGTTATATAAAGTGCTTTGAGTGCTCTGGGAGAGTAGAAAAGTGCTATATAAGAATCAGTCCATTTACCATTTACACTTATCAGTGTTTACACTAATTTACACTAATAATCAATTTACTTTTCTGATTTTATTAGTTGGAAGGCACTCAACTTGGGAGTGACATGACTCCCAGCTATTGCATTTGTGTCTATTTGCGCTGCCATTAGGATATGCTGAGTAAAGGATTGACTCTGATGATTTGCTTCCATGCAGTCCTCTAAAAAAAAAACTGTGCCTAGTCTTTCAGGATTGACATTGTGCGTAGATGAAATGCTGATTGGTTGAAAAAGTGGGCTTGTAAAGGAAAAGGAGTGACAGTGGAGTTCACTAGGAAGAGGGAGAAACACCATCAAAGATCAAAAAAGCAGCATGAGTACCACAAACAGTGGCCGCACTGGACAGTTTTCATTATTTTTAATGCCTGGTTTCGCTTCCCCATAAAGAAGATCTTTGTCTATTATCTCCTTAGTGGGAGGAGCTAAACTAAAGGAACAACAACACCACAAACATGACCAAGCAAGAGTAGCCCTCAGACTAGGTGCAAAGCATGTAGATAGGGTCTGCAAATTTCTGTGTAGAACCAACATAGAGCTATGCCAGCCCCCCTTCCGGGTTATGATGATGTCACAATTACTGTGACCATAAGCGCTGCTTTAGATAGGCTGCTTCTAGCCTGTGCCACACTGTTGGTTGATGACCATCTGTAACTTTTTTGAAGGATTTCACGCAGCAGTTAATTTAAATGATTAATCAGTCATCCAATTAATAACTGCTGTGCTGCTCTTACAGACTGAATTTTTGCATCCATCCAAGTTAAACATCACAGAAGTCCAACAGCAGAGAAAATAAAAGACAATGCAGTTTTTCATTAACCTCAGCCTAACCTGGACAGATAACAGCTGTCAGCTGTCAATGATTACCTCTTCTTCTTCCAAACTGTTCAATGAGTAATCAGTAATTCTGTTGTCTGTTTTTGAGCGTCCTATATGTCCAGAGGGCAAACCGCTTGGCCTCAGCGAGAGCGCTGTGCTTGCTCAAAGGGGCCGAATTGAACTGTGAGGAGAAGAAAATCAGTATGACGATGTCCCCACACCACCTGAACAAGCCTGTTCAAATCAGTCTGCTGCCTGATTGAACGGTCTCATCAATAATTCATCAGTGTCACAGATCAGTGTCGGTGGTACTAAAACCGAGCGACTTGTGATCTCTATCTAACACACAGACTGCGTGACAGTGATGAAACGTTGAGCTGTCCGTCTGTTTTAGGATGATTTCGCATTTTCTTACACGTAAAAGATATAATTCACATTTATGCTTTTTTGTGTTTCTTTATTTGCTACGTCTAATAAAAATATCTATTTTAAAAAGCTATTTTTTTATCCAGTGTAAGGATGTGTAAAATGTGAACAATGTGTATGACTCACCCTGAAAACTCTCTGGCCCAGAATATCCAAAGCATGACCTGAGTTACAGCTAATGAACCATGTGCAGAAAGCATGTCAGCCTCCTGAACTGCCACTTCATCCCACAATGTGTGCATTCAGGTTTTCATGGTTTGTACTGCGATTCCTAATCCGTAGCTGTGACCTGGACCATAACACATAAACAGTGTATATAGGGAGGCTTGACATACTGTATTTAGTCCACGGCTGAAATGAAAGTATTTGAAGAGTTTGAGTTGCAAAAAAATTGTATGAATCCAACACTGCGCTACAATTAGGGGTTGATATTAGGGTTTGCCTGATTATCAGCCCAGCAGATTATGTGGCCTGATAATCTACTCTGGTCTCATAACAAAACACAAACTGTCTCGTGTTTATATGACAGTATGCCTTTGCAATTAATGTATTTTAATATGTCCGCAGCATCTATGCTGTCCACACTGTCTAGCAGGTTATGTGTCCCCTTGACAGCAAAGAAAACTGAGTTTTAAAAAAGGTGCCAGCCTTTGCATTTTATCCTGAACCACTATTTTTTTCCTAAACCTAACCAAGTAGTTTTGCTGGTAGAACATAACCAAGTGGTTTTTAATTCCTTAACCTAGAAATCTGTCATGTGCAGGGCTCAAAATGTGGACTTTTCTGCCCTTTTAAGTCTTCTTGCCAAAGCTTTGTTTCCAAAGGTCAGAAAAGACGTCAGGTCCGATTATTTCTCCAGTACTTGTAAGTGACGAGGCTTCCCTGGTTCTGGTTATTTGTTCTTGGTGGCTTATAAACCTGTTGGGAATGGACAAATGTAAATTATGCATAGCACAATAATAAAATCATCAATCAATTAATAATTAAGAGTGGTGAGTATAAATTATGTGTGTATGAACTCGAATCAGTACTTAAAACACCATATAGATGAAAAAACGTTGTGCCCAGAAATAGAAGATAATTAGATTAGATGTTGTGACTATGCCAAAGGGCAGGACAGAGGTGCAGTGGTGAGCAGTGTTTCTTCACAGCAAGAAGGTTCTGGGTTCAGACCTGCTGACCTTTCTGGGTTGAGTTTGCAGGATTTCTTTGTGGCTGTGTGGTTTTCTTCCGAAAATCCAAACACATCAATGTGAGCTTTGTTATTAGTTGACTGCATGCGTGAACTGTGACAGACTCGGGACCTTTTGCCTATATCAGACCCTTAAAATCATAGATGATGTTTTCCTCAATATCTGTAGAGATAATTTTTTCAATATGGCTTAACACCGTCCCCACCAATGATGACGTATCATGCGATTATGATAAAAATGTAACTTCATCCATCTGTCCATCTACATATATACATGGATAGATCTTCAGTGTAAAGTCAATATCAGATTTACAGCAGTCTAAATTTAGGAAATTCATTAAATAACTTAAACAGAGAATAAGCATTGAGCAAACACTTAGTGCCAAGTGACTGAGATGTAACTCAATATCCTTATCAAACCAGTTGTAATAAATCACCAGGCCCAGCAGTTTATGAGCCTTTAACTATGAAGTGACCAAGGTTTTTTTATCAACTAATGAGTGGGATAGTTTATATTTTACACATTATTACTTTATCATACGTAAACTGTTTTGTTTATCAGTGATAGATATTGTATAACCTGTTTATATTCTAATTACAAATTTCTAACATTTTTATGTTAAAAAAGTTTAAAACTAATCCTGCGAAAAAGATTTATTTAGTGAATCCTTGTGTGTTTCCTTTTACAAAAACACAGTATTTGTGTGAGTAATACCAGGAAAAAATACATGCTAAACTTTAAAGTATGTTGGAATGAATTGTGTACTGCAGTATGCTGTATATAAATATAGATGAACTGGTGATACTTTGATCAGCAACGTATTATAGATAAGCTACTATTTCATCCTTTTTTTTTTAAACTTCCATATGGTTGTTTAAAATAAAAACAGCCACTTTTTTTTAAAGATATATAATATTTAAAATATACTATATGGGCAAAAGTACTGGGCCACCAACACATTACAGCGACAGGAGCTGCTTAGCCAGGGAAACCCATGTCTTGAAGCTCCTGGCGTTCAGTTTTTGTGCTGATGTTAATGTCAGTGGAGGTTTCAATTCCACAGTTATTGAGTCTGCAGTTTGTTAGTGATTTTTACTCACTTGGCGACCCCTCTCTGTAACTTTATGTGGTCTTCCACTTTGTGGTTGAATTCCTGTAGTTACTAAACACTTCCACTTTTCAATAAAACTATTTACAGCTACTGGTGGAAAATCTAGGAAGGAAGAAATTTCACAAACTGCCTTTTTACAACAGTGACATCCTGTTAAGTACCACATTTGAATTTAGTTTAGCTTTTCAGAACAACCCATGTTTAAAAAAATGTCCAACAGCAGAACTCCAGTCTTTTCAATTTTGCTAGAATTACCTTCAGTGTACCATTCTTTCTGGTTTCCAATAGTAGTTTTTATAGCTTATCGTGTGAGTGATCCATTCATTCACTTCATAGTTAAAGGCTTAGTTTTATTTATATAGTGCCAAATCCCAACAACAGTTGCCTCAATGTGCTTTATTTTGTTAAATCCCCCCAAGAGCAGTGGGGGAAGGAAACAGTGGGAAGGAAAACCCCCCTTTTAACAGGAAGAAACCTCCGGTAAAACCGAGCTCAGGGAGGGGCGACCATCTGCCACGACAGGTGTGGGGTGAGGGGAGGAAGACCTGAAAGCTGAAGGCTCTGCCTCCCATTCTACTTTTAAATACTCCAAGAACTGTCTGAGACTGAAGTGCTTTAATGGGGTGATACGATACTATGAGGTCTTTAAGATAAGAGGAGGCCTGATTATTCAAGACTTTTACATTTGATTTTGGATTTTCATTTGCTGTTGAATGTGTCATGTGTGGATGGATATGAGTAAATGAATGGTTGTACAATCATAGGTGGCTTGGTACAAGTGACTCACAGTTAGAGCACATCACTACTGTCTTGTGACTTATGTTCCTCTGGCTGATTCAGCCCTCCACCATCCAGAAAAGGCTGACTGTAAATCTCCATGAGATGTTCTTAATCTGTGGAGATGAATGGGAAATCTGGAGTGCTTCCTTTGTGTGGTGGCAGCATGTTTACATTCCCCAAACTTTCCTGTACTCTGTACCAGGAACCAGTGAGTGTCTGTGTAGGTTTTTGCTAAAATTTCTGAGAAACTACATCACTTGTTTGAAAACCCAGGATCCAGGAAAATATAAAAAGAAACAGCAGTGACAGCTGGTGAACTGAGAGAGCTGTTGATAATCACCAAACATGCTTGTACTGTACATTCATTGTCAGAAAAACAGAAGGAAAGGGACATACACAGACAACTTCCTTTTCCCTCCCCTGCCAGAGGCTTCCTTTATTTTTATTGGACCATTAAAATGGTCAGAGTCTGATCATGTGACCCAGTGAGCCAATAGCATGAAGGGTTAGGAAAGCTGTGGGGGGGAAAGTGCTTTAACATGCTGAATTCACTGCATGAACTCAACAAGTCACCCTAAAAATACCCTCTGGGATCCTAAGCTGAACTCACCACATACTGCTACAATAATGAGAAATTAAAAGAACTTTGTTCCCCCCTTTGTTTGCTTTTGTGTGTATGTGTTTGGTGAACTAATCACAGCGGACACACTCATAAACAGTGTTTAGTCATTTTTAATTATAGGAAATCACATATTTATACAGGGGAATAAGTGCCCTCTGCTCTTTTGGCCATCCGTAGTGATGCTCAGAAGCTCATTTAGTTATCGGATTTCAATGAGATTACACCGTTGTTGTTGTTGTTGTTGTTGTTGTTTTTATATAATGGAGCCGGACATGCATGCAAAAACCCTGCTCAGCGAAGCTCTTAAGATCTGGCAGCGCACTCTGGGAGAAGTGAGATGTAGGGCTACCGAAGTGGAAGAGCTGGCAAAGTGACCAGGAAAAATATGTCACCCTTCCCATCCACCACTACCTGTGTTAAAAGAAGGGGGGTGGTGGGGTGCGAGAAGGGGCAGCCCAATGCTCAGTCAGCCGTGCTCCTGCAACAGGAAACTGGGGCCATGACTAACACGACATGATGAGGAAAATAACTGAAGCACTCAACCATGAGACGTAGCCAACAGTGTCAGTGAGCTGCAGTTTACATGAAGTGAAGCTGAATTTCTTGAACTAGTTATGAAGTTAAACATAAAAGATCATTTATGGCTTTTCTGTTGCAGATGAAAAAATCTAAATAATCAGGAAAATTGTGGAATCATGAAACTAAAGAAACTTGTCTTTATTTAAGAGAAGACTTGAACTTAATTATAATCCAAATGGAAAAACTGAATAAATTAATAATTAACTGAGCTAAAACTCCCGCGGTCTGTCTGGGAGTGAATCTGGAGTTTTATTGAGGGGCAACAGGAAAGGGAAAGGATGTGCTGAATAGCAAAAAAAAAGGAGAAGGAGTCTTGCAACACAGAAAGTGGCACAATGTTTGTTTTAGTAATTGATAATAGCTGAAATTATAACTGTAGTGGTGTTTTCATTTTCCCAAAGTCTGTGTGATTAAGTGGAATAATTATGAGCTTATCAGCTGCTACTTTTGGCTGCTCCTAAAGCCTGTGACTATGGGAGAAATACCTGCAGGTGAGCAACAGAGGTAACTACCAATGAAAGCAAAGAATACTGTTGATTGGCATATGATCTGCTCATTAAATACGTGAAAGTCATTCTACATCAAGGGCCACATACTGCCCACTTTCTTAAGTGGGTCAGATCAGTGAAAGTGGAAAATATGTGCCCACATTTTCCAAACCTGTCAAGTGGGCGGATTTGGCGTCTTTGCCGACTCAATTCTGGGCTTTATGTTTGACACCCCTATATTAGAGTGTTACCTGGGCAACCAGAGGTTTGGCTGTCCGTTGACGACAAGCTAGCAGCTTCGAGCAAATCGCTTCCAGTGTGTTTATTTCGATCCCAATTACAAATCGATTTGTGTCTCCTCCTGGGGTCAAACTAGGAATCTTTCACGTGTTTAAATATGTAAACAACTTCTAATCAGTCTGATGAGTTCAGTACACCAATAAAAGGCCAGTAGAGGAAGGAGATCAGTCAAACAGTACACTTCTTCTTTATATGACAAATGCTGGATTAATAATAGATAATCAGTAATAGAAAAACTGCATACTTTCCAGTTTCCATCTGTTGGTCAGGAGAAACAAGTAATGTTTAGATGTCCCCTTTGTATCCATTTAATGGGTGTTTTCCACATTATAAGGGTGTAACTTAAAGAAAAGGCGCTTATTTATTTCTCAGAGAAACTCTTTTTCTGCTCTGATATTAAAGTATTTCATGTGAGCTCTTATCAGAAACGTTAAAACCAAACACAGCTCCAAACACAGATAAGGACATGCTAAAAAATTTATGAACCGCACAGTTGTTTTACTGCTTCTGCTTCTCTTTCTGTAAAACTCTATCAAAATTAATGGCTAAGTAGGGTTTAGGCTGTAAATTTTAAAGATAGTCATGACAAGGAGGCATTACACATGGTTTTGGCTCTCTAAGCTAAGGAGGGAATCCTTTTCAAATAACTGGCTGGGAGCAGCAGGGTGGGGATGGGAGTGGGGATGAAGTGGTTACGAGGTTTTGGCATTCACAGCTGCAGTTGTTGGGAGGGGAGTTACTGTAGATCTGCAGGGGGACACCGGAGATAGAGTGCTTTGGGGCGCCCCCGCTGCTCAGCACTTACGACTGACTCATGACTCACGTCCCACAGATATTCATTCAAACCTCTTTACACTCTCTCTTTCTGCCACTCCCTGAACTTTGCATCAGAAATATTCAGCTATGTACTGTCTGAGGAGAAAGTGCTGCCCTCGACTAAGCACATGTGGAGGGAGAGATTTGCTTAGTTGTTGCTCTGCCTTTTCCTCTCCTGTGAGGGCCTCTTGACTTCTATGCATTTTGTATTTGCTCTGTTATATGCATGGTAAGAAACACACAGGAAGGCTTCCGCATAGGGGGAAATCATCCAATTCTCCAAATTATGTATCCGATTACAGTTGTCCTCCTATATACATAGCCAGGGATGTATAGTGGGTGCGTGTATAGCCAGTCTATAGACCACATAAGGGCAAAATATGGCCTGAGGGCTGGGAGAGGCTCACAAACCATCTCAGTCCAGCCCATGACATCCTCATGGGAAAACAAGAAAAAACACCCCCAAATCATTAAGAGCCAGCATTATACTAAGAAATGAGAGTCCTGCAACTCAGACATGTTTTCACTGATGTAAGATAATGTAAGTGTTCTAATAGCACTTTAATTTTATGTTAGTTACGGGTGAGGTGCTTGGCCATTGAGGATGGGTTGGAGTAGAGGTGTTGCTCCTTCACACTGAAAGGAGCAAGTTGAGGTGATATTCACAATCTCTAACTAGAATGCCTTGTTGATGACATGATTCAGACATGTCAGGCTGGGAGGAGACCCCAGCAAGAGCTCAAAATGCCGCTGACATCCTGAAATATGTACAAAAGCAGCCGCACCACCAGCTCATCATCGCTTGATGTCAACATTTTCCACAAAAACACAGCATGTTCGGTTTGTAAATTTGTTACACGATAAGTTCAAACCTGGGAAATTCTGATTTTCATGTCGCTTTTTTACAACACTCGGTGTGTAATGCCCTTAAAATTCCCACTCAAACTCTGATAGGTGCATCAGGGGTTAAGCATCTACCTGAGGATACTTCACAGTGCAGATTGGAGGAATCAAGCCACCTAACTTCTGATTGGCAGGCCCCTGATAATTGCCACCCATATAACAATAATTAAAAAAGACTAGAAGTAACAGTGGAACTAATAAAAACGAAACTTTTTGAAACAGTAAAAACTGAACTGAGACAAATAAACCCACTCTCGAAACTGACTCAAACTAAACTGGAAGAAACAAAGAAAGATTCAAAATGAAATAAAAATTAAAAATGATGAAAAATTACAAAACTTTTTAGCTCAGTTATTCAGAGTTTACCTCTTTGCTTGCTCATCCCTGCTTATGGATACAGATTTTAGGAAGAACAATATCACTGTACTTGAAAGAGATGCTCATTTATGAAAGATCAACATTCCTACTCTCACTAGTAGTGAGATATAGGAGAAATGCTCTGTTATTAAAGCTCTTGGAACTTTAATAATAGAGAAGTGATCATATTTTAACGTAACAAATTTATTAGTAAAATGTGCAGAAATTACTCTACTGCAGCTGTTCATGAGGGAATCTCCCACATCAGCAGATATTTCCTTCAAAATGACTCAGAAAGGCATATTTTTAGAAAACGTATTTACTTTTAAATGAGCAACAGAAGTAGCAGCATGCTCCTTTAGTCTCTGTTGGGTCCGTTTGGGTTGTTGTGTTTTTTACATCTTAAACCAAATTACTTTTAAAGGGATTTTAGTTTAAAAGATAATTGATAAAAATAAAATCATGAAAGCTCAGCTGAAGCTGCAGCTTGCTCCTAACATGTTAAATATTTTTTGTAAGATGGTCATATCCTCAGTCAGAACATCTTTAAGTGGTAACATTCTGATAAAGCAAACCTCCTAAAAGTTTTTCTGTTCGGCTCATGGAAACAAATACGCACAAACACTGTAAACAACCTGTTGTTTTCTCAGCCAGCGTCATGTCTACATTCGGTTGTATTCTCTTTTTTCACTGGGCTGTTTTCTTTAGAGTAACGCATTGAACTAGAGCAGGGCGATATGACCAAAAATATTTATCACGATATACATTTGAAAATTTACAATAACGATATAACTGACGATATAATTGACACTAGACAAAATACTTTACAACTCCACAACTTTATTAGTGCAAGAAACCCCATCAATGTATTTTCACTTAAACAAGCAGCTGTTTTTTATGTGCATTACAGTTATATAAAAATTTAACAGTGCAAATGCAAATTCCTTGCTGACAGTTTAACCATTTCCAGTGGAAATTGGCCGACATATCCTGAGCATAACCATGTATAATATCCACAAAACTTAAAAAGAGGTTATACACACACAATACGGTAATATTATGTTGAAGCACAGTACGTATCACTCCGCGAGGCGCCTGCCTACGATAGCCGTAATGCTCCGACAATCCATCAAGCGGTGCGGGTTCGTAGCTTAGCAAAGTCCCACTAAAACATTTGACAGATTTTCGAGTGCCGTGTACATAAAATCATTTCGAGGTCAGTAAACACAACCAGAATTCATACATAAGGCGCACGGGATTATAAGGGGCACTGTCGATTTTCAGAAAAATCAAAGGATTGATTTTAAGTGTGCTGTATTTTCCGAAAAACACGGTAATAACAACGGCCCGCTAGCATGCTCTACCAAAAATAGTGCTTTGTTGTGTATCTGACGGACGAAAGCCAAACCAGTTCCACACCACTGTAGTTGCAGCATTTTTACAAACCAATTCTGATTCATCCGTTTCATTCAACGATCCACTTTCGCCCTTCTCATTCTGCGTCGCCGCCATGCTTTTTCCACCATGTGTGTATGAAAACAAAGGCACTGCGCATGCCCATATTCTATCGCGATATTTCATTTTCTTATTGTTGCCCAACATTATACCGGTATTACCGTGAACGGTATGATATGGCCCAGCCCTACATTGAACATACTGTAGGAGCCGTGGTTAAAACTGGCTCCACTGCCCAGCAGCTTCTCTTCAAATAGATTTCCACCAGGATTGTGATGGGATATTATTTCAAAAATATAGGTGTGACCTGCGAGTTTTAGCAACCATCCAGCTGTCTTTTCTTCACCTATTTTTACACCAACAAACTTTAGGGTTTGCGGGTCTAAATGATAGCTATTGTATTGTAGCTTGGGTTACACGCTGTTTGAAAGTGTTGACTCCGTTTGTGTCCGTGTGCTTCAGGATGTTGTCGGAGCTCAGTGAGTGGTTCTGGCAGGAGCGGCGGTGGTTTCCGGAGGGCCTGGGCTGGGCTGACCTGGAGGATCGGGATGGACGAGTGTACGCCAAGGCCCGCGACTTGTGGGTGGCGCTGCCCATTGCCCTCATATTCCTCATTATCCGTCAGATCTTTGAAAGGTCGATCCATTTTTCACTCTGTCTTATTCTATCTCAGACATTTACCTTTAATGCGTTTATGCATTTCTTTATGTCTTTAATCTCTCCTGACTTTGTATTCAGTTAGTTTATGCTTTTTTCCCCTCAGTAGTTACTTAATCCTTCTTTTGTTGTGCCCAGATCTATGATGAATAAATTCCCATTGTTTCTTCAGCTGTTATTGTTTTCCACATAAGTGTGCAAACAGCGTTCCTGTTTCCAGGAGCTAATCAGCGTTCATCTGTGTTTCCCTGCTAATGCCAGGAGACTCTGTTCCTCATTGTTTTTCATGTCTACCTCCTATTCAGCCACAGAACTGTCAGAATATACAATAAAAGAAACAGTGTAATCAAGACAACACATTTAAAAAAAATATATATATAATAATAATAATAATAATAATGGATACTTTATTGATCCCCATGGGGAAATTACTTGTTTTTCTCTGCATTTGACCCATTCACTCTGTGAAGCAGTGGGCAGCCCACTAAGCAGGCGCCCGGGGAGCAGTGTGTAGGGACGTAGGGACGGTACCTTGCTCAGGGGTACCTCAGGGTAGCCGTTAAGTGGATTCGAACCGCCGACCTTCCGATCATGGGGCGACCACTTTACCTACTGAGCTATCCCTGCCCCATATATATATATATATATATATATATATATATATATATATATATATATATATATATATATATATATATATATATATATATATATATATATATATATATATATATATGTGTGTGTGTGTGTATATAATAGCTTGAATATCGGATTATATAATATTTAATAATCACACCTATGCTTCCTTTCTTTGTCACTGTTTTTTAATCCCAACATGTCACAATTGCAGGATGGTGGCCACGCCTCTGGCCTCGCTGCTCGGGGTTGAAGACACGGTGCGGCTCAAGGTCCCACACAACCCCACACTGGAGTCCTACTACTGTAACATTACCAAAAACCCCACACAGGTAGATACCTCTGGCCTTCTATTGCAACATCACAAAGGCTCTAATGCAGCTCTCGACTGAATCACTGGGAAAATAATCAAATCTGACCTCTTTGTGCTGTTCTCAGTCTTCAGTAGCAAGTCTTTGCAAGAAGACTGGCTACTCAGAAAGACAAGTGCAGCGATGGTTCAGGAGACGAAGGAACCAGGACAGACCGAGTCTGCTCAAAAAGTTTCGCGAGGCCAGGTATGCATCCGTGCTCTTCTAAACATATATGACTGCTGTAGAGTCCAGAGAGTGTTCCTCTGGCAATATGAGCACATTTCTGAGGGCAAACGTAGCCCTCTATTTCTGCACTCATTGCAATGTTGCCCCTGCTCTCCACACGCACACACTCACACATCCAACCATGCTTATTAGCACAGGGCCTTTGCAGCTGGGGCTCTGTCACCACTGTTGGTTATTTTTATTTGTAAGCCAACATTTACTGTAACAGAAGCCGAGTTAAACCAACAGCCTGATTACAAGGCTATTGAGGCCAGCTACTACCAGCTGACAGGATTCACAGATACGTACAGTACAATAGACAGCAGATAACATGATACCGATACTAGTACTGACAGCATGCAGATATACTGTCCACTGATATGGATGCAGAGAAATCCTATGGTTATATTATCCCATGTGTCCTGTTTGTAAGTCTTTCATGATCTGTTGGCTTGGGTGTTGTTTATGTTTGATGCAGATCTGTGAAAGCTTTTAACTCAAAAGATCAGTTTACCATTTTTACCCAGAAAACGGTGGACACGCTGTGTACAGTGGATGAAAAAGTCACTGTAATAAAGAGTGAGACAGAAATACAGTTTGTACCCACCACAGGGTCTCTGTAGCTTCTCTGGAGCCTCTGATTGCATCACTCATGAGATGGAGTTGTAGGGGAAGTATTACAGCTTTGTTTTTTCCTACAAAGCTCAAAAGACATGACATTTTTCAGTGCACGCTCACCCTGGAAACCCTTTTCAAACCCGGTTCTCTCACACCCTTTATTTCCGTCAGTTCTTGGTAAAGACATAAATGACATTAATGATGGCACTTCCTGCAGAGATGTTGCTGATAAATATGAAAATTACAAAACTGTAAGTGTAAAATCAGGAGGCTCCAATATTAGGGCTGTGCGATATGACCAAAATCTCATATCCCGATATAAGAATTCTATCGTCCAGATAACAATATAAATCACAAAAATGTAACATTTTCTGTAAATTCTGTGAATCTCGGGAAGCTCGTGTTGCATGAAGTGTTTCCAGCTGCGCGTCATGTAGCTGGAGTCGAGTGTTTTAACCGATGCATGAAACTATACATTTTTAGACATAAGTTGCCGCTGCCGTTTTCTTTATGAGTATTTATTACACGGCGTGCTGCTGGGAAAAGCCTGTTCTAACGTTTATTTTTTAGCACCTGGCGGCTCTTTTTTTAAATTCTCATCCGTAAATAATCTGCTCTTTCACGTGATTCAGTTTATTTTGAAAAGTCTCAACAGGATCTTGAGCTTTATTGTGAAAGGTTTATGTGGAACATAAACAAGCAGACACGCGATGCTGTTACCGTCGTTGTTGCTAACCACAACGCATAAAAACAGGCGCTTGTCCGTCAGTAGTGTGATTATATAAAATATAAGAGAAAGAGAGAACTTTAAGAAATTAATATAGCCACTACAGTGACCATCAAAACGATGAAAAAATATTGGCGTAAACAGTTTATTTTGCGACACCACGAAACAAACGACAGCGTAAAATGAAACGATAGACGTTTTTATATCGTCATGCGATATATATCGTTATATCGAACAGCCCTAACCGATATGTTTGCCAAGTATTCGGATGGGTTGAAGTTGAACCTGTTTGTTCCCTGAAGAAACTCATTTGTTTCATTACATTTGCATTACTTAGCCGTACGTCATGCGTTAGCAACATAAAGCTTAAGCTGTAGTCAAAGTCTCTTCCACTCAAATCTTTAATGAAGTCACAGGCATGATCTGTATTTTACTGTTTAAGTATTAGCTCAAAGAAACAATAGAACACCTGCCTGAAGCCGCTGGAAATGGAGTCTGCAGTGCTTTAAGCCTGACTGCTCATCAGCATTTTTGTTACTTGTTCAAAATCAGGCTTTGGCTGCTTGGCTGGAGTCACCATACACTCAGCTTTAACCTCACTCTTTCTTTGCCGCTTTAGCTTTGGTTTAGCTTATTGCACATGTTTTCAGGAGTTGATGTCACGTTAAGAGCAGTTGTTTCTGGGCGGGCTGTGCTTTACACTTTAGCGGCACATTTTTGTCCTTTGGTGCCAGAAAAATGAAAATAATAGTTTTCTGTATCCCACCTCCCTTCACATGAACTGAAGTGATCTGATTTAAGTGGAAGTGCAGAAAACAGCATGTTTTATGATTTTTTTTCTTTGTGTCTGCCTATCACACACATCATTAAAGAGCTTTTGTAACACAAATTCGATTAGTAACTGTGATGTGATGCTGAATTTGTGTGTGTCACAACAGCTTTAAGTGGGCTAAATGCTCAAAAATAGCTTAAAATAGCTTTTGAAGTGATTTTGTTTTCCTGGTACACATGATGGGAAAAATAACTACAAAAACCAAACAAATAAAGCAAATAATATTTATTGTCAGGTATGGGCCAAGCATTTACATTATTTCAGCCAATTTACAGTGATGTGTGTGCATATGTGATGTGTGGGTGTGTATGTGTGGGTGTGTGCAGGCGTGCATGTGACTGCATGCTTGTCGCTCTCTGGTCATGGTGTGTCTTTCACTATGCGGGCTACAGCGTAAAGGCATTTTTCTTGTGAATCGATGTATTGTGGATGTGCACACAACAGGCTTTCTGTATCTCTCCCTTATTCCCCCCACTGGGGTATCTCCCACACTCCCACTCCTTCTCTGTATCTGTGTCTCTGCTGCAGCGTTTTCTGTAGCGTCTTCTCATTACACCTGTATGAGCAGTGACAATGACTTATCACTGTCTCCAGTACAGGGTGTTGTCTAGTGGCTCTCATTGTCTGTTATCACATATTTGACTGTGTCTGTGTCTCTGTGTGTGCATTTGTGTGTTCCCGCGTGTGTGTGTTGTGTTTGACATTATCAGCAGATTTTCCAGGCAGTTCACGCAGCCTGGCATCTCTCTTTAACTTGTGTGTTTGTGACTGTAAGCGAGAATTTGTGTGTGTGTGAGTGAGATGCATTTATGTGTCTGCTGGTAGAAAATGTGCCTACTGTCTTTCCTCATTGACTGAGTAGAAAGTGTGTTTGTATGTGTGTGTGTTCTCTTGCAGTTGGAGATTTACCTTTTACCTTCTTGCTTTCATTGCTGGCCTGGCCGCCCTCATCGATGTGAGTACTGCCATGTTAACCTCGACCACTCCTCTTCCTCCTCTCATGCTTTTATGTATATTCATGACCTGTCCAGCCTTTTCCTTTGCCGTGATAACCTTACCTCTCGCGCTGTCAGAGGGGGAAGCATTGACTCATCCTTGTGCTGAGTCAGTTGTTATAAATACACCTGTCGTGTTTTGCTGTCTCATTCCCATCCTGCATGTCCTTCCAGAAACCTTGGCTGTATGACCTGAAGGAGATGTGGCAAGACTTTCCTGTGCTGGTACGTCTCTAGAATCACTAAGTACAATAAATGCACTGCGTATCTGTTCATTAAATTAAGCTCCAGAACAAAAAGGTCCTGGAAGGTAATAAAGTTTCTCCCTGCCTGTCCTGAAATGATGGAAGCAACATGTCTAGAGTGGCTTTTCTTCGTTTCGGTTTCACTTTAGATTTGATTAGTTATAGTGTTAGTTTTAGTGTCTTTAATGGGTGACATTTGTCAAGGTCAGATTTAAGGACTTTAAAGCAGGTGTTTTAACATAAACACTTCTCTCACAGTCTCACTGACGATCCCAGACTCTGTGAATATCTGTGCCAAAAGATCCTCAGGCTTTTTATTTTGGTTTAGTAAACTATACTCCCTCGGTTGGGATGCGTGACACATATAGATTCAGCTGATACTGGATTGGAGCCTCTTTTGTCTTTAGAATTGCCTTAATTTTTCTTAGCCTGAATTCACCAAGATGCTGGAGGCATTCCTCAGAGATTTTGGTCTATATTGACATAATATCTTCACACAGTTGCTGTGACAATCATGCAGCTTGGATGTGTTAACTGGCACTCTCTGAAGTTAAACCAGACATTAGTCATTTTTAAATTTACACCAAAATCAATTTCATCAGAGAACATTTAGAAGGTTAATCTGTAATATAGGAAAAAGTACAGCCCCACTTCCCAGTAGTGATTTGCACAAACTGTTATATTGACTTTAAAATTAACGATCTGTATCCTCCCCTTCAGACTCTCTTGCCGTCCCAATATTGGTACTATATGATTGAACTGGGTTTCTATGGATCTCTACTCTTCAGCGTCGCCTCTGATGTCAAACGCAAAGTAAGTGAATTTATCTCAAGAACACAAAGATTTTCTTTATTTAGGAGTACAAAGGATTTGAACAGGAAAAGGAGGAAAGACATCCTCCCAACCATTCATCCATCAATTTTTTGCTGCTTGTCCAGTCTGGATGACAGAGTCAGCAGCCTAAGCAGAGATATCCAGACCGTTTGCCCCCCAGCCACCTCCTCCAGTTCTTCCAGTGGAGCACAAAGACATTGCTAAGCGAGCCAAGGTTTGCCCTGGAGCCCCCTCCAGGTGGGACATGACCAGAATACCTCACATAGATGGTGCCCAGGAGGTATCCTATTCAGATGGAACCACCTCAACTGGCGCTTTTCAGTATGGGGGAGTAGCGACTGTTCTTTGAGCTCCTTACCCTACCTTTAAGGGAGAGCCCAGCCACCCTTCGGAGGGAGCTCATTCTCATTATTTTGGTCACTACCCAGAGGTCGTGACCATTGGTGACTGACTAGTAAATACACAGCTTCGTGTTCATGTTCAGCTCCTTCTGCTGTGTACAGCATTCGCACATCACTGCAATCTCCTGCACCACTCTTCCCTCACTTGTGTACAAGACCCTGATACACTTAAACTCCTCTATCTGAGGCAGTAACTCAGTCCTGTCCTGGAGTGGGTGCTCCACGCTTTTCCAATTGAGAACTTTGGGAACACATCAGACTTTGAAGTGCTAATTCTCATCCCATATGCTTCACACTCACGCTCAAACATTCCTCCAGAATCCTAAGGTTGACTGACAGACAGACTCTCCTCTGTCAGTTAGTCTGTTAGTTTAGTGGAGTGTGACTCCCCTGAAGTTGGAACACTCTCCAGTCCCCCTTCTTAAAGAGGGGGTAAGACAGTAAGACAGTCCCAAATCAATGTCCCCAACTTCCATACAGTGCAGAGACGTATCAGCGACAACATTTCCACAACAGTTAGAACCTTGAGAAACTCAGAGAGAATCTCATCCCGTGGTCCATGAGACTAAGTCATACTGAACCCAGCTAAGCCCTATGATCTAAGGGCTAAGGGTGAGCCCATCGACCAGTCCTGCCTCCGGGGCTCCAGTAACCCCAATGCAGGTGAGGTAATGTGGCTCCATAAGCATCTTGTGAATCACACTTGGCCTGAACTTTCACCTAGAACCAATTTGCCTTGGCAGACCCTACTGGGGACAAATTTTGACAACGTGGCATTTAGGATTATTAGGGCAGACAAACCCCTTTACCATGATAAGGTGGTGGTTCAAGGAGAGGGGGCATGCAAAATGAGTATGTCATTTGTGCAGACACAGCCACTATTGAATCTGTGTGGATATAGCATCATAATTCTGCACACAAGGCTGACAAAGAGTCTTTCGTCACTCTTCTCTGATCAGTTTCACATCTGGCATGGACTGTGAGTGGACATTAGGCTGCTGTGACACGTGTGTGTGTGTTTCAGTGTGCCTTTGTGTGACATGTGTGCGTGTGTATTGTGCGCCTTTGAGTGTGTTTGGCTTGGACTTTGCTCAGCCTGGTCAGCTGAGCACAGTGGGGTAAAAACTTTTGCCAAACTCTTTCACAGTGTGTTTCAGCAGCACAAAGTCTAACCCAGATAATGTTAAGCTGGATGTACTTGCATTCTCATGTACCTGGTTAAAAAATAGTGCACGGTTATATATATATGTGTTCTGTTTCATGTACACGGCATTAATTCAAAAGCATCTTTACCCCCCCCCACCACCACCACCATCTATCTCCCCCTCTCCAGGACTTCAAGGAGCAGATAGTTCACCATGTAGCAACAATCCTCCTCATCAGCTTCTCCTGGTGTGTTAACTACATCCGTTGTGGAACTCTCATCATGCTGGTGCACGACTCCTCCGATTACCTCCTCGAGGTAAAGCCTCACCTCATTTTATACACTGATGGAAAGCACGTGCCCAAAATCAACTAACCTGTAGCTCGACATATATTTACATCCTGTCATCCTGGAGATATTTTACTCCGTGAGGTGTGAGAACTGTGTTTGAATGTTGCACAGTTTGCACTGATGTCATTTATCCCTACCACCACTAAGCAGGATGTTTTGGCCTTTGAGTATTCTGATGTTTTTACACTGATCACATACTGCCCCCTGTGGAGGAAAGTGCAATTTAAGTATTATTTGTGGGATATAAACACTTTAGACTTTCATTAATTAGCATGGTTTTTATCAGGTAATAGAAATATTTGTAACCTGTTGCTTTTTTTTCTTTTTCTGTTTTTTTATTCGGGTCATTCCCTTAAGCATTAAATGTATTTTAGTTTGTCAAAGGACCATAAATAGCAGGAATGTGATACTGACTCTTTGCCAAAGACTGTATAAGTGGTGAACATAGATGCCATGAAGTCACCCACTGTTAGCAAAGTCCAGTTAAAAGTTAGGAAGATTTTATCTGAGTGTTTGCCAGACGCAACGAGCGAGGGGTGGAGCTTACTGTGAAAATGGGGGACAAAGCACACAAATCATTAGCCAATAATCTGACACATAATTTATAAAATGAACTTCATGCTTTATTCAGCATGGTTTGAAGTTACTGGCCGAGACCATAAAACCACCAGAAAAGTGTCACTGAGGTCACAGAGGAAGAAATCTGAAGACCAGAAGTCTTTTTGTAATCACAGGATCGCCCCCTGCTGGCCTTTAAAGAGAATGCGTGTTTAAAGCGCTTTCACTTTAGCCTCTGAATCTTTTACAGATGCATTGGCTAAGTTCCTCCTTTATACCACGAATACTCTTTGGTTTTATTACATGCGGGTCATTCATGCAGTCAAGCCCAAGAGGACCCATTTACAAACAGAAAAAGCTATGAATGAAGTTTAAATGCTTTTTTTCCCCCAGAAACTTTCCCCTTTTGATAATTTATTTTTATCTTTTCCACTAACAGTCTGCAAAGATGTTCAACTATGCTGGGTGGAGAAATGCCTGTAACTACATTTTCATTGTATTTGCTGCAGTCTTCATTGTCACCCGCCTTGTTATCTTCCCCTTCTGGTAAGCACACACACATACATATACACAGATTTGAGACAGTCATTTTGACTGCTGCAGTATACCACTGTTTGTCGTGCTTCACTCTCCTTAATCCTCGCCGTTTCTCTTGCAGGATTATTTACTGCACGTGGGTGTATCCAGTCACCATCTATAAGCCATTCTTCGGCTACTACTTTTTCAATGGGCTGCTGATGACTCTGCAGTGTCTACATATCTTCTGGGCCATTCTCATTATACGCATAGCAATCCGATTCCTCACCAACAATGTAAGCAAACCAAAAGAGATCAATTAGGTCAAACAGGAAAAACTAAATAATGCTGCAAAACATTTATTTCTGTGAGTCAAATTTGCACATACTCTCTTCTGAAAAGCTGCAAATCAAAAATGAATAAGGCGTTTGAAAGTCTGAGTTTGTTCTGACACTCTGCAGAGCTCCAGGAGAGCATGAGCAGGAGGTCTCCCCGATTAATGATGATGTTTATATATTTTCATGAGCTTTTCCTCGTGTTCTTCAGGAAAAAGTGGATGATGAAAGAAGCGACAAAGATGAAACAGACGAATCAGAAGAGGAGGGCGACGAGGAGGCAGGAGAGAAAAAGCATATGAAGAAAAATGGCCCGGTGCAGAATGGTCACACAGTCCACAACAACAATCACCGCAAGAGGCAGTGAAATTAAAGTCACGGGATGGAGAAACATGAGAAGGACTTATATCCCTCAGTAGAGGAGCAGGAGGGAGGGACCAGTGATTCCCTAAAACCCAGAACAGCGGGTATCTGAGGAAATTTGGCACTGTTACTTTTACACAACACACATTCATGTTTTTTTAGAGGGCACAGAGATCCAGCAGATGACATACACTACATTAAGTGGCACGGCTCTTCGCTTTGTCATCAGAGGAAAAAAATGTATCACTGCCTTTTGTTTGATGTTAGTCCCAAACGTTTTCAATGAGACGGGGAAGAAAAAATGGAGAAGAGCAAAGTTTGGAGAAGACAGATGAGGGGGCGGAGGAGGTGATGCTGCTTCTACTTTAGCTTTCATGTTCTGACTGTGTGCCTTAGAGCCAGCTGACGGCTACGAAAAAGCCATTTTAAAGCCTTCTGCTTTGAAATTGAGTTGCTTTATTCTTTGTTTGCTTTTTACTAACAGAACAAAACAACTGAAAGTGGGTTATGTGAAGGTGACACAATAGGGCATTTATTTCCCCTAGGTTTCTGTCTATGCAACTATCCGTTCAGCTATTGCAATGTCTTTGCACAAAAGTACAGAGTCTCTCATATAAAGTAATAACCTGCAGTAGGACTGTGCTCCTCTGCTCTCCGGTGTGGTTTGTGCCATTTGTAAAGTGTTCTGGTTTGAGTTTAGTAATCAGCAAGATTTTTTTTTAAAGGGGGGGCCTATCGTGCTGGTCCATATTTTCTGTCATAAACTTTTAATAATGGATGTTCACATTAAACATTAAACAAGTTTCAGATAATGAGGTCTGTGCATGTGCAGGCATTCCCTGTGAGCCAAAAGCTCAGACTTTGCGTTACTCTAAATGCTCTATTTCAGGTAGTTTTTTCTACCCCTGCATCTGTGTGATGTCACAAAGAGAGGCTATCCCTAATATGGTAATCTTGGGCACACAGCTCTACCCACTTAGTGTTAAAATCTTTTGTTTACAAGAGGCAGCCAATCAGAAGAAAGCTGGCTCATACCTGATTTATGGCACTGTGTTAAAAGTGTGACCTAGCCAAAAACCTCAGAAACTGCAACACATCTGTTTGGCAGTGATACGCAGTGTAAACTTAGCATGCTGTTAGCACAAGGATAAAGCATTAGTTGAACAGCATCTAATAGGCCTTAATTGTATCTAGCTTGTCCCTTATACTATTACAAATATCTAGTATTGTGCCAGATTTATTAGCTCGGTTTTACTCATGTTGACAGTGACAGTGCCCGAGTATGAACGCGAGCATCACCCGCTGCAGTGGAGATTCAGCGCAGTACTATAAACCATGCTTCAAAGGGACCTGGCAGGGAGCTAAAACCGCTTCTTTCAAGATAACCCATGATTATTCTGAACTGTGAATCATGCAAAGCTCCTCTAGCAGAGTCCCAAGAATAAAAATATGGTGCTGGAAAAGAGCATAATATGTCCCCTTTTAACTTCTGTTCATTCCTAATCCACTAAGGCTCACTTTGTACAATTCCTGCTTCCAGTAGAGTCATCTCCAGAGTTCAACAGTTCTTTGGTGTTTAGGCTATAAAAGAGCCAGAAATGAATATAAACTCCGATAGAAAACTTGAACTAACTGCTAAATAACTTTTTCCTCTCTTCTTCAGCTCAAGCAGTTTTGCATTGACGATGCCACCCACTGAAGAGCGATGACTCAATGCGAATGGGCGTTGCTCTGTTGAAATGCTGGAGTTTCATTAAGTACAGTGGAGCAGGACGGTTTCGCAATTTCAGATTTCCCGAGGTCACTGCCCAATAGTCTGGGTTCTGATTGTTAACCCGGCTGCAAATTTAAAGTGTTGATCTGAGTAAATTTTTTAAGTATCATTCTGGGTATTAAATGTGTTTACAGGTATGTTCTTTGAAACTTTTATTTTGTTTTAGTTTTTAGATGAAATCATGAAATGAGTGTTACAGAGTTTTGTTGCTCTAAAGCTTTGTATGTCAAGTGCCTTATCTGTAATGTATGGGAAGCTCTCCTTGTCTTCATGCCCTCTCCTTTTCTTTCCTGTTTCCACCTCACATCATAGATCCAACCTGCTACATGCTCTCACGTCTTCTCTTCTTTATAAAATGCCTTCCTTTCAAACTCACCCTCATTCCACTACCACGTTCTTTTTAACTAACCCCCAACCAACCAGCAGCCTCTCTTCCCCAGTGATACAGAAGAAACAGCTGTGTCCTAATTACAGTGTTATTATTATTTTTTTGTCTGTTTTTTTGTTTAATGATGCCTAAGTATTGTTATTAATGGTAAAATCAAAGATCATGAATCACAATGAAACCAAGTTGAATTTGTGGTTATTTTCGCATTCATCACGGCTAATCCTAAGTAAATCAGTCCTTTTATAATAAGAGTATATTATATATACAAGGGGGTCACACTCATTTTTAATTACATCGTGGACAATATAAATTCATTTTAAGTGGGCTGGACCAGTCAAACTTTCACCTAATAATCTATATTTACACACACAAGAAAAAGCTTTGAGCATAATAAAGCTACTACAGTTAGTCCCTGAGGTAAAAAAAAAAAAAAAAAAAAGTTAGTGCAATAGACTCACTTTTACACATTAAAAATAAGTGCTGCGTTTAGAAAATCGAAGAAATCCACCACTGCTCTGTGACCAATTTGCCCAAAGATGTAAACATTTAAAGAAAATGCACCATCAGCTAACTGAACTACCTGAACTTTGTCCTATAATTTAAAAGCTTGCATTTTCTGATTATTTGCAGAAATGTTCTGTTTTTGCAGTGCAAACACTGTACAAACTAAAATGATATAATAAAATGGGTGATAAAGTCGTGCACTAGGTGGCGCTGTCACCTCATAATGACATCCTCAAGGGTTTATGCAGTTTAATATTAAGAAATTGAGACATTTTTTACTGTGCATTGTTGAGCACTGTGACTTTGCTAATGAATAAAGTAGTTGTATCCACTGCATGTATAAAACTTTATGTGCAATGGATGGTTTTAATTGTGGGGTATTGGAGCTTATGTATAACTATAACTAATCAACTTTCATTTGATTAGCAATGTATCCATATTTTACATTATTGTGTCACACATAAAACAGTAGTACCAAAGGGACTGCTCAGGTTAAGAAAGGCTGAGAAAAAGAGGAAGACTATGGAGAAGATTCGTGGATGTAGTGATGGAGGAGATGAAGATGTCTGGTAAGACAGAGTATACCTGGAAAAAGGTGAGAGGGAGGCAGATCATCTTCTGTGGTGACCCCCCTTAAGGAAGCAAAAAGAAGGACAAGTTGAAGCACTAAACAAACAATCCAACATTTAGAAACAGGTAGCAGGGTATAAACACAAAATTTATTAAATCGCCGTTTAATTCTTTGATCTAAGCATTTCTGGACTATTTCACGTCCTTCGAGTTGTAAAATTTGCCACCTTGAGGAGCAGGAGAGATGATTCCTATTCACAGCCGTGCAGTTAAAATATTGTAGGCGTTAGTGTGAACCACAAGTTTCAGTCGAACTGGTTATGCATCAAAACCCCGTCACATTTGCATCATGCACCTCTGTCTGGAAAGCGGTGGAGCTGCAGTTCCCTCTGCTGCCAGCAGGGTTTGAGGTAGTGACGTCATTGGTGTCGTTTACACGGTAGCTTTAGCCCTGCTAGCGAGAAAAACGCCATCTTAAGTTGACGGGGGGTTTAAACGGAGTGAAAACAGGGAGACAGGCACTGAGGAGGTGAACCTGTTATTTTTTTATGATTAAAATTATCTGAGTCACCCGGACTAGTGTTAGTCATGGTTTGAGGGCCTGCATAAACGCAAAAGGAAAAAGGGCGAGAAAGTGAGGAAATCAGCAAGATACTAGCTACCCATTTAGCTACCTAGCGAACAGGCAAGGGGGAGGGCCGGGGTAGTTGAGGATTTTTTTTTTTTTCGGGTGAAGCTGAAGTTTTTGTTTATGTTATTCCACGCGGAGATGTCTTCTTCAAATGCAGGTAAGGTCAACTTTAAGCCACAGGGACGTTGTAGTCACACCCCACACTGCAGCTGTTAACCAGTTATGAGGGATTTCTTGAGCGGAGCTTTAAGCTAACACTTTCCCAATGATAGCGTGACAGCGTCGGCTAACTTAGCTCCGTAGCATGGCTAGACTTGTTATTGCACAAACATGCTAACTAGCGCACATTAACGGTTATTGTGGCTCTCCTTTCATATTTTGCACCACTAAAAGAGTTAGGCTGAAAAGCCAAATCTGAGTTGAGCAAACTGTCAAGTTGCAATAGGCTGACGCTGTTCAAATGTTTCGTTTTTAGACAATTCTGTGCACAAGATTGTATCTGTATGCTACGTGTAGCTTTGAGGTTAGCCCCGAATCGTAACGAACACGAACCAAGAGCAGATGAGGTTAATTTTCTATAATGTGGCCTTGAAATCAGACACATGTACGCTGATGTTATTTTGAGCTCCGATTACAGGCTCCTGGCGGTGGTTGAGTTTGTTTTTCAGTGCTTCAGGCATAATAGGAAATCACTTGTCATCTTGTTTATTGCGCCTCTGTGTTGCCCTGTGTTATTAATAGAGTTACAAGACCCAGATCTGGGTATGGGGGCCAGTGGGACCCAAACAAGTGGTGGGGCTGTTGTACCAAAAGGGAGCAACAAAAGACGAGCTGCGTAAGTGTGTGTGTGGGTGTGAGAGAGATACTGTTAATTTTTGTGCTGATGTATCCATATTGTGCTATGCACATTTGCTGACTGGCTGACTTTTGTTTCTGATCGTCGTGGTTGAAAATTCTGGTGGGAAAAAAATGTGTGAAACTGTGTCAGATTGTCTTGTTTCTCCTCTCTCACAGGCCAGACTTTGATGATGATGATGGAGACAAGATAAGCAGGTATGTTTGTGTGAGTTAAGCTGGGCATCGAGGGTTTAAACTGGCTGCATTATAGTAAAAATCAATCTGGTTCTCTTCTTTCTCTTCAGGTTTGATGATGACACAGGAGGCTCCAGCAATGATAAAGAGCGCTTTGCCAGGTAGGAGGATGAATTTAGAGGAATGGACATATAGCAAGGGAATATAGCAGAACATTAATATAGATGCAGGAGCAACCCCTATGCCTGTCTCCCCACTTCAGGTTTTTTTTTTTTTTTTTTGAGGGGAGAGGTCATCTTGCACTTCTTTCGTTTCGGTAGTGACTTTGGGCCTGTTTTTTTTTTAGTGGGTTGGTTTCATTTCCAGGTTTTTGGAAGACGATCAGAGTTTTGCAGATAAGGAAAAACTAGCCAGGTATGGCCTGTACCACTGTGGAAAGCTCCCTCTCCTGCTTGTATTCATATTGATATTGAATGCAGTGATCAAATACTTTCCTATCCTGCTGGGATACCAGCGCATTATTGTTTCAACAGCACAAAATTACCCGTATATTTTGCTGCTTTGCATCTGTTTTGGTGCCTTCAGAATGTTTTGCTTATTTTCCCAAAGAGGCTGATTTCCCCTTTCAACCCACCACTATTTTATGTGTCACTAACTGCTACACTGTGCAAGTTAAGGATTTTTTTCACTCCAATAACCCCTTCCTCTTCAGCAACTATCCTTTCTGTCTGTTTTGTCCCCCTCTCCCTTCTCAGGTTAACTGAAGGGTCTTTCTCTTTCGGCACTTGCTCTCTTTTATCACACAAACTGGCCTTGAAAGACCAAACTCTTTTGCTTTCTCACGTTCATTTTTTAAATTTCTTTTTAGATCATTGACTTCACATTATTGTTTGATACGTTCATTACACGTCTCACCTTCTTGCACTCCCACTTCTTCTTCCTGATTGGCATCTTTACATTGCGACATAAACTCTAAACTATACTCGTTGTCCACCCGCCCATCTGTTTCCCCCATCTCGATCCCTCCTCTCCACCTCTGTCTCATTCATTTCCTCACTCCAGGGAGAACCACAGTGAGATTGAAAGGCGGAGGCGTAATAAGATGACTGCTTACATCACAGAATTATCTGACATGGTACCCACCTGCAGTGCACTAGCGCGGAAACCAGACAAACTAACCATCCTGCGAATGGCAGTTTCTCATATGAAGTCACTTAGAGGAAGCGGCAATACCAATGCAGATGGGTCGTACAAACCTTCATTTCTCACCGACCAGGTATGAGAAACGGAAGGAAGTTCAGATTTGAAATGCCTGCTAAAATTTAAAAAACCCTTACTATTCAGGGAAGGCAATACCTGTGACTATGTGACAGTATTACTTATGTAAGAGTTGTTAATATAAAGGTTTCACAGTCACAGTTAACCTCACACTGTGTAACACTGAAATCAATAGAAGTAAAGGATACTGAAAGTAACACCTTTTTAAACATGCTTGTTTTCTCACGTTGTGGCTGTTGGTTAGCTTTTACTTTCAGTAACTTTCCTTATTAGGTAGTCGGTAAAGTTTAAATTAGTAATGTCAAAGGTTATGTTCATTTTTATTTTAACCATCGTTCATTTAGACACTTGTTTAATTTGTTAATTGTTCAAAAACCCAACTATTAATATGCCTTGTGTTCAAGTGAGCCGTGTACACTTGTATATTATGCAGAACTTGTGTGTGTTGTGTATGTATCTGTTACATTGTAAAGCTTAGTTGCATGCTGCATCAGCTTCCACACTGCTGTCAGTGGTAGAATCGGATTTGATTGGCTGTCGGTTGAAAAGTAAAACTTTTGTCACCTCTGCGCTGCAAGCAAACCAACAGACTCACAATACTGTTTTGCAGTGCATTATGTCATCTCATCAAAGGTGAATTAGAAATATGAAAGTTCACATCTGAAATGCATGCAAGTGATGAAACTAGGGATGTGCACAATTAGATGACTAGATGTTTAAATATTGCTGATATCATTATAGTTGAAGAAATGATTTCAAGAGTTGTGTGGTGTTTTATTTAAGTTTTCTGAATTTGGTGGGCTTACCAACCCGGAAAGTGGGACTAGAAATCTGACCCTGAACCACTGAAAAAGCATGGCATTAATACTGATATGCAAGGGGATAGGAAGACACAACAATCAGTGGGGTTTAAGATTTACATGTAAAGGTTAAACAGAGACAGAAACATCAAAGGTTTGGAATACAACAATGGGGTGACAAGATGAAAGACTAAGATATATATACGTGAAACAAATGGCTGATATTATCTGAGGGACAAACGCTCCAGGGGTTAGGCAGCTGTGTTCTGGTTGCAGGGCTCATATCCAGCAGCAGTAATTTTTCACCTGAATGTGACACAAGTCAAGATTTTTCAGTATTTTTCAAGCAACAAAAAGTAAAACAGAAGTGCAAGCCAATCATGGTTTGATAGTTTCTGATGGCTTTAAAATGCGTATATAGTGGTAGTATGAACATTGTTTAACCTCATCCACTAGATTTCTGCTCAACAGTTTCTCTTGCCTTATGTTTTCTTACTTTTAAACTTATTGGCTGTAAATGCGTAAATGAAACCATCAGATTTCTACTCTACCAAGCCAATAGCCAGGTAGCCAATGTTTCTATATACTCTTCCCATAGAAATGTTTACACTTCTAACACTTTTCTGCATTTTTACAAATACTTTAGATTGATACCTCCACAACTGATCTTTGACCTTCACTGCTCACTGTCTGTCTGTAGGAGCTTAAGCATCTTATTCTGGAGGCTGCTGATGGCTTCCTGTTTGTGGTGTCATGCGAGACGGGGCGCATTGTTTATGTCTCTGACTCCCTGACCCCGGTCCTCAACCAGTCACAGTCTGACTGGCTCGGATCCTCCCTGTATGATCAGCTCCACCCAGACGACAAAGACAAGCTTCAGGAGCAGCTCTCCACTGCAGAGAATAACAACACAGGTATAAACAAATTCTAGGAGCAGTTTCACAGTCATGAGGGAACATGTGTGTTTCATTTTGTGAGCACAGTTCAGTGTTGTCTTTGTCCTCAAAAGGGAGGATGTTGGACTTAAAGACAGGAACAGTGAAGAAGGAAAGTCAGCAGTCATCAGCGAGGATGAGTATGGGAGCTCGTCGATCATTCATCTGCAGAATGAGGTGATTAACAGTTAATAATATAGTTTATGATTGTATTGAAATGTGTAGCAGAATGCACAGTTTCATGTGGTGTGTTGGACTGTTTGTGTTTGCAGGTGTGGCACGTGTCCAGTGGAACCAATGTCAATGAACAGACTGCAGTTTCTTAGGAACAGAAACAGGTGACCAAAAACAAAAAGATCTTCTTTTACAATCTTATTGAACTTACTGTGCAGAGAACAAGCATACCTAACATATACCAGCTGTAAATTCATATTTTCATTGTCTTTACTTCTTCAACCTAAGAAATGGTTTGGGTGCAGCCAAGGAAGGGGAACCACAGTATGTAGTGGTGCACTGCACAGGATACATCAAGTCCTGGCCCCCTGCAGGTAAAACTAGTCCTTCTCAGTCTTTAGATACATGAGCATCTGTTATATTTGCTTACTTATATGCAGAAGACCTCTTTACAATGCTTAAAAGCACAGAGCTAGATTGAAAAAAAAAACTTTAATCCTTTATATTTTGTCTTTTGTCTTTCAGGAGTATCATTAACAGATGATGAAGCAGACAATACTCAGGGGAGTCGCTACTGTCTAGTTGCTATTGGGAGATTGCAGGTACAGTGGATGTCTTGTGGTCCCATGTCTTTTGCTGTGAGGTCAAGTAAACGGGCAAATGTTTCGTTGATATCAAAGTGCAGTAACCTTTGATCCTCAAATCATCAGAACATAAATAAAATTAACTGTGCGAGTGGTGGAAGATAGATTTATGAGGTGGAAAAAGCTGCATTTTATTTTTTTATTAGTGTGTTATCTGAAGGTGATTTTGCACTAGTTAGTTGAAGTCATTGTGAAACACTGATATAATTAAGAACTTCTGCGTTTTGTTCTGTTCTTGCTAGAACAAAAACTGATCTGAAACTGAAAATGTAAAAAATCTAATCTTACTCATGCTCATTGCAACTTTGACATTATCTAAGTTTTTGTGTCTGGGTTTTTATTGCCTTTTATTTTTGACTCTTCTGCAGGTTACTTGTTGTCCTGGTGACACAGATGTGAACAGTATCAGTGTTCCTGTGGAGTTCATCTCCCGACACAACATTCAGGGCATGTTCACTTTTGTAGATCATCGCTGCTTGCCCGCTATCGGATATCAACCCCAGGTGAACATAGCTGGCTAAAGTGCCAGGGTTGCATTGCATTTCCTCTGAAAGTCTTTATCAGAAGTTAGTTTTCATGTCCTGTAGAGTAACCACATTTTCTTTTGTTGCAGGATTTATTGGGGAAGAGTATCCTAGACTTCGCCCACCCTGAAGACCAGGGCTTACTAAGAGACAGCTTTCAACAGGTGAATTAAAAACTCTATTAATATATTTGTGGTTGCATTGATCCACCATTTTCCAATTCAAATATGAAACACACTTTGCCTTTGGGTGTCTGCTCATACAGAATACCAGCTCAATGGGGTATCACTGTTAGATTTATAAACTGTACTCCTGACTTTGAGAAGGAGATTGGGAATCATATTATGTTAGATGGGTGAAAAAGGGTGTTACACCAAGAACCTGGCTGTAATTGCTTTGTCACTAGCAGATTGTCGTGGTTGCCCCTAGTTTGCATGGAGGACAGTTTTGCCACCACAGTGTTTGCAAACATCTTGGTGTTTTCCATGCACACCACTATTAGTCTAGCTATTGCAGCCTGCTAGTGACCAAAATAATTGCAAGGAGGTTGTCCGTGCAATGATGTATACCTCTTTACAACCAATTTCACTCAAGCTGTAACAAGCAATCACTTGTCAACCAGTCAAGGAATACATATTTTTTTCCCTTCAGCTACCAGTGGCTGCTACGTGGTTGCCATCTTCAGTGCAGTGTCAGTCATTCATTTGCTGAATTCTGTTGTCACTGCTTGTTTTTTCCCTTTCCCTACTTTCACCTGCTCTCTCCCTCTCTCTCTCGCGCACACACACGCACACATGCACACATGCACACACACACTTCACGTTTGGCTTGCCATTAAAAGTGTCGTAATTTCAATGGATCTGATGACAGCTCCTTAGCGAGAAAGAAAAAGAGCTGCAGTCTGAGGCTTTCAGCTGTGTTTAGTCACGCTAATACAGTTTGTAGTTAAGTAAAAAAAACAAAACTTTTTTAACCACATAAAGAAAAGCTGCACCTGGACTTTCATCATGGAAGTGGACATGATGAATGTCTACATGAGGCTGAGGAATAGCTTAACAATAATTCTTTGTAATGCCAAATGGTTTGATAATGTTGTTTATTTTCAGATTTGTGGTGTGAATAAATGGCTACGGTTCTGTTGCATACTGGTTTAGATATTTGCTTGGCAAGCAAAAGGTTGCTGGTTTAATTCCAGCTGGAGACACAGATACCTTTGGGTTTACATCAGGAAAGCAATCCGGTGTAAAACTGTACAAATCAAAAGTCACTAATGAGGCTAATAAAAGTATCTTATAGTATAAATGAACTGCTATCAGCATGATCTTGAGCAACAGAAAACTTCATAGAACTTTTAGCCCTGTCCAAAACCACTTGGATGTTAACTTTAAATAGTTGGATCCTTGTTTTCTTTTGTTGTATATGAGAAACACAGGTTATTTAACCTGGATGATGTTTGAGAGAGATTTCTCTTGAAAGTTTATTTGCATTTTGGTAATTTATTTCCTTAACTACATAAATTTTAATTTACATGTCTGTGTGTGGATGACAGAGGCTCAAAATGGGGGAAAGCATTGCTGCAAGAGCAATGTAGCAAAAATGGAAGATAAGATCTCAGAACATTCAAAGTTAATGGTGCAAAGTCAGACTAAAACTGAAACTGACCATACAAGTATAAACTGTCCATTTTCCACTGAAGAGCACTTGTCTGATTGTATTTGCTGCAAGAGAAAATGTTCTTTCTGCAACACCAGATTCAGCAGTAGACACTGTTGTCCCATTACCTTTGTAACCCGATATCTTCCAGTCACTCAGTTTCTATGTGTGCATGCAATCCTCCGCTCATTGCTTATGAAAACACCACAGTATGAATGTTTGGCTTGTTGGATGTGTGTGTCCACAGGTGATTAAGCTGAAGGGTCAGGTTCTGTCAGTGATGTTTCGATTTCGCACCAAGTCGAGAGAATTTATCTGGATGCGAACCAGCTCCTTCACTTTCCAGAACCCGTTCTCGGAGGAGATCGAGTACATCATCTGCACCAATGTCAATGTCAAGTGAGTCAAGCAGACATGATTACACAATCAGATCCAGCAAAGAACGAAAGCATTGATGTTTTTCACCGTGTCTGTGAGACATTCCTCTGTGTGAATGCTTACAGTTCCTCTTACATCCACAACTACCACAGCCGCTTTTAATAAACCACAGACTCATCACTCTCTCCCAATACTTCTCCTCTGCACCCACCAATGATTGTGGGGCAGTAGAAACTCAGCTCAGGACCCCCTCACTCCCATCTCCTCCCCTGGGGCTTCGATGCCCCCTTCCCTGGGTCAGAGCAGCCCAAGTGGTCCTCCTGTAGTGCTCAGTCCGGGCCAGATGGCCACCAGGTGAGACCAGACCTGACCTCCCTATCCTCTCCCTGCTTGGGAGAACAGGGGCTGCTTCTTCATGGGAGACTTCTGCTGTTTCTAGCAAACTATAGTTCTTCTGTTTTTGTTTTTTTTGTGTTTTTCCCACTCTGGGTGATTCTTCCTTTCTTCATTTCTGTAGTAATGGAATAGAAGTGGTAAAATGGAGCATGTCTTATTTTATTATTCTGAGTATTAAATATACTTTAAAGAGGTGAGCTTTTGGCATAGGTGGTGTGGCATGTTAGCTGTATGTACTCTCACATTCTTCTCCTGACACCTTTTGTGTTCCCACGGTGGACGGTGGTTGACGGTGGTGGGCTGAGTGCTAGTTTGTCAGCAGGTGTTTGGGATTTCTAATGCAACAGTTAAGAGCATGGGTTTGTGGAAGTTATGGTATATTAGGCCAACTTCAAATAACAAACCCTCTCTTCTACTTTTTCAGACAGCTACAACAACAGCAGGCTGACCTGGAAGGACGAGATGGTCCATATGAACCAGGATCAATGACCCACCCACAGGTCAGGGAACACGACTGTACCACTTGACTGAAGCATACACATTTCCTCTTTCTTTTGAGTTTCTTTTTATAGAAACAGTGGCAGGATGTAGATTGTTTGCTTTCCAGGAAAGCACATCCGGATGTTGGTAGAATCATCACAACTTCCTTACAACTGCCTGCTATTCTTGCTTGAGTCAACTGCAGTGCTTTCTGCTGTAGCACTTAGTCATTTTCAGCAGAAATTTTTTTTTAATCATGACTCATGTGAATTGTGCAGATATGTTACAGAGAAAATATTGAGGGCAGTGGGAGAATATCAACTTCTCAAATGAAATGGTGTAGGTCTGAGCACAGTTTTGTGCTGCATTCTTTGTTGTTGTTGTTTTTTGAGAAGCTACAAGGATGTTTGTTTGCATTTATCTTGAGCTTTAACCTCCTAGTTGCAAAAAGACAGCAGTGAGCAGGACAGTGCCATAGATAGTCCAGCAAAACATAGCTGGACAAGTTGATTGGTGAAAACCGCATCAACAATTTCACCTGTGAAACTATATGTGGAACGTGACATTAAAGTAAAAGTCAAATTCCTTCATCTAACCAACGGTGTGATAAGAAAATGTTTTGCAGCTGCTTCCATCCACTGCCATCTGGTTTTCAAAACAAGAGCACAACTGACTCAATAATAAGCAAACGTCAAAGCTGTCTGTAGGCAGATCACCTGCTATATCTGTAAATTTGGAAGGTTTTCTTGTAAAGTTTGCCATTCTAGCTGTGATACCTGCAGCATGTAGGAGTGAGTTTGAAGAGAGGCACAGCATTTAGTCTGCTACATCTAATATATTTTTCCGATAAAGAAAATATTTATTTATCCCATATTTACGATTAGTCTTTTAAGTGTTTATATTTGCTTGTGCTGTTCTTGGACTTACGACAGCCATCATCAGCTAGCCACCTATATAAGCAGCACATCAGCATGTGGTGATGGGCGTGTAGTTTCTATATGTCTCAGTAAGTTTGTGCGTATTTTCAGTGTCTGACAAGTGGAAATAATTGATCACAGAAACCATTAAGAATTGCATTGATAGTAAACCTCGGGACATTCTTATTAGATGGGCTACATCATAAAACACCAGTGGCAGAAATCACCCAAAAAGCGCTGGATTTTCTGTATACGCCAAACAAAAGCTTTGCACTTTTTCTTTTTTTTTCTAAGCCATTTCTAAACCAGGGAGTGTTGTCTAATTGACATGTGAGATATGAGGAAGTTTGCTGCTCTTTACAGTGCAGTTTCCTTATTTTTTCATTAGCAATTCATACCTCTGTTTATACATTAGATCAGTTTTCATTCAAACTCACAACTAAAAGGAATTAATTTAGTTATCATGTAACCTCTTAATCTTTGGTTATGAAAACGGCAATAGGTAAAACATAACACAATTTATGAATCAGAAATAAGGTGAACTACAAGCAAGATAGCCAATGGTGGTAAAGTAAAGCAACTATTAGCAATAAACTGGATTCCAACTCTGGGTCCCTCATAACTTTTAGGTTTTTCAGTCAATTTAGTGCCAAAGCTGTGAAAGCTAAACTGACTGCAGGATAGAAAAATGGCGCAGCAGATGCACAATTGCAATTAGAAGTAAAGTATCCACAGGGAGCAGCGAGAACATGTCAATATTTGCTTATTCTTAGATCTGACCAAATGGTGGAAGCAGTGGCGTCAGTTAAACTGTAACTGCCATGGAAAGCTGCCAGTAGCGGTTACTAGGGCAACAGAGTATTCACAACCGACAGTGGTACACACAAATGTTTATTAGATGGTCCACGTTCACAAGCAGCTGTTTTTGTGTTGGCAGCAGCAGTTTTTACATCACCCTCAGTGTGCAGTTTTACAGACTTGTAGACTTGCAGCACGGGCCAGTCGTTCACCTCACTTACTGAACATGTGTAGATTAACAACATATGAACATATAAAAGAAAAACAGTTCAGTCATAACATTTTAGTTGGTTTTACTGATACCGTTTGTATTGTGTGGGACATTTTTGCTAGTTTTAATGTCCTTAATGTTTTTTGTTGTCCTCATGCTACTGTGAACAGAGGCTGGTCTGTTACAAACCAGACCTTTAACTTGCCCAGCACTGCAGGCATCAGTTATTTTCATTATTGATCACCAGAATGTTTACAGTTTATGTTTTGAGCCTGCTCTTCTTTAGTGTAACTCTAGACTCACGCCTTTTTTTCTTTTTTTTGGGTTGGCTTCAGATGCAGCCAGTCACTGCAGCAGGGCCGGACCACAGCAAGAGCATTGAGAAACCAGAACTCTACCCTTCGCTTTTCCAAGGGCAAGATCAGACCAAAGGCCTTCCTTCCTCCACCCCTACTCCATCCACCCAGATCTACGCCCCAAACAACAACTTTGCTGCTGGTCGTTCCAGCGATGCATACAGGTAGCAAGTGTTCTGTGTCCGTATGTGTACCTTAGTCATTGTGAGGGCTGCTCAGTGTTTGTGTGCTGTTGCTTGTGAATATATTTACTCTTAGACATTTAATTTCAGTTACTTAGAAGTGCATAGCTATTTCCCCCATAAACAAGCACTTTTGTAGCTTCGTTTAGTTGATATAGGACTAAATTAGGTTTTATTATCACCTTGGGATGATGTAAAGTTAATGCTGTGAACCTTACTGTAGTAAAAATTTAGAAATGTTTATTATCTACCAACTGGAGGCAAGGAGAAAAACTCCCAGTTACTAAGTTGTAAATCTTCCACTGTGTCTGGAAATCGGGTAATAAAAGCTTTAAGTTGATGCAGAAGATGCCTGGCAAAGATTATAGGTCCCTTCAAAATCTGCTCTTCAAAGCACAGACTGAAGTAGCTATACTCCCTGTTCTCCTGACTTTAAAATTTGCTATACTTTTTTGTTGTTGTTGTTGTTGTTGTTGTTGTTGTAAATGTTTGTCATGTCTTATTTAGTAGATTTCCAATCACATTGAATCAATCATAACATAAAAGATAACTTGTATATCATGTCCTAACAAAGTACTGTGTGTGGCCTTAGAAGCGGGTCAGCACGAATACAGCACCTGCAACAGCAAGACCGAACTGAACTACAATCAGAAAGTCAGATGATGGAATACCATTAAAAGCTTTTCTAACATTTTTAGTTTCATCCCATCATCAAATTAGCAAAATTACCTTTAGTGCAACTCCGTTATCACTCATTGTATTCCCGAGAGTTGGGAGTGTCATAAACAGTAAAAGGAATGCTTATGACCGGCAGTAGATGCAAGAAGATGTCACTAATGCGTCTTTTCCCTTTGCACCTACTCGACTCTTCTCTTCTCCGTTTTAGTCGTTTTCCAATACAGTTGAGTACCACATTACAATTGTGGTTGTTATAGCAAGGGAACCTGAAAGTCCTGTCATGTCATTCATATGAGACGCAACACAACAATGGACGGCATGGAGGCAATGGTATAAATGCTGCTCGGTCTGTGGCTTTTTGTCAGTCTCCGGGTAAAAGAAGAGAGCCAAAAAGCATGTGTGGCCATGTCCCTCGCTGCTGGTTGTTTTGTTTTTTGTTTTTTTAAATGCCCAGTTTTATTCTTGTTCCACTCTCATGCCCCATCCAATGGCATCATACCTGGTACCGGATACTACCCCCTAATGGAAAAAAAATCCTAAAAATCAATTGGAATTATATCGAGCCAAGCAGGTGCTAGTGGAAAAGAGCCTTAACAGCAACCTCTGTGGTTAGCACGCCTTCTTATAATGTTTGCCACTAACCTTTGCAGACTCTCAGCAAATACGTTTTCTTTCCCTTTTAGAAGCTTTTAAAAAAATTGTTTGCCAAATCCAACACTGGCAAAAAGTGGAAATGAAGCAGTGAAATGTTGACATGCAGTGATGTTGTCAGGAATTATTGTCCATCAAATGTATTTCCATCACAATATTGGCGAGACAATGCCACCAAAACACTTACACATCTGAAACCTGTCTCCACAGAGATTATGACAGAATGTTGGGCTCTGATCTGATTTTATCCCTATGCATGTTGTCACTTTTCTCCATAGACCAGTCAATATGAATCCACAGATACCGCAGCCCACCCACTCAGCCTCAGCAGGACAGATCTTGGCTCAGATTTCTCGTCAGAACGTAGCCCCACAGCAAGTTAACCAATCCAGTACGACAAGCCCCCTCCATGGAGGCCCAACAGGCGGGTGGCCTGGGGCTGGACCTGCAGCCAGACCGCAATTTAATAACCAGGTAAACTAGTATAACCAAATTGTGTGATTGTGTTTGATGGCATTTTTAGTCATTTTATATTCACAAAAAAAGACACTATAAGGAATATGTTTACATGCCTGCTTGGTTATTGATCACATCATACTACCTAAGGGCTAGTAAATTAAGAAATCTCTGTTACTTTTCTACCCAGCAGGTGGCTCCCCAGGCGGCAAAGACCATGTCGCCACAATTTACTCCCATGGGAGGGTTTGTAGGCGGCCCTACCAACACTTTTGGCCAGATGCCAACAGGTGCTGCTCCCATGCCTACAGGTGCTGCTCCCACCGCCACCAGCGGCACAAACTACTCGCAAATGAATGCTCGTGCAAGCCTCAACAACAACGGTTTTGGTAGGTTGTGTGTATATTGTGTGTGGGGTTTTTTCTTCTTCTTTTTTTCGTCTTCTTCTTTGTCTTTAGTTGTACTGGTCTGTAGTCTCAATCTCTTCTGCACTCCTGTCCCAGATGGCTCTCAGTCTGGGGCACAGTTCCCTCCTCGAGCAGCAGAGGCAGTGTGGCCCCAGTGGCAAGGCCAGCAGCATTCACAGAGTAATTCAGAGCAGGGCAACCAGCAAGACCTCTTTCCTGTGAGTGACACAAGCTCATTCAGTTTTAGATGTTGTTTTACTTTTCTATTCTATGTCACATTAAATAAATCTGTTTCTTTTATTTGACTCAGGATGTGTTGTCTATGTTGGACCAGCCTGCCAACTTCAGCAACGAGGACTTTGAGATTCCTATGTACACGCCATTTAACGAGTGACCTGGAAATACTTCTGTCGTCTTGCCTAAATCACGGTTTCTTATATTTAGCTCTTCTCCTCGTCTGTTCTTTCTGCTCTTCCCCTTCTTTGCATGGCTTCAACTGCACAGCTACAAGACAGTTAAGGATGGAGGGATAAAGTTGAATGCAGGGGAATGGGAGAAAAATCAAGAATTTGCTACTGACTAAAAGATTATTTTAACAATATACCGCCATTGTAAGAGAATTTTCTAGCTAGCACTGCCCAAAGCTCAACAACCCATGTTGTAGATATGTGATATACAGTATATATGTTCATATATATATATATATATATATAAAAAATATATATATAAATATAAAAACGCACAATCCCACAACCACACTTGAATAGACTGCACAAAACACCCTCCTAACTCTGGTAAATGGAAATGAAAACGGAAGTAAGCACACACTTGCACACAAAGGCCTTTTATTCTAATATATTCATGTTTTTCTCAGGCATTTTTTAAGAGTGTGTTTTGCTGTTTTAGCCTTTGGCATGTAGACTAATCACTCCAGTCACTGATTTAAACTCTTGGGAAATTGCAGGGATATACAGCTTTGGTGATTTTATTAATTTTTTTTCCCTTTTTTTTTTCTCCTTTCTTTCTCAATTCTCAGCTGTTGCACGCTAACCACACTCTGTTTCCTATCCACAGCATGTCTCTGCATGACTGAACTGTCCATAGCACAGATTTTTATCAAGTAGTTTTCCATGTACAAAGGTGGCCTCCCCTGTGAATTCATTTGTTTTCCCCCTTTTTGTGAAACATGCAAGCATTTTTTTTTTGTGATGTACTTCAACACACCTTAAAATGACTTATATACATTTTCTTTTCCTATAAGGTGTCCATTTGAAATGTAAACAATCTATTTTTTGTTGCATACATAGACATAAATACAATATACATGTGTTAATGTTTGTAAAATGGATGCATACAGTATCATAATCAACTCAAGCTTATTGGGTTTCTGCCTTGCTTAATTTGCTTTCTGCTACCCTGATTACCCTTTAATTACAGGCTTTTGTACGTATTTTATAAGAGAAATATTAAATAAAAAAATCACACAGCAATAATTAACAAGCAGGAATTGTGTAATTTTCAAGCCATTCTTTATCATTGTTATAAATGTTTCCTCTAAATGTTTTGAAATGGAGACGTGTGACTTTTTTTTTTTTTTATTGAATGAAAGTATTATATTGTTTGAACTCTTGATCTATCCATTAACCGTTCTCTGACTGGTATTTTACTAATGGTTTAATCAGGGTATTCAGGATTAAAATGGAATCAACAGAGACAAAACTGGTATGATATTCAGTGAGAATGTCCATGTATGTGTATTTTTTTAACAGTGTTTTGTCCTGTCCTGTTGTTTGTTAGACTTGGACTGAGTCTGTTTTTTGGCGATTTTGCATTCTAGCAGAATGTCTCACAATGAACGGCTGTGCTTCTAAGATGATTTAAGTTTTAAGATGTGGAGTTTAAAGTTGACCCCTGATGTTATCTTCTCTTTTCTGTGTGTAGCATACACACATTCATGATAACAGATTATGTCAATGTATGTAAACTCATGTAGATAACGCCCAGGCCAGAGGATGCTATGCTGTTGGTGACTGTGTTGTCTTCGTTATTGATGAAAATCTCATTGGTTACTCTGTATCCAGTTTTGTTTCTTTCTTTTTCTTCCCTCACTCATAGAAACACACATATATAAATATACTGTAGAGGTATATGAAATTTTAAATGAGAGAGATATGTTTTGGTTTTTGTATTAAATTGTTACAATGTCCAAAATGAAAGTGTTTTATTGTACTGGGTTTGGATTTTATTATGTTTTTCACTTTACTAAAGTGACTTATCCTTATTCATAGTTCAGTATAATCTTTATTTTATATAAGTTCACTGCATGAGATAAGCTCTCTCTTGCTTAATTTTTTGTTAATTAGCAGTATTTTCTTATTATAAAAAGATATACTGTAGTAAATTTTGCATCTGTGTACTGCCACAGTCAATGTTAAATGTATTATTCAGGATTGTGCAGACTCAAGTTTGCATTTGCAGGCATTTTAATTGCACGAGCAAACCATAATTTTAACTTGGTGGATTGTAGTATTTAGTATTTTAATGTGATGAAATTCATTTGCAGTCTTTGAAGATGCTAACTAGCCTTCAGGTGCTGCTTTTTTGTGGGTCTCTCTGCCTTTAGCTTTGAGTTCAGTAACTAAAAGCTACTGTGTTAGGTTGAGATCAGGTGACTGACTTGGCCTTTGAAGAATATCTAATTTCTTTGTTTTGAGAATCTCTTGGGTTCCTTTTGCAGTTTTCTTTGAGTCATTTTACCTGTGCAATGCTGTCTGTTCAGTTTTGCAGCATTTGGATGAGTCCGAGCAGCACTTCAGAATTCATCTTTCCACTTCCATCAGCAGTCACATCATCAATAAACACGTATGTGGCCCGATTCTGTCTATCCACAATGCCAGATAGGACACACCTTGATTTCCCATTTTTTGACCAGGATGTCTTTATAAATATTTATCACTGCTTTCTTTAATCTGTGCAATTAATTAATTTTATCAGATGTGCTCAAAACTCCAGGAAAAGCCTTTAGTTGATGTAAAATGTTTCTACAAGAGTACTACTAAAATATTTTTCCCATATTGGCTTCTCTTTATTGGCTCCCTGTTAAACCCATGACATTTAAAATATTTCTCCTCGCATACAAGGTTTTGAATAATCAGCCCCATCTTATCCTAATGACCTCATAGTACCGTATCACTCCTTTAGAGCACTTCACTCTAAGACTGCAGGCCTACTACAAGTAGAATATTTTCCTAGAATATTTAAAAGTAGAATGGGAGTCAGAGCCTTCAGCTTTCAGGACCCTCTTCTGTGGAACCAGCTCCCAGTTTGGATTTGGGAGACAGCGTCTACTTTTAAGATCAGGCTTAAAACGTTACTTTTTGATAAAGCATATAGTTGGGACTAGATCAGGTAGTACTTCTTCTTCGCTCACCTCATTCTTCAACCACTGTGTTTATACATCAGTCTGCATTTAGTTATCATTAATCTCATGCTGTCATCCACAGCATGTCTTTATGTTGTCTTCCTTCCCTCACCTGAAACTGGTCAAGGCAGATGGCCGCCCCTCCCTGAGCCTGGTTCTGCTGGATGTTTCTTCCTGTTAAAAGGGAGTTTTTCCTTCCCACTTTCACCAAGTGCATGCTCATCTGATGGTGGGGATCGTCTCTGTTTTCTCTGTATTACTGTAGGGTCTTTAACTTACAATATAACATGCCTTGAGGTAACTGTTATTGTGATTTGGTGCTATATAAATAAAACTGAACTGAATTAAAGTGCTTAGAGTGGTCAGTAACACTACAAAAGCACTAAGTTAGTGTTATCACTGTATTACACTAACTTCCTTGAGTGTGTTCTTGATTAGATCATATAAAGTGTTTTTTCTTATCTACGGAAATCATTCTGTCGTCGTGTACTTCAGTTGCCTGCTGTGTCTTTCGGGCCTTTTGGTGTTGCTGAGCTGGTCAGTACATTCCTTCTTTTTAACCAGATGATGCTGATTTGGCCACTCCTAAAGTTTTTGCTGTCTCTCAGGTAGGTTTATTTGGGGTTTTCAGCCTCTTGTTATCCTTCATTTGCACCCACATCTAGTAGTGTCTGTAGCTCAGAAGGTCATTTATTAGTCGGCCTGAGGTTGGTTGGTGGTTCAATCCAGGTGTGCATGCCAAAGTATTCCTGAGCAAGATACTGAAACCCAACTTGCGGTACAATGGGTGCATTGGAGTGTGCTTGTTAGCTAGAAATCACCTACTTAGGTAGGGGAAAAAGTGCTTTTATGAATAGGTGAATGAGGCATGTTGTATAAAACACTTGCTCAAGTGCTTGAGTAGAAAGGTGCCATATAAGAACCATTTTCCATTTCTTTAAACCTCATATTGAGGGTTATTGTAAAAAGCAACCAAATGCAAGATCATCACTTTGATCTTTCTATCTGCTTCATTTGTCATGGAAACAGGCCTCACCTGATCATGAAACTGTGTATCAGTCAGTTATCCAATTACTTTTGAGCCTCTGAAAATGGGGGATTGTGTATAAAAAGGACTGTAATTCCAAAATATTTAATGTAATGCTATTTCATTTGTTGATGTCTGCAAGTACATCACTTGATTTAAAATGTACCGTGATGCTGCACAGAGGCAAAAGTACTATGTGACTGTCCAAATAATCCCGGGGGTTACTGTATTTCCACAGTTTATGGCATTGGTCTATTCACACAGCAGTCCCTGTTGTAGTTACATCCATCCTTGCTTGAGCTTCCTTTAAACAATTTTGTGTTCGTATTTGCAGGAAAAACAAAAACCACGTTTGCCCGGATTGTATCCCGTTTCTTTCGCCTTTCTGTTTATGAGTGAAGACTGAGATATCTGCAGGTATCTCCTGGGATCAGTTTCCACCTTCGTCCTTCCCTCCTCTCTTTCACAGGCTGGGGGTGAAAACGGATGGTAGCAATGCTACAACTCTTCTAAGAGAGGTTTACTGTGTCACCTCTTCAGTCTTTGGGTTGCACTTGAGTGACAGCATGTGCTGTAAATCTTGTTTTTCCAGTATCGTTTCAACAAATTCACCTCCTCATCAGACTTTTTAGTTGGATTCGCTGCTATTTACGTAGAGTCACTTTACTCGTTGTGTGTTTGTGTGTCTGTTAGTGGCATCAGAATACAAGCAATCTGCATTTTTTTTGGTCAGGATCAAATTCCAAACCCTCTCAAGTGGATTGCCACTAAGGCATCATATCCTCTTTCTCCTCCTCAACCCTTTTTTCCCTCCCTTTTCTTGACCATCTTGACCATCTTGTGCTCTCATCTTTCTGCCTCTTTCAGGCCATAAAGTGGCCCAAACGTCATGCTGCTGTGCAGGGGCACGTGGCACAGCAGATTGGAGGATTTCAATCTGCTCACTTCACTTGAGCAAGATTAAAAGAAAACAAAACAAAACTGTGTACAGCCACAATTTCTTCCTTGTTGTCATCTATCTACACCTTGCGCTGAGAACTGAGATCCTACGCGGGTGTAATCTCCTGTAAAGGCCTCATGTCCTAAAGAGATGCCTGGGTGTCCTAATCTCAGGAACGGCCTGATTGTTACCAAACTCCTTATTAACTATGCATAGAGGACACGGTAGCCAAATGGAGCTCCGTGTGTCCATCAGTAAATCTTATCTTCGGGACGAGGACGTTAGGTGTCAGCGCAGAGAGGAAAATCAGCCAAGACAGAAGAAGAGTTGGATGATACGTGACGAACTGAAGGAGGCACTTTTATCGAAGCCAACAGATGAGAAGAGAACTGTGAAGCAGATAAACTTTGGATTTATTTGGATATTTCAACATGGACCCTCCAGCCCTCCCTGTGGCCAGGCTGGATGTGGATGTAGATCTCGGGTTTGCCCTCTTCTTCTTCTTCCTCCTCTGCTTTTTCTTGTTGGTGACCATCATCCGCTGTGCTCAGATGGTGCTGGACCCTTACAGCGCAATCTCTGAAACGACATACCAGGAGGAAACGGAGGAGTGATGGAGACCAGAGACCGGTTCAAGCTGTACAGATGGGATAACAGAAATAAAATCCTACATGCCACAGAATATTTTCAGGCATTTTTTGTGAATGAGTGAGGGGGCTGAGCGGTTTGAGACCCTCTTTGAACTTTTATAAAGCTTCTACCCTACGGCAGCAGGATAGACTTATGCCAACAGCATCTGCACCTTCTAATCATGTAAGCGTCCATCTAAAATGTAGAACATGTTTCATAATGTGATTTGTTGAAACATGCATTAGTGCCCCACATGTTTCTGTAAATATCTCATAGCTTTTTAATGCTAGGACAAATTATGAGGGGGAAAAACAGTTCAATAAGTCTCGGGTGATTCTTAAGAATGAAGTGGAATCTGTTCATTGTACCAGAAAGTACACTGTGAAAAGCTGCTTAATTGCAACAAAAGCAAATCCCCTCCCTTCCACGATAATAGAGCGCAGATGTTCTCAATGCAAAACAGATGTTCAGTTCATTCCCCAAATTCTGCCACACGATGTTTTTGAGCTGTTTGCGCAAACTCTCGTGCAAACGACTTATTATTGAAGAAATTGTGGAAGTAAGTTAGCTTGTAGCAGGTGTCAGTAAGTCGATGATGGTGTCTATGTGGAAGAAAAACTGAAAAGCTTCTCTTTGTCCACAGTGGTTTTTATAATAAACATGATGTGAATATTCAGCTCACATAGCCTTCCGGATGTATTTCACAAACTGACTTCACAATCTGTTAAAGCCAACCTTTAAAATTCTAGGTTTTTAATATTTTTCACAAGTTTATTGTTTTTGTTTCCTTTCGTTTAGTTTGTGTTACAGTGATGCTTTGCCGCTTCCAGCCACTCTTTCAAATACAGGAATTCACACCCAGTGATCCTGTCAGGAGAGACTAACTCATTCTAACAGTCCAAAGTTAATTATATAATTGCTTTGCACTCACCAGACACCTTATTAGGTACACCTTGCTACTACTGGGTTGGGTTGGACCCTCTTTTGTCTTCAGATCTACCTTAATTTTTCATGGCATAGATTCAACAAGGTGCTGGAAACATTACTCTAAATTTTTATCCATATTAATGTGATAGCATCGCACAGTTGCTGCTGATCCAGATTTGTTTACTGCAAATCAATGAGGCGAGTCTCCCATTTCATCACATCTCTATTGGACTGAGATCTGGTGACTATTTGAGTCATTTGAGTGCAGTGAACTCACTGTCAACTTTGTGATATGGTGTGTTATCCTGCTGAAAACAGCCATTGGAAAATTGGGTATACTGCAGTCACAAAGGAATCGGCAAGACCCAGGTAGGCTGTGGTATACAAACTATGCTCCGTTAATACTAAGGGGCACAAAGTGTGCCAAGAAAATATCCCCCACCCCATTACACCACCAGCAGCAGCCTACACTGTTGATAGAACACATGCTTTCATGTTGTGACCTTTCTTCTCCATTTGATGCTCAGTTTGAACTTCTGCATCTTGACCATATTATTGTGTGATATCTGGGTTATTTAGCAGTCTAACCAGCATACCTAATAAAGTGACCTGACGTAATTAAAACATTTCAAAGTTCCTGCATGGAAACACTCCATGAGATCGTTGTCTAAAGCAATTTCTGTGCACATTCACACAGTTAGCTGAATCACACATGCAGTGTTTGTAAAGCTTGACTGCACTTATACTAAAACGATGATGCAATTTTATTCATTAAATAAAAACGTTACAATGGCTTGATTTTTTGTTTGTTTGTTTTAGGACTTTTGGAGCAGATTTTTTTTTTTATCATGATGAAAAGAAGGCCTCTGGGAGTTTTGTGGTCCTCCCCAGGAAATTTCAACTCAGTGACCCTTCATTTTCGTAGTTTCTGGTCAATTTCGTGCCCTATTCAGTATATATTCATGATGGAAATGTCTGTATTTATGTAAAGAGAAACACAAAAACCAGGCAACGATTGAAAATATAACTGTTGTCCTAAATAAATCCGTTCTTTGTTTCATATTTTTATGGGATCTTGGAGGAGGGATATCTCTCTGCGTCCCGTGTGCCGGACTGCACTTTTCTTAAACCTGGGTAACCCGTTTGGGCGGGTTTGACCCGAACGTATCAAGCGAGCTAACACCGCCTACCTCGGTTTCCCTGACAAACAAAGCATGCACTCCCCATTGTAGCTAGCCGGTAGCATTGGCTAGTTAGCCAAATATTTGCGAGCCAAGAGGATGGAAACCGTTGAAGGGTGAGTCCTGTTTCTGAGAGAAATTTTACACGTAGGCGCAGGCGTTTCTTTGACTGCAGCTTCACGGCACGCAAGTTTGTTGGTTTTTCCAGTCGCAGGCTTCACTTATTCAGCAGATGAGACATTTTCTATGCTAGGCTAACGAGCTAGCCTGCGCTCCCGTGTGTCCTGCTCTTGTGTGGCTTCTCTCAGCTCCTCTGCAACTGAATAAAACGCAAATGCAGTTTTGACGGTCAGCAGCAAGGCTAGGGTAAAACTGGAAATAATTGAAATCATTTAAGTGGATTTTTAATTCAGTGCATCTCCCTGCATGCTATCCAGTAGCAGCTTAGTGTATTCACTTATGCAGCTGCTGTATAATCATTTAAACTGGCGATTAAACATTTAACTTTAAAATAATTACATGTGCTATTACTACAAACTGCTTCTTTCTTTGCTGCTTTTATCCGAACAGTAGGTTCTAATTTGAAGTAGCATATAAACAAAGCCAGCCGTGACATGTTATAGTCGCATTTTCAACTCATGTGAGCATGCCCAGCATCAACTGCACCGTCAAATCAGTTTTAAAATTTGCTTCTCGCTGATGTTTTTAATTGTTCTGTCTTCGCCACAGAGGAACATGTAGGCTTCTGTATGCTAAGGTGAAGCGAATGCTGCAAACATGCACTGCACAAGCATGCACACCAGCTCATATCTGCAGAAAACAGCATTTATGTTACCTGGAGTTATGAGCTTTGGCTGTGATTTCAGCTCCATTAGCTTATAGCTTACATGTGTATCCTTATCAGACACTTCCTCACAATCCAACAAACTTTCCTGGTCAGTCTGAATTGGAGCCAACACTTTACAGTAGGCAAAGTTTCTCTCAGAAGGATCTCAGGTTTCCAGGTGTCTCTTTAACTTCCTCGGTACCGTGTTGACTGTTGGAGTAGTTCCTCTTGACAGTTTGTGTGTATGTGGTTTTCTCCACACAAGAGGATGATCAGTTTCACCTCCTCACAGTGTTATTCTCTTCTGTATCAAGTTTAAGGTGTCAGTCAGGGCCTTTGGTGTGTAGTAACACAGTGAATTTAAATTTCATTCATGACTTTCTGTGCAGTTACAGTATTACTGTTTGGTTGACACAAATTTCCCAGGCACAGCTGGACTCGCCTCAAAGAGCACCTGAGTGCTGATAGAGACGGAGGATCAGAGATGCACTGGTGGTTACTGTTTGTGTGTGTGTTGATGTGATAAATGTGGTACTTTATAGGCGTGATCATGAAAAACAGCACATTACAAACTCAGTAATGTAATAGTTACATATGGAAACTCAATTTTTGTTGCACAAGTAAATGATTAACTACACATAAGCGAATTTCCTCAGTATTTGTTATGTGTCATGTGTCTGAAAGAAAAAAAGCAACATATCAGCTGAAATATCAGAATATTCTAGTTTTTATCACCAAATATCAATGTCAGTCTTGAAAAATCCTACGCTGTGTGCGAGAGAACGTTAACGGGCAAATGTAAAGGAATCTTTGGAAGAAGGAGTAATAAATACACACCGACATGTTTCTGTGCTCCTTTCTCAGAATGGAGGTGGACGGCTGGGACTCCAGTCTGGAGGAAGAGTTGGGTGTTTCTTTGGACGAGCTGAAGAAATGGATTGAAGAAGCTGTGGAGAAGAGCGAGATTGTGCAGAAGAAAAAGACTCAGTTGTCAGAACTGAAGGAATGGGTTGAGCAGAAAGAGGAGGAGGAGGCTCGGACAGAGAAGCTTCTCCGTGATGCCAACCAGTGAGCGGGAATTAAGATATTTCTTTTATTTTCATCAAACGCTGTGTCTTTATTGGTCTACAAACGAACTCTTCTACACTTTCCGCTCACTTCTTTCCTCCCTCCTCTTCCTCAGGTCTGTACTGGAGTGTGAGAAACTGGTGAAGGCAACTTACCGAAAGAACGGCCTCGTCTACCGAGAGAGCAGCTCGGAGGACGAGGGAGGCGGAGCCATGTTGTCCTCTGAAGTCATCGAGATAGACGATGACGACGACGATGACGTTATTGCTGTTGGCTGTTGTAAGTCGGGCTGTTTAGTTATGAATATGCATGTATGTAATGGAGTGATTATGCCTAATAATTATTTGTTTTTCTTCCATCCTTCATTTTCAGTGGTTCCGCCGAAGAAGCCTCTAACTCCAGTCAAAGATCCAGTGGTGAGAGCATTGCTGTATTGATCTGTTATATCTGTCTGTTTGAGGAGAGTTGATCGGTTGAATTATTTTCATTTTGCTGATTGATAGCTCTTAGCTGGTTCAGTTTTTCCTGACATCTAACAAATGGATTGGTGGACGTGACCAATAAAGCCTCTGAGAAAAGCAAAACACTGTCTCTCTTGCTGGATTTAATCCAGATTAACCGAAACAATTTCCTTCATAGCTTGTCACTAATTTTTTATTTTTTAACTAGAAAAAGAGCTTCTAGGACAGCCTGTCTGATCTGTTATTAGGCAAGAGGTAGAGTACACCTCGGACAGGACCAGAGATTTTCCTGCACGTGAACAACTTTGGGAAAAGAAAATCACCTGGACAGTGGTTAAAAAAAAATATAGTTCCACATATTAAGTGGAGTTTTAGCCAGACTTAAAATACATTTTTGTTTATCAAACTGACAAGAAAAAAACTTTTCCTTCAATAGACATTACCAGTCGTGCTCACACGCACCATCCCCCAAAGCCCCATTTTAAGCTAAAGTGTCTTTTTTATTTCTAATGCCAGGTAAAGGAAACTTCCACAGTGCTGCAGAAAACCTCCCAGCAGGTGCAGAAATTGGTCCAAATGGTCAGCAAGCCACCACTCAGTGCGGCATTGCTCCGTTCCCCAGTACCGCCCTCAACTCAGTCAGGTAAACACACTGAAGTGCTGCTGCGTTCTTCAGGCTTTTGTTGAAATACTGATTCTAATGTGTTTTGCTCTTCTGCCCTTTAGGTAGCCACAGCTCACCACCTGCCGTGTTTATATCTCAAGCATCTCAGTCTGCAGGCCAACCAAACCCCAAAATGCCAGAAGATGAGCTCAGAATCTGGATGAGCATTCTGGGAAAGAAGCGCACCAAGACGTGGCACAAAGGCACCCTCGTTGCTATCAACCCAGTTGGTGTGTTATCATTTTCCTTTTCTGCCAGGTTCTTACTCCATGGGCTGTGTCTGCTTTGTCTTTAATGCTCCACACCCTCTGTCTGTCTTCAGGAAATGGTACATTCAAGTATAAAGTCAAGTTTGATAAAGGCAAGAGTCTGCTGTCTGGAAATCATGTGGCTTTTGACTATAACCCCACCCTGGAGAGTCTGTACGTTGGTGCTCGTGTAGTCGCCAAGTATAAGGATGGAAACCTGGTGTGGCTCTATGCTGGAATAGTAGCAGAGATGCCCAACAACAAGAACCGCATGAGGTGGGTTAGATGGTCAAAAATCTGAAGAGCTGTGGGGTGCTGATTGCCTGGGTTTCTTTATAAAGGCCTTTGCACATGTTTCAGGTTTCTGATCTTCTTTGATGATGGGTATGCTTCATATGTGACGCTGCCTGAGCTCTACCCAGTTTGCCGACCATGTAAGAGCCCTTCTCTCAAATTTTTTTGTTTATCTAAAAGAGAAAATAAGTAGCACTTACTGGAATATTTGATTTTTAAGAGTTTTTGTTCTGGTTTTTACAGTAAGGCATACTTGGGAGGACATAGAGGATGCATCATGTCGAGATTTTATCGAGGAATACATAACTGCATATCCCAGCAGGCCAATGGTTCTCCTAAAGGTTGGCCAGATAATCAAGACAGAGTGGGAGGGAACGTGGTGGAAGAGCAAAGTGGAGGAGGTGGATGGCAGCTTGGTGAAGATCCTCTTCTTGGTATGTTTGCACTATAAATAGCACTGATTTAGTCAATGATCAATCAATCTTTATTCCTGACTCGTAGTCAATGGAAACAATAAGTCACACAGCACAGAAACTAGATAAAAAAACAAATGCATCCAAATTCTCTCACATCTCACTTGCAATGACCCATCTCTGCATTAAAAAATCTATATACTTTACTACCCTACTTAATTTACCTAAGAGGATGTTTGCTTGTGCATAGTGCAAAGTTGCCTGTAAATCATACTTGCCAGAGCAATATAGGCTGGCACAGGCCTAATTCTATGATAGCGGAGAGTTTTCTCCAAAGAGCCATTTATGAGCAATATTTGGCCAAAACAAATCTGCATGGACTTGCAAAATGTAATGATGTATAAGATAAGATCAGATTAATAAAAGGGATAAATGGTTAAATCCCCCATTTAATTACTCTGCAGTGAAATATTTGAGTTTGAATTCTTCTAATTAAAACTTTGCTACTAGATAAAATGCATCAGCCTAAAACGCACACTACTTTCAATTTAATTTTGACTAAAGTTCAGCTTAGTCCGTGAGGCAGTCGGCTTCTTTTTTCTTCAGCTGCATACGGCATTCAACCTTTCAACATGTAAACGATGATAAAAATGACATTTGCTAATAATTACAAATTAATTATTGCCATTATTGTGAATAGAGGTGTATCATGGCACGCCTCCTTATGGATTTACAAATGAAAACTACACCGTTTGAGTCCTTGATTAAAAAGTCACCAGACACCTTAGCAGCTGGGAGGCTAAACTGTCTGTGTTGCCCGCTGTTGACAGGATGATAAGAGGAGTGAGTGGATCTACAGAGGCTCCACCAGGCTGGAGCCGATGTTCAATCTGAAGATGACCACAGCCAACACCCAGGAGAAGAAGCTAGCTGGCCAGCAGAGGACAAGACCTAACATGGGTAAAAACCCAAGCGTTCACCACTCACTTGCGATTTTCTGTTTGTGCTTCTTTCTAATTCGACTTGTTCCATTTTTCTGTCTGCAGGGGCGTTGAGGAGCAAAGGCCCAGTAGTTCAGTACACCAGTGACGGGCATGTTGGAGCGTCTCCGGTCAAAGCGCCGCAGCCCTCGACCAGCCAGAGTTCACCAACAGCACAGCTTCAGCAGCGCCCACAGCCGCTGCAACCTCAACAAAGCCCTCAGCCCGCGCTTCCTCCACAGCCTCTGCCACAGTGAGTGATGCTTATAAACATGTCGGCTTTATTCGGCTCAAAAAAAGTAAAAGTTGAGGGAAATTTAGAGTTGGAGCTTCATGCCAGTTTGAATTAAAACAAGAATCTTGTAAAGTAAGTAAAACGTATAATAAGAAGCCGAGAAACTCTTAATTCATGTGAGATAACAATTCCATTTTATTAGATTTATAATATTTTACAAAGCGTTTTATTTGCTGATTGCAATGTTGCAGATTTTAATGAGGTTTTTATTTCACCAACATGATGTGACATGTTTCTAAATGAAAAGAAATGTGTGGGTGGGATTGTTACATGGTGTGACTCGCTTCCTCAGTCAGCATGGGATTAGATTTATGTATTTGTACTTGAGCTCAAAAGAGAACACAAATCTTTTTAGATTAACAGGATTATCAGCAGGTGGGCGAGGTGGTACTGTCACATCATGTCAACAAGGTTTGTGGTTTGAGCCTCCTGATTGGTCGGTGTCTTTCTGTGTGGGTTTCCTCCCAGAGATAGGGTGGAAAGAAAAACTAGAAAACAGATATAATGAACCCAAGAGAGTCCAAGATACCACCATTTAAATGACTACCATAATATAAGGATAGTAGTTATTGTTATTATTATTATTATTTTACATTATTTGAATCATTTCCTACAAAAAATAATGACCCTAATTTTATTCTCCATGGGCCAAATTTACTAAAGGGGGTAAAATGGCAAACACAATCCCCAAATTGTGCTTGTAGGTGTGGTTAGTTTTACAGATAATTTATAAAAGTTGTGCTTTTTTTGTAATTAAATTTCTCGTAAATCTGCCCTCACATCTCCATACCAAACATCATAGAGCAATCGCTGTCTGGTCAGCTATGTTCGAATACGTGTTGGGACATCATGAGTCTGGAGTTTTAAAGTGAAAGATAAAGGTTTAAAAGTTTGCAGCAAATAAATTGACCTAAAGAACAGCTGAAGGACTGATGAGCATATGCAAACTCCCAAGAATTGCTTCTCCTCCTAAAATATTGATCAGATTTTATTAAAACTTGTTAGTAAAACACATTGAATGCCTAATGAATTTTCACCTATCCAGGTCACTTTAATCGTTTTACAGCCAGTAACCTGTGAACTGTGATGGCTTAACCTAGATGGGCTAGCTGCTTATTAAGGGATGATGTTTAAAGGTTCAGATGAGTTACACAGCTCTGCCCGTGTAACTCATCTGAACCTTTAAACATCATCCCTTAAGAAGCAGCTAATATTAAGAATCAAAGTATAGAAATGCAGAGGGGTTGGATTGTTTTTTCCTTTAACTGACTATTTGTGCATTTTTCCCCCTGTTCACTGACTTGAAGGAATAAACATCAGATGGCCCGAAAGAGTACTTCTCCATTTGTTCCTGGGGTGGGCGGCACACATGCCTCTAAAGTCACGCAGTCTCTTACATCCACTAACAGCAACCTCTCAGGGTGAGTTCACCTTGTGTTCATTAAACTAGCCATGTTTTTCAGCACAGAAAGCATTAACTTCACTCTCTGTCTTTTCCCTGTTTGCCTGTCAATCCACAGTGGAAGAGCGCTGAATGCCCCAAACCCTGTGGCGCCCACGTTTACACAAACGTATCAGAGACAAATGACCCCGCTGACTACAGTCCCTGCTGCTATTCCCCACGCAGTGGCCCAGGTCCCACACCAGCCGGCGTATCGCGCCCCGACCGACCGCATCTTCTATCTGGCGCACACATGTCAGCCTGCCTGTCTGAAGCGCGTCCGGCCCGCAACAACAAGCATGCACAGAGGGAAGAACCCGCTCCTCACACCTTTGCTGTATGACTTCAGACGCATGACGGGACGGCGCAAAGTCAACCGCAAGGTGATAAGGAACATCAACATGATTGACGACTTTCAAATGTATTTCTTTTTTTTTTGTATTTATAGGTAACCCTTACCTTTTGCATGTCCACTCCTCAGATGTCTTTCCACGTCATCTACAAGGCTCCGTGTGGACTTTGCTTGCGTAACATGGCCGAGATCCAGCAGTACCTCTTCCAGACGAACTGTGACTTTATATTCTTAGAGATGTTTTGCCTGGACCCCTACGTGCTCGTCGATCGTCCCTTCCAGCCACAAAGGCCCTTTTATTACATTCCAGACATCACGGCAGGAAAGGAGGATATTCCACTTTCCTGTGTCAATGAGATTGATAACAGCTCTGCTCCTGAAGTAACTTACAGTAAGAACAACACTGAAATCATAATAAAGGGACAGAGACTGTTTTTCTGTTGAGGGTGGGATTTTGGGTTTAAGGACAAATCTTTGTTTTAAATGGCAACTAACAGAGCATTTTCAGTGGTCTTGGAAAGTAGTAGGTGTACATATGAGATGATGACATATGAGCCAAGACACAACACCAACAAAGTCATTTTTTAACTTGGTTATAACATCAATTTTCATTCATTATGACACCCTACATTCTCATTACAGTATACTGTTAACAGGGTTACTGAAAATCTAAGTCGAGTAAAGCACAAGTTTTCACAGAATGCATAGTGTCGTATGAAAACTTAAGTATGCACTTACTGCTCCCATAGGGTAAGAGCGAAAAGGCTATCACTGTTCTGATGCAGATGATCCCAAGTACAGGAACAAATCTGCAACAGAATGGCTGAAAAAGAAAAACAACAAGCAGTGATGCTGTGTCGCAGTGAAATACAGGCAAACCTCAAAGAACTGAAGCAATACTGGAAACATGAGTGGGCCAAAATTCTTCCACATAGATGTCAGGGACTGATGACGTCATAGAAAAACAAGAAGCAACAAGTTATTGCTGATAAAGGTGGTTCTAGTCGCTATTGATTCATCTGTTGTGTTAAGTTTTTCACAAAAAAGTGAACCACGATGTGAAATACACTACAGGTTAACAAAAAATGAATAAATTATGCATAATATGTGGATAAAAACCCTTTAGGAAAACTTTATGATTTCTTGTGATATTATATGATGTGATGTTCACTTTTTCGACTGTGATTTTCTTTTGAAGTCAATAACTCAGCAGCTCATACTAAGACTTAATGTGAAGAGTACTGTTAATGTGAAAATTCATTTTTAAAAATGACTCCGACACCACATTAATGCAAAGTTACTTTGTAATGACAGGCTAATAGATCATGTTGTCCTCTCTTTAAGGTAAAGAGCGTATTCCTGAAGATGGCGTGTTTATCAACACCAGTGCAGACTTCCTTGTCGGCTGCGATTGCACCGACGGCTGTCAGGACAAGTTAGTGAAGCAGCTTTTTCTTTCTTTCTCTTTTTCATATTTTTCCCACTTCTAGAGCTCTGAGGATGTGTCTTTGAGTTTTAATACCTGTTATCACATAATTACAGATCCAAATGCTCCTGCCACCAGCTGACCCTTCAGGCTACAGGTTGTACACCGGGGGGACAGATCAACCCAAACGCAGGATATTCGTACAAACGATTGGAGGAGTGCCTGCCCACAGGGTGAGACACTGAACAACAATACTGAACCCTCATTCCCCTTAGTACCTCACGAGACCATAATTACTGTTGAGTTTATTGGGCCGTCTTTCTTCAGAGGCACTTATCTCTTCTTTCTTCTTGTTACCCGTTCTCTCTCTCAGGATCTATGAGTGTAATAAAAGATGCAAATGTAACGCTCAGATGTGCACCAACCGGCTGGTGCAGCACGGCCTGCAGGTCCGTCTCCAACTCTTCAAGACCCAGAACAAAGGCTGGGGAATCAGATGTCTGGATGATGTAGCTAAAGGCTCATTTGTGTGCATTTATGCTGGTGAGGCAGCGTACTTTAAATTCAGGTGATGACTTTATTGCAAGAGGACTTAATTATTTGCCTTTTTTCCTGCCGCTTCACCAGGTAAAATCCTGACAGATGACTTTGCTGACAAAGAAGGTCTTGAGATGGGTGATGAGTATTTTGCTAACCTGGACCACATAGAGAGTGTGGAGAACTTTAAGGAGGGCTATGAGAGCGAGGCTCACTGTTCAGACAGCGAGGGAAGCGGCGTGGACGTATCCAGGATAAAAATCCAGCCCTCTGCTTTAGTGTCAGCTAACCCTGTGGGGCGACCAGCTAAGAAGAGTAAGTCTAAATCCAAACACGAGAGATCAAAGCGGTGTTGAGCTTCTTATTCTCCATATAATTTCTCACATTTCTTTTTTTCTTACAGCCCAAAGCTCGAGCTCGTCAGGCGACAGCAATGAGGATGAGGACAAAGAGTCTAAGAGTGAAGATGAAAGCGACAGTTCAGATGACACGTTTGTGAAGGACAGCTACTACAGCTCCAGCTCGGTGTGGAGGAGTTACACCACACGTGGGCAGGTCAAAGGCAACAAGGAAGGTGAGCCAGCTGCATCTTTGTAGTGTAACGGGTTTCACACAAAGGACAGTTCACATTAGATAGATGAGGAGTTTGTGTATGTGTGCTTCGTTATGAAGATTTGTCAGTGACTTAATGCTTTTTATGTTTTGGGTCTTTTTTTTTTTTTCTTAGAGATGGAGTAATCAACAGTGTTTTCTTATGTTATTCTTATAATGCATACACTATACTGGCAAAAGTATTCACTCTTCTGCCGCACACATGAGCTTGAGGGACGTCCAATACCTAATCTATAGGATTTAATATTTTAATGTTGGAAGTGAGGCCTTTTCGGCCTCACTTCCTGCAGTGTTTCCTCATTAATTCTGTCAGAAAGATTTCTGTGTTGTATTCCCATGGATATGACGTAAGGCTTTAATGCGGCTGCTCGGGCCATGGAAACCCGTCCATAAAGCTCTCTACGAACTGTTCTTGAGCGAACCTGAAGGCCACATGAAGTTTGGAGGTCTGTAGTGACTGACTATGGAGAAAGTTGCGGACCTCTGCGGACTAAGAATTTCAGCATTCGCTGACCCCGCTCTGTGTTGCTGTCATTCCCAATCACTTCCGCTTTGCTATAAATCCACTAACAAGCGACTGTGGATATTTAGTTGTGAGAAAATTTCATGAGCGGACTTGTAAAGGTATCATCTTATCACAGTACCACGCTGGAATTCAGTGAGCTCAGGAGAGCGACCCACAAATATTCCGAGAAGCAGTCTGCATGCCTAGGTGTTTGATTTTACACATCTGTGGTCATGAAAGTGATTGGTGCACCTTACTTCAAAGATTTGGATGACTGTTTGAATACTTTTGGCATTATAGTGTATGTGAGTGTAGTTTTGGTTAAGTGGGAAGTGTCCCACACAGTGGGAGTTAGGGACGACCTTTGTACGGATTGTATGAAACACATTTAAGCTTTTCGGCCTCACTTCCTGCAGTGTTTCCTCATTAATTCTGTCAGAAAGATTTCTGTGTTGTATTTTTACACTTGTCTCTCTCCTCCTCTGCCTCAGGGAGTCAAGATAGTAAAGATGGAATGAGCATCTCAGCCAGAGGAACAGATGATGACAAGCCACCATCTATGCCAGAGGAGACGGGAAAAAGCAAAGTGGCTTCCTGGCTAACGAGCCAGGGGCTTAAAAAGGTTATTAAAGACAACGTAATGTTGGAAATATACAGAATACACAGAAATAAAGCTGTAGTCCTACTTTCATCTTAGTACAGGAAAAGGCTGAATGGTAAAAGGTGGCTCTTTTTCTTCATGAACATGTTGCGTGATTATTAATAACCCTTCCTTTTCTATTTTCTTCGTAGGAACCTGGAGATAACAAGAGGTTTGTTTGGATTTCACACTAACATGCTTACACTGGTGTTTAGACCGTGTTTGCTTCCACACGTTTGTGCTTGAGCTCATTTTGCTGGAAAGCATTTCTGTTGAGATGACTTTCATTTTTTATCTCTTGCAGTCCAGTGAAGCCTGAAGTGGTGAAGAAGCAGGATGTGATGACTTTGTCTGACAGTGACGATGTTCAGACCATCAGCTCAGGATCCGATGACAACAAGGACAAAGAGAAAGCAACGCCAGGTAAAGAGTCGGTTGTCGGTTTCATTGTTTTAACTGGTCTTAACGCATTATCAGATGTAGCACTCTGATCTGTACAATGACAGTAAAGATTTATCTTAGCTTGAATTGCTTTTGTTTGTCATCACACTTATCGTAACTTTCCACTGGTTTTCTCTTTTCTTACATCTGGATCAGGTGTGACTAAAAAGCAGGTGGCTGTGAAATCTACTCGTGGCATCGCCCTGAAAAACAGCCACGGGATGATGGTAAAAACAGGCGTGCCTGGAGGTGGAGGGCCGGGAGGAGGTAAAGGAGGACAGCAGGGGCAGACGGGAGGAGGCGGAGACAACACTCCCACTAAAAACACCCGCCAGTTCTTTGATGGGGAAGAGTCCTGTTACATCATTGATGCCAAGTTGGAAGGAAACCTCGGACGTTATCTCAACGTATGAATCTGCTGCTGTGTGATCGTTTTATGTTACTTGAGCGCCGCTCTGATTACTTTCCTCTGACGTCGTCACCTCTGCTCTCTGTTTGTGTTACAGCACAGCTGCAGTCCGAACCTTTTCGTCCAGAATGTGTTTGTAGACACGCATGACTTGAGGTTTCCCTGGGTTGCCTTCTTTGCCAGCAAGTGAGTTTTGAAACAGAGGAAAAGATTATCCAAGATTTTCTGTACTTGAACATGCCTGCAAAACAGTAGAATTCTTGTCTTTATCCTTACAAATAAACTGACAGGAAGGTGTGTTTAAAGTTGAGTAAAGTTCAACATATGTGCCGTTTTATTTTAGGGGATTTCTCTCTTACAGGGCGAGAGGCCATCATCCATAACTATCTTGATGAGTTTTTTTTATTAATTATATTATTTAATCATGTCTAACACTGAGACTGCACTACTCTGAATGTTTGCTTTCTGTTAAACAGGCTGGAGTTTTGAGTGGAAAAACAGATGCTGTGTTGTTTTCTGTGTGAATGCAACCTTAGGGTGGCGCTGCTGTGTCATTGTTAGGCCTGCCATCGGATCATACAGGAATAGTTTTACAGTTGCGGAAAGGTGTTCCTATCAGCAATGGACTGGATTTATGCCACCTGCCTAAACAGCACTTGTGGCTCAGTGTGTGCAGGGAAAGAGAGAGGCATTAGACTGGGAACTCTGTAACAAGCAGTCGACCACTCTCACTATTAGTTTCAAGGCTAGAACGTACAATGAAGACTCATCTGGCCACTTCACCTTGCTCCCCTTTGCCCTTTGTAAGGTAAAAGGGCAGGTTGCTCTGCCCTTTTGCCCTTCAAAACAGCTTTAATTCTTCATGACAACGAGATGCTGGAGACATTCCTCAGAGATTCTGGTCCATATTGACATGATAGCATCACACAGTTTCTCTAATAGATCAATATCTGATGACTCAGAAGATCAGCAGTTTCTGAAACACTCAAACCAACACAGCTGGCAACAAGAACCGTGCCATGCTCAGTCTGAACATCAGCATGTTGTCTCAACTGTATCTACAAGCCTAAATGAATTGAGTTGCTGCCATGTGATTGGCTGATTAGACATTTGCGTTAATGAATATGTACCTAACAACATCTTAACGTTTTGTTCTTGCACTGACATCACCGTTTGTGTCGTCGTGCAGGAGGATCCGGGCCGGCACAGAGCTGACCTGGGACTATAACTACGAGGTGGGCAGCGTGGAGGGTAAGGTCCTGCTCTGCTGCTGCGGCTCCACCGAGTGCCGAGGAAGACTGCTGTGATCCACAGGGACCTCCATTACCTGTAGTTAAACTAAGGAACCCTCTCAACAATGTACCCTGAGTTTTTATTTGTTCTTTTTTTGGAGGGGTTTGAGTTGTGTGTTTTGTTTTGTTTTTTAATTCAAATTTTACATTTTATTACTACTGCCTTGATTTTATTGTTCCTCTACATCTCAATAAAATGTCCTCTCTGTGAAACTAACCAAAGGTCCTGAATTGAAACAAACCCTTCACAATAAAATAACTGTATTATGACCTTTTGTTCGTTTTTAATAATGTATTGATATTTTATTTAATCGAGCTTTAACATTTGTGTGCCTATTTCTCTTTAAATGTTACTTCAAGCGCTCAGAGTGACCAGCAAATCATACAAGTGTTGTCATTTCTCACAGCAGCACTGACCAACCACCTGTCTCAGAAGAATAAACAAACAACATTCATATCTCACAGTGGAGAGAATCAGCTCTGATGTAGATCGGAAGCTGTGATCTATCGGATTTTATCCGCTAATTAACTGATTTATCAAAAAATTTGCTGAAATGTTTTACTATCCCACAGTTTTAAAGCGTCACACAGGATGCTTTTCTACCATCTGGTGAGTAAAAACCTGGTTAAAATCGACACATAGATGTACTCCACAGTGCTTGCAGTAGGCTAATTAGGCCGTTTCATGTCAGCTAACATTATTGATAAGATGTTTTAAAAATCATTACGTTTAATAGGAAAATGGGTATTTTAGACTAGTTTCTAATCATAAATATACTTAAATCTGGGGGGAAAATGTTGCTAATGTGCACAAACCCCTGAAGTAAACATTCAGACTCGCTGATGGTTACGTTTTATGTTCCAGTCTTCCTTTACCCAGAGAAAACAGGGTGTTTAAGTACATTTTAAGTGGTTAAACATATTAATATTTTAGTCTATAAAAGCCTAACAGAAGCATGTTTCTGTCGACCCGTTAAAGTAATTAAATGTATGTACTTCCTCACAAGGAAAATAACCGGTGCACTGTGTGTTAGTTTTGGGGGGAGTTTATCAATTTTACATACATTTTACCAACATTTTTATGCATGTAAAACTCACATTCTGCCTCTGAGTCCATATGTATATTTAAATGTGTTAAAAAAAAAAAAAAAAGATCGCACGGTGCAGGTGCAGCTGACGTTAAGCAAACATAAACATCAAGTTTAAAGTATTTGAAGCCTTGTTTATGAAAGACGCTAGCTTTGAAGATTGAGAGATCAAAGGCTACATACATCGTAAAATGAGGGCATTCCCATCTTTGTATTTATTCAAGGTATTTTCAGACATTTTTAAAACCGTGAAAAAAATATATGATAATCAAAGTCATTTCGATCAGTTTTTAGCTGAAAAGCAAATGAAACTGCATCTATTAAAGGGTAAAAAACTGGTAAATTGTTAATGTGTCAATCATTTTTCATACACAAATGTGTACTTTTTTAAAAAAAAAAGTACATTTGTCCTAAGTACACTTAAGAATTCACTGACCTGTGCGGCTGTAAAATGAAAATAAAAACAACAATGGAGTGATTTGCAAATTTTAAAACCCCCATATTTTACTCTCTGTAGAACATAGAAAACACATGAGATGTTTCGACTGAGACATTTTTAATCATGTGAAATATTAGCTCAGTTTGAATTTTTGTTAGCAACATATCTGGAAGATGCTGGACTGGAGGGGGAGACAGGTGGAGGAACATTTTGCAACTCACTTAATTGGCAGCGGAGCAGAGTAACGTAACTGAGCATTAAAACAGCATCTTAAATAGACAGATTCATCAATCTGGAAAAAAATGCATCTGCAAAATTGTGGAACAATTTCAGAGTAACATTTTGATGCATGACCATTAATCAACAGCCATGAGTATCATTCACAGAGAGTTGGAGAATGGCTGCAATCACAGAATTATAAGATGTTCGTAAGGTTTGAAGAAGTCCCTTGGATGAGTGATGAAACATTTCTCCCACTGAAAACATTACGTCCAGATGAATAGAATCAACTTTCTGGGATTTCAGAGTAATGTTTTTCAATGAAAATTGCAAAGTCTTTGAATAATTCATCATCTACAGTATATAAAATTTAAAAGATTCAGAGAATCTGGAGAAATCTCTGTGCACAAGGCGGGAACGGGCTGGAAATTAAAACTGGATGCTTGTGATCTTCTGGCCATCAGGCGGTGCTACATGAAAAACATGTGAGTCTGCCAAAAACAAATCACTGCAGGGCTCAGAAACATTTAAGTTCAACACAGTTCAGTGTGCCAGCCACAAATTATTAAAAAACATATATGGAGCATCCTCTGGACTGAAGAGGAGAGGGACCATTCATATCAGTGCTCAGTTGAAAAGTCTGCATGTCTGATGGGAATGCTGCCATATGGCGTATGTTGCTACCTATGGAGCAACATACGCTCCCATCCAGATGAGGCTTTTTTTTCTGGGAAATCCTTGTATATTTCAGCAAGACAATGATAATGATGAGCCAGATACTGCATCTATTCCAGCAGGATGACTTCATAGTAGAAGAGTTCAGGTGCTGGACTGGCCTCCCTGCAGACCAGACCTTTCACTGACTGAAAATATTTTGAATATTTTCAAACAAGAAATGTGACAAAAGCGAAAATGCCCAAATGCAACAATGACTATCAAAGGGTGTCAAAACTATGAGAATCTATTGGTATTTTTAGCTGATACTTGCTAAGTTTTACTCTAAAAATGGAGCACAACAGCGAGTGGACGGGGAGGTGAATCGCGTGTTAATGGTACCATAAACTTTTCCCAACCACAGACTGTCTTTGGTTCTTTTCTGTCACAGTTTAAAAGATTATACATTATTTATTCGTTCTTTAGCTTTTAATCTTGATTTCCATCTTCAGTAAAATAAAACATGAGTCATCATTAATCCCCTGTGCCCATTTCAGGCTGGCAGCTACGAAAGGCATCAAGGTTCCCCGCCGGGATTTCCTGAAAATCAACGTTAGAAGCACCTGGTAAGAAGTAATTTGAGTCACTTTCTCACATTTTTAGCTTGCTTGCATATTAAAATGAAGTTAATGCTCATCCAGCGACGACATCATAAACTACGTGCTGGAGCGGGTCGCACCACCTTGTCCAGGTCTGCCCCGACCCCGATTCTCCCTCTACCTGTCCTCCCAACTTCAGTATGGTGTCGTTGTGGTCTACCACCGGCAGTGTGCTATTCTTCTGGGTAAGGAGGCATTTACACACTGAAGGAAGGAGAGACATAATTGATCCTGATGTTGATTCATTTGTTGTCCTTTCAGAGGAACTTCAGTCCATTGTGGGACAGCTGGTCAAACAGAGAACCTCACAGAAAATTGATATGGATGACCACAGCAGGTGAGAAATTATGCTCAGCATATTTACCTTCATGTTCAATCTCAAAGTAACAGCTGTTTCCTGGCACTGAGCTTCCTGTTGTTTTCCAGACCATCTCTGGTCCTGCCAGATGTCCTGACTCTGCTGGAGGAGACAGACGGAGCTCCTGACCCTTTTTTTGGAGTGATGCAGCTGCAGGATGCCATGCCCAGCCCCAGTACACTAATACAGGTCGCAACTAAATAGCAGCAGTTAATAAGTGAAAGTTGAGCTGCAAATCATCTTATTAGTTCATAAACTAAGAGTTCTCTGGCTGTATTGATTCTTAGATGAGTTGGGAGTATCTGAGAGAAGCTTCTCCTGAGCATCCTGAACTGATCAGTCCAGCTGCTGCACTGGAAAACGGTAGGATGTGTTAAAGTCGCCGAATTGAAAAAGTGTACTAGTTTTCTTTCCTTTTTATGTGTCAAGTCATACTAAAAAATGACCTTAGCAGGTCTTAAAATCATTTAAATACAGCCTCAAATGAACGACACGTGTCACATTTCATCTTGTCATAATTAATTTAACAAAAAGCCTAAATGTAGAAACATTGAGCGCAAAGGTAAGTACACGACATGATTCAGCAGCTTGTTGAACCACGTTTAGCAGCAACAGCTTGAAGAAATCACTTTCCCTGTTGTGGAGGAATTTTGGCCAACTCCTCTTTACGAAGTAGTTCATGAAGGTTTGTGGGGATTTATTTGTGCGCAGCTCTCTCAAGGTCCCTTACTTACTTACTTACTTACTTACTTACTTACTTACTTACATACCTAAAACCCCTCCTAGGTATAGGCTGTTGCCAAGGGTTGGTCTTTCTTAAGGACCATTTCTGTCAGATTGAGTTCTGTATACAGATACACCAAAATAAGGAGCAGAAAGCTTTTTTAATCACTATTGCATCTTATTTCATCTTTGGCACGAATATTGTTAATCAAATCAAGTTTATTTAGCAGCGCCTACTTATCTTCTTAATTCCTATAGAAGCAGGAACCTTTTGCACTTTAAGCAGATACACCTGCACTAGTTGTACAAATAATATCTGCTCACATGGCTTATTTTTCTGTAGAAATGTGTTCAGGGATGTGCAGCATGCGCACGTCCCTGCATGAGCTCACACTGCAAATCCAGCCAGACATGAGGAGCAGAAAGAAAACGACAGGTCAAAGCAGAGCGGAGCAGAGTGCCTTCAAACACTTAATTTGCAGAAAGTGATGCCTCAGAGTCAGGAAGGGTTGTGCAGCTAAATTTCACTCAGCAGAGGAGAGCACTTTAATTTAAACATGATTAGTCATAGCTTCTGCTGGCCTCTGTGGAGTTGATGCTGACTTTTATATTAATGTGTATTCACGACTCTGTTTTCGCAGGTATAACCGTGTCTCCAGAGGCCATCACTCTGAGAGAGGCGGAGCCTGTTGGTATCCCCGTTACAGAGGTAGGGGAGTAAAAAGGAAACAGATCTTCAGTGTAATATCTCTGCTCATCATCTGCCTTATTTCACTGCTAGTTTGAGGGTGCAGAGCTGGTTGATGACCATCCAGATACTATTGACTTCCTGCTGGCACAAACAGATCACTTTCCAGAAGGTGTGTAGCAAAAAGCTTCTGTGATTTTGCATTTTCAAGAAAAGAAAAACGTAGAATGGGACATAACATACTCTATAATCTTTTCTAACAGGAGATTTGGAGATACCGGGAGAAAAGGTGGCAGCAGGGGAACAAGAAAAAGAGGTGGAACGGGAGGAACGAGAGGGCGACCTGGAGAAACACGGAGCAAAGGAGCTCACAGGATCCACTCTAGAGTAACTTAGAGACACTTATGTAAACAGAAAATACCATGACAGACAAACAGTGATCCACTTAGTGTGTTTTTACATGTGTCAGGTTGCAGCCCACTACTCTTTCCAGTGAGGAGGCTATTTTGTTGCCTCAGGAAGAGCCAGGCCTGCCCGCAGAGAAGCCCCCCTCAGACCAGCTCACTCCCGTCTCTGTGCCCGGCCTGCCTGCTCCGCCCTCTGCAGCAAAGGAACGTGAAAGGCGTCTAAGAAGTCTGGAGTTGGAGGTGCTGGCTTTTGTGGGTTTTACTTAAATGACAGAAATATTTAATGTATTTAACAAAAACAGAAAGAGCTATAAACGGTTTTGCCCTAACAGACGAACATTAAGTATCTTTACCCCTCCCACGCACACCAATCTGTAGACCCTGTGATGCTCTCATTACTGCCAGTACTATTTAAGAAGGTCAAACATGTAAGATTATATGTGCAGCTAGCAATGATAATAAATAATGAATCAAGTTTGTCCAGATTGACATGATAGCATCACTCGGTTGCTGCAGATTTGATGGCTGCACATCCACAATGTGAATCTCCTGTTTCACCACATCCCAACGGTGCTCTGTTTGACTGAGATGTAAACCCATTGTCATGTTAAAAAAAAAGGTGATTTCAGCTTTGTTATCTTGCTGGAAGCAGGATGGGCACACAGTGGTTGTAAAGTAATGGACATAGCAGCAATACTGACGTAGGCTGCGGTGTTTAGACGATGCTCAGGCTCTGAGGGGCCCAAAGCGTGCAAAAAAATATCTTCCACATTAAATCACTACTTTTCTGACCATCCCACTTTAAACCCTACGGATGGTTTTGTGGCAAAAACACCTAAATCTCTCTCTTCTTCCTCTTTCTGATGTTGAGATTGAACTTCAGCACGTCTTTTTGTTCATTATCTGTACCTACTTACCCAAACATGCTGAAATAGCTCAGTTGGGAGAGCTTTAGACTGAAGATCCCAGGTTTCAGCAGTGGAGTGCTGTCTTTAGGCAGTCCCAACCTGGAATCATAAATGCTTCCAATTCTAAATATGCAAAGTTGCTTCCATTTGATTAGATGTTTGTGTTAAAAAGAAGTTAAATGGCTGTACTTAATAAAGTGGCTTGCGTATGATACTTTGCTGAGACTGTATAGAGTCCATAGTCACCAGCTGAAATCTTTGGAATCAGTTATTCAGAGATTACAGTTCTAGTTTTAAAGGGAAAGTTACTGTTTTGCTTTGTTTAGGTCTTGAATAGGTATAGAAATGTCTTAAAACTGAGGGTGAAGCTTCCCTGAGAGCTTTCCATTCTGGTGGAAGATTAACACCAACTGGAGGAATATTTTGTAGGCTTGCTACCCCCACCCCCTTTTGAAAAATCTCCCTAACCCTCTTTTACTAAGTCATAACATAAAAACAAGACATTAGTCAAAGTCAAGTCAAAGTCAACTTTATTTGTCAATTCTGCCACATGTACAGGACATACAGAGAATAGAAATTTCGTTACTCTCAAACCCTAGATGAAATAGCAAATTAGCTACAACTTACAAATCTCTGGTCCCCTTTAGTCAATCTATTTCCCTCGCCCCCAGGATGTGGCTTCACCAGAGAAGAAGAAGAGGAAGAGGAGAAGCAGGCAGCTGATCTTCTTTGACCCGGTGACGCAGCTCTCCCAGGACGATGTGCAGCGACAGATCGACGACTCTTTGACCGAGACGAGGCGACCACTCCTCGCCCCGCTTTCCTTTCAAAGGATCCTTCCTGCTGCTGATCTCTTCAACAAGCCCTGCACCTGTCAGTATCACAGCTGCTAAAAATAGAGCGAAGCATCCTCTCGTCACCCCAGAAACATCTGTTTAAATCTCACCCCCCTTTATACCTTACTCATTAGATGGAAATCAGGTAGAGCTGTGCACTGTTGGTTTTCTAGTATGGCCATGGACTATGCTGCGAGCTCCTTTCTTTTCTAATTACAGGCTTCTAATAATCTAACTGCTAATATTTTTAATGCTGGCTCCTCTAAATTGTTGCAGTAAAAGCTTCACGTGGAACCTTGAATTCTATTTATTCCCCTCACTTCTTATATTCAGCGGCCGCTGCAGCTCTATTAATGGTGTGACTCAAGTAACCTTTTCAAAAATAAACCACGAAGCTATTTTCCCCTGCAGTCTTGCCTGAAGAGGTTCAGTTTCTATGGAGACAGAGTGCAACCGTCACACCCCTCTCGGGCTCGGACCTGCAAGTTGGGGAGCGAGGCCCCGAATCCACTGATTCTGAAAGGGAGAGAGAGCGTGAGATGCTCGAGGTTCCCGAAAGAGAGGTGTGGAAAAGCGTTTTGTTACGTGGGCAGCGATTGGCAGGGATGTCTGCAAAGGCTTTTAATGCAGGAGATGGAAAAACACTCACAGTTGTTAACTCATTACTTGTGTCTTTGCGTGAAGCAGGTCCTCAGAGAAATGGCAGAATCAGAGATGCTTGATATTTCAGGTAAGATTATCAAAGATTATCACCGGTATACAAAGATGGATGTAGATTCCAGTTCTAAAACCTAAAGCTAGTGATGAAGTCATGACCAGCAGGGGGCGACACCATAAGTTGCACTATCCTGATATCTTAGTAAACACTTTCCTGAAGGGTTTAAGATCTCAAGCACCAATTACCTTGCATGCTGCTACTGTGTGCAGTGTCGTGAATTTTAAATCACTCACCCAACCCACTCGCTAATCACACATGAGTTCAACACACCACAAATCACAAACATTCAGTTACACTCAGTTTTATTTAAAGCACCAGTTCACAACAACTGTCTCACAAGGTGCTTTATACTGTAAGCTACCCAACTTTGTTAAACAAATAAACAAGAAACACCCACAATAATCAAATGACCCGCTATGAGCAAGCACTTGGCAACAGTGGGAAGGAAAAACTCCCTTTTAACAGGAAGAAACCTCCTGCAGAACCAGGCTCCAAGCCATCCGCCACGGTTAGTAATTAGCAAGGGGCTGAGGCTTCAACATGACCTGAATAACTACTGAGTGTCATAAAAATAGTTACGTCCATCTTTGTATACAGTCTTTGAATTAAAGGTAGAAATTCACAATTTTAGGTTTAAATTAGCAGGTTTGTGTGTGTGTGTGTGTGTGTGTGTGTTTTAGCTTAACTGGATGTAACATTTTGTCCTCAGTGTGTTAGCATTGCAGATTTATTTGGCACAAGCTAAAACCTTCTGTGCATTCACATGGGGTGAGCCTGAGGTCAGAGGTCAGGTCAGGCGTGTAACACTAATGGCTTTTAAAATACGATAAGATGCATTCATTTTAAAATGCATGTATACATCCAGCCCAGGGTGCACTGCCACTGGAGGGCAGTGACCAGAGAGAGGTGTCTCGAGAGATCTCCCCCTTATATCTATCCGAAGGGTAAGTAAATATCAAAGAAGATCTCTGTGTGTGTTGATGTGCAGGTGTGTGTGTGTGAGCGATCACACTCATGTGCACCCATCATTTGGCAGGTCCACTCTCTCCAGGTCTATTTCTACACTGAGGGACATCCCAGAGGTGTCGGACGAGTTGCCTGGGAGAGTAGCCGCGGAGTCACCTCGGTAATAACCAGCAGAAAAACAGAGACGACTCTCTCTTTAGTGTCTCCCGATGTTTGAGTTCGATTTGGAGACAGGAATGTGGTTTGTTTGTTGCCAGGTTGCTGCCAGAATTGGCCGAAGGTGAAGTAGAGCCTCTGCTTTTTCAGTCCCTCTTGCCGCCCGAGGTCAACCGCAAAACTGTCAGCAATGTTTTTCAGCGGCTTCTGGGTAAGCAGGCACTTTCACTTATCATCGAACTGTCATGTCACTCATGTTAAAATTGTATTAATGGTACAGCGCCAAGGCTGTGGCGGTCCCTGGCCCGTGACCTTCAGTTTATAAAGGTTGAAATAACAAACAGTGTCACTAGTGGAAGCTTTAGGAATGAACTGATGAACAAACATACTGGTGACTTGTGTACATTCATGGAAAAGTAATTTGCTTTAAAAACATGAGATCTTTTCTGTGCTTCAGTGACCGTTTATGTGTGTGTGTGTTGTGTTGGTGGGTAGCATCTTTATCTGCCAGGAAGCTGCGTGTGGAGCAGGATGAGCCTTATGGTGACATCTTCATATTTCGTGGCTCCAACTATGAAGAAATACATCTGCCTTTGTAACATGGAAGCAGCGAAGCAGCGCTGAGCCTCCTGATCGGACTCGTCCCATCTTAAAGCCAGACTGGAAACTTCGTGTTCAACAGCATCATAAATACAAAGCGGTGTTTTGTGAGAGATCATTTCACGAGAAGGGTTTAAAAAGCATTTTATCGAGCTTTTAATGCGATTAAGTGTTGTTTTTATAATTGTTCCTTAGTGCTACCAGGTTTATGAGATTTCTGATAAATATTTTAACAATTTTTATTGTTTTATCTGCAATCAAACAGAAGTGTTGTCGTTGTTGTTCTGTGCACTCAGTTGAACTGTGCTGTGTTCTGTTGAACTGCAAAATAAATGAATTTTTGTGACCTCTGTGAGTTATTTCTGTGACGAAAGTGGGCGCCCCATGCACGCAACAAAGTATATGCAGTGTGCGGAGGAGGACGGGTGTGGAAAATCATACCGCCGGGGTTAAGGAGGTGCAAGGAGGAGAGGAAGTAAGTTGAGTGAAACTGGATCCACTCAGCCCCTGTGCCCACATCTTGATTCTCATCTGAAAACTTTCTCAGGGGGTTGTGACCAAAGTTTATTCTTAGCGTCTGTCTCAGCTCGCCCTCCTATCTGTCCGTCTGTTCCTCACTTTTTGTGTTTGTCTGCTTCAGCTGTCGTGTTCGCTTACTTTCAGTGTTTGCCTTTTACTTTTTCTCTATTCTCCCTAAGATATTCTTTCTTCTTTTGTCACTTTCGTGGTGAAGCTTCGGCATCGTGTCTTCCTTTCACTTCTGGTTTCAGCTGACAACACTGCAGGCTATTTTTTATTTTTTCACAACTCCTCGTCCTTCAGTTTGTTCCCGTGCTGCTACTTGACTATTTATCGTGCTGACCTTGGCGCGTTTCCTCTCCACATCTCCTCATCGCCTTTTGTTCCTGCCGCTACCTCACCTGCATCTCGCCTTCACCTCCCGTGCAGCATCCCTCCATCCGCCTCTCTTCCACTCAGGCTCGTCTTTTCTCTGAGTAGATCTGCACTGCTGTGCAATGGGAAAGACAGAGCTGCATTCTCTGTTTAAGGGTTTTCTGGACTGTATTTGCCTCTGCCTTTCTGTGAGTATCTGCATTCTTTGAACATGTTTTTGTGTCTCTTTCTAAGTCTGTGTGATTTACTTTTAACCAGCTGCACTATGTGTTGATCTCTTAAAGATCACCAGCTTTCTAACAATGAATGTGCAGATTGGTTGTGTTTATGTATGTCAGTGGCCCATGTCCTGCGCTAAGTGTCAGTTACTCACATGCTGAGCTTCTGATATTAATAACAGTCTCAGAATGTGGATGGAAATAGAGCCTCAGCTCCTCCAAAGAGAGTCATCTGGCATTTTCTTATGAGCCCCCTTTAGGGCAGGCTCAGGTCTTTGAGATCGACCTTAATGCATTAATCATGGCTGCATTAGGACAGCCTCAGCAGGAGGACGTACACAAAGCTGTGTGAGCTTCTGTAACCATGCAAGCTTGAGTGCACGGGTATGTCCAGCTGGTGACCTTTCTCCTTACAGACCCAGAGGTCAGATGTTACTCGGTGTGTTTTTAGGTGGGGTGTGACAGAAGCAGGTTGATGTTTTTTTGATCTTTTGCTCCACCTTGTCATGAATGTGGCTGACTTTGTTTGCAGAGAAGAAGCGACCGGGCTGCAAATGACAGTGAGAGGGACTCTGAAAATGGTCACCTGATCTACAAAAGTGGTGACGTCCTTGAAGACAGATGTAGGTTGCAGCACAGATGTAGGAAGAGTAAGCAGCCTCGTTACGGTGCTCCGTCATTAAGCTGATCTTTATCTGTCTTGCAGATGAGATAGTCGACACTTTAGGTGAGGGGACCTTCGGGAAAGTGGTTCAGTGTGTGGACCACAGCAGGTAGGTTTTTCATCAGAAGTTTCAAGTTGAATCAATGTGCAGTGTGTGCGGGGGTGGGGTGGGGTGGGGTGGGGGGGGGGGGGGGTATTTTTTTTTTTAAAACAGTGTTTAAAAACAGAGGAGGAAATCAAATTGCATTGAAGATCATTAAGAACCAGGACAAATACAGAGAAGCAGCCAAATTGGAAATCAACGTCCTGGAGAAGATCAGTGAGAAGGATCCGCACAACAAACAGTGAGTCTGTGATTGAAACGCTGTTACCCGTTTCATGTGCTTTATGTTTCACCCTCTGTTTCTCTTCCTCATCAGTAACTGCGTGCAGATGCTCAACTGGTTTAACTACTACGGCCATGTGTGCATCTCCTTTGAGCTGCTGTCTCTCAGCACATTTGACTTCTTGAAATCAAACAACTTCCTGCCGTATCCAATTAACCAGATCCGACACATGGCCCAGCAGATCTGCCACGCTGTCAGCTGTGAGTCCAATATGCATCATACAGAGTGTGCAGCACCACTTTCCCTTTTCTGCTGCACCTCTGCATCAATGCCAGGGATGAGACTAAGCAGATTAAACACGGCAAATTAGAGCAAGACGCAGGAGCAGTTAGGGCAGTGAGTGATTGATGTCATTCACGATGATTGATATCATTCAGTGATTAATTCTAGTCAATAACCGAACGCAATCATTTGCAAATCTCAGACAAGTCTGCTATTTATAATTTAGTCATATCAAATATTAATTTCATATTCAGTACAACCATTTGTTATGTAGCCATAACATGGTATCATTTGCTTGATATCATGCTGGCAAATTAACTTCAGAATGAGACAGGATGCTGTAAACCGCGGCCTACGATTCTCCAAAATAAAAGCAGAGCATGCACTCCTAAATATTTAAACATAAACAGCACAAAAGATGAGCTGCAACCACAGATTTTATAGAAGATGGGTTCATCCACTGTGACTTCACACGTTGGTTTACATTAGTTTAATGCTACTTTTTTGGTCATTGAAATGTTTTTGTTTTTCGTTTTTTGGAGACAAGAGGTATCACATTTTTAGATGCACGTGCAATGCACAGATATTGCAAACTAAACCTGAAGCTGGGCTGTACCACACAGGATGTAATAATATTAAATTTCTCTATTTAAAAGCTTTTTTAAAAACTCAAATGCCACTCTGCTCCAGCTGCATGTGTTGGGAGACCTGCCAATCAAAGCAGCAACATCCTTAACTCTAGTATCCAAGTGGATGAGTTATTACAAAAAGGTCAGTTCCATAGCGTTGTTATGAAAGTGGAAACTATCCACAGAAGCCGAAGGTTTTTTTGTACTGTAAACATGTGTCTTAACACATGGGGTCATGGGGATTGACTTGCTTTTGGAACTGGCCTCAAGTGGCCATTAGAGAAGCTGTAGTTTTTGGCAGCTTCACCTCGGGTTCAGTTTTTGGCCATGGAGGTTACTCCTCAGCTGGAACGCATCACACCATCAAAGAGTCCCTCTGCTTTAATTAAACCAACACTTCATCAGACAGGCTTCATTCGGGTTTCTGATATATAATCTTTGTAATATCCTATCTACTAACATTTAATTCGCTGCTGTAAATCTGTCACATCCAGCTGTCTACAATCAACCACATTTGAGGTGTCTGCTCATGATGAACTTCCTCATCTGAACTTCTCTCCCGTTTCCTCTGCAGTTCTCCATGACAACAAGCTGACTCACACTGACCTGAAGCCTGAGAACATCCTCTTCGTCAACTCGGACTACTCCCTCATATACAACGCCGAGAAGGTCAGAAATGGCTGCAGGCGTGATGGCTGAGGGCTTCAGGGGATGGTAGAAAAAGCGGGGATTAATGATGGCAGAAAAATGCAGCTTTTCATTTGGGTGCAAATTTGTTTCAGCAGAAATCAGACACCCACATGTATGCTTTTTATAATCTCATATTTATCCAGGAAGGCTGCAGCTTGTTTGTTGACCTTTGCAGGAAAATATGTGGCAGCTCTGAGACATATTGCTGAATTTTTATTTATGGGAATCTCCACTTTTTCTTCGTTTTTCACAGCCACATAAAAACGAAAACTAAATACACCCTTACTGCTTCCTGTTAAATCAGGATGTCCAAGCTTATTAAACTTTATGACTTGGTTTGCATCGGAACAAATCACATGGCTTCTGGACCAATGTCCTGTGAACAGACAAGACCAAAGTGGAGACACAGTGTTGCATTTAGCAAAAAAGGGAGAACAAGCTTGTTGACTTTCTTGGAATTAGTTAAATCCACCAAGCGTTTTTTAAGGTTAACTGGGTTAAATGAGACGTTGTGAGACATTGATTCAGTTAGTTGATTGAGATGTTTAATCTAATTAGTTTAATCCAACCAAAAAAGAAGTGGGAGATTAAGGGGGTTTATCTGCTGGTGGGGTTGTGTCACGAAGGGCATCTGCTGTAAAACGCAACCAAATCAAACATGCAGAGCTACCAGCTACAGTGACCCCTTGTCCACATGGAAACAGCCGATAGTAGCGTTTTTGTTGTTGCTGTTTTTCTAATCTGATAGACTCGTTCTTGTTTTGTCCTACCGTGTTGCAGTATTGTAAAATTGTTCATAACTTTTTGTTATTTTCATCACATTAGCGCAAGCCTAATGCTCTTTATCATTTTTTATCAAAGCATCATCAATAGCAGGAAAATACAAAGATTATACTTTAAATGAGCGAAGTTGGGAGGGTTTACAGTGTTTCCACCTGTCGTCCATTTAGAAGTGCAATGAAAGGCGGGTAAACGACACCACGGTGCGGCTCGTCGACTTCGGCAGCGCCACCTTTGACCACGAACACCACTCTGTCATCATCTCTACTCGTCACTACCGAGCCCCAGAGGTCATACTTGGTAAGAAATGTCATTTTAGCTCGGGGAGTATCCAGGACCTGCCCAGTCCAGTTGGTAACAAAGCTATTCCTTCTTCCACAGAGTTGGGTTGGAGTCAACCGTGTGATGTGTGGAGTATCGGCTGCATCCTGTTTGAATACTACAAAGGGTTCACACTCTTCCAGGTCACACATTCGACATAAAAGTAAGACGAACTTTGTCTTTTTATTTGTCATGGTCTTTACTTCCTCTTGTGTCCACTTACAGACTCATGACAACAAGGAGCATCTTGCTATGATAGAGAGAGTACAGGGACCGATTCCTCAGAGGATGATTCAGAGGAGCAGGTATCCCGCTCGTGCACCCTCTCATTGTCACAAACTCTGAAACACTTTGATCTGACGACTCTTCATTTTGATTCTCAGAAAGCAGAAGTATTTCCACCGTGGACATCTAGACTGGAACGAGTGCTCCAAAGCCGGACGCTACGTCAAATCCAAATGCAAGCCGTTAAGGGTGAGCCGTGGGCAGGCGGACCACAGATAAGCATTATCTGCTCGGTGCCCACCATTTGAATATAATGTCTCTCTCCTTGTTTTACAGGAATACTTGTTATCACACGGGAGAGAACACCACCATTTTTTCGATCTCCTAGAGAGGATGCTGGAGTACGAGCCCTCAAAGCGTATTTCTCTTTCCTCCGCTCTGTGCCATCCTTTCTTCCAGCCCCTCCATCATCCAGGAAGAAGTCAGGGGTGGAGGAACAGCTGTGACATGAGCAGATGACCTTTGGTAGACACTTAACCATATGTGGACCATATGGTGAGGGTGTTTGCAAGTTTATTTGTAATTTAAGCTTTAAAAATAAGAGGTTTAAGTTATTTGAGTTAAACACTGAAATGACAGCTAACAGTGAAAGAGAAAGTCTGAAAGCATCATTGTAAGCAGCTTCTCAGATAAAAGAAGTTTGAACAGTTACAGCTGATTGAGCTGGAAGAGAGAAAAGAGAAGCATCATCCTTTCAAGTAGGGAAAAAATTTATTTAGCAGACACGTTTGTCTAAAGGTGCTAGCAATTTTTTTCTGAGCATATTATTTTTATGTTTGTTTGCTTTTCTATGTTTCTGTTAAAATTGTCTTAAAATTGTTTACAAGCTTGTTAAGTATGGAAAGACTTGACAAATGCAACCTACGTGACATTATAAAAATCCAACAGTCTCAGCCTTAATGTATCCCCCAGAACAGAAGCATTTTATTTTGAGGTAATGAGTCTCTAGATATTAATTAGAATAAATGTGATTTTTTTTAAGTGTAATTTTCTAGTGTGTAGTTTTAATTATATAAAACATTAAAAAAATAAAATAATTATATATAACATTAAAAAAGGAAACAATTGAAAAATATAAAAGTTATTTGCTTTTACTTTTTTATGCTGTACTTTTTATATTCGAGGAAAAAAGATGAAGAAATGGCGCAGGTGCCAAACGTTAAACTACTAATGGAGAACTGACCTTAACAAGCAAATCAACTGAAGGAAATATTACATCTTAGGCTTGTGTGATCATCAGAATTATGATTAGGGTGACCAGATGCCCAACTTAAAAAAAAAATTACAATAAATCAGACATGAGTCTAGCATGTAAAGGCCAACTAACTTAACCTGTTATGCAGTAGTCCTTATTTAACCCTGTATTCATGATTCATGTTCTTATATTAGCTATATCTAAAAAAAAATACGATTTTTCTAGTCAATTATAACACACATGCACTGTGTCACTTCATGCCATATTTCCCCATCTGAGAAATTGAAGTATAATTTTATCTAAAGAGACAAAAATTGTATTTCTCAGTATAAACTGCCAAATCATTTTCTTTGTGGTAGATTCCATCAGATTAAACAAGCTGCTAACTTTTTGGTGACTTCTTGCTAACCTCCAGTTAAATATAATAAAAAGCCTTCCCTGCGTTCTTTAAACTCAGGGAAGGCTAAAAAATAACAAAAAACAAAACAGAGTTTAGGAAAGTGCCGTGTAAATGTGGGACTTTGCTTCTGTATGTGGGAGATGTCATAAAACTGCTGCGGCGTCCCACAAAAAAAAGGGACATCTGGTCACCCTAGCAAAAACACTGAAGTTTGGAAACAGGTGATGTAGTAATGGTTATAACAAACACAACAGACGTTGTCTTCATGCTAATAAAAGAAACATGTTCTAAAATTGGACATTTTAAAGGGAAAAAATAAAATGTAATCAGATACGTCTCTAACATTTGGAGGACATGATGTATTTAAAAGCTGAAGATGTATGATCCTTTCAGTTTTGTGCTTGCAGTCACTTTATGGCAATTTTGATGTTTTCTGTAATAAATTTTACATAAAATAGCACCTGCAGTCATTGAATTAATTCAGATGCCTTCTTGCAACCTTTCAGTTCATCACTCATACATTCACACACTACTGACTCTCAGCCCTCCTCTGGCATCTTGATTGAGTGCAGCTGAGCAGAGAGCATGGTCACTCTGCTGAGCGCGAGCGTGTACTCGCCAGTTTCCCCTCTTCAGCCTTTGCAATGCTGAAAGCGAGTGCAGGAGGCAGGATGCATGACGCCCACTCACTGGCAGTGAATGCATATTTAGGTGTTCTACTGTCACACGGGCGCAATGTGACATCACGCGGACTTTGAACCAGGAAGCCGGAGGTTAAAGATCAGCTAGCGTCCGATCCGACTGTTCCAGACAGTTTTCACATGCACTTCCATTTGGTAATTTCTGTAGAAGTTCAGGGTTCCAGTGCAATAATGCATAAAAATCACTTTAGATATGAAGATGCAGCAACACGCACGCACGCACACACATACGCACGTACGCGCGCGCACACACACACACACACACCTTATCATTTAAAATAAGAAACATGACAGATGCATCACTTCTTTATAAGATTGTGCAACATAGGGAAAGACCTTTACAAAAGCTCTACAACTCTCTTCTCTCAGAACAATGTTTTTTTCCACAAATATTCAGTTTTGCTGTTGTACTTCAAATATATTGTTAATAAATAATGCTATATACACGACTCTCGTACCGGCTACCTTTAAAATGAGACTATTGACTGTAAAACATTTTCAGTGACTTCATTCAGCCTTCTTGAAGACTTGCTTTGCTGCGACGCCTTGAACTCTCATTTCCTGCAGAGAAGAGACGGAGAAGAAGAGGGAAAAAAAACATGAGGTGAGAGGGTGTAAATGAATGGTGAGAAGCAACAAGAACATTTGGGATTCTGTCCAGAACACCCCCCTCACCAGCTCATGCTTTGACCTCATAATCCGTCTTCCACTCTTTCACATCTATTCATCAGGTCTTTTCAGCCCGCTCCCACTTTCCTCCTCCACCTCTTCATTAGTCCCTCACTGTTCCCTTTGTGTAACCTCTGAAACCGTCGCTGGTATTCCCCAGCATATTGAGTTTAGCATCGGCAACACTTTCTCTAAATTTGTGAGAGCTTTTTAGTGGGAGAATGCTGACCGTTTGAAAACGTAACCAGCAATGAAAGATAAGCTATGAGTTTAAACTGTTCTAGAACAAATGTGCCTCTGAGCTTCTGTAGCACTTGTGCATTCAGTTTGTGTGTACTCCTTTGTTAGGTGATGGACTTTCCCCTTTTAGGCACATACAAACTCCACAGACCTCTTAATAAAAACCTTTTCTCACAAAGACAGTAACAGAATTAGCCAATGAATAACTTCTAAAACCTGCCTTATTTGAATACCCTCCCTCATTTAGCATATCAATTTCTCCATCACTTCCCTTTAAGCTTTCATTTTCCTTCTTCCCTCTTCCTTGCTTTCTCTCTGCACTGGCCTCTTCTTCCCCTCGTACATCCTTACCAAATGCAGCTTGTCGCCCTCCAGCCAGTGCGTCCAGCCTCGTCCCTCTTTCTCGCCTCGCTGTACACAAACCAGCTTGTCGCCGTCCCAATCTACTGTAGTCTGTGTAACCACAGAGATGCCGTTAGTGTGAAACATTAGCATGTAAAGTAGCCACACAAAGAGACAAGAAGCTTTATGCAAAGCAAAAAAAAAAAAAAGGGGGGGGGGGGGGGAGAGACTAATACAGTGATGCGTGAAAGGTCATGGAGCCTTTAAAATATACTTCATTTTTTCAAAGATGTGACCAAAAACATCAGATTTTAGATATTTGTTTAAAAATTACATGAATATATTAGTTGGACCTGATAAAAAATGATCCAATATTTTTGTATCTTTGCATCTTTTGTATCATGTGACACCCTGTAGACAGCAATAACTAAAAAAGAAAGAACATTTAAAGATAATAGTTTGGGCTTTGACTTTCCAAAACATCTTTGATCTCCTTAACATCACTTTGGTGGAACAACTTGTGAGTTTGGGGTGATGTTTTTGTTTTATGATCCATTTCCTCCTGAGATTTAATCCACGGACAGGGGTCCTGTCACCTCCTTGAGACTTTTCTGGTGTAATTCAGAATTCATCCAGTTGTTTAAGACTAAATGCACAAAAACCGATCCAAAACATGACGCCACCATCGCCATTTCCTTTGTCCAAACACAAGACTTCTTATTTCATACTAAAAAAAAAAAGTTCTACTTCAGCATCATCTATACATGAATTCGAGTTCAAACAGCCTTCTGGTTTTCCAGTGAGATCTTTAGCAATCTGCAGGTCGAGTTTGCGCTGCTACGATGGACTCTATCGCCGTTTAATGTTCTGCTGATGTTAGACTCAGTAACCTGAACACTGTCACTGTTGTCGAGACAAACTCTTTAAGGATGGTTTTATAACCTCTCCAGACTGATGAGCATCAGTAAATCAATAAATCAAATCAATACAACAGAGGAACCTCCTCTGTTTGGGCCATGACACACTTCCCACTTCTGAAAACTCAAGCATTTTACAAGCAAAGTGGTAAAAGCCACAATAACACGAGTCCTGGCTGGCAAATGTGCACAAACCCCGCCTCAGGGTCACATTACATTTTAAGCATTTCACCAAATGCTTTAAAAATTCCTCACCATAAGGAGGGCAATCCCGGGCACAACCAACACATGTGTGTCAGATCTGCTGTCTGGACTCTCACCGAGGACATTTCGGGTCAACATTGGGATAAATCCTTACTAATCTAGCATTAGTTAAGTGAACACTTTGCACCAGCAAAGACAGATGATTAGCGCACCAAGTTTAGGACAGAGTTCCAGGGCTCATCAGTTAAAGTTATCCCCAAGTCAGTGTCCCAGTCTCAGACGGTCAGTGGAGCATAGAGCTGGGAGATAGAACGATAACGATATGTATCGCGATATAACTTTTACTCGATAGAGAAATTAAGCTATCGCGATAGACCTCGCCGCTCTTGTCCTCTTAAAAAAAAAAAAAAAAAAAAAAGGTCAGCCGATCCAAATTCAGTAGCGCAGAGCTGAACCAATCACAGCCGCAGTCACGTCGCGTGACTTGCTACTTACAGCACAAGTGCCAAGCCGCACGTGTGTTTGTTTGGGAAGCAGCCAGCGGGTAATGGAGCCAGCGCATAATGGAGGAAATGAGTGTGCCGACTAGAAAAATCAACCGAGCGTGACCGAAGAGAAAACCGATGATGGTTCCAATGCCGGAGAGATTGTCGAACGGAAGAGCCATAGAAGTTCCGTAGTGTGAAGGTATTTCGGCTATTTCAAGTCTGACAAAAAACAGAGTAGCGTGCACTGTAAATTGTGCCGAAAGCAAGTCTGGAAATACAATGAACTGGTGCATGCGTCACACTGTGCGCCGCGTTATTGTTTCGGTGAAATGAATTTCTACAATACTGTTAATTCTACTCTCTGCAGTGTTTAAATGCTTACATATACACACAGTTACTGTCCCTCCACACTTACGACTCGGTTCTGCTTCTATGCCCCAGCTTTGTTTACTTTTTCCCACCGAGGCTTCTAGACTTCTGATTGGCCAACATTTCTGCACGGTTAGGAATCTAGCGCCACCTGCTGCTTTGGCATGTTCATAGCAGCGTTTTCCTTCATTTCTGCCTTTACGTGTGAACGGGATTATTTTTTAAAACGAAAACGGAAAATCTCCGTTTTCAAAAATACCCGTGTACGTGTGGACGTAGCCTCAGTCTCTGACTGGAAGCGCTAATTCATCATTCGGCTTTTGTCAGACTAAAGTAACTGTTAAAACTGTTTGAAAAGCTAAGCTATACAACAAGGAGAGATTGAGAATTTCCTTTTAGTTCTCAGTTTATTTGATATTGACAAAAGTTAGTCAGTTTTGTCTGTTCTTCTGTAAAACAAACTAAGATTTATTTTTAGAATTAATATTTTGTTTCTAAGTGGAATTGACAATTTAGTCTGTTTCATTTGTTCTATTTTGAAACTTAAACGCTTTAGCGGCTGCCTTTTGTGTAGTTTGCAATATTTGCCTTTATTTATCTGAAAAAGTCTCATGTTCCTTAAGTACATCTACCCTGTTGAACTTATTATGGGAAATAAATATTTAAAAACAAGCTGCTGATTATTTCACATTTTACTTGTGAGCAACGGCACATTTAAATCTTACAAATATAGTTATTTGGCTCATATCGTGATAGATATCGTTATCGCCTGAAATGAAAAAAACATATCGTGATATGAAAAAATCTCATATCGCCCAGCTCTAGTGGAGCACGGATTAAGGTTACTGATAAGTTCATAAATCTGGGATATGAGTCGTCTCTGTTTAGCATTCAGCTGAAGAATATCATCATAGCCCATCATTGAATGGTTACTTGGGAAGGAGCTGAATGTTTCTTATTCTGGGTTTTTAAACAGCAACGAGTGGTTATGGAATAATCCCAGCGGGAAGTGTACAGACTTTACTCAAGTACCTAACCTTCAAAGCAAACTTTGGAAAAAACACAACACACACCTGACAGGTACGGCCATCCACTATCCTCAGGTCCTCAGTAAATTCTTTTCCAATATTAAAATCCATGCTGAAATTCTTGAAGGTAGTGATTGTGTTGATTTTCATGGCTCCTGTCTCTGGGTCATGGATGATCTCTTTAGTGGGCTTCAACATACACACGATCTTCCTCAAAGCAACATTAACATCTGGGAGAAAAGAGGGAAAGATTTTGTAAGCCACACTTATGGGGGGATCTTTTCTACCTCAGACACTGCAGGTGGAGTGAACACACACACTTGTGAGGGTGTAAGTGGGTCAAAGGTGGTGATTTCATTACACTAATGTGCTGCTGGAAATGTAGATAGTCCACATCACTAAACCAGACACTGAAGATTATGAATCAGTCAACATATAAACAATTATTTAAAGATAAACGCATGAAAGATGAATGTTAAATGAGAGGGTTTTACCCGTTAAACATTTGATGGTAATAATACTATAAAATATGCTGCATAAAGACTGGTACCTAAACATGTCAGGTAGGCGTCCACATTCTCCTGCTCCACCATATGATAGGTGCCGGAGTAATTAGGTTTAGTCATTTTTTCCTTAAGAAACTCCAGAAATTCCTGCTTTGCCTTGTTCTGGTTTTTCCTCCCGTCCCGTCTGGATCCCACGGATCAGCTGCCGACCCACAAGTCTGAACCAAGATTAGTGTACAACCACTTGTGCGTAAATTGTAAGCCCTGGCAAATACCTGCTCCAATCGAAACACAAATACAGATTAATCTAAAGAGATTCAATGTGAATAAATAGTAATAATTTAAACTTCACAAATCTGCTATTTTAGCTTTTTATTTTCAACTTCCAGCGCGCACAAATGTCTACAAATACTTGCGATGTTCTTTTCGCTCACTTACAGCTCGTTAAATAGCCGTGCACGAATCGCCTGTTGATCGCAGAAGTCTAATCATCACTTCTGCGGTGAACCTTTGTACAGCTGACGACGTAAGCTACGTAACTGACCGACGTAGTTGCCAGCTTTTGCGTGGTGTTCCCTGTAATTACCTTATCGTCTGTCCCGGTGTTTTATATGCGGTGTCAGCCACGATGGAAACAATTTAAATGCCGGGGCTTTCCCCCTCTTGGGTCCCCACTCTTTGTAGTGGTCAGCTGCTTTTTTGTCTCCCCCTGGGGCTAATTTTTTGTCCCTCGCCACCCCTCCCCCGGCCCCCTGCCACTTCTTTGTATATTTCATCACATCCATACTGATTGCCGAAACTATCTCCCTAACATCTCCATCCATCCTTTTTCCTTCACTTATCCAAGGTTTGTGAGTCTTTATACTGAGGTGATGATGATTATTATTATTCTCGGTGATAAATTCAAAAACTGCGGCGAACAGGTAGCCGCCGGAAATGCATAGCAGGGATCCACAGTCCAATCACAGCAGCTGCCAGCTCCTTCGACGCCACCTGTACTTACATTTCCAGTAAGCTGGTGCACGTCTGGTGAGGTCGTAGGATTCGGGGGAAGGGGTTACGACATCCCTACACATAAGTATAAATCCCCGGTGACACGCACAGATCCCGTCACATGTGCACGTGGATTTTGGAGACAATTTTTAAGCTGCCAAATGTAAGCTGCTTTCAAGTGAGGGTGGAGAACTGGGACATCTGAGCTTCATGTGTTTTTCATATATCATCCCTCGACTAGAAAACGAGTAATAGCCTGTGAAAGTTAATATATGGTTTAAATAACCTGCACTACTTGCTGGATGTTCTTCTGATGTAAAACGGTCAGTTAGAGCTCCTTCTCTGAAGCGAGTATAGGATAACTCTTGCTCATTTTTAAATATAGATTTAATCCAGGTGATGTAGAATGACTACATCTAGGCTCCTATATGGCGTCTGTAATCTTAAATTGGGGAATTCCACAGAAAGCCCAAATGTCCCAGTTTTCTGTTAGTACGTGAATGCTGCTTACATTTGTGGATCTGGGTAGAAGCTGGCAGCCCGAAGACAGTCTCAAAACCCCACGTGCACATGTGACGTGATCTATAAATCTCCCCGTATCAGTCTAGGTGTGTGTAAACACTCGTCTAGTCATCTAAATGAGGCTCAGTTCACCCGATGCCACATCGGCCTTTGTCACCATAAGGAGAAAAACCGAGGACCTCATTGCTTTTTATATAGGTGGGAGTCACCAAACACCCTAAGATACGATATCATTGACATTTATAACATTTCGCCATATACCGAGTACTGCAATAACATATTTAAAGGATCCATCACCTTATTGTTAAACTGCAAATTATGTCCTCAGAGTTAAACTTTGTCATCGTCTCTTTATCAAATAAGATAGTTATCTCACTTCACTTTTTTGTTTCCAAGCATGCCAGCACTGTTACTAAAGCCCGCCATAAGAGGGAGTCAGTTTGCTATCAGTCTGCGATTGAATGGGGTCAAGTTGGCAATTACATGTAATTTGTTTCTGATAATACAGTAATAATAATGGGAAACCATTTAGTCGACCCTCAGACTAGTCTACTTCTGCCTGAGGTTTCTTTTACTGAATGTTTGTCGTTTAATAATGACTCAGGGTTCGTGAATATCATCGAGCATCATTTACTTCGAAACAAAGCAACCATTACACGTTAGTCATTACATTCCAGGGGGCGGGTCCCTTCTCTCTTGCCCCGTCTCACTGCGTGCATGCGCAGCATACTAATACGGAACAGGTATATTAAAGTAGCATTAATGAACAACATTGGTCAGATGTTCTACATCCCCTCTCTTTAGCTTATGGCTGTATAAGCTGCTAACAACACCTTTAGCAATAACACATTAACAACATGTCCATATCATAACATTCTAGCCTAAACATTAACGAATTACTTCACACCTTGAACTGTGTCATTGGTAAGGACACGGTGAGCATTTAACTTTGCTGACATCACATCATGTGTACTGTCCACTTTTTTTTTTTTTTTTTCTTTCGTGTTACAGTCCATCTCTTATGCCTTAGTGTTCATACTTGGGGTTCGGTTTGCAGACTCTCCCATATCGTGTGATGTAAGCGTCACGTGCCGGGCGACAGGGGGACTGGACTGGGGCTTGTGTGAAGTGTTGCGTGTGGCTATGTGTTTGTTCGTCGGTGTGTGTCACGGGTTCTTGGATGTGCTGTGGGGAGTCAGTGGTTGGTGGTTGGGCTGCGTTGTAATCATCACGGGAATCTCCGTGTGGTGGTGGCGGTTCAGAGACTGGGAGGATATGTCTGCGGTTTCGCCTGTACTCTCCAGCTCCTGACTGGACGATGTACGATCTGGGCTCTTCGCAGGCTTCCTTGATGGTTCCTAAGGAGTCATGTCCTTGACGTGTTTGCATCCGCACAACCTCACCTGGCATGAGGGGGCGGAGGGGTCTGCTGGACTTGTCATAGTATCTCTTTTGTGCCTGGCGCTTGTGAAGTAGGTTTGTTTTAACTGTTTTGTTGCTTTTGGGGCTGGGAACGAGCAGACGTCTACACACGGGTAGGGTCGTGCGCGTCTGTCTTGACATCAGCCTTTCAGCTGGGGAACCTAATGTGTTGTCTCGTGGCACGTTGCGGAGATTGAGTAGGTTAAGGAAGACATCCGTTCCATCTCTCTTTGATCTTTCCATCAATTGCTTTGCACTGCGAACCGCACGTTCAGCCAATCCATTGGCCTGCGGGTATTCTGGGCTACTTGTCACATGAACAAAGTCCCATGCTGAAGCAAAGTCTGCAAAGCGTTGGCTGGTGAACTGAGTGCCGTTGTCTGATATTACTTTGTGCGGGCTGCCATGGACAGAAAAGTGTCTTTTGAGCTTTGTGATGACAGTGTTGGCAGTTAGGTCTGGAAGCAGGTCTACTTCGAACCAACCTGAGTAAGAGTCGACTACAACCAGGTGATGTTGACCGTTCCACTCGAAGATGTCGGTGGCGACGGTTGACCAGGGTATGTCCGGCACTGGATGTAGCTTTAACGGCTCCTTCTGTTGATGTGGCCTTGTGCTGTTGCACACTGGACACGCAGCTGTTTCTTGCTCAATATCTGCTGTCATTGTGGGCCAAAACACAATGCCACGGGCCCTGCGTTTAATAGCTTCCATGCCTGGGTGCCCTCTGTGGAGGATGACGATATAATCTTTTTGCAAAGATTTGGGAATCACTGTTTTCAGCCCTTTCATGACAATGCCATCTTCTAGAGTGAGTTCGTCTCGATATGGGTGGTATTGACGAAGTTCTGTGGACAGCTGAGTTTGTCTGCAAGGCCATCCTCTCATTATGACAGTGCTCAGTTTCTGTAGCTCTGGATCTGAGGCAGTGTGTTCCTTTAGCTGCATCAGCCTGTAAGAAGAGATTTGCTGGATCGACATGATCTCGTAGTCAGCTGTTTCATCACTGTTCTGATCCGTCGAGGTTGTGGGAGCACGGGATAAAGTGTCGGCGAGGTACATCTGCGAGCCTTTTTTGTACACTATCTGAAAGTTGTACTTTTGCAGCCTAAGCATCATGCGTTGCAGTCTGGCTGGAGCTGAATGTATTGGCTTGTTCAAGATGGTGACTAATGGCTGATGATCAGTTTCAATTTGGATTTGTTTCACATAGATGTAATCATTAAACTTGGAACAACCAAATACGACTGCAAGAAGCTCCTTCTCAATCTGCGCATAGTGCGTTTCTGTCTGTGTCAGAGTACGAGATGAGTAGGCAATCGGGGCGCCTTCTTGGAGGCATGCAGCCCCGAGTCCATACTGCGATGCGTCACACGTTAACGTGACAGGTTTCTTTACGTCGTAGTATCTGAGGGTAGGAGGACTGGTCAGGCTTCGTTTTAAAGCATTGAATGCATCTTGATGCTGCTTGAGCCAACACCACTGTACGTCTTTGCACGTTAGCTCCCGAAGTGGGGCTGAAAGCTCGCTGAAATTAGGAATGAACTTTCCTAGGTAATTAATCATCCCTAAGAAGCGTTGGAGAGCTGTGACGTTTTCAGGTGTGGGCATCTCTTCAATTGCTTTGGTCTTTGCTGGGTCAGGCTTCAAGCCCTCGCTTGTGAAGACGTGGCCAACGTATCCAGAACATAGGCTTGCTCACGCAATCACAAACTGTAACAACTGCGGGGGCAGCCACGAGGCAAAAAGGGACAAATGCCCAGCATATGGCCAGCAATGCCATAAGTGCCAAAAATGGAATCATTTCCAGAAATGCTGCAAGTCATCACAAACACGGCAATTCAAAAAGAGACCCATAAACCATATTGAAATGCAGGCGCACGGCAGCGATGAAGAAATGTTCTATGTGAATGGAATTGACATAGACACTATAAATCCCACTTCTGACACCATGTTTGTCGTTTAATAATGACTCAGGGTTCGTGAATATCATCGAGCATCCTTTACTTCGAAACAAAGCAACCATTACACGTTAGTCATTACATTCCAGGGGGCGGGTCCCTTCTCTCTTGCCCCGTCTCACTGCGTGCATGCGCAGCATACTAATACGGAACAGGTATATTAAAGTAGCATTAATGAACAACATTGGTCAGATGTTCTACACTGAAATTCAAGTTAGTCCTCACTGTTGCTAAGTGTTGCTAAGATCTGATTGTTGGGGTTTCCTCTGTATTATTGTAGGGTCTTTGGCTTACAATGTACCGTAAAATGCTTGGAGGTGATTGGAGTCGTGATTTGGCATTATATAAATAAATCTGAATTGAATAGTCACCACAGGTTGCAGCAGTAATGTAAAAAAAAAAAATAATGCAATCACCAGGCAGCCAATATTTATTTATTTATTTTTGGTTGATTGAAGGAGGTCGCCGTTCTATTTTTCCTCCTGTGACTGAGCCATTAGCTTGCTCTGAATTAGGAATTAGGTTTTGTCAAGCTGCTTGTATCCAGTGTGGGATGGTTTGTTGTTTGAGTTAATTTAATGTAGGTTTACTCAGCTAACGTTGTCTCAGGATGGTGCTGCATGAGATTTTTTATTGTATTCCGAGAGTATTTTAATTTATTAAAATATCCAAATTCAGTGTTCCTGTATAGATACATGCAAATATCGCAGTACTACGCTTGATTTTTGTCTCAAACACTTGTTTTTCCAAACACTTCCTTGTTTCCAAAGTGGTCGCCACAGTATCCTCGGGATCAGAACTAGAAGTAAACTAGCTTGTGTCGCCTTCTGCTCTCAGGATCTTTTGCATGTTAACAACCACACCACTGAGGGTAAAAGTTAGAATCAGGGTTAAGTTGCAGTAAGGGTCAGAGGCATTCACCTGTGATGGTGAAGGTTAGGGTCACGTGCTAAGTTATAATGTCAACCACTGTTGAGCAAAAAGAGCCACTTAAGGGATTTTCAGGGAGATCAGTGTCCAACATGTGACAAAACAACACTGGCATACACGTGAACACACACACACACACACACACACACACACACACACACACACACACACACACACACACACACACACACCTGGAGAATATGAACATGGAAATGTTCAGTAATGTTTCCCCTTTGTTCTGTTCATGAATTGTACTGGCTGACACAGGACCACCTCGAGCTATCTTCAGTAGTAAAAGGCAAAACTTTGGATTAGTAAACAGATCTCAGGTCTGCATGAGCTCTGGGGTAGGGGGCGTGGTTTCTCTCTGTGATCTTGTTAAAGTATTAAAGCTTCCTCACCTGTTAGAAATTAAAGTGCTCTGGGCACCAGAGGAGGAAGAGTAAGGGGAGAGGGGTGTGGAAATGAGTGAGGGACTTCAAACAGGTTGGTTGAAGTGTGCATATGGGCTCTCGGTGCCAAGTAGGGCATTAGAGTAGGTCAGAGAGCATAAAACTCACTGTGGAGTCGTTCCAAGACATTCAAACAAGTGTGCCAAAATAAGAAATCAGGAGAACAGCTGGGCCACATTTCTGAAAAAAAGGACACACGGAGATCTAAGTAACCCCATTTTACATTCAACAGTAGTATATAGTTATATTTAACAAATAATGTATCATGGTGTTGTAAGCAGATAAGTGCGTTATAATGTACTTTTAGAAACTGGAGACAATTGATAACATTTAAAGCCATGTTCAAACTCTTTTTTCCTCATTTTAGTAGTAATGATAGTCATTGGTAAAAATATTTTGCAAATTGTAGTTGGTGGAAATGAAATGAATTAAACACAGCAGCAATTCAGGAAGCAGAAAAGTCAGGCCTAATTTGCTGTCTCATGGAGAGCACATCATTGGAAGAGAATTAGGCTGTTTATAAGCTCCTTCTTTTCATTCTGTGTCCAGCATAATTAATACCTGTTGCCACTGAAGGGGAGACTTGCTGCTGCTCTCTGTGTACTCATATGGAAGTGCAGGGAAGTCCCAGAGCAGCCGTACAAGACATTGAGCCAGTGACTCACCCTCAGCATCTAATTCTGGGTCAGGCTGACCTGCTATCACTTTCAGAGGTCTCTCTCTTTCTCTTTCCCTTTCTCCTTTTCTCTGTAGGGATGTGTCTGCTCGTTTTGTAGTTGTTGAAAGAGGTGTGTTGGGGTCAAAGCAGAACCTCACCAGCTGCAGCCAGTTCTTCAAATGAGACCACTACATATCCTCAGAACTGATGTTTCCACTCTGCCAGGTTGGTGTTTTTGTGACCATGCCTCTTGTCACTTTTGCTAAATGTTTGGATAGATTCCCAGGGCCATCCTGTCTTTAGTGTTTTGCAGCCTCCTCTGCTCTGGCTTCAGTGTCTTTCTCAGCAGCCAGCTCACTAACCTCTCCCTCGCATCTTCAGGCTCTCAGCCATCAGTTCAGCCTCCACATCTGGCTTTGTTCTTGCCTGCTGGCAACCCCTGGCCCTCTGCGCTTCCATCAGAGATTTATAATAAATCAGTTTGGCCCATCCCCTGCCTCATGGTCTGTGTTTGCACATGGTTTGTAGGTCACCATAACAACACTGATAAATGCACAGACCAGTCACTTAACATGGTGTTGCAATCATTCCCCAGAGATTTTGGTTCATATTGATGTGGTAACATTGTCTGGCTGTACAATGCACATTGAGATCCAATGACTTTGGATACCATTGGAGTAAAGTGCAGCAACAGACACAAACAGAACTGCTGAAACAGCTCATTTGGAAGAACGTTAGGTCCCTGGTTCAATCTCACGTTTCAGCAGTGGAAGGATAACTTTATGCAAACGCTCCTCCTTGACTTAATAAACTGTACTGAGATGCTTTTATGTGATTGGCAATTAGATATCTACCTTAATTAGTCGTTGAATGGGGGTATTTAATAAAATATTTGCTAAATATGTGATACTGTGACTAGCTAGAATTGCTGTTGTTTTTCTCTGTGTGTATTTCAGTGTTGTATCTCCCATTAAAAGACTGTGTCTACATGCCTAAATGCACTGAGGTGAGCCACGTGACTGGCTGCTTAGATATTCGTGTTAACGAGTTGCTTTTACAGGAGTGCCTATTACACCTGTGACAATCCTAATAACAAACAATCCTCTTTGTCTGTAGTGATCCTAAGTGAAACTGAACAGAGTGAAACTGAACAGAGAGGAAAGAAATGACCCGGTGAAGGTTGTTTTTTTAGGTTTTGTTTTTCACACTCATGCCCTCTGCCTCACTCAGATAATATTTCTGCTGGGAAGCTGTCTTTAAGTAATTTGATTGCATGTAAATTTTCCATGTAATTTGTTACATAAGTAGAAGGTAAAATGTTACATTTACTGGAATCTAGTTTGTTTTGGTATATCGATCACATTTCCCCTAATGGTTAATTACTACATAAATAACCCTTTGATTTTATATTATGTTGTGTTTTATTCAAGATTCTTGCTTCAATTTTTAATGAGGGTGAGAAATCCTTTTTTGAGTGCATATATTTAAAAAAAAAAGAAGAAGAAAGAAATCAGGGGTAATGTATTACACTGCAACTTTTAAACTGTGTTTGTGGATAAAAAAGTCTATGATGCAGGAAACTATGCTCTCCCTTTAAACAAACTTCAGCACTGATTGTTTGGTGGAGAGACTGAGGGAGACCGGAGGGTGACCCCACTCTGTCCCCTCTTTTCTGACAGTTTGCACAGTTGCACAGTCCAGCTGTCAGTACGTTTCTGATCTCCCACTGACTCAAATACTTCTCTTTAAGGCCGGACTCTCTCCATCCAAGTTTCATTTCTTCTTTCCCCATCTTTAGTCATCTTTAATCCACGAATGTTTAGTGAAATAAATACCAACAGCATTCTTGTAAGAAAAAAAAACTGTCGCTGTTGCATTTATTCTCCCATTTTCTAAACTATGAAAACAACATGGATTAAATGGAGCTACGCAGGAGGACAAATGAGTCTATAAATATATTAACTTACTGTGAATGCATGGGTGTGTCACTCAACATCACGTCTAAAGCTTCACCCCTGACACGTGACTCATCAGGTGCATTCCCTGCCACGGCTAACGAGATTCCCCTCATTAAGTCCCTTAGGTAGTAATCTGTGTGGCAGAGTTGGGGGTAGTGAAATGTGAAAACGATTCTGTAGGAGGGAAGGAGAGGCTGAAACCTCAATGGAAAACAGTGATTTTGTCCTGTGAAGGCCAGGAAGTTGCAGGCTTAATATCTCGTGGAGAGTCTACTGTTTTTTATTCTTGTTTTCCCCACTTTTTAAAAAGCTTTAGGGATTGGCTGGTGGTGGTGAAGGCCATCTGGCTGGGTGCTTTATCTGGATTTTATGGTGTGAGCCTTAGGCCAACTGTGGCCACCTGCATGGGTAAGATAACCGTGGACAGGAACAGCATGGTAAACCATGTTTGTGTGTAAATCAGTGGTAATAGACCCTGAAAATTAGCCTGTTCAGCATGTTAGTTTGGCATTTTCATGTTTTGTCATCACGTAGTTTCCGTTTTTCTGCTTTACTGCCCTCTTTAACCTGATCTAGATGATAAACTCTCCATCAGTGTGTTTAACCTTTCTGAGTGTCTGAGCCTTGTCTGACTGCCGTCCTTGTCCTTGGCAGGAGTTATTGCTGTGAGATGTCAGACTGCGTGTCCTGATTTTCTCGTGTCAGTGCAACACAACATGAGGGAAGGCGAAAGCCACCATAAATTCACCTGTCATCTGACGAGGAAATAGGGGTGTGTGTGCGGTACATCATGGAGTCTGTGGTGAGATTAAAAAATTCCCTGAGCATGCCCATCAGGAAGCTGACCAGCTGTGTGTCGGAGGTGAAGGGGAAGAAGCTGTGTGCCAAACATAGGAACAAGAGAGGGAGAGGCAGCGGGAGTCGAGGAGGATGTGTCAAGTTGGGCAAAACGTCTCCCCCCCGAGCTGCATATCCCAAAGATCTGTCTATCATTTGCTCGTACCAGACAGAGCTGGAGAAGGAGAGGCAAGTAATGCTCTGTATGTGATGTAGAAACCGTCATGCAGGGGTGAAGGAAGTATTCACATACTTTAAGTAAAAGTAGCAACAGGTGCTTTTGTAAACATGAAGTGTTACAAGTAGCACTCTTACAGTGAAAATGTTGCTTAAAAATCACAATTCATAGTTTTGGAATCTAAATGAGAAATTGTTATCGAGAAGAAATAAAAAATGAAACACAATGAAACGATTGACAAACTAAACTAACCGCCCATATCAGCCAATTTCTGTGTAGTGTCACCACAAACTGCCTCCAAGACAATGGGAGGGGCGTCAGAAATGGAAACCACAAGTACCACAAAGCTGCACAAGCACCTGAGTAGTATCATTATTTTGTGCCATTACAAATAACAGGCAGGGTTGCTTCTTGGATGCATTATATGAACAGGCGTTTTATCATTTCCAGGTGAAAATGGAAAAAAGACTCTAAACAGACATGAAATCAAGTTTTGCCTGAGTTACATGTAATTCATCTGCAAACTGAAATCAATCCCCTCAGTTCACCTCATTTTGTCAATTCCTCACTGTGCTCTCATTGCAGGAGGCAGCTGAGATGAACGAAGGCGTTAACTGTGCAGAGAGATTTTTATTTTCTGCCTGCGATATCTGAGCTGTATTTATGTTTGTCTGCTGTGTTGACAGAAAGCTGCGGGAAGCCACCAAGGCCCAGAAGAATGCAGAGAGAGCAGCGATGAGAGCTCATTTCAGGAGAAAATATCAGCTGCCTGAGGTCTGTGTTTGGAAGAAAATAACAATATTTATCCTCTAGTTTTGTGTAAATTGGACAGTTTTCCCCTTATACACGGTACTGGGTTTTTTTTAAATTTTATTTCTTTAACAGAGTTGAATTGAAACTTTACAAAACGCTGCATTCTTCTGTTCACTACTCTCACACACCAGTTTAAATTTTCTTCAAAATATAATGTTTTTCCAACTTCACTGAATTAATTTAGATAAAATGTCAAATAACCACAAAAATGTGCTGCGTAATTCTTCTGAATTTAGGATTCAGGGTTCAGCAACCAAAAAATTCTTACCAGTTCAAAATGAAACTTGCTGTGTCAAAGAAAATGAGAAGATAGAAAGAAGATGAGAAGTAAATACTTTTTATCAAGTATTTACTTGATAAATACCCTCAGGGAAAAAAAATGAAATCATGAAAGGAAAAAAGAAAAAAAGGGCAGCACGGCGGTCGCAGTCAGGAGGCCTTGGATTCAAATCTTGACTTTCTAGTCCAGTCTGGTCTTTCTGTGTGGAGTTTGCATGTTCTCATGTCTGTGTGGGTTCTCTCTGGGTACTTTCATTTCATCATTAAACATCATGTTAATGTCTGTAGCTCAGTAGTTATAAACCAATCTCAATGCAGTTTCTGTTTTTCCTTTTGCAAACACTTCTCCATCAACAAGATGTAGCGCATCTTGATACTGCATAAAAAAACCTTAAAACTCAAACTGTTATAACTTCAGATGTGTTTGCAGCCTTTGCAGAGATACAGCCAACCCCCAACAATACAATAGTTGGCTTATTCTTTGCAGGCATTATCCATGTGTGCCAACTTGTATGTTACTGCAACATAATAATGGATTGGATTTATATAGCGCCTTTCTATGCACCCAAAGCGCTTTACAATGCCACTATTCATTCACACACTGGTGGAGTGTGTGAATGTGCAAGCTACCGTTGTAGCCACAGCTGCCCTGAGGTAGACTGACAGAAGCGAGGCTGCCATACCGCGCCATCGGCCCCTCTGGGCAACACCAGTAGGCGGTAGGGTAAAGTGTCTTGCCCAAGGACACAACGACCAGGACAGAGAGCCTGGGGATCGAGCCGGCGACCTTCCGATTACAGATGCGCTTCCCAACCCCTGAGCCACGGTCGCCCCAAGGACATAAGAGATGTAGAGCTATTTATTCATTTTTATTTTTGCAACACGTTCAACCCTGTAACCCATTTGTTCTTCCATCATCCTTCAGAACATGAAGGACACAAACCAGCGGAGGTCAGTCGGAGGCAAAGTGTTGCTCCCCCACGAGCTATCGACAATAATTCATCCTGAAACCAAAACCAAGAACGATGGCTTCAACCTGCTGAGTGCCTTTCAAGGCCTCAGCTTCAGCACAGCGGTCCTCACAGGGAGGAAACGCAGCGGGACGCCTACTCCTGCACCAGCAAATGGGGGATCTTGTAAAATCATGTGATCAATATGTACTCACAGCAATGATTATTACACTCTATTAATGAAGAGAACAGCATATGGGAATTTATGACTGCTGCTTTTATGTAAGCTGAAGTCAGTTTTCTTCTTACATAGCTCTGATAACTTGTAACAGGTGAATAAGTCACCTGTTTTACTTAATAATAACAAATACGGCAGTGTAAAATGCTTATTTTAGGTATTGATTAGATATACTCAAACATTATTATGAGGTGTTGAATTACTGGTCAGTACATGACAATGAAAGTACAAATGGGATTTTACGCAGTACTTGAAGAATTTTTTTCCTCATTGAATATGTTGATTTTATACTGTTTTAATAAGCTGTGGCATTATATTGTGATTATATAACTAAATCAATAGTTGTAGATGTTAAAACAGGGCACATCTTGTCCTGGTGATGTTTCACTCGGACACCGTGTTTAGTTTTTTTATAATAGAAGCCAAGCTAGTACGCAGAGCTGTCGGTCTAAATGATATAGATCCAACTAAGAGATCTATACACAAGTGAGGAACCTCAGGGCAACAAAACAACATGAAACTTTCTTATTTTGTGTGATTATGTTAGAATTTGTCCACTTTTCTTTATACTGAGTCCTTTCTGCATCACATCTACAGTATCGGTGATGTGTATGAGCCAAATTTGCTAGTTTCTAATAACTGCTTTGTTTGTGTTGAGCTTATTTTGGTGCATAAATTCAAGGCTTTTATACAGTATGGAGAAAAACACCACTTACGAAGGTGGACATTTAGTCTGTTTGTTTGTAGCTGATTTGCTGTGATTGAACTTGTAATAAAACACATTTCGGGAAGCTACACTGGCCCATTATCTGTTTTTTGTGCAGTCAACCTGAAATTCTGGCTCTGTTGTGTTTCTCTTGAACTCTGATGCTCAGATTTATAAATCATCAAACTCCTGTCAGCACGAAATCTCATTCAAGGGTGAATTTTAGCGTTGGAGGAGGGAAAGAATGAGCCCTGCAGAGACGACACCAAACAAGAAGTGTCACAACTCTGGATGAGACCGCCTGGCACAGCTCACTCAGACCAGAGCCAGCATGTCCACACGAGTGACTGCGGGTATCAAAGCGAAGGGCTCTTGTGGGTCCAGAAATGTGTTTTTTGGTGTTGCACCTCAAAAGGGTCTTTGTGTGACTGCAGCAGGGACTGTGATGCATGGAAAGCTAGAAGGCGGGAAAAGAGTAGTGAAAGGGATGCGGAGTTTTGAGGAGATCCCTCACACTGGGAGGAATGGATGGCTCAACCTGCTGAAATTCTGGAGAGAAAATCGCTTCCAGCAGCTTCACAAGCACATGGAGAGGACCTTCAACACGCTCGGACCCATCTACAGGTAGAGGGAAGTTTAAAGCTTAAAACGTTCTTCAGTATGTTCGTGTGCTTACCAAATATCCTTTCTGTCTCTCTGTGTGACTGCAATAGAGAAAAGCTCGGCACCCTAAGCAGCGTGAACATCATGCTCCCATCTGACGTCAGTGAGCTCTTTAAGTCAGAGGGTCTGCACCCCCGACGGATGACCCTGCAGCCCTGGGCGACACACCGGGAAATACGCAACCACAGCAAGGGCATCTTCCTCAAGTCAGTTCCACATGTGTGTTTTAAATTACTCGTGAAGTGGTGATATGCATCTGTGCAAGCAGTCACACGATGGAGACTCCTCTCCCCTCCGTGGGTAAAATCCCATTATTCTACTGATTAAAATTTAAGAGTCAAAATTTGACTAAATCATTTCAATGTTCCCTCGAGGGATGGAAACAACTCCATGTGGGTGTGTGCACATGAATGTAATCACTTGTACCATCATCGTGTCTTTTGGGGGGTGGGGGGGTAATTTAATCAGGCGTGGAAAGTTTTTGTTCATCATTTAGTTTCTTAGTTGCTTCCTGCTCATACATTTGACTGAGAGATGGTAAAACATCACTGTGAAGGTACAGCACTCTGGTGTGAAACACAGATAACAAGCAATAATTATGACTTTAAAAAGCAGACTGAGGTTGTTCATAAAACAACAACAAAATGCAGCGAAATTTCAGCCCTAAAAGAACAGCTTTTCCAATGAGATTATAATTATAAGGAGAAAATGCAAAATTAAAGCAAAAGATGAAGTTTTCTCATTTCTTATTGGAATATTAGAACAACTAAATGGAGCGCACTGCAAAGGCTGTGGTCACCATAGAGATTATATATAATATTTAAAATTATACACAAAAAGAGGTCTCTAGACATCCTTATACTGTGTGTGTTGTTCGGTTGTTGGTTCTGACATAAAGGTCCTTTTAAAAGTTCTAATATTAGTGCATTCAGACATTTTCTAATTCAATATTTTCAATATTTTAAGCTTTTAAATCCTGAACCATGAACTCATGCAAACGCACACAAAAACTCATGGCTGTAAAGGGTTGAGTGGTAAAGGCTGCTGGAAGTTTGTAGCCACTGATTCAGATTTAGTGTCACCCCCATAAAGCTGGAACTCTCATGCGACTTTAAAAAAAGACCAAAACTAGGCTGAGAAATCCCAGTGGACTGAAATATTTTTCATAATTCAAACAGTGAATTCTTTTTTCTTATTGTTTTACATCAGAATTTTCAAAGTCATCAGTTCTCTTTTAACAGACTTTAATTTGCTTTCACTCAACCACAGAAACACGCTGTGGTTTAACTGCACATGTAAGAGCTGTGCATTTAAGAAAATGCTATACACTTTAAATGAACTGATTAATATAATTCAGCTATTTAAAGATGGCTGTTGTCACGAGTGACGAGTTGTTAGCTACGTGTTTGTACCTGTTAAACATGATAATCCCCCACTGTCTTCAGGAAAAGGAAGTTTTCCCTAGATTCTGAGCAGTCCTGTGACAGAGTAGCTTGTAATGACCTTTAGCAGCCACAACTTCAAGTAATGACTTTTGCTTTGTGTTGGTGTTTGCATGATTGTCTCACTCTCTCACAGTGTTGTGGGGGAATTTCCCCCCTATCTTCTTTACAAAATCGATTCAGTTCAGTTGCTTGTGGGAATTTGAGAGCCTGCAAAACGAGCCCAAAGATCATGCCTCCAACACCGCGCCAGACGGTGTTTGTGCTGATCTACTAAGTTTGTTTTTTTCCAAATGTGGTGCTGTGCTTTCTGGCGAAACAGCTCTACTCTCTCCAAAAGGACATTGTTCCAGAAACCTTGTGTTGTTCAGATTTAACTTTGCAAACCGAAACTGTGCTGTCATGTTCTTTTTTAGAGAGACGAATGTAGAGACGAGATGTATCTCTTGGTTTTTTTCTGTGAACATTGCATAATCTGACCTTGGGGTGAATTTGCAGGGACATCCAGTCCCGGGAGGACTGTGGCATTGTGTTAACACACCTGACTGCTCCAGATCAGCTCACTCCTCATTCCTATGGAAGCAGTAAAGGTGTACTTATTTTTGCACCTGATTATCTCGTGTCCTATGAAAACTTTCTTTGTTGCATATTAACTATTGCAACGTTTGGGTAAAGGTAGACGTGTGGTTGGGAAGAGGTCAAGCACCAAAAAAAGAGACTTCTCTCAATCTGGCTTTCTTTGAATTCATGTTTAGACAATGATAAGTCTGACTGGGAGTCAGACTTGAACACGATGTCCTTATTTTATTTCACAGTGACTGAGCAGATATGAAATAAGCTCATTTTAATGCTTAGCGTGCACCTTTCTCTCCACAGGAATGGGGAAGAGTGGAGAGCTGACCGTCTGCAGCTGAACAAGGAGGTGATGATGAGTGCAGCAGTAAAACGCTTTCTCCCTCTCCTTGATGAGGTGGCGAAGGATTTCTGTCAAATGCTGCAGACAAGAATGGAAAAGGAGGGAAGAGGAGAGAAGGGAAAATGCGTTCTTACCATCGATCCCAGTTCTGACCTTTTTCGTTTTGCACTGGAAGGTTAGAGGTCATCAGCCCCATGATATGAGACCTTTGTGTATCTCTAAGTGTCATTTTACAGCTTGTAAAATGAGTATTCATTCATTCCTGTTTATTTACAATGAAGCCAAAAAAGTAGACTTTCTTTTTCTATGTTGGAAAAGTGTGGAGAGGTGTGAAATGATGGGTGTTTGACAGAAACATCCCATAAATGTCAAGTCTAATTTTTCATGCGGCAGTGATCGACCTTGAAGCCCCGAGGGATGGAAGGCCACGGATTCATGTCGCTTCCCCGTTTTGACAGGCTTTCATTCAGCCTAACTATCAGGTCTATGCATTGACTCACAAATGCTGATGTAAGCTGCGCCAGTTTCTGACGTCAGAGGAATTACACAATCTGCAGGAGCATCACCTCTTTAAAATCTTCAAAAAAAGAATAATAATAAGAAGAAAACGCAAATAGATCAGTGCTGCTGCTCTCTCTGTCCTTTAATTCTAAAATATTCACACCTAACATGAGAACCGAACCTCATCCTATCCCCAGGCGTCTCTTAGCGTACTCTGGGTGTAGGAGGTCAAAGAGAACATGCACCTTTAAAAATAGAAATGGCAACAAAGATGATCAAAGCTCCAGCGTTATTTCAGCAGGTCTGCTCCTTTCATGTGCCTATCTGCTGTATTCCATGTTCGCAAGTGTGAAAGCCTGTATGACTCAGTGTACACTTGTTTGCATCTGTGTGTATGCGAGTGGGAAGGGGGGAGAGCTGATGACTTTGAGTCACGCTGCTCTGCTCCTAATGGAGCCCAGCACAAGAAACCAAGTGCTAAGCCGGAGTAAGAAACTCTACTCCAGTCGCTGATGTCGTGTTAATATAACTTGAACATGTTTGATTGGGAAACATCATGCGCACCGTGGGGAGATCTATATTAAAAGGGGTCTATTTTTGTTTGTTTTTACATAAATAAGAAAAAATAAAGTGCATTTTTGAAATTGTTTAACTGTTATTTGGAAAAGATTAATAAATTGATGACACATAGAGACATTCAAGACAAAGGTCAATGTAATCCTCCATGAAGTTTAATAGTTTATTTATTTTTAAGTCCTTTGCTTGCTCATGTTTTAGGTCATCAGTCATCTATCTCATCTTAACCCGCCTATACCTCTTTCTTTTCCTCCCTTCCTCCCTCTCTAGCTAGCTGCCACGTGCTCTACGGAGAGCGTATTGGCCTCTTCTCCTCATCCCCCTCCCTGGAATCTCAGAAGTTCATCTGGGCCGTGGAGCGAATGCTAACAACCACTCCTCCTCTCCTCTACCTGCCCCCTCGCTTACTGTTGCGCATGGGTGCTCCCCTGTGGACCCAGCACGCCACTGCTTGGGACCACATCTTCAGTCATGGTAGGAAAGGGCCATAATCGCAAGAGCGTCATATCAGCATCAGCATGCTTCTTTGTCCTTTCACTTCCACAACCTGACTGTTTGTCTTCCAGCGGAGGCGAGGATCCAGAGGGGGTACCAGCGCTTGTCAACCTCCCTGGATAGAGCATCTCCGGCTGGGACTGCTGGAAGCCAGTACACTGGAGTTCTGGGGCAACTCATGGAGAAAGGGCAGCTATCTTTGGACCTCATCAAAGCCAACATCACTGAGCTGATGGCTGGAGGGGTGGATACGGTGCGTGTGTTGGTGTGTGTGTGTGTGTGTGCCAATATGTATGATAGCCTGACTTAGCCTGGGTCTCTATACCTAATTCTGTGTCACGTCTCATCCTATCCTCTCTTCAGACAGCAGTACCCCTGCAGTTTGCTCTGTTTGAGCTGGGACGCAACCCTGAGGTGCAGGAGAGCGTTAGGCAGCAGGTGAGGGTGTCGTGGGCACAGGCTGGTGGGGATCCTCACAAAGCCCTGCAGGGGGCACCACTTCTTAAAGGCACAATCAAAGAGGTCCTCAGGTAAACACGTCAAGAATCTGACTGCACATGGTCTCTTATATCCATTTGTTTGCACATGGAAAATAAATGAGAACGGCACCTACACATACACATCTCTGCAGTCTGTCCTTACATCTGTCTCCAGTGCCCACACAGTGGAGGGCACCTCTAATACACGTCCTAATGCTCACATATTTTCATTCACATGTCACTCTGAAGCACTGTGGATCTGCTGACATGTGACTCCTGTATGTTTTTTCCACGAATGTTTGCCAAAAATTTCATTGCAGCATCTCAAACTCTGTAGTTTATGTTGTCCCCATGTGCTGGTACCCATGGTCCTAATGAGACGATGGATGGTGTACTGGGAGATCTCCTTAATCTGGAGCAGTGCATCACTGACCCACCACCAAACCAGTCAATGCTGAACAATGTTACAGGCAGTATAATGTTTTCTATGGATTCTCAGGTTCACCCTGAGCACATGTCTGTCACATGTTCTCATGGCGAAATACACAGGGCATCAGTGATTGGCCTGTCAATTCTGGCATTCTGTGCAGTCAGCACAGGCCCCACTGCAGGACATCGGACCCTCGGGCAACTCTCATGAAGTCGGTTTCTGATTGTTTAGTCAGAGACATTCACACCGGTGACCTGCTGGAAGTCATTTTGTAACTCTGGCAGTGCTCATCCTGTTCCTCCTTGCACAAACAAGCATATACAACACCTGGCAGTCTCACGTACTGATGTGGCATTCTGGAGGAGTCCAGAAACGATGTGGGCTTCATAGATAATTGGCAAACCTTCTGGAGGAAACCTGGTCTTGTTAGGAGAGACGGCATCCATCCCACTTTGGATGGAGCAGCTCTCATTTCTAGAAATATGGACAAATTTATTAAACCCCCCAAAATATGACCAGAGTTGGGACCAGGAAGCAGAGTTGCAGTCTTACGCCTCTCTGCAGCTTCTCTCCTCTTGCTACCCCCCAAAAACCCATTGAAAAATCTCCATTGAGACTGTGTCTAACTACCAGAAATCCCGAAGCACAGGCCGAGGGGGCGGTGTGGCAGCAATTTTTCACACCAGCCTATTAATTAACGAAAGACCAAGACAGACTTTTAATTCATTTGAAAACCTGATGCTTAACCTTGTCCAACCCAGCTGTAAAACTCAGAAACCAGTCTTACTTGTTATCATCTATCGTCCACCTGGGCCTTACACAGAGTTTCTGTCTGATTCCTCAGACTTTTTATCTGATGTAGTGCTCAGCTCAGATAAAATAATTATTGTGGGTGATTTTAACATCCATGTTGATGCTAAAAATGACAGCCTCAACATGGCATTTAATCTGTTATTAGACTCAATTGGCTTCTCTCAAAATGTAAAAGAACCCACCCACCACTTTAATCACACTCTAGATCTTGTGTTAACATATGGCATAGAAACTGAACATTTAACAGTGTTTCCTGAAAACCCTCTCCTGTCTGATCATTTCCTGATAACATTTACATTTACAATAATTGATTACACAGAATCAAAACAAGCAAAAACAACCAAAGAAAACAACCCCCCCAAGGTCACCGTCCCAGAGACCGACCGCGCATCCAGCAGCGGAGCAACAAAAAGAAAAAACGCCACAAAACAGTCTCAGGCGGCCCATCAACATAACAAAAGAGTTCAGGGGGCCTACCTCGAGTCCAAAGGCGGCGACATTGCCGCTCCGGCGGACGGCCACGGGTCCGGCAGCAGCAGCAAAACAGTTCCGGGGGCCTGCCACAGCTCCAGTGGCGGCGGCACTGCTGCCCCTCCGGTGGCGAGTCCCGGGTCCAGTAACGGCGGCGCTGCTCCCCAGGCGGCCTTCCCGGGATCCAGTGGCGGTGGCGGCGCTGCTGCTCCTCCGGCGGCCTGCCCCGGGTCCGACGGCGGCGGCGCTGCTCCCCAGGCGGCCTGCCCGGGATCCAGTGGCGGTGGCGGCGCTGCTGCTCCTCCGGCGGCCTGCCCCGGGTCCGACGGCGCCGGCGCTGCTCCCCAGGCGGCCTGCCCGGGATCCAGTGGCGGTGGCGGCGCTGCTGCCCCTCCGGCGGCCTGTCCCGGGTCCGACGACGGCGGCGCTGCTCCCCAGGCAGCCTGCCCCGAATCCAGTGGCGGCGGCGCAGCTCCGGTGAACAACGGCGAGGTATGGTACAAGGCCGATGACACGCCGGTCGCTGACGCGCCGGTCGCTGACGCAGACGCGCTGGGCGTAGCTGGCGTGGAGGGCGCGCTAGACGCGATGATCCGTCTGACTTGCCGACCTCCAGTTCAGGCTGAGCGGGTCTCTCCGGACCTCCGAGCTCCTCCGGTGGCAGCGCGGGCTCCACAGGCTCGCCGAGCTCCTCCGGCTCGCCGAGCTCCTCCGGCACGCCGAACTGCTCCCGCTCCGGCTCGCTGAGCCCCTCCGGCTCACTGAGCTCCACCAGCTTGCTGAGCTCCTCAGCTGGCGGTGCGGGCTCCTCCAGCTCGCTGAGCCCCTCCTGCCCGCTGAACTCCTCCGGCTCGCTGAGCCCCTCCTGCTCGCTGAGCCCCTCCGGCTCGCTGAGCTCCTCCGGCTCGCTGAGCTCCTCCGGCTCGCTGAGCTCCTCCGGCTCGCTGAGCTCCTCAGCTGGTGGTGCGGGCTCCCCCAGCTCGCTGAGCTCCTCAGCTGGCGGTGCGGGCTCCTCCAGCTCGCTGAGCTCCTCCGGCTCTCCGAGCTCCTGCTCCGGCTCGCAGGGCTCCGCAGCTGGCAGTGAAAAAGAAATCAGGATGGTGGCTGCAGGCAGACGAAACGGTGGCGGAGGTACAGCTGCAGATGGTGAAGCAGCGGGTGGTGTAGCGACCTCAGACCAAGGTGACGTTACCTGCGTCGTTAGCTCGTCCACTGCAGACACAAACACAGATGGTGAGGGAAATGGAAAATTGTCCGTACTACTCACCACAGCCGGCTCTTGAGATGTCCGTGGATGTGGCTGCGGTGAGGAACGCCGGCGGCGCGAACGTCGTTTTCGTGTAGACGTCGGGGCCGGCGTCTCAGGCTGTGAATCCACCAGCTGTCCGGGCCGGTGAGCAGCCTGAGGAGGAGAGTGGAGGTGGAGGGTGGAAAGTAAGAAGTCCAAGACGACAGGATTAAGGTCGTCAACCAGCCAGGGAAATTTAAAAAGCGTCTCCTGCAGCCGCCTCTCCACGGCGCGACGCAAACCTTCCGCGGGCTTCTCCCACCATAACTCACAGAGTCTGTAAACCCTGTCCATAACCTCCCTCCTGAGCCTCTCCTCAGAGACCGCTGGGTCCATACGTGGCGGGATCATTCTGTCACGGTGTGGCATGGCACACCGTGGAAGGAGTGGGGAAGGAGGACCCAGGCGCGGTGCTCTACGTATAGACAGTGTTTATTTACAGAGGGTGATATCAAACAACAATAAATCCCCGTGTTTCTCCCCAGACTCCCGTGTCGTGTCCTCCAAGTGCTCTCTGCTCCCGTGTCTGCACTCCCGGTTCTCGCTGCTCCTTAAGCCCTCCACGCTCCTCCTGCGGGAAACAATAGCGGCAGCAGTCAGGACACTGAACAATGGCAGGCATACACTACACGACCAAAACCTAAACTGGGTAACTAACGTGGAGTCCCAAGCAATGATCCCGCGTCGGTGGGAGCTCCAAGACTCTCTTAAGTAGCTCCCCCGACGAGGCCTGATCAGCAGCAGGTGTGTGGCTTCGGGTGTGGCCAGTCCCCTTGCAGGGCCACACCCTCCAGGCCTGACGCCGCCTATAAACAAGTGCTCAGCCACCCACACACACATATACACAAGCACAGGGAAGGGGGAGCAACACCAAAATACACAACAATAATAATAATAATAATATAATACATGACTGCTCAGGGATCCTGGGTCGCCCAGTCCCAGGACCCTGACACTTTCATATCAAAAATCCTTGAAAGAGTAGTTGTCAAACAGCTATCACAGCACAGAAACAGCTTTAGTGAAGGTTACAAATGATCTTATGGCCTCTGACAGTGGACTCATCTCTGTGCTTGTCCTGCTAGACCTTAGTGCAGCATTCGATACTGTCGACCATAATATCCTATTAGAGCGATTAGAACATGCTGCAGGTATTACAGGTACTGCACTGCAGTGGTTTGTATCATATCTATCTACCGGTAATAGACTCCAATTTGTGCATGTAAATGGAGAGTCCTCTTCACACACTGAGGTTAATTATGGAGTTCCACAGGGTTCAGTGCTAGGACCAATTCTGTTTACATTATACATGCTTCCCTTAGGCAGCATCATTAGAAGACATAGCATACATTTTCACTGCTATGCAGATGACACCCAGGTCTATCTATCCATGAAGCCAGGTAACACACAATTAGTTAAACTGCAGGAATGTCTTAAAGACATAAAGACCTGGATGGCCGCTAACTTTCTGCTTCTTAATTCAGATCAAACTGAGGTTATTGTACTCGGCCCTGAAAATCTTAGAAATATGGTATCTAACCAGATTCTTATTCTGGATGGCATTACCTTGGCCTCCGGTAACGCTGTGAGGAACCTTGGAGTCATTTTTGACAAGGACATGTCCTTCAACGCACATATCAAACAAATATGTAAGACTGCTTTCTTCCATTTGCGCAATGTCTCTAAAGTTAGAAATCTCCTGTCTCTTAGTGACGCTAAAAAACTAGTTCATGCATTTATTACTTCCAGGCTGGACTGCTGTAATTCATTATTATCAGAATGTCCTAAAAACTCCCTAAAAAGCCTTCAGCTAATCCACAATGCTGCAGCAAGAGTACTGACAGGGACTAGAAAGAGAGAGCATATTTCTCCTGTTTTGGCTTCCCTTCATTGGCTTCCTGTTAAATCCAGAATTGAATTCAAAATCCTGCTCCTCACACACAAGGTCTTAAATAATCAGGCCCCGTCTTATCTTAATGACCTTGTAGTACCATATCACCCTATTAGAGCACTTCGCTCTCGCTCTGCAGGCCTACTTGTTGTTCCTAGAGTATTTAAAAGTAGAATGGGAGGCAGAGCCTTCAGTTTTCAGGCCCCTCTTCTGTGGAACCAGCTTCCAGTTTGGATTCGGGAGACAGACACTATCTCTACTTTCAAGATTAGGCTTAAAACTTTCCTTTTTGCTAAAGCATATAGTTAGGGCTGGACCAGGTGACCCTGAATCCTCCCTTAGTTATGCTGCAATAGACGTAGGCTGCCGGGGATTTCCATGATGCATTGAGTTTTTCCTTTCCTTTCCAGTCACCTTTCTCACTCACTATGTATTAATAGACCTCTCGGCATTGAATCATATCTGTTATTAACCTCTGTCTCTCTTCCACAGCATGTCTTTCATCCTGTTTTCCTTCTCTCACCTCAACCAGTCGCAGCAGATGGCCGCCCCTCCCTGAGCCTGGTTCTGCCGGAGGTTTCTTCCTGTTAAAAGGGAGTTTTTCCTTCCCACTGTCGCCAAAGTGCTTGCTCATAGGGGGTCATATGATTGTTGGGTTTTTCGCTGTACCTATGAAGCGCCTTGAGGCGACTTTTGTTGTGATTTGGCGCTATATAAATAAAATTGAATTGAATTTTTAATAATAATAATAATAATAACAATAATAATGGATTGCATTTATATGGCGCTTTTTGGGGCCCTCAAAGTGCTGTACAATTCCACTATTCATTCACTCACTGGTGGAGGCAAGCTACAGTTGTAGCCACAGCTGCCCTGGGGCAGACTGACAAAAGCGAGGCTGCCATAACGCGCCATCGGCCAGTCTAGTTTTATATGTAAAAACGGCCATTGTTTTTCAAAAACAAGAGGACTGATTTGCCAAGTTTTTGGTGGCTTTAAAGAACATTCTAGATAAGTGAAAAATGTTCCTTGAACTAAAGGTCCTATGCTTCTTCAATAAGTCACTGCTGATCACCGCTGTTTCATTGTTACAATTAATGACAATTATGCCTTTGTAAAATACAGCAAATAATAATTTTTATTATAAAGACTTATTCCTTAAACAAGATGAAAAAATACTGTGTCAAATCCATAATACATAAAAATAATTTGTTAAAGTGTTTGCTTCTGTTTAAAAGAATATAAAGATGGTGACCTCTAATCTCTACTTCTGGCTATGATATTATGTTATGTGCATAACAGAAAACAAGGTTGTGCTGAATACTAAAGACATGCGAAACAGGTGAGAAGAACAAATTTACACATGAATATGTAAAGCGAAAGACAATAGAATAAAATTAGAGAGGCATGAAGACATTTCTTTTTTTCCACAAGTTTCATTAAAGTGAGAAAATGATTGAAGCTTGTGTACATACAGAGAAACGCTGCCCTCTTTAATTAAGTACATCTATGCCAATTTTAAACAATGAAAATATCTGTTAGAGTTAGACAAACTCAAACAGTTTTTGTTAACAGTTTACCTTACATTACCTCAAAAAGCACCGAGTATCTGGTGAAAAGTTGCTGTTATCAATTGGCAATTACTAATTAATGTTATTTGCGGCCAGTGTTGGGGAGTAATGGAATACCTGTACCCGCCTTAGGTATTTAAAATACAAAATATGAGTAACTGTATTCTGCTACAGTTACTGTTTAAGCAGCGATAATTAGAATACAGTTACTTTGTTGAAATGAATGGATTACACAGCGGCCTTTTTCCATTTTTTCCCCCAATTTGAATCAAAACAACAGAATTTGAATCAAAACAATGGAATTTGAATCAAAACAATGGAAGTTTAAAACAAACAACAGAATTAGAATGAAAACAATGGAATTTTAATGAAAAGAACAGAATTTAAGAACAAACAATGTGTGGCGAGACGAGGTTGGGATATAAAGTAAATACTCTTCAGTTTTAAAGAACGACAACGCCACCCTGGGAATTTCACCCAGAGAATACTGGAAATGACACTAAATCACCAAAAAGGCACTTAGGTTCGCTATACTCAATCCAGAGACGAGGTTCAATAATAAACAAATTGACAATTTATTGGTAATTATTTAAAACACTGAATAAAAACATAATCATAAATATTCAAATACAAATATGCTTAAAAAAGGTATTCAGAGCTGAGGCTTACCAGTGGAGGGGCAGGGATGACACACACACACACACACACACACACACACACACACCTAAAGAAAGAAAACACACCAAAACACAAGTGCAACACACTATCACACACTCACACTAATAAACTAGACAAGGCAGGTGTGTACACTCAAGGGATCCCACCACCAAGGCACCCTAGTCTCCTCCACGTCGGCACTCCGCATCTGAATAAAAGAAACAAAGAAAATGTTAATATATTACAACAAACTAATGTGTAGCACCGGGGGATAACCCAACTGCAGGACCACACTGGTGATCTACAGCTAGAAAAAGGGCCTCCCACCAGTGGTGTAACAGAAAATCCAAACTACAAATCAAAAAGCAATAAAACAACATACAATCTGAATAAAACTCTAAAATCTGGAGCAAACGGAATCGCCGTACACACGACGATAAGTTAACAGTCAATCAATATGCACGCCAGCTGACTCCGATAACCGGCATGCATATGGCCGTTGTCCACGCCGACGTCCACTGTAAAAGCTGACAGCAGCAGGGAAAGAATTCTCACAACGGGAACAGACGGTAAAAGCACAGCAAGGCAAAACAGCAGCACTTCAGTTCGCGTAGCTTGGCGCAAAACTAAGGCCCACACTTCCTGCGAAACATAATAAATAATTACTATAAAAGAACAATAGAAGGCAGAGAGCGTAACAAAAGTTGATTACGTACCAAGTAAGCCGGGTCACAGAACGTAAGCAGAATAGCTCAGAGGAGGCTTCTATAGCTACGACCAGCCGCGATGGAGGCTTCAGAAGAATAACCCGCAAATGATCTCCACCACACCGAGGGGAAGTCAGGTGACCAAAAAGGAGATCACAGGCAAGCGACGCAGAGACACTCAAATGGCCACTATTTATACCAGCGCCCCCTAATGGGCCAGGCTGAAAGTGGGTTGGACCGAAGGATAACATTCATCCTGCCACAAATGGAATTTGAATAAAAAGAGTAGAATTTGAATGAAAACAACGGAATTTGAATGAAAACAACGGAATTTGAATGAAAACAATGGAAGTTTAAAACAAACAACAGAATTAGAATGAAAACAATGGAATTTGAATGAAAACAACAGAATTTGAATGAAAACAATGGAAGTTTAAAACAAACAACAGAATTAGAATGAAAACAACGGAATTTGAATGAAAACAACAGAATTTGAATGAAAACAACAGAATTAGAATGAACAGAACAGAATTTTGAATGAAAACAACAGAATTTGAATGAAAACAATGGAAGTTTAAAACAAACAACAGAATTAGAATGAAAACAACGGAATTTGAATGAAAACAACAGAATTTGAATGAAAACAACAGAATTAGAATGAACAGAACAGAATTTTGAATGAAAACAACAAAATTTGAATGGAAACAATGGAAGTTTAAAACAAACAACAGAATTAGAATGAAAACAATGGAATTTGAATGAAAAGAACGGAATTTGAATGAACAGAACAGAATTTGAATGAAAACAATGGAATTAGAATGTATAGAACAGAGTTTGAATGAAAGCAACAGAATTCTAAAACAAACAATAGAATTTGAATAAAAAGAGTAGAATTAGAATGAAAACAAAAGCATTTGAATGAAAACAACAGAATTTGAATCAAAACAATGGAATTTGAATTAAAACAACGGAATTTGAATGAACAGAACAGAATTTGAATGAAAACAATGGAATTTGAATGAAAACAACAGAATTTGAATCAAAACAATGGAATTTGAATCAAAACAATGGAGGTTCAAAACAAACAACAGAATTAGAATGAAAACAACGGAATTAACATGAAAACGACGGAATTTTAATGAAAACAACAGAATTCTAAAACAAACAATAGAATTTGAATAAAAAGAGTAGAATTAGAATGAAAACAAAAGCATTTGAATGAAAACAATGGAATTTCAATGAAAAGAACAGAATGTGAGAACAAACAATGGAATTTGAATGAAAAGAACAGAATTTGAATGAAAACAACAGAATTCTAAAACAAACAATAGAATTTGAATAAAAAGAGTAGAATTAGAATGAAAACAAAAGCATTTGAATGAAAACAACAGAATTTGAATCAAAACAATGGAATTTGAATTAAAACAACGGAATTTGAATGAACAGAACAGAATTTGAATGAAAACAATGGAATTTGAATGAAAACAACAGAATTTGAATCAAAACAATGGAGGTTCAAAACAAACAACAGAATTAGAATGAAAACAACGGAATTAACATGAAAACGACGGAATTTTAATGAAAACAACAGAATTCTAAAACAAACAATAGAATTTGAATAAAAAGAGTAGAATTAGAATGAAAACAAAAGCATTTGAATGAAAACAATGGAATTTGAATGAAAAGAACAGAATGTGAGAACAAACAATGGAATTTGAATGAAAAGAACAGAATTTGAATGAAAACAACAGAATTTGAATGAAAAGAACAGAATTTGAATGAAAAGAACAGAATTTGAATGAAAAGAACAGAATTTGAATGAAAAGAACAGAATTTGATCAAAAACCAAAGAATTTGAACGAAAACAACAGAATTAAGCTGGACTACCTGTGCACCCTCTGTAGGGTCCAGATCCGCCTCATGCGACCAGTAATGACCCTGACCCTAGCTAGCTACAGGGTTTTTCTAAATAATAATCAAAAGTTGTCACTGGAAATTTCACACAGGAATATTGTACAGTAATTAATGTATGACACATATTATATATAGACAAGAAGAAACTAATTTTTCCTTCAACTCATGTATGGAAAAAAAAATCATCAACTGTCTGAGTGTCTGTGTTTATCAAAAGGCACCTAAATGAGAATTGATTACCATAAATCTTGATTATGTCAGACAACTCAACTAATGGAGGATTCAAAGGTAATGTGTCAGAAATTTTAAGCTTTCAATGTCTGGATTGCTTTTGGTTTAGGTTGTACCCGGTGGGAATTACAGTGCAGCGGTATCCAGTCAGAGACATCGTTCTCCAGAACTACCACATACCTGCTGGGGTGAGTGTTTGGACTGTAACTCTGATTCTTTCTGTTGCACTCACATAGACATTCATATACATTCATCTGACTAACATGCGTTTGGTGGTAAATTCTCCTCAGACTTTGGTCCAGGCCTGTATTTACCCAATGGGGAGAAGTGAAAAAGTGTTTGAGGATCCACTGCGCTTTGACCCCAGCCGGTGGAGCAGAGAAGAGGGCCAAAGGGTGGAAGCCGCAGGATTTCGCTCACTGGCATTTGGCTTCGGGGCGAGGCAGTGTGTTGGGAGGAGGATTGCTGAGAGCGAGATGCAACTTTTTCTCATGCATGTGAGTGACAGCAAAAAAGTGAAAGGGGAAGAGTAAGGAAGCAAGAAAGCAAGTTTTGGGATGGGATGAAAGTGAAAGGACAATGATGCAAGAGGACAGGAAGAAGTGGAAACATGAGAGCTCAGTTATAAGGCTGGTAAGAAGTAAAAGCTGTGCATTTAAAAGAATAGAAGACTTCAGTTCACTCAGTGCTTTATAAGTCATTGTTTTGCAGTGAATTAATGATTCGGTTCCCTATAAGGACCACTTTACATTACTGGCTACAGTGAAGATAATAGCTACATTAATAGTTATAAACATTAGTTATAAACAAGTTCAATTCAATACACTTGAATTTATATAGTTCCAAACCATAAGAACAGCTGACTCAAGGTGCTTAATATTGTAAGGTGAAGGCCCTATAGTAAAACAGAGAAACTCCAACAATCAACAATCACTACAGGCAAACAATTTGCAACAGTGGGAAAGAAAAACTCCCTTTTAATAACAAGAAACCTCCTGCAGTGTTGGGCAACTTCATTGGTTCATGTTTCATGGAAACAGGGTGATCAATGGAGGAAAAAAACAAATTGTAAAGTTTAACACTGTTTTCAAATCCTAAAACTTTAGATGGAATATGTTTATTCAACCAGTAAGAAAATCTCTCAAATAAATGCGAAGTAAAGTTTGTTTCACTAAATTATAGTTCACCCGAAGAGAAACGAAAAAAATCTAAGTAGCATTTTGAGCAGATACACCTATTTCTATTCCGCCCCTCACTGTAGCATGATTTTAATCCCTGTAAACGTCTCTGCTCTCTCTTCCTCTCTTTCTTGATGCTTCCACCCCTCCACTCTCCTGCCTCCTCCCTCTCTGCATGTCTAGATCCTGCTTAGCTTCCATCTCAGCGTGCCGTCCTCAGAGGACCTCAACACCACAGTCACCCTCATCCTCCAGCCCGAGACTCCGCCGAGGATTACTTTCAGCAAGCTCTGACACACACACATGCTCAGAGGAGAGTCATGCTGTTACCATTTGACAAGTTTAATCACGTAGGGTTTGCGCGCTTTAATAATTTATTTCCGATTATTCCTAATAAAGAGCTTTTTAAGCGTCCTTACACACTTTGCATTGGAATGAAGATAAATAAAGATGAATTTTATCCACTGTTGTTATTGTTTTCGTCGTGACAAAGGCAGCACCCACAGGTGCAGCATTAACATATATCCATCAGGTGGCAGTAAAGCTCACACCTGCCCATTCATTTACTTTTGTACCCTGCCCCTGTTCACCCAGCACTTGTTACCTGCTCGAGGAGAGATCCGAGAGGTTCGTTACTTCTCTTCTAAACATTGCAACTTCTCATCGTAATGAAAATACGCTGTTTGGGCCAAGTAAATACTTAATTCTGCTTATCGGGGCTCGCTCCTGTATCCACCTCTCATGATTGTTTCTCTTTGTTTTGTAGCTAAAAAAAAATCTTGCAGATTATTTCCGTCGCTGCGGCGGGTATTGATCGCTTTGTGTATTCCTCTTTTTTTCCTGCAACTCACGATCAAGTTTAAAAAGAACTCAATGCAGGAGCCACGTGGGGGGATGTTTTGATACTCGAACAATGCTGTTCGAGTATTCAGTTCATATTGCAAATTTAAGTTGCACTTTGGTGCCAATGCGTAAAATCGACCTTTACCCCGTCTGATAATTACTGCAAGCGTAGCATTAGTAGATGTTACGGAGGTGTGTGCTTTGCACGTTAGATGGCTGCAGGGTTAGATTTTAAACAGTCAACTCAGGACCAAAGTGCTGTTTGTCCTTTGGCTAACGATTTACACCCACCAGTCCACTCTATGCGCGGACTCAGCTCTGCAAAGTGAGGCTCCGCGCAGACGCAAAGTGCTCCTTAACTACAAGCCACGTCGCCTCTACGTGTAACCTCATTTTTCAAAGTCTTAGTCTTCAATAACACCTCTTATCAGTCCTACTGATTTCTAATAGCTGCTGTTGTGAATAAACACTATGAAAGAGGGAATAACATTTACATCCATTTAAGCATGCGAGAAGCAAGAAGAGGCCCAATATCTACTCTGAGAGATTTCTTTGCAAAAGCTTTATACGTCGTGTGCTGATAATTATTTAATTATGTTATTGCTCCCAACAGATCAGCTATAGGGAATTATTAAGAAATAAATTAGGAATGCCAGATTGTGGATGGTGTTTATTCTACTCCAGCTGTAAACTTTTTTTCTTATTTTGGTTTCTTGTTTAATTCCATCAGAAAACAGAATCTAGTATTAATAAAATTAAACAGTTGGGATGATGTTGCTTGGTGTAGCGTTTTTCCTTTTAACTCTGTAACTATAGCTACGGGGTCTGTGCAATGTAAAAGTGACCAGTTATCCTGGGACCTCCTGGATCTCCAGCAAAGTCTTCATGGTGCTGACGCACTGAAATAATGTTAAAGTGGTGTTCTTGGAAATGTTCAGATTATAAGTTCAGGTTATACAACTTCAGCTGCAACTGATAACTGTTTTCTTTACTGACCTACTTGTTAAGCATAATTATTTGTTCTCAAATGTTCCAAAAATGTTGAAGATAATTTGTTTACAGCAAACTAAAACCATTGGAAGAACTACAGTGAAGCATGTATTTAGTTCTTTTCCTTTATAAGTGAGAAGTTATTGTTGGTTATTTTCTACTAATAATACATTGACAATTTATACAAATACATAATAGCATGAGTAAATATGTTTGGCTTGGAGTTCACATTCTGAGGTCAAGGTTAGGGTTATATAATTTGCAACGGTGCAGGACACCGGTGTCCTTTTGTACTGTAGTGTACTCTGTTGGCTTACCAGTCTGGCAAAGATTTTCCATTTTTAGCATCATTTGTAGCCAGGTCAGATTGGCTCTCTTATGCTAACTCAGCCCAATCATGCAACTGTTGCATGCTGTGTGGACCCAGTCCAGATGGTGTGAGTGGGAGGAGAGATAGATGAGGGGGCAGCAGAGGGGCGAAAGAAAGATGAATGAAAGAGACATGAACAGGCTTGTTCAGGTGACACAAGACCAGTCAATAACATTAGCGCTGTAAAGGACAAAGACAGAGGAATTGGATTGAGAAATTGGGAGAAAATAAATTACACAACAAAATCCAAGAGAACCTAAAACAAAAGTAGACTGGAGAAAGAATCGGACAGTGAAACAGTAGGTTTGGATCTATAATGGAAGGGTTGCTCAACATGGGTAAGCACATTCATATATTCTCATACAGGTTTAGCTTGATTTTATTTATTTTAATGAAAATGTATTGAATGTTTTACACTTGTAGCTATTTTATTAGGAACACTTGCTCAACTTCTCACTTTTGCACTGCAATAATCAAATCAGCCAACCACATGACAACAATTTAGTACATTTAGAAACACATTAACTTATTAATCTTGGGGGGAGAAAAGCTTAAGGGTAACTCCTAATTGCTGAAACCGGGGATCTTTAGATCTTCCATCTAACGCTTTTCCAACTGAGCTATTTCAGCAGATAGAGATAAATTTAGACAAGATCAAGTTGGCCTGCTGAAGTTCTTTTTTTTTCTTTTTTTTTTGCCTGTCCCGTTTGGTTCTTTTGCCATCAGAATTATTGTCTAAAGGCGAAGAAAGATGCCCAACGGATTTACTTTACCAAATTGACCATCCCAGCCTTGCCGTAATGGTCTATTTGATTCACCTTTTATTGTTTATTTTATTTATTTTTTATTTTCACTTGCTAGATACGGGACAGACTTGAATGAGGAAAAGAAAAGTGAGAAAGGAAGAGGGGGAAAAAACAGCGGAGAAGAGGGACGAGGATAAAGGGCAAAAAAACAAAAAACAACTAAATAAGCAGACAAAAAAAATACATATATCAATCACCTGGATCACCTGTTGAGAAAGAAAAAAGAAAACAAGCAGAAGATGAGAGCAATACAATAAACAACATCACGATGATCTATGGGAATATAACAGTAAATACTAAATATTAAACATTATTGTGAAGCACGTAATATCGACAGCGCACAGTGTGCTTTAAGGTAGGAGCCAAAAAGGGTGTAGTTTGTGTGTGTGAGCACCCGTGTGTACACCTGTTAGCATGGACGCGCTTGTATTTAAAAGGTTCCTTCATGTAATGATCTGCTAGAGTGTGTGGGGAGCCACAGCCCCGCCCACCAGAGCATGAAGCAGGTATGGAGGAGATCAAGACTCCAGACATCCAGAGGCCCTCAGAACACAAGAGACCAAGGAAGACTAACAGAGAGGCAGCTGCGCCACTGTCCCAGAAAGAGCTGAGGAGAGTCCCAGATGAGGGGTCGCTCAGCAGCCGCGGAGCAGAAGCCAGGGGGGGGGGGGTTGCAGTGACGCGCCCGTGAGCTCCGCCGGCAGCCAGCTGTGACTGAGTGACCGAGCCCCAGGCCGAGAGGCCGAGGGCACCCCACCCCCAAAGTGGCCCGAGCGAGCCCCAGGCTCCAGGCCCCAATAAGCAGCCACCAAGGAGTGAGGCCTGCTGAAGTTCAACCTCAGCATCAGAATGGAGAAGAGAGCCTTGAAAGTGGTATCTTGAAGTGGCAGAAGACCACACTGAGAGCCACTCCTGTCAGCAAAGAACAGGAAACCGATGCTACAGTTCACACTGACTCACCAAAATTGGCCTGTAGAAGATTGGAAACAAACATTGCAATCAGTCTTTTTGATGTGATGAGTCTCTCTCCTCTGACGCTCTTCTGCTTCAATATTCAGATGTTAATGTCAGATTTGGCAATAACAGCGTGAAAACATGGGTCCATCCTGCCTTGTAGCAATGGTTCAGACTGCTGTTGGTATAACGGTGTGGGGATATTTTCTTGCACACTTCGGGCTTCTTAGTACCAGCTGAGCATTGTTTAAACACCACAGCCTACCTAGCCACAAAGCTGAAGTTGTCTCAAATCGGTTTTTTGAACATGACAAGGACTTCAGTGTGCTCCAAGTGCTTTCATAGTCACCAGATCTCAATCCAATAGAGCACCTTTGAGCTGAGGCAGATGAGGACAAATCTGCAACATTGGAATGTTCCCAGTACCTTTGTCAGTGCATGCGATGTCCAACTTGGTACTAGCACTATGGATTAGTGTTTAATATGAACTGGCAAGACATGTTGCGTGTGATTGATAACCTGTATCTTGATGGAAAAATACTAAATAATCCCTTTTTTGTAATATCATTGATTGTGCAGTGTCACGTTTTTGCATTATGTCCTTTTTCACTTGCATAACAGTCAGATGTCAAATGCCTTTGAACTTCAGTGCAGCCGCAGTTGGATAAATAGCTGCACTCTTACTGTGGGTTCACTGATCGATTGCACAAACACTCCGAAAATGTGACCAAGTGCAGCTCATTCCTGGTATACTGGGGTTACACCCATAACTGGTTTTAATCAGTCATGAAGCCTCAGTGTTGACTGATACTTTTCAAGTTTAGTGTCTTTGACCTAATGTCTATTTATAGTCAGCCTTCCAGTAACAGGTGCCTGCGTGTGTGTACATTTGTCTGGATGTTTGCAGGTGGATGTATTGCATGTGTGTGTTTCCATGTGTACTCTCTGGGACGTGTCTGGAGAGGATCTCAGTGGGACACGTAATGATGTGTGCAGCAGTGCGGCAGAACTGGGTCACAGGGAGGTGGAGAGGAGAGAAATAGAAAACGCAGACAGACACTGAATCTACAGGATAGACGAGTTTTGCAAGTTCACATTATTCTACAAAACCGCCATTCACTGGTTTTACCAGGGAATTTCCTTTGCAGAGTGCAAACTATGTCCTTGCATGTTTCTGTTTGTCCATTCACGGCGTAGTCCTTAAACTGATAACTGACGCATACTATTTAAAAAAACAGCAAACAACCTTTAGACAGTTGCAAAACAACCTTGTAAAATGTGGCTCTTCTGTGATGTGTGCACTGTTCTTTCTCTTGTCTTCTTTCCCGTCTTTGTCCTCACCTTTTCACACAAACCTTATGTCGGACTCACCTCTCATCCTCACGCTCTTTAGTCTCTGTGATGGCCGAAATTGCAAGCTCGACTGACTGTGACATCCTTTAAAATGGATTCCATTGTACTGGTGCAAAGCTCTTAGTCAGGTACCACAATGCTCTGAATGAAAGAAATGGGCTCCATTCCCTGTATAATACTCTCAGTTGGCGCAGCCTATAAACTGTTTATAAAAGATGAAGGTAGCCACCCATGTGTTCAGAAAGTCCTGTTTTTAAGCCTTTAGTTTGGTGCTATGGCTTTTGCCTTGTTTTGTTTTGTTTGTTTTTTGTTGGTTAGCAAGGTCCAGCGTATAAGTGTCACACAATTGAAAGTCAATATTTGGTATGACCTTCTTTATTCTTCAACACAGCCTGAGCTACCCTAGGCAACCTTTCTTGTAATTTCTTTAAGTAGTAACGAAATAATTCTTCAGGCTTCTTGAAGGACCTTCAAAGCTCTTCTTTGGATGTTGGCTGCTTTTTGTTCTGCTGTCTGTCAGAATGACCCCTCACTGCTTTGATAATTTTGCCGTTCTTCTATTTTTAGCACTGGTATCTCATACCATAAAGTATAAAATATCCAGTTAAATCTGAATAATAAAATTTAAACATTCACCCAATTGCTGCCCACGAATAAGGGTTTAAAACCTTGCTCTTATGAAAGTTATACTTCTGCTATCATTTTTTCAGAGCTCTCTCATAGGGTTCAATTCAAAATTCTTTCAGCACCATCTCTCTCTCTCTGCTGCAACCCATGACCTAACATGACTAACTAGCTGTGACCATGGATACCACAGTCTGTCTTGTACCAATCTAACATGGTCCATCACAGTTAACTGAGCCACAGTATTGCAGACTTCCCAGTTTAACCTGCACTTAATGTCCTGCATCACCTCTGAAAAACATGGAATGATTATCATGTATTTGTTGTCATAGATCTTACTCTATATGAAATAACCAGGCGAATTCAGCAGATCCTCTGCTTGGTTAAAAAAAAATTCTAACAAGAGCGGGGATACTGCATGTAAGCTGGAAGTTTCCACTCACTTGCTGAGCAGTCTTTACCTTTGAAAATAATCTCTTGTCTTCCCATCCTGTCCTTTCTTTCTAATAGCTCTCTTCATCTTTCTAATTTGCCTACTTTAAAAATTCATCCATTTATGCTTGCTTCCCTTACTGTGGCCACGTTATAAACTACATGCATGGATTCATGACAGAGATGAGAAGGCGGTGTGCAGGTGGCCCCATTTAGTAATTTAACTGTCTCTGAGGGATGAGCTGAAGCTCGACAGTAGTTTGCATTAAACTGCCAATCAGATTTAATTGCTCACTGGATCGAAGGTGTCAGAACGCAGTTCAGGATGGCCCCAGCCCACTTTAAGTGGGAAATGGAGATTGATGTGCTTTTGTAGCCAGATTCAAGCGGCTCTTTTATGAGCTGCAGGATTAGACACTTGAGCTTTGAGTTCATTGTTCAGCCCTCGAGGTTGATGCTCAGTGATGCCATAGAGACTGGTGGCTGTGGAGTCACTGGGATAAGGTGCTGAAAGGCTTTACCTACTGGTATTTTCCCAGTGTGAGTAGCACATGGCTCAAACTGCGTAGATTATTGGTATATGGACTGCTACTTATATAGAAACCTTCTACTTAGTCTGAGCACTTATTACCAGTCTCATTCACCCAGTCACACATACATTCACACAGCATCTTTTACTTTGTACTTTTATCTAACATTCACACACACACATAAGCCTAGATTGGGGGAAACTCGAGGTTCAGTAGCTTGCTTAAGGATACTTCCACATATAGACTGTGAAAGCTGGGGATCGATCAACCGACCTTCCGATTGGTAGACGACCCACCACAAACAATTAAAAAGTAATTCACTAGCTGGGACAACATCCTACTTACATATAGGTTGAACAGCATATCTAGTAGATAATGGCAGATGGCTTGAGCATGAATTGAGGCTGTGGTTTGGGAAAGGCTTGAGAGGGGGCTGGGGTTGGCTCCAGATACGCTGATATCTACAAAATCAGAGCTTTCTTTTAAAATTGATATAATCGAGATGTTATAGCATCAACAGATCAAATGAAAGGTTGCACTCATCATTATGAAACTGTAGACTTATGAGCCAAGTTCTCTGGTTTACCTCAGATCTATAAAGGACTGCTTTAGATTTTCAGCTGGTTGAATTGATTTTAATGCCCATAACTTTACTGGTCTGGTTCGCTCTCTTGACTCTTGCAGTTTCATTTCTAGCAGCAGCAGCTGTCAGACTGACAGATACTTCAAAAGCAGAGCTTAAGTAAGAGTAAACATTGAACATTTCATCAAATGTACGGGGGTGCACAAGAATGCTGATGTTTGCCATAACAGCTTTATAGTTCAACCGATTACCATTACGGTGGTGACAGTCGTTATTGCTGGTATGTGGTTTTTGCTCATCCATCCACTCCTTTGTCTTTTGCTTCTGGAGGATTTGTTTTTATTGTGCTTCACAAGCTGACAGAGCGGGTAACAACAGAAATGCAACCTTGGCTCCTTTCAGTCCCAGTGACTGTAAATACTGTATCCAATAGAGAGACTGTGTGTGTGTGTGTGTGTGTGTGTGTGTGTGTGTGTCTCTTCCTTTCTGGTCCATGAAAAACAACCAGCCTTAAATTAAACGGTTGCTTCCAGCTTCAAATGTCAGCATAAAAACCTTTATATTGCCTCCATATTATCAGTCGTCGTCTCTGTTTTCAAATGCCACTTTTCTGCTTGTAAAGTATAGCATATCAGCAGAGCAGCTGTGTATAGTTTTCGCAGTAGTGACTCATAAGTCGGCTGAATATACCAGCATCTAAACCTTTGTGACCCCTGCTGGTGGCAGTTAATGTCAGGTCTGTATGTGTTGTGTTTTATCTCTTAATGTTAGCATATTCTGTGTTGTTCCTTTTTGCTATTGAAACTGAAATTGTGCGCTTCGTTCGGTCGGAAGTGTTCGGTTCATTTGGTTTTCACAGGTGCAGTTGGCAGTAGAGCTTCATGACTCAACTTCATCCCACTGACAGCGTTTCTCTGTCATTATAGCTCGCATCAGGCGCTACTCCGATGTGATGACACTGCCGGACTCTTTCATCCAACGCCAGCAGCTTGACGCCAGTATGGCTGACACCTTCCTGGAGCATCTCTGTCTCCTGGACATCAACCAGGAGCCAATCACAGCGCGCAACACCAGCATAATCTGCACCATCGGTGAGTGTGACAGACAGTGAGTCTCAGTTTCAAGTTTGTTGTCTGACAACTGTTATGTGTCATCGTTGGCTCCGTGTCAGAAAGCCAGCGTCTGGAGGGGGTGGGTGGTCTTTAGCTTGTTGGCAAGGCTTTTTGGCTGATGTAGTTTGAAGCTTTTGCTGTCCAGAAAAAGATGAAAAACAATTAGAAGGAAATACACTATACAAACGGCTCCTAAGTCATCTGGCTCTGGCTCTGGCTTTCCAGATGATGTTTTGATTCCTCGCGAGGACATGGGTTTGTTTATCACTCCCTGAAGGGTTTTCATTAAAGGGATAAAGTAACAGGCAAGCAAACAGTTCATTTTAATGTCTGCCTGTAGCTAACAAAAATTTCTATCATTAACAAATTATACCATGAATAAGGCTATTAATAAAATATCAGGAAATACACAAAAAATAGCCAAAATGTAATTTTATTGTGGCTGTTTAAAACCTAAAGATCCTTTTATGGAAAACAAATAAAATTCTGTTTTTGGGGCCTACATCAAATGAATGAACATTTGATTATTGAAACTGCTTTTCTTTTATTCACTCTCTTTTTTCCTTTCAGGTCCGGCATCTCGATCGATCCCCAAACTTCAGGAGATGGTCAAGGCTGGAATGAATATCGCTCGTCTTAACTTCTCTCATGGATCACATGAAGTACGTACGGCACACATGCTGATCAGCCACAACATTAAAACCGCCTGGTTAATGTTGCCTGTTTATTCACGACACCAAAACACCTTTGACCAATCAGGGGCGTAAAGAAAGAACATCTGGAGGTGTTTTGTGGTATCTGCCACCCACTGTGGAGTGGCTGTGGCTCAGGAGGTAGAACAGATCATCTACTAATCAGAAGGTTGGTGGTTTGATCCCTGGCTACATGCCGAATATCCTACAGCAAGATACTAACCTCAACTTGCTGCTTTAGCATCTATCAGACTGTAATCTGGGGAGTTGGAAGACCTTGCAGTCTTTGTTTCTTGTGTTCCCTGAGCTGCTCCTGTGCAGTTGGGATGTGTGGATGGGAGTGGGTACATCCATGGCTTGTGATGAAGTAACAGCCACATAAATGCCAGCACCCATCACAGATAACAGATGATGATCCATGTGAATCATTTCACTGGCTATTGGTTTTAATGTTGTGGCGCATTTGTGTTCACACGCCTCGGTTCTCCACTCAGCCAGGTATTGATTCCCTGTCTGTGTCTTTCAGTATCACGGTGAAACCATCAAGAACATCAGAGAGGCGGTGGAGACGATAACCTCTGACCCGTTGTACTATCGACCGGTTGCCATCGCTTTGGATACGAAGGGCCCAGAGATCCGCACCGGATTAGTTAAAGGGGTGAGCATGCTTTGCTTCATCTATCAAACAGTCTAAACCTAATCAAACAGTCACATGCAGTCAGGTGTAAGAGGTGCAGAAAATAAGCCCATTCCTTGGTGCAGCACATCATTTGTTACAGGTTGCTACTTTTCCTGGAAAAACAACAGCTGTAGGCGTGTGCTCATCTGCCTTTTCATCATCATCTTATTGTGTTGTTGGTCGTGTTGCTGTTGCCTGCTGTCTGCTTTGCTGAACAAATAACTCCAGGCTGCAGGAAACCTCCTTGTGTGTTGATTAGCTTCAGAAATACTCTGCATGGCATTTGATCTGAGTCTGGGTAGACTAATTGAAAGGTGCACTTGAGTTACTAAACACATGCTAAATATAACTCTATTTTTACTAAACATTTATATTTTTAACAGACAAGATATTTACAGCATACAAATTATATATGTAGGTGAATATATGTAATGGCAACCAATCAATCAACCAATAAATCAGTCAATCATTATTATATATAATAATGACTACCCACGTTGTATGTTAGCTGGGATATCCTTCAGTGCTCCTGCAAACCTACCTGGATAAGTGGTTAAGAAGATGGTGGATGCTATATTTGGCCATTTATAGCAGGCGTGGACATCAACAACATGTTAAAACATTCAACACATGTTAGGAATTATTCATTGAGATGTATACTTTTGACTGCTTGTTTTTTGTAGAAATGTGCAAAATATTTTTGGATTATTCTGTTAATTTTTAAACTTATGCTATGTTTGAATCCCATTCTTGTCTTTTTGACATAACATCTTCTTTTGGCTACTCCCTACTCCCATCTGCATCCATCTCACCGTATCCCTACTGTCCTCCTCTGTCATATCGGCCACCTGCACGTCCTCCTTCTCTACATCCATGAACCTTTTATGTGTTCTTCCTGTTTTCACCTTCCTGAGCACAAGATATTCAAAATCCTTCACCCAGTATTTCTACTATCCTTCCTCTGCAATTTTCCAAAATATCTCAGACTTGTCTCTCTAACTTTGTCTCCAAACTGCTCGATCTGAGCTGTCCCTCCGATGTACTCATTTCTAATTCTGTCCGTCGTTGTCTTACATCAAGTGTGCTGCCTTCTCAAATATTTGGAAATATAATTGTTACGTCATCAGTAAATACCAAATGCTTTGCACAAAGCAGCCAGTGTGTTCCTTTTAAAGTTTCATGCCTGTACAGTACAAAGTCTCTTGTGTTTTCATCATTGCTGCCACTCAAACCCTCTCAGATAAGGTACTAGAACTACTCATTATAAACACTACAAAACACACCGGCGTTTTGTAACACAGCACGCCTTTTAATCAACCAGTCACGGTTCAAACGCAGTCAGTTTTTTTGATTTTCTGCAGCAGCACTCAGAGATCTTGTGTCTAAGAAAATTCAGTTGCTGGAAATGACAATACTACTGTATGTTTGCTTTCGTATCTGTTTCGACAGAAAGTGGAAGAAGAGGTGGAGCTGGTGAAGGGCAACAATGTGCGCGTGGTGACAGCAGAGAGTGACAAAGACAAGACAGATGGAAAGATAATCTGGGTGGACTATCCCAACCTGCCCAAAGTTCTCAAGAAGGATGGAAAGATCTACATTGATGATGGCCTCATTGGACTCCGAGTATTAGATATAGGTAATGTGCATTACACAGACTTTAGCAAACCTACATAAAACATGTCTGTCTTATTGCCGTTGTAGAAACATCTGCAGTGACAGCTGTGTCCAGAGGCACTGTGTTTTCAATTTGTCTCTCTGTCACTCGAACACATTTATTTCTTTAAATTTGGCAACAGTCCCTGGGACGCTTGAGGACACGCTTGGACATAAAGCCAGAATTCGTACGCTGATAATGAATTTCATGCAAATGTGTAATTAGAATAAAATGATGATCTTATTTTATATTCAAAAGGTGAAAGACCATCTATGTGACACCCTAAAACCATTCAGATATGCATTACAAGCTATTATTCAACTAAGAAACAGAGAAGGAGTTCAGATTCTGAATTGGTGATTATTTGCTCACCATAAATTCCTTCAAAACCTTGTCTGTTTTTTTTTTTAAATGCGCAAGAGAAACTATGGTGTGAAGGGACACAGTATGTGTGGTCGTAATTTGATAAAAATATAAAAATTGTCAGAAAAATTTGCCAATTTATGGATCCGTCCCTGCTGTTGCCAAGGACAAGACAGAAGAGCAGCTCAAATATTTATTTAGCAAGAGAGATGGAAAAGTTCCATTCAGATATTATGTAAATAATACGTTATAATATATTTGACTACCTTTTTTGGGATCTGATCCCCCTACTCACAGCCCACAATTTTTCTCCACCATCAACTATAAATTTGGATCCAAATCAAATTTTACCAAAATAAAGGTCAACAAAACAGTATCAACACAGTCTTGTGTGTTTATCTCCCTCTGCTCTTCCTGGGCCTGTTTGGATTTTCACCTCAGGCTCCTTTATCCTCCCACGGTCCAAAGGCTTTCTTTGTCTTCAATTATGTGAACATTTGTCATTTTCTATCTGCGAGGTGGTTTTTCAGTTTTATGTGCATTCTTCTATAGCTCATTCTCATATATCTCATGCACTGAGTGCAACTTTTCAGGCCAGTGTACTGATACAAACATGTCCACAGGCCTATAAACCTTCATCCCTGCATGCACGTATAACTTTAAATCTTTCTATGGATTCTTGAGTTCCATTATTATATATTACTTCTAATGTATTTTCCTTATTATCCAACAATTGTGCAATTTCCCATGCTCTGATTTTTGGTTGTATTATTGAATGTTTTTATAGTATCAATGCACCACTCCTTTGTGAGTCCCTGCATCTCCAACATTTTTCTTGTCAGGTTCGGACTGGGTGGACACGGTGGTGGAATCAGGCGGGATGCTCTGCAGTCGTAAAGGCGTAAACCTTCCCGGCTGCGACCTAATCGGCATGCAGTCGGTCAGCCCGCGGGACGAGGCTGACCTGAGGTTCGGCGTGGCTCAGGGTGTTGATATGGTGTTCGCCAGCTTCATCCGTTCAGCCCAGGATGTCAAGGATGTGCGTCGCGCTCTTGGGGCGCATGGTCGAGATATTAAAGTGATCAGCAAGGTGGAAAGCCGGCAAGGAGTTCAAAAGTGAGTCCTGGAAAAATCCAATTTCCAATTAATGCCATTTCTGCAGAGTTATTTTTAGCCAAACAGGCACTGACGGCATGAGTCTTCCACAACGAGACTTTGACAGGTCTTTTAAATCCACCGCTGATGTGATCTGTCGCTCCTGTGGACAGCCAGCTGTCAGTGAAGGAGAAACATATGTCAACTTTAGATTTTACACATCTATGATAAGCGGTCTCTGTGGCTGTCCATGTGAGTTATTGCAGCCAATTAATATACCTGACATAATTTATTTCCCTGCCTTCTTACCTCCATTACTTATCTCATGCTTTGTCCTGCTGCTCCCCGGCTGCTGACAGTGTTTAACTGCAGTTTTAATAGAAAGACATTAGATAATAAAGATGAATTCTTAACAGTAGTTAAGCTGTTTGTGAATATTTGGTGTTAAACGTCCTGTTTGGATGTCCTGCAGCTGTGTTTTTCCCTTTTAAATCTACATCAGCATCACAGCTTCCTGCTTTTCCTTTCAGTCTCTTTGTTCTTTGCTCATATAGGAGTTTGGATTTCATCCAGATCATTTAGGATTTAAATCAAAATTTTACGCTATCCTCGATATCTTTTGAAGATCTAAAAGCAGCGTGACAAAAAAAAAATCTGAATTGGAAGACCTAGTTTTTAGATAACGTGTAGAATCTTCCTTATTCCTCCTTTTGTGCTCTTTTTCCAACTCTCTCTTCTTGAGCCCAAACACTCACTCCTTCCTCTAATCTGTCTGTCAGTTTTGAGGAAATCCTGGCTGAGAGCGATGGCGTGATGGTTGCCAGAGGCGACCTGGGGATCGAGATCCCTGCGGAGAAAGTCTTCATTGCCCAGAAGATGATGATTGGGAGATGCAACTCTGCTGGGAAGCCTGTCATCTGTGCCACACAGGTCAGAGATGAACACACACACACACACACACACACACACAGAGAGAGAGAAAAAAAATCACAGAAAAAGAAGAAATATTGAGATTAAGACTTTTAACTGCAGTTTCAGCCAGCCGAATGTCAAACGGGTCCAACTACACATTAACCTTACACTCGTGCATAATGTCACTTGTCCAGTGAATTCATTTTCAGAGATGCACACATTCTCTCTCTTTCACACCCCTCTGCTTTTACACACATGCACACACACACACATGCGTGCAACACTCCCGCAGCCATGTTGAGTCACAGTGCTGTACTTTGTTTATGCTACAGCTCTTGACTCAGAGTGACAGCGTTATAGCAGGTTTGCTACTCGAGACCTGAGCCCACAAACAACACCCACACACATGCACTAATCAGCATTAGTCGGAGCTTCTTAACTAAAAATGCAGTCTCACAGGCTATGCTGCAAGCTCATTTTCCAACTGTCTGCCTCGCTTATTGACTCATAACACTGAGTCTCCAGCATACCAATAACGATTTCTCTAACTCGCACTCGTCTGCCTCAGTCTAAATGATCTCTTATTACTCCTATCTCTTCCATCCACAAAGCCATTACCTCCTGTCTTCGTGCTCGCCCATATCACTTTGTCAAAATGAACAAAAATTGACATACAAAGACTCCGAGTGGCTTATTTTTGATGGACTCATTGGTGAAATCCATTTATAGTACCTTATAGAGACGTTTTGGTTATAGCTGAAATGTATTGTATGTGTGTCTTTGTGTGTTTTTGTGCATTTGCAGATGCTTGAGAGCATGGTGACCCACCGACGGCCAACTAGAGCAGAGGGCAGTGACGTTGCCAATGCCGTGCTGGATGGAGCTGACTGTGTAATGCTATCTGGAGAAACCGCCAAGGGACTGTTTCCTGTGGAGTCAGTTGCAATGATGCATTCGGTGTGTGTTTCTGTGTGCACATGGTGTCGTTCGGTTGCGTCTGACTTAGTGCCCTCTGATAATGCTCTAACCCTCTGTCTGTCCCTCTCCCTGTCTCTGTCGCTCTATCTCAGATCTGTAGGGAGGCAGAAGCAGCCATTTTCCACCAGCAGCTTTTTGAGGAGTTGCGCCGCCTCACTCCTCTCTCCTCTGACCCCACGGAGGTCACGGCGATCGGAGCAGTGGAGTCTTCGTTCAAATGCTGTGCCGGGGCGATTATAGTCCTCACGACCACTGGCAGGTGAGTATATCAGCTAACATTCATGATAAATGTGTCAGAACTAGCAGTGCTATATGCTATATTGTGACAGTTCACCTGACTGTCACGATATAGCATAAGACAAAGTTTTATTGTTGTTTGATGAGGGTTTCCTACCAAAAAAAAACAGTAAATCAGTCAGAACCGCTAAAGTCAAGAGAATCTTACGTTTGTTTCAGAAGAGCAGCAGCAAGAACCATCAACAGATATTACATTGATTAAGTCAGAAATGGCATGGAAGGAGAAGCTGTGGTAGAGGAGGGTTGCAAAGTAGCTTGCAGATGTAAAGAAGCTATGGTCATGTTTAGGGAACTTAAATAAGATGCTCTGTGTGAGGTCTGTGTGAAAGTTGCCTGACACTGAGATCAGCTGATCTACCGGGACTATAGCTGTGGCCTGTTAGTTTAATAGAAAGATGCTGGTAGGTGGAGTTTGCTGCCATGTTGTTCTCTCTCCAGTTCTGTTGCAGCGCTAAGCTAAGAGCTAGCATATTTAGCACAAGTAACTAAAAAGCCTGATTAGATTTGGAAAACTATCCATCCATTTTCTTCCGCTTATCTGGGGCCGGGTTGCGGGGGAAGCAGCCTAAGCAGAGAAGCCCAGACCTCCTTCTCCCCAGCCACCTCCTCCAGCTTATCCGGGGGAACACCAAGGCGTTCCCAGGCCAGCCGAGAGATATAATCTCTCCAGCGTGTCCTGGGTCTGCCCCGGGGCCTCCTCCCGGTGGGACATGCCCGGAAAACCTTGCCCAGGGGGCGCCCAGGGGGCATCCTTGTCAGATGCCCGAACCACCTCAACTGGCTCCTTTCGATGTGGAGGAGCAGTGGCTCTACTATGAGCCCCTCCCGAATGGCCGAACTTCACACCATATCTCTAAGGGAGAGGCCAGCCACCCTTCGGAGGAAACCCATTTCCGCCGCTTGTATCCGCGATCTCGTTCTTTCGGTCACTACCCACAGCTCGTGGCCATAGGTGAGGGTAGGGGCATAGATTGACCGGTAAATTGAGAGCTTCGCTTTTACGCTCAGCTCTCTCTTCACCACAACAGACCGGTACAGCGTCCGCATCACTGCAGCCACTGCACCAATCCGTCTGTCGATCTCCCGCTCCCTTCTCCCATCACTCATGAACAAGACTTAAACTCATCCACTTGGGGCAGGGTCTCGTCCCTGACCCGGAGTGGGCACTTGGAAAACCATTTGAAAATAATTAACATAAATATATTATCATTGTTTGGGCGGCATGGTGGTGCTGTGGGTATCGCTGTTGCCTCATAGTAAAAAGGGGTTTGAATCCAGCCTGGACCTCCCTGTGCTTGCACACGTGTTAGTGATGTATGCAGGTGCGAATGTGTCTGTAATTTTTGTGAGGCCTGCAACAGACTGGAGATTTATCCAGGGTGTAGGAGATAGGCTCCGGCACTCCAGTGACCTTGGATTGGAAAAGAGGAACTTGGATTAATAATTTCTGTATTCGTCCTTGTAGATGCTAGAAACAAGTTTATTTGTCCTTCTCCAAACAAACATATAACACAGGCTCTTTAAAGTTTGCAGCTTCTTTTATCCCAAAGGTCCAGGCTGAATATTGCAGTAATGTTTGCTGCTTGTGCATCTTCTGGGTTTTATGGGGCTTCATTGTACTGTTTTTGTGTATTTTGTACTTTATATAATATATGTGAGATTTCCCGTCTCACATATATTAAATGTGCACACAGGAGGACACACACGTACCTCCTGTTACCAAAATGTGCATAAAAATACACTAGAATGATCTCCAATTAGTTTAGCCATTATGTCTAAGTAAACATACAACCATAACATATCAGATATTAAAACTGTGAGATTTAATTCTGATTAGAAAATAGTTTATCTGTAATGTCTGCAATATATTTCAAAAGTGTAAGCACATAAGATTCTCACATTCATAGACAGCAGACAGTCTTAAAAGCAAAAGCTTCTATAAATGAGTGAAGAAACTAACAAATGGAGAGGTATCTGTTTAGTTGATATCCTACTGTGCTCTGGGTGTTAAGCTGCTGAGTAAGTGCCGATTTTACTTTAAGATGTTGAGAGGAAGCGGTCTAAATGACCTTGAAAGCGGGATTAATAACGGATCATGGAAGACAGCAGCTTTAATCACAAAAAGCGAGTTATTATTATTATATTTGGAAGAAAAGAGTCCTGTATGACTTATGCTAAGGAGCAGTGATGCTGCTTTCATTTTTCCCTCAGTATGAAAGTGTTGTTCATGCGTGCCATCACTGATAATTTATTTTCCATCCTTAACTTTGCACTTCTTCTCTGCAGGTCAGCTCATCTCCTGTCCAGGTACCGCCCTCGCTGTCCGATCATTGCCGTCACCAGGAGCCCACAGGTACAGTCTGTTCTATGAACCAAAAGAAATATTACTTTTGTGCTGACACCTGGTGCATTTGTCTTACCATGAAAACGTGGCTTAGATCAGTGGTTCCCAAACTTTTTTCGCTGGGCCCCCTTTTGTTTTACAGAAAAATATTTGCACCCCCCCCCCCCCCCCCCCCCCCCCGCACGCACAAACACATCCTCCAACCACACACACCCATATTTTGCTCAATTGCGGTTTATTTCACACCTCAAACATTTAGTAAACAGTTAAGCAAATACAAGTAATCTGCAGGTAGTAAGAAAATAAACTACTAACTCTTTTACGCTACGTCTGCACCTACACGGGTATTTTTGAAAATGCAGCGGTTTCGTCCACACGTAAACGGCGTTTTGAATCGCCGAAAACGGAGATTTTTTAAAACTCTTTTTTTGCGTTTACGTGTGGGCGAGGAATACAGAGTTCTTGCAACGTCAAAGGTATGTGCCTTTTTTCACGTCAGCTGTGCACCAATGGCAGATAGTCAGATTAACTTTACTGTATAAAGAGCTAACATCTCCGAAATGTCAGGAGTAGTTAGTCATTACAACAAGTGTTTGTGAACTAAAAATCAAGAATGTGGGATATCAGAATCAGAATCAGAATACTTTATTGATCCCTGGGGGAAATTATTTTTTGTTACAGTGCTCCATTTTAAACCAACATTAAGACAAGACAGACAATACGCTAACTAAGAATAGTACAATATATACATATATATACATACATACATACATAAGTCACTTATAAATAAATATTTGGAAAAGAAACATGTGTAGCTGTAGCAGCAAACAGTGTGTTAAGTGGATGCGTTGTACAGGGAGATGGCCACAGGCAGGAATGATTTCCTGTGTCGTTCAGTGGTGCTTTTCGGTAATCTCAGTCTCTCACTGAACGAGCTCCTGTGACTGACCAACATGTCATGGAGTGGGTGGGAGGTGTTATCCAACATTGTCTTTATCTTGGACAGCATCCGCCTCTCCGACACCACCTTGAGGGAGTCCAGCTCCATCCCCACAACATTGCTGGCCTTACGGATCAGTTTATTAAGTCTGTTGGCATCTGCGACCCTCAGCCTGCTCCCCCAGCATGCAACAGCATAGAGGATCGCACTGGCCACAACAGACTCATAGAAAATCCTCAGCATTTTCTGGCAGATGTTGAAGGACCTCAGTCGCCTCAAAAAATAGAGACGACTCTGGCCCTTCCTGTAAAGTGCTGTGGTGTTTTTAGCCCAGTCCAGTTTATTGTCAATGTGTACTCCAAGGTATTTATAGTCCTCCACAATGTCAACACTGACCCCCTGGATTGAAACAGGGGTCAAGTGTTTCCTGGTCTTCCTGAAGTCCACGATCAGTTCCTTGGTCTTTGCCACGTTGAGCTGCAGATGATTCTGCTCACACCACGTGACAAAGGAGTCGACCACAGCCCGGTACTCTGTCTCATCATCCCTGCTGATGCATCCAACCACCGCAGAGTCATCAGAAAACTTCTGAAGATGGCAGGTCTCTGTGCAGTGGCTGAAGTCTGTGGTGTAGAGGGTGAAGAGGAAGGGGGAGAGGACAGTCCCCTGTGGTGCCCCTGTGTTGCTAATCACCTTGTCAGACACACACTGTGGGAGACGTACATATTGTGGTCTTCCTGTCAGGTAATCAACAATCCAGGACACCAGAGAAGCATCCACCTGCATCGCTGCTAACTTATCACCCAGGAGGGTCGGCCTGATGGTGTTGAAAGCACTGGAAAAGTCAAAAAACATGACCCTCACAGTGCTCGCCGGCTGGTCCAGATGGGTGTAGACACGATTGAGCAGGTAGATGATGGCGTCCTCTGTTCCGAGACGAGGCTGATAAGCGAACTGAAGGGGATCCAGATGTGGTCTTACTATGGGTCGCAGCTGGTCCAGGATGAGCCTTTCCAGGGTCTTCATGATGTGGGAGGTCAGTGCCACGGGCCTGTAATCCTGGGGCCACTGGGACGAGGCGTCTTTGGTACAGGGACGAGGCATGATGTCTTCCACATCACCGGGACCCTCTGCAGACTCAGACTCAGCATAAACAGTTTATGAAAGACTCCACACAGCTGGGGGGCACAGGTCTTGAGGACAAGGGGACTCACTCCGTCTGGTCCAGCAGACTTGCCTGAGTGAAGTCTCCTCATTTGCATCTCAACCTGGTATTGAGTGAAGGTGATGGGTGGGGGAGGGGTGTCAGGAATCTCACAGGAGGCAACATGTGAAGAGAGAGGCTGGCACAGTGGTGTGGCTCTGGATTCCAGGCTGACTGCAGGTGAGGTTGTGGGGGTGGGAGCAGACACTGTGGTGTCGAATCTATTGAAAAACAGATTCAACTCGTCGGCTCTATTCTCACCTCCCTCAGCTCCCTCAGGGATACTGTTTGTCTGTGATTTGGAGAGCCCAGCGGTGCTCCCGACACAGGAAAGACCAATTCTGCAGGGGAGACCTACCTCGGCACTTGTGCAGGTGAAACCAAAGAGAAGATATCCTTCACCATATTTTCTAGTCTTTGGCTTAGAATGAAGTTGGTTTGGAAGCATATTCAGCGATGCTTCATCTCCTGCTTTGCGTTTGTGTGGGAGCCCCATGGTTGTTTTTTTTCCCCCTTTTCATGCCGCGCCCCCCCTGCAATGGCTCTGCGCCCCACCTAGGGGGCGGGCCCCACACTTTGGGAAGGTCTGGCTTAGATGATGATATCTCGCTGTTTTCAAAAGTGATTAGTGTGCGATGTCCACTTTTGCTGTCTGTCGTGGTAAATTGTGACAGTGTTGTCAGACTGGTATCACCAATCTGGAGTATTTATTACCGACTGTATTTCTGTTTTATTGAACTTTCTTGTTCTAAGACCAGTGATCAAAGTGGGTTACACGGTCTTTAAAAAAAGAATCATGGTTTCCAATAATGTCAAAGCAATAATCAGGGTCAAATTTGATGGAGCACATGTGAATGCTCTGTAATAACCCCACACTATGGCTGGTCACTGAAATGAAGGCAGCTCCCCCTGACGTCCATTATTATGATGTCCACACTTTTTGATCAATCACAGGTCATCTTTTAGTATCAATAAAATTGTGGTGACAGAGTACAAAATTGGCATGTTTCATTTTTCTCAGTAATATTAATTAAAAGAAAAGAAAAATAAAAGGATACACAAAAAAATGAATATAACAATGACCATATTTTAAACAAAATTGCCTCATTCTGACATACTTTCATAGTCCTCTCTCTTCCTTCTTTAAATGTAAAAATAGGTCTCCATCTCCTGATAAATACGTCTTTCTGAAGTTATTTGTTCAATCAGACAGATTTCCAAATCCTATTCAACCACACGTGCGATGTTGGAGGCTCGGATTTCCACCATCTAATTATAATGCATTTAATTGCTCAACAGTAATCGTAACAGATATACCTGCAGGAATCTTATTTTGATGTATAGCTAACTTTAGAAAAGACCACAGTATGTCCAATATGAGCCTTCCGGGCTCCATATGTGTATTTTATTATTTTGTGTTTGATTTTGATAGTTTTTTTTCTTTGCTGTGTTGTTTTCTGTTTTACTTCCTGTCTGTATGATTGTTTTCTTCCTCTCTTGTTCCCAGTCTCCCAGTTAGCCTTCATTGTATAGTTATACACTCCTCTTTGTCACATTGTCTGTTTGCATTCCTGTTTTTACTGGTAAATATATCGGGGGATCAACAGACTGACAGACTATAAAAATCAATAACCACCAAGCAACTTGCAGTTATTTTATAATGTACCTATTCTTTTTTTTTCTCTTTGTCAGGTCACCCGTCAGTCTCAGCTGTTACGAGGCGTGTTTCCTGCCCTCTTCCACCCTCTGCCCGCTCCTGTGTGGGCTGATGATGTGGACAACAGGGTCAACTTTGGCATGGAAATTGGTCAGTCTGTGCTCTGTTCAGCCCGCTTGCAGTTCTTATATAATATAAGCCATATTACTCACATGCCCTTATCTCTCCAACACCACAGGGAAAACAAGAGGGTTCTTCAAGTCCGGCGACATGGTGATTGTGATGACAGGCTGGATCCCAGGGTCTGGTCACACCAACATTATGAGGGCAGTGAATGTCCCGCAACAACATGACCTCACTGGACTCTAAATCTAACAGAGTTGCTGGAGGTTCATTAAGAGAGCCTTTAAAATCTTTTAATGCACCAAAAAGCCAAAGAACCACCCCTAAAATCGAAGCAATAACCTCTGTCGAAAGCAGCAGAAACACTCTACTTAAAATTTGAGGTTATTATGCGGAAACACCTGGTCTAATAACCGCTCATATGAATGTACCCATGACTCCCTTCAAATAAAACTTGACTTTAACTTTAATACGTTGTTCTCCAGTTCTTGTCAGGACACAGGCTTCTGTAATTGAACTGTCCTGCCTCCTGTTTTCATATTGAAAGTGAAAGTATTGTCTCTGTGGCTGCCATTGTTGAAGTACATTGGTGCTCTTTATAGAATTTGGAGATAAGACTTTCATTCCTACCCAGAGTCCCAAGCTTATCTCTGTGCAGCGGCAATTTTTTGGCTATTATGAGCAGCAGCCGATGATGCAGAGCTGACACCCCCTTTGTCAACTGAGATGACCCAGATGGCCACATCTGCATATTGCTCACCCAGAAAGTAATTATATCTGTTCCTGTGTGGGTCTTCCTCATGTCTCATAATCCTTTATTTTGTGACATCCTTGCTTCCTCCTTTTTTCCTTTTGAGCTTTAATGCGCATTGAATCCTCCTGCAGCAGTTTATTTCTCTCTCTCTCTCTTTCTACCACTAATAGCCACTTTTGCAGAGGCTGACTCACTGTAAATATTTCTGTGGTTAGTCTAATAGCGTTTTATCTTTCTGGGACAATTGGAGCACTTACAGAGTTTTATGTCTATATTTGCAAAAGTCTGTTTTCCATAAGCCTGCGGGAATACGATGTGAGGTTTTTCACTTATTCTACATGTAGATCTATTCAAGTCAACTGCTGAAGTAAAAGTAGCAATACCACAACAAAAGAAAACTGAAATAAAAGTATAGATATCAGATAAATTTATATTTAATCTTTTAAACCACCAATTTGACCTCTTAAAGTATTGCGCAAAAGCCACATGTCACTTCTTTATATTTTGCTACGGAAATGGGAAATAGGTGTAGAGATTTATTAACATAATTTATTTATTAAAATGTGCAAACAATGGATTTAAAATACATAAAGGAAAGAAGAATCTGTATAATACTAACAAGCTTGAAATATTCAATATTTGGTTTGAACGAATTTATTCTTTAACAAAGCCTGAACTCTCTCAGGCAGCTTTCTTGCAATTTTAGTAGTCTTCAGGAATATTTCTCCAGGCTTCTTGAAGATCATTCAAAGCTCTTCTTTGGATGTTGGCTGCCTTTTGTTCTGTTCTCTGTCAAGCTGATCCCACGCTGGTTTAATTAATGGTGAGGTCCAGGGTCTGGGGAGGCCGATCCACAACTGATGTCATGTGTGCTTTTACTACATTGGCAGTGTGTTTGGGATCATTGTCATGCCAAATATTGAAGCCGCTTCCAATCAGACTCTTTCCAGATGTTATTGAATGGTGGATCAATATGTGATGGTACTTTTCTCCATCTATAATTCCATCAGTTTTGATAATGGTGGTGATGATCAGAACCAAATATTGAAATTGTGATTCATCAATTCCATTCATCAATTCAATACCTGCTGACATTAATTTTCAGTCCACTTCTTGTGTAATTTGACACACCACAGCCTTTCTCCCTGTTTCCCTTCAATAAGAATGGCTTCTTGACACCCACCCTTGCACTGAGAGCTTTTCTGATGAGACTTCAGTGAACAGCAGATGGATTGACTGAAGGCCTAGCAGATTGGGACGTTGCTGGATTTTCCCCCCTGTTTCTTAAGGACATGGCTTTCAGATACTATTCATCTGCTGTACAGAGTATTTAGCCTCCCACTCGTTAATCCAAGAATAAAAATAGCCATCACAGCAATTGTAAATGAACATAATAGGTGCCCTTTTTATACTAAGTAGTAAATAGCTGTCAAATGTAATTTTTCCCTCAAAAATGTTGTAGTTTTAGATGTTTACATAAGTACTTCACAGCTGTTCTTAAGCTGAACATACTTTTCCCTGCTGAGTGTAATTTGGATGTAGATGTGTTCACAATTCGTAACAACACATAAAAAATAAACTACTCTGTTACATTTAAAATCCCTGCATTCACAATATTTCTTGACCTTAGAATACTGACAGATCGACTATAAAGTCTCTTACTTAAGAAGGATAACCAATAAACAGCTGACGAATAAAAGTAAATCTTGCTGTGAAAAATGTAGTCGAGTACTTAAATACATTTAAAATACTTAAAGGGGGAAAAGTATATTACAGTAAACTACCCTGTGATCTATTTCATGATGTATCAGCCTTCATATCTCTCTAGACGAACTCAAGCTCTGGAGTTTAACTGCAGATTGAATTTATATTTATTATTTCATTTCTAAAAGGTGTATCTGCTTCACGTTGTTTGGATCACAGCGTTCTTTGAGGACTTCATTCATTTTTCTTTTATTTCCTTCATAAGTCCTCCCCATTGTTGGTACAAAAAAGGCTTGCCCCTTTTTGCTATTTAAATAAAGTTTCATCATCCCTCTTTCCATCACGCGCTCCCTCGCCGCATTGGTGAGAAGGGATGACGCGCATCCTGTACCTGCGAGGGATGCGTGCGTCTTGCGCCGGTTGGGCATGCGGCCTTGGGGGAAGGATGATGGGGATGCGGATGCCATGGCAACAAGCTGATTAGATTCCGACTATTATATGGACATTTATTTATTTAATATTTCATTTGCACGCGCTGGCGGCGCGCTTCTGCGGACGTGTCAGACCGACCTCTTGAGTGTTGAGTCAGAAAAGGAAGTAAATTGAGCCGTAAACTGGACTCCATCTGCTCTGCACAATTTCCTGAGGACCAAGGATCAACAAGTTGCTTTTTTTTTTTTTTTTTTTTAAGGAAGGTTTGAAATTCATGGGAGCGCACAGTTTTACCTCGGAGCAGCTTTCTTCATTTAAATGTAGAGTCTGTAATCTGCCGTTGGTGCCATAAGAGGGGAAGGGACGCCGCCGTATCCCTGTAGACTGTGTCATTGAAAAGTGAAGTGAAGTGCATGGCAGCGCCTGCATGTGAGGAAACATGGAATGTGGTGCGTCAGGCTGTGAGAACCTCATCAAGTTAATTGCGGTATCAGGTTTTTTTATATATATATAAAATAGCTTTTTTTGTAAAGGAGGAAATCTGTCTGTGTGTCTGACTGCGCTTCAGTCGCGGGTAGATGGGTTTTCCGTCATGGTGAAGGTGTTTTTTCCCGCACGGATACTGAAAATGACAACGTGTGGCGGACTCAGTGAAAACATGGGCTAGACCTGGGGTATTCTGACTTCCTTCCCAGCCGTATTTGTTCCCGTTTTTCCTATGTGCATGTGCCTGGTTGCTGGTCGAGTGCGTGTCCTCGACAGTGAATCAGTGCGTCTCGGAATGAGCGCTCGTTTGTGCCTTTTTTCGTGCGTCCTTTCTGTCCGTTAACAACCCATCCCTCCTAACAGAGTATCGAGTGTCCTTGTCTTTCATCCTCGGATGAATGTTCCCCAGTCTGACACCTTAGCGCCCAAAACATCTCTTACATAATGATATATGATGAAAGGGGCAAAGACTGGGAAGGCAGCCTGGACATATAGGCTACACGGACAGGACACGGACGGCCAATGAGCGTCGAGCGCTCTTATCTACAATAGACCGGGAATCCGGTGCCAATATGACCGGTGTCGGAGCGTTAAGGGCGACTGTGGAGCGGAGAGGGAGGGCCTCGGGCGGAGAGCAGCGTTTCAAGGACGAGGAAGGAGGACTGGCAGAGAAACATCTGTAAGGACAAACAAGACTCTTTAAGAAAAGAGGAAAAGTGAAGCTGCAGGCGTCACAGTGATAGGGGGGGGGGGATATTTTTGTCTGGATGGGGCTTTTTCCAAGGGCACTGAGGTAAGAATGGCCACATCCGCGGAAAGAGGGCGGAAGACTCCGGGAGAATGACTGGAGACACGCTGCACTTTTCTGTCGCTTCTTCAATTTAACATTCAGAGCCTCATTGACTTTCTCATCTATGTAACCTAGACAGGTCGACAGTACTGAATAGTTATTCTGAGGGGTGGGGGTCACAGGTTATATTGATCCTCCTCTCACACTCCTCCCCTTCCCTGAGTTGGGATGGATGGGGTGGCTGGAGGTGTGGGTACCCCTAGTAGCGCCGGGGGGTCCGGGGGTGACAGCCTGCCCAGGCGTAATGGAGGGGACTCGAAGAGGCGCAGTAAGGGCAGTTTGCCCTCTCCCGGCTACAGGCTGTCCCAGGCCTCGCTGGAGGGAGAAAGGGGCTCCTTTGGGGCAGATAGCACATCCTCAGGTGGACGCGGGCGTCGCCTCTCCATCATGAGCGCCTCCACCAGGGACGGCCTGCCCTTCCGTACAGCAGGCACTCCAACTACCCCGATTCCCTTGCCGCCTCCTCCGTCCTCCTCTTCTGGCACAGCCCATCCTCCTCCGCGATCAGTAGGCTTCGCCTCCCGTGCAGCCCTGGCCTCTACGTCCTCCACTGGGACCGGAGTCATGGTGGTGGCCACCGGTGCAGAGACCACCACAACCACAGCATGCAACACCAATGCAGCAGGAACCCCTGAGATGATGGGTCAGTCTAGCCTGGGTGGGTTTGGCATGGGATTGGACGGGGAAGACTACAGCAACTCCAACCAGAGCACCTTCATCCAGAGACAGTTTGGAGCCATGCTTCAGCCTGGGGTCAACAAGTTCAGTCTGCGCATGTTTGGATCGCACAAAGCTGTGGAACAGGAGCAGGAAAGACTGAAATCAGCAGGAGCGTGGATCATCCACCCCTACAGTGACTTCAGGTATGGAGCCCTCCCCCACACACACACACACACACACACACACACACACACACACACACACACACACCCTCCACAGCAGCTGGTCACTCTGATGTTGGTTTGTGAATTAAATGCCACTTGTGGCATTTTCAATACAGATTATGTTTTTTTCTGAGAAATGTGGATCAAAGCAAGTTGAATTCATGCTCATTTTTACAGAGCACACTTGAAGTATAATGATGGACAATTAACTAGAGAGAGAAAGAGAGAGGAAAAGGAAAACAGATCATGCATTAAGCAACCTCTTCACTTGTTAACAGGGGAAATGGGGAGGAGGACAACTGGGAAAGGAGAAAGAAATGCAGGAGGCTAAATATATATTCCCAGGGCACGGCAGTAGTGCATAGTAAATTACGTCAGGGTTAGAGGAGAAGATGAAGCTTAAAGTGGGGTTGTACAACAAAGACACAGCTACAGGTGCTCATGGAAAGAGCAGCGATCAGGGGCTAAGGTCTCCAAGATAGACAGAACGCTACAATGGCTGGTCTCCATTTCTAAGAGGAATATTTTATTATAGTAGCCTGTTGTTTCCTGGAAATAATCTTTCACAGATATAGACAAAAGGTGCACGTCCCTTTCCAAGTAACTTAGGTAAAAAGTTCAGTATGTTTTCATGTAAAGGTGGCTTAACCAAGCACAGCGCTCCCTGTTGGTGGCGGATTAGGATTTTTCTGCCACCTGAGCTGAATAGTTAGTACAGGAATGGGTAAGCCGGGTTTGGTTACTCATTCCTAACGGGTTGTGAAAGATAAGTGCCCCTCCCTGAAACTGCTGGAGGTTTCTTCCTGTTAAAAGGGAGATTTCCTTCCCATTGTCTCCAAGTGCTTGCTCATAGGGGGTCGTCCGATTGTTGGGGATTTCTCTGTATTATTGTAGGGTCTTTACTTTACAATAGTGTTGTGATTTATACATCTCCCTCTCTCTCTCTCTCTCTCTCTCTCTCTCTCTCTCTCTCTCTCTCTCTCTCTCTCTCTCTCATATTGCACATGTTAAATATGCGTTATTATTTATGAGTTAATAGGCCAGGTATTCACAGAAAATCGCTCTCCATAATTGCATGTGCCTAAGATGTGCAGATGGACAGCAAAGGGAGAGGCAGCATTCATAATCTCCAGACAGACTGCAGCAACAATGGATGACTTGATCCCCAAGGCTCCTGGCCCACTTTTGTCTCATCAACCACACACAGGCACACACTGACTGTGTCATTTTGTATTGTCTGTCAATGTAATGATCGCTCACACGTGCTTCTTATGGGGCTGCTCGCAGGTAATGTGATGTAGGTAGTCAGCGAGGAAGGCGAGGCAGGATCGACAAAGAGTGTTGTGAATGAGTTTGTGTTTCATTGAATCTCAGCCTTTCCTGCATTAATTGATGTTCAACCAAGACATCTGATGAGTTAAATAGTCCTAATTAGCCCGTTGCAGAATTGCAATTGAATTTTAGTCAATTATGTATGGCATTCTAAATTATGCAAGTTGAGTATGCATTATGCATTATTCAGTCATCTAACTTTTCCGTTAAGTACCTGAAGAGGAACTTTGCAAGGCCGAGGCGCGAGAGACAAGAAGACAGATTACCTTCAGAGCTGCTTTATGTGTTTTGGCCCTTGCAGCCACTAGAATGTGTGGCAGCGCTTGTGCTCGTACATTTGGTCTGTCTTTACTGAGTCTGCCGATAAGCTCCCACACCTTTCACCTCATTAAGAAAAGATGTGTTGTTGCTGCACCTATAAGAATACATAATGAGGGGCAGAAGACGTGAAGAAAATACACATTGTGGCATGAGAAGCATACAAAGTGAGAGATGAAGGGTGAGGAGAGTTAGAAATAGAAGCAGAGTGAATTCATGTTGAATCAGTGATGCTGCTGATACATGTAGAGTTGTCCTTGTTTGTCTGTATGTGCCGGACTGGATGATGGGTGGAAACTTGCAAGGAGCTGACATCTGGCCAACCGCAAGCAGGGAACCAATCACAGGCAACACAGGAGACACTTGGCCTCAATTACAGTAGATTTGGTTTTTTGGTATGACAACAGCTGAGCAGGTAGATACAGGTCGGTTACCCTCCACCACCTGTTCGTGTTCAAAATGGAATACTGATGAGGTTACAGAGAGCAGCTTTGATTGCATTTGCAATTCCTGTGTGTGTATAAGCATGTGTGAGTGCAGTTCACAAGTGCACACTATATGCATTTATACCCGAATGAACCGCACAGTGCACAGCTCGCGGTGTTTCACCAGGTGGAAAATCAGAAACCAGGTCGTGTCAGGTATTTATTCTGAGTTTTAGTTTGGCTGTCACATCTTCTTGTCTGTTTGGGTCTTCCCTTCTTCATTCAGGTTTGAATCAGCTGTCACATCCCCATGGAAACAGTAGGCTGTAGTACATAGAAGCAGAGTAATGTGCAGTGTACATGGACAGTGTCACCTAGTATTTTACTCAGCAAACTAAAACAATGCATATGATCCACATTTTAATCTGTGAAACCTGTATGATAGATACAAGATTGCAAGAATAAATAGATTTTCTTAAGTTAAAGATGAGAAATACATAATTCCCTGAAGGGTAATGTACTATATTGAGCAGTAGGAGTAAGTACTCAGTAAGTACTTAAACAAAAGCAAGTCCATTGGAAGAAAAGGCCAAACATTTTATCTTTTAAATCCCGTTTAAAAACTCACTTATTCAACATAGTTTTTCCATCTAGTTAGTGTCCCTTTTTTATATTTGGTTCAATTTTTATTTATGTACTTTATCTTTTAGCTATATCTGTTCTTAGTAACTTTGTTCTTATATTCTTTCTATTGCCATATAATTAGTGCCCTCAACCTGATGACATATGTGGTACTTTGTTAATAGTCTTTTATTTAATCATGTCTTAATTTTCCTGTTTTTATTGTAAAGCACTTTGGTGTACCGCTGGTCTTTTAAACGTGCTATACAAATAAAGTTGTATTGTATTGTATTGTAACATAAATTTTACTCTTTCATTGCATGAAAGGAATAAGAAAAAAGAAACTGACTTGATGTAAGAGGAATATTTCTTCAGGTGAATTGCTAACAAGTCACCATCTAACATTTCAGATTGTGAGCTGTTAGCTGGTACTGTACAGACATTTAAAAACAAGGAAATAAACAAATAATAAAATAGATTAGATTAGATAGCTCAAGGAGCAAATGCACATTAAAATATATTCAAGTACCTCAAAATACTAGAGGTCAGAGGACAATGGCCAGCCTGGTTTGAGCTGATAGGAAGGCAACAGTAACTCAAATAACCACTTGTTACAAGCAAGATATGCAAACAAGCATCTCTGAATGCACAGCATGTTGAACCTTGAAGCAGATGGACTACAGCAGATCAGGAACACACTGGGTGCCACTCCTGTCAGCTAAGAACAGGAAACTCAGACTGTACATCAGAAGGTTGTAAAAATGTTTTCTGGTCTGATGAGTCTCAATTTCTGCTCAGACATTCAGATTGTAGGGCCAGAATTTGGCATAAACAACATGAAAACATGGATCCATCTTGCCTTGTATGGTCCAGGATGGTGGTGGTGTGATAGTTGTGGCACAGTTTGAGTCGCGTTGTACCAGCTGAGCATCATTTAAGCACTCCTTAGTTTTGTTCGTGACCATGCCCAACCCTTTATGATCACATTGTACTCATCTCCTTCCAGCAGGATAATGCGCAGTACCACAAAGTTGAAATCACTTCAAACTGCTTTCTTATAAATGAAGATTAGTTCACTGTACTTAAATGTCCTCCACAGTCACCAGATTCCATTTCCAATACAAGCACCTTTAGGATGTGGTGGAACAGGAGATTTATTCATGAATGTTCAGCCAACAAATCTGCAGCATGTGTGATGCTGTCATGCCAACATGGAGCAAAATCTCTGAGGAATGTTTCCAGCACCCTGTTAAATCTATGCTTCAAAGAATTAAAGCAGTTCTGGAGGCAAAATGGGGTCCAATCTAATACTAGGAAGGTGTACCTAATAAATTGTACACTGTATATGTACTAGCATTTTCCACCTATAATACAGCGCTGACACAAACAATATTTTCCATAATCTGTAAATTAGATGTGGAAATCAGAGCATAATCTTCAATATGATAAAATCACAATATGTTGCCTACAATAACAGTAATGTCACAATATATTTATGCTGTGATACTCTATATATCATGTGGTAACACAATCATCTATGACACATAGCAATATTTTAATAGGAAGAAAATCTCAGCGGGTAAAATATTGGAATTATATATGAATTCACTCAGCCATGGTGTTTGTGTGTTTTATCACTATAACTTAATTTCAGTAACCTGTCAGAGTTAATTAGCTGTCTGATTTGTTCCCCACCCCCGCTCCCCGTGACTTTCTTCTTTGCTGCAAATTCTGTGTCACCACAAGGAGTCATGAGCTAGTGACTGTAGTAAGTTAAATTTACTGAGGAGTCAGTTTCAGAGAGCCTACATATTTTAATTTAAATATAGATATAATATTGATGTAGATGTCAACAAATGCATCGCAAGAGGAGGAACAATCATTTTACCGTGTCCGTGGAATGTTTTTCCAAGCAGTTAATCAATAATCAGTGGTTGGATAATCAATTAGTCACTGGTTGAGGATTATTTTATGCTGATCAGTTAGTCACTTCAGTAGAGACATTATTAAGTATCTAATATGGTTAAAATGGCAAAAGCAAAGTCCACACGTCAATGTTAAATTAATTGTTTTAAAAGTAACCTCTCTAAGGTTTTCCATGGGAGCCTCGTTAGGTACAGGATTATGGTTCATATTGTTTACGGGGTCCTGACAGGCATAATGTAATTTACAGACATGTTCCCACAGTCAGAGTTAACAAGGCAAGTTCTCCAAGTCAGGAGTAAATCGCCTTCACTGCTACGACAACTGCAAGAGCGACCATGTTGCTGTAAATAATCCCCGCGTGTTTGTTGCCAGTGATTATGAAGCAATACATCTGTCAGTGTAAGTGACAAAGTCAGACAGAAGAGTGTGTGGGGCCGAGCGATGACTCATGCATGCTTAATATTCATCAGTCTAGCGGTAGCATCACACCATGAAGTTCTGTTACTAAATTGGTGCTCCATAGCAATCGACCGCAGAGCTTGAGTGTACTTTGTCTAAAAAAAGAGACACTGTGTGTGTAAATGAGCGAGACGGAGACAGCGTGAGGATGCAAGAATAAGCAAGTCATTGATAACGCGTTGGCTAAAGGGCTTAGCAGAAACGAGAGAGAGAGATGACACGAATCATCTCCCGATGATTGGATCGGCTCTTCTGTCATACTTTAATCACTTTCAGCATCCAAATGACATGAGTGATCGCCTGATTTTTTTTCCGAGACGGCTACATCACGGAGTCCTCCAGCATGACATTCAGATTGATGAGGCCTCCCAAGGTTACTGATCGTTTGCCTCCCTCTGTTCTTCACTGTCTTCCTCCTTTTCTCAAATCACTTCTTCTTTTTTTTTATTAGTATGAAGCACAGGTGCTTTATCTTGCCAAAGCAAAGGATGAAGCTGTCTTGAGGGAAACATTCATATCTACTACAGCCTGACTTATATTACCAGGAGGACTGCACTTGTTATTGTCCTGGCTCACGGATGTGAATAAGCACAGATTATTTAAAAAACAAAAACACACACTTTCTGCTCTCAAACATGTACAAACACCTGTTTGAACACATTTGTAGCTTTATGAAAGTTTTTAAAATCTTACAGAAATCTTAGTAGAAATGTGAATTTTAAAAGGTCGGGGTGGTTATCAGGTAGGAGAGAGCTGGCCAGTTGCATTTTAAGAAGTGCCCTTCAGTTTGCAAGTTGGAGAACTGAATATTACAAGTTGGGCCCTGCTTTTCACAGAGAAGCCTCTCCTGCTTTCACTGAAGTTTTATCAGAATGGTGGCAAATTTCTTGCAGTAACGTCTCCCGTAGGCACTTGCATCTGCCCCTCCAACTTTGGGACCACCAATGTTGTATAACTGTGCCAGTAGCAGCTTTCTTTTTTTAATCTGGTGGAAATGCATTTAACAAGTTTTAGAAAATCCAATGGCACCAAGTCGGTGGGAAGGCTTTAAGAACGTGATACCCATCTTGCCCTCAGGTGCTTCAACTTTGACCAATCTTGTTTTGATGTGTCTCTTTGAACTTATGGAAATGTAAGATTGAATCAGAGTTGTGCCCCTTTGAATCTGATTTTTCAGGATTATATGTTTAGGATGGGAATGTAAAAATGGACAGATGCTTGGCTCTGCCTTTTGCAATGTGGAGGAACACAAGAGGAAGACATGGCGCCCTGATTCAGCCAAACAACATTTTTAAATGAATATGCAGGAAACGTAGCATTATCCACATCAAGTGCAGGATACAGTCTTTTTTTTTTTTAACAGTAGGAATTTTGACTCATCACAGCAGAAGAAGCATGCTCTAGGCTCTCTCTCATCTTCCTGTACACAAATCACATATAACATTATGACCACCTGGATAATATTGTGTTGGTCCCCTTTTTGCAGCCAGAGAAGCCCAGACCCATCCTAGCAGAACACTGCCTCTGCTGGACTTCTTCCCATAGTACTTCCTAATGCCATATATTAAAGCACATGCACCATGTAAAAGAAGACGTCATTCATCAGAAGAGGCCTCCTTCTTCCATTGCTGTGTTCCAGTTCTGATGCTGTCATGCCCATTGTTGGCTCTTTCAGTGGTGGATCGGAGTCAGCACGGACACCCTGACCCTGGTCTGTGGCTATTCAGCCCTATACCCAACAAATTCTGACATCTTTCTATCAGTCGGCATCAACTTTTCAGCTCGTCTGTTGGATCCAACCACGCTGCCCAGCGTTTACGCCCCTGCATCAGTAAAACTTGGTTCACCACTGCTCCTTCCTTGGACCACTGCATACCAGGAACACCCCATCCATTTTTGTCTCTGTTACGCCCCAGTCTAGGGGTACAGGAACGCAACATAAGTTTGAAAAGATTGCCCCGCCCTGGTCCCCAAAACCATACACAGAGGGAAAACCAATTTCTTAGTGAATGGTGGTTTATTTTTCTACACTGCAAAATGAAGCTCTGGGGTGAACAAAGGCCAAAATAACAAACAAAACAAGCTAATTCAGGAGGAGGTGCTATCTAAAACCCTATGTGAAATCAAAAATCAAACAAAAGACAAGCGCTACACCTAACTCCCTAACTGAGATAAACAGGAGAAAACAGTGCAAGGAAAAACAATAAGGCAGCTCACCCCTTCTGCTCCAGTGCTATTTACAATGAAAACTAATGTACACACTATATACAGAACTGAGAAAGTCACAAAAGTCATGGGTTTTGGAAGCCAGGGTCAGGTCTGCTGCTGCTGTCAGTGGCTGCCCCAGGACAACTGCTGGTGATGGATTTTGAATGCGACCACATGATCAGCAGACCAATCGGCAGCCGTCAGCTCATCCAATCCAGGGCCTGCAAAGACTTAAAGACACAGACAAAGAAACAGCCACCAAAATAGATTATGGCCAGGGCCATAACAGTCTCATCGTTTGGCTCTTGTCAAACTCACTCAAATCCTTACACTTACCCATTTTTCCTGCTTCCAACACATCAATTTTGAGGACAAAATATACACTTGCTCCCTGATATATCCCACCCACTAACAGGTGCCATGATGAAGAGATAATCAGTGTTATTCACTTCACCTGCCGGTGGTCAAAATGTTATGCGTGATTGGTATACTTCACCACACTGTCATTTCACAAAGAGCTTATAAGCAGGTTCACTCTTGAAAAGTGACAAAGTGACACATGCAGATTTCAGTCACAGTGAATACTAATCCTGTTCAGTTTTGAGTATTCTGTTAATGCTCATCATTTGAGCTGCTCACAGGTGACAAAACCGTGGTGTCTCTGTTTGTAAAATCATGTTAATATAGATTTCAGTAATACTGACTTATGCTAAACATACATATAGATGACGCTTATATTGGTCCCAGTAAAGAAAAAAGAAAGATTTCGCTTACATTAATATTTAATATTTCTGTTTTTGCTTTGCGAGATGCTGCTAAACCTCTTTTACCACAACATGAAAGTCTTTTTTCTGTTTTTGCAAGGTATTTTTAGCATTTGCACTGTATGAGTTATGCCATTTTATCATCTTTTTACTAAAATCTTGCCAATAATTAAAGTGTAATATTTGGGTCATGAGCATGTGAGTCAGCATATTCAACTGGTTAAGATACTGCCAAAGTGTGCAAAGCTGTCTTCAATCCAAACAGCAGCTTGAGATGTTTTTGCCTTTATTTTAAATTCTATTTGTGCTATTTGGCAAACCTTTTAAAACAACAAGACAATATAAGAAAACAAGAAACGAAGATGGAGAGACCAGAGGTAAATAAAGAGTCCATCGTTATCTTTTTAGATTCTACTGGGATCTTTTGATGTTACTGCTGATGATGGGAAACCTAATCGTCCTGCCAGTGGGCATCACGTTCTTTCGAGACGAGAACACTCCATCATGGATCATCTTTAACGTGGTCTCGGACACTCTCTTCATGGTCGATTTGGTCCTTAACTTCAGGACCGGCATCGTCAAGGAAGACAACACTGAGATATTACTCGACCCGAGGTTAGAAGGAGCATTTATGTGCATGTGTGTGTGTATTGTCTGGAATATCAGTGCAGCAGGACCAATGCCATAAATTTAAATTTGCTCTTCTGGCCATCTGCTGGGTTTGTGTTCAAACAAATTAATGTGTGAGATGTGAAAAGGTGATGTGAGGCCAGTGGCAGAGCTTTGTTCAAATCCCACTATGTTCCTGTTGAATATTTATGAGGAAGGTTTCATGCCAAGCAAATGTTGAACTCTCTTCCACGAGACTAGACTGCCTAATGAGGAATGACACTGGTCTTCCATCTCACTCTAACGTCAGGGCGATTCGCCAGAAATACCTGAAGAGCTGGTTCCTCGTGGACTTTGTGTCATCCATCCCGGTGGATTACATCTTCCTAATGGTGGACAGTCTGGACTCAGAGGTCTACAGGACGGCCAGGGCACTGCGGATAGTCCGCTTCACCAAAATCCTGAGCCTGCTTCGGCTCCTGCGCCTGTCCAGGCTCATCCGCTACATCCACCAGTGGGAGGAGGTGAGAAGCACAAACTCAGATATTTGTGGAAAAGATTTAATATTTAAGGCATGACTCATCAGAAGCCCCTTTTGTATGAAACAACATGCTTGGAGGGCAGAGGCACCCCCGTTTTGGATGTGTTGCTGATCAAGAGGCTTTTAGGGATAAAAAAAATCTAAAACCCCATTTGCTCTCTTTAACCGCACTTATTTTTACATCCTCTTCTTTCTCAGATCTTCCATATGACCTATGACCTTGCCAGTGCTATGGTAAGGATAGTAAATCTAATTGGCATGATGCTGCTGCTGTGCCACTGGGATGGCTGTCTCCAGTTTTTGGTCCCCATGCTGCAGGACTTCCCTCCTGACTGCTGGGTTTCTAAGAACGTGATGGTGGTGAGTCTCTGTGTTATTTTTAATATGTTTCAGTGAACGACTTTATTGTCAGGCCAACAGACGCAGGATGTGACGTTCAGGCTGAGCTGAATGAATCACACAAAACCCTATCTGGATTGTTTGAACAGCGTGCGCAATATTTGTTTGAGATTGAAGCAAACCGCTGCTTCTGAAAAGACTCACTGTTTATCAGATTTGCCATGCTTTGCCCCTTATCTGTGTTAACTGGCTCATGCAGCAACATGTCCAGTTGAAATAAGATTGACTGTAATTAAAAACCTCCGAGAGATCAGGTGTAGGTGTGAATGAGCTCAATCTGTGGAAGGCCTGGGGACCTGCTGGAGATTTTGCATGAAAGCATACAGACTCAGATATTCAACTGACTCATGTCTTGCAGTTGCCCGTGTGATGGTTGCTAAGCAGACTGATGCTGGGATTTTCCCCAGAGAAGGTCCCCTTGTCCAATGGACCATTAACGTCTTAGTATAATTGGACTCATACACAAAAACACACACACGCATACATAGAGGCGGCTCATTTTATTGTCCCTCTTTAGAACATTTATTTAATAATGCAAGATGACGGCCCTTTTATTGTTTTATATGTAGCGCAGCTGCTCGATTTTATGATTTTGGTCAGCACACTGGCTTTCAGCACTTAAATTGCTCTCCTGCAATATGTTATGATCTCAGCTGTATTTTCTAAAATGGTTTGGCTGAGCCACTCAGAGGGGAAAACACTCCCGTAACCCGACTAAAATAAGAACAGTTCAAGGCTCCAGCGTCTCTGTAATTAACGCTTGAAACTTGTTTTATTCCTCTGTCACCCTTCCTCTCTTCCTCTCCTGCTCACAGAACGACACATGGGGTGTGCAGTACTCCTATGCTCTGTTCAAAGCCATGAGCCACATGTTGTGTATCGGCTACGGTGCCCAGGCTCCCGAGGGGATGACTGACGTGTGGCTCACCATGCTCAGTATGATTGTAGGCGCCACCTGCTATGCCATGTTCATCGGCCACGCCACCGCTCTGATCCAGTCACTAGACTCATCGCGGCGACAGTATCAGGAAAAGGTGAAATATGACGCTTGTTTATGAGTGTCGTATGACTGTGGGTGCTTCTGACTATGTAGATCTACAAGCCATCCAGGTGGGTCCGTTCTAGCCTGCAGCTTTTAGGTTGACTCTCCTTGTTCAGACTTTAAACTTTGTTCAATTTTTTTGTCTGGGGTTTCAATTACTATTATAAGCGGTATGCTGGTTTTAATTAATGCTGAAGTACTTGAATGCTGATGCTAAGATTCACAATTTAAAATGAAACAAAAAAAATACTCCAAATTCTTAAATTTGAGCCCCAAACCAACAAATCTTTGCATGAAGCCAGTGCAAGGGGAAGCATAGATCACTGTGAGAAAAATGTGTGGAAAAAACAAGTTTGTGATTTATGTTGGAAAAAAAAAACAAAGAGTTTGCTAAAGTTATCACAGTGACCTTTGTTTTACTAGAAATCAAAATAGGCCCTTTTTAGTGTTAATGATTAATACAAACTGTGGGAGGCATGAACTTTTTTAGCTCCTAAAGAGGACCCTGCCAGAAAAAGTCAGATAACCACGGGAGTAGTGTTTTTCAATTTGGGGGTGAACCTAGCAAAGGGGTCAAGAGATAAACTAGAGTTCAAAAAAAGGGGAAAAACATTTCAACATATTTCTAACACCCGGAAGTACGCTCTAGTGAGATAAAGTATTTAAGAAGTTGGTGTCTGAAATCACTGAAGTTCTTCTGCATAATAAATATAGGCATATAATGAATTAGGGTAATTCACATTGTACAGTTAAAAACAATATTAAACCCACAGTGTTGAAGAGATCGTAACTTCCCACTGGAGCTGTGAGTCAACATTCGTAGATTTGAAATTATACCTCACAATGGCTGTGCAAAGTGATGATAGTTTACTATCTAACATATATACATCTCAGTGTCTGAGTATCTATTGAGGCACTGACCCACACACAACAACACAAACATATCAAACTGAGGTCACATTTCAAGGTTGATTCTGAGATAAAATTTCTAAAGAATGTATTTCCACAGTCTGCGCGTACTCTTCTCTTAAAGTGAATGTGTTTGTGCCTTCGTTATTGCAGTACAAGCAGGTGGAGCAGTACATGTCGTTCCATAAGCTCCCGGCAGATGTTCGGCAAAAGATCCATGAGTACTACGAGCACCGCTTCCAGGGAAAAATGTTCGATGAAGAGAACATCCTGGGAGAACTTAGTGAGCCGCTAAAAGAGGTGATAAACTCACAAACACCCACACCATCACACATACATGCCCTAGATGCTGTGTTCATGCCTGCAGCAGATCTCTGACTAGCACTCCCTCCTCTCTTTATCCCTTCTTCCTCTTTGCTTAGGAGATAGTCAGCTTTAACTGCCGCAGCCTGGTTGCTAACATGCCGCTGTTCGCCAACGCTGATCCCAACTTTGTGACCGCCGTACTTACCAAGCTCCGCTTTGAAGTGTTTCAGCCATCAGACTTCATCATCCGTGAGGGCACAGTTGGACGTAAGATGTACTTTATCCAGCACGGACGCGTCAGCGTGCTGACCCGTGGCAACAAGGAGACCAAGCTGAGTGATGGGTCTTACTTTGGAGGTGAGGATGTTTTGGTGTCTCGTTAAACAAGAAGGAGAAGGTTTTGGAGGAGCAGAAGCAGAAGATAGCAGTAGTTTTTTCTGTGGCTTGTTTTGCAGAACTACTGTATATACTGCAATTTCCCTGTTATACTGATAAAACTGTCCTCTAATTGTCAGAGATCTGCTTATTGACTCGAGGACGGAGGACAGCCAGTGTCCGAGCAGACACATATTGCCGTTTGTACTCTCTCAGTGTGGACAGCTTCAATGAGGTTCTGGAGGAACACCCGATGATGCGACGTGCCTTTGAAACTGTTGCAGCTGACCGACTGGACCGTATTGGTAACTTGTGGTTTTTGAATTGCTACATACATTTGTTTTTTCAATACTGACAATACCAAATACTTGCAGATATCACAGGCCCTTTGTTAGGATTGTTCAAGCCGCCAAAAGATCAGGAGTCCTCTTTGAATACAAGCTGTAAGAATTAAAAGTAAAAATAATTCAGGATTAGAAATCTTTGTAATGTAAAAAAAACAGGAAAACGCTTGAGGCTAAAACTCCAGCTACGTGACAGCTTTACCTACTTTAAAAGATATCATTCCTTTAGGCATTCCGTTTTGTCAAGCCCAGTATCTCAGGTTACAAAGACATGTTGAAGATTTTATTTCACATTTGCGCTTTCTTTTTCTCCTCTACAGGCAGGAAGAACTCCATGCTCACGCGGAAGTCGTCCCAGGGCGGTTCTCTTGGTGGCAGCATGGGTCGTGGTGGAGGCCGAGGTGGGGGGGGTCTAGGAGGTGGTGGTATGACAGCAGGAGGTCTGGGTTCCTGTGACAGCATGCTGGTGCAGCAGATTGTTAAACACGACAGCATGCCAGCCATGCAGGATGCCATCGCAGCCGCTGCTGCCGCTGGAAGAAGTGGCACGGTGTCTCCTCGGCCACGCCCCGTCATCTGGGCGCCGCTGGTCCATGCTCCGCTGCAGACTGCGGCTGCAACAAGTAATGTAGCCATTGCCCTCATGCACCAACAGCAACAGCAACAGCAGCAGCTTCAGCAGCTGCAGCAGCAGCAGCACGCTCTTGGAGGAGCTTTTTACCTGCCCTCCCCTCTCATCTCCCCCTCTCCCTCCTCCTCTTTCCCTCTTTCTTCTCCTCGTGCTCCTGTGTTGCAGCCCCTTCGCCCCTCTGTGAGCTCTCTCATTGGGATGATGGCGATGGGAGGAATAGGTGGCTTGTCGCCAAGAGGATTTCCTGTCTCCCCCTCAACCATGGGCCCTCCTGGTGGGGTGACATCGCCTCCTGTTGCTAAAACTCCACCCACTTCAGCCTCCTCTGTCCCAACTTCTGTCCAACAAGGAAGGAATCTCCATTACAGCCTCCGACTTCAGGCAGATCATCCCTCAGTGATTTCTGGATCTCTTGGAGCCCCAACAGGAGGAGGAGGAGGACCAGCTGCACCTCCCCACAAAACACCAGCCACCAATCCGCCTGCCTCCAGTGGCCCATCAGATGGCAACACTTTGCTTACAGCTCAGCAAGGGGCAAAAGAGGCTCTGTTACGTCATGGAGGAAACACTTCACAGGGTCTCCCAGCACTGGGTAGACTCACCCAGGAAGCCAGGCTGCTCTCAGCCTCACAGCCCACCCTGCCTCATCGCTCTTGGGCTGCAGTGCAGCCTCACCCTCCTCTCCATCGGAAGGCCTCTGGCGGTAATTTGCTAGCAGCTCCGTTTCTGGCAGGGCAATTAGCCAGGGGAAGCAGTGCAGGCCTGCTGACCTCTAATCCTTCAGTACAGCTGGTGACAAATATGCCATTTAATGCACAAACACAAGCACAGGGCACAGTTCCTGTCCAGCCCACTATAGCACAGACTGTAAAGACACAGTCTGCAGCTCACACTGCCTCTGCTGCCACAGCTGCACACATGCCTTCTACATCGTCTGTGCCAGCATCTTCCTCTCCTCCAAAGCATACCCCGCTGTCCTCTGCCACCCCTTCCCCTGCACCCACTCCTTCATCTCCTACACCTATTCTTTGCCAGACTCCTCGACCGAAACCAATCCCAATGACCCCTTCTCGCTCCTCCTCTCCTCCTCTCTGCTCCACCCCTCCATCGGCAGGAACAAGCCCACTGTCGCTCTCTTCAATTCCTCGTCCCAAACCGATTCCTACACCCTCCTCCCGCTCGTCCTCTCCCTCTCCATCTTCCACACCACCTCCATCCTCTGTTTCTACCCCTGTTCCACTACCTCAGCCTTACGGGACCAGATCCTCACTCACATCCTCTTCTCCCCCTTCCTCTTTGGTTTCATCTTCTCCGCCCCACCCCCAGAGCCCAAGAGCGAAGGCATCCAACACACCACCATCTGCTTCTCCATTGTCGGGTGCCAGCCCTGTCTTGACTCCAGTCCCTTCTCCCACTCAAACAACCCGCACCCGAACATCTACCCCCTCCCAAACGCCTACTCAAGCCAGCACACCGGGTACCCCTACCCAGACCTTCACCCCAACACCTTCCTCATCTCCCATCCCTCTTACATCGGTCCCCTCCCTGAGTAAATGCCACAGTCCAACACCTTGTCTCCAGGCCTCAGTCTCCAGCTCAGCAAGAGTCCCCACTTCAAGCCAGATTCCTAAACAGGTCTCACCTCTCACCCCAACCCAAACTTCAACTCTGTCCCAAACACCTGCTAGCACTAACGCTCCAACTAAAGTAACTTTTTCAGTTCATCCTGTAAAGCAAACATCTCCTGTCCCAACTCCAAGCTCCACTGCCAAAGAAATCACATCCACAGCCTCCTGCTCAACAATTTTATGCTCCACAAAGTCCCCCTCTCTTTCTACCCCCTCCAGCACCACCACCACCAGCAGCACCTCTCCTTGTGTTCAGCCGGCCTCTTCTAACCCCCCAAAACAAATACCAAGCACCATGGCTGCCCCTACCCAGTCCTCAAAACTCAATACACGTTCCACCCCTGTCCAGACCACACAAGCATCCACCACTGCACCCACCCAGTCGGCACACGCAGACTCCCCTGCCAAATCCACCTCTCCTAAAGGTGGACAAAAAGACCCTCAGCTGTCACCGGGCAGAAAAGACTCAGAGGGACTACGACACAAACTGCCCGCCAACATGTAAAACATAAAAAAATTTAAAAATTTAAAAAAAGATGAGGAGGAAAACCTCATAAAATGTTGGCCTTTGTGTTGTGGTGGGTGCCTGAATAGCAGAGCCATGGATATGCAGAGTTGTGTCAGAGTTGGCACCAGACAAGCCGTGATCTCACGAGGACAGATACATGTTTGCATTCACTCTAGGATGTGATTGTCTTAGAACATCAGGTGTTCACGTGACTCACAGCCAAGCCATCGATCAAGGATCCAGGAGAAAGACTTTAGGGGTCCTCAGCGGGGTTGATAAGGCGGAGTCTAAAAAAAACATCCAAATGTATACATACATATCTGTGTTAGTGATTGTTGGAGCAAGCTGGGGAGCTGAAGTGGAAATATGCTGCAGTGTATCTACACAATAAAACGGGAAGGAAACAACGTCTGGGAGTCTGGAAAAAAAAATTAAAAGCTAATGAAAAAAAAGCAATACTTGTGACGCATTTTTCTCACTAATTAAACAGGAAATTTCCTTGACAATAATAATGAATGTGGGAAGATATTAATTGTTTTCCTGTTTGAAGGAAAGTCACGATGACAAGATGCAGGCAATAGAGCAGATACTTCCTTGTTTCCAGCTCCAACTCCCTCTTGCCTCCCATTCTTCACCAAAGTGTAATATTTTCTCATCAGAATAATAATAATTATACTGATATAGCGTTTAAAAAGCACTGTAAAGTCAATATTCATATGAATTTGAAAAATTAGGAGCAGTCCACTTGTAGTTTTGTTGTCCCAGGTGCGTGGTGTTTAGTTTTTGAACAATACAAACCTTTTAAATCTACATGTTCGCTTTGACAGCTTCTGTAAATTGTATTTTTTTTCTTCTCTGTGTGTGCGTGTGTGCGTGCGTGTGTGTGACACACAATACTGCTCTGCTGTGCATTGTGGTTCACTTGATTTCTTTCTTTCTCCACCCATCTCCCTGTACTGTAAATACGTGCCTCTCTGTGGGTCTGTTGTGTGCTTCCTCACTCCTCGGTCTCTTTGTCTTTCATCTCGTGTCTGTCTAGCTGCCTTTCATCTGATTTCACAGCTCTGGTCGCTAACTGTTTCTTTGACGCTCACAGACTCACTCCCTTTCTCTCAGTTTGCCCGACACTTTGCTCTCTGCTGCCGTCAGCCTCATGTTCAATTAGCGGTTTCCTTCTTCTGTCGCCCTATGACACTGTTTCAGCACAGTTTCCAGTGATGTTTGATGTTTTCTGTGGGTAGCAACAAGGCATTTCTGTCTTAATCCCTGATACCATGTTGCCTAGACGATATATTTAAGGACCAAATGTTTTATTTTTTATTTATCACAGCTTTAGCTTTTGGAAAGAAAAGACGGCTAATAGTGCTGCCAAACTGATGATCATAAGTGTGACACTGAGGGTGATGATTTTCTGCTTGTGATGATGATGATGCTGACATGATGATGATGATGATGGTGTATAGCTGGATGTAAGAATAAAGTGGATTTAGGTATCATCTTGTGAGTTGTGAGCTTATTGTGTGTGTGTGTGTGTGTGTGTGTGTGTGTGTGTGTGTGTGTGTGTGTGTGTGTGTGTGTGTGTGTGTGTGTGTGTGTGTGTGACATTTGGACCATTTAAGCAGGACTTTTACATTCATAACTAAAAACTGTTATGAACTATAGTTATAGTGGTTCTGCCAGAGGTTTTTTCCTGTTAAAAGGGGGTTCTTCCTTCCCACTGTTGCCAAAGCGTTTACTCATATAAGGATATATGATGGTTTTCTCTGTTTTCTTTGTATTATTGTAGTCTTGATTTGTTGTTGTGATTTGGCACATTAGAAATTAAATTGAACTGAACTGAATTGGGTTTCACAAAAAAGCTTTACACTGTTAAAAGTGAACTCTCCACAGTAATAATTGTTGTTTTGTTGTTTAATCATGCTCAGAGCTGTGACTGAGCAAACACTCCCACGCAAAAAGATTGTCTCACAGATTTTCCATATTTTCTTTTTTTTAACCGAACACTTCAATTATACTTTGCATTGTGTTTTTTTTCCATCAAAAAGGTGTAAATGCTGTTGTAAAGCTTTTACCACACTCCCAGAAAGACAGTTTACAGGAAAGCAGCAGCATAATTTGCATAAATCATGGAATTTAAAACTCAAATTGACTTGTAGTTGACTTGTTCTTTGTAACTGTAGATTGAAAATGTCCCACCAATTTAAAAAAAAAAAAAAGTATTATGTCATTTTCATTAGAAATAGGTTTTGATTCTTAGTACAAACAAAAAAAAAACAACTAAAAAAAACAAACCAAAACAAAAACCTCAAGTTATTACTGTTTTATGTGAAATATGAATCATGGTATGTGTTTCAGCCCTACTGAGAAATATGGATTTTTTTGGTAGATCTAGACATGGTTATTCTTTGAAATGCAACAGATACCACATAGAAAAGAAAAACAATAACATAGGCTTGTTTAGGTTTTATCGGACACATCTGACAAGAAAATCCTTGTAGCTAATATGAAGGTAGAATCATATGTGCCGTTTAGTTAGAAAAAACTAACCAGTATTTTGGGGCAAGAAACTCACAAGTTTGTTTTTTTTTGTTTGTTTTGTTTTGTTTTGTTTTTTTCAGATTTTTCAGATTCTTCTGCTGGCTGCTTTTTACAGGGTAGTGTGCCATGTCACAAAGTATAGATAATCTCAAACTGGCTTCATGAACACAACAATGACTTCACTGTACTCAAATGGCATCGGCAGTCATCAGATCTCAATCCAGTAGAGCACCTTTGGGATGTGGTGGAACAGCAGATTCACATTATGGACGTCCAGCTGACAAATCTGCAGCAACTGTGTGATGCTATCATGTCTAGATGAACCAAAATCTGTGAAGAATGTTTCCAGCACCTTGTTGAATCCATGCCATGAAGAATTAAAGCAGTTTTGAAGGCAAAAGGCAGTCCAACCCACTGCTAGGAAGGTGTACCTAATAAAGTGGCTGTATAAAACATAAACAATTAAGAAGTGTTTCTTTTTCAGATTGGGATTTGATAACTGCATTTTTCTGTGTAAAACCAACCACAACAGTCAGTAAATTGTAAGTTTTAAATTATCATATTCAAGAAAAGGAAATTAGAAAATACAAACTCGAAACTTGCCTTTAAATTTAACTCGAGCACAGAAAATAAATCAACGACTGCTTCCTATCACTGCCACTAACCAGCATTTTGCTTTACTTTGAATAGATTTACTTGGATGGATTATCCGCACACAGAGTATCACTTGAGATCCGACTTGGACTTGACCTCTGTGACTCAGCCTTGGAGTCATACATGATCTCTGAGGATTTAGGACTGAAGGTTTGGTGACTCAGGTCCAGCTCTGCGCAGTACAACCTCTACCTGTGTGGGATGAATGACTGGTGAAGTGTCTCTCTTCTGCCTCCCACTCTAGCTCTGCTGCTGCTGCCTGCTGCTCATGGATCCCCAACCCTAATCCTGTACCTCTCCGCAGAGGGCAGGCACGCTCACTTCCAAGGTTAAGCTTGTGAATGTGGGGACACTTAAATCTCTGCCGCTCTTGAGAGGAACTAAATGAATATCCGCCTTCATGAGGGCGGATTACATTCCCACTGATACACCTGCTAACTTTCTGTCTCTCACATGTGTTTCCCCTCCCCTCTCATTAGAGTCCAAGAGGTTTTCAACAGCACTTCAGCCTCTGAGGGCGTCAGAGAGGGAATTATTTTTCACATCTACAAGCTAAGAGGCATTAAAGTATTGGATTTGCACTTGTTATTATTATTTGCACTGTGTTTAAATAGCCCCTGCAGAATCTCACAAAGCAACATTAATGTTTCAGCAAATGGATGAGTGTCTGACTGTAAATATTTCAGCTTTTTCGCACCTGTGCTGGCATTTTAAATGAGAGGGAGGTGTGAGGCTGGAGGCTGTGGATGGAAACGTGCTTCTAAGCACATTTACACAATTACATAGTGAAGCAGAGCAGGTTTCTGGTTGGAGGCTCTCAGTTCAGCACACTCGGGCCTGCCGGTGGTGAAGTGACCACTAGATGGCGACGACGCTCTAAAAAACAGGTGAGTACAGCGGGGTAGAAAACGAGCATCCCTGCGAGATAATCGCATATGACTAGTATGAATATGTTTCAGTATGTTTCATAGAGTGACAGGTGAGCACAGGACAGCCAGGAGTCTGTGAAGTGAAGAGAAGCTCACAGTGTGGAGTCAGGAGTGTAGCAGAGGTTAATAAAGGCAGACCAGCCTGGATTACCAGCCGTGAATAGAGGCGGGGGGATAAACAGGACTTGTAATTGCTGCTTGGCTCTGAAATAGACTCAGAGGGAAGTCTTCCTGCTGGAAACAAACCAGCCTAACAGGCTATTTTCGAAGGCAACTTTGATTATTTGAATCCTCATTATTATATAAAACACAGTAACAGCAGTCAGCCTACATAGATGGATTGAAAGGCCGTTCTTTCTTATGCTTTAATGTTATCTCCAATATTAAAACAACTTGTCTATATTACTGGCTTTCAGACTCACGCTGCCTTGTCAGACTGCTTTCTCTGAATGTTTCTAGATTTGGTGGTGTACCCAAGGAATTTTTGCACCTCAGTAAAACTCATTTTCAAATGAATTTCTATTAAATCTACCAGGCTGGCATAGAGAGTTTGTAAAGGTTTGTACACCCAAAACATATGGTCAGGTTGTAAAATACCGCACTGTAACCACACCAAAACATTAAAATGTATCAATAAAAACATCCGGTAATCTCACCTGACAGGTTTTTTTTATGAACACTTTAAATTTTCATTTTTCCCCCTTCTCTTCTCTTTTTTTTTCTTTTTTTTTTAAAAAAATAAAACACTAAAATTCAGAAACTGGGCTTCACGTACTGTAATAAATTTAAAAATAATAGAAAAGTAGAATAAGAATAGAAATTTTTTTTAAGCAGCAGCTTTTTAAAACGCCTTTTGGGAGGTCCCGATCCTGCGCTTCTGAACTACTGTGCAGCCCTAGGTGGGGAATAAGGTGCATTTATGTAGCGCGTAACGTGTTATTCTGGTAGCACAACCGCAGCACAAGCACAGATTTAAGGTTGGAGGAGAGGGGGGGGGGGGGGGTATGGGTGGGCTCGCAGAGTTCACCACAAAAATATATATAGACTTCCTCCACCTTCACTACGAAACCCACCGACACACACTCCGGGAGCTACAGCAGACAAGGACAAGACTGAAGCTTTGAAAGAGCGAGGTGATTCCCATAACCACTTCAAACACCAGGCGCAGGTTTATACGTAAGTCTTGAAAGTTCAGTAGGGAAATGAGGCTGCTCTTTAGCGTCTGTGGCTGTGTCACACACACAAACACACACATACACACAGACAAAGAAAAAAATATACCCCACTGCTCTTTCTCTGGAAAAAAAAAATCATAAATGAGTTGCTGTGTTTTGCACTTTAGCAGATTATAGCGTATACTTCCTTTTTTCTCCTCTCTCTTAACTGATTCACCGATTCACCAAAAGTCATTTTTAAAAAAGTCCCTTTAACAGTTGCCCTTTGTAGACACCACATTGGATGTGACACATCCTCTATACGAGTTTCATTTATCATATTCGTTTCCGTTTAACTTGAATCATCGATCAGCATCTGCCCTTGCCTTTAATTGGAGTTGGTACCCTTTCTCTTGGCTGACTTCCACTGCTCCATCCCCTTGGTCACCTCTACTTGACTTCTCGGGAATATTGCTGAGTCACGAGGAGGGCGAAGGGGGCGATGTTTCGACTCAAAATACCCGTGCCTGTGACAAGTAACCTGCGCAAATGGGCAGATATCCTTCAATCCGCTTTCAGCGCCCACTTTGCTCTGCTCACCTTTGCGCGGTGATGCCCAGAGGAGAGAGGGGGAGGAGCGGGGTCTCCAATCCTGCCCACCTTTCTCCTCCCTCCGCCGCTGACAGCTCGACAGACACCGCTGCTGGCCTATCGCGCCAGAGCCGGACCCCTCTCTTGTCCTTTCTCTCCCTCCCCCTGTGCCCTGCCCACCCCGGCGGTCTCCTCTCCAGCCCTGCCAGAGCCAATCCGCGACTGGGTGTAAGTAGGGCAAGCCGCTTCCTGGTTCTCAGAAAGGAGGAGCTGGGAGTCGGAGTGGGCCAGCGCAGGCAGAAGACAGGGGGACAGAGCAGCCCAGAAAGCCGGCGGTCTGCAGAGAGAAGAGGAGAAGGGAGCTGCGAGGGAGGGGGAAAAAACGCCGACGCACAATTTGGCGAGTAAGAAAACCTCGCAGGTGTCGAGCTGAGGACGACAGGAGCGGTGAACCCCCCGCCTCCTGGCGAAGAAGAGGCGAGAGCTGGGAGCATAAAAAAAGAAATATACGAAGTAGAAGAAGTCGGCAGGGTGGGACGAAGTAATCCAGGAAGTGTGGAGGCCGGTCAGGTGGGAGGCGACGAGCCAGGACAGGTGACACACCGGCACTCAGGTAACTATTCACCTGTCTGCCCTCGAAATGTCAGCAAACTAGAGCAATCCTGTAAAGTAAATGTTGTTTTTAGGGGGCATGGTTTGTTTGTTTTGTTTTGTTTTTTCTGCCGTGACAGCACCGGCTTGCCTCGGGCGCTTTCGTCCCTCCTCCCTCCTTCCCGGTTTCTGATCGGGGTCACGGGAGGACTGATCACGTCACGGCTACTCAGTAACTCCCGTCGACATTTATTAAAAGCGTTTCGGTTTACTTTTAGAAGCGCACAGAGCCACACATGCTCTCACAGTTCTTCTGTTTTTGTGGTGGGCGAAGCAGGTGCTGCAGCCGCTGTTTGTTACGTGCGTCTGCGCGCGGCGGCGGCCAGGTGAGCGACACGGAGCAGGGTCGGCGGGTACATTTCTGGAGACTGGGCTGCTAATTATAGCCGAGAACACCGGCTGACATCCAAAACCTATAACCTGTTCTCACGCACATCACCTGCCTCCCTGCGCCACTCACGGGCACGCGGTGCAGTGGATCTGCTGGATTTAGTCTCTTGCGCCTAAACGAGCCACCCTCAGTGGTCTGTTAATCATCATTATCATCATCATCATCATCATCATCATCATCATCCCTACGGCGCACCCAGTGTTTTATTTTAATCCTGTCACAATCCTGTGTTACAAAGGCTGTAATGTTAGGTTAAGGCTTCAGCCTGCATCATGGGTGGGGAGGGTTGTTATATCAGTGGGATTCTGTATGTGTGTGTGTGTGTGTGTGTGTGTGTCGTTGAAGAGGTAACCGTGTTGCTGACTTGCCCCTCTGACAGACCGGCCTAACAAGCTCAACTGGCTTGGGTTTGGTTTCCCTGTGCTGTGAGCAGCTTGGTTGGTTAAATCTTTAGGCGCCCTTGCAGGCAGTTAAAGCCCCGTGAAGCTCCCAGGCTCAGGTGTTACTGAAGGCTTCTTTATTTTCTTCCTTCTGTCTCACCTCTGTGTCTCTGAGGGGTGAGAGTGGGTGGCTGTGAAACCAGGGAAGGAAGGTAGCAAAAAGACAAGAAGGAGACCATAAAACAGCCTTTGTACTTTCTGTTTTCTTTTAGTGTGTGTGTGTGTGTGCGCGCGCGCGCGCGTGCGTGCGTGCGTTCTCTGTGAGCCGGTTACCATCATCATGTGATGGGGCATTTCTAACACTTACACTGGGTTGGCACCACACATGGAAGAGCCATCAGGGTTTTGAAATAATTTCTTAAAGCCAGCTCTGTTTGCCCTAACTTTGTCTGCAACATAATTAGACATCTGTGTTTTACCACCACCACCACCCTTGTTCCTGGTGTCCTAACATGACCTCCATCTTGGCCTGCTGTCTGCATGCCTGCTTTTTGTAGCCTTGGATATTTCATCATTATGTTTAGTCTTAATTTGCAGAAACATGAATACTTACTGTCCTTCAGTTAGAGAGCTGGGGACATTAAAAAAAAGAAGCCCTCATTACTTGTACATGGTATGTTGCTAATCATGTTCATCTAAAAGGTGTGTGTGTGTAGGGGTGTGTATTTGTGTGTGGGCTTTCCCAACCCTACTTACAGTTGGAGAACTTCTTTTCCGAAGAAGTCAAAGTAGGAAGCAGTTGGTTTCTGTCGGTGTATTTTTCTTTTTCTGTTCTTCTACAAGAACTCCCCACTCCACTCCAAATTACATCTGGTGCATCATATGATAACTTGTGGGTGTGCAAGTGTGTGTGCGTGTGCGCGCTTATCCATATGCAGCATAGCTAACCCAACATATCTGACAAAACAAAAACGAAACGGGCGTTGTTTAGTTAGTCAGCACCTTGTGTTTTTCTTTATCAGTTGATCACATCTCCTCTCTTTGTTCGTGCACCCTTTAGTTAAAGGTAACAATCAAATTAAAGCTCCAGGCATTGTGTTCTTTGACATTATTGGGCAAAAATCAATAACAGCCTCTCTCACACTGTAATTCAAGTGCTCTGAGAGAGAGCGCTACACTCCTGCACCTCCTCGGGACTTCGTTTTCAGGCTTTAGAAAATCTAAACTATGACAGGAAACCAGTCACAGGTATTTTATAAACCAGATCAAAAGAGTAGCACAGAGCAGTATTAAAAAAAGTGAAACTTAGACACCGCTTTGGTTTAAAGAAGAAGTTAAAATTGTGTGTGAAGCCAACAATCACTGTACACTAATTTTTCTAGTCCATAACAACTGTTCGTTTGGAGGAAGGGGTGTATAGCAGAGAGAGAGGACAGCTGGTTTGTGTGTTTTCTTTCTTTTTTCTTTTTTTACTGCATCTTTCAATTTGATAATTCAAGCATTAAAATCTTTTTCTTTTTCAGGTGTATGACATCTGCAAACCTCTGAGCAAAAAACCAAAGAGTAAGGGGTCGTGCAAAGGAGAAAACAGAAAGCAAGAACCCATCTTCTCCTGGGTTTATGGACTGGAGGTAGGAATCTCGCACCTTTTTATAATATGACTTACACTGTAAACACGTGTACACTCAAGAAGAGACTAGCACTTATGTGGCAACTGGAGACCACAAAATGTCAATAGATTTCAGGCGGGTGAAATAATCAGTAGCAGCACAAAGTGGGCAGGTACAGAATTATCCTAATCTCAGCTTTAAGGTGAGCAATTGAAGCAATTACCAATAGGTGTGAAAAATACTGTTGACTGGCATGTGGCACATAACCTACTCAAGCAGGGTACGGAAAGTCCAGCAGCAGCTGTCGGCTGCAGAGCGACGGCAGACGAGCAAAACTGAGGCTTTTGTCTGCATATCACTCACTCGCTCCGTCTTCCCGACACTTAAGCTGTCAGGCAGCCGTGCGTTACCGTGTAATGGGAAAACGATTATCTTGAAATGTTGTTGTGTCATCCAAGCATATTTGAAAGCCAAGGTCTTAACACCTGTTTCGAATGGCCGCCCTCAGCAATGGAGAAGAAATTGTGCGTCAAGGAGTAGACGGAAATGAACAGTACAAGTGGAGATAACACTTGCAGGACATAAAAGTTGTGTGTGTGGTGTTGAGTCACAAATGCAATTGTGTGAAGTGTGAAAGGAGCTTGCGTCAGTGCCTATAAGGTCACCTCAGGAACTGATTTTCCTGTAACTTCAGGATGCACGTCTCTCCTAATGTTATTCAAAAGTTGTGACTACACGGTGTCACCCTGCTAGACTTTTAAAAAAAAACCATCTTGATGGCATGTGGTAGTTATATTAATTAGCTCCCCTGCAAGCTCATAGATGAATTAGACAGCGACATTAAATCGACACAGTTTAGCAGTGTTTCTTATCCTGTAGCTTGCTAAAAAGTAATAATGTAATTCTGAACAAATTATATGCTATTACACAGAATTATTTAATAAATATATATTTATTTAAAATGTATTTTGCTATTTAATCTCCACTAAAATGTCATATTATCGGTGCCGCTTATTCAGAGCTCCATTTGCACTCATTTACCACGCTGAGTAATACATACATGACTAATTTGTGCGATATCAGCCAAACATACTAAATCAAACGTGTGTGTGTGTGTGTGTGAGGGGTATCCTCTGGAAACACTGGTCTTGGTGGGCTGGGAGCAGCATCGTGAAAGCATCCGTGTCCTTGGAATAAATATGAGCTGAATAAAGTGGTCAAACAGTTAAATATTTTATAGGCAACCTGGAAGTTAACTCCACTGTGGTTTGTCGGCTGCAGATGCTCTACTGGCTTTTAAAGATGGCTCAGGAATAATGCCAAAAATAAACCCTCATGTTTTTAAACCAGGCTGATGATATTTATAAGTTTTTGTTGTTGGGAAATAAGCACAAAGGAGCTTTAAGGACATCATAACAGTAATGTTAGACATAATCACATAGCGGAGGACGCAGTCTTCGAGGATTAGCGGCTCCTTCAGCTTCAGGCAACAATATGCTGGCTAATTTAAAAACATGCAATTAAAATGGAACGAGAGACATGAATCTCATTCATTCTTTTTTTTCTTTTTTTTTTTTTCTAAAGCTAAATGATTATTCCAGTTGCGATCGTGAAATTGAGATTAGCAAACAAACCATGTAATGAATGGATATTTTTGATATGCCTTCTGACAGCATAAGGTCAGATCCACCTACTGAGAAAGCTGAGCTCTAGAATAAAGATCTCATGACCGGATTACTGATGCTGATTATTATTTAAATGAAGATGTTAGAGTTTCCTGTCAATGTCAGCAAGATGCCACAAACCTACCAACATTTGTGCTGTATGAAGTGCAGTTCCAGCCACGCTCGGTGCATATTTACCTGTGTTTCAACGTAATCCAGATAACGCTGGTGTTTAAATCCCACTGAATTTTACCTTTAAAACAGCTGCAGTTCTGTCAACTTTCCCTTCCTCTTAACTGTCATAGGAAGTAAAATGTATATTAATAAAATGCATGATGTATTGTTTACATGTTATATGTTTAGCTATAAAGAGAACACTCCTCTTTGAAGGAAGCATGAAAATGCCTATATGTTATGTAAAGTTATCTGGACTGAAGGTTAATTTTAATTAGGTTTGAATTTGTTTATGACTTTATCATGTGACTGTGTGTGTGTGTGTGTGTGTGTGTGTGTGTGTGTGTGGTGGGCAAGTTGGTGTGACAATTCATGTGACCACTGCTTTGCTAGAGTATGACTGGTGACTACCATGTGTCCGTGAAAGGGTGGGTATAAAGGGAAGTGACATTGAGTGGTCTGTCAGGCGAGGAAGAGAGTCACAGACCTACACACACACACATGCACACACTCTGATACATGCATGCACACAGTTCTGGGAAATGCTTTAATTAGGGCATGTGAGCCCATATAAATTCCCCCTATTCAGACATGGGTCTTTCAGTTTCATATGAACCGACTGAGTGGGAGGAAGGTGGGGGGGGGAGAGAGAGAGAGAACGGGGGATGGAGGATGGAGTTGAAAGAAGTCGAGGTTTCTTTTTTAGCCCCAGATATCTGAAGGTGTCTCACCCTCTTTCTTGTGTCTCCTTTGTTCTCATCCAGCATCACTCCGACACCTTCAGTAGTGCCCTGCACTCTGACTTGTGTGTGTGTGTGTGTGTGTGTGTGTGTGTGTGTGTGTGTGTGTGTGTGTGTGTGTGTGAGAAAGATGACAATGTCTTCATCCAGCTCTTTATTGTCAATATATCCTTAAATAAATCCAATACTGTAACTGCGCTAATCAGATCTGTACCCGGACGTTTCCTCTATTTAAACATACATGGTTTTAGACAAGTTGCGCATTTTCACCATATATGGCGGTTGTTTCTCCACTTTAAAGCTGTAATGACACAGGGGTGACTGCATGGTGTCCGTAATCCAGTCTGCAGCGACTACAGTTGAGTCTTGCCCCCACTCGATCTGTGTCAATAGAGGAAGTTATGTATCTGCCATTTCCTCTTTTCAGTCATGAGTTTCTGTAGCATTTGACAGCCCTCCCTTGCTCTCGACCACCAGCTTCACAGCCCACGCCACCCTAGTGTTAACCAAGGAGCAGGTGGCCGTGACTCTTCTTCTTCTTCTTCTTGTAACGAGTTAAAGAGAAAAGGGGGGGCCTGAGGGAAAAAAACAAAAGCTACAGACTGAAGGAGTGATCGTGATTCAGCTCTTCTAGTAACAGTGCAATTGTTTCTGTACACATTGAGCGGGCGGTTATCATAAATAGGTACAATGAGACAACACTTCAGGGAAAGTGAGAATAAACACCCAAACATGTGCAGGCAAAGGGAGTCATTGCAGCTGAAACTGACCCCTTTCATGTGCGCTGCTCAGAGGGGAACTCCAGCTGCAAATGGAGGCGTTCATTCCAAAAGGCTGCACATCATCATCCCTTCTGGAAAAAATCTAATCACTTTAGTTTTTGTAGTTTTTGTTTTAAAATGTGAATTGCATTGTTTTTACTTTAAATGCGATTTTAAAATAGAAGTATTTGTGGACCACAAAGTTTTGCTGAGATGTTCGTCCATCATTCAGGCTGCATTGGCTTCACTAACTGATCATTTGATCAGCAGTTAAAGTTCTCGTTTTCTCTCTTTTTTTTTTCTTCTTCTTCTTCTTGCCTGGTTTCTGATACCACAGCAGTGGGTGTTGCAGTTGTACACCAGTCAGCTAAACGGTAAAGCCCTCCCTGATGCTGGGCTGAAGTTCTGATAATATTTCAGGGATTGTAGTTACAGTAAATACAAGCGGCCTCCTCCTCTTCCCATACAGTTGAGCCAATTTGTCAGGAAAGTGACACATTGTTTGGTCATATCCTCTGGTCGTCTTTCTTTCTTTTCATTTCTACCAGTCTGGCAGCGTTCACCTGTTTTGTTTTGTTTTTACACATTTTTTTTAGTCTAATCTTCCCCTGAGCCGTTTCTCGATCATTTCTCGTGTGTTTGTCTTTCATTTATCTCTCCATCTGTTCTAGTGGTCGACCATTTTTTTTATAGAGCACAGGAAGAGGAAATTGATCAGGATCAGTTAGTTTTTGCAACATTTCTCTCTGTGAGGATGTGTGTGTGTGTATGTGTGCGTTCAGCCCTTTTGCAACATCTTCCTCTGAAGTGGGAGTTCATTTGTGCAGGACAACAGAAGCTGTTAAGACCCTCCCACTGTTTTGACAACTTTAATGTAATGGACCCACAATTACACACATGCTAATCTAGGTTTTTCAGTCGATTCAAGAACCCCCCTTAAAAGAGAGGGAGAGCAGCATTTCACTTAAAAGTACCGCAAGAATATGTTGCTGAATACTTTCACGTAACTTTTTGCCCCATCTACTGATTGCCATCTCCAAAACCACCTCACCTGCTCCACCTACCACTGCTGTTACTACATTCTCGAGCACCCACAGGAACACACACCAAAATTTATTTTAAAAATGTTTTTAAAAAAATTTTTTGGCTCAGGTCTACAGTAATTTCTGCAGCACAGGTGGTGATGGGGTCGTGTTTGACTGCATTGGGTTGATCACATGGTTAAACCTCCCCAGCAATCTTATGAATATAATTTTATATCCTGCACGGCAAGGCTGAAAGCTTCAGTCGGACATTATATTATAAGCGGCTCCATGAGGAGTATCGAGCAGGACAAGTTAGTTTTCATTTAGCTCGAGGAGAGAACTGGAGATGTCGAGTATAACGTGCAGGGAGACTGACGGGAATTTAGATGTTAAATGTGTGATTTAACATCTAAAAGAACTCATAACGATATTTTTATTGTACCGCTACAAAACTGTGAATTGTTTTTTGTCTTTTCTTTTTCTTTTTTTCTGGCCAATTAATTACCCTAAAAAATACAACACAGAGCGAATGTCTAACTCTAAAAATACTACTTTTTTAAATTACTCTTCTTATTATCACGATATATTACAACACATGTACAAGCATGTTATTTCTATAATTTTCACAGTACATATATTGTATATGTACTTGCGTTTCAAAGCCATGACCAGTTATTGAAACTGATTTACATTGTAAGTTCTTATATTATAAACCTGTTGACAGACATCCTCTTATACACCTGTGTGTACAGAACATAAAAAAATTAGGAAAATGATTATAGATGTATTTTAAATATGTGTGTGTATCATTGTAGTATATTGCATATGTGTTAAAAAAAAGTGTATTTAAATATTTTATTGTATTGTTTCTGGATTCAAATTTTTGCCACTTTTTCTTTTTTTTAGTTTAAAATTTACGCAGCTGGGGGACTTTAATCTATTTGCAAATAAAACATATTTATTTTATAATGCAGGTTGTTTTTTTAGCCCCGATTACGTTGCAGTATCGCACTAGCGTCGATTGAAAGTATGACTGAAAAGTGACTTCCTAGTTGCTAATGAACTCTTCTACTGTACCTAATTTAAATATTCTCTCAGGTAATGTAAAAAATTAACACAACATATTTATATATATATTTACACTTTTTTTGTTAAACTCTTCATGTGATTTCTCATCTAAAACTAACTGTGAAGATGTCGGGTTGATTTCTGACCACAGTTACTGCACCGGGTGCAGTACGCCTACACAGTTCATTTGCTCTACCTGATTGGCATGTTTTAACACTCCTGCTAACTGATGCATTTCTGTATGTCTGACGTTTAGTTTTTTTGTTTTTTTTGTTTTCTTTTCTTGTTTTCACATGCAATCGCATGTCGTCGTTCTCTCAGTGGAAACATTCCTCAACTTCATCAGCTCAATTCGACTAATCAGATATAGGAAATCACACACACACTCAATAAGATAACATTTCCTGCTTTTGCCTATTAATTGATGCAGGGTGCGGCATTTAATTCGCCCACACACACCTTGATGTTTCAGCGTACACGCACAGCTGTGGAGTTCTGGGGCTAGAAACTGCTGACCAGATAAGGAGCTAAAAGAGGGGGAGAGCAGAGTGTGAAACCACTCTGTCAGCATGCCTACTTTCTCTCTCACACATCTGTGCATTTTCTCCATCTTAGGGTGAAACTCCCTTTTGGTGATGCTAATGATAGAGGTGGCTGCTACCCTCAGACATCTGCACACACACGCAAACGCATACACCTGCAAGGACTCGGCGACTTCCTGTGGCTGCGTGCATGTGTTCACCTCTTGCTCTATCGCTCTGTTTACCTCCCAGTCTTCATGTCATGGCTCCTCTCCCTTCTCTTTTTCTGTCTCCCCCCCCCTCCTCCCCCTCCACCTTCCTCCCCTCCACCTTCCTCCCCTCCACCCCTTGTAACTTAACTCTCTCGACTCTTGTTTCATGTCTCTTCGCTAACACAGATTGTTCGAGGCTGGGACTAGATTTTCCTGTCTTAACCTCCTCTCTGCTTTATCTTTCAGAGTATCTCAACACCCACTCCCCATTCACTCACTCACTCGCTCTCATGTGTTTCTCCTCCCCCATACCCTCCTTACACTTGTTTGATTTCTAAGAACATGTGTGTTTTTAGAAAACATACCTCCCTCATGTTCCTTTTTTAACTTTTGTTGCCTCTTCTCAAATCTCAGACCGTTTTCCTTCCAACCTCAGATTGATTTCTCCTTTCCGTCTCCTTCTTTAACTGGGGCAAACAAACAGAAGAATTTGACTTAAGGCTGATTTTGGGCAAAGAAAATAAGCACAAAAATCTTTTTGTTGTTGTTTTGTTTTTTACAGAAATAAATTGAAACTGCTTTAGAAAATGATTCAGAATGAAAAACATGTAAAGTTCAACTTAAAGTAGTTTAAACCAATCTTTAAACTAATCATAACTAAATCGTATCTTCCAATGTTCTGTGTTCCTTAAATCTTACTACACTTTGTTCACTTTTATAGTTTTATTACACATTTAAAAAATGTTTGAAAGTCTTAGCGGCATCCCCTCATTTCCTTCTCCTCCAGATGTCAAATAGATGCTTCCACAAAATTACATTAAACTATACAAATAGAATAGCTAGCATGAATCCTGTTTCCTAAGTTACAACAAAATAAAACCATGACTTTCTAGCAGTTATTGCTCAAAAGCCAACCATTTTGTCCCTTGCACACTGTAATGTCATTCGTTAAAGGTTTTCAGTATAGAGCCTTTGGATGCATAACTCTCATGTGGTAAAGGGAAACATAAAAGCCTTTTATTCCCATAGATGTCAGGTTAGAAGCTGGTGGATATTACACAATGTATATGTGCACCCAAATGTCTTGCCCCATGTGCTGATAAGCTGATAATCCTCCAGCAGATTCACACCGGCGTTCAGGTCTGGCATGCAAACCGGCTGCTGTTGTAGCTCGCAGTGGAGTGTTGTGGTGTGGGAGGGCGAGGGGATAAGGGCCTTCACTCTGCCAACCAAATGAATAATGTAATGTGTTCTTGGAACTAAGACCACAGCGTGCGCATGCGTCACACTTTACACACACACACACACACACACACACACACACACACACACACACACACACACACACACATCATAACGCCCCAGTTACAGTAAGGACAGAGGAGGGCATGGTTGCAGGGGCACTCTTAAATAAAGAAAGAACAAACTTTGCTGAGTAACATCAACTCAGAGGACTTCTCTTTTTTCTTTCTCTCTTTTTTTTTTTTCTAAATTCCTCTTCAGTTATTGCAGGTTGCAATCGTTGTAATTATCATGATGGTGTCTCAAGTCTTGTCTTTGACAAATTCAAATGGCGATTCAAATTCACCCCCCTCGCTGCGTCTGTTTTTATATCTCCTGGTGGGATGCAAATGTTCAGTCCGGAGGGAACTGCTGGGACACACAGCAGGTGGAGTTTGTGTTTTATCTCCCAGCAGGGACGAGCTGCTTTACTAGAAGACCTGCCCGTGTTCGTTTAGTTTTGCTTTTTATGCCGTTTTAGACACAGTTGTCACTCCAAATGGTTTTGCGCCCCTGTAATGCCTTTGAGAGCGCTTAGCCTGGCTGAAAGCAGCGGTTCTGGTTTGGCAGACATTATGTGTGTATACTCTCATCTCTTCTCATCCCCCCCACGTTTCCTCCTCCCCCTACTCTTTCTCAGCGAAGGTGTACCAGTACCACATTCAAGTCATTACCCCCAAAAAAGTAAGGTGTAAAGAAAAAAAAAAGGTTGAAATCTTTCTAAACCCTTTAAATCAGTCTGTCAAACAGAGGAGAGACTTGGTGTGAGCCGGACGAGGTGTGTGGAGGAGAAACGGTATGAATTTGAATCTTATTTTTCATGTGTTTGGCTGCTTTGTTGTTTTGTTGTTTTGTTGTTTTTGTGGCAGAGGTTGTTTAGCATCATGATTTGTTTTGTTGTGGTTTGGATTAACTTTGCGCTAAATACGGGGTTTTATATGAATGAAAACACTTGTACACGTGTTTGTTTCTTAGTCACTGTGTGTCTCTGTAGGAGGAATTTCATTTCATACAGAAACTCCGTCTGTAACGAGGACATTTTATAATAATTTATTCAGAGCCGCTGAAACGCATCTGTGTGCTCCCGTCGAGTCACTGAACAGCACAAACGTTTTGCACATAGTCACGTTCAAAACTGTTGCACAATTTTTCTTAAGCCTTCTTCCAATTTAGATTTACCTAACGACTTTGTAAAACTCTAAAATCGATCCATAAACTTGTCCGTCTGCTAGCGCGAGTACTGAGAAAGCCATCACAACACCACAAGTGCTCATATTAACCAACATGGACGGACACACACACACACACGAGCAGGCCACTCTGGAAAACATCTGACATCAGAATTCATAAAAGCTTTTCTCCTTCTCCCTCTCTCAGCCACAGTTTTCTGTGACTAGTATAAAGTCATATTTTCCCCCTTAGTGCTGGAGCCTGATATAATTGAGGTGGACTGGGAAAACTTACAGCCTTTAACGGAAAATAGGAGCCATAAAAATAATACCAACAGTTCTAGTTCCAGTTACCACACGCTCTCTGTGTGTGCAGTGGGATTTCAGCATATAGTCGATGGATAGTATAAGCTGCTTTTATACTGAAGAGTAAATCTTTGTGAGCAGGTTTGGTCAATCCTGCAGCTGTCGTTTTCCTGGCCTCCACACAAACTGCTCTCTCTTTCTGTTGAGCTGGTGGACAGTAACTGTGGATTTAAGTTTCCATTTCCTCTTCAGTAAAAGCAAATCCACGGCAGATCCTCCACATTTCTTTGATTTCTTTCTTCTTCTTTTTAAAAAAAAATACATTTCGTATAACCTGCAGGTTTTTTGACCAGTGGCCTTGCAGTTAGATGGAGATCCAAAAAATGATTTGAAGTTGTGATCTGTATATTTAAATAAACAAATAGATCTTTGTTGTTAAAAGAGAGGAAGAGTGTGCACATAATGAAAGCAAGGGATGAGGAAACCGTCAAGTTGCAGAGGTGGTACATTCCTCCACCGTCGACAAAGAGTAGGAGGTGAGAACAAAAAAAACTAAGAAAGAGATGAGATACAATTGTTGGAAAGATAACATCTGTCGCATTAAATGTACAGAAAATCAACACAATCCAAAATTCCATGGGTTAAAAAACTTGACTTTTATCTACTTTGCATGCTCACTTTATTTGTGTGTTTTGGCGAGAGTAAGAGACACGCCTAAAGGCAAACAGTCCTATCACTTATTTGACTTTTAAGGTAACAAGTCCTGTTTAACATGAATAAACTAAGAGTGACAGTTATTAAGAGTTAGGCTAATAGCTGAGCACTTGCTTGGAAGCTTTCAAGTGCATGACAATATGCGTTTGTGGTATCAGCCTGTGGGCTGGTTTAACATTAGTTACAATGTGTTGCAAGATTCAGCAACTTATGCAGACATGTCCTTCGTAAGCGACGAAAACAACCAGAAACAAAGTCACAAGGAACAAGAAGGGGGGAGACACAAAGAGTGTGTAGTTTGTGGCTGTGCATGTCATAATGTGTCAGTATTAAGTGACTCACAGGCAGACAGAAAATTGATGGGAATCGTTGAAACTTCTATGCAATCTTATTATTTTCCGAATACGTCTGTGTTCTGAGGAATATGCCTAAAATAACAAGCTTGAACCACCAACCTCCCATGATGCTCTTTTTTTTTTTTTTTTTTTCTCTCTCTGTCTCTCTCTCTCTTTCTCTCTCCCCTGTGCCGGAAATTTAATGTGCACCGTTGTTTGCTCCTACCAAAACCCCTTTGTTTCTCGCTTTTCTGCAGGGCTTCAATTTCTGTTTTTTGAGTGACTTTTTGCTTGCTGAGAAGCATTTCCAAATATTACACTGTGTGCTCTGTGTTTTTTTTTTTTTTTTTTTTTTTAAATAAAGAATCTGATTTTAATGGCGTGATTACCAGTGATGGAGCTGTTTGAACACAATTTTCTGCTCCAGTATCCTATCTGCTTAGTTTCCACTTTTTTTTCCTCTTCATTATCTGTTCTATGATGGCCTAAAACGTTTTTTTTTTTTTTTAATGTTATTTTACAAATTCAGAATTGTCCGTAAAATTTCAGGAAACTGTGAAAAATGGATGTTGCAAAAGGGACATTTTTATCCTTCTTTGTCCAGCACATGCTCTAAAAGTCAAACTTATTCAGTTTGCAGGAATCTAAGATGAGGAAAAGCGGCTAACCCTCATTTGTAATAATCTGAAAATGTCTGATATTCCAAGTCTGAGAAATGTGAATTTTAAAAGAAAAAGTTAGGTGTCCAAATAAACAAAAAACAAAATTGAGAAGGCCGTCTGAACGTCTTCACTCTTCTATATCAGCAGTTAGCCCTACATGTCGTCCTTGATGCCTCAAGTTCAGCGAGATAATTCTTTGTACAAGTGCGTTGGCTTCAGAAATATTAGTAAATATTTGTAACAGAATCTTTGGTGGTATTTTCTGACAAGTACCCAGTGACGTTCAACACGCCTAAGTTTCAAAGGAAGAGCACTTTGCACCAGTTTGTCTCAGTGGTGCAATGTGATATGGTTTAACTCTCATATTGCACCTACCTCACTGTTTTAATATGACTCACAATGCCAATATGATTTTGGTTCTTACACGTTTTTTTTTGCGTTCTTTGATTTTACCAAAAAATACTTTTTTCTTCTATTTTTTTACATTTCACATGGTTTTGGTTGCATGTGCTTATTTCCTTCCTGCGAAAGTAGTTGTACTAATGTGCATGGTCTGAAGCCGGATGGGTATTAATGCACAGCAACCGCAGCGATGCCATAACCTTAGCCGCGTTGCGATCCACGTACCTGTTGGCCTCGTACTTGTGAACAGGGAGGGGACGGCAGGAAGATTATGTTTATCGGAAAGTGTTCGGAAAATGGGCCGTTGGGTTTTGGAGAGAGGGGGCGCGTAGGCGACTTTGGGGGGGGAGGGGTATCTCTCAATGTGTCTTCGTCACCCTGCACCCTCTTTTGGTACGACAGGAAGGAGAGTGAGTGACAGAATGTGCGAACGAGGTAGACATCCCCAAGGATGAACGCTTAACCCCGACTTCTGACAAAGAGATCAGACCTTTTAAGTTGTCTGCACATCTGAAGGAAGGAGGAAATAGGAAAAAAAGAGTGGTTTTGAAAGAGAAAGACAGAGCGAGGAGGAAAGTGAAGGAGAAGACTTGCGAAGAACGAAAAGATGGAAGCCGTGAGACAGACGCTGCCTCGTCTCCAGCTGACGGTCCCCATGCCCATAAAGAAAGGGAAGGTAGGACTAACATTTACGACCTCTGGGTGGGTTCGTCCTCTCACCTTCGCACGAGAAAGAGATGGTTTGAGAAATCAAAAGGACCACAAAGTTTGCAGAAAGGTACCGGCAGGTTCTTGATAGGCATTTCATTAATTGCCTGTACTTTTATTTTCTTTTCTCGTTGTTGAATGGGTGGGGTGCATTTCTGCGTGACTTAAATAGCCTGTCGTTAAGATCATCACATAACTGGTTAAATCTAACAATGGTGGGTGGGGGGAGCCACAGATTGGCACGCTATGTGTGCAAGTGCTCATGTGTACTGTGTGTGTGTGTGTGCCTGTGTGCTCTTGTGCATGCACGTGTGTGTTTAATAGGGTGTGTTTTGGAGCAGGTTAGTCAGGTGGATGTACTGTTGTTGAGCAGAGCCCTCTGGGCACTGTGTGAACACTGTTATTGGATGGCCAGGGGGCTGCCAGTTGCTATGGGAGGGAGACGAAGGGCAGGGAGGGGGAATCTGGAGCGTGAGTTGTTTGTGGAAAATCTGGTCTGCTCAGGTGTGTGAAGAGATATTGTCGACCAGGTACAGTGTGGACAGGGTGAGGTGCGAGCTTAGGGATCCAAAGAAGGGAGTTGTTGGGTCTTATTACTGTCACATCTCACAAAGGGAAATAAAGAAAGTCATTGTCCTTGCTTGACGTTCATTACGGGATTTTACGTTCAACCCACCGCTCATACTTCTTGTCGAAAAACTGGTTTCTAACATATCCTCACGCCACTTTTAAAAGACAAAATACAAAGACCGCGTTATGAGAGTCACCGATGGACCTGTTGCAACTCTAAAAATTTGTATTTGACGTCAGATTATTTTCGTCTTTATTAAAGCTTATAATTCTCTTACTGTTTTTTTTTTTTTTCCCTTCCTCATTCTTTCACTGGTACTCCCCCTTTCACCCACTCTAGCCTGTCACTTCCTCCCTTGCTTGGGTTTTTTCCTTCTCTCTCTCTTCCATCAGCCCCTCTCTACCTGGTATTTTATTTCAATCAGCTAATGTTATAAGGGTTTCACACGAATTAACCTACTGCCCTCTCGTTACGACGCCTACAGCACATTACATAACCTTGTGTCCTTTCCTCATCTTCACTGTCGTTTTTGTTTTATATTTCCACCGTGTCACACATGATTTTATTTTTCTGCTTCCTCTTGATTTTTGTATTTCATTTAGCTCTCATTCAGTTGCCTTCATTTGAACTTTTTCTCAAATGCCCAGACCTCTCGACATCCACCAAAAATCACCACCTCCTGATTTAGTAACCTGGATCAAAAGCACAGGGAGAGTGAGGCGAGGAGGATCATGAGGCAGAGTTGTTGTTGTTGTTGTTGTTGTTGTTGATCCCCGTTTAAACTGTACGTCAGGTGAAAGGGGAATCCTAGCCTCAGTGACACTTCGAGATTTATTTTTGGGAGATTTAAGTATGACTCTGTGAAGGATGGTCTCTTATTTTTAGAAACTACACAGCAGTAACCTGTCTTTCTTTAAAAAAATGAGCCTGTAATTTGCTCACCCCTCTGCTTCTGCACATAAATTGAATTACCTTTCTTTCATGTAGGTGGCAATGTCTCCAGGAGAGGACGGGCTGATTGGGATTCCCTTCCCGGAGCACAGCAATGAACTGTTGTCCCACCTCAATGACCAGAGGAGGACAGGGCTCCTGTGTGACCTCACCCTGACTTCCCGCGGGGCACGCTACCCGACGCACCGCTCGGTCATGGCTGCCGTCAGTCTGTACTTCCGCCGACTGTTTGGTACAGAAGAAGCGGGCGGCGAGGGCGGAGGAGGTTTCAGCGTTTGCCAGCTGGATTGTGTGGCACCAGACGCCTTGGACGCCCTGCTGGAGTTCGCCTACACTGCCACTCTGACGATCCCCAGCTCTGGGATGAGAGATGTGCTGCGAGGGGCTCAGCTTCTGGGCATCCAGTGTGTGGCTGACGCCTGCAGAGACATCCTGGGGGAGACGGCAGAGGCCGAGGGGGAGGCAGCAGAGGAGCAGAGAGTTCAGCACACAGCTACTGATAGAATGGTAGGGGGAGAGAGGGTAATAGAGAAGGCCTCCAGAAGAAAAACAGACAGAAAAAAGGTGAAAAAAATTGGGCCATATCACAACATCAACTCCTCACCTTTGAACCCGCCGCCTGCTTCTCCCATCTCGCATCCTTCACCTGCATCCGACAGCTTCCGCTCTCTGCCTTCTACTCAGCCTCCTAGCCCCGAACGCCACGAGCTTCGCCTCACGCCTGGCCAGAACGGAGATCCTAAAGAGATTAGAGAACCTGGCAGAGGGGCTACACTAAACGGAGGGCTCCCTTATTGGCTACAAGACCGCCCTCGTATAGCCCACCCACCTCCCATACCGCCCCTAAATGACAAGCTGTCAGGGGATGAAGAGATTGAGGGTTTGGGCGAAGATGGTATGCCGATGGGAAGCACCTCCATGCCTACCTCTGTAGCTGATCGTGGTGCAGCCCCCTCAGTAGTGGGAGGGGGGAGAAAGAGGAAGTCTCAGACCCCACAGCAATGTCCTGTCTGCCAGAAGATCATCCACGGAGCAGGAAAACTGCCACGACACATGAGGACGCACACTGGAGAGAAACCCTTCCAGTGCAGTGCTTGTGGAGTCCGCTTTACCCGGTACAGAAACTTCTTACTACGATAATCAGAATGTGCTCGGTTGTTGTTGGTTTTTTCATCTTTTTTTAACTCTTTCTACCTCTTCATGATTTTGTCTTCTGCTCTATTTTCATCAGCAATGATAAGTTGAAGATCCACATGAGGAAACACACAGGCGAGCGCCCGTACCCCTGCCCCCACTGCCCTGCTCGGTTTCTGCATTCCTATGACCTCAAAAACCACCTGTCCCTCCACAGTGGGGCGCGGCCCTTCGAGTGCCCGCTTTGCCACAAGGCGTTTGCCCGGGAGGACCACCTCCAGCGTCACCGCAAAGGTCACAGCTGCCTGGAGTTACGCACGCGTCGCCCCAGACGTGGGCCCGAGCTTGTGGAGGATGAGATCGGTGACGGAGGCAGGAGGGAGCAGTCCAACCATCTGGAGGCTATGTCTTTACAGCCCCACTCCTCTACGTTCATCCCCCGCACAATGCTGGAAGGGGGAAGTGGCTCCGGCGCCGGTCCTCTAATATTTCCAGGTGACATCGAGAGGGAGCACTCTCTCGCCCTTCAGGCTCTGGCCCAGTTTGGGTCTCAGAGGCTGGCCAGCTACCCCGAGCTTTTCCTACGAGGGCTGGACATGCGAGCAGGCAGGGAGGCGGAGGGAGAAGATGCAGGAAGAACCCGCTCGCCAGCTACACATCGCGACCGGTGGGCCGAGGAAATGGAAGAGGAAATGGGAGACGAGGAGGCAGAAGAAGAGGAATAGTGAAAACAGAACGTCTGTTTGACTGATCAAGTGTGTGTATGCGTGTGTGGTAAAACATCCACAATAAAAAAATAATAATAATAAGATCACTCAGGTGGCTGGACTAATTACCTGCTGCTCACCGATAGAGAGCGCTTAAGAAAACAAAGATTAAATGAAAAAATATAATAAAAGAAAAATTGCAAAACGGGTTTTCTGCGATATTTTAAATGTTTGTCTTCTGGTTGTTGGCATTTGATTGAATTTTTCTTTTAAAATGTATTTCTTGTTTGCCGTTTAATTTCATTTACTTTAGGTTTGAGCTCTTTCTTATGTCTTGATTTTATTTTTGGAAGCTGGTGTGTGTCAGTGTGTGTGTGTGTGTGCGCGTGTGGTTCCTGGGATGCTTTTTACTATGCAAACTAAAATCCAGGGCTGCGGCATGGAGTGATAGTTTAAGATGTATATTTTAGTTACAAAATATGTTGATTCAGGTGCACTTCAGGAGTCATATCAGCTGGATCACAACAATGAGTTTGTGTGCCCTGTCCTCTGGTGGTTATCAGTGGAAATGCAGTCTAAGTAATTAGACTTTTTCTGTGCATTGAAAGCAATAATCTTACCTTCTTTTTTTTTTTTTTGTTGTTGTTAGTTGTTGAGTGAGCTTTGATTTGGTGCATAAACCAAAGATTTTAGGTTTTCTTAAGAGGAGATGAGAGAGGTGAACTGTAGCCAATGTTGGGTTTGAAGGCAAGAATCTTCCCAACTGTTTTGATAGCCATGAGAAAGAAACCTGCTTCTATATTTGAGTGTTTAAGAGCTGCAGAGCTCTGTGTTAAATGCCTGACCAAAAAGAGACAAAGTCTGGGTCAATGAGTTGATGCTGATAAATGGTAAAGACAATTCTCCCCCCCACTCCCGAGAAGCTGTGGACTAAAGTCTTCCAATGCACTCACTCGGGTTCTTTGATCGAAGACGACGTGCCCCCACGCCCTTTCTCTATTTATTTATTTATTGATATTTATTAAGGTTCTTCCGCTCAAACTCTTTTGTAAGACCAAATAGAGGGTTGGACACAGATCTGATCCGCTCCTCATCCAAGCTGCATTATGCTAAAAATCTTTCCTTGTGGTCTCCATACACCTCAAAGCCTTTTTACAGGCAGTGTCTTTGTTTTGGGTTTTTTTGTTGTTGTTTTTTTGGCCATTCATCCTCAAATGCATTCTTTGCACATTTAACCCCATCAGGTTCCATAACACAGGCACATTCCAGAGAGAAGGGAACAGCAGTATCAGGGGTTGAAACCCTCCCTCGTAAACGGACTTTTCAGCACGCTCTTCAGTTGTTAACTCAACATGTATGGTACTGTATCACATGTTGTTGCATGGCAGTTCTTATAGATCGGCCTAAAGGGGGCCGTTGTCTTTTCAGTTCATTCGTTTTTGACCAAAAGCTTTTTATCACCCTTTACCTGAAGCAGAACCTTCACGGGGTGTGATGCAACCATCAATTGCTTGAAGTGACAGCGTTTGTTTTTATTTTCACTTTCATTGAAATCTGCATTTTCAGAGCCCGCTGTATCAGCCACGCTGATCTGGCCTTGTGTGCACTGTCAGCTCTTTTCCTTGTAGTGAAACCTTTTCTCTGTTTCCAGTTTGTTTTGCACTAAGAGATTTTGGAGCTTCAAGCTTTTTTTCTTTTATTTTCCTTTAAAATCTTTTCCATTCACTCACTTACTACCATTTAAAAAATTGTGATTCAACTAGAGAATACTTCTTTAAAACCCACATGCTTCCTCCTGTATATTAGTACAGATATTGTCAAATATAATATATACATGTATATATATATTGGGATGAAGTTGCCTTAGGTTTTGGTTTGTTTTTTGTTTTTTTTGTGCTGCAACTATTCTCAGGAAATCTTGAGCAATGCACTAAGTGATTAAATAAAATATCGAATGGGAAGAAACTGGTGCTGCAGGGTGATTGACACTCTTCATACTTGTGTAATGCCAGTAGTTTCATATTTGCTTTTATATCAAGTTGTTTGATGTTTAAACCACGAATGAATGAATTAAAATGTAGGTGAATACGAGTAGTGACAGTAAACTACTGGCCTTACTAGAACCAGTCTTACTGGAATGGCAGTATGACGGTTGGTATTGGGCATGAAGGGTGTTGGTACTCCCAGTCGGAGAGTGAATGTGGTTTAACTGATGCCAGCTGTGAAGTGTGAGTTTCTATGTGAGCTGTTTTTTGTTTTCCTGGCTTCGGTGAAGGGACATGGGGTACAGTCTGAGCAGAGACCCCGCTATCAGGGATACATTTTTGTCTTTCGGTTTTTAGTGGACCTTCTCAGTGATATGAATTCATTTTCCCAAGATTTGTTTCAGTTATTGTAAAGAGAATAAATAAAGATATCTAAGCTTGGCGTTTCTGTGTTACTGTTATTTTGTTTTTTTTACTTTTTTACTATTTTTTTTTTTTCCTTCCCATATCTGCCCCCATCTCACCCTATCCCCAGTATCCTCCTCCTATCACACCAACCTTCTGCATATCCTCCTTCACTACGTCCATGAATCTTCTCTAGGCCCTTTTTCTTTTCCTCCTGCCTGGCAGCTCCATATATCTAATGTCCTTCCTCTGCATATGTCCAAACCATCTCAGCCTTGCTTCTCTAATTTTGTCTCCAAACTGCTCAACCTGCGCTATCCCGTTGATATTCACATTTGTAATCTTGTCCATTCTGCTCAGTCCCCCCAAAAATCAGCATCTTCAACTTAGACTCCTCAAGCTCTGCCTCCTTAGTGCTACTATCTACAAAACATACGTTGGAACAGATCTCACAACAATCTTGTAAACTTTGCCTTTCACTCTTGCTACTATCCTTCACCCCTCACACTCGTATCCACCCACTCCATCCTGCCAGCACTCTCTTCTTCACTCTCTTGTGCACTGCTTGCTTTTTGATGGCTAACCAGAGGTATATAAACTCATCCACCTTCACTACCTCTATTCCTCACATGTTCACCTTCCACCTCTCATTCACACGTGTATTCTATCTCGTTTGTACTGATTTTAATTCATCTTCTCTCCAGAGCATAACTCCACCTCTCTGGGATCTCCTACACCTGCTCCCTACTCTCCCTATAGTTTACAATGTCATCTGCAAACATCATAGTCCACAGAGACTCCTGCCTGACCTTATCAACCTGTCCATCACCACTGCAAACAAGATCCACAAAGACACGGTGCAGCTCCTGACTTTCTCTATGCTTCTGCATCAACACTGTCAAAGCAAACAGCAGTGCTCTTTCTCGGAACGAAGCCATACTGCTGCTCGCTGATCATCACCCTTGCTCTTTAACCTAGCTTGAATAACTCATAGTTTCATGCTACGGCTCATCAACTTTATTCTTCTGTAATTACGACAACTCTCCACATCACCCGAGTTCTTAAAGATCGGTAGCAGTACATTTCTTCTCTACTCGTCAGGCATCCTCCAACTGTCCAAGATTATGTCAAACTCATTAAAAAGTCTGCTGCTACCAGCATCTCCATATCTCTACAGGTACTGTATGTCAGTAGGACCAGCCATCTTTTCACTCTTCATCCTCTTCATAGCTGCTCTCACTTCCTCCTTACAAATTCCGCTGCACTTCCTGATTCTCTAACTGCCCTCCATCTGTCCCTCTTCTCTGGGGTTTAAAAACTAGCACATAGGCAATTTTCTAAGTCCGATGTCAAAATCCACGGAGAGTTGAGAAATAGTATAACGCACTATATCTGTAATACTAGTGAATTTAAACTTAAACTAAAAGGACCCCCCAACATTTAATAATTAAATAGTTGTGACTGAGCTGTGTGGGCAGAAAAAAAGTGCTGCTGTTATTTTTAACATTCTTGTGCTGACATTTCTTGTTAAGTGCCAGTAAGTGATCTGTAATATGAGCTAATCTTGGTGAAATATCACCTCACTGAGGTGTCAGTTATGCTTTCAATGGCATTGTCAGAAAAGGTGAAAAGTGATGGGAAATGAAGCGTGCCTGAGCTAGTTGACAGGAACGTATAGACTGAGCTGGCACTGTGTTTTCAGTCAGCGATCACTGTTTGTTTACAAAGTTCATCGTTATGCTGACAGATTAAAGAGTAATTGTTTCAAATATTCGTTTGTCCTGATTCCAGACAGATTATTTAATGATTCTTTTTGTTTTGTTTGGATTTTATAGAATCGAATTGATTATTTATGCTATTGTTACTTTAATATCGCCTCTGTCAGTGCGCCCCAGGGCAGATTTGGCTACAATGTAGCTTGCCATCACCAGTGTGTGAATGTGTGTGTGAATGGGTGAATGACTGATTGTAGTGTAAAGCACTTTGGGGTCCTTAGGGACTAAGTAAAGCGCTATAAAAATACAGGCCATTTACCATAATATTTTGTTTTAAATATTTCTCATGTTTACTTGCTTGGCTGTTACATTCACTGTCCACTTTAATAAGTAAACCTTGTTAGTATTGAGCTGGGCCCCCTTTTACCTTCAGAACTGTCTTGATTCTTGAATTCACAACTGGAACACTCCATATTCAATACTGACACTATACCATTACATAGTTGCTGCACATTTATCAGTTGCTCATCTTGTTCAATTTTGTCTTATCAGTGTGAATTGTAGCTTTAGTTTCCTGTTCTTAGCTGACAAGAGAGGCACCCAGTGTGGTCTTCTGTTGCTTTACCCCGATTTTCTTCAAAGTTAATTGTGTTGCTTCTGCGTTCCTTTGCTGTAACAAGTGGTTATTTGAGTTGATGTTGCCTTCGTATTGGCTGGAAGCAGTCTGGCCAATCTCCAGAGAACTGCCTCTCGCTGGATATTTTCTTCTTTTCTGATCATTCTTCATAAACTGAAGAAGTGATTGTTGGGGAAAATCCCAGCAGATCAGCAGCTTCTCAAATATTCAGTCTGGCACCATCAACAATGGTTTGCTCAGTTTTCCTAGTACGGTTGTTGCACTGTGATTGGTTGACTAGATATTTGTGTTAACGAGCAGTTGTGCAGATGTGGCCATGACTGTGTGCTTGAATGATTTCTTTGGATCATAATGGAGGTTGAACTTGAGCTCACTTTTTCTGCCCCCTAACTCTAACCCAGGGTAAATAAACTTGCACGCAACACTTTAAGCCCATTATTTCTTAGTTTAAGTGATTGAGCTGGAAATGGTGTGGGGGGAAAAGTGAACAGGTCTTTAACATGGAAGTCATTCTGACCTATGAAAGGCACAGGTGTGAATAATAAAATAAACCGTGGCTGGTTTGCGTTCATGGTCCTAATTTTGTTCTGGCTCTGTCTCACCGTGGAACTCGGCTGCACTTAAAGTGAGTAACATTTGTGTGTTTCGAGTTCAAGTTCAATCATCTATGGAGCATTTTCACAGAAGATTAAAAGGAAATAACACCTCAAGTGTTTCAGTAAACTTTTCCAGTCAACCAGCACACAAAATACCAAGACAAATGAAATGCCAACCCAAGTGGCAAAGCAGGCCTCACGGATGGTATAAATAAATCGGTGCCCCCCACCACCTTGCCAGGAGGCCATGTTTACTTTCAGATTAATAATTCGTACATAACCATGTAAACTGTGCACAAAATCCCTTAATAAAAATGATATGATGTGGCTTTGATACTGACCCAATAATTGTCTCGATGCACGCTCAATCAGCCAGGTAAAGAAATCCCAAAAAGTTGATTCTGTTCATCTGGAATTAATGTTTTCAGTGGGGAAAACGTTTCGTCACTCTTCTAAGTGACTCTCTGTGAATAGTACTCATGGCCACTGATCAGCTGGCATGACAATTTCCATATTAGTGAGCATTAGTTTTTGGGTGACCCAATAATTGTTTCTGTGTGCGTGCGTGCGCGTGCATAACATAGCCTAACGGGTACCTTCCGCGAGCAGGACGTGACGTGGTCTCTAATCCTCTTAGTTTAATTAAGCTGAACCAGCAGGCGTAGGCTGCAGCTCCTTCGGCAGCCGAGGTTTAAAAGTCGACTCGATCTTCTAAGAAAACGTAGACCCTGGGAGAAGCAGCTTTGGAGTTTAAAGCAGTTTAAAAGTGAGCTGGGGGTGGGTGTCTTGGGCCCCCTGCAGGATGCTGCCTCCGCGGATGCTGTGGGGCGCTGTGGCGCGTCAGGTTGCTCCACGACTCACCTACAGCACTGCTGCGCAGCCACAGGTATGTAGGCCTGCGGTCACACATCAATACACAGCACAGAGAAGAAAGTGGCACGTTTGTGAGTGAAATAAGATTATCCGGATCGTTCCACTAAGATTTTTAGAGCAACTTGTGGTCTTTAAACGTGTATCCCCCCCCCCCCCAATATTACTGTAGATTTTACAGTAAAAGACAAAGATGAATGCGTGTTGTGCAATTTTAAAAAGTCCTATAAAGTACTCCTGGGTTTAATTCAGTAGTAGTCTTATGTTAAGCTTCACAAAAGTTGTATTGTTTGGCATTTTAATTTGTTGATATGGCGCCAAATCACCTCAGCATTAATCTCAGAAGTAGAACATTACAGGTTGTTTAAGGCAGCAGATGTCCAAACCCAGAAAGACTGACAGCTTTTTTCAGCCACACCTTTTCCTTTTTTTTTTTCCAACTTTTCTTATTTCCAGCAGGTGAAGCCAAAAAAGACCATATTTGGTCCTCTGAGTGACCAAGATCGGATATTTACTAACTTATATGGCCGACATGACTGGAGGTAAAAGTATTTGAAGTAAAACCACCTTCATTACTCTCTAATGACCTGTAGAAACACCTTATCTCTCTCTGTTGCTCTTCTCTTCCGTTTTTTCTCCCAGACTCAAAGGAGCGCTAAAAAGAGGAGATTGGTATAAGACCAAGGAGATCATACTGAAGGGACAGGACTGGATCCTGAATGAGGTGAAAATCTCGGGGCTTCGTGGCAGAGGAGGAGCAGGATTTCCGACAGGCATGAAGTGGAGTTTCATGAACAAACCCAGCGATGGCAGGTAGGAGCAAGAGGGAACAGAAACAATCTGCGAATGATGCTAAGGTTTCATGAATAAATAATCTGTTGGCGTGTCTGTGACTTTCCGCGTTTGCTATGTGGTAGGCCAAAGTATCTGGTGGTGAATGCTGACGAGGGGGAGCCTGGGACATGTAAAGACCGCGAGATAATGCGTCATGACCCCCATAAGCTTATAGAGGGCTGTCTGGTGGCTGGGAGAGGCATGGGAGCTCGTGCCGCGTACATCTACATTAGAGGGGAGTTTTACAATGAGTCATCAAACCTACAGGTAATGTATGGATGGATGTGTGACGAACAGTCCGTGGATGAAGAGCGTTTGTCTTAATTGTTTTCTTCAAACAGGTGGCCATTAATGAGGCGTACAAAGCAGGGCTGATTGGAAAGAACGCCTGCGGCTCTGGGTATGACTTTGATGTGTTTGTTATGCGGGGAGCAGGCGCATACATCTGTGGAGAGGAGACTGCTCTAATCGAGTCTCTTGAGGGCAAACAAGGGAAGCCCCGGCTCAAGCCGCCTTTCCCTGCAGACATAGGTGAGGTAAACTCTCCACAGCAGCCTCCAATATCCTGCAGCACCTAATTATGGTTTAAGAAACTGCTAAATAGGGTTATATTCTAATTATAGTTATTTACTGCTCTCTTTCTCTCTCCCTAAAGGGGTGTTTGGATGCCCAACAACAGTGGCCAACGTGGAGACAGTTGCTGTGGCGCCTACGATCTGTCGTCGAGGCGGCGCTTGGTTCACCAGCTTTGGGAGGGAGAGGAACTCTGGGACGAAGCTGTTCAACATCTCTGGTCACGTAAACACCCCATGCACAGTGGAGGAAGAGATGTCTATTCCTCTGAGAGAGCTGATAGAGAGACATGCAGGTGTGTGTGTGTTTAATCCAGTTCTGTCCATGAAGAGTTTATGAAACATTACACATTTTTTTCCTCTTTTCTCTCGTATGATTGGTGCAGGAGGAGTGAGAGGTGGCTGGGACAATCTATTAGGAGTGATCCCAGGGGGGTCCTCCACTCCCATTATCCCTCGGCATGTGTGCGATGATGTGCTGATGGATTTCGATGACCTGGTTCGTGCAGAGAGTGCCCTGGGAACCGCAGCTGTCATAGTCATGGATAAATCGGTAAACAGTTGCCTGAAATATTGCACATTTCACAGGCTCCTCAGTGACAGCAGAAAGAAAATCTGACTGATGCGTCTTCTCTGCAGACCGATGTGGTCCGAGCCATTGCACGTTTGGTTGAGTTTTACAAACACGAGAGCTGTGGACAGTGCACCCCCTGCAGGGAGGGTAAGGAACTACATTCAACACTGGGCTCAGGCAGTAACTGTTAAAACATCCATTATCTCACCCTTTAAAATCTTTTTACATCCTCCTTACATTCCTTACAGTGCTCTTCTCTCTTCATTGAGCTATAATAAGCACTTGTGTGAACTGTCAACAAGAACATCAGGGTTAGGTGAAGCGTTTACTACTCAGGACATGCCTGAAGGGTACATAGGTATGATAAGTGCTCAAATATGTTATTATAGCAAAATAAACACTCTGGTAAGGTAAGATATACCTGTAAGAGCACAATTATCGAAGGATTGAAAACATAATACTGGTAAAACAGAGGTTTTATGACAAATTAATCATAATCTGAGCCTGTATTGATGCATTTTATTTGCACATATGTAATGTAAATCTCGGTTAGAAAAAGCCTTTTTAAATGTGTATAATTTTTGCATTAATTTGGACAAACAGTGCAACAGCATTCGTTTCATTGTCTTAGTAAAGCTAGAGTCATAATGTGTGAGTAATTTAATCAATTAGCTTCAGGATTTGGATTATTAGTTTGTGAAGAACACAAAAGGAAGCTACAACTGTTATTTTAAGATATCAAATAGGTTTTTAAGTCTTTATTAGAATTGGATTAAGATTAGGGTCAATAATAACTCCTCCGAGGTAAAACTTTGCTTAAAAGTTTCAGGAATTGTAATTTTATAATGCTTGTTCAACTCCTTCCTCTCCCACAGGAGTGGACTGGATGGATAAAATGATGTGGAGGTTTGTCCAAGGCGAGGCAGCAGTTTCAGAAATTGACATGATTTGGGAGCTCAGTAAGCAGATAGAGGGACACACCATTTGTGCTCTCGGGGACGGAGCTGCTTGGCCTGTGCAGGTGAGATTTCTTCTTGGAGGCGTTTTAAGCACTTAAGCACAAGTTCAGTAAAACTGAGCCTTCAATTTCAAAAGAAATGCTAAATGTGAAGAGTCAGGGGCGTTTACCCTCTTTTTTTTTTCCCTTTTGTGTGTGCAGGGTTTGATCCGCCACTTCAGGCCTGTCATGGAGAGCCGCATTGCTCACTATAACAAGAAAAATCCCGCAAGGGCGCCAGAGGTCGAGATGATCTGAAAGTGAAATGCCTCCCATTCAGTCTGTCATCAAATCATTCCATAGATCATTTATTTTAAGTGTAAATATTACTTATTGATCAAAGTTATCCTGATCGCAAAAGCTATGTGTGGACAACCAGTCTGCTTTGGTGATATAAAAGCAGCAATGACATCTTCAACTTAGTTAACTGATGCACGACGCAATGAAAGAAATGAACACATACGTCAATAAATTAGCTTTATTTCATAAACTTGAGAAATAAATTCAAATGCTTCACTGCGTACATGTCCAGTCTGATCTGTACAAAAAAAGGAGATGATCAAGAAAGGATTAAGTGATTGATGTTTGTTTTGTTTTTACTTTGGGGAAAGAAAAGAGAGTGGGAACAGGAAAAGATGTGTTAGGATGAAAGGAAAACTGGTCTGTGATTTACAGTCTGTGTTATCATTTCACAGAGACACACAGCTGAGCTGGTGCAGGTTTTCCCTCGATTCAGACCAAGAAGGCAGGCAGAATATTGCTCAACTGACCAGCTATACATCCAGACTAAAGGTTGAAGTATCACTCCGGCAAATGTCCTTCTTTGAACAATGACTAATGACAGTCAAACAAACAAATGGGAATCTTTACAAAACTTTAGCTTGTCCATTTAGACCCAAGTGCTAAATCCTGAAACCAACACAGAGCTGTTACGAGTCATCCTGGTGAAGAACAGATGGGCTCAGTTTGGGTGGATATCCTGTAAGACTCAGCAGAAAGCACTCGGTGAGTTCAGATTTTTTTTTTTTTCTGCATTAGGGTGCCATCCAGAAAGGTATAGACTGCTGCTGCGGCTGTGTTTTAGCTCGAGGGAGTGGTGGAGGAGGGCAGCGATAACCCTGTGCCCAGCCTGAGGTGGTTGTGGTAGTTGAGGAGGTAGGGGGAACTGCCCCAGGGTTACCTGGCCCTGAGGTGGCTTTTGAGGTGGGGTGGTCTTCCTCTTCATCAGAAGAGCCGCCGGTGTATGCCACCAAACCTGTTTTCAGTCTTTTTACTGCAGGTGCTAAAAGAGGAAGAAGAGAGCAAAAGAAAAAACAGGAAAAGAGAGAGAGAGAGCGAGAGAAAGGCAGCACATGTGGAGAGGAGAAAGAGAGAAAAGATACACAACAACAGCAGCAGCTCATTTCAAGTCAAAGGTAATTATTTCAAACACATGTTGGGAGAAACAAAAAGTTAATAGATCAAATGTAAATCAACGTTTATGTCAGCCGGTTTGAGGAGGGGGGGTGGCGGCCATTCAAAAGCAGCCATTGGTTGGTGGGGAGCGACAGTGTCAGGGGCCGTCCAATCGAGCGGCAAGACGGTGTCACAGGACGAGTCGTACCCCACCCCCAACCGATATCCATCATCACACCGGAGACACATGGAAGAGAAGAAAAACACAGAGAAAAAGAGAAAAACACAAAAACAGGAGAGATTCTCGTTAGCGAGGGAGGAAAACGAACGTCGGACAATCCAGACTGATGATGTCGTCACGGCTCGACATAATCGCACTCCTTTATAAAAAGGAGTTGAAGGCACACAAAAGGTGTTGAGTCATAGCTCCGCCTCATTATCTTGAGATGTGTTGTCACAGCAGCAGACTCCTGGAAAAGCCCGTTTGAGGCTTATTGTGGCGGGCGCTGCATTTATCTCAGCCACAAAACCAGGAGTGGCTTTAATATTAAATATAGAAAAACGAAACTAAATCTGTTTTTGGGGGGTTTATGTAACAGACATCCAGCTTCAGTAGGCAGGGAGAGGATTTACATTTGTCTCTACAGCTCTACATTAAGGCTGTGAATAAAATTGAGGCCAGGCTTATAAGAGGGTCACAGTCCGTGATTTGGATTTGGGCAGGGATTTGTCAATCCACAGGATAACGCCCTTACCGGCGGGGCCTTGCGGTGCTTTTCTCTCTTCCACCTTGGGTCTCGCTCCATTCACAGCCAAGGGGGGTGGAGGCATTAGCTGCTTACTGGAGAACACAAAGAGAGGGAGTGAGTGAACTCTTCTCACTGACCTGTGAATATTATTAACCTGAACAACATCCTGTGTAAAATCTGCACACCTGTCCCTCTCACACGACGGGCTGGAGGAACTCTGTGGTTGGGATCCTGGATTCTCAGGGCTGCCCATGGAGAAGCCTGCACCTAAATTAGTCATATGAATGGGTCCATGCTATGAGCAGAAAAACACACAGGCACGATTAGGAGACATCCTCAACTAAGCCCTGCCCTGACACTAAAAAACAATACACACCTATTTACAACACCAAAGTGAAAAAAAGCTAGCTTACCACAAACCTGTGATTATAATGATATTTTCCCGTCCACTATGAAAGATACTTTTAACAGCTCTCCAAGCTATCTCAACCAAGGTACAAAAGACATTTGAAGAGAGCAAAGATGATATGTTAGGAGACAGAAATCGGAAAGAGAGGTAAGAGTGCTTCCTCGGCTCATGAAGGTGACTCGTGACAATGAGGACTCCGACATACAAACAGGGAACAAACAAACATGGAGACCACGATGTGGAGAAAATAAAATATAGGGGGTGTTTAAAAAAAAAAAAAAACACCAGAGAATGATGAGGGGGTGAAAATGCAAAAGAAATGTATCACCTGGTATCCCAGCAGGCCACTGTCTGTCTCGTCAGGCACCTCCTCTGTAAAGCGTCTTTTCTGTGGTGGGTTGGCTGGGGCAGCAGGAGGTGAAACTTTGGGTGGTGCTGCAGCAGAGGGAGGTAAACGTACAGGAGGGGCTAGAGTCTGCACAAAAGACGAAAACAACAGTATCGTCTGGTTACTGATTTGCCTGCTATGACACATATCCTTGGCGAGAGTTTCACAGTTTATAAAAGTAAAATTAAAGAAGTAGTAATCCAAAGATCTAATTTTGTGCAGAAGTTTTGATTGTGTCAGATGTTTAGATTTGCTCCTAGTTAGCTTTCAAGGGGTAAAGAGTTAAGTGGACCTAGGAAAAAAATGGGATTGTTGTACAGTCAAAGATTTTACACAGTCTTGTTTTATTTGTGTTTCTGGATGCCTGCTTTAGTTTTAAGGCCATGTTACAATGAATCCTACCTGTGGCAAGATGTCAGGAGCAGGTACTGGTGCAGGCGTGGGTGCAGGAGCTACAGTGGGGACAGGGGCAGGGATAGGGACAGGTACAGGTACAGGGACAGCAGCAGGAATAGGAGCTGGAGCTGGGCGGAGAGGGTACTGAGAGGGAACACCAGCGGCAGCCACTGGCGGCACAGGAGGTGGGACAGCGTAAGGTGAAGGGACAGGCTGAGGCTGAGGTGGGGGTACGGGCAGTGGGTAGCCTTGCTGGTAGCCAGTAGGGGGGTAGTAAGGAGGTTGAGGAGATATCCCATTCACTACTGGCGGCTGTCCAAACCCTGAATAAAAACAAAAGAAACAAGCAAAACAGCTAGAATGAGGCTCTCACAGAGATGTCAATAAACAGATGTGTTAGACTGAGAATGTCTGTGAAGGTTCTCAGTCATCCAGGTCATCGTAGTCTAAGGAGCTTGGAAAGAAAAGCGTCTGGACTTCTTTAAGTTGCTTGAAGACGTTTCACCTCTCATCCGAGAAGCTTCTTCAGTTTCAGTTTCAGAACTGAAGAAGCTTCTCGGATGAGAGGTGAAACGTCTTCAAGCAACTTAAAGAAGTCCAGACGCTTTTCTTTCCAAGCTCCTTAGACTGAGAATCTTACAGCTTTCAGTTAAAGAAAAAGAGCTTTGGTACAGCAACAGAAACTACAGAAAAACTACCAGCTGTGGAGTACCTTGTGGTGTTGGCATCATTTGATTAAGGAAGCGAGAATACTCTGCATGGACCTAGAAAAGAGGAACATTGCATTTAATCTTGTTAATAGTTTTAAAAAAAATAAAAAATTTACTTTGAAAGTCATCCTATAAAGACAAGAGTTCAACATAATGTAACCATTATAAAAGAAAAAAAAACATAAAAACCAACTGTAAAAGAACGAGATCTATCAAGATTCAGTTAAAAAACAACAACAACAAAAACGCCTTCGAACATGTACAGCACAAACTACCTTTGAGTCTCCACCTTTAAGAAAACGGCTGTGTCTGCAGAAAATACTTGTGGTCTCCGCTTGTGGTGCAGCACACAAATAATCCTTCACTATCTACAGCTCTGTAGCCAATGTGCGCATCTGCAGAAGCTGAGATCAGTGGATCCCTTAAACCACAAGGAAGTGTGTGTTTCTTTGCTTAGTTTAAAAACATTTTCGTTTTATCACCAGCGAGTGTCAACAGTTAACACAGTGTGGAAACATCAGTGCCACCAGCGATTTAATTAATTGTTCATTTGCAATATTGATCTCATACCATTAGTGTTTCCAGTTGTTTTGTTAAAAAAAAAAGAAACAAAACACTTTTCATAACTAATCTGTGACAGGCCACCACTCATTACTTACTTATTATTTATTAATGCTCAGGGACTGTCTAGTGACTCCACAGTGTAGGGGTTTGCACCTTTGCCTAACAAGCAAAAGATCTCCAGTTTGATCCCGTGAGGAGACAAAAATCCCTCTGGGGTTGCATCAGGAAAGGCGTCTGCAGTAAATATCCGGCAAAACAAATATGCAGAGCTACCTGCTGTGCAACCCTGTGGATAAGGGAGCATCTGAAAATTGGTTTTAATGCTTGACTGTCTGCTGAAGCTGGAATGGGGAAAATGGACACTTGGAGTACTCACTGTCTGAAGCAGGTTCTCACACAAAGTCTTTGCTGCTGCAAGTCCTTCAGGTTTCGAGTGACTGGAGAGAAAAACAGCAAAAATAGTTCATAATCATGGAAAACTACCAATATTTGAAATCCACTGTTCTCTATTGACGCTGCATGTGACATATTTACACCAGACTTCATTTTCTAATTTTTCTAAAGGAAATTTACACAGAACTATATGACAGTTGAAGTAGTTTTGGGCTTCGTGTCTGTACAGTACTATCTTATCTTACCATCTTATTATTCTAACACCCAGTAATCAGAACTTTTTAATGTTATTGTTTAGTAGTGGGTGGCAAATAGTTTGTAGTTGCATTACCACCACCTTTTGGCCATTATAGTGAATAGCATCCCACCAGGCACTGGTAAAAAAAAAAAAGCATCAATCACATTTACTTTTAATTTATTTTCTTAAAAAAAAAAAATAATAATAATAATTTGGAAATTCTGACTGCGCTCTACTGCAGAAAACTCCAGAGTGTGGCAGTGTTGTGACAACGCTTCATTAGCCTGCGCCGCCTTTAATGGACAAAGACTGATGATACCCACCTGATGTAAATGTACATGGGTTCAAAGGCCTCTCGTCCAGAGGCAGGCTCCAAACAGCCGGATCCTTTCCCTCTGAGGAAGACTTTGGCCCCGGTCTCAGCCTGGATGTGCTGCAAGTATGAACAGCCGGGCCCCTCGACACGCTCTTTGACTGCAAAGCCCGGGACAGCGTGATCCAGGCCCACAAAGATCTTATCTTGAACAAAATGCATCTGAGAAATGAAAGAAAATATGAAGGGTTGCAGTAACTATGACTAAACACATTACCATACTGACAGTTTTCAGTCCCCCCTACATTTATGCCCCTTTTTAGACATTAGTTCCAGTATATCTCCAAACATTTTTAAATTCATGAATGTCTAGAGGTAGGTTGATCATTCCAAATATCGGCAGTATCGAGACAAACACTTTTATTGGATCAATACTCTATCCTAAAAGGTCAGACTGTATTCCACTGAATTGTGTTAAATTTTTTATTTTAATAAGAAAACTATATCTCAAACATGCACTATGAAAAATGTCTGAAACTTTTTGTGTTCTGTGTTATCACCTGTTTTATTTAAAGCCTATAACACATTTAAACAACAGAACTTGACCGAAGTCCTTTAAAAACAGGCACATTCACATTCCAGGTCTCCAAAAAAATCCAGTTTCAAAAAGCTGAAAGGTTTTGTTGTGTTAACTAATTATTATAGAAAGTAACAGTTACAGGGATTTTGGTGGTCATTAAAAGGTGTTCAGATTTTTAAACTGATGCCCATTCATCTCATAAACCATGGCACACCGCTCTCCCCTACATAAGTTACCTTTATAAGTTAAAAAGCATCGGTATTGGCAGTAGTGCCTCTGTATTTATCGCACACCACTAATGTCCTTTTTTTCCCCCCCAAGTGAAGACTGTTGTTAAATCGACTGCTACCGAAGGTTGGATGCAAATCAAATCAAATGTCTTTTTCATTCAAACAATCGCAGCTTCTTTGTCTGCACTAGATGTTTGAAGTCTTCCAAGTCTTACACTTCTGAAGTATATAAAATCTAAAGCAACCTATTTACTGTTCTTTTGAAGGCATTGATTAAATATGACGCTAACTATTTATAATCTCACCCCCCTCACCTTTTCTAAAAACAGTAAGTGTATTGAGGCAATTGGTAAACTGATCGGTGCTTCAAAATTAGGTGGAAACAGAGAGTATGACCTGCATCCATGTGGGAACTGCCTTACCCCTGACTGAAAGTGTGGTTTGTGGTGGGTCACAGGGGGCAGTGAAGGAGCAGGGAGGTTGTTCTGCTGATACACTGTGACTGAAGCCCCAGTAGAGGAGAAAGATGGAGAGGATGATGAAGCAGTTGCAGCCTTCACCACCCCGTTTGTGATGATCTCCTTGATTCTATTAACTGCTCCTGGAAAACGGAGAAGAGAAACTGTCAGTCGAATTACGAGCTACACAAAGACAAACGTTTATGACTGACTGAAGTTTAAAAGAATACTTACTGTCAACAAGCTCTCTTGTCTGTCCTTGGACGTGTAGATACAGAGGTCGATCCCTGATTGGAATGAGCAGAAACAAGGCCGAGTTTACATAAAAACATCAAACACCGGGTCTACTATCAGTTCGGTTAGTGAAAATGAGAGACAGTCACCCTGTTAGCGCTTTGGTCTTCTCCTCTGCTGTCATGTAACGGCCTCTGGTCGACACTGCAGCACCGCTCACTTTACTGATCTGTGGACAAACCATATTAAAAATTACAAACCACATCACGAGCAATCCGCTAGCTAAGAAACAGACCTAACTTTTGAAAATATCATCCATATTGTTGCTGACCTCATCCTGCGTTTGCCCGCGTGTCAGGAGATTTCGACAATTAATTGGGACGTCATTGATCTCAACTTCAGCTACCACCAGGTCGTCTTTGGCTTTTGGCGGCACTGGAGGCTTTCCGACACCAAGGACCTGAAAGAGGGTACGGAACAAGAAGCATGCGTCAGTCAAGGCACAGCTCATTATTTTATACTGGAGACTTAAAACATACATTTTAACTAGAGCTGGGCGATAGAACGATAACGATATGTATTGCGAAATAACTTTTTCTCGATAGAAAAATTAAACTATTGCGATAGGCCTCATCTCTCTTGGCCTCTTAAAAAAAAGAACAGCCAATCCAAATTAAGTAGCGCAGAGCCGAACCAATCACAGCCGCAGCGTCACGTCACGTGACTTGTTACGTGCAGCACAAGTGCCAAGGCGCACATGTGTATTTGTTTGGGAAGCTGCCAGCTGGGCTGCCCAGGTAATGAAGGAAATGAGTGTGCCGACTAGAGAAAAATCAACCAAGAGATTGAGCGAAGGTTACCGAAGAAAAAACCGATGATGGTTCCAATGCCGGAGAGCTTGTCGAACAGAAGGGCCATAGAAGTTCCGTAGTGTGAAGGTATTTCGGCTATTTCAAGTCTGACAAAAAACTTAGTAGCTTGCACTGTAAATTGTGCCGAAAGCAAGTCTGGAAATACAATAAACTGGTGCATGCTCAATCTCTGACTGAAAGCGCTAATTCGTCATTCGGCTTTTGTCAGACTAAAGTAACTGTTAAAACTGTTTGAAAAGCTAAGCTATACAACAAGGAGAGATTGAGAATTTCCTTTTAGTTCTCAGTTTATTTGATATTGACAAAAGTTAGTCAGTTTTGTCTGTTCTTCTGTAAAACAAACTAAGATTTATTTTTAGAATTAATATTTTGTTTCTAAGTGGAATTGACAATTTAGTCTGTTTCGTTTGTTCTATTTTGAAACTTAAACGCTTTAGCGGCAGGTTTTGTGTAGTTTGCAATATTTGCCTTTATTTATCTGAAACTGAAGTCTCATGTTCCTTAAGTACATCTACCCTGTTGAACTTATTATGGGAAATAAATATTTAAATTAAAACGAGCTGCTAATTATTTCACATTTTACTTGTGAGCAACGGCACATTTAAATCTTACAAATATAGTTATTTGGCTTATATCATGATAGATATCGTTATCGCCTGAAATGAAAAAACATATCGTGATATGAAAAAATCTTATATCGCCCAGCTCTACTCTTAACAAAATAATCCTGTGTCTCCACTCATGTAGGATTTGGCAATTGATAGATTTTTATTATCAATTACGACTCTGGCTTCCAAAGACTTTGAAAACAAGGTAATGAAAATGTTGCCGCCTTTTATTTGGCAATGACTCGCACTGTGATATTGTGACATGATTGTTCAGCCGAGCTCAAGCCAAACTGTGGAACAGGAGGACGTTGTCAACAAGGGCGTTTGTGTTTCTTTGTTTCAGTTTGGATATGTGCAGTGTTTAAGAAAATCCAGTTACAGAAATGTTCAATAAAATTGGAATAACTCTGAAGTGAAAACTATTTTAAGCTGCTCTCTTATTCGCAAGGGTTCGCCACTGTGGGTAACCACATTGTTTTGGAGCCAAAAAGGGATTAGCGTCTGAGTGTTGAGAATTAAAAATGATTTAATAAAGTTTTGACTCAATATAAAATTGAAGTTACAAGTTAACAATAAAATATACTGTTGTCACAATGTTGATGCAACAAATCTTTAAAGCATTAAAGATAAAGCGGTCCTGTTCATTAATCTGCAATATCACTAAAGCACTACAAAGCCATTTTACAGGTCTGTAAAAGCAGCATTTCCTCCTCCAGCAGGAACTGTAAAGAGTGACATCTGGTGGAGGTGAAGTGTACATGCGCAATGCAAAAACAAAATGTACTAATTTTACTTCACTGTTTTTTTTATTTCAGATTAGTTTCTACTTCGTTATTAAGATATTTGTTTGATTGCACTGTATTGCATTTTATTGAAATACATAACATGTTACTTATATATATTTACCTGCTGAAAAAAGAGGTATATGTTATCTTATAACCTTGATGTTGGAGTCTAAGTGTAAAAATGCAGGACAAGAGAGAAAATATGTGGGAATACAGTTAAAGCTTTAAATCAAATGTCATTATATAGACACCGTGTTTGAATATCCTGTTTTCTTAATTATCTTCTATGAAATCCAATAATATCTGAATATGAATATCTTTCTTATGTTTTTGTCAGTGCTGGTCACATGTACACATATATATATAAGTGTATGGATACACCAGGAAGAACACATAAGGCTTATGGTAATAGGAATAACTATAAAAGTCTAATTTCCTTTGGAAGCTTCCTAATTGCTTGAACCCTCCAAGTACTAAGAAAAGGTGGTTCCTTTATTACCTCATTGAACACATCCGTTAAGAAAGGACAGAAGATAATACCGCCCCACAGAATCTCGGTGTTTATTACAAGAAATGATCACCATGACAGATTGTGCGTGTGTTAGGTCACAGTGCATTTTCCATTTCATAACATAGCCTGCTGATATGTTCTGCACCTTTACCCACAGGTCAACACAGCACTGCTGCAACAGAGTTGTTGAGTTTGTGTGATGAACATAAATGTATAAATAAAAAAAGCTCTATTAAAGTTTAATGATTACTGTACTGGACCCTATGGAGTAATGGTTGAATAATTTGACTTCAGGTAGACATCATCTCTCCAGGAGAAAAGTGAAAATAACAGTGGCCCTACAGTATGAAGATGTTGGGTAAAGTATTTTGCATACTGGAGGTTAAACAATCACAACATCCAACCCAAAATTATTAAATTTCGGGGTGGAACAGCCTTGTATAGTGCAGTCTGGGTACCACGCTTCTCTATTACGGTGTTGTGCCAAAAACTGATTGTCTGCCAAAAACTGATTTCCGGTATTTGCCAAAAACTGACTGCTTGTATTTAAACTGCTATAAGTAACTTGTTGGGCTATAATATGTGAAACATATGTCAAATGCATCCCTCATGGATGACATAAAGTCATCTTGAGCCGCAAACAACAAAGTAGAAGCCGCAATCAGTTTTTGGCAGTGACTTTTATATAACCTTTATTTATGCAGTTAAAAAAAAAAATCTCATTAACATTAAATATGTCTTTTGTAAGAGTAAGTTGGCCAAGAGCACAGCAGAAATGGCAGCAAATATTACAATAGTTCTGTAAAAATATTTTAAGTGGGGATAAAGGACCAGATTGGTTATGATGTAAGTACAATAACACAGAGTTGTAAAGATACTTCAAAAACAGATAATTTTTAAATTCTATATATAACCCCTTTGTAAGCCCTGTTCACCGAAGTCTATGCCTAAAGATGTTACACATAAAAAATACACAGAAACATTGGAAATCACTTTTTGGCACAACAACGGATTCAATAATTTATAAAATCGCCTTTAAAACAAAAGTAATTAATAGAAAGACCGCCATGCTGTTCATTACCTTATCAGGCGGCCCGGGGTTGCCTATCTGTGAGGGTTTGAGTTTGCCTTTGGCCACCAGCATGGCATTAATCTTGGCAGCCACAGCAGCAGCAGCATCCAGAGCTCCAGTGGGTGCAGCTTCAGCCTCCCCCATCCCACCAGAGCCTGACCCGGGCCCAGGCTGGTCCCATTTGCTGCGGCGGCTGGAACACAGAAAGACAAAAAACATTAAACTAGTCAAAAAAGTTTGTATAACCCTCACTTCAGCCCACAAACCCCCAAAAACTCAACCGTGAGGATAAGCAAACAACACCCAATGCTGTTATTGTTGACGTTTTGGAAACCAGAACTGTGGTCTAACAGGGTTTTTTCCTCTTTGTATTCAGTTTGCGGTCACAATCACAGGCACTCTGCCACCGAAATTAATTATTTAAAAATATTTTGTTTTTGAGTAGCTACAGGATAAAAAGCATGAGCTGCTCGCCAGCTGCAGCGCGACAGCACGGCCATGATTATATAAGGCGGCTAACGTTAGCGAGCTAGCCGGCTATCTGAAAGCATAAAGGCGGCGGCTAAACAGCACAATAAAAATACAAAAACTGTCCGGGTTTAAAGGCTTACCCGCTGCTCTGAGCCCCACAGAATGACATCAATGTTTCGTCAGATAGAAAAAAATCCCCGTGAGGAAAATCTCTCCAGACTTCTGCACAGCTCGTACAGTCAGCTGTGCTGATGGCTAGCCGCTTCGTGTCTCACCGTTTCCGCCTCCGGTTACTGCTGTTCTCGCTCAATGACGCCACCAGAGGGCGCCAGACACCAGCAAGTGTGTTCAAAAGGGGGAAAAAACAGAAGGTTCAGGTGGGATGCTTCTTCCTCACCTGTCGTGCTACCCTTGGCCAGTGTCTCTTGAGGCGATATCAGAGTTTCCAGTGAAGAGAAAACCCTTGAGATGCCGGACAGGCTTCATGACGAGGTGAGTTTTAGCAGGTGTACTCCTGCTTAATCCACTGAAAAACCTCATAAATGAAAGGACACAGGTTACTGCACTGATTTGTGTTGAAATTCTGTTAGGGTTTCAAATGCGCAAATTTAAACATAGTCAGTCAGTCATCTTTAAATGCGGAATAATTTGTCGGTTAAACTGTGACAGTAAGCCAAATGAATGATGTTCACTCAGTAAATATATGTATGGACTGATCATACATAAGATTAATGTTTGAAGTTTAACACTTACAGCACTATGATAGCAATAATAATAATAATAATAATAATAATAATAATAATAATAATAATAATAATAATAATAATAAAGACAATGAAACACATTTGGTGTGGTTTTCCAGTTTTGTATTTCTGTTTAATACTACTTTTTGGTTTCTGCTTTCTGGTTTTATTGATGTTCTGCTGTGTTTCTGTGTCTTTTTCTTTCTTTTTTTTTTTTTTTGGTATTCTTGTCATGAGTCTTGGTTTCCCCCACCCTCACCTATGTCCTGTTGTGTAATCAGCCCCAAACACACTGGTGTTTTCTTTATGTACTCTTGTTCAACCCCTTGTTTTAAGTATTTAATCAGCTAATCACATGGCGACAAGTTCAAACCAAGCATCAGATTGGGGAAGAAAATGCTTGTTGATCTCATCTGATCTATTGAGATTTTTCCACACTATCATTTATATGGTTTTCAACAAAAAGACAAAATGAGAAAATATGGAGAGAAATGTGGGTGAAAATGCCTTGTTGATGCCAGAGGTCAGAGGAGACTGGATAGACTGCTTCGAGCTGATAGGAGGGCAACAGTAACTCAAATAATCCTCATTACAACTAAGGCAGAGGAGCATCTCTGCATAAGCAACCTGGCAAACCTTGAAGCTGATGAGCTACAGCAGAAGAAGAGCACACTGGGTGCCACTCCTGTCAGTAAAGAACAGGAAACTGAGGCTACAGTTTACACAGGCTCATCAAAACTGGAGCAGAGAAGATTGGAAAAATGCTACCTGGTCTGATGAGCCTTAGTTTCTGCTGTGACATTCATGGTAGGGTCAAAATTTGGCATAAAAAAACATGAAGTCATGGCTCCATCCTGTCTTATATCAACAGTTTAGGTTGCTTAAAAGAATACTTACTGTTTTTTTCTTCTTTTTTTTTCTTTTTCTGCTCATTCTGTTGGTTTTTGGTTTTTGCCCTTCTCCCCCGTCCCTCTTCTCAGCTGTTTCTCTTTCCCTCTTTCTTTCTCCCCTTCTTTCCCCCAGTCAAGTCTGTCCCATGTTCAGTAAGTGAAAATAAAATAAACAATAAAAGGTGAATCAAATGGACCATTATGGCAAGGCTGGGATGGTCAATTTGGTAAAGTAAATCCGTTGGGCATCTTTCTTTGCCTTTAGACAACAATTCTGATGGCAAAAGAGCCAAACGGGACAGGCAAAAGAAAAAAAAAAAAAAGTTTAGGTTGCTTGGTGATATAGTGGTGTGGAGAATATGTTCTCAGCACATTTGGGGGCCCTTGGTACCAATTGATCATCTTTTAAACACCTCAGTCTACACGAGTATTGTTGCTCACTGTGTCCTTCCTTTTATGACCACAGTGTACTCATCATCTAACGTTTGTTTCCAGCAGGATCACACCCCATGAAACAAAGCTCAAATCATCTCAAACTGCTTTCTTGCGTTTGACAATGAGTTCACTGTACTCAAACGGCCTCCACAGTCTCCACAGATGTCAATCCAGTTGAGTAACTTTGGGATGTAGTGGGAAGGGAGTTTTACATCATGGATGCATATCTAGTAAATCTGCAGCAACTATGTGATGTAATCATGTCAACATGGACCGAAATCTCTGAGAAATCAATCTGTGCCACAAAGAATTAAGGTTGCGCTGAAGGAAAACAGGGTCTAACCCAACACTAGCAAAGTGTTTGTCAAACAGTTTATGTTCCTGAATTTGCTGTGTTGCTTTACTTGCTGTATCCTCATGTTTTCTCTGGCTCGCTTTGTTTTTGGACTTTTCTGTTACTATCAAAGCTATTGAAACTTGTGATTTTTTAAAGTTATTCAGCATTCATTGTCCTGCACTTGGGTCCTCTCCAGCTTATCATGATACAAATGTGTTCCTGCTAACATGGACCAGTTTGTGAGTTTTGTAAAGAGACTTAAAATTAAATGTTTCTAAACTGACCCAAGATTAAAAACCCCAAGTCTGCTCTGTAAAGCAAAACAGACCCAGTCTTGCAGAGACCCCATTTGCCCCTATAGGCTAAGCCAGGCAATGGCATCGTGCCTCCTGGCTCTTAAGCTGTGCTGTCTTACTGAGAGTCACTCTGGCAGGTACAGGTGTTCGGTTACTGACCACCCTGGGTTTTCAGAGACAGGGCCAGGAGGTGCAGGTTTCTGTGGAAGGTGAGAACACCTTGCAGGGGGGCAACATGAATCAACAGATTGAACAACTGGCAGCCCTGCTTGTATTTCTGTTGCTCTGTGGTGCAGGGTGCTGAAATTTATCTGCTAAACTCTGCTTTCTTCAGTTTGATCAGGATCAACATGTGTCATGTTTTCATACCAGGAAATTGTTGGTTTGCATTTATCTATTGGGCCTAAGATCATTTTATCATTTTTATGGTAGAGGTCATGGATAGGTTTTGGTGTTTTTATAGTAACTAACATGCTTTTTACTAAATGTTTAATTTATTTAACTGTATCTTTTAAGTGTGCTGCAGATTTTTTGTTAAATGCAGATTTAGGTAAGGGTAAACTTTACATGCTAAAACTGTTAACTTGTAAAGTTCACTGTTTTAACTGACCGTCAGTCATTATCACTGATAAAAAACAAGCATGTAAGCTTACAAGGGAGGTCAACCTTTGAGCCTTGGAAATTAATCATATTTCTTCACCAGGTGAACAGAGTTTGCTGTGCAGCATTAAGCCATCAGGACAGGAGGTGACCTCACAGCTATAGACTTGATTGCTGAGGTGTGTCATTTAATGAGCCACCCGAGCTGGAAGTTCAGTCAGTGCAAAGACAGACGGGTGGAACAATAAGTTGTGTAACACGGTGCAGCCAAGCCATCATGACTGTAGTGTGATGTTTGTACAGACATGATTAAGTCTTGGTGTAGAACTAGCAAGCCCATTGGGACAGTCTGTTATTGATCCTGAAGATAAAAGATATGCTTTCTTATTTAATAAAATAATAGATATACTCTCGATCGCTGCCTTTTCATCCTCAGTTTTCAACCCGCCTGTCAAACTAAAATAATCAGCCTGGACGACGAGTAGATATTTAGTACTTTTTTATAATGATTTTTATTGTTCAAATTGAACGATGGCGCTTTTCCTTTATTTTCTTACATGGTTTTATTGTTACACTGGTTGATGATCAGACTAGTGTAAAAATTCAGCCTTTTTTCTACTTGCTCTGCCAAGAAGAGGGTGATATCCTTAATATGGTGACTTAAGGCACAAGACTCTGTCTGTGAGCTCACAACGGCCCACACACCTGCAGTTCAAACTTTCTGTTTCCACGGGGCAGCCAATCAGAAAAAAAAGAGAGAGGAGCAAAAGGTTTTGTTCAAGGTGGGCTGAACTGTGAGTCCTGCAAAGTGAATCCAAAATAAACTGTAATACAATTAAAATCCACGGACCTCTGTCTTTCTTTATTTATTGTGACTTTTAAGAATTTTCAAACCATGAAAAAAAGAACCGAGGTGTCTTCTCCAAAGTTAGGTGGGTTTTTTGGGTTGTTTTTTTTAGCTGTGGCAGGCAACTAGGCCTAGGGTGGCCAGGTGTCCCACTTTATGAAGGACTGAACACCATTTTTACTCCTTGTCTCGCTGCCCCACATATTGAGACATCGTCCCACATTTTGGTTGGCTTTTAAGTCAGTACATGCAAGTCTCACCAGAATCAAGTGAGTGCAAGTCAAAAAGAAAGAGATTCATTGAAGCACAGTTACTAAATGTTTTAAGAAAGAATGTTTTTAAGTATGTTAGGAATATTGCAATAAAAATAAATATGTTATATTTCTCTTTTACATCATCTTCTTAATCTTATTCTTTCAGCTGCTTGTTTTAAGGGTCACCACAGCAGATCACCTGCCTCCACACCACCCTTTCCCCAGCATCCTCCTGGGACCCGGGACCCTTTTAATCCGGTATGGAAATCTCATTCTTGAGGCAAGGATTTGTCCCACACAGACAAACTCTTGATCTCACCCTCACTCTGATTTTTTCTTTCACTTCACCTCCAGGTGGCACTCTAATTCTAACAATGACACTTAGAGCTACATTAGCTGGTCTATATGTCACATTTAGATAGTTATCATACTGGTGTTTTACTTTAACCTGTTGGGCCAAATAAATTTACAGTAAGCAAACGTATCCAGCTTGACCTTTATATTTGATTCTGCTGAACACAAGTGTATTTATTTAGTAAATAAATGCTCAGTAAAGCATAATAATTATCACTCTTCTTATCTGAAAAATGTAAAAGATCATTTTTCATATACATTCCTATCCCATAAAACCAAATGCTATAAATTCTTGAAAGTTTTATTTGCCATTTATACACATGCACTAGGTCTTGGTACATAGGAAACCTTGTTCAGAGCTCAGAGCTCAGAGTCAAATAAATACAAATATGTATACAAGTATAAAACAAAGTGCACACTGAGGTAAAGTATATTTTTTAACTGATAAAAATAAGAATGAAACAATATGTGACGTATTTAAACAAGATTAAGAAAAGCTGTAGAAATGTAAAATATCCGTTCCTCACCAACTGCAGGGTTCGCCGTGTCAGAAGTCAGAGGTCAGAGGTCAGCCAAGTCTTGACGCCTGACTCGACTGTTTACAGGCAGTATGCTGTGAGAGGAGAAGCCAGGGGAGCAAGAGACACAGAGAAAACAGAGGGAGCAGGAGCGAGCAGGGCATCCATGCCATATTTACTGCCTTTCCTAGTAAGAGGCAAAGTGTGAACTGTAATGTGCATGTTGGTGGATTTAACCTCCGGCCTTCAAGGCACGCAGGCCTGGGTCTCGCCTGATCCTGGCGGCTGACACAGATATGTGAAATCAGGGGACGTGATGAGGAGAAGGGCGCCTCACGTTGGGCTTCGACTGGGTTGAACAATGAGATACTGTCAGTGCCTATGTTTCAGTTTGCTGTCAAACCAGAAATTACAAGCAGTTTTTTGGTGTTTTTTTTTTAATCTTGTGGTTGTGTGTATCACAGGCAGGGTATCATCAACCTGAAAGGGATATCTGCTGTTGTGGTGTTATAAATGTTACAGCTGATAACATGTCATAATACCAACCCCTTTTTTTATAAATAAAATGAGAAACTTACAAAGATAAACATCACATGAGGTGAGGCCATGCAGAGGAATGGAGGTGCAGACAAAGCAAAGTGTAAAGGGGACACAAAGTGATTAAGAGAAGGAAAACAGATGGGCAGATTGAATTTTAGAGGAGGCGGAGTGCAAAGGGAATCTTTCTTGTGTATGTCTGGAGAGAAAGGGAGCCTCTTATACACTTCACAGTGTGAATTTGGCCCGGGGCTGTGGCCTCGTCTCGTCTACACAGCGGGTTGCTTTCCTGAGCGGGCTGCCCAGGGGAGGGGCACCTGCATCAGCCTCAGACAGTGGTCAAGAAGAGAGCCTGATGGGAGGGGGTGAGGGGTGCTGAAATGGAAAGATGCTCGATGGTTCCAGGAAAGTGACATGTGCTGGATTTATGAAATCTTCAGGTAGAACAGAGCGATGCCCTCTGACGAAAATATTTGTCCCCCTTTTTTTCCCCAGTGGTCTCGAGACAATGACACCCTCTGTGGTCTCAGGATGAAATCTAAAGCTTCTGTTGCACGACAGGATAAAAGTTATGATTGGCACAAATCCGCCTCTGCAGCTACCAACACAAAGTTTAAAGATTGGCCGGCCTGCCATCTGAGACAATATTTTCCATCTTATTTCATTGGGTTGACCAAACACAGTGTATTTGAAGTTTATCAAACACTCAGTCATCCCTGCAGATCTGTGGCAGGACTTAATCACCTGATATATGGAGGTTAGAATACATCGACACCTCAAACCTGCCCGCTATGCAGAGTCAGAAAATTGAACAACAAGCCCTGCGTGCTTTAATATCCACACTCCTGTTGAGTGTCTTTTTTGGATACCTTTCATCTTTACACAAGCTACACCCTCCATCTTCTGTCATTTTGGTATGACCCCGGGGGTCCCAAAATCACTGAGTCTCATATTAAGACGCCTTATTTTAAATGTATACTGAGCTGGCGCTTCCTCTGAAAGAAATTCCATTTCAGTGGATAAATGTGGTACTCGGGTCTCAGTTGTCTGTGAACGGTGGATGGATATTGCATTAGCTTTGCAACAGAAGCGCCCCCGTGGTGTGACTGCACAGGGCTCTGAATAATAACTGCAGTGGGAACGTTATGCTGAGAAGTAGCCGTGCCAGGTAAATAGAAACACATGGCAGGCGGCATGAATTACTGGAGAGCTCTACAGCCTGCAGAAATAATGGCATCGCAACGCAGAGACACACACAAGCTCCCTTTGACAAACGCTTTTGGTATGTGTCTCTTCAACCTGTTACTGCTCAAGCAGTAATGAGACACATGACTTCAGAGCTTCTTGTGCAGTCCGGAGGTATTTCTTGAATATATCTACTTCATGTGCAGATAAATAAACCTAAAATTTAAGTTTAGGTTTCATTTTAAACTGCATTATAGCATTAAATCAAATTATCCATTGCCTGCACGCTCCCATTATTAAATCTTCCTCCTTTTTCAGCAGATCGCTTTAGGGATCACTACTGTGAATCATCTGCTTATTAAATGGCAAGAAAAAAATGTTGAGTTGCTAGATATTATAATTTGTATATTATAATAATATTATAATTTGTGAGTTTTACTACTTTGGTCTCCTGAAGTATTTGGTTATTTTTCTAAAATGTTGTCTCAGATTCTCCATGAGCATTAAAATGAAAATGTTTATAACTTATTTCTTGAATTATTTTTATGAGGAGGTATGTCCTCTTAAAGGAAAAGTTAACCACCATCAGCACAGACGCAGACATACTGTAAACTTTAGAAAATAAGTGGAAACACAGTAAAAAAATAAGATTTTATGGCACGTTTTATTTTTGAACTTGTTGTATCAGTTACGCTGAGCCAGTGCTGTTCTGAGTTTCTGTGAGCTTTGATTGATTCGTTTTCAAAACACTCAAATCTACCCTGATATCTGATCTTGTGGCTCGTGTCTGTGTTTTGGCTTCCTCGAGCCTCCCGGTGTTTTCTGAACCCACTGCACAGGCAGAAAATAAGTGGAGAAAGATTGGAGATGGCATGTGTCAATAGCCTCAAGCCAGACTTGAATCAGGGACCATATAATCACATAGTAACTTAAACCCCTTGACCTCAAAGTTCACACCTAACCAGAAAGCTCTGTGTTTCTGACCAGTTACACTCTGCCCCTTTTGTCCTGTTATCCCTTCCCCAACGTTACTCCTGTCTGTCAAACGGCAATATTTGCTCATGTGCGTCAAAGAGCAGCAGGGTCTGCGACACAGTACAGAGCAGCCTTTGAGTCAGACAGACAGAGACAGACCTTTGCAAACGAGAAAGACCTTCAGGACTGGCTGTCATGCTGACACAGACACAAACAAAAGTACGAGTGGAACTCAAGGACTTCTTGACCGTATTGTGCCTTTTCCTTAGCGATCCACATATTTTATACCTGAACTTTCCTGTTGTCTTGACATTTGTTGTTGTTTTTTATATTTTTAGATTTCTGGTGGTGTTGATTACCATTAGTAAAAAGATCCAGTGACACAGTGAATTAAAGAAAGCGTACTCTTTATTCAAGACTATATATTATAACCTATATAAACATCAGTTATAGTCAACACCAGTAGAGAGCATGCAAAGCATCACATGGTTCATAATAAGCCAACACATTTTCAAACCCAACATGCAGGTCAAGATATAATTTTAAAAACAAATTCTCAAAAAAAAAAAAGAAGAAATGTCAGAGATTGGGGGGAAAAAACAAAAAGACTTCTGACCCACTAATACATAATTCATTATGTCCACAAACAATAACTCAGAAAAATGTCCCAGCGAGGTCCCGCGCCGACACAACCTATTGTTAAAAAACAAGCGTTTCCTTTGATTGTTCTGAAAATAAGGAGAAGAGCTTCAGGGCTTTACTGGAAATGCTTGTGCATATGCAGCATGTGGTATAAACCCAGGCTCCTAATGATTACTGCACTCTGTTTACTAAATAAAGCTGACGGTTTTGTTCTGGGGTTAAACAAGATGACGCGTGTACACATGTTGCTGTAGTATCATTAGTGACACTGCATACATTTCCCAAAGTTAAAAGAACATTTTAAAAACCAAATTAAATTATGATAATAATAATAATAATTCATTATCAAAGTGACAGCGGAATATTTTGCAGTTACAACTTTAGGTGACACATCTTAAAGACTCAAAGACTCAAAGAAAGAAAGTTAATCTCCTAATAGGAAACATTGTCCTTTTTACAAAGCATTTTTGCAAAGTGCTATCATTTGGGTAATGTTTTTCTACTTCCCTGGGTTGCAGGCTAAGATGAAGTGAATGATCTTTGGTGTCTATTATAAAGCATCCATATACAGTACTTGTATGTGCACATATACATGCACACACTCACATTATGGTCTATTATTATAGTGACACTACTCCAGAGAGCTGCTTTTGCGGCACAGCTGATTTGCTGATGTCAGCAGCTGTCGGTTGCTTTTTCGTTTTCCAGTCAACAGTGTGTAAAAGAATGGATTCACACAAGAGTTTCCGTAAGTCAGACCTGTGAGGATACGATTCACTGTCACCTGTGTGCCCACTGGGACTGTCCGCAGCATGTCAGGCTTGTAGAGAGGCAGCAGCTGCCAGATCCAGAAGGGAAGAAAGCAGGCCCAAAAGGCCAGGACAATCCCCAGGATGAGGAGCAGGACTTTGGGTTTGGGAGCACGAGGAGGACAAGCATTGTTGTTGTCAGTGGCCCAGGCTGGTCGTGTCTGTGACACCCAGTAAAGGCGACCCAGTGTTGCATAAAGTGCTCCAATGGCCAGCCCGGGACCGAGAATGCTAGTGCAGAAAAGCACACTCAGATAGGCTTTGGAGCTCTCCTCATCCCATGCTGGGACGCACAGCTGGCCCTCCTGGTCATCCCCATCTTCCAGGTGCAGTGTGATCATCATGGGCAGGCTGAGAGCCACCGCTAGCCCCCAGGCGAGGCCTACACGCAGCAACTTGGAGGAGTTGGAGGATGAAGTGTGTAGTGGGTCAGCAACAGCCCTGTAACGGTCCAAACTCATGGCGGTGAGAGTAAAGATGGAGGCGTGCATGGTGAGGAGATCCAGGCTCAGCAGGAGGCGGCATCCAAGCTCGCCAAAGGCCCAGCCAGATGCCAGGCTGTCATACACGATGAAAGGTGCGGTGAAAAGGTACAACAGGTCAGCTAGAGCAAGACTCAGCACCTGGAGGTGAAGAGAGGAGGAGGAGGTAGAGGAGGTAGAGGAGGTAGGAGAGCTGGAGTTGGCAAGGCATGATGGTAAAAGGAGTCTTGTCAGGCAGCAGGCTGGTAATGCTCCACATCTTCTCCTGCTTCTTCTCCTGCGCCTCAGAAGGAGGACCAAAGTGTAGAGGTTTCCTGTGATGCCCAGCAAGGAGAGGAGAGAGAGGAAGGAGCAGAAGAGAACTGTGGATGCCAAACTGGGTGATGGAGAGATGGAAGGAGAGGAGGAAGGCACAGAGAAATTGGAGATAAAAGGGGAGGTGTAGGTAGAGGGTGGTGGCAAAGAGCCTGAAAGGTCCATAGTGTGATGTTTTTTGTTTTGTTTTGTTTTTTAAAAAGGAGAAAAAAGCTTTAGAAGGAATAAAGTCAGTGAAATATCAGCTGAGTAAAAACGCAGTTCTAGCAGAGGCAGAAGGGGAATGGATGGGGTCAGGGAAAAAGAAACAGGTGGAGAGGAGAGCAAAACAGTATCTGTTAGATTTTTCAGTATATTATATATATATCCTCTTATTTTTACTCTCTGGTCACTCTCTGGTTTTAGGAGATTTTATTTTCTCTATGTGTGTTAAGAAAAACATAGCTTGTATTTGGATTTTTGAGGGTGCCTCAGTTTGATTTATGCATATTTAAATCATAACAACCAATAAATAAAGTCATATAAACATGCAGAAATGAAAGTGTCAGCTAAAGCAGAACCCTCTCTGGTTGGCACTGATTTTATAGTTTTATACACTGTTAGAAAAAACATCTTAACAAAAACAGTAATATTCCAGCAGCTGGGGCGCCAAAATAATACCGTAAAATAACAGAAAATAACTTACTCATAAAAATACGGTTATTTCCAGTAATGAAAATGCAGTTTTACAATTCCCCTCTGGCCATCAACAGTAGGTGAAGTGTCTTGCCCAAGGACACAATGACCGAGAGTGTCCGAGCCGGGGCTTGAACCGGCAACCTTCTGATTACAAGGCGAACTGCCAACTCTTGAGCCACAATCGCCCTAAGCTGAGTGATACTGTTGTGGTTTTAGTAAAATAATTGGATTTTCAGAGCAGGAGGTCTCCAAATGAAGACAATGAATCTAGACTGAAACCTCTCGTTCTTTCTCAAGGTCAGCAGTTGGTCAATAATTTAGAGACGGCTTAAATCAGCAGACTCAGCTCTAAATGATTGCATCTTTTCTTTAAATTGTGTGTTATGAATATGGAATACGTACTAGTTTTATTTTCAAGGACAGAAATACATTATCAGACAATTCAAAACTATGAGCTGGTTTGACTGGCGATTTTCTGGAGCAACGTAATCAGCAGTGACATCAAAGCAGACGTGGGGAGCCTGACAGAAACGGGCTGCGTGATTCGCGGTGACCCGGGCGGCACCGGGGTTAAGAGCTACTGTTGAACTCTGGAGGAGCGGCTGAACCCCTGCGGTGCTGCGTGGCTCCACAGGTTACTTGCTCCCTTTAAATAACAGCGATATTAATGACAGGGCCTCACAGATCAGGAAATTTTCCAAAATTTTAAATGCTTTAATTCTCAATTTACCCACAAATTTACCCACAAACAAAATAATTCAAACAATGTGGTTTCAGTGTGTTTAAAGACTGCACTGTCAGCATTTAATTTATGGCACTTAAAATATTTAATCAAGGCCTCAAAGAAAACTTTGAGGAGCCCCGAATTTGGGGAAAACATCATGTAGTAACTCTTTTTTAAAAATAAATAAATAAGGCTACTGTATGTCATTTCTCTAAAGCAAAAACTTTTTGGTTTCTGAAATGCTTTTGAAAGCAGAGAAGCTGCCATCAGTATAGTATTAATCAGAATAATTACTGAGATTTCTTTTAGAAACTTACTTTAGATCAGTTTAGTCCCAGACACTGTAAAATAATATTCCTTTACTTGGTGAAAAAACTCAGTTCCCATTTTGAAAGCTCCCTCTTCTCATGTGTTGTCTTGAAATCCCCTCTGACCTCTTCAGCCATAAATTGAGGTTTTCGGCTGATTAAATGCAGTTATGTGGTGATAATCTTCATCCAAAGCCTGTGAGCTGATCTCCGCTGCCTGTCTCGCTGTCTGTCCACAGCTCAGCCACTGATGTGTCTGACCCAACTGAATGTGTGTGAGTGGAAAAAAGGGGTGGGATGGGACGCTAAGTGAAGGGAGGGGGTTACCCTACATACTGAATATTAATACAGAATTGTCCTGGTCCAGGGAGGCCCCGCAGACTGAATTAGAAGTTTAATTTTGCCCTCATTAGAAGCATAACAATAAAAAAAATAGAGCAGTGATTTATTTTAATCACTCAGTAGTTAACAGTAAATAGTAATGCTTTCAAAAGCTCTGAATTATGACTGACGGTATCCTGTATCCTGAGTGTGCCTCCACTCAGCAGTGCTGAGTAAGGATGTAAGAATTTAAAACAAAGGTATTATTAGTGTCTATATTTTATAGCTGGGTTTGGGGGGGGGTTACCGTAAATTTCATGACTCTCTAATAGTTTCAATACCTTTGAACCAAGCATAAATCTCACTGTGAACTCACTGAAAGGTCTTTCCATGAGAGTTAAGAGTCTGACCATAAATGGTGTCCTAACATCATATTTTGGGAAATAATCACATGGTCTGTAATTCACAGTTATAACAGCTGCTGCATAAAATTTAAAAACCTAACCTACCACTAAAGAGCCATGAAACCTGAATATTTAATATCATAAAGAAGCAGGTTTTATGTTCAGGAAAACACTTTAGTAAGGACATTTATATAAAAAGGCAAAAAAAATGTAGGGAAAAAGCAAAACTGTAAAACGGATGCTAGTGTAAATGTTATTCCTGTTATTACTTCATTGGCCAACGTCTTTTCTGTATTTGTTTTATAAACCCTCGATAAAGAAAGTAATGTCAGGGGCACTCAAATCAAAATGCTTTCCTGTCCAGACATACACACAAAAAATGGACTCAACAAGCACCTAACACGACCTGCACTATTTTATAGGCCAAATGGTCTTCAACGTGGCTCGCTTTGTGAATAAATCTTGACTTCTGCTTCATACGTGGAAAATGTAATCATATATATAAAAAAGACCCTTAAAATTGAGTTAAAATTCTCTGTGGGAATTGCAGCGAGACAGACTGACACAGCAGTGGTATTTGTTGTCATTTTGTGACACACTGCAATAACTAATGCACTTCAACTTACACCCAAAGTCAATACCATACAGCTCGTGTTCCAACGTCTCACACCCCCACGAGGGATTTTTATGATGATTTGGTGTTTAAATTATAGAGGAAATTAATTACCCACTATACTTGCCCGTATCAACATTTTTCCATGTCAGAGCAAAGTTGAACTGGTGCAGACTCACTGAATAAACGGGTCTTTCAGAACTTATAGTTGCATGTTATCCACTGAGTTGTTTTTGGCTTGGCAGTTGTCGAGCCTACAGCTGTGGTTTGCCAGCTTCAAGAGGTTAAGCAGCTTGGTAGTGATTTAGTTGAGGCTGCCCAGTAAAATGTGTATGCTGTGTGGCTCGTGCTGGTGGAGGGGACTCCATGTTGGCTGCTTCATACATGTGAGGACATACATAAGATAGACAGAGACAGGCAGTAAAGACGAAAGGGGGAAGGGGGGGACATACCTATCCCCACGGGGTGTGAGGAATTTGAACAAATACCTGGCACAGACATGCCAAAATAGGGGATTGGGGGGAGAGGGCCATATGCATGTGAAGACCAGGCTCCCTCATACAAGGAGATGGACAGGTATATAAGTTGAGTGGATAGAAATGAGTGCCAAAGTGGCAAGAAAGTTTTATTAAAGGGGCATCAGGTGGCCTGCTCGTATCAGATGTACAGCAGTGTAGAAAGTTGAGTTGAGTTGTCAGATGAGTATGAACAGTGAAACCAGGCGTTTGGGTGCAGATGTTACTCATATTTAACATGGAGCAGGGAGAAGCAGACTGAGAGAGTCTGAGTGCTGCGCTGTTTATTTGTCTTTGTCAGAACACATGTCTGCCCAGACACATTATATAATTTCTAATTAAATTTACCTGAGTGTGTTTTTTCCTATACTTTGACCTAAAGATCTTGTATTTAGTCTCTTTAATATCGAGTATGCAGATAAGATCTAAAGCCCAGAGCTAACCTAACCCCTTTTTTTGTAACTAAAGCTGTATACAATGGGCAGAGCTATGCTGGTTTTGTATTGTGTAATTGTAGAAACATTTTCTTTTATATGTTAAAGAGTTAAATAATGACTGTTATTTTTTAAATCTGACTCTATAACTATAGATTAATTTATAAAGTGACTTTTTTCATTTAAATAAATTATATTTATCTGTTTGACAAGATCACATACAGTCTTTTGTTTGTTTTTGTCAATTAATCACCATATATAACATTAGCTTGTTTGATTGACAGTATTTGGTAAACTGTGATGGGAATGTTTTGACTAAAATGCTAAATCACTTGTAAAAGCTTGATGAAAATTATTTCTCTGCTCATACATTAATGTATTAAATGATTTAGCTCAATGTGATAACACTATCTTAATAAATAAAGTAATTTAATAACTGTCTTATAGATGGATAAAAAAAACTTTAGGGCAGGTACAGATCATAGCTGACAGTGAATGGATTGCATATGGGAGTCTATCCGCTGCACTTGCCTGACATAGTTCATTAAACTAATTGTGTGGCTGTCAAAGAGAAACATTCGCCACCACCTATAACACTCCCAGGTTTCTGGAGGGCTGAGATATCATTAGAGCACACAGTCCCTGGGGTGTTGTTGACTGCAGGATTTTTAAAACAAAAGAAATCTTGATTTACTTTTTTATTAGTCAGTATTATTCTTTATCTTTACAGTACGCCCAATTGTAAGCGTTGCAACCCTATCCAATCAGGACCTAGTCACAAAATGACAAATACCCTCCACGTAAACACAAACAGCTCCCTAACCTTTTCCTGGCTGTCCTTGCTTTCCTCAGTCATTTCATTAATTAGCCAAACCATTTCTGAGCAAACTGACTAACAAATTGCCTGCCGGTGAGAGTCCTCACGTCGTAGCCTTGATTAAATGGGCGGACATTTGCGTTCATGACAAATGGTTGTTGGACTGGGCTGATTCACAACTTGTGATGAGTTATTGATCCCCACTACACCCCCCCCCCCCCCCTCCAAAGCCTGTCTGCTTTGCAGTTACACATCAAATTTCTCCTGTTCCCTCAATACAAACCTCTGTGAGAGCACAGAGCTCAGATAGATACGCTTTTTAACGTACAATTCCCTACTCATCTACTTTTATTAATTAAATACATAAATAAATACATCAGATTTTGTAGATTATGCAGGGCTACTCTTTGTATTAATGACTTCATTTTGTAAAATTACAGAATAACTTCAGCATTTGTCAAGTAGAATTTGAAGAGTTTAATTAACATGTCAGTTTCAAATTTATATTTTTACTTGACGTATACTTAATGTTTTAAATTTCCTAACCTCCTGAGACCCAAACTCTTTCATGGCATGCATTTGTAATTTCTCTTTGCTATTTGGGCTGATTGGGACCTGATGAATGTAAAAACAAAGAATTTGATTTTTTTTTTACCGGATTTTTGTTTCTGAGAAAAATGAGATCCACATATGAGGACACTGGTTTTAAGTTTCGACAGAACAGTGGCAGTATAACGTCCTCGTAAGCGGATATCAGGCCCTTGTAGAGAAAAATTTAGTATTTTGGTCTAGACAACCCAAAATGTGATGTCCACATATGTGGACGGCAGGTCCTAGGAGGCTAAAATAGCATTCAATGCAAACATCATTAAGCTTCTTAATTAATTCCATTATTACATCTGTCTGTCATTGTTTTAATACTATTCTTAAAGCACTTATTCATGTTGGCACGTTCATGTCTTCATCCTATTGCACTCATGGTGTCGCAGCTTAAAAATAAAACACAAACACTTTTATTTACCCTTAAAGTGGAAAAATTACATTTGCAGATGTTTTATTTGTGGCCTTCAACAGTCCCAGTTTCTCCCCCGTCTTAATGAACTGATTGAACAAATTCAAAATAAATCTACTAGAGAATTTTCTAGACAGTCCTTTTTCAGAAGCAGTGCTTTTGTGCATTTGGTCCTATTGAGTATTATACCTGGAACACTATACCCTCACAATTAAGGAGCACAAAATCTCTTAACTCCTTCCCCAGACCTATACAGCAGCAAACTGGATACTCGTGATCTGAGGTGATGTCACCCTAACTCTATTTTTACTGTCTGTTCTTAGTTAAAAATTATGTTAATGTCTTTTTGTGTGAGTTTTCATAAATGTTCTTCAGTGTTTGATGTTTAATATTTAGTTTATATTTAGTCTTCTGGATCTCATATGTGCTTAGATGCCTGCAGATGAAATTATTTCCAAATCAGGCACATTTACATGCTGGATTTTGGTGCTCATAATTTAATGTGAATCATATATTTATTGTTAAAGAAAAAATAAAATTAAACAAACTAATTCAAACTAGATGTTTTTTAACCTTACATACAGGGTATGTAAGATTCCTACACTTACTTTCAGTCACATTTCTTTTGTTCTGTGCCCACAAGAAGATTTAACCTCTCCCGAACTCTTTCATGGCATGCATTTTTAATTTTTCTTTGCTATTTGGGTTGATTGGGACCTGATGAATGTAAAAACAAAGAATTACCAGATTTTTCTTTTTTTTTTTTTACCTAAATTTCGTTTTTTTTAAAAAAGGAGATCCACATGTGAGGACATTCGTTTTAAATTTTGATAGAACAGTGGCAGCATAACGTCCTCGTAAGTAGATATCAGGCGCTTGTAGAACAAAATTAAGTATTTTGGTCTAGACAACCCAAAATGTGATGTCCACATATGTGGACGGCAGGTCCTAGGAGGTTAAGCAACACCGCACACTGAATAAGTATTCGCCTAACCCTGGAGTCACAGAGCATCAGATTTGGACATTTTGCAACCATAACAAAATCTGGAACTTGTTGTTACATGACACTGAGCCGGAGTTTGCTCCTCCATCTGCAGAAATCAGATCAGCCTTTCACAGGCACATGTGGAACGTTATCATAGCAGCCAGCCGGGAATTGGACTGTTGCTTTGCAAGCGGGATTGTTTAGTAATGCCATCATATGAGATGTTGTAGGTGTTACAGAGAAAACGCTCAATAACAATCCACATGTTACAGACAATAGCACGTAACTTTAAAAGCATTTCTGTGAAAACAAAAGTGTAAGTAGGGATATTTTCTGTCTGTCTAGCTTCTTTCAAGTCATAAAACACCTAAGGTGTGAAGCTTTTCTCTTTTAGTGTCTGCACAGCTGCTCATTTGAAATCTTCCCCTGTAATTACACTCTCAGAAACCAGGTGTGTGTTGCCCCTGGTCAATTAGCAGCCCTGTAGTCTGATTAGCTAAAAAACCAGTTTAGGGTATAAAGCTTTTAAGTCATTTAAAGTGCAGGTTGGTTGATGGATGCAAAAATTGTTTTAATCTGCCCACTGGTGGCTTAGATTCAGTACTGCAACGCCATGCATCCATCCAATAATAATATAACAGGCTAATTATGCAACCCTTCAGTGGGAACAAACCAGCATGCTAAAGCAGTATTTGCCTGAGCCTCAGATATGTGGTCGCTCTCCTTCTCACACTGCAAGCCTGCTGCAGACATTTCCCTCCAAACTGTAAAAACCAAAGTCAAGCAAGCACCCCATCACCTTTCCAAATCACTGTTGTACAATAAATATCAGTGTCTGAAGCTAAGCCATATTTGAAGCTAAACAGTGGAAATGTTGGCTCACTGTTTAGCAGTCAGAAATGAGCACTGCTGGTGGTTTAATGCACCATTACTTGCCAAACAAGTAAAAGGCAAAGTTTTGTTCCAGATGTACATATTTCTCCTCGCTGTTTGTTTTAAGCCACAACAGCTGCAACAATTTACCAGCATCATAACACAACACAAAAAGATCCAGAAGACCGTTTGACATGTATTTATCTATTTTCAGGCTTTTAAAAATATTGTTTATATGGAAAGAGGACAGAGCAGAGAGAAGGGCGAGATGGTTATGATGTCATTTTAACACCCATAACCATCAAAGATTATTTGAATTAGCAGATGTCTGTGCCTTTTAAACACAAAGGCCAAAAGGGCAAGCCCAGGAACCACATTAAAAAGGCACCAAATTGCAAAGAAATGTCTTTAAATTAATTTTGAAACCAATGTTCTGTTGTCTTAATAAAAACCTGGAGTTTCTTTCTAAAACTCGTGTTTTTCTGATAGTTTGCAAAGCCTGACATCACCATGCCGTCCCACGTCACCCTCTTTCTGCGTGACTCTTCCCCCCTCCTCCCGGAGAGTTTTCCATGGGTCAATTACAGTTACAACAGTGTTTTTACACCAGCGCTTATCCTATTTTTAAAAAGACACACTCTGTAGACACACTTTGTACATACAACATGTATAATACATTGACTAAACATTTTCACTTGTCAGGACATTTTGATTTTCCACTGCATATACTTGTCGAGACAGCTTCAGCAGTGGCCGTGTGAGGCAGATAAATGAACACCATTAGGTTTAAAACATCCAAAGGTGTATGGGCTCACGTTGGTTGGATGCAGTTGATTGTTCTGGCTGTTGCCCCAAAATCTGATCCCCGTTTCCATAGAATGACTGAGCTTATGACATGGGTCACTTCTTGGCCTCCTTAACTGAGATTAAATCAGATTAGTAAAGGCAAACGCACAAACACACACTCACACACATGCACGGACGCACACAAACTAGTAAACTCAATACTCCGGTTACATAGTCACTGTCTGATGCTCTCTGTCTGTCCCTACAATTTACTTTCAGATATTTATTTTTGATTTTTTTTTTGTAATGTTTAAAATTAAAGACAGAAGACACTTTTAATGCAAGCCAAAATGTAAAAAATATATATAACATAAAAATAATCAGTATAACCATAAAAAATAATACTTTGTTCTTTGTAATAATCTAAAAATGATCACATTTTCTACTTAAATTATTGTAAATTTAACTTAAAATACAAGTCTCCTACACACAAAAAGCCAAAAAGAGGGATTACAAATAGATTGTTTTATTTTTAGTTTATTTTATCAGGATCCCATCGGCTACAGCAGAGCAGCAACTTATGGCATGGATCACTTCTTGGCCTCCTTATAAGGTTAAATGAGCTGAGTTTATTATTTAAAAAAAAAAAGAATAATAACTTCCTTGTTTAACTAGCTATTCGTGTAATAATAAAAACACTAAAAATAACTTGAATGTAAAAAATAATCGGTGTTTGGGTTCTATATGTTGGGATATTACCCATATAAACTGTAATTCTGAGGCTGGTGTGACAAGGTCACTCCGGCATTCCGGCGAGGCGCGTGCTCGTGTCTAGTTGGGAGCGCACAGCACGGCAGGGTGGACGCGCACAACAGCGACCTGAGGGCTCGCGGACAGAGCGCCAGCACGGGTCAGCTCGCGCAGCGGCTATTAATCATTAAAAAAAATAACCAAACAGCGGCTGGTTTAATAAGGAAACAACCCGAAGCACCAAACTGACGTGGCGCTGGTTTCATGGGAGGACGCTGTCAGCAGAGGGTAAGTGCTGATTGAATTTTGCTTTTCCTTAAATTTTGCTGATTGAAGGAAGTTCGCAGACACTAATTATGATTACAAACAGCCTGTAATTTTAGTTGTCGATATTTATATTATTTCGTACTGTAATACTCTGAAAACCCTCACATTTCTGCACCTTTAAATATCTGTGTCAGGTTTAAACCACTGTGTGATGTTTTATAGTCAAATCTCGAATTTAAATTTATTTTCACCTTAATTCACAATGTGCAGAACTGGAGGATTACTGGAGGAATAAATAAAGAAGCCAATGTTTTGTTTTGTTTTTTAAGAAAAACGAACAATGTCAGAGAGATAAGTTTGCCTTGAGCACCCAAACTTTAATCCTTTTCTGCCTTTGTGAGTCATAACCTGATAGGAAACACATCTGTATTTTTTTAAGGCTTTGAAATGAGGCAATACTTAACAACAAACGAGTACAAATGTGAAACACATGCAGCCTCCATCATTTCCAACCAGGTTTATTTTCTGGCAGCACTGGTAGGTACAGCAACGTTAAAGTGACATGGCATGGATCAGGATTTTTGAGGGTGGCACGTGGTCGGACCGCAGGTTGGACCAAAGTAAGGGATTATGAGATAACATTTTCTTCACCAGCCGATTAAATTTTTAAACAGCATTAAAGACCTTTAGGTGACTGTAAAGGAAACTAAGACAACTGATCAGTGCATAAATAGCACTGAAAGTTGGCATTTTGTTTCTTATAGTGAAAAGATATTGACGGATAGATACGTCAGCAACATCCATAAAGTTGGGAGAAATGAAAGTTACAGGGGAGAGAAAAAGGAAACAATCAGATGTTAATGTGGCTCAGTATTTCTCCCCATCATGGGTCAAGCTCCAACCCTGTGCTCACCTCACACAATGCAGCTTGACGGTATATTTAGGTAGAACCTCCTTGTTGGTAATTTCACACACACACACACACACACACACACACACACACACACACACACACACACACACACCTGTTTACAGATGTTACGTTTTGATTCCTTTTGTAGATTACAGCATATCACCAGTTATCAAAAATAAGAATTAATTAATTAATGTCAGCAGGATGATTCACTAAAAATATTAAAATATGTATTTGATGCTATTTCTGACATTTTTGATAAAGCTTCTCTTCCTGTTTTCTGCATTTATGTCACAATATTATCGTTGTTTGTTGCCTTATCTAAAAGTATCCTGTAATTTTACTCTCCTGTTCTTAATCGTTGTATTAGTCTTAGAGGTTCTTGAAATTGAACTAGCACTGGCATGTTGCTGGGGTGCATGTTATGATTGTCGGTTGGAGGAGATGGAGGTAGGAGATGGTGTTGCACATTATCCGATAGCTGAAGAGGATTATTTTTAGTTTATAAGAATAAACAATAACGATTTTAAGCTGCAGTTTGACTCTTCATTCATATAATGTATGTATCCTACACGTTGACTGTAGTACAGGGAGTGTAGAATTATTAGGCAAATGAGTATTTTGTCCACATCATCCTCTTCATGCATGTTGTCTTACTCCAAGCTGTATAGGCTCGAAAGCCTACTACCAATTAAGCATATTAGGTGATGTGCATCTCTGTAATGAGAAGGGGTGTGGTCTAATGACATCAACACCCTATACCAGGTGTGCATAATTATTAGGCAACGTCCTTTCCTTTGGCAAAATGGGTCAAAAGAAGGACTTGACAGGCTCAGAAAAGTCAAAAATAGTGAGATATCTTGCAGAGGGATGCAGCAGTCTCAAAATTGCAAAGCTTCTGAAGCGTGATCATCGAACAATCAAGAGTTTCATTCAAAATAGTCAACAGGGTCGCAAGAAGCGTGTGGAAAAACCAAGGCGCAAAATAACTGCCCATGAACTGAGAAAAGTCAAGCGTGCAGCTGCCAAGATGCCACTTGCCACCAGTTTGGCCATATTTCAGAGCTGCAACATCACTGGAGTGCCCAAAAGCACAAGGTGTGCAATACTCAGAGACATGGCCAAGGTAAGAAAGGCTGAAAGACGACCACCACTGAACAAGACACACAAGCTGAAACGTCAAGACTGGGCCAAGAAATATCTCAAGACTGGTTTTTCTAAGGTTTTATGGACTGATGAAATGAGAGTGAGTCTTGATGGGCCAGATGGATGGGCCCGTGGCTGCATTGGTAAAGGGCAGAGAGCTCCAGTCCGACTCAGACGCCAGCAAGGTGGAGGTGGAGTACTGGTTTGGGCTGGTATCATCAAAGATGAGCTTGTGGGGCCTTTTCGGGTTGAGGATGGAGTCAAGCTCAACTCCCAGTCCTACTGCCAGTTTCTGGAAGACACCTTCTTCAAGCAGTGGTACAGGAAGAAGTCTGCATCCTTCAAGAAAAACATGATTTTCATGCAGGACAATGCTCCATCACACACTAAAACTAAAAACAAACTAAAAACTACTTCCAACAACATTCAGCTTTGATATTAATGAGTTTTTTGGGTTCATTGAGAACATGGTTGTTGTTCAATAATAAAATTATTCCTCAAAAATACAACTTGCCTGATAATTCTGCACTCCCTGTATAGTGTCGCCTTTACTGCATATGGCCTCACTGAATCGTTGTTTGTGCTTTGAACAGATCAGTTAAAGCTCTGCATATTCATTGGATGCCGGGGTATGTCTGCACGTGTGGGGTCATGTGTATTAGCGGTGGCAGGGTACAACACCATTTTTAGATTTCTCTCCAGTATGGGGCAGTCATTTTTTTGTTTTAATATAATATGTATAAGATAAAATGGGGGATTAGAAGCAGTGTGAACATACTGATGTTGGTTCTAACATTATCGGTCCTGTCTGCATGCTTTTCAGCCTTCTGAGTATTTTCTTAATTAGAAAAGTGCTGTGTTGCGTTTTAACCACCACATTGCTTTATGCGCTGTCTTAACTCCGAGATTAACATTTGGTTGTCATCACACAATGACCTCTGTCACAGCGAACAGCTGAGCGAGGACCGGAAGCAGTAAATTTTCAATTAGATGGAATAAGGCTGAATGCCAGGATGATCACATGCTTGTGCTTATGATCAGATGCTGCTGTAGCAGGGTGTGTGCACATTGGCTGGCAGAAAATTGGTAACTACTTCACCCTAGCTGTGCACAGTAAAACATCTCTTTTACTGGAAAACAATGTTCCAAATTTTAAGGGTCTTTTTCTCCTGACATACATTTAAAAATTCATTAGCTCCAGCTGAAATGTTAGCAGTCTGGCTGCACTGCAGGTAAGGTAGGATCCAGGAAAAAGTATGAACTCCTATGTCCCCTGTTAAAACTGTTTACTATGAGTCAAGCAGTGATCTTACTTAAAGGTTAATATGGGCTGGGGTCCCATAGTGTATATTCAGAGCACGGTTACTCTTGGGGATCATTAGGAAATGTTCAGCCTCACGTCTTTCTCCATCAGTGTAAACATGAATCAGACAACACAGTAACACCACCTGTCCAATGTTCTCTATGCTCCCCTTATTCTGCTGAAATGCATTTGATCCATTTGTTTTTAAGGAGATGTTTACTTGAAAAAGCTCAAGTTAAAACTGAACTGTGGAGCAAGCTTATTTAATTTCAGTTTAATATCATAATAAATTCATGGCTAGTTAATGCAAAGTTATAGCATCGTGTATTAAAGCCATGTTAACTATTTCATATATTTTGCTTCTCTCTTTCTCTTGCATCTTTGGCACAAATATATACTAACAGACTTGTCCTATGAGTAGCTGTTTGTTTTGCACGCACACATTCAAAGCAGACAGTTATATTTTATATACAGTCTGTCAAATCATTTTTACTAAAAATCTCCCCATAGATGACCTTTTTTATTCCAAAATAGCATTTCTGTAGGGTTTTTTTTTCTGCAGAGAAGGAATTTCCATTCTCTCAAAGAAGTTTTTGTCATAGAAATAACTGCATTTAAATAACACAAATAACAAGAAACTGCAAAGATATCTGTAAGATTAATTCTTGTACATGCTGAATTTTCCCTTTCCTGTTGCTGATGACCACTTATGACCACAGGGCACCCCCTCATTATAAATCCAGGTTTAATCCCAGTTCTTTCTCAATTATAATATTACTTAATATTCTGATGTAACTGTTACTGTTTGGTAATGTGAACACCTGCCAGCTGTAGCTATTGTAACATAAATTATTGATTAGATCTGGAAAAAAGGTCACAGCAGTGTTGTGCATTTACGTACTTATATTTTCAGGCTTTGCTTATAGATTTTCTGGAGAAATTTCTTTGTGCATATAGAACATGATTAAAATCTGCCTTGCATTGTGAGGTTTCATATATAAATTAAGCCTAAATAAAAGACATGGAGAGAAAATGGCTTGACAATGAGCCAAGGGATGTTGCGAGAGAGGGACAAAGACCCAATCCGTGTCCTGGTTTCTGACCTCCATTGATCAATATGACTTATTGATGTCCCTCTATATTACTGTGGCTTCACAATGTAGAGGCTCACTAGGTTCTGTGTTGTATGCTGTATTCACAATGGTGATAAAACCTAAATACCTTAAAGACCAAAAATTTCTGGCTCATTGTTTTCTTGAAGAAAAAAGGAAATAGGGCGGCTCAGCCGTGTACCAGAAGAGGCAAAAATACTTATGGTACTGCAACGTGAAGTTTATTCAATACATCTTTCAATGACAGTCGAATCATATCCTTTGCAAATCTAATCTGGCCACATAACACTTTAATATGCCAAGATAATCTGGATAGAACGGGGACAGGGGAGGTGCCAGAGACCGGCAAAATAAATCATGAGAGACCTGGTGTGAAAGAAAGCACAGAAAAGTAGGTGGTGAGAGTGGATTAGTGTGGTCCTGCACGGGAACGATAAATGCAATCATTAAAGCACCTGTTCTGTCAAGTCAGTGGGTTAATGTTGAGATCAAAGCTATTCCAAGCACTAACAACCTGTGGATATGCTCAAAATGTCATTATTAACAGTCTAACACTCCCTAGATTATAAAGGACATTATTACGAAAGTTGTTGGGTTATCATTTTGATGCTACAGTTACATATGCTGGTATTTCTGTAAGGTTTCTCTTTGTTTGCTTAATTAAAAAAGTTAATATCACAGGAGAATTTAAAAAAATATATCTATATTGTATTTATTGTTACAACAAATGGCTCAGCACAACACAACACCTGGTCTGTATGAATCAAACCAAGCAGTGACAGATGTGATCAGCAGTGACCTTGTTGTAAACAGGCACCAAAGGTTTGCAGTCGCTGATGAGATTTCAAACCACCGAAATGACTCAAGAGTTAGCAAAGCAAAAACTTTTCCCTTGAATGCAACAAGCAAGTCAAATATACCAGCGGAAAGACTTTCCAAGACATAAAAATGTTTTTCTTTACAGTATATGGAAGGACATCATAACACCCATTCGAGCAGGCTTTAACAATTTTTGATATCCTGGAAGTAGAGATGAAGGGTCCATTTTCAAAGACATTCCCAGTTTTCTTTCCATACTCCATGTCTATCCAATAGGATAACAGTTTTGTACAGTTACACAGTTTTTTATTTTTTATGTTCTTCTTCACTGATGTCTACTCCGAATGGCTTTTTGGATTTGTTTGGTCAAAGGACTGACAGAGATGATTAGTCTGATCACGTTGCCCAGCTGCAGGGCTGCAGATGAGATGCTTCTCTGGAAGCAACAACTTCACACATGTAATTTTCCCACATAGCCCTCCATGAATGCTCTTGTATGAGGAATCATTTGAGATATTTGGCACCTCAACACGATAAGGTTAGGCAACACAACGATACATACACTCTCATATCAGCCACATGCACGCCTCTCTCATCGCCTACTCCAGTGGCTGTTGCGAGTCATCAAATGACAAGTCAGCCCAGAGATAGCCGATGTGAGAACTTGTTCTTTGGTTGGCACGAGTTACAGTAGAAGTATGAAGGTCAGGACTGCCTACTGGGTTATTTCTTTATTAAGTAAACACTGGGCAGCATAAGCATGTAAATCGTAAATCACATTATCATAATGTTAGTGTGCAGTTTGGTGTAAAATTTGACCATAAAAGACTTTAGGGTTCATTTTGATTTCAGTCTGGCGTTCGAACAATTTCCACAGTGTTGCAGTCACATGTTATATATCAGTTTCTACATGAGGATGTGCCAGGAGCATAAAGACGCATTTGGATGCAGCTCTCAAAGCAGGATGATACTCATACTGACACATACTGTCATATTAGTATATTTGGTGTCCCTCTGTTGTTCCTTTGTACTTTCAGTGGAAGTTTTCTGTATTGCACCAGATTATTACCTTTTAACATAAATGCTAATGTGCATTTATAATTGTTGTTGTAGCTGGCATCGTGTTGGAAATGAGGTGAATATTTCTCAGTGGGGATGATTGTGCTGCAGGAGTGATTACTTCTCCTGCATTAATTCTGAAAGTGGACTACATGTAGCTTGTAGTGAGTTTTTCAAGGCTGCAGATAGATGTCTAACAATTGCAGTAAACTAGCTATGTGAACTTTGTCTTGTCTATTTGATCTGTATTTTCATCTTCAGGTGCTGTTACCAGTAGGTTACAAAAACAATAATATCATTGCTGAACATTGATGAATTAAGTGTTATTATGAACTTAATGACTTCTTTCTTTATTCCTGCTTTTTTAAATAAATGTCACATTCTGCAGTATAGCTCACCCTATTAAACTGGAGCCACTGCTCTTTATATTCAAGCATCACAAGAGTAAATCATGGTATCAGAGCTCCATCAATGGTACTGACTTATTTTTAATTGCTTATGCACAGCTTTTTGCATACTAATATAGACTCATCTGCCACTTCATTAGTTACACCTTGCTAATTCTGAGTTGGATCCCTTTTGCCTTCAGATCTGCTTTAATTCTTCGTGGCATAAATTCAACAAGATGCTAGAAACATTATTAGAGATTTAGCTTCATATGGACATGTCAGCATCACACAGTTGCTGCAGATTTGATGGCCGCTTATTAATGATGTGAATAAGAAGATGGTTACACTGTTTCAATAAAGTGATGCTTATGATCAGCAACCAGACTAATCTAGACTGTGGCAATTAAATGGTTCTCATTTGGTTCCAAGTGTGCCAGGAAAATATCCCTCACACCATTTACATCACCAAGCAACCTGAGTTGCTGACATAAGGCAAGATAGATGCATGGTTCATGTTGTTTATGCTAACTTGTGACCCTACCATCTGAATATCGCAGCAGAAATTAAGACTCACCAGAGCAGGCAGCATTTTTCCAATCTTGCAAATGGAAGTTGCCTGATTTTGGTGAGGGTATATGAACCGTAGCCTCAGTTTCCTGTTCTTTGCTGACAGCATCCAGTTTGGTCCTCTGCCACTATACCCAATCTGCTTCAAGATTTGACGTGCTGTGCATGCTCTTCTGCATACTGTGGTCATAACAAGTGGTTATTTAGTTATTTTAAGTCTGGCTATTCTTCTCTGACCTTGGGTATTAACAGTGAATTTTCACCCAGAGAAATGCTGCTCGCTGGTTAGTTTCTCTTTTTCTGGACATTTTCTGTAAATCTTTGAGATGACTGGAAAATTCCAGCAAATCAGCAGTTTCTGAAATGCTCACCAGCCGATCTGACACCAACAACCATGTCACATTCAAAGTCACTTAAATCACCTTTCTTCCCCATTCTGATACTCGGTTTGAACATCAGCAGCTCATCTCAATCCTGTCCACAAGCCTAAAAGCATTCAGTTACTACCATGTGATTGGCTAATTAGAAAACTCAAGTCATAGTTTAAAGTTAGGCTGAGAATTTCCAGTGGGTTGACATTTGTTAGATGCAATTACTTAGTATATTCTACCATTTCTTTCTATAACACAAGTAGCTATTTGCAAGACTTCAGATGATTAGCAGATAGGCCTCTCAGTTGCCTCTGTAAGTATAAATAAGTGAGCTACTTCTTGTGTTGTGTTTTTTACATTTTTTAATGGTGGATACATTTTAATGGTCGCTGCAAATATTGCTGCATAACATGCGGATATAAACATGCATTTTTCTCTTTGTTTCTCTTCTCTTTTTCTCTGATAGGTACATCTGGGTCAAGCTACAAGAAGGTCTGATTTTTCATCTTAACACTATCCACAAAAAAGCAACCAATGAACTGCATTTGATAAACCAGAGGGATACACTAACAAAGGTAAGTGTCTGATCGACAAACAAGATTTTAGCAGTTTAGCTTCTCATTGCCTTTTGACTTGGCAACATGATAATTTAAACTAGTGCTGATACTTCCTTCACATTTATATTCTCCTTTCTGTTTGTTTCTTAAAAATTTCTTTTTTAAGTCTGCAGTGGGTTAGGCGTGATGATCCAAACATAAAGGGATACAGAACAGTCACCGAAACCTCAATAAGGGAAACGGAATAAGAAGCAGACTCTTTCATTTCCTTCTTCTGTGACTCTTCCCTTCCCTCAGATCAACAAAGCTCAGTGCTCTCACTGAACATGTGTCAAAAAAGGAGGCCAACACTCAAGCAAAGATGAACCCCTATGTTACTTCTCACTTCAGGAGGGATCTCTTCCCCCATTTTCATTTGTTGTAGACTTTTTGTTTACCCTGCTTTTACTGGTTGGATGCAATGACTTGCTCTGTATTTGGAAAGTTATAGCAACAGCTCTTGCTTCTTGCTTTGCTGTTCTCTCTGTACCTTCAGCAGTGCACGGTTATGGTTGAGTAACTGATTTTGTTCACTGGTTACTAAATGATTATGGGTTGCATGATCTTTACACTCTGTCAGGATTCAGTTGTAAGGGTCTCTGGGAATGATTGGGCAAGGTAAATGATAATATTACAAGCGCATCCTTTTCATTATCAGATGTATTTGCATGTTTTTCTTGCTTAACTTAAGCCTTTAGTAATCATTTCGATATATTGATGATTTTGTATACTTTTGCATGCTCATTAGTTGATAACTTGTGGTTCACTTTAAAGATTCTCTAGCATGCTGATGTTTTTTGTTTTTGTTTTTTTTTTCCTTTTTTTTAATATCTGCAAATAACTTTTTATTTGAGGAACCTCTTTGATGCTCAAATAGCCTTCGTGATCTGGTTCAAACAGGGATGCCAAGTAAGAGTCTACAAGGCACAAAAACTGTTACAGCCTCCTGCTTAGACATACACCTGACCTGTGAACTCTGGAGCTTGACCTCTGCAGAAAACAGATCAAATCAGGTGATTGCTGTTCTCAACTTTTGACTCTTTATAAATCTTCCACGTAAAGCTAAGTAAGTTTAGAGATAGTCAAAATAATCATCCTCTGTTGTTTTCTTCATTTTTTCTAATCTGTTGTCAGGCGTAGGTGATTTCTCAGCCCTAACGCTGAGCTGTGTTGAGGTATATCTTTGTTGTGGCTGTAAATGTAGTTATTGGCCAATATTATCCAGGAGGCAGTGCACAAAATACTTCTTTGAGAATCTGACAATGGCCATTAAACAGTTTTGCAGACACTTAAAAAGAACATGTGAAATTGTAAAGGCAGTGACATGATTGGAAAAGAAATGGCAAACAAATCATGTTTTTTTTTCAGTTGGGTCCCTGGTGTTGGGAACAAAAGTTGTATTTCCTTTATCTGTGAAAAAAAAGTGATGAGAATAGCTTAAGCCAGCCGAATCAAGATATCTTGGCAATGAATTATGAATGATAAATAATAACAGTAGAGATTTGATGGTTTTGTATTGTCTTTTTCCTCATGCCCTTCTCAAGTGGTTGTGAAAGTGGAGAGAAGTTTGATCGTAAGAATTGGCATGTTTCTTTCTTGTTTCAACTGCATGTTGGAAGTTATCATACTGTTTGACCTGAATTTGGCTTTGTGTTCTCTGCGTACGTTGTATATCATCACATTTCTATCCCATTGTCTTGCTCCATTGCATTATCAGCTTATATTTTTTGAAGTGTTTATCAAATGAGTCCTGCTCAAGCAAAAAACCTCAAGACTATCCTTTTAGTGTTTTCAACTATATAGAACCAATCCTGCATGTTTTTCTGATGTATGTCAAAGTTAGCCCAGCTCTACCACTCCTTGTCAAATGAAATTTTGCAGATCACAGAGTTGGACTCTTTGGGCTGCTATTGAAGTCATTCTTTTCAGCTCACCTCCTTTCACTAAAGTGACTGTGATTTAAGGTCATTGGTTGTTACTGAACTCACACTACAAGAAAGCCCATTAGCTTGCTGGGAATCCATTACTGAAAGGACTGACTGTACGGAGTAACAGAATAAAAAGTTGTGGAAGAGACACTGAAGAAAGTGATTGACCAATGGCCTTGGAGGGTGTTATCCTCTGGTTACCATTGGGTGCCATGGACCTACAATTATCTCTGTATTAAAAGAGACTGACTGTGACATTAACACCACACATAATTTCACTGACGGTATCGAGGTGCTTATTCATTACATCGATAAACAAGGCACACTTATAAATACAGAGAACTCATAGCAGATGATGGGGGCAGCACGTGTAAAACGACGCTTCAGTGCTGTGGTGGATGGGCCAGTGGAGGAGGAGGAGGTCATGAGGCTAGCACAGAGTGCTGCAGATACATCTGGCGGAGGGGGGAGCCCAGCGGGGTCAGGGACCCCAACCAGCCCCTCTCCGACCCATGCCCTCAATGGCAAAGCTCTGCCTCTTCAAAGCAACACCAACAATGCCCGGAGGCATGGTGCCATTGGAGAGTCAGCTGGAGGAGATGCAGAAGGAGAAGGTGGGTTGAGAGGAGGAAGAATGTGTTCAGGGCTCAAGAGTGGAAGAGGCAGTAGTGTAGGAGGGAGAGGGGAAGGCCGTTCTTCATCAGATCAGGATTCACTCTCTTCCCCCTCCACTACCAGCCGCCGGCGCAATAGGCGCTCAACCCGCCGGCCCCGACAACGCTTTGTGGGCAAGGACGGACGCTGCAACGTCACCTTTGTCAACATGAGCGAGAGGGGCCAGCGGTACCTCAGTGACCTCTTTACCACTTGCGTGGACATCCGCTGGCGATGGATGCTGGTCATCTTCACTCTCTCCTTCGTTCTCTCCTGGCTGCTCTTTGGATTTGCCTTCTGGCTCATTGCCTCCGCACATGGAGACCTCTCCATTCGGCTTACCTCCAGCTCAAGTTCATCTCCGGGATCAGGAGATGCTGGCTCTGGAGGAGAGTCTGATAGAGAGGCAGTGGTTGAGGAGCCATGCTTCTTCCAGGTGAACAGCTTCATGGCAGCCTTTCTGTTCTCCTTGGAGACGCAGACATCCATCGGTTATGGCTTCAGAAGTGTGACCGAAGAATGTCCCCTGGCGGTGGTGGCGGTCGTTTTGCAGTGCATTGTGGGCTGCATAATTGACGCCTTCATCATCGGGGCAGTCATGGCAAAGATTGCCAAGCCCAAGAAGCGCAACGAGACCCTGGTGTTCTCCAACACTGCTGTTGTGGCGTTGAGAGATGGAAAACTCTGTATGATGTGGAGGGTCGGAAACCTACGCAAAAGCCACCTGGTAGAAGCACACGTCAGAGCACAACTACTAAAGGTAAGTGGAAAAAATACAAATAATCATACTGATGAAAAAAGAGGCCAGAAAACAACCCTGACATGAAAAAGGTCAAAGAAGTTATCTGGTGATTGTAACGGAGTCAAAGTCAGGAATGCACCAAATAATAGAGGTTGCTACTGTGATAGAGCAGTGGAGGGAAAAAAAGAGAAAGAGAGAGGGCTGAGACCATCTGGCCCGTATTCTGTGGACCGTAGTTAATGAGAGCTTGTTTTATTTTCCCTCAGGGGTTAGGAAGATTTACCATGGATTAACTTGCCCACAATTCTTTAACTAAGGACCATTGTCCTTCGTCATCTCATTTCCTCTTGTATACTGTATCACTGTGGGTTCTGTGATTGTTTTCTATGACTACTGAAGTTTACCCTAATGTTTGTCCTTATATCTGTAGTTTGCATGTGTGTTCCCTCAGGATTTTCTGTAGGATCAAAATCTGTAGCACATTTTGGCTGCAGTGTGGAGAATTTGATCTCTTTTAATAGCATGACCATATCAAAGTTTAGGCAGGGCAGATGGGATTAAGTTTGAGGATGAAGGGAATACAATTGTGAGTGCTAAAACTGGATATTGTTCAAAAGCAAGGTTGGGTGAGTGATAAGCCTATGGCTTGGCAAGGTGACTAAAGAAGTGCATAGTGAGATTCAGCTGAATATAATAACCAAATGCTAGACAATTCGGTCAGGGTAAGATTATTAATTTACAATGCTTTCATCAGATTACCTTTAGAAAATGTCAAGTGTTACCTTCAAGGTGATATCACGATGTAATTAATTAACCTTTGTTCCAATAATAAAAATCTTTCTGTTTTCTTTTTAATATTTCCTCAAAAGCCTTAATGAACTGAAATATCTAATGTGGGATGTGATATGGACCAAATAATGACTTTTACATTTCAAACCTGCTCCCAGTCAAGGGTGACACCAGAGGGAGAGTACCTCCCACTGGACAACGTGGACATCAACGTGGGGTTTGACACCGGCACTGACCGCATCTTCTTGGTCTCGCCTGTAACAATTGTCCATGAAATCAATGAAGAGTCGCCTTTCTTTGAGATGGACCAAAAAACGCTGGAGAACGACTCTGACCTGGAGGTGGTGGTCATACTTGAAGGCATGGTGGAGGCCACAGCCATGACCACGCAGTGCCGCAGCTCCTATCTGGCTACTGAAATCCTCTGGGGACACCGCTTTGAACCAGTGCTCTTTGAGAGGAAAGATGGCTACCAGGTGAAAACAGAAGTACAGACAGAAAACTCTTTTTTCCATTTAATCCTGACACAGCTTCCAGTCTTTAAATCTAAGACCATTTTACGTCATCACTGATGCATAGCCTTGACGTCATATATATTTTACCAGGTTTTTTGATAAAATAGGAGTGAAGCTGAGCAAACTAAATATAATTCAGTGTGTTTCTCCATTTATCATTTAGTAGCAAAGCCTCAGTGGTGCCAAAAAAAGAGTGGAGTTGATGTTTAAAACTTTGATAGTCTTTGATAATCAACTTAATCCTGTCTGAGCTGCTGATTGGGTAATAGTTAGTCAATCTGCAACATTTTGTGTTACCATTAATTGAAAAGGCTATGAGTCATTCTCTTCCCTCAATTCTGCTGTTATATCTCAGATTGCATACTTTCGTGTTTACACTTGCTACTTTCAGCATGTTTACATTAACAAGCATAGCTACATGCAGGGAAATACCACCACCATGGTAATGTGTTCATAACAGTCAAGAAGTTATGTTTTCACTCTCAATAGTTGGCATGTGTTGACGTGTTGTTTGGTGTTAACGTGTGTTTCCTTGCTGTCTGCAAAGTAGAAGCTAGATATTTGGCCAAAGGCTTGACAACCTATGTGACAAAGCACGTGAAAATGCAGACTGAGAATCCCGACTGTGCACAGAAACAACCAAGAGATGATGCAATCCAGAACAGCCAGACTTCATCAGCCAGAAAGCATCAGAAATTTAGCATTACACAGATTTTAAAATTAAGCTTCAGCAAAAGTAAAACTCTATCAGCCCTAATTGTACATTACATAACATATGTATTGTTTTGCTCCTGGGAGAGAACAAAAGTCACTTTAAGATTGGATCTTGAAAGGCATCAGCATACAAAAATATGCCAAATCAAACATGCAGGTGAATAAGGAAGCACTCAGAAGTAGCGTCTTCTATTCAGCAATAAACATTCTTCAACTAAACATCAGCAGGGTTGTATTGTCATTTTGAGCCTTTTGAGCATTTAATTAAAAGTCACTGCTCTATGCTTTTTTTCCAGGTGGATTACTCATTTTTCCATCGGACCTATGAAATCCCGAACACACCTTCCTGCAGTGCTAAAGATCTGGCCGAGCAGAAATACATTCAGAGTTCACGGTCATCATTCTGTTATGAGAACGAAGTAGCTCTGCAGCTTGCCTCCCCCGACGGTGAGCTGGGTCAAAACCTTGAGTTTGCCTCCCCACCGACCCGGAGGCAATCCATGGCAGAACATCTCCACTACAACTGAACGGAAGGCAAAAAGACAGGAAACCGACTTCAGAGAATGAACTGATATGATGATGGGAGACAGAATAGTAGAGAGAGCCTTGAATAAACCAGTGTACAATAAAGGATAGGAAGAAACGCTATTTACAGAAGAGGAAGAAATATTTAGTGCGAACATTAGCAAGTTTGGTGTTACTCTTTTGGTGAGTTGGGTTTAGTACACTGACCTAGTTGTCTAATTGGTCCTGGCAATCTTTCAAAATCATTGAAAACTGCTAAGTCTCACATCTGGCCCATCACTACCACAGCACACAGTCTGACTCTAATACCTGACTGACAAGGGTATGCAACAGCGCCCCATGGTGGCTACCACATGTAATTGACCCTCAATTTTTATGACGGGAAGATTTTGACCTCTGTTGGAGGTAATGTTTCAGCTTCTGAGGAATGTATTCCACTAAGATGCTCACTTATCACTTTTGTTCTTTTATTTTCTTATGGTAAGTATGGATTATGCACTTTTTGACATCACGGACTTAGAATGTATTTGAGATAAGCCAAAGCAGAGCAACAGTAACATGGAGAAACAGCTTTAAACTAGCAGCGGTTTTGAGATGTTTGTTCCATGTAGATGTATTTTCTCTGTGTTGTTTGTTTTTTGGCTTTTTTCCATGTGTGATGCAAAGAAAAAGATGTTCACTGATTGTAAACTTTTCTTGATTTTAACATTTTGTGTTGAGTGGAATAGCATGATTGTAGGGTCTCAGACCACACAGGTGATCCAGATGTGATGATCGCCATGCATTGTTTTATGGCGCTACTATCAAAGTATGCTGTTATCTCTTATGTCTGTAAAAGCAGCCTCGCTATTGTTTTGGTGTGCTATTTTTGCATTATTGTACACTTTAACTGAGCTATAATACTGTAATCTTTTAAGTGTTGGTGGTGCAGACTGAATAGTGAATATAAGGCAATAGCATTGGAGACCTACACTCACTTTCCATTTCTACAATTCTGCAAGAAGTGACTGAAGATCCAACTGGAAACTACATCAGACTCCCAAAAAATTAAATCTGGGTTGTTGGGAGTTTTTTGGCTCATAAAATCATGTAATTTCCTTAGGTGGTAGGTGGTGCCTTCATAACAGAGCAGACATTTTGCAAATGTCCCTTCATCTGCATGATGTTGAAAATGTCCTTGAATTGTATTTTTTTATCATGTGCATTTGCAAGATGACCACTTTTAGTGTGCAGTATGTGCTAAGATGAAAAAAACTGAGAAATCCCCATATAAACATGCCGTGATGAATGAATCTTTTACCCGTAATATAATGTAAGCTATGTAATAGTTGCACTTTCTAGATATATTACAAAGCACCTGAGATATTTCTGTTTATTTTAACATTAATAATTAAGAGTAAATAATGCCACCTCAGTATGTAAGTGTTTGATTGCAGCATGTGTTGGCAAAGTGTGGGGGCCGCAATGCCGTGTTGAGTGTTGACCAGTAATCAGCCTGTCTGACGCACAACCTGGAAACTTGTTGTTTGCACTTTGCACTAATTATGGAGACTAATATCACTGATGAAACTTTATAAAAGCACAGTAGTGTTGCAGGAACAGCACAGGCTAACTTCAGTGCATCGATCGCAGTGTTCTGACTGATAACATATTATCTCTTATAAATAGTGTTAATGCTGTTCCATGTCTGTCTTCCCTTTCACTTCTCTATTATGGCTACCATTTTCTATTTATAGGCTGCACAGGAGGTCATGTCATTTTCTCCCTGCATCCACTTCCATGAAATGTAACTTGAACTTACAGCACCATCACTTTACTATGATGGGACTTTTTCAACACAGCAGAAATAAATAGATGGATTGATTTGGATTCACTTTTCACAGTACAGTACATTTTATACATAGTGTAAAGCACAGAGTAGTATAATGTAATACCTCTTTTTTAAATAAATTAAGTGATATGAAATCGACAAAAGCTACTGTTCTAGGATTTGGGGGGATTTTCTGAGGAGAAATTTTTCTTTTCTTTTTTTTTGCTCCAGCAGACACTAGATATATAATTTCAGAGCTGCCTCAGGCACAAAGCACTTCCAGAAAAAAGAGAACAGTGTTATAGAAGAAATAAAACATGGGGATTCAATTGTGATTATTGGGTGTGTCCTTATTTATACTCCTTGCACTCTCTGTACTTCACCCAGTTAGCCTATGTTTTAAAAGGACATTCCACTGCAGCAATTTTACATGAATATCTTCCTTGTGTTGTACTTTCAGTGATTATTTCAGCCAATTACAGAAAATGTGACTAAACAGTTACTGAGTTATTTATAAAGGGGGAAAAAAAACTTTATGATGTAAGTGAAACTGTAGTAATCAAGTGTAATTTGATTAATATGTTTACCCCTTATTTTCTTATCAAAATTCAAATATTAAATGAAAATTATATCACTGCTGATGAATCAGACGTAGAAACACAGCCCGCGAAAAGAATTGTGTTCTGACTAAAAGGACACAGAGCAGGTGTGGCACGGGTGATAAATGTAACCAAGTCAACCAAATATGATTTTTTTTAGGGAATATAAACAAGGGTTTGATGCAAATCATTAATTCACTGCTGTTCAGCTTGTTTCCTTTTTTTTTCTTTTATTGAGCAAGCAGCACGGTGGGACAGTGGTTAGCGCTTTTGCCTCACAGCAAGAAGGTCCTGAGTTTGACTTCAATATTTGGCTGCTGACTTTCCGTGTGTCTCTGGGTGCTTTGGCTTCCCCCCACAGTCCATAGACATACAATTAGTGGAACTGAATTAACCGGTGACTCTAAATCACCCATAGGTGTAAACCTACCCCACCCAATGAACAAATGGGTGGGGTAAAAAAACAACAAAAAAAACATGCCAAGTTGAACAGAAAAAGAAAGTTTTCCTGCTTATGCTATGGTAATTCCTCGTGGGGCATTCTCTAAAGGTTCTCAGGAATTTTGTGACATGTAGGTCTGTATTAGAGAATAGAATAGAATAGAATAGAATAATCTTTTAATTATACCACAAGGGGAAATTTGGTTGTATCAGCAGCCAAAACACACTTATACAAACAGAACAGGACACAGAATAGAAGCACAATTTTTACATATTTACATCATGGACAGTAGTTACCAAAGCAGAGTACTGTACAGTACAGTATTATTGTTACAGTCACAAATACAAGGACTAGACTCTCTATTATTTTAATTTATTTTATTTTATTGACAAATTTAATATTATTTAATATATGCGTTACGTTTTGCGTGCAAACAAATATATAATTTTAAAGCAGAAGTTGAGATTTCATAGTTTCTCGCTATTACTCTGATATGATTGGTGTAAATATTTACTTATTTACTAACCGTGCTACTCTTGGAAATTTGGGGTGATCTGAATCAGGCACCTTGAATCAGATCTTTCCAAGAAACCCTGTATTGAGCTTGAAGGTGAAGTCAAACGATTCCGATCCCAGATCAGCGTCTGCAGACACTCGCTGCCAGTCAGTGGTAAACAAAGAGCGCGCAAATCCCCCTACTGTAGCGCGAGAGCGCCGCACGGCACCTGCTCCAGCGCTCCGATTTGCTGTTTGCCATGTCATTCAGAAGAAGCCCCGCCTCACGGCAGTTAGCATTGGTTAAAGGCGGAGACGTCTGCGCCGCTGTTGTCTCGATTCGTCAGCGCGAGCGCTTTATGACCGTTTTAGGGCGGAAAGCTCCCGTCGTATTCAAGAGGCGGGTCTACGGCTCGGTTCTAGATTTTGATTGGACTCGTTTCTCTCTAGACCTGTCTAAAACCCGTCTGCTCGTACTTGGTTGGTCCGCTAGCAGGAAGTCCTTCTCCGAGGCTGAAGCCGCCGAGTTGCCCTCAGTGCTCTCTGTCTATTTTATTCTCACCGAGGAGTGTGTGTTGCTCCACTGTGAGAGCAATGCAATGATAAAAGCCGCATATGCGGTACGCTACACACCTATCAGGCAGGAAAATAACCCAAGAAACAGCCTCATCCCGGTTCCCCTCACACCGCAGCCTTATCCACACCTCAAAGCGGAACCTGAAGGTAAGACATTTAATTGCCTTTACTCTAATCCAACTCGTAAATAGCCAGTGTAATATCCTCAACGTATCATTTTTTTAGTGGAGCTGGCTAACCTCGTATGGTTAGTCTAAATGCGGTGGCTTAACGCCTAAATGTGAAACAGCAGAGGGGCTGGGGGCATTTAATTTAGGATTGGTCTTTGTGCTAAAAAAGCCTTTCATCGAAATGACCTGAAGTCTGGCCAAGAAAAGCAATTATTCGACCTTATTTTTAACATTCCGACCCATATTACCAAAATCTGTTGGTCCATTGTGATTTTTGTGTGATAGTAATAATGGTAATGATGGTGCTATTAATATTATTATTGTTATAAATAATAATGATGATAGGAAAAAAGGCTGTTTTTGTGGCTGCCACATGCATGCCGTTCACAGTCATTTAAAGGCTGGGGCCCATATGGTTTTTCATGTCTTACGTTCAAGGTGTGGTTGTCTTCGTCAGGTTTTTTTTCCATTTGAGCTGAAGCTACGGTTTGAAAATGCAGGTTAGTTCACAGAGCTCCAGCTTCGCAGCTGGACTGCTCCTGCAGGCGCCGCACTGAAATTATTACAGCCTGTGGTTTTTTTTTTTTTAAATAATAATGTCACCTTTTCCTCAACGTGTCCGCTTTAAGTGCGCAGATGCCACGGTATCGTCCCCGATGCTGTGTGCCACTTGGCATCAAAGCTGAAGAAAAGGCGTTTCCAGCTCCCCCACCCGTCACGCGCAAGCACCCACACAGTAATTACACGCGCACACACATACAGAGAAAAGAGGACCCCCGCAGTGAATGACCTCAGTTCAAACTCACAAGGTATTGTCTAAGGGCTGCTGCTCAGTGTTCAGGGTGTTGCTATGGAGGAGAGCAGTCAAGGTTTGGCAACTCCAGCTGCTGCAGGACGAGTTTGCTGCTTTAGTCCACGATGTACTGCGACATCCTGGGATACGACCGCCTGTGCAAGGAGTTTGCTCCAAGTTAATCGGTGGCATCGATGAGGCTCAGCAGCATCGTGCACTACAGTTACAGAGCTGACAATGCAAAGACCTGACTGATGATAGGGCTGATTGAAGAATAGCCTGTGGAAACAGGTTACATCTCATGCATTTTCTCTTCGTAGAGACATAATTCATATGTCAGATTGTTATTTCTAAGCCCAAAACGAACAATACACTCTGACTGCTAATAAGTTTTACCCCAACCCCGATAGAGCACATTTCTTTGTGGCATTTAGAGGTATTAAATGCATATTAGTCAGCCACATGATTCACTCACATGACATGTTTGTACATTACTTCATCAATGCTGGCTGCAGTAAACCCATGTTTCTCTTCTCCTGGAAATAGTCTGTATATAGTCCCAGGCAAATAAAGTGTTTGTTGTTATATTTATTTAAAACTACATTACCCAGAAATATGAGAAAGTAGTAAGAAATAGACTTGGGGCTGAGTGGCACATGTGGGAAGTTTGAACTTAATAACAGTTGCACAGCTGTTTTATGTCACCCTGGGATCACATATTTTCCATACTGACTGTCTGGGTGGTGGCGACTCTTTTGTCAGCATGTTTACTCCACACCCACAGTTGTATTAAGGTTACAGGTATGGTAATCACAGGGCTGGGGACAGACGGGCCAAAAAAAGTGAGATGAATAGCAAGAATCAAGCTCGATGACATACCTGTTAAAGCATGGAGGATAGGCCTAAAGCTAACACACTCACCCTATACGACGGCACAAAAGCCTGTCTGGTCAGACTTGACTTGTTCAAAGGTAATCCCTTGTGCTTGTTTCAGAGGAACGTGTATTAGCTCATTCCTTCATAAAACTGAATTCTGTTAATTTCAATGACCTCACACAAAAAAAAAATCACCTGCATACTCACCATTTAGACCATCAGATGCCACAGATTTATATTAACATGACACTAATAGCTGAAGCTGGGATGCTAGAAAGATTAATCAAAAGGTTAATGTTATTTTAGGGAATCTAATTATCTGTTAACTAACAGATAATAAAACCATCTTGCTATCAGTGGTACAGTAAGTAGGTCCCAGGTTCAAACCCTGGCCCTTCTTGTCCAGTTAACAGGTTTTTCCCTTTGCTTACAATGATTTTCTCTGGGAAATCCAGTTTCTCCCATTATCAAAAAACCTGCTTAGTTAATGCTTCCTGTCTCAACCCAGATTAAGATTCTCTTTTGCAAGAAGGTCTTAATCTCAAGAGTTTCGCTTCCTGGTTCAATAGAAGATATGGAAAGTTTTAAAACACCTCTTGGCCTTTATTTGGGTAGATTAAAAAAAACATTATCTAAACCAACTTAAATATCAGTATCATGAGGACAAAAATGAAATGTGTGCATAGAATCACCAGGCAAATCTGCAAAAAAGTATAATTTTTTTTTAGCTGTTATAACAAATTTGCTTTACACATGAAACATCTGCAGTTTAAGACCAGGAGGAGACTGAAACCCAGTCCTGAGGGATACAAGCTCCTGCATTCCCAGTTCTATTCCCAGGCCTAGATAAATGGGAGGGTTGTATCAGGAAGGATATCCAGCATAACATCTGCGCTAAATCAAAAAGCCTGGATAACCATCTGCTGTGGTGACCCCTTGGCATTAGGGGAGCCACCTAAAGAACCTATACCTTACTCCACTCCGAGCATCTCTGCTGTTGACATAGATTTCAGTTCAGCATACTCTGAGCGCATTTTTGACATTTCAGTTTTTTTTCTAGATACATTTTTTTTGTTCTGTTAAAAGTCAGAAAGTATCATAATGTAATAATTTATAATAATGTACATTATCACGTCAGCAGCTCACAATATCAACTCAAAATGTCCTCACTTTACTTTCAGAGATTCAAAGAGATTAAAATAGCATCAAATATTCATTTTTGTTTTACTGATTGTTTCTCATTAAGTGATGAATAAAATAAATAAAGCAGTGGTAACAGCTGCCACACCTGCAACCGGGCTTTTCTGGTTGGCTTTATTGCCCCTCCTAGTATATTTCTTAGTTGTCTGAGTAGCTGAATCATTATGTTGTAGTACTGCAGTGATCCTGGCTATAGTTTGCCTTCATGTGTTAGATTAGCTGCCACTTTTAGACTGTCACCTCGTCTTCCACAGGACCCCAGCCCCTAAGGCGAATCAGCATTTTGGCACCACTGTGTCCAAGTCCTCAGTGAGAGGGCCTCTACAGTTTTATCTCTGCTGAGTCCAGTGGGCTCTAGTGCCTTATCTATTTCAAGTTAACAATAGATCCAGTCCATTTTGATCTCCTCTTCTTACTGCTTTCCCACCCTTTTCCCTTCCCATCCTTCCCCCTCTTCACTGTCATGTCAGTTTACTCAGTGGATTGATGTATCTCGCTGTTCCTCCACCCCTCCAGCTCTCCACCCAGCCATCTCTCTGTCTTTCTTTCATTCCTGTCTTCTCCTTGATTTGCTGTGTCTTTCAATTAGGCCATCGCTGGCCAAAACTCGGCTGGATATGGCTTGCGTGCTACTATTGCTCTTCCTATATATGTGGGTGCGTGGTTGGTTGCACATCAAGTGTGAGATGTCTTGGCACAGAATCACATTAGTATCACAGTACGACAGTCCTTTATATCCTCTGCAGAGCTCCAGTTTGTAGGCCTGTGGCAAGAAGTGGCTCAACAGGGAATGACTTTTTGTTGCGCCCTTTTTTTCATGTCTAATTCTCTCCTTACCTAGTGCCAGAAGTACCATGTCCAGGCCAACGGGGGGCGGTGCCAACGATGTCACCCGCTTCCTGTCATCGGGCACAGCGCCAGGGTCTCCCAACTCCAACAACTCTATGTTCTCTGCTGCCAGCCAGGCTGACTGGGCAGCTAAGAGGCTGGTGTGGGTGCCCTCAGAGAAACAAGGCTTCGAGGTGAGCTGCCATGACATGCGGTGCACGAGCACAAACATTTCAAATGCAGGATGTTAACACAATAGACAAGTTTCACTTGTTTTCTTATTCCTTCCTTCCACTGTCTGAGTTTGTTAATCCCCTGGTGAATTATTGGCCCTGAGTGTGTGCCCTTAGTTAAAGGTGTGTCAGACAGGTCAGGCACAGACATGGGCTGTGTGTGTGTCACATTTTTTATGTTTGAGGAGGTTTTTGTTACTATAGCAGTGCTCTATTTTTTCATCTTGTTGGATTATTTACTTTTGATTTGTGATGGTTACTTACATATGTAACTATGTAAGGTCTAAGTCATCAGCAGCGATTACCTCTACCTCTATTACCTCTAAGCATGCACGTCAGCTTGATAAGACCTCAGAGGGTTAAGTGTAGTTAGTATCACAGGCACAGTCTTACAATTTAATATTTTTGATTACGTTATTTACTTTTGTCATTTAAATTGTTTTACTTCCACTTAGTTTCCAGTTGTGATTTGCTCATTTCAGTTTGGCCTTTAGTCTTTAAAAATATTTAGTTTCATTTTCTTTACAATTTAAATGTGGGTGTATCCATCATGGACAAGTTTTCACAAGCTCAGAAAAGATATTACAGTAAAAAGAAAAAAACTTGATGTCATTTAGACATTCCAGTAAAAAGAACAAACAAAAGCGTCACCATGCTTGTTGTGCTGAAACATTTAACCACATTGATCCGTACTAAAACTAAGCACATGTCTCAGTTCAGAATTTATCTTTATTTCATTTATCTAAAATGTTTTTCACACCTTATTTGGTTAACTGTAACAGCCTTGATCATGAGGCCCTCATGTTATTTGTCTCACTTCACCTTGCTACTTGTCTAATGCTCATGACAAGTTTGCAGTGTGCATGTTGAAGGAAGTGACATAAGAATTTGAAGATTTGTCTCACAGCCTCTCTCTGTCTCTGCTGGACTCGTTTCATAAAAAAGCTCTATGAATAGAACAATACGCTCCTTCAGCCTCCCAATGTTAAAGAGGCCTTTGCAGAGACACTGACTTCATTTTACAATCATGATCAAGCACACACACACACACACACACACACACACACACACACACACACAGAAAGGCATGCACACTGTCATCTAGTTTCATATTCTTAGCTGGTAGTTCAGTGTGACTAACATTCACCCACATGAATGCAAACACGCACAAACACACACACATTTTGCGTGTTGTGCATATCAAGTAGTGGAGAGAATAAAATGCAGCAGAGCAGGGTCCTGCAACATGGTCAGAGCTTGAGATCAGTACTTCCTGTCCAACAAGCACGAGATCAGCAGCGTGACAAAGGAGGTCGTCTCTGTCCTCATCTGTCACCGTCTATTCTCGTCATGCTGTCAAATGTAATGACACTCATGCTCCAAACCACACTTGGTCCCATTCTGACAAACATTTCTTTTTAAATATAGTTACAATGTTTGCTGTATTTTAAATGTGGGTAGGAGTTTTTTCTTCTTCTGAGGTGTAGTAAATGTGTGCATTCATTTTGGCAGTTTTCTTTAGCAAACTTCAAGTTATGTGAATGAAGTTCGACCTGATGTGCAGGCTTTCTGTTCTCCTCTAAGCTGAATAGAACTATACAGCTTAATATGCTTGATACAGGAAACTGTTTAACAGTTCGTTTGTTTTTTAAGTCAAAGATACATTTATTATAAGTGTCATCTGTTTGGAAAGCTGTTCTGAGTGATTTTGAGTCTGCCAAGTAGCATCTTCATAGCATCGTTGTGATCCAACAGTCTGCCCAAAAATCCTTTTATTAAACAAGTTTCATTTTGTTCTCAGTTACGAGGTGAAAACTCCTCAATGTTTTTCTATTAAATCCAGTCTGCCAGCATCCGAGAGGAGCGCGGTGATGAGGTGGAGGTGGAGCTGACAGACAGCCAGCGGCGTGTGACCTTGTCCAGGGAGGAGGTGCAGCGTATGAACCCTCCGCGCTTCAGCAAAGTGGAGGACATGGCCGACCTCACCTGCCTCAATGAAGCGTCGGTGCTGCACAACCTGAGAGAGAGATACTACTCTGGCCTGATCTATGTGAGTGCACCAACCACAGCTCACACTGTACACACATGCATGAGCAAGAGGAAGCAGTCGCTGGACACGTGAAGTCCTGGATGTTGTGTACATGTGAAGTGCGGTGGGATCTCTTGTGTAAGCTGATATGCATCGGTAAGAGATGCATTTCAGCTTGTGTGGAGTCAGTTTACGAAGTTGTTGTGTGGGTGTGGGGCAGCTATGGGGGCATCTTCAGTTTCTGCTGGAAAAAAAAAGGGGGGGGGGGTGCAGATGTAAGATATCAGTGAAGTGGCATTTAAAGTGAAATAACATAAAGAAAATTGACTCGATTAAATGCAGAGCTTCCTGTTAATGATGTGTAAATAATGGAGGATGCTAAATAAGAGGTGGAAAGTCAGGAACGCAGAGAGATTGTTGGAATAGCTTTGAAGGGTGTATCATACTATTGGATAAGATAGGTGTGGGGGGCTTTCATGACTTTCATTTATGCAGCAATCATCATGGGAGCTTTATTGGTGTTGACACACTGTGTGTCATCACTGACTGTGTTTACAAGAGGTGCAATTTTTCTTTGAATTTTTAAAATCAATCCTTCTGTGCACAATCCTGTGCATTAATATGTAACCCGGGATGCTCTATACAATCTTGGCAGCACTGTTGCCTCCCTTCTGTGCTTTCTGCTAAAGCAACAGTTTAATGAGATCGTGATACTGCAGATTTTACACAGGCCGCCCACAGAACATGTAATTTTTGTCAGTCTACTGCAGTCTGGCCTAAATTACTTGTATTAAGTGTGTCAGAGGTCAGAAAAGTTGCAGATTTTGAAAAACAGTCATTAAACTCACTATCTTCTTCATAAAGTTGTATTTTTGAATTATAGAGTATAAAGAATAGGACTATGAGAGGTAAGACAGTTATATTCTGCTGGGATTGACATCCCCCACGCAAAATTAGGTCAGTGTGAATCTCTCTCTCCTGTGTGTGTTTTCTTCTAGACATATTCAGGGCTTTTCTGTGTGGTTGTGAACCCATACAAGAACCTGCCAATCTACACAGAATCCATTGTGGAAATGTACCGAGGCAAGAAACGCCACGAGATGCCCCCTCACATCTACGCCATATCAGAGGCTGCTTATCGCAGCATGCTGCAAGGTACTTAGTACTGTCTGTGACCTCTAACCCTTAGTTAACTCTGACCCTGTACATGTTCCGTGATCTTTGATCACTAAGCCACATTGTGAATACTGTTTCAAGGTGTGGTATATTCCTGGCTTTTATCAAAAGCCTGAAAAGTTAAAACAAATATACGGGATGGTATTTTTACAACTGAGATTTCCAAGAGTGGCACTCCTTTTAACGAACAGTCAATCCAGTGATATAACTGTGTATTCGTTGTGGTTAACCGCATAACTTTACATGTAATAGCAATTACTGACAGATACTTTTCATGCCCTCCCTGCCTTTCATGTAGAGTTTATTAAATGAGACAGAAAGGGTCGGTTGAGCAATGTCTCTGCCTTTGAGTGATTACCTGAGATAACAGAACAGGGCAGATGAGACTCTTTAGTCGAAATTACTACCTCACACCTCTTTAAGGGTAGGTGTGTTACCGAGGTGATTCAACCTGTATGACCAGTATGAATTCCTCCAGGCTGAGCGCGTGGGAATCTTAAAAGCAAATGCAAGCAATGTTGCAAACAGTGTCCACCCATTGACTACCAGTGTTGAGTGGTTTGGCAGCCTGGAGAGACCAGTTCAGCTGGTGACCAGCTTTGCTTTACAGCTCTTATTGAAAAGAAGTGACTGACATGCAGAGAAAAAGGGCTCAAATACACAGAATATTTATTTATTTGGCTGCATGGATTTCCACAGCACTTCATGCCCAGTTTGTGGGGGTGGAGGTTTAATATAACATGAGCCAGCTAATGCCTTAGAAAGCCTCTTCACTCCCATGGAGCAATCTACAGTGTGTTATTTCAAGGAATCATATGTCATTTATGTAATTCATTTTTATTCATTTTAGCCAAACTTGTTGTTGAACGGTTGGCGTTTTATGTCGCCCCCATGACCTTGTGACGTGTTTTCTCTCCCACAGACAGAGAAGATCAGTCAATCCTCTGCACGTGAGTAGCCTGCAGCAAGCCATCAGTGTGTCTCTGTGTACATGCTTTGTCATTTGGGAGGAGAATTTTCTAGTGTTTGCTGGAGTCCTTCTGCATTTGTATATTCGGTGTGCATTTCCTTTAATTAGTATGCATTGAGGCCTGCATGCACTCATGTGTTTATATTTGTAACTAAATGTGGTGCAAATCAAAACACTCTGGTCCTTTTATATAGATCAGAAGAGGAAAATGTGATAATTTCAGATTTTATCTGGGATTTTATATTTTTTCCAAGAAAAAAACAAAAATCTCAGCTGAGTAAATTTACATCTTAGTAATTCTTCCATGTAGCTACGTACACAGTTTCTATAATTGAGCGAAAAATAACACAGAAAATCGACTAAGACTTCAGTACCATATTGTGAATATAGCCAGCCTCCTGTCTGTGTGCACCCTACCTGCTTGCTTGCCTCTGATCCTACCATCCTGCTCTTCTTCCTGCCAGACTCTTCCTGTCATTGTCAAGGCTCCCAAATCAGGCTCATCCCGAGTCAGTCTCAAAGTGTGTGTGTGGAACAATTCGGCTGATTCTTTCAGATCTTTTACAGCTGCTATTTTTGTTCCTTTCTCCTCCATTATTTTCCAAAAGCAACAACACTAGCATAGCCTATATCCTTCACACCTGCCTTCTGTTTAGACCTGTGGTCTTTGAATGCACTGCATGGGCTCTAATGTTTATTATTGTGACTAGTGTGCGTTTGGCCACTTGTTCATGTGGATTCTCTCTCTGTAAAAATTATATATACCAATTCATGATTGAGACCATATGTTAAAGACCGAACATTTAGGCCAACAGGGGAATTAGCTGTGTTCCTTACATAGTTTTGTGTTTGTATTTCAGAGGAGAGTCCGGAGCTGGGAAAACGGAGAACACTAAGAAAGTCATCCAGTATCTGGCTCATGTTGCCTCCTCCCATAAAGGTGGCACTCTGGGTAGAAAAAAGGAAGCTGTGCAGGTATGTTACAGCAGAGGTGCAACAGAACAGAAGAAGAGCAGCTTGGAGAACACATCACATACAGAAAGGCTTTATAGAAACTTGGGAATAAAACAGGAGGGGAATGACAGGAAGGATAGAATGGGTGAAGAAATAACTAAGGATTGATGTGAGAAACCAATAACTGCAGTCTGCACTCTAAATACTGTACAGTTTAAATAAACCCAGTTACAACTATTTCAGGTTGACATTGCTGTTTACGTATTAGGCAGTCTTCGACCACTAAATCACCAATCTAGGAAGAGTATTGCATGTTTTAAGCGTGAAATGCTGCCCAGCTGGTGTATATGTAAAGAAAGACTGACGCTACTCTTGATGTCTTACAGTTAACTTTGGGTCTAAAAACAGGGGCTGTTAGTGTAGAAAGACTAAAAACTAATTTGAAACAGCTTGAAAAGATTGTCTTACTTTCTGTGACTCATGTACTGCAGTGTTTTAAGTGATTATTAAAGGGAGGCTGTGGAGCTTAGCTGTAAATTAAACTGTTGTGTTTATATTGAGTGTTACTCTCCAAAATGCATTGTGTGTCTAACAATCATGTCGATTCAGCTTCCTTCCTTATAAAACCATATGTTAGCTCCTGCATTGTTGACATCCAACTTCATGAGCTAGCACTCCTTTTCTTCTCCTTCTTCTTCTTCTTTTCTTTTTTTTTCTTTCTTTATCTTCTTCTTCCCTGTTAATTGATATGATAAGACATACCAGGTTTTCTGTAGGTGCAGTTAAGTTTATTGTATCTTAGCTCGGAGTGGGCTTCCTCTTTGAATCATTCTGAGCATTATTTCTTACCTTCCTTCCTGCACTGGTTTTTCCTTCATTTTCTTTCGTCTGCACTGTCCTTCTCTCTTGCCTGCATGTTCAGATGGACGGCTCTAGGTCCTTAACAAGAGGCAGCACTATAGTGAACAGGGTGAGTTAACTCTGTCTTGCTGCCCTGTCCTTACTTTTGCTTTTCTCCTGCCCTGATTTCTGCCTAATGAACTCCAACTAACTCAAAGCAGAGTAACCTTAAACCATTGAACTGTCATGCTGATATTGTTGCTCATTAACAGTGAAGCCCTAGACAGTATATTCGATTTAGACTGTTTCTGTTCTTTTGTTTGTTGTTATGATTGTTGTCTTATTTGTCTTATTTGTCTTTTTATTGTTTGTTTGTTTATCCAATCCACATGTTTGTCCATCCACCCAATCTCCTCCCCCTTAAAACTTCATTTTTTTCCCACACACAATTCACCAGAGTATGCAATATGTGAGTATGAAATATTTAGAAAACTTGGGTTTTTATTTATGGGGAGTCCTTTTTTAAAAGTGAAACTCTTCCTGTAGAATATTTACAGGACCTGATATGATTGTCTTGCTTCATAGTGAGAATCATATCTTCCTTCTTTCTGACTTTCATCTGAATAACCCGTGGTCTTGTGGGTCTTTAGTTCTGGTAGTTAGTTCAGTCTCTACTGTTATACTCAGCGGGCAGGTGGTTGCAAAGTGTTTCTGCTGTAGATGTGGTTTTAATAACACAAACTGAACATGATGCAATTGAATGATGTGGGAGCGGGTGTGTTGTTGCAGCTGTTTGTGTGTACAGCGTTTGAAGTGTACATACTCAACTATATGGCTTTGTTAATGTGTGCAGTGCACACATTGTTTGCTCTGTGTTTTGTCGCTATCAAAGGGCTGGCCTCTTGCTCTCTCTGTGTGCGTCTGCCTTTTGTGTTGACTGACTGGCATTCTTTGATAGTTTTTGCCATAAAACCATCTCCTGTAACTACCTCCTTTGATGCTCATTGCTGGCTGCTGCTGCATCGTCAGCTGCTGCATCGGCAGTGCGACAACTGCAATAATGCATTGCAGCGAGCTTGAATCAGCCAATATGTAGCTTCACATCTCGCTGTGTAACAGTGCTTCTCAACCAAGTCGATAGTAGCCCTTTATTGATTTTAAAAATCAATAAAAAGGTTTCAAAAAGGAAGTTATTAAACATATGAAAAGCAAATGTGCAACATAATTGATCCCCTTATCACGGATTGCTAATGAGAGACAAGTATTTAAATTATGTTGAGAATCATTTGTTCTTGTGACGGGGAATGGGGAGTGTGTTGGATGCTATATTGGGCCCTAAAATGCATCAGTATGTGTCACTGCTCTTCAAGACTGAGTCATGTATTTTTTTGTATTTTACATAACAGATCGTTAGTTCCTCTCAGCAGAGCAGTGTTAACGTGTGCATTTTAGTCTAGAGGCCACCATAGAAGTCTTTCTGTGAAGCTGTCATGTCTGTAGTTTTGTCTGATCAGACGTCTCCTCTGTTTCACAGGGTGAGCTGGAGAGACAGCTGCTGCAGGCCAACCCTATACTGGAGGCCTTCGGCAACGCAAAGACTGTCAAGAACGATAACTCCTCTAGATTTGTAAGAGTTGACTAGATTCATTAATCGGATAGATAAAGTTCTGCCGTCAGTATAAAAAGAAATGAACTGAAACATGAGCCACCTCTCTTGCTTTTTCAGGGTAAATTCATTCGTATCAATTTTGACGTGGCGGGATACATTGTTGGTGCCAACATTGAAACCTGTATCTTTCTGCTTACTTTGTGAAACTGCACTTCCTCCTGCCTTTACAGCAAAGGGGAGTGAGAAGGCAGACGGTCTTTCTGAATTTTTACTTGAATGCTTGCTTGTCCGTGTTCATTTGGAAAGCATTTAAGGGTTTACCTGTGTACCATACTAGAAACAACTTTAAAATGGTTGCACATATCCATAACTATATAAATTCAGACCTCCTTGAAAAGTCTCGGGCCACCCGTCAGGCCAAGGATGAGAGGACTTTCCACATCTTTTACCAGTTGTTATGTGGAGCGTCAGAGGAAACTCGAGGTGAATACAAGTGTCATTATAAAACATATATGCTATTTTTGCAAAACCGACTAGTAAACTGTGTCTAAAACTTGCTGTATTTTATGTCTCTAGCGGACTTGCTCTTAGGAACTGCTGATCAGTATCGCTTTCTCAGTGGAGGCTCGATACCTGTTCCTGGTCAGAGCGATTCAGAGAATTTCACCCAGACTATGGACTCCATGGCTATTATGGGCTTCAACCCCGAGGAGTCGATGTGTAAGAGAACAGAGGCGGGAAAAAAAATTGGGTATTTTGTGTCTTCAATCCTTGCTATGAATCACCTTCCTCTTCCCTGTCTTACTTCTCTGCAGCCATGCTGAAGGTGATCTCTGCTGTGCTCCAGTTCGGGAATATATCCTTCATGAAGGAGAAGAACCATGACCAGGCGTCCATGCCTGATAACACAGCTGCTCAGAAACTCTGCCATCTGCTGGGCATCAATGTGCTGGAGTTCACTCGGGCCATCCTCACCCCAAGGATCAAAGTAGGCCGAGAGTATGTGCAGAAAGCCCAGACTAAAGAACAAGTAAGATCTTATATGCAAAAAAGGCACACATGCTCATACATAAACAAACATTTGTCCCTGTGGAGTGTGACTATACATACATTTTCTCCTAGGCTGACTTTGCTGTGGAGGCCCTGGCAAAGGCAACATACGAGCGTCTGTTCAGATGGCTGGTCCACAGGATCAACAGAGCTCTGGATCGCAGACAGAGACAGGGAGCCTCCTTCATAGGCATCCTTGATATCGCTGGATTTGAGATCTTCCAGGTGTGTTCATGTGATGATGCAGTATAGTGAGAAGTTTAACCCAATCTAGCACAGAGGATGACTTTGTTCTCAAAATATAATAAATTGTCTGTAATTAAGTGAAACATGTAACATTAAGGGATATTTCTAGCATTATATTTGTATTTTTTGTGGAGAATAAAACAGCATTACAGATGTGCAGTGGTGTGAATTATATACAGTTTTATGTCTTTACAAATCCAACAATGTACCTGTACTTTTTCAGTGTACATAACATGAATTTTTCTATCTTTGTTTGCTTTTCTAAACCGATCCTATGCAGCTCAACTCCTTTGAGCAGCTGTGCATCAACTACACCAACGAGAAGCTGCAGCAGCTCTTCAACCACACCATGTTCATCCTGGAGCAGGAGGAGTACCAGCGAGAGGGCATCGAGTGGAACTTTATTGACTTTGGCCTGGACTTACAGCCCTGCATTGACCTCATCGAGAGACCAGTACATGCATACTAAAACACATTTTTACTTTTCATGAGATGAGACTAGATGCTGATAACTGATATGTGTTTTCCATACAGATGGGACAACGGATTGTTTATTTATAGTTAAATAAAGTGCATATTGTGAACGAGCCCACTGATTAACTAATACAAGCAAACAGCATCAAATAATTCTTTAATATTTTGTCATTTTGAATGAGGAAATCCACATTTTGCTAATAATTTCCCCTCTATTCATGTCAGGCCAACGCACCTGGTGTTCTGGCTCTTCTTGATGAAGAGTGCTGGTTCCCTCGGGCCACAGATCGCTCATTTGTGGAGAAGCTGTCTGCTGAGCAAGGCAGCCATCCAAAATTCTTCAAATCAAAGCAGCCACGTGGGGAAGCTGACTTCTCCATTATTCACTACGCTGGAAAGGTATCCCTTGACTTTTGTTTTTCTTTAATCTATCCTTTCAAATTTAGGCAACCCACGTTTTGACTTTCAGTGATGATCTGTCTCAGCTTTGATTTCTACCATGTGACCTCTCCTTCCACAGGTGGACTACAAGGCAAATGATTGGTTAGTGAAGAACATGGATCCCCTGAACGACAATGTGGCGTCTCTTCTCCACCAGTCGTCTGATCATTTTGTCTCAGAGCTTTGGAAAGAGGGTGAGACTTTCTGTTTCACACACTTTCTAAATGCTGCCTTTACAGATTTTGTATTGAAAACTTCAGCATTTTTTGCAACTGTGCCAGTTATAAATATTTAAGCTATTCTGGTGCAAAAATGTATTAACGTTACTACATTTCTCTCCTCTCTTACATGCCGTTTCTTTCTCGCTTTCTTCTGTTCTGTCTCCTTCTTGTCTTCTCCTCTTTTGCCTGCTCTTTATCCCTTTTGGGCTCCTTTCCTTTCCTATGATCTTGCTCCCTGTGGTCTCCTGATGCTTCCCGATCAGACATTCAAACTCTTCCTCGTGTGTACTTCTTTGACTCCTATGCCACACTGCAGACTAATGGCGCAGACAGTAGGTTTTTGTACCTCCTTACAATCCTCCCTCCGGCCACTGTTGTTTGCTGGCTGCCCAGTTTTTGTTGTCTTTATTGCTTTTTCTGCCATTTCCCCTCTTTTTAGTTGATGTTTTTGTGGTAGTGTTGTGTTGTATCATGTTGTCTCTGTGCTGTTGTGTTGCTCTCTAATTTCTCTTTCACCACGTTTTTGGCCTTCAGTACAAGTGCCGTAACTCTGTGGTGACACATTTCTTCACTGATAGTAATTCTCGTAGTGATTCTTGTCTGTAGAAGTTTCACTTCATTTGTCACAAAAGCCACATTCAGGATCACCTTAGAGTGTCTGCCTGTAACTAGAAGAGCTCTATTGAATTCAATTCAATAATTTAAAATGAGTAATTGGTTGGCCCGGACACATTTATAGTCATGTTAATTAACGTGCATGATCTCTAAACAAAAAAAATGAAAGCGTACTTGCGTGCAGAAATGTGATCCTGAATCAGCTTTAGAGACGCAACATGTTGCTTTAGAGTATTGACATGTAAATAGCGTAGCATGGTTTAACCAGTGTAGACCTTTAGCTTTAGTCATCAGTGATCAGTGTGTTTTTTTAGTTTAGATCACATCTGATGAACTGGAGCATATTGATCTGAGTGGTGATACTGGCCTCTCTGTTCTTTCTACTTTTTACTCCTGTGTATGAAATTAGCTTCATACACTTAACAAAATAAACCATCAGTCTTTTCAGGCAGATCTGCAGCTTTGCCTGTGCAGACATGTCCAAAGTTGACAGGTTGAGCTTGAAAAACATTACCTGTGAAACTCATGCACTGTATTAAGTGTGTGTGTGCGTGTGTGTGTGTGTGTGTGTGTGTACTGGCTGTGGAAATAGATGCTATGGTTCTAGTTTTAAAAACTAATGATGGCCGAAATCCATCTCATATATTATTTCTGTCCAGAGCTTGATGGGAGATATGAAACCAGGTGTTGTTGCTATTGTGTAATAGCATTAACCTGTTCACTCACTCATGAAATGCCAAATCATGCTTTTTTATTTATTTATTTTTAACTTCAGCTAATTGATCATTTCTGCCAAAAGTGAGACCCTGTGCTCTGTTTCCTTCTAGTGGACAGGATTGTGGGTCTGGACCAGGTGTCGTCAGGAGAGAGCAGCGCGCCGGTCACATTTGGAGCAGCAGGACTGAAGACGAAGAAAGGAATGTTTAGGACTGTTGGGCAGCTTTACAAGGAGTCTCTTACCAAGCTGATGGCCACACTGAGGAACACCAACCCTAACTTCCTCCGCTGCATTATCCCCAACCACGAGAAGAGGGTGAGGCAGGCGGTCAGGATGAACTAGTGAGAAGAGATAATAGCCTTCTTTCTGCTGACTCTTTACCCATTTACTTTTCTTCAGGCCGGTAAGCTTTCCCCTCACCTGGTTTTAGACCAGCTGAGATGTAATGGTGTTTTGGAGGGCATCCGTATATGCAGACAAGGATTCCCTAACCGCATCCCGTTCCAGGAGTTCAGACAGAGGTGCGTATTTGTGATGGTCTTTTTGATTCGTGAAGTGTGAACTACACGCACACACTTCATGCCACTTTAAGAATCTTTTATGGCACCTGCCAGTAGACCTTTCTGCTCATCGTATCATTCACTCAATCGCACATTTATCATTTGTCTTCCAGATATGAGATCCTAACCCCTAATGCCATTCCTCGCACCTTCATGGATGGCAAACAGGCATCAGAACTCATGGTATGTAACTTTCAAGCAGCTAAAACTTCACAGCATTACATACAGTTGTTCAGATAGAAGCTTGACCAACTCCCCTGCTGCTCTTCTAGATCAGTGCTTTAGAGCTGGATAAAAACCTGTTCAGGGTGGGTCAGAGTAAAGTCTTCTTCAGAGCTGGAGTCCTAGCTCACCTGGAAGAAGAAAGAGACCTAAAGATAACTGATACCATCATACGCTTCCAGAGCGCTGCCAGAGGCTTTCTCTCACGCAAGTAAGACTAATTACTAATAGAGAACTATTATAGGCATCTCATTAGTTTTTAATGTCTTTTATATATAAATTCAATATAAAATATAAATGGAAGGACGGCTACAAGGCACAATCCCGCCCCCCGTTTGGCAAATCTGATCACGCCGCCATCTTCCTCATGCCAAAATACAAACAAAGGCTGAAACAGGAAGTTCCGGTTCAGAGGAAGGTCGCGCGCTGGACGGATCAATCGGTGGCCGCGTTACAGGACGCACTCGATGACGCAGACTGGGGCATGTTCAGAAACAGCTCCGACGATGACGTCAACGTGTTTACGGAAGCGGTTGTGGGATTCATCGGGAAACTAGCGGATGATACCGTGGAGACAAAGACTATCACAACGTTTCCCAACCAGAAGCCGTGGGTGGATAAAACCATCCGCGACGCTCTGAGATCCCGCACCGCTGCCTACAACACGGGACTCATGACGGGGGACATGGACCCGTACAAAGCCGCGTCATATAACGTGCGGAGGGCGGTGAAAGAGGCGAAGCAGCACTACGGGAGGAAACTAGAGTCACAACTCCAACAGAGTGACTCTAGAAGCCTGTGGCGGGGACTAAGGACAATAACGGACTATAAAACACCAACAACTGGTATGACGAACGCGGCCGTGACTTTGGCAGACGAGCTGAACACTTTCTATGCTCGCTTCGAGGCTGCAGCTAAGGTCTCCAACAATGCTAGTGTTAGCGGCGCTAATGGCTGCAGACAGGAAGATACTGCCAGTACCGGAAACGTGCTCGTCATCTCCGAGCATGAAGTAAGGAGAGCCTTCAAGAGAGTGAACACCAGGAAAGCAGCAGGACCAGACGGCATCCCAGGTCGTATCCTAAGAGACTGCGCATACCAGCTAGCTCCTGTGTTCACTGAGATATTAAACATCTCTTTATCTCAGTCGGTGATCCCCACATGCTTCAAAGAGTCCATCATTGTTCCTGTCCCGAAGAAACCCCACCCTGCTTCTCTCAATGACTATCGCCCTGTAGCCCTCACCTCAGTAGTGATGAAGTGCTTTGAACGCCTGGTCAGAGACTTCATCATTTCTTCACTACCAGACACACTGGACCCACTACAGTTCGCTTACCGTCCAAATCGTTCCACAGACGATGCCATCTCTCATCTCCTCCACACATCACTCACTCACTTGGACACTAGAAGGGGGAATTATGTTAAAATGCTCTTCATAGACTACAGCTCTGCATTTAACACCATAATTCCCTCCACACTCACCACCAAGCTGGAGCATCTGGGACTCAGCTCATCTATGTGTCAGTGGATCTCCAACTTCCTAACTGGCAGACCACAGGCAGTAAGGATGGGCGGACATGTCTCAGCCTCCACCACTCTCAGCACTGGAGCCCCCCAGGGGTGTGTTCTGAGCCCCCTGCTGTACTCTTTGTACACATATGACTGTGTGGCCACTACCAGCTCCACCACCATCATCAAGTTTGCTGACGACACCGTCGTGGTGGGCCTGATCTCTGATAACAACGAGACGGCCTACGTGAAGGAGATTAGGAATCTGGAGAACTGGTGCCAGAGGAACAACCTCCTTCTAAACGTCAGTAAGACAAAGGAGCTGATAGTGGACTTCAGCACTAAGCAGGAGAGGAACTACCAGACCCCCGTCATCAACGAGTGCCCAGTGGAGAGAGTGGACAGCTTCAAATACCTCGGAGTTCACATCACGCAGGACCTGTCATGGTCCTGTCACATCAACACCGTGGTGAAAAAGGCCCGACAGCGTCTCTACCACCTCAGACGCTTGAGAGACTTCCAACTGCCCTCCAAGGTGCTCAGGAACTTTTACTCGTGCACCATAGAGAGCATCCTGGCGGGAAACATCTTAACCTGGTTCGGGAACAGCACCATGCAGGACAGACGAGCTCTACAGAGGGTTGTGCGGTCAGCTGAGCGCACCATCCGCTCTGAGCTCCCTGACCTGCACTCAATCTACAGCAGGCGGTGCTGGACCAAGGCCAGGAAGATCGTGAAGGACCTCAGCTATCCCAACAACAGACTGTTCTCTCTGTTGAGGTCAGGAAAGCGATTCCGCTCCCTGAAGACCAACACAGAGCGACTGAGGAGGAGCTTCTTCCCGCAGGCGATACGGTCTCTCAATCACACCACCACACAGTACTGACCCACACATATGGTTCTTACACACACACTGGACTTTCTGGACTTTGTTTTTGCACAACACTGGTCACTATATTCTTCATTTCCAGTTAATACTTGTACAGCTGCTGTTATTGTGTATATATTTATTTATATTTAGATTTCTTCATACATTCTTATATAGTTCTATATTGTGTATTGTGTATTTTGTTGTACGGTTATTTTATTTTCAACTTTAATTTATATATTTATCTTTATCTTATTCTTCCCAGTTAAATTTACCCTTCATTCTAATTTGTGTTGTACAGTTATTTCATTTTTAACCTTAATTTATATTTTATTCCTTCCTAGTTAAATTTACCCTTTTTAATTTTTCATATTTATTTCCTATCTTATTCATAGCCTTTTCCTTTTTTGTTTTCTTTAGGTCACGAGCAGTTGTCCAAGCATTTCACTACATATCGTACTGTGTATGACTGTGTACGTGACAAATAAAATTTGAATTTGAATAAGATGAAATTCATGTTACTTTAGTTATTGGTCAGTTTAACAGCCTTTTTTGCTACCTGAGGTAAAAGAGATGGAGGACGATAAACATGTAGTACGGGTGAGGTTTCTCTGCAGCGCTAGTATCTGTGCAGTTGGCAGTTTTGTATTTCACTCTTAAAGGAGCATTAATATTTAACAATTTGTCAGCCCCTATCAGTGACTCAGGTGTTGCAACAGTTTTGAAAGGTATTTGGCAAAGCCTGAATTACATAATTCATTATGGTTATATGTTTACACTGGTGACTAAATGGAAAAAAGTCTATTCATTGTTATACGTCATTTGATTAATCTGGTGTCAGGTACATTTCTGTCATACATTTAAGACACAAAATAAGTTTCAGTTGTTTTACATAATCTATTGTTTAAAGATTTATTAAAGAATAACAAGACTTAATTTTTAGTCTAAAAGTTTCCATGTCCCGAAAAAGTCTCCCCAATAATGACGTTTATTAATAAACTTCACGATGTTAGTGATATCCTAAAAAAGCAAAGTAAATATGTGGAAGGTGTGTTGGAGAACAGGGTAAAACATAGTTATATGGACCAAAACTCATTACCAATAATTTGAAAGTTGTTTGTTAACCCTGTCAAACACCTGCTGATATTACTCAATATTGCAGCACCTTTTCAGGTGAATACAGCACGTGTTAATACCTCTAATTCTAGACACTGTGCAATATTAAATAAAAATGTGATTCTCATTGATGCATTTTGTTTGTTTTATTGCTTTCAGAGCCTTTTTGAAGAAGCAACAGCAGCTTAGTGCTCTGAGGGTGATGCAGCGGAACTGTGCTGCTTACCTCAAACTCAGGAACTGGCAGTGGTGGCGACTATTTACTAAGGTGCTGTGCAAACTTCTCAACATAGACATGAAATGCAACCCACATTAAACATAATATACAACTAAAGGCAAGGCAGTGTGAGAGTAGAAAACCTTGTAACATTGGGAATATTCTTTATATTTACCCCTTTCATCTCACCCAAACAGGTGAAGCCCTTGCTGCAGGTGACACGACAGGATGAGGAGATCCAAACCCGGGAAGCAGCGCTACAAAAAGCCAAAGAACAACTCACCCGAGCGGAGCAGGACTACACAGAGCTGGACAGGAAGCACGTTCAGGTAAACAAACCTCATCCTCATTGTGCTTCCTATCCACCACAGTTTTGTCTTTGCCTGTCTTACTGTCAGTCGGGGCCTCACTCATCACCACTCCTCCGTTTCTGTCACATTGTAGCTGATAGAGGAAAAGGCAGTGCTGGCTGACCAGCTGCAAGCAGAGGCAGAGCTGTTTGCAGAGGCGGAGGAGATGAGGGCCAGGTTAGCCAGTCGGAAACAGGAGCTGGAGGAGGTTCTGGGCGAGCTGGAGACTCGACTGGAGGAAGAGGAAGAGAGGGGTGTGCAACTGGCCAATGAGAAGAAGAAAATGCAGCAGAATATACAGGTTATAAAGTTGCTGTCTTTTTATGTCAAAACTTTGTAAGAATGATTGTAAATTGACATTAAAACAAGCTTACCTTGACATTGCTTTCTCTGGTTTTGTCAGGACCTAGAAGAGCAGTTAGAGGAGGAGGAAAGCGCCAGACAACGCCTCCTGCTGGAGAAGGTTACCCTGGAGACCAAAGTAAAGAGTCTGGAGACGGACCTGGTCACTGCAGTAGAGCAAAGAGACCGACTCGGCAAGGTGAGCGTCACATTAAATTTTGTCAAGCAATGAAAAAAAGGTTGTTTCACAACCTTAATAGCAAACCCAAGCATTACAGCAATACAATTACAGTTGCACACTTACATTTTTCTTCATTATGTTGGCTTCATTCAACATGATGAGACTGGGATTGCAATGAGGTAAAATGGGTCAGGAAGGGTTGCTACTTGAAAGCAATTATTCCTGCACAGTTACTAATAAAAAAATGTTTCACGCATCATCGTTTCTCTCTGAGCAGGAAAAGAAACAACTGGAGGAGCGTCTGAATGAGGTCACCGACCAGCTCACTGAAGAAGAGGAAAAGACAAAAAGTTTGAACAAGCTCAAGAACAAACAGGAAGCTGTCATCGCTGACTTGGAGGGTAACTATGCTAAACGAATTTTGACCTTCACACAAATTTGTTTCCACACAAGTAATCACACTAAGGTTGACATTTATGTATTCAAGAAGCAGGTGTCCCAGCAGGAATGGATGCTGGAGTCCCGTCACATGCCCATAGATAGACAGACAGACAGACAGACAGACAGACAGACAGACAGAGATCATATGTCGCTGCATGAAGCTTTAAAATCAAGAGCTCCATTTGTACTTAGATCGAAAACAACATGCGGAAGACTTATTTGAAAGTAAATATGTCCAGAGCTTTTACACCTGCAAGAATCTTTCAGGCAGGTAAAAAAAATTCCTGTTTGACCTCAAAGATTTGACGAATTAGTCTACTCGTCTGTCAAGAGCTGCAGTTACACGTGTCAGGTCTGCTGAAGGTGCAGCCTGCTTCCCAGTTACAGGAATGCAACACCATCCCAGATGGTAGTGCGGAGGGGTTTTTGTATTTATTAGTGCTGTACAGTGTAACTGATGTGCAACAATCAGAAAGTAATGATTTATTTCTGTCACTCACTGGTTTGTTTTGACAAACATACCTCCCTCTGTTCAGGCACCTTATAGATGCACTATCCTTTTCTCTCTTAAGCCCAAATTCAGCTACTTGACAGTAAAATAACTCCAACAGAATGGTTTAAATCACAGTCTGAAGTTTAACTGTCTAATCCAGAATTCTATAAAAATATCTGAACATTTAACAAAATAGTCAAAACTCTGATTTTTGTGCACCCTTACTGAATGGAGGAGTCTGTTTTTTGCAGTGTCAGGGTTTCTGCAGTCAAAGCAAGGAGCATGACTCAAACTTAGGGTGAACAAGGCAGCCAAGAACTGTTTTAAGGTAGTTTACTGTTGGAGAACAGATATAAGTACAGGTACTAATGAAGAAAGTGGAAACAAGTTGAGGTAGGTGTGGCATGACAGGAGTTTAGTGACATCTGGTGGGTGGATGGGGAAATGCAGGCTTATTTACAACTGTAATAACTTTACTGTTTAAATTCTGTGATTTGTAACTTACTCCATTGCTATTTGCAGAGCGCCTAAAGCGTGAAGAGCAGGGTCGCTTAGAACAGGAGAAGTTTAAAAGGAGGATGGAGAGTGAAGCTATGGAGGCCCAGGAGCAGCTGTCAGACCTGGGAATGCTGTCCTCTGAGCTGAGAGGCAGTCTGGCTCAAAAGGAAAAAGAAATCACCTCCCTGCAGGGCCGGTGAGACACAGAAAAGTATCAGAGACGCAGTAACTAAAATATAAGCCTGTAATGGATTTTTGAAGTTTTTTTGTGAATCTCTCAGGTTGGAGGAAGAAGGTGCACGCCGTGCTGAAGCTCAGAGGTCTCTAAGGGAGGCCTTGTCCCAAGTGTCAGAGCTGAAGGAGGAAGTAGAGAATGAACGAGGGATGCGGGAAAGAGCAGAGAAACAACGGCGAGACCTGAGTGAGGAGCTGGAGGCTTTGAGAACTGAGCTAGAGGACACTCTGGACAGCACAGCTGCACAACAGGAGCTCAGGTAGATGATGAGGACAAAACAAAGTTTACATTTAGTGATTTTGTTATCAGACCAGAACTCACACTTCTTATAACTCCACAGGTCTCGACGGGAAGCAGAGTTAAGTGAGCTCCAACGATGTGTTGAAGAGGAGACTCGCCGGCACGAGATCCAGCTTTCAGAAGTCAGAGTCAAACACAGTGCTGCCTTAGACAGCCTGCAGGAGCAGCTGGACAACAGCAAGAGAGTACGAGAAACACAGAAAAATTCAAATGCACATGCATGGAGACATGCGCAGTCTCTCACCGTGTCTCACCCATGCTCTGCTTCAGGCACGACAGTCCCTTGATAAAGCCAAGGCAGCGCTGGAGGAGGAGAGGCAGAATTTGACCTCTGAGCTCAAAAGCCTCCAAGCGAGTCGCTCAGAGAGCGAGAGGGGTCGTAAGAGGGCGGATAACCAGCTACAGGAACTGAGCGCCCGTCTGGCTCAGGCTGACAGAGAGAGGGAGGACAGGGAGGAGCGAATCCACAAGCTGCAGGTACAAATGAATAGGTACCAGTTTACTGGTTTGTGGTTTTAAGGTGTGTCAGTAAAGAAGTATTCTGTTTCTGTTCTGTTGAATGAATTTAACCTAAATGTGTCTCTTTTAGTGTGAGATTGAGTCCCTCTCCGGCAATCTGTCCTCCTCTGACTCCAAGTCTCTTCGGCTCGCTAAAGAAATGAGCAGCCTGGAGAGCCAGCTGCATGATGCAAGGGTAACAAATGCACACAGACACCAAGGCTGCATTTGATTTGGACATTAGCCTTTGACTGTTACAGACTCCTCATGTTTAAAAAAGAAAAAGTAACTATTTCTTTAAAGTCCAGAAGAAAATCCTCTGACTGTAGGAAATTAAAAGAACTTGATCCACTGATGACTCAAAAACAACCTCATATGCACCATTGCTCTTCTCTTTTAGGAACTGCTACAGGACGAAAGTCGCCAGAAGATGGCCCTTGCCTCAAGGGTGCGAGCACTGGAGGAGGAGAAGAATGGACTGATGGAACGACTGGAGGAGGAGGAGGAAAGAGGCAAAGAGCTGAGCCGACAGATCCAAACTCACAGCCAGCAGGTAAGTCTGAGGGCCGCAGTGACTTTATTTACCTCTTAAACTGCTGCTTTAGAAAGATATCAGTTAACATTTTTCATAAAATCACAGAAGTGCTTTCCTTCAGACAGTCAGTATTAAATGTAAAGTTTTCTGTCTATATCTATGACTTATGTATGCACCCTGTGTCTGTTTTACTTCTACAGCTGACAGAGCTACGTAAGCAGTCAGAGGAGGTGAACAGTGCCGTGGAAGCTGGCGATGAGATACGCAGGAAGCTCCAGAGAGAGCTGGACAGTGCCATTCAAAGAGAGCGACAGAAGGAGGAGGAGAAAGAAAGAGTGGAGAGGCAGAGGGAGCGACTGAGGGAGGAAATAGAGGACATGACCATTGCCCTGCAGAGAGAGAGGCAGAACTGCACGGCCCTCGAAAAAAGGCAAAAGAAATTTGACCAGGTTAGAAACATACCACTGCTTCTCACATACGCACAAAGGCTGCAAATATCTTTATGCGCAGTAACATTACCTCCTTGACCCCCCCAGTGCCTGGCAGAGGAGAAGGCGGTGAGTGCTCGGCTTGCAGAAGAGAGGGACAGAGCAGAAGCAGACAGCAGAGAGAAGGAAACAAGATGTCTAGCACTGTCCCGAGCCCTGCAGGTAAATTATTTGATAGACGGCACATAAATGTTTTTCATACATCTGTGTTTGTGATGGTAAATCGTCTGTCTTTCTGTGCGTAGGAGGCTCAGGACCAAAAAGAAGAGCTAGAGAGAGCCAACAAGCAGCTCCGTCTAGAAATGGAGCAGCTGGTGAACCAGCAGGACGATGTGGGCAAAAATGTAAGACTGTACACCTTGGGACTCTTTTTTTATTATTTCTGTCTCAGTCCTCTGTGAGTCACCATTTCTTAAATGCTTGTGCGTCAGGTCCATGAGCTGGAGCGCACACGGAGGACCTTGGAAACAGAAGCACAGAACCTGCGCATTCAGACGCAGGAGCTGGAGGAGGAGCTGTCAGAGGCAGAGAACTCAAGACTGAGGCTGGAGGTCACCCTGCAGGCGCTTAAGGCTCAGTTTGAAAGGGAGATCAGCAGCAACGAGGAAAAGGGAGAGGAGAAGAGAAGGGCCCTGAGCAAACAGGTAGGATGGAGAATGAAAAAGGAAAGTGCTGGTGTTTCTGGTATGTACTTTTTGTCCAAGTTAATCAGATTGTTTATGTTCTTCTTTTGATCCCAGGCAAGGGAGTTAGAGATCCAGTTGGAGGAGGAGAGGAGTCAGCGGTCTCAGTCTGTGTCATCCAAGAAGCAGCTGGAAGCAGAACTGCAGGAAGCTGAGGCCCAGGTGGAGACAGCCAACCGTGGCAAAGAGGAGGCGATGAAGCAGCTTCGAAGGCTGCAGGTAAAACAGGGTACCCACACCTATTTAAAAAGTCAGTTTCCTGTAAATGTCAGTGTACTTAATTTAAAAATATCCTTATCAGGGTCAAATGAAGGAGGTTCTGCGCGAGCTAGATGAGGCAAAGGTGACTCGAGATGACGTCATCTCCCAATCAAAAGACAGTGAAAAGAAAATCCAAACACTGGAAGCAGAGGTCCTGCATCTTACAGAGGTATGTATGTCTATGTCTGTGCAAAAAAACCCCATCCAATATAAATATTAAGATATCTTGCATTTATTTTTAACCAATCTTTTCTGTCTGCATGAACGTCTCTGTGCAGGAGCTGGCTGTATCAGAGAGGCAGAAGCGACAGGCCCAGCAGGAGAGAGACGAGATAGCAGACGAGATGGTCAGCAGCAGTTCTGGAAAGTGAGTTTAACTTTACCTCTGATGCATTTTGTTGATTTGAGGGGGGGGTTTGTGCACCAGTGGTGTTGTTACTGAGATTGCCTTTGTCCAGGAATGTGCTGAGCGAAGAGAAGCGGAGGTTGGACGCACGAGTCAATCAGCTGGAAGAAGAGCTGGAAGAAGAGCAGACTAACAGTGAACTGTTGACAGAGAGACTACGGAAGACAGCCCTACAGGTATGTTCACTCTACAAGTGTCTCGGTCACACACTTTGAAGCACACACTCATCACAGCTACATTTCAACTGCAGGTGGAGACTCTGACTGTGCAGCTGCAGGGAGAGAGGACTCTGGCCCAGAAAGCAGAGGCGGCTCGAGAGCAGCTGGAGAAGCAGAACAAGGAGCTGAAGGCCCGGCTTGGGGAGATGGAGGGGGCAGTAAGGGGCAAACATAGGATGAGTGTCGCTGCCCTGGAGGCAAAAATTGAGACGATGGAGGAGCAGCTGGAACAAGAGAGACAGTACGAGAAACAGACACATGCATCAGTACAAAAATCTTCCAGTTTACAAAGCTGTAACCTGCTAAAAAGAATTCAGGAATTAAATTGTTTTATAACACAAACTGTACATAAAAATAGACAAGGACTCTTTGGAATCACCCATTGGTTTGCAGCTACCATTTGAAGTCCACAATTTAGTATTTTGTCCTTTACTTTATTTTTTTAATTTTTGTTTGGACTAGAGGTAGTTGTCAGCTAATGCTAGCCCCCACTAGCTAACAAGGAGCGTCTATAATTTATAGTGAACTGGATTCTAACTTTGGTTGGTGAAAAATCTACTTACAAGAAAACAGACTTACTGGAGACACTGAACAGTCATCTCTTTCTGGGCTCTTTTAGAAAAACCAAATGCTGAAAGAAGCTTTGTATTAAATCATGAATAGGTTCAGGCCTTAGTTTAATTTTTCAGTGGTGTAGGCCGCTTCTTGTTTCATACATAAAACTAAGAGTTTCTTTATCAGTTTAAAGTAAATTTGTTAGTTACATTGAATATTAATAATAATAATAATGTACACTTTATTGATCCCCATGGGGAAATTACTCTCTCTGCATTTGACCCATTCACTCAGTGAAGCAGTGGGCAGCCACTAAGCAGGCGCACCAGGGAGCAGTGTGCTGCTCCTTTGCTTAGGGGTAGCCGTTCAGTGGATTCAAATCCCCCGACCTTCCAATCATGGGGCGACCACTCTACCTACTGAGCTATGCCTGCCCCAATTGGGCCCTTTATAAATGTGTTAATTAGAGAATAATGATCTCAAAAAACCTATTTGAGATTACTTGAATCAAATTATGAATGTGAATGTGAAAGTATCCAGTTGTCCTGCTGGAAGCAGGCATCAAGAGATTGGTACACTTAAATCACCTTTCTTCCCCATTCTAAATTTCAGTTTGGTCTTTAGCAGTTGCTGCCATGTGATTGGCTGAGTAGGTGTATGTCTAAAGGAGCAGTTCAATAATTGTACCTAATAAAGTGGCCTATGATAATAGGTTACATTTACAACATTTATTAACAAAACGACACATGTGAACTGTGCCGTGATTGTAAATACATGGCATGGGGCGTATGAGGGTTTTCAGTGTTATAGGCCAAGCAATTACTGGCGGACAGATTTAGAATCACTAAACATCCGAGGGAAAAAAAGTCATCATTGATTGTAACAACCCTGTTTGTCCCTCAGGGAGCGAGCAATTGCCAACAAACTGATGCGGAAGACGGAAAAGAAACTGAAGGAGGTGATGATGCAGGCAGAAGATGAGAGGAGGCATGCAGACCAGTACAGAGAGCAGGTGAGAAAATTAAGATTACCCTGACTGCACCGTGCAGGTCAGTCACATTTATCTAAGTATGCTCAGAATAGCATTGTCAACAACAGGGCATTAAATAATCATTTAATGGGTATCAGGTCAGCTAAGCTTGCTGCTTTAATTGTGTCCGAGGGCAGTGTGTTGAAAAATCATCCTAAAATGAGTGATTTATCCAGCTCAGTCCAGACTAATCCTAATCCTGCATTGGCATCTGTGTGTTCATCGTGAAGTTAGAACATGTTCCACCACAAAATATAAATCCCTCAGTCACAGCAGAGACACTGACTCTCCTCCCAAAGCATCATCTGCAATAATCTGCCAGGTTTAATCTGACTCCTGATCCCCATCGGTCCTCCTGTCCTCACACTAATCTCTCCATTTAAATATCTGTCCCTGCTCCTTCTTCTTGGTCTCTCTTTTCCTGCAATCTCTTGTCAACTCGACCTCTCTGCTGCGCTCTGTCCTTTCCCTCCTCTTCCTCCTCCCTGCTCTTCTCCTGCAGCTGGATAAGTCGATGGTCCGACTGAAGCAGCTGAAGAGGCAGCTGGAGGAGGTGGAGGAGGAGAACTCTCGCTCCAGTGCCCAGAAGAGGAAGCTGCAGAGGGAGCTGGAGGAACTCACTGACAGCAGCCAGACCATGAACCGCGAGATATCCTCCCTCCGCAACCAGCTCAGGTAAGTGTGTGTGTGTGAGTGTGTTGGTTCATGTATTTATCTGTGGCTTCACTTACTGTTGATTTTGTTAACACCCCATTAATTTCTCATCGTTTTTTTTTTTTTGCTTTGCTCTTTTGTTGCGTCCATTTTTGTCCACGTAACACTGACACATTACCCATCTGTCTGCGACACTCAGCTTCCCCGAATGGAGACCAGATATGTAGGTCATTGTTTTTTTTATTATTATTATTTCTTGTTCTCATTTGTTTGTCTGTTGTCTTGTATGTTTGTCTTTGTGTTTGTGTATGAAAAGCCTGCAGCTTTCCATACACAAACACAAAGTTGAGTAGTTTGCTTATATTTTTGTCTCTAGCATATTTACACAGTTCTCTGTTTAGGGGGAAAAATAGCTTTCTTGGTGAAATTTGGATGGAAAGTTTGAATATTCTTAGTCATTTTTTAGAAAGAGTGGAAACAGTTAACCTGAAAATTTTAAACGTTAATTCTGAGCCCTGTTTTTTGGAATCTCATAAACTAAACAGTTAAGTAACTGAATAATAATAAAAACACATTTTTTAACTCCCGCTTCCTTTTTGTCCAGACGTGCTGCGCTGCCTCTGTCGATGCGTGGACGCAGAGCATTGGTTGATGACCTTTCATTAGAGAACTCCGATTCAGAAGAGCCTCCTGCCTCACCCACCCCCTCCTCTGGGGTCCCAGGGACCCCGACTCCGTCCTCAGAACACAGCCTGGACCCTCCGCCGCCCTACAGTGTCAACAACGCAGAGTGACAGGCACACATCTGCTTAGCTACACAAACAACGCACACGCACACACAAGCATCAGCCTCAGAGCCTCGACTGCTCGCGGTGATGCAGAGGCAGGCACACAGCACATAGGTACACTAGTTTTAAATTAAATGCCATGTAGGATAAATATCAGGCAGTTAGTTGTAAAGCATCCTCCCTGATATAGCGATGCTCTTTAAGATTTTGCCTCATTTTTTTCTCAACAAGTACAGAAAATGTGTTTTAAAAAAAAAAGAAATTTTACAAAGCGTCAACTGGAATTGATTTTATTTTATAAAACAACAAAGACTTGAAGTTTCTACATTACCACCTCTGTAATGCACTTCTCATAAACTAAACTACATCTGCTCACTAAGCAGTAAAAAACTTTTACATTTGGATTTATTTACAAACATTTGATGTGGATTGAATACACAGATCAGGGCTGCTGGAAGATGACAATCTGTATTCATGTTACACGAGCAGTCAAGTACACACATGGAGCGGAGAATTCGCCTTCGATATGAGTGTGAGTTAACTTTTTAAACTTGGAAGAATTTGGCAAAAAGAAAGAAAATTGTCATCTAAACACAGTGCTGCACATTTTCTAAGTTGGCCTAACAGATAATAATAAGAAACCGGGATGCATTACATCGTTTTCATATCACCTGTCACAATTACAGTGACACAAAGAGCTGAAAGCAGCCGACATGCAGACAGACTCGCTGCTTTAGACGATAAACTCTTTTCTATAGATTAGAAACAGTACGTTGTTAGACCACGCAGTAGATAGTATTAGATAGTTTCTTTATCTTAAAGTCTTAACATATTGCATCAGAAATTTTGAATTTGTATAATTTATATCAAATACCAACTTAAGTTATTGATCACTGCTTGTTTTCTGTCTTGTGTGTGTGTGTGTGTGTGGGGGGGGGGGGGGGGCATGTTAGTCTGAAAATTCCTCTTCATGCTGGCTCTGATGTCAGGCTGAACCGGGTTACTTTAAAGGACAGCTAAGACTTGTTTCTGTCAGCATCTCAGCATCGGGTTGCAGATGTGAATTTGCATGGAAGACCTCTCTGGTTAACATTATTGCTGGTTTTAAAAAGAAAAAGGAAAAGGGGAAAGAAGAAGAAGTACACGTTTATGGATTCTCTTCAATGGCAACATAACTGGAAATGACTTGTGGAGGACTGTATTCATTCATATTTTTATCCAAAGCAGAACAAATGGTCAGAATGGGTCTTATTTTCTTGTTTTAGAACGATAAAGGCGTTACATTTTATTTTGACAAGCATCTTGTACACTGTAAGGTTGATTTTACTGGTTTACTGTGTAAATTATTAATCAAACAAAGCTTTTCTGTTTAACCAAACGGTGGGCGTACGGATGAGAAAAGGGACTTAAATTTGTAGTTACCGTAGAGTAGCTGTAGAATAGAGTAGATGACGGGAGTAGAGGCTGGTTGGGTTTTCTAACATGTCTTGAGTAGAATAAACTCTGCCTCTGCTCGCGGGTCCTGTGTAGAAGATTAGAATATAACTGAGCGTTAGGCTCAAAGCATTTTCATGGACTAGTAGTGTTAGATTTAAAAAAAAAAAAAAAAAAAGACAGTGGAAACAATGAGGAGTGAACTTTTATGGAGTAAATGGCAAATAGAAAAAGAAGTTGCTTTTCTTTTTTTTACCCTGTCAACTCAAGATGACATTATCTTACACCTGCTCTGATAACCCTGCTGTGAAGCCCACTTTTAAAGTTTTTTCTTCAGACCGTCTCCATTGTCATATCTTCTATTTTTAAAAGATGGCCTTTTTTATAGCTTTTATATAGTTTAGTTTATGACCTTCTGCTGCACTGGGGGGGTCTTAACAAATTGGCAGATGCTGTCTAAAGAAGCAGTTCAACCTTTTGGGAAATTTTCTTTCTTGCTTAATGTTAGTATCAGTCTCTTTTTTACCTGCATTTTAAAGCTGCAGCCAGTTAACTTAGCAAGTAGGAACTGGGGAACATATAGTCTGGCCTCACTGTGAAGCCTGACATTCATATCTGCAGAAGAAGCTAAGCTACAAAAAGAAAAAAGTGGCAATTTCACCTGCAGGTTATGTGTACAACTATTTTTTAATTATTAAATTACCAAATTTGGTTCAGTCTAATTTTAGAATTAAAATTAAAAGAGGGCTGTCTTTTTACCTGGCTAGGTTCGAGATCAGTTCTTTGGAAGGAGAGTTAAATGAGACATAAAACACCTCTGACTTGGGCTTTAGCTTTTGTCAAGTCAGCTAAAGCCTCAGTCACACATACTAGAAATCAGCTGGCAACCTCCAGTTGCTAGGGAAAAATCTGTATAACCCCACTCAACTGGCAAGTGGTTGCTGGAGGTTGCTGGCTGTCATCAGGCGAGTGCTGCAGCAAAAACCTTGTTGTGATTTCTTTGGTGGCTAGCAGGTTGCACTTCCATGCCAGCTTTGGTCATGGTCAGTTTGTATGGAAGACTCTTAGTGCTGCTTAGCAAGTAAATTGGGAATGTTGAAAACAAGTCTGCGCCTTCCATGTAAGCTACTGACGACTGCCGGTCACTATGCCTGTGTGACGGGGGCCTAACGTAAAGAAAGCCTGCCTATGTTGAACTCTCCTCCAGTAATCCAGTAATGTAGTAATATAATTCTTTAATTTTCCACCTAACAAACTGGATATTACTCAATAATCTACAAACCTTATGTGCTGATAGGATAGGTGAATTCAGTTGTTTTTAGGGTTTCTGCCTTTATGCTAAGCTAACTAGCTGCTGGGTGTAGTTTTGCATTAAATGTACAGACCTGTGAAAGCCACAGATCATCTAATGAAAGCCAATTTCCCAAATGGCACAAATACAACGAATGTCACTGATGCTTTAACTGGAAAATTTGAACTAATGAAAGCTTCGGATCATGTAGCTGAAACCATAAATGTTGCTCTGAATGTCAGAATCAGAATCGCGTTTATTGGCCATGTATATGCACAGACACATACAAGGAATTTGGTTCTGGTAGATGATGGCTCTCAAGCACAGCCATGTAAATCACAACAACATGTAAAAAACACAATACATACACACACACACACACACACACGTGTATATATATACATGTACACATGCATACACATACATACACGAACATACACAAAGCTGTGTAAACCAACCATAAATAACCAATCTAAATGTTATATACATAAAATACAGGATGAGAGAAATGAAGTGAAGTGAAATGAATACCACAGAATGTACATAAGGTACAGGTAAGGTTCTGATTCTGAATGTGTTTATTATTCTAAATCAGCGGTCCCCAACCTTTTTTGAACCACGGACTGGTTAATGTCCGACAATATTTTCACGGACCGGCCATTAAGGTGTTGCGCAGATAAATACAACAAAATAAAATAATATGACCAAGTCAAAAAGTGTGGTACTTTTTAAATATACGTAATAATAAACACGAATTCACTGTGTAATTGTGTTTCCTCCTGAACAACATTGAGAGTAACATCCACCTCTCTGATGCTTAATGCCCTCTGGTCGCTATGGTAACACGTAAATATTTCTTTCAAAATAAGACACACAACTACAACACGGGAAAAGACCCAGGGAAACCGAGTTAACGACAAAAACCCTGAAAACCATACATGTCATACCCGGGCCTCAACTCGCGGCCTGGTATTAAACGACTCATGGACCAGTACCGGTCCGGGGATTGGGGACCACTGTTCTAAATAGTCCTATATTATCTACACTATACGGAAAAGAATCAATAATCCTGGTGGAGTTTATCATTGATTACACACGTGACCACTACAGTAGTTTTCGGTAATCAGGGTTGTCATCACTGTTTAAGTTAACATGCCTCTGATGAACTGATAAAAACAATTTTATTAATCTGCAGTCATCCTACATGCATCCATATTTTTTGCCATGCCATGATTCACAGTTAGTGACAGAAAAAATATGTGACTCAAGAAAGACTACTGACGACATATATTTAACACCCAACTAAAGGGTTTTAATTTTTATTTTCTGTATGTGTTACTCTTTTGTTTTAGTAATATCCAAAGGGTTTTGATTGAACTTTTATGTTTCTTTTAGTTTTTTTGTGTAAATGCTGCACTTTATAGTGTAAAACAACCAGACACTGTCAGTACGTTCTGTCTGCTTTGTCACGCGGTTTGTCACAAAAAAAGGCCGACATAGCATCAAGCCAAATGAGCTGACGTGGTGTTGTCTCTCTGAACTACTCAATAACTCTTATTAAACAATGTGTATCAAATAGACCAAAATCTGAAGACAAACGGATTGAACCGCTGGATCGAGGGCAAAAGAGCTCTGTTTACCTGTAGCAAGAGACAAGGCCGGTGCTTCTCAAAAGTGTTATTTTACTTTTCTCTGTCTGTGTTTGTTTATGGCGACTGTGGAACCATTTTGAAAATGTGTTTTATTGTTTTAGCCTCTTTTTTAAATTATGCTGTAATAATAAAACATCTGACCGGGGTTAACTTTAATATATGTCGTTGGTTATTATTATTACTTTGTGTCCATTTTATTTGGATAATGGGTAACATTTCATACTCCTCACTGTAATCAGTGCACAGACTGACACTCTTACATGTTAAACATAACCCATACTGTAAAAAAAAAGAATTCCATAGAAAAACGGAAAATGTCCTGGTAATTTTCTGCCAGTACATTTTCTGGGGTTTTTTTTTTTTTTTACAGAAGTTGAAGAACCTTTCCATAAATGATGGAAAATTCAGTAGATTTACAGTATACTCTCTGTAGTATTTATGGACATTTGCTTCAGTTATAAAATGGAAAATAATATTACCATTTACAGACACCTCTTTTCACTGTAACTCATGAAATGTAGTTCTTTATATCCTTAACCATACATTTCTATACAATTACAAACTAATATACCATTTGCTCAAAAATTCATAAATTAAAACTTTTTAAATTAATCTGTGCTTAGTACACAAAAACATTGGTAAAATTAATGTTAAACAATCGTTTATTCTCCTCAAAATATAATGACAGCATCCAATCTCATCATAAAACAACTAAACAGCTAATACATACACAAAATAATGCACAAACTTTCAAATTTGAGCATTTTTATTTCCTTGAAATCAGTTTGCTGTCATGTAAATTTGTATATACATTCAGTCAAGTGGCTCCAAGTGTTTTCTTTAAACAGGACACCTGACAAATAAAAAATGTAATGATTAACGATATGTTCACATTTAATAATATCCAGAGTACGTTTAAGTTAGAATCACAGCCTTGTGGATGTTTTTGCCTCAGCCAAACAGTTAAGGTGTGGTTTACATCCATGTCTGTCCTCTTATGATACAGTATACACATGTACTCCAGGAACAAAAAGACATTTTAAAAAGTTTCTTTTTTGTTGCTGTTGTTTATGTCTAAGTTTTAAAAAAAATGAATAAAAATACAAAGGATTAGGGCTGTGTAATATGACCAAAATATCATATCCGGAAATAAGACATTTCTCATTCTGATAATCATATATATCACAGAATAGTGCATTGTCTGTACACTCTGGGTGTTGTGTACCTGGAGTCGAGTGTTTTGACCGATGTATGAAACTATATATTTTTTAGACATAAGTTGTAGTTGCCTCATCTTCACTGGCCATGCTGGTATTTTCTGTGCCTGTATCCATATGGTGACCATCCAAACAATGAACAAATATTGCGGTGAACACTGTATTTTGTGACACCACGAAACAAATGATATATGATAAATGATAAGGATAAATATGAAACGATGGTTGTTTTCATTTCATCATCCTATATCTATCGTCATATCGAGCAGCCCAACTAAGGATTATAATACATGTAGAGTTGCATACACATAACAGCATTCTGTTGCAACATAAGCAGTTTATAATGAAATTAACATACATACCTTGAAAAAACGAAATCAACCACTACATTAAACTCACCTTGACCAGGCTTTTTCTTCATTTTCTGACACCAGCTGCTCTGGATCATCACCACCTTGCGTCTTCATCTTTTTTTCACTCGGTGAAGTCTTTCCTTTTCTTGGCTCTGAACTGAAAAACCAAAGTGTGTGATCTAGGGCTGCCACGATTAGTCGACTAGTCACGATTATGTCGACTATCAAAATGGTCAACAACTAATTTAATAGTCGACGTGTCGTTTGAAGCTTTGTAAGATCTCAAAAGACGCAGGAATAAGTAGTAGGATTTAAGAGTGTAATAACGGACTGAAACAGAAGATGGTAGCACTGCATGTACAAGGATGCCAGCTGCCGTTAAACCCCGAAGAAGAAGAAGCGGTGTCCGGTAACGTAGCTGTGTCCAAATTCAGGAACGGCTTCCTCCTGTGCCCGCATTTGTATGCCAATTACGTTACAGCAACACGACGAAGACTGTCCAAATTCGAAGACTCCGACAAATGCGCCCTTCATTTCCCCAGATTTGAAGGATGGGTCGGGTGTATAATTCGTGGCCAAACCTATCCCAGAATTCATAGTGCGGCCCTGCTCAGTTTCCAACAATGGCAGCGCTAGTTAGTTTTAATATTACTCTTATTATTCTTTCTAGGTCACAAAATAAACGTTTAACATATTTTCAGGCGAGAATGTAGCTGTGTAAACCTCAAATATCTGCTCAGTTTATCAAGACACCACATATTTTCAAAAGCGCTCCGATGTTTTCGGAGACGTCAGTTACCCACCAGCTCGATAGCTAGCTGGGGTTCAAGGCTCACTAGAGCTGATGAGAACACCGTTTTCAAACCCACTGCCGTCGTTCGCTACTCAGGTTAAACATGATATATAAGTCACTTAGATAACTTAAAAATTTTATTGTTTGGCTTTTTTCAGTATTTTATTTGTTCCTGAGTAAATCAGTTTGGCTGAGATTAAAGTTATATTTTTTACACAGCTGAATAAACGTCAAGCAGACAACTGATTATCAGAAGTGTGAGATGCTCGAGAATATACTCCGGTGTCCTGTTATATTTTAAATAGACAGGAGGGTAGCAACTCCATCGAAACAATCTGCAAATGTCATTAAAATTTAATAAACTATCATCTCGTCTTTATTTTTAGTTAGCACCAGCGTTGGCCAAGTTACTTGAAAAAAGTAATCAGTAACTAATTACTGATTACTTCCCCAAAAAAGTAATCCCATTACTTTACTGATTACTTATTTTCAAAAATAATTAATTACTTAGTTACTTAGTTAATTTTTAAAAACACAATTTACAACCTGAATAGGTGATAAAGCGATAGATCTTTCAACCCAATTCTACTTTTTCAAGTTCAAGTTCAAATTTTATTCGCCACATGCAGTGACAGGTTGCCCTGCAGTGGAATGAACCCGCCCCCCGACCATGCACAACACAGACATCACATGGGAATACAAGTCAGAGAACGGTTGCATTACAGAAAAAACACTGAAATGTACACTACAATGGGAAAGTACAAGAGGAAAAAAAAAGACCTCTACTCATGCTGGGCTATAGAGGACAGCATGAGAACAGGAAACAAAAAAAACTCCTCTGCACAGAAAGCACATAAATGTCCACAATACAGCATTATAGAGCACGTGACCAGCAACAGGGTTGGGTAGGGGATAAGGAGTAAACCCAGGCAACACAGCAGCCATCCTGCCACTGCGCCGACTCTCCAGCGCGGGCCTAGACCCGCCTCGTGTTCCCAGGAGGCAACAAGCATCGAAGGCATTGGAAGGGGAGGGGGGATGTGTGAGTGCTTATCAGTGTAAATGTATGTGTGTGCGTGTCCATAGTTCAGCTGAGACAGTGTCCTTCGCCCTACCAGGCTAAGTAAACAGTCTACCAGCCAACCCAGGTGGCCTTGCATAGAGTGGGAAGAACAGTCAACACACAGTCGTTATCAGGGAGTTTTTGTTCGGCTCCAGCCTTGAGCCCACAGCTGGCACCGAGGGGGTATCCGCATTGATGTTGATGTTGTTGATTTTTCTTTTATGCGAGCAGCTCATGAGAATTTCAAAGCTGTTCTTTAACACTCCGACACTGGTCTCTCAATCTCCCGTTGGAGAACCGTGAGCTTCTCCACGATGTTATCAAACTTATGATTTGTGGTCTTCTCATTCTTGTATGATTCATAATCCATCATACAAAATGTAATCAAATGGAAAAGTCTCTTTTTTTTTTACTTGTTTTATCAGTTTTAATCTTTTAACTTTATGCATCAAGCAAAAATTAAATTATATGCAACATTCTCTGACTTGAATAAATTTGTTTAACATTTAAACCTACTTTCTGCACATTCCAGCACATAAAATAAAATATTTTTTGTGTTTACACTCAGTCTTTCAAATAGATGCAAGTAAAACACAGCAGAAAATAAATAAAGTCAAAGACTAGCGGTCCTTTTGCTCTATTTTCACCTGTAAAGCAGGAGTGGGGTAGGCGGAGGTTTGCCCTGGTGCAGGTGTGCCGCAGCGGTCAGTTGAAGAATCTGCGAGTTTCTCTGTGATTTTCCCATTACGTCGTTGCGCACTCAGTGCTTGTTTAGGGTTTTGTTCGCTGTAAAAAGAAGTTTTCTTCCCACGCACAATGGACACTAATGTTTTTGTCACTTTTTATGGAATCAAACTCAAAGTAAGGTCAGTACTTCCACGCTTTAAACGCTGCATGCTCATACTCTCTTCCGTACTCGATATATTATCCATTGTTGATCTGCACACAGCTGTTGTCACGAACTTGCTTACGTCACTGTCATGAGACATTCCCGCAAAAAAAATCCCGGTTTTAGTAACGCAGCAACGCAGCGTTCCTACGGGAAAGTAACGGTGATCTAATTACCATTTTTGCGATAGTAATCCCTTACTTTACTCGTTACTTGAAAAAAGTAATCAGATTACAGTAACTGCCCATCTCTGATTAGCACATACCTTAAACACTTAAAGCTGTAAGCTAATGATAGTTATATAAGAGCAGATGCATGCTGGTGCAATAAGCTGCACTTTTACATCCACTGGATGCATGATCTGATTAGTTGACTAATCGCAAAAATAATCGGTGACTCGTCGACTATCAAAATAATGGTTTGTGGCAGCCCTAGTGTGATCACATTTGAAATAAGTTATATTTTTCCTCTGCAGTGTTGAAGAGTTGAAGAGCTATCATTGATTGAAGAGTGCTTCAATTAATGATAGCTGTTGATCCATTTCTCAAATAATCTCTAAGGATCTGAATTTTTTAAGAAAGAGACAAAATATCTGCTTATTAGGCTAAAAGCTTGATATAGATATTACGATTTATAATATGTCAGCATCCCCCACAAGGCATGTAAAACCCCTGCACACCAGCACTGCGCTTATACTTCAATCAAGATAAAGTTATTATTCATTCATTTATTTATTTATTTATTTATTTATTTATTTATGTATTTATTATTTATTTAGTTATAAGTATTATTATTTAATCACATTAGAACAACAGGGTCACAAAAATATACTCTGCTGTGAAGAAAAAACTATCATGAATACTAATTGAACTGTGATTTCACCTACTTGTTGTGAATAGTAGTATACTACTGATCATTTTGATTTATTTAAGTGTACATACTAAAAATGCTGCTCAGCATTTCATAAATTATATTTTCAATAAATATTGAAGGAAAAACACAGTTACAGCGGGAATGTGTCTGTCTGCCAATATTTCACTAAACATTTCTATGTGCTATAAAATGGACATAATTATAAATGTGCTGAGATGAAACTAAACTTTCAATAGTATTACCACTATAGTCTGTTAACCACCAAGTTAATCTATGTTGGTCAGCTAGGGTAAAAGTCTTTACTTTAGCAGCCTAAATCAGAGGCTAACATTAGCATTTATTAGCATCAGCTATGAGGCTTAAACTCGTGTAAGTGTAACTTTGCCTGAAAACCTTCAGTTCTTTCTAAATAAAAAGTTAAAAAACATGATTACGAACAAGCATCAGTCAGTAACAACACTACACATGTTGATTAAAAATAAATCATGCTGAGCGGTTTCTTGTTGCTGCCACTGATTGAGGTAAAAATAAAACAAGCAACACTTAAAACATTTCTAAAAAAAAAAAAAAAGTGAAAATATTTTTTTTTATGTGGAATTTGAAAATGTTTTTTCAAAAATGGGGGGGAAAAGGGGATTTAACAATACAGGAGAGGGGGTCAAGACCCTCACCCCAATCACCTTTCACACCCCATCTTGCCCCAACCGCACCCCACCTACCCCTTACTCACCCCCATGACACCCACCAAAATGTTTTGATCAAAGAGGGAGGGGGTCAAGCTGGAGGAAATGGGATTTAAGGACATGGAAATATGGAAAATTCCTTCACATTTATACAGTACATTATACTGTCTTGTTACTGGGAAAAATGTATTCACAAATGCAGACATTTCTAAGAAAAAAATGTGAAAAAATTTTTTTTAATGTGGAATTTGAAAATGTGTTTTTTATGCCAAAATGCCAAATTGATTTTAGCTAGTGTTAGCTGTGATTGTTAAACAGTTAACATGGTCAACCAAGAGCAGTTTGTCGGTTGACAGTGTTGGGGAGTAACGGAATACATGTACCGCCGTTACGTATTTAAAATACAAAATATGAGTAACTGTATTCCGTTACAGTTACCGTTTAAAAAGGTGGTATTCAGAATACAGTTACTTTGTTGAAATAAATGGATTACACTGCGGTACTTTCCTGTTTCATTCTGTCGCGGGTCAGGACTGTTTGGGTTTTGTTTGACAGCTACGTTCTGTTGTTCCAGGCGGCAGCGTTATGGTTGCCATGGTTACAGGGCGACGCTCTCTCTCTCTCTCTGCCACTGTGTGTTTCCTGGGTGAGAGAGCGCCTTTTCGTTGTTGTTGTTGTTGTGCTAAGCTAACAGGCAGAATGCTACAAGCATAGCTCTAAAGAATGTAGCATCATGGGCAGTGTAGTCCGTGTTGCAGGGAGAATGGACTGCCATACACGTTATGGGTCTGTGAGCGCGAGGAGGGAGAAAAAGGGGAGTGGAAAGGTACGAGTTGTCATCGAGGAAAAACGGGAGCTGGAAGCATGTAAATATAATAATAACCACTGCAGCCAAGAAGAGTGCCTGACGAGCCCAGTTGTAAGTAAGCTATTAAGACTCGACTGTACACCGTGTTCGTGTTTTCCTCCGAAAATAATAAGTTCCGTTGGAGCAGTCTTTCTTTTTTTTTCTTTTTTTTTTTGTGTCCCGTTTGGATCTTTAGCCATCAGAATTGTTGTCTAAAGGCCAAGTAAGATGCCAAGCGGATTTATTTTACCAAGTGGATCATCATGGCCTTGCCATATTGGTCCATTTGATTGACCTTTATTATAATTATGAATTTATTTTATTTTCAGTTGCTACAAACGGGACAGACATGACTGGGGGATAGGACAGGGAGAAAGAATGAAAGAAAGAGAGGGAGAGAAAGAAGACCAAAGGGGAGAAGAGACGGTGAGAAGGGGGAGAAGAAAGAAAGAAAAACAAACAAAAAAAACAAAACACCTGGGTCACCTGTATGGAGAAAAAAAACAGAAGAGAAAGCAAACAACAAAGAGCAACATAATAAAAAAAACAGCACCATCACAATAAACTAGCTAGCAGTAGATATCAGTAGATACTAAATAATAAACGATGTTGTGCAGCACGCAAGATAGACAGCGCACAATGTGCTTTGAGGCAGCAGCCAAGAAAGCTGTAGTCCGCGTCTGTGAATACCCGTGTGTACACCTGTGTGCATACCTGTGTGGATCAGCATGCTTGCATTCCAAAGGTTTCTCCATGTAACGATCTGCTAGGGAATGTGGGGAGCCACAGCCCCGTCCTCCAGGGTATGAAGCAGGTATGGAGGAGATCAAAACTCCAGACATCCAGAGGCCCACAGAACACAAGAGACCAAGGAAGACCAACAGAGGGGCAGCCGCGCCACTGTCCCAGTAAGAGCTGAGGAGAGTCCCAGATGAGGGTTCACTCAGCAGCCGCGGAGCAGAAGCCAGGGGGAGTTGCAGTGACGCGCCCGTGAGCTCCGCCGGCAGCCAGCTGTGCCTGAGTGACCGAGCCCCAGGCCGAGAGGCCGGGGGCACCCCACCTCCGAAGTGGCCCGAGCGAGCCCCAGGCTCCAGGCCCCGATAAGCGGCCGCCAAGGAGTGAGCCGGTGTGTACCCGGACGCCCACCCCCAGACACAAAGAACCACCGACGCACCGACACCTGAGGGAGTCCGCCACTGGCAGGGGAAGTGGTGGTGGGCGGAGATAGGCCTCCAAACCTTGGAGGGCCTGAGATGTCCCCAGAGAGGTGGCGTCTGATACCCAACCTGACATATAGACACAGACATACAGGCACACACAGACACAAACATCCATTCCCACCCTCATGCTCTCATATGCACTTACTCCACACTCAACCAACGTGGAGACAGACATAAAGAGACGCTGTACATACGATCACACTCCCCAAGCGTACTCTAGGTCTAGGTACCCTTGTCCCTGGAGGGGGGAACTGCACCCAGACCCAGGTGGTGTTACCCTTTTCCCTGCGGTGGGGAGAGGCAGACCGCCCCGACTCCGCAGCAGTTGGAGCAGTCTTTCAACGCCTCTCTCTGTCTCTCGCAAGAAAAGTTGACCCACACAACAAAGTAAAGCTATTTTTCGGCTACAAGCCGACAGGGACCCCGCCGTATTAGTCAGAGGTCCCTTTACTACAGTTCGGAGTCGCGGACCTTCAGTAATAGTAATAAATCACACAGCAATAGTACATTCACGTTGTTGTAAAAAGCATGATAATATATTAAGTAATCCAAAGTATTCAGAATACGTTACTGTCATTGAGTAACGTAACGGAATACGTTACAGAATACATTTTGGGGCATGTGTTCTGTATTCTGTAATGGAATACATTTTAAAAGTAACCTTCCCAACACTGTCGGTTGACCCAATAAAGTATAAAGTTTACCTTACATAGTACTTACAGACTTATGTTTACTGTTTAATCTGTGTAATGTCACTTGGGTTTGCTGTTGCCATGCTCTGCGTTAGCTCTTTGTGTTAGCCTGCTGGAGCAGGCGCTGGGCTGTGTTTTGTCTGGCATGGATCTGCGGTTCACCCCTGCATTCAGGTCATTTTATGCTCTTGAATTTTTTTCATGATCTGTTTTTTCATTATCTGGTCCTGGTGGCCTCCTGGTCCAGCTGGACCCCTCCCTCCTTGATCAACACTTTAGTTCAACCTGCCCAGTCTTTTGATGCGCTGTGAGAGCCAAGGGTAGCTGTAGCTCAGGTGGCAGAGCAGGCCACTAATCAAAAGGTTGGTGGTTCGATCCCAGGCTGCCTCCTGGCTGCATGCCAAATATCCTTGGGCAAGACACTAACCCCATGTTTCCCTACTGGTGGTGGTCAGAGGGCCCGGTGGCGCCAGTGTCCGGCAGTGGCCTCGCTTCTGTCAGTGCACCCCAGGGCAGCTGTGGCTACAATGTAGCTTGCCATCACCAGTGTGTGAATGTGTGTGTGTGAATGGGTAGATGACTGAATGTAGTGTAAAGCGCTTTGGGGTCTTCAAATGCAGGCCATTTACCAGGCCATTTAGTCCCCATTAAGCAGCGATTTTTCAGATCAGCTTGTTGTCCTCTTCATCCTTCATATCTGGGAATTTGTAGATTTGTTTTTTATGAATGAAGTATAGACAGCAGTGTACTATTGTCTGACATGGATCTGCGCTTTGCTCTTGACTCAGGTGATAGGTGATTTTATGTATTTTATGCTCTTGAATGTCTTTCATTATCTGGACCCACACATATATACACATATGTATATATACACACACACACACATATATATATAAATTACATATATATGTATATATATATGCATTCCCAAACAACCCGACTCCGAGAAGACCGAACCCCGGCGCGATAGGGGCCGCCTCCGGCCTCACACCTTCCGTGGGGTGGGGCCTCGATCAGAAGGACTTGGGCTCCCGATCGGCAATGGCCGAAGCGGTCTTCCATACACCACATTTCCCACGCCCACCTGTCAGACGGGGATTCGGCGATGTGGTTCCCAGGCAGGCACCACACGTCGCACCGGGCACCCCGGGCAGTCTGCGCTTGGGGCGACGAAGGCAGTGCCCGAAGGCCACCTGTGACTGCCCCAGCTGCGGAGACTCAGACGGATGCAGAAATAATAATAAATAAATAATGTGTGCAGTTATAACATAAAACACTAAGGTTGACAAAGCGATGTACATATTTTTTAATGTTAATCCAGCAGGTTATTTTTTTCAGTGTAGACAGTACAAATGCCTAATCTGTCAAAAAATGTGGCAACATTTTCTAAATAACTATATTTTTTTTTCATCCAGTGTGAAGTCCTGGCCTACAATCTTGATTATTCAAGAAAACGTTAAATCTGATCATGGTTGCTTGGTAATTAATAATTAATTAAGGTGGTATAAAAAAAATTGTAGATCATCTGTATGTCACATTATGGCAAATGCACAAACTCCTTTTCAAAAAGAACTTGTGATGCCAGCATGCTTTTTAACAAAACACCTCATAACGACTCATAAACATTTTGGACATAAAAATTCACAAAGCTAATCAAGCATGTTTAAACTTTGGTATACAAGGAAGAACCTAGACTAGTTATTTACAGTATCTATATAAATACTGCAAAACAGTTCTTGAACAGATTGATTTGGACTGACCTCTCAGGTAAGCACTGTTTAATTACAAAATAAAGAATAGAATAGAATAAATAGTTCAGATCTTTGTTGTAAGCTAATAAATGCTAAAAATAAATAAATAATGAGGTAATATGAACAGCACCTACAGATGTTTTTGATCTAAAAGCTGGTGCATTCACAAATTAGAAGTATCAAACTTAGAACTTGGTAAGGACACCGTCTGAAAGATGTTTTCAAAAGTTAAAAAAAACATCTTGAACGTATTTATAAATGTAAGATTTCTTAACAGTGTAATTGACAGAAGAATTGAAGTACACAGCTCTATATTAGTTTTTTACTCTAGCTGTCACAAATACTGTTTCTTCATTCCTCATAATTCCCAGTTTTTAAGGATAAATTTACATACATAATAATATAAATAAATTCTCAGATTTATATCAGACCAGCTTTGATTGGAGTTTGTCCGCTGTTATGCAATCCATCAGATTAGGTTTCCATGTCATGATGAATGAGATCTGAAGGTAAAAGTGATCCAACCCTATACCTGATAAAGTGGCCATTGACTGTACATTCACGGAGTGAATTTCTTTAGTTTTACTCTGGACCTGTTTGGTTTGATTGCATAATTCCCAGAACTTCTGTATTTGTAGTTATCTGGCAATTGTTCTGTAAAGGCAAAACATCAAAAAACAAAAAGGACAGCATTATAAATGTGTTCCCCAAAAATTTGTAATGTCTTTAAACAAAAGTAAAAACAAGAAGTCATTGAGAATTTGTCTTCTCAAGTATGAGACCGGTTGAGTCTGATTCTCTTTAAGAACATGAGGCATGTGTTCCTAGTAACTAGGTGACTTTCTGTCCTTCAGGATATCAGTAAACAGCCAGTTGTCTTCCTGAGGTGGTGTTGGTATGGGGCGGAGCTCAGCGTTGTTAAGTGGAACAGTGAAGGACTGAGCAACTCCTTCAAATGGTGTAAACTGTAGGTTATTTTCCCAGTTAACTTGCATACAGGTGCTCTCCTCCTGAGAACACTGGTACGCCTGAAGCTGTGCGATGTTGTAGTGGTGGTAGCTGACTGAGGAGGGGATCTGCTTCTGGTTGATGTCTGTGCTTTGACAGAGTTTAAAGGTGTTAAATTGTTCCTCTTCTGTGTATGCACTTTGTCTCAGGGTCACTGAGCTCCTGTGGTTACCCTGGAAGTGGTCTGAGGTCACTCCCTGGTCTGCATATGCATATTCATACCTACACTCACCTTCACAGTGGAGATCATCCACTTCGGTAAAGTTATGTGACTGGTCTCCAAATATATCATCATCATCACCATGGCATGCACAAATGCTTTCAAAATATGCCTCTATGTCAGTGCAATCCCCTAAGTCCTTATTGTCAATGGAAAATGGCTCCATTATGTCAGTCAGCTGACCCTCAGAGAAGTCGAAGTAGCTCTTCTGAGCCTGCGCGCAGCCCGCGAGGTCTGTGAACACTTGAACGGAGAAATCACAAGAGTCAAGAGACAATGGAGATAACTCTGGGGAGAAGGAGGGGGAGATGTCCACATTTTGGCCAAGCTGAATGAAGTCATTTGTAGTTGACTCTGTGTCTTCTTGGTGGTTGTCGGCTGGCTTCGACTGACTCTCGTTGTTAAAATAAAATAGCTCCGCCCCGTGGAACAAGTCAGAACTTCTTGGGGAGCTAATAGGTTTAATTTCCACCGGTTTATGACCTCTGCTTCCCTTTTCCTGCCTCCTCTTGCTGTGTTTGTTCGCTGCAGCTCTGCAGGTGGAGGACTGCGATATGGAGTGATGTTTCCAAAGATGCCCTGATTCCGTCTGCTTCCTTTTTGTATTTACTTGACTTGAGGAAACACTGATAGACTTTGAGGCACCATCTACACCTGTTTGAAGGCTGTTTTTATCGGCATCCTGTGGACCACCACTTTGAGATGGATTACCTGACTGGTCAGGTGAATCTGGCTTGTGTGATGACAGAGAGGACATGCCTTTGTCCTCATCCTTAAAATAAAGAGCATATGCCAACCGCTGGTTTGCTGCTTCAATATCTGCAAATTTTCTGTTGATAAGAAAAAAAGTGAATGAAACAATGAATTGGGACAACAGTGGAAAACTATTTCATGCTATTTTGGCTCTGCTAAACAATTTGCCAGTGGATTTTTTTAAATTATTCTTTAAAGGGTTAAAATCCAAAATACTGTCATTAATATTTCATATTTATAATTCAGGCTGAAGTAATTTTAAAAGACTGTGTCATGTAAAGTAGAAAGAAAATATTACTATATAATAGTTTTTGGGAAGGTGGCATTTTTTGTTGTTAGGACCTCAAAAAAAAATCTGACACTGTAGAAAAAATAGAAATGCATGAAAATGAATGTCGCTGCTAATCGTTGGCCCATCTCAGGGCCTATTAAAAACAATGATCAAAGATACTAACCCCATGTTTGCCTACTGGTGGTGGTCAGAGGGCCCAGTGGCGCCAGTGTCCGGCAGCCTCGCCTCTGTCAGTGCAGCTGTGGCTACAATGTAGCTTGCCATCACCAGTGTGTGAATGTGTGTGTGAATGGGTGAATGACTGAATGTAGTGTAAAGCACTTTGGGGTCCTTAGGGACCAAGTAAAGCGCTATACAAATACAGGCCATTTGCCATTTTACTAAAAATCAATGGAGTTATGTAAACATACTGGCCTTCAAAAGCATAAAATCCCCAATCTATAATTAATATTCAATATTTACAGCTCAGGCTGAAGTATTTTTAAAAGAATAAGTGATTTAAAGTGGAAAAAAATATTATTACATAGTATTTTTACAGCAGTTTTGGGAAAGCTGCCATTTTTTGTTCTTAGGTTAAAAAGACTTTTTAAGTTAAGGATCCTCTAAGGCACAGGTGTCAAACTTAAAGGCCGGTGTCTTGAAATTTTTCTATGTATCCCTGCTGCAACACACCTGGACAAAATTGTAGATCATTATCAAAACTCTATGGAACGTAACTGCATGCTCAGGTGGCAATTCAGCTATTTTATTCATGTTACAGCTGTAAATGACCTCATTAATATTTTGTCAATATGGAGAGCAGACTTTATCACAGTAGATAATAATGTGTATGTGTTAGTCCCCATAGGGAAATTACTCCTCTGCATTTAACCCATTCACCCATTGAAGCAGTGGGCAGCCACCAATGCAGCGCCCAGGGAGCAGTGTGTAGGGATGGTACCTTGCTCAGGGGTACCTCAGGGTAGCTGTTCAGTGGAGTCGAACCCCCGACCCTCCGATCATGGGGCAACCACTCTACCTACTGAGCTATCCCTGCCCTTTTTTTTAAAATAATAATGTAATTAATTAATTAATAATTAATAATGTAATGTAATAATGTAGATGTCTTTCTGAAAGCGCTGTAACTAAGTTTAAGAATATAATCCACCCACTGTTATCATCTTCAATGCCGTGTACCAACATAGAGCATTAACTGCTGTATAATGCCCTCCGCTATCTTACTTTAATTGGTCACATGACTAAAATGTGTCATCGTTTTCGAAAAGGCTCCAGGTTTGCTGTCCACACTGCGATGCAAAAACTGCATTTTCATATGTATCTGCCTTGGAGAGCGTTTTCAAAACCCTGCATTTTCCTTGACTGAAAACACCGTCACAGCGTGGATGGAAGGCCAAAACCGAGAGAAAAAGATGTGTTTTCAAACAAAAACATATTAGTATGGACATGGCCTTACATGGGCAGCATGTTGGTGCAGCAGTCAGGATTGTTGCCTACTGGTTCAAACCCACCGGCCAGGTGGGGCCTTTCTATGTTCTCCCTGTCCAGGTTTTCACCAAATTCCTCCCACAGTCCAAAGAAATGCAAGTTAGGTTAATTTGTGATCCTAAATTGAGTGTGAAGTGTTAGCTTCATGATAGACAGGCGACCTGTCCAGTTGTGTTTGCGCTGCGACAGCTGGAATAGGCTCTAGTCTCCCCACAATGCCTGAACTAAGGATGAAGTTGGATGGATGATACTCTTGAGTAACGCCATCAACAGCTCAGAATCATGCAGGCCAATCTTTCTACCGTTTCAAACAAATTATTCTCTAATCTCAGGCCTCAATAAAATCTATAAACATTTCTAGGATATTAAACTGAGAATGGTTTTTCACTGTTAGCATGTATGTGTAAGTTAAACTATGAATCTTATCCGGTTTGAAATGATAAAAATCCTTCAAATGTTTTCTTAAAAACATTTTTAGAAAGAAGTCAACTTTTGCCAGTGTTGTGAGAACCTTCCCTGCCAGCTTGTTTTTTGAAGTCACATATGTTAGATTTTTATCAAATTACTCTCCTAACCTTCAGTGTGTATTTTCAAAATACTATTCCTTTAAAAATGAAATGTTATCTACCCTCCATCCTTGTTTTTTTTATCATTTTAGGGGATTTAAGGAGTAATAAGTACACATTCATGTGAAAACCACGCAACACACTGAATGCTACATAACAATGTTTTTTGTATTTTTCCCCCTCTCATCATCTGGGAGCTCACATTTTCTTACGCTCAGTTTCACTGGCAGGAAAAGGCTGTTCTACATTTTACTGCAAGTGTTTCACTGATGGTCAAACACACCTCTGAATCATGTTGTGCAGGAAGCGACGGTGGTTGACCTGCCGCTTGGATGGTCGGTTCTTCTTGGGTTTCTGCAGGGTCCTCATCATGTGACCTGCTGCTGAAGTTACAAAGGTGTACAGGTCACGACCCCAGGGGACCCCTCGCTCCAACCCAGGCTCAAGACTCGCAGAGATAGACGGTCGCATGCCTGAGAAACATACATTTAGTGGAGATTTAGGAGAGTCAGGAGTCACTGACTTAAAGTGGAATAAACGTCCATTTATATAACATAAATGCTCCAGCAGAGTCTTCTTGAGTTTAAAGGATGGAGAGCAGAACAGATCCTGATCAGAGGAGCTCAGACAGGTGCTAACCATAAAGGTGCTGTATACCCGTAAGGCAGGCAGAGCTCTGAAAGTAATCAGAGTAATCTTGAACTGAATCCTGCATTTCCTGACAGACGAGAAACAATGACAGAAGGAGTAAATTTCTCTTGTACTTAAATAAAATATAATCTGCCTTCACTATATCTAAAAGTATTTATTCTGCACAGGAAAAAAATTATCTTATTATTTCTCAAAATTAATATTACTGTTCTGAGGAACTGTGACATGAGGAGTAAATGGTCTGGTACTTGCACCTTTCTACTCAATTTTAGGATTTTTTTATTAAGATTATATGACTTATCCATTATAGTCTTATTTACCCAACTAACACATACACACACATTCGTACAGCACTTTTATCTCTGCCTTTGTGTTTTCTAACATTTACACTCAGCGTCTTGCTCAAGGATACTTTGACATGTACACTGGAATAGCTGGGGATCGTTAAACCGACTTTCTGATTGGTAGACAACACACCCTACTGCCTGAGCCATGCCTTAAAAAGTCAAAAGTCTAAAAGCCTGGCTGCCACAAATTTTAACCCCAACTATAACGCAAAAAACAAAGAAATGTGCCGTCAGACTAATTGCAGTGCATCTGTAAAGCAATAGAAGGGGAGTTAAAAGTTCAACACTTCGCTGTGAATTTATGTTTAGTACAAGTAAAGTACCTAAAAGTGTACATAGTCAATTTCCACCAACTAGGAAATCACTATAAAGAAATCAAGCCCCAATTCTCATAAGATGAACATATAGGAAGTGATCAGGATGAATGATTATTAAAAAAATTAAATGATTAAATGATGAGAAAAGACAAACTGCAGGCAAAAATCACCGATTAAGCAATAAGTGTTTATATAAACCTGTTTGTAAAGGCTGTAACTCATATTTATTATAACATAACAACAAAATGTCAAAAACGCTGTTACAGCTAATGTGTTGTACTGTGGAAACAGCAGATCTACATAACTTATAATTATATAAAAATATATAAAAATAACTGCAAAAGCCTGCTTACCGTTTTGTCTCCAGGTTTCTGTGTATCTCTCTACAAACTGCACTGAAGGCTGAGGAGGCGTGCTGCAGTAATTCAGCTGTTAATGCATGTGTGTGCATGTATTGTGGACCGATGTGTGCACAAATTAAGCTGAGTGACATCAGCGGTCAATGCAAATGCATTTTTCCCAGGCAGTCTTAAAGGAATCTGCTTTGACAAATTGATAACGGGAGAGGAAGTGAGACATGATGAGAGGGTCTGAAAAGAAAAGGGCAATTATCTGAGAAGTCAACCACTTGTAGAAGTGTGGGCACACGCCTCCATTGTGTGGCTTTCTGAAAGCAGCTTGTTAAATACTGCGAGACACTAACGCTTGAGTTCAGGGTTAACAAGCACTTAATTGACCAGTTTAAACTCTGGCCCTAATTATCACATTCTCAGTGGGAAGATCTAGGATGGTTGCTAGCTGCTTTTAATTGACCTTTACGATTCAAAAGGACACCTTCCAAGTTCAACATTTTGCATATCTATGGCAGCAGGTGTGTGGCTAGGCTTTATTTTATTTTTATTTTTTACACAGATGTGAAAATACATTTAACTTTACAAAGTGATTTTAAGGTTACGATTATTAACTTTTCTCTTCTTTGCAGCTCACGTTATTGTTAATTTTCTAGATGTGAGCGCAACATGCAAATCCAACACAACACACAACAAAAATTCAAATAAGGAGTAGGAATTTGTCTGTCTACATTTGACATAGACAGTCAAGTTACTTTTTGGTATCTTTTACCTAAAAGTAACTTGGTAAAAAGTTGTCAACTTATTTCCCTTCCAGCCAAAAAACTGCCACATTCATTCTCAGAAATGAATTTCTTTTTTAGAGTCAGAATTGGTGTAAAGAACACGAAAGCATGGCTCCATCAAGCCTTTTATCAACAGTTTAGGATGGTCGTGATTGGGTTAAGGTGTGAGGAACTTCTTCAGCACACTATAGGCCTGTTAGTACCAATTAAGCATAATTTAAGCACCACATCTTACTTGAGCATTGTTGCTGGCGTGTCCATCTCTTTATAACCACAATGTGCCAATCTTCTGATAGACAACACACCATGTCACAAATTTCAAATCATCTCAAGCTGGTTTTTTTTTTCATAAATAGTTCACTGTACTCCAATGGCCTCCACAGTCACCAGAATTCAATCCAGTTGCAGTTCCTCACATTTGGAGTGAGGCAGAATGGGAGACCCTGCAGCAGCTGTGTGATGCTGTTGTGTCAATATGGACCAAAAGTTTTGAGTGTGAGGTTTGTTCCCAGCACCTTGTTGAATCTCTGACATAAAAAAATGAAGCAATTCTGATAGTAAAAGGCGTCCAACCTGCTTTTCCTGAGGTGTACCTAACAAATTACTTTTACTTTATATTACTCAAGTGAAATATCCACCCAGCTTCTTAATCTGTACTGACAAGTTTGCAGATCTTTTGGCTTTTCACTAAATAAACCAAGAAAATGTGTTTAAGCATGTTAAACAAAACACATTTTAACCAATGACCTTCAGAGCTAAACGAGCAAAAACATTCAATATATACTAATACAGCACAAGTAAAAGCAAAAATCACCCAATGCAGGTGAGATCCTGATATGCAGAGGCAAAATTTAGGAGCAATTAATGCAATGGCATCGTCTCATTTATGCTTTCATTTGGCTGTTGGGACACAGAGTAACTACTCGGAAGATGTCAGTGATTTTGTGAGAATGTTCACAGTAAAAACAAAACAAAACACATAAGTGAGAGGTGCAAATTCATTCACTTACTTCAAAAGAAGCCATAAAATCTTGAAAATTGCTTCTATCCGATTTCGGCGCCTTTTCAAAGCCAAGCGGTTAACTCAGAGAAGGGAATCGCTGCTGCAGGAGTGGCATCTATTTATAGTGACACTACATGTGCTTCGGGCCCAAGGGTGCACAGCTCTGGTGTGGTTACAAGGAATAGCGTGGTAAGTCATAGTGTGTTAGAGATTAGAGATTTTCTTACCAGGATTTGCTTACATAGTGACATTACACGATGAGTGCAATGAGTACATTCAACCGTCGTTATCAAATCTGCATGCACATACATTCAGCTGTTTAAGCTTTACAGCATGAGTTTGTTAGTGTGTGTTCAGTCAAGTCTCACGCTTCACATGTTGTGCTTTCTCACAGTCCTCTCCAGGGGGATGATAAGGCTTTATCACACATGCCCTGCAACAGGAGCAGAACTTTGACCCTGTGAGATCTCGTCACGTGTAGATTTGCCTCTGCTGATGATCGTCTTTGTCCAGAGAAATGTAGTTTGTGTCTTTTTGGCTTTGGGGAGACTCAGAAGAGTGTGAGAGGAGCAACTCTGAAAGGTAAGTCTGGATATTTTAGGGGATCACTAATCATAGCCTGGCCCTTATGCTGCTGAATTTCCTCACCCACTGTTTTTCAACCTTCAGTGAACGGCTTTCCTAACTAAGGCAAATGTCGAATGACTTCAGCTTTAATGCTCTCTCTTATCAGATTCCTCACTATGAAGTGGGTCTGGGCTGTGTTCAAAGCTCACCCGTACATCAGTAACATCCTGGGATACACAGCCCTGTTCGCCTCTGCTGACCTCGTACAGCAGAGCGTGCTGGGTGAGAAACCAGCAACAGGATCCACATCGGAGGATTTAGTAGGAGTCGACTGGCATCAGATGGCTCGAGTGGCGACCGTCGGTTTTTGTTTCCACGCCAACTTCAACTATCACTGGCTCAGAGGGCTGGAGAAGATGCTGCCAGGAGGCGGAGTAAAGGCAGTAACTGGGAAGGTGGTGGTGGACCAGCTGATTGCGGCTCCTCTCACCATCAGTGCCTTTTACATTGGTATGTGATTCTAGTTTTGACTTTTACAGCTATTTGTGAACCTCCAGCAGGAGCCTGTGATCAATACCTGATGGCTGTGCATCATACAAGTTTGACATCTAAAGATGGCAGAGCTTTTGGAAGACTGGTTCCTAGACTCTGAGTTTTTAAAAAGCAACTAAAAACTTATATTTTCTTTATGTCTTTATGTTTTTACCCCATTGGATGTGTCACAATTTGTAATATTTATCTTGAAAGGTACTATATATATATATATATATATATATTTTTTTTTTTTTATAAGTTTTTTGTGTAAAGAAAATCCCCATAATCTAAGACAGAGTTCAACCAGTCAGGCTTCAGATAGACATCTACATTGTTTTACTGTTTTATTGGATGTTTTTCACAGTCAGTATGAATCTGCTGACCATGCAACTGCACCATACCACTCTGAATTAATGGCAGCTATGTTCACTAGTCAACTTATTGGGTACAGGTCAGTAGTGAGTTGGGGTATCTATTGTCATAGTGTCAATTCAACAAGGTGCTGGAAACATTTCTCAGACATTTTGGTCCATATTGATACGATACCATCACACATGCTGCAAATTTTTCAGCTGCTCATCCATAATGAATCTCCCATTCCACTGCATCCCAAAGGTGTTTTATTGGAAGTCTGAGATCGCCATTTGAGTAATCTGTCATGGCCAAGAAATCAGTTTGAGATGATATGAGATTTGTGATATGTGTTATCCAGGAAGCAGCGATCAGAAGATGTGTACACTGTGGTTATAAAAGAGTGGACAACACTCAGGCAGGCTGTGGTGTTTAAATGATGCTCAGTTGGTACTAACAGGCCCAAAATGTGCCAAGAAAGAATCCCATTGTTACATCACCACTACCCTGAACCGTTTACACAATCCTTTCCAAGATTTCATGTTGCTTATGCCAAATTCTGACCCAACTAACCAAATGTCTCAGCAGAACTCAAGACTCATTAGACCAGGCACTGATTTTCTAATCTTGTATTGTCTAATTTTAGTGGCCCATGTGAACTGTAGCCTCAGCTTTCTGTTGTTAGCTGGCAGGAATGACACCTAGTGTGCTCTTCTACTGCTGCTGCTTCAGAGATGCTTTAAGTCACTATGCCCTTCCTGCAGTTTGTCCATCCTTCCAAGACCACTGATATCAACAAGGCATTTTCACTCTGTGAACTGGATATTTTCCCTTTTTCAAGACCATAGTCAGCAGGTGTTACTGTTAGCATGCTAATTGGACTCTTTGGTCTACTCGGGTTTTCATAACAGCCTTCACCTATGAAAAAAACACCTATTAGATCACTGTATATTGTATATAAACTTAATTCATCTAAAGAAGCCTCCTAATTCTAAGAATACTAATATAACCGTACTGATGGCATCAATTTTTTATTACTAAACATGACTACTTCTGCTCATTACTGTTGTATTATTACAAGCTTTGTCCTCAGTTATGGATTACATGTGGACAAATCTCAAATGTTCGCATACTCTACTGATCTGCACAAACATTTTAGGTTACATCAATACATCTGAATTAATCAAACGATTTACCTTATAGTTATTACCAAGTAACACAAATCTACCCATGAATAATTGGGTAAAGAAAAGTGAGTTTTTAATGACCGATTGAAAAACAAAATCTGTCTACATTGTAGGTTTGAGTTTACTTGAACACAAAGATGACCCACTTGAAGACTGGAGGCAGAAATTTTGGACATCTTACAAGGTACGTATAAAGTCATTGTCTGTCTTTATTAAACTTCATGATGGCGATATGTTCCCAGATCTCCTGTAATAATCTCTCTCTCTCTCCCACTCTGTAGACTGGGGTAGTATTTTGGTCAACAATGCAGGTTTGCTCAACTCTTCTCTGCACACACAGACTGAGAGAACTACACTGATGACAGGCTTTCACAATCATGATATCCATTTTTCTTCTTTCCCATCACCTCAGGCAGTGAACTTTGCATTCGTCCCCCCTGTGGCTCGGACGGTGTTTCTGGGTGGTGTCGCCCTGGTTTTCACAATCTTCCTGTGTCACCTCAGACAGCAGCGACACCATGAACAGGAAAGAACCTGAGACTCTCCTCGTCACATCGAAGGCTTTAGTAAACTAACTAAAAACACAATTCCAAAAAAGCTGGGACACTGTGAGTAAAATCTGAATGCAGTGATTTATATACATCAGAAACCCATAAACCCCAGCAGCTGGTCTGTTCCCAGATGTTTACAGGCTGCTGTTAAACAAAGACGCGATGCTACATTGTAGTAAATATGGACTTATCCCAACTTTTTTGAGATGTGTTTCTGCCATCAGATTCAAAATGAGCTAATATTTTTCTTTAAACGTCACATGATACATTGTTTCAGTTTTTGACATGTTTTGTTCTATTGTGAATCAGAATCAGAATCAGAATCAGAATACTTTATTCATCCCGAGGGAAATTAGGGGTTACAGCAGGCAGCACGCTAATGGCGCATGCGCACTCACAAAGGAACCTTCTGACCAACTTTACACAAACATCACATTGGGGAGACATGTCAGAAGGTAGGCTGATAGGAAAAAAACAACGAAAATACACTACATGAGGTAAGAGGAGGAGAAAAAAAACTCCACTCAGACTGAGCTCCTAGTGGGAGAACAGTTTGATAAAAGAAAAAACACCTCAGCACAAAAGCACATGACTATCAATACACCATAGAAACACGAGACAAGCAACAGGGGCGGGTAAAGGGTAAGAGAGAGCCGGCGTAGACAGCGCATCCGGTCCTGCAGCATCTGTGCTGGTCCAGTTGACTGCTATCATCCCCGGTAGGGCACAAGCATCGAAGGCGTTGGAAAGGGAGGGGGATGAGTGAGTGCTTATCAGTGTAAGTGTGTGTGTGTGTGTGCGTGTCCATAGTTTAGCTGAGACAGTGTCCTTCGGCCTATCAGGCTAAGTAAACAGTCCTCCAGCCAATCCAGGTGTCCTTCATGGGGCGGGAAGAATAGTCATCACACAGTCGTTATCAGGGAGTTGTTTTGGTGGGCTCCAGCCTTGGGCCTGCAGCTGGGGCCGTGGTGTCCAAATGTTGAATATTGTTGATTTCTCCTTTGTGAGCAGCTCGAATTCTAGCACTCCGAGGCTGGTCTCTCGATCTCCCGAATAAAAGGTTAAGAGGATCTGGTGAAATCATTTGATTTAAACAGACTAAGAGAATACTGCAACCAAATGCGAGGAAAAAAAATAAAATAATAGCTAAATAATAATAATAATAATAGCTAAAGCTACACTTTAGCTAGCAATGGCTCAGGGTCACTGTAGCCATTAATTTTACCTGAATCCTTTGCAAAAAATCTTTATAGATTTTGCATCATGGTACTGATCCAGAGTACTTCCCTTATTATTTATTCCTAGTGCTATAACAATAAAGTAATTAAAATAAAAAAAATAAAGCAAAAAATATAAAATAATGTACTTATGGGGATTCAATTTGTTTGACTATCCAGTCTATGCAGGCAGAAAGTTTGTTAAATGTTTAAACTCTAGAGAGACAATCATTTTGCTGCTGTAAAATCAGCACTTTGTCATATTTGAAATATAAATCCATATTTTTTAAAGTGTTTTTTCAGAATATCATAATTATAATAATTCATAATTATGTGGATATGCATATATTTCACAAAAAAATATCTAATAAGTTCTCCAGAAAGGCAGGAAAAGCCCTTGAACTTACTTTAAAACTAAATATGTTCCCTAAACGGTGGACAGACTTAGATCCCTGACATCCTTACCCAGCCAGCTAGCAGCTGTGACCAGCATTACTTGTGCAGTTAATAAAAGGACAGCTAATATTAGTTGCGCTGGTGCACACACGGCACGCCCATTTGTTTCAATTCGACACCTCGCTCTGCAGTCAAGGGCGATCATTGGTTAATAGTAGTCATGTGACTGATGCAAGTCAGATCCTTTTATTTAGCAAAACTGTGATTAATAGTTAAATATTATTGTTGAGGGGCGCAGGCAAGACCCCACACGCACACACACATAAAATAAATAAACAAAGATTTAAAAATTGCCTAAAAAAAAAAAGGGCAATTAGGGCACCAATCAGGAAAGGGGCAGGTGCTTTAAACTTCCTCCGTTTCATCCTCACTTCTCTCTTGGCTTTAGTTAGAAAAACCCGAGCAAACGCTCAGTCTTTAAAGAACTAGTTGTAGCAAAGCTGACAAGATGAAAAACAGGCACATTTCAGTCAATCGCATATTTTCCTTTCTCTCCCTCTCTGTCCTCCTCTCTCAGGTTCAAGGTTCTTTATTTGTCACATGCATAGCTATACAAGTATAACACACAGTGACATGTAGCCTGACACGCTCCTCGACATGTGCAAAAAAATTGCACATATATATATATATATATATATATATATATATATATATATATATATATATATATACACATTGGGTGAATGTGCAGTAGTAGCAGCAAGCAGGTGAATTATGTACATTAATATGAATAGACATCTGACTATTTTACAGGATAGACAATATAAACATATTTAAAATTAAAGGAATTGAAATGTACATTGTGCCTTGGTTTAGTGTCTGGAAGAGTCCTGTCTCAGTCCTGTATCTTATACAAACCTTAAATGTTGTAGTGAATAAAAAAATAAATCAATTGAATACAGGCTGCTGTTGTGATTTGCTGTCATTGTAATCTGGAGCTTCACTGTTACAAACACTGAAGACAAATTCAAGCAGAAGATGAATAGAATTTTTAACAAACTAAAATAATTAAGTAGATCAGCTCCTTGGCCGCAACTCCCGATATACCAGCAGAGTGATTCAGAAAGTTAAAATGAACCGCTTAAATCGTTAGATTTAAGCTACAATAACTAAGTTTTTTGTTTAAGATAATCGACTATGTGTACGTTAGCATATGCTACTTCCGGTGCGGAAACTCTTGTGAGAAGCTTTGTTTCCGGTCCAAAACAAGTTAAGCAAATGAATGAATCAAGCGGCGATTTACATTTCTACAGATGTCTTGGGCATTTACCCAATATATCTGTAAATGATGTTCATCGACTTGTCGATGTTTTTCCTCCGCCTCAGGGCAAAAGAGAAAAGGGATTCAAATGTTATATTTCTCAGCTGTCCCTCCTTTATCGCGGGTGTTAGGTTCTAAAAATAACCAGCGATAGGTGAAATCAAGTGGCCAATTTTATTTTTTGACAGTGCAAAACGTTTCGTGGACATCGTGGACATACAGTACTGCACTTCAGAGTCACACTGCTATCAATCGATGCAGCGATTCTGTACTGTACAGGAGAGACGTCCCGGAGGAGATCGTCTGCAGCGATCAGGACGCAGGACACAATGTGACGTAAAAAAAAAATAAGCATGCAAACTTGCACTAAAAAATCTGCGAAACAGCGAGGTGAAAGGTGAACCGCGTTATTAGCGAGGGACCACTGTGATTTTTAAGGTAAGTCACAACATACACTTCGTAAATACTAATGTATAGAAACCGTTACCAGCAATCATTCATTTTTTGTGTGGCTTTTTTTCAGGGTTTGTTAACGTGCTGTGTAGGTGTGTACTTGACTAACTGATCTCGACATTATGGGGGAAACATCTGGCTTGGCTATTCTTCACCTGCAGTTTGAATGCTGAACATTTGTCTGGTTAAATCATAAGACCAGTCACTATACAGAGATGTGCTTCTGAATGTGGACGATGTGTCTTCTGCTGCAGTAATGCAGTTCTGCTTGTGTTGAGTGATGTAAACAACTGATCGATCTAAACTCTTTAATTTTTTATGACACAACAGTTGTGAGTGTTCCCACCTTCTCCTCTTTGTAACTTAACGCGAACTTTCCGTTTTCGAGTTTTGGACATGATTTTGGAGTATATCTTCGCAGTAGCGATTGACCGCAGGGTAAAGCTACCGGAAATGTACAACCCCACATCCGGTCTCAAACCAGGAAGTTAGCATTTTCTCGTGCACAGGGTCTATCGAATATATTTGGGGAAAGGGAAAGTGGAACGAAATTTTAAATACAAAACTGTGTGCCGTTATTTATTTGTTTTTGAAGAGCAAAATAACTTGAGCCCTGTCAAAGGTCGTTGCCATGGACACGCGGTGGCAAACAGCTGAAAGCCTCGTTTAAACCTTCTTTGCTTGTCTCGTCAGTGTGTTTTCTTCCGTCAAAACCTAACAAGCTCTTCAACTGCAAACAGCAAGAGACTTTATTGAACGTTAAATTTCGTGTCTAGAAAGGATTTCTTTTGTTTAAGGTAAAGAAAAAAGTTAGTTTTTTTTACAATGACCCAAAGGTTCAACTACCAAAGAAATCCACTAAACATTGGCGCTCCTCGCTGGGGTGGTCCGCTTTACAATGAGCTCAACGCCCTCCGAAGAGCAAACCAAGACCTCAGCGAGAGCGCATACATGCTGAGGAGACGTCTAAATGGTCTCTTGGAAGAAAGGCAACGCTACATCCACTGGGATCTTTTTGTAAAGTATAAAAACGAAACAGAGCAGAAATACAAGGAACTTGAAGAACGTTACAAACAACTGGAAGCAGAAATGAAAACAGCGGAGGAGCAGAAGCAAGAAATGGAAAATCCAAAAGATGCAAGTGTAAAAGTGAAGCCAGACAAAGAGGCCCAGAGTCAGAAAGGTGTGGAGGAAATGCTGGAACACCAGCAGGAGTGTAAACACATGAAAGAGGAGCCTAAAGATGAGGAGGAACAATTGGAGCAACTTAAGAATAACTACAAAGTACTTCTGCAGAATTATACAAACTTGATGGAGTTGCATGGGCAGAGAAAATGTTGTGAGCAAGAGACAGACACTACAAAAGACCAGAAAAAGCAAGAGAAGCAAGAACAAATGGAAGTCGAAGAGAAAGAGAAGCAAGAAAAGAAGGAAAGAGGTAAATGGAGATTGTTTAGGAAGTTTTTTGCTGAAAGGGGCATTGAGGAGGCTGCTGAACTTCAAGATAGATACGAGACCTTCTGACCTCCTTTCACCACCTTCCTCTGTTACGACCCTCACCTGCAGACCCCATACATCCTTCTCCACACCCTCAACCTTCCTGCTTTCATCTCTTCACCTCCACTCACCCAGCCCCTCTCCTCCACCTGCAGGGAGGTGTCCCGTGTTAATGTAATTAAAAGCATCATATAGAATTCTGCTCAGCATGTCTGTTTCTCTGTGTAAGTTACTTTGGTTGATTAACATGAGTTTTTAGTTTGTCACATTAAAGAACAAAGTGGGAAAATACATTGTACAGATACACAAACAGTTTGGTTTAACTGTGTTTCTGTGTATAAAATGATCTCATCATGTTAATGTCTATTAATTTAATAACATTATATGTTCTACTTCACTTCCAACTTTACCAAAATATGAAATACTAAAGTTTATTTTCCGCTATTGAATCAAAACAAGCGAAATTTTCACCATCAATAAATTTGGCTTATCTCAAATTTGCAGCTTACTAACTCAAACATCTGGGAATGTGTTTGAGATCATAACCTGTTGACTTCTGGGTGTTGTTGTTTTTTTTCTTTTTAAACATAGTATTTGAATGAATACTTAGTGTACACCACCACTTCCTTCGGTGCTCCCTGGGCATACACTGTGCGATTTTTTTTTTTTGGCCCATTTTGAGCCGATTTTTCAGTCGTGCGACCGTTTTGGGCTGTTAATCCTCCAATATGCATAGATCAAACATCATTATCACAACAAGAACCACTTGAGAGATCAGCATAGAAAAGCGGGGTAGTAATAAAACGGCACTGTAAATGTCAAAACCCCCAGGCAGAGATCTGAGAGGAATAAAGAGGTCAGGGAGCAATAAAACATTAAAATTCAAATATGATGTCGCCTTTTTTACATTTTGGCGACACCCTGTGGCCTCAGCTTCATTTGCAGAATGCATGGTGTAGCGATGTAGCATGGAAAACGCAAGACACATTACCGGGTATGAATGCCTGGTAAAAACGAAGGCTATTATAATTTTAATAATGAGGTCACGTAAAATTTTCCACTTAACTAACCAAAACAATTTGTTCATATGCTAAATATAAATCATGCTCCTGTTGCTAAACCATTTCTGATACAAAATGTAATCTAAACAATTCATTTTTAAAGCTCTGTGATATAAAACTACTTTTTGGGTGAAATTCCGTGTTTATTTTCAAAATACCTGATAAAAAAAATAATCCTTCTAGTATTTTACTCAATGTACTAATTTGCTTAAATACTTATAACTAAATTAAACCAAAAAGATGCGAAAAGGTGAACTCGAGAAATGCTCATTTTCTGTTTCTACCACTGGGGGCGCCATCCCATATCATCCGAGCTGTTGGGGCAGGAAACGCATGCTCTCTAACCAATCAGGCGCCTGAGATCTAAGCGCACAGCTTATCGCGAGACCTCGGGTCTTCCTTTTCCCTTTTCGCTCTGAGTCCAAGATGGTAGGTCCTGCTAACAGAATTTCTAAAACACGATAGTCAGACTATCCGCGGTCATCCTCTGAATTAAACCACCTGATGTTTTAGATGAAAACATTTACACGTTATAAACATACTTTATGTCCGAGTCGTGCTAAGATTTCGTGTGATTTGACTTTATAATTCACATTAGCCTATATTCTTGGGAGCCGACACCGGTGGTAGCTTTACGCCTTCAAGTTGAGAATAAGTCAGATTTACAATGGGTTAAAGATGCTATATATTATCACAGGTCACTGTTTATTTTTGTCCCAAATTTAACGTATGTGTCGTAAGATCAGAAGTTTCCTTATTTGACGCTATATGCATGTTTGCTATGCCGTTCAGAGTTAGCGGTTAGCTGCAGAGTGTCAACGTGTGTATCGGCCGCTGTTATGTGGATGAGTATGAGCTATGTAGTGTGTAATATCCCTCTTAAATGTATTCTATTTTGTTTTCGGTGTTATATATTTAATTTTAAAGATAAACAGTTGAGGGTTAGATGTATGAGGTGTTCTTGGTCAAGATTATGTTTTTCTTACCTGATTAATATATGAATCTGCTTCTAATCAATTTTCCAGGGAGTCGACATCAGGCACAACAAGGACCGTAAGGTGCACAGGAAGGAGCCAAAGAGCCAGGATATCTATCTGAGGCTCCTGGTCAAGGTAAGATTAATTTCTAGGTGTGTGAAGTTTGAAATGGTAGCTTGTGCATTTTAACTATTGAACAGTCTGAAACCCGTAATCCTGACATTCCTGGTGTTTTGCCTTTAACAGTTGTACAGGTTCTTGGCCCGCCGCTCCAATGCTCCCTTCAACAGGGTCGTCCTGAGGAGGCTGTTCATGAGCAGAACCAACAGGCCTCCCATTGCTGTCTCCCGCCTGGTAGGTCTTTCTTCCTCTCACTTTGATTTTCACACATGTATCCTCCTGTTTGCTTTTACTATGGTGTCCAGGTTAATTGGTTAGTCTTCAGCATCCCTGGCCTAATGTACCGAACTGTGCAGTGAACCTAAAATAAAGCTGGAAGAGGGCTATCAGGGCTTCTCTAAGGTTTCTTCTTATGAGAGATGCACTAATTGCAGTTTACTGATTCAGATTTCCAATTTTTTGAGTGTATTTCCTTTCTAAGGACTACAATTGACAGCATATACTAACAAAATGAATTCTTTAAGGAAGAAGTTACTCTTATAATAAAAGAGGCTCACTTTACAGTTTCGCCCAAGCTGCAGAAAGTTACAGGATCTCTCGTTTAAACAAATGAAACAATGGATGGAAAGAGGTAGAAAATTTTAATGGAAAATGAGTTGCTGTATGCCTACTGTTACCTGACAGATTTGATCACATCAATCAAAGCAGGTTCAGCAGATTTGTGTAAGAAGACAAATGCCGGATACTGGAATAATAATGTTGCTCATTGCCATAATTTTCCTCTTAACTGCTTTGACCCTTTGCGCATACTGAAGCTGCTGACTGGTGGCTGTCTCTGAGCTTTGGATTGCTTTAGTTCTAGATGCTTTACGTTTGAGTTTCTTTAAAATGTCTGTGTTTAGGTTTTGATTAGATTTGGTTTTCCTGGTATGAACATTCCTGACATAAGTGGACAACTTGTTGTTTTCGCTCAGTGTGAAACCCACACTCGCAGTATGTCCGGTATAGCTGTGAGTGTGTGAGTGCAACTTCTTTTCTGCAGCACCGTGCATGTGTTGCGCATTCATGAAATGGTAAGCTTCGTGGTAATGGTAAATCGGTCATGTAGGAGGCTGGTTGTTGGAACCAGAATGTTGGAAAGTTGGCTGATTGTGCGCCCTGGATCGGTGCATCTCTGCTACTCTTTCAATTTAGTTTTTAATGCGTCTTTAGAGATTCTGTAAAACAAATGACTGGATTTTTATTTTAGTACTCCCTGTTATCAGTTCTATAATCACACATTGATTTTCCTCAATTTCTTCTTCTTTTTTGTTTGTTTATTTTTTTCCCCTAGATCCGTAAAATGAAGCTTCCCGGCCGTGAGAACAAAATCGCTGTCGTCGTGGGAACAGTCACTGATGATGTCAGGATTCAGGATATCCCCAAGCTCAAGGTAGGTCTTACATTTAAGAAAAAACAGTTCAACTTCACTCCCACCCCCACCAGAAAATACATTTACTAACTGCTTCTTCAACATTGTAAAGGTGGCTTAAAAAAAAAAAATCTCAAATCAGACCTCACCTCTTGCTTGCTGTCCCACAGATTTGTGCTCTGAGGGTGACTGATGGTGCCCGCCGTAGGATCCTGAAGGCAGGAGGTCAGGTGATGACCTTCGACCAGCTGGCTTTGGCTTCTCCCAAAGGACATGGCACGGTGCTGCTGTCAGGTAACTGAACATATTGAGTTGGAGATCCTATTTTTGAAACGAGCTGTTTCCACCAGATGCCCTAGAAACTGGCCAATAAGGAAGATGTACCAGATAACAGCTTAAGTGTGCAGTTTGCTGAAGCTGTAGTGGTTGAGCTTCATTGGCTATTTGGAGGCTAAGAACACACTGCAATAGATGAGGATTGTACATCAAACAACTATGTATTTTTCTGCTTTCAATGGCAGTCAATATCTTACTTCTGCACAAGAGAACACTGTCTTAGCCTATCTGAAACCACATAAGATTTTTTCACCTGACTTTTTTTTGAGGGAATGTTCAGTCATTATTGTCATTAGAGATAACCAAGCATTAAAATATACTCATTTAAATATTGGTACAACCAAAAAATTGGCAAATAACACCAATAATCACATGCAATAAGAACTGATGACTGGGTTGAAGTTCAGTATTTTTCCAGAGCAGATTGCTTGTTTCTAATTTTTTTTTTTTTTTTAATTGTTTGAGAATGTTAAGTTTTTATTAGTTTCTGTGTTAGCTTTATACTTGATTATTAGGTGGATATTGTATGCTCAAGGTACAATATTTAGGATAATCATTAACAGGTTTTAAGTAGTAGAATTGAAACTGGTAGAATCACAGTCTTGAAGACATCCAAAGTCTCGTTAGGCAAGCTGTGATTTACACAGTTCACCAAACCAACGAATACTAAAACTAAGGACGTGTCCTCTTGTTATTTTATTACAGTTTTCTAACTTCAAACAATCACGTTAGTTCAGTTCACATGTAAATATTTAGTTTAGCTTAGGTAATTACATACTATAATGTTGCAGCATTGTGTTAAACATTTGTCATCTGCTTTTTTTTCTTCCTCAAATAGCCTCGATAATTACATTAAATAAGTGCAAATATTAGATTTTAGGGTCTGTTACACTCTTAAGGCTTTCACGGTCTTCTTGTTCCTTCAGGTGTTTAGTATATTTGGTAAGGATCTATCAGTGTGATATTTGACTCCTGATTCAAACAGCTTTATCTCGTATTGGCGGATCGATTCATTTGTGATTAATTTGTCACACCTCAGCACTGTTTGGTGCAGGTGGAGATAGCATAGCATGTAGGAAGCAAACAGCAGTTAGGACATCATATTCAGCATCAGCAGACATCTGAGGTCGGAGCATTATAACTTCAAAAAACTTGCAGTGGTGCTTCCCTAATATTTACAAATCTGGTCCGTACTAAAATGTGATTCTTGCACTTAAATGGTAAATGGACTGCATTTGTATAGAAGCTTTACTAGTCCCTAAGGACCCCAAAACGCTTTACACATTCAGTCACCCACCCATTCACACACTGGTGATGGGGCGCATTGACAGAGGCGAGGCTGCCGGACACTGGCGCCACTGGGCCCTCTGACCACCACCAGTAGGCAACGGGTGAAGTGTCTTTCCCAAGGACACAACGACCGAGACTGTCGGATCCAGGCCTCGAACCGGCAACCTTCCGATTACAAGACGAACTGCCAATTCTTGAGCCACGATCGCCCCTCAGCCACGATCGTGATTCTTGCACTTAATTTAATATCTGACATAAGGAAAAGGAAACAAATTATATACTTATTATTATTATTATTATTATTATTATTATACAAATTATATATATTTTTTAAAAGAATACTTGAACTAAATCAGAGTTGGAGTGATGTTTGATTGGAACTGGGTCCGGGTCTCCCATCAGTTATGACGTGTGTGTGTGTGTGTGTGTGTGTGTGTGTATATTTTAACCTTTAATATCGTCTTTTCCTCCAGGACCTCGTAAAGCCAGAGAGGTTTACAGGCACTTTGGAAAGGCTCCTGGAACCCCTCACAGCCACACCAAGTAAGTGTACATCTGATGTGAAGTTGCTGTTGTAAAAAAACTACTTTAGGGCTGTTCGATATAACAATATATATCGGATGACGATATAAAAACATCTATCGTTTCATTTTACGCTGTCATTTGTTTCGTGGTATCGCAAAATAAACTGTTTACTGCAATATTTTTTCATCGTTTTGATGGTCACTGTAGTGGCTATATTAATTTCTTAAAGTTCTCTCTTATATAACCACACTACAGACGGACGAGCGCCTCTTTTTAGTTGTCGTTAGCAACAACGACCATCGCGTATCCGCTTGTTTATTTTCCACATAAACGTTTCACAATAAAGCTCAAGATCCTGTTGAGACTCTTCAAAATAAACTGAATCACGTGAAAGAGTATGCAGTGTTTACGGATGAGAAGCAAAAAATAGCCGTCAGGTGCTAAAAAATAAACCTTAGACTCAAACGTTAGAACAGGCTTTTCCCTGCAGCACGCCGTGTAATAAATACTCACAAAGAAAACGGCGGCCGTTACAACTTATGACTGAAAATGTGTAGTTTCATGCATCGGTTAAAACAATGGACTCCAGGTACATGGCGCCCAGCTGGAAACACTTCACGAGTCGAGCTGCCAGAGATTCACAGAATTTACAGAAAATGTTAAAATTTTGTGATTTATATCGTTATCGGATGATAGATGTTTTATATCAGGATATGAGATTTTGGTCATATCGCACAGCCCTACTTAGCCTTTAACTAAAGCTGGTTATGTGCATGTACTCAGGACTGCGTTGAGAGAATCAGGGAGACCATTGTCCACACTTGCCTTAACTTGCCCTTTCTTGTCTGTAGCACACATAAGGAGATTATAAGCCTCATAGTTCTCTAAGCACTAATCAATGTTTAGTTTTAGCAGGAAGTGACATATTCAGAATGTCTGGACACAGTTTTGTGCTCTTGTGGTTAAGTTTTTGATGGTCATCATACTCACACAGCTGTGAGAAGCGCTTCCAATGCATGTTTGAAAACTGCTCAAGGGATTCTCAGTAGTCCACTGTTGCTTCATGCTTTAAATGCCCAGGAGTCCACAAAGGCCAGAATTAAATGATTTCCTTATTCTGGCATGCTTTTTTTTTTTTTTTTTTTTTTTTTTTAAAAGGGTTTACATTCAGACTTAGTAAATACACGTCCAGCTGTTTCTTGGGCTCGTCTCCTAGGACGAGATTACAAAAGCGAATTAGAAATCTCCGCCCTATTAAAAGCATGATTGAAGTGGTAACCACTTCAGTCATAATTAGTAAATAAATCTTACAGGTGGTAGACATGGTACATATCTCTTGATTTAATCAGTGTTTGATGTTTTTAAATACAATAGTTTTAAGGTTTGAGGAGTTCAGAGGTGGTGTTGGTTGTCAGTGTAGAACAATGTCTTTCACACATGTTAATAATGATGTTATAAAAAGACTCTTGAGCTAAATCAGAAGACACTTCTAAAGTACTTTACATGTTGATGAAACCTACCTTTAACAAGTAAAGACATGTGAGGCTGATGTAAGGTAATGATGAATTGATGGAAATGTGTTCCCAAACAAAATAAATTCCAGCACTTTGTCCCAAACAAATGAAGCTCTTAGGATGATGTATGATCCATCAACATAGCTGGATTGTGACTCACAGGATGATGTAAAGGCCCAGCCATGAAAGGCTTCATTCAAATACCTGCTTCGGTCTTTTCCCACTGGAAAAATAAGAGATCGATTTTTACCACTGACATTGAGTTCAAGGGACAAATGGAACTTAATCTTATGTGTTAGATATGCTAAATTTAAACCCTTTTGTGTCTTTCTCCAGGCCCTATGTCCGCTCCAAGGGCAGGAAGTTCGAGAGAGCCCGTGGTCGCAGAGCCAGCTGCGGCTACAAGAACTAATGCGTTTTTGTTTTCACTCTGCTACCAATAAAAGGCTGGTTGTACAAAATGTCTTCTGTGTTTTTGTTTGCCTGCTTGCTCTTCGCAAAATACACCCTTCATTGTTAATATGGTGGAGCTCGTGTTAAAGCACCAGCCATGCTGGAAGACAAGAATGGCATGTGGCTAATAAACTGAGGTCCCCACGTAAATGTTACAGGACACGTCTTTTAATTGGCATTTATCAGCCGGCCTGATAACAAGTGAGTTGGCCAGGAAGTGCTGGTCTGTCAATGATTGGAGAATGTCGGTGGGTGGGTGTTCTGTTTTCCTTATCGTCATTGGATTTCCTCTCCGCCGCTCAGAGCTGCTGCTCCTGCGTCTCCACATACTTCCTGCACCGAGCCACAGCATTCAGAGGCTATCTGTCGAAAGAGGGGAGCCAAGATGAGGTAGTTGGGGCTTTTTCTTTTCTTCTTTAAAAACCATGAAATGATATTAAACATGGGTTATACAGATATGCTTCTGGCGACATACAAAGCTCGAAAACAACTTTTCCTGTTGCTCATTTTGATAGGGTCTTAATAACTGCTAGCTAAAACCATGTGTCCTATGCGCTAATTTAAGTATTTAATTAAACAAAAGGGGCATTTTATTTCGATTTGTCCATAGTGTTCCTCACTAATCTTTAGTGGAGTTATATTTGAATATATTTGTCGGGTTGAACTGGGACTATATGTCAGTTAGAAAGCCCCTAGTTAGCCCCTGTGCAGCGTGTCAGCCGTTTACATTAGCTAATGTTAGTGACGCTCGATTCACAACTATTGCTTAGCAGCTCTGTTTACCGTACACAAAGACCCGCTTCCTGCAGTTCATATTTCACCTTCTCATTTCTGGCACTACAAGCTAGAATTATCGGCTCTAGCTCGCCTGTGCTGTAACTGTCAAAATACAGCTAAACATGAACAGGTTAGCAGGCTAACAGCCTGTCAAATCCATGTAGCATTAAAGTTTAACCACATAGACGTAGCTCTTACTACCAGACAAGCTGCTAATAAATGTTTAATAACGCCTTTACTACAAGAGCGACCTCGAATTCAAAAGTGTAACCTTATCGAAAATTGGCTTTGTACTTTGAAGTCACTCAAAGACAACCTCATTGTGTGGGAGACCAAAATTAGTCGGAGCATAGTATTATTATTATTATTATTATTATTATTATTATTATTGGGTGTCCCCGCCCTGCGATTCAAGGACAGGGTAAGGTGCAACAATGGGCATCGGTAGGGTCTTTTTCTGTGTGTGTGCTTTATCAGGACGGGACATCAGCCAAGTATTGATTTTGTCTACACCACAGCTTGCATAATGTTTCCTGACTGCTATAAAAGTTGAAAGATGTGAACAGTTTATTAATTTAGGGTAAACCGAAGTCCCAGGTGAGACTGCAGCAATTGTACTTTATGAGCTAAAGTCTAATGATCTGTCTCCTGCTGACTTGGTAATTTATCATTGCTATAACCTCACGTGTAATGTAATTTGAAAATAATACATGTGTTTCGGTGTATTTTGATTATATATCCAGGGTTTTTCTAGGGTCAACATGAGTATTTTATGCAGAAGTCTGTGCGTTTTCCTATTATATGGGGACATGTTGTAAAACAAAGTTATGTTTAAGCTTGACTGAATGAAATCCCACTTTCAAAAATCATACCTCTGTTTGTTTTACTTTGGTAGAAGTTTAAAACCTTTTTGGAGGGAAATAAAAGATTTACCATACAGGGAAAATCCTGATATGGCTCTTTGATAAGAGGTGATACCAGACCTCCTTGTTTGGTACAAATATGAGACTGTACTAATGCTTATTGCAAAGTCTGTAAAATATAATACAATTATTTAGGTTAGGTTATTTAAACCGTGAAAGAGACACTGTGTCCCTAAATCCTGTTACGCAGAAGTTACCCTGAATTAGAAAAAAAACACATGAATTGTCATGCAACCTTTCCTCTACAAAAAATAGTGTCTCAGCAAGCCAGTTGAGGATGTGTGACTCTTGAGTCATTACGTGGTTTATCACAGACGCACCTCAGGTCAAAGGGCATAACGAATCTTATATTGCTTCACCCTGTACCCATAATCAGTTTTCTTATCATCAATGTCCTCCTCTGTACTTGACTGAAGTATTGTTTTTGTGCAGTACAATCAATCTAAAGTTTTATTCATTTCATGTAATTTACTGTTGTGCTTCTTAAATTTTGATTTCTTAAATATTTGCAAAATCATGTCATGGTTATCACCACAGTGTTGTGGTGTGGTCATAGTGCTGAGGCTTGTACTGGCAAGCAAGATTCTGCTCTTACTGAGGTAACATCAGCTATAACACTGGATTATCAGTGTTACAAAGGGTGATTCGCTTTTTACCAGAGTAAATGATCTATTCTGACCCATGGACCTAATGGTACAGCTATTTTGAGGGGGTGAAGTTTTTGTCTGAGAAATTTTGAAAAATGAGAAACAATGGATTCTTAGTGCCATCCATCCATCTACCACTATCATGGTTTGAATGTGTACCAGTCTTACCAGAGTGACACCCCCCCCCCCCCCCATTGCCTCCCCTAGTACTTCCAGGAAGACGCCATGGTATTCACAGTCTTTCTGGGAGATATAATCTCTCCAGCACCTCTTTGGTGTACCCCAGAGCGTCCTCACGATAGGACATGACCAAAACAGTTCACCTTGGAGGCACCCAGGGAGCATCCCACTCCTTTTGATGTGTAGGAGGAATGACTCTACTTTGAGCCCTTCCAAAACGACCAAGCTTCTCACCCTATCTCTAATCTGCTGATTGTGTTGATGATGTCAGTATTTCAGTTCACTACCCAGAGCTTGGGTCCACAGGTGAGGGTAGGAATGTAGATCAACAGGTAAACCATCAAGTTTAGCTCTCTCTTCACCGCAATAAACCGGTTTATCGTCCACATCATTGCTGATGCTGTGCCAATCAGCCTTTCAAACTCGCATCACTCATGAATCAGACCCAGAAATAGTTAAACTCCTTCACTTCGGCCAGCAACTCCTCTCTAACCTTGAGTGGGCAATCACCCCTTTTCTGACTGAGAACCTTGTGTCTTAGGCTACGTTCACACTGCACACTGTCTTAATGCTCAATTCCGATTTTTTGATCAGATCCGATTTTTTTGTCTGCTTGTTCACACTACAAATAAAATGTGACAGCAAAAGCGCTCTAGTGTGAACCCTCAAAGTGGCCCGCATGCACAAAAGAAGACATCACACACAACGCGCTCTGTTTAGACCCAGAGCAAACAGTATTGTTTGACTGATAGCCCTTAATATAAAGACTTGTTTCAGTCTTTACGTTTCCCAATTTTTCTTTAAGTTATAAAGTTATTTTGTTATTTACATATGGCCTAATAATTATCCTTATTGCAGTTTTAGAGAGGAGCTGTGCTTCAAAGGTTAGTTGCAGGTTTCTGTCAGAATCTGCAGATTATACAGTACAAATAAAATGTTCACGTTTCTCCAACGTTGTCTTCCCAACAGTTTAGGGTAGGGTCAAAAAAGTCGGATTTGATGCGCTTTTGCTTGCAGTGCGAACATAGCCTTAGATTCGCTAATTCTTATCCCACTTCACACTAAGCTACCAACCACCTCGGTGCTGGAGGCCACTTCCTGGTGAGGCAAAAAAAATAAATAAAAATTGCATGATTCCACAAAAAAGCAAAGAGATTATCCATGGCCTCCAAAACAGAAACCTTCCACAATCTTACTGCACTTAGAAATTCTGTCTACAAAAGCTGCAAATAGAACTGGTGACAAAGGGCAGCCCTGATAGAGTCCAACTTCCACCGGGAGCGGGTCTGACTCTTACTGCTGGCAATGTGAACTAAGCTTTCACTGGCTGTACAGGAACAGGCTTTTTTCTGTTTGCTGCTAGCAAGTTTAAAGTAGTTTTAGTGTTCTGTACGCCTTTAGTAGCATGATCTTAAAACAGGACACCTGTGCCTTGTTCTTACAAACTTTATACAAAGTTTGTGAATAGACAGGAAAACCATATTTTTCTTTATTTTTTACATGTTCTCACACAGTTTAACCTCACTGGCACTGAATTTAAAATGTTTTACATACACGTATGTCAGATCCTCCTGTGTCTTAATGACACATCAAGCGAACGCACTTGCAGGTAGTTTGGAAAACACTGGGTTAAGTTATTGAGCTGATCAGTGCATGTTAGAGTAACTGAAACCAGATAAGGAAAAAATATTCAGGGTATGCTGAACTTGCTTCTTAGTCAGGCCCCTGCTTTTGTTTCTTTTTCCTACTGTTGTTTTTTTCCACTAACTGCTGTTCTCCTTTGTCCTCAAACAGGAACAGAGATATTTGGGAGGGAACGTGAGGCTTGACTCAAGGACTTTAAGATGACATAAACTAAGGACCCAACTGGAACTGTCTCCTTGTTTGTCTTTTGTTTTGTTTCTGTTTTTGTTTTTGATTTCTGTTGTCATTTTTGTTTTTTCACCTGTCTTTGTGTTGCTCCTCCTCTTGGGGGGTAGTACTTGATTGAGTGAATGTTATCACACTACTGTCTGGAGAACTGGCTTAGTCACTCCTTTTGTCTGCCTCCTTTATGTCACTTAGAACAAGATAGCAATAGAAGTGTCAAAGGTCTTGAAAAGTCTGCACTAATCTATCTTTGTGGCATTAATTACTTTTTGGGCAACACTTAAAATGCAACTTACTTTACAAAAATGTAGCCTCCTTGTCTAAACAAGGTGTGTTTGTGTTTTGTCTTGATCATACTTAATGATCATTTTTAATGTAACTAAGAGTTTCATTTTTGTCCATATGTGTAATTATTTAAGGCGAATTGTCATTGTTAAGTAGCTGCTGAGCTGCCCTGTATTGCTATCACAATAGGCAGCTTTTACATTGTAATGTAAACTTATTTTTATACTTTGTGAAGAACACTTTTTTTTTTTTGCTTAAATGACTGATTCTACGTTTTATAAAAATCCTGTTTGTTGTGACTATGTTGATGTATTTTCTGTCCACTTTCCAATTCGGAGCCAACTGTATGAGCTGACAGCTCCACAGATCACACCTTGATGGGAGGTTTCTAACTGTGACACAAAGACTGGTCTTAAGCAGTTCCCATCTTCACTGGATCAATAAAAAATACTCTAATTTGAAGAAGGATTAAACTGGGAAACGTTATTTGTATTCTTTTCAAATGAAGACATATATCTGAACTGGAACGACAGGAAGATCATTTTTTGTGACTTTTACCCCTTAAACTGAAGCACTGACAAAAAGAATGATTTCGAAGAGATTTTAAGGAGAAAGTTCTCGACAGACATAGTCTTTCAATTTGTGCTGCAAAACATGAACAGCTGGTAGATTGCCCAGCTCTTCAAGCATCTGAGTTCAGAAGCCCTTGTTTTTTTTTTAGACTGATTAACTTTGAGCAAAGAAAATGCGATCCCCAGAACCTTCCTCACCTTCTCCAGCAGAAGCTCTCCTTCATGGTCAGTTTGCCAGCTGGGAAACAAACAGCAACAATAACAGTAGTCCCAACAGCCCCGGTGGTTCAGGAGGGCTGTCCCCAGCTGCTCCTCCAACTCCAGCTCCGGCATCCAACTACGCCCTGACCCTCACCCACACCCACATACATATACAACGCCTGTCCCCCCGGCCTGGAAAAGAAGCTCGTCTCCTGCTACCCTTATTAGAGTTGGTGGGGTGCAGCTGCCCCCGGTCCCCTGCTCCCCCTCTGCTGGTGCTGTACTGGTACCCACCAGGAAAACGAAGGAAAGGAGTGTCCCGGCGCAGGCAGGTGAGGGCCTATCTGGCAGAAAGCAGAGCTGAAGCTGAGAGGTGGTCGGCTGCTGTACAGTGTCTACTTAGAGGTGTGATGGTCACTGCTAACACAGGTGAGTGTATGTTTTACCTGTGGTTTGTTTGTGCAGCTTGGATCTTGTTTCTAAATGAACATACAAAAGACTGTAGCAGTAGCTACACATTTTGCGTATTTATATACTGTAGAGTGTGATTTTTTTGTTTTTGTTTTATTGCATGAATTTTATTATGTTGTCTTAAATGTAAGTATGTCATAATGATAAACTTTTATTATAAATGACCATGGGCAGTAGAAGCAAAGCTTTTGAACATTTTCCAGGAGTAATTCAGACAGTTTTTATTTTATTTTATTTTATCACAATTTAATAATAATAATTTAATAATAAAAAAAGCAAATTAGTGAACAATAAGGCAAAAAATTCATTAAGGCAAAATTCAGTTTTCCGATGTCTTATATACAACTACATCTGCTCTATTATATTATATAAGACTAGGCTGAAATCGATTTGATAGTGGCAGCAACTGTAAACCACAGTTCGCCCTGATCGTTGGTACTGTACACTGAGCTGATGGCCTAATTAAAAGAGTAACACTAATAGCTTATCACAGTGTTTATGGAGCTTTAGCCTTTGTATTTGTCTCCTTGATAAAGTCTTGAATTTCAGATGCTTACAGTAGAAAACCTACACAATGTAGCATCAATCCACTTTGCTCCATGCCCTCTTTGTAAACTTCTACTAAGCCTAGCATAATGTCACAGGGAACCAAGACTTTAATGTATTACATTTCCTCACTGAGGGCACAAATGGTAACAAGACTAGTTTAACATTTTGGGGCATTATATAAAAGACAAATGAGGATTAACACTAATGCACCCTAAGAGGCTGTGAGATTTAGCATCGAGAGCTTTTGGATTTTGTGTGTTTCACATAACAGGATCATTTTCTTTATTTTTTTTGTGGGGTTTTTTCCATCTAAACCTATACGTCCTTCCTCTTATCTTTCCTGCACATGTGGTCTGTATCTTTCAGTGTCTAATGCAGAGACAGAGGGCGGGGAGTCACCATCCTCAGTTATCTGACAGCTCAGCATGAACTTTGTGTTTGTGTTTACTTTTTTTGTCTCCATTGTCTGTGTGGCACAGAGTTAATCGGCATCTCCCATCTTCTGTTTTTCTTTTCCTCGTCTGTAGGCTCACTCTTTAATCCTTAAGTCTCTTAAATCTCCTCGTCTTCTGAGATCTTTAGTGCATACCCTTCACTCGCAGTGATGCAGCTGTCATTCTTTTTTTTATTTCTGCTTGTGTAACATTCATAATCACACTTCTGAATCACTCAGTGGCCCAATACTGAGAATGTTTATGCTGATGGGCATTATAGGTGTGGTCAGATGGGTTTTCCGCACAATAGCGTGAAGTGTGGTTTATTGCATAATCAAGGATTATGTGACAGCACAGCCACATAATATCCTCTCATGCACCAGTGGTTTCATCTATAACATACTACAGTTTATATTGAATTTTATCCTTAGATATTTACTTTCCCCACAGGTTTTATAGAACAGGACTAGAGTAATTTCATTGCCTTCGTATGCCACTGTTTAGTTTTGACCAACTATAATACCTATAATTTGAAGTCTAAATGTGCCCTTTATCATATATCTGACTTTAAATGATTGACAAACTCACTCTTGAAGGACAGTGTGATATGTATTCTGTCAGGAGAACTTTAGGAGGCTTCAAATGGATAAATGCATTCAAAGTCCAAGGTTGGGCAACACTGTAATACCAGCTTAGCTTATGTCCCAGTTGGCTGGTTTTGAAAATGTGCTGAACCACTTTCTTTGTCCTGGACCAGAGCTGTGCAGGTTTTAATTAATCCATCCTGTTCTGTCTTTCTTGTGAAGAATTTTCAAGAAGTCTGCTACCTCGTCCCAGGCGACTACTGTTATTGGTCAATCCCTTCAGTGGAAGAGGCCAGGCAATGCAGTGGTGTCAGACCCACATCCTGCCAATGATTAGAGAGTCCAACATCAGCTACAACCTTATACAGACAGGTAACACCCTGAGGTCTAAAACATCCCAATGAGTCAGAATGTATGCATTTATATGGCAGGCATTAACGTAATTACCCTCCCTCAGAACGCCAGAACCATGCCAGAGAGCTCATCAGAGAGATATCACTCCCAGAGTGGGATGGCATCATCATTGTTTCTGGGGATGGTCTACTGCATGAGGTAAGGTGTTTTTGGCCTGAGAGGACAACCAGGCTGAAATTGTGGCACGTAAATGTATGTCTATGTCTAACACTGTGATTATTTAAATCTTCTGTCTTGTTTTCCTGCAGGTAATTAATGGGCTGATGGAGCGCTCAGACTGGGAACAAGCAATAAAAACACCTGTCGGGATTCTACCCTGCGGCTCTGGGAATGCACTGGCTGGCTCCATCAATCACCACGCAGGGTGAGCACATCTGTTTAGGTTGAAGCTTTTCTTCCAGCTGCCTGTACAGTGTGGAATTAGGTGGAACATTAAGTCTTCATATCTCCCTCAGTGTTTGCATAGTGGATGATTTAAAGTAATGCTGACAGTCTAGATTGTGTTTGCTGATAACGGGTGCAGTCAAGTTAATTCTTTAAACTTTATGACCTCTGAATGAGCCAATCATATTACAGATTGCATATGCAGACTCTTTCACAGCAAAACTTAACCAGTTTAATATTTTTGACAGAGAGTAACAGAAACAAGCTGTGATACCCTGAAAGAATTATCTGTTTTCTGATACGTTTCTGGAGAAACTTAAAAAAGTGCACTTTCTGTAAACCCTCAGCCAGCTATCTCATCCTGTGAGATAGCTGGCTGGTCAAAACAACTTTTAGCCAATGAAATGGCTCATTTTTAATCTACATTTTGATACCAGGTTCATTTTCTAGCCATGAATCCTTCTGTCTAGAAATAATTTTCTATGATTTAAACCTCCTTGGATCTGCATCACAGAGGGTCTCAGAGTCAATGGATGCTCTCTTTGCTAGTGCTGAATTTTCTTATTATATTCATACATTCATATGATGGCATGTCTCTTTTGCTTTACTGAACTTCCGAGAAGAATATCCAGTTGTCGTGACATTTATGTTCAATGTAACGTCCTTATCTGCTGGCTTGTACAGGGAGGTTTAGATGATCCTGAGACCCTCTGATGTAGTCAGATGATTTTAGTTTATTTTTATGAAAACTGACCTTACAAAAAAGCCCATGGATACCCAGATTATTCTGTTAAAATAAACTACATAAAAAACAATGTTTTTTTCCTAAACAAAAGACCGTAGAATTATGTATATTTGTTTTGTTTAATCTAGTCTTTGAATAGCTGTTGTACAGATCTGTCTTTATTTTTACTTTTTTTAAAATTTCCTCAGGTATGACATGTGCCTTCGAGAGCCCCTCCTTTTGAACTGCTGCTTTTTGCTCTGTCGAGGCGGAGTCCGACCCATGGACCTGGTCTCTGTGACAACAAGCCCCGCCCCTTCCAACAGCAACCGTGCTGCAGGACCCAGGAGACTGTTTTCCTTTCTTTCTGTTGCCTGGGGCTTTGTGTCCGATGTGGACATTGAGAGTGAGAGGTGGGTGTTTCAAGTTTTCAGAATCTTAATCTAATGTTGTTTTCTTCATAAAAGCCTGGCTTATAATTTATTCTGGATTATGTGACGTCAATTTCAAAATGTAGCTTCACTTGCAGTCTTGTCTTCTTCCAGGTATCGTGGTCTTGGCTCAGCTCGCTTCACCCTGGGCACATTAGTGCGCATAGCTTCTCTACGATCCTACAAGGGTCGTCTCTCCTTCCTACCACCCTCTGTTGTCACCACATCACCAGATGCCACACCTCCACCAAGGAGACCGCTCTCCCGCAGTATCACAGAAGGCCTGGAGGGCTTCTGCCGCACGCCTATCCATCGCACCTGCTCTGACATGGGCATCAGTGAACAGAGGAGCTTGCGCAGGGGTGAGGGAGAGAGGGAAAAAGAAGAGAGGCAAAAGGAAAGGGAGAGAAGAAGGGAGAGGGCCAGGGGAGGAGGAACTGGTGTGGTGAGGGCAAGCAGTCTGGCAGAAGACAGAGAGAGGGAGGGACAGATGGAGATGGAAGCAGAGGAGGAGAGGTCAGGGACTTGTTCAGAGAGATCAGGGACAAGTTCAGAATCAAATGAAAGGGATGAATGCAGTATGGGAAGGGAAGAAAGGCTGGAGAGGATCAAGGATGAAAGGGAAGATGATGGAACAGCAGAGCAATACTCAGAGGAGATTGAGGAAGACGATAGAGGTAAGGACGGGGAAGGGAGCAGTGGTTCTGTAGAAGGAGAGGGAGTGTTGCATGCGAGAGAGCTGGGTGAGAGCTATGGGGTTGTCATGGGGCGAGAGGCAGATGAAGAGCCAGAGGATGGCGTCACCCACCAGGATTGCCTTCATGAGACCAGGCAGGCAGTGAGAAAGAATTCAGCCCCTTCAAGCCAGATAGCCGAAGCTCTCTGCAACCAGCCTCTCAGTCAGGAGGCTGATGCAGATTCAGGCACTTCAAATGGCGTCGATGATATGGATCTGAATGGATCTTACTACCGGAAAGATTCATACACACTGGATGTCGCTCGTGAGCGAGCTTTGACGATCTCCTCTCCCTTTCGTCATTCTCCCTTCTCTTACAAGGCCAAAACCCTGGACAAAAACCAAAACGCCTCCCGGCCAAGACCCCTCTCCCTCCTTCAGCACTCCCAGACAAATTCCCTCCCACCTAAACTCAACTCTCTCTCCCTGTCTCTTTCTCCCACACCCCCCTCGTCTCCTTCTTGTGCCTCCCCACACTCATCATCCTACCTCGCTCCTCGTCCTAACACCCCAAATTCCACATCACCCTCGCCCTCTTTACGCACGCCATCCTCTTCTTTTAACTTTGACATTGCTGAACCAGCAGGACCCTTCAAGAACCGTCCATCATTCTCGCTGCCTTTAAATCTAGCAAGGGATGACTTGTTACCCCCTCTTGACCAGCCCCTTCCCACTCGAGACTGGATCACCATTGAAGGGGACTTTGTCCTGGTCCTGGCCCTTTATCAGACCCACCTTGGGGCTGACCTTTTTGCTGCACCCCAGGCCAGGTTTGACGATGGGCTGATCCATCTGACTTTTGTGCGAGCAGGGATCTCTAGAGCAACTCTACTGAGACTTTTCTTTGCCATGGAAAGAGGAACCCACCACTCTGTCAGCTCTCCCTATGTGAGCCACGTTACCTGTAAAGCATTCAGGCTGCAGCCTCTGTCGGCACGAGGAACACTCACTGTGGACGGAGAGCTTGTGCCCTATGGGCCGCTTCAAGCACAGGTCAGAAAGAAAAACAAGATTTAGCATAAATAATACTTGTTGAGTAAAACCACAGTGATAAATTCCTAGGTCTTTTCATTTGTCTCAGTCTGAATTTAGTTTGTAATAACTACATGTTCTGTACTTTTAAAGCTTTTAATTAATCATCTGATTATTCATTCACATTGCCAACAGCAACTTACGTACTGTATGTTTCTACTCTCAACACTTAAGTACTGTGTGTTCTGTGCTGCTTTTTTTTGCTAACACTTGTGATTAGTAATATTCATTTTCCTGATCTCTTAATGTTTTATAGATCCATCCTTCCATGGCCCGTCTCATTGTTGGAGACTCTGGAGAGAGGATTACCAGATTCTAATCAGGGATTGGTTGATTTGATTGACATATCAGCACTCTACTGAATTATATAATCTCTGTTGCCATCCATAGTCTGAGAGGACAGGAGTAGCTGAGAGACTTCAAATACCCGAATTGCAGAAACTGCTTTTCTACGGATTAATGAAAGGGATAACCAACCAAGCCACGCATCACTGAAGCATCTCTGCAGGGATTAATAGTGAATTTGAAAATGGATGAAAAATGCACCTCATTACATAGCTGTTGGATTACGCACAGTGTACCCTGAGAAGCATGAAAACAGCACGGCCTGGGATGATGAGAGGGAAAAACAATTGAATGTTTATGGGTTTTTGTGCAGATAGTGCATGTGTTGGATGTATACATAACAGTATGCATGCAAAGAAGCACTACCTGTTTTATTTTTGTTTTTGTTTTTGCCTTACGCTGAGATGAAGAGAAATCAGATTAAATTCAAAGAATATCATTTGTACACATGAAAAGCTATAAAAATGTATTGAGATTCTCTTAGGCCAAGAGCCAGTGAAATTATTGCCACGTCTCTATCATCAAACAGCCTCATCTTACATCAACATCCAGATGTTTGAGTATAAAAACTTTAGTCCCTGAAAGGAATGCCTTATCTGATACTGTACAGTACAGCTGTACTTTTATCCTTTCCTTCTTATGTATGAAACTTTAATCTTCTTGATTTCCGTTCACCTATCAAAGTCCTTTGACTACATTTAAAAAACATAAAGTCTGAGCGCATGTGACTCGGCCACTTTTGTGTATCAGTGGAGAAAAAAAGTGACTACAAGTAATTATTTTTCTCATGCAAGTAAATCCACATAGAGCAGCAGGATCAAGCTTTTCAGGGTCACCACATTAGTAGGAGCAGTGGATCCGTTAAAGGGTATCCATCACCAACGTTTGCATAATCTGCCTTTTTTTCTTAACCAGTGGAGGCAAAGTGATAGTGATGTTTAACAGACGTTGCATGCCTCAGTTAAGAAGTAAATTTCACATGTATTCTTCCCAAACACACTGAAGATCACAACACTAGAACAATTCAAACTATAGGGTAACACTATTCTGTCTGATGCAGTGTTTTGTTTCAGAAAGTAGATCCACTAGCATTAGCGTCACCTGACATGAATTAACTGTTGCACTTTGAAGACTCTTAGCTTTTGAGGATGTGACTGACCGTTAACAAAGTCATGTTGAAACTCTAAAATCCTGCTGTAGAGTCAGCACTAATCCCCAGCGTTGTCAGATCAGGTGGTAAATCAGATAGAAGAACAGCTTGCACTTTGAGAAATTTGCCAGCAGCAGAGGCAGTTTGTTCAAGTAGGCAACAGACTGATGTTTAAAACTGAAATATATATTTTGAGACTACAAGTATTTCCAAATGTTGATGAGTTGAATCAAACTACAGAGGTTGAAGCCCTTTGAGGATTTTTTTTATTTTTTATTCAAATCTGCTGATACTTGGACGAAGAATAAATCATTAGCATGTGCAGTTCAATAATCAGGAAGTTTGTGTGCCAACTGCTTGGTTCATCATCAACTTACTGTATGTCTCGGTCATACCTGGACAAATCAATGCCTTTGTATAATAAGCCTGTAAATTCTGGCTGTTGATCATGAACTGTTTAAACCTGACTGCAGAAAATGGAGTAAAACTCTTTTGCTTACCAGGATGTTATTTTTTTGCTTTTGTTTTTATTTTGTGTTCCTTTGAGCGCACAATGCAGCTATTCTACCACAGCTTCACTGTGCTTACACAGCTACAGAATGTGAGTACAACATTTTGGGTCTAGGCTTGTAATATTACCAAATAGATGAGTCTCTATACACTTTGAATGGAGTTTTTGCCAAAATGTTTACCCTTGATGTTTAAGAGACTAGTTATGACCATTTACCTTCCTAAACATTTTGTTGTCTATGGCCATAGCTGGGACCATGGTGTTAAAGACCAATTCCTATATGACCATGATGGGGTATTACCCTTCAGTTGCTAATGCCATAAAGATGTCTGTAGTGGGCTGCCTGTAATGAAATTGTAATTACTACTAAAACAATGAAAATATATACATTGTACAGTTAATAGTTATATATGGTTTTCAATAAATGTAACTTCATATGTTTGTTTGGAGCAAATTAATGCCTTATTTTGTCTTTAGTCACTAAAATGCCACCACATTTTTATAATAGAATTAAACCGTTTGATGTGGAAAACAGGAAGCTTTTTTCACGTATCTAAATGGCTTTTTTATCTTTTACCCTTCCAGCAACGCATTCATAATAAAATTGATCTGTAACTGTCGATCCTTTTTTCCCTCTTAAAAGTGTTATATATACACTCACCAGCCACTTATTAGGTATGCCATGCTTGTACTGAGTTGGACCCCCTTTTACTTTAGGATTGATTAAATTCTGCATGGCACAGATGCAGCAAGGTGCAGGGAACATTTCTGAACGATTTTGGTTCATATTGAGTTAGAGAAGCAAAGGTGAGATGGCTTGGATATTAGTAGAGGAGAGACAGTGGATATATTGGACAAAGGATTTTGAATTTGGAGCTGCCAGGCAGGAGGAAAAGAGGAAGACTAGAGAGATTCATTAATGTAGTGAAGAAGGATGCAGAGGGTTGGAGTTACAGAGGAGGATGCTAGAGGTAGGTGAAGAGAAAGAAAGCAGCTGAAAGAAGCAGAAGACTTATTCTAGAAATAAATCGGTGAAATTATTTGTAGGTCAGCTTCCAACCAGTAGGGTTTGTTGTGCTTTAATGCCAATTTAATCATTTAAAAATAGCTTTAAATGCGAGGCATCTTATTTTGAAAAACAGCTGACCGGAAGATTACCACTTTAAATGTCAGACACTACTTCCGGTGTCGCCACCTCCTTTGTCTCCGGCCCAAAATTTCGACACCAGTGGTTCTTTTTTTTCTCCCGTTTAGTTTTGAGGATATATTTATATATATCCCTATTTTTTTGACATTGAATGACATTCGATTCTGAACTATTTATGCCTAAAAGTAAAGCGCCAAAAATGGATGACCTGGACTACAGTAAGTAGCTATTCGCACAGGGTATCTATCGCTAGCCAACTGTGGCTAACAGTCTAGCTTTAGTTTATTAGCGCAGGTGGGAACTCAAGAACTCATATAGCATTTAAATGGAAATAAAATACCACGGAAAAAGGGTGAGAATATTTTGTAGAGGTATGGGTGTACATCTTTACAATATTACAGTTTAAACTAGCTTAGGAAATGTATTATCTTTGCATGTGGCCATTTAAATTGGTCGTTTCGGTGAGTGATAAAAGCTAACTTTTTAGCTAACCACGGTGGATTGATTTATAAAACCCTAACTAGCTTTTAGGCTACACAAAGGCTCTAAATAATGATGCACTTTGTTGAAAACACCAACTTCTTTAGGTAGTTAGTGTAGTGGATGCTGTTGTGTGGATCACGGCTTTGATCCAGGCTGTGGGCGTGGTGGTGGTGCACAGCAGCTGCTTGCTTTGCAGAGTAAACACTGCTGCTTTGACCTCTAGGTCAACGTTTTCTGCAGTAAACCCTGCTCAGATAAATGCTGTTTTCCTAATAATATTATTTTTAATGGAGTTTACAGAGGTATTGATTTAGTCCGAGGCTGTAGATTGTGGTACTGCGTTTATGTTTATGTCATATAGCAGGTGATTAAATTGATGTTTTCACTTTAATATAATGTCTAGCACAGTGATAAAATACAGTTAAGAAAACCTCAGACATTATCCCTCTAAAAGTCATACATTTAAGTGACTTCATCTCTAAAATATGCATATATGCAACATACATGTACGTATGTTTAATAGCACTATCTGTTTCATTAGCACTGACTTTAATTTGAATATCTACAGTGTTGTGAAAAAGTCACAAGAACCCCTTAATTTTTTTAAAGCCACTTAACCCTTATACATAAATCTTTCAAGCATAAAAGTCATCTAACATAAGGCATGAACTAGTGTTACCTACACATAACATAACAAATTACTCAGAAAATAGCCAATTTTAATTTAGCAAAAACACATTATTATTTAATTTCTTTAGTTCAATTAGTTGATCCATCTACTGTTCACTCAAGCCCGGTCTGAGTGGAAGGATGGCTGTCAAGAAGCCATTCATAAGCAAGGGAAATGGACAGAAAAGGCTGAGGCATAAGAATAGTTATTCTTCCAGTATAGGAAGAATATTTATAGCATACATATATACAAGAACTGGACTAAAAATAAATGACAACATGTCTTATGGAGTAATGAATCCAAATTAGAAATTTTTGAATTAAATCATTAATATGTACAGAGGTAGTCAGGAGAAAGGCACAACAGTAAGTGTCTACAGCTGTACATCTGTAAAACCAGATGGAGGCTTTGTTATGGTTTGTCGCTGCATTTCAGCAGGTAGTGTTGGGGATCTTGTCAAAACTGATGAAATTGTGATTGTGGAAAAGTATCAGATTTTGATCCATCGTACAATAATATCTGGAAAATTACCAGTACCATCTGGCAACAGCTTGATTGTTCGACATTACAATGATCCCGAACACGCTGTCAGTGTAATAAGAGCATACCTGGATAGAAAACAAAACATAGCAGGACACTCAGTCATGGATTGGCCTCTCAAGAGTCCCAACCTCCTCATTAATGAAGTGGAGAATGTAACAAAAGGCGGCCAACATCCAAGAAGAGCTGTGAGTGTCCTTCAAGAAGGCTGGAGAATTACTCCCGAAGACCACTTAAAGAAATGAAAAGAAAGCTGCCTAACAGTTCAGGCTGGTTTGAAGAATAAAGGTGGTTGTAACAAATAACCACTTTCAAGCCCGTGAGAATTGTACAAACTCCCTTTGACGTGCATACTTTATTTCAATTTATGTTTTTACATGTTTCAGTAAATCTATTTCTCAATCTACTGACAAAATGAAGGGTGACTCAAGGCTTTTTACACAGTACTTTATGTCTGAACTGGGTGCAAAAAGACTGCTTATCGGAAGGTTATCATGTTCAGTTTTATGTGAAACTGTTTTATCACTATCATGTCTTAACTTTATTTTCATTTTGGTGCCTGTAATTTGTTGTGCTGTTAAGTTGTAATCATTTTATGGAGGTTTATAAAATATTTAACACTGCCTATGAAAACAGCTTCAGCAAACACTGAAGATTATTGGCTTCATAACATTTAAATTTATTGCAGGAATGTTGTTATTTAGTTGGCCCTTATTGAAATGAGTTAGTTGTATAAACAGACTTATAGTTTAACGTAACCGTGGCATTCGGAAACTAGACCTGCATTATTAGTAAGTCACTTTTTGTCCATGTTTTTGTCCAGCCATTGAAAGATTATGGTTTTGGCAAATGGTTTTAAACCTTGAAGACAACAACTGGGCACTCGTGCTCACTATTGAGGTTTTCGGCTGTCACCAGGATTGGAATTTTAATATTTATACAAATATCTATATATGATATTTTTTAAATGTCAGACATGCAGGACATCAAAATGCACAGACTTCGATTATGTCAAACAACACGGACTTATTGCCACGAGTATAAGCGAGCCAGTCATATTTCCTGGGAAGTTGTGCCTCAGTGGGAAATCTACACTGTAATCTATGGCGTAACCGTGAACCCCTCTGAACACTGCATTATAACCCAACTTGCACCTCCCTAGAAATGTATCTACATGTCGGGTCAGCGCAGCCTGGAGTGCTCGCTATTGGCCTGGTTTGCGCTGTGGATTTGTCATGTGCATTTCCACATACTTTTTTGCGGCAGTTATTGATTTAATCAGTGAGAGAATAACCATCATCGCCTCAATATATGAAGAGTAATAATGGCATCAATATAAGGACTCACAAATGTCAGCAAATTTCTTAATGGGCAAGAGAAGAGGTGAGTTAAAATAGAGGGGTAGATATGATTGCCTCTGGGGAAAAAAACTGACCACAACAATAAGCAGAGACCCAAAAAACTCCCAGCATTTTAATTGTTTCTATCGGCTTACGTTGCATGTAAAACACTGGAACATGATCACATGGTAATTAATGCATAGGTACCACAGACAAGGATGCTGGCAATAATATCAACCGCTTACATAGGTCACTTTGTCGGCTTTGCAAAGATTCCCCGCAGAAGTCTAAGTCAGGCCGTATGTGCTAATGTAGTTTAAGTCCGTATATTATCCAGGTGTTAATATTTAACACATTTTATATGCATTGGAAATATATTATACTTCTTCATAATGCAGAAGTCAAGTCTTGATTCCTGGTCTAGCTTTAGAGGTTTGATTCTGGCCACATCCTGAATTTTTAAAGTGAGTATTAAAGCGAGATGGTCATTCAGTGTGATGCTTACTTCTTGTGGATTTATACAGTTTTTATTTCACTCAAATAAAAAATGGCACTTCTCGCATAGGGTTTTGCTTTTTTTAAGTAGCCATTTTTAAAAACTGCAGAGAAACGTACTTCAGCTAAAAATAAATCTTTTTGTTTAAAAAATGGCCACAATAACAGGAAAATGCATGAACTTCTAAGTTTGTCTAAATTATAAGCAGTGCAGTGGTGCTTATGTTTGTAGTTGCCCCTAATGGAAAACCCTGTTTGTATATCACAGTGTATTGCTATGAACCGAGTATAGATAGGAGTACTACTGAAAATAATTTAAAGTGACCACACCAAATGTACAAAAGTACATTCACTTTTTAGTGGCAGCCAAAATCTCAGATGAGTCAGCTCATCACCCTGAAAATTGTGTAATTACATAGGTTGATGCTCCAATTAATATCCAAGACTATTTTTTTTTTTTCTCTTTAATTAACCAAGCTTTTAACTAATCAGTGCTTTACCAGGGACAGTGTTAATGCTGTCGTACATCATATTTATGCCACTGTTGGAGACAGCGTTTGATTGGGATTGTTCGGGCACAGTTACCACCTTCTATATATGGAGCAGTAGCTGACTCATTCTTCTTCTTTTCCCTTACAGTCCCAGTAGACCTGAGCCCAGAGGAGCGTTCTGAGCTGGAGGACATCCGTAGGAGGAAGGGCGTCCTGCTGCAGGAGATCCAGAGGCTCAGAGAGGAGTTACGAGAGGCAATTTTAGAGGTAGAGGGACTGGAGACAAGCACAGAGGGCAGGTAATAAGAAAACCCACATCAGTTACTCTAAAAAACAAAACAAAGAGGAAGTGATATAAAATAATAATACAATAGAAAATGCTTTTGGAGTAACAAATCACTTCTGTTGTATATATGCTTAAATGAGAAATTTCATTTTCTGTGATGCATACTGTTAAAACCGTGGAAGCTTATATTAAACATGGCCTAAATTTCTGACTATGAACAAAGCAGTTCCACTCACCTGCTGTCAAACCAGATGGTGGAGGAGCTAAAAGGTTGCACCATGTCCCAGTTTAACCCCTAACTCCAACCTTAAACTGAATATGTGTCTTTTGTCCTGTCTCCCTCCTCTCACCCACAACTGGTTGTAGCTGATGGCTGCTCCTTTCTAGTCCTGGTTCTGCCAGAGGAGTTTTCCTGTTAAAAGGGAGTTTTCCTTCCCCCTGTTGACAAGTGCTTGCTCACAGGGGTTGTTGTGACTGATGAGGTTTTCTCATTATAGAGTTTTTACCTTACCTTAAGTTAGCCTTAAACAGCTTAAGGATAATGTTGTTTTGGTTTGGACTCTATAAATGAAAATGATTTTAGCTTATTTATGCTGTTGGGATATGTGATTATTGCCCTTTGAAAACGATTCTACCAATTCTTGGCAAATGAAGAACAAAAAAGGCATTTTTACTTACACATGAAGAAGATGTTAGTCTTTTTATAAAACAAAATATCTCAGATTCACGGGGTTAAGATAATTATGCATTGTTTTGAACTGTGACTCCTGCAAAGCTACTCGTGTAGAATCTAAGAATAAAAACAGGGAGCTGAAAATGTGTATGTGTCCACTCTGCCTGGGGTAATATTCTTTAATAGTAATTCTGTTTTAGTGAATAAATGGAGTAATTGTTTGCCTTTTAATTTTCTACACATAGCTTTTCTAGGTGAATGTCAAGATTTTGCATTGATGTAAACCTCATGTTCTTGGTGTATTGAAGAAGAATGTTGGTGTTTATAAGTTGACAGTCTTGGTACTTGGTGATAGCTTTCATGGAGGTTTGTCAGGATTCATTTTTATCAGAACCTTTGATTTGATCACAGAAGTTAATTATTGCCAACACGTTTATCTTCTCTGCAGTAAAACTCTACAGAAAAGTAGGCATGTGGCAATGGGAAGGAAGAAATTCAACATGGATCCTAAAAAGGTAATACCTCAAATATTCAAACGGGTGCTGAATGTGTCTCCTCTAGATTCCTTGGATTGTGACTGACTCGTTCTTCTCTCTGCAGGGCATTGCATTTCTGGTGGAGAATGAGCTGCTCAGACACACTCCAGAGGACATTGCTCAGTTCTTATACAAAGGAGAGGGCCTCAACAAGACGGCTATAGGAGATTACCTCGGAGAAAGGTGCAAGGCGTTGACATTTCTTCTGTCCCTTATCTCTTGTTTTTTTAATCAGCCATGTATAACTGACCTCTATGATTTGCAGAGATGACTTCAACATCAAAGTCTTGCAGGCTTTCGTTGACCTCCATGAGTTTACTGATCTCAACCTCGTCCAGGCCCTCAGGTAATCTCTGTCTACTGTGGATTTTTTTGTGTGTTGTTGAAAAAATAGCTTCAATTGTATCAGGCATCCTCTGGTGAGCAGCCTAGTCAACAGTGGAAAATCCCACTCTCGCTCTTACCTGAGGATGCAGATGGAAAAAAGTTATGAAACAGAGCGGCAGCGACTATTTAGCACAGGGTTTTTTTTTTTCCCTCTGATTTGACCTAAACCTTGACCTGTTTTCTGCAGACAGTTCCTGTGGAGTTTCCGTTTGCCTGGTGAAGCTCAGAAGATCGACAGAATGATGGAAGCCTTTGCTCAGAGATACTGCCACTGCAACCCCGGTGTCTTCCAGAGCACTGGTAAAATAAACACACAGTCGCACTGCAGTTCAAGTAGAATAGGTGATACTGAAAGCTTGTCTTAAATCAATTGTTCAGTTACGGTGTGAGTGAACAATTGTTGTTTTTGAGTTCTTTGAATTCCTGTCAGTGCAGTCGAAACGGAAAGTAGTGGCCTTCCAGAATATGTGCACTCATGCAAACAGTTTCTGTCTTACGAGAAATGACCTGATATGCCAGCCCACAGTCTTCACTGCTCATTCAGGCCACTTCACGCCTGACAGTAGCGCTGAAGAGTTAGCAAAACATTTAAACCCAAATTAGCTGACGAGTTCAAACCTAAATACGCTATATGTATTTTTTGCAGTTACAAAGTGCTTTACATAAAATAATATAAGACTAGGGATGGGTATCGTTTAGGTTTTATCCGATACCGGTGCCAAATCGGTACTTTTGAAACGGTGCCGGTGCTCAAACGGTGCTCAAACCGGTGCTTAAAGAATGGAGAACACAAAATTGGTCCGAAAACCTCTCATGTTCAACTGTTTTTTTTTTTTTGTAAAAAGATATCAATGTTAGCCTTTTCTGCAGCTATGGGGCATATATGGTATCACTCTTGGTTGGAAGCAGTGCTTAAACAATGGAAAAAACACAAACTTTGTCCAAAAACCTCTCATGTTAAAACTGTTTTCCACTTTTTCTTTGGTTATTTTAGCCTTTTTGGCCAGGGTGAAGGGAGTATCTGCCATCAAACAAGAAGACAGCCGCATGTAGCTATGATGATGTTTGCTAGTTCACCTTACATGCATTAATGTAATAACGTGGTTAGCCTACTCAACGTAAATTACACACGAACAACATTAAGCTACTCACGCAGAGAAGAACGGCTGCTGCTGCATCATCATCCGTCATCATTTCTGCTACACTGGCAGGGCTAGGGGCCAGGACTCTCCTCTTCGGGTTCTTGGGGGATGTTGCTAACTCCGGGTCCGATAACAGGCACCACACCCGCAGTAGATGTGCTCGGTGTGAGGTCTCGCAGCAAGCTATCAAATACGGCGCATTTTTCGGCTTTTAAAAAAACCGCTATGCGTCGCCAGGTGTTTCATCGATTTGAGGTGTTACTTCCTTTGACAGTATCACAGTATCAGCTTAAAGCACTTGTTGCTGCTGAGTTTGAATCTTTTGCTGTGAAGTACAGCCAGACTTTTAAACGCTTCGCCTTGGGCATTTTTAATCTGTAGCTCTGCTCTAAAAGAACGTACGTAGCTGGACCCGCCTACTATCCTCGGAAACGTAAAATGATTGGCGAGAATTCAAAGTGTATGACATCTCAGGAAAAAAAGCACCGAAATGTGCGCTGCTTTTCGGTCTGGTTATTACCGTTTATCTCAGAACCGGTGCCATGACACCGGTACCCATCCCTATATAAGACAATAAAAATACAGAAAAATGTAACTTATGAAAAACTGAATAATACGTAAAACATGCCAAACTATTTACCGATGGAAACCCTTGGAGCAACCCTTTATGCTTTTTCCTGAAATGAGTGCTTTCTGTCATATTTCTGCCCCGCTTAAAGAACAGTGACTCGGTTTGCATCAGAAGTAAATGAGGCTGGTCGCTAGGGCTGCCACAAACGATTATTTTGATAGTCGACTAGTCACCGATTATTTATGCGATTAGTCGACTAATCAGATCATCATCCACTGGACGTAAAACTACAGCTTATTGCACCAGCAGCATATGCTCTTATATAACTATCATTAGCTTACAGCTTTAAGCTTTTAAGGTGCTAACTAAAAATAAAGACAAGATGATAGTTTATTCAATTTTAATGAAATTTGCAGATTGTTTCGGTGAAGTTTAATAAACTCCTTGCTATCTAAAATATAACAGGACAACGGAGTATATTCTCCAGCATCTCACACTTCTGATAATCAGCTGTCTGCTTGACGTTTATTCAGCTGTGTAAAAATATAACTTTAATCTCAGACAAACCGATTTACTCAGGAACAAATAAAATACTAAAAAAAAAAAAAAAAGCCAAACAACAACATTTTTAATTTATCTAAGTGACTCATATATATTTAACCTGAGTAGCGAAAGACGGCGGTGGGTTTGAAAACAATTTGCCGGGAGTCCGGTGTTCTCACCGCGCTAGTGACCTAGCCCCCGGCTAGCTATCGAGCTAGTGGGTAACAGACGTCTCCGAAAACGTCGGAGCGCTTTTGAAAATATGTGGTGTCCTGATAAACTGAGCCGATATTTGAGGTTTACACAGCTACATTCTCGGCTGAAAATATGTTAAACGTTTATTTTGTGACCCAGAAAGAATAATAAGAGTAATATTAAAACTAACTAGCTGCCGCCATTGTTGGAAACTGAGCTGGGCCGCGCTATGAATTCTGGGACACAGCTGCTTCTTCTTCTTCTTCTTCGGGGTTTAACGGCAGCTGGCATCCTTGTACATGCAGTGCTGCCATCTTCTGTTTCAGTCCGTTATTACACTCTTAAATCCTGCTACTTATTCCTGCGTCTTTTGGGATCTTACAAAGCTTCAAACGACGCGTCGACTATTAAATCAGTCGTCGACGATTTTGATAGTCGACGTAATCGTGACTAGTCGACAAATCGTGGCAGCCCTACTGGTCGCCACCTATGCAATCACCCTTGGAAAAACCCAGGAACTATTTAAAATGTTGTCAAACCTCATCTTTACTGATATACACCGAGGTGTCAAAACTTGGTATTAAGGGGCTAATAGTTAAGAGCAATGGAGTAAGAAAAAACCTACTCTGTAGATACCTTGAATGTAAACATATGTCTCTCCTGTTCACAGACACATGTTACGTGCTTTCTTTTGCCATAATTATGCTGAACACGAGCCTCCACAATCCTAACGTGAGAGACAAACCTGGAGTGGACCGCTTCATCTCGATGAACCGAGGGATCAATGAGGGGGGAGACCTACCAGAGGAGCTGCTCAGAGTACGATCAACCCAGCACTGCTTTTCTTTGTAGATGCAGACAGATGTTTATTCTCTGTTCTTATGTTTCTCTTATTTGTTTCTTCAGAATCTCTATGAAAGCATTAAGAACGAGCCCTTCAAGATCCCGGAAGATGACGGCAATGACCTGACACACACCTTCTTCAACCCTGACAGAGAGGGCTGGCTTCTTAAGCTCGGTACGGTGTTTATGCTGTGATGGGGAGCACTGCTCTTCATCACTGTCTCTGTGTGTGTGTGTGTGTGCTTTTAAAATGTCAGGAGAAGGGTCATTATAGTTAACCAAAAACTAAAACTAGATGTAAATAAAATAAAAAATAAAACTGAGAAGAAGAAAAATGAAAACTATTTTGTGAACTTGCAAAAAAGACTAAATTAAATGAAAATATAGAGGAAATATCCTGAGTTATAGTATTTGCTAATTTTCCTGATGAGACTTTGATGGGCATGTTTATTAGATGTCTACAAGACTGTAAGTTAACTGCTTTTAAAAAGTTCTATTTTATTGTAATACCTGTACTTATGTTCCTAAATCTTACCTCTGGCATACAATATCCATCCTATAATACTTAAAAAGACTAAAACTAACACTGAAACTAATAAAGACTAAACTGGAAACTCAACAGAATTAAAAACAAAAACTAAACAAAATAAAATGAAAACTAATTACAAAAGAATAAACTACAGTGACTCTGGTCAGGAGTGTTATTAATACTGTACGCTACTGTACTCTCTGCTAAGGCTTTGTGCTGTGATAAACTTTTCTCTTTGCCTCCAATAATCAGTTCAGTGTTGTGGCATAAAAAAAATTGCCATAGCATGATGGTGAAAAAGAAGACTCACTTTCTTGTGTTATGGCAGCCTTAAAATCTGATTGTTTTCTTTTGCATGGCGGGGCTTGTCATCTGTGTGTCACTAATATGATCTCCTTTTCTTCCTCCTCCTCTGTCTCTGTTTTGTCTTCTGTCTTCCTCCAAATCCTCCCTTTCCTTTTTTTCCCCTCTCCTTCTTCACTGCGATTTCCATCCTCTACTGCCGCTGCTTGTTTTCTCAGGAGGTATGTACTGACAGAGTTATTCAAAAAGTTGTAGACATCGATTAGCCACGTAGATTTCTGTAGATTGTAGAAGTAATACACACAGAGCTAGTTTTCCTCTCTTGCCATTCATCATCATCATCAATGTTTTTGTGTTTCAGGGGGAAGGGTGAAAACCTGGAAACGTCGATGGTTCATTCTCACAGATAACTGCCTTTATTACTTTGAATATACCACAGTAAGTCTCTCTGTCTTCATTCAGCGTCTCAGTGGAGGTAAACTCTGCAAACACGTCTGGGTTTCCGGTGTTTATTATAGTCTGGGTAGTATTGACCGGTCATGCTGGAACCATAGATAATATAAAAGATGGATCTATCCTCCATGACATCACTCAGTGGTTTTTAAATTCTGATTCAGTCTCCAGCTGGACTTTTTTGACCTTACCATCTTGGTCTGTTTGGATATAACTGTTCAATGGCTAACGAGCGATTACCCAGCAATCCTCGGAAAAATCCTCCTGCCTTTGGGTGTTTTCACCTTTACTGTTTAGTCCATTAAAATTGTTCACTGCTTTACTGTGTCTGAACCAAAACAGCTGCACCCTTTAGAGGAGCTAATCTTTGTCCAGTTCTAAACAAGCTCATGATTTGTGCTCGATCTGATCCAACTGTGAGGTGTATGCAAGCTTGAGCTAAACATATTCCTCTAGCCAGGTATGCTTTGCATTCTGGGCATTACAGACGTGCAGAGTAAATGAAACTGTGACAACTAGAACTCAACACCTACTACTTATGTTTACTTTTGTTGCTCCTACTCCAGTTACATTTGGTTTGTAGTGACACGTTTTGATTTGTTTTCTGTTTGAGGCTACGTCCACATCGTTTTCTCTCCATTTTGGCCTCCCGTCCACACTGAGACGGCGTTTTTGCTGATGGAAAACACAACATTTTGAAAACACTGTCGAAAACGCATACGTTTCAAAACGGTGCTTTCGCGTTGCAGTGTGGACAGCGAAAACGGAGACTTTCTAAAATGATGATACATGTTAGTCATATGATGCAGTCATGTGACCAATTAAACAGAGATAGCGGAGGGCATTCTACAGCAATTGTTTTGTTTGCTCTTAATTTTGACAGCCCTATTAAAGATTAATATCAGTCTGTACATGCTCCAGATAGCTTTTCTTCAAATTCTTTAACTCTCACTCGCTTTTGCAACTTTGTACTTTTGTGTTACTCGCAGCAACAACTCCACCTCATTGTTAGTCCATTTAAAAAGCTCTGTGCTTTTCTTCGAATGTTTCAAAGAGCCGGAAGGTAAATAAGCGGCTGACAGAAATAAGGCAGGTCGAATCTTCTTGCGTTTCACGTATGCGCAGTACTGGAACATAAGCGTTTTCAGGCGTTTCAATGTGGATGCGCAACTCTGTGAAAACCACTGAAAACGCTAGCATGGACGCAGAGCGTTTTCAGACAAAAACACAGTTTTCAAATCTATCCGAGCTAGTGTGGACGTAGCCGGAGATGAAAGCAAACCCCTGGTAGATTAAAGTCAGAGGTTACAAATCAGCTGATCAGTTGAGAGTAAACAAACTAAAAGTGTGAAAACATCCTTAGAATGAACAAAATTTACAAAATGTACTTGAGGTTTTATTCATTATGACCCTAAATAAGTGACTAAGCCCATAAAGTCACTTGGAAGGTTTTTGGTGAAGTCACAGAGCAATGAAGTTCTTTCCTAAGGTTTCTCATCATATGTCATGCACACATTGCTCATGTGCTGTCTCTGATATTAGACATGACAGTGGCTGGCAGTGATTCCCGGAGGTTGCTGGGTTTCGCTGGGTGAAATCCGTTGCGTTACTTGAACTCTTGCAATCAATTTTCCAGTGACTGCAATCGACTTCCAACAACCGATCGGAAAACAGTCAATTTTTTTCCTCACGACCGGTGAGGGCCATGGATCCTTTTCTAGGCCTGTGTGATTGTTTAAAATAAAATGAGAGGTAGATGTAACCGGTTGTCTTGACTTGGATTTCCATTCGCTACCCCAGAAACTCAAATAATAATAATCACTGTGAGAAGCTAACTTCTCAGACTAATGGCTTCGAGATTGCAGTGAATGTGACACACTTGTTTTAGTGAGGCAAAAAGGATTTTGTGATCAGTTGATTTTTGAAAACTGCAAAACTTAAAATGTATTTGTGAGTGAAGGAAGAGCGTGTTGCTTTGCTTGAAGCTTGCTGAGCCACAAAGTTAAAAAGTAGTACAGAAATAAAGATGTACGAAGGCTACTCTAAGAAAAAAAAGACACGAGTCATTTTAAAGGTTTTTTTTTGTCATATTGATTCAAATCATCATAAAACACAAAATAATACCCACAAATATTTATTAACTCATGTTTTTTTATTTACAGGATAAAGAGCCACGAGGTATCATTCCCTTGGAAAACCTTAGCATTCGAGAAGTAGAAGACCCAAGGAAACCTGTAAGTGGCTGTTTTTGCTAAACAGTGTGATGAGCAGTATTTTGCTTGAAACTTTCAAAACATTTTTATCTCCTTTTTTTTTTCTAACAGAACTGCTTTGAGCTGTACATCCCCAACAACCGTGGTCAGCTGATTAAGGCGTGTAAGACGGAGGCTGATGGGCGAGTAGTGGAAGGAAACCACATGGTGTACCGCATCTCTGCTCCCACACCTGAGGAGAAGGACGAGTGGATCCACAGCATCAAGTATGTAAATGAAAAATGTCAAAGAAAACACGGTTAGTGATGGAACAGCAGGAAATTCTGACCAAAAACTTCATATTCTCCTGTTTGGGAGAATTTATTTCCTTTTTAGTACTTTCTGTTGGGTAAAAGTTAAAGTATTTTTCATCTCCTCAGATCTGCCGTTAGTGTGGATCCCTTCTACGAGATGCTTGCTGCCAGGAAGAAACGTATATCACTTAAGAAGAAAGAGGAGCAGCCATAGATCACGCCCTTCGCTCTCTCCCTGTCTTCCTCAGCTCCTTCATCCCTGCTCCTTACAACTCGTTCATAAGTTTTGATAACCCCTCCTTCCTTATCCCTAATAGCCGTCTCTTCCTTTTCTGAGGACTCTTCCTTGCTGCCCTATCTGCCAGACTTTTGAAAAGCCACATTCAGAGTGAGAAACTCACCCTGTGTGGCTGCCTCTTATCTTGGTTCTTACACTACTGCTGTTACACACTACAGGCGTGTGTTAGACCATATTCACACCAGTGCTGATCATCTCTAAAACAACTTTTTTGGCCTTTAAGCCACACTCATTATACTTGGTAATGAGGGACCTGGAAAAGCTAAGATTAGCTAAGTCTGCACCTCACAGGAACTAAAAGGTTCCTTTATGCTGCTGGTTGTCTGTGTTACTAAACATCTGCGAACATTTGGGACGTTTGATGTTTTCATTGGAACTACTCACACAAAGTCTTGGAATCCGGCACTTTTCTCATGTGAATTTGAGCTTTAGGGTTTAAATTCAGTAAGTAACAAATAATGACTCACTGCTTTGTGACTGGCTTGAACTTTCAGACAGTAAGGCCGAATTTAGACTTCTGCAGGGAATCTAGGTAGAGCCTACGGCATAACCCACGTAAGCAGCTGACATTGTTAGCGGCATTTACGCTTCCGTAACATGTGGCTGTGTCCCAGTGTTTTATATGCTGCTGGGTCCCCACTCTTTGCTGCCATCAGTCTTTTTGTTTTTATTAGGGGTAAACATATTTGTCCTTGTAGCTTTTCCACTTCAATGTACATTCCCTCATGCCCATGTCGATAGTTTCAGTAATTTCTTATTACTGCATCGACCCAATGTGTAGTTACATTTGTAGGGAGGTCCACGTCAGGTTACGCTGTAGGGTTACACATGGGTTTGCAGTAAGGGCGTAGCTACAGCGCAGATTTCCCACTGAAGCATAAGTCCCCAGTATCACCACCAGTATCATTAAGCAAAGATCTTTTTGGGGGAGGGGGGTATAATAATGCTCGCGCGACTTGATTTAGGCCTTCTCTCTCTGCTGATCTTGTCCATTTTTGTGAGTCTTGCAGTTGCATTTCATCACATAGACCCCCTACAAATAGCAGCGAGTTGTTCAGCATAAACACTCTAGGCTGACTTGAGCCCCTGCCTATGCCTGTTGGAAATTTTTCTTTTTTGGCACATGTAGTGGATTTTTGGGAGGTGATATGAAGACGCAGGTGTGGATCCAAAACCAATGAAACAAACATCTGTCAGAGATTCGTCTGCATTAGTGTGAATGTGGTCTTTTTCAGGTTAGAAGTCCTCTGAACCTAAACGAGACATTGCCTTTCTTGATTGTGCATACCCTACACCAGGTGTGGGCAACGCCAGGCCGCGAGGGCCGGTGTCCCTGCAGGTTTTAGATGTGTCCTTGAACCAACACAGCTGATTTAAATGGCTAAATTAGCTCCTCAACATGTCCTGAAGTTCTCCAGAGGCCTGGTAACGAACTAATCATGTGATTCAGGTGTGTTGACCCATAGTGAGATCTAAAACCTGCAGGACACCGGCCCTCAAGGCCTGGAATTGCCCACCCCTGCCCTAGACAAAATGTGAATTCATGACACAAACACTAATACGTCTAACGTTGAGTTAGTGGAGTGAGGATGGAAACGAGTGATTTCAGATGACTAACTTGTTCTCATTGCTTCCTGTAGTACTTGTAACAGTTTTACATTACTACTCGACCACATTTGGGTACTGTAGACACGTCATTACTGTACATTAGCACAATATTTATATTTCCAGGTTACTGTTGATCATGAAGTACGGTCGAGTTGAGACGAACATAAGCAGACAGCTGCGCGGTTAAGCTCACTTAGACAATATATAAATGTTCTTTAGCATGTTTCTCTAACATGTTTGAGCAATAGCAGAGTAGAAAATCATAGTACCAGTTTGGAGGCTTGTTAACAAATCCTTTATACCACTGACACTGAGCAGTTAGCATCATGTTCTCGCAGATGTAACGTTAATAGCATGCCACACATCATTTTCAACACTACAAGACAAACATGTCTGACGTCAAACTGTTAGAGTCGGGTCTGTCCGCTATAGTGAGTTTTAAGGAATCACAAAGGCAGCTCATTACAATGTACACTTTTTGTAAATAGATGTTAGCATATTTGTTTACTATGCGCATAGAAATGATTTAATTTATTCTTTTGTTTTGTTTTTTTGTATGAGCTACTGTTTACTGCATGTCGATAAACTGAGGCGTCAGTCGTAGGTCTGATGCGTCACTGATCATGCTAGTGCACTGGTTTGAGAAGTGTTAGTGTTTCCTGTTGACTTGGAGAAGATTTAAAATGGAAGATTGTTAATGCAAAAGTTTCTGACCCCATTCAGTTGTACCTTCTTTTGAGAGAATGAAGTTTTGTAGTCTGATTTAACTGTAACCACACACTACATTATTTTATTTATTGCTGAGTAAATCAGACCCAGTAAAGCACAAGCAGAGATTCGGTCTTAGGCTTCGGTTGTTACACGATCGAGTCCAGATGAAGTGTGAAGGAGCCGTTTGCAAACCGAAGCTACCGAAGACTACAGCGATTTAAAATGAAGAGAAACGAGACGAGAAACACTTCGAAATATCACATAGAAACATTTATATATAAAGAATAAGACTTTTAGATTTGTTTCCCGTCGTCGATCTTAATCTAGTAGTTTAAAGAATTGGCGCTTTAGATGGCAGAGAATATGTTTGTTAACTGCACTTTATCGATGTTAGCATTTTGGAAAACAGTACTCTAAAGCAGGGGTGTCAAACTCCAGTCCTCCAGATGTTTTGAAACTTTTACATGTATCCCTGTTGCAACACATCTGGAAAAAAATTAGTAGGTCATTAGCAAGACTATAACTTGACTGCATGCTGAGGTGGCAACCCCTAACCCTTCCTCAAGTAAATTTAAATAAATGTTAAGTGTTTGGGAAAAATGTACTTCTAGAAGTACTTTTATTGTACCATGTTCATTCACTCATGAGCTGCTGTAACATGAATCACAAGGCTGAACTGCCACCTTAGCATGCAGTCAACTTCTATAGTCTTGCTAATGACCTACTAATTTTATTCAGGTATGTTGCAGCAGGGATGCATGCAAACGTTTCAGGACACCGGCCCTCGAGGACTGGAGTTTGACACCCCTGCTCTAAAGGAGTGTCTGCACAGGAAGCAATTCAGAGATTATAGAAAGTGAACGACATTCAGCGATTTCAAGGGTGTTTAAAAACAAACAAACAACAAAAATAAAATAAAAACAGGTGAAGCAAAGCAGATCCAGGGGAAAAACCTTTCTTTCCTGAACTGAACTGAAGCTGCCAGTGAGAGCGCAGGATACCGGTGATTGACATAGAGGGTTACTCAGGATTGGGGCCACATTTCCAGTGATGTGAATGCTGTACCGGTCTGCTGTGGAGAGAGGGCTGATTGTAAAGTGAAGGTGTCTCAGGATACGCTGGGGAGTTATCTCTTTACGCTAGCTGAGGAACGCCTCGGTGTTCTCCTCGATCAGCTGAAGGTGGTGACTGGGGAGAGGGAGGGATGTTTGGGTGTCTCTGCTACAACGTCTGAAACTTGGACCTGAGATAAATGATGGATTGATCGGTGGTTGGGTTACTCAGGCAACCAAATCCCAGATGTTCACTGGTCGGCTTCAAAGAGGTGCGACAAGCATATCGTTCCCTGTTTTTACTGCGAGGTTGAATGTTAGTCACCGCTATCCTGCAGCGTGGAAAGACTCATCTGGGATCCGCCCACTTTGCATCATCAGCGTGTTTGCTTATTTTTTATTTTTCCCTGGCCATAGTCGGGTGAAGTCGTTGAATGTCACTAACTTTCTGTGGTTTATGATCGTCACGTCGCTGCGAATCGCTTCCTGCGTAGACGCAGCTTAATAGGCTGAAGTGTGTCAATACATCACCTCATCAGTTCCAGCTGTAGCAGCAAATGTTGATCATGTTGCTTTAAGCTGAACGGGGTCTTCCCTTTTATGATTCACCCTCCAGGGTGTCACTTTATCTTTCATGTTTGTGCTTCTTGTTCATCACAGAGACTCTCTGTAGGCCTTCACTTTCTGGGTATTCTTGAAATGCAAAGTTGCCAAAAAATAATATTTTCATTCATATTGCAAGAATGAACACTAAAGTGAACTGAATGAAGCTGGACCACTGTTTCTGATTCCTTTCACCCCGGAGCCGCCACCTTCAAAAAACGTGTTTATTTTGTATTTATTTATTTTTGTTTACTGTGAGGTGAAGATGGATAGATCATCTGTAAATGTAGCAAAAAGGAAAACCGTGATACATTGGTGCCAGTAAACTACTGTGTAACAATAAAAGGTAAATGGAGATGAGCGGTTGTTGTGCTTTTTGTTTTTCTGAGATATTGATTGAGATTTAAATTTGTTTTAAAAGATATCTGCGCTAAATTTCATTTGAATTTTATTCATTTTTCTCTGATTTAACCTGGAAAAAGGACTACGGAACAATTTAATCTGAAATGATCACACAACAAAGTAGCAAAACAAAAACATACATTTATACAAATATAAAATCATCACTGTTATTGCAAGTCAAACAGCGATAACGTGAGGTCTGCCAGACTTAGTGTTTCACATATCTTGGAAAAATGACAGTGATGGAGCGTGAACACTGATCAGGGCTATGCAAACTGCTGAGTACCATTTGTAGTCGCTGCATTAACAAATGAAAAATGAGACACTTAAACTGTCACACTTTTATTTAAACACTTTTTCAATGACAAACAATGGGAAAATTCTAACATTGCTAAAAAAAAAACAAATTACTGTACAAAGATAAATATACAATCAAGGCCAGATTCACAAATTCACAGTGCAGCCGACATCAAAAGTTACAAACTAATTCAGTGAGGAATGGGATTTGCAATGAGAAGATATAAAAGTTTGGGTGAAACGGTATAATCAGCATTTTCAAAGAAGCCCTTTTATGGTACAAAACTGAGGCAAGAGTCCATGTATTAACTGTAAAACACTTCCTGTCTCACAGGATCTTCAGCATTTCTCTCAAAATCCAACATGGACCTATCTATGATACACAGATTCATAAAATTAGAAAAGATCAACACAAAGTTTAACCTGAAGTCTACATTTCTTTGGTGAAGTAGCTGTATGTTTCATGGAAACCTTTAAAAAGAGAATCCAGAGCAGGAAAAAAATTCTATGACTTTCATTCAAACTAACAACTTACAATTTGTCACCACAGCAGACCCCGTGTAAGGCCTGCAAAGATTAGCACACACCAACTTTATTTTGTCTTATTAACAATATGGCAATATGTCACATACAGCACTTGTCCGTTTAAATAAAATACTAACTCGTGGGTACAACAAATAATGGCCTACAGCCACAGAGTCCCTACACGTTACCTGTGAATAAAGATTTATCACCATGTTTCCTTTCATTGTTCATTTATTTATAGAAAATTTACTGATTGAGTTCAAAGGGAAGGCATTGGCTCTGAGTGGTTATCTTAATCCTCCTTCAGTCCCCGTAGCTTCTCTTCATAAATGTTCTCAGACCATCAGGGTAACGACCTTCAGTGACAGGGGTCAAAGGGGTATCTGGCGACGCCTCCGTGAAGCTCCACCTCCGTGTCGGACCAGGCGATGATGTCACCTCTGAGGTGGCTGCCACATGAGGCCAGGCTGTAGATGTCGCTGGCGCTCAGGACGTGTGACCACATGTGCAGGTCCGACATCTCGCCCACAAATGACTGAGTGGCATCAAAGCGCCCTCCGAGAGTGTCCTGAAGAGGAGACGCACGACAACGATCAATACCTGATTATTATCATCTTCATCGATCAGAGACACGTGATGAACATCTGATGTTTCTCACTAACATATAGAAGATTATGTGAAATCTCCTGTGTATAATATAACAGAGTCACTGATGAGGTCAGATGTTTTTATGAAGGTAAGTCTGCAGTATATTGGAGCCTCAACATGAGCACACATACAGGCATTTAATACTGGGAAGAGTCCTAAATGGCTTGGATATTAACTCTGGACATAATATTTGCCTCTATCTCTGGAGTAAAGCTCGCGTTGACTTTACCTGCTCCTGTCCCAGGATGAAGACCCCTCCAGCTTTAATGGGGTGCCAAGCTGAGAGATTCGCCCCAGACCCCCGCTTCACCCCGTCCTGGTAGGCCTCCCACTGTCCGTCCCGTGTGGTCCAAGTCACACACACATGGTGCCACTTCCCATCACTCAGAGACAGGGGCAGAGTGGCTGCCTGTGGAGGGGATGTGGAAAACGAATGTAAACATGTTCTAAGGATATATGATTTCAATTCAGAAACACTTTGTTAACAGATAGTAACAATTACTTTTAACTTCCTCCACACCAGGGTAAAAAAAAAAAGAGCATGTCACTGCCCCCTTGTGGTTAGGTTTGGTCATAAGCGTGTTGTGTCAACAGGAGAGTTCAGCAGACTGGGTGTGCCATTTTTAATTTTCATTAACATTTTAAATTCAGTTAAAAAAGTTTTCAATCTCCTCTGGTTTCTTTGTTTGTTTTTCTCTAATGCCCAGTGCATGCAGAGCCACTGCTGAAGACCGAAGAGCAAAATCCAGGCCTGAAAAATGAAGCCAGCAGTGAAGTGCCAAAAACTGCAGTTCTTCTGGTGGCCACTAGAGGCTGTCTTCAAAAGCAAGTCGAACTAAAAACAATGTTCACAGCCTAAAACTATCTTTTTATTGTGTGTGTGAGCCAGCTGTGCAGTGGGTGATTGTATAAAACTCCTGGAGTTTTAGAGCTATGTATATATAGGTTCTTTGATTGACAGATTTGCAAACCAGGCAGCTTTAGCAGGTTCCTGCTTCGTGTTTGCTAAATGGAGTCACTGAACTGAAAAATACTGTTGACTTCTGTGTGGTACAATATGTCCAGCTTGTTTGTTTGTTGTTTTTTCAGTAAAACTCTGGTATTTCATTATCCCCGGATCCCCCAGTCTACATGTCAAGTTACCTCCAATGCATCCGTCCCAGTGTGAGTGAATGTTAGGTGAAGTGCTTAGGCTTAGAAAAAAGTACCAATGGCTGAATAGGGCTTGTATTAAGAAATTACTCAAATTAAGTAAAAAAAACACTACACGAGTACCTTATATGTATAAAGAAGTATAAATCAAGCATTAGTAGTTAATAAAAGTACATTTTTACAAATAACTTGACTTTGATCACCAAAGTTAATCTGATGTATTTGGGTGACTTGTTCAGGTTTGATTGACAATGACTAAGAAACCCAGCAAAGATATCAGATCAGGCAGATTTTGATTCAAATGCTGATAAACTAACAATATTTCAGTTATGAATGCTTTCAATTCATTTTGATTAGTCTTTTTAAATATTACATTTGAAATATTTTAATTTTTAAGTATGTATTAGTATATTATTTTAAATTTTAGATTTTCATTATTTATAATAGAATTCATTTATTACATTTCATAATATTTTAGATTAACTGCTTTGATTTTTGGCATAGACTTTAACTATCCTAATAGCGGCCTTGTTTATTGTATTGTTCAAGTTGAAGTTCTCTTAAACTGACAACGATCCAGACACAGAGGGGAGCTCGTGGTTCTTCTCGCTCACCTTATCATCGATCAGCAGCTCTATGGGATTGTTCCCCCACTCGATGAGCACCAGCTCATTGGCCTGTCCAGGTGCAGAGTAAGAAAAAGGTGTCCCCAGTCCGGGTCCCACTCCTGCCTTTATCCAAAGACACAAAGTCAGAGCGAAGATCTGCTGCAGCAGTGTCCTCTTCACCCGCCCGTACATGTAGTTGGTCCTCATAGGGAAGCTGATCTGGAACGCATCAGGACTTTTTGATTTCTTCCTGCTGGAACCTGCTTAAAGAAACATAACAACATTCACCAGCTGACCAAACAATCAGACCTGAGCGTGGTTTAAAAAGCAGTTTTGCTGAACAGCGTACCGGAGAGGTGCAGCTGATTGAGCATCGTTTCCAGCTTATTTGAGTGGAAACCGGTCCGCGGCCCTGGTGCTCTGTATCCCGTGTGTGGAAGGTAACTGTGATTGTCTGCTTCATTGTCGTGGTGATCACCACCGTCATCATCATCATGGTCCCCGTCTGCATCATGATGGTCATCATTATGGCCGTCATCATGGTGTTCCGTGTGGCCGCCATCGCTGTCAATGTGACCGTTTCGATGTCCATCGTCATGGCGGTCGTGGTGGTCATCGGCGTGATGCTCTCTGTCGTCTCCGTGGCTGCTGTCATCATCGTGGTGGTCCGGGCCACCGTGGCCGTCAGTGTGATGGTGCAGTTGCTGCTCTAGTGCGTCGATCTTCCTCTGCAGCAACTCCTTCAGAGAGCTGGAGTATGTGATGGATGTGTTCCTCTTCTGCAGAGAGAGGTGGAAACACGCAGGTGAAGCGCATTATTAAGGCACAATGTAACACCTCTGCTTTTTGTGTCTCGCTCAATCTTTTTAAAAGACTGGTGTCTATTTATTTATTTCTTCTGCAGATATTTGTGTAATGTCAAACAAAGCAGCCAGTTGTGCTGCTGATCGGTCCCCCTCACATTCATTGTGCTACTCTGTGTCTGTTTCCCTTCCTCTCAGGTAATCTGGGCTTTAGTTGTGGTGCGTGCCCTGATCATGAGTCTGTCAAGAGAGATCACGATAATTACTGCCAATCTTAGACCCCCTCGCAAATGCGCCACAGCTCCTGACACCTGTCTGTGATCACAACAGATGGAAAACACAGCACATAAGGGCAGGTACCCAAACAGACTTCAAAACACTCAAATATCCTCGAGGTCTTTAAATGTGCCCGGTCAATCCACTGCCTCGCTGACGTCCACCCCTGAGCTTGTTGCTGGTCCTTGGAGCCCACTGAAGGACATTAGAGTGGCTCTCTTGAGTGTGAGTGGCTTTATGCGATTAAGTTGCTCCTTTATCTAAAGTACTTAGTGGGTGTACCGCTTTAAGGCTTCCAGTGATGCAACCAATGTCCAAACAAAGGAAAATCTCATGTGGGAACGTCACAAGCTTCCCTCTACCTCATCAGCTGAGTTATATCTACTTAAACGGCTTAGATACAGGCTTTCTTCCTTTCAACAGTTTAAAAAAGTTTTAAAAGTTCTGTCTCCCTCATGCTCACCTGCAGGTTGTCCAGCCTCTCCTTCAGCGCCTGTAGCATCCTCTCCATCTGCTCTGGCGACGATGCGACGTCCCCTGGTGTCACATGTTTATCCTTCCCGTGGTTGTTGCCACTGTGCCCTCCGTCAAATCGTTGCCCTCCCACCGAGGGGTAGTGTGGCGAGTCTGGTATGAGGTTGCTGTTTCCATGGTGACCCTGCTGGTTGCTATAGTGCCCATTGTCAGCATATGAGTGATGGCTGGCCGCCCCAGCGTGATGCAGGTGTGAAGAGTCGTGGGGTGAAGCATCCCGTCCGAAGCCTTCGCACAGAGTGAGCTTGGCTGTGAGCTCCCGAATCGTCTCTCTTTGGTCCAGGATGATCTCCTTCTGCTGGACAAGGCTCTCCCTAAGGTGGAGGATGGTGGCTTTGGCCTCTTCGCTCGCGCCCCACCAGCCAGCAGGAGGTGCACTTTGATGGCCTGGTCCGCTGGGCCCCGCTGCACCTACGCTTGGACCTGATGTAGGGAAGCAGGAAGGGTCTGCGTCCACGGGAACAGGGGTGCACACAAAGCGTGGGTGGGCTCCAAAGTCATAGTCAGACCCTGAGCTGGCACATGCCGGCCAGAGGAGGAATGAAAGTAAAGAAAAGACAAAGGGAGCAAGGAACAGCTGCACAGATGGCGAGTTCCTCATCATCTCCATTCAGAGTTTGTACAGACAAAGAAGCTTGGCTTTGCTTCAAAATGTGTGATGCCACCTGAAGTAAAGGTTGTGCTGACTTCTTTGCTGATGTGAAGGATGCATCAGGGAGCAAAACAACAAATCTCCATCCCCAAAATATCAACTCAGCTGTGAGGAACTCAGTCGCATGTGAGTGTGAGTTTGTTTTCTTGTGGATTGTGGTCTCTCTTCTCCTCACTGAAGAATAGAAGAAACCTGCAAAACAAAACAAAGGATTTTAGTTAACGCTCTTTTAATAGAATCCATTGATTCTTTTATTGTAAAATGAAGCTAAAAGGTCCAGAAGAATCCTTATATATTAGTAATTGAGTTTTAGGATATTGTCAGATTTAGATAAAAGTGTCTCTTTTTAGCTTTTTGTTCTTCTTGTGTCAGCTTCCTTTAACAAACAAAGGGACAGTGAGTTTACACAAAGGTTCTTCAGTTCTCACCAGGATGTGAAGGTTAAACACCTCAGCCTGACATTTGTGCCCCCACTTAGCTTTAGTGTGTCTGGGCAGCAACCTTCAGAGGCATGTGCCAAAACTACCAGAACCTGTCCAAACAAGGATTAGTTCAAGCCAGAGTTGCAGCATGACCACGCTGAGGCCTGACCCCTCCCACCAGTGCTAATACGGATGTTTTTAGATGAATTTGGATGGAGCTACAGAGGACCAGCGGTGAAGCAGGAGCACATTTTTAATATTAATCTAAATCTATGTGGCTGCATTTTTTCCCCTTCATGATCTGTATCATAAAGGGAAGCTGACCTCTCTGTAGCTCTAACGTGTCCTTCATTATACGGGGTCGGCATTTTGAAATGGCACACACGTGACGTGACAGCTAAACCTCTATGACCACCTGTTGCTCGCAGTGACCAGCCTCTCCAATGACTGTGCGCTGATGGTTCGCTGTATTTTATCAATAATGAAACAAAGTGAGTGTGTGTCTGATGGAGTCTGAGGTGATTAAATCTTCATTTTTAAATGGTTTTAACGTGGGTGTTTTCCAGCCTATAACCTTTCCACCTGACATCTTCTGCCTCTGTTTTTCCTGCTGCGATTTACATGGCTTAGAGGAGGGACAGATGGTCGAAGCGCAGAACCGTGTCACACCCAATCGCCGCCGTTTAGAGGTTATTACCACCCACAGGTCCCTCAATTAACCTAATTGAAAACAGTTGTTGTGCTAACTTAACCCGAGATAAGTGAGCTTGCACACCGGGGTCGTGCACCAACCAGCAACATATGGTTAAGTTGGATATTTAAGTCGTGTGATTAATCTCCAAAACTGACAACTGCTGTTTGACCTGTGATTAAAGAACAGCTCATTCTGCAAAATGAGCCGGTCTCAGTTTATACACACGTTTTTTGTAGAAGCACATTAAATTATAATTATCCCAGTGAATTAAAAGATCAATGTCAGCATCAACATCGCTGCCGTTGAGCTCTTATTTAATTTGTTAAGAGGTTTTAACCTGATACATAGAGTGCACACTTTGGCCACAAAATATGCAAAATATCCCCATTAAAAAGCAAGATTAAGCAATAATTATCCAAACTATTTATTAAGTGCCAGTTACAGAGAAATTTAATGTCAATTTTGATGCTTAAATTAACTATTATATGCTGAACAACTCGGATTGTTGCCAAAAACCTCAATAATTTTAATTATTCTGGTTCTTTGTTTGTGAATTATTCAGTTAAATGCACAAAAAAATAAAGGAAATCTGTTTGGTTCACTTAACAGCGTGACATCACTGTTGTTTCTGAACAATTATTCTTTTTTTTTTCTCACAGCTCACGAAAAAGCATCTGAGACCTTCCCCAGCAGGTCCAACAATTGACTTATTACCCAGACAATACTGTGCAATACTCTAATAAACAAAAATATTCATATTGCTTCTGACGGTTAAGTTTAGCGAAGCAGAGGTATAAGAAACTGAAAACAATAACAAACTAAAGTTGTGTACCCATCGTAGTGTTTTATCTTTTTAATCCAGATGATTCAAAGCCAGCACTCATTTTCATCTCTCTTGTATTAAATATAAATGCAGCTGCATCTATCACACTGCACTGAAATGCCTGACACATAAACAGCAAACATATATAATTCAAATATGTCCAATGGCACATACATGGCATTAGTTAAATGAACACAGGCGTTCTTACCTTAAAGCTTGTGCGTCCACGCTGTGAGTTAGTTAGTTCCTTCCTCACACACTGATCAGATTGAGGGGATTTACTCCAGAGTAGTGCTCAAGTCTTTCTATCCCTCCTTTATTGTCTCTACCTCCCTTTCCTCTCCTCCTCTCCTCCCCTTCTTCCTCTTTGTTGTATTTTTCTTGGAAGGACACGCCTCTTTTCCTGTCAGTCTTTTTGGCATCTTTCTTTCTCCGCATTTCTTATCTTTAACCTCTGACTGATGCACATGATGAGACCGTAAAAAAGAAAGAAAGAAAATCACTGATCTCACATACACATCATACAAAGAATTAAAAAACAAAACAAAAAAAATCCAACCAGTGTATAAATTCTACCCGCCGGTACACAAACATTGGCCTCACCTCCTCCAGCACACGTCACGCAGCTCACCTAGATCTCAGCATGGGAGTAATTGGCTTGATTAATTCCTCGTCTGACTAAGAGGCAGAGAGGCAGAGGCAGGAGGACAGATGGCTGCTTTAAGGTCAAAGGCAGACAATGAAACCAGAGTGCTGATTACAGGACAGACACCTACAGTAAACTTACACAAACAGGTTCAGACACCGAAGCATGTGTCGAGTTTGTGTTTAGTATCAAACACAAACACAAGCAAAAATAAAACAACCATAAGAGCTTAGTTTTTATCTAAAATACTAGGGAGGGATAACAATATCTATCTATCTATCTATCTATCTATCTATCTATCTATCTATCTATCTATCTATCTATCTATCTATCTATCTATCTATCTATCTATCTATCTATCTATCTATCTATCTATCTATAGTTGATGATAGCTTCATGGAGAAGCATTAAACCAAAACAAACCATACCCACATGTTCATCCAGTTTAGAATCCCCAACAAACCTGTTATTACAGACTTTATATTACATACACACACTGGATATTTATTAGGTACACCCCATTCAAATGCTTCTGTTCATTTGAATGTTGCGTTGACGCTGGGAGAAACATTTTGTCACTGATTCAACTTCTTTGGTCTCAGCTGACTGCAGTTTCACCAACCTTATGAAAAGCTTGCTAATTTCAGTCATTATGCAGTCTGTTACTCAATTATGAGTCTTAGAGATGGAGTAAGGAACTTGATTATTTCAGGAGGGCCTAGGAGTGAAGTGGGCCTCCACATTGACAGAAGGCGGTTAAGGAGGTTCAAGCATGTGACCAGGATGCCTCCTGGATGCACTTTGGAATACCTATGCGAGGTGGAAGACACATTGAGAAGAGGTTGTCTAGCTGCTGGCTTGGGAGCACCCTGATGTCTCCCCATATGAGCTGAAGGAGGTCACTGGGGCGAGGGAGGTCAGCACAGCTAAGCAGGGATGGATGGATGTTTTTGAAGTATGTAGACTGTCTGTTTGCATGGAGCGTTCCTCTGTTTCATGCTCACTCCCCCCTCTCGTTCCTCATGTCTGGGTTAAAAACATCAAGATGGTGACAGCCAAGATGCTCAACTGAAAAATAAAGGCATTGGACCATGTGTCCTTGGGGAGTAGAAAGCTGTAGACTCTCGCTCACGCTTGCCTGGGAAAAAGTAGATAAGAGTGGACCACCTCTAGTGGAAAGTTACTGAGACACTGTTGTTTAGACTAGAATGAGAGAGCTTCTGTAATAAAACTGTTAGGGGCACACCACCATTTTCAGATCCATGGCAAAGTGTCATGCAGGACGCATCTCCCTTCTAGAAGTAATGTGAAAGAGAAATAAAGTATTAAATGGTCTACTGAGCAGTGTTTTGTCTTCCATTGGATGCCTCTGAGGAATCAAAAGAACTCGGTGAAGTGTTGATATATATTAGAGATGGACCGATCCGATATTAATTAATTATTAATTGGTACCGGTCCGATACTGACGTAAATTACTGGATCAGATATCGGAGAGAAATAAAAAATGCAATCGATCCATTAAATATCAAGCACCTCACAACCGTAGCACGTTGGAGCAGTGTGTGTCACGTGATAGAGCAGCTGTGTGTATTTGTAGCCTCACTACCAAACCAGCATTTCATCTCTGAGGAAGTTATCCCAGAGAGAAGTAAAGCAAGTGTGCGAGAAGTAAAGCAAGTGTGCAAGTTCATCTCTGAATGTTAGTAAAGCATTCCCACGTTAAGCTTAACAACCGATATATGGAGCAAGTGCCTCTTCTCTCTCCCTCCCTCTCCTGCTGCTACTTCAATCGTGAAACTGCTTAATGATCAGCTGATCGGCTTTTCTGTCGCGACTCCGTCTCTCTTCTTTGCTTTTGGCCCACTTTGCACCAGAAAGAGGAAACCAGCAGCTGAACAACAGCAGCACGTTTAAGCTTGATAAGCTGTTGTTAGAATTTATTTAATATTACTTTCTACACCAGGATCTTTTTCTACGTAGCTGACGGCTGGTAACTGTGCAGGGGCGGATCTAGCAAAGTTTAGCCAGGGGGGCCGATAGGGCATGAACAGGGAAAAGGGGGCACAAAGGCATACTTTTCTTTCTTATTCTCATTTAAAATGTCTAACTTTTATCAAATAATTATCTGAATCTTACACCCAAAGTTTTAATCTTATGTAAAATATATAGAAGTCCATTACTGTATATAGTAACTATTAAGTGTAATATACCCTAGTAAGCTAGTACTTTTTCCTTTAGGAAGATACCATCTGTGCAGTCTGCAAATCTGCAGAAGAAAGATGTTGAATATATTTAATTATTCTTGAAAAATAATTTATTTCTGTGCTTTTTTTTTCCACACTGCATCAAATTAAAGTTGATTACGTCGATTAAGCATCATGAGGTGGAGGGTGGGGGGGGGGGGGGGGTTCCCTTTTTTTTTTCTGGGAGTTTGCAACCCTATTAGTTAGGTTGCTTAATATTTCTGCTAAGTACTCTTTAAAATACCAGAACAGGAAGGATTGAGTAGGTTTACGTTTATTAGATTGATCAGTATTGCTGAACTATGAAATATTTTGGGTGCAGTGCATTTTTTACATAGAGGTACAACAGAATAGCTTTAGTGCTGCTGTTTATTTAAACTTGAGTATGAACTTATGCAAAATGCAGCAAGATATTTAAAAAACAGTTTTATTGATTAAAAAACACTATATCGGATTCATATCGGTATCGGCCGATATCCAAATTTATGATATCGGTATCGGTATTGGACATAAAAAAGTGGTATCGTGCCATCTCTAATATATATATTTAAAAAGTTTAGACATTGAGTCTCAAGTTATTCTGTATCACATTATTTTATCCAGAGACATCATACTTTACCAAACTTGTTTTAATCCTTCCTTAAATCATCTCAAAATGCTAAAATCCTTCTTCATTTTGATTTTACCTTTATCCTCATTTTGAACTTTAATGATGTCTCTTTCAAATGGCTTCATGGCATCAGTTTCCTTGTGGAAAAGTTTGTGTCTCAAGTGTTATGTTTGTGAAAGAATTTAATTGCCCTGAAAGTACAGTTTTATCCCTGAATATGTGATTACAAGCCCAGAACAATGAACAGCTCGCCCGCCTGTCCTGACGATGTGTTTTAATGAAGCTCTGTGTGACGGCATGAATTTAAATGGGAGCGCTGTGTGTGACTCATCTTTATTGTTTAATAGGTCAGTACGAGTCTGTCAATCTCCTTAGCGTGTGTGAATTAGGCTCCGAGGAAGTGAGCAAACACAAACAGCTTTAAGGCTCAGGTCCAAGGACACAAGACCACAAACGCTCCAGTGTTTTCCCTCGACCTCAGCCATGTGACCCAGAACAGCACAGAGCATGCTCCTCTGCTGTGAGTAAAGAACTGAAGGTTCCTCTGATGAGGGCAAGAGGTGATGTCTGGTGTTCTGAGCAGAGATGCTCTGAGGCAGCGCGCTACAGAGTAAAGATGTAGAGTGCTGTGAAAAAGTATTTGCCCTTCCTGATTAGTTTGTTCATTGTTTCTGTTTTGTTTTGTCATATTAGACAAGGCTAACCTGAGTAAATTTAAAATACAGTTTTTGAATGATGATTTCATATATTTGGGCGGGATGGGGTTGTACATTACCAAAATGACTCTGAGAGGGCATCAACGACTCATCCAGGAGGTGACAAAATAACCCAGCATCCAGAGAACTGCCCTTTGCCTTTTTTCGCCTTAATAAATAACATCATCGTTTAAAAACTGGATGGAAAACTTGCTTTGATTCGGTTTATCTTTAGTATTTAAAATTAGTAAGTGTGACACATATGCAAGAATAAAACAAAAGATTTATTCTTTTTTTTAACTAGGAAGAGGACAGATACGGTGGTGCAACACACACACACACACACACACACACAGCCGGGTTTGACTTTGATTGTATCTGTTTGATTGTGTGCCTGTTTCAGATGCAGCTAGAGCCGAGCTGTAGGTCTGGTCAGTGAAAACAGCAGAAAAGATTTGTTGACTATTGCCGAATTATGGCTTCATTCAACACTGACTGAATTATATTGCTAAAGAAAATCTTTAGAAATCTACTAAACTAAACAGATGTATAAACGGGTGTTTTTGACTTCCTACCTGCCTGCTAAAGTCTGTTTTTCCATCATAGTGAGTATACCTGTGTGCAGCGTGCACTGCCTGCATGCATGCAGAGGAAGCATCGCCACCTCCCGGGGAAATCCTGCAACTGCAACTCAAGATGCTTTACATTAGACACTCGAACTTCTTTTATATTTAATTTCTTTATATCAGTTAAAAACAAAACACCGTATGTGTTATGTTGAAGGGGTTTTAAGTGAACTTTAAAGAAAGTAAAGAAGTCTCACTGCTTCAGGTGACATAAACAGTGTTTTTCATACTAAACAGCCAAGAGCAGAATGTGTATTTTACCTACACTCATCAACATGGCTGGTTGCCAGCTGGAGATGTAAGTGCTGTACTTTGCTTAAATGTTAACTGTTTAGCTCATTGATAGCTACATGTCAGGAGCTCGTCTGCCCTCTTGTGGTCAACAGGAATTAAAGCAGCTTAGGCATGAACGTATGCATGAACTGCTTCTGAAACTTTTTGTGAACTGGGCCTGGAAACTGAAGCCAAGGTGAAACACCTGCATTCTTTCTAATGGCCAGCAGGGTTCGACTTTTCTGGTAATAAAGAAAAGTCAGAATATAAAGAAATTTTGGAAAGAAATGACCTCAGTAAACACTTTCCCGGTGAGTGTATGGTCTCAGTCGTTAATTTCAGGAATTACTAAATAAGATGTTTATTTTGTAAATTAGGGACCTGATTAGAATTAGAAGAACAATAAATAGATCACTCCTTTTTGATTGACAAGTGTCTGCTCCATGAGCATGAAGTGTTGCTCGTTTCTTGGGGCTTAATTATACTCATGAACATGAAAAGCTCCAGCTTTTCAAAAGACAAGCAGCTTATTGCATGAAGAAACATTTTCAGTGGTTTCAGAAAAATGTGTATAAAATTTAAAGCATAATCAAAAAGTGATTAAAACTGATGTGGATTAACATTCATTACACTCTGTCTGATACTTCCATATAAAAGGGAAATGGTTCAGTGCAAACTGATCTGGGGTAGGTATCATTTTCATCTTTACACCAGCACGACTTTATAAAACATTCACAGCTTAACTCAAGAAAAAACGTTCAAACAGTTAATAAAAGTTTATTTAATCAAAAGTGAGAGTACTTAAGTTAATTTCATACTTTTTTGTACATCATTTAATGGCTGGCAAAACCATTAATCTGGCAGTATGAGAGTAGAGAGGCGGATAGTTTGCAACCATAAATGGAAACAAAAAGAAAAATCACATGGAATTATCATATGTGTGTTTCTTTTTTAAACATCACAATTATCGTTGTGCTGACACTTGTCAGTAAGTATAATGTTATCTCAACACCTATCAGATAAACAGGAGTGCTACAATATTTTCATTTGATGTCAAAGTGTGGAACTAAAGCATGTTTTTCATGTCTTTGTTATTTAGGCAAATTTATCAGATGGTGAGTTTGGAGGTTTGGGAATCAAATTACACAGTTTGATTCAATTTGTTGTGTGTTTTAAAAGCTGTTCCAGTATTGGCCGCCTAAATTTTATATGCTGCTCAAAAAAAATTAAGGGAATATTTGATCATAGGTATATAACACAAAGTTTGTCAGACTTCAGGGAATCAATCTGCCCAGTTAGGTTAAGCCTAGAGTCCCTGTGCTATCTGTCGCATGTGCTCAGTATGAACCTGCTTTCTCTGTTTAGAGAGCACAGTGTGAGTTCCTGCCAGTTCTGGTGTTTTCTGGCAAATGCCAATCAAGCTTTGAGTGGGCTGTGAGCACAGGTCCCGTCATGGAGTCTGTTTTTAACAGAACCCTGTGAAAGTATGTAGCTGGAGGTCACTTTGTAGGGCTCTGTTCCTCCACTCACTCCTGCTGCTGGTTTAACGCCCTTCTACGGCCATGTCCAGCTCTACTCAAGCAACATCTTCTTGTATCTCATCCTTATTTTTGAGAGTGTGCAGAGGGACACGGGAAAACTTACGGATGCGCAATGCTGCAGGAGCTGGCTTACCTGTCCAACCTGAACAGTCTGCAGGTACTGACTCACCCTACCAGCAGTGACATGGACACCAGCGACAGTTTTTGTTGTCTTGTTGTCGCTTCTCCAGTTCGACTGTTATCAGTTGGATTTGAACCAAAGCAGGTGAAACGGATTCACCATAGTTTCTGATTTTGTGTTCCCTTTGTTTATTTGAACAGCGTATTAATTTATCACAATTATGTCAGAAAATAACATTTACACTAAGTAAATTAAATGAGAAGAATTTGTAAAAAATGCATGAAAAGCATTACATTACAAACACGTCAGATTTCTTTTAGCAGTGTCTGATGGGTTTTATTGGGGCCCATTATTTTTAAAGTCCTCTGTAAGTGCTGTACTGTAAGATTTTACTTCTCTGCAGAAGTCACTCACCTTAAACTCTCTTACACCATTTTTTAAATGCTATGCAGCACTTTCACTTCTTATATTAACCCTTAAGCTTTTGTTCAGTTTGTTGCAGTAAATGAAAGGCCTGCTGTGTCCATGCCGGGCCTCCTCCTCCTCTTCTCTTCCTCCCTCTGAGAATGGGGAGCAGGAATGTGTGATGGGCCGGGTGCATGCAGGCCGGTGATAGGGCCTGCCTGTGCTGCTCTGTCTTTGGCTCAAAAAGTTCAAGTCATTATTCTCCTCCTGCTGCTATTCAGCCGAGGTCCCGTTAGCTCATTGTTATTCTTCCCCAGTGAGAGAGTGAGACAGAGAGAGGCTGATACAGAATGGGAGGCTGACTCTGGTTTCCAACGGCAGGGAGCTGGGTGTACTGGCGGTGGGTTTCTGGACGGTTTTTGCGTGCGTGAAGGCATGTCTGTAATCGGCTCAGTAATGAGGAAAGGTACTGAACGGCACTGAATATCTGACCCTGATTCCTGGGAGTAAAGGGAGGCAGAGAGGGGAGAGTGGGAAACTGTGTGTGTGTGTGTGAGAGAGAGAGAGAGAGAGACAGGGAGGCAACAAGAGAGAGGGGCATGTGAAAAGGGGTGGAGGGGAGCTGAGATTTAGTGCTCTGCTGGATGAAACAACCCCCCACTAACTAACGGAGAGGGAAAGTAGCCTAATAGGAAGAAAAGAGGGGGTGTAAAACTGTTCATTAAACACTCAAAGACGCGGAGGAAGCCTTTATCGTTTCCAACAATGAGCCCAGAAAAGGTATGTAACTTTTTTTTAATTTAAGTAGCTGAATTATTTGTTACTGTTACACAGACAGTTTGTATAAATTTCTCTTTGCAATTATGGGAATCTGCCTGTGCTTTACTGATTCAAAAGGCTCCTGCCTTTGATGTGGCTGTTGAAATGAGAGGAGATGGTGTGGAAGAAAAAGGTTAATGTGGCACTGGAGTATGGAGTGCCGCTTAAGCTGCGGCATTAACTGCTGTTAAGAGAAATCTCAGGGCATAAATGCATGACCGTCTTCCAGCGTTTCACCCTAAAAACAAACTAAACTGAGTTCATTCCTGAAGTTTTGGTGATGACATGAGGTTTGTAACTATAAAATGTTATAAAATACCAATCAAAACTTCTTAATGCTCAATTTTGTCCTAAACCCACCAAATTTTAAAATAAGTTGTTTTTTTCCTTTTATTAATGACTTCAGGGAAACTGATGGTGATTGACTACACCGCTTTATTTATTTATTTGCTGCTTTAAGTGTTTGCATCCAAAGGAATTTAAAGAGGCTAAACCACATGAATGCACCTTCTGTATCAGTTCCCCAACCACCTGCAGACTTTTCCTGTTGCATCCTGAGACAAACAGCACTTTATTTGTTGGAACTAAAACTCACCATGCTACAACATGCACATGAAATGCTTCTGAAGAAGAATGTGCAAACTAAATTAGAAAAGGCAAAAGAAAGCAAGTTCCCATCTCTCTGTCTTTCTCCTGCACAACAACACACTATCACCACCACCCCCCAACTAGCCTGTGAAATTACAGACTACACCCGGGTGGCCCTAATGAGCAAGAGCCTGGATATGTTTTCTTTGTGTCATACACTATTAGTTGATCTGGGTCAACGTTTTCTCTGTAATCACATCGTGAAAACAAAGAGGGGCTGCATAGGAAAAAAGAAGTGGAGTGAGTCTTTTGCCACCGAATCCAGACTGGAAATCTTTTGAGCCCCCTGAGAAATCCCCCCTCCGTTAGTGCTCCTCTCTGCCAAGGAAACACTGTTGTCGCGTGTTTGTTCAGAGCTCTGACACCTGTGACTCAGACTGGAGGAGCCCATTGTTCTTATCTGAACTGCTGTAACTGGTCCTGAGTGCAAATCTAGGAGAAATATTTGGGCTGTAATGCTGTGAAGCGATAATGTAGAAACTGGCAGCTGGAGCACAGGCGGGACCCATGTGGAAATAACACCGCTTCCCTCAGATGAAACCCAAGATGATCCTCCACGCTTGTTGCCGTGGTACAGTGGCCTTAAAAGTCTGCTTGCTCACTTAAATCACACACTTTTAGTCCAAATAGCACCAAACGCTTAAATACAAGACTTCCCTTTACTGTGAAGTTTTGGGATTTTATGCTTCATGTTCTGGAGCTTCTCCAAATCTCGTATAATAACACTTATTGGCTTCAGTGAGTTCACCATTTAATTCGATGGGTATCGGCTTATATCAGCTTTTTAGAATACAATCAGCCTATCTGGAAATAAGTTGACCTTTACTGATGTCAGTGGCTGAAGTTTATCTTTTGTGTCACATCAATTTTGCACTGGCCAGATGCTCTAATTTGGTGTGATGAAGAACTTAAAGACTTAAAAAGTTACTGCTGTATTCTTTGTCTGTTAAATGTAGGTACAGGCCAAACATCGGTACAGGTCCATCTCTGAGTGGTTTGCCTATAAAGTCGGGCTGCTCAGTTATGAAAAAGCCTGAATATTCTAGTAAACATGGGGGAACACAATGTGGATGTGTTGTTGTTCATTTTCAAGCCTTTTTAAAAGTAAAAGTTCTTTAACTTTATGTCTTTTAACTGAAAAATCAGAATGAAGAATGTGAGCTTAACTAAACATGACACAGGAATTCAAGATTTTATGGAGGCATTAAAATCTGTGTAAGGAAAACGAGCTGACCTGGATTTGCACTTCAGGCCTGAACTTTTATGGTCTTTAACCTGCCAGACTTTAACTGCAAAGAGGGTCTGAACAGCAGGAGTGCAGCGTCCTGCACCCTCACAGGCTGCTCATCCACCAAAAACCAGGCACTGTGTTTCCAGTAGTGTGAATGCATCTGAAGCTAACCACTGATTTCTATGTGAAAATAAGCTAGTGTGGAGTCTTTAAATTAACATTTTTCTCTAATTATCAGCCCCCAAACCCAAATATCTTAAGCTTAGTATCAATTAGGACAAAGAAAAGAAGTAAATACTGGTTTGGCATAATCAGACAAAAGTCTTTAACGTCTCCCCTTTGCAGGTAAAGGTAAAAGCTCCTGGTTTTGTTTGCGATTGTGATGAAATATAAGTGTATTTATCTTTATCTGCTTTTTTTTTTTAGGATATCGGGATCTTGTGTGAAGCTTAGAGGCGTGAGCAGCGGGTCAAAATCACACCACGATCACACACGGCGAAAGCGGACACACAAGAGAAGAAAAAGATGTCTCGAACCGAAGAGGTCAACAAGATGACTGAAAATGTCTACAAGGTAAAAATCCCATGTCTGTCCGGCTCATCCTAATAGTGACTCCACACACACTGTGTGATAATCAGAAATGTGGAAGCACTTTATGAATTTACATGCACTGTTGCCAACAGGGGATTCTGGACCATTTCAACCCCAGTCTGAAGAACTTTGTGACCATGGGGAAACACTATGAGAAAGCTCTGACAGGTTGGTGAGGACACAGTGACTCAGGTCCTGCTGAACTTTGATTTATCCTCGCAGCTCCATATGTAATCATTTTTTCACTTCCTCAGGAGTGACCATAGCTGCCAAAGGATACTTCGATGCTCTTGTGAAACTCGGAGAGCTGGCGAGCGACAGCCAAGGCTCCAAGGAGCTCGGTGAGTGGGCGTAGAGTGGCAGAGAGGCAAGGGTTTGAATTGAATTGGCTTTAGAGCTAATAGAATTCATAGAGTTAATGTGGCAGCTGGTGAGAAGTGGGAAATAGTCTGTGAGTCGACCACATGTGCTGGTCAGAGAGGAGATGAAGACAAGAGGGGATGAGGAAATGTAAAGAGAGAGAAAGGCAGAGAACAGAGGGACGGGGAGAGAGTAGAGCCATTGTTGGGAGATTAACAACACCACATGATCTCATTGTAATGCTGAAAGCAGCGGGGGAGGCAGGCAGGAGTGTCGGAGGGCGAGATGCCAGCCACCGCATACTACAGCACTGTGTGACCGACGGAAGCACTCACAGCTGACCGCCACTGTGAATCAGAAGCAGCGACTTTCAGCACATTTCTCTGCTTTGTTGGGGTTGTTGTGCATATTTATATATGTTTATACTGTGAGGGGCTATTATAAGCGCATGGATACTGCTGCAGAGGGTAAAGGTGACACAAATAAATCCAGCAAAGTGTTTTTCTGTTTAAGTAACATGTTGCTTTCACTGCTGTGCTGCTCCTCACAGGAGACACCCTGTTTCAGATGGCCGAGGTCCACAGACAGATTCAGGTGCAGCTGGAAGATGTGGTAAGAGGCCATCAGCATGCTCAAATAATGATGCCTTGATAGGCAAGTGTTTCATTTATAACAAGCTTTTAAAAATTGTGTGTTTGAAGTGAATCAAACATAAATAAGGGTCCAGAAAGTGAAAAAAACAGCTTGTCTAAAATCTCATTCTTGGCAGGCTTTGCTTTAATAAATCTGCTGCCAGGTTTGTCCGTATGAACAGAATCATATCTGAGAAAGATCCTCTGAGAATCAGCTGATTTTTTAATGTAAAAGAACTTTATTATACTTAATGAAGCCATGCAAGAGCCATATGTGATCCAGGCCCTGGTGTGTGCAGTAAGCTTATAAACAGATAAAGCTAATATTAAGCTTGAGTTCAGCTAATTGGTGCAGCCCTCCACAACAGTCAAATTTCCTCATGTGGCCCCTGGGGAAAATTAATTGCCCACCCCTGGTCCAAGGTATCACGTGAACAACGGTTTTGTTTCTCCATGTCAAAGGTGTGAGCTATTGGAAAATATTAAATCATGACTATATTACTAAATATGTACACAGACAAAAAAAAGACGAGCCTGGTATTAAAATGTAGGTAAATAAATGTGTTTTTTGACCAGTCACCTCACTCATATTTTATATGACCCATGAAACCTTTCTATAGTAAAAGATCTAAAAAAAAAAGTATTTTTTTTTAAAAAAGCAGATGAAAACATCCAGGGCATGAGTGCTTGTTGCTGTACACAGGGGTGTCAAACATAAGGTCCGGGGAACAAAGTCAGCCCGGCAAAGACTCCAACGGCTTTGGACAGCTTTGAAAGATCAGAAGGATCAGACACAGATTTTAGACTTTTAATTGTATTTTGTTACAGCTTTTCGTACTGATAAAGACCTCCCTCATGGCCATTCATGCTACCCAGAAGAAAATAAGTAGTAAATAAACATTTAAGTAACAGAAAAGTCAGCAGTTTAAAAAAAAAAAGTGCACATTGTATTCTGCACATTTTGCTCTTAAAGAGTCATGCTGACCTTTTTTTGTTACTACAGCAGCATTTCTTTATCATATAGAAATGAATCTTAGACTCTCTGTTGAAATCGTACTTTTTTTCTTAGCTTAATGTATTTCAGGGATTAAGTGTGTAATCAAACTTCTTTTACACTGACAGAAAGGGGAGTTGCACTGGTCCGGCCCACAATATTAAAGGCGTTTGGGATACCTGCTCTACAGGAAACTAGGATAAGTTAGATATAAAAGATATAAAAACTCAATGTCTAAAACCAAGATTTTGGCTTTTGTCATGGGTGTTGGTGGTTTTTCAAAAGTGTCCCTTTCATGAACATATGGAGTTATAAGGGATGAAAAATGCAGGTAAAAATAACATGAATAAAAAAATTAGAAACCCATATACTTTGAGGGTCTGTAATTTAATGATGAAGATTAAACTTGTTCTGTGGCTTTATTAAATATATTAAAGTTGCTCTCTGATTCAGAGGGTATCAGTCGCGAGCTCTCCACTGCAGGGAAATGTGACAGACATTCTGATATATCAGTGAACTTTAAATGTTTGACAAGACTCATTTACTTATGTCACTAACAGTTAAAGCTGTTTCACTCCGAGCTGCTCGCCCAGTTGGAGCAGAAGCTGGAGCTGGACATCAAATACCTCACGGTAAGTCCACACACCGACTACAGTATACATTATATTACTATTAAAAGTGACTAACTTAGGTAATTAACTAAAGTGCATTTATTCTACTTTTAAGATATGTGGGATTTTATTCTTTATTTGCCTTTGATTGACATAGAAAGTAAAGAAAGAAAACGTTACATGTTGCAACAAAGATGCCAGAAATCTTGATAAAATAAAGTAAAATGAATGAATGGGTTTTGTTAAATCTCTACTTAAATATAAAATGCAATTTTGATCAAATCCTTGACTTTCCTCTCAGGCCACCCTCAAAAAGTATCAGAGCGAGCGACGGTCGAAAACCGAGTCAATCGAGCGCTGTCAGTCCCAGCTGAAGAAACTCCGCAGGAAGAGCCAAGGCAGCCGTCACCCCAACAAATACGGTGACAGAGAGATGCAGGTAACAGAGGTTTAACATCTCATCATCTTCAGTAATGTTAAAAAAAGAGCACGAAAAACACTTTGGCCTCTTTCATTTCAGAAATCCTTCCTCTAAACATCTCAGTCAGCATTACAGCAGATTAAAAAGGAGAGCTGTGTGTGCATTTGTGTGACAACTAGGCCAGCGTGAATAAGATTAAAGAACAATCTGGTTCAGCTGATTTGTCAGAAAAACAAGCAGGAAGGAAAGAAAATATCAGTGATATAAGAGGGTCAGCAGATTTGGAGAATTACGAAAATGAAAGACCAAAAATACATAAGAAGGAAAGGTCACTGAGCCAAGGAGGCTGTTTTATCACTTGCATTTTGTTATCACTGGGCAACAGACAGGATGTGATGTAAGGTACTCCTTCGGGCTCTTTGTTATTCTCATCTTTACACAGTGTATTAAAGGTCACATTATCTTTGAGCGCCGTGTGAGCAACGATAAATGCAGGTGTGCGCGTGCATTAACGAATGTTCAGCTTTGCAGGTTTGAAATTTTGGGCTTTTCCTTCAGTTCGTGGAGCTGATGAGCCGTCGCCAAGGCGAGCTGGACACGCTGGTGGCCTCAGGTTACAAGTCCGCTCTCACCGAGGAGAGGAGACGCTACTGCTTCCTGGTGGACAGACAGTGCTGTGTCACCAAACTGCTCATTAACTACCACTCCAAGGTGATAAGCTCGCACGTGTTAAGTTTGTGAATGTTTCCTTTCATCGAATCCAGTGAAAACTAACAATTTACTCCTGACAGCCGTGTGTGTGTTTGATCAGTGTGATAGAGCTTCTTTCTCGCTGCTATACATCTTAAGTCAGCAGATAATTTCTGTCATTGAAATAAACAACAAATCATGCTGCAAATATTCACCAGATCCAAGAACATGTACTGGTGCTCAGTCTTGTTAACTGAGCAGGCGCGTTGTTCCAGAAATGATTTGATGATGAAACTGTATATCTCGTTTCTGAAGAAGCTGAAAGGCAAGAGTTGATAAAGAGATTAGTTTGCAGTAAAAATAAATGCAGTAAGATTAGTGTTATAAATGTCTTATCCTTTGTTTTTCTGCTGTTGAATGTAATCCAGGTGAGAGAGCTTTTATCCCAGAAACTGTCATCTTGGCAGCAGTCGTGCTCTCAGCCAACAAAGCTCCCGGAGCGTGCTCTGAACCTGCTGCGCCACACTGCGCCTCAAAGCCCAGCGGCTGCTGGGATAGCTGAGGTCCTTCGTCACACCAAGCTTGGCACCGCTCAGCCCGAGCAGGTCAGATCATGTTTTAGTACAAGTGTGTGTTAAATCCAAAGTCACGCCCAACAACCCAGTTTATGCAGACCTTACTGTGGCTAAAAATCATCCTCTGCCCTTATAATATTAGACATGTAAGGTTTTGTTGTGAGGATCTTCTTTGTTAGCTCATTACACTTAGGTCTGTAAGTTTCTGGACAATAGGAAAAAGCCTTTTACAACTTTAGCTAAGTCAATAACACTCTCAAGGAGATGGGCCCGTCATTGTCAGCAATCGAGCCTTCACAAATGGAAGTCCAGAGGGTTTATAACACGCTGCAAACCACTGGTTACACTGTTAAACTGTGTCACTGGTGTTTGTGATGATGTGACTACTGATGATGGGACGATGGACTCATTCTGCTTCTGAACACCCAGAAGGTTTTTAGAGTTGCCTCAGACATCATCAAACAGCAGCGGTATCAGCTACAGAGAAACTGTTATCAGCACCTCTGCGTATGTAGAGGCTTCTGTCCTCATCCTTTTTTTCTCTGAACATTACAAAGAGCACATTTAACTCTTCCTTTTGGACCCAGAAGAATCCAGTTTTTCACTTGTAATGGAAAAAGTTTCTCTGTGAATCTGTGGGGGTCTGCACGACAATCATGTGATCATTCCTCTCAACTTAACTCAAGGGATTTTGCTGCTAACATTTTTTAAGCTAATTTTGAAAAAGACAAATTAAAAGAAGTCACTGTGAGGGATTGAAACATCCTGCATGGTGCTGCATCGGGTTTTGTTTGTCATCACTTACAAACTAAGTTGAAGAGCTTAGGATATTTGGCAGCTCACAGTTTAATAAGTCATTCAGGACATCAGAATTTTAACAATGGCCTGTATTGTCTGGTAGTTACTGTGATCTGTTCTTGATTTTCAGAGGCTCTCTGTTCAAGAAGTCCCTCCTCTGTTAAACGGAGACTCTAGTCGCTCCCAGCAACAGCGCTCGCTCCCCTCCTCCACCCAGAGTGACACCTGTCCTCCTAAGGGCTCTACCCAGACATTCCTCTCTGCTCCCTCCACCGGAGGAGCTGCTGGAGGTTCATCGCAGGGAGCATCTCCTCAGCACAGCAGCACACCTGTCAGTGCTTCAGCCAGCCCGCTCCCTGACAGCAGCACCAGTGGCAGCGCCAGCCCGGCTCCATCTACTCCCACCACCACATCCAGTAGCTCAGCCCAGCAGACCTCGCTTCTCCTCGCCGCAAACACATCTAACCTGTCCCCGAGCCTCATCCCCTCCACCGTGATGTCGCTCAGCCAGATCTCCCCGGCCAGTAGCTCCTCGCAGGGCATGACCCTCCCCATCCCCCACAGTGCACCTCACAGCCCTCCTCTGCCCCACAGCGCTCCACTCTCTAGGGCCATGACTCCAGTGCAGCTGCTGCACCAGCAGGTGGAACCAGGAGGGAGCAGCACTTTATCTACGTCACATAATCCGTGGCTGCTGAAGACCTCAGAGATGAGCGCCACTGCAACACTTCCACTGCCAAGGAGACCTGTCAGTGAAATGAGGCTGGGAGGCTTTCAGGGTGAGATATGATCTGGCTCACCTGCTGTTTTTTTGGATGTCTTCTTCCCCGACACTTACTCCTCATTTCTTATTTTATTCCTCCACCTAGGCTCGAGTCTTCCCAGGATGATGCCTTTATCTGGACCTACACGTGTGGAAGCCATGTTTTCTCACACACCTGGAACATCAGATGGCAGTGGAGGAACCACAGTGGGAGGAGCATGCTTACTGCACTTCCTGCCTGGTGACAATATCGCTCTGCTGATCTCTGAGCCCAGAGATGGGTGGCACTACGGTCAAAATGAACGAACGGGACGGTATGGTTTATCCATATTTTCATCCTGATTCATATTTTGAGGGGGCCTTAAAACATTTAATGTCACTATTGTGCTCAAAATAAAAAATAAGACTGCATTAAATAAGGTCAGACAAGGATTTATAAACTGTCTCCAGCTGGTAGCTTGTGTTTCTGTAAATAAAACAAAGCAAGCACACCATGTTTACTTTGTTCATTTAGTCTCCCAATCAGAATTAGAGCTGCTAAATTTGGAAATGACCAAACCTTTCGGTGGTTGAAAAAAACTAAATGGGTTAATTAAGCAACCAATGACCACACAGGCTCTGCCAGCCCTAGTGCCCATCGTTGCATGCAAGTGCTGGCACCATTGGATTCTTTGATGTTAAAAATGTATATTTAGCATTTAAAACAAAGAATCAATTTCATGTAGAACGAGAAATATAATGAACAGAGTTTTACGGTAGCAATCAAATCAAAGAGGAAAGTGTTATAGGTTAGCTGGCTTGACAAAACCTAATTTACCAGATGTAGATAACAGGTGGTTATCAGTCTTTTATCTTGAGTTAGGCCTTCTGCTTCAGGCTCTGAGTGTGCTCACATTCTCACAAAATGATCCCTATGAGCGCCCCCTACTCCAGTCGGTATCAGCTGATGATGATAAAATGGTGATATAATCTATAAAAAAACGAAAAAATATAAGAGTTTAATGCAACACTGTTGCAAATAGGACAAAAAATTAATGTTGCAAAAAAATGTTAATCCTGGGATTTATTGCACAGTCGGTAAAATAAACATTTTAATTCGAGTTAATTATTTTACTACACAGTGCGGTCTCATTGCTGTTGTTCATTTCTAACATGAGTTAACACCTTAAAATGGATACGTTTATACTAATTAAAAGTTGAAAAAGAGGTTTTTGATCTCTGACAAACTAAAGCGATTTACATGTCTCCTTTATGTAATGGTAACTTATGATATATATAAACCTTTACTTAGCCAGGAAGATCCCAATGAGATTAAAGTGCAAATAATTTAAATGGGTGTCCTTACTTTGGGTTCTGTGTTCTAGTAGGTGCAATTCTAGCAGTATAAAGGAGACTTGGCAGTAGATTAGAATAAAGTACAGCAACATTTCTGCATCACCAAATGAATGCATGCATGCTCCCATTTGCACTGCTATAACTTTACTGTAGAAATAAGTTACCATGGTGATTTCATCAGGTGAAATGAGAGCCCCTTTGAAGACACAGAAAACTCTCACTTTACGCTCAACATAGCTCACGAAAATGTTAATCTCGCTTTGTTGTTAACTTGAATAAAAAGGCAAATGAAAACAACGTTGCTTTTTTCTTATAGAATACTTATACAGTAATATTTTTACACATGCCTACATTGTAAATGTGACTAAAAGGACATTCAATAACGGAGCAAATGAACAGTCCTGTCTTCTGTGGCCTTTTCTACAACATCGCTCCCAGTAACGTCGTGCTCCTTTTTCGATACTACATTAAAGAAAACTTCTCTCTGGTACCAAATTATGCCCTTACTTTACTAAGTTTTCTTCACACAGTCTCTGACATTTCTTGCGTCTTTAAATGTCAACTTTATTGATTCAACCGGTGAAATGTTTTTTCACAGGAAAGGCTGGTTTCCTTTCTCTTACACTCAGCCACATCATACCAAGATGGATCTTCTCGAGAGGTAAGTGAACAAATAACAACTGCTGAAATCTGTTGGTCTGAAGGCTAACAGCTCTGACATTAGTGATGATGCTTCCATAGTTTTTTTTGGGTGATTCACACTTGATGGAGTCATTTTCAGGCTGAATCCTTTATGACTCTCTCCACTTTCCCATCCATGTATTCTCAGTCACTAAATACACATTTCATGCCATCATAATCATCCTGTCTGCCTTCAGTATCCCCACCACCCTCTCTCAACTTACTCTTTTTTCCAACAGCAACAAAGTTGTTGATAGATTCACACAAAAACCAACATTTGCCTACTCTCATTGTGTCTCCTTTATCTTTTTTCCACTGTGTATTCCTTCCTCTCTGTCTGTGACCTTCCCTGTAGCTCGCTCTTCTTATCTAGAGCTAACAGCACCAGTACCGGGCAACTTGACAAACTAGGGTCTCCGGGTCTCCCAGCCCTCACCCCTGAGTCGGAGGAGGAACGCTCCCTTCCTCCCCAGAGGGTCAGCACCTTCCGCCCGCGCCCCTACAGCATGGCCGACAGCAACAAGGTCAGAAACACGAAACCTGTGGGAGGAGCTCAAGGGTTAGAGTGAGGGCGTCCTCACAGTTGACCCTGACTATTAAAGTAGCAGATACTTCTGCTTTCTAATAATTCAGTACAAATACCGACGCGCATCTCTACTGACTTACAGATCACCTCAGAGTTGGCCTCCCCACCTCCCTCACCGACCAGGTAACTTACAGGTGCTAATCAAAGGAAATTGAGCATTTTTACTTGTCATCGCCCATTCACTGAAAATACTACACAGTCTATAAACTACCTCTGAATAAATTCCGACTTGTGCACCTAATTCTGGTTGTTTATGTTTGGTTGGCACATCAAATTTTTTTCATATTGTGTTTGTTTTTGCACTTGCATCAGTGCAAGACTGTGACGAGTCCAATCTGATGGTGGACACATAAAAAATAGTATCAGCTGCCCAAAACATAATAATAACCATAGCAGGCATGAACAAGTCAGAAGTGAGCACTGAGTCCTGCAGTGTCAATGTCTCTGTAGAGCTGCTATCACAGCATGTCTAACTTAGAAAAGTATAATCCTAAATTCTTCACATGCCCATGTAATCACCAGTTTAAGTTACGTATTTATCGCTTCCTTCTTTCAGGCCCAATCCATTTTCACATGTCCGACTCCGAAAGACCGTCACCAACGATCGCTCAGCTCCCATCATCGAGTGAGCTTTTTATTCCCACCGCAGCAGCAGCAGCAGCAGTGTATCTCTGTGGTTCATCAGTACATCGCACCTCAGGTTGATTCCTGGAAAGAAGCACACTGGCTAATGTTAATGTTCTACTTTTAAATGTAATATTCTGTGTGTTTCAAGTATAAAGGCTGTTATAAATATGAGTACAGCCGACTGGATTTGTAGGTTGCTGGGGGAGAAGAGACAATTGTAACATGTGAGAAACTGCTTTAGTGAAGTGTTGGCTTTAATATAAAAACTAGATGTTTAGATGTTTAGCTTCATGTTTGTCACACTGTGTCCGGCTTGTCCTGAATAACTAACATGCTTTAGTTTGAATTATGACAGATACAGTTGTTTCTTTTACTGTTTTAAAAAGGTTTTTTTCTTCCTTTTTGGTTATTTTTGTGCATATTCAGAGATGTTTTCTGTGTTCAACTGATTTAGGGACTGGATCCTAATAGCAGGTTGTGCACATTGACTATGATGAAGTGTTATGGGAAGAGGACAGGCTCCTTCTCTATTACAGTATTATATTTTTTAGAAAAGCTGCCAGATCTGGTGCATTTTCTTGGTGCTGGTGAAGGTGAGCATTTAAAAGTATTAAAAGTGTGTGTGTGTGTTTTTTGTTTTTTTTTTCATTTTATTTTAACACAGTGATTGTCTGGATAAGCTACTTGACATTAATGAAACTGGCACAATGACTTATGTTTATGTCATGTTTTAGTTTCTGAACATGAGCGATGTTGTTTGAAGGCACAAGTCTGTCAGATACATCCTGTTGTGCCACTTAACACCATTCATTCTGCTGCTGTAAAGTTACATGTTAGCAGTTGCGAGTAGATGACTTAAAAAATTGCTTTCTGCTTGAAATTTGATTATCTAGAGTTGATCCATCCACTCGCTGAGTGAAATCATCAAAATTGTCCTCTTTTTAAATACAGAGCATCGCTGACAACACAAAGAAAACTCGTAAACTTCACAGACACAAACTGTAAAAGTTGGTAGTTGAATGTTTGGATAGTGGTATCACCGAAAGAAGTGTTTTGTTTGAAAGTAGGATGTCGTGGAGGGTTCAAAGTCTTAAGAGTGAGAGATTTGCATGCTTAGTCTTTGGATTTGATGTCTTCTTGATTTCTTTTCAGTCCCAAAGCTATTCACGAGCTAGGCTGCTTAATTGTAGTTGTACGTCCATCAGTCAGACTAAGCAGAATCTTAAAGTGATGTATGGATGCTAAGACAGATGATGATTAGGTTTTTACTGAGAAACTGTATCCGTGAAAGTGATGAAGAAAGTATACAGGAAGTTGACCAACGTCTGAGCAAGTGTTCATGGTAATCTACAGACATCCAAAGTAATTTTTTTGTAGCTCTGTCCTCTTTGTTGCCTCTAACAAAGTGAAATCTGTGCAAACTGAAGCAGTTTATGTTCCTGGTTTAACTGCCTCAAGTTACTTTGATGTTTTAGCACCTTTTAGATTCATAATATCACCTGAAAAGCTTGTAGAAAAAAATATCTATCAGCATATATTGTACTCACTTTGTGTAGTGTTGCTTCATTAATAAAGATGACAGCAAAATGCTTTTAATGCATGTAAATAGTGCCAGAAATTGTGTGAATTTATGATTTCTTTGTAAAAATTTCACTTTGGTAGAACATTTGGGCTTTGTGGTAATACAGAGCAAACATCTGGAAAGTGCACAGCCGCTGGTAGTCAGCTCAGAGTGACTTACACAGAATGAGATACAATTGGTACAGAGTTTGGATACACAATGTCACTAATTCAAGTTGAATTTAACCTTTAAAAAGCAAATTATTTAGTCACAAATACATTTAAAGCAAGGAGGAGAGTTCTGAAAGAATTGCATGTGAGATTAAACTCATTAAAAAATGTAAATAATGTAAAATGAACAGATAACGTTATTTACGTTTCAAACCTACACTCATTGCCACTTATGGTACACCTGTTCAGGTGCTTGTTAGTGCAAATATCTCATCAGCCAATCACATGTCAGCAACTAAATACATTTAGGAACGCAGACATGATCAAAAGGACCTCCTGAAGTTCAAACCGAACATCCGAATGGGGAAAAAAGATGATTTAAGGGACTTTGAATGTGGCATGACTGTGAAAATGGCCAGACTCCTTTAAGCTGATAGTCAGGCAACAATAACTCAAATAACCACTACAACTGAGGTATGTAGAAGAGCATCTCTGTATCCACAAGACATCAAACCTAGAAGCTACGGCAGCAGAAGACCACACTGGGTGCCACTCCTGTGAGGAAAATAAGGTTACAGTATGCACAGGCCCACCACAAGTTAGACAATATGGTATTTGAAGAATATTATCTGGCCATGATAGAAACTGTGAGGTTTTCTGAGGAATATTTCCAGCAACTTGTTGAAACTGTGCCACAAAAGCTCTGAAAGAAAGCAAAAGGGGATCCAACCTGGCACAAGCACAGTGTACCTAATGAAGTGGTTAGTAGTTCCCCTGCACTTTAAATCAAAGCTGAACAACGTAGGCGAGAGCTGTCCTGTCACAACTCAAACACAAGTTCAGAACACTTCTGTTAGAATTGAAATGTTGTTCGACATTAGACACATTTATTTATACACTTTATCTGCAGAAAACAATGCATCTATTCAGACACTACTGAATATAACACTACTATGAATATTTCAGAGGAACAGACTTTATCTGGACTACTAATGCTTACATGTGAAATAAAAGGTCGATGAAACAAGCTTTTGCATGATTTGAAAAACTGAGATTTCTGCAGAGAACACACAGTTATATTGTTATTTAGTATATTCAAACTTTGTACAGGTGAGAAGAAATAAGAGATATTGAAAGATATTTTACAACCTACTTCATGTTTTCACTAAAAAAAAACAAAAAAACAAAAAACAGGGGGTATCCATCCATGAGGGGTGCGAGCAGAATTAAAGCTGGTATGAAAAGAATTTTTTATACCAGCCTTAATCTGATTACAGCTTCTTATTTTTAAACTAAGCCACCTCTGAAGGATCAGAACTGTGTTGAAGCTTAGTTTCAAAACAAAAATCTTAACCCTGAGTAACTTTTAACTGAGAAAAAAACTGTTTCACATGTATGTATGTTTGAGAGGTAAAGGTGTAGATCAAACTTAAAGCAACTTAAACTGTGACTGATCAACTCTGCTTCGATTTCACAGCAAAATACTTATTAATGCTGTTACTGATTACAGGCTTTGTTATTAATTAATTCAACAGAACCAATTAGACACTGTTGCTATAGTTTGCACATCATTAACCTAAATGCACTGAAATAATACAGATGAAACAAAAGTAGAATTAAATAGAATCTTTATTGTTGGACACAGACATTGGAGGAAACTATTTAGACAGATATTAACATGAGAAAATCTGAAGTTATAGATTTTTGATCCAATCCAAGTTTCTTCCTTTTGGTTCACGTGGATGAGCTGGAATGTCGGGCATGTTTCCATCATCTCGCACGGGAACTGTGAAGAGAAAACAAGGTAGGAGTTTTAGGATGCTGAAACGTCAGCTTTCAATTACACTCGAACCTGCTGTGACATAAAGATCGCCAGTGTTTACCTGGGTAGTTGTACGGCACAGCTGCGTTCAACATTGCTGTATATTTTGTAAGTGGGCTGATGAACGGAAGAATGGCACCTGAGAAAAGACATTTGAACACATATGGCATTACACTCACAGTTCACTGTGCCTCTATAGGTCAATTGAGAATAATTGAATCATTGCACAAGGTGCACAGTCATACAGAAACATAATAAACACAGATAGCAACGACTCTGACTGGCATGGCTTTAAGTGTCAATATAAAGTTACTCATTTAAAATGCTGATTTATGAAAATTCAGACCAAAAGATTTTGGAGCCCTCTGACCAAAAACCGTTTGATGTTAACTTGTCCGGCATTTTGGACAAGTTTCATTAAGAAACTGTATACACACTCCTCCCTCATTGAATTGCTTTGTTTAGATTCTTTAGCTTACTAATTTTCTCCAGTTTGAAACGAAATAATAATGCAGAAGAAGTGATTTCATGTTAGTTTTCACAACAAATTCCTCCATGACTCAAACATCCACATATCTACTACTGTGGAATCAGCAAAGACGCCTCAAATCGCTGGTCGTTGAATAACACGAGTAACCAAAGCCAACTGTCTGCAGTACATGAAGCAGAGTAACATAACAGGCGGGCAGATGGTGATGCCAAGTTAGCCGAGATTTTAGAGTCAAGCTGCCAAATAATTTCTTAAATACACTGCTGGAAAGTTCATGGGCAATGACATTGTTATTTTCTGATTATAACCTAATTTGATATTGGCCACAAAAATTCAGTAAATTCTGTATTGTGTTGTTAAATAATGTATTTATATCGAACTTTTCTACACCTACTTACCACACAAAGCACTTCAATCTACAAGTTACATGTTATCCAAATAGCACTGTATTCCATAAACTTTAAGCATATAGCTGCTAGAGGTGGGAATCACCATACAACTCACGATACGATATTATCACAATACTTAACGCACGATACGATATTATTGCAATTTTTTAAAAATATTTTGCGATATTCAGATTCTGTACATAAAGGTAAACTTTATCAATATTCATTTTATCTAATATCAAAGTCTCGCACTCAGTCTTTCTCTCATTTCAGTTTTATTGTTGACAAACTGAACGGTTTGTATTATAGTCTAGTCCAAATTAACTGAGTGCAACCATCTGGTACAATTATAGCTATTCTGAACTATGCAATTTATGAAAACTATGCAGCCCATTCAGCAACTGACAGATTTGAAAGTAAATGAAAACAAAATATAATTTTACATTAAATAAAAAAGTTTTAAACTTAATTAAAATAAAACATGTCTTAAATTAAAATAAGTAAACTGTCATGTTCATTGCTGCCAAAAAAAAGTTAAACACATTTGGACAGTGAAGGAATGTCAGGATTCTTGCTCAGAAAAAGGATCAACATGCTCTGAAGTCAGAGCACAAAAACCTTTTTTGTAACAAAATATCGATTTCTGCTGTCCCTGTATCGATACATTATTAGCAAACAAAATATCACGATACTACACAGTATCGATTTTTCCCCCCACCCCTAATAGCTGCCCCACATCCACAGCCAGTTTCAAACCACCAACATGCATAAAAGTTTCAACTGTGAGAGGACGCTGGAACACAGCAAGGCTCGCTGGTGAAGTACACCATCGTGCCACCTCTATACAAGCAATGTAGGATCGCTCGATGCCACTCTCTCTCTCGTTTGCAGGTGGTTCAAAATGCAGCCGCTCGACTCTTAACTTGTACAAAGAAAAGGCAGAATATCAGTCCTGTTTTAATCCATAGATTACCTCCACAATATATTACAGATCTTTTAACTCCAGGTCACTGAGGTCATCATCACAACAACTTCTTTCATAAAAATTAAAAGTGATTGGGTTTTTGCTGTGTTTGCCCCCCTGGCTCTGGAATAGTCTGCTACCCCACATAAGAAGCTGTTCGACAATAAACTGTTTTAAATCAGCTCTAAAAGATCGAAGCTCTATCTACTTTAAATTGCCTTTTGTCAAGTGTGAGGTGACTCGTGGATTTTAATTGGGTTCTTGAGACCTGGATTACAAGTGACTGTGCCTTTAAAGCACTTTGGTCAACTACTGTTGTTTTAACACGTGCAATATAAATAAAAGGACTTGACACACAAAGACTATAACGTGCTTATTTGTTTTCTTTATTCGGTCTTTCCATGCTGGACATATAAATCGTATACTCAGTTAAATTAAACTGAACACAAGACAGCTACGCTGATGTAAGTCTACGAAAGCGGATTATTGTGAGACGTATAGCTAGCAATCTTCTGATTAATATTTCATGTTGCCACACTGTCATTCATCGGCGTTGCAGAACTGCCATTGTATGTTATTTAAAGCTATGCTCTCTCTCTCTCTCTCTCTCTCTCTTTCTCTCTCGCTGCACCACTCTCACAGATTTCTAACAGGTTGGCGACTTACCAACCAGTCCAATTCCACAAGAAGCCATGATAACCGGCTCCTTGTTCCACGCATTCCTCAGGAAAGCTCCGATTCCTGCAGACAGAAACCCACGGGCAGGTTAAAAACCGCACCGAGTGACAGGCTACGTACGGTTAACCAATGCTAGTTAATGTTAGCAACACATCCAAGGTCACATTTTTCGAACGAATACATCAGAACTAAAGTATTTCTAAGATCCGGTTAGAGTAATTTTAAATATATAAGGTGTTTATCTGTACTATCCGAGGGTCCAAGTAAACCGAATTTCACTGATTAGAAGTCAAAAAGATGACAAAATATACACATACCCGCCATATTGTCTGGTGTAGTTTCCACCGAGCGAGTTCTCATGGGAAATGTAGTGACTGCTAAAAATGACGTATAATTCCTGCGCCCGCCGCACGAAAACAGAGAGGGAAACAGAGGATCCCTGGAAGCTTCGGGATTGATTTAAGTCAGCTATCATGCTATTAAACGGCCTTAGCTAAAGCTAAACAGAGAAAACGACACTGCACGCAGCTTGTGCTCAGGTTGATGATGACACTGGTCGAAGTGTCGCTTTAAACACACGTTAAAAACATCGTTTCGAGACTAACAAATGTAAGTACTATTAGACTAATGGATTGTTTTAGTACTAAACAATAATCAGGCGTGGTGACATCAGAAGTCTAAAACATGGGAAATTCTTGTTTTGAACTTTTCAGCCGTTTTTACTCCACTGGGAACCCCGACCACTATATCAGGCTTTTACTGACTCACAAACAGCTGTTGAGTTACTGTAATTACTATCCAGATCTCAGCATCGCGCAGTAAAATAGTAGATTTAAATTTTGTGTTATAAGTTTATATCGGCAAATAATGTGCAACTAAATCTTTAAGATAAGTGTAGCGGAGTAAATCCTGAGCACCTCCTTTGCTGCAGGTATTTCCGCTATAAAGTCAGAGGACAGCTGCTGTCCACGTGGGTCAATTTCAGCCACTTTGCTTCACATACAAACTGAGTGGTTGGTTAAAACACCATTGCTGGCGCTAGGCAGTGAGGCCGTTGAATCCTATTTGCCCAGTGTATTTGCTAGTATTTCTTCTTGATGAATGACTCATAACCGCTGCACAGGCTGTTTACATTAACAGAGAAACTTCTTTCCCTCCAGATGATGGAGGATTTTTCTGGCTTGGCTCTGCCTCCTTTATTTGGAGGTCACATCCTGGAAGCAGAACTGGAGCCTGGTGGTGTGGAGCTGGGACCGGGAGAGGTAATTTTATTGATCTTTATAAAGGTGCTTGTCATGTTAGCACACATGGTAACACTTAGTTAGTTTGCCAATTAATACAAATTCACAGCTCATTTAACCAAGTCTCCAATGTTGCCAGCAGATATGAATCAGTACACTGATGCAGAATTTATATAATATAATAGTAATGCTGGTCTTAAAAACCTTTAAATGAAGAAACACCAGTCATTATATTTGTTTAAACAAGACACTCATCCTTCACAGACATTTACTCCATTTTTTTCTGTCTTCTTTTTTGGTTCAGGAGTTTAGCTTTTTTAGTTTTCTCCATCTTTTCCCTTAGAAATGAGACTACATTAGTACTCAGAGAGCTGACCTTCTCCCTATGAACTTCGATCCTCTGTGACACAGATCTCATGCATGAAAATGTCACTGAATAGCTGCTACTTTACACATCATTGCCCCCTCTCCTTTCCCATTAGAATTTTTAGAATATGGGGAGTTTGGCTCAAAGCACATGGTTACACTCCCATGTGCTACCCACATTTACATGTATTGGAGATTAATCTTTCTAATTCATTATACACTGCATAGCAGTTTTTATTTCCTAGCTCTTGCTGAATAATGTGGCTATAATAAGATGACTTTCTGCTTGACTTGGGTTTTGCTTTGAAACATTGAACAGGTAAAAGTGTTTTCTTGTGAGAACAAACAATGTGATGCCAGACACAAAACAGAATCCTGCTTTTGTATTTGTTTAGGTGGAGCTGGGTCCAGGAGGCACCGAGCTGCTTGAGAGCACAACACAAGAAGATGAAGAAAAAAGAGCTCTTGACAAAAGGAAATATGTGGCTCTGAGCAGGAAATGTAAAGAAATTGAACAGGTGTGTGTTATGGTAAAAAAAAAAATGATACGTGAATAATAAAAATGACCAGATCAACACCACTGAAACAAAGCTTCACACAGCAGTGCTGCAAACACACACAGGTACACAGCCCTCCCCTCACTAGCAGCTAAACAACACTTTGAGGTGTCAGTAGAACTCCAGTTTCAACAACACTGAAGTATTAAAATGTTATGATAAACATTAACCTGGCTGGTACATTACTGTTATATTATTATCTAATAGCCACATTATCTATCTATCTGTTAAGTTATTATTAAGGTAGTGACTATGGCTAATAATAAAACTTTGTTAGGGCTAGGCAGCAAACCGTACCAGTCCTGCCCATAACATGTGATGTTAATGGAGGGTGTTCATTTAAAAGTAACACATTACTTTTATCTAAAAAGTGTTACATTGTGTTGTTAAGTGCCAGATTGAGTCAGAGGGAAGTGTATCTGCAGCTAGACCAAAACGGCTGACAGAAACATTAATGAATCTATTTGATCAGCAGTGAAAGTCATGAGAAGCACAGCAGTGACTCACACAACCTAAAATATTGTTTGTTTGGTTTTTTTATATAATATAAAAAAAACTGCTCTCATTGATGTTATTGTTTTTTTTATTGTTTTAATCTTCAGAAATAATGCCTTCTTCTTTTTTTTTTAATTATTTCTTCTTTTTTTTACTAGTAATAGTAGTAGCTTCGAACATAGTATTGAGTATTCAGTGTTTTCCTGAGTATCTGTATCAAGTTTAAATTCTAGTATCTAGTAAATGGTTTGTGCGACCTTACATCGCACAGGCCTGACTTCTGATTCAACTGCAATTATTTCAATAAGGTTTCTGAATATTCTCCTGCTGCTTTAATATTCTGATATATCAGTTCATCATTGATCCAACACATGCACTTTGTTCAGGTAAATCAGAAGATCCTGGGTCGCCTTCACCAAGTGCAAAGAATTACTCGACGTCTGAAGAAAGAAAGGAGGTATAAACTGTCATTATAATAACTGAAGATTTTGTATGTTTTCTGAGAAGTTGCTCACTTTATGGCTCATCTGTGGGTTGTGTTAACTCTCACAGATTCCTCATGAAGACCTTAGATGCTCACGGGGATGACTACAGAAACGCTCAGCTCACTATACTGCTTGAGGTAAGGATTACCAAACATGGGTGGATATCAAAGACAATATAAAAGATGGAAGTAGCTTCTGCGTATGAAAAGTGAAGCCAACGCATTAGTGCAGGGTTAGGGAACTCCAGGCCTCGAGAGCCGGTGTCCTGCAAGTTTTAGATGTGTCCTTGATCCAACACAGCTGATTTAAATGGCTAAATTACCTCCTCAAAATATCCTGAAGGCTGTATCCCAATTCAGGGTCTGCAGTCTTAAAGTACGCAGCCTTAACGGTCCACAAGGGCCGCATACTCAAAGACCGCTAAGGCCGAAGTGACAGGCTTGTGAAATGGGACGGTCTAGCCTCCGTCGTGCTGCCCAGGTTGCCTAGCAACCATGACACTAACAGCTGTAAACATTTCATACAGCATTATTTGACAGAAATGAAGGAGAAAAGGTCTTGTTCATTTGTTTGTTTCTACATGAGCTTTGATTTGATAAGTATCTGAGGCTGACTGTGAAATCATGATTATTGGGCTTCACTTCTGTACTGAACAGTCATTTAAGATTAGCTAGTAAATAACAATTAGCTCATGTTGTTCATGAGACTAAAGTCATCTCACTTTGGTAATGTAAATATAATATGGCCAATATTAAAGTTATAATTTCAATCATTATTAGTTATTACAGCAGTGAATGAACTCTGTTTCAAATACTGAGCTTCAGTAAAGATTCAAGCTGCATTTATTTATATTATTTATATTTCCTGTCACCTTAAATCTTCACTCAAAGACAGGTTTCTTTGACACTGTATATATAACTGTGTTATATATATGAGAGACACATATTGTTCTTTTAATATGTTGGCATTACTAAATTTGTCTCAGTGCTTAATTTAAATATCCATAAAATCATCACATTCTCTATAAGATTAAGGTCAGCTATTGAACGGCATATATTAAGTAAAGGCTTTAAAACCAAGTTAGTACAAATGTCACTAATGTCACATAACTTTGCCGACATGTGGCCAACAGTAATGTTTTAATGTTCTTCGTTATTAAACATTCGCACATAAATAAGTGACATCATATTCAGTACTTACTTTTAAAAGTTTACTCTCCGGCCGCTCCTCTTCTGCCGTTTTTTTTTTTTTTTCAGCAAAATTATCCACACCCACCGCCGCGCTATGCATTCTGGGATATTTTGGGCCACGAAGTCTACACCACCACATCCTTAAAATTCAGTGAAATGAAGGACGCATTTGAGGGACGCATTTTGAGCAGCCTTTGAATTGGAACAGTCTTCGTCGCATCGCTGTGACGCAATTGGCCTTAAAATGCGGCCTTTAAGGCTGCAGACCCTGAATTGGGATACAACCGAAGTTCTCCACAGGCCTGGTAATGAACTAATCATTTGATTCAGGTGTGTTGACCCAGGGTGAGATCTAAAACCTGCAGGACACTGACTCCCGAGGCCTGGAGTTCCCTACCCCTGCGTCAGTGCCTTAAACCTTCTTTTTAATGGATACCAAAGCGCAACTTCTCTGGGTCCAAAAAGACTTACTGTATAGAAGTGTATGGGAAAATAACCTGTGGCTCCCTCATTCTGTGAAACCTTTCCTGATGTTGGTAGTTTCAGGCCAGGGCAGTAGGCAGGGTTTTCCTTCAGCTTTCTGTTTGTATTAGTTCTTCTGCTTTTGCTTGCTAAACTTTGAAAGGTCCTACAGAGATAGTTATGAATACTATTTTGTTTTTCCCCTTGCCTTTGTTTCAGGATGAATCTGGAGCCCATTTGGAGCCGGCTGCTGCAGCGGAGGATGAAAAGCTCAACGGTGTTTCCGGTTCCACTCCATCTGCAGCATCACATCATGTGGCTGGGACAAAGAAAAAGAGGCATCGAATTCCTCGTCAAGAAAAGGATAAAGAGCCACAGGTGAGTAAAGCTCTTTCCTGATCAGATGCTTCCTGTGGACGTTTAACTGTGGGTATGTTAAAATGCTGGTAGTCCAAATCACGGACCTTCTTTTCTCAGATCGACCCGGAGATGTCGGCGTTGGCAGAGTCACAGTTTGGAGAAATGTCCAGCCCGACCTCACTGTCTCATTGATCAAACCGCTGTCCTGGATATCACGATGATGGTGACTAGGATAAGAGCACCCAGTTTCCAGGACTGTTTAAAACACTGCCTTACTTGAGTCAATCTTTGTAATGTTGTGGTTTCACTTGAATATTGTGAACAGATTGAGTTCATGTAACACGAGATGTTATTCACCTTATATATGTGTATATTTGTTTTGTATATACGAGGTTATGTTTTTACAGTTGACAGTTGATGGCAACATATTTATGACAAGCACGTGATGCTGAAAACATGATTTGATAAATATTTGACGTATTAGATGAATATGACAGGGTATTACTATCATTACTTGAGTTAGGATTTTATCCGAGTAAGCAGATGGACTCGTCGTCATATTAAACTTTTACACTGTGCTGTTTGGGTTTACTTTTCTGTGATTTTGTTTTTTCCCTCTTTTGTATTCACTCATCTGCCTTCACATGCTCATGGACTTAATGTGGCATCTCATTCTTAATCGATAGGGTTTGACATGATTTCACCCCACCTTGTGAAGCTATAACTGCTTCCGCTATTCTGGGAAGGCTTTCCACAAGGTTTAGGAACGTGTTTATCCAAATTTTTGGCCGTTTTTCCTGAAGCACATTTGCGAAGTTGGACACTGATGTTGGACGAGAAGGCCTGGCTCGCATTCTCTGCTCTGATTCATCCCAAAGATGAATGCCATGAGGTCAGTCAGGCCAGTCAAGTTCTTCCACACCAAGCTCGCTCATCCATGTCTTTATGGACCTCGCTTTGTGCACTGGTGCGCAGTCATGTTGGAATAGCAAGGGACCATCCTTAAATTGTTCCCACAAAGTTTAGAGCATGAAACTGTCCAAAATGTCTTGGTATGCTGAAGTATTAAGAGTTCCCTTCACTGGAACTAAGGAGCCAAGGCCAGTTCCTGAAAATCAACCCCATCACCTATATGGAAAGCTTTTACACAAATATTATGCCTGAATAACAAGTTTCAGTTACAGTTTGTTTCTGTGTTAAAATAAAAAATAAAAAAAATGCTAGAGCAGTCAATTTGACATTTATTCATCTTTTTAATACTGTTAACCCCCCCCCCCACCCCCCCCAAAAAATAGATATAGGTATGAGAGTGAGAGAGATGTTAAATATGACATAAAAAAAACGTACATTTAAAATAAACATTACACAATACACTTACCTACCCCTTCATTTGGCACACAGTGCTTTCCTTTAGATCTGTCTTAATTCTTTGTGGCATAGATTCAGCAAGGCGCTAAGAACATTCTTCACAGATTCTGTTCTTTGTTGACAAGATGGCATCACACAGTTGCTGCAAATTTGTAGGCTGCGCATCCATGATGCAAATCTCTGCGGAGGACATTTGAATACAGTGAACATTGTCATGTTCAAGAAACTAGTTTCAGATGATCTGAGCTATGTGACATGGTGCACTATCCTGCTGGAAGCAGTCATCAGAAGATGGGTACACTGTGGGCATAAATCCTCAGGTAGGCTGTGGCGTTTAAATGATGGCCCAAAATGTGCCACGAAAACATCTTCCACACCTTTACACCAGCAGCAGCCTGAACCATTGATAAAAGCCTGGGTGGTTTTGTGTCGATCATCGATCGTCACTTCGCTGAGCCAATGGCTGGTTCTCGTTCCAGCGGATGTTTCGCAATGACAGGCGTGAGATATATCCAATCAGAGTTTATAGATTGGATTTAGGGCGGGATCCCAGCAAGGAGGTGGGATTTTAGCTACCGTCCATCTTCAGCTACATTACAGTGAGCGAGCTTGTCGAAAAGAAAACACAATTTGGAAGTAAAGAAGACTTTCTGGAATTAGTTTTGGCTCTATTTGAAAAAAGACAAACGAAATCCCATACCCTAGGTAAATGTCGTGCACAAGTATAAATCTAGATTGTCGGCTTGACCCAGTATCCCTTTTTCCTAAATCTGACTAGCTGGCAAGCTAAGCTGCTAACTAGCATTTTATGCATTAGCTAGCATGTTAGAGATTGGAACGGATTCTGTTATTATTGTGCCTTTCACAACGCAAAACCACAATATAAAGACTGTGCTGGACCCCAAATTAATAATGCATGAATATGAAGTTGTTCTGTCAGCATGCACCGGGGCAGTTCCAGGAAACGGGTCGGTTAGGAACCGAGCGAGGTGGAGAGGCTAAGCTACTGGCTAGTATTAACGTTAGCTGAGTAGCGTTAGCGTGCTAGGTGGCTAAATTTAGCTGACAACCATGTCACTTGTGTTGGAAATATTAGCAAGGTGATATATGACAATACTAGGATGGAGAAGTGGCCATAGAAAACTTTATTTTCATTGAGCGTGCTTAAATTCTGAAGCTGTGGTGTTATTTAGCTGCTAACGTCAGCCGGGTAGCTAGATGGAGTTAATGTCAGGTTCACTGGAAAGCGATGTAACGATTCCTCTTTTGGAGGGATTTTTGTTTGTATTGACACACGCTTCGATTTCTTCACCCAGATAACTTCGTGACAGACGGAATGTGGACATTGTCGTAGTCAGAGCCATGGCTGACAAGAGAAAACTTCAAGGTAAAAGAAACTGTCTTCAGTTATGTTGCACAATATGAATCACGTTGTAGGGTCTGCTGGTGTACAGGAAACTTTATTTCCTCTTGCATGCTCTTACTGTTTTGAAAGAGTTTATAAGGTCTTTTGGTAATGCATCATATTTTTTGAATTTGTGCAGGTGAAATCGATAGATGTTTGAAAAAAGTAGCTGAAGGTGTAGAACAGTTTGAAGATATCTGGCAGAAGGTAAGAGATTCTTCCATTCTGTATTTATTTGTCTATTTAGTAACTAATGAGGAAAAGACACACAGTATCTAAATGATTTGTTTACATTTTAGCTCCACAATGCAGCCAATGCAAATCAGAAGGAAAAATATGAGGCTGACCTCAAGAAAGAGATTAAAAAACTTCAGGTAAGAAAGCTTAACAATGACCATGTAAGTATTCAAAATTAGCTATGTGATTTTTTAAATGCTCACCATCTGTGCTCTTTCAGCGATTGAGAGATCAAATAAAAACATGGGTGGCCTCAAACGAGATCAAGGACAAAAGGCAGCTAGTTGAGAACCGCAAACTTATAGAAACGGTATGGATCTTCACAAGTGTACTTTAAAAAAAAAAGTGTTGCATTTATATTATGTATAACTAAAGTGCATTGTTACATCAGACCTGAAGTAATTAACAGCTAATTGGATCTTTTTTTTTCTTTAGCAAATGGAGCGGTTCAAGGTGGTGGAACGTGAAACAAAAACAAAAGCCTACTCTAAAGAAGGCTTGGGGCTTGCTCAGAAAGTGGATCCAGCTCAGAGGGAAAAGGAGGAAACAGGACAGTGGCTAACAGTAAATACATTTATGTTTTACCTATGCTTCTGTGCGTGATTTTTTTTTTTAAACATTTCTTTGGAAAAGGCATAGACAAAAAACTTAACAACGTAACAATTGTATCAAATCAACCACAGATATTCCCAAAACATGGTTAAATTAATAAGATCTGAAAAAATTAACACTCTTTTTTTTTTCTCATCTGCAGAATACAATAGACACTCTAAATATGCAGGTGGATCAGTTTGAAAGTGAAGTGGAATCTCTTTCAGTTCAAACAAGAAAGAAGAAGGGTGATAAAGAGGTGAGTCATCCCATGTCACTCTCTGAAAGGATGTCTGTTTCTAAACTGTCTGGTTAAATTTTAACTGTCTGTTAAATTTTTGGTTAATATATCCTAACATACATACACACTTGTTTTTTTTGTCTTGTAGAAGCAAGATCGTATTGATGAGCTCAAGCGGTTGATTGAGAGACATCGATTCCACATTCGAATGTTGGAGACCATTTTACGAATGCTGGACAATGACTCCGTGCCAGTGGATGCAATCCAAAAGATCAAGGATGATGTTGAATATTACATTGACTCCTCTCAAGATCCAGACTTTGAGGAAAATGAGTTCCTGTACGATGACTTAGATCTGGAAGACATCCGTAAGTAGAGCACTGTCTAGTGTGCGAGTGTTCGGTTAAGTTTTGCTGCTCTTGCTTTACGATACCAGAAATTCTAGTCAGTTAAGAAATTATTCTCACTTCATTAATGTAAACCAGCAGTTACCTGTTGGTTCAAAGATGTTATGATGCCACCTGCCACTTACCTGGGGTGCAGCTCTGGTAGATTAGCCCCTCTCTCTCTGCACTGGGAAGTTTTGTACAAAGTAAGATAGATGAACCAGCACAGCTCCATTGTAATTGAATGTAGAAAGTGATTATATGTTAGCTGTGTCAGAGTAAACTGATACACTCTGACTCAAATGAAGTGATGAGAAAATGGACGTTAACCTGCTGGTAATACTTGGTTGGTCCCACTCAGCAAACTAATCTGCATGCGTGCATGTTGTACACAACACAAAGTGCCACACAGTTCAGTGGCATTTAAACCACGTTTTGATTAGTAAACAGTGTCACATAGCACAGCCATGGTTTCACCAAATCCATCAGTTCCTGCAGTGTTTTGAATGTTTTCATATTGTTTCCTTCCTTTTGGGCAACTAGTCTGTTCTTTCTTCTTGTTTCAATGACTTAGTAAAATAGTTGTCATGTTGATGTCATGACGATATCTGATGCTTATCTTTATGTCCTACTCTTCTCTTGTAGCTGCAGCATTAGTTGCAACTTCACCATCGGGCCAGGGCAACGTGGAAGATGAGGTGTATCTCCACTCTAGTAGCACTCCCACTTCCACCACCTCTTCTTCACCCATCCCTCCATCCCCAGCCACTTGCACTGCTGTGAGTTTGTGTCTTTTTTCTATCATTAAAGTTTTGGTCCTGGTGTTAAAGGGATGTTGGATAGTTAAAGAACATTCTGACACAATTGTGCATATATGCCTGTCTCTTTAAGTTTGCACTTGGTTAACCCACCCACATTCCCCATTGTATTATAATCCACTGGCTAGTATGTTGAATCTACATTTCAAAAGTGGATTGTCATATCAAAGTATCTCCTCCTATAGGAGAATTCAGAGGACGATAAGAAAAGGGGACGGTCGACAGACAGTGAAGTTAGTCAGGTGAGAGGTTCGCATCTGTGCTGTGTCAGTAGATGAACAGTTTAGTGCAGTGCTCTTCATCCTTGGTCCTGGTGAGCCATGGTGGCTGAAGGGTTTTGGCCTCTCAGGCACTAAAATGGAGTTTCTCTGTGGGACCATGGTTGGAGACTTCTGATTTAGTTTTTTCCATTTCCTTCATATATGGGCCTCCATAGATCACAGTAAACTTTGCTCCTTATGCATTTTAGATCTCTGTTCATGCCCTCTGGTCAGTTTTACTTGAGATGCCTTCCTCTGATGTTTATTTCCAGTCACCTGTGAAGAACGGCACCCCATCCTTGTTATCCTCTTTCTCTTCTTCCACCACCTCTGGGTCCTCCTCATCCTCCTCCCTTGTGTCCATGGCGAGTGTTGTCGGAGGGATTCCTGCAGTGCCCACTAGCAGCAGTCTTATAGGAAGCTTCAGCAGTGCGGTGCAGCAACATCAGCATCAACCTGCACAACAGCAGCAGCAGAATTCTCAGCCGCCAAACCAGTCGCAGCAGCAGCAGCCACCTCAGACGAAACCCTCAGTCCCTTCAAACAACACCCCCAGCCCACCCAGCAACCCACTTCTCCCAACGTCTACTGCCCCCTCTCTTCCTACACCCAACACATCCACTTCATCAGCTCCCAATCCTCAGTCACAGTCCACATCTGGACCCACATCGGCATCCAGTTTGGGACTTGGGCTGGGCCTGGGATTGAGCAAAGTTGGCATGACTGGGACAAGCAGTGCCAATCAAATGCCAGGGCTAGGGATGGGTGGCCACCCCACTCCTTTAAACACAATGGCAGGGCTCATTTCGGGTTCAACACCTGCCCCCTATGCTCAGGCAGCAGCATCCGGAGGCTTGGGTTTGAGCAGCACCACTCAGTCAAGCATTTCAGCAGAGAGCAGCACTTCCATACCCACCTCTGGCTCCAGTGGAGTCACCACCAACGGGGCAGGAACAGGGCTTGGTTTGCTGGGTTCCAGTCCAGCCCACAACTCTCTGAGTGTGAATATTTTGGGTCTGGTTCCTGGGCAAAGTGTGGCCCCTGGTACCTCTCAGGTTCCCCCAAGTTCTGTCAGCTCTACTCCAGGAGTAGTTGGCATGATGGGAGGCAACGGAGGAAACGTTGGTGTGGTTGGAGGAGTAGGAGTGAATTCTGCTCCTGCTAGACCACCAAGTGGACTGAAGCAAAATGGAAGCACAAGTAGGTGGAAGTTTTGCGGTCCTTGAGTTCATTGTGAGATTTCTATAAAAGTTTTTTTTTGCTCTAACGTGTCCTTCGCCTGCCTGCAGGTTACAGTGCTGTGGTGGCGGAGAGTTCCACAGAATCGGCTCTAAGCACACCGAACCAGTCACAAAGCAGCCAACCCTCATCTCTCAGTTCCTCAACCAGTCAGCCGTAAGTTATTTCTCCTGAAACTTGACACGTTTCTTCTTGTTCTTGTCATGCTGGTTCTTAACTTTCTCGCCATTGTTCCCACCCCACCTTCTGCAGGATGGACAATGGTCCCAGTTTAATCAGCTCCATCACCCTGCCTCCCAGTTCTCCGTCCCCCTCGTTCTCAGACAGCACACCGGGTGGAGGGAGTCTTCTCAACGGGCCCCACTCCTTTTCACAGGCCTCTGAGGGGCTAAAGGTGAGCCATACCAACGAGGTTAAGTTTGAGCATGTAACATTGGCATCTTTAGCTTGGAGCATGGATGAACTTGCAGACTTGAATCAGCTAAAACAGGCTCCATTTGTGGAAGAAAAAACTTCAGAGGCTAAAATTAGTGACTGGGGTCATGCACACAATATATTTTATACAGGAATACCTTATTTAATGGCTCTGCTTTTGTTTACCATACATAAATGATTTCCTTTGTCTGTGAGATATTTTAAACTGTGTTAATGTAAATAGTTATCAGGTCTGATAAGTTGTCTTTTCTTTCTTTCTTTCTTTTTTTTTTTTTTAAATGAACCCAACTTATCTGTTAGTTAAGTTGTTTTCATTGTCACTTTGAGCTTCAAGGGTTGTGCAGCAGTAAGCAGTATAATGGGTCAGTTATTGATGTTTACTCTGAAACATTTCAGTGATTATAAGTGAAAAGTTATAGTAAAATATTGAAAAACAAAAAAAATATATTTGTTTTTGGGAATAAAAATGACCCACACACTGTTGAATCAGCCGTATCACACCAAGAATAATAGGCCATAGTGTCAGCAGGAGCATTACTAGGAGCACTTCCATCAATATTTTCTGATCAGGTCTGTCAGTTCAGCTCAACAGTGACTTTTTAAAGGCTCTGTTTCTGGAAGTGAATTTCCAGAAAAATCTTATATGAAAAAACGTTTAATCTGTGAACCAATCCAATCAGCTACGAGGTGAATTGTTATCATGTTAACACACAGTTGATTTCAAACAGATTTGTTGTTTGTATAGGAGCACACAGCAAGTCTGCTTTGGACGATTACAACATAGTGGCTCATAATCAAAATCAGAAATGGAGAATATGAATGATATGATTGATGTAGGAGCTCCTGAGGTCAGAAGATAACCAGCTAACTGAATTGTTTTTGAATTGAGACATTCCTGTCTGTGCTGGAATCCATAGTTTTTGCTGCTGAGTATAAAATTATCCCTGAGTGCCCACAAACCTCTGCTGATCACATTTATAACAAACACACACTTACTGTGTACTTACTCATGTTACTGCCAGAAAACACGCAGATCCTGACTTTTGTCTGTTTGGAGCCTTTCTGCTACAGGTAATAACTCCTATAAGCCTGATATGTGAAATAATTGCCAGAAAATTAAATTCCAAGCATTTTTTAAAATGGAGAGTTTATTGAACAATCTGACAAATTTGTTTAAAAATGTATTCGATTTTACATTTTTAAATTTGTTTCTTAAATTTTTTTAAAAAATTTATTCTCCAATTTAATCTTTTTTTCAGGTGTAAAAAAATAAAAAAAATAAAAATCACACCGATGCTCTAAAGTCTCAAAAACTCACAAAAAACTGTGTGTATTAAATATGATAGACTAGGTGTTAAGGGGATGAATGCATACATTTAGACAGGCGCTCCTGTCTTTGAGCAGTGCAGCTGACAGAAAAACATCTTGTTCTTAAAAGTTTTATTAGTAGCTGATCTTTATTTAATATGTTGTTTGCTCTTCTAGTATTACTTTCTTCTAATGCTCCCATTCATCGTGCTTCTACTTTTAAGCTCCAGTAACTGTAGGCTGTTCCCAGTTTAATGTGACTTTTAGCCTCTGTGTGTTCACATTAATGGGGCCTTGTTCCCTCCTCAGGCACCTGAGCCTCTCAGCTCTCTGAAGGCGATGGCGGAGAGAGCAGCGCTGGGATCAGGCCTGGATGGCGAGATTTCCAACCTGCATATAACGGATAGAGGTCGAAACGGTCAGACCTTTTTTACCTTTTTTCAGCTCTTTATGATGAATAAGCAGATCACGCTTTTATGCTGCTTGCTGTTTTGTTTTTTTTAAATAATTGTACAGTAAAACATTCTTACACACTGCTCATGGTAACGTAAAGAGTTAAGCCTAAAGTGTAAAAAACTGATTTTTTATTTTTTTATTTTTTTTACAAACTAAGTTATTATTTGTCTTTTATGAAGATAACAAACATTAGCTTGTTGCTGCCAGCTGTTTTTGTGAGGCAGGAGGTTTTTATGTGTGACATATTTAAGACATTTCCCTTTGTTCTGGTAACATTTAGTTTTCCTTTTAATGCCAGATTGTTACTGCTTCGTGAACATAATTATGAGTTTTGCTGCCAAAGTGTAGGAAGGAAAGTTCCTGTTTTGCTTCTTTCCAGCTTGGCATTTTTATGCTTCGATTCACAGAGGAGGCAGCCAGAAGTAGAAAAAAATCAGAGAGTTTAGAGCAGTCTGGAGCCTGAGTTATTGGCACATAGGGATTGCTTATCTTAAAACACACACACACATTTTCGTTCATTTGTTATCCAGTTTAGAGTGTCGGGGGTGGAGCCTATCCCCAGGGTCAACTGACCAACATTCATGCTCACACTCACAGTCATGGCCAATCAAAAATCACCCGCTAACATAACATGCAAGTCTGTGGACTGTGGGAAGAAGCCAGAGTACCTGGAAAGAGAGTGTAGAAAGGTCCAAACTTCAGGTCAAGGCCTTTTTTGATTCAAGCTACAACCATGAGGCTAGATTATGTCTGTAATTAGTTTACTGTTGGAATGTTCTTACTCTTATAAAAACAGAGTTGGTACAACTAAAGGAATAACCTTAAAACTTTACCTTCAGTTGCTCGCCCTGTCGTTAAGAGTCACATCTAACCATACCCCACACAGATGATGGGAAGTGAGGCATTGCTATGGCTTCTTGTGTAATTGAAGATAGCCGTTGCTTTTTCTGCATCCTGCAGATATCTTCTCTGGTTCATCTGCAGCACCTGGCACACCTGCCGCGCCTCAGCCGTCCGTGACAGAGGTCAACATCCCCCCATCGCTCGGTGTTTGTCCGCTGGGTCCAACCCCTCTCCCCAAAGACCAGCTCTACCAGCAGGCGATGCAGGAGTCGGCATGGACGCACATGCCCCACCCCTCTGACTCTGAGAGGATCAGGTGAGCCCATCACAATTTCCTTTAGCGTCAGGGGTGGAAAAAAGATGCACTTTTTTTTCCACAGTAATTTTGCAAATTTACTTTGATTAAATGAAAAATTTGCATTGTGTATGCATACTGCTCTGCTAAAAAAATATGTAGGATAGTTTAAAATTTGTCATAAAACCTGATTTTTTTTTTCTTTTTTTAAAGCAAATTTGTTCTTAATCACTAGTTTTATTAAATTAAGAAATAATATAGTCCCCATTAGTCTCCAGAAGGGCAATAAATAAGTTTGTGCTTTAGGGCAAGCATACCTTATGTTTAAGTCAATATCATATAAATGTGCAGTGTTCTGCAGTTTCAAAAAATACTGTGCAAAGGTTTTAGGCAGGTGAGAAAACATGCTGTAAACAACGAATGCTTTCAAAAATGGAAGTGTTACTCATTTATTTTCATCAATTAACAAAATGCAGTGAATGAACAAAAGAGAAATCAAATCAATATTTGGTGTGACCACCCTTTGACTTCAAAACAGAATCGATTCTTGTAGGTTTTTTTGAAGGAACTTGGCTTGCACGTTGTTCCAAACATCTTGGAGAACTTGATATAGGCTTCCTCACATCCTTCTGTCTCTTCATGTAATCCCAGACGCATTCGATAATGTTGAGATCAGGGCTCTGTGGGGGCCATACCATCACTCCCAGTACTTCTTGTTCTTCTTTACACTGAAGATAGTTCTTAATGACTTTGGCTGTATGTTGGGGTCATCCTGCTGCAGAATACATTTGGGGCCAATAAACAATCATTTATATTTCTGAAAGCATTTTTTCACACCTGCCTAAAACTTTGGTACAGTACTGTATATCCGTGGTTGCACAAATTTTGGGGAAAAGAGCCCTTTGCGTTGCTCTGTGGCTTAAAAGTAAACGCTTTTCTGGTGACTTCATGGGCTCAGTTGCTAGTTTTCAGTTGTAATGAATAATTTATGAAGTTCATTTTTAAAATTTTTACTATTATTAGAGTCAGAAAGGAGAATTTATCCAGGGCATGCTCATTCGGTAATGAAGGGTCATACACCTGCTCGGCATGACCAGTTTCGGGGAGCAACTGGAGGCTTCGCAACGGAACCTCAATAAGCAAAAAGATGAACCTGTTGTACCTTAAAGTGTTTGTGACATCTGTTGACACTAATAGAAAGTTCTGAATATTCACGTGTGGTTTTGGGTAGTGTGGATGGAGTACTTTGTTAGAGCAGAAATGAGCACAGCTGAAGTATGCTTTGATCAGTGGCATTCATTAAAGAGTTTTCTGTTTCTGTCTTAAAGGCAATACCTGATGAGGAATCCATGTCCCACCTTGCCCTTCCATCATCAGGTCCCACCTCATCACTCTGACTCCATAGAGTTCTACCAGAGACTGTCCACAGAAACTCTCTTCTTCATCTTCTATTACCTGGAGGTAAACGCTCTCCATGTAAACTCACACGAATCGGTTTGATTGTTTGAGTTTGTAAACTTGGAGCTTTTTTCTATGATTTGGTTCCTTTTCACACAAAAAAACTCAAAGAAACCTCAGCGCGAACCAAAATGCATCGCGACAAACCATGTGAAAACTTTTAGTCAGCTTATTGGTTAGATGTGGGACGGGAGCAGAATGATTTGCTATATAAGGTGGAAAATTTACAATAATTTTACAGCTATAGTTTTGTTGCCCGTACTGACTGTTTTTGTGATCTGGACATCTATGGTGCACTGCCGCATCGCACAAAAAGTGCACGTGGATAATGAGAAGGACAGAGTTGAATTAAACGGACTAAACACCCTGAATGTCTTTTTTCTGTGATCTGTTAAAGTTTGTGAGCATAATGGTTTTATTGACTTCTCTCTCAGGGTACCAAGGCTCAGTATCTGTCTGCAAAGGCTCTGAAGAAACAGTCCTGGAGGTTTCACACCAAGTACATGATGTGGTTCCAGAGGCACGAGGAGCCCAAGACCATCACCGATGAGTTTGAACAGGTGTGGGTTCATCTCCGCACACCGATTTATGGTCATTGTGGTGTTGATTAAAGTTTTTATTCTTACCACTCTGCTGTTCCCTTAGGGCACTTACATTTACTTTGACTACGAGAAATGGGGCCAGAGAAAGAAGGAGGGGTTCACCTTCGAGTACAGGTACCTGGAAGACAGAGACCTGCAGTGACGGACGGACGGACGGACACAAAAGGACAGAAAAGACAAAATGTGCTGCTGTTGACATTCCGAGACTGAACTCCAAACTGTGGATAAAGATTGTGATGTGTAGTAGAAACCCTCTCCTGAGATTGGAGACTGGTGTCTGTATAGGCTGCATCTCAAATGTGAAGCCCTTGCTCCTCATGTAGTGCTTTGCTTTTGACCAAAGAAAATGCCCCGTGGGTCTGATCAAATGCATCGCGCTGCACAAGCTGGGAGGGTTCTCGTTGGAGATCTGCGTTTGTGCCTGTCTGTGTGCACACTCAGTATGTGGCATTAGGAAAGCCTACCCCATGCATGTTTCTCATGTTTAGTTGTCTTTTTTTTTTTTTCCCCCCCCGTTTCAACACGATTCTCTGTACCACCTACCCGACATCAGCCTGGAAGCCTTTTGACTTGACACAGAACAGACTTTTGGATTTGATTAAGTAAACTGCCCATCTCGTATTTACTGTAATTTGGTGGTTTAGAATGGGGACGTACAGTGGACATTTAGTCATGGTGTGTAGGAATGGCTTCTTTTAAGATCCTACAATGCCTGTTAAATATGGTCACTATTGAAGATAGTGAGCGGTTATCAATAGTTTTATTGATATTGTCTTGGTCGATTTAAAACGCTGATTGAGAGTGACCACAGGGCCTCTCCCTGTGACAGGGAAAGAGTCCTTATTGGACATGGATTAAATTGCTATGCAATTGAACTGGTCTCTGACTCCCTCTCTTTACAAATAAAATGTTTTTAAGTTAACGTGTCAAGGAAAATGCATTATTATTGCGCCTTCATGTTTGTGACAAATTAATAAACTTGTAAACAACTCTTAAAGATAGGATTTGAGACATTAATCTACTTGATGTTTAATTTTCCCTCAGTGTGAAAAGGCCATGTTGAGCAGAGGGAAATGTACCTACACCCAGGTCACCTCTCATTTCCTCAAAAGTACACACAGCATTAGATAATAAATCTGGGTTTGGTTGGGTCAACTTCCCAGCTTTAGCCAAGGTTTTATTCTGTTGTTACTTTATCCCAGACTTCACTGAGTTCAGTTTACCACCTGATATTTCAGTGAAAGCCCTATACAGTGAATGTGCACTGACTAAACTGTTTACATGTAGAGTTGAAACAGAAATCCTAAAATTCAGGTGGTAAATTTAACTCGTGGGTTGAGTAGAAAGTGTCTCGTCTGCCGTGGTTGTTCCATTGTGTTAGCCCGAAGAACAGTAAGATTTAATCTGGGATGGGACGCATCCTACCTTTTCCTGGCAGTTTGAATGAGGGAGAGTGTTAAAACCGAATCAGTTTTCCATTTAAGCAACCATGAAGAGTTCTGTACCACAGGTTATGTTGTGTGTGATTCGTTTTCAGGCTTTTTTTTGTGGGAGGGAAAAGAGGGGGATGAGCATGTGGGAGGGGAAAAAAACAAGGAAAATGCAGCAACGTTCTGAGAGATTTGCCTTTTATAGATTCTATTTTTTGGGCTTTTAAGGTTTACAGAAAGGTCAGTGAAACTGCTAAAATGTGAATTTCAACACATATTTACAATTTTTCTCATCACAGTTCTGCATGGGAGATGTCATAAATGGGGTTATAACAGGATTGTAAAATTTCAATAAATACTTTTAAGAAATTATCCATCAGTGTGTGGCGTAAAGTCCTGTCATTCCTACATGGAATATGGATCCACATATTTTCCATCACCTTTAATTTGTTTTGTTTTTTGGTGTCCCAAGAAATACCAGATGACATAAGGAAAATAATATTAAGATCTGCTGCGTTTAGCTTCACTTACAGTAAGCACACCTGACATGCACCTGCCCATCAAAGTAACTACACATTACCTGCAGATTTAAATAACTGTCATAGTGCTGTTTGGTAGCTACACAAAGAAAAAACCTAAATTAACCTGTAAAATGATGCAACCTTGTTGCATCTGCTTTCCTCACAAAGCAAAGTCTGTTCTGTTGCTGACCGTGTCCCTTTATGACACAGCGATGGGTACACTGTGGTCATGGCATGTTAACCTGCTTCCAGTAGGTTACGGACATTTGACAAAGCTCAGACGATCATCATAGTCACCTTTGAAATGTGGTGAAACATGAGATTTAGATCATTAGCTGATAACTACAGCACCTGTGTGATCGTTTCCATCACCTTGTTGAATCAGATCCATAAAAATGTAAACTAGTTCTGATGACAAAAGAGTCCAACCCAGTACTAGCAAGTTCCTAATAAAGTGACCGTGGGGATTTTATCTTATTCGTAGCAGCTTTACTTTCAGTAAAAATAAACTCTGTATTAACTCAAAATTCAACATAATTAGTTCAGTTTCACTCAAAATCGAAGATCAAAACAAGCAGGTATAAATTCAAATGTCACAGAGGAGGCTCCTGTTTCTTGTTTTTAGAAAGAACACATACCTACAAAGTGAACTCTATATTTTATTTAGATGGGGAAAAAAAAAAAAAAAAACCCTTAAGTCGAAACAAGTTTAAAAAAAAAAAAAAATTAAAAAAAAATAACACGAGGTGAGCCAAATTTTAAAATATACTTTCACAACTGTGCAACTGTCCATGTGCAGGGCGTCCGTATGTCTTCACATCTTAGCTTCCTTCTTGACTTTGAGGAACTCTGCCATGTTAGAGAAATATTTCTGGTTAGCTTCTGCCACCTTCTTCTCTGCAGCCTGCGGGTTCACGATCTCCAGCCCCTGCAGAAGGAAACAATAACAGATTTAAAAACAAACAAAAAAACAAAACAAAACCCCAAACTCTCTGGCAGGTCTTTAGTTAATGAGTCCGCTTCTTTTTACCTGGAGAGGTGTGAATGCTACGCTGGAGCTGGTTCCTGAAGAACGATCTCTGACTGTGGACTTTCCTCCATATGTCATGCTCTGCTTCTGCAACGTCCTCTGTGGACAAAAGCCAAAATGTTAGAGATGATGTAGATACAAACACCAGCAGGAGAGAAGAGCGCATTTACCTGCAGGGATTTGGAGATCCTGGCTTTGGTGGCCTCGTTGACCTGAGCCTGCCTGACTCTGCCGCTGCCGCTCTTCCCCAGCTGACCCAGACTGAAGCCCAGATCCTCCTGATACGCATCATCTTCAATCTGCAACACAACACAGGAGAAACTATTAACTGGAGCAGGATTACCTTGTAATATAATTAACCATCGAAATATCAATGAAGTCCATGCCTGGATTACAGAACACTCCCCAACAGGGGTTAATATAACAATGAACCAATTTAATTTGCTTTACTGTAAGAGTTCTCTCAAATTTATATCCATTATGAATCAAAGGACTTTACTTTCTTTATTAGCAAAATATTCAATACGTTTTAGACTTTTTCAAATGTGAAGTTCTTTTTAAAGGACTGGATTTCATACTTGTTAGGACCGTTTTTAAACAGTGGTTTAAGGTAACGAAGACACATTCATAACAGCCAAGTCTCCATCCACAGAGAGCAATAAGCAGCTCAGAAACTGCACATTTATTAACAGACCAGAGTAGAAACTGTTTGTACTGCAGTAAAATCATCTTGCTGAAGCTCCTTCAGAGTGTTGGGGGAAGTCTCGGTGAGTACAAAATAAAATAAAAATAGCTTGTCTTGTTGGGTGCTTGAAAAGAAAGGAACTGGACCTCCTTAAGTTTGTGAAGATGTTCTCAACCAAGAGACTTCTTCAGCTCTAAAACAGAACAGCTGTCTCAGGTTTTTATGGTGGCTTCTATTTGAGTTGGAATTTTCAACTGGAATAACCCCTTCTCGTCGGACTTCCAACTCAGAAATTCAGAGCAGCCCCATCAGTCACAACTGCACAATCCAAGATGGCAGCAGTGAATGTAAACAGTCATAAAACATGTAACCTGTACAGCCACTGTTGTGTACATCATGTCATCTGTTTGTTGTTTGGTTTCTCCTATGAAGTACAGCGACCTTCTTTTCAGGGACTACCATGACCTGGATAACTGAGAACCTACGCAAACCCATCATCCTGTTACACTGGCTCTGCTGCACAAAGCTGGTGCGAGCCAAAAGTGAGGCTGCTTTGAGTCGTCATTCATCCCAGGTCTGAAATTACTAAAAGCTTTCAGTTGCTTTCTTATTCATTAGGGATCGCCCATAGCAGCAGTCTCCTCTTTTGCTTATTAGGCAAATGTGTAAACCCCTACATTACTACTAACCAGAGGAAGAGAAGAGATTCCTCCTGCATGTCTTCATATTTAGTAACATGTCTATATTACTATATTATTATTTTTTGTATTAACTATTTGTACGGTTTTCCTTCTGTCTTCATTAAAAGCATCTTTGAATAAAAGAATGCTAAATGAATTATGGATCATAGTCAGACATCAATAATGAAACATGAAATATCACTGGATTAAAAACAAATCTTAAAAACAGGAGCGGAGAAAATATGTACTGACCTCTGCAAAGGTCATCCTGTTGGCATGTTTTCTGATCTCAGTCAGCCCGAGACGCTCTTTCATCTTTCGGTACCTGCAGGAAAAGAGCAGCGGAGCTTGGTTATGCCATTCACTGGATATTTATAGTCGTTGGTGGTAGTCTAAACTTGGCTATGAAAGTTACGTAAGCTTCTTGCAGGTTTCCAGGATGCTGATCTGTGTCATGCCTTGTTCTGTTTCTGCTGAATTTTTAAACTTTTTTCAAATAAATGTTAGATCAGTTTAATCTCAGTAACCTTCTCCCTCTTAAAAGATTCCAATAATAGTCAATTTCCATCTCCAGACTGCAATCCTCTTTAGCAGTCTATTCTGGCAGGCCCGTTTCAGGTAGCTGACAGATTGTTTACCTCCTTCCTCCTCTCTTCTTCCTCTGTCCATCCAGCGGGGCTGGCAGTGGTTTGACTTGCTTCACGGGTGGAGGCTCCTGCCATTTATCAAACTTCCTTTCTATTTCTTCTTTTAGATCATAGCCAACCTGCAAACAGTGACAAATATTTTTAAGCCAAATGAAACAAAAATCAACTTGATTATTTCCTCAGTTGCAAATAATTTTGCATGTAAATATGAAAAATCCAACCAAATATACATCAACAGACAAGAGAAATCATAATCTCTGTATCTGCTGGTACATTTATTCTTGCTCTAAATGGTAAATGGCCTGTATTTGTATAGCGCTTTACTAGTCCCTAAGGACCCCATAGCGCTTTACATATCCAGTCATCCACCCATTCACACACAGGTGATGGCAAGCTACATTGTAGCCACAGCCACCCTGGGGCGCACTGACAGAGGCGAGGCTGCCGGACACTGGCGCCACCGGGCCCTCTGACCACCACCAGTAGGCAACGGGTGAAGTGTCTTGCCCAAGGACACAACGACCAAGACTGTCCAAGCCGGGGCTCGAACCGGCAACCTTCCGATTACAAGGCGAACTCCCAACTCTTGAGCCACGATCGCCCTGCTCTAATACACAAGGCATTTATAAAACTTAGGTGTTCCTTTAAGAGACTCACCTTGCCATCTGAACTCTCGTGGAAACTGTCCACTCTTGCGGCCAGAGTGCATTTTGAAGCCACCAGACGAGCTGCCTTCCTCCTGAGATCCTGAAGGAGGAAAGGACACTGTTAACCGTCACGCTGAACAGAATGCATTCATGCAGTTTATGCTCATATATTCACTGACAGGTGGCAATGACTGCACAACATCGCAGTGATAGATGAAGCCGGTGTGAGGGAGCAGAGAGGTGCTGCTGAAGCCAGAGAGGGTTCTCCTCTGCGCTCCCAGCAGCATCAGGTTACAGGCTGGCATCTTTGACAGGTTAGTGAGGCCTCCGGCGATACCTGCATCCACAGGAGAGACCGGACAGTCACCGAAACAATCCTCAGTGAAGATGATGTACATTTGTAAACACTGTGCAGTCAGTAGATTTCTCTCACCCATGATCTTTGCTGCTGTTGATGCTCCAACAATGATGGACAGGTTTGGAGCAATGAAGGACATTCTGGATTCTACATATTCATAAATCCTGTGTTTAGACTGGTTCAGCTCCAGGGCCATGTCGCACGCCTCCTCCAGCTGCTTCAGTTCATCCTCACTCAGCAACGACCTGAAGGCACAAGTGGCACAGTCGCCGTTCAGTTACAGTAATAACCAAAAATACATAACAACACAAACTCTTTCCTCCTTGAAGCTCTACTATCGATAACCCTTGTTTCTCTTGTCAACTTCGGCAAGACAAGGTGTGCATCAGAAATCAGTGAGGGTGATCTCTGCCTATACAGCTTACTCGGGCTACTCTTTGTATGAGCAATCACACAAATTCATTATTCTTATAGCTTAAAACACTGAAATTTACAGACCTAATGAAATTCAAAAGAGCAGAAATGTAGTTTTCAAAGGAAAGGTCACTTTGAAAACAGGAAGTATTCAAAGTAACTTTTTTAAGACTGAAGGAAGTTTTAATTTTGCAACTGTTCAAATATAAATCACTTCAAAATGAGGTATAAAAGTTATGGCATTTATGAGACTCAAAGAAGAAAACTGTGTTTAGTTTGTGTTTCAGACCTATTCAGATTTTACAATTAATATTCCAAAATTGGAAGTACATGGCTTTTATCCAATTGTAAAAATAAGATATGATGATAATAATTTTAATTTTATGTAGCATATATATTCTGTTTTTAGAAATGTGTATTCTTATTACTGAGGTTTATATCAATAGGGAAGCTGGATAAATATAAACTGATAACTTATGGAGAAGGGGTATGATTGTGCACTTCTTCTCGATATGTAATAGTAAGAATGATACTGAGTGCATTTAGTTATTATTTAAAAATAACCTGTTAATGATTTTTATTCTAATAGAAAAAAAAAATGAACGTCTTATTGATGCTTTGTAACTTAACTTAGTTTCCCCATCCCTTTCCTATGAGCTACTGTCACTGATTATTATAAAATAACTGCTTAACACTTCAGTTTTGAGATGCACTGATTACAATTTCCTTGACCTATTCCAGTTTTCTTTAAGTGAAGAAAACTGGAATAAAACTGCAATCAACACAGCAAGAAGGTTCTGGGTCTTTCATGCTGTCTTGGTCTGTGTGGGTTCTCTTTAGGCTTCCCCCCACAGTCCAAAAACATGCATTCATGGTTGTGATTTTAAATTGACCATAGGTAGGAATATGAGTGTGAACATGACCAGGAATGTGAACAGTTGCCCATCTGTGTGTTAGCCCTGTGACCTGTGCTCGGTGTACCCTGCCTCTCCCCATTAAGCTGGGATAGGCTCCAGCCCCCCAGCGATAGCAACCCCCTAGTTTTTCATTTCCAGTAAGTGATTTAAGGTGATTCTAGCAGGAAGTGTTCACAGTGAACTACATGAAACTCTTCTGGTGAGACGGGGCCTTTAAATCTTATAAACTTACCCCTGTGTGGTTGAGGCTGTGACACTGACAACCATAATGGTGGCGTTGGTAAGGATTTGCTGCAGCGTCTCATTGTTTTTGCATTTCTCCAGATTGTTTCCCAGCTCCTAGACACAAACCACAAAAAAGAAGAAAAATTAGGGGAGAAAACATCATGGTCAAACAAACTACAAGAAACAATTTTTTTAACACGTTTGCTTGCAGTTAAACAGAGAAATTTGAAAGCCGAAATTGGAAAATTTTAACTGCAACATAATTTTCAATCTGTGCAGTTTTAAACTCTTTAATCACGTCAGTTTTGTTAAAAATAGAAATCCTAAATCTAACTAAAAAACAGAAACAGTCAACTCGGAGCTTCTTCTTTTTTTGAATGAATACATAGTTTAGCTCACCTTGACAGTACGGATGTAATCCAAAGAATCCGGCACCAGAGACTCCAGCTCTGGAAACCTCTTGGAGTATTTGTCCCTGGTAAACTTGTGGATGATATCTGGAAACAGATCAGAAACACAGAGGACATCTCAGGTTATAAGGAAGAGAGCGAAATCTTAAAACATAGCATTATGGATCACCAGAGAGAAGAAGCCAACTCACTGAGCTCGTTGTCGATCTCCACTGTGAGGTTATTAGCTGCGACTATCAGTCTGTACTCTGGGTCGGCCTCGACTGGGCCTGAGACTGAAAGCAAACACACAAAAAATAATAACAACTCCATGACGACTGTGGGTTACCATAAAGTTCAAATGAAATGTGTTTACTAGTGGTGGGGGGGAAAATCGATACTGTGTAGTATCGTGATATTTTGTTTGCTAATAATGTATCGATACAGGGACAGCAGAAATCGATATTTTGTTACAAAAAAGGTTTTTGTGGACTGGAACATGCTCTGACTTCAGAGCATGTTGATCAGCTCCTTTTTCTGAGCAAGAATCCTGACATTCCTTCACTGTCCAAATGTATTTAGCTTTTTTAGCAATAAACATGACAGTTTACTTATTTTAATTTAAGACATGTTTTATTCTAATTAAGTTTAAAACCTTTTTATTTAATGTAAAATTATATTTTGTTTTAATTTACTTTCAAATTCTTCAGTTGCTGAAGGGGCTGCATAGTTTTCATAAATTGCATAGTTCAGAATAGCTATAATTGTACCAGATGGTTGCATTCAGTTAAGCTGGGCTAGACTGTAATACAAACCGTTCAGGTTTGTCAACAATAAAACTGACTGAAATGAGAGAAAGACTGAGTGCGAGACTTTGTTATTAGATAAAATGAATATTGATAAAGTTTACCTTTATGTACAGAATCTGAATATCGCAAAATATTTTTAAAAAATTGCAATAATATCGTATCGTGCGTTAAGTATTGTGATAATATCGTATCGTGGGATGTATGGTGATTCCCACCTCTAGTGTTTACAGAGTAAAACAGAGAAATGAATGGAAACTGATAGTGAGAAGAGCCTTAAATAATAATAACAACAACACTCACCCTCTGAGTTCTTACGCTGCTTCCCAATATATTCAGAAATTTTGTCCATTATCTCTGAAAACTATAAAACACACAAGAGTCACTCTGGGAAGAACAGAGCAGACATTTTACTGCTAATCTCAACATGTGTAAAGCTCTTGTATGTTACAACTCACCTGTTTGCTATTGCGAAGCTTTGCAATAGACGCAACGCTCTCAGCTTTACTGTAGTCCACCTCCATCTCCTCTGGGATGTCTTCCAGCCCTCCGTCTGCACTTCCCTGGTTCGGCTCTCCATCGCTGTCCCTCTCTTCTTCTGGGTACAGTCCATCCTCTCCCTCATCTCCGGCCTCCTCCAGATCAGCCAGGAGCTCATCTGCCAGAGACATCTGCAATCGATGGAAAAACTGTGAGGACAGGCAAAGCCAACTAGGATCAGTTTGCCACAGGGTACATGAGGTTGTCACTGAGTTTGGTGGGGTATATGTTCTTTATTTGCTGCTGTTGATGTAACTCTGAATTTATTTTTATTAATGATCTGGTTACATAACTTGAGGATCCCATTTTGACTGTTTTCTAAGGGCTTATAAAGCAATCACTGCAGACGCACGACCAGCAACTAAAACAATATTCTTATTCTTAAATTCTTATAAAAAAAGCACGTCTCTAATATCCCCTTACTTAATAATATTATTTGAGCACTAGATACTTAACACTAGTTTTACTCATTTATCAAACAATACAAATACAAATCAAATACAAAAAGCGTGTCAACACAAAAACTTATGGACCTCACTGCGTTATCAAGCCTGAAAGAAATCCATCTGTAGACATATTTTTGTGTTTCTGACAAAGAAGCTCTTCTCAGACTCGTTTGAGATACAATCGTGGCCGTGTTCAGTTGCTCACACGCTATCACCGCCTCATAAAAACTGCGAAGTATTAAGTCTGCTTCCATCTTTGGGTTTTCGCTGGCTGTGTTTGGAGTTAACCAATGTTAGCTAGCTAGCATTATCGAACGTTGGTCCGACGTTACTGAGCGATTTCTCAGTAACTTTGACATACCTCAGAGTTTTAGAGTCCTACTGGTTTAAGAAAAAATTAAAGACGTCCAATGCAGGTTTCAGTCGCTTTGAATAGAAATACAAAATGATTTGTCCCTCTGTTTTCTTGAGTGTTTGCAATCCGGTTGTGCGGCGCAGATGTACCGCTGGTCGCAGATTAAATACGTACATTCGCAAAGCTTTCTGGGAAACTGTGTCAGTACACTTCACAATCACAGAGGGTGTTTTTTTGTTTTGCCTTTTGCCACAGGTTTGATTATCTATCTATCTATCTATCTATCTATCTATCTATCTGTGAAATATATACAATACACACATAAACTCGGTGTACAGTACAGTGAAAATATGGATTAAGATCTGTTTGAATGCTAAATACGATGGTCTAAGTTGATCTGAATGTGTAATTAGCAAATATAGGTACTGGTGAATACTAATGATGAGTTTTATTTATTTATTACAATATGCTTTTGGGTGTAACTGCAAATGTAAAATTAACCACTTAAAGTAGTTTTTGTCATGTTTTTCATAAGTATAATTTTAATTAACGTATCCTCACACACACCTACCTCCGCTTTTACAACCTAGGGATAATTTAGTGGAAGCTAGGAAAAAAATGTTAGCATATTGAGTTAGTCTCACAACAACACTAACCTTAATGTGGAGTTACTAAGTCAAAATTTCAAGATACCTAACCCAAAATGCTGATTTAAGGACATCAAAAATATACATAAATAAAATAATAATAATAATGATAATAAGTAGCAGAAAAAAACTTCCATGTTTCCCAGCTTCACCTTTGCAGAGGTGACATTTTTATATTGTATCTACCTAGATTATGGAGTTGGGGTCATGGCTGTGCTGGCTGACATGTTTTCCCAGCACAGACAGCTGGAGCAATCCATCTAATTTTCACTAACTGTATCTGTGATGTCAGTGCCTTCTGAAGCATTGTTAATTGATTTACAATATAGAACTTGCTCTTACGGCCCATACGTGTCTAAGAAAAATTTCTAGTATTTCAATAGTTTGTAACTTAGCCCTCATTGACAGGCATGTATCTGGATATGAGTGCAACTTTTTTTGGTCATGAATGAAATAAAAGCAACAATCGAGCTTATTTATACGACACAGTTCAAATGAGAGGTTCACATTTCATAGTTTTTATTTCCCCCTTGTTTATACATTGCCCCCTGAAAACCATTCTTTAAACAATACAAGTTTAAACCAACATTTAAACAGACTAAACAAATTGACTAGTTGGATCTCGACTGCATGATGGACTGTTATTAGTAGAAAATGGAATAAATTAACAGATACACAAACAAATGGGAGTTATTTACTAATGAAAGGCTTCAATTTTTCATGCTAAGCTACATTAACTGTCATTAATTAAGATAAAAGAATGACGAGACAGCTAAAAATTCATAGACATCGGAAAATAATGAAACATTACAGGACGTTGTTCCATACATATTGGCATATATTAACAAGTAAAATTATACAAAATACTTTTTTTTGTTTAGCAATTAAGACGTTTGGGAAAATATTTTGATTTATTTGTTATGAAGATCTTGGAGAAGTTATAGATCTAGATGCATTTCTGTCCCAAACAAATTATAGTTAAGTTCATATATGCAATTGCACCAACGCAAATAAATACATAACTTAATAGATTAAATAAATAATTAAGATATTGCATGGAAACTGACTTTACATAAATAAGTAAAATAACATAGAAATAAATATAGAAATTAAAGCTTTTCAGAAATAAAAGTAAAAATAAACTGCTTGTTTCATTTTTCGTGCAGTCTAAGAATACATCTAAAAGTAAACAGCTCTAAAATGATACTGTATACACTTGTATTATGATGTTTGTACAAATGCTGAGGAGTATTGTCAAATACAGGAGTCAAGCAATTTCTGTTTCAAACTGCTGCTTACAAGAACAACTGACTGACTGCAATGAAAAATGTCCTTAATAAAGAGAGGACCGGGATCCAAGCGTTTACATAGACAGACGAATGACTAAAGAAAGTGCATTCCCCGCACTCCCAGGGCAAAACAAAACAAAGCAGAAAAAGAGAAGGTAAGCTGGTACACAGCAAGACTCCCACTGCATAGCTGTCGAATCTGTTTCAGATTTTACAAAGCTCCCGGCTCCTCTTCGCCTAGCATATGCTGCCTTTTCCAAAGATTTCTGCAGCCAAAGGCTATGTATAATCTCTGTAAACAGTGGCAGGCCGGAGCTCAGCAACCCCCAGTCGTACAAAATCCCGTCACTAGTAAAACCTGGAATGTTTCCAGCTTTTAGAATCGAAGTCTCTTCTTTCAGTTGCCTCTTCAATAAAAAAATATCCTCTGGGCGAATGGCTGGTTGTTGGGTTAATTCACGGGCCAGTCCGAGAGGGTTGAGCTCTAAAGTGTTTCCAGGATGATGTGCAACATCACACCAGGTGTGGGTCGTCAGCCGGGCTGACAGTGAAGCGCGATGAAGTCACTGAATTTACCCCGACAGGCGACCTTGGTTTGACTGATAAATCCTCTTTCCTTTTCGATTCTTTGCTTTTTGGCCCTAAAAGAGACAAAAAACAACATTAGCATCACGACTGTGCTGGTATTAAAACCAGAACAAGTGCACCAGGCATATGTATGGAAGCCCAAAAGGGACAGGATGTTCCCAGACAATAAGCATGTGTTTGACTGTAAGGGAAAGTTAAAGGAAAGTCTTTTTATTGGAATTAAACCAAAACATTAACCCGGTTCACAATCACAACTGAAACAATTACTGATCGTTTGTTAGCTCCATTGCACAACAAATCAGAATCCACTAAGAAGTCAAAGAAGTTTGCAAACTGTCAAACTTGGAGGACTAGAACTACCTAATTCTGCCATAAAAAGCAATGAAAATATTGCTTTTTATGGCAGATTCGGAAGGACCACAGGACCACTCCCTCCATCATCACAACTAATAAGATCCTCATTATCATCATCATCTAACAGGATACAAGCGATATGAAGCATGTCTGACAAAGCGATGTTTCAAGCTACCACTTCGTTTATTCTCAAGAGGTGGTGCTGGTCGTCTACCAATCAAGGATCAATCCCTGGCTCCTCTTGTGCCATGTGTCAAAGCATCCTTGGACAAGACACTGAACCCTGAGTTGCCCCCAGTGCATTGATGTGAGTGTGTGAATGTATAAGGTATAAACAGGCTGTTTGAATGAGACTTGCTTTGAGTGCTCAAACGTGAGTAGAAGGTGCTCGAAGTACCAATCCATTTACCACCAAGTTCTGTCTTTGTCGTTTTGTGCATCAACTTTGAGAATCTGATATTATCAATATCATTCAGTACATCAGGGCGAGCTTTACCTGCTTGAAGGTTATGCTGAGAAAAAGTACCTGTAAAATTACCAGTGTGACCTTGAGGAGAAGAATGATGATCCATCTGTGACTGGGACACATGTTTACTCACTTATAAGATGCACAAGAAAAAAACAGTACCAAGCACAGGGGAGAAAATCAGCTGATAATCTATATCTTAATAGATATAGATTATCAGTCAACAACCACACTGAGGCGACACAGTCTTAGCTTAAAATAACTCAAAAGTAACACGGACCTCTTTCAAAACTTTGAAGTCTTGAAAGGCCTGAAAGATCATTAAGGAATCTAATTTTGCCTTTTCTGTATGTGACACAACTCGAAAGGAAACTCTGAGCCCCAACTTTCATTAGTCTGTGAAAAAGGGCGTTGAGTGCATGAGATGGAGAGTGGAAAGTAGCGAGAGCAGCTGAAAATGTGCAGAGAAACATGACTCGGGCTTGCATTGTTGAGCGCGGGATTAACATCCCTGCTCAGTTCAACATGTCACAGCATCCTGGGACATAATTATAGAAGATTAACTCTGGCTCCATATTTGCAGAGGAGAGGGCTGAACTGAGGTTTTCCATTTTAGCTGGGAATGTGCTAGTGGCTGTCACATTTTGTTACATCATTAGGCAGCTCAAGGAGGAGACTGAATCCCTGTGTAAGAAGCAGCAGACATTGATGCACGTAGAGTCCAACAAGCCAGCAGTTATGGTAACAGCTGTGTGGTGCGCTGCACTGACAGCTAACATCAGCATCGGTAATTATTAGTTTTGTATTTTCTCTTTAGCTTTCATTTTATGTCGTTTAGAGGTTGTTGTTTTTTTGCCAGAGTGAGCTTGCTTGTTTAAGTTTAGTTTTTATTAGTTCCAGCATTAGTTTTAGTCTTTCTTATTATTATTATTATTATTATTGTATTTATACCAAGTTCCAGAGGCAAGATTTAGGAAAGTCAGTACAGATAATACAATATAAATATTTTTTGAAAGCAGCTTACAAAAAAGCCTCACCAGGCAGTGTGTAATAACAAACTTTGCCAAAGTGACAAATGGCAAAATTAAGACAATTTCCTCTATAATTTTTTTTAATTTAGTTAGTTTTCCAAGTTCACAAAATTGTTTGACTTAATTGTTTTTTTTTTTCATATCTAGTTCCAGTTTTTATCTTTAGGTTTAGTTAGCTATAATAAACTTGACCAGCATAAGCAACAAACACCCTACAGAACAGCTGAGGCTTTTTATAAATATTCAGTCATCGAATTAATTAATTAATTAATTTAAAGAAATAAACATTTTCTGGGAACACAAATGTGAGTATGAACAGAGGCTCACATTTAAACTAACATAGTATTACTTCTTCCAGTGTTCCAGTACACTTTCCTAGGATAAGTGGTCATAATAGACCTGGGTGTGTTTGGGAGGTGACTGATTCACCTCTGAAGAAACTGACAAGCTCATATTATAAGTTGGCTCTGTGTTGAACACATTTGATGTTTTTTACTGATTGGTTAGATGCTGCCAGCCAGCTAGATCAGAAAGCACTGCTGACACTAAGGACAACAGCAGTTGCAAACTGCAGTGCAACCAAAATTATTGTCAGTATGTGCAGTCCATTCAAAATCTGCTTTTATATCTTTGAGCAACAATAGCATACACGTTTTGTTAAATTATGTGGGAAAACTTAATGTAAGGAAAACTTTGTCATTTTAGCATTTGGGATCAGTGGCTGGTCAAAACAAGCTATAGCATAAAAAATGACTTATTTTTTGATACTTCATTTTAATACTAGGATCATCTTTTAGCCATGAATGTCCTATAACCCCTTTTACTGTCATGTAAATCCCCAATAAACTTCAGATTTATTTAAGTACCATTTGCTCTGAATAATATCTCTGGATGTACACATGAGCTCCGATTAGGCTTCAAGTGTTGCTCCTCTGCTCTAATCGTCTTCTCACAATTAGACCTGAGACATGTTGACCTACAGGACAACACTGCTACTGCAACTTAAAATTGACCTTCTTTATTCTGCATCTCGTCATGACTGAAAGAAAATGATTAACTTACCATGCAAATCCAACTTGGTGCTTTTGATAGACACCGCAGTTGGAGTTGTGGGAGTTGAATTGCTCAACTCATTAGTTGGAGTTTCCTGTTGGGATGAAAGAAATAGTCAGGTTTATTCCAAAAGAACCCGTCATAAAAAAGTGAACGAATAAAGGAGACGTACCTGATCAAAAAGATAGATTGTGACATCATCAAAAAAGGACACATTTCTTCCTCTGTCCTTCTCCCTGTCCATTGGCTCCTTGGGTGATTTCAGCAGACTGCGGAGCCCAACACGTTTGTCCACGTCCGTTTCTGTGACTACAATCACCCTCCGGGAGCTTTCGTCCTCCTGCTCATCCTCCTCCTCCTCATCGGGGTCGCTCCCAGACGAAAGACCTCTTCGTCTTCCAATCCGGTTTCCGATGGCCCCGTCTCCAAATCCTCCTTTTCCAGTAGTGGTGAGGGGAAGACTCAGAGCAAGAGGTGGGAGGGTGAGCGAGAGGCGAGCTAGTTTTGCTATCAAAGCGAGAGCAGAAAAGAAATGTTAGAAGCAAACCTACTCACAAATTTGATTACAAAAGCAATAAAGTAAATATCTGCCAAAGTTAGCACAAATATTCTATTTGAAGTAGAGAAAATTAAATTCTGTAAAATAAGACTGACGTATCACATCTAGATTTATTTAATCTGTTAACCGATTAGTCTGAAAATGCCCACAATTTTTTATCTGGGAGAAGGTTTGGATCTGTGGGGTTAAAAGAAGTGGAAGCCCAAATCAAAGGAGAAGAAAACAAATAAAAAGGCTTAGAGAGGTGTACTTAGCTTAGACAGTCAAAAATTACTTGTATGCTAAATGTTTTTCAGCGATATCCCAGTATAATCAGGGATAATTGATAAGTACTTGTAAAACGTGGAAGATGCTGATACCTTTCATCGCTTGGTTTGCAGTAAGCTGAGGTAATGGGACCTCAGGTTGTTCGATCACAGTGAGCGGCTCAGCTTTAGGTTCATCAGACTCGATGGGGGGCTCAATGGCAGGGACAGCTTCCTGCTCCTCTTGACTGAAGGAAGGAAGGAAGAACGAAAGAAAGAGGAATATTTCACCAGAATATTAATAATAAAACAACAGTTCATCTTGTCACGTCCATCTAGTTGAATTAAATCTTGTCTTTGAGTTTACTTGAACTGAAAACAGTAAAAATACAAAACAAGTAATTTGAACTCTGTGTGAATATATTTTATTGGATCTATTTCCTCCAGAAATACAGGATGCATCAAACAGAATAATCTGAAGCCAGTGTTTTAATTCTGCAGCATCCATACCTCTCATCCTCTCTTTGTTCTTTCACAGTGACCAGATCACCGCTGCTCCCTGTGACTTCCTCCCCCCATGTCCGGAGCATGGCGGTGTCTTTAACAGTCGTCCCCCAAAGCACATTTGTCTTCACATTTTCACTGAGTGAGAACTGCAGCCTCTCCTCACACACCTGGAGCAACAAAGCAAAGCAGTAAAGAGCACGAGCAAACTCAAGGAGCACCGCTCACACGCACAGCAAACCACAAGAAATCATGCTGACCTGCATCATGAGGCCGTTCTTGGTTGTCATCTTGTTCAGAGACCGCTGGTCCTTGACATCAGAAATTTGACCCGGTGATCTCTGTCCGTCGCTCCTCTCGTCCTGAGGCGGCAGACTGTTCTGGGAATCCAGGATCGTCGGTTGTACAGATTCCAGTTTGTCAGAGTCATCAGACATCTCGTCCTCCTTTAAATCCACCCTGCTACCCTCGGGTATAGAGGAGTCGCATGTCTTGCTGACTGTATGACCGTCACCACTGCTAACTTTGTGATCAGGTGCTTTCTTTAAAGACTCCAGAAGCTCCAGGTTGCCCAAGAAAAGGTCCCCCAGAGTTTCCTCTTCATCGCCAGATATGTAGCACAGTTGTTCCAGTTTTTCAAAGTCCTCCAGAGGCTCCTCATCCAAGTCCTTCCACTCAGAAATCAACAGCTGTGGGAGGTTGTTCAGGGGACCATGAGGTGCAGAAGGCATTATGGGGGATGATTTCTGGGGCAGGTTATTATGACCATCCTTGCTTTCTATGCTGGATGCCAGGTTGCTCTCATCGCTCAGTGTTATATGCACAGAGGGGAGGGTGAGATTGGCAGAGATCCCTTTACTTTGAGTTGTAGCAGGTGGCAATTCTTGCAGAGGTGTCTCTGGAACATCTGTGTTGTATGCTGCGGAAATAAGCTGCTCTGTCTCAGTACTGGTAATAAAGTCTTCTAGATTAATGTGACTAATAAAGTCCTCTCCCTCTATGACGGATGGCGGTGGACTAGGAAAAGAGTCGTCTAAACTCTCCAGTTTATCATCTTGCATATCAAGGTCTATGCTCGGTGGAGGACTCGGAAAATCTACTGAGCTGAAATTGTCAATCTCTTGTGGATATGACTGATCTATCTCCTCCTTTGCATCAAGATCACTGGTATTAGCTGGCAGGGGCACATCTCTGTAATCCTCTTCCACTTTTATAGGGTTTATTCCTTCTTCTATGTATTGCCTGGCAAAACACGGTCTCGTTTCTGCTTCCGAATTGAAGCCCAATTTAAAATTTTCCAGTTCTGAAAACGTCACATGAGGAGCTTCGGCGATGCAGATGGTTATATCTGAGCTTTTGGTTTCCAAAGTGTGGCTGAAACAGTTTTCTAAATTGGAGCCTGCCTCTCTGTCAGTGTGCACAGCCGACATCGCCTCCTCCACTCTGTTACAGAGTTGATTCTGGGGCCATGTGTTAAAATCTTGATTTTGTGCCGTCTCTGTGGAGTCTAGCCGACCCTCCCTGTCCCTGGCTGCCTCTGTGCATGATGCATTCTGCCTCTGTCCTTCCTCCAAGGTCTCTTCCTCTGGTATTTCTATATTCTCTACTTCCACATGCAAAATGTCACTTTTTATGTCTTTCTTAATGCTGTCAATTTCCCCCAGGTTCTCAATGTTTTCCTCTTGCTGTATGTCTGCTATCGTCTGTTGGCTTTCTCTGTCTTTTGTGTCCCACATTTCCTTAATGCAAAGATTGCCGCTTAGCCCTTGGGTTTCATTGTTCCAAGTTTCCTCACAGCCCTCCAAGACAGCAGGGTGAGGTTCACTTCCTGCCAGTTCATCATTTTCTTCGGTCTCCCAATATTCCTGACCTACAACAAGCCTCTCACCCACCTCCCACGCCTTATTCCCGAACCCGGAGAAAAATTCAGATCTCAAGTCGACTCCCTGACACCTCTTCTCTGGGGAGGCCCACTGGTCATTCTCATCTGGCCACAAGCGCAAGTCCCTTAGTTGTGAAAAGCGGTAGCAGTCAAACTCGCCCCTAAGCGCCCCAGATCCTGGTCTGTCTTCATCCTCCTCCAGAGCACTCCATAACTCTTTAGCTGTCGCATTTAGACCCTCGCAGGAGTTGTTATCCACATCGTTAGCAGAGTTCATGCCACTTGCTGCTCCCCTGAGGGGTGGCCTCTCCTTCACAGCGATACTCAGCTCTGCAGCAGCCTTCTGTTCCTCTGTCTCTGCTGTGATCCCGCTCTCCTCCTCGCCATCTGAGTAGCGAAGGTTTCTCAAGCCCAGCTCATTGTGGTCCACACAGGGCCTCTCTCCACATTTCTCAGGCTCTTCAGCCCAAAGACACGTCGGACCGCTCGCTTTTGCATCAGCAGCCTTCCCATCGTCATTTGGCAGGTTTTCATCTCCAAGTATAACGCTGTTCGTTTGAATATCACAAAGTTTAGGTAATCTGGACTCGATGGTGCTGTCAACTTGGGATGGTGCTGCAGAGTCCACAGCTTCATTCCCAGACGTGGGAGAACTGAGCTGACTGAGATCATTATCTGTCTCTGTAACATTTTTATAATCTTTGTTGTTTGGTCCAAACATGCAACTCTTTGAGTTGCTGCCAGATTTATACTCGATCAAGCTATTTGTCTCAGTGGGACTCTTGGAATATAGATTTAAGTCACTCTCTTCAAAGTCCTGGTATTTGCAGTCTGCTATCTGAGAAATTATGCCATCTGTGTAATGGCTGTCTATCATGTACCCACTGCTGTGTGAAAGCCCTTTAAGTGGCTCATCATCTAATTTTGAAAACAACTTATCAATTAAGTCCACACAGTCCTTGTTCTGTGGATCATCGCACAGCAGGGCTGACTTTTTGCTCTCGTTATGGAAAATGCCAGAATCGTCTCTCTGAGCAGATCCCAGCGCTTTGTTTAGAATATCTTTGTCATTTCCTAAATTAGGGATCGGGTAATTTTCAGGATACAGTACACCCTTCTCTTCACAACTCTCAATAGTCCTCCCTTCTCCAGTTTCCGTTGTCCTATCTGACATGTGGGTACTATTTCTTAATGGACTCTTTTCTCCAGTCTCACCCTCCTCTTCGGTTTTCTCCTCTATCCCTGTCAGTATTCCCCGATCACCTCCTCTCCCGCTGCCAGGCCTGGAGGCAACAAGTCCATCGCTGCTGCTCCTCCTGTTCATCCCGTCACCCTCCCAGTCGCTGTCTGAGAAATATGCAGAGTCTCGATGTGGTGTTTCATTTCCCAGAGCCCGCCATCCGCCGCTTCCCACTCCTCCTCCACCTCCTCCGCCACCTCCCGTCCATGAGTCACTAGGCGTGAGGCAGTCGGCCGAGCTGGAAGTCAAAGGTGATAGGACTGAGTCGGTGGGGGTGACGAGTGAAAAATCGGAGGAAGGGTCCCAGTCTGGCGTGGTAGGAGTGGCTGCGGGAGTGGGCACCTTCTGGGCAGTGTGACGCTCGTCTTTGTGCTGAAGTGAATTTTCCATTTCCGCTTCTGCAAAACTTTCATTAACGAGAGAATCTAAGTTTTTAGAGTTCTCCAAATCAGCTGTTTTCTCAGGATCATGAGAAATCACGTCTGTTTGATCCCCCCTCAAAGGACTGTGCGTCTGTAGGTCATCTTCTGTTATCTCGCCATTGCTTATAACAGCTTCCTTTGTAGTGAGTGATTGGCTCTCACGCAGGTTCACAGTGTTGACTTCCTGAACGTTCTCTGTGGATCCAGGGGGAAAGTGCTCTGGCAGATCTGTTTGCTCTCCTCTGGCAGGTAAGGCAGGGCCGTCCGAACACTCCTCCTCTTCTCTCTGAGACGCGGGTGTTTGGTTATGTAGTAAACCATTTTTAGGCATGATTTCAGAAAACACAAACTCACCGGACTGGCAGTGGTCAGCATTATTTACTTGGCTGTCCGGTTTGTTTGAACCAATGTGAAGAATAGGGATGTCAGGTTTCAAGGAAACTTTGATCTCACTCTTCTTAGCACGCTTGGTCACTTGGGCATAGATGGCTTCAGTCTGTGTATCATCTTTGCCCTTGTTGACTGCTCGTATGGAGCTTTCTGACTGGAATCTGATGGTCTGAGCTGAGTTTGGGTCAATGCAGATGGACTCATATTCAGGGGACACTGGAGTAGGGGAGTAAGATGAATCTGCTTCCTTCCTATGTGCGGCTGCATTTTGTCTCGATATGATTTCGGTCAGAAAGGTTTCTGCTGATTGGATCTCTTTCAGGAACTCCTCTCTGGTGATTTCAGTTCTCCGCGGCTCCTTCTCGGTAAAATGTATTTCAGAATCGTGCTTTTCCGTTGTGATCTCAGACAGGAGAGAGCGGGATCTCCGTATGCCTTTGGAGTAGGCTTCCTCTGCCTCAGTGTATGAGGGGAGGCCTGGGGCGCAGACATAGGGCCTCAGTCTGGATCCTGCAGGATAGAGGTATTTTACTGGATCGATTCCTGGTAGGCCTTCTATGTCCGCCTCCATATTTCCTGTGTCAATCTCTGTGAGAAAAAGATCCCTCTGGAATGACTCTTTAGTGACAGCATCCTCCTCCTCAGCTTCTGCACTGCTGACATGTTTCTCTGGTCCCCATGACTGTCCTGCTGATCCCAGCTCTGTGATCAGCGACTGGGAGCGGCGCATGCCTCTGTTGGGCAGCAGAAAGTTCCCCCATCTCTCTCCTTCTCTTTTCTCCTCCTTCTCCGCTGCATATGAGCCCTCCGACCTGGACTCACTCAACTCTGTCACACTAGATATCTCCGTCAGAAACAGATGCATGGGGGATTTCTTGGCTGCAGTGACACGTTCTGCCTGCTGCTCAGCATCTTCCTTCCAAATTGCAGGCAGGATGGTGTCAAGACGTGACTGAGTCCTCTTCATTCCCCTGGAGAAGAGCTCTGTAGTGGCGGGGTCTGCATCTTCAGATAGACTGGAATGAGTGACAGTCGTCCCACAGCCAGGTCTCTCGGGAGACATGAAAGGAGAGTCATCCTCATCTGAGTAAGTCGGACTCGATGAAGACTGTCTGTCAATTTGGGGTTTTGTGAGCTCAGGGCGGGGTAAATTTCGATAAATAGGGCGCAAAGGGTTTTCTCGACGTACGGGAGAGTCAAAGTCTTTTGCACGCAAGTGAGAAGTCTCCTTATAAGTGTGCAGCATGCTCTCTCTATCGGACAAATCACAGGTTAGCGGGTCTCTGTTGGATCTCTGCATCTGGGGCTTATTATATCTCAAGTGAATGTCCCCTGTGTTGTAGAGGGGGCAATTCCTTTGTGGTTTGGAGTGGGGAGGAAGAGGAGGAGGACACATTTGAGGAGGTTGAGGGTAAATTGGATGGCTCGATGGGGGAAGCGAGGGTGATAGGGACGGGGAGGGGGGAAGAGTCTGTCGGGCTCGGTGAAGCCCGAGGTGATCAAAGGTAGATGGTGGGCAGGTGCTTATGTGATGGGGGTCTGTCTCAATTTTTCCGCTGATAGTGTAGTGGGGCAGTCCTCTATATCTGAGTGGAGGGGCGGGAAGAGGGCGCGAGTGAAGAGGATTGACTGATGACATGGACATAGAACGAGGCTTGGGAGGGAGGATGGGAGCTTGAGAGCTTGTGGATTTTTTATCCGCCTTACTGCTCTTTTTCTTCTCCACTTCATCGTCATCGCCTAAATCAACTATGGAAAAGTCAGTCACTCTGCTCGAAGTGTCTCTGAATTCAGCCACGCCTGTGTTGGGCAACTGGACTTGAACCTCGCTCGATCGGACGGTCTGGAGGCCCTTTCCGCACTTGTCAGATGAACAATAAGGGACTCGCTCTTTGCCCAGCATCCCGCTGCGGATCTCCATGAGCTCCATGTCTCCAGGGCAATCTGAGCGGAAAGAGGAATGTACCTTCCCTTTGAGAGACGGCGACTTGTCTTGGGGAGTGTGCTCCTCTAGTCTGATATAGTACTCGCTGGCGAGGGATGGGCTACGGGCGCTTATCACTGGGACGACAGTAGGAGTGTCCAAAGACTGTCTATGGTTATTGTTCACAGTAGGGATTGGCTGAGGAGGAGGAAGAGGTTTGTAGCCTCGTCTGGCATGAGCCTTCTCCCAGAAATACTCAAAGTTCAAGCCTTTGCTAGTTTCGGTGACTGTCAGGATGTCATCCAGTTCAGAGGTGGATGGGGTAATACAGTTCCCCACAGGGTCCAGTAGAGGGTAGGAGTTGTCTCTGTCTTCCCTGGCGTAATCCCTCTCCCTTTGGCGCTCGTTTGCTGCAGTCTGAAAGGCAGGTGGACGGAGTAAGTCCCAGCGTCTTTCAAATGACTCCTCGCTCTCCCCTCTCCTTCTTCTTCCCTCCTCATACTCCTCGTCCTCTTCATCCTCTTCCCCAACACTCCCCCTCGCTATTCCTCGCTCAGCAGCCAAGAGGGAGGAGAGAAGGAGGAATATCTCAGCTACTGAAGGGCGCTGCGACGGAGGTAGCCAGCAGGACTGCATGATCTCATACCTGCAGACAAGGGAGAAAAACAAGAGGATCTAAGTTTGGAGAGACACAGTTTGTGCTCGGATCGATGCAGTCTAATTAGTGGATAAGTACTGACCAGTAGTCTGCATGGGAGAGCTTCAGTCTAGGCTGGGCAAGCGTGATCTGTCGCTCCCTAATGACAAAGGTCAGCACCTCTTCATCACTCAGGTGTCTGTGGGGCTGAGAGCCAAACTCAAACAGCTCCCATATCACCACCCCCAAAGACCTGAGAGGAAAAAATGAGTTGGAGAAGTGAAAAGGGGTGAATCTTCAAAAGAAATCTCTGAGGTTTGTTGTTATATAACACTTTTACTCCAACACCCACAGAGGTTTGACTTTCTAACCGAGGAGAATAAAAACTGTTATGTGAATTGTTTTGTTCCATTTTTTAAGAAAAACTATGTTTTTTCAGAAAGAATAAAAAAGAATAAATACTCCTAGGTATTTTTGCTCCACTCGTGTGTTTTGTTAGGAGGTTGTTTTCTTGTTGGTTCGTTTAAAAAAGCACATGAAAGGGAAGGTTGTAATATTAGAGCCTAAAGGATTTGCTCTCATTTCTTCAGCACTCCTTCTGGCATCACCGGGCTTGGCTACAGCTTTAAGACTGCTGACAAACTGAGCTGGACTCTACTCCAGCAAATGTGAGATCATACTGCTCTTTAGTTTGGTGTTCCCACAAATCATAACACAAACAGCAGTTTTATGTAGGAACTATTTTCTTTTATGGATCCACAACAAGCTGCATTTGTATCATATTGTAATATAACTGAGACTGTAGAAAGAGCATTTCAGATTATGTTCACATAGCCGACTGTCCACGCACTCAATCCTCATTTAATCTCTGCACAGCTGTTAGGAGAAATTAGATTTTCTTTGTTGTCCATCCAGAGAGCATCATTTAAGTTGCTTTTAATCTGATTTAACCTGAGCCACGCTGATTAAAGGAATGAATGGTGGTAGGAAAAGATTTAAGAGTAGCTTCAAATTGGACCCCAGATTAAAAAAACCTTTGTGTTTTCATCAATATTTTATCACCAGCCTTATCGGCTTAACTCGTTAATTCAGATCTGTTCCCAGTGGTGTTAACACAGAGCAGCTTTAAAACATACCACACATTGCTGGTCTTGGTTTGGTCCGTAACAATGAGAGATCCTCTGTACTCCTCCAGCAGCTCAGGAGCAATCCAGCGCAAAGGGATCCATAGTTTGTCTGGAGTTAGGTAATAGTCCTCCTTCATAAAGACACGCCACAGAAATTATTATGGATTTGACTGAATTGACTTTGGATTTCATTTTTCAGAGGAAAAAAAAATCCTGACCTTATAATGGTTATGCGAGAGGCCATAGTCCCCTATCCTGACAGTGAGGTCTGAGGTCAGAAGACAGTTTCTTAAAGCCAGATCACTGCAGGGAGAAAACAAGCAGCTACCCTCAGCAGAGATCCTCACGTTTGGAGGCGTGGCAACAGTGGAAGTGAAAGCGACAACTGACCTGTGGATGTAGTTGTTTTCGTGAAGATGGAGCAGACCCGAGGTGATCTCAAAAGCCATTCTCTGAAGGGTTAAGAGGTCCCGGGTCAGCAGGTCTGGAGTCATCCCATCTGACTTACGCTGGGCTCGCAGATACCGCTTCAAGTCACCCTACGTTGTACATCACAACAAAATATAAACAGTGGATTGAAAAATATGGCTGAGTGAAGTGCATACAGAGTGTTCTTCCTTCTCCTGAAACAGAGATAAAACCTGCAGGACCATCATGTAGGCAAAGAAGATATATTTTACTTCTGCAGCAAATACCCCCCCCCCTTTTTTTTTAGGTGTTTTACATCACAGCGCCTCAAAAGCAGCAGGGGAATTAGTAATGAGCTGGCAGCCTTTGTGTTAGTCATTTGTGCTCCTGGAAGAGCAAGGAAATAAAATGGGGACAACATAAAGGGATGAAAAATATCTGCAAGGAAAGGACAATAGGAGACTTTATCAAAGAGGGTAACTGCAGTCAGTGAGGACTCCAGTGCTGTGTGGCTCCTCTCACTGTGTTGCTGTAATTGATCTGCTTGTATCTTTGTTTGGCCTGGAAGTCTGCTCATATGGTTTTCTTAATCAGCTGGTGATTAAACCGCCCGAGAGAAGGAAAACAAATTGATTGTATCGACGCAAAACAGATTTTAGTGACAGCGGAGCATCGATAACTGTAAAAAACAATTTTGCCTCAAATTATATGAAATTAAAATAAGATGTAAAGATCTTATCGATGCAGCTCGACTGTGATTTCTCATGTGTTTCTCACTGACATCACCGATATACCATAACCAATTTGTGCACAAATTATCTAAAAAACCCCAAGTATAGCACAACAAAAACATTGCACGCTATACTAAACTAAAAATATGCACCTTTCATTTGTGTGATTCCTATTATTAGTTCATCCGCCTCCTTTTATGTTCAGTTACTTACCAGCTGACAGAACTCCATAACCAGGAGGAAGGGGATGCTCTCACTGCACTGCCCCAAACACTGAAGGATGTTGGGATGTTTAAGGCTCCTGAATGGAAACATAAGAGGGACGCAGGAACAGACAGAAGATAGATAAATGTTTATACACTGCCTTTAAATGCTTAACAGTGAGACTTAAAGTGAGCAAAACTTAGCTAGATGATCCTGAACACTGGAATTCAGTTCCATCTCAGACCACACAGGCTAATCAGGGCTGTCACCATTATCTACTTATATTTCTTTAAGTGACTAAAAATCTTCACATTAATTATACGAATAGTTCTATTAGTAAAATAAATCTTTTGTTCTTTTCATCACATGAATTATAAATGATTCACATCACAAATGCAAACCATGCAGAGCTAGCAGACAAGCCTTAGTGAATCTGAGTATATATGCTATAGCTGTAAGTGCACCCTTAAAAACTCAGTAGTAACACACCAATCACAGCACAAACCAATCCACAGGACCAGACACTCACATACAAACCAATGAATCCTCAATCATTCAAGCCAAAATATCACAAAACTGCACAAACACACTGAAACCGAACATAAAGTCACGTAACAAAAGACACGACTTTCACCTAAACACACCACATGATTCAGCAGGCTGTAGAACCACCTTTAGGAGCATCGACTTGAAGCAGTTTAACTTTCTGTATGACTTTATCCAGCTCTCACATTGTTGTTGAGGAATTATGACCCACGCTTCTTTGCAACACTGCTTCAGCTCACTGAGTTGCATTTCAGATTTGACTTTGATTGCAACACTGACTCTTTTCTTTCTCAGATTTGCTCCTGTGCTTGGCATCGATGCACAATTTGGACCAAGTTTTAGCTGACAGATGGCCTCACATTTGACTCTACAGTGCTTTAGTATACAGAGTTCATAGTTGACTCAATGTGTGCAAGGTGCCCAAATTATTACCAATCCACCACCGTGTTTGACAGTTGGTATGAAGTGTTTGTGCTGATATGCTGCGTTTAGTTTTCTTGAAATGTGGTATTGTACATTATTCCAAGCATCTTTACTTTGGTCTTGACTACCCAATGGACATCTTTCCAGAGATCTTGTGGTTTTTCAGATGCAATTTGCAACTTTTTAGAGAGAAGATGCTTTCTTCTGGCAATCCTTCCAAACAAGCCATAGTTTTTAAGCCTTTTTCTAATTGTACTGGCATGAAAATGCTAACTGAGGCTTATAGAGACTGAGATGTAACCTTGTCAGACCAAGGTCTAACCAAGGTCAGACCTTTCAGAATGTAGCATTGCGTTAATACACAACTGAATGCTCTAAACCAGTAAACCACCAAAACCTTTGATTTTATACAGTTCCTCACACTTGCTGATGATCAGTTAGTCAAGCAGTACCTGGCTGCTTCTTAAGTCGAATGGAAACAGTAGTGTTACGCTTAAGTTTTCACAGGAGTCTGTGCAGTCCTGGCAAGTATAAGAGAGTCACACCTGATTCAATATCCTACATTTATTATTTCTCCATACCTGCCTCTTGTGGCTCCAGTGGTTACTGTTATGCAAATTTTACAGAATCTCACTCAAAGGCTGCAATATGGCTACCAAAATTTAAGCAGTTTCTCCCACCTGTATGGCTCAGACTCAGCCAAGAACTTCCTCTGCTCCAGAGGGCTGGCACTGACACGCAGCTCCTTCACCACAGCCTGCGAGGAGCTGCAGTCACACAGCACTTCAGCCAGAATCACCTAGAAGAGATCGATGGACAATAACATGGAAAATTCCCACAGGAAGAGACGGGTACTAAAAGAACTACTTTGAGTTAGCATCTGTAATCTGTTTGTTAGACAGAATTAAAGCAGGGGATGCTGTTTTAAAGACAACCAATGATTTGGGATGGTTATATTTCAGATTTCCTTACCTTTCCAAACCAGCCATTTCCTATCTCCTGGAGATAGTTTAAAGCGTGCCTTTTGAAGCACTGAGATTTGGGATCTACAAAAAAAACAGAAATAAAAACAGATTAGGGTCACACAGACGTCAGCAGTTGATGTTCTTTCAGATGTACAATTTATTAACAGAACAAAAACACTCAGATTCTGCCCTGTAGCAACACATAAATATGACATATCCACCCCAACCATGTTTTAAACATATACGAAATCATATAAAAATGTATCTAGCTGGAAAATTCAGAGTCATGGACAAAATTTTAACTCACTGAGAAATCTACTCTCGCTGTATTTTTCCCTGGTTTTCCATGTTGTGTTTTCCTGCTGTGCATGTGCAATCTGAACTGCGATGATCAATGAACATAATCTTCCGCCACTTTGATAATCAGTTGACTGCTTAAGCTGTTATTCCAGGTCAAAACATCTCTCATTCCAGCTTCTCAAATGTAAGGATTTGTTCCTTCTCATTTTACAGCAAAAATGAATAATTTCATGTTTTGGAGTGTTGATAAAGCAAAATCACAAATTTCACGACATCACTTTAAGAAACTTTAACAGATTTTTGTTCCTTTTTTTTCTTGTGATTTTATAGAAACTTAATCAATAATGAAAACAATCATCAGCTCATGCCATCGTGCAGAGAGAGTTCAATGTTTCCACAATAAACTTGATTATTGTTCATGCTCATACATTCAGCTTTTTAACCTGAATTAAGCAGAGAGAAATATTTCTCTACTTTTTGAAAACTTTCATCATCAGAATCTGTACCATCAGAGTTCAAACATACAACTCAAGAAAGCTTGCTCAAAGGAAGTCAGAGTCTCTCATTATAATGTTGAGTTTGCATGGTCTCCCTGTGCCTGCGAGGGTTTTCTCCAGCTACTCTGGCATCCTTCCACAGTCTACAGTTAGGTTAATTGATGATTTTTTTAAAAGTCCAAAGGTGTGAGTGTAAGGTAGATAAAGCTCTTATGTGCATAGAATAGAACTGTGTGCACTATAAGTGTGGCCTGCAGTGTAAAGTGCTGTGAGCGGTCAGTGAGACCACTAAATAGCAAAACTCATGACACTTTACTGTATAGTTTGAATACGTTTGCAGGTTATATTGCAGTGCTACATAAATAAAACTGAATTGAACCAAATACATAAACTCCACACATCCCTGCCTGTGTCCTGATTACAGCCCTGATGCAAAATTGTCACAAATCATAGTTTCCACTTCACTGAGGTTCAGTAGGGAGTCCAATCCTTCTGATTGTGCACTCAGTTTGAGACCTTTAGTGGATCCGCATCAGTGATTCAGGCAACAGATCCTGAGGGAGTTTAGTGCAGGATTTCATCTTTATTTTGAGCGGTAGGAAGGTCAATAAGAGTTTGAGCAAAGTGAGAGGCACTTTAGGTTTTTACCTGCTCCATCCTGCAGGGAGGGGCAGCTGGGGCGGTCTCTGACTGGCAAGGTGTAGACCTCAGGGAGGGAGGGACATGATGACAGGCTGTCCTCCTGGATGGGACTGGAGCCTCCAGAGCACTCCTCCCCATCTGCGTTATCGAACTCCTGGTTGAACCACAGCAGCACATAAAAAAATCACTAAGCTGTAATAGCTATGAATATAAAATAAAACGTATTATTCCACTTAATAATAAAGCTGAGTTTAGCAGTAACCACCAAGGACAGACAATGAAAAATCATTCATTCTGAACAAATGGTACTCTGTCTGCCAGCTGAACAAAAACACTAAGTTAAAATTAGACCGAGAGATGATTATTGACCCCTTCTGCTTCATTAAGTTGGAGTTACTGACTGTTCACACTTCGAAATCAAATACTTGTGCAGTTTACCAAGTCAGACACATATAAAAGCATGCAGACAAGCACAAAACGCATTAAAAAACAAAGAAAAGAAGCAAAAGAAAGCAGAGAGAGGTGAATAGATCTCTTACATGTTGAAGACTTACATTGAACCCCACTCCTCCCCTCTTACAGCACAGGCAGGTGAGGAGCAGCAGAACAAAAGAGACAAGCCCCGAGCAAGAGATGAGGATGACGACGTAGGGTGGAGGAGAGAGGGATGCAGCCCTGGACTGAGAAACTGAGAGGACGACAGGAAGAAAAATACAACGGAGGACAGGTTTAATGTAGAAATTCAGGGGATTTGTGCTTCTACAAGGGGAGCAATGCTAGGTCTGAGTCAGTGAAAAAAGAAAAAAAAAAGAGAGACTTCACTGAAGCAGAAAGGTGTGAAATCTTGTTACATAGGTGTTGTGTTTAGCAGAAAAACCATTGGAGCGTTTTCTTAGAAGCAGGCCTGAGACACAGTGGAGAACCCCAATGGACGGTTTGCATCAGGGAGTTGGGGAGAAATAAGCAGGAAAACAAACTAAGTTGAAGATTAAAGAACACATTGTCTGAGTCAGTAAAAAGAAAATAGAGACTGGAATTAAAATTTGGGAGAGTATACCATTCCAGTAAGGAGAAAAGCTTGGGGGGAAGGGGGGAAATATCAGAAATGGCATTCCACTCAGGAAACACAGTTAAGAAGCAGGGGAGGTGGGTGGCTGGAGTTGTCATTTAGGTAAAAAAAAGGAGCGCTAACTCGGGAAGGGATCAGAAATTGGAGAAGAATTACTCAAATCAGGAAGGTTTACTACTCAGGTGAGAGAGGGAGGGGTCGGGACATTTGATTTTTGTACCTCAATGTAGTCGAGTGTGGGAAGTGAACCATCTGCAGAAAAGAAAAGGGGCAGGGCAGCGTGGTTAAATACCCTTCAGGTATTGTTTATAGGTTTCATTTCACTTCTGCAGCCAAAACATTTTATTACCATTGACAGATGACCAAAAAAGAGGAACAATGACACCTTGAAACAGTCACGAGGTGTCAAACTCACGCTTAAACTGTACATGAAATGTAACCATTAATAATTAAATTACATCTTTTCTGTGTAAATAAGGCAGTCAAAAGCAGATATACAACTATGATCATAAGAAAAAATTAAGAGAGATAATACAAAATATAATAGGGGAAAGGAGGCACATATAAACCTTGATACTGTAACTATAACTGGCAGATAAATTGCTGTTTTTTTTATATGTGCAGTCTGAAGATATCACAGTGTGATTGTCTGTGTCCCTGATAAAAATCCCAAAGTACATTCCTCAACATGGTCATGATATTGTAAACACTGCATGCATAAATGTTAAAGTATATTTAATAATTGAACAGCTTGATAAATATTGTAAGAACAGGATCAACACTCAACAAAAAAACTAAAACTTTTTTTTTAATCTAGGAAATGAAATAATATTTTGTTTCTGTGACTTCTGCACAGCACCTAATGTAGACTTTTATCAACTTTTATTTTATTTTATTTTTGTGCTCAACATAAAGTTGCAACATAGTGCAGAAGCAGCCAGAGAAAAGGTAAGTGAAGATGTGCCCAGCATATAAAACCAGCTCTGTACTGAAGTGAAAGCTGCTGTGGCCCAATCTGTGGCTAATAAAAGAAAACTGTCACTCTGGATTGCACCAAACTGATAATCCAAGAAAAGGGAAAGATAGCTAATTATTGGTCATATAAACCTCAAATCACATCTGCAGAGCAGTGGAGCATTGTAAAGTCTGAATGACCCTCTCGCCCCCCCCCCTCCTAAAAACATGCACCAGCAGCACAAGTAGTGGCACAAATCCTGATGCACAATTCCTGAGCAGTGCTATTCTTTCATCTTTCCCTAGACAGATGTCCAGACAGACACTGCATATAAATAGGAACCCAGCACAGGGCCTTTTCCACCAGCCTCTGTGCCAACAGCTTCTATCAAAACAATACACCACAATACAATGACTGCACACATTACACAAACACAACAGTCTGCCAGCTCTCAGCGAACAAGGCATATTCAAATTTACGGCAAAAAGTAAAGATGCCAGCAGTGGTTATTGGGCTAAATAGTCTCAAGAGCCAAGTGGAGGCTATTTTTAGACTAAATATCCAGCACTGGTCGACGATTTTAGCCCTGCTGTGCATACAGTACATGTTGTTTTTAAAAAGGCATCGATGTGAGGCCCGAAATATTTTCATCATTGCATGCAAATACGGTACCCAACCCATCACCCAGTCGGCCTCGCTCCTGTTGTGATTAGGTCAGCCAGCACTAATAATTCGCATTATGTCTCAGCCTAACTGGCTGATAATGCAATATTCACCTCAGTGTGCAGAGGCCTTTTCATAAATGACTATACCACCCCCCCACCCACCCCCCAAAATCCTCTTCTCCTTTCTCCAGCATCCCTGACAGCTTTTCAAACCTCCTCCTTCTCCGACTCCGCTCACCTTCCCTCTGCGGTGCTCCGAGGGCTCTCTCCGGGCTGAAGTACGACATGATCCCCGCCAACGCTACCATCACCCAGCAGTGTGGCCGCATCGTCGCCGCGTCCGCAGCAACAACAACAACAGCATCCGAGCGCCGCTGCCGACTGTCAGCGTCGGTGTCCTCTCTCCCGTCCCCCCGCCACGGTCTGTGCCGTCTCCGGGCTCACGCTGTCTCCGTCTCCCCCTCCTCCTCTCCGCTTCCTCCTAATAATAAAGAGCGTCTCCTTGCCTTCCTTGTTGTGCTCTCCCCCTCCCCCTCCTCTTCCCCTCCGCTCTAATCCGCAATTAAACACAGTGTGTGAGATGCTCTATTGTGCATCCTCAGGCCGCCTCTCGCTGCGCATCCATTTCTGCTCTGCCTCGGTCACAAGCACCGCTGAAAACAACCATCCTCTATTTCTGACGTTATATTTATATATTTCCTACCCTCTACCTGCTCCTCCTCCCTCCATCTCACGGTGTTGGAGGGTGTCTGTGTTTTTCTCCTCCGCCAGCCTACGTCAGCCTCGCACGGCGCGCATTGTCATGGTCCGGCTTGATCATTCACCACAGCCTCATAGTATCAAAACACACCCGTGATAATGCGCCCACAGGGGAGCAAACGAGGCGGCTTATATCGATCTGGGATTGGATTTTTAAAATCCACATAATATCACTTAAGGATTCATATCATGACCTTTGGGTGTGATGTGATTTGTGCTCTGGCATCCTATAAAATAATCTCAGAAACAAAGCCATAAATTCACCTTTTAGAGGTTATTACAGCCAATCTAAGCCTAATAAACTTATCAAAAAGAGCCAGCACATATACCACCACAAACTAGCTATATCACCTATAAAAGTAGTTTTGCATTGCAGGGTGGGTACATTTCCACAGCATATGCCTGTAAAATCTCAAATCCTTTGTTCTGGTCACCGTCACACACACAAAGGGTCATTTTTTCACAGCCGTGTTCTCCTATTAGGAAAAGCACGAGTGTTACTATGAACGTTAGCGATGGCTCTGCTCTATTCGAGCATCCTGTAAACTGTGAGTGTGAGTCAGCACAGCGGCATGACCCCGAAACTGAAGCAGTCGTCAGTAATTTCAACAGTTCTACCTGTGCTTTTTCTTTTTCTGTGAGTGATGCATGATATACATTAAACACATACACAAAATAGAGAAACGGTCAGTTCGCCTCAAAGATGAGTAGAGAGAGAGCTTTTTCCTGGAAATAATAATACTTTTATTGTTGCCATTGACATTTACAGTGTTTCTTTAAACCAGCAGTGTCACAGAATACTGAAAATATTAATTATGATTTTTGTTTATATTTGATAATCATACATTATAAGGGATTTGGATCGGTGAAGAGAAGAGTTGTCGAAGATACGAGCCGTGGAGATGATCTTCCTCTGAAGCGCTTCTTTAGAGTCAGGGTGAGGAGCTCTGTCATTCTGGAAGTACTCTGAGCACAGCCGCTACTCCTCCACATCTAAAGGAGCCTGCTGAGGTGGATCGGTCATCTGAATATGATGCCTCCTAGGTTAAATGTTTTGGACATGTCCTACCAAGAGCAAACCTTGGGTTTGACCCAGAGTATGCTGGAGAAATTAAATCATTATATCCCTCTTTCTCTGGTTTGGGAATGTCTCAGTCTCTCCCTCAGAAGACCTGCAGGAGGTGGATGCATGCATGTATGGAAATGGCCTAAAACTAGTAACTCAAACCATCGCAGAAGACGATTTAATGTAAATGTTTTTAGATTAACAGACTCTTTAGATTGTTACTGTATATGTCCTGCTAACAGCTGTTCACACAGCGCTGTCTTTGCTGGCGTGCTGAGCATCAAGCCCCCTGTGATGGGCCATCTGCCCTGCTGATGTGTTCATGGGTAAAACTCTGCAGATAAATTTGACCTCTGCCCCTCATGCGAGTAACAAATAATAAATAAAAATAAACGCTCCCAACGCTGAAGGCTCAGACTTTCTGTTTGTATCATAGTGAGTTCACAGTGACGCCGTCCTGTGAACGTCTTTATTTGGAGTCTGTAAACAGCAAAGAGAGCTCAGGATTTTAAAATCTCATCTCTCCAGCTCTCCCGGTCCCGCCTTTGTCGCTTTCGGGCTAGTTCTGGGAAGTATGCGCTGTTGTAAGGCCTCTCCCTCTCGCTCACTTCCCTCCCAGGCTCCTTTCCTTTGCCGCTCCTCTGCTCCAGAAGTGCCTGGGCTCTCCTCCTTTCCTCAGCCTCCCTCTGTAAACGCTCAGCACGTAACCTTTCTATCGAGCTGGAAGAGACCAGACAGACATTTTGTTACCGACCTGCTTTGATATTCACCACAAGATCGCTTTAATTTGACTTGAGCCCCAGTAAAATACTAAGGGGGATAAAACTTCCAGACAATCAATACTGGTATTCTTACCTCTCGCCGCTGCTCCTCTTTTCCCCTTTGTCTCTTTTTTCCTTTTTCTTGCTCTTGTGCTCCTTTCTGTCTTTCTCTCCGAGAGCTTTCTTCATATCTTTCAAAGGATCCAAACTATCCTTCAGTCTACGATCCTTCTTCTCTCTCTCCTCTTCACTTATCCCTTTTCTCTTTTCTTTTTCTTTGCTCTCCTCTTTGTCTTTGCTGCTTTTCAGATACCACGGCGTGACCTCAGACCCCGGCTGGGGTCCCAATGACACCAGTAAGCCAATGGCTCTTTCCTGCTTCTCCTAGAAACCCCCCACAAAAACAACAACAGAAAACAAATATTTTGTGTTATTTTTTTCATTACTGTAGCACACTTTTTGTTTATACATGTGTTTGTTTTGTTTATACAATGCCCAACAGATAGGAGAATGTAAATATCTGAGTAGCCAGACGGGACATTAACCTGTCTTTAACCTTCCACGAGCTCCATAGTACTTGTTCCTAAGTGCAAATAGCAGAGCTAACTGTCTGAGGCATCATGTGTGCCGCATGCTGTGTGCTATTTGAGCAGCTCCCTCATATAAAACCAGCAGTGGGAAGATGTCAAAAGCAAACTATTTCTTGTTGTGTGATAAAGGAAAACAGTGGGAAAAAATGCGACCTGATACTCTCGACCGTATTCCAAGCTAAAGTCGAAAAGGTCTAGAAGAGCAGATGAACTGCTTTTTGATTGGTCTCTATCTTAGCTTCATATTGTTAAAACAGGAAGTTGTTGATGGGGTAGGAAAGTTTGAAAGGTACGAAACTGGTAAAAGTTTTTGTATTTTGTAGGTTTGGCCTGTGGGTGTGGGAAAAATAGTTTCTGGTGCTACATATAAAAAAAACAATAACAAGTTTCACTTACATGTATGAAATTCTGTAGCCTGACTTAAACCTGCAATATTTAGAAAAAAAGCCTCTTGGAGACATGCTCTAAACCCAACAGGAAGTCCAGTGTTTTAAATGTAAAATGCTTTTTTTCAGGCAGTACACTTTATCAAACTCCTCTTAGAGAACTTTAATCTAAAGACCTTGGCAATGCCAAACTAAGAAGTTTTTGAGTTTGTGTTGTCTGGTGCGTCCATGTCAGCTCAGCAAATTTTGATTAGTTGCCACAAAAAGCTCTTATAACTCAAATGTACACTGTCCACTCTGTCCTGAGCTTGACGTCCTGGAAGCGAGTCTGGAGACATCTACACAAAGTCAGCGCGACAGCTAGTGGCAACAGGAAATCAGCATTAGGTGATAAATCGTGGCTGACAATATCCCTTTTGAAATCCAAACACTCAATACAGCAACGTGACATACAATTAGTAGGTGTTCTTGAAAGAAAGAAAGTGCTTATACAAAGTGTTTGGAAGTAGTGCATATACACATATGTATATACATGAAAGGTTACCAAGGAAACCAGAAATGTTTTTGAGAGCGTTTTCAAAATGCTGCGTTTTCCATCAGCAAAAACGCTGTCTCAGTGTGGACAGGAGGCCGAAACAGAGAGAAAACAATGCGTTTCCAAACGACAACGCATTAGTGTGGACGTAGCCTGAGTGTAGCGTATCTCATTATGCACCAAGGTGTTTCCCACCACACCACTTCAAAAATTCAACTTCCTGTTGAGTTCTGAATTTACTGAAGCAAAAAATTTTAATTAACTAAAACACAACAACTGTTATGGATATTCTCTGCTATTAAAACAGGACACACAATAAACTAATATACTTCAGCAAATCATTAAATAAATGTAAATGGTACTAAAGTGCCTCTGCTTTGCCATCAGCAGCATTTTGGCATTTTCTGACCTGTGATTGGAAAGCCTTGATCACATCCACGGGCTTTAACTTGTATTTATATTGTCTGTCTGAATTAATTTCCCACCCGTCTCATGCTGCATCTATTTACGCTGCATGCATACATACTGGCACTGGGCTGCAGAATAGAATAGCAGGTATGATGACAACAAGACAAAAATTTAAACTGATTGCATTGCTTTTTAAAGTGTGGTGATAACAAACCACTCAAATGACATCTGAGAAAACTACACCCACTAATGATGAGATTAGATAAGAATCATCTTTTCTCTGGCAACATTTCAAAAACATACAAAGCATTTAGCATTTTTGTGACTGAGCTGAAAAGCAAGATTTTGCAGATCCACTCCTAACTACTAAAGGTTTTTAATGGAAAAAATGAAAATGTAAATGGTATTCAGCACTGGACCTGCAACCACAGACCATGCAGGACACTGAACCCAGATGTGGTACCAAACTTGCAAAAGCTTTGCTATCATTCAGCTGCTACGTCAGAGCAAAAGAAAAGCATGAAAGAGAAGACTGACAGAAGCAGCAGCACGGACACCTTTTCTTCTTTCTTTTCCCTGAGATACTCCTCATTCCCCTTCTTCTCCGAGGACTCCTCCAGGGGGAAAAGATTGAGATGCTCCAGAGCTCCACTTCCTCCACCCTGTTCCTCATCACCATCATCTCTGCTTCCTCCTGTTGGCTGAAGAGCAGCTCGGGCTTTCCTTCTCAGATACTCTGTACGTGCCTGTAAACAATGAACAACAATTAAAGGACATTCATGGGCACGGCAAAGCTTATTTAACCTTCATAATAAAAAACTAAACTCAAATCATAAATACTTAAGTTTTCTACTGGTGCCAATTTAGAGACGTACAGTACATTTACAGCAATCTGAATAGTAACACACAGGAAATGTTAGCATTGATTTCCAGGTGTTGTTTTTTTTTTTTAAATATTAACAAAAGACAGCATACAACAGTAAATGTGTTGTTTTTTACAATTGTAGAGGATAGGCGTGCACTAGTGAGAGATCTATTAGGGATGCAGTGATTGCAAAACTCTGGACCAATACTGATGTTTAAAATAACAACTTGTTTGTTTTTTAATTAGTATATTACATATTTTTACCATTAACTATCCACCCTTTTTTGGCAGGGGAAATAAAGAAAAGATCACTACACCGTTTGAACATTTAGTCAGCACAAAAGTTAGCTGACACATCAGAGAAACAATGCTAATCAGCAGTCAACAAGGACAGTATCTGATGCTTACACTCTACCTATTATAATGCATACGTGGTTGCTAATATTTAGTCTGCTTTCACTCTGTTGTTTCATAAAAACAGGGTGTTTCCTGTCTCAGTGTGGGCCTTTTAAGGGGTTCTGGACATCTGGGTTACTTAACGTATCAAAGGTCTATATGTTTTCCAATACATTTTGTCTATTTGATCAACAAAAATTTATTTTAAGCTTTAATAAGTTAAATAAAATGGTTAAAAATATTTTTAGTGACAGTGGATGGCAAAAAAAACCCTCACTGATGGGCTCAAAGCTTCTTTAAATACAGTAAAACCCTAATAATCTCTGCAATGCAACACATAAGTGTAGCAGAGAACAATCTGTTCTCGCATGATAACATTTTATTCCGGCTCTGCACGGCCCACTACATTTTACCCCCTGTGATACTGAGCTACTTCAATGTCATCTCACGTTTCCTGTCCTTTACTTTAATGTACAGTACTGACATTGTTGTTTTTGGGTAACTTTTCTGTAATACATTTGATTTCAAAATAATTCTGCCTTTTTAATATATTTATTTTTTAGATTTCCATCCCATTATAAAAAGCTTTAATATTCTACATATTTATTTATTGTGCAAAATGTAGATTAAAAAGAGAATGCCTTAATTTGCATTTTGCAATTTTTATTCACAACTGTTATTGTTGTTTATAACCAATGTTTTAAATGATTTTGTTGGCAGCAACAGATCTCAAAAAGTTGGGACAGTGGTAACAAAAGGCTGGAAAAGTAAGCTTAACTAAAAGGAAACAGCTAGAGGAATATTTTGCAACTAAGTTAACTGCCAACCGCTCAGTAACATGACTGGATATGCAAAAACTGTGTCTACAAGTTGTGTACCAATTTCAGCATAAAGCTCCTAAATGTAAAGTTACAAAGACTTTGAATATCAATACTAGATGCCTGTGATTTTTGGCAACACAGGCAACAGTGCAGTAAAAATAGGCAGGATTCTGTCATGGAGTCACTGCATGGGTTCAGGAACACTTTCAGAAATTACTGTTACACTTCAAAGTAGCCATATGTGAACATGATACAAAAACGCTGCCTTCTCTGGGCCAAAGCCTATTCAAAATGGACTGAGGCACAGTAGAAACTGTTTCTCAAGGTACAACGTGTGCATTAGTGCCTATGGAACTGGCAGCTTGCAAATCTGGAAAGGTACCATCAGTGCTTCAAGGTATATTTAGGTTTACTTAATTTAAAAATCCTCACTGTTTTCAGCAACACTTTACACAGTATTCTAACTTTTTTGTAACTAGGGTTGGACTAAGAGCATCTCAGGTAGGCCCTACTGAAAAAGGACATTTACTGTATACTTTTATTATAAATGAGTACTTTTTTTTTATGTTGTTCAAGTTAGTAACCTTGCTTCTGATCATATCTGGTTTGAATTTGAGGTATCCTGCTCAAACTACATGGGAAACAGAGCAAAAAGTATGTACAGTAACAGCACGCCACGGTCATCCACCCGGAGTCACCTCTTGCTCCGCGCGTTCCACGCGACGCTTGGCCTCGCGCTCCTCCTCTGCTGCCTGGGCCTCGTCCCTCCGCACTCGAGCGACGTTGTCTTTGTTGCGGACATGCCAGCTCTTCTTCGGAAGGATGTTCATTGTTCCCTTGGCGACTGTTACTACTATAGGTTAGCAGTCGGCTAGCAGCGGCAAAAGTGGAAGGAAAACGTGAATAAGTTCCCCCAAATAAAGCCGCTAGTTGTGGAAGGAAATGCGTCAATGCCCCAAAGCGGAAAATAGAATAAAAATATATAAATATACAAAAACAAACTTTATATTTGCAGCTTTGACCTCCCAAGAGGCAGAGCTAACGAGATAATGTTAGCCGATGTTTGCTACTTTCCACATCTACTTTACCTTAAGGACTCAGCACCACGCATAGATATCACATTTCCGCCAATTTAGCAATATTTTTTTTAACATTTTACTCTCTAAAACAGGGCCCAGGCACTGTCACCAACTTGTTGAGTGAAGAATTGTTCTTGTTGGACAGGTAGCAGGACCTCACAGGAACAGGCAGACCCAAACAGGAAGTAATCAGTAGCTCCATGTTGAAGCAATAACACAATGGCGACAGCAGAGGGGGCTGTTATGTTTCTCATTTTATTTTATTATGTAAAGAAAAGAATATCTGCTTTGAAGGACAGACAGAAAAGGCACTAATCTATTTACATAGTGGAAATGTTATACTCTAATAACGATAAAGTTTTAATTCTCCTTCTTTATGTATTCCTTTAAAAAAAATCACAACTTTTAATACAGTTATCTTCGTGCAGACGTGTGTGGTAAAACCTAGCCTGCATTAAATTATAAACATAAAAACAAGTCTTATTATGTTGTTTTCAAGACGGTAGATCCTTGCCCATATGTCGTGTTCAATCTTGTACTCCTGCATGATGTGTCGGTATATGAGCTTGCCGACTCAGGCTCTCAATCTGCTTGATCAGGAACTGTTTGTCACGGCTCTCCTGTAAACCAAAAACTCATCAGTCCATGTGAGAATCAGGAAACCATTTAACTTACTGTTTCAAAGTGAAGCCTAATGACGTATATAAAAGATCACCATTTAATTTCGGGACTGTAGGGTCATTATAAACTGTAAGGTAATTAACGCAGATAGGTTTGTATATTTGGACTGGACTGTGTGTAGTTGTTGTAAAGTGCCTGTGAATGCATCCTCTTTGAATTCCAAGATTTTACCTATCAACACATGATATTAATCCTCGGCAGGTTTTAAAATGAAGTTAATGTAAATACACACAAGCAGAAAGTTATTATATATTAGACTGTTTCATTTTGTAACAAATACTGAAACATGATGCAGAAGCAGTTGTAGAAAACTGACAGTACAGTTTAAAAAGACTGGCTCGTTTGGAAAGGTTGCCAGGAGAAAGCCTATTTACTGTAAATCATGGCAACACAGCTTAAGTCTAAACAAACCTTAAGACTTCTGAAACAATGTCCTTTGTTCAGTTTAGACCAAAGTGGCGATCCTTGACCATAATGTGTAGCATCATGTTTGGTGAAAACCAGGCACAGCATATCAGCACAAACATTTCAAACCAACTGTCCAGCACGGTGCTGGAGGGGTAATGATTTGTGCTTGTTATTTGCACCCACTGGACCTGAGCACTTTGCAGTGATTGAGTCAACCTTAAACTCCTCTGTATACCAAAGTATTCTAGAGTCAACTATGAGACCATCTGTCTGACAGCTAAAGCTTGGCTGAATTTGGGTCATGCAGCAGGACAGTGATCCCAAGAACAGCAGCAAATCTATAACTGAATGGTTGACAAAGAAAAGAGTCAAGGTGCTGCAATTGTCCAGTCAAATTCCTAACCTTAAACATATTGAAAAGCTGTGGTGGGCCAAAATTCCTTCATAACAATGTGAGAGACTAATAAAGTCATACAGTTCTAACAGCTACTGAATCAGGAAGTGTACCTAGTTGTACCTAGTTTGTCACACAGCGCTTCTGCATTTTGGCATAATTTTTGTTAAGTAATCACATGGTGTAATACATCATGTTAGAGTCTGATAAGGACCAGATGATTTTTTTTGTTACTATGTCCTGAACAATTGAAAGAGGGTGTATTTACTTTCCTTCTTTGGCTTTTTCCTTAAGTACATGACTTTATCTAATAATAATAATAGTAATAATAATAAAGCAGTTTACCAGTTTAAGCTGAGCTTTTAGCAGTGCAATGCTTCTCCCATAGACAGTTGCTAAAGCTACGACATAGCACATCACCACACTGCCAGGGAGAAGAGAGACATAATATTACTCCATGAAATGCACAGTAAGGACTATTTAATATGCAGGTCATCATTACACAAATAGCATACTGAGAGTTCACGCACATTGCTAATGCAAAAAGAGGGATGGAGAACGCCTGGGAGCCGACGAAGAAGAGAAACTCCTGTGTGACGTTAGAGAGATTGTTGAATGAGTCTGGAACAGTTGACCACATGGTACTGGATGAATGGAAAGGACCACAACCGTAAGAGGGACGGATCCTGTTTGAGGAAGAGGGACACACTTGTCCTCAGCAATGTTAAATAACATGAAAAATGTTTTCATGCAAAGTTTATAGCAAGTATAGCAAGACAGCAAGTTTTCTTACAGTGATGCAGAAAAAGCAGTTGTGTTGCACAGCTGTTACAGGTAAGTATGAAACACTCACTCAGAAAGACTGTAAATCAAGACAACTGTTGCCAAACCCCATCCAAACAGGAGCACCACCAGAAAAAAGAAGGTGGAGGTGGTAGAACGAAACGTCCTCAGCGCTGGCCGACAGTTTTGGAAGAGTGTTATCTGCGGGGGGAAAGTGGCAATTTAATAGTGGATTAGGGACAAAATCACCAAGCAATGTGTGACATGTTGGCGGTGTTAAAGCTAGAGCCTCACCTTCTTGCAGTAAAACAGGATGACAAACTTCAAGGTGTTGATGGCGGGCAGCAGAGGGCAAAAAAGAGCTCCCACCCAGACCACAGTCTGACCATAAACCAGGCCAAGCACATTGGAGGGAACCACAAACTCCTGCCGCCCCACCCACTGAACAGGCTTACAGGAACAGTTATCCACCACAAGCCTACCACATACACAAAAAAACACTACATAGCTGAACACAAGACTGATTGACCAGTATTCAAATATACAGCATGCATTTGCATGATGTGCATTAATACGACTCATATCTTTATGCTATAAAAAGTACCTGCGTGGAAATTCAACCAGCAGAAAAACAGCAACGGTGATGAGGAGGTCAAACATTGTGAGCTTGTACATTTCCTGCCCCACACGTGTTTCCCAGCACTACCAATAAGAAAAGATAAGATTGTCTTTCAGTGTGGACATGCTGAATATATTCAAAGCTGATGTTACTGTTGTGTTAACCTCTTTGTCTGCACACACAGGCTGTTATAGCAGCTGTTAAAGAGCGCGTTTTGTATTTTACTCAAGCCTCCGTCAGCGGAACGAGGCAGTCGCAGAGCTGCTACTGTTCTCCCCAAGAGATCAAAAAATATTTACTGAAAAACCTGACATGCTTTACCATTATTGTTTATGACTTTTTAAAATACAAACGGAGTGTAAATGAGTTTCCAGTTCAATTATTCTGTCAGTTTTTCTTTTGCACGTCGAAGCCTTCAAGGGATCCTGTTTAATTTACCCAGCAAAGTCTTGATCCAGCAACAAACTGAAAGCACTGCTTTTTCTCATGACAGACAACTTAAACACAAACAACAGAAGGTCTGTCATATAGGACCCCCTCCGCGCTGTTACACTCTGAAAATGAAGATCAGTAATATAATTACTTGGAATTCTTTGTAGTTGTACCCGCACAGTGTACAGTTTCCTTTGAGCTCGTTAGGGTAGCAGGTGATCTGACTCCACAGGGTGTAGAGGAGGACGCCCAGACTCACCAGACGCAGAAACACTGCCCTGGGTGTGGAAGAGAAATGGGTCATTTTCATTCATCTAATTTTAATTTCACACTAATCTTACTTGATAACTCAACACAGATAAGGATACACTACCATATTTACAAGTTTGTTACATAAAACTAATGACCAGGTTTAAAGCAGGGAAGGTTTTAAGCTGTTTTTTGTGTTTATTTTACCTTGAGGGCCCCATGAACAACGTTTTAGCTGATGTAAGTCGTGTGGGAGCCAGGGTGCGCTAGTATTTTTTTTAAAACTGAAGGACGTGCCACACGAAGTAACCTGAGCTGAAATTGAATTGTAGAACAGGTAAGGTGGTGATTGCAGCATAATTTCCTTCGTATTGCACACTATATTGGAGAATCATGGCAAAAGCATTATAGCAGCTTGTGTATAGCCATAGTGGCCAGATAATAAAACATGTGGGTTAGATCATATTTATCATCAGGCATTTAACATTTTGCTGTTTGTTTGATCCATGGCTTGTGACTAGACCCATTATTGTCTGCTCTGTTAGAGCCAGTCGTTAAGGATGAACCTGGCAAGCTAGGCAGTCTTGATAATTATGGGCCTAGTTATAGTACTATGATTAAAGTGAGTAAAATATTTATTGTGTTTAATATTCTGGTCAATTTTTAAAATAGGTGCAGCAGCATCATTATTATCAATAGTTGTTATAGTGTTATAATTCTGCATTTACTCTCTTATTTACAATAAAAAATTTCCACATTTGCTGGAGTTTGTCATATCTCATTGTGTATTTGTGATAAGAAGATATGGGCTTGGAGCGACTGATCAGATTTTTTTTTTTCAAGCATTACAAACACAAACAAATTAAATGCATGTGACATAATCTCTTTCTCACAAACCTTAAGAGAGCCAATATGATAGTAGTGCTGGGGGAGTATTGCTCTACTAAGGCGATCTTGTCACACAGCAGAGGCACCACAAAGTTTCCAGCAGTGATGACCATGGACGGGAGATACTGAATAATAAAGCCAAGGATCCCTTGCTCATCAGCCCTATTCTGTTTAGCAGAAATGGGAGATGGTCACCCAGAGCTTCAAGAAGATCATGTTGGCATCATTATTTTTACATCGTTTACCTGGCTGAACTGTGTGGTCACATAGATGCCGTAGAAAGCTCCTCCAATGAACCCAAGTGAAAGAAAAGTCATTAAAACACGCAGAGAGTATAAAATCACTTTTTTTGATGTTGACAGATCAGCCTTGTGTCTCTTTCGACTCTCCTCCTCCAGATCCACCTGGCCGAGGGAGAGAAGAGAAATGAGGGGTCACCTGAAGGCACATCGTGTATACGAAACTGTGGAGCAAAGCTGCCACGTGTGGGTCACGTTTCTCTTTTCCAGCACTTCATCCTGTTAAGTAGGATAGATCTCTTCTGACCTGTAGCTGGTAGAGGATGTTTTTCTGCTTCAGTTTGGTAGCTCTGTCTCCCAGGCAACTATAGTCCCATCCGGTGAACACGATCATGCTGTAACTGCTCACTCCAGTGCTGCTTCCCGTTGCCACAGCAACTCGAGCTGCAGTCCCCATCCTGTGTGTGAACAGCCAGTGAAAAGGATACAGACAGAAGTCAGGCTGACTGAACTCAGGACTCTAAGCTAAACATGCAAACACACAGCCTTTATTTACATAATGCATCCGTTTAACACGAACTATAGTGTCTCCAGACCCCAGGAATTCAGTAAAACAAACCCAATTTTGCTGTCTAAGCAAGAACCTGGCCGTTACAGTCGTGGGACTGACCGTGTTATCATGCAGATGAGACAAAAGGCAAAGTAGAAGACAGCAGTGAGGATGTAGGCAAGAGGGATGTTGTAGAAGAAGTCCCTGTTCGGCATCTCTGTGATGTTGTAGTAGCCATAAAACAGGTATGAATACTCCATAAAACCCTGTAAAGGAGAGAAGAATATCCAGCTCAAGATGCAATTACATTTTGCCGGCTGAGAATAAAAGCAGGAGAATTGTGCAATTTCTTCACTACAATATATCGCTAGATTTATTATTTAGGCCTATATTGTAGGCTTCAGCTCCAACGTGAAGCCTAAAAGCATAAATGAACCAGTGTCATTCACATAAAACACTTTGACAAGGTGCAGCAGAAAAGCACAGGTGTAAAGCCTGAAATGAGTCACAGCTCATTCAAACTAGCTGCTTAAGTTTCAGTGTTGTGGTTCTGCGTGTGCTGCCTTACTTTCATACTCATGCCAACATAGTGTCAGTAACACCCGTGACTTTCTATTTTCAAACCACCACACACAAAAAGACATTATTACTCCAGCTGTACCTTATATGTGTTCTCGGTGTCACCTTTTTGCAGAATGAAAGTGGAATGACAATTCTATGAAAGTCTAAAGTGCCTCAAACTAAAGTGCAGGTCTATATACATTCTGCAAGTCTCTCAATGTCTCACCGTTCCCGAAAGGAAGTCGAGCAGGTACTGATAGATCTCCGTTGTGCTCTTAACTTCATACACCTTGCATTTAGCTGGATTTGAAAAAATAAAACACAGTAAACAAAAAGCTTCCTCTGAACATAAAGGTCATGCTGTTGCCTCAAGAATTTATGATATTTGTAAATAAATTAAATACACAGAAAGAGACCGGGAGATTCAATGCAGCTGCAGTGGAAACTATTTAACGTCTAAATAAGATCTGTTTCTTATGTGGCTTTAAAATAATCAAAGGATTTGGAAAAGTCATACATCATCCTGTAAAGCTATTTCAGGTCTGGAGATGATAAATGATATTAGGGATAAACTCATTTTTGTATATATTTGAATGTCACAGATGTGGAATTTTGTATAAATATTCTGCTCATCCACAGGTGAGCAGCCCACATTTTATTTCTGAAGGGAAAACAGAAGGGGTACCACTCTCTCTACTCTTACTCCTACAAATGCAGGGCTGTTGCCTGGAAACTGTTGCAGCAAAGTGCAAGAAGGCTTCCTGTTGTAATTACGAAGAAATGTGATAAAAGATGAGTAACAAGGAAAAAAGGAGGAAATGAAGAAACAGGACGCACCGATGCAATTTGTTTCACTCAAGTTATTGCTAACAGTGAGGATATCTGTGCTGTTGGTGGTTGGTTGGTGGTGGTTGGTGGATCTGAAGACAACACTGGGAATGAGGACAAACCCAGCAATCAGAAAGAAGGACACAAAATTCAGAACCACCAAGAAGCGAAGGAACACGAAGTAAGACTGGACACCACCTCCAAAGTTCCCTGTGAGGGCAAAGAAACATGGTTTGTTTCAAATGTAAACTTAACGCGTGGGACTGACCTGCTTCCTTTATTGTCCTTTTATATTAATTTACTGCATGTGTACCTCCAATCATTTGCACTGACTTCCTCCACAATGAGAAAAAGTAAAGAAATTCTTTGCATTTGTTTCTGAGTTTACGCAGCATCTGTCTCCCTCTCCAGGACACATCTCTGGAAAATGCGGGCGACCGCATTTGCTGCACTTCCCTGTGAAGGACAAATAATAAAGAAATTATATTACAACAACTCAAAATTCCCTCACAATTACCAAGTAATTTAAAATAAACTATATATAGGAGAATTATTAAATAAACATGAATTAGATAGCACTTACACAGTATATACATACATTAACAAGCAGTTTTTGTCATTCTGCCTCTGCACATCACCACAGAGGATTTTAAATCAATCAAGATGTGACTGAAGTGCAGGCTTTCAGCTTTAGGGGCTGTATCAAAAATGTTTTCATTGACAGTTTGTGAATTTAAAGCCATTTTGATAAATAGAGACGTATTTTCAGAGACGTATTGCATAATCATAATTTTAAATGTAAGTATCGCTTTTTAATTCTCCTTTAAATCCTTTACAGTCAACGACTGCGTGAAGTGTATTTGGACATCACCAAATGCTGTGTTTCTTCCCTTGAGGAGTCACATCAGGATCCCCTTCAATTTGCTTACCAGCCCCGTCTCGGAACTGATGACGCCATCATCTCTCTGCTCAATCATGTCTACACCCACCTGGACCAGCCGGCGAGCACTGTGAGGGTCATGTTTTTTGACTTTTCCAGTGCTTTCAACACCATCAGGCCAACCCTCCTGGGTGATAAGCTAACAGTGATGCAGGTGGATGCTTCTCTGGTGTCCTGGATTGTTGATTACCTAACAGGAAGACCACAAGGTAATCAGCAATACAGGGGCACCACAAGGAACTGTCTTCTCCCTCTTCCTCTTCACCCTCTACACCACAGACTTCAGCCACTGCACAGAGACCTGCCATCTTCAGAAGTTTTCTGATGACTCTGTGGTGGTTGGATGCATCGGCAGGGATGATAAGACAGAGTACCGGGCTGTGGTTAACTGATTTGTCACGTGGTATGAGCAGAATCATCTGAGGCTCAACCTGGCAAAGACCGAAGACTATAAATACCTCGGAGTATACATTGACAATAAACTGAACTGGGCTAAAAACACCACAGCACTTTACAGGAAAGGCCAGAGCCGACTCTATTTTCTGAGGCGGCTGAGGTCCTTCAACATCTGTCGGACAATGCTCCGAATTTTCTATGAGTCTGTTGTGGCCAGTGCAATCCTCTACGCGGTTGCATGCTGGGGCAGTAGGTTGAGGGTTGCTGATGCTATATAATAATAAAGTGATCCGCAAGGCCAGTAATGTTGTGGGGATGGAGCTGGGCTCTCTTAGGGTGGTGATGGAGAGGCGAATGTTGTCCAGGATAAAGACAATGTTGGATAACTCCTCCCACCCACTCCATGCTAGCTAGCCACAGGAGCACGTTCAGCGAAAGACTGAGATTACCAAAAAGCACCACTGAACGACACATGAAATCATTCCTGCCTGTTGCCATCTCCCTGTACAACTCATCCACCTGATACACTGTGTACTGCAATAGCTACACCCTTTTTGCTCTTCTGCTCTTCTTTCTTATTCAGATATTTATTAGTAAGTGACTTATATATATATATATATGTATATATTGTACATATTGTGCTATTTCTTACTTTTTGTATTGCCTGATTTTGTTATTGTTTGTACTGGAGCGCTGTAACCAACATAATTTCCCCAAGGGATCAATAAAGTATTTTGATTCTGATTGCCAGGCTTTTACTGCAGCCTCCTCCAGCTGCTGCTGGTTTGAGGGGTTTTTCTCAATCCACTTTGTCTTTAGTATCTGAAAAGCTGATCTGTTGGGTTGAGATCAGGTGACTGACTTGCCCATTGAAGGATATCCAATTTCTCTGCCTTGAGAAAACCTTTGGGTACTTTTACAGTTTGCTTTGGAGGATTATCCTTTTGTTCTGTGAAACACAGTCTGATCAGTTTTGCAGTACTTTGTTGAATTTGAGCAGAGAGTACAGTTTTGTACTTCACAGCTGGTCCTGCTACTTTCTATCTGAGGTCCCATCATAAATAAACACCAGTGAACTGGCTCCACTGGCAGCAATACCTGTGCATGCTACATTTCCTCCACCATGTGTGACAGATAATGTGGTTTGTCTCCAAACATGACCTGTTTTTCTCCTTCTCCAAACCTTTTTCTTCCCATCATTCTGATACGTCTCAGTTTCATCTGTCCAAACAGTTTTTTCCCATAGATGGCCACCGCCTTCTTCTTCCTTGTGACCAGTGGTGTGAACCCTGTAGTAAACCCTGTGCATTTACACTCATGAAGAAGTTTCACGATTGTGGACTTTGACAATGATACACCTCCTCAAAAGTTGTTTTTACTAGAGCTGATATTATAAAGGTGTTTTCTTCTTAACCACAATAATAAAAGCTGGCCTATATTTTCTTTCAGGCCTTTTTGGTTTTACTGAGCTGCTCAATGCAATCCTTCTTTTTAGGAATGAACCAGTTTACTGACTTCTAAAGTATATTTCATTTTTCTGAAAGGTTATTTTGAATTTTCAGCCTAATTATTGCCTCCTTCGCCTGTATCAACATCTCTTAGAACATTATATATATTCAATTAAAAGACTACTGAATACAAGGTGAACACTGGAAATCAACTCTAACTATCATTCATCTGCTTAATTTGTAATCAAACAGTGAGTGAACAGGCCTCACCTGGCCATGAAACTGCTCATCAATCAACTGTGCAATTACTGTGACTGTGTATACAAATGGCTGTAATTACTAAACAGTTAGTGCAACTCTTTTGTTAAGTCCACTTAATTAAAGCTGGAAGTCTGCACTTCAATCATGTCTTGATTGTTTGATTTGAAATCACTGTGAGGGTGTAGAAACCTATGAAACCTACACAAACTGTGTCCATGTCCTTAGGTTTCTAGATGTAACTGTAGGCAGACACGTACAGTTTAATATACATGAACAACCAGCTGTCTATAACAACTAGCTAATGAAATTGATTGGGTTTAAATGAAGCTATGCGTTGAATGATTTTTCTTCCAGAAATCTACTTGGAAATTATGTTGTGTGTGTTTTGCAGATCCACATTATCCCAGCTCCATTACAAGACTCATGTTATTTAGATGACTTAAGTTTTTATCATATACTGCTAAAAGTTAAAACCCAAGCACAAGTGAAGTTATAAAGTCCAATATATACTATTGTAACAGAACACAGTGAGATAAGTCACAGTGTATGATGAAGGGTGATTATGTTTTTCATTTGTAAGAGGATGAATGTTCTGCTTCATATCGGCCACATACTCATTCTTTAAGACCGCGTTTAAATTTGGGAACATGCTATCATTTACGAGCAATACACTGCTGACTCCCTGACCTTTAAACTCTAGTCATTAATTTACTCGCATTAATTTAGTCCATGACCTCAAATCTGGGCTCTCCATTAACTTTCTCTTTATTTCTCTGTTTTTCCACTGAATTACTGAAACGTCACCACCAAACATTCAGTAGAAAGTTTCATACCTTATAGTTCTTCTCAGGTGCATGGGCAGGGGAATACACCTGATGTCCCGTTTGGGTCCACCATCGCTGTCTTCATCTTCATCCTCGGGGGTTGAGTCCCAGTTGAAGTGAGGATAACTCTGATCAGGAGCTGGAGACGAAACCTGCCGACGCCTGAGTGACTGCTGCTCACCGTCATAACCATTTCCTGTGAGCGAAAGGCATTCAGACATCGTCTAAGAGTTTAAAACAAAACAACAAATACGAGCAGGTAAATCTGATCACCTCCAATGTAATTGTAAATATGAGAGTTTTGTCTCTGTATTTCACCGGCCATCTCTCTGACGAATGTTAACAGTTTTCCTCTACGATCACATCTAATAGCTGACCGACAACAAATCCAGACTCAAACAAATAAGTGAAACACTTCCTTGTGAGGATAATCTGCGTATCCATGACCTGCTTCCTTGTTGTCCCCTTTCACGGACTTTACTCCCTTTGTAAATGACTGCACATGCACTTCCTTATTGGCTTCAACCTAATGAGTTAGCTTTACCCAGCCAGAAGGGAAAAGCACACTGAAAACAAGGATGTCAGATATTTTGTCTTGAAGTGCTAAAATCATAAATGTCTTTGACTTTACAGGAGAGGGGAGGAAATTAATGCATTTTAACAGCGGACAGGGATGCCAGGAAATGAAATACAACACGCTGCTGTGTACAACAAAAGCAACAAAAGGTTTTTAATAACAGGATGTCGTTAACAAACATTTACCTAGAGAAAGCACTGCGTCCCAATGCTTTGCAGAGGCTTTAATATGACCTTTATAACAAACTAAATCTTCACAGAGGAAATGCTGAAATGTATTGCACTTTCAACACTGTTACAAATCAGGGAACGTTACAGCCGGCGCAAAAACAAAAAACCCCCACAAATAATAACCTCAAGACCATACAGTGCGAACTAACAGTGAGGGAATGGCAATAACTCAATAACATCATGTATTAACTTTCTGCTGAAGTGCACTGAGGAGATCAAACAGTTTTACATTAATGTTACAGAAATGTTTGTATCACAAAAAATGAAAATATGGCCTCTCTAAAACATCATCGCTGCCTTAAAGAGAATTAACAGTTGAGACATGCTCAGGGTGTTCCCCACCTCTTGCAGTCAGCTGAGATTGGCTCCTGAATTTATTTTAGGAGCTTTATTGACAATATCCCCCAATCCTAGCTGTGCTGTTTTCAATGACAAACACTGGCAGCTTATAGAAAATTGTAAGTCTTCACATTAAATGTTTGGTCCCTACCCAGAATGTTACACGATGGCAGTACAGACATTTTGGCAGTGAACGGACTATTGTTATCATTTACATGGCACACCTTTCCCTGGATACAACAGCATGCAGTGGAGATGCTCCTGATATGATCTAAACTGCTTACATCTATAAGCAGAACAGTGAGGGGAACTAATGCAAAAAAGATAAAAGAAAAAAAAGGAATTTAGAGGATTAAAATTTAGGACACAGTAATGTTTGGCATACAAAAATAACAGAACATACAGTGTGTGCATGTGTGTATATAACATATATATACACACATATAACAGGAATACAAAAGGTCAATTCTTATCAAACAGACCAAAATAGCTGAACTAATGACACACTCATTAGGTTATCTCCATCATAAAACTAGTCATTCATCATTCTAATATAGGCTGTAGCCAGGATCTCAACATGACATGCACCTCGTTTGATTAGAAATACAATTCAAGACTGCTTATACCTCATGAAATACTATCAAGACCACCATACAGGTGACAGGAGTGGATTACTAGTGCAGCAGGTAATGGTAAGAATCTTTCAGATGTGAATACAAGCACTGAAATCTGGGTGTTTGCTCCTTTTAGTGCCCTTAACTTAAAAAAACCCCATGCACCACTGGTATTATCCATCACTTCCAGGTGAGGAAACGGCCGTCTTTTTTTCTTTTTCCTTTTTAAAACCACACATTTTCAACATTTTACTTGAAAGATAATTGCAGTAACACACTTATAACAACAACATATGGATACTAAGGGGACTGAAACCACTCCCATGTCTTACAGACACAGTTAGTAAGTATGAATATTTACCTACGTTAGTTTTGCTACATACAGAAACAGATTTAGTCAATCATCTGTGTCCGAGGTACTCGTTGCTCTTATAGTAATAGGTTTAACTGCAAGAGGTAAAGGTAACCTTGTAAGCATTTCACGTTTAGATCTGGAATCGTAGATGGATGCATCTATGCTCAGTATCTTGTCAACGTGTGGACTGGAGGAGCTGGAGATCGAGTCTCCAGACATTTCTAATACTAGACGACCTACTTTACACCTGTCCCAGCCAGGGTCGTGGACTCATAGATGGTGGTTGTGTAAGTGAGGAGTGCAAGGAGTCCACCCAGAATCTACCTCTACCACTACTGCAATCCTATACACCTGTTGGTACAATATTTTGAAGAACAAGAAAAACAAAGGATGTATGGTACAAATTGTGGTTTGGTTGCATCAGAAAGGCAACCCGGTATAAAAAAAAACAAAACACCAATCAGACACCTGCTGTGGTGACCTCTCACGAATAAGGGAGTAGCCAAAAGTAGCTTTCCTTATATGATACTACTACTGGGATCCTGCACTTTCAAAGTCGAGTTCTACGCCAGCAAAAAGGGTTTCTCAGATTGATTTCATGTCAAAAAATAATGTTGAAACTGCTAACAGGCTTTATCAAAAGAGAAACAGAAGGAGTTTGTGAAGTTTAGGCGTTTGTATCCACGTGTGAAAGATTCCTCAGTAATGTTAAGATATCTGCTGCACTGTAACCGTTTACAGACCAGCTGCCACTCACACTCTAAAAGCCTTCACGGCGCTCGAGGATTCCTCTTCCGCTGTTCACAGCATTTGTATGAATATGTTTATATGAAATGCACTTTTATTTTTGTTTTTTAACTAAACAAGATTTGAACTTTTCTCTTGGACCTGTGTGAGCTTTCTTGTTAGGAAGATAAGTGTTGGTGAAACCAGCGTTTGAAATTCTGCTCTTGCAGCAACCTCCTCCTCCTCTCCCAAAAATGATCTAACCAGTTTTTATTTCCTTGCACCTCCTTTCAGTCTGTTTTTTCTCCACTTTTGTTTTTATCATTATCTATCTTCTCGCCCTCTCTTTTCTCTTCTTTGTCCCCTCTCCTCCCTTCCTTCTTCCCTCCCTTTAAGACCCTGCCCACTAGTATACAGCAAACAGCAATGACATGCATGATGAAGTAGATCGACATCCAGTAGTTGATGGTGTCAGTGGCGTTCAGCAACACGAAGCCCATGCACATGTAGTCGTAGGCCCTCATTTTCAAGAACCAGTGAACCCAGTCGAAGATGTTCTGCCCACGTGGACCCAGTTTAGCTCGGACAGAAGCCTCCATGGCAGACTCTGCTGCGATGCAAAGGGGGATGGTGAGGAAAGAGAGGTAGTAGCCAGGGTGCAGTCCGTGCCAGTAAGCACTGATGAACATGGTCCAGCCAGCCCTGAGAGGTACAGACACAGGAGAGAGGCACACCAAACACGAGGTGAGTTTCTGTCCTCAGTTGTTAGAGGTGTTAAGATCGTGAGGCGGGATAAGGGTGGTTTAAGTGCAAAAAAGGAAGAATTGTAAAAGGTTTGACCCACACATTTACATAAATGGGATATTTAAAGTCTGCGGTAAGTGTATTTGTAAGAAAACAAAACACAAACCTGCTTTTTTTTTTTTTACCCACATTATTAATATGCATCAGAATATTCATGATTCTGTGTGCTATAAACTTCCACAAAAACATGTGAGCTGCGTCGTGGCACTGGCTGACATGTTCTTTTATCACAATGAACACTGTGTACTCTCTTTGTAGCAGGCAGTGTAGTTTATTTTTGACACACACACACACACACACACACACACACACACACACACACACACACACACACACACACACACACACACACGGAGAACAGAACGCTTTGCTGAGAAGAGGCTATTTAAATAAATAAATAAATAAAAAGAATCCACTACTGAGTGAGTCATGTTTGCTACAAACTGAAGTGTCAAGCTTTTCTTTTCTGTTATGTCTCATCATTGTGCAAATGAGACACATTTTTTTAAAAATGTGCATGTGCGGCAGCGACAGAGACACTTGGAAACATAAGCCAGTTAAGAAAGAAGATAGTAAGAGAAAAGATGGGACATTTGTTATTAATAATAAAATGGGGGGGGGAGACACTCAATCATATTTTGGACGACGTTTAGCTTTCATATTTTCATGCATGTACGTGATGTCATAACATTTATGATTTCCAGACAAAGTTGCATCAACTTTTCACCAACATCTTGTTTTGATGATAAGAGACTCAGACTCACTCCCATGAGTGGAAATGAAGCCTCATGCTCCCTTAAACACTCTTTCACATTTGAGCCTGATCAGGTCACCTGACCTCATTGTTTCTGGCCACCTAATGTTGCTGAGCCTAGATCTGGCTTACTGAAGCAACCCCAGATCATAACACTGCCCTCACGGGGTTGCACAGTACATAATAGGCATGATAGGTGCATCGCTTCATTCACCTCACCCCGATGCTTTCATCACTCTGGAGCAGGTTAAATCTGCACTTGGACCACATGATCTTTTTCCATCGCCCCAGAATCCAATCTTGGATGCTCCTTACTAAACATTTCCTTCCCAATTAGCCTCACTCATAAATGAAAAGAGGAAAAAAAAAGTGTTTTTTTTTTTTATTCTTTCCTCCATAAAGACAACATCTGACAGTCTCCCTAGCACACTTATTGACAGGTTTTGACACCTCAGTGCATATAAATAAACATGTGTTTTGGCACCAGTTAAAACTGGTTCTGGGATTTTACTAATCTGTACACCCAGCTATTTTTTTATATAAGCATGTCTGAAATATGACCTATGACTCAGTTGAGCTTTGAGGGTTACCCCTAGTCAGTTTTCAGTGGGTAAAGCTTTTGGGTAAAAAGTTTAAGTGGTTTCTGACCACATTTCCTCTTTGAGGAAGATGAGACACCACTTTCCTTCCAGGTTTCACTAATGCGTTGGACAGTTTTTAATAGTTTCAGTAATCTCCTTAGTAGTTTTCTTTGCTTGATGCCGGCCAATAATTTGACACCTCTGTAAATGAATAATATCATTTACACAGCATGAGATATGTCTTCTGATGTGGTTGTTTAAAAAAAAAAAAAAAAAAGAGAGAGAGAGAGAAGCTACTCATGTCGTCAGTTAGGTTTCAATACCCTGAAGCAGTTATTCAGTGCATGGCTGTTACTTATTTGCTTATTTAAATCCAGGTAGTTACGTTTTTCCCCACGTACTGAGTTTGGAATTTTACTGTTGCCTTGTAATGTTTATTAGCCAACAACAGCACTGCATTTAGGACTTATTACTTCTGTATAAGATATGAAGCTTCACTGGCATCCCTGCTGAATATAAACAGAATATTAAAGAAGACTGCTGCCACCTCTCACATGTACCTCCTAACATTAGAACTTATTGCACAGGTCCCATATACACCACACAGGGATCTCTTACTGTAGAATAAGTAGAACCTGCTTCACATACCTGAGTGTGTAGGCTTTGAAGGGGGCGTTGGGGTAGATGTAGTGATGCAGCCACCACTGCACTGTCATATTCCAGTAACGCATGCCATGTCGGACCTTCACACAGAAGTCAGTGTTGTAACAGTCGATGTTCTGGATGGTTTTGAAGTCATATTTCTCCTCCGTGGTGGGATCAGGACTGGAGAGAAGGAAAAGAAACCAGCATTTAACACCAAAAATATGAAACCCCTACACTTTTAGAATATTCGTTTATGTACACAGATGCATCCTCTTTTTATATGCTTGCTATTCCTGTGATTATGTACCTGTAGTCGACAGTAGGTCCTCCTCCAGGTTTAGAAAGAGCCTTTTCTGGATAGCAGCCCAGGCCAGCACTGATACAGCCAGCCTCAGCGCCGCACCACGCTGAATAGAAACGCATTCTAAATACGAAGAATATTGCTACCATGTAGAACATCCTGAGGATGAAAGCAAAGACAAAGTGTATCATGCACCTTTGTCCTAAGAAACAAATAAGATGTGACAAATCTATTCAGTGCCCTTTACTGAAGAGTTAATTACATTTTGATATATATACAGTTACTTTATTAAGTACACCTGTTCAGCTGCTTGTTAATATCAAATCAGACAATCACACGGTGGCAACTCATTGCATTTAAACCCGTAGACATGATCAAGACGACCTGCTCAAGTTCAAACAGAGCATCAGAATGAGGAAGAACAGTGGTCCAAGTGACTCTTGGACAAACTTCACAAACTTCTGATCTGTTGGCATTTTCTCCACACACCCTTCTCCAGAGTTTACAGAGAATGGTCTGAAGAAGAGAAAATATCAAGCAAGCATCAGTTCTCTGTGTGAAAATGGCCAATTCAATTTGAGCTGATAGGAAGTCAACAGTAACTCAAATAACCATTGTTACAAGCAAGGTATGCACAAGGGCATCGCTAAACACACAACACATTTAACTTCGAAGCAGATGGGCTACAGCAGTGGAAGACCACACTGGGTGCCACTGGTTTCAGACTGGCAGGGGTGGTGTAATGGTGTGGCACACGTTGGGCCCTTTAGTACCAACAGAGCATCATTTAAAAATCACCGTCTACCAGAGTATTGTTCCTGACCATGTGTATCCCTTCATGACAACAGTGTACCCATTTTCTGATGGCTGCTTCCACCACGTCAAAAAGCTAAAATCAACTGAAACTGGTGTCTTGAACATGACGACTTCACGATACACTGTAGATGTACCTAATAAAGTGGCAACTGAGTATAAATGTTATTTTTGAGTAAAATCATTCTAATGAATTCTTCTAATAGAATTTTTTAAAAATTGCTTTGTTTACAGTTGTCTTACTTTAGTCTACTTTTAATCACTGATAAAAAAAAACTTAAACAACTCTCCAGTGATAATATGACAAAATATAATTAATCTATAACTCCTATTAATTTCCAAAAGCGTATTGCTGTTGTGCTGATTCTTTGTCACAATACCTATAGAAAACGTTTTGATCCAAGAAGTCCTCGGTACGAACGTAGGCCAGCGGAAAGACAGAGTTGACAGCCAGGAACAGAGCGCCATAGACAGGAACCGGCTTCAAGCGCTGCAGGCATGGCGTCAAACCGGGGAGGGCCAGCGGGCTCGGCTGCCTCACCCAGTCAATGTATGTTTGGAAGCGGAAGAAAGGGCCTTTAAGGACATGAAGAGATGAGACAGAGGGATAAATGCAGGATTGAGAAGACAGTGACAGACAAAAATTGGGCAATCAGGATGATGCAAGGTATAGAGAGGAACATTAGAGGGCAGTGTGGTTCAAAAAAAAAAAAACAACACAGGGTGCAGTTGAGTAGGAAAAGGAAGTGAGAGAACAAAAATAGAGTAGAGATTTATGAAAACTGTTAGAAATAGAAATAATACTAAAAAAAAAGCATGGACTCACAATATTGGACAAGTAGCAGAAAGCGAGACAAAGAGAGACAACAGTTAAAATTCATGCAAAAGCAAATGAACACCAACACTTAATTACAATTTACAGCTAAAAACAGTTCATGTAAGATCAGAATTTCCTTTTTTCTGAACATTTAAGACAAGTTATTTACCCGTCATTATACCGACATAACAGTAACTATATGACAAAATGTCATAGATGGAAGGCTCCTGCAACAGACCGCCAACGACGGGGGACTTTGCAAAGGAGCTCACGTCTTTCTTCTTCTCCACGTGGAAGCTGCGCACCTCATTGGCCAGACTCACCATCTACATAAACAGTAAGATAAGGATGCATGAATTTGAAATACACTGCAGTATAATTTTAAACTGATTTCTCCACTTGAGTGTTTTTAACTTTCCATACCTTGAGCGTGAGAAGTAGCTGGACGGCGTTGGCGAAAGGTGTTGGTGATGGCAGACCAAACTTAGTGACCAGGCGGAAGAAGAGGAGGTAGAGAAAGGTCCAGCTGAGGCTCAGCGCTGGGGCGTGCCTTGTAAACAGACATATATAGTTAGGAGTGAGACTACATGTACATGGAGTCCTGTTGCATGCTGTGATCTTCACTTTCTGGCTGAAATTAAAGCTTACAGGTTTTTATTTCTATTTATTTTTTTAACCATTTCTACACTCTAGATCAGCTGCTATATTTGAGAAATTTACAGGTGAATTCACAGACAACAGTTTGTGTGATACAAAGTAAAATAAGTCTGAAATGCATGGATGTTCGTTCCTCACCTCCAACTGCTCTTGATAATAATCCATGTTCCGATCACGGTCACCAGGGAGTGGAGTGTGTGGATGTGGCAGGTGGCGATAGTGATGGACAGGCCGAGAAGAAGAGCTGCACCCTGCTTCACAGGTGGACCTGAAGTGACAGAAAAATTGCAGAGTGGAAGCCACCTACAAGTGTCTACCGTGGGGCAGGAAAAGTGCCTGTCACAGCAGGAAAAATATAATGTTATATAAGTCTGTTGATTCCCACCCACTGCTGTCAGCCCCCGTTGATAAAAGGTGGAGAAATGTAATTTTTTTTATGCAAATTGAAAATAAAAATAAAATCATCAGTTAATTAGTGAAAACCTTTAAAGAGAAAGCCATGCAAAATATAAACATGAGCATTTTTTGTGATTTCCATGTGTTTATCCTGAATATGTGGTCGTCCTTTCACATATTCAAGCTAAGGTAAAGATTGCCTTTGGGGCAAACATCATTTATTGATTCCAGGAGACGTGAAAGTCCCTTCACTTTATTATTCAACTTATACTGATTGATCAATATCCTTGCTGATAAACGGTCTACAAATTTAACTGATCACACACCAGCAGTGTAAAGCAGACTCTGCAGCAGAATACAACCAAAAATAAAATCATTAAAATGTTTTCTGCAGCACCAGCTGAATGCATACGATTTCCTGTTACAAAGTGTCACACACTTCTGTGCTGCTGTAACTTCAGTGCTGTTTGTTAACATGGACTTTTGGTGTGACTTTGAATCTAGTCTTCAAAGGACTGACTCCCCCCCCCACTAACTGTTGTTATGTTGTTTTGTTTCCAATGAATTGCACAATGTGCATCACTGAAGATTTTTAGCTTCATGATTTTATTCATCAAGATCCGATGTGCCAGTATTTTTTCCCCGAGCACTTACAGAGCACTGAAAATCAACATAATTCGTCCCGTTTTAACCCTTTACTAACCAAGTATCGTGTATGCAATCTGGACTTATTTGAATAATCACAACTCTCAAAATAAGACTTTTTTTCCCCTTTTGCATTTAAATAGTAAATTATGGTTGTGTCAGTTTTTCATCTCATAGTATAACAATCACCAGCAAACAGCATTAGATAAAAATAAATATATAAATTATGTATGAATGTGTTCATAATTTGATCGAAATACTCACTGAGGTACCGGAAGAGGAATCCAACAGGGATGGAAGCAGCAAGGACTCCCAGGTACACCAGCTCATCAGGAGACATTGCTCTGCTGACACACACACACACACACACACACACACACACACACACACAGACTTTTATAATGCAACCCACATGCAAAGTAAAGCATGAGAGAAACACTCCATGCAAATACTCAGAAATAAAGTTTGTGTGCTGAGAGTGAGGGATATTTCTAAGGGCCGCCACAGTGCAGTGAATTACACAAACAGACCACTGAGGCCAGAGTGGCTAGCAACAGGAAGTCTAAACAAGTGTTGTTTAGCTGTAGATGCAGGTGTAGGAAAGGAGCCTAAAGTACACAAGAAATACTACAACCTCCTCTAAACACCATTTGAAGGACAGATTTATTTTCTGCATTTTAGTAACAACAAATCACTTGTGCAAAATTATCTCGCCAGCAATTATTAGGTTTGCTGAATTTGAACTTCAGCGGTTGTGGTGCCATATGCACTGGTATACTTTGCGTCAGCTCAAAATGTAATCCTAACAGCCCTTCTAGTCTCCCATAGTTTATATCGAAATTCAGCACAGTAATAGTTTATCCATTTGAATAAAAATGAATAGTTACAAACATTGAGCCCACACTTATCCAGCCTGAATGCCTGAATCTTTATATCCCAGCTTTTTCATTTTTTATATACTTTTTATATTCTCCACAAATGTGCTGCACAGGAACACACTAGGGTCTAAAATAATAATAACGATAAAAAGCCATTTTAACATCATCTGTACACATCCGCGAACCCTTGTGAGAACACAGAGTCGTCTGTAACACCCCTCACATGGTTAGAAAAAAACCAAAGAAAATCTGCTCTACGTGAAGGAGAAATTATCCATGTTAAGGTAACTTCCGGTGACAAGACAAGAAGAGCCCCTTGTGCAAGAGCACACTTCTCTTTTTATTAGTGTGGAAACCACTGTCGATTATATTCCGGGGTTAAAACGTGGCTGCTGTCAGTTACCATCAGTATGCACACCTTCAACAAGATAGGTGCAGTGTTGTAGTGAGTAGTAACAGCACTGTGTGTGCGGTGCTGCTTGACTGAATAAACTGGGTTAAAAACACAAGATTACGCATAAAACCCACGTAACAGGAGTTTAAGCCACGGCTCCACAACCGTTAACAGGCAGGAAGGAGACAGAAAGCAAAACTATCAGTCCACATTAATGTTTCATATTGGATTGAACACCGTTAGAGCAGTAGACACTGTTACTTACATTTATACAGCGGGATACCTGTCCGTTTGAAGACTGGTAACACACCTAACTAGCCATTCACACTTTAACACCGGATCAGTTTTCACTTCCTGGTTGACGAGCGATGCGTCAGAGATAGATTATACCATTTTTTTTTAAATTATATTTTAAATTATATTATTTTATTAGCGACAGAAATGAAAATGGAAGAAGACGGGGAATAAACAGCCTCGACTGGGGACTCGAACCTGCACCTTTACAGTCAGCCTTTTCAACAACTGAGCTAAACAAGCGCTCGGATTGTACCATTATCACTTTAACGGCAGGGGTGCGGATTGGATGTCAGTCTAAAACGATTCATTTCCATATTATCTGCATTTAACGCTGTGGCTCACTGTATTTTACTGAAAACTGTCGAGCAATGGACGTGAACCTTGAAATGCATATTTTTATACCCCAGTTAATGGTTGTCATTTCCAAATTGTCCAAATAGACTTTGAAACATTAAAAGAAGCTTTAGAGTATTTTTTTTCAGAAATTAAAAGTACAGTAATTACAGTATGCAGTGTAGTACGGTGTGTGCGATATTGAAAATAAAAACAAACCCACAGCTTTGTGTCATTCAGTTACAATAACTCATACTGCGTACTAGCTAGCATGACGGAGTTTCTATACAGCTGGGTAGGTGCTATGAAGTTACTGATAGTGAACTTTTATTTTATTCACAAGGTTAGTTAGTAGAGAAAAACGGAATCGTCTCGTATTCAGAGAAAATATTACTCAATATTTGGTATTGAGCTGAATATGAATACAGTTTGTCCCGGACTTCAGCTACAATGAAAAAGACACAAAGCTGGAGTTTTTCTGTGTCTTTACGGTGCACAGCTGCCTCTTCTTCTCTCATTCTCTCTCCCTCCCTCTCCTGTTGCTACTTCAATCATGAAACTGATCAATGATCAGCTGATCGGCTTTTCTCTCTCGTTTGTTTATCGCCCACTTTGCGCCAGAAAGAAGAAACCAGCGGATGTCGCGTTAAACAACAGCATCACGTTTAAGCTTGATCAGCTGTTGTTAGAATGTATTTAATATTATTTTCTTTACGGTGGCCCCTAGAGACAAAGCATGTACAAACTCCAAAACACATGCAAATTCCAAAACACATGCAAATTCCAAAACACGTACAAATTCCAAAACACTTGCAAAATCCAAAACACGTACAAATTCCAAAACACTTGCAAAATCCAAAACACGTACAAATTCCAAAACACTTGCAAAATCCAAAACACTTGCAAAATCCAAAACACTTGCAAACTGCCAACATAACAATCAAAGAAAGGATTTGTTGCCCGGACACTGAACTGTGTGCTGTTGGACTCAGGCCGTATTATTTACCCAGGGAATTCTCTCACGTCATCTTGGTGGCTGTTTATGTTCCCCCCTCTGCTAACCCCACAGCTGCATGTGACACTATCCACTCTGCCATAGCTCGGCTACAGACTCAGCACCCGAGTGCCTTTATTGTGATCTCGGGTGACTTCAACCATGTATCACTGGACAATACACTACCAACATTCAAACAATATGTGGACTGTCCCACCAGGGGAGTGAAAACTTTAGACTTACTGTATGCTAACGTCAAGGATGCATACAGCTCCTCCTCCCTCCCCCCACTTGGTAGGTCAGATCATAACCTGATTCACCTCACCCCCCGCTATGTGCCAATTGTGAGGAGGGAACCTGTGACCACCAGGACTGTTAGGAGGTGGTCAGAGGAGGCAATAGCGGAACTACAGGGCTGTTTCGAGGTGACCGACTGGGAAACACTCTGTGAGCCTCACGCCGAGGACATCAATGGGCTTACTGAGTGTATCACAGACTACATAACTTTCTGCACCGACTCCATTGTTCCAGCTCAGACTGTTCATTGTTACACAAATAACAAGCCGTGGGTGACTAAGGACATCAAAGCCCTCCTCAACAACAAGAAGAGGGCTTTCAGAGGGGGCAACAAAGAGGAGGTGAGGAAGGTCCAGGTGTTACTAAAGGACAAGATCAGAGAGGCTAAGGACAATTACAGGAGGAAGCTGGAGTGGAAACTCCAGCAGAACAGCATGAGAGAGGTGTGGAGGGGCATGAAGACCATCACTGGATTCAGGCCAACCAACAGCAGGGGAGCTGAGGGAGGTGAGAATAGAGCCGACGAGTTGAATCTGTTTTTCAATAGATTCGACACCACAGTGTCTGCTCCCACCCCCACAACCTCACCTGTAGTCAGCCTGGAATCCAGAGCCACACCACTGTGCCAGCCTCTCTCTTCACATGTTGCCTCCTGTGAGATTCCTGACACCCCTCCCCCGCCCATCACCTTCACTCAATACCAGGTTGAGATGCAAATGAGGAGACTTCACTCAGGCAAGTCTGCTGGACCAGACGGAGTGAGTCCCCTTGTCCTCAAGGCCTGTGCCCCCCAGCTGTGTGGAGTCTTTCATAAACTGTTTATGCTGAGTCTGAGTCTGCAGAGGGTCCCGGTGATGTGGAAGACATCATGCCTCGTCCCTGTACCAAAGACGCCTCGTCCCAGTGGCCCCCAGGATTACAGGCCCGTGGCACTGACCTCCCACATCATGAAGACCCTGGAAAGGCTCATCCTGGACCAGCTGCGACCCATAGTAAGACCACATCTGGATCCCCTTCAGTTCGCTTATCAGCCTCGTCTCGGAACAGAGGACGCCATCATCTACCTGCTCAATCGTGTCTACACCCATCTGGACCAGCCGGCGAGCACTGTGAGGGTCATGTTTTTTGACTTTTCCAGTGCTTTCAACACCATCAGGCCGACCCTCCTGGGTGATAAGTTAGCAGCGATGCAGGTGGATGCTTCTCTGGTGTCCTGGATTGTTGATTACCTGACAGGAAGACCACAATATGTACGTCTCCCACAGTGTGTGTCTGACAAGGTGATTAGCAACACAGGGGCACCACAGGGGACTGTCCTCTCCCCCTTCCTCTTCACCCTCTACACCACAGACTTCAGCCACTGCACAGAGACCTGCCATCTTCAGAAGTTTTCTGATGACTCTGCGGTGGTTGGATGCATCAGCAGGGATGATGAGACAGAGTACCGGGCTGTGGTCGACTCCTTTGTCACGTGGTGTGAGCAGAATCATCTGCAGCTCAACGTGGCAAAGACCAAGGAACTGATCGTGGACTTCAGGAAGACCAGGAAACACTTGACCCCTGTTTCAATCCAGGGGGTCAGTGTTGACATTGTGGAGGACTATAAATACCTTGGAGTACACATTGACAATAAACTGGACTGGGCTAAAAACACCACAGCACTTTACAGGAAGGGCCAGAGTCGTCTCTATTTTTTGAGGCGACTGAGGTCCTTCAACATCTGCCAGAAAATGCTGAGGATTTTCTATGAGTCTGTGGTGGCCAGTGCGATCCTCTATGCTGTTGCATGCTGGGGGAGCAGGCTGAGGGTCGCAGATGCCAACAGACTTAATAAACTGATCCGTAAGGCCAGCAATGTTGTGGGGATGGAGCTGGACTCCCTCAAGGTGGTGTCGGAGAGGCGGATGCTGTCCAAGATAAAGACAATGTTGGATAACACCTCCCACCCACTCCATGACATGTTGGTCAGTCACAGGAGCTCGTTCAGTGAGAGACTGAGATTACCGAAAAGCACCACTGAACGACACAGGAAATCATTCCTGCCTGTGGCCATCTCCCTGTACAACGCATCCACTTAACACACTGTTTGCTGCTACAGCTACACATGTTTCTTTTCCAACTATTTATTTATGAGTGACTTATGTATGTATGTATGTATATATATGTATATATTGTACTATTCTTAGTTAGCGTATTGTCTGTCTTGTCTTAATGTTGGTTTAAAATGGAGCACTGTAACAAAAAATAATTTCCCCCAGGGATCAATAAAGTATTCTGATTCTGATTCTGAAACTAAAAAACACATGCAAATTCCAAAACACGTACAAATTCCAAAACACTTGCAAAATCCAAAACACGTACAAATTCCAAAACACTTGCAAAATCCAAAACATGTACAAATTCCAAAACACTTGCAAACTCAAAAACACATGCAAATTCCAAAACACAACGGAAGTGCTCCAGGACGCTAGGGGCAGTGTTGAGCTTTTGTTACCTAGTAACTACACAAGCCAGGAAGTACCAATGACCGGATTTGGGGTTTGCAGCCTTAAAGGCCGCATTTTAAGGCCGATTACGTCACAGCGACAAGAGAAGGCTTTCCCAATTCAAAGGCTGCTCGAAATGCGGCCCTCAAATGCGTCCATAATTTCCCTGAATTTTAAGGATGGGTCGGTGTAGCCTTCATGGCCCAACATATCCCAGACTTCATAGTGCGGTGGTGGTGTGGATAATTTTGCCGAAAAAAAACGGTGGAAGCGGAGCGGAGGAAGTGTAAACTTTCAGAAGTAAGTACTGAATATTATATCACTTATTTATGCGCAAATATTTTTTTAATGAAGAACATTAAACCATTATTGTTGGCCACATGTCGGGAAAGTTATGTGACATTAGTCATGTCTGTACTTTCAGAATTAACTTGGTTTTAAAGCCTTTACTTTAAAAAAATATATATAGTCGACCTTAATCTTACAGAGATTGTGATGATTTTGTGGATAATTAAAGTCAGTCATATATCCACAAACACAACAAGCTGAAAGTCAGTGATGCTGCTCGGTTTGCAGTCCTGAATATCACAGCACAAGCAGGATTCACTGCACTGTTAATGTTAGCTGTGTTATATTGCTGCCTCTGTTCGGTGGTGTCGAGCCAAACGGACTTTAACGTGTGTTTGAACGAGCTGAAGGTTCACTCGTTAAGCTGAAAGAAAGATGCTTTAATCACAGGAGTCACACATGTGTGTCCACTGTACCATCTGGGAACTCCTCTTGTTTCGTAATAACACAAACACTAAATCCTCCTTCTTTTGTGCTGTTTTGTAGCAGTATATACACCTGAGACTGTCACCTGTCTGTCTGTCCTGCACTCTCTCTGTTTCTTTCTCTCTGATTGTGTAATAAAAATATGAACATGTGTTTATAAGTCACACTTGTGTTTGAATCCTGCAGCTTATCACACATTTGATTTCCATGTGTGACGACTGCAAGTGTCCAGAGTGAGGACAGACTGAGGGACCCACTGCTGCACATCATCTGTGAGGCTTTGCACCCCTGATGATCCACCAGGACAAACTCAACAGTGTGTGAGGAAGAGGAGGAGGAAGAGCCAGCAGCAGCTGACAGATGGAGAGAATAGACAGACTGTTCCCTGTTTGTGAAGGACTGCTAGAAAAGTTTAAAATAACTAATTGTCTGTCCTGAATCTGTCTTATTAGGTAATGTTCAAATAATTTTATCATTCCAGTGTTTTCAGTGTGGGAGAAAGTACTCAGGGCCTTCAAGTTACACACTATGAAAGGCAGCAACAAGTGTAATATTCAGAAACCTAAAGTATGTATCAGCAGCAGAATGGAGCTAAAAACAAATGTTTGTTTCAGTTCTATGAAGCTTTGAGTATTTTGGATCAGTAGCACTGCTGTGTTTGTTGCATCATATTGCTGTAATTGTTTATATGCTTTATATATTCTGAGCTAAGTTGATCTATAGTGTTACATCATATTCTGTAAGGATGTTATGTGTTTGTTTACTTTCTGCCCAGTTTGACCCATTTAGCAGAAGCCAGCCTGTTTAAGGCTCTGATATCTATTCTGTATGACTTAAAGCAGTTATGACATGGTCTGATTTTCTCACCCAATAAAGGAATATTTCATATATCAGTCTACTCTTCATTTTATCAGAAACAGTTATCACAGCTTGTACATTTTCTTTTTATAAATATATGTAAGCAATGAGCCAAATTTAGTAATGCCAGCATGAAGGAACAACATTTGTCTCTTATATATGATACACCTATATATGCACTGTCAAAGATACTTGTCTTTGAGTGAAGATTTAAGGTGATAAGACATATAAATAACTGCAACTTGAATCTGTACTGAAGCTCAGTATTTGACACAGAGTTCATGTTCACTGCTGTAATAGCTAATAATGATTAATATAATAACTAGAATATTGGCCATATTATATTTACATTACCAAAGTGATATGACTTTAGTCTCATGAACAACATCAGCTAATTCTTATTTACTAATTAATCTTGAAATGACTGTTCAGTACAGAAATGAAGCCCAAAAATCATGTTTTACTGTCCTGTGGTCTCAGCCTCAGATACTTATCAAATCACACAAAGCTCATGTAGAAACAAACAAACAAATGAACAAAATATGTTCTCCCTCATTTCTGTCAAACCAAGTTGTATGACACGATTCCAGCGGTTAGTATCACGGTTGCTAGGCAACCTGGGAAGCGCGACGGAGACTAGACCGTCCCATACAGACAAACTTGCCGTTTATTTTGCAAATCGAGCTCAACACTGCCCCTAGCGTCCTGGAGCACTTCCGTTGTGTTTTGGAATTTGCATGTGTTTTTGAGTTTGCAAGTGTTTTGGAATTTGTACGTGTTTTGGAATTTGCATGTGTTTTTTAGTTTGCAAGTGTTTTGGGTTTTGCAAGTGTTTTGGAGTTTGTACGTGTTTTGGAATTTGCAAGTGTTTTGGAGTTTGTACGTGTTTTGGGTTTTGGAGTTTGTACGTGTTTTGGAGTTTGTACGTGTTTTGGAGTTTGTACGTGTTTTGGAATTTGCATGTGTTTTTTAGTTTGCAAGTGTTTTGGATTTTGTACGTGTTTTGGAATTTGCATGTGTTTTTTAGTTTGCAAGTGTTTTGGAGTTTGTACGTGTTTTGGAATTTGCATGTGTTTTTTAGTTTGCAAGTGTTTTGGATTTTGCAAGTGTTTTGGAATTTGTACGTGTTTTGGAATTTGCATGTGTTTTTTAGTTTGCAAGTGTTTTGGGTTTTGCAAGTGTTTTGGAGTTTGTACGTGTTTTGGGTTTTGCAAGTGTTTTGGATTTTGCAAGTGTTTTGGAGTTTGTACGTGTTTTGGAGTTTGCGTGTGTTCTTTAGTTTGCAAGTATTTTGGATTTTGCATGTGTTTTGGAATTTGCATGTGTTTTGGAGTTTGTACGTGCTTTGTCTCTAGGGGCCACCGTACATCAGTCACATGATCACATTTAACCAATGATCGCCCTTGACGGCAGAACGCGCTGGTTACGAGCCGGGAACGAGCTCACAAAGAGCACGCGCATTTTTTGCGGTCCGGAGCTGCAGGAGAAACACAAGTTAACTCAGAGACACAGACTTACTATATTTCTTCCATACAGACTGATGCCACAAAACCAGTAAGTAGGTGTACAGCGTACACTGTAGTGTGTAGCACCCAGGAGTATTATCTTATTACGTACACGTTGGTAAGCTGTCTTGTTGCAACTGACAAACGAGCGTGCTGTGTGTGCAACAGCGCGACAAACATTACCTGTCCTTTTATTAACTGCACAAGTAGTGCTGGTCATTAGTGATGGGCAGATGAAGCCCCATGAAGCACTGAAGCTTTTCATCCAATTGGTTCACCCCAACGCGAAGCTTCATGAAGCTTCATTTGCTCTAGCAGGACACCTACTGGACGTAAAAATAATAGCTGGCATGAATTTGAAGAGTGTGGCATTTTGCACACAGCCTGTAAATGTCAACAACAAAAGGAGTGTGTAAAACATGTATATTGTAGTGATGCAGTATACTGTGTATATTTATACTGGCAGTATGGGAAATGATTATTTGGAAATGCTTAAAGTGGAAATGATCATTTACTGTGAGGTGAGGTGTGGTTGGGGTGTGGACAGTGGTTGTGCTTTTGTAACGTTGAGGTATGGACAGCTACACACTGAGGCTTTGAGCCTCAGTCCTGCCTGTTCACATTTTATTCTGTAAAAACTAAATTTTCACTGCTTTTACGACCTTTTTAGTGGGGAGAACATAGCTAGGATTTAATGATTTAACAAATCTTTTGAATCCTTTGTCCTCCACAATGCTAAATGGCTGGGAGTCCTCAATCACCATGCTGACCAGGTCTTCATCTATTTGAGATTGTTCTCCTGAGGAAAGACAATAAAGATAAAGCACAAATATAAATATCACACACGTAACTTATAACAGTTGTATAATATTGTTATATCATTTAGTAACATTACTGCATGCTATATTATCATTGCATTTGATGGCTCACCTGGTCTTGCTCCACAATCGGTGTTCCTCTTATTCTCATGCAAAGCTCTGTAGTGCCTAAGCATGGATGAGGTGTTGTTGTTATATCCCAGCTCCCTGGCACATAGCAAACACTTCACCTTGTACAAAAGTCAAGACAGCTCAACATAAATTGTATTGCACCATCAGTATCATGGAAATACATCTTCTGTAGAAATTTACATACCTTGTTGGGAGGAATAAGATCAAAATGTTCCCACACAGGGGAGGACATCCTCCTCTTCTTAGCTGGCTCCATTCTCTCCTGACTTTCTCTCCTCACTCTCATAAACCTCCAAACTGTCTCCAAACTCTCACTAACAACTCTCCATCAAACACCCACATTTTTGAATGAAGTCTGAGGGGTTTATATCGCTGTCATATCTCGCGGCAAAGTTCGAACCACTTCATGAACCAGTCACGTGGTACAGCCGGGCAGCGAGGCTTCGGACGTCATCATTTTCAGCTCCTCCCATAAATGAAGCAAGCCTCGATACGCGCTTCGCGGAAACGCCCCCTCCATTACCCGACACACGCTCCGAAGCCTCGATACAGAACGTCCCATCACTACTGGTCATAGCTGCTGGCTACCTGTGTAAGGCTGTCATGGGTCTGTAGCTCTGTCACCGTTTTAGGGAACATATTTAGTTTTAAAGTATTTAGAACATATTTAAGTAAGTTTCCGGGCTTTTCCTGCCTTTCTGGAGGGATTATATTTCACTAAAAAACGATCTAATATTCATGTCCACATAATAATTATTATAATTATAATATATTAAAAAACACACGCTGTATTTTAAAGAACATACATTAAGAAGCAGATTATATTAGATTTATATTTTAAATAAGACAAAAGTTGGATTTTACAGCAGTAAAATGATTGTATCTCTACAGTTTAAAAATGTAATAAGCTTTGCTTCTCAAAGCATTTGCTCACGATGGGGGTCAGGGCTACAGGTCGCCAGTCGTTCAATGAGGAGATGGTGGAGGATTTGGGTACAGGGACGATGGTGGCCATTTTGAAGCAGGCTGGGACTACAGACAGAGAGAGGGAAAGGTTGAAGATGTGTGTGAACACTCCAGCCAGCTGAGCCGCGCATGACTTGAGGACGCGGCCGGGAATCCCGTCCGGACCAGTAGCTTTGCGCGCGTTCACCTTCCTGAAGCACTTCCGCACATCCTCCTCAGACACAGTGTGCACACTGACGTCATCCGCGGTGCGCACACTGTCCGGTCTCATGGTGTTCGCTGTGTCGAATCTAGCGTAGAATACGTTTTCAATGTTGTTTCAACATTGGTTTTGTGTTGATATTTCAATCCTGACGATTCTGATGGTTCAGATGGAAAATCAACATCTGTTCAATGTCTCCTTGCTATCTGGGTAGTGACTCAGTTTGAAAACGACCACAAACGTCACTATGCACTAATTGCAACTTGCGTTTTGTTCGTATTTCTCCCACTGATTTGTAAGGTTTTCTTGATAATTTGCCCTCAACACAAGCTTCACAAAAAATGTCCTCCTCTTCATTTGTAAGGCTAACTCCTTTTACCAAGTTTTTTACTCTTTTCAGATTTGTAGTGTGACCTAGGCGCTGATGCCACATACTTGCTGGAACTGAAGCAGTTGACGCTCCATGACAGGTTGTGCAGTTTCCCTCAATATCCAGCTGATACAAGCCGTCAGATCTTTGTGTTCCCATTCTATGGAGAGCTCCATTCTTTCCTCTTATGTAGCAATGAGTCCTTTTGAACTTCACTGTGTTTCCCTTCTTGGCAGCAGCTCCCACTGAGAAAAGGTTCATTGATAACTTGGGAACATACAGCACATCATACATTGTGGCATCTTTTCCATTACTAACTCTGAATGACATTTTCATTGTTATGTTGCCCAGACTTAAAGCCTCAACTACTCTGCCATCACTGAGTTTTACTGTTTGTGGTTCTGAAAACTCTTGGTAGTTCTGTAGAGCTTCTTTATTCCATGTCATGTGTTTTGACACTCCTGAATCAATTAACCATTCTTCTTGTTGTGCATCACTTTTACATGACTCATTTACAACAAAAGCTCCCTCAAATGCGTCCTCTTTGTCCTTATACACCACGCTTTTAGCCTTGTGGGCCTTGTATTTCTTTTTAATGCTTGGACAATCACGCTTGATATGTCCTTCCTTCCCATATTTGTAACATCTCCATGAGTCGGAGCTGTTTGCTCCCACTGTTTTTGATCCACTCTGTTCATTTCTATGCATCTGAGATGACATCGCTGATACACTACTGGACACAGTGGTGTTGTCAGTAAGCACTCGCTTTTGTTCCTCATTTATCAAGGCTTGTTGAACAAACTGTAGTGTCAGACTGTCCATCTTTGTCTCCAAAGCAGTAACAACAGTTGCATAGCTGGGTGGCAAACTACCTAGTAGTGATGGGTCGTTCGCGAACGAAATGGCTCTTAGAGCCGGCTCTTTGACGTGAACGACGCGAGCCGGCTCCTTATCGCGAGCCGTCACGTGGGGTTTTTTTTTTTTTTTTTTTCTTTCTCTCAGCCTCTCTCTCGCACTTTTTTTCCGCTTCACTCTGCACGCGAGCCTTGTGCTTTACGCTGGGCAGAGGGGGGAGGGGCGGTAGTTACACTCAGTAGCACAGGAACAGAGCCAGAGAGAGAGAGAGAGAGAGGCAGGGACAACAACATTAGAAAGGTATAGTAATCATCCACAACTATTTTCGGTTGCAGATGATAAAGGATTCAGAAAGTTTATTCATGCAGGTCCATATGACAGAGAATATGCATGTTCTTTTAGTTTTCATATTATAATTTATATTTAATTGTGTTGTGGTTTGCAGTGTTTTGTGTTCTTTTCACTTTAAATTTGTGAAAGGAAAAAGCTGAAAATTTAAATAGTTAAAACTTGAAATGTGAATAGTTGATTTTTGTATTATATGATTTATTTATTACATTTTATGTGGAGTGAATAAATAAAAGTATATTTACGGTGGCCCCTAGAGCAGGGCTCTAGACTAACTTTTTGACATGGGCGCACCGGTACGCCTAACTTTAAAAATTTAGGCATACCGGCACAAAAGTTAGGCGCACTCAAATTTTTCAACCGCATCGCTTAACACCGCAGTTTTACATGTGCACTTTCTTTGGGGGGGGGGAAGTCCATACAGACAATATTAATTTCTAAATTATTAACTAACAAACTTGTGCTTAAAGTGCTTTGTCAATATTGTAGAAAATGTTAAAAACTTAATCATCATCTTGGCCTCCTCTGACGACCTGTTTGCTGCTGTCTGCTGCTGAAAGGCCGTGGGGAGAGGGGACACTTGGGCAGTGCATTTACTGCAGCATATAATGTGTTTTCTGGATACACTGTGCTTTTTCAGCATTCAAATATTGATGGCACCGTGTCAGAGCACTGGCTATGAATTTCAGACAGATCAGGCCTTAACTTAACAAAAAAGTTAAGTTCTTTTCATCTTTTCTTATTACCCACAGCTACAGTACATCCACTTCTCTCAGGCCTAGGCTGCTCACTAGGGCTGAGTATCATCACTGATTTCTATAATCCATTCAATTCCGGTTCTCAAAGTCCTGATTTGATTCAATTTAGCCTCAGACAGTCAGAAATATTATAATTCTGATCATTTATCAGTACTGATACACATGAGACTTCATCAGAATTGTGAAAATCACAGCAGATGCCTTTGTGTGAAAGTAACTGAGAATAAAACACAGGAAAACATGAAGGAGATTTTCCTGGTCTGGCTTTTTATAGCAGATAACCTTAAAAATATTCTGCAATTTTGCATAATTTTAAGAAATTTAAATTTCTTCAGTATTGAACAGCAGAAATTAGGCTTTCTTGTCCGAGGTCATTTAAGTGAAAAAAGAAAAAGCGCTGTAAACAACGCTAGACTGGTGGGTAATAAGCGAATGAATAATGCAGAAAACAGATTTGAGACGGGAAACTGTTCCTGAAGTACAGAGAGAGAGAGAGCTGTGCAGGAAGTGTGATTTTTATCGTGGTGGAAGCAAAACAGCAAAAGTCAGAGGGAATTCATGACGACATTGATCAAATGTGAAGCGCAGTTTGCTGCTTCTTTTGCTGCAGGCTCGGTGAATTTTGGTTGGAGAGAGGCAAAACCTGCAGCTCAGAATCAGCGCAAAAAGACGTAAACACAGCGCGGACCCGAAGAATCGCTAAGCTCCGACAGCGTGTCCGTGTTCAGGCCGTCGGGTGAGAAAGCCGAGAAAGACGAAGCTGATTCTGATGTGTTGGGTCCGCTCCGTGTTTAGGTCTTTGTGTGGAATCCGTTAATGAATTGATATCGCTTTATTCAAGCTACTCACCTCTCTCTTCCACCTGCACTTTCAACTGGACCACGGCCAATCAGAGAGGTCCCGCCCCTGACTATCTCTGATTGGTTTAGTCCACGATAGGGGCATAATGTGTGTCTGTTGTTGACCACACGGAGAGTTACAGAGATTTTTTTTTTGTTACCGGAACAGTTGGTCGCACCTGTGCGACCAAATATTTATTTTTAGTCGCACCACTGAAAAATTTGGTCGCATTTGCGACCAAATTGGTCGCACTCTAGAGCCCTGCCCTAGAGACAAAGCACATACAAACTTCAAATCACGTACGAACTCTGAAGTAGAGCAGGGCGATATGGCCAAAAATATTTATCACGATATATATTTGAAAATTTGCGATAACGATATAACCGACGATATAATTGATGCGAGACAAAATACAACTCCACAACATTACTAGCGCAAAAAGACAACCTTCCATTTATATTCACTTAAACAAGAAGCTGGTTTTTATGTACATTAAAGCTTTATAAAAATGTAACAGTACAAATGCAAATTCCTTGCTGAAAGTTTAACCAAAAGGCATTTCCACTAGAAATGGGCTGACATGTCCTGAGCATAACCATGTATAATATCCACTTAAGTTAAAAAGAGGTGCTTTGCAACATTAAACTGCAGTGTGCAGTACGCATTTTTCAGACCATAAGGTGCACGGGATTATAAGGCACATTAAGCGAAACAAAGCAGTCAGATAAATCAAACTTTATTAAACTCATTCTTCTTGCTTCCTCCATTTCTGTACCATTGATTCCTTAATGTTGAATTCTCTGGCAGCTGCTCTATTCCCATGTTGTTGCAGTATATTAATGACTAACCTCGTATTGTGGATGGATTATCTCAGTTGTTCTCCTGACTGAAGTTTGGTCCGTTTACAGCATCCTGCCATGCGATTGCATTTGTCTCTAACCATGAAGAACCTTCACGTTAACTTTTATAAGTGGAAAAGTGTTAGTGTTCGTCCTCCAGCTTCACTGTTTATGTTATGCTAACATAGCTGTGTCGCTAGCGATCACGTAGCACATCATTATATACCAGCTAGCCCAACTTCAGTAGCCCTACAAACGTCACTGCTGTTTAGTTTCCTGTCTTCATTTATGTTGCAAGTGATAGCAGAGGTGTACGTTTGATTTTTTTCAGAAATCTCTCAGTCAGAACATGCAATATCATGCTTAGGTAACTAGCGAAACTAGCGAGCTAACTTCCGCTAGCTTCCTGCTAACTTCTAACTCCGTTAAATGTAATAACTTTTGTTTTCATGGATGCCTGGAAGTTAAACTTCATAGTTACACCTGGTAAAGCAGCAATGCTGATCGTTTTATTAAAGATGAAAGAATTTAGACAGTTTTTAACTCTAAGTGATGCTGCAGTGTTGTTTGACCTGAAGAATACGGAGTTTAGGACCCAGATTACTCCCAGATTTAAGAGCATCTTAGTCCGACAAATACGACAATAACAACGGCCGCTTGCATGTTCTGCAAAAAAATGTGCTTTGTTGTGTATCTGACGGACAAACACCAAACCAGTTCCACATCACGGAAGTTGCACCATTTTTACAAACCAATTCTGGATCATCTGTTTCACTCAACAATCGGCCATGTGCGTATGAAAACAAAGGCACTGCGCATGCGTGTTTTACTCCCATTCTATCGCGATATTTCATTTTCCTATCGTTGCCTAACATTATACCGGTATTACCGTGAACGGTATAATATGGCCCAGCCCTACTCTGAAGCATGTACAAACTCCAAAACACGTAAAAACACGTACAAACTCCAAAACACGTACAAACTCCAAAACACGTACAAACTCCAAAACACGTACAAACTCCGAAGCACGTAAAAACACGTACAAACTCAGAAGCACGTAAAAACTCAGAAGCATATAAAAACTCAGAAGCACATAAAAACTCAGAAGCACATAAAAACTCAAAACACGTACAAAAGACAACAGAAGTGCTCCAGGATGCTGGGCGCAGTGTTGAGCCTTTGTTATCTTGTGGCTACACAAGCCAGCAAGTACCAACGACCGGATTTGGTGTGTGGTAATAACAGGTAAATGAACTTTTTTTTAAATTATTTGAATATATATATGAGTGCCTGTGTATAAATACACAAACAATACACACATGCTTTCAATTGTGTAATTTAAGTGATCTAGTAGCTCTGCTTTGGAAGTTCAGTTCATGCTAGAAATGTGTTTTGGAGTTTGTACGTGTTTTGTCTCTAGGGGCCACCGCATATATTTATATATAAACATATATAAATAAAACCACTTTTTACGTTAGTAATTCCTTTTGTGCATAATTTTATATTATTGTTAATAATAAATTAATTAAAGCAACAAAACAACCTGAAGAGCCGGTTCGGAGCCGAAAGAGCCGGCTCTTTTTAGTGAGCCGAACCGAAAGAGCCGGATCTCTAAAAAGAGCCGGAAATCCCATCACTACTACCTAGAAGGGTGACAATTAGGGCTGGGACAACGCGTCGACGTAATCGATTACGTCGACGCAAAAAATACGTCGACGTAAAAAAATCTGCGTCGATGCGTCGTCACTTTCAAAAAAAGACATGGCGGCAGCGAGTAGCGGAATCATGAGTGAGGCAGTTGCAGTCAACTTAAATCACTCCACCCGAACACGCAGTTCTACAGTATGGGGATATTTTAACAGAAAAGGAAGTGATTCAGTCGTTTGCCGGCTTTGTGAGGTGGAAATGGCCTATCATAAAAGCACGACGGCTATGCACCAGCACCTCAAACGACGGCATCCAGGAGCAGCTTCTGCAAAGGACAAACCACCGTAAGTTTTCAACTTTTTTACTAACGCTAGTTTTTACCCGTTAATTCATCCAGACACCCCCCCGTAGACGTACACTCACTCATAGACACAGATAAACACCCAACCTCCGTAAATGCAAAACTCATTTAAGCTGCTGAGCAGTAACATATAGCAGCTGCTGTTGTTATTGGGGGTTTTTTTGTGGCCCATGCTGGCAAAATGAGTCTGAATGCACGCAGGCTGATTATCAGAATCGGCGAAAGACAAAAATGTGAGACAGCGAATTGGCCGCAGGAGAAATGTTAACAAGGATAATGCACCACCTGCTAAACGTAGCCGTCGTGGACACTGTTACAACATTGTTAAAGTGCTTGCAAAAGCAAAATGACAATGAACTCTTGATTTGTCAAATTTAATGTGTTTCATCCTATTTGAATGCTGTTTTTATACATTATGCTTCTCCAGCTTGATCTTATAAGTCAAAGTTATGCCATCTAATGACTAGAAAGCAGTGCACCAGTAAAGGTGCCATCAGCTATGGCTGTTTAAACATTATCTTTTCCAGCCATCATGATTACTGCATATCATATGTTCAACATTGGGGATTATTATTAACCTCTTACTGTTATGCTATGAAAGCACATGGCATAACAGTGTGTGTGTATCTATCTATCTAGCTCAACCAGATCCTTATCAAATTATTTTGATATTATGCTTTCCATATAATTATTTTGTAATTATTCGAATTCATCTGTGTGCTGTGTGTGATTTATGATTTCAGGAATAAACAGAAAAGTCTGGAGGACTACTGTCAGAGAAGAAGTACACCATGCACCCCCCAGGAGGTGGCTGTACTTACTGAGAGCGTCTTAGCTATGATTTTAAAAGACAAGAGACCACTTGCTGTGGGTGAGGGATTCAAAGAAATGCTGACCACTTTCCAACCAGGTTACACTCTGCCGTCTAGGCGTCATTTTACAAGCATGATGGAGAGAAAGTATGAAACTTCAGTGGAGAAACTAAGGAATGAACTAAAAAAAGCCACATCCAAAATCTCCCTTACCACTGATGCTTGGACAAGTCTGGTCACAGAGTCCTACTTAGGGGAAACTTGTCATTTCATTATTTGTTCAAAGACGCCATTGCTGCTGTTTGTATATTATTAATTTTTTGCTATGATTTCCTTTGTTATATTTGTTTTGCAAAACATTTAATTTTTTGTTAAAAACAGAAGATTGTAGTACAATGTTATTGTGGATTTTGTTTTGTGAAGGAAGAGCACTTTTTGGCAGAAAGCAAAGTGAATATTACATTTTGTTTGTTTAAAGACACCATTGTTGCTATTTATTTGAAATGTTTTGTTAACTTTTCTTTAATTTTATATATGTTTGCACATTTCATTTCTTGTTAAATGCTATCTCTATTGTATTGATTGTATGACCTCTACAACTTTATTTTGCAATTTTTTTATTTTTTATTAAAAGGTCTTCAAATGAATAGATTTGTGTTTTTCATTTATATACATAAATTAATAAATGTGAAATTGCTATACAAGTCAAATAATGGGGAAAAAAATCGTTAATCGAATCGAATCGGATTGAAAAATGAATCGTTAGATTAATCGATGCATCGAAAAATTAATCGCTAGATTCATCGATTAGGAAAATAATCGTTTTGCCCAGCCCTAGTGACAATTTGATCTTCCTCTTCAATTACAGAACCTATTGCCCCTAGCTGATCAGTAAGTTCCTTCATCCTCTTTAAATGATCATTGAGATGTTCTCCTTCCTTCATTTCACACCGGAAGTACTTCTTCAGAAATAGCTTGTTAGCAACAGTATCTCTTTCAAACTGTGCTTTTAGCATCTCCCATGCTTCTTTGGGGGTCTTACAGTTTGTTATCAAGTACAATTGGGGTGTACTTACATTCAGTACCAGCACTGAAAATGCCTTTTCTTTCTTCCGTTCAAATTCAGCTCGTGCTTGGGCATTAGCATCCGCAGCTAACTGCTCCGTCTCCTGTACCATACCCCACAGTCCTTTTGCCTTCAACAGGTGCTCCAGTTGAAATTTCCACGTTGCCCAATTCTCCGGTCCGCTCAGCTTGTCAATAAACAGTCTATCTTCCATTGTGAATCCCACAATTCTGTTTATGACTCCCAAAAGAAACGTGTTAGCAGCTTCCCTTGGCGACCTCTGGGCCCATAACCTGATGTTTTTAACGAACACCTTTTGAGTGTAATGCACAGACACACCAACAGAGGGCAGTAATATCCCTTCAACATACATTGTAAAATTACTATTACAACACATTTATCTTGTGGTAGATCCTTGGCTTCATCCTTGCTTACGCTAACTTTCTGTCGAGCTGCAGAGGCCCCACTGGTGCTTTGAGAGCAGCCCGGCTGAGGGGGTAAGGCTGCAGGGTTGCCATCTTGCCCAGAAGAAGAATGAGCGGAAGCAGATTCTTTAGCTGCAACAGAAGGGGTAGTTGTAGCAGTAGCTGAGGGTGAAGCGCTAACGGCGGAGGATTCTGTACAGTGAGGCAGGGGTTCAGATGGAGTTTTACCCCTTGTGACAGGAGTGGAGAAATCCTGGCTTTCATTAGCAGCAGGATGAATGCTCTGAGAAGAACTAGCCTGGGATGAGGCATCTTTGCTGGAAAAATAAAATACAAAAGCAATATGAGCAATGCTTTGTCACACTGGCAGAGAGGAAAGTCTGCACAGTTTTAAGATCACTCCTCTAAACTTAAAAATTTAAATGCATAAAATGGACAGCAGAGCAATAATTTTTTTTTAGTTCAGTGTTAGGCTTACTTTGGTTGGCTATGGTCATTGCCTATTCCATTAGCAACAGGAGCCGTAGACGTCAAACTGCCATGATCTGATGTGGCCAAAATAAATAAAAGAAATATTAATATAATATAATATTAACCATGACAAAGCATCAACATTATAACATTAGGTTATAATAATACATTTTCTACAAGAAAAGTGGGAATAAACATGTCTACATTATTAAATAATGATGGGAAAAGTTCTACTGAAGGAATAAGCCTAGAATGTTTAAAAATACCGATGTTTACTCACTTGATGTAGAAGAGGACATATGCCTGCTGGTTGAGAACGGTCCTAATGTCACTGACTGACACGGACGAGTCATTCATCTGAAACCACTGCAAATTGCTGGCCTGTGAGACAGAATGAGAGAGATGTGACACAGCAGATTCAGTTTCTGAATTGAATTTGAGCTAAAAAGAAGAATCTTATGGTTATATAGGGGTCTTTTTTTTTTTTTCTTTCTTTCAATGCATACAAAGTATTTTTCTCTGTTTGCATTCAGTTTTCTGCTTAAATGTGTTGTTTATGGTGTGTGTTTGTTTGTACTAAGCAACAGCAGCATTCAAACAGATTCGGGCACAGCCAGTACCTTAATATAGCAGAAATAGTGTCCAGCATGACAACTCAATCCAGAGTGAACCAGCACAGCATACAGCCTGTAGAGCTGGGGCTCCCCGTGGGACTGAGACATGAAGGGCCGCAGATCCAGATGCTCCAAATACTTCACATCCTGATGACCACCACACAAAGAATTTCAAACATTACATGCAAATATCCTGTTTTATAATAAAACAAAGCATCTGTCATGTATCTTTATGACTTAAGCAGACACTATTGGCCATTTGACTTTGTGATTTTGCCTCCACTGAAGTCTGCAAAGCGTTTGAGTGAGAGGGTGAGCACATTGGCGCTGCGATGGATTGTGAATCTTTTTGAGGCCGTTACCATTTTTTTGCACCTGAAGGAAACAAACATTCATCATGGTTTGGCATCTCTTTGACTTACTTGGTGCATTTGTAAGCATTTTCGCCATCCAGCTGTTCTGGCTTGACAAACTGCTTCAGAGCTTTGGAGACATTTGGAGCAGTCTATATGAACAGAGAGAGAGAGGAAAAACCTCACACTCCATAATGCAGAGAATACATAGTAGCAACGTCACTTTGAATGTTGTCCAATTACCTTAATTTCCAGAGTGATATCCAGAAAAGGGTCAAATGTATCTGAGACAGCTTTGCAGTTTAAACGTTTAACAGAAACAGAACTCAGTGCTATGAGTATCACACAAGCTGTAAGACATAAAAAGACAAATAAAAGAAAAATAAATCAAACCTTAAAAAACAGTGACTTACCTCTGGATCTTAGGTACCCGCCAAACACTTGATGGATGAAAGAGGTTGCCTGCGTTTGCCTGTCCAATCTATAATAAAAAGATAAAGCACAAAAGTTAACTAATAAGGACAGTGCAACAATTAACTGATTGACCATTTATTTTTTAGCATTTTGGAACCAGACGATCACTTTACAGTATTCAAGTAGCAGAAAAGACAATAGGAGGAATTGGAGCACGATTAATTACTTAAGAGGCCATCTGCTGCTACACGGGAAGAATTGATTTGATGAGAATTGACACTTTAGGTTCTTAAAAAAATAAATTAATTAATAAATTATTTTTAGGAGTCTAACAAGAAGCACAACACTCAGCCCAGTGCATCTGTTAAACGTGTAGTTTTGGTTAAATGTGCACATAGACTTCGAAGCTCTATAGTAACACATAGAAAAACCTGGATTTTCTGAATTTTGCTGCTGCAATAATAGCACGAATGCCATTAGGGTGAATAAGAGATGACCTGAGGGGTTGAGTGCTCCTGCTCAAACTGCTTACCCTGTTGGCTCAGAAGAAATCTATCTGATTGTTAAGTGATGACGTGACGAATCCTACTTCCGGGCCTAAAGTAGTCTGCGTTTAATATGGCTTTTGTGTTGTTAACATGTTTAATGTTTTGTATTTTCTTCTATTTGATCTCAAAAAGCTCCTAAAACAGTCAGTGATCCCCGTTGACCTCCCTCGGCTTTTATTACCGCTAATCATTTATTTAAGCTCAGTTTTTAAAACCTTAGGATGTAACTACAGCCCAGCCCATGCAGCAGTATATGAATGACTAACCTCGTATTGTGGATGGATTATCTCAGTTGTTCTCCTGGCTGAAGTTTGGTCCTTTTACAGCATCCTGCCATGCGATTACATTTGTTCCTGACCACCGAGAACACTCACGTTAACTTTTATCGAGTGGAAAAAAGTTAGCTTGTTTATATTATGCTAACATAGCTGTGTCGCTAGCGGTCACGTAGCACATCATTATATACCAGCTAGCCCAACTTCAGTAACCCTACAAACGTCACTGCTGTTTAGTTTTCTGTCTTCATTTATGTTGGAAGTGATAGCAGAGCTGTACGTTTTAATTTGTTTCCAAAACCAAATTTGTGTTTTGGAATTTGCATGTGTTTTTTAGTTTGCAAGTGTTTTGGATTTTGCAAGTGTTTTGGAGTTTGTACGTGTTTTGGAATTTGCAAGTGTTTTGGATTTTGCAAGTGTTTTGGAATTTGTACGTGTTTTGGATTTTGCAAGTGTTTTGGAATTTGTACGTGTTTTGGATTTTGCAAGTGTTTTGGAGTCTGTACGTGTTTTGGAGTTTGCATGTGTTTTTTAGTTTGCAAGTGTTTTGGATTTTGCATGTGTTTTGGAGTTTGTACGTGTTTTGGAGTTTGCAAGTGTTTTGGAGTTTGCATGTGTTTTTTAGTTTGCAAGTGTTTTGGATTTTGCATGTGTTTTGGAGTTTGTACGTGTTTTGGAGTTTGCATGTGTTTTTTAGTTTGCAAGTGTTTTGGATTTTGCATGTGTTTTGGAGTTTGTACGTGCTTTGTCTCTAGGGGCCACCGTACTTTCTAGTATCAGCTGATGTTTGAAACATGAAGATGAAACCAGGAGATGTCCTTACTGAATCATCAGAGCTGAACAGATGATGGAGAAACAGGTTTACCTTTTAGGTGACATGAATGAGTTGAAGGGAAGTTATGAACTGTTTCTGAGAGACAAATAACACCAGGATCCTTTTCTACAGCTGACAGCTGGCAACTGTGCAGGGGCGGGTCTAGCAAAACTTTGTCAGGGGGGCCAGGTAGGGCATTAACAGGGAATCTTACAACCAAAGTTTTCATCTGATGTAAAATGTATAGAAATCATACATATACTAACAAGACAGTGTACATCACTGTTACAACAGCGTTTGTTTTCATTCAAAGGCTTTATGGCTTTTCCTATAATACCTGGCCAATTTTATGTTTCTTTAAGCAAGTTCTTCATGACTGAGCCAAGTGTCCTCTTTTTTGGAAATCAAAATATGGTCACCCTACTTTAGATGCCACTAAAAGCGAAAACATTTAAAGCAGGGGTCCCCAATCCCAGTCCACAAGGGCCGGTGTCCCTGCAGGTTTTAGATCTCACCCTGGGTCAACACACCTGAATCACATTGATTAGTTCATTACCAGGCCTCTGGAGAACTTCAAGAGGTCATTTAGCCATTTACATCAGCTGTGATGGATCAAGCACACATCTAAAACCTGCAGGGACCGGCCCTTGCGGACTGGGATTGGGGACCCCGATTTAAAGTGTCGGCTTTTTAAAAATGAAACCTTAATAAAATATATGAGAGACATGGTGCCCGAACATATAGTTTGAACCTCGATAAGCCAGTTTTCTTTATCACAATATCATTCTGTGACATTATTGTGGAGAAATTTTGATCCACTCTTCTACACTCCACAATATTGCTTCAGTTCACCAAGGACCTGTACAGTTTGAGATGTAGACATCAGGTGTTTTGCCGTTTTTTCTGAACATTGCACCATTTGGCGTTGGGATAAATTTGCTGGGAAATCCTCTCCTGAGAGGTGTAGCATTTTGTTAACACACACCTGAGTGCTCTATGCTGACGCTCAGTCATATATCAGGCCCGGGATAAAGACAACATATGTTCTGTTTTTAATTATTAGTCTCTTCTAAGTCTAAAAAGGGAAACCCTTCTTAAACAGGAAGAGTAGTGGAGGTACCAAGGAAATATAAAATATAGGGTTCTAAAATATAATTTATTTCACATAAAAACCGTCGAGCTGCTCAGTCCCTCCCGACATAGTCCTTAAGTCTGTGACGTACCGCCGCTGCCACCTGACGTCTCTCCCCAAAGCGTTTCTCCCCATCCACAAATCCACAAATCAGTGGAAGTGTGGAAGGTGTTCTAACAAAAGTTTTCTGAGACGTGACCAGAGGGAAGAAAACTATTTAGAAATTGTGGAAAAGTTTGAAGTCAGTATGTATGTATGTATGACCCATGGCTATTGAGCGCTGAAAATCAGAAGCCTTTGTCACATAAGCAAGAATGAAAAAGAAACACTGAAAGTAGTAAGAAGGGTGAGGAACAAGTCCACTGTATGTGATCTGTTTCAGCGAGGGAGTTCATGTTAACATTTAACATGCTAACTGAGCAAGAGGAACTGACCTGAAAGATAGGATCATCGCCAACCTGGAAACTTGGACCCTCGGTAGCCGGTTACCAAGATTATGTGAAGTAATCTTGTAGAAGTAACCACCACCCTCTGAGGGTCTACTAGAGGAGGTCAATACAGCACTACAGACAATCGAGGAATCCAGTATGGAGGCACTAATCATGGCAACACAGAAACAAGCTCTAAGGACAAGATCCACAGAGGCTGGGGTCTATCACACCAGGCAAGACCCCAGGTGCAGGCTGTGTTAAGATGCCTCTGAGACAATCCAGCACATAACAGGAGGGTGTAAGATGCTAGCAGGCAGGGCATACATGTAAAGCTATAACCAAGTGGTCAGCGTAGTACACAGGACCATCTGTGGAGTGTATGGCCTGGAAGTCCTGAGGTCAAAATGGGTGGTCAAGAATGACTGAGCTAAGATTCTGTGGGACTCCTAGATACAGACGGACAAAATGTTGGTGGCTAACCAATCGGACATAGTGGTGGTAGACAAGCGAAGAAGAGCCCAGGAACAACACCTGAGATCTCTGTCCAGAAGACTGCAGTCCTAGGAACAGCTAAGATTCTGTGCAGGACCCGTAAGCTCCTGAGCTTGAAGGATAGATCGAATATATATTTAAAACTTGCTATATAAGGCTTTGATAGATGTCTTATTGAGACGTTGGATGTCTACAAGACTGAGTCAACTGCTTTTAAAATAAAGTTGTGTTTTTACTGTATTACCTGTACTGTGTTTCTGAAATCTGGCCCCTGACATATTCCCTTCATGAAATAATAATTAATAAAAACTAAAACTAATAGAAACTGAACTAAAACGAAACATTTTCAAAAAAAAAGAAAAAAGAAGCTAAACTGAAATGAGAAAACTCACTCTAAAAACTAACTGAAACTAAACTCAATAAAAGCGAGTCTAGAGAAAATAAAAACAAATTTATTACAAATACAGACGTCCTGTATAAGAAGGGCCAGAGTCGACCCCACCTGCTGAGGAGACTGAGGTCCTTCGGAGTCTGCTGGACTCTGTTAAGACCATTCTATGATACTCTGGTAGCATCTGCCTTTTTCTTTGCAGTGGCCTGCTGAGGGAGCGGATGCACGGACAGGGACAGGAGCAGGATTGACAAACTGGTGCAGAGGTCTAGCTCTGTGCTGGGATGTGCTCTGGAGTCTGTGGAGGTGGCGAGAGGAGGATGTTAGTAAAGCTGACATCCATCATGAACAACCCACATCACCCTCTGCATGAATCTGTGAGTGTGCTGAGCAGTTCCTTTAGTCCCTTGCTGCAGGAAGGAGCGCTTTCACAGATCATTCATCCCAACAGCAACTCCTCAATCACAATGTCATGAGTCACTGGACATTGTTGACATCCACGGTCACACTTCATGCATGTGTATCATCCATATGTATATTTATTGTGTACATGTGTGTGTGCGTGTACATATTTATACTTTTAGATATCTATTACTTACATAGTAATAGTAACAACTCTCTATCCATAATCACGTACAGTGTATGCTACTGTTGGATATAGTGTTTACTTATTTTGTATTTTTTGTACTTTTCTTCTGCCATCTGTACCTGAGCTGAGGTAACACAAATTTCCTCACCGTAGGATCATTAAAGTCTTATGTTAAGATTACAAAACTATAAGACCTAAGACCTTGAGCTTGTCATCCACAGGCCTAGTTTGAGTTTTCAATCCTATGGAGATGACACAAGCTTTACAGCTCTTTAACCTCAGTAACAATCTTAAACTCAACTTCCTGTGTTTCTATGTTGCTAAATATGAATAAGAGTGACGTAATAGTTGTCAGCTTAATCTGGCATCTAGCACACTCACAGCTACATACCTGAGCTCTATGTCTATAAAGCTGTATAGTTTTAAAAACCTCAGTATAAATAAGCATGTCAGTTCAGGTGTCAAGTTTTGTTTCACACAGTTAAAGAGACTTAGTAAAATTAACTCAAACGAAAAGAAATCTAGAGTCAGTACATACTATTGAATCTCATACACCATCTTGATTGAAAAATCCAGCAGCCACACATAGTAACATTGTGTGGTTTTTCTAAAATGTTTTGTTATATTAATTATGTTTCTCTTTCTTTGAGTTACCTGGGTTTGGGCGGTGGCTGTTTCCTGTCTGGGCAAAAGGCGTGGCTGAGGACTCTGGGGACAAAATGCCTGCTCAGCAGGACCAACCATGGGCTTACCAGGAGCAGGGGTGTTTAGGGTTTAGTTAGGTTATTCTGTGCTTAGTGTGTGTTTTTGTTTCCCCCCCTATTGTGTTCAAATGGTTTGGCCAAATCATTATAAAAGCTACCCTCATTAGGTCAGTTTGTGAGTTAAGTTGTGTCTCACTTTGTTTTTTAAGTTTTTGGAAATTACTTTTTGTAGAGTTATATTTAGTTGACCTGTTTTATGGGCCTGCTAAGTATGGTTTTGAATTTTGTTAATTTTGGACTTTTTGAGGGTTAAAATAAAGAAAACCCTTTTTGAAGATATTTTTTTGCCTGTGTCCTCTTTGCTTTGGCAGGGTACAGGGTACACTATATCACTGCCTGTGGAAATGTGAAGAGATCCAAAAATTTTGGAGCTCTGTGTTAAAATATATCTCTCAGATCACAACTTCTCCTGTACCTAGGGTTGCCAACTCCCTGAAAAATAAATAAGGGACACCTCGTGGCCAGGGCCGGGCGACCCAGTTGTCTTCACCCTTCCCAGTGTGGTGAATTTTCTAGCTCTTTTTTTGTGTGTGAAATTATTTTTTTAACCATTTGACTTGAAGTTGATTTAAGTAGATGCATATTCTTTGTGATATGAACACATGTGAAACAAATGATCATTTAGCCATTTATTTTTAGCTCAAAATGACAACATTAACACAGTAAAACAGGTCTCTTTCTTAAACAGAAGCCTGTCATGCTTAACTTTTGAGAATATAAGTAAATCTTTCTTTAAAAGCACTCTGTCCTGCTTAACTTAAAATAATAGAAAACAATAGAAAGAAAAATATTCTTGTAACAGTGCACATTTAGTGCATTTAGTACAATTGGCTTCAGTTGAGGTATTATTTCAGCTTTTCTAATGCTAATCAGCTGCTCCTGTTTGTAAACCCGCTTGTTCCCATGATTACGCATCATAACTCATCATCATTATTCATCTATGTATTACTTTTATGTATTAGTCATCAATTTGTTGTAATCATCTATCCTTGCAGTTGTTTATTACACAAAATAAATTATATTATCACACTTCTGGCCACATAGCGCTGATATTCACTGCACATGCCCATATTAACTTTTTCCAGCCAGGTGTTTTCCTTTTCCCATTCTTCCCTTTCTCTGAGGGGAACAAACATTGCTGCTCTAATGCTGGGCTCACACTGTGCGATTTTTGGCCCATTTTGAGCCGATTTTTGAGTGATCGGACCGATTTTGGCCTTCATCGTGCGTCGTGTAGTATACGTGGGGTAACGAGAAGTGATTAACACCTCACGACCAGCTCCCGATCATCAATCGCTCGTGAGCCGCTCACACTGCTCGCGCGCAAACGTAAACGTTGGTGAAAAAGATGGAGCAGCACGGCTGTGCAGCGTGTGATCTGGACACAAGCGATGGAGGCACAACTTGTAGAACTTTGGAAAGCTCATCCGAGCCTTTTCGATGTGGCATCACAAAATTATCACGACCACAACAACCGTGAAAATAGTTGGATTTACACTACTGCTCAATCACAGCTGCCTGATCAATGTTTTTCATTAGCAATTTAGCAAAGTTGATGGTAGTGGTGGTGTGTCTGTGTGAGTGAAAGACAGAGAGAGAGCGCGACAGATTTTCTGTTATAACCTTCATGTTATGGAGGCACAGTGTGAGCACTCAGGTCGCATCAGAGCATCGGGCGGTATAGTGTGAGAGTACATCGTGACATACCAACTTCTAACCCCTGCGAGTCAATCGTGCAGTTTGAGCAGGAGCTGAATAACGTGACTGAAAAAAATCGCACAGTGTTTGCCCAGCTTTAGGTGTACTGTCATCCGAGACTTGCACCGCAGAGTCGGCGTTTGTTCCCCTGTTGGCCATGCTTCTTGTTGTGGTCATCTGTTGTCTTCCGGTATTTTCTCCGCAAGCGACCTTTCCTCGACCAATGAGATGAGCGGTAATCTGAATTGTCATACTCGAATTGTCATAAGTGTGCTGTCAGCTCATTGGTCACAAAGCAGGAGAGGGGCTGGGAATTATGTTTTCAAACAAAGTGTTAATTCCATAAACATTTATAGACTACTTTTGATTCTCACTGTATTACGGGACAAAGTGCGTCCCTTATTAGCTCAATACGGGACGTGTACTTTTGTTTCGAAATACGGGACAATTCCGTATTTTAAGGGACGGTTGGCAACCCTACCTGTACCGCTTTGCCCTAAGTTATGCATTTTAGGCTTGTATCCAGATGACTGTACCCTGTCTTGTGAGGAAAGAAAAATGGTCGATCTTTGTTTGTTACAGGCCAAACGCTGTATCGCCTTATGCTGGAAGAATGTTGGTTGCCCCTCTTTTAACCACTGGTTAAATAACTTAACATCGAGTTTAGCTCTTGAGAAACTGACCTATATTGTTAGAAAGAAGGCTTCTGAATTTTACAACATCTGGAAGATATTTTTGGATCTACTGAGGAGTGGGGATGTGGGGGGGGGGGGGGGCGTGGGGATGTGGGGGCGGTGAGTGAATAAGACAACTAGATAATGGTGTAAAATTATGATATTATTTTATGCCATGTTATACCCCTAATTAAAGATTGTGAATTATTATGTAGTTTTAGTTTGCATTATTCTCCTGAATTAGAAGAAGCTGATAACTATTGCATTAGTTAAACTGATTTGCATTACATTAAATTGCTGACTTGTTGTGAATGAATGATATTGTTTTATGATGCATTATATTGCTGAGTTATAAGAAATACTGTTCGCAGAAGGTTATTGTCTAATTTGTCTGAGTAGAAGAGAACAGAGTGTGCTGGAGTTTTCTGCCCCATTTCAGCAGGAGCAGATAAACAGGGAGCCAAGGTCGTCGCTTAGGCGCTGTGTGAGAGAGAGCATGTGAATGTTTAGGCTTTTTATGATAAGGTGGAGGCACCAGAGGTTATAAAAGTTTGAGCAATGCTCCACCATTTTGAGATTTTGAGGCTGTCTGCATCAGTGTCCATCTCCCACGTGTGTGATCATTAAATCATCGTTTGACTCAACCCGGCCGGACCAGTGTTGTTATTGTGGTTTTTTCTCTTGTCTCCATCCCCAATATTTTGAACCTTAACAGCTTGGGGGCTCGTCCTGTGGTATTGGGGTGGAATTTAAAAGTTTGGACGGTCCGAGGTTGTCGAACGGACAGGCACGAGCCAGTGGTCTGATTTGAGTGGACAAAAGCCGGCTTATCTAAAGGTAAGGCACTACCTGTTGAATTATTTCCAAAATGTGCCAAATTGGATATGACTAAATTAAAGTCTACTCACTGAAATTACTGGTAGAGTGTCTGTTTTGATTTTGATGAGAATCACCGTGTGGTATGCAGTTAAAGTTGCTTAAGAATGTTTAATGAAGTTGAAGAAATATGAAAGTAATAATGTTGGGTTTGAGTCCCTGGATATTGAGCTGAAGGCTCAGGTAGTTTGGTAGGGAAATTAGGACAGAAACTGTTCCAGAAGTAACAGATACTGTTTAATAGTTTTACAAATTAGGACAGAAACTGTTCCCAGAAGTAACAGAGACTGTTTAATTGGTCGTAAAAAAGTTATCTTTCTTCGGTGGGACCCGTTATGGTAAAATTTTTCAAAATCGGTTAGGTTAAAATTATTATAGGACGGCACTGGAAGATGCTAAGAAGCACATAGCCCGGAGGTTACGCTCCCTCCTGGCCGTGGACGCGCGGTCTTGACCTGTCGGCGAACAGGGGTAGTTCAGTTTTGGTTTAACTGTGGGGTACAGGGCATCCCGAAATAAGCTAGGAGTTACCGAGACTCCTCATCGTTTAAAACGGTGTCATGTGCTTGTTTGGACAAAGTTAAATTGAGTTAGGGATTTAGAAGTTAGGTCAGAAACTGTTCCCAGAAGTAACAGATACTGTTTAATTGATTACAAAAAAGTGAAGCTTTCTTCGGTTGGACCCGTTAACTTAAATTTGTCGAAATTTGTTAGGTGCTGAATCTGTCAGGCCTGTCAGTAATTGTAAATATAAGACGTCTTTGTAATATAAAATAGAAGAGTTTTGTCTGAGCTTTGTGTGACCCTGTGTGTGACGACAGCGCACTGCAGCGCTGCGAGCTATTTTTAGACGGTGTGTGAACATGCAAATGAGCTGTGACGCGCACAGAGGACTTTGCTTCCTGTTTAGCGTGTTTTTGAGTTTTATAATTTTGATTTGCAAACAATGATACATGCCTGTAAGTAAAACGCTGATTTTGCTGATTATGATACTACAAATAAGGTGTTGAATGACTGGGGTGTGAATGATGTTGGAGTTTAAAGCTGAAACTCAGAGAGGAGTGTGTTGGGAGACTGGCATGTAGTCTGCAGTGCAAAGGTGGGCGTCTTGCCTGCTAGTCTATTTAACAGTAATGAAAATGATATTAAATAAATCTCTCAGTGTGTTGATACAGGTGGCTATGGGGCTGGACCAACTGCCCCCACAAGCACGGCGGCCGAAGCAAAATTATAGTAATGGACACAAAATCAGCAAGAATCAGCAGCTGTGGAAAAGACAGCAGCTAGCAGAGAATTAAAGGAGAAATTAAGAGAAGTTTTACACATAAAATTGCGGCCAACAGACTTGTGGAGGTTGGGAAGGCGCCTGGAGCATCACAACAAGAAGGTGAAACAAAAACACACACAAGCAGAGAAATGTGAGAGAGAGGCACGTGCTAGAGAAATGCCTCGTTTGAGAAAAAACGTTAAATTAGCCCATGTACAAACGCACATACACGCAATGAAGAAACAGCTTACACCCATGAACACGTGAAGATTTTCCAGCAAGTTTAAAGCAGTGAAACTTAACATACACCCGCCGTTACACAATAAAGTTTATCCACTACTAACAAATAAACCCTCTGGGTTGCAGGACAACAACTTAACTTCAAAAAAAAAAAAAAAAAAATCACAACCAGTGATTACACGACAAATTTAGTGGTTAATAAAAGTCAAATTGTGACATGTTTTCTTTTGATTGATTAATACAAGTGATTACTGAATGAAAGAAAATTCCATTTTTGTGCTTTAAACATGATCTTAAGAATTTTAACATGTACCTGTGTTGTCCTGTCAGCTTGGTGGGTTATGAGAGGATTATATGGTGAGAAAAAAAAAACAAAAAAAAAGGGGGAGAGAAGGCTGACACAGGGCCTGGTCCCGTTGTTTTTCCCCTCTCTGAGTAACACAGCCAATACAACATGATTTTCCTGTTCGTTTGTTTTTGTTTTTGTTTTGTTTTGTTTTTTCTCTTTATGCTTGATTACAGGCTGCTTTGTCGGCCCGGAAAAGCCGAGGCTGACCCTGGACTCCTGCTCTCCCCTCTACCATCTTTGCTCTCTCCTCTACCATCTTTGATGTGACCCTGACTAAATGCTAAAGCAGCTGAACCCGCAACAACAACTTGAAAATGTCAACAGTGCTGCAGGAAAATGATCTCATGCAGCAGAGACGGAGAGCGGTAATCCAAGGCCCGTTTCACTACACGGGGAGATTTCTGTCAGCGTGTTTTCTTTCTGAGAAGATTGAGAAAGGCCCGGCTCCCACCACCGATTCTGACCACCTTATATAAAGGAACTATTGAGAGCATCCTGAGCAGCTATATCACTGTCTGGTTCGGGAACAGCACCATGCCGGACAGACAAGCACTACAGAGGGTTGTGCAATCAGCTGAGCGCACCATCCGCTCCGAGCACCCTGACCTGCACTCAATCTACAGCAGGCGGTGCTGGACCAAGACCAGGAAGATCGTGAAAGACCTCAGCCATCCCAACAACAGACTGTTCTCTCTGTTGCTGTGTACGTGACAAAGAAACATCTGGATTTGGAAAACGAGGCACTCGCAAAGCCACCAGCATTGTGCCTGATTGGACACACCCCTCTCACACACTCTTTACATTCTTGCCATATGGAAAAAGACAGCTTCAGCTGACAGAGCTGTGACGAGACGCCCATCAAGCCCAGATGAAAAGTGAGGCCGAGCAAAACCATGCTGACCTTAACCACTCTGCATTAAAACTGTGCAGGACAGTGACGGACCAACAATGACCATCGGGCAGCAAAAAGGGCGTGCCAGGGACAGGAGGAGTAACTGAGGTCACCTCAGAATGGACAAAACACCAGGAGAAAATAAGCTGAAGGCACAGGTGTCGGGGCTCGGCCAGGAGCTGACCTCTGAGAAGAGCCGAACAGCAGAGCCGCAAAAGGCCGTGGAGCAAAGCAAGGAAAACATCAATGGACTTAAATCTGATTTCTACGGAAAAGACTCTGAGGTTTCTGCCCTCAATAAGACCTCGAGGCATCAGAGCAGAAACTGAGCATGGCCCAGGAGGAGCTAGCTGAAAATCGAACCCATCAGGCTTGGAGTCCTAGACACCGGACTTGAAATCAGGCCGGAGCATCCTGGAGCTAGATGAGCAGTGTGATTTGTCCGGTCTGCTATGGAGCGAACGTTAGGGGGATGGCTTCCTGTCGCCTCTGCCGTCCTCCGATCGCTCAGCGTCCTGGGCTGCCCAGCTCTGGACTGAACGCTCGGGCCGAGACACCCAAACAACCATGGACTCCATTCCCGTGGAATGGGACCACGACTACGACCTCAGCCGTGGGCTTGAGAGTGCAAGAAGGGATCCCAGAGAGCCTTGAGGCCTGTGTAAAACTAACAGAACAAAGATTGAGGTCTTCCACTGGGGAGGTGGAAGCTGCAGACTCTCCTATACACCTTCTGGATGTCAGCCGTTCCACCTGCAAACAAACGGACAGCAGTCGCACTTCTGCAAGCAACAAACGGACATCCAGACAATTGAGCTGCGTATCAAAACCCTGAAGGAAGACCGAAGCAAAAGGGTCAAGTAAAGGAGGAGCGAAATAAGGAGAAGATGCTGGACACTGGAGAAAAGGACTGCCTCAATTGGGGCCAGAACCAGTATGGACAGAACTCTGAGCAGCAGCACCAATGGATGCAAACAGACTGAAAAGGAGGAGGGCAGGACCCAGGGCACGCTTCAGGCCGTGGTTTACCCAGAACACTACAACAGGAAAGTGATGAACACAAACACCCACACAAACACACACATCTACATGCACCGACTCAGAGTGAAAAGAAACATACATATGAACATATGCACTCGTTGATTGAGGGAGAAATGACACACACACACACACACAAATTAAAATGTTGATTCAATGAACTGAGAAGTGATCCACACACACACACACACGCTGATGCAATGAAGAATGCTTTACTAACAAATGCTGCACACAAACATCCAAATACGGAGTTGGTTACAACAGCAAGAACTGATTGATTATTTATTGCTTAAATGTATTTCATGCCACGCAGAGGGCATTTGTGTAGATTTAGAGGACATGGTCTGAAGCACTTTGATAATGAAAACAATGTCTGTGCGTGATGTCTGTTTATGGCTCAAAGCCTCCACTGAATTGTTTACTGTGCTTCACACAGTCTAACAAGGAGCAGTGGTACAGAGCGAAAATGATGAATGAATGGTGTGAGTTTTATTTCGAAGAGATTATGAAAAGGTTGTGTTGATTCAACTTAGTTGTTTACGTTTTTGCCAAGGTAAAGAGTTGGTGTGTAACTAGTGTCCACTATTGAGTCAAGTAAATCCAACATGTTTTGTTGGTGCAAAAAGGAGTTTTGGTTGATCTTTGGGTTTTGTTTGACACTAGGTTGATTCTATCAGTGAGGTTTGGATTGTTCTCTTTCTCTAAAAGAGAGAGAAAGATGGTTTGAATTTTGGACATGTTTGCAATGGGCCCCAGTATCTGTTATTATATGAGTGTTTTATTGTTTACGTTTGTTTTTGCTTTTGTTACAGTGCACTGAGATAAGAACATCTGAGAGGTGTGATCCACCGGTGGTGATATTTTGGTATTTTGTGAGTTCCTGATTTAACAAATCAGCTCTTTAATCCAGGCCTGAGAGATTGAACTTTAAAGCGCTATAAAATATTCTTATTGAAAACAGTCGCAAAGTATTTTTTCTCCATGATTATAATGAGCTTGGGAGAAAATTGATTTATATGGGACACTGATCCTGAAGCCTAAAAGGATTGCAGCGAGTCAATCCAGTCCAAAGAAGGAAAAACAAACAAGGAGCTGTTTCCTTTAAAATGATGACGTCATCTTGCTGGTGATGGAGCCTCGAATAGGCTGCGCGTGAGACTCCATTATCAGCAACTTTTGGTATGAATGTGTGTGGATGTATGCATATGACTGACGACTAAAAGTTTAACTGACTTGATACTGAGACAAAAACGGTGCTGACTTTAGGATTATTGAATGTCCACAGACAATTCACCCTGCCTGTAAAAGAAGGGTGGATGTTTTGTTTTGCTTTGTTTTGTCTGCAAGAACAGAAGAATGACAGAGACTAAAGAGCTGTAGCTTCACAGCAGTGTGAACTGCAGACTGAACCCTTTGGTTGCTAATTTTGAGCTACTGATGTTTGCATTAAGGAAATTGTGTTTTAGTAGCTGTGTTTTAATTAAGGTATTACATTATATTGTTGGGAATATTAAATGCTAAAGTGAAGAAAAGGTTTGATCCCACTCATGACTGAGCATGTTATTATTAACCATAGTGGGTCACTATAGAGAGTCAATTAATTTTAGAAAAAAAAAAACCAAACAAACAAAAAACCCTCCACCGAGGTCTATGAATAAGAGGGGAATGATAGACAGCCACACTCAAAATGGAGATATGTAATGATAAACACTGGTCCCCGTCTTTTGGGCGCTCTCTTGAAGTAGTCAACAATTTAAAAGTAAGATAAAATAACAGGGGCATGTGCTGAGGGGTGGTGCTGCACAAGAACAAGAGTAAAATAAAGAAAATATTGTTTTTAGAAGTGCAAATTAAAATGTACCATTACACTCAGAGGATCAATATGAAGCTTAATATTTGTTAATTTTGAATGAAGTACATGACTGGTGACTGTTCTGTCCTGAGCTTTTGTTTTTACAGCACCCGCTTGATCACACCAACAGTTTCTCGCCACCGAAGAGGGGTACTTGAAAAAAAAAAATAAAGAACGGGGAGGAATATCATCAAAACTGGAAACAGGTAATCCCCAAAGGGGGTGATAATGCCATAACTTTCACTATGGTCAAATTCTCAAAATTTGACCCTCAAAAATTCTTCAAACATTTAGACACAAAGTGGAGATTTAGATAAATATAATGTCGTAAACCACATAAGCATGAAGTATTTGATTCAATAAGATGGTGAAGTAACAAGCAGCAAAAGGTTGATCATGTTAATGGTGTTTATTCAAGGGTGCAGAGGAGATTATTATTATTAAAGACAACAAATGAAATAACGAAAAGTAGAAGTGGAAAGAATTTGCGTTAACGGTAATAAAATCAAAAAAAAGAAATACTAACTAAAACTGTACTGAATGTTCACAAAACTAACTAAAATTAACTAGATTTATAGCAAAATGTGTTTGGTTGCATTGATGTGTGCGTGCCCTGCTGTAGTGAAATTAAGGTAGTACGTTAGTCGAGTCGTCTGTGTTGCTGCTCCGTTCACGCGCAGAATCAGGTCAGGAAAAGTCGGGAGACAGCGCCAGAATAGAATTGAGGATGATTTTAATATGACTGTTTTGTAGACATAACAAGAGTCTTGTAGTGGAGAGGGACGTAATGTCCTCCTGAGACCCAGAGAATAAGAAAAAACAGGGAGAAAATATTTTCGTTTTTTCTTTTTTCTTTTTTTTTCTTTTTTCTTTTAAATGAATCAAGTGTTATTAAAATAACAATCTCATAAGATGAAGATCAGGGACCAACCCAGAAGTCACTGACACTTCACTAACTGTAAACTATTGGTTTAGGAATAAGTGATGGCACTGACCTTTCTATTTCACAAAAGTCAATTTATTTAGGATATCTGAGTAAGTACTGATTTTATTTGGAGACACAAAGGAACATTTGGCACTTCCCTCATCTCACATCTGTTTCATTGTTGTACCCAATCATTCTACAACTGAAATGCCTTGGACTGCTAACCATTTCAGGCAAGTGGAGTGAACCATATTTTGCTAGACTCTCATCAGATTGGGGCTTCCTTTTATTGATCTTTGGAGAGAAGTCTTCATTACTGATATTATTCAGGTCTTGTTCACATGTTTGTCCCAGGTTTCTCAGCCAAGAGGAGCTTAAACCCCAGATACTGTGAGTTCTTTTCACACATTGAGATCACTGATAACTCTCAGCAACGACGTGATCTCATAGAAACAATTAGGTGTTATGGATTCAACTATAATTGCGACTCTTATTTTTTACTTTACTGGAAAACATTTCTGCATTTTACCCATATTTTATTTTTAACTCAAAATCAAAATTCCAGATTCTACTACATGTTGGTTTTGCACCAGATAGGACGACAGATTTCAGGTGGCCCTGTGTCTTTCTCTATTACATCTGCCACTGCATCTCGATAATCTTCTCTGTGGCTTTTAGTGGGTCCTGACCCTCTCATATTTTGAAAAATCTATGTTTGAATCTCCCTTAATAATTGTGTTAAGAATTCTCTCCGCCTTTGTCAAAAGTTGGGTATTAGGAAAAAGTGAAATAAATATAAATATAAAGTCCCAATGTGTAGAGCACACATTAATAAATTAGTCATGTTCCCTGTGAAAGTAAATGAGCCTAATTCTTAAAGACCCCTGAAATTATTTACCAGATGTTTATTTTTTGAATAAAATAAAAATCTGAGTTTAACAAAACATTTTAATTGTAAATATCAAGCTTACCTTTCTTTCTTCCATAAAATGTGCTTGTGGGCACGCCAGCCATTTTGAAAAGGTGGGAAAAACAATTGGCAAGGCCACACCCCCACACATGGGATATAATTTTAAAGGTTCTGTTGTCCTCTCTAAGAAACATCAGGACTTAGAGGAGTGGCAAGTAGAGTATGAGAGCTACAAGCAAAAAACTAAATGTGTACTACAGTGCGCAAAAATGAATTACTGGGTCATCAGGGGGTCTTGAGGGACATTTATAAAACAAAAAATCCCACAAACCTTAAAAGTGCACTTGAAAAGCTCACACAAGAAGGTTAACCTAGCTTACCTAGAAGACCTCATCAGGGGGAGCACGCTCCCCCTCGTTGAAGAGCTCACCCACTTAACTCGCATCCCAAGAAAATAGCTAACCCCAGATAAGGCAGCGTGATGTATCCCGAGATAACAGGACTGGGACATCTAAATAAAGGTGTGAAACAATCGCCTTCAAAAGGTTATCAATTGACTTCAACCAAAATTAGGAACACTCGGTGCGGCAAGAGTTAATAGTTATTAGTCTCAACACCCAAGGATAATTAGAAGAGCATGACTGATATGATGGAACTGAGATTTTGTTACACTTAACTTTTGCAAAACACAAATAAAACTAAATTGAAACTAAGGATTTTCAGAAAATAAAAACTAGACTAAACTAGCAAAGAATTGGTAAAAACTAATTACAACTGGCAAAAAATTGAAAATCTGGAGTCGAAACTAAATAAAAGATAAAACCTAATGAAAATGGCGAAACGTTTAAAACTCTGGTGCAGAGATTGGCAAATCTGACCAGGAACGTTATAAAATGGATTGTCAGAACAGTCAGCGTTAAAGCCACTTTTGACAGTCCATACTAGGATGGCATTGGACATCTTGGGGGTGGAAAGGGGGTTGGTGTGACCAAGGTGTGGTTTGGCTTGTCGTATGTATATTTGAGATCATATGGCTCTGGATGGACCAGTTACCAGGGCATGGAAGGAGGACAGACTCATTAAAGGAGGAGAAGGCATTTCCTGGGATTGGAGATCCTCTGGGTGAGTGGTTGATTAAAAGCATGCATAAAATAGAAGTTATCTGTTGTTATTGATTGGTAATAGATTGATAATTGGCCTCATTTACAGCTGTATTGACTTGTTGTGGACGTAGTCGACTTCAGGTTTAAACACTCTCATTAACAGGTTGAAAATAGTGATATTAAAGGAAGAGTATGCAGCACCACCCTGTCAGACGCCAGTGATGGTGGAGCTCACTGATGAATCAGGTGAGCTGGATTCATGGCTGATTCAAAACTAAGATCCCCCTGCTGTGGTCAGTAAGGGGAGAAAAGGGGGAAATAAAATCAAGAATTAGAGAGGCATTTATAAACGTTTAGGTGTCAAGTGAAACGGGACAAAAGGGGGTGTTATACTGTTATTTTCAATGTCAGCATTATTATTGTATGAGAATCATGCAACAAGCATTGCATCGATGATCATTTATTGAAGTTTTTGACCTTATACTAACATCTGTGTTCCTGTGATTGTTATAACCTCTGATGAATCTTCTATTTACAGGTGTTAGGATAATGATATAATTTTTCATTGCAAGTGTAACCGTGATCATTTTTATACATATTGCAACTTGTTGCTCATTGTAGAGTTGTGCTCAAGTTAATAAGGGTTAAAAGCTACGGTCAGCGCGAATGTCTGACTGATCTATTGAGGGGAAAGGCTTCGAGCATAGAAGGCCGCACGCGCTTACATAACATTGATATCATGTTATTCTTTGTGATCTTTGCTTCACTTATGTCTTTAAGGTTAGTTTAAGTAGTGGCAGTTAATTAAACGAGATTTATTAAAATATTAAATACCTGAGTCAGAACGTTACACGCGGATCACCTTAACAGTCTGGGAAACTTTGTAGCTGCCTAACTTTTTTTTAAATGTTCTAGCTCTGTTGATTTGACACATTGGAATGTGTCAAAAAAGGGGGGGAAGGTTGAGCTTTAACATCAAACCAGGATTATTTGAACATTTTTATAACTTCATTTGTGTCTTTAATAATTTAGGAATGGTAAAGCTTAAGCTAATAGCGGTCCGAGAAGACGGACCTTTTAGAGAATCAGTGAAAAAGCATAAACTATCACTTTCATGTTTAATCATTACTCATTGAAATGAACTGAATAGCGTTTAGAAGATTTGTTAATTTTTTGTCTTTTGTTAAAAAGAGGGGTTTTAATAATTTTCAGACACACCTTGCAAATGTGCTTATAACGAGTTGGCACTCGGCCTTTTGAAGGTCAGAAGCTTCGTTCGGCGTGACTGTCCGGACTGATAAAGTGTAAGAAATGCCTTGAGTGCGGAGGGCTAAATGCAAACACTGCTTACACACACATAAGATATGATTAGAATAAGTCCCTGGGACATTCTGAATGTTTTAGACCAATTCTGAATCACTAGAAGGTCAGCAGATAAGAACATTAGATTATTAGGGTTAGGAAGAGAGGTGTTTTGGTTTTCTGTCTCTTACAGAGAAAGGAACAGACACCAGACGAGGTCACAGAGATGCGAGGATCCTCCTTAGCAGAGTCAGACACAGTGACTGCCGAGACATCAACTGGGTCCAAGGGTCATGGCGTTTGGGCTCCAGCTAGTCACCACAAAAGGATGGATCCCATAAACACAGCAATAACCATGAAGGGGTTGGCGGAAATCCGGGAACACCAGACCAACGAGGTTCGAGAGGCTTTTGGGCAAAAAGGGGACACCTTCCTGTTCCTTTTTCTGGAGAATACACAGATCGTTGTTTGAAATCGGAGCAGAATAATCCCCTGATCTGTGTTACGACTGAAGGGTTGTCTAACCCCTAAGGTTGAAGAATTAAGAGCAGAGGATCACCCAACTGGACGACACTGGTAGCTGCAGCAATAAAATAAAGGTTAAGAGCTCTTCGGACGGAGGTTCTAGTCTACGTCTGAATGGTATAAGGGAACACCAAATAAAGCTGTGGGAGAACAGGGGAGTGTCATCTGGACCTGCTATCCTTGTAGTAATAGTTTGTCTTGCACCTGACTTGCGCAAACACAGAGGTCATCTTACATATGGTTTGCCCCTCAGGGGGACAAAGGACCTCAGGAGGGAGAAGAGATGAACCCGGCCACACTGGGCTACAGGGTGTTTGTGAGGTCATTATTCTAATGACCTCATCAGGGGGAATTGTAAAATTATGATATTATTTTATGCCATGTTATACCCCTAATTAAAGATTGTGAATTATTATGTAGTTTTAGTTTGCATTATTCTCCTGAATTAGAAGAAGCTGATAACTATTGCATTAGTTAAACTGATTTGCATTACATTAAATTGCTGACTTGTTGTGAATGAATGATATTGTTTTATGATGCATTATATTGCTGAGTTATAAGAAATACTGTTCGCAGAAGGTTATTGTCTAATTTGTCTGAGTAGAAGAGAACAGAGTGTGCTGGAGTTTTCTGCCCCATTTCAGCAGGAGCAGATAAACAGGGAGCCAAGGTCGTCGCTTAGGCGCTGTGTGAGAGAGAGCATGTGAATGTTTAGGCTTTTTATGATAAGGTGGAGGCACCAGAGGTTATAAAAGTTTGAGCAATGCTCCACCATTTTGAGATTTTGAGGCTGTCTGCATCAGTGTCCATCTCCCACGTGTGTGATCATTAAATCATCGTTTGACTCAACCCGGCCGGACCAGTGTTGTTATTGTGGTTTTTTCTCTTGTCTCCATCCCCAATATTTTGAACCTTAACAATGGATAATGTCTGACTTGCTGTTGGGAATATACTATGTAACCTATATTATGATTTTTTTTTTTTTTTTTTTTTAATTGTATTTATTTGTATGGTTTAATTTATTTAACTATGCATTTATTTGGAACCTTTTAGGATTAACACTTCAATTATCGTTATTACTATTATTATTATTATTAGTGTTGTTATTATTATTTTAATGACTGCCATACGTTCATTTTATGTTGGTGTTGATACTGTTGAAAAAACAAATAAACATACGTTTAAAAAAAAAAAACAAAAAAAAAAAACTGCATAGAGTCAGCTACTTTTTTTTTGGATAAACCAAACATTTTATTGAGAATTGTCACAACAGGAAGTATCAAGAAACACTCCTGTACAACATCCTTCTTAATCCTCCTCCTCATCGTCAGCTCCTCCAGCTCCACCCTGGCCCTTCTTGGCGTTCTTTCTCTTGACGCGGCCTGGGCGTCCACCGCCGTACGGAGACCTAAGGGAAAAGTCGATGTGCTTCTGGCTGTCCAGGCGAACCACAAAAGAGGGGATATTCACCACCTGCTTGCGCACACTGCCAAGACAGACAATAAAGGGAGGACTTTAGAAAATGTTGATGCATCTTCCAGCTGCACTTAAGAGTTGTCTTTGCAGTTTAAAAGCTGAAAAAGCTTTCAGGGTGGAAAAAGTGTGAATCTTTAATATTTTACATGTATAATTTACTGCAGGCTTCATTGACGAGGAATTCTTGACACCACAGGAAATCTGAACTTATGACTTAAATCATCAGCCTGAGTACTTCATATCCAATGCTGTAGTGAATACTACAATTGCCCGAGGTGCAATCCCCCATACCTTACCTGACGGCCACAACACCGTGGCACTGTCTGCGCCCTCGGCAGCAGGATTGGCTCTGGGCAATGTCTACTGACAAGGTATACGGTTTTGATACCGAATTGACCTTGATGAAAATCTTAACTGTTGTCAACAGGGTGTGTTACAGGTTGGTGGTCCTCTGATGGAAGAGGAAGCATCGACAGGTTCTCATGAGTCCATCAAAAAAACCAAAACAAAACAAAAAAAACCCCACTGAGCCCGTTATGTGTTGCTTTGAGCTTACCGAATGTGCCTCTGGCGGATAAGGACACGAGCGTGGTGGATGCTCTTGGCAAGTCCAAGCTTGAAGACCTGTGTCTGAAGCCTCCTCTCCAAGAAATCCTCGACCTTCAGGCCCAGGATATAATCGAGCTTCATCTTACCCTCATCGAGCACACCGATTCTCACCAGACGCCTGAGCAAAGCGTTACCTGGAAAACCACACGTATACACAAAACGTCATTTAAACATACAACCACAGAGACGTACTCAAAAATCTATGCAGAGCAGAAATATTGGCCTCATTGACGAGGAATTCGTGACACCATGGTGAAGTCTGACACTTTATATATTTAAATCATCGGCCAACACAAACCAGCTTCAACTCATCCTACCCACCTTCAAACAGACGCTTTGGGTCCTTCTCATCCAGAGTGAGCAGCTCTCTGGCAGCCTTGCGGATCTTGGCAAGGGTGAACTTGACCCTCCACACCTCACGCTTGTTCCTCAGCCCATACTCGCCTTAAAGGGAGATGAAACGCCGTAATCAGTTTAGTATACCTCATTAAAGGGTATGCCTTGAAATATATATATGGACGGAAGTTATGAAAATGAAAACATACCAATGAGTTTCAACTCCTGGTCGAGACGGGACTTCTCGAAGGGGCGGCGGGGGGTGACATATGTCTTACGACAAACCCAGCTTCTGGCAACGGGCATGATGGCTTATAAGTGCCTGCAAAACCAAGAAATTACAATGAGGGGGACGCTACATATAAGATTTATACCATTTTACACTTTTAATAGGTTATTCAAGGTTGACATGTTATTTGAATCTTGTGCACAGAAGACATTTTAAAGGCAAACATTATGCACGTTCAGCAATAACTCGTTACAATTTACAACTAAGACAATCAAGTCAACCTCAAAAAGTAGAGTCAGTTTAATTAAGCCAAATAGGCTCTCCATCTGTCAGTCTAGTTCCGTTTTTCAAAGCGTTTACTGAATAATTTAAAAAAAGACATTAACTTTTTACCAGGCTAAAGGGACCTACAACCGTCACTATTACTTCCATGCTTCAACTGTATCGGTCAGATTTGCCACACGATCGTACGGTTTATGAAGACAAGGGTAATGTGTAAGGACCGAATTGACTAGAAACACTGATACATCGGATGCGCTTCATTAAATGTTTCTGAAACTACAATAAATCGCGTATAAACGTTTAACAGACCGGGCATCCGTAAGACTAGGCCGCAGCTACACCGCACCACGTTGTTTAATGTTAGCAGCTAGCATTAGCTTAAGCGCTTTTCGTTTAAAAACGCTTTAAAAAAAACATGCAGGTCTTCAATCGGCACAGGCATAAGTTTAGTTTCATGTCCTATGACTGTTTTTCAACGTGGAGGTCCAAATACACTCGGTTTGTATTGCTGGTAAGGATGAGGATGGTAACCGTACCTGTCTCGCTCAGGCTCGCGCAGTAAAGAGGAAGTTAAAGGAAGTCCATAATCATTTATAGGGCCTGCGAGCACACTACATATCCCATGATGCCTCTCACCGCCCAAACGGAAGTCGGGCCCGCTGGGTTTGTCGCTCTCTGTTGGTCAAAGCGAAGAGCACAACCTGAACACATGGAAGAAGTTAAGATGAAGTTTGTTTATGCGCTTGAATCACGAACAGGCCTCATGTTATTACATAGATGGTATAACACACAGCTTCAATGTGCACAGAGAGGCGGGAAAGGCCTGCTTCTTTCACTCTGCACAGAGGTTTGACTGAGTGGTCACAGATCTCCTCTTACAAAGTGAGAGTGAGGGAGGTAAGGTGGTAAACTCAGAGAGAAGGACATGGGTGACTATTTATATAACTCTGAAATGGGACCCTGACCATGTGTTTCTGTCTGTCAGGCTGCATGATCAACTGATGGACACACAGAAGCTCACTGGCTTTCTCTTTCACTGCTCTAAATCCCATCTTTTCCGGGTGTTTTGGGGGTTTCCCTTGTGTTTTCTTGCTTGACTTCATTTTCGAGGTGAAGCAAAAGTCTTAAGCGTGGTCTTTTTTTCCCACCTCCCTCACTTTCTTGGAGTTTCTGTTTCCTTCATTTGGGATTTTTCCTCCCTTTTTTAAAAAAAATTCCAGCCTGATCGCCTGCTCTTCTGTGTGTACATCAACCCTTCCTTTCCCCCTGCTCTCCTTTTCCTCCCATTTTCCTCCGTTCCTCATCTCCTCGTGTGTCGTTTTTGGGCTATGCTCTCCTCACCCACTGTGATCCTCCAGCCTTATGGACTCCCCGTCTACCCACAGGCAACCACATGCTACCCCAGCATAGTTCAGGTAAACTTCTTGATTTACACTGTGGCCAGACATTATCACATAAATACTGAGATTTTCCCCCCTAGGGAACATCCCTGAAATCATCTACTGGGGAACTATAACTTTATGCAACAAAATAATATTATTTATTATTACAATTCTTAATCTCAATGTCAGTTATTTTGCATTTCTAGAGCTCTGATTGTTATTTATTCTTTTATTCACCCAAATACTCACATTAAGAAATATAATCAAATAATTGGACATTTAAATCAGCACCTTTGTATGATTTTGCTTAATGATTAAACTAAAAAGATCTTATTCCTATTACCAGACAAAATCCCTGTATTTTGTAAAACTTAAAACATTTTCCAGTGAGCAGAAGAAGCCAAAAGGCCCTAAGTCACAGTTTAATCTAATTCAGTCTATCGATGCATTGCTTAATATGCAACAGGATCTGTGTGAAGTGTGCTAGTTGTGAAATGTCTTATTTATTCACTAGTAAGGACATATTAGTGGTTATCTTTAGTCCACCAGCAAGTGTCCCTGACATGCCACTAATGCCACAGCTCATTTAGTATCTCTCTACCTTGTCTCTGTGCTTCACACCAGCTGTATTTTTAGCCCTCCTCTCCTGAGCAGATAATCACAGGAAGAGGGTCTGTCACCTGTCTTGTGTCCTGTAGTGAGCTGTGCTTAAGATAAATGTGTGAAACCAGCCTGTTGTGCATTTAAATGTTGAATATTAGGCTCCTCCGGGGTAACCTTGACTTATTTCATAAGATTCAGAGAGCTGTTTATGGAAAACAGATGCAGAGAGAATTGTTATTTGAAGGTGACTGGCACTGAAGTAAATAGTCTGAAGCCCCAGCTAGATCTTCCAAGATTCAAGAACTTTATTGTCAGTGCAACAATATACACAGTATACAGCGTACCGAAATGCTCGAATCCTTCACTTCAATCCAGCAATTGTTCCCTTTTTAAAAGTGTCATATTTCCAAGTGCTGGGGAAATTCCTTTATGACTGATGTGGAGCATCTGTTTTAACACAACATTTGGCAGCTTGTAAAACTCCTCTCTCCTCATTATCAGCAATCTTTTCTTCTTCTTTTTTTTTATCAGCAATATAAACAAAAAGGCTGTCGTGTCGCTCAATAGGAGGAACCGGGATGTGCAGAATGTGCAGATGGATGGATGAAAAAAAGGAATATTGTGTTACACTTTAATAAGCTACATGTTGCTAACATTTGTAACTCAGCCAGCACCAAAAGGCCACATCTGCAGTCAGCTTCGTCTTGTGTAAATCCCATGGCAACTGTCCCAGCAAGCACCTGGCTCCGAGCCGTCGACCTCTGACCGGAAGCCAGCAGCTGAGGAAGGAGACGAGCGAGAGAGGGGGAACAAATGGCAATGATAATAAAAAACAAGCCCGTGAGGAGTCTCGTGTTGAGACTGTGGTGCTGAATCAGACACAGTGGCTGGTTAGTTAGTTAGTCTGTAAGGTGGGGGGAGAGTTGACAGTGATATCTAACAGATGCATTTTCTTCGCTCAACATCGCTTTTATATCTCGGAGGAGGGTCGGAGCAGCTAGATCGTCGTTTCTTCTGATAAGTAGGACAGAGTGCAGGTGCAAGTTGTGTCAACATATTTGGAAACATGTTCCAGCTCCAGTGCGAGAGTTAAGAACGGCCTCAGAGTTGGACGGCGCCTCAATACCTATCTTTCAGCTCTGGTTCAAACTTAAATATTTCTCTTGAATAATGAGTAAGAGCTGCAGATGAATCATCTCCATCAACTTTTCCTCATTCAGTAATTATCAGGGTGAAGCCTGCTTGAATGTCAAATCTGGTTTGTTGAGAGTGCACAGTTTATTAAAAATCCTCCTCCAAACCAACAGAGAGTGGTCAAATGAAATCCTCCAAGCCAACAAGAGTCTGCCTGACAACCATTTCCTTGCTTATACAACCAGTTTAACAGCCAGCAGAGCTATGCCAGCCATTATGAGCTGGCGTGGGATAGAGTTTTTTTTAATCGTGACTCCTTTAAATCCTGAAGGCAGCTGACACACTTGTGGCATTTTGCTTGTAAGGTAACTCAGGGTATCCTCTGATCCAGTGATTAAGTGAAAGTATCAGTGCTCTAATAGAAATATTCCCAGTTACTGTGGGGGAATCCTCACAAATGTGAGGATTTTCCAGGATTGTCTTCCAGAATAAATGTTCTTAGATTTGTGAAGTTGTATCCGGAAGCCAAGACAAAATAATTTCATCTGAACATTGTGCTGCAGCATTATTGTACATCTTTAAATGAGGACTGTCCACCATCAGAATGAACATACGGGCTCTATACATTATCTTCATGATCAGCACAAACCTTCATGTGGTTGAAACATATCATGTCACATGTGTCTGAAGTATTAAGATGGAAAAGTTTAGAGTACGAACAGCTCCAATAGTAAGAATCTGCCACTCAGTGTTACTGTTGCGATGAAGTCCTTGGAAAGTTTTCCCTCCTGTAAGAACTCCCTGTCTCCTGAAAGTCTGAGAAGGCCCGTCACAGATATCTCATCTGTTTATACAAGAACTGTTGTGTTAAATGCTTCAGCTGGAAGTCCTAACACAAGATATAAAGCAATAAATCAGAAAGTTTAAATACACATATAACAGTACAGAAGGCGGCATATATACAACATATATGTAGACAGTCAGTGTGAAGAGGTGAGGCTGCACAGACTGTGTTTCTTAGTCTCCTGGTGTGTGACACGTGGACTCATATCTCCTGCCAGACGTTGTCAGGGAGTGCAGACTGTCATGTTGATGTGGTGGGTCATGTTGTAGTAAGATCAGCGAAGCACTTCACTCGCACCCAACCCAAACATTGATGTCATTATTGTGCTTGTGAAGTCCTCTGTTTCTTAAAAGGCAACTGAGCCACTCCACACAACACAAAGAGAAGTAGATGTTCATGAAAATGTCTCTGAGGTAATAAAACCGTGTCTGTCAGGGCCGATATTCTCGGAGGCGACATTTAGCACGATGCACCCTCAGCAGGAGCACACACATTCATAAATACTTAATCCTGGGGGGGAAGCTCCGTACGCTTTCTGTGTTCATGAGTAGGTTAGAGGGGCCCTCTGGGCTCTTTGTGGGAGCAACAAGGTGACTGAAAGTTACAGATGTCCACAGCTGGTGTGGAACACCTCCCCCACCCACAGCCACCCCCCACCCCCGGTCACTTTTCCTCTAGCAATCATTTGATGATTGGTGGATGGGTAGAACTTATGGTGCGGTGGGCGGGTGGTCAGCTGGCATTAAAAATGCGGCAGTTGTTAGACAATGCATCAGAGATCGAGGAATGCAGTAAGGGGGTAAGACCGCTTTTATTTCTCTGCTTTTTACCTCACTTGAATGGAAACTGCGCAGGAGTTTCCTCCAAACCACTGCTTACACTTGGTTTGGAGGAGGTCCTGTTTTCCTGTTTAATCTTGTTTTTCTCATTAAAGGTAGTTTGTTACGCATTTAAAAAAAAAAAAGTTTTTAAGTAAACAGTTGTTTAATTAAAATGGATATTAGAGATTCTAAAGTCTATGAGACTTAAAACATACCTGTGGCTGTTGAATCTGATGAGATTCCAATAATTTTACATGACATTGTACTACATAAAGTCAACATTTTGGACATAAATATTGTTTTCAAGTGCCAAATCTGTCATTTGTAATGGGAAAAACAGAAAGAGTTCAATTTAACAATGAGCTCCACGTTTGGCATTAAGAATGAATCAGTTATTACAATTGTGAGAAATGTCTTAATATTAGAGATGTTTTTAATTATATCTATACTTGGATGTTGCTTTGGATAAGCAAAAAGAAATGTAGTGTTTAGGACTGGTCATCAGATGTATTTTTCAAGGATAATTTACTATTTCTTTATTACCACACACAAAAAACAAACTCACAAAAGGCAGTTATTTAAAAAAGAATAGGTAAATATATAAGGTAATTTATAGTGACCTCTTCCAAACACTGCAACCTACCAGTAAGCTTATTTAGCTTTGTATTTTGTCTTACTATTACTGTTAAAAACATCTTTTGCTATGGTTATTATTATCAGATTATTTAAGAGATTTCACAGCATTTTACTCCTGACAGTTAAACTGATGTGTAAAATTGGGTGGAACAATCATTTATTGTGGTATTTGTGTATCTGTCATCTTCATTAAAGATCACAGTGTCACTGCAGCGTGTTTATGCAGTTTGTTTTATTGTAAAAACAGAAGATCAACAACAACATCTTGTGTTTCGTTTGTTTACATCTACGCTGTCATATTCTGGCATGAGTGGCTCATTCGTCTCCCTCTTCCTCTTTTCCTCAGGGGGCCCCCACTCAGGAGGCTGCCCCAGGCAGCGCAGACCCTGCCCTGCCTCAGGTCTATGCCCCGCCTCCCTCTTACCCCCCACCAGGTCAAGGTCCCCCAACATCCGCCAGCAGACTGGCAACTCTCGACTTTAGCTCTGCACATCCGAGCTCAGAGTACCAGGAACATCCCCAGCTCAGAGTCTATCAGGGCCCTCAGCACGATGGGGGCGACTCTCTGACATCTGGCAACACGGTAAGAGCGGTCTGTGACAAATGTTGATGTTCCAGGCCAATAAAACATGATCGTCAGTAAGTCGACAGGTAGCACTTTCACATGTTCTGCAGAGCAACAGGCCCAGATAGGGTTTCCTTCTATATTTAGAGCCCCATGTCCACCGCGGTGTCCTTGTATGGAAATGCCTGTCACCCTCTGTGGAGCAAAATGTCGAGGCAGCTGATAAGGGATTTATTGATGAAAATAAATGCCCACTTTTCCTTTCTCCCTCCCCCAGGTCTCATTTAAGTGTCAATAAAACTGATCACCTTTCCAGATCGCCGCTCGAACTTTGTGCTGATACTTACAGTTTACAGTTTAAGCTATCTGAAGGATGTTTATAAAGTCCATGTCAGGCTTTTGTGATTTGTCTGATGAAATCATTTCTGGTACAGGATAAACAATGATTACATCTTTAAAAATGTATCAACAAATGGTTTTTGAAACTAAAGAGAATTTTTAATAGATAATTTGTGTCTTCATTCTGCTACTGCGATAAGATTATTTCAACCTGTTTACCATCAAATTTGCTTTACATATTCTTTTAAAAACCAAATTAATCTTTTATTAAATCAACGGAAGAAACCTGCATTATAATTTTATCCTCAGTTGAATCTAAAGTCATTGCTCTGCAGCTGTTCCTGGCTGGTTGCGTAGATAACCCTCGTGTTTATTACCTCAAATGTTTCAGTGTAATCTTGCCGGTGGTGTGGCAGCAGTGTCCTTTACTCATACTGGCAGTTACCACACTGATGAATTTCACTGACACCCTGTGGTCTCTGGTTGCTGCTGATCTCTTTCTGTGTGTGGCCTGCACCACTTCAGCATCGGTGCACTGTGGGAGCGGCTTTAATTTCCATTTATATTGTAAGATAAAGACCCTACAATAACAGAGAACACATTAATGCACAAACAGGTCACACTGGCCTCAGTCTTTATGAGCTGCCTGATGTTTCCTCTTGATTTTGAATGAAATAACTTGATAAAACGATGAGGAATTGTTGTTACAACAGGCTACTAATCTGCTGGAATCTTATGGAAATTGTAATAAACTATATTATACAATTACACAGTTCAGAACTTGAGGGACTCTCTAGAATTTCCATCTTGTGCTGCCATCAGGTTAAAATCAAAGTGATTTTTTTGTTAGCCTACTTGCAGAATAATGACCACCAGTAAGCTGTAGGCTACTTGCATTATTCCTAATTAGCAATTTGAATTCAATTTCAAGCTCATTTACAATAACAAATTCACAATAACAGTTGCCTCAAGGGCCTTAATACTGTAAGCTAAAAACCCTGCAATATGAGAGGGAAAAAACCTTTTTAGCAGGAAGAGACAGCCAGCAGAACCAGGCTTTACAGTTTAAAAGCAAAATTTACCATGCCACTCTCACTGAATTGATTAAAAAAACAGCAACACACACGAGAGAAAGTTTGTCTTTTTTAAATAATGTAATATTTTGACTCACACTGCCTGCAGAGACCTATTGTCACTTCCCAGGTCTGTAATTGAAAAAAACGTATTTATTATTTTATTTTGAAAAAACTTATCTTAACCATGTAAAGCCTGAAATAAATATTACCCTTAAAATTAGAAGCCATCTATGTCCACTGTAAGCGACCATCTTTGAACAGGGGCGATGGTTTACGACACCATCTATAATCCAGTTTGGAGTTCCCTCCCCAGACGCCTTAGCGCCCACTCACACCCTGGGCCATCTGACCTCAGGAAATCGCATGATAAGGTGGGGCCAGGTTTCACAATGAGCTCACCTGAAACTCTGGCTGATTGGGACCCACACCCGTTTTCACACCTTGGCTCATGTGATTAGAGGATCATCAGGGGGTCCTTTTGTCCCTCTTTGGGGGGAAACTCCCACTGGGTTTAAATCTGGGACTCTCCACCATTTGACCTTAGAACTGAAGAAGCTTCTCGGATGAGAGGTGAAACGTCTTCAAGCAACTTAAAGAAGTCCAGACGCTTTTCTTTGCAAGCTCCTTTGACTACCCTTAAAATTCTATTTTCTAAAAACTGGATTGTTTAGTAAACATCCTGACAAAATATAAAAAATATATTTTATTTTTTTAGTGCATCAGTGTTTGATTCATCGGGCTGTGATTGCAGCCATTCCCCAACTCTGTGAATGGTACTCATGACCATTGATCATTCGTCCTTGATCAGTGGTTGTTGATCAATGACAATTTGCATATTAATGCTCAAGGAACTGACATCACAGCCCACTGTTTATTCAGTGGTGCTAGTTTCAGTCATTATACAAATGTACTGTTTATAAGGTTGGGGAAACCTGCAGTCAGCTGAGACTGAAGAAGTCACCTGGATGAGTGACGAAACGTTTCTCCCACTGAAAACGGTTCATCCAGATGAACAGAACCAACCTTTTGGGACCTTGCAGAAGTGGTTACTTGAAGATGTGATTTCACCTTGGAACAGGTTTAAATATTCTTAACGGATTAGCAGATTTTTTTTTTCTTATTCATGAAGACATGAGTTATGTGGTCAGAGATGTGTGTGACTGTTTTGTTTTTGCAGTGCAGAAGTCTCCTTCAGACATGGAAACATCTACTCTGACACACGCAGAGCCGTCTGATCTGTGTGGCAGGTCAGCTCTGTGTCCTGCTTCTCCCTTCCTCCTCTCATAAATGGTGTTTTATGGCCCCGTTTATATATTTTATCACTAGAGTCCCAGACATACTCGGGTCCGTGATGATTTTCGGGGAAAGTTGAGACGTCGCCACGGAGGGAGGGGGTCAAAAAGGGGGGGGGCGGGGTGAGGCTGACCGGATGATTCCCCCCCCTTTCCCCCGTCTGAAATATCGCTCAGGTCCAGAACTCAATCCTGCATCGTGACAATGACACCACCACCCAACTCAACCCTCTGTACCTCTGTCCCCCCCCCTCCACTCTGGCCTGTATGTGCGTGTGTGTGGGTCTGCTGTCTACAGTTGAAGCCACATCGAGCCAGTGTAGTGTACACCAGTAGTAGCCTGTGTGCATTTATATGTCTGTATGAATGTGTTTCTGTACCTCTCTCTGTCTGTCTCCTTCTTATTAATGATGCCCCCTGACGAACGACTTTAACCTTTGGCAAAAAAGCAGCACCGTGACCCCCCACCCCACCCGTCCCCCACTGACCCTTCAGTTTTAAACTCTGTCCCCTTTCTGTGCACCTTCTTTGCCTTGTTTACTGAAGCCTTTTTCACTCCTTATCTGCCTCGTGGTACTAGACTGCTAATACTCAGGGCTTGGGAGTGTAATCTTATTTCCATTAGAGTAGCACATCTCCCAGTAATTTTTCTTTTTCGCGTTAATTTTTGTGCTCCCTGCTCCTCCTCTTCCTTTTGTTTCTTGCTGCTGAAGCTCACTGGTTTTAGTTTGTTGCCCTTTTTTGCAGATTTTCTTTCAAATCTATATATTTTTAACCACTTTTCTTGCAATGGTTGAACAATGCTGGTTGGCCAACACACCTGCACACACATATATATATATATGCACATACATGCACACACACTAGCATCGTGGTGCATTGTGGGATAGTGAATGTTTTGGTTTTGGCACATTAGTTCTTGAATTTTTCTGCATGGGGCAGTTTATATAAGTTAATCTAGCACAGGTATGTCTTTAATACTAAGGTAAAACAAGTAGTTGTTAGAGCCACTGTGGGAAACTTTGAGTTAGAGTCTGAAAACAGCTTAAAACAACTTCTCACTCTTCACGACGGCTGGAATGAGCAGTTTTAATACCAGACATTTGGCGTTTATTGTTAGCGTCACTGTCCTAATCTCCTACAGGCATGTATTCAACGACGCCTCACTAAACTGGAGCCCCTTCCACGCCTCCTTACATTTGCTTGAGAAGGTTCACTGGTTGCTGAATGCTGGTTGAACTTGGTTTGGTTCACTTGATCTCATGAAAGTGATCTTTGAGCTTTAATGCCATGTGATGCTTACGCAACTGGAGTTTTTACCTAAACATGAAATTCTCTGGAACATGTTGAATTTGTTGAATTTACTTTGTTGTTTGTTTGTTTTTCTCTTTTCCTTCTTTGCTTTTCTACTGATGCCCTCTCCCAATTTTTCTTCACATCTGTCCCACCTCATTCACACCCTCTCCATCTTTTGTTTTCCATCTTTTTTTGTTCTTCCCGTCCATTCTTCCTCTATCCACTTGCTTGCCTCCTCCTCTTCCTCTGCCTCCTTGTCCTGTTTCGTGCTTTCTCACTGTCAGGAGGACTCTTTGGTCCCCGTGACCTCTGACCCCCAGTCTCTCAGTGTGTCCGTGTCATCGGGGGGCGGGGCAGGAAGCGGTAGCGAGGAAGAGGGGTCAGGTAAAACCCAACCGAAACGCCTCCATGTCTCGAACATCCCCTTTCGCTTTAGAGACCCAGACCTCCGCCAGATGTTTGGGGTATGACAGTCACCTCGTTTCTGAGCTTCACACATACACAGAGCCCATGTTTTCATGTTGAATCCAACAATTTCCACTCTGTGAAAATTGCTCTGACACTTTCAGCAATTTGGCAAGATCCTCGATGTAGAGATTATCTTCAATGAGAGGGGGTCAAAGGTGAGCAGCTCAGAAATATGATCAGTGCTTTTAAACCAACGTGGGAATCATTCATCAGTAAACATATAACCGTGCAAACACACAGGGCTTTGGATTCGTCACTTTCGAGAATGCTACCGAGGCTGACAGAGCAAGAGAAAAGCTGAACGGGACAATTGTGGAAGGGAGGAAGATCGAGGTAAAGCGAGATTTCCCCATTTCTTTTTTAAAACTAGAAAACAAACATGCAGTTTTGTTTTACCCAGAGAGAGAAAAAAAATGGCCACCTCACTATAAATGTATTTATGACCCTGTAACTTCCCTTGGACATTATACCTAAGTGATATTTATTGATCACATGGCTGGAAATCACGCAGCTTTTGTGTTGTAGGTTTAACTTTCTGATTCCATGATTATCCTTATTATTTTATCCCCAGGTTAATAATGCCACTGCACGAGTAGTTACCAAGAAACCCCAAGCGCCTCTCGTGAACGGTGAAATCTCAAGTAAGAAACTTCTCATTAATATTTGGGTCCTGACTAATCTTTGGAGCTTGTTTTTAATAGAGGCCTTGTTTTTGCAGCTTCCGGTTGGAAGATCAACCCAGTCATGGGGGCCATGTACGCACCTGAGCTCTATACAGGTAACTAAAGGTTTCCCTCTTTCATGCTGACATATTGCTCTGAAGAGATGATCAGCACTGCCATTTCACTCCTCCTGCTACTTTTTTTCCTCTCCTCTATTTTAGTTGCCAGTTTTCCGTACCCTGTAGCGACTCCTACGCTGGCCTACCGCGGTTCAGCGCTGCGTGGTCGGGGTCGAGCTGTCTACAACACAATTCGCTCCACTGCAACCACACCTGCTGCTGTCCCCACCTACCCTGGGTAAGACTCTGAGCACCGGTGTCGGCTTTATATCCAATTACTTTCATTTTGATAATGTTTTATTCTTTTTTTTTCAGGGTTGTGTATCAGGATGGACTGTATGGAGCAGAAGTCTATGTACGCAGCTGAACTCTACTCATATCTTTACTTTTTTAATCAGTCAATCAGTTGCTGCTGCTTTATTGTTGCTTCATCTTTCCCATGCAGGGCGGATACCCTGCAGCATACAGAGTGGCTCAGTCAGCATCTGCTGCCACAGCGACCTACAGTGATGGGTAAACAGACAAACAATGTACACAAAGATGAATGTTCTTGCTCATTCTGATGCTGTGTTTGAGCTTCAGCAGTACCACTGAGCAGCTGTGTGCCTAATAGTATATACCGCTTTTACCTGAGCAGAAACACAAAACCTATTTGGAGCATTTCGGCTATTCCCATGAAAATGTCTTCCTACCTACACAGAGCTCACTCTTTGAACTCAAACTTGGCTTTTGTAACTTTTATCAAGATAAACACAGCTTTTGAAAATATTCTGCCTTGTGCCAGGAAGTAAAGATCTGGATTTTCTCAAACAGTCAGGAATTTATCTTGTAACATTTACTGTGAGTGGACACAGTATGTAAAATAAAAAACCTCATTTTTTTGTTCCTGTGTAGCTCAAAGATCCCACCTGAGATTACGTTCTTGTTTTTATCTCAAGGATTTTATGGGCCTTGTTAAGCAGCTTTAAATTAACCAATAACACACAAACTGCTAGTAGAAGAAGAAGCCTTCAACTGCTCCCTTAGTCACAAGGGGTCGTCACAGTGGGCAGATCCACATGTTTGTTTTGGCAGATTTTTATGCCGGATGGCCTTCCAAACACAACCTCAAAGGGATGTGTGGCTCTTCCAAGGATAACAATATCATAATAACACCCAAAGTACTGTTTTTGTAAGATACTTCAGATATTATTCAGTACCAAATGTGCTTTTGATTGGTTTCCATCACATAACTTATTACAGTGCTGGATGCTCACATTAATCATGGCAGAATATTCACATAATGTAAAAAAATTCACATATATGCCTGACTTCAGTTGGCTTTCATTAATCATAAAGAATTTGCAGAATTTCATTTGCAGATAAATTAATAAGAAACAAAGTTTAATTGGAGTCGTGATATTATTATTTTTTTAAACAGATATGGACGGGTTTACGCTCCAGAGGCCTATCACCACTCAGTCGGACCAACAACGTATGGGGTCGGTACAATGGTGAGCAGCTATCAGAGTAAACAAAGCTTAATCTGAGAAATACATCACGGTGGTTAACTTGCACCTTTCACCCTACTACTGTCAACAGGCCAGTTTGTACAGAGGAGGATACAACCGCTTCACCCCCTACTGAGGCCCGGTGAAGGGCGGGGTCGTCGGGCATCTCTGTTGAACTTTGGGACACTGCAGGGCAGATTACAATAATCCTTAAAAACAACCTCGGAAATGTGGCACACGTGGTGTCACCTCCTGTCTCCATCACAACCTCTCTTCGGGAGACTAAACAGACTGAAGGTTAAAATACTGTAGGACCCACTTACCATCCGCTCTGCTGGAGAATACGTAGGAGACGCTGTCGCTTGAACCTTTTAATGCTTTGCTTTTTTTTTTTTTTTGGATAAGTGGTTAAAAAAATACTGTGAGATTCTTGTGTTTAATAATTTGGGATTTTTTTTCAGGGGTCAAACTGTGCAAAAGACATTTTGTACAATTTTAAATGATTTATTTTTGTTGGCATTTATCTACTGAGTGTGTGTGTGTGTGTGTGTGTGTGTGTGTGTGCGTGTGGGAATGTCTGTGAGTTTCAACATCAAGAGAGCGATTTGGCTGCGACACTGATATTGCAACTAAAAGCACAGAAATAATGTTTATCAGCTGGACTTATTTTTATTTCTAACAATCTACCTCTAAATCTACATGTTTAGCTTTTCATACAGCCGTTACATTTAATCCTTGTTTGCAGTTTCTTGAGTCCTTTCCTACCTTTCTGTTCATAAATACTAACACAGTGTAGTTTCTGTTTTCTGACTTCACTCCTTGCTACCTTGCTTGAGCTTTGATGACCGGAGGGTCACTGTCCTGTATTTTCTCCCTCTTTTCTCCTTCATTACTGCTAAATGACTTCTTTTCTTGTATCAGTTAGTTCTTCTTGGCTTTGTTTTACTCTATTCTGCTTTGTTTGATGTTTACCTCTGAATAAATCAGACTTTTTTCTCCTCTATCTCTTCTGTTCTTTATTCTGCTTCTCCTCACTCCCTGGGTTTCTGGTTTTTCTTCTGTGGCAACGCAACATTACATCGACAAGGCTATAGAAAAAAAAACCCCCAAACAAACCCTTCTTTTATTTTCTTTGTGTGATTTCACTGCTTACTGTTTAGTTGCATCATTCTCATATTTTTCCCTCCTCCTTCTAACACTCAGTGCCAGTATTCATGCTCTACATGTATGAAAACCATCCTGGGCCTGTTTTCTATTTTCTGCACATTCTAAACTTCCAGATTATTGGCCTTTGTTTCATTTCCTTTGTAAGTTTCACCTCATGTGATAGATCAGCAATGCATTTTAATCTTTTCTTATTAAGTCTTATAAGTGTTTTATGCAACAACTTCTTTACTCCACGTTTGTTTCCTCGTGTGAATTTCTTCTGTACCGTTTCGCTGCTCTGCTTCTGCCTTTTTTCTTCTTAGTAGTATTTCTTTTAGTGTTTAGTCTTTTTCGTTTGCCAGCTTTCTTGCTATTTTTAAACTGAACTGTCCTTTGCCATTATATGCCTTTTGCTGTTTGCATGACAAAATGATTTTTTTTCCTGCTGCACTTTCTACATCTTTAACCTTCCACACTAACTTTTTTCCAGCTGCTCTCAAGGATTTTTAATCTGTGTTGGTTAAAGTAAAAACTATCACCATATGAATGAACATTAAACCATCGTGCTTCGTCTGCTAGCTGATCTGCTTTATCACAGATGCCATCATTCAACATCTTCATAATAAACTGTTTGCAAGCAACTCTGTGCTCCACTGAACTGCTAGATTTCAATCAACTCCAGCAAAAACAAAAGACAGTATGTGCTCTCTGTACTTTTTTTTTTTTTTTTATTAGACGTCTTTCCAAAAGATATGTACACAATATTTACAAAATGGCAGTTTATCCTATCAGATCTATGTAGCCATGGGAATGAGGGATAGGGAGGGCACATTACAGATAGACCTTCAGCTTCAGTTGTTAAAGTGCTGCAACACAAACTATTAAAAGCACTGCAGACAGGATACAATACTTACTAGTGAGAGTTGCACACGGCAGTCACAAACATACCCAACATAAGAGGAAAAAAAAAGGGTAAGAATGACAAAAGAGAAATACTGGTTAGAGAGTCAGGGGAGAGGAGAGAGGTTGAAACATCATGCAGGGAGGAGTGAAGAAGAGAAAGTGAGAAGATTCTACAAAAAACTAGTTAAAAAAAGAAAAAAAAAAAGAAATGAACAAAGGTGGAGGGAAAGAGGGAGATGGGAGTTCTTCAAGGGTCAAAAAAGCAGTTACAAAGACTGATGGAGGTATACACCAACATAGGAGCAAAATACACAAAAATTGGGAGGGGTGGGGTATTAAATGAAAATGTGTACATTAGTTATCTGGATGATTTTTCTATGTAAAGACAAACATCCTGGGCTGTTTCAGTGCTGAAAATCTGAGACATCAGATGTATAGAATACAAGCCTGCATTAAATTAAAAAAAAAAAAAAAAATTCTTACATCATTTCAGAAGAGTCACTGCTTAGCATGTGAACACAAACCTATAAACTTTATACTTGAAAAAAAAAAAGAAAAGGTGTTGGTGAGTTTTAGGTCACTATGTTCTGCATGTCCAGACATATTTTATTCCATGCCAATTCAACTCTCAAGCAGCCTGCCAGTATAACAAACAAAAGCTAAAACATTTCTAATCAGTGGAGAGAAAAAAAAATCCAACCTAACTAAATATGAAAAGTCTTATCAGCAAACAACTATGCAAATGCATCTGGACACGCAGAACCCCACAGCACAAGGAAAACACGACTCGAGAGCTTTGTTTTTAAAAACTAGAACAGGTACGATGTTGCACACAAAACCATTTTAAATAAGGGCTAGCAGCAAATCCCATTAGCAGCATTTCAACATTTTCAACTTTTCATTATGCGATGCTCCCCTGTGTTTTATGAGCTGTATGGCTTCAACTCAGGCGGGTCAAACCGAGACAGTGCTCACAATTCACTCTCTCCGGCAGGCATCTGGAGGAGTTTCGCCCACTTATCCCTCCGTGTGCTCCTGCAATGCAGCAGCCTTGCAAGCTGAAGGACGAGAAGTCTGGCGGCATGTGGGAGGAGGGTTTAAGGAGTGAGGGGAGGGGGGGCAGTAAGGAGGATAGGGGAGTAAGGTAAATGAAGGGAGGGGGGGGGGGAAAGAAAGGAAACATGTTGAGATCTTTGTCATTACAAAACATATGCTGAAATCAAAGGTCAACAACGAACACATCTAAAATATATATATGATCCAGGGTCACACGTGATTCATCGACATGATTGGTCAGGAGGCAAGGTTTTAGCCACATTGGTCTGATTTGTCACTGAATATATACGAAACCAGCAGGAACCAATCAGAGAGCACAAAACAGGAAAATGTGGCACAAAACCTAAAGGGAAAAATTTCAACAACTTATTTTTCCTTCTTTTTTGGACCAATGGAGTCTGAGCATCGAGCCAAAATTGGATTTGACAACCTGTCCAACTGTGTTCAGGCTGCACTCGGAAACAGCGCTAACTGACATTTCTCCGATATAGCCACACTGAGATCACTGCATACAATCAAATTCTACTTTTTTTTTTTTTTAACATATTCACAAATTTGTTCAATAGTTGTATGAACAAAGAAAAAACAAACAAAAAACATTCACACTTACCCATGTGTGAACAAAAAACAAAAACAAAAAACCTACACGGTGTACTAAAAAGAAATCACATCAATTATCATACAGTATTTACAAAGTATACTCTGTTAATAAGTAAACGTGGAGGTTTTACATTAAGCCTGAATCCATTCCTGTTCTTATCAATCAAAACAGGATTAAATACTCAATGTCAGACTCAATGTTCCTACAGCGGTTAATACTGATATTAATTTAGAAGAAAAAAAAAAGAAAAGAAAAAAAAAAAAGGAGGAACAATGTTGACCACCTACACGTTTTCAGCACAACTCAATTAGGACCAGATGCTTTGCTGGTGAAAAGCAACACATGGATTATTTTCCTCACACTTAGGAGCTGATCAATCACCATTTTCAGCGTAACTGAATTTCCCCACTCATTGTCTAAAGGGTTGTTAATATACCATCAATATTACTAAACTGGGTCCTAAAAAGCACAAAGTACAGAGAATCAACTCCACGGCCACTTAGAGAGCTTGTTTTTATCTTGTTTTGTTTTTTTAAATACTAAACTGAGGCTCCCATTTCAAACCTTTTGTTAAAAATTTCATATCTTCTGGGGAAAATGGACATAAAAGCACTTGTCTGGACTCAAACTACTTCTTTATTTCACTGCTGTCTGTACCACTTTAAATTCATGTTTTGATTGCAATACTCAGAGACAGCAGCTTCCATCTGTGTAGTAAAAATTCTGGGATTTTAGGATATTGTTTAATTTTTTAATGACACGTGGACTGTCCAAAAATCATTACGAAGTATATAATTTAAAAAATAAAATTCTGATTCCACCGCCATAATTTTTTTTCCTTTTGCACAAGAGAATGCCAAATACTGATAAGTGATAAACCCACAAGATGTAAAACAAGTTGGGAAAAAAACAAAAAAACAAACAAAAACTTGAGGCAACATCTCTGTTGTGCGGTCATCCACCTCCTTCCAGAAGAGTCCCTTTCTCTTACCAGCCTTGCGTGTAGTATACAAACCACTTTTTAAGCCTTCCTGAAGAAGCTGCAGGTCTTCCTTTGATGCTCCACCTCAAAAAAAAAAAAAAAAAAAAAAAACCCAACTAACTTTCAGCTACATCCAAGGTGTCAGCTGTGACGTCACCATTATTTTCTGAGGAACAGCTGGTGAGGATACAGAGGTGCACTGCTGCATTTGACAGGGTGAGCTGGACACCAGGTGCTGGTAGGAACTTCTACCTGAGGGTGATGGAAGCAGAACTGCACTCTGCCTGGGGCTACTCTGGAACATGAAGCTCAGCTTCCAGGTCATGGAACTTGATCTTGATGAGGAACACTTATCCGTTACAAAGTCAATGCGTATCCGAGACTTGTTTAAGTGCTGATCGACCAATTCATAAACATGAGCAGTGGATGAATAATACTAAATCAGGAACGGGACTTTAGACTTCAGTTTCTTTCACAGACCTTGTAGAGACAAATGGGAGGAACAGCCAGCTGTAGATTTGAGGAGGAAACTAGATGCGGGAAGGGCATACAAACCACCTCTTCTTTCAGGTAAATTGCTGGCATCTCTGAGTCTGTAAGAATAAAGCTAGACTTGACTTGATTTTGCAGGTCTGACTTCAGACAGTGAAGAGCTGGATGCATGACTTGAAAAGCCGTTTCCCTTTTGGTAAAAGTTGAATCTTCTGGTCTTTGAGCTGCTGACTTGGGAAGGAAAAGACATAACAACACTGTTAGCGTTGAAATCTGAAGGTGGTAACGGAACAGGAACCGTGATCTGGTTCTGTGACTTCTCAGTCACTAAGACTACTTGATCTCAGGTCTAATCTGTTCCCTCACTTATGTGGCATCATAAATGTAATGAGATGGGCTAAACTTAGAATATGTGAGTGACAGTATGTGCAGTTCTGTGCATTTTCAGAACAGTTCTTAGTGTCAGAAAAACAGATCTGCATTTTTTGGCCTGACAGAGTAATACACTAGCCAGCATCTTTCTATATGGGTGTTAGTCTGCCACTGCTCTTATCTGAACTCGCTGTGGTATCTGAAGTGCAGTGCATTGAATATGTAAGGATCCATGATGGTCCCTTAGCCACTCCTTTCACTGTGCTACCCTTCCACCCCTCTCAGGAGGCAGCCAAAGAGGCTGTGCTGGTTTTGCAGTCTATTTTTTGGGGATCAGAAGGCGTGAATGTGACTCCTAGCCCGGTTAAAAAGGCCATACAGGAGTCTAAACAAGAGAAGGCTAAGGTGGACTGCACATACTGCACTGGCAAGTCGGGTCTGAACCTGTGGACAGAGAAAATAGGCAAACGGGTCAGGAAACTGGTCAGCAATGAAGCAGCTAAAATTTACAATTAGCATGTTACTGGAGCATAACTTACGTTTTGACCATGGCCCTAAGTGCTGCCTTTCTTTCACGCTCTACAAACTTGTCAATGAGATATGAAGCCATACGCGGGGCTTCCAGGTAGAGCTTAAAGAACCGGTGATAGTTTCCTAATGCCCAAGCTGCACGAAGTGAGAGGGCATGAGCCACACAATCATCTGCCCGTAGTGCTGGGGTCAAATACACCAACTCAGTGGTTAGATCTGCAGGGGGAAGATGAATAAATGGCCAGTGTCAGAAACTGAGACAGAGAAACTTGTAAATATAGTTAAAACAAAACAACAACAAAAAAAAAAATCCCACAATGTTCAGTGCAGTGGTGAAGACTTCCAAAAAGATCTGAGCATACCTCCAGAGTTTTTAGTAAAGATGTAATACAGCAATCTATATGCTGTAAATTCTCCAATGTTCTCTGAGGGATTGTCCTTATACAGGGCCTTCAGCTGGGTCTGGCACTGGTTGAACTCTTCATGGTCTCCCTAAAATAAATAAATAAACAAACAGATAAGCATTCAACCAGTTTAAAACAAAAACACTTTATTACTTTTAAGTAGTCTGTAATTACTGAGGAACAACAGATTCACCTTTTCTAGAGCTATCCGTGCATGACACTCGTACACTTCCACTGTGAATTCAGTACGAATTCCTTGAACCTAGGTGCAGGTAAGAGGAATAAAATCAATGAATGAACGAATAAAATAACAAAGACATCAATTAACTTTGAAAAAATAAATAGCATTTCAGGACAACCAACCGTTAGGTCCTGTCGTATGGACTTCATCTGCTCACAGGCATATGTATAGTCCTGGTTTGTTTTCCAGTGGGCTTTCACAGCCTGCAAAGATTTTCTCAGCACCTAGAATGACAGTTAAACCATTTAAAGCCTGAATCTTGATGCCCTGTGATGCAGGGATTTAGGAGTATGTACATGTAGTGCACAGATTCAGTTCCCCTTCCTCTGTCCTTGGGAGATTTTCCTTCAATATTGTAAGAAAAAAAAAATCCTTATTCAAGAATATATTTCAAAAGAATTCCTTGTTCTCTTGACAAAATGATTTTATAATGCAAGTGGACATTGTATCTGAATTTAAAAGCAAAATGCACAAGTAGAATGAGATTAAAAAAAAACCAAAAAAAAAAAAAACCTTGACACTTACATGCACTGGGCGCACAGTGGAGGGGTCAGGGGCACAGGTGAGCCTCAGGTAGTGCTTGGTGATGTCCTGACATGTTCCCACAATGGGGCAGTCCTCCCAACTAAGGCCCTCTTGTGTTCCATCAGGCAGGTCCAGGGCATTGATGGAGAGAACCAGAGGCTCTGAGCGAAGCTGTTTTTGGAAACGGGCTGCTCGGCTCTGCTTCTTAGCTTCTCTGTTGGGATCGTGGAAATCCAAACCAGCACTGCCACCTTTCCTCTTCTTTCCAACAGCTGAATCCTCCATGTTTCTGGGGAAAAGGTGGTATACTAACTATCAGCACCATAAAGCAACTTGAAAAGACAAAACAAAAATGTTTTCTTTCTGCTAAACAACAATACAAGACTTTATAAATTTACCGTCTTCCTCTTCCTTTTCCACCTCTTCCTCGTCCTCTCTCACCACCTCCACGCCCTCTATCCCGATCATTGCCACGACCACGCCCTCCTTTCTGACCTCGCCTTGAAAGCTGAGGTCGGAGGTCACTGCAGATGCTGCTATCTGACTGCGAGTCAGAATCACTGGCAGGAAACAAACAGGAGAACATTTGAGCTGGGAGCATGCAGGAAAACTACAATAACCAAAGAGAGGAGGAGAAATGGTTCCATACCTGCGTCTGTGCCTTTGGTTGCTGCGGTCCCTGTGCCGGCTGTGCGAAGGTGATGGTGAGCGGGAGGAGGAATTGGATGAACTAGAAGTTGGACTCCTTTGAGAAAAGATATTCCTGTAGTTGCCCAATCTGTGTCCAATACCTCTGCCTCTTGAAGCTCCAGCCACTGTGCTTCCACCACAGCCAACTGAGGTATCGGTTGTCCTCTGAGGTGCAATGCTTTCCCAACGAGACTGCTTAACCTTTAACCTAAAAAAGGAGAAGAGAAAGATGAATACAGTTTGAATGCAAAACAAAAAACAAAAGCAGAACTCCAATGCCTAAAGTAGTTACAACCACAACCTACTACTGAACTCACTCTGGCAGTGGCTCACGGGTCCAATCAATGGTGTAAGCAGAGCCATCTTTTAAGCGGTCCTGTAGAACTTCTTTCAGCACCTTCTCCGTACGATCTTTGTCTTCCTCTGTCTCACAAGCTGTGAAACAACGCTGCACATATTCCTTCATGGCTTGCGGCCAGTCCTGCGGTCTGGAGGAGAAGCATTTACATTTAAAGTCATCAAGTCATTCCCACATCAAGAATTACTGTAGACAGAGCAGTTTTCTCACCGTGCCTGAGGACCTCCAGGTGCAGCACTGGCAGTAGCAGGAGATGAAGGTGCTGGATTCAACCCCGGGGGCTGTTCGCCTGGAGGGAAAGCCTGATTGGAAACTGGGGATACCTGATAGGTCCTCTTGGGAATATTGAACTTCACAGAAGTTGTGCCAGGTGCCTCTACAAGATGTAAAAAATCATAGAATTGTAACTGAAACTCACTCTCATAATAGCAATAGCAACTTATTCCTTTACATATTTTTGAATTTGGATGAACACTGCTAGACTGATCACCACAAACAGTCTCCTACTCTATTTCTGCATTTAATGGCCTAACAAGTTTTTAACTTGTTTGAATATGGTGCATCTACACACTGCACTTGAATACAATGAAAAGAGGGGGATAGAATGAAAACAAAAGCAGCAACACATCCATTAAACTCTGTAATAAATCAATAAAGTTAACATTAGGAATGTAAGCTTCCCAGCAAGACAATAAACCTTACGTTTCATGCGGTGCCAGAGTTGCTGTCCTTGCTTCTGGTTTTTGTTCTTGTTGGCTTCTCCTCTGCCCAGTCCAGCTGCATACTGAGCAGGCTGTTGTTGCTGCTGGGAATTATTCTGAGATGCCTGATAGGCATTCTGAGCCTGGAAGTTTTGTCCATAGTTAGGCCTTCCCTGTGAATGATTGTAGACTTGCATCTGGTTGGGGTCTCCAGGTGGGTATGTCATACTGTTGTTGGTATTGTAAGAAGTTTGTGATGGGGGAGGGGGGTACTGGGAGTTGGGTGGTGGGGGAATGGGAGGGGGTGGTGGAGGAGGGGGGTTTTCTGAGGTGGTTGGGCTCTGGGGTGGTTGAGGAGTAGCAGGGGGAGGTGGTTGAGGTTGAGTTGGGGAGGTGTAGCTGGGGGACTGATCTTCCATTCCAGGCACTGGGGGAGGCTGTAAAAAGACAGAAAAACCTGTTTCAGCACTACAACAAAAATGAAACTTTGCAAGCATAAGCAAGCTACACATGTATCTGGAGAATAAACGCAATACTTCAAAAAAACCATATAACCTGTAACACTACTACAGCTTCAGTGGTGCCTGAATATGTGCTTATTTTTCAGGTTTCTTAATCCCAGATAAGTATCATGAATCATATTAATCATTTCTACATATAAATATTCTGCTTTACTAAGAAAATGTAGATTTTGTACCTGTCCATTAGACGTAGGAGTTCCTGGGTAAGGCCCTGGGGGTACACCATACTGATTTGGAGGATAGGCACCACCATACTGGAAATTCAGAAAAGGACATTTTATAATATTTCTCACTTTAAATTCAGTTTTTGTAAAAAGTGTAACTGTACAAAACTTCTCCAAATGAAAGCAGCAGTGCTCATATCTTTACTTACTGGCCCCATGGGGTAGTAGTAGTTATAAGAGTATGTATATCCAGGATAGTGTTGCTGAGTTTGCTGGTACCACGGATAGTACTGCTGCTGCTGCATAGCAGCAGAGTCAGTTGCTGCTGGTTGGAATTGGCCAGCCTGAAATAACAGACAAACGCAACATAGCTTCAGTGTTACCACCAGGAACTGAGAAAACATAGTCCAACACAGACAGCAATTATAGTGCAGTGTGAACATAAAACTTCACCTTTGTGAAACCAATAAAACAGTTGATAAGACACTTTAAAAAGGTTAATACCTGGGGTCTGTACTACAAGAAAGCTTCATCATACATAAGACATCTTTATGTTGTCTAGTTTTAATAAGACCATTATTCAAGTAGGATTGTGCTACTGGATGAATACTGTGGCCATTACTGTTTCTAGGGAGCAATATTTTTATTTAATTTTGGGAATTTAACAGCCTGCATCTTTGAGAATTCTTTCTGTAAATAATTAATCCGAAGAGCAATAAAAGAAGGTACTAAAAGGAACTGGCAGCAGGAGTTGAGCCAGCTATGATTTTGTTAGTTGGTGCAGTCAAGCCCCAAGGAAAGCTGTAAAACATCTGCAAATGCAGAAGCCAACAATATATTCTAATATATCATTAACAACACATAAGTCAGACTAGAACTACAATCTAGTATTGCTTATCTCATGTTTTTGCTATGTGTAGAAAGTATTTCTATATATACACACACAACATAAACACAAACTCACAGTTAAATCTGATTAGGTCAGTAAGTAGGAGGTTTCAGTGCTTTAACTGCTGTGAACAATATAATTAGGTCATTATCAGTGATCACCACTGTAACCCTAAAAACCTAGGACATCCTTGCTAGTATTCAAGCTAATCCCCCATTCTTCTTCACAGAATCCCCCCCCCCCCCCTTCAATTGGCACTCTAGACTTACTTTTCAATCATTTTATTTACACAAGGATTGTCCTGCATATGAAGAAAAACCACCCAAAAAAAAAACAAAACAAAAAAACATGGAAGGTTTTGGCCTCTCCCCAATGGAGGATCAATAGGACTGACAAAAACTAAAATGCTAAAATGGATTTTACTTTACTCATCCTTACATACATTTCTGGTTTTTGAAACAGCCACAAATTACATGATAATAGTCTCAAGTGACAAACTCATGTTAAGTCTGAATGGTACTTGTGGCCATTGACCAATGATCATGAAACTGAACTCACAGCCTATTGTTAGGCACTAGATTTGGTCATTATGCAAATGTGCTGTTTATAAGGTGGGGGAAACCTGCATTCAGCCGAGACTGAGGAAGTCACTTGGATGAGTGACAAAACATTTGTCCTCATGAAAATGCAACAGAATCAACTTTCCGGATTTTCTTTACATGGATGACTGAGCATGCAACAAGATATAAAATAACTATTAAACACTTTGGTTTAACTAAAATAACAGCCTTGTAACTCTTCAAGAGCTGCACTACACTAAAACTGAAAAATAAAATTGTTTTATTAAGTGAAATCAAGTCACAACAACAGTTGCCTCAAGGCAATTTATATTGCAAGGTGAAGACCATAAAATAATGGGTGTATGGTCCAGCTGCTAGTACATCTTCCTTCGCAGCCTGGTTGAACTCGAACTTGTGATTTTTGTCTAAAGCAATAAAACAAGTTTGTAGTTTTCAAATTCACAAGAAAAAATATCCTTGCATATATTAAGCTTGTTGGAGGATGTTCAAGTGGCTCGCTTTGTAGGTGCTAGATCACTGGAGGCTGTCATGCAGCTCAGGCTCTCAAGACGTGCCTGGAGCTTGTCTCACTGATGTTCACTAGGGAATATAACTGCATGAGATTGCTAAGGCAATATCAGAATATGAATATTCTAATATTTTTGTATCATACAGAAATTTATATAGCTATAATGGAGACTATATGATATGGTACAGGTATATTCAGGTGTAACAAACAGACTGCACAAAAAGACAAACCTCTGCAGCGGTCCTGTTAGGTTGTGTAGTCTTAGCAGAGGTCTGACTCTTGCTGATGGATGCTAATGCTTGTCTTGCCTTCTCCCATTCAGGATTTTCATGGACTTGGCCGTCTGCAGCAGCACCATAGGACCTGCCATCAACAAAAGGTCAAGTATCAAGTCTATTCTAGTGATCAGAACACATGATCAAACCCATTTAATCAGCAGAAAAACAGAAGTAAGCCCAATTACCGTCTGCAATAAGATTTATATTCGTTTAGACAACTGCTCGCTTCAGAAAATAGATTGAAGGCCTACTTGACGATTACTATTGTGCTCAAAATGTTGACCATTTAATCATTACCCGTTTACACAACAAGTCTACCCTCCCTCTGTTAACACCGGATATCTATCAGCTAATTAGATCATCTCAAGCAGATGATTAAATCATTACGTTTAAAGCAACAGCTAACAGCCAAAACAGCTGATGAATTAAGGCCTACCCTAAAACTGCAACTGTCGCTTGCTAACATCAACGTACAACATTAGAGTGAGGTGCAACAAACCCTGGCGTTCAATCAAAAATATTACATGTTCACAAATAATGTATAAAAAAACAAGCATCTTAACAAATCACCTTTCTGCTAACTACTCCAACGGCCTGCTAGTACTTGCCAACACCCTGGCCTAAGCTAACATCCTTCCCACGAATTTAAGATTAGGGTATAAATACCTATTTCAGTCATACATTAAAGCAAGTTAACCTAAAATCACAATCTGTTCAAAGAGTGTTGCCTACCAGTTAGTTGTAGGGGCTGCTTGTGTCGTGTTGGCCGCCATTTCGCTATGTTTAGCGTTAGAAAGCTAACGCAGGGAAAGTTGTCTGCCAGCTAAGCTAGCAGGTTGGCTAACGGCGTTAGCGTTAGCTTTTCCGCTGTAGAATGTAAACAAGATGAAGTCCGAGGCGAGGGCCAACGGTCCGGTTAGAAGAAGAACAGCCGGTCGACCTCGAACAACACTGCCTAACTAAATATATCACACTTAAATATACTTCTGCAAGATGTCCCAATTAATAAAATAGCATGAATTTCATCTTATTTCGTCCCTCGTTCGTTGACGACCAACTTCATCTGACCGCACAGTGGAGATACAAAATGGCAGCTAGGCGAAACCTGCCAAGTCACGTGACACCTTGCTGTTTTGTTATTGGTTGAATTTTCCAAGAGTAACGCCTTGCAGTGCTGAGCACACGGAACGTTTTTCTCTATCCTCTATCAACTACACCAATCAAACCTTAAACCGGATTATGGTTAGACTCTCATTTTAATTCTTTACGAAACTGTGAATTTTAGTATCGATCCGCCACCACGTAAATACCAATAACAGATACTTTTAGCCCATAAAGGTAGCTTATGTTGGGACGAGCAGTGTGTCAAATTCTGAATACGTTTTAATAATTCACGTAAGGTAGTTAATGCAGCAAAACATATATTTCAGCTTTTCATGTATTTTAAAACGGTTTGTTTGGGGGGGGGGGGCTGAAATATAAATGGGCCTATTTTAAAGCACTTTTTATTAACTTTTATTGATTAAATGTATTAGAGGCTATAAATACAATAGATGTAAGCGTCAACACAAGAAGTTGAGACATTTTTCACAGTATCTGTCCATCTCCACTCCACTCCATACACATCAGTCTGTCACCAGAGTCAGTAGGTCTCAGGGGTCCATTACAGTCACTGACTTCAACAATGAGTTATACTTATTCATATAGTTTGGTAATGAAAACATAAACATCCATTTTACCAACTGGATGTTAGTGTGAGCTCAGTATAATTATTCAGTTAACAGTAGTTTAGTCCTTCTGCAACCATCATGCTGAGGGGAAGTACCCCTCGTGTCGCTTTGAAACTATAAATAGGTCATTCATGAGCTTGCACGCAGGTTTTAAAGCATGAGCCTATCGAAAACTGCAAAACAAATGAAATGGAAACCTGTTGAGGACATTGTGGTGACTTCAGTGATCCCACTTTTGCAGAAAAGTCTCTCCTATTTGTCTCTGTAATCTAACAGATATTTCTGCACTACAACTGTGGCAACATTTTTCTGTGAGTGTACTACAGTCAAAGTCGGTTACCCGTCGAGTTCACATGGCCTGCTGCCACCCTGAGTGGGTGAAGTATGTGAGGGTGGTGCAGGGCATGTATGAGGACAGCAGATTACATTTGCTGATTACAACAGGGATCTGCTCCGAGTTATTGTTTGCAGTGGTGATGGTCAAACCTACTGTGATGTGTGGTTTGGAGGTGGTGTCATTAACACAAAGACAGCTGGAGTTGGCAGAGTTAAAGAACAAGCACATCAGAGGGACAGCTCAGGCAAAACTGGACTGGATGTACCGGACAAAGGATGCTGAATACAGAGCTGCCAGGCAGGAGGAAAAGAGGAAGGCCACAGTGAAGACACGTAATGAAGGAGGACATGCAGGGGGTACGTGTGACCGAGGAGGAGGCAGAGGTGGCGACCCCTAAAGGGAGCATCTGAAAGAAGAAGTCATCCCTAATATCAATCAACAATTACTTATACAGAGCCCCCAAATGAATCCTATTATCAGCACCAGTGTCAGTTTTTATTCACGACATTCAACAAGTTTCACCACAGTTGACCATGTCTGGCAATGAGTAATGAGGGCAGCTCTTATTTTAATCAATGATGGGCAACAGTAGCTATTTTTTTTTACAGTTCTCATGATCCATTTTTCCCCTTTGACTTCCCGTGAAGCACACACAGCTGCAGGATGTGTGTTTGTGCTAGTGTGAGTACTACTGAGGGGAGGCGAGTCATTTCCTGCCTTAGTCGTTTCCAGAAATCCCCCCACCACTACACACACACACACACACACACACACACACACACACACACACACACACACACACACACACACACACACACACACACATTTCTGAAAATCATCATACATGTCAGCATACAATGAAGTCGTGATGTGTGTTAAAGGAGAAATCATGGGGTTAATCTTGGGGGCATGATGCTATCAAACATTAAACTCTGATAAGGAAAGAAAGACATGCTGCTGCGTTGCTTTTATTGTTGACACATTAAGTAAAAAAAACAGAAGTGCTCCTTTTCATCTTAAATGTAAAGTAAAAAGTAGGCCTTCAACGAGTAATCTCATTTTAAGGGTGCAGCTTTTGAAAACAAATACCTCACTTCTCATTTCTCACGGTGAAGGAAAATGTGCCTAAGGCTGAGTGAGCAGCTTGTTGGCTACATCATCACCAAACTATGTTTGGCATTTGTGACGAGAAATCACTCACAATGACTCAGTAACTGGTCCTATTGTATGAATACCTTGCTGTGGTAATGTTTCTGTTTGCTTTTACCCAGGGGAGGAAGTCTGATACTATCCTAAAAAGCATCTCTGCTCTACTCCCGTTGTCGGCCCAAAGTCAGGGTTTGTCTGGCCTTTTTTTTTATTTTAAAAAGATGAATCCTGACTTAGTGCACATGTAAATGATGTGGTTAGCTATGTGAAGTAATTATAAGGTGGAAACCCTTCAAAAATATGAGTGTGTCAACCGGCCTGTGTGACTGCATTCCTTTGGAAACATAATTGCAGGTATTCTGTCCACCCTACATCATTCAGCATGACATCAAAATTGTTTGCTGCTTGTGTAGCTCAACTGAGTTAAAACAGTGTGCAAGATGTCAACACAGCACAGAGAAGGTAAAACTGAGGTGCTGTTTGTCTAGGAATTGAAGCATTTTAGCAATCTTGGACAAGTTTTTTTTGATAAAGTTGTATAATTTTTAATTGGTCAACAGAGCACTACAGCAGCATATGTCACACTTACATTGATAAATAAGAGCTTTTAATCTTAAATCAGGGAATATGAAGACAGCTCTGTCTATTAATTGGATTGTGTTGTGTTCATGAGTAATTTCTGATTTCTCTAGAAAGAACTGCCACATTTTTTATTAATCCTCATCTTAAAATGAAGCCAAACAAGTGCACTACTTAGATGATGCTTTGTTTCTCTGCTTATCAAACCCAATTAATCCCAAATAGCTAGGAGAAATGAAATATGGAAACAACAAATAAGAGCTGGAGTCTGGTGAGGTTGAGATGGTTGGGGTTGAGTGGTAAAGGTTGGAAAGTTGGACAGTAGAGAGTAAGATGAGAAAAGACTTAAGATGTGCCCAAAGTTGGGAAAATACTGTGCTATAACAGCCAAAAATAAAACACAATCCATAACCCAAGAACTGAAATCAGTAAATATAGAGCTAAATTAGAAAAAATTCAATATGACGAAAAGAATCTCAATAAGGGGAAAAAAAATAATAAACTGTTAAAAAATAATAAAGAAATAAATAAAACAAATTACCTTAATCAAATAGAAAAAAGTGAAATAAAACAAAATAAACAAGCTAATAACTAAAGATCTTTTGTATACAGTGTATATAGTCTTATATAGCACAAAACACAATAAATGTAAAAAAAAAAAAAAAAAAGATAAAACGATTATTTCGTTCATATTTTTTATATTATACATTTCTATTTTATTTTAATAGTAAATAAAGCTACAGAAGCAATTTGCTAGCTATTAAAAAGTTAGGTGGTCCTTCAAGTAAAATGAGAAGAAACGAACCCCAATGTGTGGTTAGTGAGCAGGACTCTGTTTTTTTTTTTTCTTTAGCAGTATTTACATTTTGGCAACATTCCCTTAAAAAGATCAAACACACGCACACCTCGTGACAGGAGCCATTCGTTACATTTGTAACTAAACTCACTCATTCACAGAAACTCTGAATCAGTTTAACTGTGAACACAAACCGGGCAGCAGACAGGTCACGTTCGTGGGTCTGGTTTATATTTAACACTGTGCGATAGAGTCGTCAGCACTTTGATCCAGCTCGCTCCAATAACTGGCGCGTCACTTCCTCAGCCCGTGCCCATCCCTTTGGAGGAAAAAAAAAGAAAAAGAAAACTCACACAGGCGGACGACGGCGAGAAAAAAGAGCGAGGGAAAAGTTGAGAGGGAAGCGAAAGCGAAAAGCCAGATGAAAAAGCTGGAGAGTGGAGAGGGAGCCAACCAAAGACCAGAGTTCACGCTTTAAAGTAAGTTTTTTTCTAAATACTTTACATGTTTTGGTGGCGCCCACACTCAGTTGATAAGCTGAGTTTTACATTGATCCACACGCTTCTCTGATTGGTTTATCAATAGCCGCATCTCCCATTACCAATACTTCTTAGAGCTGTATATTTATCTAAAGAACATTTACTTTGAATTGTTATTGGAAAACTTTGAGGGTTGGGCTTACAGGCCTGCAGCCCCCTCCCCTGCTAAACCCATAACTACAGCCAAACGTGGAGACTGGCTTCAGTCAGAGTGTATAACATGTTATAAAGGTGACTCGAGAGATTAACAAATATAATGTGCAGTAATGGCTAGCGCTTATTCCATTAATTAGCCCTTCTTTTTAATTAAATAATGTTATAATGATCTCAGCAGGAGCAGGGTTTAATCTAATGTCCACCGGTTGTTTTTAACTTAGAGATCTACTTTTGTAGAAACTGTTTAACCGTGGTTTTGTCTACAAACACCCCTGAGGGCAGAGAAAAGTATGTGCTAACTTTGCATAGTGTTCTTCAAGTACAAGTCTCAGCATGGCCTTCACAGCTGCACCAGTGCCAAAACGCTCACTGGTTTCCCACAATATTGCACAACATGGTGGATTTTCAGACTGGCCTGTCCTATCACTGGAGCCCTCCATTGTACACGTGCTTTTTTAACTTTTTGTTCATTCACTAGTTGTTGTTCTTTTTGTGTCTTCATTCAGGAAGTGCTGTCATAACAAAACAATTGAATAATTCATCCTTCCTTTTAATTTTTGCCTTCTTCCTTCCTTTACCTGCCTTTCTTCACAGTCATGCCACTCCACAAATCATCCCGGGCCTCTCGCCTGGACCCTACCATGATCTCAGCCCCGCTGGGTGATTTTCGTCACACGATGCACATCGGCAGGGGAGGAGACGCCTTTGGCGATACCTCTTTCCTGTCCACTCTTGGCCCGAGTTCACCCAAACCTGACCCGGCGAGTCCTGGGATTGTTTCTTCTTCCTACCACAGTGATCTTAATGCAGATGCACCAGAAAGCCTGCAGAACAATGAGCTTCGGCACTCTGACTCAGTGTCTTCATTAAACCTGGACCTAGACCTGGACCTGGGTCCATCTATGCTTGGAGATGTACTAGGCGTAATGGATGGTTTGGGGCTCCACTCTAATCAGGAGGTAGTGGAAACAAAGCAGGGGAAAGGGGCTGCGGCGATGTCTGTGAACAGGCAGAGAGAGCTGAATGGGAAGAACTTGGCAGAGCATGACGGAATCCAGGTGGAAGACAGCAGGATACCAGATGTGAACGGGATGAAGCTAAAGGGGTTACGACCAAAGGTGAGATTCAGCGATAAACGGGAGGAGATCATTCGTCAGGCATCGGAAGAGGAAGAAAGTCAAGGGTTTGACTTCCAGGAAGAGGATCAGGATCTGGAAGCATGTAATAGCCCAGTGAGGAGTGAGAGCGAGAAAGGCAAAAGTCCAACTGATGGAGGTGAAATTGAGTTCACCAATCACAATGCAGATTTGCCGCCCAGTCCTGCCTCGTCACAAAGCTCCGAGTATGAAGGGGTCACCCCATTGGACAGGAGGAGGGTTGGCAGCTGCCATTCAGAGACTGATTCAGAGGAGGAGGAGGAGGTGGATGAAGAAGGACGAGGCTACACATTTGAAGATGAGTTTGATGATGAAATCGGTTTATAGGGGATAAACTACACCAACAAATCTTTGCTGTCAAGTAAATCAAATATACTGTATTTTCCTTATTTCATCATTCCTCCACCAAGGACATACCATGTGTGACCAAAGATGTTGATTTGGCCGTGAACCAGATTACGCAAAAAATACAAAGCTGAATGTTATTAAACTTTGCGGAGAGTTGGAACACGAGCAAAGGACATACCAAATGTGGATCCAGATGACCTCGTTTCAAATTACAGAACAGGATGCTGGCCTTGGTGGAGGACTGCGTTCTCAGAGTACCCTTCTTTTTCGGTAGCTTTTGAATGGGAGGTTTAAATACGATATATCTGACTTCAAACTGGATTTTTCAGAACTTAATGAGACGATGTTGCTCAACTGGAAAAGACATTGTTTTTATCTACCAGGGTAACAGATTTGCAGAAGACTTGATATTTGATCAGAAGAAAAAAAAAAATCAGTGAGCCGTTTTGGTAATGAAAGTGAAAAGTTTGCGACACTTTGATTTCTTTTCATTCTTGGACGTTTTTGCTTTAGAAATCAAAGCTCAGCGGAAAGTTTGATTGAAGCTAAATTAAACTGCATCGTTAATTAATTTCTTTTGTCTTTGATGTCTTTAAAGGGAGCTATACACTTACATTATTGTACCCTGTGATATACGAGTGTCTTACTACATATTCATCATATTGCATGTTTATTAAAGTCTTTGAAAAGGTCTTCAAAGGGTTGCGAGAGACGGCGTCTATAAATAATTACTGTGAATGTGTCACATTCCAAATCTTACAACGGCTCAGACCAAATGCGACTTGATATCAAAGTGCAGTTATTAGCACAGCTGTTCCTTTAAGGCCGTGGGGCTGGGTTAACACTAAAATGCAAAGACAATCATGTGATTTTAAATCAGGAGCAGCAGTGGAATTGCTATTTTTTTTGCTTTTTTGTTGTTGTTGTGTTACTTCATAATGCTGTAAAAGGGAAATACCATTCAACTCATGCTGAAAATGCTGGTTAACACATTCGTTAGCCTGTGGTTTCACAAAGATTACAGTGAAAAGAATAAAGCGACTTCAAAAAGATAGAAACCAGCCTCGGCTTTTGTTTCAAGGAAAGTTGCTGAAAAGCTAAATGCCTGAGATCCAACTATACCAGGTAGCTGCTGGTGAGAGTGAAATTTCACACACATTAATACTGAAATAAACCTGTTTCATTTTATCATTTTCATAATGATTCCATTTATATTAAAGGTTAGAGATGTTTGACAGGAAACTCATTTTTTCCTTTAGCAATTCAAAAAGTAAATGACAGAGCAGTCAAGTTATCAAAAATTTATTTTAAGCATGCAAGTGATGCCTTAAAAAGTTCAAAAGTCTGTAAACATACAGGCTGAAAGTTAAACGGGACCATAATGTGGTGCCTTTGTTGGAAAATAAATGTCAAAGAGCTGAATTATTACATACACAGCTTAATTATATACATTACAAGCTTCTTAGTGCTTGTTACACATGTATCAGTCATGTAAATGCAAAACTATCCATTTGTCTCTAAAACGCACAAACGCTACACGGATATCGTCCTGAACACGTTGAATCCCGACAGAGCCGTGGAGACCATCATGCCCGGCATCTGCGGGTGCCAGTGGATCTCCTTGATCTCAGACTGACCCTGGTGCAGGAACAGCAGCTGAGGGGGAAGGTCCCTGACCGCCTCCACCCTGGCGCCCACGTCGCACGACTCCACAGACAGATCCCACTGGCTGACGATGTCGTCGGCGCCCGAGGCGGCGAACACGCTCGAGTCCACGGGGTTCCACTCCACCGAGGTGATGGGAGCGCTGTGTTGCTTGAAGTTGGCCACGGGACGCCCGGTCTACAGGAACAGGAGAGCAGTGAGGTGTGACAGCTGTTCATACAGTTTCAGCTCAGTGGGGTTTCACTCTGAAAACATACTAGGAGCAACCACTGAACAGAGCAGTTACTGTCATGCTTCAGGCCTGCTTGAAGAACAAAAGGACTGGGTGTGCATCAGAAGGGTGATCTGTGCTCATGTTTTTACCGATGTACACAGAGGTGTCTAAACTCGTCATTATGGGGGAAAGGGTTAAATATGTCGCTCATACTGTGCAACTAGGACTTTGTGTACTGTGAAAGTCTCATTCAGCTCTCTGTAATAAATCATGTAAATGTTTTTTCACCAAATATATTAAAATAGTTTCCTGATTTAGAAGGGAGGCAACAGCTAAAGCTATTATTGTTACACAACTGTACAACTAATGTTAGGTGGGGCCGGAACACTAAGAGGTGAGACAATCTGACAGCACAAGCCTAAAGATTGTTTTCCATTTAACACTAATCGTGGGTCACAGTGACATGTTGGCACACTGATAATAGCTCTGTTATTGTGAGTGCAATGTGTGTTTAATTAGACTTACATAATTATCTTTAGATGTATTGCCTCCATTTATTCTTTTGTACCTTAAACTGTCGCAGATCCCACACTTTCAGGAGTCCATCGTCCCCTCCTGACAGGAGGAATGGTTCGCTCCTGTTCCAGCTGATTACATTGATGTCCGATGAGTGAGCTTCATTGGCTGAGAGCATTGAATTGGGCGGGGCACGGATGTCCCAGATCCGAATAGACTGATCCACTGAACAAGATGCAAAAACCTGGTGAAAGAGAGTCCAGTTACTTTAAAAGTTTACTTTACAATAACTATTAACACAATAAGATCCAACAGCCTTCACAAACAAGGAACTATTTCCTTTTAAGAATTTACTAGGGGAGGGCTCTGGTGGGCTTTGCATGCTTAATGATCCTTACTGCAGCAAGAAATTTTAGACAAGACTGTACAAGTTGAAAAGCCCTGAGAATCCAAAATAAATAAAGAATACTTTCATAAATGGAAACACCCAGTCTTATAGGACGAACATCGACATGTCACAAACTGGTTTGGTGACTAACTGCTGCGCTAAGACTCGCGTAATTTACATAGTTTGGGCTGTAATTTGTTATGTCACAACTCTGTGGTGCCACACAGCAAGTGTTACCATATTCTATTTTTACCACGTGCCATTTAACAGCAAGTTTCCATAATTCTGCTCCGTGACCGCACCCAATTTTTTCAACGAATTACCCACACATCACCAGGGACTTAACCTTAGTGGAAGATACCTAGAAATGTATAGACATCACAATTCTTAAGATTCAGAACAGACACTCCTACTAATGTTACCGCTGCGGTTAAGGGTGCAACAAGCCAGCAAGCACAATCTGCCAAAGTTTGTGCCACTACGTCACCGTTGGTGTACAAACATACTGTAGCTTCTGTAGGCGACCACTGCAGATCTTCCACAGACTTTGTGTGGGAGCTGAAAGGTCGCTGGTCAATCTGCCAGGAAGTCCCCCCCTCCCGCGGCTCCCACACGTGGATGTTTTTCTTGCAGTCCCCGCTGACAAGCCGACCTGTCAACAAAACACAAAACAATTAACATTTTAATCTTTGACAGACATCTATTCAATTCTTTATCTCAGTCAATCGCAGCTTTCAAAGACATTCAAATACATGCAAATAAAAACAACCCGTTTACATGTTTAAGAGGAATTTGTGTTCTTCTTTGTCGGCACTTTAAGGTGGATTTCCTTCCAGCGTTATTCTTATAAAAGCCCACACTGGCATCTTTTCACTAAAACTACTGCACGTTTTTAATCGTAGCTGATCCCTCTCTGACGTATACACCGGTGTCAGCCCTGCAGTGGACAATACTTTTCTGATTCCCGATGACAGGTTTGCACGGGCAGACACAGTTAAGAACATGGGAACAAAAATATCTTGCACAAGGTGGAGACTGTTTTTATCATGTCAATCAGATAACGAAGTAGTCCAGGTGCAATCAGGGACATGGCTGCTTGCACAAAACAATGTTGCCACACAGGGTGAGCTGTTTTGCTTTTCTTTTGTTTTTTCACATCTGTATAGCAGTCTTACAGGATAAGCCTCACATACCAGGTACTTTAGGCGACCAGTCAATTGCAAAGCCTTCAGTCATGTGCCCTGAGAAACTGAAGAGCGCTGCTGCCTCCTTCTGCTGTTTGATGAATGCAGCCATAGCAGCAGAACTGTGGACGGCCTCCAGCTGGGATCGGAGATCAAAGATTTCCACCTGTCCCTTGTCTGACCACACAGCGGCTAATGACTGCTCTCCAACCTGAGTCACCTGGACGCCAAGAAGCAAAATTAGTCGAATCATCAGAGAATTAAGAAAAACTGATGCACAAGATACTGATTTTATTTACTTATAAACGTCTACATACCCTGACTCTGTTAATCCCCCCATAGTGGGGCATCATGGCCAGTTCCATCTGTGGTTTCTTTTCTTCATCCTCCTCCTCTTCATCACTTTCGTCATCGCTGCTCTCTTCCTCCTCTTTGTCCTTCTCTGTTCCATGAAGGTTATACATGCGCATGACCAAAAGTCTGCCAAAAAACAAAAAACAATTAATTAACAATTAATTTATTAGCATTGGTTTCTGGGACATACCCCAGTCCAAAAAGAAAAATCAAACTATCCTGCATCAGTGTGCTTCATCTTTGAGTGCTTGAGATTTTCCAATAACCTTTAATTGACCACTGAAGTCTCCACCGAAAGGAGACCTTTCAGGGGAACAGTACGAGAGCTGACATCAAAACAAAACTGAAACTGTGCATCACAGGAAAATCCAAACAACAAACAAATAAAAACAACATTGTGGTGTGGTCTATAGTGAAGAGAGTCAATGCTTTAATGTTAGCATCCAAAAGAATCTTCCTTTAGACATTAAAGAGTTTGCTTTTCTCTGCTATAAACGACACATTTGGTAATGATAACAATAAACATGTACAACAGGAAAAATGGGAAAATAAGGGGAATTTAACATTACTACACATGGAAACGTGGCAATAATGCGATGATTTTGGATGAAAGGACACCTCCTGGGGACACCTGCACAAAGCAGCTTTTTAAATAAGGAATGAAGTTGTTGGAGGTCTTAAATTTAAAGAAATTAAAATCATTTTCAAGTTTTAGTCTTGCCCACTACTCCTGCAATACTGGTCTAATGTAAAAACATCCATCCTCTAATCTAATTAGAGGTCTTGAACCTGAACGAATGTGTTTCTCCTCCTGGCATCCAAGCAGGGATCTTTCACAGGTATTACTTATTGTTACTTATTAAGGTTAATTATGGTTATTTTCGTCTTCTTTCAGCTGCTCCCTTTAGGGGTCGCCACAGCACATCTGCCTCCATCTCTGGCTTCCTCCTCTGTCTCATTAGCCGTCTGCATGTCCTCCTTCACTACATCCGTGAACCTTTTTCTGTGGTCTTCCTCTTTTCCTCCTGCCTGGCAGTTTAGCACCCTCGCTTGTACCTTTCCTTCTTTTTCATTGCCTTCAAGCAGACCTTCCTTACTCCTCCTCCTTTTTCTTTGCCCAGCAGTAGCACAATTTCCTCCAGCTGCCTGTCATTAACCCGGACCTTGACCGGGCCAGTACCTAAAAAGCTCTCTTGATAATCTGCATATTTGATTTTCTGAATGCCGTTCCTGATGCAACCCTTAGCCTTTATTCGAGCTTGGGATCAGCACTTGCAGTAACCTGGCTTGTGGCCCACCGTGTCTGGCATTGGTATTCTTTTATTGTTGTATGAATGAGAAAGTGTGAGTGAACAGAGTTTCTACAACATCTACACGTTTGTTTTTATCCCACACTGTGATCAAACTATAGTCAGACTATAGATGACCAACTTAATCTGCTACATAAACTCATTGTCTTAGGACAACTTTGCCATGAATTAGGATAAAAATGCAACTACAAATACCTGTGTTCAGCTCTACTGCTCGGCACATGGCTGCAGCAGAGCTGAGCTGCTGTCGCTTCTAAATGTGGTGAAGCTTAATGCCTGCTTTCAGCTTTTTGAACTCTTTAACTCTCCCTACTCAATACTCCAGAGTAAACAGACCAAGTGCTCACTTTGTGCTACTGATTAGCTGCGTTACAGTGATGTGACTTTTAAAATTAGAGTAAGCCAGCCTTTATTCTGTGAACTGTCCTAGTAATAATAGGGAGAAAAATGGAATATTAATTGTGGCCTCACGGCTAGAAGGTTCAGGGATTTGAACTTCCAACAGACTGGGTGGCGCCGCTCTGTGTTTTCTTTTAGCTCACTTTCTCCTACAGTCGAGCGGCTTACAGTTAACTGGTGACTTAAAGCTGGGTGTGAATATGAGCATGAATAGGTGTCTGTCTCTGTAGCTTACACAGCTAAAAAAACAAAACCACGGAAGTGCCAAAAACTACAGGTGCTCAAACAGTCGCTTCAGGCTAGCCAAAGCATTAAAATGCCCAAATCCAGCCATGAAGCTACCGTGGTTACATCCTGGTCTCTGCAGCCAATCTCTCCCATTATAACAGCTGTACAGGAGTGTGTGTTAATTTAATAACTCACCGACTTGGATTTCATTTGGATGTTTTTCATAACTCTGACTCCCAGCTGTGCCAGGATCAAGCAGCTGCAGCCAGCTGCTGTGTGCCAAACTTGTTCGTGCCCTTTGGCATATTTTTAATAGAACAATCTGCTGTGTGGTATTGAGTGTCCAACAACTGTATGCTTCATTTTTAGGGAGAAAAATTCTAGTATTTGGAACAAATTAGTAGTAAACACATTTAAACCCGCAGGTCTCACAATTCCCCAGCTTGGATAAACTGGAAAGTTACCTCAGGACATCCGGGCTAAAAGCTATACCAAATCAGCATGCATACTCAGACCCCTTGGGAAAAAGGGAGCGGCTCAAAGTACCCAATTAGTAATAATATGGAATTATATTTGTCTGGGAGGGTTGCACACAAATGGATGCAGCTTCCTAACCAAGCTTTTTAGAATTAGTGGAAAACAGTCCAGTCCAACCTCTCACGCAAAAATGAATACGTCCCACTGCAAAAGTGCTTCCCTCTGCTTATGGTTTTTGTACTTGCTCTTGTTAAATTTCAAAAATATCCTTTTGTAATCACTTTACTTAATTAGTCTTGCTCTTAAATAATATTTGCAAGCCATTATTTTATCCTCTGGTGCTGTGTTTGCTCATTTTAACTTTGCCTAAATGTTGTTATGCAACTGCCATCTGAATGCGTCTGCTACGAATAAATATGTATTTAAAAACTGGGGGGATGGGGGGAGTTTATGGGTTTATCTTGCCTCTTGCACAATGTCAGCTGGATAAAATTACTCCAGGCCAAACATGACAGATCACTCTAAAATATATTTGTGAAACTAACCACTGACACCAGTTTAAACGACCAAAATAAACACACGGAGGTGCAGGACATCCGGCGTTATTGAGCAGGACCTTTAAAAATGGTGCTTTCGGATTAAATGCTGAGTGCCGACAGTAATGAAGGTGTGGGTTAAAGGTCAGTGGTCCTGTACCTGTTCTTCAGAGCCGTGTCCGCCTGCGTGCCCGCACAGAGCAGCATGGACAGGGGAAACTGCTCCCTGCTGTCTCCATCTCCATCCCTTAAGATGTCGAAGCTCAGGCATGGAGCACCTGAACATAAACAACAAGGTAACTTAAGCCCAGAGATCCCACATGGTGGAAGCGTGAACTTCATTGGGAGTAATGATGACTTTAACTTGCCTGTCTGGCACTCGTGATACATGCGGTACGCGGAGCGGTCCATCTCCAGCTCCTCCCCGGGCTCAAGCGGCTCGATTCCGGGCACGTACACTTTCTTCTCCTCCTCTCCCTCTGCCCCTTCCTCTTCCATTTCCACCCCTTCGTCCTCATCGCTGCCTGCTTCGTCCATCTCCTCCATCTCGTTTTCCTCCACGGCGTGCTCACCGGGCGCAGACATCTTGGCAGAGGCACGGTGTGGCGTACTTCCGGTGCAGGCAGCGGCCACGTGGTTTAAACGCCGCTCACCCTCCTCACCAGCGGCGCCCCTCTCTCCCTGTTTACGGGAATTCAGCTGACCTCTTTGGCAAAAGAGCCCCTGTTGCCAGGAAAGACCAGGCTTGCAATTGTTTGTCTCACACTGTAAGCCCTGAGGATCACGTGAACATTATTAGCGTGGACACTGTTAGCGTTAGCTACATGGCAAATGTTCTGTCTCCTCCCTGGAAGATAATTAGCCTTTTGCTTAAGAACATTTGGGATCGTGTCCATGCACCGATCAGTAAAGAGTCTTCACCTCTGAGTCATGATTGTGTGATTTAATGAGATTTATTTGAATGTGCTGTATTACATCTTACGCAGCACAGCCTGGTACTGGCAGGGGGCTCAGCAGCCCCTGCACCACTAATGGGAAGTCAGGCTTTGACTCACAGCTACTCACTGGCAATAATTTATAGATAGTTTTGCACTCACTGTATCAGGGTGTTGGGAAACTGCCATAAAAGCTGCTATGCTAAATTCATAAGAATACTTGGGCAATTTCTCTTATACACGTTTGTCTAAGCATGTGTTTCTTTCTTTTACATTTGTGTTTGAATTTCATTATTAAAATTGTGCCAGAGATTCTCTTGAAACCTTCTCTGCTCTTTTAACAAACACTCACATTTAAGAGACTGTGAAACTACTCGGGGGGTTCTGTCAGGACGAAGGTGTTTCTTTCACGTGTAGCTGAGTACAAGTAGAGACAAGTGCTCTTTTATCGAGGTCTTTGACAAGAGCCTTAACATCCCGGGCTGTTCTACCACACATTCCTCTGTCATCTGCAACTGATCTCTTAGACTTTTTAGTTATTTAATTTTTTTTTAAACTAAAGCTGCAGAATATATTTGAAGAGTTTCCAGACAAAGGCTGCCTCTTTACAAGAGAATCTACGGTTGAGTTCACACGAATGCAGACTCTTGCAGTTGGAATGCAAGATTAAACACAAAACGTAATCTCTTAAAAGCAGCAGGGAGAAAACTGTAAACATATAACTCCGACTGATTAAATACTTTGCTGCTGCAAATAGCAGGACCACACTGCAAAGTTACAAATGCAAATTGGGCAAGAATTGTACCTGTGATTGCTCTGCAACTGTAGTTTTATTAATGTCATAAGTTAGTGCTGATCATAGGCTACAGTATCATTATGCAGGCATTACAGCTGTAATTGGCAGTGCACTGATTTTAACAACTTCATAAACTGTTGAGTTTTTCAGTGTGCCACAGTGCATAATCATTTTTTACAAATGTGGAGAGAAATGACAGTATTTACCTCTAAAATGTGGCGTAAAAGTGTATTTAAATGAAAAAAAAAAGTAAATATGTATATCCCAACACTTAAGCACATTTACTTAAGTAGTCTAACTGTAAATGTACATTCAAAATACTGTAATAAATATAACACAGACTTTGGATACTGGCAAGTTACACCAAAAGCTAACGATGCATATATCTAAATGTCTTTAATTTATTTTTCTGTACAAAAGTAAATACATATACATCCATTTGTAAACAGTGGCAGGCAATGCCCATTAGCAAGAAGAACATAAACCATAGATAGCTTGCTCTAAATAGTGATGCTATTGGATTACATCTGCGATATCACCTCTTACAGAGCACTGTTGGACGGCGAGACTGATGGTTTGCTCTAATTTTGTGCATCAGATGTAACACTTGAGTTTCACAAAGCTTACCACACCGAAACACAGAGACAAAAACTTAAGAAAACAGTCATCAGTGCCTATAAAGATATATATAAGACTCTTTTTGACAACTATGGTAGCAAACACCAGTAGAGTCTTAATAATAAGGAGCTCCAAACAAATGCAGAATATGATGGGGGAACCCCACTGGACAGTGGCGGTGTGTCTATAATCCTGCCAGATTTCATATTGTCTACCGCTCTAGTGGTTAAAAGTCTGGCCCTTGATGGGCTGTAGTCCTTCCTTTCAACAGACGGTGGCAAGTTGGGCAGGGTGCATGTTTCAATTGAAGGTGGGCACCCAATTTGAATCCACCGGCTAAAAAGTTCTGATGTTAACTTTAGGAGTTCTTCTGGAGAGGAAGACACCAAGGAGAACTGGGATAAGTCTGTCTCCTCCCGAAACATCTGCAGCAAGGAAACAAGGAAGAGAGATCAGTATTATCAAGACAACAAATCTGACTAACAAAGTCATGTTTGAAACAGCTACTTGATACTGAAGCGAGCAATGTCACGACAAGAAAAAGAGAATACGTACTTCCATGTTTCTGTTCTTGCTAATAATTTTATCCAGTGTCCGTGTAAGTTCCACAACAAGAGAGTGATTTAAGTGTTCCTCCCAGAGGTTTGTCAGGAGCACTTGCCAAGAATCATGGAGGACATACGCAGCAGGGAACACGCAACACTGCGAGGAAAAACAGAGCAACACAATAACCCCAAAATTAGGACTAGCATGTAAAACACATGACAAATCACCGCAAGAACCACACAAGTAACCGTGTTACGAGAGAGGCTGGAGGCCACTTGGGACAACAGACTGTTATTAAACAGAGCATGTGACTTGTTATAGTGGAAGACGACCAAAGAAAAAAAGCAAGTAATTATTCTCTTTAAAAAAAAAACCCAAGTGGGCTTCAGGAGAAGGTTAAAATGAACAGGATATATAAGATCTATATGAGCACTTCCTATATAAACAACTCACCGGATCGGTGTCACAGAGCATGTGTCTTGTATATCGATGTACCACATAGTAATCCTTAGGAAACACTGTGCGCTGAAGGAGGGAGAAAAGAGGCAAAGATGAGAAGCCAGATACCCAGAAGGACCACACAGGTCTATATGGACATAGAAGTAAATATTTAGAAACGAAGTAAAGAGAGTTTCACTTACAAAGCCTGCTGAACTCGAATCGATGGTCCCTTTGATATTTTTCACACCTTCCAGGTCAAACTCACATCCACCACATGGGGCAGTTAGTAATGACAGCAACAGTAGAACTGTTGGAGACATGATAAGAGCGAAAGCCACAGAAAACAAGTCACATAATTGCTGGAAACTTTCTGTGGTTTGTAGCTTGTTCAAAGTGCATAGCTACTAAAAAGAACATGACATCATTTCCTGTGTAAATTAGCCATTTCTTTCTTTTTTTAAAAAAAGAAAACAGCAGGAGACACTGGGCTACGATTGCAACATCTCTAATTTAATTAGGGCACCAGAAATGGCTGTGATGTTTCAAAGTGGCGCAAAAAAACCAACTTTGATTCACCATTTAAATCTCACTATGCATTAACCAGGACTGCTGTTTCACTATAATCCCACAGACATTTAAAAAGGGTGAAAAACAGACAAAAATTTAACATGAAAATAATAGTTTCTCACCTCGCAGTGTCATCGTTTTATCTTGACTGCATGTCCATTTCTCTTGTTGACAGCAGTGACTCTGCAGGCAAGCTTCACTGTCACTCTGTAAAAGGCGAAGCTTCCTCCTGTGGTTTTTTTACAGGTCTTTGAAAGAGCAGGCTTCTGTCTCTTCTTCTTCACTGCTTGATATTTAGTCTTCCTGTTCACATCCCTCAGATCATCCCCTTCTCTTTACTTAGGGTCCTTTGGTACTTTCCATGCACATGCCCCACTTGTCACCTCACATCGACATGCTCTCTCACTTTGGGTTTTCCCACTTGAAGCCAGGGTGGCTGCAGCCTTTCACTTTGAAAGCCTTGTTTTTCTATTTCCCTTTCTAAATCTTTTCTCCTTTCCCTTTCTCACTACTGACCTAGAATTTTCCTGGCCACTCTGTCTCTGTCCCTTAAAAGTGGTTAATGAATAAAGTGCCAGAGCTGACCTCTTCCCCTGGATTTCTCCCTATCCCTCTGTATCCTACTCAGACACAGGCACAGCTCAAAGTGAAAGTGCTCTGCTCAATTCTCCCTTTATGCGTCGGCCACTCCCACAGGCACACGTTTTACCTCACTATTGACTGACCCGTCTCCCTCCCTTCTGCTTCCCACATTCCCCAACACCCCCCCACCCCCATCCTCCCGCTCCCACCCCCATCCTCCCGCTCCCAACCAGGGCCGAAGAGGCTTAGTTATGCAGTCAGAGCATATGTTTTTCATTTGGATTCTTCCCCACACCTCTCTGCCTGTTGATTCTATCAGTCGCTGTCCCGTAAGTCAGTGCGCAGTATCATCCCATTAAGTCATTCATTAACAGTCAGTTTCTTTTAGAAATAAGGATCACATTCATTACATTCCTCGAAGAGCTAACGAGAAAGATTGCAACACTGAATTGCCAGAAGATGCAAGTCATCCCAACATGACTGCTTTCTTTAGTCATTAATGTTAAAATTGGCTTTACAGAGTTGTATGGTATGATTGTGATGATAGCTGTGCACAGCTGTCATCATCCTGTCTGTAAAGTGTTGTTTTGTGGCCTCAGGTTACGCAAAGCATCACGTTGGTTTGGGATATCAGTCAGATGTCAACAGGAGTTGATTAATGATGAAAGGAAGGAAGTCGTTATTCTTCATGTTTGTTGGATCATAAGCCAAATGACAGAGGAAAATTTCCCAGAGAGGTATCTCTACTGACAGGAAAAGGAAACCAGATAGCCGCAGCAAGCGAGGGCTCCATATTCCCCAAGGCATGACTAAATCAAAACCTCTTTACTTATGCTACGTTTATAATGATTGATATAAATATCTAGTCAGAGTGCCGTCTTCCTGGTTCATACTGCATTTAAAATTCAGAGGGAAGTAAATACGCAGAAAATTTGTGAAGCTGCTGCAGATGAAGTCCACACATGTCGGAGCCTAACTCAACAAATGAAATCCAGATTTAATAAAAACAAAAGAAGTGCATTCCTTTAAATAGGAAAAAAAACCTAGTCACTCCAATATATGCAAACTCACTTTTTCCTTCATAATTAGGACTAAAACACAAGTTTGAAACTTAAAATTTTGGGGTCATGAAATTTTTTTTCAAAAACATCCTCCAACTTAAATAAAGCCACATTTTACTGAGTAAAGTCTGCGAGCTTCAGCACATCAACAGGCTCATATAACTGGCATGGAAAAAACAAAAGCAGATCAGAGTGACTGGTTCATTAAAAACCCCAAATCCTGCCGATGTGGTCATCTGTCCCGGGTCCTTGTTAGGCAACACTTTTTGTATGTTTCAGGACTTGGGGGAAAATTTTTTCTTTAAAAGTGCTGTCTTACACCACTTAAAGCTTGCTCGCAGGAAGACCTTCAAACGAGTGGGAGGTGATGGAGAAACAAAAGGTCTCCACCTCCGCTTCACTTTCCCTCCCATTTTCTTTCTATTCACCACAAGGTGGAGCCAACCATGGGTCGAGAAAGGATGTCAGGCTCAAAGTTTACATTGGTTTTATTTTATTTTAAAACATCAGCAGGAGTAAACAAAGTGCAAAGTCTTTTTTTGTAATAAGCTAAGCTTTACATATCTGTATAAAAAGGTCTCCTATAAGAGTTCCCTTTGACAAATAAAAGCCCTCATGCATTATCCAAACTGATTCTACTTGTTTAGTGAGCAAGATAATCATCATCGTTAGATACACAACAGTTACTGAAAACAACCATAATTGACGAGCGAAACCCTTTGTGTCATCCGTTCACAGTCCTGTCATTAAATGACAAGAATGTGGGTAAGAAAACCCCCCAAAACGAAACAAATTAATAAAAGAAAACAAAACAAAACAAGGGGAACGTCAAAGAAATGGCATTCCCCCTCATTTCAGCTCCCCTTTCTTTATCCTAATCTCCTCCTCCTCCTCTTCTTTGTCACTGGCTGGGGCTCCTCTCCCCTCCTCGGACAGCTGTCATTAAATGGCTCTTGTATGTTTTGCTAAGTCCAGTCATCCAGTACTTGAGCAGCCTGACGTTGTCCTCTTCCCCGGGCCCCGTAGCACCGAGGAGTGCCAGAACCTTCTGTGTGTCCTCTCTTCCTCGACCGTCCACTTTGGAGAACTTGAACAGCACTTTGACTTTACTGAAAAAACAAATAGATCACACTTAAGACTAATTATGCCTTCCTGAAGAAGACAGAATTCGGAAACACCAAGTTTCCGGTGGGAATCTTTGTGTGGAACGCCCTCTCAATAAGACTTCCCACTTGGAAATATCCTAAGTTAGCAATCCAAGATGGCAGTACTGAATGTAAACAACAGTAAAATTATAAACTTTTAATCTGTACTGCAAGTGTTGTGTGTTTTTGACTCATTAAATAGTGAGCAGTGATCGAGCTCTATCCATTAATGTGTTTTTCCCTGTTTCTCCCTGAATGGCTCTACCTTAATGAGAACCTAAACAAATTCTGTTTTTGCTGGCTTTTTGTAAAATGCGCTGTTCCGACATCCGAGTTCTGAAGTATCTGGAACGTGGCATAAAGGAGCTTTACTCACTTCATCCACTCCTCCTTCAAACACAGCAGGCAGTGAGACACAACATCCACCGACAGGTTCTCATTGCACAGAGCGACCTCCAGCTTGTTCAGTAATGCTGGACCTGGAGAAAGAGGACAAAGATTTAGTCAGTGGAAGAACCATGTGGGAAAGTTGAGGAAAAAAAAAAAAAAAGAGTCAAGCAAAAAAAATTAAAAACTCTTAGTAGGTGATTGGTTGAACTATTTGTGTATAACCGTCTGCTGTGAGAAAACGTCAACAAATCAGACTGACGAACCACAGGATGCAGAGAGCGCGAAAAGGAAAAACAGGCCGTGGTCTGAGTAGCTTTATGAGCTTGCAAGCAGTCGCTGCAACCAGCTACGCAGCAAATGTTTTGCTGTTTACTCGAACGGTTACTCATTCTCATGTTTTAGGTTTCTGTAGCTTTGAAGTTTATAATTTGGATTTAGTTTTTGACCCTTTCTCAGGTATGCTGGTATGTTTGTTGCTTTTGTGTATTCTGCTGTGTGTGTGTGTGTTCCTATATAGTCAGAACCCTTTAAAGGAGGGGTGTCAAACTCGTTTCACAATGCGGGCGACATACAGCCTACTTTGATCTTAAACTCCCCTCTCTGTCAGCGCGAAGAAGTTTAACTTCACGTTTAATCCTGGTATATGTTGGTATAAGTTTTATGACATGATCAAGTAATGGGGCCCTATTTTTGTAAAGGAATCGAGTGTTAAGAAAAAAAGGCTAGAAATTTCTATAATAGATAGTGATTAATGGGAACTTTTTTCATTTACGTTTTACTGAATTAATAGGAATTTATTAGTAGGAATTGCTGTAAAAAACGATGTTCGGTGCACCTGTAAAACCTAAAACACACCTGTAGCCGTGACCTTCTGACTCTAAGTTCATCACAGAGCTCTGATTTGCCCAGAACCAGTTTGGTTTGTCTGCTGGCACAAAGTCTGAAGACGTGTGAGATGGATTCTCTGATATATATTCTGTGGGAAACAACTAGTTTCTGTTTTCGATGCAAATTCTTTATTTTTTTTTAATGGATTCCTTAATGCTCTTGCTGTGCTTGAGCATTTTTCTACTTTCACTTTAACAGCTGCTCTGACTTAAACAAGGGTTAATGAATCAGGAGGGGAAAAAAATCTGTCCTTTTCACTGATACAGAGTCAGATGATGATAAATGTAAATTTGTAATCTCTATAAATAGATTCTACATATAAAGACGTCTATTTGTAATCTGCTTTTAGTCCATGTGGTATTGATCAATTAGGCTAGAGCAGGCTGGGGTTACATAGCTGTAAGCTTTCTGTGTGAAGAGCAAAGGAAGGATGGCATTTGTCAAGATGGAAACCTGAAAACATCGGCTGCCGTAGAAAATGAAGCTTTTTATTATCGGTCTTTTAATTTACCTGACTTTTTGTAAAGAATGAGCAAAAAGCACAGAAAGAAAGCAACGAACAGAAAAACGCCGACTACACAGGAAGCCGTGAAAAAAACCTTTGGCCTCAGAGGATTAATCAGCAGACAAGCCGATGGGTTCCCAGACTGTAAATTGTGTAACGCTAACAGAGGCAACAAACATGCAGCAAATTAAATCAAGACTGATGTACTCACCCCTGTCTATAGGTTGTGTGTTGGCACTGGTGATGGTGAACTGATAAAGCGAGCTGATGTCGTCTTCTCTTACAGCTGGGATGTGACAGCTTCTCTCTGAGGTGACGTCCACGAGCACTGTAAACTCTGAAGAGCAAATCGAAGCAAAATTATTACAGTTTAATCTGCAAATACACATCTACAGTTTTTGACAGAGAATCTCACACAGCGATCTACAAATCTCAAAGAGCTTCTTGCACCTGAGGAGCTGACGTGAGCTGGAATAGGCACATCGGGGCAGAGACCCAGAAAGTTGCACTTGTAGGCCTCCTCGTACTGAGAGCTGTATGGCACGGAGCGCACACAGCCTACCGGGAGCAAAGACTAATGGGAAAATAGAGAAGTGAGTTAATGGCCGTGATGATACACTGTTTGATCTGGCTAACATTCACACAGCCTCGCTGTCTCTGCTTACTCATTAATGCTATAAGTGATGCTTTTCTGACAACTACTAAAGAACTGTGGTAAAGTAACACAAACATTACAGTATGAACTTGTCTTAAAATTATATACTGATAACATTAAAAATTTATCTTTCAAGTATTCAAATGAAAAATAACCACAAAGAAAACCCCAGGAGAGCATGTAGTCGCAAAAGAAAAGGTCAAAACTGTGCAATAACAACAGCATTACACCCTCACACAAATAGTAGGTGCGCTCCCCTGCCCCAAAAGTTCATGTTTACCCATATTATAATACAACGCTCTATCTACAAAGGCCACACCACTGGAGCAGAGTACCTTTAGCACTGTAAAAGCTGACTGGATGAGAACTGGATCTGCACCTCTCCATATGACCTGATTTCCCATGAGCACGTGCCAGGCTAGCTGTCGAAAGTCAGGAGCCCCGAGGACCTGCCGAACGAACCACAATGTTTACCAAGCAACAGCTCACAGACATAGTGTATGAGCTATTTTTTTAACCAATATGCATCACTTTACCATATAAATGATTGTAAAAACACGTATTTTTCTTTATTCAATCTCAGTTTTCTATCGCTGTTCATGATTAAGTTGGGTATACATTAGCAAACTACAAATGTGCTTAAGTTCACCTGTCTCAAATGCCTCAGTGACCTAAATTTTGGACCAGGTAATTCATCCAGTTTTGTATCATCGCTCAGGAAGTTGTGGGCCAGCTCGGTCTCTGACAGGTGTCTCTGCGTCTTTGAAGCACCTCCTTCTGCTCCCTCCCAGCAGCTCATTTCCTCCTCTTGCTCTTTAAAACACATGACATTAAAAAACAGAAAAAGCAAATGCTTTCAAGCAAAGGTTCATTACAAATGTGGGGAATTTCCGTAGGAAACTGTGATAAACGGCGGTTCATACACCACACGAGTCATACCTACACAACTATCATCATAGTGCACACATGAGGATAGCTACCCACTGTTTCCAAAACAAAAAAAAACAGACTCTGTTAGTAACACCTATGACCTGCACTGCATAGCGACCACATTACTAAGTACAGTGTTTCAACTACTTGGTAACACAAATATCCGGCCAACTCACATGATAGCAACCCTGTTCATTTATTCATGTAGTCATGGTCAACATGACCTGCTGACGTTTAAAGTGATCATCATAATGGGGAAGAAAGGTGATTTATGAGACTTTCAATGTTGCATGGTGGGCTGTGGCCTGATCTTAGCAGTTCAGAAACTGCTGATGTTCCCACACAACCACACAGAGTTTACAGAGAATGGAAAAAAAAGAAGAAAATACCCAGTAAAGAAAAAAGAAAAAAAAAGAGAAAAGAAAATATACAGTAAGGAGCAGTTCTCTAGGTGAAAATGCCTTGTTGACATCAGAGGAGAATCACCAAAACTGGACAACTTCCAATTGGAAACTTGGAAAAATACTGCCTAGTGATGAGTCTCACTTTCCGCTGCAATATTCAGATAGTAGGGTCAGAATAAATAACATGAATCCATCCTGTCTTTCATCAACAGTTCAGGCAGCTGCTTGTGGTTTGGCCCACATTTTTTGGATTCTTAGTACCAATAAAGAACCATTTAATTGCCACAGCTAAGATCGGTATTGTTTACTTATTGTTATAAATGCATTGTCATAAATCTGAAGATACTGTGTGATGTTGTCATGTCATTATGAACCAAAATCTCTGAGGAATGATTCCAGCACCTTGATGAATCTTTGTCACAAATAATTAAAGCACTTCTAAAGGTAAAACAGGACTCAACCATCTCCTAGCAAAGTCTATGTAATGAGTGTCCATTTGGTGTATAAATGAACAGATTCTTGGTCAAATGACCCAGAATAGGATTTAAAATTACAGAGCTAATACTGTCAGAGAAAGTTTCACTGTAAATGTTGGGTTTCTTTTTTTGTACATGATATTACTGAATACTGACTGGAATTGTGTAAACTCTCTGGAAAGTTGGGATGCTTTAGTGAATCACTGTTTTTCTGGCGTCTCTCCACAGACTTGTCTGGTGATTCACACTTTCACCAGAGCTTTCTCAGTCAGATGATAACAACCATAAGCATGTTGTTCAAACTAATGACATGCTGTCATGAGTTTAGGTTAATTTAGGAACAAAATGAACCTTACCACATCTAAAAGAAGTGGTTTTTAAACTTTTTCACACACGTTCCACTTCAGAAGCTGAGTCAAGGTGACACTGCACATTTTTTTAAACCAATCATCAACAAGAAAAAAAGATGCACGTTGAATTTTGTTTAAAAGCTTCAGCAATTTACATCAGAAATCTCCTTTTCGCCTATTTTCCTTTTAAATGCATTTTTTTCAACTTCATATTTTTCAACTGGTTTTCTGAGCCCCACCTGTGGGACCTCAGAGAACCACAAGAATTTGCTGGTTAGATTATCCTTCTGCACTGGAACACAGTTCATGTTCCAGGGTAGAATAATTACACAGCCAACATCTTTAATGACTTTAAAAAATAAGAATTGGGTGCACCAGTTTGGCTATAACTGGTGCACCCAATTCTTATTTGGCTATTCACTGTTGCGCTGAAGGTTCTACAAAGTCTTTACTTGCCAAGCCCTATTAATTTTCTCTCGTTGCCAGCATAAAGAGATTTGTTTGACAGCACTCATTGGATGAACCACTACTCAGAACAATGGGAAAGTCAAAGGAACTCAGGGAAGATCTAAGAAGAAGAACTGCAGATTTACACAAGCTGGGACGGTCTCTTGGATCCATTCTAACCAACAGATCAGAAAATACACAGATTCGAAGGTTATCAGTTAAAACCATTGTACGCAAGTACAAATTATTCAGATATGTCACCACTTTACCAGGTTCTGTAAGAAGACCCATACTGTCACCGTCAATTGATACTGGAAGACTTGAGCCAGGAAGCACCAAGGCTCAAGTCTGCCTTGAAATGTCAAGCATTGTGCTGTAAGACCTTTTGACTGACAGTCAAATAATAAGTTGTACAAAGTGGATAGGATAATGAAGAAGGATGACTAACTCCACACAGTTGGTATTCCCACAGGATAAACACATCAAACCTGGTTTTGGAAGGGATAAAGCAGGCTAACACTAAGCATCTGAAATGACCTTCCCAAAGCCCTGACCTCACTCAGAAAATCTGTGGACTATGCTTATAAGCTGAGCTGATTCAACAAACCAACAAATCTAAATGAACTCTGCCAAGAAGATGGGTCAACTACCCAGCCCCCAAAATATGCCAGATACTTATTGAGCAATTAAGGTGCAACTTCCTAAGGAACATTAAACCAAATTTTAGAGGGAGTGTATGTATATATTTGAGTCTGTATGTATACTTTTGACACTGTGTGGATTCGAGAAAATCCCAAATAAATTCAATCTTGTACATTCAGTTCTTGCTTTTTAAAGTCATTAAAGATGTCATTCCACTGTGGAAAAAATAACAGTTCAAACGAATCATTTAAAGCCCAAAATTACTATGAGATTCATGTTCATGATGAGTGTATGCAAACTTCTGATCACAACTGTATATGCATAAATAAATATCACGCCTCTTAATCGAGGTCAATGCATCTACCCGTTTGTCTCTCTATGAGCACCAGAGTGTCCTCGGTGGGGGCTCCTTCCAGGAGCTTCTCCGTCAGACGGCTACCACAAGCTTTAAGTAACCTGGAAGTGAGGTGAGACCACTCATTAGCCGGGTGAGAGACTGACTGGAAAAAGAAGAACAGTTTCTTTGAACCTAATGACTCACCAGCTAAAGGAGGAGTGCAGGCTGGCCCAGAGGTTAGGATGCTGGGTGAGCGAAGTCAGCGATCGGGCTGCATTGCCGCTCCTTTGGTGTGGAAAAACTGCAGGTGAAAATGCACTGTTCATCCTCACAGCTCGCTGGGGACAAACTCCCTGTTCATTGTCAAACACCTAATGGAAAGGACAGTCCAAAGACATCAGAAGCACTAATAAGTCTGCTGAGTTTATTATGTTTATATACGTGCTCTACCTTTAGAGCTGTGCTCTGCAGACTCTGTATAGTAAGCTTCAGGTGACGCAGCAGGAAAGGCCAGGAGTTTATAAGGTAGATTCTGTCCATGGCTACCATAACAATACTGTACCAACGCTGGAAGCCTCTAGCGAGACTGTCTTTGATAAAGAAGGTGTGTGAGAACACAAATCCATGTTGCTCGTCTCCAAAAAAAATGGGCCCTTCACGTCCGGGACACACCTGACACCAAAACAAACAGAAAACACAACGAAGTATATCAGTAATCAGCCGATTAAAGCCCACAGACAACACCCACATAAACATGTCACTAATTACCTCACAGCTGAGACTGCGTACGCAAGCCTGTCGGACCACGCTGAAAAGCTGGGGCTGTCTGGGGTGCTGGTGACTAAGGAAGCGGATGCCTGTTTCATCATCAATGCTAACAAAGCCCGGGTGAGATGCAGGCAAGGATCGGCAACCCTACGAGACAAAGAAAAAAGGAAATCAGTACTTTAAGGCTGAAAATTAATGAAGGAACAAATAAAGCGAGGGATCCAAGCATCTGATAAAGTCACAGTCAGGCCCCTTCTACTCACCTCACACATTTCTTTCTGTGTGGCTGAGCTGTTGGCCTTCATGGTTAGACCTTCACCATCACGGTCACCATCTCGGTCCCCTGGCATTTGGGCACCTACCTGGGATGAAGGGGATGGGGAAGGCGGGTGTAGTGCCTCAGTGCAGAACAGGGTTCGAGGGCCATGGAGCTCACAGAAGTGACAGAGAGCCACCAGAGCATTCATCTGAAAGAACAAGACAAGTTTTCATATGTTTACTGTGCTAAAGATGTCTGATTTAGATCAGGACACCTACATCTAGTTCTGGTTAATCACTGACGTTACCAGATTACACTGGGGTTAAAATACGGGTACAAGTGGCAGTATGAGACGGTCTTACCTTCAGTGCAGAACCACGTTCAACAAATGACTGGTGACACTTCACAAAGAGGTATTCATTGGACGTAGTGTTCAAAAAGCCGTGCCGTTAAAAAAATAACAGCGCCGTGAAACAAAATCAAATCTTCATCGAGCCTGTATTTTAAAAAGCCATCGTTCCTAACATTTTAATTGAGGCTTTCTACACTTTTTTGTCCTTTGTGTAGCTGCCAGCAGGCAACAAAAACAGACCTCGTCACATGATGCAGAGTCACGCGCTCCGGCACAAGTGACGCGTGGCTGCCAACTGCTGCTCATTTTCTCAGTTTTATCCGTCGAATCAAAAACATCTTTAATGCTTTACCAGTGACGCGAAAGCACGCGAACATATTTAAGAGTTTTTCGACTTTTCTGTGTTCCAATATCAGGCTTTATGTAAGACAAACGAGCCATTCCTCGGCAAACGAAAAAGTGGAACTACATTACCCATAACCCAATCTGGTATAACAAACATGGGGTTAAAGGGCAATAAAAAAAAAGTCGGAACTGTTTTCATTGAAGGTTTGTGTACTACAAGGTATGTTCCGGTTGATTTATAAGCGTATATATGGTTTGATTATGCTATCTTAGCAGACTAGCTGGTTTATTAGCTTTTCTTTTAACACTGTACAACGTTAATCCGTCACTTCCGCATTAAAACATGAAATTTTTATAGGTGTGTCACTCTTAAGTAGTCAACAAAGAGATAACTTGCACACAGTGAGTGACACGGCAGATTTTTCTGACTTTTAAATCTCAGATCTTAGGATGGCTTCAGGTGGATCAGGAGTTCCCCCCACCGACCCGACTGACACACCGAGTCCACAGGCAGGGGTCCCCGCTGACTCTCAGAGTGGCAAAGACACCCCAAAAGCCAAAGGAGGTAAATCAGTTTCGCACATTTACTATATGTAATCTAAAGTGAGTCTGTGAAAGCTTCTAAGGTGGTTTGAAACACATCTTGTTATTAGACATGTACAGTAAAACCCTGCTGGTTGACTCATATGATTACACCAGCTTATTATTTTCCTAGTAATCCACTTATAAATCATATTGTTCAGCCTGTGGTGTGAGTTCTGGCCAGGTCTTAGTTTTGTAATCGCGTGGCCGGATCCTCTTATCATCAGAAGGGGGGCTGAAGGATGGAGTCCAGTACTGTATTGAACTGTTTCCTACATTTTTCACGTCCTGCTGGGCCACTCTGCTTAGCTGGAAATGTTTCAGGATTGACTGACTCTGATCTGCCCGCTTCTGCTCCCACTCGGAACTCAGCGGACTAATCTGTGGATTAACTTTATTTATACTAAAGAATTTCAAAGTTGTAATGTTTAATTTTATGCTTAGACATTTACTTATAGGCATTCAATTTAAGAGAGTTGAAAACTCTCCCAAAACTTGTGGCTGATCCAGACAACCATCTCCCTTTCTAATAAATAACTCAGAGCTAATAAGTAAAGTATTTGTGTCATGAGTCACGTCCATTTCTCCTGTCTCTAAATAGTATTGCAGGATGCGTGTTATTTGGGTGTAAAGGCAACTTCGTCATGTACAGCATACTTGGCTGACATTTGAGTCCTCTGAGTTGAGTCACTACCACCTGTCATATGATAATACTCAGTGGAAGTGGACTGGAGATGGACTGTACACATCATTTTCTCCATGCCTCTTTCTCACTCATTTATTTATGACACAGCATGGTAACGGGAATGATAAGAGGGTTTTCTAATAAATGGACAGACGATAAGGAATCCTTTTTCCAGATGTCTGTGTGAGTGACACAGATTGATGCGGAAGCTCATATAAGGCATCAGCCAAAATGTAAACACACGCAGAAGCAAACGGTGAAAATCTACATGAACAAAAATCAGAAAGAAAAGTACTGCACAGCTCTCATGGCTGATCTGACAGGTGCTCATCGGTGGTAGCAGTAGAAAAAACAAAATCCAAGAGAACTTGCTCAGTATTATGTGGTGCAAGGATAATCATATACAGTAAAAGCCCTGTGGTACTTCATCAGGATCTCAGATTTCTTTCTTCCATTTTACTTTAAGAATGAACTTAAAACTTGTAATTTTACCAGAGGCCAAAGTGGCTCATTTGTTTTCTATGGTTACAATTACACCACATAATTTTACAAATTTTTCATGGATTTTGTTCTAAGTAGAAACATACTACATCTTCTGAAAGTATGGTATAAGTAGCACATGTGTGATCTGATATTGTTCATTTATCAATCATATCGCTTTGCTGAACACTTTAACTTAACAGCGACTACAGTCTAATAGATGAAGATAGTTTCACTGATAGTGAAAACTACTATAAACTAACAGGGTGTAAATTTCCTCTGTTTTACAGCTGGGATCAATGTGAAGAAATACAATCTTAGAACTCGCAGTTTTTGGAAGTTGGACTTTTTGTAGGATTCAGCGTAGCCCATGACCCAGTCACACAGGGTCAGCAAGGAAGTACATTTGGGTAGTGATGTTGTTTCTTATGAAACTCACTTGTTTTAACTTTAAAATACCATCACCTCTGTGGCAAATTTGGCAGAATTCTTGTGAACTTGCAGACTGACACCAGCCACACTGTCTTTTTTTAGAGATCTAAAGAGGGGCACAGCATTTTTTACAGCTACAATTTAAAAAAAAAAAAAAAAAAGATTCATAACATAAATCTAAGTCAGTTATGCTAATAAATTATGCAGCAATCTTAGCAGAAGATTACAAGTTTCTCACATTGACTTTTTTGGCCTGTGAAAATGAACAAGGGGCCTGGGTAAAAGTCAGCTCTACGGTTCTAGTGGTCCAATGGCGAAAAACATTATTTTGAGTACTGCCTTATTGTAGCAAAGATGGGTACCTAAAATTACGAGTGACCATAAAAGATGTAACATGCCTTGGGACTGCTTTAAACAAAACCTGTTGATCTCTGCTGCCATTACATTGTTTTTTTCTGACATAGTTTGAATGCAGAAGAAAGGATGAAATGCTGCATGACTTCTGTTCAGTGTTATTAAACGTTGGCTCTTTTTATTTTTAACCTTTTGTTCTGTCTCTCCCTCTGGTGCCCTGTCTTTCAGAGTCAGCAGAATGTTGCAAGGATGGAGCCAAAGTGTGCCAGTTTTTCCGGATAGGAAAATGTCATTTTGGCCTCAGATGCCGTTTAGCTCACAGGTTTGCTCTCCTTACTTTATTCAGAAAAGTCATCAGAAGCATAAATGAGGATTTATAGTTTTTTCCAGATCATTTCTTGGCATCTTGTGGATTTATTTTCAAAATTAACACAAAAGACTTTGGAAATTATTGTAGAATAGCTGCTGTTTATCTTCAGATCACAGATGTTAGAAGCTTGGTTTGGAGACAGAGAGACATGGATGTAAATATCTTTGGAATGACCTTTTGTCTGCATTTTTTTTTTTATCTGCAGGACAGTTGGCTAGATATGATGAATACTCTCACTGATGAAATTTCTGTCTCAATCTCCTTGTCTCTGCATTTTTTCCACTGCCGCTCTCTTTCTTAGTGACCCATTACAGGATGATTCAGGGGCTCTGTGTCCTGGTGTGGATGAAAAACAGGAAGAAGAAAAACACAAGAACAAGAAGGGCAGTGTGAATAAAGTGCCAAAGCCAAAACACAACGAGAGAAGAGGTGACTCCGCATTTATTTAACTTTCTGTGAGATCATACTTCCATGAGACCAATTACGCTTTATACTCTTGGAACTTGTCCGTTCACTTTTTTTTAACTGTTTCTCTTCAGCAGAGGTGAACAAAAAGCCTCGTATGCGCACAGCAGATGAAGTGATCTCCCGGATCCTGTGGGACCCATCGGTGGATGCATCAGAATTTGTAGTGGGCTATGTGGATCGATTCCTCGGCGTGCTGGAGCGCCCCTTCTGTGACTTCAACTGGGAGACCAACCCATGTGACTGTGATTACACTGTTGAGCTGGCCCTGCCCAGACACAGGATCCAGTACTTCACTTACAGAGGGCACCGTGTCTGGGACCGCCACACCAGGACTGACCGAGTTTTCGGTTCCACAGGTCAATCTCTGGCTCCCCCCTTTGGAGGGGAAGAGGAAGTAAGAGGTAGGAGAAGCAGCTTTGGTGCTGCCAGACCTTACATGTGACCACATGCATTCTGCAAGATGACTGAATGTTACGTTTTGTTTTAGAAGAAAATACAGCAGCGCTTGAAACAACTAACGAGCAGCCACCTGCAGAGGAAGAGAAGCCGAATGAGACAAATATTCACACCCCTGAGTCTGCACCACCACCACCACCAGAGTGTACAGGAAACACTTCTCAGGAACAACAGGAGTCACGAGGACCATGTGTTGTGGAGGAGGCTGCAGATAGGTCTGGTGTTCGTGTTGCTCGTTTAAATATAACTCAGAACAGATCTTAAGTAAAAGAACCCCCACCCCCCCCCCCCCCCAAAATCATTGTTAGCATCTACACATTGTTTTCCCAAATCACTTTGTGCTAAATGTTAAAACACTTAAAATGAGAAAGATGCTTGAGGATCTTCAGCATCAGTGATTTGAGGCAGAATATAAGGGTGGGGGTATATTATAGTAAGAAATTTAAATCAGACCGTTTCTGATTGGAGCATTCAAATGGCATGTTACTATCTAGAGGTCTGAGGACCTCCACCCACATCTCTTTCACTCACACCTCTGCATCAGGAAGACGAGAATAAGAGAAAAGCTGTGTGTGTGTGTGTGTATGTGTTAGTCCCCATAGGGAAATAGTTCCTCTGCATTTAACCCATTTACCCAGTGAAGCAGTGGGCAGCCACCAATGCAGCGCCCGGGGAGCAGTGTGTAGGGACGGTACCTTGCTCAGGGGTACCTCAGGGTAGCCGTTCAGTGGAGTCGAACCCCCGACCTTCCGATCATGGGGCCACCACTCTACCTACTGAGCTATCCCTGCTGAGAAATGCACTCCAGTTATAGCTTGCCTTCCTCAAATAACAACCTCATTCAGGCTTTTGTGACACATGTTAGGTATGTAACAAGCTGTAAGAGAATGAAAAGAACTTGCAATTAGAAGTTAGAGAATGGATTTTTCAAAATGTGTGTTTACAGCTGGCTCTTTATTGATTTTGCTCACCTGCTTTGATTCCAGACATCAGGTTTCAGCAGATCAGAGTTCCTCAACCGAAGAGGAGGCACCGGCTGTAAAAGAGGAGGGTGAGGGGGAGATTCTGCCAGAATGGGAGGAAAGCTGGGAAGGCCATGAAGACTGTATAGTGAGTACAGCACATCTCACCGTGAAATCTTGCTTTTACACTGTATGTTATGTTATTTGAATGTTCCCTTTCTACTACAGAGTTATCCTGCAGCCCAACAAGTTAGCAAGAATCCATCTGTACCTCTGGAGCAGAGAGAAGAGAAGCGTGGTGGTCGCCCCCCTAAGAAGAGACCCACACACTTCATCACCTTCCGGGCCAACACTCCTGCCATCCTCTCCTGTTTCCAGCAGTTGCAGAAGGAGCTCACCTCCCTCATACCTTCCTCTGCTCCTCACTGGCAAACCGCCTCCAGCCTTCACGTCACCCTGTGCCTCCTGGTGCTGCACAGCCCCGCTGAGGTGGCGGCTGCTGGGGAGATCCTCCAACGGTTTGCACAACTGGACCGAAACCCGCCGGTAGCTGTGACCTTTCCTGTGAAGCTGAAACATTTCAATGGGAAGGTGCTGTACGTGAGTCCTCAGCCTCAGCTCCACCTACAGCAGCTCAACAGCGGTCTGCAGGAGGCCTACAGGAAAGAGGGTTTTCTTCACAGGGACTCCTACAACCCACGCTACCACCTCAGCCTGGCCAGGGTACTGGACAGGGAGGCCGAGAGGATATTTGAAGGTGTGGGGGACCTGAGGGTGGGGAAGGGCTTAAACTTTGGGCGTCTGCCAGTTAACACCTTACACCTTTGTGCCATGGGCGGCTCTAAAGTAGACGGTTTTTATGAGAGGGTGTGCACGGTAACACTTCGATGATAAAGAAGTCTGATTTGCAGACATTACTGGGTGCAATAAGCCACGCCTTTAAGGTGTCGCGGATAAATACAACAAAATAAAACTAGTACCGGTACCGAAAAAAAGAAGATTTATTCATAACACACGTGAAAAGACCCAGGAAAACCGAGTTAACGATAAAAACGATAACAAAATAACGCTGAAAACCGATTAAAAACCCTCAAAACCATACATTTCACACCTGAGCCTCAACTCTCGCGGCCCGGTACCAAACGACTCACGGACCGGTACCGGTCCGAGGCCCGGGGGTTGGGGACCGCTGTGTTAAGGTACTAGATCTCATGTTTCATATTTCTAGATGAGATATAGAGGAAAGAAAAGGGCGGGGATGGGCTGTAAACATCACTAAAGCTTAAAACAACATCCTGGCTACAATACAACATATAAATAATTAATCCACAATTTAAAAAAAAAACTGCTTAAGGTGCTGAAGTTTTTAGAGCAGCAGTCCATTTTAAAAATGTTAGCTCCGGTTCTTTTAGCCATGGATCTTTACTGCACAGTTTTTATGTTATAGTGTCCTCAGTGTCATCAGCCTGCTTAAATTCTGGTTCACTGGTGAATTCAGTGGTTGTGATGTTTTATTTGTTACAGCTAATCATATTTGGGGAAAATCCAGAAACGAATCCATAATTGTTTAATAATCAATAAGCCAAATAATGTTTTGCTTGGAGAGCCTTTTTTATGTAGAGACAGTAAAAACCATGAAGAACTGTTTGTGCAAACATGAGCTGGAGCTCAATAATATTTATGTCTAATTGACTCGGGACCATGAGTTTGATAATATCAATATTGTTTTTATTTCTATGAAGAACTTTAAGAATGTTTTAATTGGTCATCTGTGTTTCTTGGTGCAGAAATGCTTGTTATACTTTATATCTGATGGGCCTAATGATTGGGGTTAACTTTGACCTGTAAGCATGCTTAATTTACACTGTTTTACTACTGCACAGACAATAAATTTGAAGCTGATTATGGACACATAAAGTGTTCTTTTTATAGGCCTGAATAATTGCTGTTCATAATTCAGGGACTTGTACAATGGGTTTTATATGAATGTTGCATGGACTGCGCTCCAACAGAATGATCCCTTTGTACTCTTTTTACAAATGATTATGACCACTAGATTATCATGTGGATTAAATAATGAATTGGTTATTTTAAAGTCGTGTGAGTGGTGAGGTGCCAGCGCCGTTATAAATGCCTTCATTGTGGTGCCGAGGATGTGGAAACGCTCCCTGAGCTGAAATCTTACATGCATCCCTTTCTGCTCCCCCTTCTTCTTCCTCCCAGATACATAAACACTATACATAGACTATATGAGTCAGTGAGTATGCTCTCTGGCTCTCAATCGTGTCTGCACTCCCTCCCTTGCATTATCTCCCTTCCCCCACTCTTTTTCAGTGACACAGAAAAACTAACGCCGCCCCCTCCCTCTTTGCTCGCCTGCTTCTGCCCCCCTTACTCCAGTGGCAGACAACACCGTACTCTTTTCTTTTTTTTTTTTTTTTTTAACTCGTTCTCGCTGCAACATTATGTCGTCAATTTGCATTTTCTCAGTCCAATCCCCCCCACCCGCGACCCAACTGAACATCTCCATCCGTGCACTCCCATCACTTGTGTCACGTTGTTGCACATTCTCCGCTGCCTCCCAGTCTCTGAATCACTGTTGATGTTGTCCTGCAGCCTCCGCTGAAAACTGGTTTTGCCTACAAATCCATTGCATGCTGCTTTGCCCCTCTCTGTTCATTGTTCACTCCATCTCTGGCTCCCTCCCTCTTTCTCTCAGCATCACTCCCTGGGAACCCACTTTTTTTTTTCTTCTACTCAGTATTTCATGTTGCCTTTCTCTGCATCTCCCACTCCCCGTTTTCTTCTCAGTGTGCCTCTCTTCCCCCATTTTTCTGTGCATCTCTTCCTCTCATTAGCCCTCATCAGACTGAGAGAGGAGTTCACTATTGTGTATCCAGCGTGTGAGTGGATTTCTAAAAATCTCTTTTTCCTGATTTGTTTAGTGCACACAGTTGGCCGGCAGCTTTGCATTTTTACTCTTTCTCTTGTTAATCTGGTCAGGGTTCAGTCTGGTGCTCTGGAGAGAGATTGGTCAGGTTGATGTTGGGGGTGGTCGGCATTAGAAGTGCGCCCCAGCTATGAAGTCAGCGAGGGGTTAGACTCCGCTAATCCGCGTTAACAGATTAATTATCTTTGGGTAATATCGTGTCACTGCGGTGTTGTGAAGTCGCTCGGGTGTTAGGCTATGAAGGGCTACAGTGCAACGATAAAGAGTCCCTTAGGGGTGTCTCCTCAATCTTAATCCCCCTTTCTCTCTCTCCCCCTCTCTCTCTCTCTCTCCCTCTCTCCATCTATCTCACTCTCTCCCACTCTCACTCACTCGCGCTCACTCAGAGATCCTCTCCCATCCATCAACACAAGCACCTCTCTACTGTCATCAGACGACCAGACACTTCTCGGCCATTTAATATTTAAATAACTACCAGAATTGCCGTCTTCATTTTTGTGCTTTTTGTCATATTTTTGGCATGTCTCCAAGCCATTTTTTCAGGATGATGTTTTCTCAAGAGCATCAGGCGGTGATGGCTGGCAGTATACCTCTCTGAGTGGTTAAATATTTCACGGACGCCGGCAGAGAGAAGAGACAGAAGGAGAGAGAAACCTCCCAACACAACCGACAGAGGTAAGAGACTGACCCCTCTCTTTGCCGATTACTGGCTTAATTGCTGATGTACATGCAGAGATTGGCCAATTAAAAATGTACATTATGCCAAATCACAGTGTTTTCCCAATTTGGGCTCACGCTTATCTTGGCAAATATGATTAATGGATGATCATGACACCATTAGACTGTGTTGCCAAAGGAGATCCATGCTTATCTTTTCCAACCATGACACTTAATATGGGTCTGCTGCCTATCAGAGTAATGTGAAAATGCTGTAATGAGTTTTATTGCAGTTTCTCAGGGAAATCCAATGTTTTTTCCACCTAATTGGAGTTTCATATGACTTGGAGCTTATCTTTTTTCATGATTTTCACCATCTGCAGGATGATTTACTGTCATCAGTGGGAACAAACTGTCTCACCCTCAACTTCATGCCATGCTGGACCCCTCGCACACATCACAGCTTTGATTTGCACTGACTTTCTGAGTACGAGCTGCACTCGCTTACCTTCGGTCAGCTGACTTTGAAGGTTCATTGTTGCAGCTGAACATTAATTTTGAACATAGATGTGAGGTAGAAATTTATTTTGAGGTTTGACTGTCCCTCGGCTTTTACATGGGCGAGAGATTCAACTATACAGAGATGTTACTGAATTTCTTCTGGCTGATGAAGTGTCAAGAGGGGTTTTTTTTTAATGTTGTCTCATAAATTCTGGTTATCAAGGTTGGTTTTAAGAAGCTCCACGCACAGGCTGTTATGTGAACGATAACAGGTTTTATGAGCCCAGACTGCAAACGAGCATAGTTCCAGCAGCAAGCCAACAGCATTATTTATATCTTGTGATTCAAAGAGATGTAGCCTCATAAAAAAAAGAAAAGGTGCAGAATGATTTTCCTCGTGCTAAAGATGATCCTAAATTCAGCTGACAGAAGATGCTTCAGCCTTATTCCCATTAGCTGCCTCACAAAATGGCCCTTTTTAAAAAAAAATTCAGACATCATGGAGTCTTGTATAAACCAACTGACTACATCATCTGTGTTTTCTGAGCTCTGCACAGACAGAAGACAACACATTTGTTCTCCTGCTTTGTTTTCTTTTTATTTATTTAGTTAGTTAGTTAGTTATCTCTCAGAGCTCAGAGCCATGGTGAGAATCTGTGGTTTTCCTCCATCTCTTTCATTGTCTTTCGTGTTCTTTCCTTCTCCTTTTTTCATCTTTTCTCTCCACCAACTGTGCCTAAAATCACATTTATTTGCCTTCAGTTACGCAATGGTAGCTGGCATAATAACAAGCTGGCAGGAAACATCATGTCAACTTGAGGGTTTTTATCTATGACAACTGCTGAGTAACTGGAGCTCCTCCTGGACTGTAACCACCCCCCACCCCTTCCCGTTAAACTTCCATCAGCGCCTCGTTAGGTGTTCCTCTACTTTTTGGGTTGTAGCAGAATCCTACCTGAACTTTGACCAGACATCTATCATAACTGTGCATTTCCTCTTTCTCTCACCCTGACCGGCTTAATTTTGTGCATGAATTGATCCAGATAGCTGCGCTCTCAGGCTATTGACTCATATCTCTTTACCATTAACTATTCAGCAATGGCATTTATGTGAGGTTTTCTGCTTCTGTTACCACTGATGGGCCTCACAGTGACATTCACTGCATTGTTGTTCGTCAAAGGAAGTGCTTTTCCACGCTGACCCACTTCTCATCAGGTTCTCCTTTGATGTTGAATTAGTCCTTTACTTGTTATGGATCTCAAAGAGCTTTTACCCTCAAAGTCTGATAAATGCATCTCATAGACATGCTTCAATATAGATAACCTAATAAACACACTTAAGATAAATGGTACAGTAGGAAACGTAATACTGGATGACTTACTACAGAAGTCTGTTTACACTGCTGATTTGTGTTGGATGGATGTAGTTCTCACAGTGTGTGAACCATTATGTTCAGCACAGTTTTAATAAGGGAAATGGAGTGTTGGCTGTGATTTGATTTGTGACAGTTGGGCTGCTGGAACCATTAAGGTGAACAGGCTTATTGTAATGGGCTTAGAGAAGCCCTGTCTGCCCCGTGGGTGAGCCGTTAACTCGTTCTGGGCCGCAAAAATCTGAATGGCCAAACTGTTCGGGCTTTGAATGTGACATGTGGCAAAATCCAAACTTTTATCACGCACAGTATTTAGTACAGTTATGTGCAGTGGCTTGTAAGAACCAGAGCCACTGTGTGGGTGACTCAATAGGGAGAGTGAAAAAAGTCTCTCTTAAGTAGAACATTGTGCTAGCTGAAGCTACTGGACAAATCACAGTGGCTTTAAAACATAGAAATCCAACACAGGCCATCAGTTCAGGGTCTCTTTTGTTATTGAATAGTGATTAGAGGCAGAGTTGTATCGGTCTGTGATATCAGCATTGAGCTGCTCTGTATAGCCTCTATATTTAAGTGACAGTGCTGTTGTTGTGAATGGTTGTCTCTCCTGCCGCCTAAAAATGCTCCTTTGTCGAACAGTAAAGCTCTGACGGTCTCTTAATCTGGGCAGCCGGTATCAGAAGCCTACCAGACTCTGTCTTGCCCTCTGTTCCATCTCTGCTCCTTTATTGTAATGAGTATTCCAGTGTGTGTTTTAGCTAACCGGATTTGCCCTTTGTATTTACCCTACTTTCACCCCCTCCCCTTGACCAGCTTTAGTAAGATGCGCTGAACAGTGGGGGAGATGGTCAAGAATTGTGCAGCCTTTTCTCTTTCATAGCCTTCACTGTACCTTGTCTGCGGTTTTTCTTTACTTTGTACTCCAGAAAACACACTTTAGAGACCCCGAACTATACGTTCCCTGCATGCAGAGGCTTGTCACATACTACTATTCATTATATTAGAGAAAGGAATGGCATAAATAACAATGTTATCTATATTTCTTTAAGTCAGTGCATTTAAATCTAATTGTATTTGCTTTTTGATTGTATTTTATACATTATTCAATATTACAAGTGGAGAGAGACAAAATAAATGTGAGGAAAGAGAGTCAGTATGCATGAAAGTCTAGTCTGCCAGATATTGAACCAGGGAGTCAGCGCTGACCGAATTTATGCCCATGTGGTCTGTGGCTAACCAAACAACTGCCAGTTGGCCCTATGAAAGATCTCTTTCTTTGCAACTAGGCAAAAAAATTAAGAAAATTTGATTTCATCTCTAAATATTTTTGTCACAAAACTCCACATATTTTAAGTTTTTTTTTTTTCTTAATTTATTTCGATCATGTAAACAATATTCAAAGTTTATTTAGCAAAGAAAAGAAGAGAAAAAAATGCTATACATATTAAAGCTAATGCATTTCAATATTGCTTCAACTGTTACAGATCAAAAAAACTAGTGGGAGGAAGTACACATTTATTTAATCCCACCAGTTTAAGATGTTATAAAACACAGAAAGATCTCCTGATCATGTATTAATGGAATTATTTAACATTTAATTTGATCAATAGACCAGTGAAACTAACAAAACAATGTTTTAAACTTAAAGATAAAAGGTAAAAAAGGGAAAGTTGCCAACAAAATAGTAACATTTTAAAAATCTTTAGCAAAGCTTAAAAACTAATCAACAAAATTATAAAAGTGTAATAAAACTGCAACAATTAAAAACCAATAAGAGCAATGGTTAGGAGGTAATTAAGAGCAACACAAACGATGAGGCACCTTAAGCAAAAGCAACACCAGAAACATACGTTTCTTTAAAAAAAGTAGAATATCTCGGATGCTGAGACTGATTGTGTCACAGCTTGGAATCACAGCTGCTTTGGACTGATCGAGTTTTCTACTCATCTCAGGCAATTGTTTGTCATGAAGTCTAGTTATCACCTGCAAATGATGCTTGAAGACATTAATAGTAACCTCTCTTTCCTCTCAGCTTCACCTTGTGCTCAGGAAGACCTTCATCCCTCCTGAACCTCTTTCCTCTCTTCCATTCTTCACATCCTGGTTATTCTGACCCCTCTTTCTTGCCTCCTATAGGGTGGAGGAGGGGACTGGTGGCACCAGAAAACGGCTACCATGACTACGGTACCCAGCTATAACCCTTCGCTGTGGGTGAGAATATGTCACGCCCTGCCCCGGCTGGACTTCTCCATGCAGATGAGGGACAACGTCTTTGTCCCTGTCAGCTGGGAGTACCAGCAGGTAACCGACACCTGCCACTCGTGCCACACTGTAACCACATGCTGTGCTGTGGCTGTCCAGCCTGAGGTGCCAGATCGCATAATAATTACAGCCCTGTTACTCAATTTGCAGTTGCAGATACAATTGATATTTTACTACAACTTGTGGCACATTGGGCTATAAATTGTTCCACAAATTTCTACATGTCAGAGCAACCTGTAGCAATATGATAATGGCATTTACAGGCCTTTAAAAGCATAATTATTGGTGCAGTATGTCAGATCTTGTCATTCCTCATTTCTATACCTTGATTTTGATGCTTTAATCCTCCTTTTGAACCATACCGATTGGAGCTATTTTATGCAATTTGGTATCAGGTAGTGCAAGATATTCAACATGGCAGGAACCCGCTGGAAGGTTTCCACAGCTGCTATTGTGCTCATGGTCCTGTTTGTGCTGTAAAATGCAAGGTTCATCCCTCTCTTCCAGCAAGCGCTCATGCAAGCGCTCCAGCTAGCCATGTCTCACAGTGTTTGTGACTTCTCTGCGGTACAAAGAGGAGGTGGAGGGGGGGACTCAAATTATCCTGCAGAACAGAAAGACAAAAGAAACTGAAAGTGCTCAGAGAGAGGGAATGAGTAATGCAAGGAGGTTTTCCGAATAGAAAGCCGGGCAGAGAGAGAGAGCGAGAGAGACAGAGAGAGGGAAGGCAAAGTGAGTGAGTGAGAGTGGGAACGAGAGAGACTGGCAGTGAATGTATTTAAGTAGGTCACAGATTATTAATAGAGATTCAGTGGTGTGGATAGAAAGAAAGAGGGGGGAGAGAAAGAGAGTGGGAACGAGTGAGAACGTGGGGAAAGAGGGATTGGGGGAGTGGAGCGAAGGGGACGGGCTTCAGAGGACATGAGGTGAGAATGGAGGGAAGGTGGAGGAATGGGGCAGATGGATGGAGGATAATACTGTAGATATGTGGCTGATATGTGGCTTCAGCTGTGTTGATTTCATGACGTGAAGCCTGATGAAAAGCAAAAGGCTGAAATGGCTCAGTGACATTAGAATCCAGCAGGGTGCACAGACTGATGGGCATTCAGGGGTAAAAATCTTTGAAACAAGTTGCATTAATCCTGTGGGGTATGCATTATATGTGTCTGTATCCTTGATTTATATCCTCACACCTTTTTTATAACCATCTCCTGCTGTTAGTGGAGGCAGGACAATCTGACAAGCACTGAAATTTAACAGGATTAGTCAGTATTCTTGTAAAAATGGAATCAAAGTGCCATTTTTCTTTTCTTTTTTTTTTATATTCACTGACTCATCCTCTGATATTTTCCCCCTCCTCTTCCTTTTTTCAGACTTTGCTGGTTTTGTCCAGTTTATCAGCCATCGCTCTTGTTATCTCCCTATTGGTGGTTCTCTCCTTCCTCATACACTACTGCTGCTGTCACCGTGGTGACCGGAACGAAGGATCAGAAGAAGAGGAGGAGGATGAGGATGGCAGCACGGGTCACGGTTACAGTGGGAAGAAGGGGCGGGGAATCTGCTGTGTCACGTGGGTGGCGGTGGCGGCTGTCACGCTCTGCTGGTGAGAAAGAGTTTTTAGACGTTACTGTACTTCCTGGCAAATGTACACACGACGCCTTTTGGCAGTAGTTGAAGAAGTATTCAGATGTTTTTCTCAAACAGAACCAATCACACTCATTTCTGGCTCATTATTTTTTATCTATAGACTCCTCTAGAGTCAGTTTGCATCAGTCACAGCTCAAACCAATATCTATCAAAAAACTGGGCCTTGGTGCAGCCCTCCAGTTCATCCTCTCATTGAAAAAGTAATTTTATCTCAGGGCACCTTCCCTTTAGCTCTTTACCTCCTGAATGCTTCAGAGTAACCCTTGAAGCTCTTTTCGAACTAAACAGTTTCTGTCAGAGTGAGGGTGGTCTCTGCCTTTGCAGCTACCTTTGAAAAACCCAGAAACTATTTTAATGGATATCAAACCACATCTTTATTGATATGGGTTAGTCATCATCCATGCACCTGTCTGCCTATCCCTCTTCTTTCATCTATACCCATCCATCCATCCATCCATCCATCCATCCATCCATCCATCCAATATTTAATTTACATCAAATAATTGCACAGAGCCAAGTTGCATACCTACATAGTCATTCATTCATTTTTGATGCATCATAATTTTTCATTAACTACATTTTAGAGAGAAATAATTCACAACAGTTAACTCTACTTTTTAATTATAATTGGAGATAAAAACACATAACTGCTTTGTACGTTTCATCGATACGTTTATGGAGTCTAAAACATGTTTTTCAACCATCTAAAAATACAGCAGGATGGAAATTATACTTGAAGTTAAATCTGTGTTGATAGTATATAGATCAGCACACTTGGGTCAAACCAGAATTAATCTGTAATATTTCTTTTGGTTTTTAAACCATAATGTTTTAACCATCATGAACCCAAAGCTTTTTAAGACTAAAGAATGCAAAAAACAATTTCACAGCTATTTAATTATAAACACACGCTAGGATATCCTATCAGCCACTCCAACAGTAAACCACTCTCTGATTCATTGCCTATTTAACTGTGAATTTGACCATAATTTGTAATCATGCTCTATTAAAGAAGACTTGAAAATATCTATTGAGACCATAAAGTTGTCAGGAAAGTTCCTGAGGTGTTAAATTAATTTAGAATTAGGGTAATATTCTCACAGTCTTAAATAATATTGGGCTGCTGCCACGTAGATCGCCTCCTGCAGGCCATCAGAAACAATGCAGATTTATAGTGCTTGTGCATTGGCCTCAATTTGTAGGGAAAACATCCACTTCTATGCAGTATATCAAATTGTCTTAAATATGATAAAATAAACTAGAAAACTGCAATGAAGCTCCCCGTGGAATTAAACTTATTGTATTAAATGTACTTTGCTTTCCAACAGCAGTGAAGCTGTGAATCACAAGCTGTCACCTCCATCATCTCCATCGTCATGTGTTCTTTCCGTCTCTCACTCAGTCACTGATGTGTTTATAATAAAGACTGGCCCAGACAGCAGCTGACAGTCATGTGACGTTGCTGTTTCCCAACCACAGGGCAACAATTGCACTGTTAGCTGTGTGTGTTTTGGCATTAAAGTGTGTTTGTGGATGATCTCAGCTCTCCCACCTACGGTACAGCAGTCATTTACCCACCGGTGTTCCCTGCAGCTCCGGTGACCATGCAGTCATCAAGTCAGTACATTGTGTTCACTGTATATTGCACAAAATTGCTGCCTGACATCTGTCCAAAGCACTGCAGTTTAACGGAAGTGTGAGTCACTCAGAGTAAGCTCTGCTCCCCATCAGACATTTTAAGTCTGAAGCTCCATCCCAGCTGCATAAGAAAATTATAGTGCCATTTAAAGCTTCAGCAGCACTTGTTATTATATTCCAGTCCATTGCCTGCCTAGTTATATACACTGAGACTACATCACAGGAAATAATGTGCTGCCGATTTGATTTCGGCTGCTTTAATGATTTCAGCACATGCAGACTGTAGGTGTTTGAGTTGGTTCGTGTCTCCCCCTTATGGAGCATAATGTGATGTCATAGTCATCGTCTCCTCTGATGCTCAATAAGGCTCTCTGTGCTGGACTGAATGAAGAAATTGTGCTGCGGTTTACTGTTAACAAATATTTATTGTCCTCCTGTTTTCTCCAGATGGTAACCTTTAGCCTCCAGTATGAAACAAGCGTGTGTCATTTTTAAAATGCAGCTGCATTAGACAGCATTTAGGTTTGACAGCTTGAAATGCAAAGCACACACAGACACAGGCGCACATTCCTTCTCCCCCCCCCCCCCCCCCCCCCTCCGCTTTCTAATCTGGGTCACATACTTTGTGGGAGATTGGGTCATACCATTCCTCTTGGGTTTGAGGGGATTTGATGAACATCTGGCCTGGGCCTTAATCTGAATATTTGAATAACAGAGAAATGTGTAAACACGTCGCTATGTTTTACATTTTGAATATTTTCCTTGCCGATGCTGTGAGTCATCTTTTTTCTCCCATCAACTGTTTATTCCATCCCCTGCTCACCACTGATGGTATGCTCACCCAGAGCGCACATATGACATCCTCACCAGCTCTATCTCCTCCTGTCACATTCATTTAAAATGTACATCCACGCTGAATTAAACATTACATTTATGCCTCTGCTATCTGTTCTCCTGTCCCCCTCTTTCTCTCTCCCTGTCACCCTCCCACAATGTTTTCATGTTCCCCCCCCCCCCCCCCCCTCCCTCTCTCACGCAGTGTTGCCATAGGCATCGGTTTCTATGGCAACAGTGAGGCTAATGATGGGATGTATCAGTTGACCTCGTCTCTTCTCACAGCCAATTATACGCTAGCTTCCATCGATTTGCTGGTGAGTGGTGCTCTCTGCAAGTAAAATGTCATGCAAAGTATCTACCCTGTATGACTGTGTGTGTGTGTGTGAGAGAGAGAGACAGAGTGTGAGAGAGAGGAAGACAGATGGGCTGAATTTGTTCATCAGGTCTGCAGAGAGGGAAAGAAAATCAGATACAAACTTCTGCTTCATTGATCTCTGTGGTCAGACAGTGGTTTATGTGTCAAACTACTAAATGGCACAGGCCAGCAAATCTGTGCATATTACACATGAATTAGAGAAGATATACTCTATTCATTGTAAATGTTGGCTCAATTGAAAGCCTATAACAAAATTACTTTAATAAGTACATTAAATTGCATTTTATAGTTCAATACAACACAGCATGGCTAACTGCATAAAAGAAAGAAACTCAACAAAGCTGAAAAAATAAGGTCAATTGAAACAAGGAGTTAAATACTTAAATAAACTATTACATTAAAAAAAGCAATCCATTTAAATGAATAGTGTAGTGCACAGTGCAATAACGTGGTGTGAGAGTGCAGATTTATGTTTACATGAGAGAACAGATTACTCTCTGTAAAGCAGATTTGCTGCATTGCATGAGAAATACCACTGCATGATGCAAAGAATATACATGAAGAGTTACATCAGCTCTTAAACTAACACCTGAGAAACTGTAGGAAGATATGGAAAAAATATACATACAATATGTGGTACAAAAAATGAGACAATCGACCACACTTCTAATAATTACACACTTGAAATTGTTTAGAGAAGTAGTGAAAAAAGTTAAGAGAAAGATACTTTATTCAATCTACTCCTAACCTTCAACGAATTATTCTTTATAAGCAGTGTTTCTAGTGATGATTGATATGATCAGTGGAATAATATTTGGCCATATTTTACTACTGAAAAAAAGAAACCCTGAATTGAACCTCAAAATTAAAACGTTTTGCAAAAGTGAAGCGAAGTTTCAAGGCTTACAAAATCTGTTGATTTTGGTTAAAAAATAAAACTGAGTTTTCCTCAAATTGGAGAATTCAGGTTTGTTTATGAATTCAGGTTTGTTTCCCAAATTACCTCCAGGCTCAGAATCACTGCATGATCAGAGAAACTACAACACCCCCAAAGAGCTATATCTCAGACTCTACAGGCATCAGATAGCATGTTAAATGTTGAAGTTGGTGGTAGTACAATTAGAAAAAGACTGCACAGGTGTGGCTTGTTTGGAGGGTTGCAGTAGAAAGTCTTTTCATGAGGTTAGGTTTGCAAAGTTGAATCTCAACAAACCACAAGACTCGTGGAACAATGTCCTTTGGATGAGACCAAAGTGGGGATGTTAGAGAATACAAAGTAATTGATTCAATAATTAATAAAAAAAAAAATCAAATTTCTGCAGTAACTTTAAAAACTCTTTTTTGCGAATCACTAATCGTTTTACATGACAGCTTTCCTCCACCACTAGAAACATAATGCAAACTATTCCTACAGTTGCCTCAACCTTTGCACAAAGACTTTTAGGGATAAACTATGTTGATGTGATGTTTCATTCTTTATTAGGGCAGTACTGTACTGCAGGAAGTAGTGCTTTTGTAAAGTAAGGCTGGGGCATCAGTTCACCCTACAGCAAGATGACGTCCCAAAAACATTAGGTAAGGATAAGGATGATGAAAGAGCAGCACGGTCTCCAAATTAAACTCCAACTTCTGCAGCGTATCACTGCTAACGGGATGAAAACCACAACCGTCCCGAAAAGACCTTAAAATATGGAGACAGAGACATAAAGATAGCAAACACATATGAGAAGTAGTGAAGTATTCAGAAGTTTGATAAGTGTAAATTTGCATTATAGACTATGAGAGCCATTCTGAGGCGCCGAGGATGTCCAACATCTTTAGCTCTCTGTTTCCTACACCAGGATTTTATGACCCTATGAGCATCATCAAGCTCACTTTGTGGTTTCAGTCCTACTTTACTCCCCTCACATTCCTCCTTCCTCCCTCAAGATTTCAGACACAATTACTGGACTTCAGCTGTCTATCTCTGGACCACTGGCCTCGATGGAGGAGTTATTTACTGGCAGCAAACCCTTCCTGGTTTCGACGCGGAACTGCCGGAGGTTATCTGAGAACGTCATCAACCTCCTCTCCTCCATCTCCCTGGCTCGGTCCAGCATTGACACTGGGCTGGGGAATGACAGCGGTATCAGCGGGGCGTCCATCACGCCTCTGACCCCGGTACCGCCCTCTGTGGCGCCTACAGTGGTGCCTAACAGCGGCTTAATGGCCAGCCCCTTCTCACCTGGCTGGGCGGCCAACACACTGATGGTCAATGAGGACTACAGGTAAGGCTGGACAGTTCAGGATAATATAAATTAATAATACAGTTTATCAGTTTGAATGACTGATCTATTATTCATGCAGCATTTTCACGGGGTGAAAAGAAGCAGTTCTTACACCAGTTCAAATACCAAACTAGTGCTTTTACAGCCTGAGATAATGTGACAATGTGAGCTTTTGGGTTTTTTTTACTTGTTTATGAGAGAATTATTTGTTACAGTTAGAAAAGCCCATGAGATTTATACCCAGTGCTTTAAAAATAGAAATTAACAGCTACCTTTCAGGTTACCTTGTCAGGGTCGGAAGGTGTTTATGTATTTCTGCAAAAACCTCTTTGCCTTACAAACTTCCACATGTACAAGCTGTCTGCAAACACAGCCACACTCTTATTCCTACGATGCTGTGAGAGGCTGCCAGACGTCCTGCCCCAGCCCCTCATAAATGTTGCATGTTTATTAAGATGTGCTTGTTGATGTAATGCCATTTCCCCCCCAGTTATGTTATGTTGACGGGCTGCTTTTATATTCCATATTGGAAACATTTCAGTTGATAAATAAAAGCTAACAAGTATATCCTAGCTTAGATAAATAACGTCAGTCAAGTAATAATAATGTCCTCATAAACAAAGCAGATTGTTCCCTTGTTGCAGGGAGAGGGGAAGGAAAGTTCAAGCTCCTCCTGACTCATTTTACACAGGCAGCAGTTTTGATTCTGGAAACAATTGCTGGTGACTGAATGTTTATCCAAGATCAGGCGGAAGAATCAAAATGTGATCAGATCTGCCCGTTGGTGATTTGGGGAAAAGACACATACATTGGTTAAATTATTATATTTTATTTTTCAAAGAGCATTTTTCTTTCGCCCTCAAAAATTGGTCAAATAAAAGTGAAAATCACTTTTATTTATTTCTTGATCAACTTATAATTCATGTCCCCAGTAAAACCAGGACTTTTAAATTAAAAACTAGATATTAAATGCAACTAGCTCCATCGCAAGTAAACAAGTTCATAAAGCATAATTACTTTACCAGGAAGATAAAAAAACATTTCCACATGGTTTTTTCTAGTTGTAAACACTATTGTAAACACTGCTGCCGCATTTATCCCCCCATTGTTGAGGCAAACTCATCATGGCCAGAGGATTCAAAATCCATAAAAACATTGCAATTGCTACTAAAAAAAAAACCTAAGAAAACAGAAATTTGCTTTCAGAAACTGTGGGATTAATGGGCACAACATAGCAGTTGTGCTATGATAGTAAGATGTGATGTTTTCTATTAAGTAGCTTGTATGCAAGTATGGATTGATGATAAATGGTGATGGATATGTACAGACATGTAGAAAGGTATATAGATGGATAGAAAATAGATGGGTGGATCATGGGTAGATAGGTAGGGTGTGAATCTATGGATGGATGGATGGAAAGATGATAGATTGATATATAAATAGACAGATGTAGGTACATGAATGTATAAATGGGTAGATATGGGTGGATGGATAGATGGATATCCCATATTAGAAAAATGTTGATTGGACTTTAAGTAAAATTTTGGTCAAGTTGCTGTTAAGCAAGGATTGATATTGTAATTAACACACAGTAATATGTGTGTGTGTTGTAGGTGGCTGTCTTATGTGTTGCTGCTGCTCCTTGACCTCATAGTTTGTCTGTTCATCCTGCTGGGACTCGCCAAACAAGCCCGTTGGCTGCTCATCCTGTGAGTACACACACATTTGTATCTTTAGACACATACCACACAAAAACTGGATTGATGGCAATGGGTGTCCTCTTGGTTGAAGAGTTTCTGTCCCCCCCCCATCCACAGGATGACAGTGCTGGCTTGGCTGGCCCTCTTCCTAAGCTGGGGCTCCCTGGGTTTGGAGACAGCCACTGTGGTGGTGAGTAGACTCAGTAAAACTGCGATACAGGCTGGCTATAGCGGAGAGAAGAGAGCTTTAGGAGGCCGACCCCTGATGGCAAGCCAAAGTAATGTGCATATATGTGCTTATGTGTGAATTCTGTGCCTATTGTGCTAAACTGTGAAAAGACCTGCCTCCTAGGGAACGCTGCAGTCATTGCAGAGGACCAAGGAGGCAGGAAAATGGGGCAGAGATTAAAGATTCAATGTGCGTGTGCACAAGTGCGTTTGCGAACAAAGTGTGTTTATGCAGCAAAGTGCGTGTTTTACATGCAAGTGTGTTTGCAAGTGTGTGGGTTGTTGGCTTCAAGAAGTAAAGATAGAGAAGTGCTTTCAACAAGAGTGAGGAGGGGAGAGGAGGAGCAGGAGAGTGCATCTTGAGATCACTTTTAGAGCGAGAGCAAGCCGAAGTAAGTGATAGAGAGAGACAGAGAGTGGGGAAACCGTCAACTTGCGAAGGCATTTGGCTCCACAAGTCTTTACAGTGAGCATACAAAAAAATTTGTACTGTAAAATAAAGTTTTAAATGGACAGTGTTTGCCTGAAGGTCTACTTTCCACTTGTATAGAAAATGCATCAATGTGCCATTTGTTATCATCAGCAGTCGAGCCACAGTTTTAGATGGTGACATTTACCAGCAACAAAGAGCATAAAGAGCATTTTTATGTCCAAAACAGAGGGCTGTCCATATGAACTATTTCTCTTTTAAAAGTGCCCATTCTCTTTGAAGAGGAGACTTTGTTGGTGTGCGTGTGAAAAAAGAGTAAAGGGTGGGTGTTTTTCTGCATGGCTGCTCAGTTTAAGAGTCTCAGTGTCATGTGGGGCTGCCGGGAGATGTCCCAAGGCCTGTGGGTCCACACAGGGCTGCTCTGTCCCTGGTCACTGACAGGGAAACAATAGGCCAGCTGTGGGCCTCTCAACCTTATTCTGGCCAACATCGTCGCTTTCTCATTCCGTCAGCAGACTCCCTGTGTGGCTCTTGCACCCTCTTCTGGTCGGGCGATCTCAGGCTGAGAGAGTTTGTGGGAGTACACTCTCTGAACCGAAGTGCGCCAACCTCAAAAACACAGATGATATTAAAAAAGAAGCTAAATGAAAGAGTGATCTAACAGCAGAAGAGGAGCGCGTGGGAGGAGGGGGGTGTCGATATTTGCTGCTGTGTTGTCCAATGCTGTCAGTTATCTGTAGAGACAAGTATGTCAGTTGGTCACTGTGTCTACAAATGTTTTCCTATCTGATCATTTCTCTTCCACCTCACCTCTTCCTCACTCTCGCTATCCTCCTGTCATCCTCTCTCACTCTCCCCGTCACTCTCGCCAGGCTCTCAGTGACTTCTGCTCAGATCCAAACGCGTTTGTCCTTAACTCCACCCACTTCAACAGTGGGACCAGCTCAGGTACAGATTCCCTCTCTGAGCAACACTTTCTGGAAAATCTAGTTGTTTTCCATGCCTGCCATGCACTTGATTTACCCCCTGCCCCAAATGTGCTTTTGCTAGCAGAATCCAATATAATGACAGATGACTGTTTCCGCATTTTTTCCTATTGTGCATTGATCTTTTGTACACTGCTGTTTTGTTGGCCACCCAGACGTGTTGGATTATTACCTGACCTGCAACAGGCGCATGAACAGTCCATTCCAGCAGGTAATGCCACCTCTGCCAGTCAGCGTATTACATTTGCAGGCATTTGCTGATTCTCTTACCCAGAGTGATTCAAAGGGAGTGAGCAGATAGTATGTCAAAGTTTCTGAAGGGCAGTTGGAGGGGAAAAATAAAACTGAGGACAGGATGCACAGCTGTTGCTACGTGTCCTGTCCTTAAATTATTTAGTCCCTCGACAAGTAGCTACACTCTCAGCACATTAATGTTATGTTTGAGAAACAATGCCAAATAAAACCTCTGATTTCCACTGACTATATTGACTTGTTGGCTTTAGCTGCTGACCCAGTCACAGAGGGCACTCTCAAACATTCACACACATCTCTCCAGTCTGGACAGAAATGCTCTCACACAGTTCCCCAAAGCTGAGGTATGTGCACTACTTACTTTTATGAAATACTACATTTTCTGCACGTGGACCGCCTCCTCGGTGGTTTTCTCACATTCTGGAATTTCTATGTCGTTGCAGAAATCACTCAGGGATGTTCAACAGATACTCAACTCAACAGAGGGCAACTTTCATCAGCTGGTGGCACTACTGAACTGCCGGGGTCTGAATAAGGTGATCAGAAGAACTCGGCACTGCTCGCTACTGTGCTGCTCTGTTCTCATTTATTCATTTCTGTATTTTTCTGCCATTTTATTTTAGGACTACATTGACTCACTGAAAGGCCTGTGCTATGATGGGATGGAGGGATTGCTCTACCTCTCCCTTTACTCTTTTCTCTCTGCTCTGGCCTTCACTGCCATCCTCTGCTCTCTACCTGGTGCCTGGAGGAGCTTCCCCAGGTGAGAAAAAAAATCAGTAAAGTGCACGTCTCCAGTGTAACACAATAGAAATGTGGGGTATAAATACTGACACTGAAAGCACAAGTAAAAGTAGGACATTGTTGTTATGTCTTTAAGAACTGGTCTTTAGTAGAAGTTATTTACATTTGTCTGATTCACAGTGTTGTCATTCAGTTTTGCCTATTTTGCCTAGTAATGCATTTCCTCTAGAAGTGTTTCTCTGTAGCAGATATTGCTGTTTAATATTTGAAGCATGAAACATCTTGCAGTTTATTCTCCTGCTAAATAAAACCTGATTTTTATTTATTTACTTTTGTGCAGATAGGTTCAGTTTAGTATTTTTGTGCTTAGCAAGCCTACAGGAGCAGGGGTGGGTGGATGGTGGAAGTGGTAGCTGGTTTTCTCTGAATACATGAAATCCATTTGGAGCATTACCTATTACAATTCCATTCAGTTCAGTTTTATTTATATAGCACCGAATCACAGCATCAGTTGCCTCGAGGTGCTTTATAATGTAAGGTAAAGAACAATGATACAGAGAAAACCCCAGCAGTCACACAACCCCCTGCTAGAAAGGACTTGGCGACAGTGGGAAGGAAAAACTCCCTTTTAAGAACCATAAAAGTAGACAGGGTCTGTCTCCTGAATCCCAACTGAGAGCTGGTTCCACAGAACAGGGGTCTGAAAGCTGAAGGCTCTGCCTCCCATTGAACTTTTAAATACTCCAGGAACCACAAGTAAACCTGCATGCTGAGAGCGAAGTGCTCTAATAGAGTGACACGGTACTATGAAGTCTTTAAGATGAGATGGGGCCTGATTATTCAAGATCTTGTATGTGAGAGAAATATTTTAAATTCCTTTCTAGATTTAACAGAGAGTCAATGAGGAGAAGCCAATATGGGAGAAATATGCTCTCTCTTTCTAGTCCCTGTCAGTACTGTCGCTGCAGCATTTTTGGATCAACTAAAGGCTTTTCAGGGAGTTTGTAGGACATCCTGCTAATAACGAATCACAGTAGTCCAGCCTAGAAGACATAAATGCTTCTAAAGTTCTTCAGGATCGCAAGATGAGAGAATTAGATGTCTTTTTAAATTCAAAACAGAATCCAGTAGCTTGGTATCGTCATATTTTTGCTCTTTTTCTCTCTTTCATGGTCGCCGACAGTGAATCAGAGGAGTACGAAGACTCAGACAGCGAGAGTGAGGACCCCTTCACTTCCCATCAGGCACGTAGACAGACGTCCTCGGGGTCTCAGCGAGGGGCCATGGCCCCCTTCTATAATTACCCAGGGGCAGGGTGGACACCCCCCTTTTCTAGCGCGCCGCCCCTCCCGTGAGTAACACAGACACACAGACACACAGACAGACAGACAGAGAGAACGCACACGCGCACACACACACACCCTAAAATTATTATTTTTTTAAATACAAGAGGAGGAAGTTGCTGAAACAGATGTTTCTGTTTCAACATCTGGATCCATGAAAAGCTTTTTACACTGGTGTCTCCCCCCGAGCCCCAGACTGTAAAAGTCCAAGAAAATATAAAACAAAAGAGTAAATTCAGAGACTGGCGGAGCACTGTTTTTGTTTTTGTGCAGACACATAGTCTTTTTGCTGAAGTGTGAAATCCTTCAGAACATTATTACAGCACAGTTATAGCTATACTGATGAGTGCAGGACAGTCAGCCAGGTTCAAACTCTCCTGCCTTACACACATGCACACACAGGATTAGGCTGAATCCACAGAGCTGTCAGGTTAAGCACATGCATTGCAGACAGACACACAGACAGGTCATTATGGACTACAGCGTAGGCAGAGAAACAGACACAACTCCAGAGGTCTGTCTGTCTGTGTGTCTGTCTATTCGTCTGTCGAGTGTTTCGGGACAGACGACGTAGGCCACTCGGTCATTTCACAGATCTCGTCTCAAATGGCGTCCTGTCTCCTAAACAGCAGTGCGCTGCTGCTGTGTTGGGTGGGGGGCAGGGTGTCATTGACGAGGATGCGCTCGTAAAAACTCCGGCGGTGTGAGGCTCAGGTTGACTATAGGTAACCCCTCCCACACACACCCTCCTGCATCACTCTCATCTCTCACCTCATTGTGGTGTCCAAACCCCTCAGATTATTATCTCTCTCTCTCTGTCCTGCTCCTTTTTTTTCTTCATAATTCCTCCTGCTTCCCGATTAGTTCTCTCTATATGGAGGACCAAAGCAGCCAAAATAAAATAAGCATAAAGAAGTAAATAAACTACTCGGAAAATCAATGATTATACAAAAGGAATATTTAAGAGAAATGTAGGCATGAACAAATGTATAAATGCAAGAGAAATTCATGTTTTTTTAAATTGGTTAAATAAATGAAAAGTACATAATAGAAATATGAACATCAATTTGTGTCGCATTTTGTAAATTAATCGGTGTCTACATTTCTTTTTCTTTTTTTTTATTATTATACTCATATATTTACTTCCTTATTTATATTTGTTTTTGGCTGTTTTAGTCCTCTGCATATCTTCAATTTTCTCATCTTACTTTGTTTTGACCCCCCTCCCTTTACTCCTTTATGCAAAAATCAAAGTATAGTTAGTGCTACTAATTTTACTTACTATCCTAATGCAGTGGATCGTCTTGACTCCATATGTGATATTAACGCACAAATACAAAGATACATAGAAACTCAGAAACTCAGCTAAATACAGTCCACTCCTCTTAAATGGAAGCTCAGGACTGCTTTAAAAGCTTTCTGGGTTTTATCGTGCAGATAAACAAATTCATTAGCAAAGCAACATAACGGCTGAAATGCAGCTGGCGATTCATACCCAGTCCTAAATGCCTGTAATTGCAGATTATTGTGCAAATCCTGTTGTGCACCAGTCATCAGGAGTGGACTGTACAGCTGCTGCTGGTGCTCACAGTGTCCTGCCTGAGTGCCAGTAGTACTAATAGCTCTGCTGAGTGCTGTGTTGTCTGCACTATTTCTCTAAACGTTCTTTCTCCTTTTTTCCTTTTACCTGTCCGTGGGTCTCGTCATCCTGCGGTCCTCTCCCCACCCCCCTTCTGTCTGTCTCAATGTGTCTCACCCCTTCTTTCCCTCTCTTCTTTATCCTCTATTCGTCTTCTCCCGCTCTCTTCTGTCCTTGTCTCTTTCTATCTCTATACAGGACTCCAAACGTTTCCTCCAATGGCAACCCTGGCTATGAGAGCCTACCCTTGACTGACAGGCAGTCCCCACCCCCCTCTGTGAGTTCCTCTGTACCTGTGACACCATCGCACTCTGTGCCATTTTTTTCATTGCTGTTAGTGCTCACGCTCGCTTTGATAACGAGTAGCAAACGGACTAACGTGATTCACTTTTACTTCAACAGTTTAAAACCTTTAAAAAGTGCAAAGCATATCAGGAAGAACATTTGTCCATTTTGACAACAAAAACTATCAACACTGGGAAAGGAAATGAACTAAAACCAATTTACAAGTTTTTTCTGGTTATTTTAAAGCACATAGGAAAGTTTCAGGTTATGATACTGTCAGAGACACTGCATGACTTTAATAGCGTCTCCCCCTCATATGTGACCTCCTGAACACCTTTATCTGTCAAGGAAGACCAGGAGATGCAGATCAAGGTGCCACAAAAATCTACTAAGTGACCTTGATCACGACAAGTTAGTCATGCTCAGCAGTTTTACAATGTTTTAACAAGGTTTCAGCTTAAGTTATAGAGCGCACAGAGTACAGACTTGCAATCTCTACCATCATATAACCTTGCTCTAACAGGTGAACAGACTTTCAATTTTATGACAGCAAAAGTAATTCTTTGAAAATTCAAATCAGACTCCATCTTCCTGGCAAAAGCTGTAAGATAGGGTTGAAAGTCCAGGTGGCATGATACGGGCTTATTTTGCAGCTACAGGACCTGGACACCTTCCAAACACAGAGTCAACCATTGAACTCTGTGTAACAATGTACTCCAGAGTCAAATGTGAGGCCATCTGTCAGGCAGCTAAAGCTTGGCCCAAATTCTGTCATGCAACAGGACAATGATCCCAAGCACAGCAGCACATCTGAATGAACAGAAAAAAAACGAAAGAATCTGGGTGGTGCATGGTCAAAATCCAGACCTAGGCCTGACTGAAATTATGTGGAGAAGAGTGGGGCAAAATGGCTCCATAATGATGTGAGGGAACAATAAAGTCATGCAGAAAGAGCTGTTAAAAGTGCTTCTACAAGCTGCTTTATTATTACTTGACTGACGTTTATCATGGTACTTGAACGCTTTCCTTTGTACATGACTGTATGACTCGATTTCAACAAGTGAGCAAGCTTTCACTTTCATAATGACAGCTTGAGCAATTCTTTGATGTTTCGGCAGACTTCAGCTTCTGAGAAATGCTGTAAAATGCACCGGGAACAATGCCAGTCAAGATTTTGCTAAATAAAAAAGAACATATTTGGATTTATAGTCTAGTTTGCTTCTGAGGAAAGAATGAAGTAAAACAGCAACATTTACTTTAGACCATCAGTTTGAGGGCCAGCCAATCTGCCACACGTATATATACCAGAGGACAAAATCAGCTGCCTAAAGGCTAAAAGAGCTGAAAATAAAACGGTGATGCTTTAAATGAGCGTAATAGGTGCCGTGTTCTGCTTTGGATGAGCCAATGTTCACATGAATGAATAACAAACTATTTTTTTTTCTCTTTTACTTTCTCTCCCTGAAACTTCGGACCATCTTGACCTCTCGTCTGTTGAACCCCGTCCTGTTCTCTGGAAGCGCAGTACTCTCCCAGCATGCTGACTGGTTACGGGGGAAATCAATCACACCCCAACCCCGCCCATTCGAGGAACCTGTATTCACGTTGATTATTATTATTTTTTGTTAGGAAATGTATAGAAAAAAAATGTTTAGTTTTCTTATGAATGGACACTTTAATGAAATGAAAAAGAAACTAATCTAAATAAAATGAATGCTAGGTGTCAAAGTGCGTAACGTCAGTACCACTGAGTATTATCATTATTACTAGTATTATTATTATTAAAAGCAAAAGATACAACCGACAGTGATTCTGCTGCTTGGTTATGCTTTAAACCAAGTGTGCTTGGCCTAAATTCCTCCCTCCCTTTTGTCCAAACTGTGTAAACTGTGGTGAGCCAAGTCAGAATGGTATTGACGTTACTACGTTGTAGTTTTATATTCTTAAATGTATCTGTACCACCACTTTATTTTCGAGTTTTTATATAAATATTGTTGTAGAAAAGCACTGGCACGTAGCAACAAGACACATTTTTTTCTGTGAATGGTTATGCAGTTCCTTCACTTGGTATGATTTTTTTTTTTTTTAATTACTTTTTATAGGTGGCGATTCTGTATTTTCCTCGTATTACCTTATGGTACTCTGTATATCTCTCACTGTCTGTAATATCTGAATAATCATGAATCTTTGCTCTTTAAAAAAAAACAAAAAAAATCAAAAAAACTTGAGGGCTGCCGTGACTCTGTTTTAATGACGGAACGGAGAACCGCCACTCAATCGCTGAGGGTGGAGAACTAGAAATCCCATGCCATGACAGCAGGTACATAGCAATATGATTCTTGCTACTGGTGCTGCAGTAGCCCTACCATAACTAGCAATAATAACTATGTATAGCGTTGGATTTCTGAGATCTCTCCAAGAAGTTTTTGTGTATATATGGTACCGGTGTGAGATTTCATCGAATCCCTCCCTCTCTGACCCCGTTAACCCTTGAATTGAGTTTGTATGGTTATCAATGCTCCTTTTGAATGGCATCCTTTTACACTCGAGAGTCTAATATAAATAAAAATAACTTCAATAACCCGACACTGGTCCTCATCTTCATGTCAACACAATGCCAAGAAAACACACACACACACACAGACTTGTACTCAAAACAAAAGGTCAATGTTTAATATAAATTTAAATATTATTCACCTCTGAGCTTAGGTTTATGTGTAAGTTATTCACTAGTGTGTATCAGAGACAGCGCTCCTATTCTTTCAGATATGCATAGATCACTAGGGGAGACAAAACACAAGTGTAGCGCCTACATACAGTCATGTGTCCAGTGTTTTTGCAGGTTTTCAAGATTAGTGAACTTAACACTGCTCTGTACCCCAAACCTGGATTCACTCACTAACTCTTCGTGATATCAGCTACTTTACTCTTCGCATCATCTCCCTGGGTCCTGTGGCTTCCTCACAAAGTCCAAAAACATGCATAGGGTTAAGTTATTTGACTCTAAATGTACTGTCAGTGTAAATGGTCGTGTTTCTCTGTCTTGGCCATGCAACATACTGGCAACATGACCAAGGTGTACCCTGCCTCTCACCCTGTGACCACCCTAACTACCCCAACCTTGAACTGGATAAACAGAAGAAAAATGGACTGATGGAGCTTCTTCAGCGTGTGGCTTGTACAACTTTACCACACAACTATAACACAGCTGTGGTCAGAGGTTTACATCCACTAATGGAAAGGCCTTCCCAAAACCTACTGAAAATTTATGGACTATGCTTAAACACTGTCTCTGTGCCTGATTTAAATTAACTCCATATCTGCCAGGATGAGTGGTCAACTATTCAGCCAGAAGCTTCCAAAAGAGTCTGGCTGAGGTGCAAAATGCCAGGAGAAATTTAACCAAATATTAGTGTGGGTGTATGCAGATATTTAACCCTGTGTGGTTTAGAGAAAATCCAGTTTCAAACCTGCACAGCCAATTCTTGTTTTTAAAAAAAAGTCATTAAAGACGTATGCTGTACAATCATTCCACCCTGGAAAAAAAATGTTCAAAGAAAGCATTAAAAGCCCCAAATTGTCATAACATTCGTGCCCACGAAGAGTGTGTGTAAACTTCTGATCACAACTGTGTAACTAGACTAAAAAGAACGCAAGAAGTCAAGTAAATGGATGAACACATGCAAAGACACTGGCGCAGTCTTCTGGTGCCTCTTTAAGGCGATGCATTCAAGGCTCCTGTGCCTGCATGAGTGCTAACAAAGACAAACAGTGCAAATAACTCAAACGCTGCAGTGCATAGAAGGTTAATAACAAGGGTGAAGGAAGAGATGGCGCTCCTTCACAATCAACGCATTCTGGCATAACCATAATGCATGAAGGACATAACAAACTGGATCTAAGACAACAGTATCCTAAGTGGCGAATTCATCCTGATAGCATTTTAAGTAATCAAATTTTTCCAGTTACCAAAAACACAGTAACATTTCACAACCAGGGCCGTTTCAGAAAGCCGGTTTAGTGCAAACTCTGAGTAAGTATACCCTGAGTTAACGAAAACTCTGGGTTTTCGGTTTCACAAAGCGAGTTTAGATTAATTCTGAGTGAGTTACTATGACGACACACTCCGTGAAGCTAACCTGCCCCCTAGCAGGTTTACTTCAACTAACCCTGACTTTCTCCGCCTCTTTGTCGGAAACCTGACTGTAGGAAGTGTCAGACATGGCGTGCCCCTTCCTTGAAGAGCCAGTAGATGTTGAAGCCCAAATTCTCCGCAGAGCTCTCCACCGGGAGAGAGTGATCAGAGTGCGTTTGGACATTTTATCATTTCCTGATGATTTTCTGTGTGAACGTTACCGTTTTTCAGCACAATCTATAATTTATTTGAATAACATCCTCAGGCCTAATATTGCTCATGTGACACATCGCGGACATTCTCTCAGTTCTGTACATATTATTTGTATCGCACTTCGGTTTTTTGCAAACGGGAGCTTTCTGTATAATATTGGTGACGCTGAGCACGTTTCCAAGGCTACCGTCTGTCGGGCAGTCAGGAATGTTACAGTTGCACTGAAACGTCTCCTGTACTCGTCTGTGGTGTTCCCCGGTCATAGACCCACAAGATTTATCAAAGAGGGATGCCACAAAATTGCAGGTAGCAGGATGAACAAAACTTAATACATGATGTGGTGATACTTGAACTACTACTTAAATTTTACATTTATTTTCAGGGTTCCCAGGCGTGATTGGCTGTATAGATGGCACTCACATTCCAATCATTGCTCCTTCAGTAAATGAAGGAGACTATGTGAACAGGAAGTCTTTCCACAGCATTAATGTACAGGTACATAGTTCCCTGTAGCATTTCAAACTAACAAATTATTTCATTATAGTAGGGGAGACCGGGGATAGTTGTAACGTGGGTCAGTTGTAACACTTCCAATTTCTCCAATCAGGGCTAAGTTTCAAATGATGTGACTCATCCTGTGCATGCCCAACTCAGTTCTGCTATCACATGTGAAAAGTCAGCACATTTTGTCAAACACAGACAATTTAACATGAAAAAAAGTAATTTGTATGCCAAAAAGTAAGTTTTTCTACTTTATTTCAATGTTTAATAGCATTATCTGCTTTGCAGTTAAACTCATCAAATTTAAATTGTATGTCTATGGGGATATATTCTGTGTAGGTCTTTAGAGCTAGTGTTTTAGCCGTTGGCTGTAATGTTAGCTAGTTCATGGCTATAGGAGTCTGGGTCAGTTGTAACAATAATGCAGATGTTACAACTTACCACACTATTACTTTAACTTATATTAAACAAGTTGGGGCAGCGACATCAGCAGAGAGGTTCACTGGTCACATTTGTATATGCGGTTAATGCCATTGGCAACACAATTACTTCACTGTTTGTGTTCCCCACACATACTGTACATTATGCAGACCACTGTGTCAGAGATGGACAAGTAGGAAGTATTGGTAGTGGAAATAAGTCAGGATGGATGCACGAAACAGATTTCCTCATCTTTCTGAAGCACTTTGCAAACCACACCAAGGTAAGCCAGGATAAAAAGTAATGGAATTGCGATGCTGGTGAACAACTACATTTTTTCAGCTTCATTGTTATGTTTAAAATTGGTGCAAGAGTTGTAGGTTATAATGCCCACTGAGCCAATGGGACCAAACTCAAGGAAGACCAACCAAAATTAATGAAATATTCAGTTGCAGAAAATTCCATAATTTGTCTTTTTTGGGGGGTTGGAATATGTTCAAAAGCTAGATTTCTGCATTCTGTCACACACACACACAGCTACATAAATGGCTCTAAGTGCATTCATGTGTTGAATAAACAAAGATTACATGTTAATGTTTTGTTAGTACCCTTATTTCATTGTGTTACATTTTACCCCAGGATATGTTACAACTAACCCAGACTATGGGGTTAATTGTAACATTTCACTCCTTGTGTTTGAGGCCATACCATGCAATGGGTAATTGTGCTGCAGAGAAAATAGCTGCACTATTTAATAGCCGACACATGTAAATACTTTGCATTAAATTTTGAATCCACTACCTTAAAAGAGCTCCAATTTACAGACAGAAATGTCAAAAATGTTACAACTATCCCCGGTCTCCCCTAATGGATGCTAATTTGTGTTCTCTGCACTGTGAAGATCATATGTGATGCTTCCAACATTATCACAAATGTGGAAGCCAACTGCTCAGCCTCTGTGAGTGGTGGTGGTGGAGGACCCCCACCTGTTTTTCGGGCCTCTGCTTTTTTTTCTGTTGGCTATAACGGGTCACATTTGAGCATACAGAGTAAGCAAATATGTACTTGTAATGTGCTCAGATAATTTCAATAAGTGCTTACAGAGGGGAAATTAATGTAGCCTCTAACTGCAATTGATTTACATCGGACAAACAGACCAAGCACTATGGCTCATAATACAATTCCAAGCATGACATCCCAGTGTATTTCAGACCCAGCAACACGCTCAGACAGAAACTGGTTCACCCGAAAGACAAAACGCCAAAACACAAACTTAACAATGTGGTGTATGCTGTACAGTGCAGCGAGGAATGCTCAGACCTCTACATTGGAGAAACCAAACAGCCACTTCACAAGCGCATGGCACAACACAGAAGAGCCACCTCCACAGGACAAGACTCAGCAGTCCATCTGCATCTTAAGGATAAAGGACACTCTTTCAAGGATGCCAATGTTCACATTTTGGACAGAGAGGACAGATGGTTTGAAAGAGGAGTGAAAGAAGCCATCTATGTCCACTGTGAGCGACCATCTTTGAACAGAGGCGGGGGTTTACGACACCAACTCTCTGCCATCTATAATCCAGTTTTGAGATCCCTTCCCAGACGCCTTAACGCCCACTCACATTCTGGGCCATCTGACCACAGGAATTCGCATGATAAGGTGGGGCCAGGTTTCACAATGAACACACCCGAAACTCTGGCTGATTGGGACCCACGCCCAGTTTCCCACCTTGGCTCAGGCGATTAGAGGATCATCAGGGGGTCCTTTTGTCCCTCTGTGGGGGGTCACTCCCACTAGGTTTATATCTGGGACTCTCCACCATTTGACCTTAGAACTGAAGAAGCTTCTCGGATGAGAGGTGAAACGTCTTCAAGCAACTTAAAGAAGTCCAGACGCTTTTCTTTGCAAGCTCCTTTGACTACAATTACACCTTACCTGTTTGGACTATATTTTTATATTTCATTTTTACTTGCTGCCAGGAACGTTTGGGGCCTGTTGGGTTGCACCTGCGCTCAAATCACATCACAAAATAAAATGTATGAAATAAAAAATAAAATGAAATATAATAAAATAACGTGTTAAATGGGTGGAAATCCCTAGATCAATGTTTAAATTAACACTCACGCATTGACTCTGTCGGCTTTGTTTTGCCATGCATGCTCCCTTTGTTTTGCAGCTGAGGCTGTGTTACTTTTTTTCCACGGAATTTGCATGTTATCGGCATATGCTGCCATCAGAATTTCGGCCTCAAGCGCTGTAAAATACATTGACCGCGCCTTCTTTCCTTCCGTCTCCATGGTGACTCGCTTAATCTGTGCTCCACTAATCAGGGCTTTATGTATCCTCGTGCGCGCGCTTAACTTGGGGTTAAAGCAACTCCGCGTTGACTGAACTAATTGTTATCAGCCTTTCTGAAACCAAATATTCCGAGTTGGACAGTTCGGGGTTACTCAACCCTGAGTATCGTTTTTCACTCTGAGTTTTCTAAACCGGCTTCCTGAAATAGGGCCCAGGTCACAACAAAAGTGTCATAAACTAGCACACGTTTGCCTCTAACCTGCAACTTTGTCAACCCAAGAGTTAAAACAAAAAGTACAAGAGTATAGTTGACGTTGCAGATAGATGGGTCATACCAGAGCAATGGTTTTCTTTTTTAAGCCGTTACAATGAAGCAGTTCTTCATTTCAGGATTAAATGCCCACCTATACTTCTCTTTGGAATTTGTATGTTTGTGTAGATATTAAATGTATTTTAGTGCATTCCCTGAAGATATTTTTTAACGAGGTGTTTGCTTCTCTCTTTCAAAATGTCTTTCATTTCCCCAGAGGAGGGTTCCCCCCCCACGCTTTGCAAAGTTATATTCTGTCCCAAGGCATCACTTCTTGCTGTCAGCGTTCAGCCACGAGCCGTCCTCCTCCACCTCCCGTCGGACAACGAGCAGCATCTCTGCCACGTCCTGAGAAAGCTGTTCAGTGAGAAATGTGCTGAAACAGAAGCGAAGAGAGAGAAGGTTAGAAGAACAGACAGTGGGGATTTTAATAGAGCACAGTGTCCTAACACAAAACAAACAATGAGCTAACCCCCACTCCCATGTGACCAGTCACATGGTATGACTCACTCAATGAGTTCAAACAGCACACCAAAGCCAAGTTTAGATCGAAGTCAGAGCAGAATCACTCACACAGAGATTACGTCTCTGCTCCTGAGAGTCCGGGAAACATTGGACGTATACGTGCGCAATTCTTACCGCAGCTCTGCTTCTCCGCCGATGCAGACCGGACTCTTCAGCTTAGAGTCCAGGTTGTAGTACTGTCCGCTAACTTGCCGAACTGCGAGCCAATGCCGCCGCCGGAGCGGGAGGGACACAATCCCCAAAGATACTCGTGATGGGACATTCAGAATAAAGCCTTGGACCTTTGACATACAGAGGTTCTCAACTTCCCTGCAGTTTGAAAGAGGGGAGAAAGAAATCACTAAATCAGCCACTTTGAGATAGTCTTACTTAACCAGTTATTACGCGCAGTGCATCTCAGGGCATTTTTCATTATGAATGACCTCGACCCGGATAGCCTACTTCTGCAGCACTTACTGAGTCTGTAAATCTATCAAAGCACAAAATTCATTTTCACATGTAGCTGCGGTTTGGTAAGACTGCCAATATGCTTTTTATGTGTAATCCAACAACGCCTCAGGGTTACATCACAAGTGGTTTAAAATTAAGATGTTGTTTTAAGGGAAAAAAAAAAAAACACCATCTGTGTCTGAAAATAGTCTCAAGAATTCCCTTTTATTACAACAGCCTGGCACTAAGAGCTGATCTCAATATTCTGGATCCCGTTGCAGTATACAGTCCCAGCCACTTTATTAGGTACACCTTGCTAAAACTAGGTTGGTTGGTTGTAATCTCAGTTCCCTTTGTGGCCCCCGGTCTAGTCTTCTGATACTGTATCCCATCTGCTTCAAGGTTTGACATGTTGCACATTCAGAAATGGTGTTCTGCCCTGGAGATGGTTTCTTGGGAAAATCCCAGAAGATCAGCAGTTTCGGAAATAAACAGACCCGTCCATCTGGCACCAACAACCGTGCTACGTTCAAAATCACTTTAAATCATCTTTCTTCCCCATTCTGATGCCCAGTTTAAACTTTAGCAGGTCATCCTGACTGTGTTTTGATGGCTAAATTCCTAAACGAAATGAGTTGCTTCCATGTAATTGTCTAATTGGATATTTTTATTAACAACCAGCTGTATAGGTATGGCTTTAAAAAAGCGACTGTGAGATTAAGTAAAGGAGAAAGGTAGAACAAACAGCCTGGAGACATAGTGTAAATGAAAAAGTAAATTTCAAATTTAACACCAACATTATGAGCACAGAGGCGGGACCTCTACACAAAATGACTTTCTCATTTCACAGACTTCAGTGTGACTCACTTACCTGCGTTTGTCCCACCACACCGCAGCCAACTCCCGGCTCTGTAGTGCCGCCATGATGACGTTGACATCATAGTTTCCCGTCCCTAACACCGACCGATGTGGGTTCACAACACACTGTGGAGCCAGCCTGCCACAAGAGAAAAAAGGCAGAGTTTTAAAAAACCAAATGTTATACTGCATCTTCTTTACAAAACTGTTTAGATTTGTTTTACTTTCTTGCATATAAATATCATCACAATGCATAACTGTTGTCCCAAAACAACCACACCGATATGAAAAAGCTGTGTTTTTGTGGGGTTGGGGTTGAGCTGCTCTGCATTCAAATAAATGTTGTTTGTCAAAAGCCACAGAGATCATGACTCATCTGGCCTCATGTTCAATTAAGCTAATGGCTGCTGACATACATGCCAGCCTCACTGAAAAACAATGGTTTCTGCTACACGGACAGCACCCACTGCTCTTTCCCCACAAAAACTTAATGTTAAATTTTCCCAACAGTGAATGTAAAAACAACAACAAACACCCACACACTTCTGATCAAATTAAAGCTTTTGTTAAGAATAAATGTTTGGCATTTTTCACTTTTAGGTGGAAGACATGATGGCTGAATGAGGGAATTCAGTAATTTCTGCTTGAGTCTTGGAGTTCCCAGTAAAAGCCTTGCTCGGCACTGCCAAAACTGAAGCTAAACATGAAAACCTGTCATGTTCAGCATCTCACACACGCCTTAGAAGATAAAAGCAGCTGCTGCATTGCAGAAAAATGGTAGTCTGTTCACAGGGTAAACAAATGATGGAGTATTGTCTGGAATGTTGAGGTTATAAACTGGTCAGATCATTGGTGAGTTTAGCAGATGGATCGTTTGAATGCTGTCGCTGGTTTGTGTACAGATTTCCGTACACCGTCACGTCACCCAGAGGCTCCCCTACCTTTTGCATATATCGTCGGCTGTCTCTTTGGTAAACACCCGCTCCTGGAGCACGTTGTTGAGTGCGTGAATTGCGCACAGCTCCAATCGTTGCTTCTCATGAAACACCTCTCCTTCGCTCATACTAAAGCTTCACAGACAAACGAGAAGTCTCGTTAATTAACTGTCATGTTACATCTGCTAGCTAGCAGTTTGTAGCCCATTCAGGCTAGCGGCTGCTCGCTGTAAAAGAAGCTGAAAAATCTGAGTATACACTGTGTTTATGACTGCTGGCAGTTTGGAAAAACATCGCCCCGATAAACTATTATTAATCAACAATAGCTAAACGAAGCTACCAACCTGCTGATAAAGCGATGCCCCGTTTAAATGATGATGGAGCCTGACAGCTACATCCAGAAACCGGAAACTGAGCCTTTGTTGTTGAGGTGGTGTTGGGGTTTTTTTGTCGTCCGTATGCGTCCCTCACAGCAGGGCTGGAAACCCCGCCAGTTTAACAGTCTAATTATGCTGAATAGAGGAAAGTAATAATAATGGCAGGATTAACTCATCTTTAACTCACCAATGGTGTCACACACACACACTTCTTCCCCGCGTCTAATCACTGAGCTGATGCTGCAGCGCCCCCTAGTGACGAGCCTGATTACTGCTGACTGCGGTGATACAGACTGAAGTTGATGAAGTGAGCTAAGCCTCGAATAAAAATAAAAAACTATATTCTAGGAAAAATATAACTAAACTAAATGAAATTAAGTTGTACAACCACCAAACTGAAATAAACGAAATAAATAAATAAATAAAAATATGTAGGAAATAAGATAAGATAAGATAAGATAAGATAAGATAAGATAAGATAAGATAAGATAAGATAAGATAAGAAAAATTTTTATTAATCCCTCGGGTGGGTTCCTCTGGGAAATTCGGTTTCCAAAAGCACAGCACCGACAGAAGTTACAGTTACAGAATATTATATATATATATATATATATATATATATATATATATATATATATATATATATATACACACACACACACACACATATATAAATACAGAGACATATATAAATAAAATATACGAAGGGGATAAATAGAATAAATAGGAATAAAAATAAAAATACAAGTGAATTGCACATTTCAAGTATTGAGGTCTATTGAACCATTGACTATTAACAAAAGTATTGCACAAAAGGTATTGCACAGTGAGGTGAAGAGGCACTACAGCTTAGTTGTTCCCCCCTCCTTTGTCCACCTGTTTCCCCTCCCTCTCCCCTCCAGAGAGGAGTTAAACATTTTGATGGCGTGTGGGACAAAGGAAATGTTGTTTTCAAAGCCTGCCCGACTAAGGCTTTGATGCATTGTTTGGTGAGACTTGAGATTTCTACATGACTGCCTTATTCTATTCTGAAATAGTGGACAATGATGTTTGCAGACGACATTGTGATTTGTAGTAAAAACCAGGAGTAGGGCGAAGAGCTGAAGAAAGTCAGTAGAAGCATGACTAAACTAGACTAGACTAGACAGGTGAAAAGGTAAAGTTTCAAGGAGCAGAGGTTGCAACGTTGGATGAGTTTAAATACCTGGAGTCACATCCAAGACAACAAACAGTGCATAAGAGAGGTTAAGAACAGGCAGGGTTAAGTGGTTGGAAACAAGTGTGGGGGGTGATTTGTGACAGAAGGATAGCAGCAAGAGTGAAAAAAATGGCTTACAAGATGGTTGTGACACCTGCTGTGATGTCTAGTTTGGAGACGGTGCCACCGACAAAAAGACAGGAGCCTGAGCTGGAGAGAGAAGGCTCAAATGGTTTGGGGATGTGCTGTGGAAAGATGGTGGATGCATTGGACAAAGGATGTTGAATGTGCAGCTGCCAGGCAGAAGGAAAAGAGGAAGTCCACCAAGAAGATTCATGGATGTCGTGAAGGAGGGCATGCAGGGTTGGTGTGTCACAGGAGGATGTTAGGGGCAGGGTAAAATGGAGGCAGATGATCTGATGTGGCGACCCCTAAAGGAAGGAGTCGAAAAATGTATATATTCTGAAATTATTAGCAAATTATTATTAGCGCTTAATAAATATTCTCCATAGTATAATAATAAAGTTAGAACTTAAAACAATTAAAACAGAAGCAAGTAAATCCATAAACTGAAAACTGTAAATTTTCAAATTTACATTATTACAGAAAAATGTTAAATCTGTCTGTTTTTTTATTGAGATAAATGTAATTATTTGCATTCCTGAACAGGAAAAGATTTAATGGATAGATGTTGCACTTGAATAATTTCTTAAAGAAGTCCAGTGTGGGAAAACTAATTCTGTTTAATGTGTGTCTAATAGATAACAAAATATTTTTTAGTTTTAAACAGATTTTATGACAAGTAATCTAATAGATTTGTTAATTACTGTAACGGTTAGGGTGACAAAGCTTTGTCTTACTGTAGAGGCTAAGCCTACGCTTGAAGCCACTGAGGTATTTGTTGACAGGGATGACGCGCGATTTCACTGGTATGCATGAATATATTAAACTTGATACAGTCCAATAACTCCAGCCTTACTCATCTTGTCCTTTAGATTCTTTATTTCCACAATTTAACATAGCAGCACAGCGGTCACAAACTGTTTGCCTTCTTCCGATCAACAACACACCTGCTGCTAATTACCTGTGTCTACCTTAAATACATTCACCATACCAAAAAACTCAAAAAGTGACCTCTAGCGGCATACATAAGGTATCAACCCCAAAATTTCATAAATTATGGCAGTGTTTTGGAATCACTTAAAAGATCTCTCTAAACTTGATTATAAACAGTGGGACAATTTTGGCAAAAAGGTCAAGATTTGGTCACGATGACCTGTCTGATCGAGCATCAGTATGCGGAAAAATACGGTGGCCCCTAGAGACAAAGCACGTACAAACTCCAAAACACTTGCGAACTCCAAAACACTTGCAAATTCCAAACACTTTGGATTTTGCAAGTGTTTTGGAGTTTGTACGTGTTTTGGAGTTTGCAAGTGTTTTTTCGTTAGCAAGTGTTTTGGAGTTTGCATGTGTTTTGGAGTTTGTACGTGTTTTGGAGTTTGCAAGTGTTTTTTAGTTTGCAAGTGTTTTGGAGTTTGCAAGTGTTTTGGAGTTTGCATGTGTTTTGGAGTTTGCAAGTGTTTTGGAGTTTGCAAGTGTTTTTTAGTTTGCAAGTGTTTTGGAGTTTGCAAGTGTTTTTTAGTTTGGAAGTGTTTTGGAGTTTGCATGTGTTTTGGAGTTTGCAAGTGTTTTGGAGTTTGCATGTGCTTTGGAGTTTGCATGTGTTTTGGGGTTTGCATGTGTTTTGGAGTTTGCATGTGTTTTGGGGTTTGTATGTGTTTTGGAGTTTGCAAGTGCTTTTTAGTTTGCAAGTGTTTTGGATTTTGCAAGTGTTTTGGAGTTTGCAAATGTTTTTTAGTTTGCAAGTGTTTTGGAGTTTGCAAGTGTTTTTTAGTTTGCAAGTGTTTTGGAGTTTGTACGTGCTTTGTCTCTAGGGGCCACCGTAGAAAAAGGGTGATTTAAGTGACTTTGAACATGGTATTGAACATTGATTGGTGGTGTGGTGTCAGACAGACTGGTCTGAGTATTTCAGAAACTGCTGATCTACTGGGATTTTCCCACACAACCATCTGTAGGGTTACAGAGGATCCTAAAAAAGAGAAAATATCTAGTGATCGACACTTCTCAAATGCTCAAATGTCAGGGGTCAGAGGAGAACGGCCAGACTTTTTCAAGCACATGGGAAAGCAATAGCAACTCAACAAAAGCATGCAGAAGAGCATTTCTGAAAGCACAACATGCTTAAAGCTACAGGGCTACAATCATACTGGGTGCCACTCCTGCCAGGTAAGAACGGGAAACCAAGGCTATGTCCACACGTACACGGGTATTTTTGAAAACGGAGATTTTCTGTTTTCGTTTTAAAAAATAATCCCGTCCACACGTAAACGCAGAAATGAAGGAAAATGCTGCTAGGAACATGCCAAAGCAACAGGTGGCGATATATTCCTAACCGTGTAGAAATGTTGGCCAATCAGAAGTCTAGAAGCCTCGGTGGGAAATAGTAAACAAGGATGGGGCATAGAAGCAGAACCCAGTCATATGTGTGGAGGGACAGTAACTGTGTGTATATGTAAGCATTTAAACACTGCAGAGAGTACAATTAACAGTAACAGTATGGTAGAAATTAATTTCACCGAAACAATAACGTGGCGCACAGTGTGACGTCAAAAAAGGCGCACACCTTTGACGCTGCGCTTTCTGTCCACACGTAAATGCAAAAACGGAGTTTTCAAAAATATCCACCCTGGCAGGAGTTTTTAAAAATCTCCGTTTTCAGTGACCAAAAACGCCGTTTACGTGTGGAGGAAAGGTGCAAACGCAGAGAAAAATCTGCGTTTTCAAAAATACCCGTGTACGTACGTCCACATGTTCAGTGACTGAAAACGTTTCGGTCACTGAAAACGGAGATTTTTAAAAACTTCTGCCAGGGTGGATATTTTCAAAAACTCAGTTTTTGCATTTACGTGTGGACGGAGAAAACGCAGCGTCAAAGATGTGCGCATTTTTTGACGTCACACTGTGCGCCACGTTATTGTTTCGGTGTAATGAATTTCTATAATAGCGGATGTAGACAAAATACTGTTACTGTTAATTTTACTCTCTGCAGTGTTTAAATGCTTACATATACACATACAGTTACTGTCCCTCCACACATACGACTCAGTTCTGCTTCTATGCGCCATCTTTGTTTACTCTTTCCCACCCAGGCTTATTGACTTCTGATTGGCCAACATTTCTACACGGATAGGAATATAGCGCCACCTGCTGCTTTGGCATGTTCCTAGCAGCGTTTTCCTTCGTTTTTGGCTTTTATGTGTGGACGGAATTTTTTTTATAAACGAAAACGTTTTCAAAAGGAGAGGCTATGCGTTTTCGTTTGAAAACGCATGGTTTTCTCTCCCGTCCACACTGAGACGGCGTTTTCGCTCATGGAAAATGCAGCGTTTTGAAAACGCTCTCGAAAACACCTACATTTGAAAACGGTGTTTTGGTGTGGCAGTGCGGACAGCCAAAACTGAGACTTTCTAAAACGATGATGCATGTTAGTCATATGATGCAGTCGTGTGACCAATTAAACTAAGATAGCGGAGGGAATTCTACAGCAATTGTTTTGTTTGCTCTCAATTTTGACAGCCCTATTAAAGATTAATATGAGTCTGTATATGCTCCAGATAGCTTTTCTTCAAATTCTTTAACTCTCACTCGCGTTTTGCAACTTTGCACCTTTGTGTTACTTACAGCAACAACTCCACCTCATTGTTAGTCCATTTAAAAAACGCTGTGCTTTTCCTCAACATTTTGCAGCAATGTTTCAAAGAGCTGGAAAGTAAATAAGCAGCAGACAGAAATAAGGCAGGTCAATCTTCTTGCGCTTCACGTATGCGCAGTACTGGAACGTAAGCGTTTTCAGTCGTTTCAATGTGGACGTGCAACGCTGTGAAAACGACTGAAAAACGCATGGACGCAGAGCGTTTTCAGATGAAAACGCCGTTTTCAGATCTATCCGGCCTAGTGTGGACGTAGCAGGCTCACAATGATTGGACAATCAAATACTGGAAAATGTTGCCCAGTTTGTGAGTCTTGATTTCTGCTATAACATTAAACATGAAAGTACACATCCATCCTGCCTTGTCCCAGTGGTTAGGGCTACTGCTGGTGTTGTAATAGTGTGAGGATATTTTCTTGGCCAATTTTGGGTAACAACTGAGCCTACCTGTGATTATGTTCATCCCCTCATGACCACGGTGTGCATATTTTTTGATGGCTGCTTCCAACAGGATAATACACCATGTCACAAACCTCAAATCATCTCAAACTGGTGTCTTGAACAAGAAAATTAGTTTACTGTCCTCAAATGTCCTCCACAGCCAGTTTACCTCCAGTTTACCTCAGTCTAATAGAGCACCTTTGGGCTGTGGTGGAAAGGCATATTCACATCATGGATGTGCAGCCAACAAATCTGTTTCTACTGTGTGATGCTATCGTGTCAATCTGAACCAAAATTTCTGAGGAATGTTTCCAGCACCTTGTTGAATGTCATAAAGAATTAAAATAGTTCTGAAACCAAAAACGGCTCCAGAGCAGTACTAACAAGGCGTAGGTCACCTAAAAGAGGGTCTGATGAATAAATGTTAATTGTGTTGTTATTTTTGGTGGTGTGTTGCTCAGGCACGTTTCTGTACTACACGAATACGAAACAAAATGAGTGTAATTTAATCCAGTTATTGTTATTGCCAATTAGAGTGAACTTAATTAACCAACATTAAAATAAATCTATCATACAACGTAACAAAAGTGACCCCGCTTATCAAGTTAAGTATTTATCTATTGAATAAATTAGGCTGGCTGGTTTAAACAGTAGGCGTTTCTTAATTTTGGTGTTCAATGTAGCTGGTGCTGATCTTTCAGTATCGATTAGATTTGTGAGTTTTTCAAATGGACCTATCGCTGGCGTGTATCAGATGTACTTTTCACTCTATGTGGCTGATAGGGCTTTTTGATGTGACGCAGCTCTATCGATGCATTTCGATTGGTCTGTCTCTTCTGACGTTTCACACCACTGTGCCGGTCATTGGTCTGTGCTTTAAGGTTCAATTGAGGATCGTATTTTTGTTCCTGTGTCAACGTAGAGAAGAAAAGAAGAACGGCGATCATCAGCCAGTCGGCTAAGTTTTCATCGAATATAGTTTTTCACTCCTCTAAGCTCTATTAGAAACGGTTCTTTATATCTGACACCAGCCAGACACCCACCACCCAAGCAGAGCTCCTTTTTGAAGATGGTAAGATCAACCTCTTAGCTAACAGCTAATGGGAGACACTGCTAGCTCTAACCGATTTTAGCTGTCGATTTTTTTTCTTTCGATTTTTATGGGCGGTTGTGTCTATTTGTTGAAAGTTAATGCGTTTATTAAAGTCTTCAGATGTATATTGGTGTAATTAATAAGTACCTTTATACACAATAGAAACTATTACCACTAAACCAAAAGCTTCTTTAACACGAAATCTAATCGAGGCATTTGCTAGGCTAGGTATGCTAACGGTAACATAAAGTTAACATTGCCCGTCGACTGTTTAACTGGTATTAATTATCTACTGCTGTGCCTTTAAAGCATACTTCAAGTTGATCAAGTTATAACTCATCTGACTTCTCTGAGGATGCTTAACGTGGTGCGGGGACCGCTGGCTCGATGATGAAACCGTAGCTCCCCCAGAGGAGCTCCAGCTCATGTTCATTACGTAAATACGTGTTAAAATTAGGAAGATAATGACTGGCAAGCGCAGATTACAGAGAAAAGCTTGTGTAAAATGACAGCAGATCCGCAGCGGAAAATGTAGATGGTCTCAGGTGGTGCCGATGATAGATTTTTTTTCTTCTGCCATATGGCCGATCGACACATTATTAAAATGTGTGGAACGAAATCATCAAAGCCATACAAAAAATATGTTTTAGTGTGTAATGAGTCGATACGTACCTACATAATAAACATTTTGATAATATGTTAAATTTACTTCACTCACACTCGCTGTATATTAAAGAAAAGGTGTCCAGTGTGCTAACAGACCAACATGTTGAGGCAGTGTCATATTTATTTGTTAGTCAAAGTTTAGGAAAGTAAACACGTGGTTGTAAAATGTGTACATCTACAGAGACAAAGGTTTTTGCAGCAAGCCAAAAACGAAGTGTGAAATAAATATTTGAGTAGACTGAAATACAAAAAAAAAAGTGAAAATCAGAATGTAGAGGAAATAGCCTTAGGTTTAGCCACTTTGGTTGTCAACATAAACTGCCTAATGCTGAAACTAAATATTTTCAAAGATTAAAAATGAACTAAAATGAGCGAACCCATTCTGGAAATTAAATGAATGCTTAGAAATAAAAAGTCAAAACATGTGAAAAATATAAACTAGTGGGCTTTTTTTTAAAGTCCCAAAGTCAGCTGAAATAACACTGAATAATATGGGACAGTTGTTGCTATAGAAAAGGAAAATAAATTTACATTGTACAAACTATCACATAACAAATGGGGAGGGGGGGGATGTAATGAAATGTGCTTCATTTTTTTTTCTGGACTTCTTGATGTCAAAACTGCATAATTTGTTTAAGTCTAGTTCTCAGCATTAGTAACATGTCCCAGTGTCCTACACAAAGATATTCTTTTCTTTTTTTCTGAATCTGGTGATCCTATATTTGTTGATTTTTTATTTTTTATTTTTTATTTTTTTTTTTTTTTTTCAGCTGCTTTGGCTTACATGCTTTAAATGTAAAACTTTATCTTAACAGTACCTGAGGTGAAGTTACAGCCTTCATTTTTCCTCATTCTTAGTAAGAGTACAGCTTGGTCATTCCTGTTAGCGCTGTGGCTAAACTATTGTTATGTCTCTCCAGAACTCCAATGTGGAGAATTTGCCCCCTCATGTTCTTCGCTTGGTCTACAAAGAAGTTTCAGCTTTAGCAGCAGATCCACCCGAGGGCATTAAGATTTATCCCAGCGAAGAAGACATAACAGAGCTTCACACAGCAATAGAGGGACCAGGTAAGGATTATGATATAGTGTCATCACTTCACACTTAGAGCAGGACCGACACAACTCTTGGGAGTAAACTCACCAAGTGAGTATTTGCAGTATGGTCTTTTCATAATTTAGGGCTTTAGATTTGCAAAAGTTTCTTTAAGATCTCTAGTTTGAACCAGATTTGTTGAGTTTGTCCTGACTCAAAATATTTTATCATAGAAGATCAGTACAGAGCATTTCGTATTTCATTAAATAGACAAATTGTCAGAGACTGATGAGTAAAATAAACTTAATGAAATCCATACTAATTGTATTACTTCTGTCCTTGAATAACTAATGTGGAAATTTATTTTCAAAACCAGCGATAAAATATCCTAGTTTAGTCACCTTGCAGCTTGTATTTTCAAGGGTTTTTTGTGTATTCTTAAATATATTATCTCTCAGGGTTTTTCCTGCATGCAAACATTTCTAGGTTTCTAACAAAAATATTTTAGCCCATTTTCTTTTTAGGCTGTATTTTATTTCCTTCAACATTACATGCATTCTTGTTTTTGAAAATGTCCAGAAATAAATTCAGATTTCTGTTAAGTAAGGTGACAGACACTCGCCGCCTTCACTGTGTGCCAGTCAGTTGTGCCAGTGTGTTATAGTCATTAATCAAAGGGTCACCAGTGTCCAGGAAAAACCCCGAGTTCTGCGTCATGTTCGCAGCAAACTGTGCATTTACAGTGTGTTAGTTACTTCACCACTTCACATCCAGAAAAACAGCTTCAAACAATAATATTTAAAGGCTGAGAGTTTCTTATTGATAGCCAACTTTGTATTATCAGCTCAAGGTAATAACATGACTGGTGATGACTGAGCTGAGTCAGCCGTCTGCTCCATGATTTTTAGGTATTATTGAAGCTTAAATGGAAGCCATCAGCTTTGATGGAATCTTTTACTATCTGTACATAATTTAGTCTTTGTGCTGTTAATTTGTAGAATAATAAATCCTCAAGGCCTGTTTTACATTTCTATTCCCCCCTTCGTGGAGCTTTCAAAATTTATGCTGTTGTGTAATCACTTAAATTATGGGTTTTGTGGGTGTTGTTAATATCATGAGACACATAAGTCACTTTAAACTATCATGATATCTTGCCACTATGCACTCATTGCTTCAGATGTTATTTTTAAGTAGGTCTTGAAGAGCCAGACACTTGTCCACATTTTCTACTCCTCCACAGAGCTCTGTCGCGGCATCAGTTTCATTTATTGGGCACTGACATTTATATCTGATTTCAGATCAGGTAATTCATTATGTTAAAGCAGCAGTACAGTGTGTTTCATAATGTCAAATTTTTGTTGTTGCTACTTGGCATACCTGGTTAAAAGCTGAAGCGTACACAGACAGATGGTGATGATGGTCAAACAAGAAATATCAGATCAAATATCAGATTATTTCATTGGAAACTGATAGAAGTTAAATGCAGGAAATTGACTTAAGAGCAAGTGACAAGGATTTGAAATGGCCTCGTAAACTTCCTTACTCTTCTCTCGCAAAAGAATATTGTGTTTATTTCACTTTGTTACCACTGATGACAGGATAATATTCGATTATTTTTGTACACAAATCTCCTGTTCCCTAAAAAGTCTCCTCGCTTTAAGAAACCTGTCTAACAGATGGTAAGATTAAATCTTCGATGCTGGCGCAGTTTTCATTCTGGAACCTTTTATTTTATTTTTTTTAAAACCAAGACTAGGTGTCAAGGAAAAGTGTCAGGTGGTATTTCTTCGGCTTTGAAATATTTGCTGTTATGTGGCAGATTTGAAATGATAGTTAATGTGCTCTGTGACTGACTGACTTGTATGCGCTGAATGTGTTGTCAGAGGACTCGGTTGCAGCTCTGTGACCCTCTTTTTCTGGATGAAGTTTGGCAGAGTCAGGACATAATGTTCATGTGATGAATTCTTTATACTTCAACAGAGGGAACTCCATTTGCTGGTGGCATTTTCCGAATGCGTCTGGTCCTCGGGAAGGACTTCCCTGCGGTTCCACCCAAAGGGTATTTCCTGACCAAGATTTTTCACCCCAACGTGGGTCATAAGGGAGAGATCTGTGTCAACGTGCTGAAGAGGGACTGGAAGGCAGAACTCGGCCTCAAACATGTCTTACTGGTAAGAAGGATGATCTGTGTGTTTGTTTCAGTATCGCTTGTGTTGAGGCCACTAATTTCACATCTCTTTCCTTCACTTTCCTACAGACAATCAAGTGTCTTCTAATCCATCCGAACCCAGAATCGGCTCTGAACGAAGAGGCCGGCCGCTTGCTGTTAGAGGACTATGCTGAGTACGAGTCCCGGGCCCGCCTGCTCACAGAGATCCACGCCATGGGCGGCACTTCTGGGGCACCTCAGGATCCTAATGACGGCCCCCAGCCAAAGAAGCATGCAGGTGACCCGATGAAGAGAGCGGGACCCAGTGCGGCGTCTGTGCCAGCAGCTTTGGGTAATGGAGCCAATGGAGCCAGCACCACCACCAGCAATAGCAACAGTAGTAGTAGCACTAATAATGTAGCAGGGAAGAAGAAAGCAGATAAAAAGCGTGCGTTGAGGCGACTTTAATACCTCCATAGAAATTCTCAGTGGGTGTGTGTGTGTGCGCGTGTGTTTGTGTGAATGTGGGAGAGTAAATTTAAATATTGAAGTATACTGATGATGTTTTTGTTCCCTTTGACTCTTTATACCCTGAAAATCCAGACTTCTCACTTTGTACTTATACCTTATTCTTTGTCTTTCCATCACTCTGTCTTGTCCAGTTGGTGTCACGGGTTTAATTCTTCCCATACCTGAAGACGGTGACAAATTGTTGCTTTTCTGAAATGAAAGAATACACTTTCAGTCTAAAAAAAAAACAAAAAAAACCATCATGCCATCAGTTGTGATTTTCCTTTGGCCTACTGTGAATGAATGATACTTAATGCGATTCACTGTGCAAACCACGGCCTCTGATGTCTGTCCATTAATGAGATATAGCTCCTGTCGTCTCAGACTTAATAGCAGCCATTTTTTTTTTTTTTTTTTTTTTAAAGCATTTCTTGGTAAAAGCAACTGTGATGGTACTGTGTACTGCACAGCCTGACTCATTGTCGAGTCTGAACCACGATGCTACCTTAAAGTCAGGTTTTTAAATTCAGCTCAAAGGAAATGATGGAAGAAGGCGCTAAAATTATGCAACGTCCAAATTGTATTCTTCGTTTTGTGATCCAATTTAGGTAAAGGTGTAAAGGTATGGATTGTTTCAAGTAAAGGAAGTCTGCTGTTTTTTGTTTTGTTTTTCTGACTTTTTAAAACTGTTTCACTGACCAGTATTTTCAAAAGCTGTTTTTAATCGACACGTCCATATTCAGCTGTCTTGTGGTTGTGTGTGAAGATGTAGCTCAGTGGCTGTAAGGGAACAGGGTAGATGGCATGCGCATGCCACCTCAACTGTTCTCTGTATTTAGGCATACTGTGGTGTGACTCGCTTCAACTACCCCTGCCTCCTAACAAAAGCAGCATGTCCTCTCAGATGCACCGCACGCCGACCAGCCGCGTGGAGTACCAGAGATGACAAGTGCCTAGTTTGAACCAACTTGCCCCTCCATCCGTGGCAACTGCAGGGTTTCTCGGGCAAATTTTCTTTCCGTTCTTAAATGCATGCGGGGCCTACATTTCCCAAGGAAACACACTGAAGCGCTGTTTTAATTTGGATGGAAAAGGTGCCTCTGAAACTCCTGTTACTGTGCACACTGTCTGGCTGGATATCTTGTGTCCATTTTAAATTATTTAAATTAATAAAATGTTGAAATACCAGAAGTGAAATGGAAAATCAACTCCTGTTTGTGTTTTTTCTTTGGTCCTCTTCTGTCAAGCGATGTTGAAATTAATGCTAAGAACAAATGCAAATGAGGCTTTTCTAGTGACGCGTATTAGCACATTTTGTTTAGTGGTCTCCTGTTCTGCAGTGATGGAATAACCATTATGAGGAAAAACGAGTAATTGCATCCACCCCAGCAAACCAGTGAGTTGAAGTGCACCCGATAGAGCGTCTTTGGGCCATCTAATGAAGGGCTCCACTGGCCTCTGCTGCCAACATGCAGCAGCCCACCCACCTGTGTAGAAATAGCAGCCTGCCATGCAGGTAATTATCAGACCCTTCTTAGACACCTGGGGCTCCGTGTAACCCTTTACACCTTCCTCAAGACCCGTTTTGGAAGTGCTTACCTCCTTCAACACCTGGTATAAACATCCATGCAGTGAAAACCCACACCGTGCTATTAATCATAAACACAGTTTCACTGAAGATTTTGACGTGTGTGAGATATAAGATAAGATAAGATAGAACTTTATTAATCCCTCGGGTGGGTTCCTCTGGGAAATTCGACTTCCAAAAAAAAGCACAGCAACGACCGAAGTTACAGTTACAGAATTGTTATATATACACACACACACATATAAATACAGAGACAAATATAAATAAAATATACAAAGGGGATAAATAGAATAAATAGGAATAAAAAATAAAAATACAAGTGAATTGCACATTTCAAGTATTGAGGTTGTTAAAGGTTCAAAATTGAGGAGGGAGAGTACAAACCACCCTTGGTCCAGAAGCTCTTGGTCAAACAATGATTTTAATGACTACACACGTGTGGGAAGAACACTCTGTGCACAGACAGCAAGTGATCTTCGACTTAATCAAAGCACAAACAATTATTTTATAACATCAGGGTTTGTTTACTGACGCCCCTTCATGCGTCACAGATACATTTTATACATACATCAAATCAACACCACAATGACTTTTAAGACAGAACATCATCTTCTATTTTCATGGCCGGCACTTCCTTTCTACCTTTCAGTTCCTCTTTCTTGCCGAGACGGCAAGGACGGTTCCTCTTTTACCGAGACACTTTCGCAGTTCCAATCCAGACATGACTAATCTCTCTCTCCTCTAAATAAATCTAACTCATGTGTGTGTGTCACGACCTCACATGCTCTCTGTGTCACCTCTTCACCTGTTGCACTTCTGACCTTTCACTAGACCAGAGGCTCACTGAGACTATGTGTATGTCTTCTACTAAATAAATGTTTTAACCAAGAACCTCTACTAAAACCTTAATATGAAATGACCTGATATATAAGTGTTTTGTAAGCATGTATTGCAATTCCTTCTATGTTCTAGTTTTCCCTCAGCATGTATCACCTGAACAGTCACGTCAGTGAAGCTTAAGACCTTTAAAGAACCTGAACATCAACTCAAATAAGCACAGATATGCATTGTGTACACAATAGTTATAACTGCATCTGAAATACAAAATTAACATCACCATAAACATCTTAAGGCCATCTTAAAGCTATCTGTTACATTGTCAAAGCAATGATCATTTTGAATAACCTAGTAATTCAAATGGCCTCGTCTGGCCTGCTCCTCAAAATAACTGTCTGCTTTCACTTCTGCAAACAACTTCCTGTCAGCCTGCAACTCAGTCTTTCTGAAAGAGACACTGTTTAAACCTCTGAATGCAATATCCATGCTGCAGATTATATTCTTAATGCAATGGTACTGTTGATAATTATTTAACAATAGCAGTAAAATAATTTCCCTGCTCCACAAGGTCTATTGAACCATTGACTATTTACAAAAAGTATTGCACAAAAGGTATTGCACAGTGAGGTGAAGAGGCACTACAGCTTAGTTGTTCCCCCCTCCTTTGTCCTCCTGTTTCCCCTCCCTCTCCCCTCCAGAGAGGAGTTAAACAGTCTGATGGCGTGTGGGACAAAGGAGTTTTTAAGTCTGTTAGTTCTTGTCTTGGGGAGAAGCAACCTGTCACTGAACAGACTCTTCTGATTGTTTATGGCCGTGTGCAGAGGATGCCCAGCATTGTCCATAATGTCCAGCAGTTTCTTTGATGTCCTTTTCTCTGCCACTGTCACCAGAGTGTCCAGCTTCATGCCGACCACAGAGCCAGCCTTCCTGATCAGTTTCTCCAGCCTGGGTGAGTCCTCCTTTGCTGTGCTGCTCCCCCAGCACACCACAGCATAGAAAAGTACTCCAGCAACCACCATATGTAGTCTGGGTCAGATGTAATATGAATGCATGCTGGTGTTTCTGTCACATAAGTGCGTGACTCATCCTGTAGGCCTGATGTGCAGTCAGTGATTTCATTTATTTGGAGGATAATCGTCGGGGGATCAACCCTAAACCCGGTTTCATTCATGCGTGGTGGTGATCTCAGAGGATCGCGAGGTTTGTAAGACGGCGCAAACACTTGCAAACCTACCGTTACCTCTCATCCAACTATCCTCTTTTTCTTCTCTGGATTTCCACCTGCCCGGCTCGTCCTACACTCACAGAAATCAAGACTTGTCAGTGTAGGTTTGAGTCTAATTGACAGTTTCGTTCACGCTTCAGTGTTAAGGCTTTTGCGCCAATCCTCTCCCCTTCCCCGTTTTCATCGCTTTCATAATTGCCACCAACATAATGACACAGTTGCTGTGGCAACCATGTCTGTGTCTCTCTTCTCTCTCTCTCTCTTTCTCTCTCACACACACGTACACAAACACACTTTGGATCTTCCCCTCACTTTACCGGCTGCTTTAAATTTTGCAAGTTTTCTTCCGTTTTTTCGGAGAGGCTTTTATACATTCTTTTTTTCATTCGTTATATTTTTTTTTACTTCTTCGGGAAGAACATCAGTCAAATCCCTGGTCGACATTTTTTTCCCCGTTTATGTTTATTTATTATTGCAGGCCTTCAGGGGCGCGCAACTAAAGATGGAAATTAAATGGAGGAGAGTAAAGATGAACGCCACCAGTTGAATGGGCCTATTGACCATCAGCGCCGAGCGGAGCGCGGAGTCTCATCAGCGCCTGTCTGACCGGCCAATCACAGCGTCCCCCCCCCCCCCCACTGGTGGACCTCCGTGAGGCCAGTCGCAGTTTAGGCGGTGTAACCTATAGGCTATCGCGTGGAGACGATTAACTGAACCAGTCTTAGTCAGTTTCTAGATGGAGAAAGTGAGCCTGGCGGATATTTTGTTGGTGAAAAGCTTCACATTTTTGCGCACCTGACATGCGAATCCGGCTACTTTGCGTGCTGTCCGGGATAGTTACTCTGCAGGCTAACTTGTGCCGCACACCAGGCGGAAATTTCCGACGTAGTGTGTAGATGAAGTGCTTTGTCACATGTATCAGAAAATCTCAGAACATCTCGTTGTTCACCGACTCTCTCTCCCCTCCTCTCCCGCTCGCGCCCCCCCCCCCCCCCCCCCCCCTCGTCTTTCCGCCGTCATGATGGATTATCAATAGCCTGATGGAGACACAACAAGCGCGATCGAGATTTGCTGCACTTCTAAAACACACGGGCAATTAAAATAAGTGGCGCATCCAGCAACAGTTCACCATCTTCTGCTACAATAACAGGCTGCCATCTGAGAAACCGCTGAGATACAGTGCGCAGGCTCTTCCAGCGCTCCTCTTCAGCATCAAACCCCCCAGAGCAGCGCACAGGTAAGGCACGACATTATGCACCTTTTATTAATGCAACGCCAATTACGGAATTGCAATCAAAGCTGATTGATAAGTGCTCTGTGTGTTTGTGCGTGCATGAAAATTGAGTTTGGCATCAGTTTAGACGCATCCGCTGACCTGGAGGCTGTCAAACAAAAACATTTGAATGAAATCTGCGCCACACAAAACATCTGCGGGCTTTATTCCGCGAACACCTCTTTTCCCCCACCTCTTAATCACTTTAATCGACAAGTGGCAGCAAACTGCGACATTATAACCATATTGGTATTAAGAACACTGATATCACACGCACACACCGACTCATCCAGCCGGACTACACACACACCGGCACGGATACACCCACGCACTCTTAGCCTACTGATAGATGCAAGTCATGTCCATAACCCGCATGCTTGTTTGTTGCAAGTTGCAACTTATTAACACAATGAAGGATGTAGTGTAGTCTGAGGAGTCTGTCCACATCCGTTCGTCTGATGCAAAGTAAATGCGCAGCATATATTCGCCGGTGAGACCAAAAGCAGCCGCTGCTCCGCGCGGCTTTCGCTGCAATTAGACGTCTTTTTGCGCACACGCAACACACGACTTGTTTGCGCGATTTCTCCCCCCTCCCCCTAAAGGATTCACACCACAGTGCGTTTTGCAACAGCACGTCTAGAGGAAAAAAAAGGGGCCATTTTGTTTGATTTTTTTCAACAAACACCTGTTGAAATGATTGCATACCCAGCCGTTTGCACAGCTCCTGCAGTGAAAGAGGCCCCAAGGTTCGTTTGCTTTGACACACTGACAAATCTAGGAATTTGGAGTTGTAAGTGATTGAGTTGTCCTCCCTCCTGTGGCCATGCAAGTCAGGGCTGCTTCCTCACACATGTGAATGTGTGCCTTTCACCCCTTTGGTACAGTTCTTCCTCTCTCCCTCCCTCTCTGCTGCATTGCTTCAGCACCACACTATACAGACATCTAGAGGACCAGATTTATGAATAATAGCAGGGGGGGATTGTTTTTGTTTTTTTTGCCATGGATCAGTCTTCTGTAGTTTAAATACATTCAGGGTGAAAATGTCAATGTTGGGCATCTGCATATGCACGTTTAGCAGGAGCGGTTTAAGGATTTGGTCAAAAAATCCTCATGAAGTGGAATGATTGAGAGCAGAGCACAGACATTACGGTGACGGGAGAGTTGGGCAGCGTTGGCGGATGACGGTGCGAGGCATCAGGTGTCATCGTGTTGAGAAGGAGACGTGCAGATGTGACTTTGAAATCTGGTTTGGCTAATGGGTGTAGATTGGATTCTACCTCCCTTCTCTTTCACTGCCTCTTTCACTCACACACAGACAGAGCTGCAGTGCTATTCTGAGAGAGTTAGCTGCCTCAACCCACGCACAGAATCTGAGAAAGAGAGAAAGGCAGAAAGAGGAAAAGGAGGGGAGCAAGAGGAATAAAGGAGAGAGGCAGAGACCGATTACGAGGGGGTTTACAGAATGCCAGCTTTATTCTCTCACATGCATGCATGTACACACTCGCACAGTAAAGGGTTTCTTTACTGTTTCACATTCTTTCCCTCTTACTCTTCCAACAGCGGTTGATTTGCAGTTCTGATTAGCACTTCTCTTCTCCTCTTGCGTGTGGCATGGACTGTGTTTGCAGATCTGTTTGGTGGTGCTGTTTGTGTGATGTGTTGTATTGGTAAGTGCTGGGAGAAATGTACTTGATTCTGTGCCACCCACACACCGCCCTCCCACTCATGGTCGTCTCTGCATCTATACCTCTGGCTCTTCCCGCTCGCCACAGTCTCTTTGCTCATTTAAATCCCTACCCTGCATTTATCCCTCTGCTCCCGTTCTCTATCACTGGCTTTTCAGGAGAGTGTTCCTCCTGCAACCAAACAGGCACACTAAAACACACGCACACACACTTGCAGCTTTCCACGATGCACATAGCGCATTTAATAAAAATAACTGTGGTGTGCGTGTGTGTACCCAAAATGATCACACACACTCACAAAGAGGGTCAGTAAGTGTGGAGAAGAGGTTGCAGAGCTGCTTTCTAATCTAATGTCTCTCATTTGTATTGCAGTGGACATTTGGCCAACGATTTTCCAGATTTGTCCGTACGTAAACCCGAAGACAGTTGTGGAAATCAAGCAGAACGCTTAGAAACGACAAGAAGGGGGGGGAAAAAATCACCCGGAGAACTCCTTTGGAACATTAGTCAGTGGGAGAGCTGCTGTGCTTCGTGTTTCTCATTTTTCCTCCACTGAACTCTCCTCACAAGGTTAGAGGAGCATGTAACTGAAACAAGTGGAGCCCTCGGTGATTTCAGCATTCTGTCTCCCCCATCTGTGCCTACATTCTCTGCTACAGATAGGGACATTTTGATAATTACATATAATTATAATTTCTGTGGGAGACAGATCTGCCTCTGTCTATTATTGCCAACACCTCCAACACAATAACTTCACACATTTACATATTTCTCCACAAAAGTGATATTCTTTCAACATCGGAGACAAATCAGGAATAATTTTACTTAGAGAGACATGTCACACGGAGAAGCAATGTGCCATTCACTTCATATCTAATTAGCGACACAGTTGAGTGACACGGGCAACATTTTGTGCCTACAAGCTGAAGGCAGAGCACTTAAAATCATGACATTTGCCTCATTTGTGCAATGTATTTTACAGGCTGGGAGTCGTTTCTTTGCTTTATGATTACTCCCAATTTTCAGTGCTTGCGGTCTTCTAGCACTTAACCAGAGCCATTCTCATTATCACCCACAGCCCAGTCACAGTAACGGTCCGTGCCAGGCGAGTACTGAGCACAATAATCCAGCCATAGAAAAGACTGAGATAAAGTACACAGTGTATCTATAGATGTGATGGGTGCCGAGAACAGGCTAACGTGGAGATAATGCGGTACTCTATAGAAACTAGGCCACACTAATGGACAGTATTTATCAGTGGTGCAGTCATTTATTTCCATTTAATTGTTTACTATGGCAAAAAGTGCCGAATATATAAAAACAAAATAGATTTAATATCTTTTTCCTTTTTTTCCCCCCCAGAAAGGATTTGCTTACAGGTTAAACAAGTGCCATTTCTGAATGTACGTAGTGCCAGGCTGTAAAAGGAATGAAGAGAACAGATAAACTTGTTTACATTTAACAAAAAACTGGCCATAGTCTATTCTTTAAGTGCCATCAGCGCAGGAATGTACAGGAATGCCATATTCTATTAAAAATACTTGCTCCTAACTTTGTGGTTGCAAAGCGTAATTTCACCCCTGGTAGTAAATGAGATGTTTGTTCTTTTGTTCAGTAGGGCATGTAGGATGAGGCATTAAGGACTAAAAGCATGAAGATTGTTTTCAAGCTGTGCTTTTTACAAAACTGCATCCATTTGAGTGTTTTCGAATCGAGAGGGGTTTTTAGAGGGCAAGAGATGAAGTCATTACACTTTCAGAGCTCCCTTCTAACAGGAAATTAAAAACATTTTAATACCATTATCACCAATTATTGAAACTTACAAAAACATTTTGATACTGTTTGTACAGTTTTTTTATTTTTATTGTTCCCGACCTTTTCTATTATTATAACACCTTATAAATACGAACAACACAAAAAATTTCAGATTTCATCAGCCAGCATTAGTGAATGAAACTCCAGTACCCAGTACATGCTGAATGCATCACATGCCATTTTAGTGGGTTAAACTGCAGAAGCGGATACACCGTTGCAACTGCATTGACTCAATAAAAAAAAAATAGATGTCTTAGTCATGTAAAAATGCCGCCCACCACCAATCTCCGAGTCCTCGCTGTCTCCCTCCTCTCCCTCCTCACTGCCCCTCTTGCTACCGTCGTGGAGGCCTCTCCGTCCCCACCTCCTCAGCACCTAGACCGATCAGGGAGACCGTTCACGGAGGAGCCCGACACTGGTTCCAGCTCCTCGCTCATACTCCTCGCCATCCAGGCCAACCTCAGGCCAGCTGCTCTCCAAGGAAGGACAAAAACTCCAGAAACGCTCCCAGAAACCGCAGAGGAAGTTCTAGAGACTCCTCCGAGACCCCTGCCCCAGGTAATGTTCCCCAAGAATGTAACTTCAGCAGAGGCCCTCGCACCTCCTTTTCTAGGTGCAGCCAAGGGGCCACCTGTAATGGATGTATGGGTGGATGGATGCAGAGGATATTACGATGTAATGGGACACTTTGACAGCGCTTTCAACTGTTCCAAGGACACATTCATCTATTGCTGCGGAACCTGCCACTACCGCTTCTGCTGTCCAGACCGAAGTCGCCAACTGGACCAGGACAACTGTAAAAACTACGACTCTCCGGACTGGGCCAAGCCACAGACGGAGCCCATGATTACACCAGATGACTTAGGTGACCCAGACTTTGATCCACTGAAGCAGCAGAGCCACAACACGGGCTTTGTCATCGGTGGCGTGGTTGTGTTTATGGTGGCTGTCGCAGTAGGCATCAAGGTGGTCTTCAACAAGGTGCAACAGGAAGCCAACCAAAGGGACCTGAACATGCCCAGGTGAGGCTTACACGTTTTTTTTTTTTTTTTTTTTAATTTCATCACACCTCATTGCTGAATTCAGTACTTCATTTTGATGTATGAATATTGTAATGAAATTAGGTTTTCAGGACTCCATAAATGGCCTACATTCATCATTCTGGGCCCAGAAAAATGTTATTAGTCATCAGCTGAAACATATTTGATCTTCATCGAGTGACTGCTGCGGAAATCGTGGCTGTTTTGATTTCCTCTTGGCTTTCTTATCTCATATATGGGCCGTCGTCTTGGCAATAAAGATGGGTCTTTTGGTGTTTTTACTAGTTGCATCAGTCATGGAAGATGACAGTTGTAGACCAAAACGAAGTGTTGGTTGATCCCCTCAGGGAAGCCCTGCATGTTATTTTGGTTTCACATTTTCCATATTTATTCATCATTGTACTTAAATTAACCGCACAGTTAACTGGTGATTATAACCGGTGTAAACCCTAATGTCCGACCACAAGATTAACATTCACATTTATTTATATTTAAGCATTCATCCTCACATAGATGGCTGATATGTTGCTTATTTGCAATCCAAAAACAGCATTCATGGGAGGAAGAATTTAGTGCCTATACCCTGTTGCCATTTTTATCTCATGTTTCCTTTATTGCTTTTTTTATGGCATCTTTAGAGCTCTGGTGGACATGTTGCGGCACCAGTCGAGCCCAGTCCAGCAGGATGAGAGAAACAACAGCGTGGCTCTGGCTGTAGGAGATGGCCAGGGGACACTGGGGAGACCGCCGAAAAATCTCTACGCCCCCGGGCTGCCCAGCAAAGACAACAGATGTGAGAGTCTAGGGCTCGTAGCGCGTTAGTGAATAGCACGATCAGAGGTGCACTTTTGTAACAGCATCCTCTCTTTATGCAGAGGCACTTTGTGCTCGTCACGTCTGTAAATGGATGCAGCTTTTTTTTTCTGTGTTCCTCCATCAAGATGTCTTTATGAGAGAGAATAAATTAAGAATTTTCAGTAGTGATGTGCTAAAAAATGAATCTTTAACCTCGGTAATTTCTCTGCGAGGGCCATGGTCATTTATAAATGATTCTTTTGGGGTCCTCTGTGTCTCTAATTCTCCACTTCAATATTAAAGTAGTTAATTGCACAAGAATGTGGAGATGGGTGCTTATGTGATCATGTGAAAATGAATTGATTTAGGTAGATACGCACGTAAAGTTTCCTTATTCCTTTTAGTTGAAGACACCGCTCAACTGCCTGACATCCATTTTGTGAGCTGATTACTTCATGTTCTTTTCACTTACAGTGGGCAATTTGCAACACAATTTCATCCACTCATCAGGCTCCAGTCCCAAGCACACTGCAACTATCGGTAAGGCAGCTGATGAAAGCCGGGCTCCCATGTAAATTGCATGTAATCACTTGGATGCTTCATTTACTTCATTCAGCTTCGTTTGGAGCTCAAAAGTAGACTCATTCATTTCAACAATAATAATGATTATCATATTTTTGGTTGCTTGTGTTAGTGCTGAAAGCAAGTTCAAATCTGTCGCTTTCAGTGAATGTTAGAAGATTCACACTCTGCTATGTGCATCGCGCTATATCCAGAGGAGCAAATCTCATTTAACACACCGTCGTCTTCTCCCTTTGGTCTCTGCAGAACGCACACCTCGGATGAACAATGCTCAGCTGGCAGCTGGAGGCACCCTGCTCTCCAGTAAGCACAACAACACCAAATCGCAGCCTTCCTTCCACCACTCCCTGCACAACCTGGCCCAGCTGCCGCCCTCGTACGAGAGCGCCACCAAGCCTGAGCTCAACAGATACTCCTCACTCAAACGGCTCGGTGAGTATCGCGCTTTTCCAGGAATGAGACATGTTCCGTCTAAGCTGCGCTCCCCTTATGCTGCTTTTTCTGCAGCTGTTTCGTAAGTGCTGAAGCAGAGCGACACTCTTGACACGGGTGCTGTGAAATGCACGATGCATCATTATGTGCTCATGCTATTTACTGTGGTGATAAACAATTCAGAGAACTTTTGTTTGGCTTGCAGAGAAAGGTCTTGACGAGTACTCATCTGGGTACTGCACCACCAAGCGCCGGCCTCACACAGCCCAGCCGGCCCTGCAGTCGTCTCAGCACCACCTCCACTGGGGTGGAGACTACACCCTCAGCGGGCGAGGGACCCTCCCCAGACATGCGGCTCGGCCCTGGATCCCACCGCCACCTTCTGGCATGCCTGCTTCACCCACTCCCAATCCTTACCCTTTGGATCCCCCAGAGCCCCAGCACAACCCCAACTACGACACTCTCTCCAAGCCTCCGAGAAAAGTTAAGTCCACCGACCAGCTGCTCAACATGGGTGATGTCCCTGGAAACACCGGGACTCTGTCCCGGCTCTCCAAGAACCAGCAACACCAGTACTACAAAGCCATGGCTGCCTCCAATAAGAACTCCAACACGCAGACGCTCACCAGGAAGACCCAGGACAGACAGGACAGGCAGGACAGGCAGGAGAGACAGGAGAGACAGGAACGGCTGCTCATGTCCCCAGACCATTTGGAGGAGAGGATGGGCGTTGGTGGGATGGGTGTTGTAGATCCGTACGCCCACACGGGAAGCGGGATCGTCCCCACCCTGCCTCGCCAGCAGAAGGCCCAGTCCCAGCAGAACGTCTGTGCAACGCCTTCCCTTGACCGGCACCACATGATCAAGATGAACTCTCATCCCACGTCCGGACGGGAGCAGGAGAGGACCACGCCTATGACGGGGCACATGAGCGGGGGCATGGGCTGGGCTGGGGAGGGGCCCGGAACCGGAGTAGTCATGGGAACGGGAACACTAGGAGGCCACAGCGCCCGGAGGATGGCTTTCGCAGCAAAACGGCAGAACACAATTGAGCAGCTACATTTCATTCCCGGAGGGGGCGGTGGGGGGTCAGCAGGGAGCGGGGGAGGAGGCAGTCAGGGGATCAGGACGGGGAGTAAAAATGAGGTGACGGTGTGAGGTCAGTGCCTAATGTAGAGTTTAGATTAAAGGGACAGGAATATATCACCCTTCTGCATTTAACTATTAGACATTCAGCTACAAGAAATACAACTAGAAGTATAAAGTATTGTAACAGTATAATGTGTTTAGGCTATTCAAATTAGTGTTATCTTGTAATTAAATAGCTTAAATATGACTTACTTATAAAAACTAAAAATTAGGTAGGGGACATCTGTTCCAGTTATGTGATAGCCTACATCAGCCATATTTTGTATCTGAATTTGCCGCATTGCCATATACAGAGGTGCCATTACTTGTAGAAGGACTGACTGGGAGGGTGAAATAAAACCAACAGAAATGCCGTTCATACTTTAGTTTTTATATATTTTTTTCAAAAAGTACTCAGGAGCCATATTAGATAGGAAACCAGATGATATTAATGAAAAAACAGGGTAAAGGAAGCGGAGGCCTGTGTGGAATATCCTGTCACAGAATTTCAAAGAACTGAGCCAACTACCTGGACTGCCACTCCGCTCGGTCCTCACCGACGAAGATTTATTAAACTGACTCTCAGATGAGGAGCCCGGTGGACCGGACGAGGCTGAATGATGAACTGTGCGCCTGTTGAACTCTTCTGCACCGACCTCGTGCTGACTTAGTGAGACAGAACTGATTTTTTCTTTCTTGCTTCCTGTATAACCTAGAGGACAAGACGGGCTCTGTTTCTGAGCGACACGCAGCAGTCTGACACAACGCCACCACCCGACAGGAACTGAGGACGTATCCACATTACTGATCTGATTCCATGGGTTGCCTACTTTTCCATGTGACCTTAGATTAAACCTCCAGAGGAACTCACAATCTCATTACTGTTACACTACGGGAGCGTAAGCTGATATAAGATTATGGGTGAGTTTTTCTCAATGTTTTCATCTATAGATCAGGACCTACCTGTTTGAAAAAAATAAAAACAACGGGCTACCAAATATTATAGAGCCATCAGTCACGGCGTTCCAAAAATTCTTGACATACACATACAAAATCAAGAGATAAAAGAACAGACGTATGTGTTCAGTTTACCAATAAAGAGGCAACTCGCTCTAACGAAGAGCAGAGGCTTCTCCACAGAGCACAAACGATAGACCATGACGCAGAGGTTGCACTTACACAACTGTCCTTACAAGCCATTTATGGAGATACAAAGAAAATCCCACACAGGAAGCTGGTCTGACAATCACCATTTAATTATTATCACCAGGTGACAAGTTATTAAAAAGTCAGCAACATTTTGTACAGACAGAAGGATTGGCTTCAGAGCAAGCCGAAACCCTTAGAGTCAAGAGCGAGGGCGACCTGAGGTCCTCTCCTGAGCGGCTCCAGTGTGCCATACAAGAGACTCGGATGGTTAGGAAGCCCTTCCCATCTTCAAGACAAAGACCTTGCTGTATCATAACGCACTTCAGCCAGTATGAAAAAAAAAAACAGAAACGGAAAAAAAAAAATCTTCATCAATAACAACGCTTTTCAATACTAAGGGCTATCCTATATACTGTAGTATGTGATATCTGTGGTCCATATAAAATGCTATCTCTTTCTATTGATTTTGTGTTGATATTGTCATGATGTATTAAGTATTAATGTGTACAAAAAAACAAGAGAAATTTAAGCACAGTTCAACGAGAATCAGAGACTAAACTTTGCACAAATCTAGCCCCTGATATTTGCACCAGATACAAGCACACTTTGTATCGTGTCCTCAAGGTTTACATTCTGTACAAGCACGGCTGAACGTGTGACCAATCAATGGAAGGTATTATACTGAGAGAGGATTTTCTTTTTTCTTTTGCTTTTTTTAAACAGAAATCGTCGGTAATAACGCCGATCAAAGAACGAACTTGCACCGGCTTTCTTTTCTTTTTTCTTTTTCTTTGTGTTCAGTCATGTGGAAAAGCTACAGAGATGAAATGCTGATAAACAGAAACACATTTGGACAATCTTCCTACACACAGTGCTAAATGTAGTTGTTATGAATATGATGGAGTGTTATTATTAATAATTATTATAACTGTTATGGTTATTATTAACAATTATCTTACGATGTGATGTTCTTTTACTTGGTGGGATTTAAGTGTTTATTGTTTTTAGATAACTAGCATTCTCGCGACTAGTTGGTTTTTCATACATCTGGTCATAAACTCGAGTTTTTAAGACATTCCAAATCTTGATGCATGCCAGCTCCATTTCATTGAGAGGCATTTTTACAGGATGCCTGGATTTTAGGGTCATTGATGCCTTTATGGCCATTTTTCCAGCTGTATGTACTGTGCCTAGACATCGGCCTTATGACTTCTTGATCTTAAGTGATTACTTAGGTTTCCACTCTGGTATTGAATAATCTGCAGCCTTCTAAACGTACGCGTAGATGACGGCGAGGGATAGATGAGTTTGGGATGGGCCAGAAGTGATTTTAACATCACACGCAGTCTGCTGTCTCCTCTGCGGCAGCCTGCCCCAGTAACTTAAAAATGGGTTGTACACGCTGAACCCATGATGCCATAATGTATGTATGTATCGAATGAATGTTTATTACACAGGTTGGAGACAAAACAGGCGTCTAATGGAAACCTGATTGCTTTGAGTGCAGTGTCTTTTTCAGGGAAATAGGACAGGTGACATACAGTAGTGTTAGACTTTTTTAATAGAGCCACAAAAGGTCTGTAGCAAAGTCTGTAATATCTCACAAGCCATATCCATCGAAGCTCATTATCACAATTTTATAAATGGTTAATCTAATTTGTGCAAGTATTGTATTTTGTATAGCTAGTACAATCAGAATATTTTAAGTGATCTCTTCGGCATTAATTTGAAGATTCAGAAAAATTCTGTGTTAGTATTTAATGATCTGTACAGTGCCAAACTCATAACATTTTGTTGTCTTTTTATCGTCACACCCTCCTAGATGGCCACAGGGGTTATTTACTTTTTTCACAGAGGAGAGCGAATAGACAGCCGAGTGAAGCTGAAAAGCTCCTTTTCAGAAGGAAATGAATGAATATGGTGTGTGTTTTTAGCCATTATGAATTCATTTAGAGTGCGGATTCTTTAATGGCCATCTGAAGCGGACAGGGACAGTGTCCAGTATTGGGGGAAAAAAAACAATTCATGGATTAATTTTGACGCCTATAAATTTCGAAACGACCCTTTTGTTATTGTTTAATGCATTGATCCCCTTGGATACGACAGTGACTTACAAAGAATTTGTATAATAAAGTTGGTGGGAAAAAAAACTGTGATTCTTTTCTTGCGTTAATGCTCGTCTTTTCAACTCTTCTGTCTGGGTGAATTCAGGACTTCACCTGCACCATACTTTAAAGTGCTTCCCAACTTTTTCTTTTGTCATTAAATCATAAGAAAAAAAAAACTCCATTCCCAGTCATCTCAACATGGGACATGTTAAAGATGAGCAGCATTCAGTTTCCTTGTAAATACATTAACACCGTAAACCGAGTTATCAGCATCGCACTTGGGTTTCAAATGATACTTTATTAATCCCCGAGGTAAACATTGTTCCTCTGCATTTCAAAGCACTTCATAATACCTACAAACACCCTCGAGTGCCTGTTTTCTCAAACCTATTTAAGACTTGGCAATATATCACATTGACGTGTGTGCTCACTGGGTGCACAATGAAATCATATCTAAGCCAAGGTGTGAATAATGAGCTCTGTAGTTTAGATAAACGAGCTACTTTTCAGTTGTTTTCAGAGCTCTTACCTGCACGAACGTCTTAATAGTGCAATATAAAAACAGTCTCCGACGATGAAAATGTCAAGTGTGTTATTATCATAAACAATATCTGCTCTGACATATTTACAGTATTGCACTATATATTATATAACTGCGACAGATTATTGTTTCTCACGTAAAATCTGCATGTAACTAGTAACCTGATCAAATCTAGTGGAGTAGAAATAAAACACTGCTATGGAAGCTTGCTTCTGTCACTGAAGTGTATTTATTTATTGATTTGTAACAATCTGTGAGTCAAACTTTTAGGATAATAACCAGATCTGACACCAGTGGCTTGCTCAGCATCAGTATGTTAATAAATATGGGTTATCATAACAGTAATCATAAGGCAAACTGGTGTTTTATAAGGAGTCAAACTAAAAGCGCCTCCTATATTTGGAAAAAAAAGGCCCTTTTAGTGTTCAGTAGGTTAGTGAGCACACAGACTGGTTGTATAATAAAATCCCATATCATCTGCCTGTGAGATGTTATATAAGTTGCAGTATGGCTATGCAGTGCTACTGGGAGCGGACAACTGCACTTTTAAATAAAATGAAAAAGGTGGAATTGTTTTCGTATAATTTACAGCTCGAGATCGTCTGGGCTGCAAAGTTATATCACTGCTGGACGTGCTGGATTCCTATGGTGAAACAAGGGCTCCGCAGCTCATATTTAAAACCTCCTGTGAATACATTTATTGCACTGAGATGTATGAAGGGGCAGATAACAGCCACCGTGCTGACACAGAAATAATTCTTGCAGGGGCTACACAAGAGGGCACAAAAATGATTATGTTTGATTTAAGCACTATCTGCCTCTGATGCGTCAGAGTCGTAGTTTGCACATTTCACCACCAGGAGGTTCAGTGGCTCCAGGATGAGCTGTGCAAGAAGGCTTTGCTCAGACTGTAACTCACCCTTAAAGCTATTTCTGTTGCTTTACACGGGACTGACAAAAACAAAACACAGAACATAATATCATCTGACTGTTTGTAGATATCAGTAAATGCACTGCCCAAACTGTCCAACGCCTCTCAAAACTCATATTAACACACCATAAACAAGTACCTGTGAAAAGGTTTGAACACTGTGACTCACTCATTTTTCTTCCTTTATTTTTACTGTTTCCAAAAACAGTTACATGTGCATATTAGGTATGCAGGAATGAAAAGAAACAAAAATATGTTTCATATTTTGTTTACATCTTCAAAGTTTCAAAGTCACTACTGTTTGTCTTTATCAGTTTTTTCACATTTGGCTATGTCTGCTTCAGATCATCACCTGGAGGCTTTGCAGGTGTTGAAAGCATTCCCACTGGTGGCTTTTCAGGTGCCATTCAATTAATTCCAAAGCATCTCAGCTAGTTTTAGGTCACATGACTGTAGAGGTCATCTCATGGGCCACCCAATCACTGTTCATGGTCAAACAGACCTTGTAGAGCCTGCACGTGTGATCTGAATCACTCTATTTAAAAGATATTTAAATTATAGTTCCACTCCTTCAAAATTTAGTGAGAAAACTACTCATACAGATATTTTCTGTTTCCATTGTTCTTTATGTCCAGTCCTCTTGTTGCTTGTCCCAAGCAATTCTCTTAATTGCTCTCCTTCAGCAGTAGTTTCTGTGGAGCAATTTATCTCTAATTCACGCAAAGAGTTGATGCTGATGTGGTTTTCCTACTTCAGCACTGGGAACCATTGATGTGGGATCTAATCTGAGGTGGTGTTAATTGGTGACTTCTCAGGTTGGTAACTCTAATGAGCTTTGCTGCTCCAACAGACTCAACAGCTCTTGCTCTTCTTCCTCTTTGATGGGGAGATTCACATAAAAGACAGTTTCTTCACAGCGGTTGATGGTTTTTGCAACTGCGATCGAAACTTGCAGAGTTAAAAAATAGATTCTCTTTACTAAGCTGAGTCATAATACGGACTTCTACAGTACTCACATGACGACATTTGCTGTATATGAGCTCTATCTCAGCACAGCACACCTGATGATCTCGAATACACAAAGATGGCAAGAAAAAGATAACCTGAAAACACATCCAATAATGTCTGAAGCTAACTACAGTGCATTTTGTAGCACTATGTACTGTAGTGTATTCTGTGACATATGTCAACCTGAGTCATTTCAGTTTTAATCTGCACTGCAACAGCAAACATTGTAAAAACAGTAAAAAATATATATTGTTTCCTATAAATGATGAGAAGTTAACGAGGAGCTAGATAAATTTACATTAATATCTAAACTGCAAACACTGATCATAAGAGATTCTTTGCTCAGTTTTAACAGAGAGGCGTGAAATTACTCACCCCTCTTGTGACTTGGATAACTGAATCAATTGAAAAGAATAATAAAATGATTATTTAGTCTGAGGATGTGCTTCCTAAGTCACTGTTTTGCACAGATTTGGTAACTACTAAACATTATTAAATAGCTTAGTTACCCCCGACCTATTGTTGGCAATCAAACACTGAACTGTGTTGTGCAGATTTGTTGTTGAGATAGAGGGAAAAAATGCCTTTAAGACGTATTTACTCAGTATACAGTCAGTTATTTGACTCTGCCAAGCTTACAGCTGCAGATCTATTAAACTGCAAGCTGACTGTATTGAATTACATTACATTTTAATTATATAGTGCCAAATCACAACAACAATTAACTCAAAATGCTTTATATTTTTAAGGTAAAGATGGTACAATAATACAATAAAATACAGAGACAACCCCAACAATCACATAATTCCCTATGAGCAAGTGCTTTGGCGACAATGGGATGGAAAAACTCACTTTTAACAGGAAGAAACCTCCAGCAGAGGAGTGTGTAAACACATAGTGAGTGAAGAAAGTGACTGAAGGAGAAACACTCATGGTGCATCATGGAAATCCCCCAGCAGCCTAGACCTATTTCAGCGTAACTAATGGAGGATTCAGGATCCAGCCCTAAATATATGCTTCATTAAAGAGGAAAGCTTTAAGCCTGATCTTAATAGTAGCAATAGTGTGGGGCCTGAAAGCTGAAGCTGAGTTCTACTTTTAAACACCCTAAGAATCACAAATAAGCCTGGAATCTGAGAGCAAAGTATTTAAAGAACCACCTCTTGCAGGTATTAATCATCAGCAGCAGTACAGCTTTTATACACCTTAATACACATCCAGACAAATTAGGTAAAACACTGGACTGCTCCTGTTAGGGGTCGCCACTTCAGTTCACCTCCCTCCATCTTACCCTAACCCTAGCATCCCCTTCTGTCACCCTCTACATTTGTATAGAAATATAGAAAATTAAAAGCATTTCTAAATCCTGACAAATGATTTTAAATACAGCTTAGTCCAAAAAACTAAATGTGTGAATGTTTAGCGTTTCTGTAGAGTCACTCTAATCTGTAATCCACATGTTTTTGAGACTGCACTTAAGTTTTCTATATATTTGTGTGTTTTTTTTAATGGTTCATTAATGTGAATGTGCACTCGTTTTAAAAAAAAAATTTCAAAAAAGATACATGCCAAGATTTATACCGTTAACAAAAAGTAAGCAGAAAAATAAAATGATGTGGGAACAAACGTTTTAGTTTCATCCATCCACCTGTGGCTGTAGATCTTGAGATGGAGTACATCATCTACCAATCAGAGGGCTGTTGGTTTGACAGCTCTCCCACTCTGCAGGTTAGTTGATGTTAAAAGTGCTTTGGTGTAGAAAAAGCCTGTGTGTGAATGAGGCTTGCAGTAAGATAATGCTTTGAGTGCTCAAATAGAGCAGAAAAGCATTACATAAGTACCGGCTCATTTACCATCTTCTTAACCGCTCATCCAATTTTAAGGTTGCAGGACAGCTGGAGAAAAATCCACAAAATCATAGCAGCTTAAATCACCAGTGGGAAAATATTTTTTTTAATTTCACTTAATTTTATATATTTTCAATGCCCTGTGTAGCATAACATAATAACTATTTCTAGGCCTCCAAGGCATGCATATTGGAGCTTGGGGGGGGGGGGGGGGGGGGTAAAGTGCTTCACGGATACTGATAACTTGTAATACAATGACACAGGGTCTGTACCCTGATGTAGCAGGCAATGTGAAAATGCTCATCTTTTAGCCCAGCATGCAACCAAAGGTGCTGAATCCGCTGTGAGCCCTAAACCGCCGTCTGTGAGCCCCGCTGCTGCTACCCGGAAATATTACAAGGGCCGGAAAGGACCAATGTTAAGGGAGCACACGTCACTCACTTTTACCCAAAAATATTATCACCGAGCATCCTAATTTTTCTCGGCCGCCGAAACATCAAGCAAAAGCTCACTGACAGCGCAACATGTCGTAATCAAATGGCGAGGAGGCGGCTGCGGTACCCGTCGGCGTCGATTTCTTGGGGGGAACTGTGCAAGCGTTCACCCAGCTCAGCATCAGTGAAAATGGCTCTGGCTAACGACTGGAAAACAGCACGCAGAAATGGAAGCGGACGATAGCTAGCTAGGCGGTTAGAAGAAGGCGTGACAGGCCTCATCCGTCTGCAACTGTGCCCTGCAACTGGATGCGTAGGTAAACATTTGCCGATTATAGGTTACGCAGATGTATATGCTAACGCTAGCATCACAGTGTTAACGGCAGTCGGCGTGCCTGTATTTTTGTGGTTTAAAATGACGGCTAACATTAGCGGTCGGTCGGTTATGTGGTTTTGTAGACTGCGTGTGTGTGGCAGCAAACAGCTAAACACGCCGAGCCAGTGTAAAATACGATGCTAAGGAGAACCGTGAAGTTTTGCATGCAAGCGCTTCCAATGTTTTCTCTGTGTGTGTGTGTGTGTGTGTGTGTTTTTTTTTTTCTTCTTCCCCGCACTTTCCTCCAAATGTTAGCCAATACTATTTCAGGATGCCACCTCAAGTGCATCCGTTATAACTGGCGCCTGTAACGGACTGCTAATGTTTACACTGTACAGCGTCACTGTGTTAATTTGAGCATTTTCTGCCCTTCTTTACAGGATTGCCGAGGTGCATTATAAAATGAGAGGCAGTCAAATGTGCGATAGATTATCTTCCTCATCTGCCCGGGGAGCTCACTCCCCTCTAGCTTCATCGCATCAATTAGAGGAAACGGTAAGATTTTTTTAAGAGGTGAGCAAAGTGAGTGAATCTGCCGTAGACAGTTCATGTTAAGCCATCCAAGTATTCGAATAAATTGGAACAACTTCATACTATTTTTTTTATTGCAACGTCCATTTATGCCTACTTGTTTTAATAAGCCATGCAGATTGTGCCCATGCTTGTTGGTAGTGGAGGTTAGATTGGTTTAAGTTTATTGCTGCCCGAGGCACAAGAAAATCACATAAAGCGTAAAGAAGTAAAAATAAAAGTGCTAATAAGAAATATATGTATGTATCTGCAGATCAGCCACCCTGTTGATCTGTATTAAGGTACTATACACCTACTGTTGCTGTGTAATTACATCCATCATACCTGCTCAGGTAATTGATCATTATTATTAATCTTTTTAAAAACATTCCTTATGTATATTATAACCTGCTCATGGACCTTTAAGATTAAAACTAACATTTGAATTGTGTGATAATTGACACAATAACATTAAAATATCTAAGTCAGCATTGTTGGTTTTGTACATTTTGGGGCTAAAACGTGCATGACTTATTGCCAAATTTGAATGAAAATTTTATTTTTTTGCAAGGCAGTTTTATTTGCATTTAAATGATGGAATAGTTTAATGTTGGAAAGTGAAGTCTTGATAATTGGCTAACAGGCTCCCATGTGTCTAATGATTCAAGTTATACAGAAACTTATCTTTAAAAGGATTCTTAAGAGTGAATAACCTCATTAAATTAATTTGTATCTAATTTGCATCTTTGAAGTTTCTCTTATCACAAGGATTGAGTTCTACTGAAAACCCTGAAACCTTCTGAAATGCAGCCATGAGAACAAGAGCGATTTAATGAGTCGTACTAGTCCTGTGAAAAACTAAGTACACCCTTACTGTATCCATAGGAATTAAGAGGGTAAGAAGCTGTAAAAGCAGACATTTTGGCAGTTTTCTGGTCTGTCATTCAGGTGTGTGTTTACACATTGCCTGGTGGAAAACAAACACAGAGTATCAGCACAGACACCTCATACCAGCTGTCACGCACAGTGGTGAAGGGTTGAAGATTTGGGTTTGTTTTTCATGTACAAAACTTGGAGACCTTGCAGCCATTCAGTTGATGAACTCCTCCTCTGTATACCAAAGTATTCTAGAGTCACACGTGAGGCCACCTGTCCTTGGCTGAAATTGGGTCTTGCAGCACGATGATGATCCCAAGCACACCAGCTTAAAAAGGAAGGAATCAAGGCGTTGCAATTAGGGCTGCCACAAACGATTATTTTGATAGTCGACTAGTCACCGATTATTTTTGCGATTAGTCGACTATTAAACATTTATTTTGTGACCCAGAAAGAATAATAAGAGTAATATTAAAACTAACTAGCTGCCGCCATTGATGGAAACTGAGCAAGGCCACGCTATGAATTCTGGGATAGGTTGGGCTACGAAGTATACACCGACCCATCCTTCAAATCTGGGGAAATGAAGGGCGCATTTGTCAGCCGCATTTGTTGGAGTCTTCGAATTTGTACAGTCTTCGTCGTGTCGCTGTAACGTAATTGGCCTACAAATGCGGGCACAGGAGGATGCAGTTCCTAAATTTGGACACAGCTACGTTACCGGACACTGCGTCTTCTTCTTCGGGGTTTAATGGCAGCTGGCATCCTAGTACATGCAGTGCTGCCATCTTCTGTTTCAGTCTGTTATTACACTCTTAAATCCTACTACTTATTGCTGCGTCTTTTGGAATCTTACAAAGCTTCAAACGACGCGTCAGTGATTTTGATAGCCGACATAATCGTGACTAGTCGACTAATCGTGGCAGCCCTAGTTGCAATTGCCCAAAGTCCAGAGCTCAACATGATTGAAATGCTGTGGCACAACTTCAAGAGAGCTGTGCTTAAATGAATGCCCACAAACCTTAAATAAACCGAAGCCATATTGTAATAAAGATTGTGCTGAAATTTCTCCACAATAATGTGAGAGACTGATGAGCGCATACTGATGATTACTTAAAGTTATTACTGTTAAAGGTGGCACCACAAGCTACTGAATCATGTTGTGTACTCAGTTTTACATTTGACTGTACGTTTACAATAAACGCCGTCTCGTGTTTTCTTGCACTATGTAAAAGAGATTGCAATGCGAAAACTGTTACTGAAGTTGTGAATTCTTACAGAACACATGGTAAAATATAGCAAGAAGTGGCTAGTGTCTAAGTAGTGTAGGTTAAAAGTAATGCAAAATGTCTTTCTTGTTTCACCACTGGTGGAGAGAAGTCACTTTACTCAAGTAGTCAGTAAAAATAACATATAATCCGTGTCATGTAAGGCTTTAAGAAGTCAAAACAACCAGTTTTTACACACAGACACACCTGCTCTTAACCAGAACCAAGAAATCTGCTGTGTGATGTGGTTTTTCGTGGAACACTGCCACATGTCTCTCTCTCTCTCTACATCTTCCTGAGTAACTGTTGTTATTAGAGAGACGCAAATGCTGCATTCATAATGTAAAACACACGAGATTCTTCACAAACTGCTGCAGCATGTTAGGGTTAAAGGGTTAGATAAAAATCTGCCTAGTTTCATACCGTGCACCTGTAAGCATAGACACTAAAAATGCTTAAAAAATAACTTTGTCTTCTGTAGCAATTATGAGTCTAATAATAAAGGAATTGGCCTTTATGCAGCAATTCTAGTTGTGCTGCAGTCCACAAGAACTACATACCGGTAAGTCATTACAAATTGTAAAATGTTTAATGTATTTAATAGTTTGCTCAGTAGCTGTGAAATGCTAAGCTTGATTTGTTAATTGATTCTTTTCCTAATACCAGTAGAAACCTTCACTTTTCCAGCCTAACAGCAGTAGTTGTATATTGGTCACATCTCAACTAAATGTTTCCATTTATAAGAAGTATTCACTTTAGGTATAAATGCCATATTTATTAAAAGTAAAGGCTACTTAAAGTCAGGTTGGTGGGTTGTGTCATCCTCACTATAGTCTGTGTATTGCTGCAGTTTAATCTGAGGCTGAGATTTAAGCATGTACAAATTCACCTCAATAAATTAAAGGACTGTTATAGAAGGGGCATAAGTGAATTTTAAATACATTTATAGACTGTGTAGTAATGCTATGACTTTCACTCCTGTTTGATTTTGTGTTTTCAGCTGTAGGAACTTCTTGGCTGAACACCGATGAGGAATCTTGCTTAGGTGAAGGAGCGCAGTAAAGGAAACAAGAAGTCGTCATTTGAACTGCTTCTCAATAAAAACTATTCTAAGCAAGTTTTAAAATTAGGTGGATCTTATCTACCTGCCAAAAGACACGTTTTACCGTCTGATCATCAGATTGTCGTCTCGGCTACCCCTCTCAGTTTGGAAGTAGTGCGTGGGCAGTGGATGATCAACAGAGAGTAGCAGCACCAGACCTAAACAATCTGGAGAGACGAACTTTTAGTTTTAAGCTATCATTTAAGTATTTCTTGAAAAAGAAGTCGTAGGTTAGTTTCACCCTTAGGGTTAAGTTTGTCTTTCACCAGTCAGTGGTGGGATCATTTTCGCCGCCCCTAGTGCTGGAGGTTTGGCACCTGCATCCCCATGTGCCAGTGAGTGGGAAATGTTCCAATTTGGAAAATACAATCTGGACATTATAGAGATGTTAAGTGGGCACCAGGCCCACCAATTCAAAGGCCTTGGTTTAGATCGGCAACTACAGCATCAGCAGCAAGTGCAGCTTCACCAGCATCAACTCCAGCAGCAGCAGCAGCAGCAGGCTGAGTCCCCTGGAGCTCTTCTGTCTGGACTTGGCTTGGGCCCCCTGCAGGGGTCTAGAGGTAACGCCTTTTCTGATTCTGCCTCCATTTTTGCCAAGATGAGTGCCCCTCCTCCCCCACCTTTACAACAACAGCCTTCCTCATCTCAGAGCTCTCGTTCAAAGTCAAGCAAGATGAGCAGCAGCAGCTCAAGCCATTCTTCAGGCTATCCACAGTTCCTGCGCTCTTTCCACCCGTCTGAGGCAGCACTAGCACAGGAGCAGTTACACCCAGGTGTAGGCCGCTTTGAGCACTTTGCTGGGGGAAGTAGCAGTAGTGGGAGCGCTGGGGGATTAGGAGGATTAGTAACATCAGCACCTCCACCCCCCCCTCCTCTGCATCCCGGCCTCTCTGTCCCCCAGGCATCACCTGGCCCCTCCTCTTCTTCTCCTTCCCCTTCAACCTCTGTGGCAACCTCTAATAACCCTTCTAGCAGCAGTGCAGTCAGCTCATTGGGACACCAGTTGGTTGGGGCCCAGTCTGATGCACGGAGCCTTCATCAACAGTTTAGTTGCATGTTAGCCGCTAATCAGTATTTTCTTTCTGGGGTGCCTGCTAATGCTAGTTTAGAACAGTTTCTTGTTCAACAGGGAACTCATAACCATTTAGGCATTGGCTTAAGTCAGACAGGCGGGGAGCCTAGTACTAGCCTTGCTCCGCCTCCTGCTTTGCACTCTTCTCACACTCATGGCCACTCTACTCCCCAGCCACAGCAGACTCCACAGCAACCACCTCAGCAGCACCAGCTTCCACCGCACACCCTTTCTCATCCTCACTCTCATTCTCATCCTCATCACCCTCTCCACCCAGGCTCTCAGCCCTCATCGCTGGGCGGCTTTGACTTCCAGGGCATTCCTGTACTATCGTCAAATCAGATAGCTTCTCTGATGCAGCAGGAAGCAGGTTTGCCCCTACCTTTGCCGCTTCATTTATCTTTGTCTAAGGATGACGGTAAAGGGGAAAGCAGCGGAGGTGGAAGTAGTAATAGCAGCAGCAGTAGCAGTAGGAGGAAGAAAGCTATGGCCGGCTATTTGCCACAGAGAAAATCTGACAACAGTAGTAGCAGTAGCAACCATGGGCACAGTAGCCACAGTGGTAATCCCAGCACTAGTAGTAACGGGGGGCTAAATCATGGTCAGCCGCCAGCTTTAATTGGGAGCGGGGTGGGTATGTCAAACATGGGTGGAGAACCGTCATCCCTGCTTGCCTCATCATCTTCATCCTCATCAGTAGTTTCTTCTTCCTCCTCCTCTGCTCCGTCTTCCACTGCTGCCTCAGTACTGGTTACTAATGATTCTCACCTTTCTAAATCTGATAACCAGAGCTCAATGCAACCCAACACCACAGAGTCTGACACAGAGCCAGTTTATAGCTGTGGAGAGTGTGGCAAAAGCTTCCCTCAACTTTCAAGCCTTCGCAGGCATATGCGCATGCATGAGCCAACCGCAGCAGGTACTAGCAATACTGCCACTACTGGCCCAAACCCTGTTCACATAAAAACACAGTCTGATCCAAGCCTTCCCCATTCGACCCAAGAACCTCCCCAACCCTCTTCCAATTCTTGTTCTAGCCCAAACAAAATATTTCATTGCCCTGATTGTGGCAAAGGCTTTAAGAAAAAAGGGCATCTCCTGCAACATGGTGTTATACACTCGTCAGCCCGCCCATATGGCTGCTCCACCTGCTCTCGGGCTTTTAATCGTAGAGAGTCACTGACACGGCATGAGAAGATACATGAGGAAAAGCCATTCCGATGTCCCGCCTGTGGTCGTGCCTTCCGTGAGAGCACCTCTCTACTCAACCATGCTGCCTCAGGCACCTGCGGCAAGCCAGGTAGGGGACCCAAACAACGGGGCAGCAAGACAGGAACTGATGGTGAGGACAGAGTCGAGGGAGGGGGTGGAGGAGGTAATGGAGGAGGGGGAACTTATCAAAGCAATAGAGGGGTTATTTATGGGAAAACTGAGGAAGAGGATGGTGTAATCATTGTGAGGGAAGGAGAACCAAAATCAGGTTTAGGATGTGATGGTCTGTTTCATTCTGGAAGGGGAGGGAATTCAAATGACAGGGACAGAGCAGATGGTAAATACCCCACTGACTACTCTCGGAATCGTTACACAGGCTACCATGATGACCACCGTTCTCAAGGTAATCCATCTCCATGCTACTCTGGTGCCTCCCCATGTGGAAGTGGGATGGCGGGCCCAGCTCTGAGAAAGGCACCCCTGGCGCCAACACTGCATCCACATTCACAGACCCACAACCAGCACCACCATCCGCAGCAACAGCCCCACCTGCCCCTCTCTTCTCTACTGGATGACTCAGAAGATGATGTCACTAGCTCTGTGAATAATGCAATCTCTGCTATAACAGCAGCTAGTAACAGTGGAAATAGAGGGGATGACAGGGGAGACATCATAGGAGGTCTGCTAGGTGGTCTTGGTTTAGGACCTCTGGGCTCACCTTCATCCACATCTGGTATGGATAAGAATTTCAGAGGTGGTGGGAGTCAAGAGGCTATGACCAGCAACCCGCAGAATCCTACTGCCAAACCAAAACGTCCCCGCAAACCAAGAGCTAAGAAAGATCCTGCAGCTGGCGGACAGCCCCCCAAACGTAGGCAGTACACCCCCAGAATGGGCCCCAGTGGGCTCCCACGCACTCACCTCTGTAGTGTCTGTGGTAAGGGATTTGCACGCCGCGAGACCCTGCGCAGGCACGATCGCATCCACACAGGAGAGAAGCCCCATCACTGCACTGTTTGTGGGAAGTATTTCAGAGAAGCTTTCCACCTCAGCAAGCATCAAACAGTCCACTCCGGGGCAAAGAATTACAAATGCAGCATCTGTGGGAAAGAGTTTGGTTACTCCCAGAGCCTCAGGAGGCACAGTAAACTCCACCAGAAAGGGGAGATGGAAGAGGTGCCCACCACACCGGCTCCAGAGAACCTTAACAGCTTTAACCCAAATCCTCAATGTAGCGTGGCCCAAGACCGGAGCCAGAACCAAGCACCAAGCACCTCCTCCTATTATCCCTACTCCCAAGACGTCAAGCCTCAAGACACCAACCCCCAGCCGCAGCCTCCTCCCCCACCCCAACCACAGCCCCCGCCGCCACCTCGACTCTACACCTGCGCTATATGCTGGAAGTCGTTCCGTCACCACTTTCACTTGACTGCCCATCACCAGACGGTCCATGAAGGTGGGGGTGAAAAGCTCTTCTGCTGTGAGGTGTGTGGGAAGGCGTTTGCTTACTCTAACAGCCTCACTCGACACAAGCAGTCTCAGCATGGCATGACCCGCCCTGAACAGTCTAACCCACAAGAAAGCAACAGTGGGTCTGGAGACAACCGAGGTGGGAGTGATGTTAATCAGTCAACCTCTGAGAGTGAGGCTGCCACGAATGCACTGCTTCAGATGGCACCTTCCAACGAAGGCCACGGAGGGCAAAGTCTAAGTGTTGTCACTCATAGCCACCAACAAGCACCCCCACAGCCACCAGTTGGTTATTCTCCCCTCTTTTATGATGCTGCAGCTACTCAGTCTTCTGCCTCTGCGGCACCAGCTTACTCTCAGCCACTTCCTCCCAACTCTACAGTCATGCCCCCGCAGCACCCGCATTCTCCAGCCGGAGTTAAAGGAGAACACATATATCCAGCTGGATCCCGTAGCCGAACTCTTCACACCACGGCCCCGTTCCAGCCCCTCACGGAACTGCCCTCCACTGAACATCATCATCTGCATCACCATCATCATCACTCCCACCATCATCCCCATCATCAGTCAGGCACCCAGCCCCACCAAACCCTCGACTGCGACGTCCAGTCGTCACACGATGACATGAGACGACACAAGAAGAAGAAAAAAAAGTCCAACAGGAGAGATTGGAAGGGAAATAAATGGGAATCTCAAGATTTAGTCAGATTTGATGAAATCAAACGAAAGAGAAAGATCAGTTGTACAATAAGAGGGCAGTTGAATAAAAAACAAGGCTCTCTTCGTTTGACAATTAGGCGAGGAGGAGGATCAGGTGGTGGTGGGTATAAGCTTGTCAACACTGGTGGAATGAAAGTGCAGATCCTGTCATCTCTCAAAGTTCCTGTGAAACGTTTTGGCTGTCCAATATGCCCCAATTCTGTGTTTTCCCGTAAAGCGGGGCTGCTTGTCCACATGGCAGTTAAACACCCACAAAAAGCCTTGAGCACTCAGGAGCGACTTAGGTGCAGTGTGTGTGGGAAGCAGTCTTACAGGCCTTTGGCAGTCTTCATTCATCGGGCTTCCCACCGTGCCAGAGGGACTTTCTCCTGCCGACGCTGCTCAGCTCGCTTTTGGAACGCTACCCTTCTTCACAGGCACAAAGTGTCCTGCCGCCGCAGGGCTAAAGGACTGCAGAGGGGAGATGCTAAGAGGCTGAAGCTTTCAAAAAGACCGGGAGAAAGACAGACCCGTGAGGGTCATGAGGAGATGCCATTCCTACAGGGACCATACAGATACTGAGCTTCCTGGTTTCTGAAGAGAGTGGCATACAAGAGGGATGTTTCAGTTCTAAAATAGGAAGTGAGAGAAAAAAAAGGGACTTGAAAAGGCATCTGCTGCCTTAAGGAAAATTTGCCTCGTGTCTCTGTTGCATCTACTCTGCTGACTATTAGAATGAGTGTGTTAACAACTACTGTAGAGTGTCCTATAAAATATCTCCAGAAATTCTTCCAGATTATGTTGGAAGGTGTTTTCAAAGACGTGACTGTTTCCATAGGATCATTAATTAACCCCTTAAGTGCATTGACACTATGCTTGGCTGACACTGTGCAGTTACTAGAGCAGTTTAGGTGAAATGACCTGCTAATGTATCTCTTACCCATAACTAGAAGCCCCGCTACACCTCTTGCTGTATGATAAACGTCTCTGCTGTGTATTTTGTCTTGTTGTTGTTCAATTAGAGGCTCTGAGGATTTTTTAAAAATGTAAAGTGCATTTATTAGGAGTAGGGACACGGGGACAAAGACCTTTGTTGATAGTTTGTCAGTGCATGTTTGTTCTCTGGTCAAGTTTTTTGCTGAGGTTGTGAAATCACTCCTACAGTATGTGATGGTTTATTCAGTATATCCCCAGAAGTTTGTAGTGTAAACCTGATTTGAAAGTTGCTCTATATTCCCTAGTGATTTAATCACACATAGATAAAATGTCAACGTTGCTGGTAATTAGCATTACAAGGACCCCTCTCCTGCCAAAATGACGAAAAACTTACAAGAAGCCTTGCTTATGATGTTCACTTTACTTCATTTATTTGAGATCTTCCTAGCTTTTATACCAAGAGATTGAAAACAGGTTAAACAAGTGGACTGTAACACATGTTTATCTCATGTTATTTGTATGCTCTTTTTAGCAGTGATTATTTCTACAGTACTTCACGGTGTGTTAAAACAAGGACCTATCATGATAGAAACAAATGTAATATTCCATGTATTTATGTGTGTAACCCAATCAGTCTTCATGCCAATCTTATACTTACCCCTTCTACCTTTTTACTTTTTGCTGAGCTGCAATCATATTCTTACTGTTAAGCCTTGTTTTTTTTTCTTTTAAAGAAAAATAAGTTCAAAATACATCTTGTCACTTTATTCACACATATGAAATGTTCATACCCCTGTCAAGCCTTGTTTTTTTTCTTCTTCTAAAGAAAAATAATAGTTTTAGTAGATTTCTATCACATTATTTACTGAGAAGTCAGTAGTTGATTATATTTCAGCAATGAATAAACCTTAAGTGTAATTATTTGTTTTCCTTTCATTTCTGATTCAGAGTTACTCACTGCAATATCCAGGAAATGGTAAAAACTGCTAGTTATCGAACATGAGCGAGTTGTTTCTGAAAGGGCATGTAAAGTGCATTTATGACTTGATGTGAAAGTCAAGGATGACGTTCACATGAATCTTTGGATTAAGTGGTTATCAGCATGTAGGTACACTAATAAAGCTCATTGAAGTGCTTAGACTTACTAATGTTATCAGCCAAGTTCCTCCAGGATGAAGAATGTTTTTTACTGATCAAAGCTTGCACATATGACTGTTGTGGGGAGAAAAAAACAAAAAGAAAACTCACTTCTGGCTCCACAAGATGGCAGTAAGCAACTCATTTATGGTGTGCTCTTGGCCTGGTGGGGATGAGTGTGGCAGTCACATGGATTTTACAGCGATAGGGGGTGGACTGGAGACGCTTGTGCTGTGTGGCTGTCTGCTCCAGATTAATGAAACAAAAAAGATTGTTGTAGCGACCAGATTCAGTAACCCATAGTTAATTTAAAAGCACCTTTTCCCCTCTGGAAATTAATGTGGTTTATAAGCAGATTTCTGTGCATTCTGTGCATTTAATTTTGCATAAATTGTCCGCAGATATATATATATATATTTTAATTTAAGAACTCTTTAAGTGTTGTGAGGTTTAATTCATGCTGATGATCTGGCTTGCTTGCAGACACAAAAAATGATGATTCATCCACTCTGATATTTTTTATGTGGGGGTGACACGTGGTTATAATCTTGGGAGAACACAGCTGGACAAGACTGGAGTCTGATAGGTTAATTCGGAAAAATAATCATTAAAAAAAAGGGACTCTCGGGATAGGGCTGAACACAGGGCTGCCTCCTCCTCCTCCAGTGCTCCTGCCTCCAGTTGCATTCACTTATTTATTTTCAGGGCATATTGTTCAAATGCAATTACTCAATGCGTCTTTTGTATGCTGGTCTGTCTGTAATCTATTTACGTCAACTTCTGCATGTCTAACTCTGGAGGAAAAAAATCAAAGGGGATGAATTCCTGCTGCACGCATTGTTTTGCATGTGCTTTTCAACTTGTACAGTAGACAAGACAACCCTCGCGCTTTTTTTGTATTTCGAGCTGCTCGGTCTCACGCGGCAGTAGCATGCACCGGGAGGGAATCCGAGCGGGCGGGCTTGTCCGACCTATTTCTGCCCAATCGGCTCCGGCGCAAGGGCGGAGCAGCAGCTCTCCGCGGGCCTATCAGTGCCCGAGCTGTGAGCAGACGGGCCTCGTCTCCGCGTGCCTCATACACGTGAGCCTGAGCTGCTATTGTACGCCGGCAGGCAACGTGCAGAAGCGTTCCTCTCGCCTGAAAAAACGGCGCACTCACGTTTTCCGTGGATTACAAGGAAGCTGGAAAAGTCATGCAGCAGTGCCTGAATATTAGAGAAAGCCAAATTATGCTCCAACGGAGAGCGCGTGCCTAAGCGCCATTAACCCCCAGCTTACAGCACAGTTAGCTGTTTCTCATGGTTTCTTTCCCCTCACCATGGTGACGCTGAGACTAATTTACATATTTCCTGCTTCTTGTTTGATTTTTATTTTTTTTACAAAAATAATTGTGGTTGTACCTGTCGGGAAAAACAACACAACCTGCTGCTCCCCTCGATGTGTGGCACGAGGGGTAGGTGTGTCCTCATAAATAATTTAGGCGAAAATTGAGAGATCGGTTAAAGCCGGGCCCCGCCCCTCTCTCGAGGTGTGACGTCACGTGAACTGCCCGTGTCCATTCCAGCTGAGAGAAAGAGAAACGGGAGGAGGAGGAGTACGTCGCGCGGCCCAAACACAGATCCGAGCCCGTGCGCCCGTGACTGGATCCACCGGATGGAAAAAAAAAAGTACAGACAGAAAGAGGAAACGACCCCCTCCAGCCTCTCCAACCACCCCCTCCCCACCGAGGGACAGCAGAGCGCGACAGCAGAGAAGCAGCAATACAACTTGTCATCTGACCACGTACAGCTCGCGTCGCTGGCTGTTTTTTTTTAATGCTCCTCTTTCTCCACGACAGTTTTGTTTTGACGGAGGAAGTCTCTCTCTGCGATCTTCTTTCATTATTATAAGTATTTCTTTTTAAATTACCGCACCACTAACTCGGGATATCGCTCTTCAAGTTTTTACTGTAATATTTTTTCTTGTGCGTGCAAAGTGTGTGTGCGGAATTTTCACGCCTTTGCAGTTTTATTATGGACAGTATTCCTAATCAGATGGTCTGACTGTCCCTCCCACACGGTTCTCCGAGAATAACAGCTTCATCTACAACATCCAAAGGCAATGGAGTACTTCGAGGAAAATATTTTTGCAGGGAAATAAAGAACTCTTTATATCTACAAGTGAAAGGTAAGAGTTTGCGTGTGTAATTTAAACTTTCTGACATAATGCCATGCCAATGTCATGACTGTAATTACAATATAACAGATGCTCTATTCTGCATGGATAAGTCTCAAAACTACCTTTTTGTATTTGCCCACCACCCCACCCCTCCTGTGCTCACAGCCACAGTCATCCAGCCTGCTTGTCCCATTGGTAGGTACTCCTGTCAGCTCGCCTAGCCCTTTCAAGTGCCCCAGGTGTGTTTCTGCGACCCGTCTGGTCCAGGATGTCCAGGCAACTCTCCCAGCTTCCGACCCCAGACCTCCCAGCTGGGGCAAGCCCACAGTTTGGAAGCTGTACTCAACCTGGAGGCTCCCTGACAGGGGGGCACCTCAACTCTATGGCAGGTCTGAAATCCCTCCTGCAGCACCCCATGAAAGGAGACCAGCGTTTAAAGAACTCATGCGATTCGAAAGGTGAGACCCTTCTGTGAATTTAATTAATAAAAGGTCAAAGTGTTGCTTTATCAGCATAATCTGCCTTCTTCTCTACGCAGTGGAAAAGCATGGATAAATCTTTTCCATCCACTATTACTGTTGTATAAAAATATGTACCACTATTAGTAATTTTTCATATGTAAAGGCCACAAAGGTTTCATGCCCCAGGACATGTGCTCAGGATGACTCCTCAGTGACCATGGCCAGATGAGCTGAATTATAATCCCTGATGCAACTTCAAATTAGGATCTAGATTACACTGGGTGATAACATGCTTTGGTTTAGCTGTAAATCTAAACCCATACAAGCATGCGTTCTGGGTGCGTTTTCTCTGCCATATGTATCCCTGGCTATTGTGAGATTTGTTCTGGAGTTTGTGTATACGTTATGACAGCAAATCGGTTTTGGCTGTTGGTTAATGCTGCAATTCAGCTACCATCTGGGCCCATCTGTGTTTCTGTGTGTGATTGTATGAGAGATAGGCGGAGAAGGGGATTTTGTAGAAGTGCCATTTAGTTCTGTGCAAATATGAAGAGCTGATTTTTAGCATAAAGCAGCCGAAGCGTGAACTATCCCAAGGCCACCTTCTTGTCCACTGAAACCTGTTAAAGTGACACCAAAAGTAAGCATCGTCATCTTTATATTCCACTAATAAGTCTGCTTTTTATTCCCATCTGGCAGACAAAGACAGACTGGACCTCGATGAGGACTCCTTGGGAGTGTGCCCAATGAGGAATGGAAGTGGAATAGTCAACAGTAATAGCAGTAATGGCTGTGGAGGAGGTGGAAATGGAGGAGGAAACTTCAACCAGTTCCTGGGGCCTCTTTTGTGGGATCGCACTGTGCCTGCGGATGGGGGCCTCTTCCAGCTTCAGTATATGGACTTGGAGGAGTTTCTAACTGAAAATGGAATGGGCAGCATGCACAACAACAATAACAACAACAGCTCCTGTTCAGCCCAGATTCCCTCACAGAGCCCGCAGTCAGCTGTGCCCAACCAGAGCTCCCAGTGCCTACCACCCTCATCCCCACCTGGATCTTCATCCTCACCACCTTCTACCTCTTCTTCTCCATCTCTCATCGGTCTGGAGGTGGCTCAGCCACAGAATCTTCCAGGAGGAACTGACTGCCTGCATGGTGAGTTGACTAATATCGACTAGTTTGTTATGGCCAGTGCAGAGACTGGTTATTATCTAGGGATTGTCAAGATCACCTCACAGCAACAGTCGTGGAAAATGGTTTCCAAGCTTTTCAGAGTTGACAAAGTTTCACCTGCTGCTGGTCGACTAGCAGACCTTTCGGTTTAATAACAATAGTTGTGATGTAAACAGGGTTATGTGGAGTGTGGGCTAATGATTCAGGACTTCAACTGTTCTTGCTTCACAGTGACTATCATGGCAATCAAACATTTCGCTGTCCTGTGGGGTCAAGCTGAGGCCGTGAGATCACATGGTTATGTAAACAAAGTAAGCTTTAAAAAGAAAACAGAGTTTAAAATTTGCACCTTAACCATGAAACCATGACCATTTGGTTGCATGGCTGCAAGGTAAAAACTGATTGGGAGAAAAACAAAAAGCTGAAGAGCAGTGAAGAACTTGAAAAAAAATAGGTAAAGCAAAATAAGGAGTCCTGAGCTATTTGATGAATCAACTTCATAGCTATGACAAGAGAGTTTGGTGTAGTTTGGCATGTGATCTGTGCACTGCAGTGTACAACACAATCAGCATTCACTCCCGGCCAATAATGATTGTGAAGCAGGGTCAAAACAGTACACAGAGAGAGAGAGAGAGAGACAGCAGTGTGTGTGGAGTGTTTGCGGTTGCGTGTCTTTAAATCTCTCCCCACTTCACACGCCACAGCCATGTGCACGCGTCATTACACGTGCAGAGGCTGGGAGTACTGGAGTGAGAGAACTAGAGGCAGGGCCAGCAGACGTGTAGGAGGAGTCCACAGAGGAGAAGGAGGGGGGGGGGGGGGGACAACAGGAAGAGTTTCCCTGTGCCTGCTGGACTTCACACCGAACATATGATCACCAATGAATGACAATAAGTGCACTGATATCAAGAGGGGAGCTTTATACTTTATGGGATCTTGACTGAAGACCTTTAATTCACTCCTTCAGTTACAAAGCACTCGTTCATAAACTCCGATAAGACATTTATACTGCATGATAAAGGCTTGTGCATTTTGATCAATGTCCCTTTGTTTAAAGTCTTATAATTACGTCTAGATGCTATTTGCCTCCTTTTAATGCTAAACTGCAACATCACAAATGTACTCACAAAATATCAGACGGCCTAACGATGAACAATTATTAGGTAACCAAGGAGAATGACCCCTGTTTACCTTCGCAACGGTTTTGGGCTTTCTTGGAATGCTGTTGTACAAGTTCTGGAAAGTGTGAGGGCACATGTCGGGCCATGTAATCAAAAATGAAATCCTGCTGTTATTTAACGGTGGAAACATGTGAACGAAAAATGCACCAAATCTCCTTGGCAAATCTGCGTTCCAGAGCTGCCCGAAAGTCAGAGGTGAGAGGTAGCAGTAAACTGCAGGGTCTTTAGGTTTTCACTCCAACAAAGCACCACAACAGGTGGTGGCACTACCTAGTTCCTGCTGTTGGGTTTAAGCAGCACGACACTCGGTTAACCATATCCACAAGAGCTTTCAGCAATACGTAGATCTGACTGCTGATTGTGCCCCGGTGCATCTACCACTTTAAATAGTTTTATTATAGTACGGAGGCATTGCCAAGGGAGTGTGAGTGAACAGTGTTCACCTGGTGTCAAAATATGGCCTCACATTACCTGTCTATTATATAGCCATTACTCATGCTGTAGGTTCTGTTATACTACAGATCCACAGGTAATATAGTTAGCAGCTGGCAGCACATACAGACCAACAACCTGCTGGCTTGTTTTTTTTATTAAACTACATTAAATATTCATTATATTCACCCTGGGTTTGATATTTGTCCATATTTGGGAGGCTGCAGTGCTGTGTTAAGTAGATACCTTGTTAGGTATCCAGCTAACACATAGAGGAGCTTTGAGTCAAGTTGACATCTCTGTTAAATTGCCTCACTTGCATGTGGACAGGCTTATACATTCACAACAAGGATGATGACTGAGCTGTCTGGATTCACATAGAAGTTTAATGGAGGCTTGTGCTCTTTGAAAGAAAAGCCAGTCGAGTAAGGTGCATTGGCCCTACAGGGGGGTGGGCTGGCACATCACCCTATACCGGCCCCACTTAAAGAAACTGGATTGGAGAGGAGGGAGAACACATTATATAACATTTCCGCTTATAGATTTTTCTATCTGCATTTGTTCTGGTTGTGAGCTTTGGTCCACAAGTACATTTTCAGCAGTTCATGTGATAAAACTTGTCAAGGTTATGCTTTGGGCCAAGAGGTTTTGTGTAGTGGTGATTGTGTGTTATATATTCTTAAAGCCTGTGGACCAGAGGATTCACATCAAGACTGTGGTTATGTTTTTATTTTATCAGTAGCACACTCAGTGGGACATATAAAGAACTAATTTGATGTTAGTTTCCCATTATCGACAGATGCATAATAAATTATACAGATGGGTAAGAAATGAAGAGGAAATCTGCACCCATTTCTGACATGGCACAGCTTTTCTGAGAGGTTACCTTTATCTCATGATGAAGTCTTTCCACCCTGATAAAAAGATAGATAGTACCTCCATCCATAGAGGTTAAAAGATCAGTAATCAGATCTCAACAAAGTGAACACTTGTTTAAAAATAATGAAATGCTTTCCTCCATTACTGACAAAACAAATAAGGGTAAATATTGAAGAAAAAAAAGTTTCCACTCCCCCATTAGTGTATTAAAGATGTGGGTAATCTGTGCCAAGGTGCATTGAAGCTATGTTTTTGGCACAAGATGGCTAAAATCTTACTGAGACAGCTAGCATTGGCTTTCAATTAATTAATTTAGGTATTGCTTTAAACAGCTTGTTGCTTAGTTACATCCACAAATCTGTGCACTAAATATTTGTAGCTTACATGATTGAATTATATTGCATTTGCTATTGTAGTATACTTTAAACATTACCTTGACTATGAAATCTTTTATCTGTCAGTGAAAGCTCACTGAATACCAGCCAACTCTTGGTTAAGGCCAAAGCAATGTTTGTTTTTATTAACAATGTAGCTCTCTGCTGCCATCTGGTGGTTATCATGGAGTGCTGCATATTGTTTTTTTTATTTTTGTGGCTGATCTGTCAAAAAGTGTCAAAACGTCTTCCACTAAAACTGTCAAAGTGTTTAGTGTACTTAGGTTTATCTTCTTTTTAATTCTAGGGAGTCAAAGGAGAATGAATGACTCCTGTGAGTCACCCTCTTCTTCCTCTTCATCCTCCTGTCCGCCTCTGCTCACACCCACTGGGAATGGGCCAGATGTGATTGGAATGTTTGACATGGATTCTTCAGACATGGCTATGTCCAACACGTCGGAAGAGCAGAACTTTGATCCGCGAAGGCACTCCTTCAGCGAGGATGAGCTCAAGCCCCAGCCAATGATCAAGAAGGCACGCAAGATCCTGGTACCCGATAACATGAAGGTGAGGCTGCTGAGGTATTCACAGCATTGATGCAAGTGGCTTACATGCAGTTTATGCCCTGAGACTGAAGTAGTTTGAAAGCAGATAAATAGTAATTAAATCGGTTATTTTAAAAATTTGTATCGAATGATTTTAATGTCATAAAATAGTGAAAATGCCATCTAGATTTACCAGAGATAAAGCCTTGAGAGGCTCAAATGGTTAATACACTGTCCACATTGTTTGAGATTCATTTATCCGATGACTAATGGGGCAATTATCCAGCTATGATCATGGAAAATGATCAGTTGAGGAAAATACTGGCGAGAGCTAAGCTGTTTACCTGATATATTTATTTTTATCAGAAATGAGCACACGCCTGGGTCTGCATTTATATTTTACATTGTTAGCGCTTCAGTTTAATGAAAACAGTGTAAAAGGCAGAACAGTTTCACAATGAGGGCATCCGATAATGGACAAGCAACAAACACAGGAGCTGCAAAATAAAAACAGAGATTACATAAACAAAAAGCCCAGTATAAGTTATAAGATTGATGACTTGTAACTGAGTATAAAGAATCATAAACTGTGCAAATCCTCACTCTGTAGTTTATGGAAGTCCATAAAATATTCTACAGCCAGAAAAAAGACAGCAATTCAGTTTTTAGCAGCTGTGTGTGGCACATGCAGGTTGTTTGCTTACTTTATTTGCTGTCAGACAGTAACCAGTAACCAAATTCTGAGGATGTGGTATGCAAATAAACAACAACGACAAAGAAGTGTCTTTTCATTGCCAAACACCCACATAGCTGTAGAAGTTAAGCTAGAAAAAACACTACACACTTCTTAAGAAACAAATCAGAACACTCACTGATTCTTTTCTTTATACATTTTATACCTAATAATCGTGAAATTCCCCAATAAAAATAAGTGGATTGCATTGGTGGATGCTGAATAATCCATATGTGCTGTTTTTTTTCTTCGGTCCTTTTGTAGGATGAGAAGTACTGGAGCAGGAGGCACAAAAACAATGAAGCGGCAAAGCGCTCCCGGGACGCCCGCCGTCTCAAGGAGAACCAGATATCAGTGCGCGCCGCCTACCTGGAGCGAGAGAACGCCGCCCTCCGACAGGAAGTGGCCGAGATGAGGAAGGAACTGGGCCGGTGTCGTAACATACTTAGTAAATACGAAAACCGTCTCGCTGACCAGTGATGGCAGCGCGGAGAAGAATTAGGACGAGGAGAAATATAAGCTGGATTCAATCTAAGACTCTGAATTTCTGGGGTAACCTGATGGACATAAAGGGGGTCAAGCTGATTGTGATTATAATGATGATGATGATGATGTTGATGATGAATGTATAAGACGAGGAGAAGGTTTGTGCATTGAAGCTCAGGTGTCTTGTTTCGTTGAGGTGTCGGCTCTTAAAAGTGGCGGACAGAGAGAATAATTTAACAGATGAAAGATGTGACTTTTAAGAGTTTTGTTATTGGAGAATTGTATATTTTTATAATACTTCAGAAAAATTAGAGGGAGAGCAAATTACAGAATAATTTTGTATATTTTCTACATGATGGGGACACAGAGATGGGGGAAAGCTGCGGTAAATATCTTTTTATCATAGTTGAGTCAGGAGATGCTTAACAGGTTGTCAGCCATCGATGGTTTTGTTTTTGTTTTTTTGTGTTTATAATTATAGCCAGGATGCAGCAGCAGGGTTGAGAAGGCATGTAACAATTGTAATATAGAGAGCAAAATTATCTTAAAGACGTGTAGTTCGACATTTTGTGGATTTTATTCAAGCACTTAATTTGTTTCCTTTTATGTTTCTGTCACTGGGGATGCTTGAGGGAGACAGAATGAGAGACACTATGTATACAGCCCAGCTCTATCCTCTTGGCCAGTCTCGTATATTATTTTCTATTAGAACAACGTCACCCCCCCTTCCCCCTTCTAACAATATTAGCTCTTTTTACCTTGGTTTTAACTTTATGAGACTGGTACATCTTCCTCTAGCCCATATTTCTGTGTATTGCTCTTTTACTTTTTCACTATCCCAGTGGAAGTGCTTTCAATCTGCTCTGGTGTTTTTCGATATTTCCCGAGCCTGTGGAAGCCTGTTGTGATGCCCTGGGTAACTCTGCTCCTCTTCATCCTCTCTTTGAATTGCTCCCCTGTTTCTATATCCGATGTCTCTATTTCTGTCTGCTCCCACTTGCAGGCAGTCCTTTGACAGTTATGTGCAAACTCTTCCCAATGCATTTTGTCTTTGTGACTCTCTTGCACCTGAAAGGTGCACAGAGCAGTTCAATCTCAGTGTTGTAACATATTCTGCAGTAGTAATCAATCGTCCCTGTAAAAACACACGTTGTTACTTTACTGAACACACTTTAATTAGCATTATTACAGGGGTGTGGTGGGGGGAAGGGAGGGGAATTGTTGTGTATATTGGATAGGCCTCTACTATTTTGTGTATTTGATGTATTCCAGGAGATGGGTTGAGTACCCCCATTGAGTGGAATGTGTTAATTTCTCAGATTTCTGGGAGAAATAAAAGCCAAAATGTTGATCCTATGTCGATCCACGAAACTTGTTGCTATTTAGTGCTTTTTCAATCCTGTTATTGCTCCTTCCTTTTTACTGTATCTATGAACTTCTCTGTGTACCCAACAACACCTACACAGGGGCATGGTACACTATGTTATGTTCCCTGGGGGAGGGACGACTAGTAATAGTGTGATTTTAATCCTCCAATGACCATGATGAGTAGTTACCATTACAACTATTATTATTGTTATGATTATTATGATTATCCCTCTTATTGTTGTTGTTCTGTATTATTGAATGTTTTTTTTTCTTTCTTTGGATGATCTGTTGCACCTTGAAACATCTTTGATCTTCAGTGTTCCTCAGAAAGACTTTTCAAATGGAAAAACAAAACAAAACAACCCCAGTCTCGGCTATTTGCACCTGTCTTCGGACCCACATCTATCCACTTCTTCTACAGAGACTTCTGTTTTCTTTGACCGGGGATTTCACAAACGTGGCTCAGTAACTTGAACATGATGTTCACTCAGACCAACTTGACCTTTCATCATGACCGTTTTCTCACCTGTGCATGGACTGTGCACACTACTGATACGCTCCTTGTTGGTTTATCTGCCTTTATCACCTCATTCAGTGATTGTTTGCTCTCCTAACAGGATTTTAGTCTCCTGTATCTTCACCGATGTGGTTGATAACTCTTATAGTGACTCTTAACTGATCAACTGCCCTGCTGCATCAGTAGTGTCGATGATGCCCAGCCCACCAGTCAGTGCTGGTTGTTTGGATGTAGTATGAGATTTCCTCCCCCCCCCCCCAAAAAAAAAAAAAAAACACAAATAAAAGATTGTTCTCATTAATCACTGCGCTGTTTGTGGTTGCTTCCAAGTAATCCAGAATTGAATCAAAGCCCAGTTTTGAAGGCAAGACGACAAAGGTTAAAAATTCAGGGTTTTTTTTACTTAAGCTGATAACCAGACTGTGATACGTGGTGAAATGCACCATGTTGTTTTGATATCCTCCCTGTTTGTTCACATTGTGTACATTCCTTAATTGGCAAAACAGTTCAAATACCAAGTCTTGCCCAACTGAGGCAGTTCTGGTTCCTGTAAATAAATTTAAAGAGTGTTTTATGCATTTTATAATTAAATGCACACTACGTTTAAGAGACTGAGTTAGAGTATATAAGGTAAGATAATGTAAAAAAGTTTATATGATGGGCTATGCGTAAGATAAAGCATTAAAAAAGCCACACTGACCTACTTTGGTGCTCACACACACACACACACATATATATTGCATTCAATATATAAAGTCAAATCTATCAGTTTCTTCCTTTTATAGCATTTCCTGTTTGTTAATTCTCTGTGTGGACAGTAGTTATGCATATGTCACCCCCTTTATCTGTTGTCTCAACAGAAATGGGTGAAAGGTCCTTCAGAGTGGAATTTTCCTCACTTTTCTCCTCCTCAACACGAACCAGATGTGTGCTCCTGGGCTGTACCCTCTCTCTCTCCACTTCTCCCTCTCTTTCTCTTTGGACCTCTCCCTCTTTCTCCCCCTCTCCCACCCTTTGTTCCCCCCTTCCTTAAAAATGCTGCATCTGCGTGTCCCTTGCTCATATCCTCGCTCCAAAGATGGACCGTGCACTGCTGCTGCTGTCCATGTGGGCTCTGACTGGAACCGTATCCCTGCAGGATTCAGGTAAGCCCTCCATCACTTTCACCTGGAAGAGCACTGATCCCTGCATACACAGTTAACGCAGCTGGACTGAATGCTCTTTAGTGATGCCATTAGGATTTTCCCTGAAATGCTTCATCTTTCTCTAAGTTGTAGTTTGAAATTTAGGTGAGCACATAGCTCGGATACAGACGTACGCAATTAGTCAGTTGGAAAGTGGCAAATGTTGGTCATAGTGTACTAATTAAGAAACTAAGATTTTATTTTAATGTTTATTTTGTATGTATATTTTGCACGTAGCCTACATCATAAATGTATGGCTTTCTAGTCAGTAGTTAATGATTGCAAAGCTGTTTTGGATCATTGTTTACCTTCACATGAACAGTTCCAAGTCTTCCATAATACTGGCCTGCATTTCATAGTGACTAATTAGTTATATAATATCATAGGTGCTAAATATGTATGCCATGTCTGGAACGATCATATGCTGCGCATTCATGTTTTTTGTGTGCACATGTGCTTTTGAGCAGAGTGAATACAGCAGCGCACACATTTTCATTCTGAGAATCGAAAAATGGGGCACCGAGTTTGTTTCCCCCACATCCCCTCCCCTTTCCGTCTCAAATGACAAGGTCATGTTGATGTTTATGTACAGTAATTCACTGTGGTTTTTATGATGTATGACTCAGAATTGCATGAATTGCATTTTAGATAAAGTTTCTCACACAAACACACTCACTTTTCAGTGAAGAACAAGATTGATAGCTGAAAGGCACAGAGCAGCAAAGCCCGCCATCGAAAAACCTCTTCGTTCTGCAACCTGGGTGGCAAGTGTTTGCCCGGCCACCCACACTGAATTTGCTTTCCTTCACAGAGAAAACAGAGCAGAATTGGCAAACAAAATCTCTTTACGACACAGCGTTTGTCTTTTTTTCCCTTTTTTTATGGGGGGCCATGAATGAAATAGGAGTAAACAAAGGGGCAATTACTGTGTAACAGTGTGTGGGTATCACAACAGGGTCATGTCCGGAGAGGCTTGTGGGAGAGGAGGGAAGGAGGATGTGTCCACGACCCTGCAAAGCTGACAGTGACTGTGGCAGCAAACGCCAGTGTCTGTGTGACGGCCAGTGTGGTCTCAGCTGTGTGGCTCCAGGTAACTATTTGTATGCATGTGTGCTGTCAGTTCTCACTTTGAAAAGCATTGTGGGCTCAGCTATTAAAAGGGTGTGTGTGTGTGTGTGTGTGTGTGTGCGTGCAAATGCGTACGCATACGCAGCTGTGCCAACATACATCAGTGTGTGTGTGTTTCTTGATGGAAAATAAAATAAAAGCCTTATGCCAGTGCTGAACAGAAGCTTTTTATTATGCTTCTGTGCTGTAAAAGGGAGCACTGTGCGTGTATCCAGACTCATTATACAGCCTCATTTGTGCTCTTTTCATTTGTCTCCTGCACATTCTCTGAATTGTTTTGTTCCCTGCCTCTTGTTTTCTCTCCTCTCTCTGGACCATCTCTTTCATCCTCAGGTCGTACTTGTCCCTGGCCTCTACCCCACAGCGAAAACGCAGAAGCTCGCCTCCTCTCTCCCACTCACTCCTTTTCTGCCCTGCTTGAAGTGCGCTGCAAGCCAGGATTCACATTGCCCAGCGGCATGGATGCCACTATTCGGCGTTGTCAGGGTGACCGACAGTGGAGTGGCGATGAGCCCATCTGCACAGGTAGGTTTGAGGTCACGGGAAAATGTTCTTTGGTTCGGGTTTCTTCCTGACAGGTAGTGGTCAGTTGGAGGTCTATGCAGTGAACACACACAGCTGTTTGTGGGTGTATATGTGAGACGAGAAATCCAGAAACCCCTCTGTGATTTGTGTCAACGTAGACATTACACAACTGGGACCTATTCTCCCCATCACCATAGCAACCAGAGCCTCGGTTATTCAGAGTGGGTCTGAAGATTTTACCATTGAACTGTCGAGAACTTTAAAAAGGAGACAAAAGCTGAATACACAGCTGTGTCTGTGCATGCATACAGTATGTCTTACATGTTTCTTATCTTAAATACAAAGAATATGCATTTCAAAAAATATGTGTGCAAGAACATATACGTGTGCAACATTTAGAGGTAAACAAGTTCAACACAAAGATACACAAGCATGTTTTATTTGTTTTTTAGAAAACAAAAATGTAGAACGTCCCAGAGCATCGCAAGCTGCCTTTTTTACTTCATGGGTCATGTTGAATAATCCCAACATTTGGATTCTTTCGTAAGATTCATAAATGCCACGTTACATGTAAGGGCAAATAATCTGGAATTTATGGACCAACTCAGAAAGTGGAAGAATTACAACTGTTTACTTACTGACATTTGAATTAGTGGCAAAACATAGTGTTACAGAAAAACAGTGTGAGCGAGTCATTAAAGCAGATGAGAAAACACCAGAGAAAGAATTCAAGCTAGATAGAGATAATATTGCTAATCAGCTAGTGAGCCTTCTAGATGGATCATACATTTCTTATCACTCATTAGTTATTGTGTTACTGTGTTAGATGATGGTACAAAACACACCCGCATGTTCTGCAGGGTTCTCTGGCTTCCTCCCACAGTCCAAAGACACACAGTTCGTGGGGTTAGGTTAATGGAAAAACTCTAAATTGCCCAACGTGAGTGCAAATGGTTGTCTGTGTCTATGTGTTAGCCCTGCAACAGACTGGCAACCTGTCTAGGTTGTACCCTGCCTTTTGCCCTAAGACAGCTGGGATAGGCTCCAGCCCCCCACGACCCTGAAAAGGATAAGTGGAAGATAATGGATGGATAAATAAAACTAATGGCAGCCTCTGTAGGAATCTTGCATTTATATAGCCTTCTAAACTAAATCAGAAACACTTAATGTCAAAATATTACATCAGCAATGTTGAACTGCCATGACAGAAATGGAGAAGCACACAACTGCCAACAAAGAAACATTTTATTTTTAATAAAAGAAACATAAAGAAAGAATAAAAACTAGCTATGGTGTATGAAGTCAGTCCTGTTGGGGGTGGAGGCAACATTATTTAGTGCAAGAAAACAAACTAAGGAGCAATTACAACCAAAAACAGCCTCTTACAAAGGAGAGACACAGTAATTGAGCTCTGAGGGCTTTTACAGATCATTGGCACACTGGGCTCAGGTGTTTCCAGTGATGCTAATTGGGAACAAACCACACCTCCTCTCCAGTACCTGCTGGAAGGATCTGCCACACAGAAAGCAGAAAGGTAGGCAGTGTATTTGGTGCTATAAACAGATGATTCCCTGTTTCCTCCGCTGAGATTTATCTTTTATTTATTTATTTTTTTGCCACGCAGAGCTGAGTCAAAATTTAAAGTTATTATCTCAAAAATGTCTATTTCCTCAGTGGTGAGTCAATACGTCACAAATTTGAGATAATAACCTGAAATTTTAACTTATAGATGACAATTTATTTATTACAGTGGCTTCCATAGCAACAGGACTACCATACACAAGAGCTGAGATGAAAATGTGCTCACTATAGCAGACTTGCTTCTTGTCTGCAGCTCATGTGTGTGTTTTTGGAAACTGTGTTTGTAACATTATTTGCTTGTTTCAGTTGTATTTATGCTGCTGCTGAACTAGAGGGCAAGATGCAGTCTACATATGGTCAAAATTATAATGTAAGGCTAGACAAAATAAACCTACCACAAAAACCAACAAGGCAAAAAAGACTAATTACGGCCTGAAAGTGTAATCACGCATAAACACAGGTTCAACTAAAACTTTGCTCATGCTGTGTTTAAAGATATAGGTTGGTACTAGATCTATAATAAACATGTGACCAGCGTATTGGAAACAGAAAGGCATTTATATAGTACTCTTCTGGTCTTACTGACCACTTAAAGCGTTTTAGACTGCAAGCCACATTTAACCATACATTTGAAACCTAACATGCCTGTCTTTGCTCTGTGGGAGGAAGACAGCGTCCTTGGAGGGAACCCACGCAGACACACAGAGAACATGCAAACTCTGCACAGAAAAGCCTCGGGAAGGTTTGAACCCAGAACCTTCTTGTGCTAAGGCGAGCGTGCTAACAACAGAGAAAGAGCGAGAGGGAAGAACAAATGTCAATTCAAAGAGAGCAAGTTCAAAGGCCTTCGATTTGTGTTAATTTACAACCAAAGTGCTTCTCTGCCCCAAGGTAACCGTGTTGTTCGAATCAGGCTTGTGAGCGGCAATGTAAACTGACAACAGACTCCAGAGTTTATAAAAAATACATTGCTTATTTAAATTATTACATATCCAAAGTTAAAACCCAGAAGACAGGGTGTTAAAAAGCAAACCTACTTGAAGACTACTGCACTGCCACTGCAAGCACTGTGGGCTGCAGATATTTTATGTTTCTGTCTCATGAAATATAGAAAAATAAGTGTTGATTCTGAATTGAATTCAAACAAAAGGCATCCTCACTACTTCACCTCTATAAAGTTGCAGCGTGCAACATAAGGTTCTTCTTAGTATCTCCCCAGACCTGATCAGTACTATTGCTTAGGTCAACCTGTCAACGCTCATGATAACAATGTAATTCAGCTTTAAAGGTCTGAGGCCTGTTACATTCATCGCCCACCTGCAGCTACATGCTTTCCTAGAAATCCTCAACCCTGCTGCGTTTCAGTCTCACCCTCAGGATTTTTTCACCAATTCAGAGATGAAATAAGGATACAATTCTCAGCTCGCTCGTAGAGTATCCTCCTTCTGAGAGACAGGCAGAAGGTAGGTGGGTTTAGAGCGTGTGAGAGTGTTTGTATTGTGTGTCCTTTGCATGTGTGTTAGAGTGTGAGCCGAGCTCCTTCGTGCCTGCTGAGAGGCAGTGGGCGGCAGATCACTGTCAAAGTGGCACGGAGCTGCGTGCACGCTGCGCCAGCGAGAGCGAGTGTGAATGCGGGTCTGATGTGAGTGAGGGTGTGCGTTTAACAACACGTAGAGAGGTAGATGTGTGTGTGTGTGTGTGTCCAAGCATTACTCATGCTGGGGACATGCCTTCCTTATGGGGACAAAAATCAAATCAATGCATTTGAAATCAATCTAGTTTAACATATAAATGTGAGGGGTAGAGTAAGGTTGGGTTTAGGTCAGGATTAGGCAAATAGTAGTCATAGTTGAGGTTGAAATAAGTCTCCAGGAAATTAATGTGTCAATGCGCTGTGAAGTCAGATACACGACTGTGTTTGTGTGTGCTTGTGTGTGTGGGCGACAGATTACAGTCTGAAAGCTCTCTTGCTCACGCTGCTCGAGGCCTTTCTGTTCCCAGTTCTCTTCTCCTCTGCTCTTTCTTCTCATCCTCTTTTCCTCTCATCTCTTTCTCCTCTCATCCGCTTCCATCCGAGGCCTCTGATAAGGTCTCTCTCTACAATAGGAGCCAAGGACAAGTGTGCAGCTCTAGGCTTTTCAGCTTGTGTTGTGTGGATATGTCTCTGTGTATATTTTTATTGGAAAAAAACCCCATAGTATAAAGAGGTCTAAAGTATATGGGAACCGTGGTGTACCGTTACATCTTTCATCTCGGTCTAATTGGTGCATATTTAGCGCTGTTTCGTTGAATAAAAAACAAAACAAAACATCACAGTTTTACAGCTTTTAGAAGATGAATTTGGTATACCTGCTTTATAGCACTTTGGTGCTGCAGCCTGTGTGGGTGGCAGCGGTACAAGGTAGGAGCAGGGCGGTATGTGAAAACAGAACTCTGCTTCGGGCTCTCAACTGCAGCCAAACAGTCGTAACTCTCCCTCTCCCATAGGTCCCTTTACATTCTCACATTAACGTTTCTCGGTTTCAGATACCAAGATAGCCCTCGGGCGAGCGCTGTCTCTACCTTTCAAAGCCGTGTTCAGTTTTGAAACCCCGCGCTTGATGCAGCTCAGGTCACTCCAGCCTCTCTCCAAGCACCACTCTTGATATTTATATTTCCACAAGCGTGAGGCACTCAAACATCTAGGAATGAACAATGCCAGGTGTTATACAATCACAGTTAGAGCTGTGAGCTCGGGGACGTGCGGGGCGGCGTTTCACCTGCTCGTCGAACTTTGATTTATTATCTAAGAAGGCCTGTTTCAACTTGAATAAAACAAGACACTGTGTCAAACGCCTCTGTGGGTCACAAACTATATGGAAACCTTGGTTAACACAAGTCAAATGAGATGACATGATGGCTGGTCCTGCTCTCTGTTTTTCTTCCTGTTTCATTTCCTTCAGGTTTTTTCTTGATTTTCTTCACACATGGGACGAGTTTGCATTCAGGGCTTTTTGTCACAGCGGCTCCTTAAGACGCAGATATTTTAACCCAAACTACCATCTTTTCCTAAAACTAGCTATTAGGTCGTCATTGCCCAAAACTAACCAAACTATACTCTGATAGCAAACTCTGATAGTAGATTTTACCTTTCTTATCACATCTATGTCACTCAATCGAGGGCTTTTTTGGGGTCATTGTGAGTCATTATTATCATTCACTTAATATACTTAATGTCTTGGAAACAAATGCATGAGGACATGTATGCTATTGAATGCTTTACTCTTGCAATGACTGCAGTTTTGTGCACTTTTGTGCAGTCTGATCTTTAGATGTTTATATGTACTCCTGCAGTCTGTAATGCCTGTGATTATAGTTAGTTAGCAGATGAATGGAGTAGAGTAGACTGGGTCTTTTCTGCCACTGAAAAATCCTGCAACAACAACACAATAATAATATTAATGTTTTTCCTAAAAAGTGCAATATTTGCCAATGAAGTGTAGTTCAGAGTCAGCGTACCAGTAGATACAGAAAAGAAACTGCATTTGGAGAATGACAAAGGTGACTGTGTGTATTTTGACTTTGTACACTGACTTACCATTTTGTGGTTACATCTTGCTAGTACTGAGCTGGACCCCCTTTAACCTTCAAAGCTGCCTTAATCCTTCGTGGCATAGATTTATCAAGGTGCTGGAAAGATTCCTCAGAGATTTTGGTCCATATTGACGTGACAGCATCCCACTGTTGCTGCAGCAATAAAGGGATGGACATGGTTAGCAACAATACTTTGGTATACTTTGGCATTTAAAGGATATCCCTCTGGAACATCATACCCCCACCACCAGCCCGAACTGCTGATACAAGGCAAGAAATGTTGCGGCAAGAATCGAGACTCATCAGATCAGGCAACATTTTTTTTCCAGTCTTCTACAGTCCAGCGTTGGTGAGCCTGAGTGAACTGAAGGCACAGTTTCCTCTTCTTAGGTAACAGGAGCAGTATATGTTATGGCTGCTGTAGCTCAACGCTGTGCGTTGAGAGAGGCTCTTCTGCATATCTTAGTTGTAACACGTGGTTATTTGAGTTACTGTTGTTCTACTATCAGCTTGAACTATTCTCCTCTGACCGTTGGCATCAACAAGACATTTTCACCCAGAGAACTGGCTACGAGTGGATATTTTCTCTTTTTCAGATCATTCTCTGTAAACTCTAGAGATGGTTATGGTGGAAAATCACAGTAGATCAGCAGTTCCTGAAATAAACAGACCAGATACAGAGTCACTTGAGACACCTTTCATATTCTGATGCTCCATTTCAACTTCAGGAGGTCGACACGATCATGTCTATATGATCAAATGCACTGGCTTACTGCCATGTGATTGGCTGATTACATATTTGCATTATCAAACCGGTGAACTGATGTACCTAATGAAGTGGCCAGTGAGTGTATTTTATAGATAGCATGTTTAACCTGCCATTCACTGCCTCTTGTCTTCTTTGACTATCAGAGTCACCTGAACTTGCTGCTGTCCAGACTTGCCCTCTGCCCGAGGAAGTGACCAACACCTTCAGCATTCAGGGAGACGCTGCTGTAGGAACATCCATCCGCTACAGCTGCCTGTCTGGGTGAGGGCAGGGTTAACGTTGAGTGTGAATGTGCGGGGGTCTCAAAACTTGAAATGCCACAGAGATGGAAATGGAGGAAGTGAGAGAACGGAGACGGAGTGTGAAGAAGAGGGAGGGAGTGAAGGGAAGGCTTGAATACAGCAGAGGTGTGATGAGCAATGAATGGCAGGGAATTCATTTTGATCTCCCAGCTGACAATCTCTCCATTGAGCTAACTAGGTCATTACAGTCTAATCTTGTATTGACTCCCCTTTACGCACTGACTCATCTCACAGGATAAGATGAGCCTGAGTGGATGTGTCAGCCAGAGAACTGTGCACACAAAATTTAGTCACTCTCACAGAGAGACGGTGGAAAAAGGAAACATTTACACCTTTTTCTCCATCACATTTAGTCAGTACTGTACATGTCGCACCACCGTCTGTCTCCATCACTCTTTCCTTTTTCTCCTGCAGGGCGGATATAGTGGGGAGCAGGGAAAATTTCTGCCAGGAGAATCAGACCTGGCAGTATCCTCACCCGATCTGTAAAAGTAAGTGTACAGGGCGTCCTGTGCTGACTAACCATCATGTGTGAACATGCATGTGTGCTACGTTTTCTTCACTCTTAGTGTAACTTCATCCATTTTTTTAGCAGGTTAGCAGAAAATGCTTGGGTAGCGAATGATCAAACTGAGTCTAAATATAACATCAGCTCAGAAATGGTTTGTTTTTCCATCATTTGTAGCATGCATGCATTTCTGAGAGCTGATATTTAAGAAATACTGAATCAGAGAAGCCAGACAGAAACACACAGACACTCTCAGGCATGCATCTTTCAGGAGCTACTGCTCCGTTTTGCAGTGCTTCTCTGCCATCGTGTGGTCAAACCTGGGATTTCATGGCCTGTTTAACAGAAATGGAAAATTCTTTGAGGATAGTTCTCGAATCAGGCCAACGGGAGTACGGCTGGGCCTGTCATTTATTAAAACATGTTAAAGATAAGAGCGAGGTTACTTCAGTGGAGTTTCAAGGTTTTAAACAATGATGAAAAATTGAGCAACTGTGCATTTGTCCTGTGAAATAGTAACTCTGCTCCTGTGTTTTAAATGTCAGCAAACCTTCTGATTAAGTTTACTGATAAACCTGCTTTCTTCAATAGAAGTGTACTGCCAGCCTCCTACAGAGGTGGAGCAGGGCTATGTAGTGGCTGTCCAAAAGACTGAGTATGAAGTGGGCTTTGACATCCACTACCTGTGCAAAAAGAACTTCCTCCTGGATGGACCCCAGATGATCACCTGTCTGTCCAATGGCAGCTGGAGTGCGCCGCCCCCGCACTGTAGAGGTGAGGAACGATCCAATCTAATATCCGGACTATTTAACAAAGCTGAAGTAAAATGTAGAGAGACACCTTTGCATAAAGTCCTAGAAACTCAAATAAATGTGCACCTACACACGGCAATTAATAAACACAGCATTATGTGTCTGATACTTTCATACCTTGTTGGTCACCCTCACAGCTCGTTGTCTCATTCCTGCCGAGCGAAGCCGCGTGATGATTGGTGGCGTGAAACGCTGGCCGTTTGATGTTACAGATGCCATGGTTCCCCACGGGGAAAACATGACGTTCTTCTGCAAACATTCTCGTAAGCAATGCAGCTTCACCGCAACCCAGACCTGCTTTAATGGAAAGCTGCAGACACCAGCCTGCTACCTTGGTAAACCTGCACCAGCCGCCGTGCCCGGTTCTTTGTCACGTGTAACTAACATCTGTAACGCCATGAAGTGTTTCTAATAGTTGTGCAATCTTATCGTTCTTCAGAGCCAACGTGGCTGCAGTATAAACTCTTTCCTCATCGGCTGGTCTCGGAAATTGAAGCATGCGAGCCCGGCGACGTGGAGTAATGACCTGCACGTCTGATCTCGACCCACCCAGCGCTCATGACAGACACTGTGCCACAATTCGAGCACTTCCAAAACACACGCCCTCCGTACACCTCCTCCCTGACCGCTCTGCAGCTTCTCTGTAACCATCAGAGCTACAGTTAGTTAGATGCAGGGACTATTTTTTTGATTTCACAGCTTTTGTGGATCAGCAGCCTAAGATGTCTTTCTTTTGGCCTCACGGGGTTTCACCACTGCTCTCAACTTTCCTCTCTTTGCCCTGAATACTATTCAACTGCAGGCATAACTGTGAAGTAATTCAACCAAATTGTGCCATAGATGCAATCTATATGTAATCATGACTGTGTGTGTGTATAATACAGTAGTACCAGCTATACCCCTGACGATACCTTCATGTAACCTAATTCATAATGACTCGACTCTGTGATGTTTCACTGTGTGATCTTTTTTCTTCTGTTGAGCCTGACGCATCAAGTCTCAAAGCTTGTAAGTTTTTAACATGAGAGATTTGAAATAAAATATTGTCAAAATGCTTTGCTCTCCAGCTCTTTGATGGCAAATAAAACCCTCCTGTGTGATTCCACTTTACCTCTCCTGCTTTGCCCCCTTCTCTTTGATTCTTGGGAGCACAGAGAGCCTTTCTTTGCAGGCTGCAGGTTCAACAGTACTCATAGGCTGAACATGGCTACTGGTCGGACCCGGTAGGCTGCGACACCATAGCAACTCCCCTTGACCCCTCCCTCCCACAGCATTCGCAGCATCACCCTTTACACTGCACAGTCATATTTGGTCCTCCGGAAATATCCACAGCTTGGGTAAGCCAGTCCCTATGCAGCGAGAGTATGGGTGGAGTATAGTTTAAAATCCAGTTTTTAAATGTATCGAAAGCGTGTCCGGCACAACACCGGCTCTGACAGCACGGCTGGAATAAATGACAGCTCACCGGGAAAGTTTGTCCTAAAGCTGCGCTCGCGGTATCTCGGACCCTCGGCTCTAAAATGGCTGGCTGTGGGTCCGAGGAAGCTCCGGTGCAAGGGGAAGGATCCGCTCCACGCCACGACTGTGTGTAAATATACATGGGGGGTTTTTCTACTCCGACGCGCGCGTTTGCGACAGCGTTGTCCCAGGTCCGAGAGCCGTCAGGGCGCACACGCGGAATAATAATAACGTTGGCATTTCGGACCTAGGACTGTGCGTAATGGCGTCCTCCGCGGATAGTTCTTCTCGGTTTATAAGCAGAAAGGGGGTAGAACAGGCTGGTTCTTGCGAGCTTAACCGGGTATGAATAATGTTCTGATGCGAATTTTATAATGGAAGGTTTCATCATGTATGATGAATGTGGACGGAAGAAGTGTAAGCCAGGAAATGAAATTTCACTCGCATCATTCGGACCCTTCTGTACTCCGGTGCGTTTTTTTTCATTATCGGTGATCCGTCGTTAGGAATTGTGAGCTAAGATTTGGGATCATGTAAAGTGACAGCACGTTTGCTGTTGAGGAAGAGGGTCATACGAGTCGTTCATCGTTTCGGCCCGAGGATTTAGGTTGAATAGTCTGCACGCTGCTTATAATATCACAGCACTAGTGGGTTTGGGCATTTCGCACTAAAGTTGACCCCAATAATCCCCAGACTTTCTTCTTCTTCTTCTCCCATCCAGCCAACTAAGGATATTTATTTAATAATCTTCCTCTCCTGGTATAAGCAAAAGGCTATAATTAAAATGCACATTTTCTTTATTATAATTGTCCTTATTTTAGTGTCTAATCTATTATTTTACTTTTATTTAAAAGAAATATAACTAGGTATGCCCCAAAATGGATTCTCAGTTGGCTTCAGTCCTGACCAGTGGCAGCCTGGATGTCCAAAATGGCAGCCAGTGTGGAGAGGGATCAGGGCCAGTGACAGAGACTTTATTGGACCCAAAGGACGAAACTGCATGCAGTACTGTACCAGGTAACCTCCAGCCATGCCCTGTCATGGCAGCAGTGACCATCAGGCAAGATGCTCTATCAATCAATGGGAAAAAGCCAGAGGTGGGCGGGACTTATGAGCCAGCCTCTCAGGAAACAACTAAGATTGGTGGGCTCAGACAGCCAATTACAGTAAAGTCTGGAGTGCCTGTTTTGCACAGCCAGCCAATAAGAATCAAAATTGTTGTCCCTCCACGGTGCAAGAAGCCAATCACAAACTCTGCTATCAGCCTGACCAAAGACTTTGCTCTCTCAGAATTTCAGGGACCCGTGTTGGTCTCTGCTGAATCACAGAAGAAACGTGAAATCTGTGTGCCAGCTGTTAAAAATGAAGGAGAAATCATGGAAGTTACTTACCAGAAGACTGAAGAAGAAGCCGAAGCATTTCTTGAGACAGAAGCAGAGAAACGGGATAAATTGTGTAAAGACCGAGACATTTTGGATGTTAAAATTGTCCACATTGATGGGTCGGAAACTCCTTTTACTGCTAATACAGTTAAGTTTTTAAGTCAGCCGAGGATTAAAGAGGAAACTACAGAGAAGGAAATTCAGAAAAATGTTCCTTTAATTTTGCGAGAAATGGACTTGAAGTGTTGCAAAACATTCAATGAGGTTGAAACGGAGGAGCAGATAGAACCTCTGGACCTGAGTTTGCCCAAGAAAAGGGAGAGCCGAGAGAGGCGATATGGGCGTTTCTTGGATGACTCGGGCTGTGAGAGCTCTCTGATCATGGAGGTGGATGAATATGAGGGAGAAGGAGACAGAGACATAGTAGAAGAGGACGATGAGGGATGCGGCACAGATACTCTTGAAGATGCTCTTCTGTCTCCCTCTTTCTTTTCTACCTCTGTTTTGACCTCTCTCTCTTCGATAGACTGTGACACTGAAAATCTTCTTCTCATCGATGACCAGGGAATTCCGTATATGCTCAATCCGGATGGACTCAAAGTGCCACAAGTCAATGCTTCCAGGGTGGAGGATTCTCAGTCTGATCATGCTAATTCAGAAGAAGCAGAAGGAAAGGAGTCGTCGCTTTTGGCACCGTTAGCAGGTCCCAACCAAAGTACAGATAATGCCCTAAATGCACCTTCTGGTGATTTTTACCCCTCGCCACCCCCTATCAGTGATTCTTCATCACTAGGTGATGATCAGGATAAAGCTCCAGAAGTCTTCACAAGTTTGATTACAAACGCAAACCCTTCAGTGGCTGCAGAGCCGAGCGTTAAAGCTGTTCAGGATGCCAGCTCTGTTTTGTCCCCTTCCTCTGGGATATCAGTCCCCACCCAACCCATTCAACTTGTCGCAAATCCTGCAGGCAATGCTCCTGTTCTCCTCCTGTCCTCCTCTTCTCACCTCTCCTCGGCTTCACTCGGTCTTTCTCTTCCCCTTTCAGTTACTCAGACTTCACATGGTGCTTCCACTCCCGTGTTTCTTCTCCTTTCCTCTGTACCTTCTTCCTCTGGTGAGTCCACCGCTACCTCCACCCCTATTGCTGTCCTCGACTCCTCGACCGGCCAGCTGTCCCAGATTACGGCCGCAGCTCCGGTCTCCCTTCCTCTGTCCTCTGGTCAGGTTAGCACATTGGGATCGCCTCTTCCTACACTGTCTCACCCTGTCATCAGACTCAGCCCCAATAACCCCCCTGTCATCCTGTCTGGCGTGAATAACATAAATTCTGGCTCCGTTCTTACGTCTCTCACTGTCCCTTCATCCACTATTGCTCTTCAGGATGACCACAGCTCAGTTCCTCTTATTCAAACTCAGATCACTTACTCTGAATCAAACCCTGGAAATGAAGCCATATCTGCTCAAGAGGTCTCCAATGAAAACAACAAGCCATCAAATTTTACAGCATCGTCTCCGAGACCGCCGTCTGCTAGTTTGACCTATGACTCTTTATCTCAGCCCGCCTCAGAATTAGACGCCCAATCACCTGACTCCAAATCAGACCTTCACTCTGAACATTTACCTCTGGATGACCATCTTTATTTCTCTAACACGGCTGCTCCTACCTCCCCTTCTATCGGACCTATCCTACCCCCTGGTAAACTTGACCCGCTAGATCCACTCTCTCCAGAGCAGTCACCCAACACCGCGGGCTCCCGAAGGGTGCTGTACTGCCAGCTGTGCCCGAGGGTCTTCTTTTACCTCTCCGACCTTGAGCGCCATGCCATTACCCATTCGCAGAAGAAGCCTCATGTTTGCCAGCAATGCGGCAAAGCCTTCAAACGCTCCAGCCATCTGCAGGTCAGCACAAGCTAATCATAACCATCATTTCATCCTAAAGACAAGTAATAACAAATGAATATGTTGGCCACTTGGGAGCAGCAAAAACAAACTTTAATATGTGTGTAAATGTGCAAATATTGTTCATGAACAATTAGCTGATTTATTCGAAAAGTACCAGCCACACTCCTGGAGACAAACCTGACATTGGTGCATTGACCTGCTTGGTACTAAACCACAGATGAAAGCTAGTCAGTTTAATAATATCAATACAGTACACCACAAAACTCTGGAGCCACTCCTCATTTCTTTATGTTATGCTAGGAAAATGGGTACAGAGATTTACTGAAACATGTGCAAACATGCAGCATATAAGGAAAAACAAAAAATTATTATTTGGTATCACTACCTTTATTCTTCAAAGTTTTCCAGGCTTCTTTAAGGACATTCAAAGCTTTTTGGGGGGATGTTGGCTGCCCTTGTTCTGTTCTCTGTAACAACAACAACAATAACTTTATTTGTATAGAACCTTTTAAAACACACAGTTCCAAAGTGCTTCATAGTTTGAATAAAACCAAGTATACATGTTCCAGCATATGGACACACAGTCAAACACACTCATTCTTACAAAAACACATCAAATGTGAACTATGGCCAAAAATAATGGGACGATAATTAAGGGGAAACTAACTATAATAATGACTTCTCCTGATTGGCTGATGAAGGGCGTTCCAACAACCTTAAAAGCTTGATCTTCTCCGGATTTAACATAAGTGTACGGAACAGGTAAGAAACCCTGATCATGTGATCTGAGAGGCCAACTGCTGTTAAAAGGTCTCAGTAGTTCTGCTGCAGGAGCGCAGCCACGCAGGGCGTTATATGTTACTGATAAACGTTTAGAATTCATTTGATTTTCCGTGAAGGGAAGCAAGAGTAGGGGTGATGTGTGAGTGGCAGCACACTTTTGAAAGCAGAATGCACTCCTTTCATTATGTTTAGTCCCCAGCACCTTCATTACTGTGGGCTGCCCACACTAAGCCAAGGGGGGCCCACAGTGGGGCTTATTGTAGGTCTGCAGCCTACCCACAGTATGCACACACTCCAGATGTGAGATGCCCCACTGGGACATTGCCGCCACCAACTTGTATGGCGTGTCGACCTGAATGCATCTCTCTCACACACATGCACAAAAGCTACAAGCCCACTGTCCGGCTCTTTGAGGTAACATCAGTAAAATCTGCAAACAAAATATCTGACATTCTCACTTAAAAAATAATTAGAAGTTATAGTTAAGTCTCAAAATAGCTGGCAGTCAGTTTTATTGTCCAAGCAGTTGTTTTAGCTCCTCTGTCATCAAACACCTGACATCTTACCCTCTTTCTAGGTGAAATATCAAACTTAGTCAAGCTGCTGCTCATCTACACACTTATGTAGAAGTTAAGCAGTAGCTATGGAGTTGATATTTAGAGATTTCTGCTTCAAATACCAGCGCCTGCTGAGGCAGACATTATCAGATATACTAAAAACTCACACAGTGAGCTAAAAGAGCCAACGACGCACTACGAAGATGAGAGCAAACACCGAAGGAACAGCTCACCTCTAAATCAAATACACATACGTTCCTCTGGACCTGTACTGCTTTTTATTTATCTAGATCGTTTTGGTGTGACTTACCGAGTTGTATTCCACTGAATATAATGGAACTACAGTAAATAGACTTTGCCTTGTGGGGCTCAAAGCACCAAAGATGTATAAAAACCTCAGCAGTCATGCTTCTTTTTCAAAATTATGGGCTGATTATTCCAAAATGCTTGTTATGAGCATTTTCATGAAGGAACTGTTATAATTCCTGCTCGTGTCAGCATGACAGACTGTAAACATTAATGGCTTCACCCCCCACCAGCTGAGATATAATTTTAGTCAGCTGTTTGCTTCTTTTGGTTGGCAGATGTAGACAGCAGAAAGAAAATAGTTTTACATGAAATTTCTCATGTATTTTTTTTTTCAGTTTGATGGTTTGAGAACCACAAGGCCCTTTAGTTCGTTATTGGTAAAAAGAAAGCAAACATCTCTACAGAGGATAGCTCCAGAATACAGCAAAATAAAAATAAACAACATTACAGACCAGAGGAAAAGATTCTTGGGCTATGATAGTTCATTTTTGCTTCACCGCCTCCCACAAGCCCTTTTACTTGCATATAAATGTCACTTAAAATGTTGTTTATATGCCTTTGAGTAATCATTTGGATGTTCGTCTCTCGTTTTAAACAGAGACACAAGCACATCCACACAGGCCAGAGGAACTTTGTGTGCCCCATCTGTGCCAAGCGCTTCAGGGAGGCAGGTGAGCTCCAGCGCCATCAAAGGGTGCACACCGGAGAGAAGCCCTACCAATGCCAGCTTTGCCACACGCGCTTTGCCGAGCGCAACACCCTCCGGCGGCACACCAAACGCAAGCACCCCTACCACCAAGTAGCCATGGAAATGCTTAACGAGAGAAGAGACAGAGGAGGCAGCCGAGGAGACGGAGGAGGCGGTGGTGTGTCAGGAGTCCAGGAGGAAGAGGAGAGTGCTGAATGGTACAGCTCCACTGTGTCTAATTTGGATAACTCAGAGTCTGAGGTGGAAACGTAACACTTTAAAGTAAAGGGAGTTAGGGGAGAAGTGCTGTTGATGATATCTAACTACAGTTAGACTCTGATCTTTTCTTTTTATTGACTAAGAATCAAAGAAGGGAGCACTTTCATATTTATTGTTTTTAATGTTAATTTATTTATATGAATGTATATTATTCCCATTCCATTTAAAGGGCCAAAACACAGCCTTCAAAGTCAGATGTGACTTTGAATTAAGGGAAAACTCATTCTTGAAGTCATGTTTTCTTTGTGTGTGTGTGTGTGTGTGTGTGTGTGTGTGTGTGTGTGTGTGTGTGTGTGTGTGGGAATTCATAACATTAATTAAAACGCTAACAAGTCCTCATGAAGTTGCGTTCCCATGCAATCCACGATGAAACCCTAAAGTGCTCGAAAAAGAAAGATAGCTTATGAACTAAACAATCCTCTGCTCTAGTCGTGTATATAAAGAGTACTACTTGTAAGAGCTGCACTTCTGCACTATCTCATATGAAAGATATAATCTTTCCTACCGTCAGACACACTGTGAGGAATTTGCACTCGTTTTCTTTGAACTCAAAAGTTATTTTTTTTACATTGTGTATGAAAACGCTTACTTTTAATTTCGTTGCCGCTGTTGATCTTCTGTATTTAATCCACATCCTGTAAGAGTTTGACCAAATGTTTTTTGAGTTATTCTAATATAAACTCTATATTCAATTTTGTTTTTGTTTAAATTTTGAATATTGTTAATTTATTGGTATTAAATTTTCACAAAGCTAACTCTCTGTTTCTGCTCTTTCTTTTCCTCCACTTTAAATAGTATAAACAGACTGTATTTACATATCGCTCCCACTGTTTTGAGCTGCTGTATAGAGTGTGTTTCTGTGTAAGGACACTGTGACCTGCAGGCTGGAGGAGCTGGAGATCAAACCACTGACCTTCCAGTTAATGAACACATAGTTCTGCTTGCTGAGCTCCAGCTGCCCCGTTTTTCAAAAACAAAAAAAAGCAACAACAAAAAAAAATCCTTTTTATGTGTGAAGCTACAACACAAAACCAAAATACACCCATTAAATTATAATCTGCTAACACAATTTTAATATATAAACTATTACAATTGAGCGTTACATGCAGACTTTTGCCAAAAACGAAACAAAAAAACTCTACATTGTATTAATTTCTCTAATATTTTACTAATTATAATACATTATAGCAGAAAGACATAACCCCATCCTCTCTCTGTGCTTGTTGCGATTTAGATACAAGTTTCAAGCGTCACAGTTTTCATCACAGTGATAATAAAACTGTCGCTTCCAGTTAAACTAAGTCTGGTTGAAGTCGGGTGATAAATGCAATCCATTTTGATCACAGTTCCATGAACTTATCCTGCTGCGCTTTTAGGGAAAAGGAGAATATTCCCATTAAGTTTGAACTAATCCTCAGTTCGTGTCTGATCACTTTTTTGTCAGAGAAGAACGGCTTTTACCCTCCTACAGGTAGTACTCTCATTCAGTATTTGCCTTCTTTAGTTTGGATCTTTGTGCCGAGGCGCTTAAATTCACTGTCAGAACATCAAATGGATTTCACTCTAAAATAGCCTGAGTTTTGAACACTCCCAGAATAAATGGCAATGATTACCCACTGATGAGCCACATATCCTCCAACAATTCCTTCCTACACCTTGGTGCTTTCTCGGGGCAGCGCTAATAAAAAAAATCTTAGAATGTTTTTCCACTCAAATGGCCTCCAGGGATATGAAAAGCATAATTCCCCAATAGTTTCCCATTCTTCTGCAGATACAACTATTTCCACTTCACTTTTCCATTCGTCTGTATGACTTTGGATGCTTACTTCTAAGAATTGCAAAGCCTCGATATTATTTTATATCTGCTTTCTTGTTTGTTTGTTGATAGGAAGACATTCAATATATCGGTTTCTGCTTGTTTCTCAGCCCCTCCTTATGATTTAATTTAACCTCTCCAAACCATAATTTTTCTGTGTATAAAGCAACAGTAGGCTGTTAGGTCTTTACTAGTCCATACTTTAACTGGCATCTTTTGGGGGGTAAAATCTGAGTCATTATGTTTTATTTCTCTCTCTAAGTCACATTTTTGATTACTTTCTGGCAAAATCTAAAGGCCAACTTTATTCTGGTGGTTTAAAAAAAAAAAAAAAAGTTCACTTTTTAGTTTCCTTTCTGCTAGCATAGCTCGTACTAGAGGTCCTAAAGTTTTACTGTTCTCTATCTCCTTCCACCTTGCTTTGTAGGGAGTTATTTTAGCTCAAGAGGTAAAGCTGGTGGTATGAAGGTTGATAGTTCGGTCCTTGGCTGCTTCAGTCTGCATGCTAAATCCAAGTCGCTCTCCGATGCATCCACTGGGGTATGAATGTTAGACAGAAAGCTCTTAAGCATAGAAAAAAGTGCTTGTATGAATGGATGAATGAGGCATGGTGTATAAAATGCTTTGAGTGCTCAGATAGAGTAGAAAAGCACCATATAAGAACCAGACCATTTATCACATTGTGGATTGCACAACACAGCCTCACCTTTCAAGTCTTTACACAGCATGAAGTTATTCTTCTTCTTAATTTGATCCATTTTTGCCAGCTTAATCGCCACAGAGGAGATTTACATGATTTCCTATGATTAAGGAAAAAACAAAACATTAAGATTCGTGGATCTGCTTGGGTGTGCAGGCTGACCACTTGGACAGCCTCCAGGGAGTAATTGAGTTTTTTGCACTCTCTCAATTTTCTGCTCCATTTAAGCCATGGAGCCTAAAAGAGGTAAGCTGGAGATAAGTTATTAAATACTGTATCGCTCAAATGACCTGACTGGGTCGTCATGGGCGTCCCATTCTTCATTTCTACGCCGGCCATTGTGCTGTTTGAGCAGCGTTGGCCTCCTGAAAGGCTTGTGCTGAGCACCATTGTGTTTTAGTTTAGGAAATTCACTTTCACAGAGGGTCAGTGGAAGGAGAAAGGTGTGCAGAGTGTGAGGATCAAAGGTTAACTGAGGAGTTTATTAAGAGTGGTTAATGTACTCCTGTGAAATGCCCTGTGCTCGCAGATAGCCGAGCATTAAAAAGCAGATATTTTAGCTTTACCTCTTTGAATTTTTTTAATTACAAGGAGACTTTAGGGATGTGTAAAAACTGAATATGGTATTAATTGCTTTGAAAAAAATAATACCACTTTATTACCATATTTTCAGCAGGAATTGCACTGCTATCAGTGCAGCTTCAGTTTACAATTTTCAAGTTTGTCTTAAAACAATGCTAACAAACCCCATTCGCACTGTGGGTTAGGACTGTAAGTAACTGTAATTGCTCCCCTTGTTCATGCCTGTGAGAGGATCCCTCTTAATGGCACTTCAGTGTAGAGATGGGGAACAAAATCCACAATCAGAGCTCGCTGTAAGAGCTCTGACATTAGGCTGAATTTAATACGACTCAGAAATCTAAATTTTAATGAAAGAGGTGGCTTACAGTATCTTCAGGAACCAAATTCTCTCTTTGTATTACTACTTTTCTGCCAAAGGCCAACAAGGACACACTGCCTATGGAAGCTAAAGTGTTAAAACCTTTTAACTAGAGCAAACATCATCTGGATTTGTACAAATTCATGCTGAGGAAGCCTCATATTTTAGAGTTTTAGAGGTCAGTTTTGCACAAAAGAGGACCGTGCTTTGTACTCCATCTCTTCTGCTTGCCTAATATCGAGAAGCAATGACTTCAGTGCCAGTATGGACAGGAAGAATGATTACAGGCAGACAGACAGACTGGAAAAATACGAACCTGTCAAAAAAATTAAGGGAACACTTAAATCACACATCAAATCTTGATGAATGAAGTACTCAAGTTGAAAATTTTTACTTACATACATTTCTCAATAATCAAATAATGATTGTCCTTGGAAACCAAAATTTAAAAACTTTTTTAACACTGGTAAAATTTTTCATGTGTTCATTTATTAGTCATTTCATTAGGCACACCTTGATATTCCCGTTTGCCTGTCGAAATGTCTTCATGACACAGATTCAACAAGGTGCTGGAAACATTCCTCAGATATTTTGCTCCATGTTGACATGACCGCATCACACAGCTGCTTTCCATCACATCTCAAATGTGCTCTATTGGACTGAGATCCGGTGACTGTAGAGGCCATCTGAATATCTGGACATGGTCAGGAACAATACTCAGGTGTTTAAATAGAAAATATCCTCCACACTATTGCACCAGCAGCAGCAGCACTCTGAACTACAAGGCTACAATGCTCTATTCATATCTTTGTGTTGTTTAGATCAAATTCTAATAAATATAACCCCCCCTGTCACCTAACAGCTCCTCACTTTTTTGTTGAAGAAGCCAATTGAAGTACTGCTTACCTACTGTGAAGGTCACTTCGAGCGTTCACTTAAATCGGTGGCCTCCTATCAGAACGAGAAAGAACAACACAAAACAGATTCGAGCCCTTTAATTGACACCACTGGGCTGTTGCGTTGCTGAGCTCACAAGGTCCTCAGCGCGCGATGGAGATGATGAATATTCAACCAGTTGAATGTGTGAGCTCAGCAGTCCAGCTGGAGATGTGTGTGCACTGTACAGTATGCGCGCTTCTCTGTGTGTGCTGGCTGCTAACTATCCAGATTGCACCGAGCTTCAAAGTGCAGTGACTGACAGACAGATGGATGATAGACAGACGGAGGACAGGAATCTGTAGAGTCCGTGTTTGAAATTTCCTTGTGTGTGTGTGGCTGTGTTTGTGCTGCGTGAAGTGGAACGGGCAGCAGGCCTTCTGAGTGGCACAAGGCACATCGCCAAGTGATTGAAGTGATAAAGGTAGAGGAGGAGTGGAGAGACGGACTAGAATAGATCCAATGATGAACGACCAGGGAGAGACAGCAGATGTAATGAAGTGAGCTCGGCGTGTGTGTCTCAGCTTTTTATTCCCTTTGATACATTTGGCACTTTGATATGTTTGTTGTATATCTGCTCTGTTGCATCACAGACAGCCCATTATTGTCACTGAGAGCCAAAATGATGTAGAGCTAAACAAACCATGAAAGCTTTTTTTCTTTTTAGTCCAATGTATATGACTGTCATTGCACAGTTCAGCCACGCGGGGGCACACTTACACTTAGGATGTGCTGCACGTCTGGCTCGTTCTCTATGTCAAGCCTCTCAAATGGTGGAGAGATACTTACACCAGGGTGAAAGGCAGAAGACAGCGACTCTCTTGAGAGCTGCATCACTCAAGCTCTGCAAATATAACAGACTGAGGAGGCGGTTACGACTAAAGTATGAAATCAGTGAATGAATTTTACAAGCCAAATGATAGACAAAGTGAGTTTTTAGCTCATTAGCCACATAAAAAAGATGGGTAAGCCCAGAATAGCACAGAGAAATATGATATCAAGAGGGAAGGGTTAACAGCGTGCAAGCTAATTCGCTCACCAGACACAGTGTAGGATTAACACTGTGGAGTCTGTCTGTGCATATGTGTGTGTGTGTGACAGAGAAGGAGGGTAACAGGTGTTAATCAGAGAGGGAGTCCCTGCTGCAGAGCAGAGGGTGAAGCTGCGATGGGGGGGAACCAGAGGAAAAAGCAATTACATCACCTTTCCTACAATAACATGGCACGCTGTCAGTGTTTATATATATGTGTATGTGTGTGTCGGAGCAGTGTGTAAAATGCTTTTTGCAGGGCATGAGAGGAAAAGCTGCCAAAGGTGAGATTTTATAATGATGACAAACACAGACGTACTGTGCAAATGGCACCTGAAAGAGCGCTCTGTCTATAACCATCTATTAAATTAAGGTTCCCATTCATTTTGTCTTCCATTAGTTGTTCCATTTTGTTCCATGGCAACCGTAATTGGCCCATGCAGTGCTATCTCTGCTCCGTGTTCTCTGATTAGTGGATCTCCGTGCTGGTGTCTTTCTCTCCTTATCAGATAAAAAGAGCTTTAACCCACTGTCTCCCTGTCACCACACTTCCTGTCCTCACCAGTAAGACTTCCGTCATGTGTGTCGGCCTCCTTTCCTCACCAACTTTTACCCGTCGCCTCCGCCTCTCTACCTCCCCTCTCTGCCTCCCTTCCTCTCCATGACCTGCTGAACCAGCACACACCCGTCTGTCTGTCAAAAGGACTGAACAGGTGTCTCTGCTTCTCCCCCCCTCCCCTCTGCAGCATTAGCCACACATATACATGCATACACACACACGTATGTATACATGTGTAGACATCATGCACGCACTGGCAAACACTGCTTGTTTTTGAGGTAAAACTTGACTGGTTTTGCTGGAACCACACTGTATAGTGTATGCTGACGGTCACTAACTTACTGACCTGTGACTCTCTGTGCTGTGTTTCATACACACACACTCACACACTTGCACACTTGCACATACACAGAACAGTAAATCACTTTAGGGGGGGGGTGACCTAAAGGTGTCTTGACAGGAGCATATGAGCCTGCAGCCGTGCACGACTTGAAGAGAGTCCAAAACACTCTTCTTCTAGCTGCTTTATAATAAACTGTCCCCCCTTTCTTAAAGAAATCCTGCTTACACTTTTCTATCATCACATCATGCGACAGTCCAGCTCCTAACATTAAATCGACTGCTCTATCCTCTTCTATGTTAAAGTCAAGTGCAACAAACACAGAAGTACTTATTGTCCTGTAATCTGTTCCTCACTCTTTCAGTCTGCAGATGTCAAGGGGGTAAATTGCTCCAAGCAAAAAGAGAGGGGTGGGGGGTTGGTGGGGGTGAGGTCACTGCAGGGGAGGGGTGAAGTTTGACAGTCGCTCACAGTTGGCACTGATGATCCAGGATGCTTTGGGGCAGACGGGGGGGGAGAGGGGCAGAGAGAGCGAGGCAGAGGTAGAGACGGTGAACTTCTATCGGAAGGAGGACGAAGGAACCGCAGATCCTTTCCCTCCTTGCGTTTCACCTTCAGGAAAAAAAACCCAAAAAACTAAGGATATGAAAAGAACATGAAAGAAAGAAATCGTCATTAAACGCACTACGAAGTTCTCTCTTTCCCTCTCTTCCTCCATCTCGCACCTCTCTCAATTTAATCTTAAATCCACTCCAATTTCCCCCGAGGGACTCAATTCTCTCTTTTCCTGTAAGTATTCTCTTTCATTCTCTTGCTTTTATTCTCTCTGTGTTTTTTAGTTCCTTCTTGTGACTCAGCACCCTGCTGTGAAACAATGCCTGTGCCAGACGTGAAATCTCAATCAATTGCTTGTTATTTGATTGCATTAATGAACGAGAGGCCTTCTTTTGGACTCTTTAGGCTGTAAATAAGTGAAGTGTGTGCATTTATCGGATTGGGAATAGGAAGAGCTCTGCGGTGATTTAGTATGCATAACCTCAGCTATTCCAGAGTGTGTGTGTGTGTGTGTGTGTGTGGTTTTGTTTGTGTGTGTGTTTGTAGAGTCCCTTCAAACAGGCTTCCTTTGGGTGTTTTGTGGCTGGCCAGTTCAAATCAATATTGTTAATAGGTTGTGTGTGTATGTGCACTAATGCAGCTCATGTAGATTCCCAGCTCTCTCTCTATTTCAGAGTCAGCTCATCTTCCTTTTAGTGGAAGGCACATTTTTGGCCTGCCGTCCCCGGCGCCATGCTGTAGGTGTTGCGAGTTTGTGTTTGTCCGTCGCAATCAGTGTCCTCCAGCCCTGACGTCCAAGTATCTGCTGGGGTTTCTGTCTCCCTCACTCACGTGAACTCGACTTTTTCTCCTAGTCTTCCTCGTCTGGCTCCTTGCCCTGTCTCTCTCTAAAAGCCTCCCATCTGTTTAATTCTCTGTGTCGTTAGTTCTGTCTCTGTGGGTGGGCCTTGTGACTCTCTGTGTGATTGACAGGCTGTCTATAGGGAGGCCTGCTGTTGCCAGAGCGGCTAACCATAAAGTTCAGTCTGCCTGTAGGTCTGAGAAGCTTTTCGTCTCTATTTCCTCCTCAATGTATCTTCGCTATGCTTTGTGTGCCTCTATCAATATTGGTTTGTGTCTATCAGTGGATTAACAAGCATCTGTCTGCCTCTCTCCTCTGCTTCCTCCACTCTTCTGCATTCCCAACAGTGAGAGACAGAAGGAGAGGAGTCCATTCCTCCTGGTAGGGTGACGCCAGGAATTTCCTCTTTCTCTCTGCTCCACTTCCTCTCTCGTGCCCCCATCGTCTCCCCCCCCCCTTCCACCATGACACTGCTGGCCTCCGAGAGGTCGCTTCTCATCCGGAACAAGTTCCGCTCAGGTGAGGATTTGAGCTCATGCCAATTAAAGGAGAGAAGGACTCGTTTTCCCACAACAATGGCTTTTCATCTCAGGCGCACATGCATGATCATCAATATTTTGAGTTGAAATGTCTGCGAAGATTATTGGCAAGTCAGTCACACTGTTGATCATGTGATCAATCCAGTGAAGGTTATTGATCATGGCGAATGGATTTAGTGATCGCTCCCTACAGACAGACATATGGAGATGTCTTGAACAGAAGTAAATCCGCTGACCCCGAGGATAAAGATCTCTGAACGTTACTGTCTGACACTTCAATCAGGAAACGGGCTGGTTTGTTGTGCTTATGGAAAAAAAACTGACTGTGGGTCTTTACCAGAAAAGTCCTCATTATTTGAAGGTTCTGCAAACCAGATTTAAAATCTATGTCTTATTAATAATTCATGTCCAAATGACAAACAATCAGACCTCACCTATAACCCCCCCCCCCCCCCCCCCCCCCCGAGTTACAATTATTATTATAATTATTATTATGTTAAAAATGTAACAGTGAAAAGCTCAGCTAAGCTGCTTCACCTTGATGGTGAGTGTGGTTTGATCAGATCTGAATGACAACTGTAAAGCAGCAAAAGCAAACGACCCCACAATTATCCTCAGATGTTGGTTCTAATATTGCTAAAGTAGGAAGAGGTGTACCAAACCTTTTGTCTGACTCTCGTCCACATCAAATCAGCCATTAAGGGTTTGCACAAAAGCAGAAATCCCAAACATAAAATAGGCACAAATGGCGCGAGTTTAAAGGAGAATGATGTCTTCATGCATTCCTACCAAAATGTAAATATCATTGTCAGTGATAGGTGTGATAATAACCTAACAGTGAACCGTTCAGGAGGCAGCCAGCAGTCTGTGACAAACAGCATTAGGCAACCCTTCCCAAGCTACACGATGCTAGTTTCCCCAACAAGTTGCAGCGGCTGCTGCTGAGTTCCCACGCAGCTGTCGTAAACGGCTGGCAAAATAGAACGGCGAGAAAATGACACAGACAGTCCCCTAGGTGTGCAAACACCTGCTGGAAAACGTGATTCTATAAGCAGCTGCTCTGTCAGAAAGCGTATATGCACATAGCTGAGCTGGAGGAATATATTTTATCTACCACTATATCCAACTTGTTGATCCCTTTGTCAGCTAGCATTATGATTGCACTTAATTCGAACTTGGACGTGCACGTATTAGATGATGACATCCAACTGAATAGAATAACAGCGATTATTTATAGCTTGTAGCCACTTGAAACAAAGCATCTGATAACTCTTTGTCTTTGTTTTTCACAGCTTTAAAGCTGTCGGCTCTTCATCTGGAGCGTCCCTGCAGAAATTTTTAAAGATTTTAAGACAATTACTGACTTTTTGGTGCAAAAAGGGAAAATGTATTATATTATATTTATTTGGCCCTTCAGGAACAGTTAAACTACCTTAACACTGCTTCCCTATCCTGTTTTAAACCCAGGGGACTGATACGTAAGGCTGCTTTAAATACAGATCTTGAAACCTTTTAAATTTTAGAGTTAGAAAGGCAGGAAAGAGCAGGAAGAGTATAGTTAGCAGCACATATGAGAGTGATGTGAGGGGGAGGGCATGCATGAGAGGCTTGTGGAGAGAACGGGACAGCTGAAGGGGGGGATGGGACCAACAGAAATAGACATACTGAGAGATAAATAGTTATTGCCCTCCACCCCCCCCTCGAGCAGTCCTCTCCTACCCTCCCCTTGTCAGGTCTCTCAGGTCTCAATGCTTGCTGAAATGTATCATGCGAGGTGGGGGGTGGGGACTTTGTGTCACGGGCACAGCCCTTCCGTGCTTCACCTGTTTGTGTGTGTATGTTAATATGTGCGTGCCAGCATTCAAGGAGATATATAATCTACAAGCACTGCAAAGTCATGGGGTAACATGAGTTTGAAGGCCATATCATTTAACAGTGAGCGTGCTGTCTAGCATTGCTTAACTCCGAGCTTCCTACGTCAGTCTGATTTCTTATTCCAGATATGTAATTTTGCCTTCAATGAAATGAAACTAATGTACTGTTCCATCAGTGTAATACTTAATCATTTTCTTGGTAACACAGCTCAATCTTGTCTTTCAGTCCTGCAGCTGAGGATTCAGAACCGAAGGCTGAGTGAAATCAATGCAGACTCAGGTTAGTCTACGTGTATCATTAACATTGTGATTGATCCATTACACTATGACTGCAGGGTGCATTTCATATTAATGATCTTCAAGTCACTTCTTTTCAGTGGAAGGCGATTGCTCATTGATTTGCCCAGTTTTTTAAATTTTTTTCTTTTTAGATTTTACTATACTGACCTTTTCGTTTTTTGTAACAGCAAAATGGTTGGATTAATGCTGAATTTATTTATTTATATATTAAAAAAAACTTTTTTTGTACATGAATCTACAAAACTCAATAAGGCTCTAGGTTTGATCTGCAGTAATCAGAAATCTAGAAACGTGAATAAGTAAATAAGTAAACAAGTAAACATTGACTTCACATAGGATATGAAACCCACCCTCTTAGGTTAAAGTCCTCAGTTTAACCGTTTGTTTTACCAGATCTTGGTTTCACAGATTTTCTTTATACTACTCGCCTGATTTGTCTAAAAAACAACAACAAAACAAAATAAATAAATCAACACACACACATATATATATATTTTAGGTATTTCTTAGCCTTTAGACAAACTGGTGACCTGACCTGGCTGTAACCTGCCTTTCACCTCATTATGGTTAGGCTAGGCTCGAGCCCTCCCCTTGGATAAGCAATTAATCAGATGAATGGGTTTGGTTTTCTAAAGCCTGAAAACACAGTTAAAAGGACGTGTGAGCATTTAGTTCCCACTCAGACCTTTTAAATTACAATATATTGAAAGGGTAGTTTTTTGCTACCTTACTTTTAATATTGTTGTATTTTAGATGAATAATCCCAGCATTACCCAAAAAATGGATAAAATAAGAAAAAAAGTATTTTTTATACCATAAACAAAATAAAAATAAAATATACTAGCTACTTTACTAAATACACCTTGCTAGTACTGGGTTGAAATGGTCAGCAACAATACTCAGGTAGTCTGTGGGATTTAAACAATGCTCTGTTGCTATTTAGCTCAAAAGTGGGCCAAGAAAACATCCTCCACACCATTACACGACCACCAGCAGTCTGAACCACTGAGACGTGTCAGGATGGATCCATACTTTCATGTTGTTTATGCCAAATTCTGATCCTATCATCTGAATGTGGCAGCAGAAATTGAGACCCAGAGAACTGCCACTCACAGGATAGTTTCTGCTTTTCAGACCAGTATCTGTAAACTATAGAGATGGTTGTGCAGTAAAATCCCAGCAGATCAGCAGTTTCTGAAAGACTCACACCAGCTCATCACAGACTTCCTCATTCTGATGGTCAGTTTGAACTTACAAAGGAAGCTCATACGCATTTAGTTGCTGCCATGCCATTAGATCATTAAATATTTGCATTAGCATGCAGCTGAGTATGTGTACCTAAAAAGTAGCTGGTGAATGTAGATATTACTCCATATGTAAAAGCACATTTTTATTTTTACTTTAAAAAGTCTATTGCTGTCAGTAGATATGCACTTTATTAGAAAGGGGAAAAGTTCACATGCTGAAGACATGAGGATAAATATATAAAGCTGGAACAATCAACAATCATTATCTGAAGATGTGAGCATAAATAAATTGTGTCATGCACAGAATTCAAAGTGCCGAGTGCAGAAATGTATTAAAAAGCAGACAAAAACAATCCCCATCCGACAGGCAGGCACCTTGCTTCACTTCTCTCCTGGCTGCAGGTTACTCCGTTTTTGATGCCTGCCAACACAAAAGAGTGTCTGAGATGCTTCATGCTGTAACTTGGAAGGATCATTTGAAAGCTGACGCTGCTTTGTTGATGCACCCCATCACCTGAGTTTCTATTCTTCTAGGCTACTGTTCTCTGAAATAGTCTAATATGAGAGTTTGGATTAAGAAAAACAAATTATCTTTTTTTTTTTAAAACTCTGCTTTTCCACATTTCATCTTTAACTGCATGTCTGTCTGATTGGAACAGGGCTGAAATCCACGTGCCCGCCTCAAAAAGCTGAGAAAGACCAGAGTGAAGCTCTGGTGAGTTGAATACTGTCTCTTTTTATAAAAAATTAATTTCTCACACTTCACACCAAACTGATTTTGAAGCATCCAACACATTTGAACCCTCTAAATATCTTTATGAATCTTGGTTGGTGATTATATTAGTAAGAGTCCAAATGTCAGGTTACTGCTGTGAGTTCATAAGAAATATAATTCATGATTAAGTCTCTTCTCAACTAAAGAAAACTAATTTGCACTAGTTTCAATAGAAAGTCTCCCAAAACCTTGCAATAATCCTGGTGTAATAATATGTCATTAGGCTGCACTGACAATAAAGTTTTATTCAACTTTCCTCTGGGCCTTGGCTGTTGGTTTGACCCTCTGTTTCCTGATGCAGCGTCTAACTGATGACGGTGCCACTCAGAAGTTGCCTCCTGGTGGTCTGAATGCTGAAACTGCACAAGGTGATACCATGCCCACAGTAACGTTGCTGTCTCCTCCTTGCTTTGCTCTGTATGCTCCCAGCGTAGCTCACTGTAACACACTTCCCCTCCTGTCCATTTCTCTCGGTCTGCGTTATATCATATCTGTGCTGTTCTCCGCTCCCCGTCGTACAGTAGTAGTAGTAGTGCAAAGATGTGAAGTGTGTAAATCTCACAAAGGGCTTTGTGTTTCATCAGCTGTCAGCGAGACTGAAATGTGACCTTGTAGCACACTTTAACGCTGCTCCACATGCAGCCGGCAGGACATATCAGGGATTGACAGCACGTGATAAACCTGTCAATCCAGGAATCAGAGTCATCATTTTCGGCTATTACTGAGATCTCCCTCTCTCATCATGCCACTCACCTCCTTCTCCTCTAATCTGCCTTTTAATTTTAAAACACTATGATTATAGCATCTGGCTTTTCAAAATGTATAATTTCCTTAATAGTCCTTCTGTGACATTTTAAAAATGTGTGATTGCGTGCGTGTGTGTGTTGCCTTCATTTCCAAGGGAATACATTTCCCCATGGGCAGGCGTGTTTACTTGTTTTTGATGCCTCTGCTGCTTTGAATCGGGACTGATCGCCTGTGGCAAAGCTGTTGCGCACGCTCACGTTGCATATGTTCTGAAATCCTGTTGCTTCTCTTTCTCCTATCTTGCCTCTTTCCACTGATCTCCCATCTGTCCCATTCTCCTCATTTATCTGCACCATCCCTCCCACTTTCTCCCACCCGTAGAGCGGACTGCGTGTGGGGCCCACAGGCAGAAGAAAGCTCGCCAGGCGCAGGACCTCACTGAGAGGATCCAGCGCCCGCCTGGACCTGTGGAGCAGCAGCTCGAACGCACGCCGCCTCCGGAGAACGGTGAGTCAACGCGCATCTGCATGAACCACCACACACTTCCCCCCCCCAGCCTTGTCTTTTGACCTTACTTCCATTTGCTTTTCATTTCCTCAGGTCCTGCCTCCTTCCCTCTGACTGCTGATGTCTTCGAAGATGACATCTCCTCCTCATCCTCACCCACGGAGCAGCACAGCACTCACCAATCACCAGCTTTTTCTTCATTGCCGAGGCTCTCAGGTGACCAATTACTGAGCGACTGCTCGGCTCTGGTCCCGACCCTTAACCACGGTCCCTGTCATGCTCAGGTGAAGGAATGGCACTAAGTATATAGTTTTAATAAAAACACACATATTTTGGAAAAAATGTCTAATATGAGCTCTCAGTTATAACCACGGACAAACATATTAAAGCATATATTCAGTAGCTGTTGAGTTTATAAATAGCTTCATATGTCAGCTCTAATAATCTGATACTCTGCCTTCAGTCTGGTTTGGCAGTGCTCCCGGGAACCGAGGGCATCAGACAACCTATGAGCGTAAAGCTGAGTGACTCAAACTCCATGGCAACGACTGGGAGGCCGACTGGGATGTATCTGACCTCTCAGACCACACCCCTGCTGCCAAAGGTAAGCTGGGGTTAATGCATGCTCCTCCACATACAAACCCCGCTGCTTTAAGCTACATGAAAACAAAAGAAGAAAAGCCGTGCACATCTTGGCGCTGAAAAAGGACGGTTTGTGGAAAAGTCACATTTCTGAACTTCCGAGTTGCTGTCTTAAATTCTTAAATTATCACAAGCCACAAAACAAAATGCATGACATAGCATGAGAAAAAAGCTCATTTTAAAAATACTCTAAACCTTATGCAATTCATGCATCTCCAACAGTTTGTACTCCATAAAGGACACATGCTGAGCAGCTGTCATGGACGCTTTCCTTTTTTCTTCTATGTTCTGTTTTCGGTTGCTCTCATTCACAGCAGATCATCTGTTTCCATTTCTTCCAATCTTCTGCATCTTTGTCTGCATCTCCTTCTGTCACGCCAACCACCTGCGTGTCCTCTCTCATCCATAAACCTCTCTGCCTCCGCCTTTCTCCTACTAACCCAGCTCCTCCAGCTTTCCCAATATTCCTCCGACGGTGTACCCAGTATCTCCCCTCTGAAAGTGTCCAGACCAACTTAATCTCACCTCTCTTGCTTTGTCCTTGAACCATTCAAACTAAGCTGTCCCTCTGATGTACTCACTTTTTAAAATCCTGTCCATCTTTGTCACTCCAAATGCAAATCTCAGCACTTTTAATTCACCCGCCTCTGGCTACGCCTCACATGTAACAGCTGGTCTCACGAGCATCTTGTAAACTTTCACCCTTGCTGGTACACTTCTAGCTGTCATATATACCACAGATCTTTACTGTATGTGGGAATGGATGTAATAAAACATCCACAGAGAGGGGGAGACATAAACTGCATCATTGTTAAAACATTAACCCTTCTCTACGCTTTGACCCTAAAAGTCTAAATCATGGACTTTGATCTCAGACCAATTTCATAATTGAATAACCTGGATCATGTCGCTAATATTGCTACTTTTCATGTAATACTCTCTGGTTATATTGTTTCTCTTTTGTGTTCTTTAGTTTTTACCACTTTCAAAATTTCTAACAATGATACATAAGTGTAAAAAACACTTACCTTCTGCATGCTCTGAAAAGATAAGTGTAAAAATGTGCATTTTGCTACATAGAGCTAACAAAAATCCTACGTGGGTGCTATTTGGTGAGTTGATTATTTTCTGTGTATGTAAAATTTTCATCCAGGAAACAGTGTTTACGTCTTACGCCTGTGTGTATGTGCTTGCTGTAGTTGTACTCACAGCAGGTGTACAACGTGAGAGATAAAAGACAAATGTAGAGGTCTTTCACCTAACAGGATGGTCACTCCTGTGAAACAATGCTCTGCTGTAAACTGCTCTGCATTCATTAATGTCAATTTGCACTTCTGGAGGACCTCAGTGTTTGCCCCAGAGGTTAACGCATTCACACATGAGCAGCTTGGTTATATGTCGGAGCCTGCGCATGCTGTCATCTGGGGGATTTGTGAGGCATTTATGCATTTCATGTAGCTTTTCTTAACTGCTATCTCTGTTTTATTATTGGAAAGCACTTTGGTTAACTTTGTTGTTTTTAAAAGTGCTATATAAATAAAGTTGGATTGGATTGTAGCGTGCAGCTAATGATGTCATATGTCAAATGACTCATTTGTTTTTTTTTTTTTTTACTCTTATATGGTTTAAAGTGTTCTTGAAATAACTCACAAGTTTTCTAAATGCGTCTTTATAGACAGCTCGGCCTCCCAACAACCCCTGCACCTCAACTCTGCCTCACTCCCTTAACTTCACCCATCTCCCCCGTCCACGGAAACCGCGGGACACCAAGCCCAAAATGAGGAAACTCAAATATCATCAGTACATTCCTCCAGACCAGAGAGGAGGGGCTGGGACCGGAGGTACCAATATAATTGGTTTACTTAAACAGCAACACTCATTCATCAGATCAAGGTTTGCTCAGGTGATAAAGTGATTGAGTTTAGCCAGAATATTTACGTATTTTCAGGGGTGGGAGCCAAACAGAAGAGCCCTAACCCTACCCAGTCTTTAGACCCAGCCTATTCTGATCTTCTGAAACAGCAGCAGGTCTTCCTTCAGCTTCAAATCCTCCAGAACCAGCAGCAGCAGCAGCAGCAGCAACAACCACAAGAACAGATCACTGTTGTACCCAGGTACACAAACAGATTAGTGGGTGACACAGTGTTGGGTATTTTATTATGATCCTACTTAGCTGATCTTTACTTGAGTTCATGCTCCTGTCGTTCTTTTAGTGGCGAACCTGGTGATCTGAAGTCTTCGGGAGCCATACCACAGAATCCCCAACCTGTTCCTGCTACAACCAATCACACCCCTACGGACACAAACCCTCCATCAAAGCCTGAGCTTCTCCCTGCTAATCTGGTTGATTTAACAGTAAGAAAATCATGTTTATCAGAGAACAGAGACGCTAAAATGGCTTAAAATGTTTGAGAAATGATCCACAATTAAAGGAAACCAAGTACCTACACTAGTATCTTTCCAATAGTCCAATAATTGCCTCCATTTCTTCTTCCTCAGGTGTCAGAGTTACGGCAGCAGCTGCGTAAGCGCGGCCTTCCTGTCTCCGGCACAAAGCCTGCCCTATTGCAGCGACTTCGTCCTTTCCAGCTTCCCAGTGCTTGCCTCACCCCGGCTCCCCTCTGTCAGCTGGGTACCAGCCCGGAGCCACTCACCCCCTGCCCCTCATTGCCATCCAGCCAGAGCCCTGGCTCCAGCTCCAGCTCTGGGCTAGACTCGCCCAGCAGCAGCCCGAACCAGCAGCTTTACATCCAGGATAGGGCAATTCCTAATGGGATTCTCAGCAGCGCTCCAAATAGAGTTCCAAATGGAATTCTAAACACTGTCCCAAACGGTTTCACAAATGCTGCATCAGTCAGTTTGGCGGGGGAACCGTGCAGTCTCACCAACACGGTCTTCTTAGCTCCTGCCAGCACTGCCTCGGGAACTCCAAGTCCCAGTCTTCCCATGTCATCCTCCTCACCCCTACAGTGTGGGACTCCCTGGAGAACTGAGAAGGAGCAGCAGCGGCAGCAGCAACAGCAGCAGGAGCTGAGTGTGGAGCTGGAGATGAGGGAGAGAATGAGGAGCAGGCCAAGAGACCGCTCCACATGTTCCGGCAATGAGGTGAGGACAGACAGACTCAGATTTCTGGTGTGACAGATGTTGATACGAGAAATGATCATTTAATGATGTGACTGCTTTATAAAAATCTTTTTCCACTAGTCTTGTGGAGGATCCCTCCATCCGTTCCTGCAACAGGACCTGGGATGCTCTAGAGGGAAGCAAGAAACAGATGCACACGCAGAGGTGTTGTTTACACGGGTAAACATACAAAACAGAGCACACATGTCCTGGATAAATGGGTATAAATTATTCTGCACAGTGGCACACTAAACAGCCTTCCATCTAGGAGCATTTCTCAAACATGCAAACATGCGCATACGCCACCTGTCAAACAATTTATCTCTTCTTTCTAATCAGGTGTTTTGCTGCCAGCCCTGTGATGCAATTGGCAATGACTTTGAACTGCCAGTGCAGATTACAGCAAGTCCTATTCAGACCTTACCCTCTGTTCGCAGCTTGGAGGAAGAGCTACAGGAGGCTATCCAGAAAGCACAGGTCAGGAGTCTTTGGATGAACAGGAGATCACAAGGAGTATCTTTTGTTCTGTAAAATGAAGTATTTCTCCTTTTCTTTGGCTAACAGATGGACCCTCGGCAGTCCATTGATGACATTCTAGATGAGCCTATTGCTTCTGTCGGTCAGTCTCACACAATTAATAAAGAATTCCTTTTCACTAACACTCGGATTGCTTTCATCGTCTAATTCCTTGTACTGGCTCTCTTTCAGACTCCGTCAATGTGTCTGACCATAAATCTCCTGCCCACTCAGCCCGTTCTCCTTCTCCTCTTCAAAATGATCAGTCCCAGGCTTCCCAGCAGCACCACAAGGACGACAACTCCCTGCTTTCACCTCTTTGCTCCTCTCTCTTGTTGGAGCTTCCTCCATCCCCTGCTGTAATAAACCCGAGCCAGGTAGTCCCACTTCCTCCTCCACCGCCCATCTGTACCTCCCCATTGCCATCCACCAGGAGGTCCCGGAAACGACGGGCTCCAACACCGTTCGACGCTGCTGACTGGCTTGAAACGCTGTCGTCCGGCCTCCGCCCTCTGACCCCCCCAGCAGCCCCCTTTGTCGAGCCAGACTTGAGCCTGGATTCAGATCTAAATGTCAATCGAGTGCTGGACCTGATGATAGAGCAGTGGTGAGGACTTGCGAGGGGTGATCGCTCGTTATTTGTCAGTTCAGCTGTAAAAGTCACCAGCTCCACGCAATGTCGAGAGCTGGATCCATTGCAGCGATCGGATCCAGCAGCTTTGACGGGACAATGAGAACACAAACACATGCGCACACTTTCACCCTATGCACACTCGTAGTGTTTTTTAAAAGCACTTGGGCTCAGCCAGAAATGGCAAACAAGCCACACATCTGTGGATTGACACACTCCACAGCACAATGTTTGCAGTGCAAAACAAAAGAAAACCTGGTGGCATATTAATTTAAACATGCTTCCTGGCTGTGCTGGGAGAATGTCATTTCTGACTTATCTCCAAAACCCGTTGTCGGATTGGGTTGAGTATGGCCCCTGGTGTTGACTCAGTCATTGAGTCCTAGCCATTCATAAAGCCCATTCAGAGTGTGTAAAAGCCAGGCAGAGCGCACAGCTTGTGTGTGGCTCCAGACCTTGACCCCGATGCCAGACACACAGTCGGCATGCAGAGGGAGAAAGCTGGCAGAAGCCACACACAGGAAGTGTGAGTACATGCTTGTGTGAAAGTGTGATCTGTGTGTGTGTGTATATGTGCGCTTTCCATATGACTGACTGTGCGAGTGCACACATGGCTGCTCTTGGCTGTATGTGTCCACATACAATGCTTCCAGGTGTATTTATCAGCATCCGAGCCAAAGCACTTGTAGTTATTTGTTTGTTTGCGATTAAGTGTGCCTGCTTGTGTGTGGCATGACAGATCTGTGAGAGGATACACGTGAAGAACACAGAAGAGAGGCCGCGGATTTACAGTAAGTGTCCACTTCCTAAAGCAGACATTTAATTGTGGTCCCTCTGCCAGCGGGCAGTAACTCCAGTGTAGTTATCCTGTGTAATCATCAGAACAACCACATTACCTTGTTTAAGCCGCCATCCTCCAGGAGAGCAATCAGGAAGCCACCCCAAAAATAGTCCCCGTACAAATGCACCAATCAGCCGAGTGAGACTTTCCTCATCACTTTGCAAAAACAGGTGGTCATTTTGTTCCCTGATTAACCCCCAACAGTGTTTGGCCTGCTCCTCGGTGATTATCCTGCTACTAGCAAAAGCCAGATTTAGCACAATTTATAACCCAACACCAAGGCCACACCTGTTCACTTACTGCAAATGAATTCCTCCAATTTATTGCTAAGAATATTAAATGTTTGGTGCATATTTCAATATACAAATGGACCATTAATATTAAGAGAAAATGTATTGTAGCGTTAGCACAAAATACTGTGTTTTAGGGATGAAACATATCACGCGACCAGGTGAGCCTGTCAGTCGGAGCCAATACGCACATTTTCTTACGGGTGACAGTAATCTTAGTTCAAACTTCTACACGATTTACTGGTCGTGCAGTAGTGGGTACATTATTTGTTTGCATAATACACTTTCAGTGAGTTACGTCCATTCTCAACCCCACTTACCATAATGATATTAATGAAAAAAAAATCTGACAGAGGTTATCTGCCATTAACCTCTGCTGTACCAGATGAATGTAATTCAGATACACGATCCCATCTACATAAATTTATTCTAGGCCCTTAATTGGCTGCATGTCCCATCAATCACTTTGGAGAGCTCTGATTGTCTAATTCCTGTCTAGAGCATTTCGATTATTTGATAAATGACGCAGAGTTCTTCTTTTATGTTATCATTATATCTAAAAAACGCATTTGTTCCCTTCAATGAAAGTGAAGCAGTGAGTGCAATTTGATTCATGTAGAGGGCACAGAAACTCGAAGTCTAACTTCATACTACTGTACGTTCTTGTCTTGTTGTTTCTATGTAGACAATGTGTTGTTGTGGCTTGTCTTCCTCTTATTGTAGTGATAAAGCCAGCCACAGTGAGTTATTGGGATAAGATAATCTGTGCATTGGCAAACCTTCAGCTCAGTGCAACAGCTTTATGCTGAAGCAGTTCTTGTACAGCTTTCAGCAAAGAGACTATGAAAATGCAGCTAAATGTGGATGGATGGCTATGATAATCATAGCGATCAATAAGCATTGCCTGCTGCAAAGAAAAAAAAAGAAAAAAGAAACGAAAAAATAGATTGGCAGGAGAGTAAGATGCTACCTCCTGTGACTTCCTCCGCTTTAGGGCTGACAACAGTCTTTTCCCTGTTTCTTATTTACTTCCGATCGTTGGTGCAGACTTTCCTGAAACACCCCAGAGACTGTTGACTAATTTAATTAAGCCAAAGTTTAATAATTCTGTTTTAAACTGAGTTAAAAACGTTGACTGAAAGCACTGGAGTGTTTCAGGTAACTGTGGTTTAGTTGCTGCTATAAATACCTTATTCTGAAAATGTGAGACAAAACAAAATGTTTTTGCTTGTACGTCTATTTGTAACTTATTTGTGCAAATGTTTCTCTCCACAATGTATTTAAAAGCATTACAAAAATTAAAGTCTTAATAGATTTACTATGTGCCTCCTCTTTCTTTCATCCCTGGGCAGGAAGTTAAGTGATGTAGCACACTGAGAGAATTAACAAATGGATGAAGAAAGAACTACTGATCACTGTCCCAAATTACGTCTTATCAAATATTGATGACCACAAAGTAAATTAAATATTCATTTGTGCCAATATGCATCTTAAATATCCATGAAACCTCACTAACACCCACATAGTTCCATAGTTAATCTTCAAAATGGCACAGTATTATAATCCTGAAGAACAATAATATGCTTTCAAATGAAAAGCTGCAGAAGTGATAACGTATGATCTCCGATTACTGATCAGCACGACAGCGATATTATATCGAAAGTATTAAAATGAGGATCAGTCTCTTCATTCATAGACAGACAGGAATACAACACACAATTTCTTTGGCCCAGCTCTTTAAAGCTGCATATGTTGATAAGTTTAACCCTACCGCAGACATGCCACAAAGAGAAGAAAGAAGACGAGACAATCTACTCTCTGTTTGACTTATCCACCCAGGGGTGAGAGTGTGTTTTCACAGGGGTAATACTCCAAAGCTGTGACCAGGGTGTAATGAGGGATTCGCTGTAATGGCCCCTCTAGCCGTTCCACATCACTTCCTCCTCGTTCCTCCCTTGCAATAACTGCTTCCTGCATGATTTCATGGAAATTAAAGGGAGAAAGGTGTGTTTCATATGTAAAGCAGGTAGCTCTTGCCGAGACGTGTGGATTCTCTCGCTCCCACCATCTCTCCCTCTCACTTCCTTACCCCCTTATTTCTCGTCTCCTGGGTCGGGGCTGGGTAGGCTTTGATCACTGGCAGAGGGTCGCTATGGTTTGATTTCTGTTGTGCTCCTCTGAGAGTTTTGCTCTGCTATTATAAACCATGTGAGAGAAGACAGGGGGCAGCTACTTTAGCCTGTGTATCACTGAGCGAATCATAATCATGCATACAATATAAGGCAGAACGAGGGCATGCTACCAGATAAAGCAATACATGAGATGTAAAATCAATCAAATCTTTTTACTGAGTGAGCTGTGTGGTTACAAGAGACTTATTAAAGCTGTGCAACAACATAAAGTCCTTCTTCCAATCCCTGGCATCATGTAGATGCCATAAACAAATCCCCTTAACCTACAGTAACTGCCACAAGGTAGCAGAAATAAAATAACACTGATATGTTATCACCTTTATAGGCTATCTAAACTTGCCAATTTATACATCCAATAAATTTCTGGTGAATGTAAGCCTAATATTTACATGCATATTAGCTGATAAAGGATGCACAGTGCTCTGTACAATGGTCACAGCGTATGTTTGCAGCAGGTAGTGTGCATGGTATATACCTCAATAAAAACCACTACATGAACTCAAGTAATTTTAGAACGTCTCAGAAGGTTACTGGGTTTAAATCTGATGGCTGGTCAGGATGTATTTGGACTTTACATGATCTCTCAGGGTTCTCCAAATAGATGCATGTAGGGAAACTGGTGATTGTAAACTGGACGTAGGTATGAGTGTGCCTGTCTCTCTGTGACCCCACCCTGTTCTCACCATGACCCTGAACTGGTTGAGAAAATGGATTAGATGTCTGACACAACCAAAAGCACGACAGCAAGATCTCGCATTAGATCAGCGCACGCAACAGACGGGATGCATATTTTATTGGTGCAGTCCTTTCAACAAATTAAAGACATGGTACAACAGTATGATTACATTAAATCTCTAAACATTGTGGCTTTGAAACACATGATTTACAACAATTAAAACAGGCTGACCCAACTAAAGGAACAGAAACAGATTCCTGGTTTTAGGCTTTGATGTACAGCTTCATCTAAGCCGCCTGGTGTAAAGCATGTTTTCTTTTTCTCTCTCAGACTGCTTCTACAAGTGCATGAACAAAAATAAAAACATCTGAATGTATAATTTCCTCATGGGATGAAAAAAAAAAACACGGGAATTTGGTGAAACCACTACAGAAATCTTGTTTTCTGTTGCAAAAACCAGTGAATTATTACTGCTGCTCTGCCCTGAGGAGGAAATATTTGAAAAATTCAGATGTTGTGCTCTTGTGCTGTTCTCTCTGTCATTAGAAGGTACACATAATGGTTGAGGGAGGGGATGACCAGATATCACTATCTTGCCACATAATTACAATATTTGTCTAAATTGCAATTGTATAATTAGTATTATTCATAAAAGAGGAAGGACCGAGAGAAGATGTGGGTCGATTCGTGACGATAAACTGCCTCTACGAACAGGCTGCTGTTGAGGAATGATTGTTCTTCTTGTGTTCAGAATAACTAATTTCCTTGTAGTTCTCTGTTGAACTGTATCTAACTGGTTCATTTACACCTCCTCATGAAATTTGTTATCTCACAGTACAGCCGACCAATATGGAACATGCCCTTCAGCATTGCTAATCATAAAATTACGGCTGTGGGAATTTTACATTCACACTGCTGCCTGACTGCTAATGCATACGACCGTGTTTCTGTGCTAAAATACTGCTAAAGGGACATGCATATGATATTTCAAAAGACATGGCAGGATGCGGCGTTATCCTCTGAAGGAAGGATGCCCCGAAACTGTTTAAAGTAGCCTGCATCTGTGTCTGTAACCAGGGGCTTCTGCAGCTTTCCAGCACTACCACACATCAAACTGCAGGGCTGGTTAAGCCGAGCAGAGCTACCGCTCGTCTTTGTTTAAAACTGTGTGAGATGGGGAAGGCTAATTGGACTAATTAGCACCAAAACAAGGCTTGACGGAACAGTCTTTCTGTACCACAGATGTTGTGCCTCTTTTTAGTTTAAAAAAAGATGCAGGAAGAAAAGAGGCTCACTTTCAAGGCTAAGCCGGTGTGCCATTTTTAAGCCCTGTGCCGTTACAACAACGCTGGGAAGGCAGTTTTTGATGTACCGATGCTTAAAACTGACCCTTGCCACGATAGCGGGAGCCTTGGGAACTCCAGCCGAGTTTCTTGACAGACCGGGTTGAGCCTCTCTAACCCCTGTGGAATGCAAGCTTTGCCAAATTTACACCTTTCTTGTGTGAACTGTCTGGTTTTACGGTTACCCTAAAAATGTTTGAAGTTCCCAACTGCAGTCCCAACACCCCGAGGCTTCATGAAGACTCAGAAAACTGCAGCGCTCTGCCTCAACATAGAGACAAAAACAGTGAAGTCTTGCAACACCTTGAATTCCATAAACAGTCAGTGTGTTTTGCAGAACTGTGCTCAGGATCAGATGAAGAACATGAGAAACATCTGAAGACTTTGTGCCTCATTTGCATCATTCGACACTGCAGAGTTTCACATTATCCTCATGAAGTGACTCCACGGTGCAGCTTATGTCGTCTTTACCAACACAAAAGTAACCCAGAGGCTTTTTTTTTTTTTTTTTGCCTGTCCCATTTGGCTCTTTTGCCATCAGAATTATTGTCTAAAGGCGAAGAAAGATGCCCAACGGATTTACTTTACCAGAGGCTTTTTTGCTAAATCTCCCTATCTTGAAAGTCTTACGAGATTGCTGGAAGGTTTATGGGATAGTCTATTTTTAATTATAGTAGTTTGTACTAGTATTAAGACTTAGAAGCTTTTGTAGATTTAAATATGTTCATCTGTTTAAAAAAAAGAAAAAGAAAAAAGAGGCTCATTTCAGTGTTTACAGGGTCATAAAATACTACATTTACAGAATAACCAGTTCAATCTGATAAAAATGCATAAAAAGTTTGCTCCAAAATAAGCTTTTCAAAAGCTTCTTCTCCTTGAAAGTCCAACCAAATTGCTTTTGCAGAGTTCTCCCAGAGATTTCAAGGTTTTAAAAGTCTTTGAGTGCCACAACTTTCTTGTATAATGTGCAGTATCTGGTATAACAACCTACAGTAGGAGTACTTTGTTAAATAGAGTTTAATGCATCAGTTTACAGGTTTAACACAACATGTCAATATCTGTGCCTTTTTATTTCACCAAAATATCTTTATCTTTGTGCCACTGATTCAACAATATGGGAAACATTTACCAGATTTTGGTCCACACTGACATTACACCATCACACAGTTGCTGCAGAATTCCCTCACACTGGGTGTTTAGTTCTTAACAGATGTTATTTTAATGATTCACTATATTAGGGACAAGTCCTTCCAAAGTAAGGCCTTCTGTAAAGCAGCAATGCAGTGCTAAATTCACTAATCACACTACAGTAACTAATCTAACTCTCCAATCATTTGCACTGTGCGGGAGAACAATAAATAAAGGCAAAAAATTAAATAATCAAACTTGCTCTTTTTCTGTGCTTGTTGAAAAATACGAATATTATGCCTGCTTGCTGTTTTCCTGCACCAAAGGACGAGAAGGTGACGGTAAAGGGCAAACTGCACCTTACCCACATACAACTGCTGCTAACACATCGGCTCTCTGCAATCAACCGCAAAGATAACGTGCTAACACAAGGCTAGCAGCTAGCAAACCTGAACCCAGTGTAAATGAGTTTGAATATTGACCACAGCCGAGGCAAGCATCCAGAACTTGAGCTTCAACAGGTAAGAAAGAAAAAGCACTGAGGCGTGGGAGCGTTGTGGCCTCCATTTCTACCTGTTTGTCCAGCAGAATCATCGCTGTGACCTTTTTTTGTGCAGTGTTTATTAGGATAGAGATATGCTTACACTGTTAGCTGGTTATTATGTAACAAAGCATCTCAGGTCATGTGGCCAAGTAGCACAAGTAGTCTAATATAGTGTAATTAATTACTTTCTCCAGGGAGTAATTAAATGACGTAATTCATTGCGACAACAATGAGTAATACATCACTTTTCTGAGTAATGATCCCAACACTATTTATAATACGCAGTATTTAGTTAATGGCATGTTTCTTTTGCCTGAAAGCAATGCCTGACTATAGATGGTGTAACATTTGAGGCAGCATTCAAGCACAGTTGGTTAATCAAGTCTTCTTATTTTCTGTGTTTTTGGTTTTTAAAAAGGTCATTAAAGAACTTTTTTTGGATACATAAACTAATTACTGTAGCAAAAACCAAAGCCTGATAGACATTCTCATTTGAAAGCACTCACATGCACCACCTTTTTAAATGCTGTGAAGGTAATTGTTACTTAAAATTACTTACACCGGTCACTTAAACTACAAGTATAACTTTTAACCACCAATTGTTACACCTGTTTTACTGTACCTAAATATTAAATATCATTAGGAACTGAAAATTATATCCTAAATTCTGAAAATCTACACGGTGAATGTGATAAATGGCACACCACCGGTGCAGTAATGCCTTTTAAATCTTGCCAAGAGGCCCACATCTCTTCAGTGAAGACTGAATACCATACTGTATTGTGGTTCTGGGACAGTGTTAAGCTCAGGAGAAGAAAGGCTTCACAGCTCGGCTGTGTTTGTGTCAATGGCCATCTTTAGCATCCAGGTATGAAGCAAGTTCTGTAAAACAAGAAGAAACTACAGGTGATTTTGTTTCCTAAGCAAAAGCTAAAGCATGCAAACAGGTTCTGACATTTTAAAAAAAATCTTATTTTAGCAGCTTTGACATGAAAAAAAAAAATTATTATCTCTGCACAAATTACCTTAGTACTGCATCTCATCACAAGTGATTTCCAGCTTCACTTCAGTGTTAAGGTCCTTCCTGTCAAGTTGCTCTGCATAACAATTATGCTAATTTTAGAAACCTGGTCATGAGTGTCAGTTTTGTCCAAATTAAAATCCAAATTTAATCGTGCACTTTTTTAAAAACCTTCATAATGAAGAGCAAAGAAATATCTGTAAAGTCAGATAAAAAGAAATCACATCAAGGAGCATTCAGAACCAATTTTTCCTTGTCAGTGTGTATGTGACTGAGTTTAACTGTGTGTGATGAGCTAGATCTCAGTGAATCTGAGAAGGTGTGACACTTGCCAAGTAATGCAGTCATTAAAATCTCTTCCAGCTGTTCATGAAAATGTGCACTGACTGGACACTTTATTACAACTTGATAGTCTTGGACCCCGTTTTGCCTTTAGAGCTGCCTTAACTCTTCGTGGCACAGATTCAACAATGAGCTGGAAACATTCCTCCGAGATTTTGGTCCATGTTGACATGATAGGATCATGCATGCTGCAGATTTGTAAGCTGCACATCCATGATTGTGATTTTTCCATTTCACCATACTAAGGGAGGCTGTGGAGTTTGAACAATGTTTAGTTGAATCTGTGTGGATGTTAGCCTCAGTTTCCTGTTCTTAGCTGAAATGAGTGGCATCAAGTTTTTATGTATCTGCATACCTTGGTTGTAATGAGTAGTTATTTGAGTTACTTCCTATCAGCTCACAACAATCTGGAAATTCTCCTGACCTCTGACATCAAGAAGGCATTTTCACCCAGAACTGCTGCTCACTGGATATTTTCTCTTTTTCGGACCATTCTCTGTAACCCTACAGATGGTTGTGTGGGAAAATCCCAGTAGATGAGCAGTTTCTGAAATACTCAGACTACCCCGCCTGACACAAACAATCATGCCCTGTTCGGTTTGAACTTCAGCGAGCTGCTTTGGCCATGCCTAAATGCCAGTCATTGCATAGAGTTGCCATGTGGCTGATTATATATTTGTGTTAACGGTTGAACTAGTATACCTAATAAAGTGGCTGGTGAGTGTGTGTAATAATCCTTCTGCTTTTTGCTTTGTGGGTTTGCAAGAACTCGGCTTTCTGCATTCTATCAGAGGATTAGATCATTTTTTTTGTCCTGTCCGCTCTAATTTATTGTGTTGTCCAGCGTGCTAATGAATGTCTAGCACCATTGGGGGCTGTAACTATTGTTTTGACAGTCTTGACATGTCACATCTGTGTGTAAATTTATAGCACAACCAGGCTTTTCTCAGCCATTTATCCCGTGAAATCAGATCACTTTCAAGGCATCTGTTTTCCCGGAGGAATCATTCCAGTAGTGCAAATATGTATAGATACAGAGTAGCACCACAAAACTGTCTGTGTAAATCAGACGTATAGTTGGGCTACATGACAGGACATAAAGGACACATTGCACCACGGTGTCGAATAATATACAAACCTCTTTTTGCAGGACATGGGGTGAAATTACAAAAGGCAGGACTGACACAAAATGATCCAAACCCTTCTGTGCACTTTGTTAAACTGCCTGCACCTGAACTGTAGATTCATCCTCTTGAGAGTTATTGCCTTGTTGAAGCAAGATTACAGCCAAATCAGATAAAACAAAGCCTGTGCCACGAGCGGCCCTGTGTGTTGAGCGAGTGTGTATTTATCTGTGAGTATTTGTACCTGCAAAGGACACAGCTGAGTTCCAGAGCAGGATGTGTACTACACCTCACCGATTCGTGTTTGAGGCCGAGTGTCAATGACAAGCTCACCTCACACACTCAGCCTCTGTGCAGCTGCAGAGTAACGCAGCCCAACCTTGCCTTATTTGCCAGCATTGTTATAATGAAAAATACATGCCGTGGTGGGGGGTCGTGCATGTTTGTGCGCTCGTTTGAGTGCGAGTGCATGTATGCGTGCGTCTGTTTGCGTGCTGGTAGGTGTGTTATACCTGTGGCCACGCGTCGTCCATGTTAATGAGGATATAAGGGCTCCTGTTCCTCAAGGTTACCCACACCACAGGGATTTCATACCTCCTGCTTCCTCATTCCATATGCTATGAATACATCAGTGGACACCCACAGATTAAATTGATCTAAATACATATGGGTTTCTATTTGTGCGAATAGATACATGTATACCCACATGTGTGTTTGACACACTCTAATTTTATTATATCTATAAAAAAATTTCAGACATTCGGACTCTCGGATGAAGTGGTTAAAGTTTGGTGGTCAAATGTCAAAGGTTATGATCACAGTAAGCTCAAAAAATATTTTTATGGATATACATTTATTAGTGCTGGGGGAATAAATCCATACAGTGTAGTATCGTAATACTTTGCACTGTTACACCCACCGGAAATATTGATATTTTATTAGATATTAGATACAGAGAAAACTTACATTAAATCGTCTCAAATGAAAAAGCGTCCAACACTGGAAACACTTAGCTTGCTAATTAGCAAGCTAATGCTAATTAGCAAGCTAATGGCTCAACAATTAGGACTGCAACATCCTTCCATCTAAAAAAACTAAAATAAAATCATTGACTGCCTGGTGATTGTAATAGATGATTTTACGTTATGCAGCCGATTTCAGCTTGTGGTGACTAAATGGTTGCCCAGAACTTGAGGGTGTTGCACACTCACTGCCACATTTGAGCTCGCCGGGTAGAAAGCTGCAATCACTCTCAGAGAGACGGTTGAAGCTTTGCAATAATTGCTGCTAATTTATAAATGCAGGAGTTTGAATGAGTCTTTGTAATTGGACGAAACATGAGAGGACTCGACCAAACTGGCTGTCTGCTGGTTGTCTGTCAAGAGTGTATATCCCCAAATATGAAACTATTCTTTAGCACCAGGTTACGTAGCATGCAGAAACAATTATGTGACAGTGTTGCTATGAAGTGTTCAGTTGCCAACTGGGACTTAGAAAACATCCTGGCATTGCTTCGTCCATTCCACAGTCGCTGCTCTATGGCTGCCTCTTTAAGCCCTGCAGAACGCTTCCAAGGAGAGATTGCCATGCTTGAGCTAATCTCAGAACCCAGAACCAAATCTTTCGCTGTGGCAAGCTACTGGTTGTCTGTCAGGAGAGATTCTGCTCCCTCTACCTTCACATCCGAACTGACCAGGCATGACCTCCTCCCCTTCAACCGAAGACCCATCTAAAGCCAAGAGTCTCTCCTGCCTTTGTCACTGTGTCTCTTCAAAACGCTGTAATCCAAATTGATAGGAGGGATGAGGAAGGCCTTAAATGGATGCCGAAAAAACCTTTTCCAACTTTTGAATTGTTTTTCCACTCAGCTCTCTCAGTTTCTTGTGGACATAACTGGAGCAGAGGGTGCTCAACAAGACAGTTTCCAGTGGTGCTGCTGTCAAAGTTGTATAATGTACAGAGCAGCAGCAAGTGAGTGTGTTACATTGTGCTCTCTGTTTGATTGCCCTCTTTCTACAGGTATGGTAGACTGCAGGTTCAGTTCGGGAACTGTCTGTTTTGGGGATTCGTTTTATTGGTCAAGCACACTTGAGCTGAACAGGCTGTGTCTCGCAGCTCATGTATCTGTGGTGTGTATTTGAAGGGAGTTTTTCCCTCGTGACTGTGACAGTCTGATTAGGAAGTACTGGATACATTTGTTCAGGAGCTGTTCTGCGTTGGTTTATCATGTTAAGAGGATGCGAGCGGGATTGATAGCGGCGAGGTAACCAGTGGACACCAGGTTACTCTCCCGCATATGGAGCTATTTTCTCAGCTTAGGAATTTTGTTGTGTGAAGATTGAACAAGAAATTTGGTCCAAGAATGAGGCTGATGTGTCCATATTGCTGATGCACAAGAAATGCTGGAGCAAAGAAATATTGAGTTTTTAGCTTCCAGCTGCATTCATACAAATGTATCCATCATTCAGTCAGCGGGAGGGGGAGGACTGCATGCAGAGACATTATATGGGAGGCATTATTTCTCACTACTGGATAACAGAGTCTGTTTCACAAAAGCAGATCTTAGGTGGTGAGTAACCGGCCCTACAGAGACATGGATTATGTGAACTGCGGACTTTGATGCATCTCTACCCCCTAGTCTCTTCACATACTAACATGATGCACACGCTGCCCGCTGTCCTTAAACTTTGCAGCATTTATTTTTCTGTCCGTCCCACACGACTCAAGCAGGGCTCACTTTTTCACACCTCTCTCCAATCGCCCGTTCATCAGTGTAAAATACCTCACCCCTGCAGACAGAGACAGATGGAGGGAGCAGCACCAGCCCCCTGCTCAGCTCCAGTGATTTATGCCACAGTAGCAAAGACACACATGCACGCACACACACACCTATGCATCCACACATACTGTATGCATGTGATCATACATCAGCAGATGAGGTCGAATGCATGAATATACACACACACACACACACTCAGAGCTGAATGCATGACGGCACCTGTCTTGTGTTAATGCTAAATGCCACAACTCGAGGGCTTTTTAAAAGGACATGTGCATCTTTGAAGCAGTGGCAACAGAGTCTGACATCATTTGTCCCTTTCTATGACAGTTAAAGAGGAACAGGCTGCAAGCACATTCTTCCTCCTTATTCCTCCTGACTGAGGTGTCAGACCATAAAAAGCTATGTTATACTCGGCGGCAACACTTCACTGCTAGATGGAATATCGGGCTCTCTTTCTATTAAATGCCAAGCGAGCAAACAGAGTGAATTTTTAAGGGCAGATAATGAGCATATAACGCTGCAGCAGAAAAAGAGTGAGAGGAAGCAGTCAGCTGTTTGTGTGTTTGTTTATGCTGTGTTGTGGTCTGGGGCTCGGAGCTGTTATGCTGTTGCAACAAGGACATGGTTGCTGTACATGAGGCAACGATTTGCGAGTAAGGTCATTGCAGTCCTCTTCTCATCACCCCTCCCTCCAACCATGCACACGCACATATGCAGACGCGCACACAGGCACCTTTATATTATTAATTCTGTTTTGTCGAGGGGTGGAGAGGTAAGAGGGAGCGTGGAGTGCAGAGATGGGCTTGGGATGATGAGGAGAAGGGTTGTGGAGGATGTGCAGGGAAGGGGACAGAGGTTGGAAAGTAGCAGTCGGCAGACAAGTAGAATAGAGGAGATGTGAGCTGATGGTGGAGTGAAGTGAGGTAAAATGGCAAGAAGCGAGGTCGAGCAGTGGTAGAGGGGAAATCGTTTATACTGCAGCCCAGGTAAGGGTGACCTGTTTGTCTCTGTCGACCTCCGCTACTCCCCTGATGTCTCTATAATAGACCCGTGAAGCACGCAAGCACGACAACACAATGCAACCGCCCATAGTAACAGAGGCCCAGAGGCACACTTAAGCGCCGTTCCACCATGATAACTTTGGGGAATTCAGAGAAATTTCAGCTAATGAATTTAAAATCACCATTTGCAAAATACCAAACTCTCTGGGGTTGCTTTGACTGATACAGCATGCATTTCAAAGTAGCTAATGGCATGGCTTTACTGGTTATAATATCAGCCTGTTAGTTGGTTATTTACTTTGTTTGGTTAGTTGGTCGACCACTTTGGTTTGGAAATAACTAAAAATAGATACCATGCTTAGACTACCGTGACATTTGCTGTCTCCAGATGATGTGTGTATTTTTCTCCAACTCAGTGTGACAACAAGCTATTGGCTGGACCAGGCTGAACTTTGACTTTGTTGATTCTGTGACCTTTAATCTGGCACCAACGTGAGGTTGACATTTAGAGTATTTAGTTAAATGTCTTATGCACTAACAACCAAAGACATGCATGTTAGGTTGATTGGTTATTCTAAATTGGTAGTAAGGTGTGGATGTTGGCGTGGTTTGCTGTCTCTCTGTGTTAGTCCTGTGATGGGCTAGTAATGATAAAGTCACACTAAGGAAAATAGTGGTTGGCGACTACTGCACAATGAACATGAATTCTTGTTGCCTTTGAAATGGTTGCTTCAATGACAGGAGCATGACTTGTCTTAACTTCCTGTTAGTTGCCATCTTCAAAGTGTCTTTGGAGTGTCAAAATGGCAACAAAACAGAGTCAGTTTGCAGTTTGCATAGGGTTAAGTTGGGAGTTATACACAATATGTTTGTGATAACTTTTAAAATGCACATCAGTTGCAAATCTGTTACAACACAAATATTAACCAGAAATACGAAAATTCCTCCACAGATGGCGACATAGTTGCTGCAGGATGGTGATTTAACTACAAAATGACATAGACGGTCAACAACCGTGTTTGCATTTAGCAATACAACCCGAAAAGCTTTATGTCCCCCCGTTGCTCTCAGTCCCTAAATCACGACTCACATCATGCAATCTACTTCATTGGTGGTCTTTAAATCCAGGTTAAAAACTCTTTTTTATTCGCTGGCTTTTGACTGAGTGGGTAACTGGCACTGTTGTTTTATTGTTATGTATTTATTGTATTTATTGTTCTTATTCTACTGTTTATAGTTCTACCGTACGGCACTTTGGACAGCCTTGTGTTGTTTTTAAGGTGCTGTATAAATAAATTATGGTACTTTATGGTATGGAATACCATAAACCAGTTTGCAACAAATTGCAATGTTTCCCATTTCACAAAGTGACACGTTGCAGAAAAGTTGCACCCACTGGTGCAGCTGCCTGCGATTGGTCTCAGTTGACAGTAAATTGAAGGAAATCCCCAGACAGCCCCAGATTTTTTTTTTGTTGTTGTCGCAAGGAGGTTTCCATTTAACTCTAATATGACTGAGCCATAACCAGGTTCCACTAATAATTTGATGCAGGTTAAGTGGAGTTAGTTTTTGGACTAGATTAGATCAATGGTAATATGTGACTCTTCACCAGATTAACACTTGAACTGGATTAATACTTTTTTATTTATGACCACAAAAGCTGCCAACAGTCCCCTCAGCTGTATTTTGTTTAGAACCTACAAGTAACAGCTAGCATGCTGACAAGCTAAGCAGAAATGGTGAACATGTCAGAACTGTCACATTATTTGCGCTAAACAACAGCATGTCAGCGTGAATACAGTGTAAATACAGCATCACGGAGTTGCTAGTAGAGCTGCACACTCGAAGTCTTGTTTCCCATTAATGGCTGTCCAAACACAGATGTTGCTACATCCTGTCAAAAATATGTCTATTTAGCCAAACAGCAGAATTTTTTTTTTTTTGCAAAAAACATCACTGACATGTTTGTCAACCATCAAAGAGCAGAAGCTTTTGCACCATTGTTCAGTGACTGCAAAGAGGGGAATGCACCGTAGAGTAAAAATGCCGACACTCTATGACAAACAAACGCCACAGACTGTTGACTTATAACTATCTAAGAGTATCCAGCAGTGGGTTTTTCCTTAAGGCAGTAGCTATAGATCTAGCTGGAACTTGAAATCAAAGTAAGCCAGGCAGCCAGGTGTTTTTGATTTGTTTCTCTGCCCACTTCCTCCTCCCGTTTCTCATTTTTATCATTGTCCTCTCCACATGATACCCACCCCACACCCCCCCGCAATGAAATCATCTCAGTGAAGATCCATTTTATTACTTTGATTCTGAAATAACACAGAGCGCAGTGGCAAAGTTGAAAATGAGCACAGATGACAAGTAGAAAAAGACAGAGGGTGAGAAGCAAGAAAGGCGAGGAGGAAAGCTTGGCCTGGAGCTATGGAAAGTTGTAATAGATGTTATGTGAGCAGCAGGAGAATAAAAAGCATGTGGGCGTTTATATGGAATTAAGATTTGGGTAGTCATTACCATATTGTCTAAGACTTTGGTGCTTTTTATAAGCCTGCATTAGTTTTTCTCGAATTACATCTACAAATAACACACCCAGGTATACAGTTACACACTTCAAAGAACAATAGGCAATAGGGGGAAGTAATCATAAGAAATATATATCTATATATAAAATGTAGTGTGGCTAAAATACAGTGTGTGAGAGAAGAACTCTGCCAGCCTTTTACAGAGAAATGAAAAAAGTTAGTCCACCCTTTAGCTCCAGACAAAACCAGGCCAAAAGCTTAACCCTGCAGATCCACAACAAAAGAAAGAAGGTCTCTGTTTATCAGCCGACGAGTTCAGCTAGAAACAGCAAGTAAAGACACTGACCCTACAAAAGTGCCAGCTGCAGTGTTATACTAATCCTGGTGGTAATCGAGACTGAAGTGACAGCTGGCCTGGAAAAATGAAAGGTTTCTTCTACACTGGTGTTCAGGTCGAGTAGCGCCTCACTGTCACCCGGAGCTGTCACCTGAAAACTAATGAGCTGCCGCCACGAATCTGCCCATGTCCCACTTTACTGTCAGTTACGAGCAACATGTCACCCTGATGTGTAAGTCAGACACACAAGACAAAGAACACAAATACAAAAAAGATAAACGCAGTATAATTCAGTATATTGTTGATAGATGTTTGCTTTCACATGCAAATCTTTTTGGAAATGTGCTTGTTTTTGTTTTTTTGGGTGACAGAAACAGATATGGTTCCTCCGGTTTTCCCTCTTTGTGCTCAGCTAAGCCGGTGCTGGTCGTAGTTTCATATTTATTGCAGAAAGTCAACTGTAAATCTCTCAGAAAGAAAAATAAAAGTTTAACAAAACTTTTAAGTGAGGGGACATGAAAGGTTGGATTGGACTGAAATTTATTTACTGCTGTTTTGTGCTTGTTGCTCTTAGTGATAAATTACCTTTGTAAGGTCACCGAGTAGCAAACTGCGTGCTACCTACAATCATAGACTGTATTTAAAAGATGGATGTTTCCACTCTGACATCACTCTTTGATTTGTCAAGCTCTGAACTGTTGACTTTAATGTCACGGCCCTCTCTGTCATGTTTTTTTTATACCAGACACAAGAGAGTGGAGGATTTAACTGAGACACAATTCCAGCGATGTGTTCATGTTGCAGCCCTCAAATTATTTAGTGTCTGTTTTACAAAATAGACATTAGTTCATTTTAATAAGACTTCAAAATGAGCAAAAAATGCAGGTTGAAAGCATTACTGTGTTGGCTCTAGTTTCATTTATTTATTTAAACCTGAGTCCTGTGCCAGTCAGTGGGATTTGAGGTTTAGCACGGTAACTTTTCAGTTGTTAGTTTTACTTCCTTTTATAATGTCTTAATTAGTTTCAGCTGTGTCTTGGTTCACCCTCCTTGTGTACTGTGCTCTTCTCTGCATGCAAGGAATTTTTTTTTGTTTTGTTTTTTTAAAGAGCATCCAACGTCTTTGTCTTTCCCAGTAGAGCATTAGTAAGAAAAGTAGATTCTTAACAAGTTTATTCCTGATTCATCTATTTATACCGGTTGACCTTGTGTCGAATTTTTTTTGCCTGAACATGTGTTTACATTTTGATTTGTATATTTTTTTCTTGTTGTCAGACAGTTAAACCCTAATGTAACCTGTCAGATTTTCCTGTGTTAATGACAGAGCTGTGAATACTGATCGGTCTGTTAACGTCCAGAGTCAGCTTCTTTGTCAGCTTCCTGGCTTCGGATAGGCTCGACTTCATGAATATAGGAGGTCTCTTCTAGTCTTACTGACTAAAGCGTACACATATTCAAACAGAGCCTTTAATACTTTTCCTTTGACACAAATTAGTCTCCAGCACCTTTTGCTCCTTTCAGTGTGGATTATGTGTTTAACCCCTTCATATTTTTGTATCAAAATCTGTCTTTCTGCTGCCAGCAGACCAGGCCATGCTTGTTATTGGTCAGATGTTGCCAACACGACCACTCTCATGAAAGCACTCATAGCTGGATTGGGAAACCCTGGATTGACTTATTGAGTTGATAACCACCTCTGTGTGACCACTTACCCTGATTGCGGTCGTTAGCGTAAGTAGAGCCAGATAACGAGAAGACTTCCTGCATATGTTTAACTTGCTTTATCGTACAGGCCACTAGATGAACAAGGCGTCCAATATTATGTGATTCAAACAAGTCGTGTTACTACAAAATGTGTTTGTAATCAACTGCACAGTGACTCTCGGCAGCAATTTCTGATCGATACTGTCACAGCTAAGGTTTCCTTTGATTTAGATACCGAATTAGTTATTTATATGTAGTTAGAACATATTGATGCTGTAAATGGAAAGCAAACCTGTGTTAGACAACAGTATACAATGCAAATGCTTCATTGTGAGTACAGGTAATTATTTAAGACTTTCATGGTACCTGCTAGGGCTGGGCCATATCATACCGTGCGTATCACGGTAATACCGGTATAATGTTAGGCAATGATAAGAAAATGAAATATCGCGATGGAATATGAGTAAAACGTGCATGCACAGTACCTTTGTTTACATACGCACATGGCGGAAAAAGCATGGCGGCGACGCAGAATGAGAAGGGCGAAAGTGGATCGTTGAATGAAACGGATGAACCAGAATTGGTTTGTAAAAATGCTGCAACTTCAGTGGTGTGGGACTGGTTTAGCTTTCATCCATCTGATACACAACAAAGCACTATTTTTGGTAGAGCATGCTAGCGGGCCGTCGTTATTACAGTGTTTTTCGGAAAATACGGCACACTTAAAATCAATTCTTTGATTTTTCTGAAAAATCGACAGTGCCCCTGTCACGGTCCTGGGTCTTATGACCCAGTGTTTTGAGTTTCAGTTCTTTTGATGTTCATAGTGTATGTTTAAGCTTATCAGGTTTCCTAAGTTTATTTGTTATCATGCCTAAGTGTTTCTAGTTCTTATTATTTCCCCCTCGTGTTCCAACTATGTTAAATCTCCCTTGCCCTTCGTGTGTTTCATGTCTGTTGTCTTATGTTGTTATGTCTGCCTCTCATGTTCCTGTTTCATTTTGGAGAGATCTCGTGTTTTTATATTATGGATTATGTTTTGAGTCCTTTGTGGTACTGTTTCGTGTTTCCCTAGATCTCAGTTATGGTTATCTTAGGTTTTGCTCTTTGGCTTCGTCATATGGCTTCCCTGTGTTCCATGTTATGTCCACTGTGATGGTTTTGTACCATATTTCAGGTTCCTATATTCTGTCTCCCCAGTTGCTGTTAAGTTTGCATGTTTAGAATTCAGTCAGTGTGTTTCCTGTTTTACTTTGAAGGTCCATGTCTCATGTGAGTGTTTCTAGTTTTGCTTCCCTTGCCTCGTCCTGCTTTATTACCCTCAGCTGTTCCTCCATGTGTTCCCACTTCCCCTAATCACCTCCTGTGTATTTAAGTCCTCTGTTTTCAGTGTGTGATTGTCAGGTCGTCTGTTGTCCACGCCATGTTTCCCATGCCATGCTTCCAAGTTTCTTGCCTAGGTTTTTCTTATTGTTTGTTTAGATTTCCCAGTTTAGGTTTGTTAATTTTGCTTCAGTTTGCCTTGCCCTTTGTTTGTACCTTTTTTTCCAGCCATATTAAACGGCTCGCTTTTTGTTAGCATTCAAGTTTTGTTCCCTGTTCCTTGGAGTCTGCATTTTGGGTCCTTTTTCAATTCATACAGTCTGCCCTCGCCAGACTGTGACAGCCCCTTATAACCCTGTGTGCCTTATGTATGAATTCTGGTTGTGTTTACTGACCTCGAACAGTTTTTATGTTGTACACGGCGCTCGAAAATCTGTCAGAAATGTTTTAGTACGACTTTCGTAAGCTATGAAGCCGCACCGCTTGATGGATTGTTGGAACATTACAGCTACCGGAGGCAGGAGCCTCGCAGAGTAATACGTACTGTGCTTCAACATAATATTACCGTATTGTGTGTGTATAACCTCTTTTTAAGTTTTGTGGATATTTTACATGGTTATGTTGAGGATATGTCGGCCAATTTCCACTGGAAATGTCTTTTGGTTAAACTGTCAGCAAGGAATTTGCATTTGCACTGTTAAATTTTTATATAACTTTAATGCACATAAAAAAACAGCTGCTTGTTTAAGTGAAAATACATTGATGGGGTTTTTTGCACTAATAAAGTTGTGGAGTTGTAAAGTATTTTGTCTAGTGTCAATTATATCGTCAGTTTATATCGTTATCGCAAATTTTCAAATGTATATGGTGATAAATATTTTTTGGCCATATTGCCCTGCCCTATACAAAAATATAGCTTGGTGCTAATGAGAAATAGCTGCAGATCAAATTTAGTCCATTTCTAAGCCAGATGTTTCGTCTCTATGACAGAAAGCTTCTCAGTTTTAAAACAAAAACGTGTTTTTCCTTGAGCCCACTGTTTGAAGCATCTTTTGTTTCACAGGAGTACAGCACTTTTTCTGTAGTGTCTCTGAAGCATCTCTTGCTTTACATTAATCTTGTCTTCTGGAGTTTCTTTACAGTAATGGTGGTTTATTGTTCTTTCAGCTTATGAAGTGTCTCCTGCCATTTGTTTACAATGTTGTTCTTTGAAAAACCCAAAGAAAAAAAAACGTTATTGTTTGTATGTACATGCTGCAGGAAAAATGTAATTCTACCTTTGTAGATCAATAAAAACCATTGTATTCTAATGTATTCCACTCACTATTCTAATCTATCCTTTCCCATTAGCAAACATATGGGCATGCTGACTGCAATGGCTGTTATGTAATTAATAGTCATGGCGGTGCAATTAAAATTGGGAGACTTTATGCGCTTGCTGATTAAGATATTTAAAGCATGAAGTACCCAAGGCTCTTATTTTTGTGCAAGTTTCTGCTGCGTATCTTCTTGTTTATACTCGTTCGTCTTTTGTTTCCTCGAGCAAATGTGTGTTTGTGTGAGAAATGAGTGCTGCCTCTGTGTTTATGAGTGAGGCAAGCGTATGTATGCGGCGGGGAACAGTTTTTAACACTTATCCTTGACTTTTCCTTTACCCGCATGCAATTAATTACTGCCCGGAATAACGGCCCTGGGATCAGCTGCTGCTGCACTAATGAAAACACATCAGTGTAAATGCAAGGCCAGCCGGAGTGTTGTCGTGCGGCGCTTTGAGACCCTGCACCGCCATCCATTTGCAATGACAATCATTATCGCGTGAAAGCAGTGGTCTCCAACTCTATTGCAGAGGGATTGTGTGTGTTCACAGTCCCACAGTAATCCATATTCACTTTCTTAATTGGCTCAATTAGTTCACTCAGATACTGTATGAATTTTACACTCTGCCTATCCCCAGATAAAGTCCAGTTAACGTATTACTGGGCAGAGGTTACAAATTGGGTTCCCAGTGGTAAGGCTTAATACGCGGAGGATTTAAAGTCTTTTAGGTGGTTGAGTGAGCTAAAAACTGTATTGCTTACACTGTAATGAGGGAACGCAAGCATCTTGGCCTCACCGTTTAATCTCATGGGAGTCGCATACCCATGGGAATTCACACACAGAAGCACACTCACATGACATATCAAACAATGATAGCAACACAATGGGAGGTAAATATGCTTATGATAACATTGATGGAGACCCTTTGATTCACTTAACATCCATTCTGTGGAGAATATATATCTTTTCAAACCTCGTGCTCACACACACACAACCACAATAAGACTTTATCAAGTCAGTGTTGGTGTGTGGATGAAGTTAGTCATGTTAAACGGTAAAGCTTAATGTTTATTCTCGTTTAATGTCTGAGTAAGTTACTGCAAGGTCGGGAAATGGGAAACAAATGAGGTCGTTTATCGATAACTTCAAATCACGGTGATATGCACTCATCTAACCGTAACTGTCATCCGCCTACCCGAACGTTACCCCAACCTTAAAACATGACATCACAGGGGCTTGCTTTTTGCCCTTCGTGTTGAGTACGCACATTATGTCCCCACAACATGAGTAAAATGTCACGGGGGCTCGTGCACACACCACGACGTCAGACAAATGAGGCAGTTGCATTACTGTCTGTGTAGCGTATGGAGGGCGTGTATCGATCTGGAGCAGAAGCTCGTTCATCAGTGTGGTTAAGCAAAATACCATTAAGGCTCAGGAGAAATTGTGTACACACATGGCCTGCAACCCCACACAAGCTTTTTATGCTTTTCTTTGTCAGAAACAAACCGCTGCTCAAACTGCTTTCCCATTTCCCGTTCCTTTAGCCCTGTTTCAAGGCTCCACAAAACCGAATCTGCGGGACGACGGTGGTGCGGCTCTGGAGAACGTCGCGTATTTCTTCGACCGTGCTGCTTGTGGGGTCTGACAGGTGAACTGGGAACGGCTGGGTGATTCAGCACTACAGGGTCAGGATCTATGATAATGCACTACAGGGAACATTTCCATAAAATGAGCCCAGTACATCTTCTTTAGAGGCCCTCTTGAGGAATGAAGATGAGGACACACAGATAAAGAGAGGTGAAAGAAATAAGATCAAGGGAGATTTCGAGAATGGGGAAGCAAGCATAAAGGAGTAGGATGGAGGAGAGCTCTGACGATGGTAATAATGAGAGAGAAATTTAATGGGAAACACAAAGAAGTGAGAGAGACAGAGGTGATGTTAGTGCAGTGCACCCAGAAGTTTGTGCTCCCTCTGCAGTGCTTGTGAACCCTCCTAGCTGTGGTGAGCACTTGTGCTTTCATATCAGCCCCCTGCTGCAACTGTAAAAAGAGACAATAGGGAGCAAGATTTTTTTTTTTTTGTGCGTATGTACTTACGTGTTTGTGTGTATATGTGACAGCACGTCTGCAGCACTTTGTTGGGAATCTAATAACAAATTGTCATGCTGGCTCTTGATTTGTATGGGTAAAAAGAAGCCATAATGAGCCCCATAATGCGAGCTATTTGGCGTGCCATTCAAAGCAAGCTGCCATGTCTGTCAATCAGGGGAACTTTCAAGTCTCTCCATGACAAGCCTGGCTTTTGTCCTGAAGTCTTGAATAATAAAGTGCAAAGCTCTCCAGCGAGTAGTGCGGTGCTCTGAACGGATAATTGGAGGTGAACTTCCCTCCCTCCAAGACATCTACAGGAAGCGGTGCCTGAGGAAAGCAGGGAGGATCATCAAGGACTCCAGTCACCCCAGCCATAAACTGTTCAGACTGCTTCCATCAGGAAGGAGGTTCTGCAGCATCCGGTCCCGTACCAGCAGACTGAGAGACAGCTTTTTCCATCAGGCCATCAGACTGCTGAACACGTCATAGACACCTCAGCTTCACTACTGGAACTTCAACATTATGCACTCCACACTGTATATAAATGCCACTTGTTTTGCACATATTCAACTCTGTATATTTTATATATTTTATTATTATTATTATTATTATTATTATTATTATTATTATTATTTTATTTTATTTTTTTACTATTTAATTTGTAAAAATGTGTATACACACACACACACACACACACACACACACACACACACACACGTAGGAAAATATTTAGTATACACATCCAGAAATGCATACACTATTATATATTGTACATATATTTATTAGTTTCAGGTTGGCCATTCTTGTATTTTGCTCGTTTGTGTTGTTGTGTTTGCACATCTCTGTTGCTTGTGGGGCTCGCACACAAGAATTTCACTCGCATGTGCTGTGCCAGTGTGCCTGCACATGTGATGTGACAATAAAAAGTGATTTGATTTGTTTTAAAGTGACAATGAAATGACAAGACGTGCGCACACACCCACCTCATCTGTGAAACAATCAGGATTCTGTGGCGTCTTGCAGCGGGGAAAACGTCTGGACTGAGCGCGTGATTATTTTCACGTCCGCTGCTGCTCGAGCTGGTTCCACATGGCACACGCGTGTGAAATTGGTGAGTAGATTACATGCGCGGTCTGTGATATACCAGCGGCTGATCAATACTGATCAAACATGGCTGATAATGTGCGGATTGAGTCCATTATTTTTGTTTAAACATGACACAGCTGAGTTATCACATTAGAGAGAATTTGTATTTATTAATCAGAGCTGTTATAAAAGACTATACAGTGTAACATCTATATGATTTTCCATCTGATTCTATTTAAACATCCAGTAATTTTACAAAAAAAAGGCAACAGCAGTACGTAACACTTTATCATACAACTTACATCTATTCAGTTTTCATAATTACACCCAGTGACAAGAACCCATTCTCCCTTTAAATGCACATGAGCTAATAATGTTATAAATGCTCACCCCGTTGATACATAATTGAAGTTTAGCTCGCGTTTGGCCCAACACGCAGCTAAGCGATCAAGGAACCAATACAATGCCTCACTACCTTCTGTCAATACACTTGGTCTGACCTATTGGCTGAGGTGGGGAGGGGGAGCTGATCCATTGCATTGACAGCCCACCCTCCTTCTCTCATGCTCTCTCATTAGATCCACTCTATTAAACTCCTTATGCATCTGTCTGTACGCTCCTGGTTGGGGGCTCGGAAACAATCGGAGAGCCCTGCTGGGGGTCCTGCACTCCACTTTAACCGAGGAACTGAGAGAAAGTGCTGAAATGCACCGTGTTTACAATCTGTCGAGGACACTTGAAGGTTATTTGTGGAAAATGTCTGAGTAGACACAAGGCGCTTGTGTGTTCTTGTGCATCTGAGCGGCATTCTGTAACATACTTCATATCAACAAAGTAAAAAGTAATGAATAATTCTTAGGTGGTGCTGGAGGATTAGTTTAGTATTTTGGGAACTGCTCTGTGCTCCTTTTTGGCAGAGAGTTAGATGAAGAGATCGATACTAGAAACTGTAGCCAGCAGCCAGTTAGTTTAGCTTAACACAAAGACAGAAAACAGAAAGAACATCAAGCTCGGCTCTCTCCAAAAGTAACAAAATCTCCCTACCAACATTTCTACAGCTCACAATTTTTTTTCTTAAAGTCATACAAAAACAACAGTGAAGTACTTTTTCCCTGAGCTAGAACCGGTAACTTAAGGCAAAAAAGAAGAAGAAGGTATTGATATCATACTCTGCTCCAGAAAGCAACAAAGCATTTTCCCAAAAAACGGTGTCTGTTGGATCATGTTGCTGTTTGCATATGGGTGTGTTCATATTTGAGAGATGACATCACATGACTCTGGTGAATGTTGACACTGTATTTGAGTTGTGTTTGCACTGTGCAAGGTGTGTGTGTGTGTGTGTGTGTGTGAGAGCGAGAGAGAGAAAGAGAGAGAGGCGTCATTCGGGGGTTGAGTTCAGGCGAATGGGACTGTGTGTCACGTGGGAGGGGTCAGGTACGGCTGCAGTGGTCACTCCCATCTTCTTAAGGCTGCGCTCATCTGTCACAGAGATGGAGCGAGAAAACGCAGGACGAGGGACGAGCCCTGAATCTGAGACACACAGATACATCCACTTTTACATGTGGCAAGAAAGAAGTTAAAGAGAGGAAAAAAATCAGAAGGAAAAAGGGAAAACTGTGAGCGTATTTAGGATCTTAAATTTCTGCTACTTGATTCTCCCCTGCTGTCATTCAGCTCACAGACTTGCCTTTTCATTCAATTGACTTGAGTAAATGACATCAGTTTACTTTTATTACACCAGATGAATGAAATGAAAACAATTCCTCAGTCTGTGCAGATCTGCATGCAGTGGCAGCTTTCAGCCTGTAGGGGGGCCACGGCAGTGGAGCAGGCTGCAGCAGGTTGAGCAATGACTGCAGATTTGTTGCAGCTTGATGTGTCTCATCATAACGCACAGAGGGAGAGAAGGAGAGAGAGCGCAGGCAGCAAGATGCTACAGGCCATATTGGGAATTTTACCTTTGATATCTCCCACAGCCAACCGAGGTTCACCAGACTAACCAGCAGGTGGCAGGTTGACACCCCCCCCCCCCCCCCCCCCCACACACACACACACACATACACAATACCCACACATTCGCGCGCACACACACACGTACCCACACCATATGCCCAGGCACATACCCCCACCAGGTCTGACATTTGCAGCTAAGTGCTGCAATGGTCGGTTATTTATGTTGAGAGGGCTCGTGATGGTGAGAGTTCAGCAGGTGGCTGCATTACACTGTTTATCAGACAGACGCAGTGGCATTATCACTTCATGAGCCTTCTTACCCAACCCCCCCCCCCCCCCCCCGCCCCGAACCTGGCACACACACACACACACACACACACACACACACAGGCACGCACTACATCTGTCTTTCTGTCGTCCTTTTCTGGGCATACACCCTCTGTCTCTCCCTCCTCACTGCTCCTTGTGTTGTGAAATGCCTCCTGACTGCTCTTCCTTTCCCATTTTTCTCCCACAGATGTACTCCAGCCATCTGGGTACTTGTAGGGCACAGCGAAGGCACTAGTGGTGCAACCAATATCTGTTCAAGCATGCCAGTATTACATGGTTATTTATTCATAGTGTTTGCAGTTTGCTGACAGCATCTAATACCATACCAGGCTAAAAAAAAATACCTGAAAACAGCCAATGTACATCTCTTGCCTATTACGGTGTGAAATTAATAATTGTAGAGCACAAATATACATTTCAAACTTCCTGTTCCCTTTTTTTTCACTTACATCTATTCCTCCATCTCCACTCCTCTCATATCTACCTCTATTATCCCCCCCCTCCGCCTTCTCGTCTCTCCTCCTCTGTGGTATTTCAGTACAGTGCAGGTCAGATGCTGAGAACTCACCTGTGCTATTCTGGCTGCATTTGACTTTGCTGTTGGTCTTCTCTTGCATCGTCCGCTCGTACTCTCTCACCTCCTCCAAACAGAGCCCTGTGGGGAAAACAGTGCATAAACACAGGCGTGCATTGAGTGGAAGATACATATTTAATTTAACAGGCTGTAGATCGAGGGTAAAACAACAGCAAAGTACAAGTACAAGTGCGCTGCTCAGAATAGATTATCTCGTATCTGTAAAATATAAAATTTAGCAGTTTACTGTAATTTTGACCCACCGTGCCATTCGTCTATCCATGCCACTGCCTGCCGGTGGCCAACCAGGAGAATGTCTCGTATGTTCTGCAATTACACAGAAAACAAAAACCTGTTATGGGAAGGAAATGTAATTAAAAAGCTACAGCTGTTGTGTGTAGTCGTGTGTGAAATGCTGCTTTTAGAATGATTTTACAGCAGATCAGTGTCAAAATCACGACAGTGCCTTTGTGTAATTAATTCAAACATATGAGATTACGGCTGAGATAGATGAGGATTTATTTAATAAGGAGGCTGGGGCGGGTGGATTTGGCTCTGGTTGTAGAGGTTGTTGCTCAATCGTGGTTGGTGGCTCAGTCGCTGGACCTTTTATGTGCCAAAGTGTCCTTGGGCACGACACTGAACCTTAAGTTGCTTCCAGTGGCTGGCCATCTTCCACAGCAGATCCCGTGGCATTGTTGTGTGTGAATAAAAGTGGTCCATCATGCCTAGCTAAGGACTCATTTAAATATTAGTTGCTCATTGATTGTATTGAATTTATTTGCATTCATCAACAGTTTGCAAGTAGTTGCAGCGACCAACTTCTGCAACCTTTGGGTGACCAAATGCTAGAAGTAGCTGCTTGCAACCACTTTTAGTCACTCAGGTGATTGCTCAGGATCTTGTTTCCAAACAATCGCAGTCCGAATCAGAGCAACTGCGACCTCTCTAATCGTGAAGGTTTGCAAAGGAATGAACACAGATGGATTGCCAACCTCGTTGCAATCAACCTAACTTAGTCCTCTGCAATAAGTGCACCTAGTTTGTGATGCATTTCTTTGCGCCAGGGGACTCAGTTCTGGTTACATTGCTACATAAAAGCGAGGTTTCAGAGCACCTATGTCATTTTGATCTTAAATCACTGTCATCGCAGCAAGTATGCGACCGTTTTTGGAGGAGTTTTTGCTTTTTCTGTCCCTAAATCTATGAGGCTTTTGCTCTTGATGTAAGTAGTTAATGTTAATGTATGTTATTGGGAATTTCTGTGTATGTAGACAATTAATTTTTGTTTGGTAATGCTGTTCTGCATAGTGTGACTGTAGCATAAGGTTAAAAGACTATGAGTGCAGCGCATTTACTATTAGTTTCATCTGTTTTGCTCGGCTTTGTAAAAAAAATAGAGCCACAATCCAAACACTCTTGCTCCTCACTGACAGCGTTGGGGTGGGTTAAAAGGCATTATTGCTAGTTTAGCTGCTGGTGCTTCTGCTTTCTTTTCACGCTTCATTGCTTTGCCTCATTGCAGAGGATAAATGTTGTGAAAGTGTTTTTTTTTTCTTCCCACCAGCTGTACAACTTCTTCCCCTAACTTGCAACTATGCTTTGTTAAAAGTGGAAAAACAGATGTTTTCTTACCGTTTTGTATAATATAATACAGATCAGAGGTCATTTGACGCCAGCAGCCTTCTTGCCGTTAATGCTGGTAATTATGCTAATGTCTTAAAATGAATGTGGTAGTGATTTATTTGTGTCACAATGCAACACATGGCACATTCATATAATAAATGACCGAATGGCATTGAAGAAGATTGTGATGTCTCCTTGACGCAGTCACGTTACAATAGCAATGGAATGAACATAAAGGGAAAGAGTTCGATCTTACTCGATGTATGAACTCCTCCGTCCTGGTCTGGAAGCCGTAGACCTCAAAGCTGCACTCCACCCTCTTATAGGAGCACATGACAGGTTTGTGGCTGTCCCTCCAGCCCTTCTCCAGAGGTCCTCGGCCAGTTTTACTTGACTGCCACAGACTCAGGTCCTTTACAGAGTAAACAGTGTGTTATAAAAGCTGTGTCTGCAGAAACTGTGACAATATCTGTGTGTGGAGGAGCCAGCAGCATGTTGCACAACACATTGCACAAGAGGAGTGTGATAACACACATTATGAATCTGATGAAAGTATGATGGGCAAGTGTTTGTGTTTGTGATCTTTTATTTCACCTTGTCACTTAATATAATTGATTGGTGTGCTTGTGTAACATGCACATGTAAAGACGTGTTAAACCTTGGAGGAGAGACAATGAAAATAAGCAGTGATGCAGAGGTGTTTGTGTGGGGTGTGTGTAACTGATTTATTTAGAAGCAGAAACAAAAGGCAGTAAAGTAAAAAAAAAAAAATAGGTATGTGTTTTTGTCTTAGTGGATCATTGTTTGTATATTAAGCACTATGCATTATGAGCCATTATCACTTAAAAGACAATATTTTGAGTTGGATGTGACTTAAATGTCTGTTTGAGTAGTCTTAGCTTAATATAAAGTCAGGAAGTGGGAAAATCAGCACAGGAAAAACAAAACAACAACAAAGCCCCACTAGTTTAAGTAATCAACAATCTGATCAATGCAAAATGCAGATAATAAAATGACACATATGTGAAGCATATGTCCATGTTTGTGGGTTTTTTGCCAGTGCAGTGAGTACCTCTGATTCTTTGTAGTGCTTTTCAGGGATGGGGTCACTCAGGATATCCAGGAAACACACATTCTCTGCTGGGGTTGGCTTGTCCCCAAACACCTACATCCAAACAGATGGGGGAGGTCACACAGTTAAATGACAGCAGACGCACATACACCCACCCGTAGTGTCACACACGTACAGTCACTCACTCGGCATAGAGCGGGACTAAGAGAAGATGAGTAACAGTGTAGAAAACGGAGGTCACACACCATAACACCCCTCACTATATCCCACCCGGAGGCCCTTGGAGCAAATCACACTGGTGCAAACAGAGGAGCGAACAGATAGAGAGCAGAGGCGGGGGATGAGGGGAAAAAAACAAGGACATATGAGGGGTATTAAAAGAGAGGGGGGGAAAAAGTTATGAGAGCCACGTACACTTTTCCTTGAGAGAATGGAAGAAACCTGGAGAGAGAGGGAGAAAGAGACGAGACTGCACTTTTATCTGACCTTGTTTAAAATTTGCTCTAATGCCGCACTGGAGTTGTTCATTTCACAGCTGAAAACTAACAAATAAGAAAAACCTGGGGTAAAATAATAGCCTGCTACGCTCCTGCGGTGTTGTTGTTAGTCTGTGTCTTCACAAGGTCTTGCTCCCTTTTATGGAATGTGTTGTGTTAGCTGCGTGTTTGTGTTGCCTTCTACAAGTTGCTTGGGGTTTTCTCACGGTGTCGTAACGATTGTCAATTGAATTGTATAAACACCATAACTGTTATAAGGACATGCAAGAAAAAATCTATTCATATATATGAGGCCCTGAAAGCTTAAAATTTGGGGGATTTTTTTAAAAAAAGAGGGGAAAAAAAAAAAAGTGTTCAGCATTGATAGTTCAGAGCAAAAAGGTTCTTGCTCCAAAACTCCTGATTGGAGGTCCTTCTGTGTACTACTTGTGCCTCTGTGTATTTTCTTTAGGTGGTCTTTAGGTGGCATGTTAGGCTAAATCAGGTGTGGCTGTTAGCCAAGGTGTTGTCTCCTTTCCTTGTGATTGATTGGCAGCCTGTCCAGGGTGGACCCCGCCTCTTGCTCACTGTCATCTGGAATAGGCTCCAAACTCCAGAAAATGAGCGGATGCGGTCCAAATTGGTATTTTGTTAGCTCAAATTGTATGCACTGCTTTGTAGAAGGATTGTATTTTATAATCTCTCCGCATGCTTTGTATGTAAAGCCTGATTTGTAAAGCATACACTTAGGTGGGTGAATAAGTGCAGCTGAGTAAAAAGTATGATATTTCCCTTGGAAATGTGGAAGTACACTAACAGCAGGGGTTAAAGTGAGCGGGAACGATCTGGAGTAAATAAGTAAATAAGTCTGATTGGCAGTTTCATACATAATAAAGTCCAGCAAGCTCATTTTCCGGGTGCTGCAGCCTGGCGTTCCTTCCAGCTGCGGCCATGGAGCTACTCAGTCAAGAAATAAGAAAGTAATGTCACCTCACGATCCCGCCTCCTCACTCAGCATCCTTTCTTTCCATTCTCATTCCTGCCCTCCCTGCATGCGTGCACATGTTGATAGTGTTAGGTTCACTTAAATCTAAGTGTCTTCAACACCTTGGTAACGCTAGACAAGTGTAGCGTTACCAAGCTAGACAAGTGTAGCAGGCGTAAAAGGAGTTGCTTTTTCCCCCCAAAGCAGCAGATCATTTCAAATGCAGCCTTTCAAATGGGGCTCAACAAATATGACCAAACACACAAGCTGTTTTCAATATGCAGCCTGGCCATCTGTCTTACTCGCTACTGGGAGAGTATCTGTACTTTGCAGTTAGAAAGAGTGGCAGAAAGAGAAAGTGTCAAATTATTTCTAGGATAAAATCTGCTCAGTAAATGAATTTGAACTGGAATAAATTTAATGCTTGCATAAATAGTTCCTTTCATTCAGTTCTTTTAATCAGGCTGTGGGTATTTAGACTACGTGATGTGTAGTTAAAGTTATCTGACTAATGATATTTAGAAATGATACTAAATGAAATGGTAATTGTTTTTGTGTTATTCAGAGGCTGTGTGAGAATACAAACGAGTTCAAGCTCGTGCACTGAGAGCTGTACTGAGTTGGTATGTTTACTGTTACAACAGTTAGGTCAGGTCAGTAGTTCTCAAACTCGAGTTTGCAATAGTGGCGTAGAGGACGAGGAAAAATATGGAGAGAAGCTGACTTAAATAAATAAAATTTAAAATAAATAAACATATTTTTGTTTCTGAAGCTGGGCATGCTAGACAAACTTTCAGAATCAGTGGTTTACGGTGGCATTCGTCTGTTCACATTTCCTTCTAGACAACATATCTAAGAGTTGCTCCACATGTAATGGATTAATCCCAGAGTAACTAGATGAAGCACTATGAAAGGAAGATGCTAAAGTAATGTAAATACTTAAACTTATACTACCATAAACAGCATAAAACGTGGACGTAGCTTCAAGGTCGGAAAAATTAAGCCAACACTTTAAGTGCCTCAACCGTGCGTCCTATCTGAAGGCCACTAGATGATGATAGCTGTGGTTTTAAAAGAGGACTTCCAGTCCTTTTAGAAGTCAATACAAAGACAGCTTCTCTAAACACTTTTCTGCTGAATTCAAGGGTTCGGCCTCTCATTCTGGGTCATATTATATTAAAAAAAGGATCAGGTGGTTTAACAGGCAGACCCCGCCCCTCCACGTCACATCTGTCTGTTGCAAGATGGCAACAGTGGAAACGCTCATGTTGAGGCTTCAAAGCGAGACACCAGAAAACGGTGGGTGATGTCAGGGTAGCTACATCCGTCTCTTATGCTGTCTGTAGTGGTTTATAAAGGGGAAATATTTCAGTGAGAAGGTGGTGGAGACCAAAAACTGAGCAAAACTGAGTGATTAATTGATCACATACACCAGTTAGCCATGCAGCGACACGACTAATTGGCTGATAGCGTTGCTCTGTAATCTTTGATGTGTAAATAAACAGCTGTTTGCTAACAAATTACCAACTTAAAAGATTAAGGCATCTCAATTTGTTCCCCCTAGTGTATAAAACACATGTCAGTGTGCATGTATGTGGTTGCCACTCAAACAGCAATGGGACTGTTTGGAGTAAACTCGTGTAACCTGAAACTACATGACATAAAACTAGATTCACTGGATGCACAGCCCAAGAAACAACTCTTGGATCTATGCATTTTTTGTTTTGTTTTTTTTGGTTCTCCTGTCTTGACTTTTCTCAATTACACCAGGCAAACACAAGTGCCAGACAGAGCTGCAATTGCTGGTGACTTTCTGTCTGTGTGTGTCTTTGCGTGCCTTGGACAAAATGCATCGTGGCAGCCATGATCAGCACACTGCATGTCTGGTTAATAGATCTGCCAATACTGCGTTTCGTGGCTTGCTTGTTTTCCTTGTAATGGGCGCATCAATTTGATGAACATTTTTGTAGTGCTGCAGAGAAAATTGCAATTTCTCTCCAGACCCTTGTCGTTCTCCTCCCCCTCGTCTCTAATCACTCTATTTTTCTCACCTCTCACAACCCCCCTCTTACAATACTCACGTTATCGTTATCACCATTGTTGTTCTCGAATCTTGTCTCAATACGGATGCTGAACTTGGGGAGGAATGATACCTACAGGGTGACAAAGAGGAAAAATGGGGGGTGGAGGGTTGAGGGGCAGAGATAGTGTGAAAGCAGGCTGCAGATTAGATCCTCTGATACTGGAAAGAGATGAGCTCTGTTGCATTCATGTACAGTAAATGATGTGTGAGAATACTTACTGAGTACTCTGCAGCACCGGGGATATTCAATATAGATGGGAAGAAAACAGCATAAGTAACTCGTATTCTTGAACATGAAATTGCGCCCACACACATGCAATTTACCACAAGGGAATACATGCATACATAGTTATGAACATTTGATGTCACTTGAAAAAGCATCTGTTTTCAGTAAACAAGCTTTGTATAATGTATTGAGGTTAAAATAACTCTGTGTTTAACACAAAGAAAGGCAAACACGCACCTGTGATGGTGTATGGGTAGAAGTTCCAGGCCTTCTCCGTAACGTAGAAAAATCGAGGGACAAATGCTTTTACCCAAGATGGCAGTTTACTGAAAGCAAAGAAAGAAGGATCACCGTTGCAGAGTGTAAGAGCAGGAGAGATTATGAAGGGAGAGACGGAGAGATCCTGAGTGGGTCTTGTGCCGTTTATAGCCAGATTACCTGTAGGCTACTCTCACCACAGCATTCATTTGTATGACTCATTCTCAATTACACCTGTGGTGATGAACTGTTACTGTAGCTCCTAGGTCCCATGTCAGAACATGATTGAAGTAGAATACAGTGTGTGCGTGTGTGTGTGTGTGTGTGTGTGTGTGTGTGTGTGTGCGTGCGTGCGTGCGTGTGTGTGAAGAGAGAAAGAGCATGCGTGTGTTCTTACATATCTTTACTAATGAAGACCAAATGTCCTACAAGCACATAAAGATTAGAAAAATCCTCCACAGTGTGAACACGTCTTTACTTCTTTGAGAGTTTATTTTAGGATTAGGCCTTGGGTTTGTAGTGGTGATTGGAATAAGAGCTGAGGTTACATGAGGGTAATGAGTGAGGTTATTTCAGGGTTAGGAAGTGAATTTAGAGTTAGGAGATTTATGTTATATTTGAGACTGGGCTTTCATTATGAGCACAATTAACTGATGGGCTGTCAGCCTGAGCACAGAGAAAAGTACATGGACACAATACTCTCTCGCAGAGCAGCATTATTAAACCTTTTTACTTGTAGCAGTGCAAACACACTTAATCATGTAGGAAAAATCAACTCCTATTTAAGGTTTATAATCAGTGTGCAGCCTGTGGCTGGTTTATAACTCTTATCACTCATAGGGTGTGAAATACTCCGTTTTGTAAACAGAGCAACAATTTCACCTCTGACTCATCATTTATGGGACCGCTTGGTTTCACAATGAAGCACACTGATTAACTGTATTTTCAGAATATAGTGTTAATATTAATGTGCTATTATACTGGGTATATTGCAACTGAAATTGCAGTCTCATGGCTCAGACACTCCAAGAGTAAAAGGACAAAACCTCAGTGTGACTAGAAACAAATCGGTTGCCCTTTGATTTGGTGACCAATTGCAAATAGCTGCAGTGAACACTTTGATTGGAGGCAGCTTGTCTCCAACCAACTGCAGTCCAACTCAGATTGCCTGCAGTCTTAGACAAATTGGATTAAGTTTGCAAATAGTTGGAGTTGAGTTTATAGTTGAGCTCTAAATGCAGACATGTTACCGACATGTAGCAATCAGTTTGAGTAAGTCTGCGCTGATGAGTGATCTGTGACAAATTTAGTTGCCGTAAGGGACTTGACTCAAGTGACTGCCGACTGAATGTCCTGCAGCAACGTCACTTTTAGGGAGGAATTTCTGAATCTCTGTTTCACATCCCCAGAGTTGTGCAATATTAAGTACTTAGATGAACTATTTAATCTTAGATGAACTATTTAATCTACGTACTTAATAGTAGTTTCTGTTCGAACTGGATTTTCTGCGTATGTAGATAGCAGCAGATGCCAACAACTTTGTTTTTTTGGTAATTTATTAGTTATTTGCCGCATTGTAATGAGCAGATTCATTAAAATTAAAATTAATCTAAAATTAAAATGCCAAATAAAATGAGCAGATTCTCTTGGCTGATAAACTTACTAACCGACCTTCTTATTTTTCAAACATGACCATGAATTACATCCCAGTACTTGAAAGCACCGATGCCAGTGGGCACTGCAATGCCAGTAGCTTTGGATAAAATGGCAGCATGTGACACCCTGGGATGTCTGTATAGTTTTAAGTGGAGGAAAAAAACAGGGCAATACCATGCTAATAAATTATGGTATGAAAGTTGTCACAAATACATTGTAGCACTAGCTTGACATTTTGGGAAATGTCAGTTCTGCTTACCAAAAATGGGATGCTGGCAGCGTACATGCCCAGATCCAAGCCAATAGGCCGGGCATTTTACCCATTTAAAGTTTGAGAATATGTTTATATAATTTAACGACCCCTTATCATTCGCTTTACCAGATAAAAATGCAAAGCTTGAATGCCAACTATTCTGGGGGAATCATCATTGGGAGCCAAGTACTTGGTGGTTCAATTAGTTTTTTCCCCATATATCCTGTTAGATGACAGATTTGCATGTGAAGACCACTGCAGGCCTCCGGTGGAGTTTCCTCTGGCTTTAGCCTGACCAATCATCAGTTCTTTTGTGGTGAAGAGTTGTATGATAAGAAAAACACTCTCAGTATGTGTATAAAACATGAAGTGACACCCACCTAAAAAGATCAGAGAGGAATAAAAGACTGGATATGGTGGAAACAGTAAGTCTCATTCCATCCACAGGCAATAAATTTCACCTACCAGCACTAATTAACTCACTGTCTGGCTTGCTGAATCAACACTGTTGTATAAAAACAGTAGATTTAGTTTTTATTGGTTTTGCAGTCCAAAGTTTAAAAAAAAACAAAGAACTTGCATAACAGTCAACTGACGTGACTTTATGTTTGAGCTAAACACTGTATCATATAATAATTAAGAGTTTATTTCCCAAAATGTTACATAAATACTTCAAAAAAAAGGTTTACAATGTTCTGTTATGTACTCAAGACTACACTCTATAAACATTCACATCTATGTCCTGTAAAAATATGCATATAGACAAGTTACATATTAACACCTGCAGTCACAATAGCTATCGATGGCTTTCGCTTTATTCTGTAATTTTCTTTCCTGTTTGTCTTTTTTCCCCTACGTGTAAATAATATTTGTCTTATGTAAATATTGTCACTTCTTTCTTACAATAACAGAGTTCTGATAGACCACTTAGAAAAGCTTACCAGGGGTTAAACACATCCATTATTTGAGTGTAAGAACTTGGAGGTAATTATCTGTAGTTTTTCTACGTGTGGTTATACTGTCACTAGACTCTGACTGCCAACAAACTTTGTCAACTCTACAAAGAAAATTTAATGAGAGGCTAAATCTTCCCACATACCCTGCAATTACCAGCACCGGGATGATGTGCACGAGTTATGCCCAGCTAGAGAACTTTACTTACGTAATCCAGTGTTTACTGACCTCACGGTACAGTAATATTTCCACTTATACCTCAGCATGTCTAGACAAAGGGTGTTTGGACTTTGTAAACAGGCAGGTCGCAATGCACGCTGGGTGTTACTGTGTGTTTCGTGTAACTTGGATTGCTGAGATGTGAAGCTTTGCAGCGCAGCGATCAGAACACGGCAATCAGTTATTCTAATGGCCCGTCATGTGTACATCATTAGTGCAACAACACAATCAAAGAGTTTAATTGTACCTGCTGAGGTAGATTCGTTTCTCGGTCAGCTGCCCCGCTCCGTACTTGGGGTGATTATCTGGCTCATTCCTCACCACCTCCACCCCCTCTCCCCCACCACTCTGCTCACAGCTGTGCTTACTGATCATGTACAACTGCCCAATCCTGTACTGGAGCCCGAGGAGAGGTTTAGGATGAGGTTTATGGCGGAGAGGACGGGGATGGCGTGAAGAGAAAGAGAGAGAGAGAGAGAGAAATGTGGTGAGAAAATGGTAACCACAAAGCAAAAATCTCCCTCGTCCTCCTCCTGCTAATCCTCAAGATGCCATCCAAAGGGACACATTTAGAGTGCGGCCTTAGTTGAATTAACCAAGTGTTTGTTGACTGTGGTCATCCTTCGTTTAAACACACAGGTCCTCACGTTCATCTACCATAAACATGTAGCCTTTGAAATAACTCACACATTTATGCTTCATTTTTTTGCAAACAAACAAAATAAATATGAATTTGCCGTGAACTCAAAGCCATATCCAAATAACAGGCACTGCTGCTTGAGTCAGTTCTCAGAGGTTTTGCAGCTGTAGCCTCTCTCGTCTCTCGGTCTGGTACTGGAGTAAATTTTAATCCCATTTTTAGTCGCTTTTTTACATTTAAATTACTTCAACATTTATTCTACACATACATTTGAACCATAATAAGGAACTGCATCTTTACTGCTGCATTTAACTAAATCGCAAAGTGCACATTCGATTTTACTCTTCACTCCTCTCTGTGTATCATTATCCAACTGTTGCTCGAGCAGCTGTAGTTGCTCTTCAGAAAAGTTGTATTCTTAATCTGAACTTTTTGGGAATATTTTAAAGACTGGAATTGGCATTTAAGCTGAAGGAGGGCAGACCAAATTTCTCATGGAGCATAATAATGGATATGAGGACTTAAATAAGAAAAAAATTCATCCATAACAAATCAATACAATGCAGGTCCCATTGAAGAAAATGTAATACCCATCTGCCACTAAGAGGAAGTAATGAGAATGATGGCAGAAAATCCTCCTGGCAGCAGGTTCACCCTGGTTGCTGAGTCCGGTTTTGTCTCGACAGGCACTTACTCAGGGCTGCTTAGGCACAGGCTTTGTATTTGCTCTTCATTTTTCAAATCTTAGCCACTTGCTGTGTATAAAGATTTCCCTAAAGTTCCATTTCAGATATCAAAAAATTAATTTGGCTAGTGAGAGTGATTGCCTAGTGTCTAAATTAGGGGAAGGGACTTTGTTCTCTGCTGCAGCCCCAGTTTGTGCACGCTGATGAGGGAGTATTTTGTGTTAGTTAGTCTAAAGAGGACAAGGGCTTTGGGCATCTGGAGTATCTCCTCGTTTAGCTAAGCCTGATACAATCAGTGTATTTAAAAAAAATCTCTCACAATAATTCTTTTCATTTCTTGCAGTGCTGCTGCTGCTGCTGTTGGTCGTTCTCATCTTCTCTCCCTAATCTTGTTTCTATTTGCATTTTTCTGTTTGCTGCAGTTGTAAATCACTTGGTAAACTTTTGTTTATAAAGTTATGAAAAAGCTGAGAAATTGTGCCATAAAGCGCTTCGCTGTTCTGCTGTGACCACCATAATGCAATTCATTTTGTTGCCCTATATTGCTGTGGCACTAAAGCATTATTCTAATTAAAAGCAGAAACAGAAAGATTGGGAGGAAGAGAGAAAGAGGACGGCAGACATCAGATTGCCATCCTTCACTGTGCTTTGCTGACATCATGTGACACTCCTCCTTCTTGTTCCAATTACTGTGGAACGTCAACATTCAATATTTACTTCTTGGATATTCATGGGACTTAATTAATCATAGTGATGGGTGCTTTAACACCATCTTAAAGCCAGCAGACCGCAGGACAGAGAGCTCCTCCCACACAAGTTATGAATCTTTTCCCCCCGTTTTAGGAAAAACAAGGAAGTGGAAAGTATCTTTCTTTCCTTAAATCACTACATACAGGTCAGGAGGGATCGTTGTCAGCTCTGGGAATGTGTTTCCTCTTACTGTTTCGTTTTTACAGCCCAGGATTTGCTTTACAAGAAATGTCGTCAGACTACAAATACAACGCATTATCAGGACAATGCCATGATTCATGATTAAAATATTTACCAGCTTTTGTCTTTGATCGTCAACTAGCAAAACACAACGACAACAATGACAATTAAGGGTGGAAAATTTGTGTTCAACGTTTCCCAGTGGCGATTTACACTTTATGCACTTTATTAGATACACCTGTTTAACTGGTCCTTAAAACAAATATTGAATCAGCCAATCACATAAGAGCAACTCAGTGCATTTAGAAATGTAGAAATTGTCAAGACGAACATCAGAATGAGGAAAATAGTTGAAGCAAGTGACTTTGAATCTTGCACGGTTGTTGGTGCCAGTTTTTCCTGAACTGATGATCTACTGGGACTTTCCCCCATAGTGATCTGTAGGGTTTACAAGAAATGGCCCAGTGAAGAGCATCTCTCCTGCATATGAACGCACAACATGAACCCTCAAGCTGACGGCCTAGTTTCAGAATACCACTATATTGGCATACTATAGGCCCCTTTGTAACAACTGAGCATTGTTTTAATGTGGCAGCATGCCCGACCTTGCTGATCCCTTTATGAGCACAGTTTATCTATCTTCTAATGCCTGCTTCCAGCAGTACAATGCACTATATTATTGTATTAGCCCTTTATTTATCCAGGTAAAAATCTCATTGAGATTAAAAATCTCATTTCCAAGAGAGACCTGGCACCACGGCAGCAAAAATCCAAAACACATGCGGCACATAATAACATAACAACATATCACAGAACTGAGATCATCTCTCAGTGGTTTCTTGAACATGACACTCTACACAAATGACCTTCACAGTCATTGTCATGTGTTGGATGGGGAGATTCTCATCATGAACGTGAGCCGACAAATCTGCAGGAACTGTGTGAGGCTGTCATGTCGATATGGACCCAAATCTGTTTTTCTGAGGCTTTTCTGAATCTACGCTATGAAGAATTAAGGTCATAATTCTTGGAGTTAAGGCAAAAATTACCTGAGAAACATCTTGACATATTTTTTTTTTCTTAAAAAAACCCCCAAACATATTACCTCAACATGCACTTTGGTTTATACTGCATATGTGTCTGTATTTATTTGACCCTGACTCTCAGCTCTGCACACAATTTGCTATGTACCCAGACCCAGTGTATGTGTACAAATGTCACATAAAAGATTTTTATCTTATCTTTATCTTTATCTTCAAAGTTAAAAATGTCACATTGATTCATTGCTGTAAAGCAATAAACATACAATCTTCTGAGAAGTCTGAATATTTTTTATGGGGCGCTGCATGTTCCTGTGACACTGCCTTTTTCATACACACCTCTGTGAGAGGTGTCTCTCAAATAAGGATACTATTTGTATTATAAGTGCATTAATACCGTACTTCAGTGGAGTATTTGAGTAAACGTGCAAAAAAAGTTACTTTCCACCATGAAGCCTTATTTAGTCTGCACTCTCATACAGTGGTGCTAGGCAGCATAAGATTAACAGTACCCTAGTGTAAGGGCTTTGGTGAGGGAGAGCCAGTGGGGGGGGGGGCAATCAGTTTTCATACACCCCTAAATGGTTGTAAAACCTCACAGACCCAAATAGCAACAAACAAAATTATGATCGCTGTGAGCGTGAATCCTGTTTCCAACATTTCATGAAACAAGATTTGTGGTTGAAAGCAGCAATGCTGAAAACACAGACAAAGGGCACGCTTGAGTGAGGCCTTCTTTTCTGTAGCGACTGAGAGTCGTTAACAAGTTTGAACACTGCAGTTTCCTCCCTGCCAAGAGAATAACCAAGACCACAGAGACACAAAAGCCCGTGTTCCTCACTTTCAGATGAAGTTTTTTTGTCAGATACGAGTTTGTAATTTATTTAACCACAAACGTGAGTGACAGTTTGCACACTGCAGAACTCCAATTTTCTTATTCATTACATCTCGTAGCGTGTGACGTTTCGTGAACCATCTGCTTTTCATCAGACAGTAGAAACACAGGTCAGCAGGCAGTAATGTAATAATCAGACAGTGTCTTACATAGGACAAGCCTTCATACGTATCGCTTTGGCGTGAATCAGAAAAAAATTGGAAACAATCCCAGCAACAAATAGAAGAAAAAGATATACATCGTGTCTCAAGCAATATCTAACAATAAAATGACTGAAACAAATGGTTAGATTACAATTTGATTTCTTTAATTAACTAAATATAGATGGTGCAGTGCTCTGTGTATCCCTTCTGTTCTACAGCAAGTGTCTGGGTTAATTTGGCTGAATACTTTAATGGGGACATATAATTAAGAAGAGTTTGAGAACCATTGCTCCAAGTTATTTTTAGCATGTGCCTGTGGAAGAAATAGAAAGTGAATCAACAACAGAACCGACACACCTACCTACCACCTGAGCCACTATCACCTGCCGCCTGTTTCTTTTCTTTGACAAAAGCAACACGGAACATTCTTTGCCATGGTGCGGGTGTGCTGTGCATGTCACACTTGAAAATCTGCTCACTTTAATAGTGGAGCAAAGGTTGCGGTCTGTTGCGTGGTTCCTATTATGATTTGATACCTCCTCAAATAAACTGCAGTTAAACTCACATTACACTTAAGCGAAAGAGGATTTGCTGCAAGCTCGAGTTCTGTGTGCCCTGTCCTGATACTGTAAATCCTATTTTGGACTGCTATTTGTCACTGTCATTGTTGTGGTAACAGGTAGAAGTAAGCCGGTTGGGGGTAGTGGAGACGACAAGGACATTTCTTTTTGAAGGGCACTTTAGCGCATAACAACCTCGTCCGCTCACCTTTTCCCTCTCCAGCAGGATCTCTTTGTTTTTCCACCCGCAGGCCAAATGCCTTTAAGTTGGGATCTTAACCAGTCTGACTAGTTTGAGCTTGGAGCGCTCAAGCAAATGTAGAACGTGTAGTGCTGTCCAGGTGTTGTACGCTTGACTCATCGCTCTATCCCAATGTGGAAAAAGCTCCCACAGGGCAGCTGCGGGGGGGTCTCAGTGCTGTGTTGGCATTTTGTCTTATCAGTACGTTCACACCTTCACGATTACAAGTAAACAATAAGAAAAAAAAGACCAAACAAAACATTGCCGCAGTTAAAATAACCCCCAAATTTTTGCTTTTCACTTTTAAGTGGTGGGAATTGTGTGTGTAAAAGCGTGGGAAAGACAAACACACTTACCTCATCCACGGTCAGTGGCATGCATATGCGGTACTCTTTCATCAACATGGTGCTGATACCGGGAGAAGTTTTTTTGGGGGGAAGTAAACAGTGGGATCGTGCTTGAGTTTGTCTATCTCAGCTGACTCGGTTGCATAGTAGACAAACTCAGGCAGGCAACACACCACCACAGTGACCTCTTTTTTTTTTTTTTTTTTTTTGGTGACGCTCTTCTTCTTTTGTTTTTGCTGATGTCAGTAAACCGTGGAGTTAAGTCCAGTGTTCTCTGTCAATGAGTGTCTGCAGTTTTCTTACTTTCCCTCCCTCGCTCACTCCTCAGAGCCTCGTCTCTCCCTTCTTGTTTCGCTTCCTCAATTTAATCTCCTGGACTTTTTTTTTTTAAACTGCTGTCTCTCACTTTTTTCTCGCTACTCCCTCCTTTTCTTCCTCTTCTCGGCTGCACCTTCGCTTTGCTGTTTCTCTCTCGCTCTCTCTTTCTTAATTTCTGTTTCTTTTCTTTCTGCTGCAGTGAAAAAGTAGTAATTAGTGCTGAGGTAAGATGTAAACCTACTATCAACAGCTCTGCCTGTCCTTTCCCCTCCGTCCCTGTCTGTGCTTTGTTTAATTCCTCCTCGTGTGTAACCTTGCTGTCTGCTCGGTGCTCCTCCCTATCCACTCAGCCACACTCCGCTGCTTTCAGTTTCTCACAAATTCCTTTGCGGCTCCCCTCCTTATCTTTTCTTTTTCCCTCTCCCTCCCCCTTCTCTCCCTCTCCCATAGTATCCACTCCCCGCCCACTATACTTTACCACCTCTTCACCTGCATCACCCCCATCCTCCCCTCCCTGCCTCAGATCCTTATCTGTTCTTTCTTCTCTGTGGCCAAAACTGCTGTAAGCAATAACACTCGCATCTTTCCATATCTGGCACCTGTGCTAGTCCAAATTTGAAGCACATTTCTTAAACTCTTACCCCCAGCTTCCTCCACTCAGGTTATGACAGCACTCAGGTTATATGAATGGCCGACACTGAGGGGTAGCTAGACAGGGCCATTGGTTTAAGTATTCCCAAAGCCATGAGAGCTTCCATTAAGCTCAGTGGCAGACCCGCTTACATTGTATTACCTCATGACCTTCAGCTGGGTTTAATTGAATCCGTGTTTGGTCACTGAATAGTGAAATCGAAGCAGTCATAATTTTTCGTCCGTGCCCATCCGTGACCCACAGCCTGCTCTCTTTTTAAATGAGCGAGAACTGACGGTGGTTGCCAAGTCCAACCCCAAAAAGAAATAAGAAAAGCAGGTGTTTTGTTTCTCGGGGTCAATCTGACAGGGGGCAAAACCAATAACCGGCTTCTAGATTCCTCCTCTCAGGTGGAATTCGCCTGCTTTTCTTAGTGTGCCCCGAGACAGGGCCGGAGTGGCTCTGTTCTCCACATGTCTTCGCTATCATCCGCTTTGCAGTGAAAGAGCAGTGAAAACAAATTCCTAGTGGGGTTCACTCCTATCTTATCAGATCAGTGTTTAGAGAAGGGAAGCCACTTCAGAGAGCTAAGGTGTGCTTTGCTCATCTCTGCCTTGATTTTTTTTATTTTTTTCCCCCCACATTCCACACAGAGCTCTGACAGCACATGCGTTGCTACAGTTTAAAAGGATGATCGCTGGTGACAGATGTGTGCATTCAGCAGTTGATCCAGTTACTTTACTTTGATTATTTAACCGTTGTTTGGGGGTTGTTGGGGAACTGTGGTGAAGAATGGCGGCGCTTTGAGACGATGGATGACACATGTGTTTACTGTAGTCTAGGCTTCTTTGAAAAATTTGAATCAGAGTTGGATGTGTTTACTGCACAGTTCAGTAAACATCATTTCCTGCCATCTCTCTTAAGAGAGACGACAGGAAATGATGGAAAGACATGCAAAAAAATGCCCAATTTAGACTGTATAAATGATAGATATCGCTCCTGGAGTCTGAAAAGTGAAGCCAGCATGAGTGTTTTAAAACATGTCTTCTTGGCAATGGCCAGCAGGGGGCGACTCCTTTTGTTGCAAAAAGACCTCTCATTTGAAAGAGGTCGACTTTTACAGGCTTAATCAATAGCTTCAGGCTATGGTAAATGCATTTTAAGTTCTTCTTGTTAAAGTTGGAAAGGGAGGCAAATTTATTGGCAAAGGACTTCAACCACAAGCCAACGAGTATCCGATTTAATGACAGGACTTATTTAGAGGAGACAGCGTGGTTCTGTGGTGGTCCTATTCAGAGCGTAGCTGTTTACTGTCACCAGGGGTGGAGTGGCAGAAACAAGCAGTCTGTGGGCTCCTCTTGCTTGTGCTTTTGTTGGTTAGGCAACACACAGTCCCATGAAAAAGTTGTATTCCCTTCTTTATTTTTTTTGCATGTGTGTCACACAAAGCTATCTAAACCTACCTGGCCCTCTGTGAAAAGTAACTGCCCTCCTCACCCCCAATTGCACCCACCTCTGAATGGCCAAGAGAAAATATAATGAAGGCTTTGGAGTGGCCAAGGCAAAGTCCAGACTTAACTCAGATTGAGATGCTTTGGCGTGACCTTAAACAGGCTGTTCATGCTGGAAAACCCCCCAATGTGGCCGAATTAAAACAATTCTGCAAAGAAGAGTGGGCCAACATTTCCCCACAGTGATGCAAAAGACTCATTGTCAGTTAGGCTTGATTGCAGTTCTTGTTGTCAAGGGTGGCACAACCAGTTATTACTTTTCACGTACAGCCAGGCTGGTTTGGACAGCTTTTCCCTTTAACAAATTAAATCATCATTTAAAAACTTTATTTTTTACTCAGGTTATCTTTGTCTAATATTAAAGTTTGTTTGATATGAAACGTGAAAATGTGGCAAATATATTTTAAAAAATCAATTCAGGGCAAATATTTTTCTTGTACTGCACTGTTCACTGGAGCTGACATCTGTGCTTCTCATACTGTATTTTCAAAGTTTTACACACTTTTAACATTCATGGTTTCCAACCAATCGCCATTGTTATCCACATCAAGCTTTGCGCTAGTGGTTTCCACTAGCATGTCCATGTAAGGTTGCATGTGTATGCTTTATGTAGGTAAATACCCAGGCACAGGCACAACTGCGAAACCATAAATTCACCATAATCAGTGGTTTGCTAGTCTTTATTTTATCTCATGTGTGATCATGAAGGATACTTTGACCAGAGAAAACCATCTAATCCATAACAATGTGCATTTATACTTGATATTAATAAACCTGGAATCTGCTTCAACTGTGATAACATCTCTATAAGCAAATTATTTGGACAAGGCTGGTGGAGTCAAAACACAGTAGCTGCTGCCTGAAGTACGATTCATAGTACTGCATTTTTGGCCATTTGCGTAGGTATTTGTCTATGCAGAGTTAAGGATGCAGCCTACACAGACTTGCTTTTATACTTTCCTCCCTCCAAAAAACCAAATGTGTTAGCTAGCAGTGATGGTCAAATGATGATTATTTAAAATGTTGGCTGGAACAGGAAGTGAGTAACTACACTTCACTATGAAAAGCACTACGAGAAGTGTAACCAGTCACCTCATTTGACACTTTTTAAAACTCTGCTTCACTGCACTACAAAAAGGTTTCTTGTCTTTTATGACCCTCTGTGTGTTTTTGTTGAAAGCGACCAACAACAGCACAAATATGAACAAGAATAACCCACAGACCAGTATTTTCTGACCTTGCCCCCTTGTGACGGTAAACAACATATAAATGATGTTCTGCAAAGAAGTGTGTAGGACCAGTGCACGAGTGTGCCCCTTGAGTGCATGCAAGAAGCAGCAAATTCAAGAACTGTTGCCACTCATGTAAAAAAAAAAAAAATCACGGCGGTTTACTTACTCCTGGAAACGTTTACTGGAAATCTTAAGCAAACAGGGAGGGGTGAAAGTTAAATAACAGCTCAACCTGGGAGCATGTGGTCCCAGTTTATTACAATCACACCAGATTACAATTTAATTCATTCAACCTCCACCTGACTGAGTCAGTACTGGTTAAATCACAGTGCACTGTGTGTGGATTTATAACTGTTTAAAAGGTTGTTTTTGTGCGAGGTCCATTAAATAAGATGCTTCCAACCCCAAGATAACTTTTATCTAATGTATAACCCTTGAATGTGTTCAGAGAAATTTCCCTACACACTTCCAGCTCCCCTGAGCACATTCACATATTTTTACTTGTTTCCATTTTCACTGCCAGTAGCAATGCTAATGTGACATAACAGTAACTGACAGTTGATATAACAACAAGTGGAAACGTAGGATTTAGGATCTTGTGGTCAGACCTGTGTGTTTGCATGTCTCATGGGTTTCATGATGACTGTGGTATTGGAAAAGCAGAGTTTCCACCAGGAAAGTTGAATATTAAATGTGTATACCATTACACTAATATTTAATAGCAGAGCTGTGTTGGTGCACTTCTCCAATTGTGGTCTTCATTGTTTGCCATTCTGTTTCTTCATTTTCTCTCTGTGATGCTTGACTGTGTGTGGATGCTCAGGGATGCAAGTAGAGAGGAAATGTCAGCGAAAATATCACTTCGATGGGTGACCATCTCGCTATATTTCCCCTCATTGCATATGTGCTGAACACAGGCCAAGCGACCCCTGACAACCTTGGTTGCTAGGGGGAAATAAGTAAAATCCCCAATCGGCTAGTCTGTGAAATCAATTGCTAAAGCCCCAGTCACGCCGGTCAGTGACTCTCTGGCAACCTCTGGTTGCTAGGGAAAAATTTGTACACCCCAACTGGTTGGCGAGTGATTGCTGTTTGCTGGCAGTGAAATTGTTCCAAAGAGGAAGACGGTGCTGCTCCAACATTCTCCGCTCATTTGCCATGGTCGCCACTAGTTTACATGGAAGACGTCACTCGTCTGATTTGTCAGTAGCTTTCTGAGTGGTAGTGAAACTGGCAAGTGTGGCACAAATGTTCACCCATTCGAAGTAAAACTTGTGCTTTTTTGAAATATTGGTTGCGCCAGTGAGGCACCACGTTTATGTTACAGGTAAACATTTGGCTTTGTGTCACTTTTTTTTTCAGGTTTCAGCATCATCTTTGCGAACTATTTCACCAGCTTCTACTTCATCAACCAATCAGGGATGCAGATTTTTTCCTAGTGACCGGAAGTTGCCGCAGGGTTGTCGATTGATCTCTGGCTTGGTGACTGAGGCTTTACACAGTGTTTTTGAATTTTTAAATATATTTTTGAATGTGGTAGTTGGTCATGCTGCGATTATGTCTACACCATACACTTAAAAGGTTCCTCTTCAGGGTTTCTTCTTCTCTGGATTCTGCAGTGTGGACACCCAAAACAGGAAATAACTTCCAAGGGTTAGGAACTGTGGAAATAACTTGTTTTTTTATTTGATTTAATTTAAATGAATTTGTTTTATATTACAGTATTATGCTTGGAAATAGAATAAACAAAATAAAGTATTGTTTGTTGTATGTATGTTAGAGCACAAGGCTAACTCACTTACATCTGTGATAAACTCTAATTTGTCTTTTAGCACTGATTAATGAAGTTCTTTTGAAGCGTCACAGTACTTGACCTGAGTTTCACCTGACTGAAACATTTTAAAAGATTTCTTCTGGTCAGAGCTGCCCGTCTTTATTTCCTGTCCTGCAGCATGAAGGAGCAGGTGCCAATGAAATTGGAAGGGACTTCATCATCGTGCTCTCGCCTATCAAGTCCCCTCACGTCATTTCATGAAAAATAAATGGGTGCATTTAAAAACTGGTGAGCCGTTCTTTGACCTCCATGTTTCCTGTTCTGATTGTCTTTGTGTGTGTGTGTGTGTGTGTGTGTGTGCGTGCGCTAGGGAGACAATGTGTGTGTGTGTGTGGCTATGTGAGGACACAATGGTGAGCAGTATGGATCAGTATTAAGCTGAAAAACTGGTGGGCCAGCTGCCATCGCTGCATTACGGGCTCTTCAATCTCTCGGTGTGGTCACAAGACAAGGTCAGAGGTTCTCTGGTGTGTCCCCCACCCCCAGAGCGTGTGAATGATGGACCCCTCGTGCCCAGCCAGTTTTAGCGGTGGATTACTCTTTCAAAGAGCTGATACACTGCAGCTTTTTCATCTCAATGTGGGGTGGAAGGTGAGGCTTTAAAATGAAGTTTGACTGGTTTATGAGCTCCGTGTTGTACAGTTACGAAGTGCGGTAAGTACCAGAATCTCTGCATGAGTGTGTCCAGATCCTCTGCCTGCCTTCCTTCTCTCCATTATCACGACAAGCCCGCTGGACGCCTCTGATCTCTGTTTTGGTCCAATCATCAAAAACCTGAAGTATTTAGGTCAGACTTTAGCCTAGCAAAGAGACAAGAGGAGAAAAATAACTGTGAGAAAAATAGAAAGTACACATACCATTAATGCCCTCTGTTCAGAGAGTCTCTCAAAGCAAAAACACCGCCAGATGCAGCCGCACAGCAGACAAAAAGCAGGCTAGTTATTTGTCCTAAAATCTTTGTGCTGTGATGTTATAATGTGTGTTTTTTTTGTGTAGTGCATGTGGGGCCTTTGTATGTTTTTTTTGGTGTCTTGCTCACTCCTCTGTGTTAAGATGTAAGTCTAGTCTTAATCTCCTTGTAGCTGAGTATCAGGCTGGTGCTAAGACATTGATTGGGCTTCCTCCTTAATTGATACCACTGGAGGACCGCCCGCCAGGGAAATGTGGTTTCTGTGTGTGTGTGTGTGTGTGTGTGTGTGTGTGTGTGTGTGTGTGTGTGTGTGTGTGTATGTGTGTGTGTGTGTGTGTGTATGTGGAGTTTCTGGTGTTTTAGAAGCTAGAAGCGAATTCCCCGGTGACCTCGATGAAACAGAGCGCTCACCTATCCTTATCGAATCCTAATCTTGAAATACATGTGCACACCAGTGAGTAAGATGGCTTCTTATCCAACATCGTTAGGGCTCCAGATAGGGTTTCAGGACAAGCCAATGAGTACAGCAGCCCAGCATGATAACTTGGCACAAGAAATTGTATGAGTGTCATCATTAATTCCTCCAAACACTCACACACTTACACATATTGCACCCTTATAACAAGTGGTAAATAAATAGAAAAAACAAGTTTCACAGTAAGGTGTAATGTCCACACATGCCACCAGAATACCTTAACTGGCAGTTAGCACTGATTCTACAAGTACACTATATCCTTGTAATAATAACTTTATTAGTTATTATTACAATGTGATAATAACTGACAATAGAGTTACAAAATGCTTTGCAGTTCAGATTAAAGCTTCACGTTGAAGATAAATGAACATGTAAAAAAAATACTAACTATTCTATGTGTTTTCTTTTTATTGTTCTTTGTTTTTAATTGCAGTGCTTTTCTTGTAACGTGTATGCTTTTTTGTTTCCAGTTTGGAATGTGGTGCTTTTTGGCTATTGTAAAGACTTTTGAGACTCTAGTGGGTTAAAAGTGTTGTATAAGTAAACAATGCATGCTTGCTTTCTATGGATGGGTACATTCCTATCCCGGAAGACTTCACTCCCATCAGGATAGGAATGTTTCATCAAAGGACGAAGGTGAAACTGTTCCTTCTAAAGGCACGAACACACCACCAAAATGTCCACACAACACGACAAAGATGACCAATCCCCTCCCTGCAGGGGTGAAGTGACTGTTAGCATTCACCTTTAATTTGTAACCCATTTGCATTTATGTTATCACACACAGGCTTCTCCTTTAAAATCAAGTATTGAGTAATTAGATTTATGTGTATAAAAAAAGAATAATTAATTTGCAGCTTTACTCCTTGTCCATGAACTCAGCAGTATAGATTGAATTGCACACATTCAGTCTATACATTGCTGAAAGTATTTTCCCCAATGAATTATGGATGTTATTTGAAAATGTTCAGTGTTCTTAAATGTCATCATTAAGCAGAACAAGGAGCAGCATCGCCAGCTCATATCCACAGAGGAGAGCGAAAATGTGTTTTTGTCTCTGCAGAGTTTGTGTGCGTGTGAAGAAAAAGATAAAAGATCCAGATCTATTCTATAGCTTGCATTATTCCTTTGTGTATTTGTGAGTCAGAGGGAGGAGGGTGGGGGGAGGAGAGACAATTCTTATGTGCATTGGAGGCAGCCAGAAGCTAGTGTGTATCTAAAGGCGTTCAGAGCAGGGATGATCAGAGGTTGCGAGCCCAACACATTCATCAGGGCTCTCCACAGGGACAGAAGTTAAGGCATGCCACTGAGACGAATAAAAATGCTGCGGACCAAAAAGAAATGAAATAATTTATTCCAGGAATGGAGTGGAGGGGATTTGGAGACAAGTGTGTGTGGAAGGGGAAGGGCAAGGGAATGGATTAAGGCTGTGTTCAGTGTCTGCATGAGATAGAGGCTAGCGCTGTGGCCCTGCACTTTTTCCTATTCCACACACTGCTCTGAAAGGAAATTCAATTGCCACTTTCCCTCACTTTCTGCTGGGTTTGTGGGACAGAGAGAAAGGGAGAGAGGGATGGACTCAATGACTGAATGCAAAGTAAAAGCACGCATATAGAGTAATTTGCAAGGTGGGGGAATTTACAGAAAGATGAAAAGGCATCTCGAGCTTTATTAAAGACATGACAATGCTCTATGGCCCTTGCACATTACTCTACCAAACCCCTTCTCCAGTGTTTGTTTATCGCATGTAACCAGCCCCCCATCATGCAATTTTACGCTCAATTTTATAGCATATACTCTCACCAGTACTATACAATTTAGTGGTTTCTTAACAACTGTTGAATGCAGCACTGTGTGGAAATTTCAGCTTATTCCCTGTGGCTCAAGATCTGTTTGTTTAATGACATCTATGCCAGATGGAGGAACTTACCAGTCACACTGAGAGAAAACAACAGAACTGGATATTTAAGAAGAAAGAAAAATAAAGCAACAAAAACAATAAAACTGAATGTGAATTGGTGAACAAGGCAAAGAAAATATTTTACCAGAGGATCAGCCCTCAAATACTGCAAGGTGTTTGAGGGCTGATCCTCTGTCATGTGGCCTGCATGAACATGCCAAATTCAATTTCAGGTAGAGTATACTGCCAGTCTAAACCACTCCTCTGAGACACTAAGCCTTCTCACTACTCCTCAATCTCTCACTGCTTGTGGTATTCCCCCATCTTGGATATACATTATGGCATGCCTATGTTTCAGTAGAAATAACTGTCTTGCTGCAGAACATATCAAAGATATCCAAACCTGTAGTCTATGTAATAAACTGCAGTTTGAATTAGCTGAGGTTAGATTCCAGTCATTTATTTGCCTGTGTGTCTGCAAGTGCTGAAAGGAGGTTGGGTTGTTAACGTCCTCCTTCTGGCATTGATTAAACCCCCAAAAACTCATTACATATTCTTTTCCATAAAATTATCCTTTCACGGGGGTGGTTGTGGCTCAGGTGGTCAAGCACGTTGTCCACTAATACTAGGGTTAGCGTTTTGGTCCCTGACCATTGGGAGGCACTGGCTTGTGTTAGTGTGTGGGGGGGAGTGTGAATGGGTAAATGAGAAATATATTTTAAAGAGCTATAAAAGCATGGCTTATTCACAATTTAAAAAGCTTTAATTGCAACAATAATCTTTTGCTTCATGAAGTATAGTGTGTCTATATTATGGCAGCCTCTGTTTCTGCATTGTAAAGCTCCACGGTTGTGTGGTGTGCAGTTTTAAAGTGCTTTGTAAAACCTAGTTAAGGTTATAAAGAGCTACAGCAGAGCTGAAATTGAAAAAAAAAAATACATAGACGTTATGAGCTCTGGAGCTGACTAATGGCCACTAATAATACATTGCTTGTGCTGAAAAGTTCATTCTGCAGGTTAATACTGATTCACTAGCTTTGTTACAAGTGAAACCTGAGGCGGACTGAATTGGATGCAAACCCCTGAGACTGAAAAAGGATGCAGTGTGAAAAATTTGCAGTTCCCAGAGTAACCGCTCGAGGCTGGCTCCAAAAGCAGGTGCAGATCTGATATCTCCTCTTCGTGTTGTTCCCACATCATTTTAATAATGTTGGTCCAGGATTAATATTGCAACTGAAAAGTCACATTGTTGTGATGTCATAGCTTTGAAATGTGGAGGACAAAGAAAAAAATGCCTTTGCTTATATAAAACTCAGTTCTGGAACAAATGGTAAGTATTTAGGTGTTTTCTTCATTCTTTTATAAAATATAATAAATATATTATACTAACTTAGGTTTGCTGTTATTATTAGCTAAATTTTGGTTACCCGTGTTGGTTTGCTAGTGATTGTTTTTTATAGCAATAGCTAATTGGCTAATGCTAACTCAATGGTCAGACAATATCACTGGTCAGTAGCAATGCTGATCTTGGATGAGCTTTATTAAGATGATGGGTATATTAGATCAGATTTGTCATTTTGTCCTGCAGTTTTTGGGTTATCCTCGGGGGAAATTTTAGACGCAGTTCTATTTTTTGGTTTTCCTTTAAAATAGTTTTTCACGGGCCAAAATGAGCATTCCACCTAATGTCAACAATATTGCTAGCATTAGCTGATAACGTACCAGCTCTAACCTCTTACTCCTGCTTTCACAAAGAACACAATGGCTGTGGAGAAATACGTCAGCCAATTGTCAGCTTAATATAATGCAATTTCATTAGTGAGAGTTTGGTGATGGTGTGGAAGTATGTAACAACGACAGGAGAGGTCTCAGTGTCTCACTCCAACAACTTTATTAACTGACAGAACTTCACATATAGTCAGCGCCAAAATCTCCACCCCCACACTTCCCTTCAACTTGTGTTGAGTGGAGCCACCTGGTGGTCCGCCACAATGGCATGTTCACTAAAGCTTTTACTTTTACTTTTGGCTGCTGCCTTCTCACAACAGGTCGCCATAGCAGGTAGTTTCAGCTTACTCAGACATCCTACCCGATGCAACCCATAAGGTGATTTGTGTCACCGGCTGGTATTGAACCAGCAACCTTTTGCTTGCTAAGTAGATGTACATGACTACATGAGTTTACATAATTCTCTAACTGTTCTAAAATTCACGGTTGTGTATCCTAGCTGTCACAGGGTGAAAGAAAGGGTGCTCCCTGGGCAGGTTACAGAACAGGGAGCGAGTCATTCAAACTCACATTTACACCTGCAGACATTTCATCACAACCCCCTGTTAACCTAACGTGCACATCTTTGGACAAGGGGAGGAAGCCGGAGTACCCAAAGAGGACCCAAACAGGCAAACTCCACACAAACGCCAGCCGGATTCCAGATTTGAACCAGGAACGCTCTTGCTGGGAGGCAACAGTACTAACCGTTGCACAACTGGGCTTCCCCGTAACATAACTCACCCCTAATGTTTTTTTATTAAAAATACTAATTGGTAAAAATTATGTTATAATATTCAAACAATTCACCACCTGGCACACACGTGAATTATTTTCTCCAATCCATGTTTCTCCCTGCTTTCACTTGGAACTAGGAAATCAAATTCATTTCCTAGAAATCTTGTAATCCCTAAATGACAAATCTTACAGAACTGGCTTGGCGACAAATTTCTTGCCAGTGGAAAGTAAAAACAACTCTTGTATGAACACGCTCCTTGTGGGTAGGAAGAATCTTAAGTAGAGTTTGTTAGGCTTATTGTGTTGGCTGTTAATCTGCAGGCCAGCCATGTTTGTTTATCACTTGTCTTCTGGGTTGGATTTTCAATAAAACAGCCACAGATGTTGGATCTTCCTAACAGCACATAAATGCAAAACAGTGGTATTCAGATGCAGTGCTTACTTATCTAGTATAATTACCATACTCAAATACTACATTAACAAGTCCTCGATTGAAAATGTTTTAAAAAAGCATCATGACAGTGGCATGTGTGAAATATTAAATGTAAAAGTACTCAGTGAAGGAAATATACAAAAAACAAACAAGCATATTAATGCATAAAAAAATAAAGTGTCAAATGCTGACAGCTGGAGTCATGCACGCGTTCTGGCATGAAAAATGGTGATATGATGACAACATTTCCAATTAATATTTTGCCATTCATTTAAGGAATTAATACCCGAATCTTTTTTTTAACATATGCTATTAGTTTATTAAAAACAGAAGCAAATGTGAGAACATCTTTGGAGAAAATAATCTTAAATGATAACTCTTATTCACCTTTACAATATTTCATCGGGCATTCAGTCACCATTTCTGATGTTACCACTAAATAAACAGTGCAATGCAAAAGTCTTGCAAAAATTGATCCAACCCTCATTTATTTATATCTTGCTAGGAAAATGGAAAACGGATGTTGCAATCTACTGAAATGTGCAAACATCCATGGAAATACAGAATTTAAGGCAAAAACAAATTTTGTACAATACTAACGAGTTGAAAGTCAATATTTGGTGTGACCGTCTTTATTCTCCAACACAGCCTGAACTCCTTCAGGCAGCTTTCTTATAATTTCTTTAATTAGTCTTCAGGAATAGTTTTTCAGGCTTCCTGAAGGACATTCAAAGCTCATTTTTGGATGTTTGCTGCCTTTTCTTCCTATATAGGTCAACATGATGCCTCAATAAGGTTGAGGTCTGGGCTTTGGGGAGACAAGTCCATGACTGATAGTGCTCCACTATTTGTGTTTGGCATTATTTTCACGTCATTTTCATTACCAATTAGACACTTTCCAGATGGTATTGCCTGATGGGTCAGCATCTGATGCTACTTTTCTGTGTTCATAATTCAATCAGTTTTAACAAGATCTCCAACACCAGTGGCTGAAAAGCAGCTCCAAACCATGACTGAGCCTCCACCGTGTTTCACAGATGGCTGTAGACACTCACTGCTGCACCTCTGTCATGACCTTTGTACATATTGATGACAGTTTGAACCATCACTTTTTGATTTTCAACTCAGTTCTTGTGTAGTTTGGCATACCTCAGTGTTTTCTCCCTGTTTGCCTTCCTTAAAAACGGCTCCTTTACAGCCACCTTTCCCTTCCACTGAGACCATTTGTCATGAGGCTTCAGTGAACAGTAGCTGGATCAACTGAAGGATCAGATGCTTCTCTCAGCTCCTGTGTCAGGTCTTTGCTGGATTTTTTTTACACTATTTCTTAAGGACGTTACTTTGCAGTACTACTACTATAGATACAGGCCTGCTAATTCTTTTGTTCTCTACTCGTCTAATTTCCTGATATTTTCCTAATATTTTAAGGGCATGATATGCCAAGTTCAGCAAATAGCTCTCTTGAAACCACTTTGTTGGTACAAAGTATTATTTTATGCCTGTCAAACAGTCTTATCTTCAGCATTTTCTATAGATTTGACCATTATTAAGTCTAATCTAATCTATGACTGAATGATTCATAGGTTAGTGTTAAGTGGTTTAAAAAACAGGATTGGACTGAAAAGTGACCAAGGTTTGAAAGACCTTCATAAAGCCTGGAGAACTACTCAAGACCACTTTAACTATGTACAGGAAAGTCTGGCTCCTTAGAAGCAAGATAAAAAGAGATAAAGGGGAGCTCGAGACTTTTGCACAGCACTACATTTAGTAAATCTCTAGCTTAGAAGAAAAATTTTTCTAAAAATTTAAAGACTTTTGTGTCATGGTGGAAATATACATTTCAAATAATGTGTTTATGCACATCTATGCACAGCTTGACGTTTGTAGTTATTTCTATCCCATAACAGTTCTGTATATTATTCCGTACTTCGACTTTTTGCAAATGAAAACAGACAGCATACTGATGACTTAATAAAATGCACTGTGTTAAATTAATTACCCAACAGAATATAAAGAAATATATATTAGCTTCTCATTAGCAAACAACAGGAAAATGCTGCTCACACTTTAATTACATAAGTGATGATGTAATGTGTAATACATAGTAAGGCACTTTAAATGCGTTTTTAGCACTGGATCTTTGATATTTTACATCTGTTTTGTCACAATATGTTTTATTTATGCAATAAATACATAAACTAGTATTTTTTATGTTGTATCAGGAAAACTTTGCCTAATTAAGGACCCAAATACTTCCTTCACCACAGATGTTTTTAAACTGATAAACTGTAGACATGGACAGAAACAGAAAGAACACAATACATATAAGGTGGGACAACAAGTAAGAACTGGCTTACTGGGTTGTGTCTGATGTGTGCACGTGAGCATTTCTGTGTGCATGCTTGCGCCCCACAGTATTTGACAAGGAGTCTCATCTGAGGGAGGAGGAAGAAGGGACAAGAAAATAAGTAAGCTGGTACTATTACTGCCATCTTTGTCATCTCCATCATAATTACAAATGACCTTGTCACGTCAGTCGGGGAGGAAGTACGTCAGCCACCAGCAGAAACGGTTAACCATGCCTGGTGAACAATAGCTCTTGAGTTGTCTTTATCTCTTAAGATAATCACCATTGGTATGTTTCCTGTTCTTTTACTGACATATTTTACATGTATATAGCCTCGCAACTGCTAGATGACCGACAAAAGATATTCTGTTTTTGTGGCTCAGGTGGTAGTTTGATCCCTGGCTCCTTCAGCCTTTGTGTTGTTTTATCCTTGAACAAGATACACTAAATCTAATGAATCTTGAAGGTTTAAAAGTGCTTAGGCAAAGAAAAAAAACACGTTTTTGTTAAGGAGTGAATGAGCCTTGTAGTAAGAAAGCACGTTAAAAGCTTAAATTGAGTAGAAAAGCACTGTGTAAGAGTCCATTTTCTTTATTTTTTACATCAAAGCAGCTGACCCATGGATTCACAATAGTTTGGGTTTCCTAATCGGACAGATTGATAATCAATTGTTATGGGAAGAGCCTGACCTAGTGGGTTTGATCCATTTCAAACCTCTAAAGAGGTTTGTAAAATGTTTTTACCATTATGAAAGTAAGAAATGTCCATTTTTAAATAGTTTTTGAAGAAAACAAATAGAATTTAAGGAGGAATCTTGTCATGGAGTCCACCATACTGAAGGCAATTTCATCCTTGCGCTTCTCTGCATCTGTACACAAACTATATGTGTATTTGTTTGTGTTTTTGCAAGAGAGAGAGACTGTAAGAGAACGAGGGAGAGAAAACCTTACTGTTTGATTGTTAGCTCAGAGCTAAACAGATGCGTAAATAGAGATAGGAGAACCTAGTCACATCAGATTACAGCAAACAGCAAAAATCAAACTGTCTCTCACACTCTCACTCTCCAGCACACAAACACACATATGCAGTCACAGACAGTAGTCGTACCCTGGAAAACAAACAGACATCAGCAAAGCAATGTGCCTCGATTGTGCATCCAGCCTTTATTCGTCACAAGCGGAGAACGTGTTCCTATACTGTAACTATCCAGTGAACGCATTCAGAAAGCGTGGGTCTTTGTTTGCTACAGAAGCATGCCGACGCGCATTGAGGAATAAATACAGTGATGATGCATACCATCACATGCCTCATAAACCCTAATGTTACCACTCGAACATCTCCGTAGACCCCAGGCAAAACGGAGAGCCCACCACAGGGACAGGGGGAAAGAGCGAGAGAGAGAGGAGCGCACGAGCGAGCTGTGATGATGAATTGATTGATGAATGCAAATGAAGATGAAAGCATGTGGCAAATACAGATAACAAGAGGAATATGAAGAGCACAGCAGCTGGTTCACCTTCCCCCCCCCCCCCCCCCCCCCCGTAGCAGAAAATAGGAATAGCTGATATGTATCTAGCCTATTAATACCATGACAGCGACAGTGAACGCACCACTAAACCAGATATGGCTCTCTTATCGCAAATCGTATGGCCTAGGAACAGTGGCCACCAGTCTTTCTATACCATCTGGAGCCTAATCACTGGGATGGGACAAACAGATCAGCTTCATCGCCTAACATCCTAACCTTTATTGCCATATGGAACGTGCCCTTAAACTGACTACACATCAGTGTGCATGTAGATTAACGAGCAGTGGTTTATGTTCCTAATTGTTTGTCCCCAGCGCAGCATCGCTCCATCACAAAACATACCGAGTGGAAACAACGTGGTGGGCACTGGTGTGCGTGGAGGTGGACTGCGCATGCTTGTGTTTGTGGACTTAGCTTTATGATATCAGCAGATGTCTCACAGAAGTATCTGTCAGTATTTGCAGATTAATCAGTTAGTAATCACCATAAGTGGGAAGATAATAAATAAAACTAACTTAATTGCCATCCAGGTAATTTGGATGAACATGTGTCTCTTTTCCTAATTTTACGTGTAGAAAATCAGCTTCTTCACCACCAAAATAAAAATCGAATTTTTCTTTTATTTCAACAGCAGCGAAATTAGTTTTGTGTTTATTTCCCAAATTTTTATCTGTGAGTTTTCTGTCTCGGTGTCAAGAGGTAATGTTTTTCCTAATGAAGTTTAGTCTGTGTGAAAACATTTTGCAGCTCCTAATGACGACACAGCTTCTGGAAATAGATTCTGTCTCAACATTTTTCTTTCGCTCTCTTTTTTAAAATGTTGTGATTAACAAAAAATAGATTTTTCTGTTTGGAATATTTTTGGATTTTTTTTTTTTTGGAACTTACATCTTGAGATAATAAAAAAACACTTTACCAACAAAATCTTTTTTTCATGCACATTTGTGATGATGACTGTGTGATGCAGTATCTTTAAGACTGATTGCTCAAAGTCTGATAAAGGACTTTGAGCCTCTAGACATTTGTCTGAGTCTGCATCTGCACAACTGCAGTTTGTGTGCACACAGATAATTTTCAAATTGATGAATACTCGAATACATCAATACAAAGAGACTCCTTCTCTCTTTCTGTGGTTTCTTTTACATGCATGTCTACTTTTTTCCCCACAATCTCAAAGTCTGCTGGAAAGGTTAAACTCCTATCACAGCACCATTTCCAGAGCGATCTGAGACTAACTATTGATTAATGCTGATTTGACATTACACACAGATGAGGACAACACCACCTTCTACATTTAACAAATTAATTTTTGGGAGAGAGAGGACTGTAAATAAAAGAGGGAGTAATTTAGTTTATTATTTACCCCACTGTTTCATTTGCATTTCTCTTTGCAAACGGTTGTGAAAAGTTACTTTAATATAAATGTGTAATTTCAGCTCTCAGGCCTAACTCGGCTGCAGCGTTATGATCCTACTGCATGCGTCTTGATCCTCCGCAAGCCGCTCACACATGGTCGCTGACATGCTACTGTAGTAAATTTCTCATTCACATGCACGCTTGCGCACGCGCGCACACACATTTAAACACACACTCCATGCAATGCAAAGACGCACCAGGCAGGATGACACTCACATGTGGATCCACAAACGCTGGTGTGGCGCCTCCGTTTTGCTTGGAGAAGCAGAAAGAGGCGATAGGAGGCAGGAGGGAGGGGGAAAAAAAGGCAGGACGGCGAGGGAGGGATGCAGGGAGGCAGCCGGTGATGGATGGATGGAGGGAGGGAGAGAGGGAGGGGAAATGCGGAGGGACGCAAGGGAGGTGGCGATGGTGGTGGTGGGGCAATGAGAGGGCTGAGTGGTTCTAGTAAATATTTATATTGCATTATGATACGCGCGACAGTGAAAGAGGGAGACGGGGAAGGCAGAGAAAGGGGGGATATATAGAGCGTCCATCCCTTTATTAATTTTATTCCGTACCGCTAAGTTTAGCATTCAACACGTGTCGCCAGTGATGGAGAGAGGGAGGGAGGGGGGGAGAAATCGAGAGAGAAAGGGGGGAGAGAGAGAGGTTGACGGTTGCTAGGTGACGGGGCGCATATACTGAATTTTAACAAAAGATCGGGGAAAGAGGGAGAGCTGGAGAGGGAGAGAGAGAGAGGAGAGGAGAGAGGGAGGGAGAGGAAAAGAGAGAGATCGGAGAAATTGAATACATGTAGAACATATATATATTTAGATATATATTTTCACAGCGCGCGTGTCTGTGTGTGTGTGAGTGTGTGTGTGAGTGTGTGAGTGTGTGTGTGTGGCGGCGGCGGCGGCGGCGAGAGGGGGACACCCGCAAAACGGATACCTCAAAAAGGAAGGATGTGAAAAAGGATGGAGGGACCCAGGAAAAGAGGGGGGACAGGCTGCTGAAAAACAGTAAGTACATTTATTTTAATGATATTTGCAATGCGGAGGCATCTTTTCTTTTTCTTTTTTTTTCGCTGCTTCACTCCACGCACACAGACTCTGTGCTGCTGCTTAGATTAATTGCGGCTCGGGCAGTGAGAGGGTGCTACGCGTCATTGAGACGGGGATAGCGGGCTCGGGTGTCGGCATGTCGGGTGCGGACGCCGGTGATGGAGAGATGGAGAGATGGATGGAGATGTGGAAACGGCCGGCGCACCGGGGCTTTGACCCCTCTGTCATTGCTGCGCCTGAGAACTCACAAGCACCTTAACGCATATGTTCCTTACAGCAGATGGGATAGGTAGTCTAATGACACACACAGACACACACGCACACACAGTTTACCGGTAGTTCAATTAATCATATGGACTAAACCTTTAGGCTATGATTTTGTCTGCCAGGAAATTTCTGTGCATTATTAATAAAGACAGAGTTTGGGTTCCGTTTAAGTCTTCAAACACCGGCGCTGGCTGCAGTTTCCCCCTCACTTTGCTGCGGATGTATTAATTGAGGCGATCATATCTGTTGATGCTCATTTTGTCGGGCTGCGTGGTCAGTGTCAGTGCGTGCTTGTGTTTGTGTGTGAGTGAGCGCGTCTGCTCGCTCGTCTTGCACAGCTATAGCGCTAAGCCCGCAAGATTGCCGATCAGTTTTGCCTCTTGATCTATTTATATCCCGATACGCTGAATATTTGGGCGTATGGCAGCGCGCAGTTATCCCTCTGTTGCCACCGAGGAATCTTCCCCCAACAGGCTGACTTGCCTCAAACATTCTCAGACAGCTGGAACAGGCGGTTTTTTCCTCTCTCTCTGCTTTTTTTTCTTTCTTTGCCCAGCTGCGTAAAGGAGTATGTGAGAGATTTCACTCTGTATGTACATTTTCTGCACCTCTTTGGGTGCCCAAATAACTTTTGTTTTTGCCTTATGGTACTTTAATAGAGTGAATAACAGGCACAACCAACACCATCATCATCATCGGTCATTTTCTAGAAAAAAAAATAGGCCTTGGCCCAAAGAGACCACCAATGGAGAAGCTCATGCTGTTGACCTGTAAAACGGAGAGGCACAGTGTTGCTTCTATTACAGATTTGCTGCAGTGTTTGAGAGTGGCAATGCATTGTGAGGCCAACATTTATCCAGATGGAAATTGGAATTAATGTGTTTGTTTTCCCCTGTTTCTGTGGGGTGTTTGGTCTCCCCCCCCCCCCCCCCCCCCCGCGGCCCTCACCCCTTCACTCTCTCAGCTGAATTCTGTAGCTGATATCCATTTCAATCAGCTCTTTCACCCACAGGTGACGTGCTCGGTACAGTTTATCACTTTGCCTCACAAACCCTGTGAAATCTACGCACAGGCGTACTGCAGCAGTGTGCTGCCTGCACTGCTGCCCGTAAAGTGTTGCTTTCAGTGTCAGTAGAGCCCCCCTTCTCTGACGATCTGTCGTACAGTTGCCCAGAGAGAGCTGTACTGTACCAGCTGTGAGTAGGGGCAGGCAGGAGGGGAGGGGACGAGGATGAGAGAGACAGCAGGTGTGGAGGGGCAGAGAGAGGAAGACAAGGATGAGAGGTGTGAGGACAAGGGGGAGGGGGGTGGAGGAGGGATGTGAGCGGGAGAACTGGGCGAGAGATTGGGAAGGCAGGAAAACGAGGTGGAGAGTAAGAGAAGGAGTTGGTTGGAACTGAATCTCGGGGGGGGGGGGGGGGGGGTGTAGTTGGAAAAGCACATGAGAAGAGATGAGGAGAAGCAATAGAGTCAACATTTGTGTGCTTGTTTTCTTCAGCCCATGCTCTTCATCAATTTCATCTCATTGATTCTTTGACTCTGGCGCAGAAAACCTTCAAGCTTAGCTCAGTCCCTGCTTCGTTTGTCTCCCCCCAGTCCCCCGTTCCCTATCGCCTCCATCCTTTCCATCAAAACTCTCACCTCTGCAACCTGTAACTTCCGCTGCAAGGTTTCCTGTTCCTTTTCCCCCCTTCCTTCTGCCCGCCCTTATATCATTTGCTCAACGCAACGTTAGTGGATGGTTTCCTCAATTCTGCCGCCCACCCAAACCCCTCTCCCAGCGTCTGCACACGTGGCACCCAGTGTTCTTTTTAAGGTAAAGCTCGTTAGCACAGAACATCAATTAGTCTTTAACGAGATCAGAGGCCGCTGTTTTGGAGCGATTACTGTACTCTCCTCTCTCAGTCTTCTCCTTTGGACACTTCTTTGGGTTGTATTGATAAACGTGTTGCATATTCACTTTGGCCTGCAGCAGTGCAGCTCAGAATTTAATACATGTGGTTGGGAGTGGGCTGTGAGATGTCCTTTTTTGATGAATTATCTGACTGTCTTGTGCTATTTTCATTTGAAAACCCTTCGTTGGCTTACTCACAGCAATAAATAAATCAAACTCATTAAGGACAAATCTGTATTTTCCTACGATAACACCTCTGACTGGTGCTCATTAAACAAATCCATATAATTTCAGGAAAGAATGCCCTCCATTGAAATCAGCAGGGAACACAATTTATCAAACTGACTCTTCTCTACAGTTTAAATTGATCTAAAGTGTAAAATTGGATACTACAGTCGTCAAGCTTTTAATGCCTAAAATCACTTAAAACATTTTTTTTTATTAATGATACAGGTGTTTAGAAATTAAATGATGTTCTGTTATGGCTTAAAAAAGAAACTGCCACTCAACACAAGACTTACAACTAAAAGTAAATTTAATAAATCTGAATCTTTTCAGGAAGTGCCATTGTGAAATTCTGCATAGTTATAGCTGAGATAATAAATTAACTGCCTGCACAAAAAATAATAAGACATCTTAAAATTTCTATCATTTTAGACCTTTTAAAGCAAAAACACATTTTTAAAAAATCCAAAATGTTCTCGCTTCAGCTTGTCCAGTGTCTTTTCTTCCTTCATTGAAATTCTGGGTATTTAAAGACAGTAACACACGTCACACTGGACAGGGAAGTTTATAAATCATTAATGAAGGAGTCAGGCTTCATTAATGAAGCTACAAATAGGTACATTTAGTAGAGGATGCTTATTTATGGTTTTATTTCTAGCAAAATTTTTACATTTCCATTTAAAATCAGGAAAAAAGAGGAGTATAGTAGTAATTCTAATATATTCAAATTTAATCTGCGTCTGCTAATCAGATTTAACAAAACAACCTTTTTGGTAAAATCAGTGCAGGTACCTCAAATTTCTGCTGATTAGCTCCGTTACAGCTGCCAAGCTATCAGTGACAACTCAACCAATCTACTAGTAATTAGCTATACAAGTAACATTATGATGCACTTGATTGTGACAAGTGTGAGGAAAAAAACAAAAATCATCTGGTTAACCATGTTTTAGAGAGCGACGTCTCCCAGAATAAGGTATTTGGATAAACGTGTAAATGAATTAGTAGCTGTTGATGGAAGTGGTGCAAATATAGCTTTCAATATGATTTAAAATAACTGGAAAATCCAATACAGTAGTACAGTATCAAATCCTTTATGCTGATAGAGCTACATTTAGTAGAGTGACTTCAGAGGTGCATTCAAATACCTGGACTATATCACCTGTATAGTCACCTAACAAACAGATGGGAAGTAGAATCAAATGGACAGGTGGACAGGCTGGCTGACAGACACACTGATAAACAAAATCACACAGACACACACAAAACTGAGGGACATTTAGCGTGCACTCCTTGCACAGTGTTGTCTAACAGGTGTGTGCACACACTCAAGCAGGCATGCACACACACACAAACCTGAGCCAGAGCCCCGCGGCTTGTTTTGGGAATACAAGTCTGGAGGCAGAAAGCAGGCACACAGCTTCACATGGCTGCATGCAATACACAGGCACACAAACTCTCAAAAAGTACATTCAGGGAGAGACCCATGGGTATGCAGTCAGACACACACGCGCACACACACACCAAAGCATACCCCAGAAATACACACAAAAGGAATACTGGCACTCAAACAGACACAAACACACAGTTTTGGATGAGAGAGGACCTTGGCCACGAGATGCGCACATTTATACACTGTATATATACACTTGTGTGCACACTGCACTGAGACACATGCGCACACACTGACAGACACAAAGAGGAAAGGCAGGACGAAGAAAAGTAATGAAAGAAAATAAAGAGATGTGCAGGAATGTTTTGCGGAGCGCAGCGTTTTGCAGCAATGTGGTGCGATCCTTCATGGTGATGGATGGGGCAGGAAATGACAGCATAAGTGGTTATTAAAAAGAGGAAATGGGGGCATTTATAAAAAACTACGTTAGGCTGTGTCTGCAGTCCATGTCTCGAGTCATCCCGAGCTATTGTGTCATGCCTTCGGATCTGTGAGTCTTCCCCGAGCTGCATGCGGAGCGAGCTTTGTTAAAACTCAATGTCATTCTCCTTTCAAAGAACTCAGGAGCTGGCATTTATAGTAGACTTTGTACAGTGTGCGATTTACAAGGTGCAGGTCCCAGGTGCGAAGTCAAACTTGTTTTATTGTCTTATCACTTCATATAAAAATAGCTTTGCACTATTTTTATGTTAAGTTTGAATGTGAAATTCCTCCATAAACAGGTGCCAACCATACAGCTGCTGAAAATGCAAATATGTGTGTTTGCACCTGAGTGGAATTTGCACAGTGTGTTATCTACAGTACAACAAGGAGGGGAAGACAAGGAAGGAAGAGGGAATGTCAGCGCAGAGATGGAGAAAAGGCTCTGATGAAGATAGTTTGATGTTGCTGTGCTGTTTTAATGTGCCTCATCTCTGCATAAATAGCTCCAGCTTCTAAAACTGGCCTTGTGATTTGAGACAGTTCTACAGACTCTCTCCTGCTTTTTTTTTCGTTTTTTTGACACTGAAAAGAGTGAAATGTACAACGTGCACAGATGCTGTTAGCCTAACTCAGGATTACAATTAATTTGTTTTCATTTCAGGTTGCGATTTTTCATTATTCCTCCCGAATATTTTCTCACATCGAAGTCCTCTTTAGTCTATCTCTAAAGGTAATTAGGACCGAATGCCTTCTATTCAATTATGTAATTGCAATTTGAATCTGATGTGTCAAACGAGCCAATAAACCACCGTGTCCTTAAGCTACCCTTGTTCGGACTCATCAGGGCGATTGTTATTTGATCTGTCCTGTGGTGAACTGTGGCATATACTCTATAAAAGACTGCAGCTTTGGGAAAAGAGGGACACTTGTTCACACATTTTGCATGGAGCAGTATAGGAGACGGAAAGGAAATCAATTCTTGGCACTATATGCTCCATGTCATCTACACCCAAATATTAAGTCAGCTTTTTGCAGCTCCTATCATGAACTGTCCGGGGCAATGTCACTTTGTGAAGACTAGTTTTTGTGAGTATGTGTGTGGATCAGTGTTCACTGTTATGCTGTCGTTAGCTTTTAATTTGACTCAGTATCATCACTGACTCGACAAAGATGAATCATCAGTCATATGTTAGTCATGCCATAATGGTGGAAAAAGTGGGTAATGCGATTTTTATTAGAACCTTTCCACTCAGACCAGATGAATCACATTAAGACTAGTTTTTCTTTTTCTTGTGATAAAACACACTTTCACGTGAATGCTGTTTTAACACCTAGAGGGTGTTGAAGACACTCCCCAGTGGCAGTGGCCTCCTCCAGAAGGATAAAGTGCTCTGCCACAACACTAAGGGTCAGAGTTACTAAATTGGGCAACATAGCGCAATCCCCAAATAGCACTGATAGATGTGGTTAGCTTTACAGGTTATTCACAAATGTTGTCCTGTTTTCTAATCAGAGGTGCGGTCAATTAATTTCAATACCAAAAATAAGCTTTAACTATTGGTGCAATTAGGGTCATCCGCACAAACCTCTGAGTTCCCACCTTTTACACACAATCTTGTCACTGCGCTCTCTTTATAATACAGAGAGTGCTTCTTTTTGTATATCTGGCACTCAGAGTGGTCAGGATTGTTGTGAGGAACATGTTGAAGAGCCCAAGGCACTAACCCGAACTCCAAACTCTCCAAATACCCAATCTGATCAAGCATCAGTGGGATGTGCCATCTCTGGGTCCCATCTTTCAGTTGTGTTTTGCTGGCATGATAAAAACCTGCATGATATTGGCTGAAACTTTATTGTTGTGGGTTAATGGTGTTATTTATTTACATGTAAATTAGGCCCTGTCACACAGGTCTTGAGAGTCACACAGATCACTAGGAAAAAATGTATATTCCCTGACTGTTTGGTGAATAATTGCTGAAAGCTGATGGCAGTCACTGTGAAATCGATTGCTGAAGCCAAACGCCCAGTCGCTAGGTGAAACTGGTCAGAAAGAAGAATATGGTGCACCACAGAAAACATCACTGCGATCGCTTTGCTCACTTGCAGGTTGCTCGTACTTTGCAAAGTCCGAGCTGACTTCCAAGCTACTCATCGAGTGCTTGTGCAAAGTGAGACGTAAACTGCAAATGAAGACTATTTGCTTTCTAAGTCAACGTTGTGCCTTTTGAAACATGTCGGTTGCAGCAAAAGGGGTTGCCTTTCACTTTTGCAAGCTTTACCTGCACGGTGAGTGATTGCAGACAAGTCGCACTGTGCACATGATGGGCTGCTGTGGCAGAGACCAAAGCCACCACAGGGAGGTTTTTTCCTTCTTGGGGTTTTTTCTCCTCTAATAGCAAAAGCACAGCTGTCAGAAATTTTTGATATCTCATGACATGAACCGTTTTCTCACTGCTTATAATTGCATTCTGTAAACGATAATATGAAATCTGCTGAAAAAGCTGTGGCCATCTCAGCCCACTGAGCACATCTCTGATGAGATACCACAGCTTCATATGTCAGGATTTTAAAAAAATGGAGAAGACAGACATTTCATATTTGTTACTGTGAAGCAAACATCATAGCATTAGTGAACTCCAAGGGTGAAGAGAACACAGCGGGGCTCTGACATCCCCTTCACTAACCTCTCACCACCTCTTATTATTGAAAATCACCCTGAGTCCTGATTCAGGCTTCTGCGGTAGGTAGGCAGGTAACTTTTGCAGTTAGTGAGGTTTGGTTAATTGGTGATTCTAAACTGGTCATAGGTTTGAATGCGGGTGTGAATGGATGTGTGTCTCTCTGAGTTGCGACAGACCGGTGATCTGTCCAGGGTGTACCCTGCCTCTCGCCCAGTGGCAGCTAGGATAGGCTCCAGGCCCCCTGTGACCATGATAAGGATAAGCGGAAGAGAAGGGATAGATGGATGGATTCCGGTGTTGGGTTCAGAGGGGTTTGCGGTTACGTCGTAGGTTGCGGCATAGATTTCCCACTGAAGCTATAAATCAGACCCTGAAAACGTTTGCTGGTCTCGATCTTTATATTCTTCTCCCCTTGCTGGTTAGGGTTGCTCTGTCTGGGTCGGAGTACATTTCCTGATCCACCAATGTTCAGACGATAGGCTGACAGAAGTGTTGCTAACACCTTTGGTTATGAGCGTGGGTGGAGCCAGATGTGCTGTGAATGCAGCTCAGACCTGCATCCAATATTGTTACGCGGCTTCAAATTCATGCAGAAGGAATCCAGCTTGATTCAGCAACATTTGGCACCTTCCTTGGAATGAGACGAGCTTAATATTTCTCCCACTTTAAATTTTCCTAAACATTTGGACGCCTGTGTAAGTGTCACAGACGAGCTATACACAGTCACCCGTACGTGCAAACCTTGAGCACGCTCGCCTGCTTGTGCAACTGTGTGCGTTGGCACTTGCCTGTGTGTGACCTTGTACAAAGACACAATAGTTATCAGTGAAGGTTTCCCACACCGGTTTAATCTGTTTATCCCCAGAATAAGATTGTGAATCATTACTATGCAGAGCCAGGTGCTTTTTTCTGCTGTGAGTCTTGAGCAGCTTCCTAGTTTGTAGTTGTTAAAGAATGTTTCACCTTACAGGTCCTGAAGGGCTGCTGTGTCGGCTGCTTTTCATCTTGCTCTTTTAATTAGTGACTGATTTAGATCTGGCTAGGTGATCCCAGTGTCTGGCCAATCAATGAGGGAATTAATGGAAGCAAAGCAACAGTGTGGCTTTGCGACTACTGGTTCGAGTTAGAGTGGGAAAATAATCTGTTTAGCTTCAATCCTTAAAAACGTGGTATTTGTTCAATGCTTTAATGCGATGCCACTAAATGGCGAATATTCCGAGGCTTATGTCGACTGCCTCATCACGTATGCTGTGACTCCTTCATCCATTTTGTTCCTAATTTCAGTCTCAGTGCTTGTTAAAAACATCAATCAGTCAAGCATTTCATTCATGAATGTACAGTATGTTATGTAAATGCTCAGTATGAATGCATTTTTATTATTAGATGCATTGATAGTGCTCTAATATTGAAGCTATTTTCCCTAGACCGAAAGCCCTCGGAGTTTCTGGATGCAGGTTGTGCAGTGAGAATTTATTCCTTTTAAAAACAAACGTAATAAGATAATCCCCCAGGCTGTGCGTTGTAAGCACATCTTAAGAGATTTGAGGGGGGGGGGAGGAACTACAAAAACAATTTATATGTACATTAGAAGGAGTAAATTATATGATATCATAGTCAACCTGGGAAAAGAAGGGAGGGCCAGGCACCAGCACTGCAGTCCTTTGCTGCCTTTTGTGTTGGGAAAATGAAATACCTTTGCTCCTTTTACCAGCATTAGCACTGGACATATAAGCTATGTAGTCTCCCTACAAAACCATTTTTCATTCATTCAAGTAAAGCTAGTATAGGCCATTTAGACTTATTGAAATAATGCTTTGTAAGGTACAAATTCCAGCTGCAAGCTCCCCAGACGCTGGCCTTTCCACATGAAAGTTTATGACCTCGCTGGTATTTATGTCTGAAAACTCATGAGAGTAGTAGATCATTTGTTGCCGATGTTTACTGAATGGATGTGTTGGTTGTGAGTTTGAGGGAGGGAGAAGATAAAATAGAGAATAGAGAATATTTCTGTTCATCATTCATACACAAATTGATTTTGTTTATGCAGACTGTGCAGCTCAAAGCACTCTGTGTGTGAGCTTGAAATGCCCCGAGGATTAAATGAATGACGGGGTTGAAAGATAACACATACACACACACACACACACACAAGATAGTTGTGTTTTCATCACTTCTTAGGACATAGCACTGACTTATTTGCTGTACATGTACCCTTAACCTAAACCTAAGTACTACTTGGACAAAACATAATTCTTAAACTAAGGATTTATGTTAGGAGGACATGCTTTTTATCCCGAAAAGTGAGGCAGGATCTTCAAAATATGACCATGTAAACAGATTTATGTGCCTGTAGCTTGACTTATAAAACACACACACACACACACACACACACACACACACACACACACACACACACACACACACACACACACACACACACACACAAAACCAAAGAGAGAGAGGGGGAAAGCAAGAGAGTGTGGATAATTTAAGATGCCTAGGCTTTATTACAGAGAAAAATTAAAGGCCATGAATTTTATCAACTGATTTTTCCTCTCAGGTTACGTGAGTTCATTTTTTTCTGAGCATTACAGCAATTACCCGGCATGTGCAGGTTCATAATAAGCAAAATCAAAAGGCATTCTCCACTAAGGTAATTATACACTCTGTCCTGAATGGTGCGAGTTAGAAAGATGAGATGTGGATAATGTCAAATATTTCAATAATGATCATCCGTAATGGATGTGATTTTCCCGTCACTGCTTTGTGTGTCTGGTGTGCCAGAAACCACAGAGACATTTTCCTTTTTGTTAAAAAACGAGGTCAGTGAATTGTTAGTGCAACACTGAGGCAGGGTCCAAGGTCAGCTCCATCTCATTTCCATCAATCCATAGAGGGACGAGAAACAAGGAGTGTTCTCCCATTCAAGTAATGAAAGTTATCCCCTCAATGTACAGAAGTGGAGCCCAATTAATTGACACTGTCTCTTGGCAGGAGAGTTTAATCCGAAACGTAAAAAAAAAGAAGAAGAAAAAAGCCTGAATTAAAGGCAAGATCCTCTGAACCTCGGAGTGAGGTGCATTTTGTACGACCACATGGAAGCTTGAAATGTCAGAATAAAATGCCGTCTTGCTGTGAAGAAACATCAAAGTGAGATGTCAAGGTGACTGTTTCATTTTGTTCTTCCAAAGGGTTACGAAATATGAAAAGGACATGTGGAGACTACCTGCCAGAAACAAATGTTTGGCATGAAGAGCCAAGGGGAGATTTTGCTTTCCCATCTCACATAGTGCTGCAGCTTATATGAAATAATATCATATACAGTATATAAATTTGCATTTTGTGGGAAGACAAAGTAGAGCGGCGGCCTTGAGACTTAATATCGAAGAGTTTCTTTTTATTTGATAAAGAGGCAAACTCGATTTATTTTGCATCTTCTATATCACCTAACCTTAAATTTAAACAATCCATATGCAAAGCTGTCTCATAACAGAAGCAACATATTGTGATTTGTCTTTCCTCTTTGAGGACCTGCTGAGCTGATAGATGCCTGTGTGATTTTTTTTCCTTGAATGGCTTATGATAGTCACAGCTCTGCAAGTCCAAGCAGGGCAGCTGTGGCTGCAGCAAGCTTTACTACTGCTGTTTACAGCCATGCAGTAGAAACACACAGAGCACTGTACGCCCTACTGCTGCACGCTGAGCTTCTTGTCGATCACTCTGCACACTATGCATAATGGGAACAAGAGCCGCTCGCCTGCATGGTGGCTCTTCTACTCGACAGGGATCAAAGAGAAAGAGAGCGATAGGGACGGAGAGAAATGGGAGAGAGGAAGTAAGTGAGGGAGGGAGGGGAGGAAGCAGAGAGTGAAAGAAGCGCTGGACAAAGACGTGCGTGAAGGGAAAGAATGGGGAGCGATAGAGGAAAACAGAGGGAAAGGAGAGAGGGCAGGAGAGTCGGTTACAGTGGCATGCTGCAGAGTGAGGTGGTAGAGAGACTGAATGAATGAATGAATGAATGAATGAATGAATGAATGAATGAGAGGATGAATGAACGAGTAAAACACCAAAAAATCCAAACGTGACTTAGTGAGACAGACTGAGTGAGGGAATGTGTGTGTGTGTGTGTTAAGTGAGAGTGCATGAGTGAGTGGATGAACAAGTGCAGCAGGACAGAGAGGGAGGGGGGAAGGGAAAGAGAGAGAGAGAGAGGGTGCGATATTGGGAAGGGGGGAAAGAGAGGGAGAGAGGATCTGTTCCGTCAGAGAGGACACACTCCAGTGGCTGTGATTGAAGTATGGGCCAATTAACACGAGGAGCATTGAGCTCCAGCTGCACTCTTCTCTTCATTCCTCCGCTCCCACACACTGCCATATTATCCCCCACAACACACACACACATTGATACACTCACATATATGCACACTATGGACACCACACTGTGCTGGCACTTTATCTTATCTTTTAGTACAGTAGAGCTATGTACCAAAGAAAATTATTGAGGCTACACATGGCCGTTTTCTCAAGTACACTGTCGGGCTTAAATGTGGACAAATGAAAAAAAAGGAGATGAATTGAATCTTCATCTTCATGAATGTGTGTTTCTTAACCTAGGCACTTAGAGCGAGAAGCTGCAATCTCTTCTAATAGAGTATAGCACAGTATTTATTAGATTGCATATATTTCAGATATGTTTTCTTGTGTGTGTTGGCTGTGGAAAATGGCCTAAGCTGATTCAGTGCAGCTCGTGCCACAGGCAGCTGAGAGCAGGTCCATTACTCTGCGTGACAGCAAGGAATGAGCAGCAGAGCCTCATTGTGGGCTAAACACAACGCTGAACACCGCACTTCCGCAACTCCACACTGCACAAACTCCAGACTACTCAAACTCCCATCCCCGCTCACGTTTCCCAGCAGATCCGATGCAGCGCGCGGTCTGGCACGCTGCCTCCATTGGAGTTCAGTGTGAAAGGGGCTCAGAGAAGTGTGGATGCCAGCAACTGACATCTACCCAAGAGCTCCCCACCTCTCTCAGGACGTGCTCTTCTACAGTCACCGCAGGCGTTCGAGCATACAGGAGAAGGGGGAGTAGGTGATCTTAAACATTGTGATTGTTTCCCTACCATCGCACTGACACCAAGAATCAATTTCATTTTTGTGTTCAGAGGCTATACAAGTTTTTTGGTCCCTTTAGCTTTGGCAGGAGTAATATAGGCTTCGCTGTTCTCCTTTATAGAAGGATGTACTGTACCTTCAAAGCTGATTTGCCTTCCGCTGCACAAAGCTGCAAACCTATTTTGATATTTCACAGACCAGGGAGAGAGTTTTCGCATAAGCTGCACATACACTCGCCATTAATTCCTATAAGTAATGATTTGAAATGGCAGCAAGCGCATTATGCAGAGTAAATCAAATGTTTAAGCAGAAATATGATAAGATGTGTTTTGATTGTGAAGTACTGGCTGGCAATTTTGGAAGAGAAAGACGAGACTGGCTTGCCTGTGTGAATGTTTTCTCTCTCATCTTCTTGATTAGCTGTCTCTGTCGGCCTAAGAATATGCTCTGCTCTTAAGTACCCGGTAAATATTCCTGAAGGTGTTTTTAGTTTGCTTCTAAGAGTCACTGGCATGTACGCTGGCTGTCTATGGTGCTGTAAATGCCACTTTCTTTGTTTAAAAAGACAAACTAAACAGCCTCAGCAGAAAAAAATTATAATAATTAAACTGTAGCTACAGTAAGCGGCTTATTACAAGATTGATTGACAAACGGAGAGATCAACACTGCACAGTGCACATAGTTTTAATGGAGCCGCTGATGTAATGATTTAGAGAGCTTATAATGATTGAGGGGCCGTGATGAATTTAAAGTTGTGGTTAGGTAAAAAAATAAAAAATAAAAAAAATCAAAGGAAGCACTTTTCCATAAATTCAGATTTTCCGTTACATATTTATTGCATCTGCAGATGACAGACAAGGTCCAGGCAGTTCACCTAATAACGCACACGTGTTTAAGAAACGACTCTACAATAATAGATAACTTGCCTTTAATGACTTTCAGTAAGAAACAGAAATCTATACACCTTTTGATTAAGTGATCCCACGTAAAGCAATCCCTGGATTGTGGGCAGCCTCTTGCCAAGTACATTTGGAGTATCCAGCGCTTGTCTGGAGGAAGCTCCAGGGGACTGAAGAGGATGGTTTTTAAAATTAGGGGGGGGCATACTAAAATGGAAGAGAATAAAAAGCATTTTAACTAAAGATTAATTTACGTTAGAAAATCAAATGGAACTGTAATCTCTCACTCGTTCTCTCCCACTCCTTCTCATTCCTCGCGTGTGTGTTAAATGTAAGCCTGCTTTTTTTATTCAGTCTGCAAAATTTCACAGATCATAGGAAAATAATGAACTTATAGTAAGATATATTTAAATGAGGATTTATTTATAATGAACTTTATTGAAGCACGCCCCAGTGAGATGTTGCAATTTGCACTTTTGATAACGGGCAGAGTGTGCTGTAAGAAATGTGGATGCTGAATGTAGTAATGCGCTGTTCGCGCTTCCAGCGAGGCTCACCGAAGGTGGAATAGCACACACTGGTTGTGCAGTGCAACGTAAACACCTCGTGAGACTGAAATACGGTGACAGCCCTAACAGTTATTGGCTGTGAGCTCGGCACCGTAGAATACATCTTCTCCAAATGAAATGATGTACTGTATTCCTGCAGTTCCATCTCTGGCGTTCTCATTTTCTACCTTTCTGCCCGTCTCCGTATGTCCTTTCCTACCGCAGCTTCCTTACATCAAAAAACACAGAAACCAAACCAAAAAAAGAGGAAAAAAACCCAACAAAGCCCTGTTTTCCTACCTCTCCTCTTCATTATTAGCTCCTCCTTTTCCCTTTCTTCTACTAACAAGTTTGTCTCCCCCTATCTCTCCACATCTCCATCTCTTTTTCTCACCCATTTCTATCAGCCTCCCTTATTCACCCTCTCATCCCACTCTCGCTCTCTCTCATTCTTCCTTTTTCTCTCTACTTCCCCACCACACACACCCTGTCACTCAAAACAGAAGGTTTGGCAGTACATTTGCCTAGGCCAGACACGTATACACATCCCAGTGATCAATATTTCTTTTCCTGCTACTCTCCCCTGTCATATTTTACACCACCTCCAACCTCCCCACCCACCTTCGCCCTCCCCTCTCCCCCGCCACCGTGTGGCCTGCTCCTCCACACAGTCTCTCGCTCAGTACATCCTAAGTCATATGCTCCGAATATTTACAGTACTTTTCATTCCTATTCATTGCACAGCTCTCTCTTGTGGCTGCTCCCTATCTTGCATTCCTCCGGTCCTTCTTTTTCTTCACTGCTGTCTTTTTTTATCCAAAAGACTGATCAGGGTCAAAGAATCGGCAGACTGTGACAAAGAGAGGCGAGTCGGATGAAGACAGAGCAAACAACATAGAGGGGAGGATAGGCCAAACAGAGGCACAGAGAGTTACTGTAGAGAGAAGATTATGTCAGAAGGCCCCTGCTAATCAATGCAACTGTGCCTGGTACCTGAAGCCATGAAAAACTGGGAGAAGAGACGGGAATGTAAAAACGGCAGAGCACAAGAGAGTGGGCTGAAAGTGAGGAGGACGTGGGGAAAGGGATGGAGGAGGGAGGGAAGGAGGGCAGCTGGCACCAGGAGCAAATTGAAAATGATTTGCTGTGTTTTTTCTCTTTTTTTTAGTGAGAGTGTGCGTGTGTGCACATATTAACCCTGCTATCTCCCAGGTAGTCATTATCTTTCTGTGTGGCTGTTTGCGTGGATGTGAGCGCGTACAGCCATGCATACTGCATTAACCCTCATATCTCTCTATCATTAAGGTGCTCTACAGGCGCAGTGCTGCTATGAATTTATCTCAGGAATGTTTGTGTGGCTTCAAACGCTTGCATGCTTGTGTATGCGCGTGGACGCGGTTGCGCGTGAGGGCGAGTGTGTTTACAGTTATCTTAATTGTTGTTATCATTCATGCAGCACAATAACCACCTCCGCCCCAATCTTTGTCTCTGTCTGCTATTAACTCTCTCTCCCTCTCACCCACCTTTTCTCTAACGGCCAGTTTCTATTTTTCCTCTTATTGTTCCTCCTCAGCCTGCAGCCTAAATAGCACCCATTTCATCTTCTCTCTGTCTTCCTTTCTTCTCCGTCCTTCATTGTTTTGTTTTTTTTTCTTATCCTGCATCTTTCGTCCAGTATTTTCTTCAACCAAGACTAACTTTCATTACCTCATGATTGGATTCAGAATTTGTTTCCCAGTTGACTGTATGAAGTCTCTGATCACTTTCTCTCTCTTTTTCTCCCCCGTTCTTTCTTCTACAACTCTTACTTAGTGTGTCCTTCTTACCCTCTTCTTTTCTTCAGTTTTTCTTTATTCTCTAATTTGATTTGATGTCCTCTGTATTGGACATGATAGAAAAGTCTAACTTAATGTCTTCGCTCTTGCTTTTTTCCTTCTTCTTCACCTCCCTTTTTTTTTCTTCTCCTTGCTGTCTCTCTTTCTTTCAGGCACCCTCTCTTAGTGCGATATATATCTGCCTCCCCCCCTCGGCAGGTTGCCATGGTCGCCATACCTACTCTCTCTCTCCTATTGGTCCTGGCAGAGTGGGCAGGTCTGGTGGACGCCTCCCCCCACCTCCTGCTCCGGCCGAGTCCGCGGGAGCGTGATGCAGGGGCCATGATGAACTTCAACATCGCCGTGATCCACGCCGGTGCGACAGTGCAGGCGGAGGCGGCGGTGGCGGGGCCTGGGGGAAGGGTGCTCTATCCCGGCTTTGGCCGGGTCTACGGCTCCCTGGGGGAGAGCGTGGTCACCCAGTGGGGCTCTGCTAACGTCATCTGGCTACAGGTTAGACACTGTCTCCTCTATCTAGTGCTTGTTCAGCTTTACTTGAAGGAGGGGAATAACAATGACGATCCATTATTCATAATCACTCATTATTTTAGCTGAATAGGCAGCACATTGCTGCTGTGTGTATAGGCCCTGCTGAATGAGCAGGGAGCTCTGCTCCTTGACCACAACTTGTATGAGGAGCCAGACATGCCATGAATACTACAGACACCTTCTTTGTGACTAAGGCAAAGTCAAGACACACTGACCCACTCTCTTTTTCTCTCTGTCTGTCTTCGTTCCTCCCTTCATCTTGCAGGTGAATGACAGTAGTCCTAAGACAGTACTGTCCCAGCTGTGTGAGCTGCTGGCGGCGCGGCCCCTGCAGGGTCTGGTTTATGAAGAGGAGAGGCCCCCTCGCACAGCTTGGGGACCTTTGGCCCCCATGCTGGAGTTTGTCTCTGCACAAACAGGACTGCCCATAGTGGCTGTAGGAGGGGGAGCGGGGCTGGGGAGGATGCCACAGGTAGGAGGAGGGAGGTTGTAATTGGGGTAGGTGAGGAGGTGTTTGCGACTTGAGTGTGTGTGAGATGAAGTTAGGAGAGAATTAAAAAATATATATATATATATGTATGTATACAAGAGGCCAGTGTCCCAGATTGTGTAGCTGCAATTGTGAGAAAAAGCAGGTAAAACAATCTTAGTATGATGTGTCGCACACTGAAGCATCTCGGATTGACGGGATTTTTAATGGACTATAAAGGGAAAACTGCTATCCCCATAACAACAATGTCACAACTTTGCACATCCTGTTTGTGAAGAAAAGGTGCCAGGGAAGTGCCTGCGGGATGGAGGGCAAGCTGAAGGTCAGGGTCACTGATCTGCAGAAACTTTACAGTGTTTGATCTGTAAATGGCACCAACTGGGGCTATTGCTATGCCTGTGATGTTTTGGGAAGGGAAGCAGTGAGTAGACACGAGTGTGTATGTCAGTGAGTAAGGATGTGTCTGCAGACTGTACATTTTTTTTGAATTACATGATTGTGTATGCATCAGAGAAAACTAGTGCCAAATTTCATCACCAAACAAGGGGGGGAAGAAATAAAAAGCAGTGCATTTGTGCTTACAAATAACTGTTTTAACCATTTACTCTTGAGGAATTAAATTGTAGCACTTTGATGAACTTCCTTTGAAGCTGTACCCTCGCCTAATCCTCATTCCCTCCCACCTCCTGCACAGACTTTTTAGAAACACTCCCTTCTGGATGTCATAGGAGAATTCGTGCAACAATCCAAGCTGTTTTAGCCCTGCGGCGGAGCGATTGCTGCTGCTCTGTAACAACTACAAGCCCCGTGATGCCTCGATGTTGTGCATAAAGATGGAGCAGTCCAGGGCATTGTAGTTCTTTTTAGTGAAAATGTTGTTTGTTAGTTACTCATGCTAGTGCAGCTACAGTTTAGACACAGAGGGGGAATTTTAAAGTGAGATTTTTAACCACATCTGCCACTATCTTCCCCAAATTAGGAATCAGGTTCCGTCTTTCTCCAGTTCAGCTCCTCTACCGCACTCCAATTAGAAGTCATCTTTGAGGTGTTGGAGGAGTACGACTGGACCTCCTTTTCCGTGGTGTCCACGCGCCACCACGGCTACCGGGATTTCCTGTCTGTGGTGGAGGGCCTAACGGACGGCTCGTTCATCGGATGGGAGAAGAAGAGCGTGGTGATCCTGAACGTGACCGACGACCCTGGGGGGGCACGCACACGCAGGCTGCTGAAGGAGAACGAGGCGCAGGTGAGACAGGGGGGAGGGAGGAGGGAGAGGGGGAGGAAAGGGGAGGAAGTGCTGCAACTATCATTGGGGGCCCCCCTTTCTGACAGGTGGCTTCCCAGCTTTTTCCTTCCTTCTTCATCTCTCCCTCTGTCCCTTCACGTCTCTCTCTCCCCTCTCTCCTCTATCCCTCTGTTCTTCTCTTCCCCTCCCGTCTTGCCAAAGCATAAAGAGTTCATCGGTACAACGAAAAACCACGAGTCGGTCTGACTTTGCCGACTGGCTTTTGTGTGGCATTGTATGTTCTGTGGTGATGCGGAGCGCTGAAGAAATCCAGCACTTATCATACAGTTTTCACCCGTTTTCCTTTTAAGAAGCTTTAAGGTTAAAAAAGTTGCCAAATGTCTTATGTCGTGTTCTTTTTTTTTTGGTGTTTTCGGCCTGTCATACTCGTTACTGTATGAATAGAAACTGGATTGTAAAAAAAAAAAAAAGATAAACAGGACTGTTCATCGTCTTAAAAAAACAATATTTAGCCGCACAGAATGAGTTTGTAATGAGCGATCAGTTAGTGCGCAGCTGCTTGTTGGAAGAAAATGACCGTAACCGATTTTCTTTTTTTCCTTTTTCTAATTCATAATTCATCCATTAACAAGCTGATGCTACACAATTGCTTCCCATTATGTAACTCTCACTCTCTTTATTTTGGCTTAAACTTAAACTGGCTTTAACTTAAAATATCCAAATATTACAAGAAAATCAATCAATTCTAAAGCTTATGCTTCAAATTTTCTTTGACTTATTAATCTCGACCAGTATGATTTGTGGTTTTGCTTTGTACTTCTGACACGTTTCATTCCTTTGTACTGTATGCTTGCCCCTTCTTACCTTCTTTCATACATCCACTTTCATCACACTGTCTTTCACTCACATTTTTTTATACCACCAACCTCTCTTAAGCCCCCTTTTAACCCCCATGATCCTCCTGTTCAGATTTGTTACTAATGTCCGTGTTCTTATGCCTACCCCACCTCCCCTTCAAAGCTCCCTTTCTCCCTCTCTGCCTCCCCTCCTGTGCTTCTTTGCCTGGAGACAAGCTCAGTCTCCTCTGCCGCTTTGCTTTTCACCTCCATCTCTGTATGGCTACCACTCATTCAGTCGCACATCCCTCCTGCTGCACGTCTTCCTGGCCACAGACTCTGCTTACCGTTGGCTCGGTTTAGTCTGGGTCTCAATGTCATCGCTAATGTCCCAGAATGGCTACTGCAGCTCTGCGTGTGTGTGTGTGCGCGTGTGCATTTGTGTCTGTAAGTGTGTGCATGTGTATTGGATTCCTTAGGCTCCACTCAGCTGGTGTCACTGTTAATCTAACATACCGCCTGCGGCGAGTTGCCTATACGGAGAGCTTGCTTTTTAACCTTGCTTTTCATGACAGCTCCCTTGTTTTAGCTTTTCTCTATTGCTAATAAATGCTCGTGATTGGCTAGTGATGTATGTGTTTGCATTGCGTGCTCTCTTCTCTCTCTCTCTCTCTCTCTCTTTCTCTGCGCTACATTTATGATAATGTCTTCCACATTGTAGATGGCCCCTTGCAGGTCTGGGTCAATTTCAGCTCGGCTCTCTCGCTGTCTTTCATTTGTCCCATTCCTCTTCCAGCTTCTGCTTTGTCAGTGTTTCTTCTGCTCCTTCTGTCTTCATCTCGCTCTTTTTGTCTGTTTTGTGTTTCTCATCCTCATTTCCTATCTTTAGATATTGTGTGTCTTTTTTTAACAGCTGATTTCATCCTTCCTTCTCAATTAAGTCTCCCAATCTCTGTCTTCCACCCTCTGTCTCCCTCCTCCTCCTCCTCCTCTGTCACTCTCATTCCCTGGCTAATTCACTGGAGGTTTATTGGCATACGGGCAGGATTGTTTTGCCAAGCCATTACAGTTCAAAATTCAATGAAGGCGCAATTCTCAAAATGTGCTTTCAGTCTGTTTCCCTGACACCCCCTCCTATTGCATGAAAGAGTTGTCTTTCTCTTTTTTGCCCTTCAATTCTGCTTTGTCTCTTTTTTTCAAGCTGTAGTTTTATTTTTGGTTTCCTCATTTATTCTAAACACTTCACTTCTTTTTTGGTATTTGCCCTCACCTTCTTTCTCTGACTTCCTGCTTCCAGATGCTACTTCCTCTCTCCACTTCCTTCTCTCTCCAGTTTCCCAGTAACCCCTTAAAAACCCTGTCAATTTCAACCCTCCTTACCTCAGCATTTGCAGCAGGGCGCTCATCCCATGTTACTTCTGTCTAGCTTTAATATTTTTTTCTCTCTTTCTTCCCAGCCCCACTCAATCATCCAAACCCTTCTTTCACAAACATCTCTTATCTCTCCAGGCACTGATTTCACCAAAATATCATCCTTTGCTTTTCTTCTCTAACCCTCCTTCCCCCCTTTTTGATCTCCAAGGACTGACTATTCTCTGACTATCCTCCTCATCCGCTCACTTTGCCCTGGTTGTCTCCCGTTGTCTTTCTCTATCCTGTTTTTTAATAACATGTCAGAGCTTAACCTCTTCCCCCTTGTTTTCCCTCAGGTGTGTTTGGACTTTAACCGCCACCCCTCCTCCTCCTCCTCTTCTAGATCCCCACCTCTTCCTTGCCGCTTCTCTGCTCCACCGCTTAGAGTTGTTTGATTTTTTTTCCTTTCCTTGTTTTACTTCTGTTTTTATTAACCATAAATGTAACTTGTTTCATTAGGCCTAAGCTCATCAAGCACTGACCTTTACTGCTACGCACCTCTTAGCACACATCACATGCTGCCCTGCAGTCTTCCCTCTTTTTAGAGCGCCTGCATCCCTCTTGAAGTCTAACACCCGACTTCCATGCACCTTATCACATCAGCTTACAGCTATCACTCCTCTTACCTCATCCAGCATCCTTGTTATTTGCTGATATGGCCTTTTTATCAAACCTCCTCCCCTCCCATTCAGGTACACCTCTTCTCCGGCTCTATCTTTCTCCCCTTACTTCTCCCACCCTCTGTCTCTCTCCACGTCTCCCCTTTCCCCTCCTTATCTCACTAGTGTGTATGTGTGTGTGTGTCTCCCCTCGTCCCTGTTCCCTCCTGCCTTCCTGCTGTCCTCCAGGTACGTTTGCTGTACTGCTCCCAGGAGGAGGCTGAGCTGGTTTTCCGAGCTGCCTGGGCCGCAGGTCAAGCCGGAGCCTCGCACATGTGGTTTGCTGTGGGACCAGCCCTCTCCGGTTTGGGCATGGAAAACCTGCCCCGGGCTTTATTTGCTGTACGGCCTCAGGGCTGGAGGGACGAGCCCCGCCGAAGGATCGCTCGCGGTGTGTCGGTGCTGACTCATGGGGCAGTGGCAATGCGAAAGGAATACGGAACCACGGGCGGGCCAAACTTTGTCACCAACTGCATGACGGATGCCAATCAGACCCAGAGGCTGCGAGGCAGGATGAGGTGAGAGAGATATCGGGGAAAGAGTGAAGCTCTAGAGAAATGAGGAGGGAAGGAGGAGAAATATTAGGTTGGAGGGTAAAACACAGCTGGCAAGCTCCAGACAAAATCTTTGAAATAGGAAGGAACAGAAATAGAGATGGAACATGGTTTAGTCTATGAAAGGAGGTCTGGTTCTTCGCCAGAATGAGCTGGAAGATATATGGGTGGAGCTGGTAAATTCAGTGTCAGAGAGCAGGCACAAAAGGGATATCTGAATTTGGAGCTGGCTATCATCCATGCAAAATAGATGTTGTTGGTGCGTGTAGTTGTGAGTTGGCGAAATTACCACAGCATCTGTAGCAAGCAGACCATGTCTCATGTATATTAATGAACTAGCTTTAATATATTCCTTGTAGGCTGTACAAACGCACAAGCAGCACACTCTTAACAGGTATCTCAGGTGGCTGTGGTTACCCCGGTTCATATATAACACCAGTCATTCTCACTCTATGTGCACATTGAACACAATATTGTATGGAGAGAGTACTCTAAGTAGTTTTCAAACATGAAATTGATTAGTTTATTTGCTGTAATTTTTTTGTAAATGATCCTCAGCACAAACGGTGAGGCAATTATTGGGAAATGATTAATGGATTCTCCTCTGTTTGTTTATAAATTATGTCTAGGAACAGAGCAGAAAGATGTTTTCGTTTCTATTTTTTTTGCACTGCTACCTGCTGTTCACTGTCTGCAACTACAAGCTGCTGTTCCATATGAAGCTTTCTGTCATGCATTACAGAAAAAAAAAAGAAAAGCTCTCATATTTTGTGTTTTGAAGCCAGCAAGATGACATAAGGAGACAATTAGAAAGCCTGTCCTGCGTGATTACCAGACAAACTATAGAGCCCGCAGCCGATGCCGAGAGCAGCAGTTGTTTGACTTCAAAGATCCTGACAATTCTGTGTGTCTGATCATTCGTCTGTACATTTGATTAACAGACAAGCCCTGACTGTCACCACAGAGGATCTGTGATTTAGTTTCAAGTGAGAGCAGGGCAGGCATTCTGTTGCATCAAACACAAGTGACGTTTCTTTTCTCCTCATATCTTTAAGATGAATGTTAATTCATTCGCTGATATTATGCGCTTTCTGTCCTCTCCCCTTCTGCCGCTCTTCAATGCAGATATTTCAGCAACATCACGCTTGGTGGTCGAGATTACTCTTTTAATAGTGACGGTTACCTGGCCAACCCCTTCCTGGACGTCATCTCGTGGACACCTGGACGTGGATGGGAAGATGTAAGGACATGACATAACTTCTTTGAATCTTTTATTTGCAGATTTATTGAGGTGTAAAAGGATAATTAGTTTTTTGTTGACAGTCTTGAGACTACAAGTAGGGAACAAAACAAAAGCTCTTAGCTGCTGACCCCCAGAGCAACCTTTTTTTGCTGATTTGAGCAAAATGAATAATATCTCTACAGTATGCGAGCAAGTAGAAGAGATTCACGTTCGAGTAATAGGCACATAAACTTGACAGTGAAGATATGCAGGTCACAAAGGTGCATGCTCATGTGAAGTTCAGGATTTCGCTGTTGGTGCCTCAGGAGAGAGAAGCTGTGCTGCTGCTGCTGACCATCTGACTGCGCTTTGTGAATGTGCACACTTGCTGTACTCTGCCTGTTTGGTTAATGCTGCTTATTCAGTTCATTTCATGGTTACAGTGCATTCACGTAATACCACAAACAAGATTGCACACACACACACACGCACAAACGGACACACTTATTACTCTGTAATGATCGGAGCATTGACAAACATCTAATCATCCTCAAGTTTGATGATTATAATTTTTTGAATTCACCTATTAAGCAAAACATGCACGCTCTCCAGCTTCTAAAATGAAATTTCCTGCTTTTTTATATATATATATCACTTTAAACTGAACATTTCTCATGTTTTTTTGTTTGGTTTTCTTTGGTTTGACCAATAAGCAACAATGGCCTCCCCCCATGACCACAGGGAGGCCATATTATTTGATAATTTTACTGAAATTGCTTCAAAAGGCACCAATAGAGCTCCAGTTTAGCGACTTGAATTAGCTGTTTTGAAGTTGTTGGAAAGGGGCATGGAAACATATCGCCATGGGAGTTTATGAGGATTGACTTGAGTGGCCGCTGGTGGCAAAGGTTTTATTCTTGGACTCTAAAGGAGCAGTGTTGCATGATTCATGTTTCAAAATAATCCCTATTTATCTTCAACATGGTCTGCAGTCCCACAGTTCATCCACTGTCTGAAACAAGCTGCTTTAGCTCCCTTTCCTTTAAGCCATCGTTCTGTTTGCCCCATAAAGAACAGACACTGATGAGCAACACCTCGTTCACTTGCTGGTGTGTCGGCTCGGGAAACAAACTGTAAACCTACCAAAAAATACCAATTCCATTCCACAAAAAACTGTAACTTTGCAAATCCGTTCCCAGCTGTTAGTTTATATTTGAGCATGAATCTAATGAAAATTAAGATTGGACTGCAGCAAAAACATTTCAGTATTTAATCATGAGCTCCTTTTTTGGAATAAATAAATGGACTCACCTGACACTTTATTAGTTACATCTTTCTGGTGCCAGGTGTGTTGGCTCTTGAACTGTTTTAATACTTTGTGGCATAGATTCATCAAAGTGCTGGAACCATTTCTCTGAGATTTTGCTTCATGTTATGATGATGTTGCTGCAGATTGGATGTGCATTCATGAGCTCACATTCCTATTGGATTGAGATCGTCATATTCAAGAATCTACTTTGGAGATTATTTAAGCTTTGGGACGTAGCTTGTTATCAGAAGATGGGCACACTGTGCTCCCCATGGTCAGCAACAATACTCAGGTAGGCTGTGGTGTTTAAATGATCCTCAGTTGGCGTCCAACCCTTGCCAAGAGAGTATCCCCTATATTCTCACACCACCAAAGGCCTGAACCATTGGTACAAGGCAGGATGGGTCCAATGCTTTCATGTTGTTTATGCCAAATTGTGACGCTACCACCCAAACGTGGCAATCAAAACTCATCAGAGCAGTCTTCTATTGTCTAATTTTGATGAGAATGTGTAAATTGTAGCGTCACTTTCCTGTTGTTAGCTGACAGGAGTGGTCTTCTGCTGCTGTAGCCCATCTGCTCCAAGGTTCAGTCTGTTGTATCTTCAGATGTGCTGTTCTGCATATTTTGGTTGTAGCAAGTAGGTACTTGAGTTACTGTTGCCTTCCTATTAGCCCGAAGCAGTTTGGCCATTCTCCTCTGACCTCTGGCATCAACGAGGTATTTTCACCCAGAGAACTGCTGCTCACTGGATATATTTTCTCTTTTTTTGGACTATTCTCTGTAAACCCTAGAGATGTTTGTGTGGGAAATCCTAGTAGATGAGCAGTTTCTGCTCACCAGCCTTTCTGGCACCAACAACCATGACACATTCAAAGTCACTCAAGTCACTTTTCTTCCTCATTCTGATGCTTAGTTTAAATTTCAGCAGGTCGTCTCGACCATGCCTACGTCCCTAAATGCACTGAGATACTGTCATGTGATTGGCTGATTAGATATTTGCAGGAGTTGTTGAGCTAGTGTACCCTAATAAAGTGGATAGTGAGTGTATGTAGCTGATGACTGATGTTTCTATGTGTCTGCATACGATCATACTTGAGATTGAACATTTTTATACACGTAGTAACAGCTGCAATTATAGAATTATCAGAATTATAAGGTTCAGTAAAGCTACACTGAAATATTCCCATTGTTTTTACAGAAAGTATATTAACAGGCTATTCAGTATGATCATTAAGATCAACATTTCAGTGATATGTTAATTATATCTTGCCATTCTCACTCACTATTCCCCTAGATGAAACGCTTTGTCTTTTATCTTTAATGAAGCTAAAATCCAGCTGTATACTGAGCTTTGTGAACAAACAAAGCTCAGTATACAGTCTGTGCAACTTTTGTCTGTTGATGGCCTTAAAAAAAGAAACGACATCTTAAGTTAAATGTAAAGTATTCTAGCTGATGAATTATTTTTTTTTATTTATTTATTTTTTTTGCTTAACCTCCAAAACTCATGAGTACTTCAGAGCGGTGAACAAACTTTTCAAGTTAGACTAGAACTGTGTGCCCGACAGGAGTGTAATTAAAATATCCTCAATCTTTAATGTCATCCAGGTCCTAGAGTAGAAGAAATTGACTGTTTAGAGCAATCCTAATAGTGTTTATATATGTGTAAATTTATATATGTATAAGAGAAAATAAGTAGAACTATAAGAGAATTTTATTCAAATGAAAATGCAGTTAAACATGTTTATTTACTTTATTCTTTGTCCATTCACAGAAATCGATTTCTTGATGTTGTTTAGACTAATAGTTGCTGATTTGTTTTTGTTTTTTTCTAAAATAAAGTGAAAATCAGACTTAAATAGTCCTGAAGGTTTCTGGGCTTCATCTGCATCTGATTGTAGCCTCACCATTGTTTTGTGTGCACATCTACCGAGCACCTGTACGCCTGGCGTGTCATGCATATTCTATAAAACAGCATTTGTTCAGGAATCCTTAATACGAAGCCTTGTCACCTGTTGGGGATGTTTTCCCTTTAATGCGCTGGGATTTTCCCCTCGTCAGTGTCAGAGGAGAGAGAGCGAGGCTCATTTTCACACACACACACACCTGCCTTTCTTTCCCACACTGCACATGCATAAAGACACAAAAATCTCAGAACATTAATTCTGCGACTGGATTCAATTCTGCACAAATACAAACAGCAATGCACCAACATACGCTTACACACAACCACAAATACACACATTGGTGGTTCTCAGCCTCCTGCTGGTTTTAACAGCCCACCAGAGTCCAGTCTCAGCATGTCGTAACATGCTGACTCCTGCCATATCCCTCAAATCCCTTTCAATTAGAAGCTCCTGCGCTGGTCCTTCGACTCTGTGCAAACGCAGGGTGCGAAACTCGCCCACATACACACATGCTTAGAGCTCACATGCAGACATCTACATATGTGCACACAAATGAGAGAGCATAGAGTATGCCTACACCCTTCTTGCACAATCCTTATTACACACACACACACACACACCCTCAATAAGGATAAGACGCCTGCATCTGCCTATTATGCACATCCACGCTGTTGGCTCTCCCTGAATATTTAATGTTCTCTTTACAATGACTGCACCATTACCTAGAGCATGGGAGCACCCAGCTTAGTACGCTGAAACACTGCAGACTAGTACTGAAGGTTGTCCAGCTTTTGCGCGGCTCGTTTCACATATGAGAAAAGCACAGAGAGACAGATTACTAGAATGAACCTTTATTAATGACAATCAGAACTGCTAAAGAAGAAGGTTTGAGTTTAAAGTGGCTCCCAGTTCCCGAACTTATGAATATATTCAGCAATTTTCATTTTTTACGTTTTTTGGCTGGTCTTTTTCGGACATTTGCGCTTTTGCCTTTTGGGGATGTTTCTTGTAGAAAGTAATGTGTTCTCCCATAAGCTTTGTCTGTTTTCTCTGCGTTTCCTGAGTGTGTTTTGATTGAACGTCTGCTGTGGAGCCTTGGTCGAAGTGCTGTCAAAATACAGTCATTGTTGTCACCGCCTCCTCTTCTCTGCCAGTGCTCGCATTATACAGACAGGAAGGCGGCACAAAGCTGTCAAACTTTACAGTACTGGCCTGCTAAAGCACTCACATTTTCATTTCTTATCTTTTTTTATGTGACTGTGTGTGTGTGTGTGTGTGTGTGTGTGTGTGTGTGTGTGTGTGTGTGTGTGCGTGTGTGTGCGTGTGTGTGTGTGTGTGTGTGTGTGTGTGCGCGCGCGTGTGTGTGTGTATGTGTGTGCATTTAACGGCATATCTTCTTGTTTGTGCATGTGTTTACAGTTTCCATGTGCACTTTCTATTATGTTGTGTCTTTTTCACTTGTCACGACACTGTGATGTGACTTTTATTGGGTGATCACGCCGAGAATTGTCAAGAGAGGCCGGTAGAGGAAGTTTCACAAATAAACTCACTGTTCCTGGGTGTGGTTCATCCTTGTGCTGCTTAAGAAGTGTGAATATCCCAGGCACCCAGGCAGAGGCATCCAGTCCATCCCGGCTGCATTGCTATAAATAATGCTAAGAGAAGGAGACAACGATGATACTAGTGAAAAGATGCTTGATAGACATTTTCAGGTCGATAGAGGACAGAACAATCTGGTCTCATAGCTTCATGTAAGATTATCAAAACAAAAATAAAATGTTAGGGCCAGTTTTTTTTTTAAATTAAAAAAAGTCAAATGAAAGCATAACTTTGGCTCCAGGCTGTTAAATGTCCAAAATGTCTATGGATTTAAGCTCAGCACAGTTAGCCCCATCTCAGTAAAGCCCTCCTTCTATTTGAAACTTAATGGCACCTCTGATTGAAGTCAAGTTTTTAACCTTGTTCATATGGTGTTTTATTTAGTCATTCATTTATTTTTGGTAGTCGGATCATGAGTAAAATAAATAAATAAAAAATCCAGTCAGAGTTGAGGCTGGACATGCAACAAACCGATCGAAACCAGTCCTGTGAACTTGCTGCATCTGGCTAATTTATCAGAGCAAAGTTTGTATAACATCAGAAAGACACTATATTAACTGATAAATGACATCGTGAAGGGTGATACTGTTTAAGGGCATGTGTGAGTCTTCTGCTCACCACAAGTGTCTCACCTGTCCTCCTCCTATGCTCTGCTTTACAAACAGACAACAGACACACAAGGAATGTAGCAGAGAAAAGACAGGTGAAGTAAGGATAACGTTACTTAAGTCGTCAACAAGCTTCCCAAGAAGAGTTAATCCATCAAAATGCTTTATTTGTGATTGCAAACTTGTTTAGTTTTAACACTAAGCCTTAGCATCATGTAGTGTACTCCTGGAACTGGATGCAAACCTTGGTTTTGTCTTTCCTCTGAAACACAGAAACAACATGTGCTTTGGACATCCTGATTTATAAATTAAGCACATTTTACTCTACTAAACAACTCTAACAAAAAATGGACTTTGGCTGTGTAAACCACGATGTATTTAATAAGAGAATTTGTAAGGCAGATGCAGAGGGTGAGTGGAGAGGGTCTGCAGGCAGTTAGCTGAGGAATGATGGTAATTAAATAAGTTAAAAGCACAGAGTTGCATCTAAGGCATTTTAAGACATGAAGGCTTTATTTTCAGGGGGGAAATGAAATTTGTCATTTTAATGAACAGAGGTGAGTTTTGGCAGATTTAATCAATGCCAGGAGATGGATTTTAATTGGTTCATTCTACTCAGAACCATTACCATGAATAATGTTCTTATTTAGTTTAATGTCTGATTTGACAAACATATGTGAGTAACAGCTGCACCCTTTGCACAACCACAGATTGGCCACATGACAGTGAATATTAAAGGCTCGGTTTTCTAAAACAGAGTGAGTGTCATGGTCCTGGGTCGTTGACCCAGCGTTTTGTGTTTTGTGATTATTTCCCTCTGTTCTAGTTATTCTGTGTCCTCCCCCCTTGTGTCCGGTTCGGGTTCTAGATTTCCTGTTTTGTTCTGAAAGTCTGTGTCTGTTGTCATTGTGTTCAGCTTGTGTCCTCCAGTCATCATGTGTATTCAGATCAGCTGTTCTTCCCTCCTGTGTGCGATTACCCGATTACCTTGTGTGTGTGTGTGTGTATATATAGTGGGTGTCGGTCTGTGTTCATTGTCGGCTCGTCTGTGTTTCTTGGTATCCTGGTCCTTGGTCTGCGGCTCTCTGCTCCGCTCTCCGTTTTGTAAGATTTCAGGTTTGCTCTTTAGTTTCTCCCAGTTTAGGTTTCCGTTTGTAATTACTCGTGCTTCATTGCCTGTTTTTGCCACTACCACCCTGTAAATAAAACGTCATTCGTATCATCAGTTTGCTGCATTTTGGGTCCTCCTTTTCCTCCACACCACACGGCTCCCTCCCCCAGCCGTGACAGTACGAGCCGACCAAACATGGACCCAGCGGCATCCGCACCTCCCGAGGAGCTTCGGGAGGAACTAATTGACTCTGTTTCCAGGTTGGTTAACCTATGGCTCGAGCATGAGGGGGAAGAGTGTCTCCGCGCTGTAGAAGCCAGGCTACAGCAGCTCATCTCTGCTCACTCCTGGCTGCTGGACTCTCTTCACCCGCTCGCACAGGACTTCATACTCAACGAACTGCACCTTCACCCACCAGCCGCTACCGCTTCCCAACTCAGCCCGGCGGCGAAGATTTTGCCCGGCCCGCCGGAGGTTTTGCCCGGCCCGCCGGAGGTTTTGCCCGGCCCGCCGGAGGTTTTGCCCGGGAGGAAGCGACGATCGCGCCGTCGGCGCATCACCCCACAGCCGAAGACTAGGACTTTGGAACTGCCAGCTGTGGTGAGTGAAAAGGACCCTTTTTCTGTTTTGGACTGTGTGTCTGTTTATTCCGGGGCTGTGTTTTTTGAGTCGGCTGCCCTGCCGGTAGCTCAGTTAGCTGCCCAGCAGCCACTAGCTCAGTTAGCCACTCAACCGTCACCCCCATTACAGTCACAGCCAGACCTATTAGACACTTGGTTACAATCCATAGCTCAGTTGACAAGAGACTCATCCGCCTTATTATCACCTATTCAGCCATCGTTGTCACCAACTCCTCCTGCACAACAAGTTAAGTCCATCCAACCCGGAAAGAACTATTTTTCACCTGTTCATGTCAAGCAGAGAGACACACCACATAATATTGTAATCAGTCCTCAAAAGCTGGCCAGCCCAGAGACTGTGACACACTCCAGGGCCTCCCCAGAGGCTGGGTCCCAGCCCCCGGCCGACTCTGGACCCCTGGAGATTAAGAAGCCAGCTGAGGACTGTATCCGGCTGTCGCTGCCCGAGCTGGGTCAATGCTCTGTGCAGCTGCAGTCTGCCTTGTGTTTGCCAGAGGCCCGTGTGCCTGCTGGTTCTGACCCGTACCTGCCAGGGGCCCGTGCGCCTGCTGGTTCTGACCCGTACCTGCCAGAGGCCCGTGCGCCTGCTGGTTCTGAACTGTGCCTGCCAGAGGCCCGTGCGCCTGCTGGTTCTGAACTGTGCCTGCCAGGGGCCCGTGCGCCTGCTGGTTCTGACCCGTACCTGCCAGAGGCCCGTGCGCCTGCTGGTTCTGAACTGTGCCTGCCAGAGGCCCGTGCGCCTACTTGTTCTGACCTGTGTGTTCCAGGGGCCCCGGTGCCCACTGGTCCAGAGACTGTTTTCGCTGGGGGGCCCGAGGAGCCCGTCCAGCCTCCTGTCTCGCCAGCTGGATGGCCCGAGGAGCCCGTCCAGCCTCAAGACTCGTCAGCTGGGGGGCCCGAGGAGCCCGTCCAGCCTCAAGACTCGTCAGCTGGAGGTTCAGGAGAACCTAGCCAGCCTCCTGCCTCGTCAGCTGGAGGGCCCGAGGAGCCCGTCCAGCTGCCAACTGCAGCCTCATCATCCTCGCCAGCTGCAGCTTCATCCACGCCATGGGCAGCAGCAGCTTCTTCCACGCCTGCAGCGCTACAGTCTCCGGCTTCCACGCCGTCGCCTGCTGCAGCCTCATCATCCTCGCCAGCTGCAGCCTCCGAGCCTTCATCCTCGCCCGGCTGCAGCATCGTCATCTGCCTCGCCTGGCCCGGCTGCAGCCTCGTCATCTGCCTCGCCTGGCCCGGCTGCAGCCTCGTCATCTGCCTCGCCTGGCCCGGCTGCAGCCTCGTCATCTGCCTCGCCTGGCCCGGCTGCAGCCTCGTCATCTGCTCCGGCCTCTGCTTCAGCCTCGTCTGGTCCGGCCTCCGCTTCAGCTTCAGCCTCGCCTGGTCCGGCCTCCGCTTCAGCTTCAGCCGCGCCTGGTCCGGCCTCCGCTTCAGCTTCAGCCGCGCCTGGACCAGCCGCTGCTTCGGTCTCGTCTGGTGCTGCGACGGCCACGCCACCTTCGGGTCCCGAACTGCCGCCTCGACATCGGCGGTCATCTACCAGGCCGCTGGTGGAGCGTCATCGTCAATATGAACGACCTCCTAGACGCCGCCGCTGCCTTCCGCGCGGTCGGTCTCCAGACTTGTGTCATCGTCGCCGTTGCTGTCCGCACGGTCGGCCGCCTGAACGGTTTCCCCGTCGCCGCCGCTGCCGTGTGCACGGTCGGCCCCCTGAACTGCCTCCACTCCGCCACCGCTGCCTTCCGCTCGGTCGGCTTATGGATCTACGTCGCCGACGTGGCCGGCCTCAGAAGATGAACTGTCCTGGACTTCTGAGTTGTCAGCCTCCGGGCCGGCCTCCTGAACTGTGTTTTGTTCTCGTGCTCCAGCATGTGTGTTTTTGTTTTGGACAATTCTCTCGGTTCGCTGGAGCTTGTGTTGGTCCCTCCGTCCTGGGCCCCCGCCGCCCGCCCTGGGTTGGTCGTCTGTTTTCGTTTTGGGCTGTCTGGAGCCAGCCCTTGGAGGGGGGGTACTGTCATGGTCCTGGGTCGTTGACCCAGCGTTTTGTGATTATTTCCCTCTGTTCTAGTTATTCTGTGTCCTCCCCCCTTGTGTCCGGTTCGGGTTCTAGATTTCCTGTTTTGTTCTGAAAGTCTGTGTCTGTTGTCATTGTGTTCAGCTTGTGTCCTCCAGTCATCATGTGTATTCAGATCAGCTGTTCTTCCCTCCTGTGTGCGATTACCCGATTACCTTGTGTGTGTGTGTGTGTATATATAGTGGGTGTCGGTCTGTGTTCATTGTCGGCTCGTCTGTGTTTCTTGGTATCCTGGTCCTTGGTCTGCGGCTCTCTGCTCCGCTCTCCGTTTTGTAAGATTTCAGGTTTGCTCTTTAGTTTCTCCCAGTTTAGGTTTCCGTTTGTAATTACTCGTGCTTCATTGCCTGTTTTTGCCACTACCACCCTGTAAATAAAACGTCATTCGTATCATCAGTTTGCTGCATTTTGGGTCCTCCTTTTCCTCCACACCACACGGCTCCCTCCCCCAGCCGTGACAGTACGAGCCGACCAAACATGGACCCAGCGGCATCCGCACCTCCCGAGGAGCTTCGGGAGGAACTAATTGACTCTGTTTCCAGGTTGGTTAACCTATGGCTCGAGCATGAGGGGGAAGAGTGTCTCCGCGCTGTAGAAGCCAGGCTACAGCAGCTCATCTCTGCTCACTCCTGGCTGCTGGACTCTCTTCACCCGCTCGCACAGGACTTCATACTCAACGAACTGCACCTTCACCCACCAGCCGCTACCGCTTCCCAACTCAGCCCGGCGGCGAAGATTTTGCCCGGCCCGCCGGAGGTTTTGCCCGGCCCGCCGGAGGTTTTGCCCGGCCCGCCGGAGGTTTTGCCCGGGAGGAAGCGACGATCGCGCCGTCGGCGCATCACCCCACAGCCGAAGACTAGGACTTTGGAACTGCCAGCTGTGGTGAGTGAAAAGGACCCTTTTTCTGTTTTGGACTGTGTGTCTGTTTATTCCGGGGCTGTGTTTTTTGAGTCGGCTGCCCTGCCGGTAGCTCAGTTAGCTGCCCAGCAGCCACTAGCTCAGTTAGCCACTCAACCGTCACCCCCATTACAGTCACAGCCAGACCTATTAGACACTTGGTTACAATCCATAGCTCAGTTGACAAGAGACTCATCCGCCTTATTATCACCTATTCAGCCATCGTTGTCACCAACTCCTCCTGCACAACAAGTTAAGTCCATCCAACCCGGAAAGAACTATTTTTCACCTGTTCATGTCAAGCAGAGAGACACACCACATAATATTGTAATCAGTCCTCAAAAGCTGGCCAGCCCAGAGACTGTGACACACTCCAGGGCCTCCCCAGAGGCTGGGTCCCAGCCCCCGGCCGACTCTGGACCCCTGGAGATTAAGAAGCCAGCTGAGGACTGTATCCGGCTGTCGCTGCCCGAGCTGGGTCAATGCTCTGTGCAGCTGCAGTCTGCCTTGTGTTTGCCAGAGGCCCGTGTGCCTGCTGGTTCTGACCCGTACCTGCCAGGGGCCCGTGCGCCTGCTGGTTCTGACCCGTACCTGCCAGAGGCCCGTGCGCCTGCTGGTTCTGAACTGTGCCTGCCAGAGGCCCGTGCGCCTGCTGGTTCTGAACTGTGCCTGCCAGGGGCCCGTGCGCCTGCTGGTTCTGACCCGTACCTGCCAGAGGCCCGTGCGCCTGCTGGTTCTGAACTGTGCCTGCCAGAGGCCCGTGCGCCTACTTGTTCTGACCTGTGTGTTCCAGGGGCCCCGGTGCCCACTGGTCCAGAGACTGTTTTCGCTGGGGGGCCCGAGGAGCCCGTCCAGCCTCCTGTCTCGCCAGCTGGATGGCCCGAGGAGCCCGTCCAGCCTCAAGACTCGTCAGCTGGGGGGCCCGAGGAGCCCGTCCAGCCTCAAGACTCGTCAGCTGGAGGTTCAGGAGAACCTAGCCAGCCTCCTGCCTCGTCAGCTGGAGGGCCCGAGGAGCCCGTCCAGCTGCCAACTGCAGCCTCATCATCCTCGCCAGCTGCAGCTTCATCCACGCCATGGGCAGCAGCAGCTTCTTCCACGCCTGCAGCGCTACAGTCTCCGGCTTCCACGCCGTCGCCTGCTGCAGCCTCATCATCCTCGCCAGCTGCAGCCTCCGAGCCTTCATCCTCGCCCGGCTGCAGCATCGTCATCTGCCTCGCCTGGCCCGGCTGCAGCCTCGTCATCTGCCTCGCCTGGCCCGGCTGCAGCCTCGTCATCTGCCTCGCCTGGCCCGGCTGCAGCCTCGTCATCTGCTCCGGCCTCTGCTTCAGCCTCGTCTGGTCCGGCCTCCGCTTCAGCTTCAGCCTCGCCTGGTCCGGCCTCCGCTTCAGCTTCAGCCGCGCCTGGTCCGGCCTCCGCTTCAGCTTCAGCCGCGCCTGGACCAGCCGCTGCTTCGGTCTCGTCTGGTGCTGCGACGGCCACGCCACCTTCGGGTCCCGAACTGCCGCCTCGACATCGGCGGTCATCTACCAGGCCGCTGGTGGAGCGTCATCGTCAATATGAACGACCTCCTAGATGCCGCCGCTGCCTTCCGCGCGGTCGGTCTCCAGACTTGTGTCATCGTCGCCGTTGCTGTCCGCACGGTCGGCCGCCTGAACGGTTTCCCCGTCGCCGCCGCTGCCGTGTGCACGGTCGGCCCCCTGAACTGCCTCCACTCCGCCACCGCTGCCTTCCGCTCGGTCGGCTTATGGATCTACGTCGCCGACGTGGCCGGCCTCAGAAGATGAACTGTCCTGGACTTCTGAGTTGTCAGCCTCCGGGCCGGCCTCCTGAACTGTGTTTTGTTCTCGTGCTCCAGCATGTGTGTTTTTGTTTTGGACAATTCTCTCGGTTCGCTGGAGCTTGTGTTGGTCCCTCCGTCCTGGGCCCCCGCCGCCCGCCCTGGGTTGGTCGTCTGTTTTCGTTTTGGGCTGTCTGGAGCCAGCCCTTGGAGGGGGGGTACTGTCATGGTCCTGGGTCGTTGACCCAGCGTTTTGTGATTATTTCCCTCTGTTCTAGTTATTCTGTGTCCTCCCCCCTTGTGTCCGGTTCGGGTTCTAGATTTCCTGTTTTGTTCTGAAAGTCTGTGTCTGTTGTCATTGTGTTCAGCTTGTGTCCTCCAGTCATCATGTGTATTCAGATCAGCTGTTCTTCCCTCCTGTGTGCAATTACCCGATTACCTTGTGTGTGTGTGTGTATATATAGTGGGTGTCGGTCTGTGTTCATTGTCGGCTCGTCTGTGTTTCTTGGTATCCTGGTCCTTGGTCTGCGTCTCTCTGCTCCGCTCTCCGTTTTGTAAGATTTCAGGTTTGCTCTTTAGTTTCTCCCAGTTTAGGTTTCCGTTTGTAATTACTCGTGCTTCATTGCCTGTTTTTGCCACTACCACCCTGTAAATAAAACGTCATTCGTATCATCAGTTTGCTGCATTTTGGGTCCTCCTTTTCCTCCACACCACACGGCTCCCTCCCCCAGCCGTGACAGTGAGTAAGCGCAGCATCCAAGTTATTAACAGTAAATATGATTACAGCCTTTCACAAAGTGCTACCTTTATGACCCCCTTTAAGATTCAGTTTTTATTGAGACTGTCAAACAGATCTTCATTGTAGCTGCAATCATCTGGTGCCACTATTTTGTGTGGTTGCTGCATTGGATTGTTTTTTCTGTCTTTTTTTTTTTCTATTTATGTAATACAAGGATTTCAGAAAACATCCAAGCCAACAAAAACTACAGATATAAGTGTATTTAATAAACATGTCTCTGTTGAAGGGCTTTCTGAGATCGTTTTTATGCTCTGCCCTTTGGTTGTGATAGGTACTCTATTACTTCATACAAGCATACATACAGTTAGGTCCATAATTTGTTGGACAGAGATAACTTCTGCAAACCACAGCAGTGGATCCAGCCATCGATATGTGATGGAAGTGGAGACTTTGAGCTTTAATTCAAGGGGTTTTTGTGAAGAACACTGGGCAGAGTGGACCCAATCGCAGGACTTAGAGTGGTGAACTCGAGTGCATTTATTAACAGTGAATTAACTGTGATACATACAGATAGTGATCAGCAAGTTCTCTATAGAACTTGGCTGCCAGCATGCAGTTGAGTCCTATAGAGTCTTGCTAATGACCTACTAATTTTATTCAGGTGTGTTGCAGCAGGGACACGTTTAAAAGTTTCAGGACACCAGCCCTCGAGGACTGGAGTTTGACACCCCTGATATAGAGGCTTCTGAGGACAACGCTGGGAGAACGTTGCCCATAGTGAGACTCTGAAGCGAATGTTTGAAAGAGACATTCTGGTTTTTATTCCAGTCTATGTTTGGGTTATGGCATCTCGACCAGGTGTGACTAACTTCGAGAGGAGTGAGAAGGGCCTCAAGAAGACAGACAAAGTTGTTTTGAGTTGTTGCCAGAGAGAATGAGAGGATGATTTAAGATGATTTCTGCTGGAAACATGAGCCTGAACATGAGGTAGGGTTGAGCCATTTCACTGCTCGCTCGCCAGTATCCCTACTACTACTTGCGAGCGTGGTCTTTTGGGCACACAGGACAGGCATAAATGAAATGTCCTTTCACTCCAAAATAAAGGCACTCGCCAGCTGAGAGCTGTTCTGCGAGGGAGAGTCGGCCTGTGCAAGTTGCACGGGTTGTTCCTCATTGTTTTCACTAACACTCCATTCCTGGCAGCAGGTGCGTTCAGCCAGAGGCAAACCGCAATGAGTCCCGTCCATGAACACAGACACAGAAACTCAAGCACGAGGAGAAACAGGAGGACTGAGGGGGACAGTTTTACAAACATTTTGCATTAATTTTTTAGCAGTTACAGCCATTTTTATATTTTTTATATAAAATGAATTGTTGACTGTTTTTAATACTTGGGGAAAAAACCCAGTAGATTCTCAACATTTTTATCAAAACTCTATAGTAAGTGTTCACATAAAATTATATTTGTAGTACCACCTGTGCCTTTAGACACTTTTATAATGAACTAGTCTCTTTCAATAGTAGTTCTCACAAACTACTGAATGTAAAGGCGCCATCTTGTTAAAACACAGCTAGAGTTCAGCTTCTTGCTGTAAAAAAAACCTTTTTTTTTTACAAACCTCTCTACCACATGTGCTCAACTGTTGACCTGCAGAAGAAGAACGCCACCTACGTTACTGTTACTGTGCCGCGTGCATAATTGTGAGCATTTATTTTAGTCTGGAGGTAAATATTATAAACTTCAGATAGCGTATTATTTCTTTCTTTTAAAAAAATTATTTTTTAAATGGCATATTATTTCTAAGCCCCTCAGCCAATACTTATTTTTGACCAACATTTCAGTATGATTTTTTGTTGTGTTTGTGTTTGTTTTTTAAATATTAAGGTGCTCTAAAAACCACTGCTGAGAAAAGACATGCAGAAACTATTTTACTGTGAATTAGTCTGTGTGTGGAAATGTGACCATTTGGTCCTAAAACACTGCAGTCCGCTCTGCTCACTGTTAAAAACAACGTGGCTGTGTGTGTGTACCAATATGTGCACCTCAATGTGCGTAACTTGTACTGGGATTCTTCCTCTGTGATCAAGTTACCAGTATGATTGAGGACGACAAATATATGGGACTGGGATCTAATAATAATTTGCAGTTAATTATGCCTCAATGAATAGTCCCAATTTTTTGCCCTCTAAAAGAGAACAACAAATACATGGACAGCCACAAAAACATCTCTGTTCAGTTGGAAAATCAACACTGCCCCCCTTTAGTAAATACCAGCAGCAGCTTTTTAAACAGCTGTAGCGCAGACCATTATTAAATCTCGTCTTAAACTGCATAAACAGTATTTTCTGAATGAGAAGTCCTTTCCATGCCCCTCCTCAAGCCAGCTAGACATCAGAGAGATATCTCGGGAAAGTCCAGGAAAGAAGCAAAGCAGACCAATAACTGGAAGTTAATAACCAGAGGTGGGACCAAGTCATTGTTTTGCAAGTCTCAAGTAAGTCTCAAGTCTTTATCCTCAAGTCTCAAGTCAAGTCTCAAGTAATGTCAGGCAAGTCCGAGTCGAGTCTCAAGTCACTGGTGTAAAAGTCCGAGTCAAGTCACAAGTCTTAAACTTTGAATTTCAAGTCCTTTCGAGTCTTTAAAAAACCCCGAAAAAAAGCATGTTGCAGTTATATGCTAAATGTAAATATTAGACCATGTAATTTTAAAATCTGTGTTTTTCTCAACACATGACAAAATAGTGAACGTAGAAAATATACACAAATTGTGAAATTGCACCTCTTTAAAATGCAGCTCAATTAAACCTAGCTCCAAGAATAATTTTCACCGACAGTTCTGAGATAAGCTGCATGTTATTCTTGGATGTGGTTGTAGGACCGGCTTTAAAATCGCATGACAAAAATATCATACACATTAAAAAAAACTGCATCACCAACGTAGCCTGGACAACATTTGCTAGTTAGATGAAGTCAGCTATCTCATCGTAGCATATTTATATGCATATTTATAATTATACGCTTCTTGGTGTGAGTGCACACACTCATGAAGTTTAGTAACTTCAGGTCACTGCAACAAGCCCAGGTACAGTTTACCGACGGATGGGTGCAGGACCTTGAAATGCACCGTGTAGAACGAAAGACCATCGTACGTATCATAAGTTTACCAGTCTCACAAATCGTCGTCATAAATACACATTCGTTAACCGTTTATTAATAGGACCTTTGAGCTCAACGGTAATTAATCAGTAGTGGAAATAATTTCTGCTACCCATCACAGAAATGTAGCAGTGACAATAATATTGTATGCTGTAATCGTACTGGGCAATTAGTGATACAAAAACCTGTTTTATCCTGTGAATAAAAGTATATGTTTTTGTCAATGTACCATAATAACAGAGGCGAAACGCAATATTGTGTCAGGACAATTCACTATTTATGCACAATAAATAAAGGAGCATAGCGCGACAATTTCTGTTCAGCGCCAGACTTGCTTGTAACCTATATCACCAATTATGTTATGAAAATGACGTATTAACTACTAAAAAACACTGACCTTCGTGTAAATGCTTGGAGCAGACTAACCTGTGAGCTGGAGTGTTCTGGGACGTTATATTTGATCTTTGAATGGCTGAAATCCAGGCCATCCGTCGCATCTTTGTTACTTCGGAAACATGGCTTGAACAATTTCTCTTCAACGTCGTAATCCGATAACAACCGATCTCTTTACCCGTCGGCTTCCCGTGGCTGTCATGCGACCGGCTATTGCAGTTAATAATACAACGGCTTCTTGACATTTTTGTGTTTCTTTTTATCGCTGTGTGACTGAGTTCAATTGAAAGCCTGCGTGCGCTAGTACCTCTTGCCACGAGTTCCCAGAATCCTTTGCGGTTTTACCCCTGAATGACATCACATTTTCAATCTCTATATAATATGCATGTTAAGTTTTATATTTGGGGTGAAATATCAAGTCTTTTCAAGTAAACCGGTTCAAGTCCAATTCAAGTCCCAGGTCATTGGTGTAAAAGTCCAAGTCAAGTCACAAGTCTTAGAACATTTTTTCAAGTCAAGTCTAAAGTCATAAAATTAATGACTGGAGTCTGACTCGAGTCCAAGTCATGTGACTCGAGTCCACACCTCTGTTAATAACAATTCATGATCTGACAGGAATGAAACTCGGTCGTGAATTTCAGAGAAAGGTACAGCCACAGTGTTCAGTCAGACACTGAAAACTTCACAGTGCTACTGGGAAACGTCCACAGGTGCATAAAACACAGCCTAACAGAAATACTCTGAATTTCTAATGCAGATTATATGCACATGGACACACATAAATTTATAAAGTAAATGGGAAAGAGAGTGAGTCTAACAAAGTTCTCTGAAATATTTTGTTACTTGTTATTAAGGTTAATTCAACCCTCCTGGCCAATCAGAATCCAGACTTAATTTGAGATAACTCATGAATGAACTGGAATACTGCCATCTTACACCTCTTGCTTCTCTGCCAAGGTCACACATTTTTATCAGCCTTTCAACCAGATGCCCAGATACAAGATTAAAATCAGCCCTTGCTTCCAACTTTCTTGCAGATCGGTGAAAAAGACAACCCCAGAAATGGGCCTGAAAAAAGCCTTAAAGATAGCAGCGGTTTGAGCCAAATTATCTTCTGAGATTAGTGAACATTCTGTTTCCAAAAATGGTTACACAAACTGATTCTGTTACACATTTGGAAAACGCTCGTTTGAATTACTTGAAACATTAATCCAAGTTAATTTAGCTATTACTTTCTAACAAGTCTTGAGACAATGTGAATATGACCTGTCTAAGTTTTTTCTAATGCTTTTTAATCTATATGGGAAAGATTACGTGCTTATTTATCATTACAACTAAAGGTCTTTTGCACTAGAGTACTGCACTTCCTCTAATGTTTCTCTTGTCTGTTCCCCTAGGTAGGCTGGTGGGAGAATGGCGTGCTGAGGTTACGGTACCCAGCCTGGTCCCGCTACGGGCCATTCCTTAAACCACCCGATGATGCCCAGCACCTGCGTGTTGTCACACTGGAAGAAAGGCCATTTGTCATTGTAGAGCTTGCAGACCCTGCATCTGGAACCTGCATCCGTGACTCAGTTCCCTGCAGACGACCCCTTAATGCCAGGTTTGAAAGCCTTGAAAGGAAGAGGGAGAAATGTAAAAGAAATAACTCACGTATTTTATTATGTATGTGATGTGATTATCTTTTCCATACCTTATTTTTGGACACTTTCATTTCAAAGATGGTGGTACTTTGGGAAAAGAAATAACGGAGGGTAATCTAATTGAAAGGAGTACTAGAGACTGCTTTATTTACTAGTGTTTGGAATGGAGTTCCTAAGCTCTCATGATGCCATCCAATTGAGGTGACATCAGTCACCTATCAAAACTGTGGTCTCTTCACTCCCTGGCCGTAATCAATAACAGACTGCTCTCCAGAGGATCAGTGGAATGACTCAGGGGTCTGGAATCAGATATGACCACAGTGGAGCTTTATGGTTCATCAGCTTCTGAAGGAATGACAGCACCTATCCTGCACAGGTCGATCAAACCTGTCAACAAGTGCTTGGCCACAGTACTCCGTTTTTGTGACCATATCCAACTGTCTTCCTTTCCTTTCCTTACCTTTCCTTAAAGATTTTCACCTTTAAAGTTTTACTATGATTATTTTTTGCTATTATCTTTTACTCTCTATGCTGTGTCTTTTTCATAGTGCCATCCATGAGGGTGTGGCTCCAATGAAGCAGTGCTGCAAGGGTTTCTGCATTGACATCCTCAAGAGATTGGCCAAAATAGTCGGCTTCACCTACGATCTTTACTTAGTGACCAATGGGAAACATGGGAAGAAAATTGATGGGGTTTGGAACGGCATGATTGGAGAGGCAAGTCTTTGTGAGTGTGTGTGTCTGTAAGCCCGTGGAAGCTCCCGGTTCTGCCTGTCTGCCTTTGTGAGCAATGTGTTCTCAATGTCGCTCCCGTATCACTTGTGCATGTGTGAAAAGGGTGTATGTGTGTGTGTGTGTGTGCCTCTGCATATTTGAGTTGCATTTTCGGTCAAGTAGTAGCATTCCTCAGTGTGTGGTCTCGCGTCCTGGGTGACCAGTTAAACGCTAAGTGTCACATCAATCGCTGTGAGAGTTATGGCCACTTAACCACTGCTAGCAATCAGACAGCTGTCATTTATTACACACTGCAGCAGGCGTGCACACACACACACACACACACAAAACAGAACGCATACTGTATTAGAGAGAAAATAACTCACGGTTAAACAAATTAGAAGGACAAGCATAATGTGTAACACATGCAGTGAGCTCACTCTCCTACAAACGCGTCCCGACAGTGTGTTATCTGCAGAGACACATCCTTAGTCACAAACGCGCACACACAAACACACACTCTGTCAGATACCCCCTAGCTGGTAGTCCTTGATATTTTCGTGGTAATATAGTTCATCATCCACCATCAAGTAAAGATACAGAGATGCTGGCAAGAAAATGAAAAAAAAAAAAAAGAAGCATGCACAGACAGACAGAAAAGCATGCACACATCCTCACACACCAGCCGAGATCGATACGGGAGCTGCTGTTTCATTGAAGCGCCCTGCTGTTTCTATCTTTGTCCCAGAGGGAACTTGCCAAACGCCAGTTGTCACAGGTTCCAAAACAGTTCCACTGCGCTCTCCTGCTCTATCATTTATAACTTGAGCCCGTCTGTCGAATCTATTTTTTACATGCAAAAGGGCAAGCGAATTTTGTTTTCTCAAACTAATGTCTGTCTTTTGATCAGATGTTCCAAAGCCGGCCATTCTTTGATCAGGTAATCCAGAGACTTGGCAAAGTTGAGAGGAGGGTGCTTTGCTTTCCACTTCGCTTCATTTTTCTGCTGATTTGCTCTGAAGAGCGAATGTGCCATGTCTAATGTAGATTAACATTTCACTCATACAATCAGCGGACACAGCGGTTTTCAGGTTTTTGCTAGATGGTGGCAGGGTTGAGAAGCGTCCTAACTCATTTTGTATGCTAAAGGGATGCTGAAGAGACACGTGTTCAGTATTTGTACAAGACCGAGTTTCTCATGCAGGCAAGTTTAATGATGTACAAAGGGTCAAGGTGTGACTTGTCAACCCGAAAACCTTCTGGACCGAAAAGGATGGGCTTTGTCTAGCTGTAACAGGTACACGATTTACTCATAATTACAGCCGATTTATTTCTTAGCGGTGCTGTTTGTCCCCCTTTAGGTGGTGTACAAGCGGGCGGATATGGCCATTGGCTCGCTGACTATCAATGAGGAGAGGTCAGAAGTTGTGGATTTCTCCGTGCCCTTTGTGGAGACGGGGATCAGTGTCATGGTCTCCCGTAGCAATGGGACTGTATCGCCATCAGCTTTCTTAGGTAAGAGGCTGTGTTTGTGGGCGGCGTGTAGCTGATGTACAGAATCTAATCTAATTGTGGAGTGCTGAGTTTGCATAACACGCCCCAGCCTTTGGTTGCTAGTTCTTTACATCAAGATTAGCCATTAGTTTTTCTTAGGTTCACGTCTTCTTAACTTTTACTTTCACTCCGTCAGCAGACTCCAGGCTCCAGCGGGAGAATAGTGTTATGGGCCTATAGACTGCATTGAGATGATTGTAAAAAAAAAAAAAAAAGAAGAAGAAAGAGAAGAGAGTGTGTTTATGGGCTTTTGGAGAATATATTTGCTCCAGTGGTTTTTATTTCTCTGCATATATAGTCTCCATTATGGGCTAGATTTATGAAACATTCTTGTTTCTTATACTGATAATGACAGTTACAGTAATTTAATAATGCAATAAGAGTACAAAAAAGTGCATGTTTTTGTTTTTTTCCACAGAGCCCTACAGTCCAGCGGTGTGGGTGATGATGTTTGTCATGTGCCTGACCGTCGTGGCTGTGACTGTCTTTATTTTTGAGTTCTTCAGCCCCGTAGGCTACAACCGCAGTCTCCAGACCGGCAAGAGTGAGTGATGAGTCCAAGCTGTCTGTGTTTAATGCATCTCTGTGAAGTCCATCACTGTTGCCAAATAAGATAAGATAAGATAAGATAAGATAAGATAAGATAAGTCTTTATTGTCATTGCACAGTCATACATAGTACAGTAGTACAATGAAATTGGAAAAACTGTCCTACGTCGGCACTACATATAACACAACACGACACGATATGACACATCACAACGTAACAAACAACACAACACAGTATATTAACTTAGTATAAAAAAGAAGAATAAGTGTATGTGTATTGCACACTGTTATTATTGCACATTAATTATTATTGCACCTTGTTATAAATATAAATATTATTGTTATCGTTTTAAACATTGTTACCTCCCCCTAAAAAGTCCAGGGAGGTATCCAGTCAGGTCAGCTATTTACATTGATCAGGGCTATTGCCCTGTTGTAAAAGCTGTCCTTGAGTCTATTTGTTCGGGACCTCAGCAGCCTGAACCTCCTGCTAGACGGCAGCAGCTTAAACACCCGGTGTCCTGGGTGTGTGCAGTCCCGTAGGATGCTGCGTGCCCTCTTGAGACAGCGAGTGCTGTACAGGTCCTTCAGGGAGGGAAGAGGATGTCCAATGATTTTTTGGGCCATGTTGATGACCCTCTGGAGTGCCTTTCTGTGTGCTGTGGTGCAGCTGGAGAACCACACACCGATGCAATATGTCAGCACACTTTCAATGGAGCAGCGGTAGAAGACGGTCAGCAGCTCCTTCTTCAGGTCCATTTTTCTGAGGATTCTCAGAAAGTGGAGACGCTGTTGGGCCTTCTTTAAGACCGCAGAGGTGTTAGAGCTCCATTGGAGGTCTGTGTCTATGTGCACACCCAGAAACTTGAAACTGGAGACCCTTTCCACGCACTCCCCGTTGATGCTGACAGGCTGCAGCTCGGACTTCCTCCTTCTGAAGTCAACTACCAGTTCTTTTGTTTTGGTGGTATTGAGGTCCAGGTTGTTGTCTGCACACCAATCTGACAGCCTCTGAACTTCAGCTCTGTATGCAGTCTCATCTCCCCCTGAGATGAGCCCCACCACAGTGGTATCATCTGCAAACTTGATGACTGTGTTGTCTGGGTGGGAACTAACACAGTCATGTGTGTACAGAGTGTACAGTAGGGGACTCAGTACACAGCCTTGTGGAGAGCCGGTGTTGAGGCTGAGGGCTGAGGAAAGATGAGGCCCCACTCTAACTCTCTGTACACGGTCTGAGAGGAAGTCTCTGATCCAGCGGCAGGTGGTGGAAGGAAGTCCAATTTCCAGCAGTTTATCTATTAGTCTGTCCGGGAGTATCGTATTGAAAGCAGAGCTAAAGTCAACAAAGAGCAGCCTGGCGTAACGGCCCTGCACTTCCAGGTGAGAGATGGTGGTGTGGAGCGTTGTAGCAATGGCATCTTCAGTTGATCTGTTAGCTCTGTATGCAAACTGGAGCGGGTCGAGTGTGGGTGGCAGGCAGGACATGATGTGACGTCGGACCAGTTTCTCAAAGCACTTCATTATAACAGGTGTTAGAGCAACTGGTCGGTAGTCGTTGAGGCTGCTAATGTTAGTACGCTTTGGCAGTGGGACAATTGTGGCTGACTTTAGGCACGGCGGGATGCAGGACTGGGACAGTGAAGTGTTGAAGATGGATCAAAATGGATCAAAAGAAGAAACATTAAACACACTCCTGGAAAACTGGTTCAAAAAAAAAAAAAAATCTTAGTCACAATGATCTTATGAAAGCATCTGATTGTTTTTTTTGTTTTTCGCTGTCTCGTTAGTTAGCTGTTGCATTAGATGGGGAAAAAATCGATGTGTATTTTGAATCAGCTGCCATGAATCTTTAGCTGTCAGTGTAGCAAAGAGGAAATTATACCTACAGTATACTGAACTCCTTCCAAGTATTCTCAATACCGAAGAAGCCATTTATTATTCAGCAGCATAGTTTGTACCCCTGTGATATTCAGTATGCCTGATGCCTTGGTCCAATACCCAGCCTGGCTCGCCTCTTTTACTGCATGATTGCTGTGTTCTACATAAATTTACTCCTCTGTCATCCTCCCATATATCCCTCTTATTCACTCTCGCCTCTCTTCTTCCTGCCTCCTTTATTCCCGCTGTGTAAAGGCAGGAGTGTTTGAGTCCTTTTGAATAGTGTTTTTGCACCAGGTGGTTTGTTTGATCGTGTAGCAGATGAATTGATATCTGCCATCTACGTAACGTATAGGCGCCACCTTATGAGGTTTGTTGTCAAAAGAAAATCTGCAAGGTTTCCTTTTTCATATGCTCCGAGGCTGTTTTTCATTCAGACGCGTTTAATCTGAGTCAGCCACGTCATTTACAGATGCCTGTGAATACACTTGTGCTGAGTACTGGCTGGATCACTTCCTAGAAGTAAATATAGTGTTACAACTGCTCTTTTTAAACTGAAAGATCTTCTTTTTAATTTCTTCTTTTCTTCCTTATCTTTCTGGACAGAGGCTGGAGGGTCTACTTTCACTATAGGAAAGTCTGTCTGGCTTTTGTGGGCCATTGTCTTTAACAACTCTGTGCCAGTGGAGAACCCAAGAGGAACCACAAGCAAGATCATGGTGCTGATTTGGGCCTTCTTTGCTGTCATTTTTCTGGCCTCCTACACTGCTAACCTGGCTGCCTTCATGATCCAGGAGGAGTACATTGACACAGTGTCAGGCCTCTCGGACAAGAAGGTACTTCATGGCTTGAATACTGATTAAGCAGAAAAAGCAGAAGGAGAATTAAAGTATTAGAGTGAGCTAAATCCCATGCATTTGAATGTTAAATTGATTAAAGCACAGGAATTTAGAAATGAATAAAATCTCATTTAACAGAACTCAATTACCACAGTTCTCGAATACTTAAAAGACAGTCCTAAATACTAATTTAAGTCCACAGACTGCTCTCTTTTCAAAGATTTGACTGTGCATGGAGTGTTGTAAGTTAGTCTGGAGAGTGGACAGAAATAGGTCAGACAGATTGGTGCACAGCCTGGTGTGTCTCATGCCCCTTCCGTCTCCCTCCCTCGTCTCCCTTTGCTCTGCTAGTTTCAGCATCCCGAGGAGCAGTACCCACCTCTGAAGTTTGGCACGGTGCCCAACGGTAGCACAGAAAAAAACATCCGCTCCAACTACCCAGACATGCACCAGTACATGGGAAAATACAACCAGAAAGGAGTGGAGGATGCCATACTGAACCTCAAAACCGGGTCTGTCTGCCATGAACCTTTACCTTTGTCTTACTCCACTCCTCTCTCACTCCTTCATCCATCCGTAACTGCCTATCTAAATAGAGTAGCAGGGACTTTGGGTAAAAGGAGGTGCGCAGCCTGTCCATCACAGGGTTAACGTGGAACGACACATCCACACCTGCAGCCAATTAAAAATCACTCACATGCTTGTCTTTGGGCTGTAAAAGGAAACCAGAGTACCTTAAGAAAACCCGCACATGTGCAGATACCCCACTCAACAAGCAGACTGGAACCCAGAGCCTTCGTTTTGTGAAGTGACATCCACTGGGCCAACATGCCACCTGGTTTGCACATGCGCTCATTTTTGTAAAATGTCCTCAAATTTAACATAAAATCATTTGCCTAAGACTTTAAGGGGACAACAGATAAATCAATATATATTATTACATATCAAAGCAAGTATACAGTGCTCTGAAAAAGGTTTTGCCCGCTTTTTTCTTTTTGTATATTTGTCACACTACATATTTGAGATCATCAGACAAAGTTTAATATGGGCAAAGACAACCCGAGTCGATGCAAAATTCAGTTTTTGAATAAAGATTTAATTTCTTAAGTGATTTTTCAGCCTACCTCATTTTGTCAGAGAGGCTGAACTTAAAGGATTTCTTGATTCAACAGGTCTAGCAGTTATCAGGCCTGGGTGTGGCTAGTGAAATCCAATCCAGCTTTCTAAATATGTGGTTAATCACAGCTATTTTTATAATTTAACAAGGGAGGAAATTACTTTTCCACAGAAGCTCAGGCAGGTTTGAATCACTTTTTTCTCCGATTCAAAAAAGCACTGTGTCACAATCTAAAGAAACAGCTGGGAAACAAAGTCACTGACATCTATCAGTCTGTAAAGGATTGCACCACCATTTCTAACCACTGCGAACCACAGTGAGAGCCATTATCCACAAATGGAGAAAACCTGGAATGGTGGTAAAGCTTCAATGGTGAAAAATGGCATCTGTGTGAGAGATCCTAGCAAAAACTACTGTTTGAAAAATATTCTGTGGACTGATGAAGAAAAAGTTAAACTTTCTGGAAGGCTTGTATCCTGTTACATCTGGTGTAAAACTAACACAGCATTTCATAAAAAGAACATCACACCAACATTCAGGCATGGTGGTGGGAGTGTGATGGTCTGAGGCTGCTTTGTTGCTTCAGGACGACTTGCTGTCATTGAAAGAACCACAAAATCCTGAAGGAAAATATAAGGCACACTTAGATTATGCAGCAGGAGAATAATGGGAAACACACTAGCAAATCAACCTCTGAATACCTCAGAAAAAGGTTTTGTTGTGGCCCAGTCAAAGTCCAGACTTAAATCAGATTGAGATGCTTTGGCACAACCTTAAATCCTTCCAGTGTGGCTGAATGAAAACACTTCTATAAAGAAGAGTGGGCCAACGTTCCTCCACAGTGAAGTGAAAGACTCATTGCCAGTTATCGCAAACTCTTGATTGCATTTCTTGCTGCCAAAGGTGGCACAACCAGTTATCAGGTTTAGGAGGCAATTACTTTTTCACACAGGGCCAGGTAGACTTGGATGGCTTTTTTCCCTTAATAAATGAAAACCTCCATTTTGTGTTTATTCAGGTTATCTTTGTCTAATGTGATATTGTGCTAAATATTGTCTAAAATTAAAATGAGTTGGATGCTCTGAAACATTTAAATGTGCTAAATATGCAAAAAATAAGCAAAGATGAAGGGGGTAAATACTTGCCCGGTATACTTAACTTGATTTTCTCGATCTTTTTCACTGCACTTAGATTAAGCTTAGATATATATTATATAATGAAAATATTCTACCACATGGGATATTCAGCAGCTGTTGTTTATCTTTAAATCTCACAAAAAAAAAAAGGCCAAATCAGTTTGTTTCCTCAAGACAATAAAAAACAAACCAAGCTTTTTTTTCTCCAATTAGTGAAATCTTTTAGTTAATGTTATGTCAGGATCATAGAAAGCATGGAAGGCAGGAGACCAGCAGCAAGATCCTTTACAGAGCAAAACAGGCATCAGTAGCCATGGATGACATTTATTAATTCAGAATGTCACGAGTGGCATGAAATGGAGGAGGTGGTTTGCAAAGTGGTTTGCAGAGAAAGCAGCACTTCTGTGCAGGTTGAAGCATCTCAGATAGCGTGTCCCAAATTTGCCAGTGAGATGTGCAGCAGGCCAAACAGCTGTGCTATCAGCTGATGGGAGTTTGAGCTGGAATCAGTGGCCTGCGTTTGCATAAATGCAGGTTCCTCCTTGACCTGGGAAGCTGCAGTTGACATTCAACAAATCCGTGTGTTTGAAACGCCTCTGGCACGTTTGTTTGCGTCGGACGGAATGGAAATAGTTGCAGCAATGAACGACAGCAGATGTGGCCTGCTGTCACTGTTTGCTCCGGGTTTTTAATGTTCTCAGTCTCACACCAGCAGGCCATCACACACTCATTCTTTTCAACTCCAGCTAACGTTTCACATCTTTTGTCACACTTCATGCTTTCCCGCAAAGAGTCTCTCACCTTTACTCTTTCCCTTTCTCTCTCCACCTTTGCCGCTATCTCCACCCACGCACGCAGTGCAAACAGCATTTCCCTCTTCAGTTTCTAGTAGAATCTCTATCACCCGTCATGTGTTGGATAATCCCAGTTTACTTTATCCTAAGCTTCTGTCACCCCCCCTCCCCCATCAGCCCCCACTGAATCTTGCCTTGACACCACAATTATAACTCAGTGTTAACATGCAAAAGAATGAGGAACACCTGCTTTTCTCCAGCAGCTTTCTCTTCTGCTCCTCGGTACTTATCTTTCCCTTCTCCTCTTCATCTGCCCTCCTATGTCGCCATGTCTTTTCTTTCTCCTCCTTTTTTTTTTGGTCCATTCTTTCCCCTCCCAGTGTGCTTTCTCAGTGTGTCTGTATTTAAACTTTATAATCCTCATCACTCTCTAGCTCTATCCCATGTCTTTTCCCCCCTGAAGTGTGTAAATCTCTCCCCCCTCTCTCTCACTCCCTGTCACAACGCTCTCCGCACCGTATAAATCCCCATCCTCCTCGTCCCCTCCGCTGCCGCCACCACCATCCCGCTCCCTCTTACCCACACATCTTTTCCTGATCTCTGCCTTATTTTATTCTCCTTGTGTTTTCACTCTTTCCGCCGAACCTGCTTTACTATTCCACTCTTCTTCCCTTTTCTTGTCATGATTTAACTTTTTATGCCCTCTCTATCATTCTGTGCGCCTGTCTGCTATATATTTTTGCACCCTAACTCCCTTCCCAGGTACATTGCGGCGCTATACCTTTATATCCCCTCTCTTGCCTCAGTCAGTCTCTCCATCCCTTTGCTCTTGTCTCCCATTAAATGATGAATGAATTCTCCCTTCATCCCTTTACAGGAAACTGGATGCCTTTATTTATGACGCTGCAGTACTGAACTATATGGCTCGGAAGGACGAAGGTTGTAAGGTGAGGACTTTTTACTCACACGTATGTGCATGCGGCATGCATTCACCTCGGTGGGTTTCTCAAGTTCTGCTCGTTGTCCTCTCTTTCAAGGTGATGACCATAGGCTCGGGGAAGGTTTTTGCCACCACAGGCTACGGTATCGCCCTGCACAAAAACTCACGCTGGAAACGTCCTCTTGACCTGGCCCTGCTGCAGCTGGTGGGAGATGGTGAGGACTGTGAGGAGGGGAGGGGTTCAGATGAAAATAATTAGGACAATGCAGGAGCAAAGAGAAGGTTACAGTAAAAATGAAAAGGATACCCAGGGGGTAGATGAATGAGAGGATGTGGAGTGGTGGACGGGGGGAGTGTAAGGTGTGTGGAGAGGCTGAAGGCTCTAAGGTGTTTTGATTGTGACACAGGGAATAAGAGTGCGTAGGAGAGGGCTGATGGCACTTTTAAAGAGGTTTGCACATCTCTTTATTGGCCAGAGGAGAGGAGGAGAAACAACAGAGCAAGAAGAAAATTGTTTTGTTTGTTTGTTTCTTAGCAAAAATGACTTGATTGTGTTGATGTCTGCCTCCCCCACTGTCTCGCTACTCTCGTACAAACCTGTCTGAATTTCTCTGGCTTTCCTTTTCTCCCTGTTTGAAAAGCTAACAGAAAAAAAAAAGATTTACTTGTGTGAGTCACTGTTGTAAAAAAAAAAAAAAAAAAAGAAAGTCACAACTTGTGTGGTGGTGACAGATTTATACCTATTGCAGATTAGCTGAAACTGACATACAAAGTGAGGAAGTGTGGCAAAAAAGTGAAAAGAAACACCTGAAAATGCTCTGAATAGGAAAGTAAAACGAGGTATAAAAAACAACTATCATTAAATAGAGATGTTATTAGTGCGCTTTGTCTACTTTACACACTCGTGATTAGCACATGAGAATCAGTTTTTAGTCGTCGGTACACTAATGCTTGATTGTCATTTTACACAGTCCGCCACACACGTTTATTGTCTCAGTCGGATGCCGCTTGTTTGGCTTTTTCTCGTGTTTTAAATCAGCTTTGCTTATGGCGTGGCGGACAAAGCCCTTTAGCTGTTTCTGGCATGCAGACGCTTTAGCTGCTTACACACTGATAATGCCAATTTGGTGCCAAGATCTATTAAATAAGACTGGCGTCTGGAGCTGAATAGCTGGACCTGGAAAAGGATGCGAGTGTGTGTGTGTGTGTGTGTGTGTTAGCTAGAAAAATAGGGAGCCCAGACAGCCTTGACATGCAGTGTTTGTCATTTCTTTTAATTCTTGATAGATTTCCTGGTCCTTGCTTATGTTCATTGTAGCACAAACCCTTAACAGCTGTGCACGCTGGATGGATCTAGTTACAGGGTGGTGTTGAATGTTGAGAATTGTAGTTGTAGGAAGGCATTATTGGAGTGGATTACTAAGGAAGAGGATTAGTTTGTTTGGATGCGGAGAGCAGCAGGGGGTGGGGGGTTGGGGGGCTCGCATTCAGCGTGCCCTCAAAGGCTGCATCTCAACAATCGCCCTGCGGCTCAAGGACTCAGCGTCGCACCTTCAGCGGGGCTAAGTCGTGTCACAGTGTTACATCATTATTGTACCATGCTGTGTTTGAGTGCTATCATTTTTTTTTTTACAACTGAATTAGAGGATAGCAGAGCACCCGAGATACTTTCCACTGCTTTCTCCAATGTGAGCACATTGTTCTCCTTGTTGTCACCTCTTGTGATTCATACCACAGCTTTAAGAGCTGGTCCATTGATCTCACTACAACGTTTTTTCGTGATAAATCAAAACTGCTGAGTAACAAGATTTCCCTTTCCCCTTCTTATCAGATCCACTCCTGTATTTTGGATAGTATCATGATTTTGATTCTAATAATATATTATTCAGTGAGTAGATATTAAAAATGTGAGAAGCTGGGTTTTTAGCTCTTGGCTGGCAGATTTTTAATTTTTTTTTCCCCCAGAAATCTTGCAATGAATGCAGAGAGGTTTGTCATGTTGCGATAAAAGCATGGGATTGTACGGGTCATGGTTTGCTGCTCAACAGCTGTGGAGCTCAGTGTCTCTGGACATGTCTGGCATGATGCCCCATCTGGCACAGTGCAAAATGCAAATGTACACTTGCACATTTACATATGCACACTCGCCCACACACTTAGACACACACACACAAATACGTTTTTCTCTTATTAAATAATGTCTTTGTGGTGCGCTGCCAGCTCCGTGTTTGCAGTGTCGCCAGCTCTACCTGACCTGACCTGCCAGAAACGACATAGGTAGTGTGGATTTGACACACCTGTCAGATTTGGCAGACCTGAGCTGGCTGTGACTTAGAGGCAGAGACAACCGCCATCATAAAGGTCTAAGGGAGAGAAGAAACATGCACATTGAAAAAAGAGTCCAATTCATGAGGGAGACGAAGAAGCACAAGATGAATCACTCGGAGTCAAATGGCAGCGGAGCCAGGAAATGAGAGCGAGAGATCGGAGAAAGCATTCAGCTGAGACTTGTGAAGTACAGGACACTTGTGGGACTACCTGTTTATCTGCACCCTCAAGTAAGATATTTGATGTTTCCAAATCGGGCTCCTGTTTGGACACACAACTGCCACTGAAGGTCAATAATTCCAATGAATTCTCCACAGTGGGGACTACATTATAGAGTTAAAAACAGACATTGTGTCTAAAAAAGTGTGAGCATAAGATAAGACAGTGAGTTGTTACCTTAAACTGCCAGCGGGCTGCAGTAGCAGTGTGTCCATCTGTTGATGTAGCTGGACGCTACGGCCTGTTGGCTGATGATGTTCTACAGGAGACACATTAACCAGTTCACACAGATGACTGCATCAGCTTCATCTAAGCTACGCGAGCAGGGCTAATGATGGCACAAATGAAAAGGCAAAAGGTTGAGTTTTCGAAGAGAAGTGCAGTGTTACGACTAGATGTGTGACTTGTCAGCTTTTAAACTCTGCTCTTGCTTTTCATTTGAAATAGTTCAGAGAGTGCAGTGTGCAGTGAAGGCAACTTCATACCTGGTTATCGCAGCACTGCTCATCGGGCCGTTGTTATTAGTGCGACAGAAAGCTCTCATTATGACTTCTGTTAGTCATGATATAACTCTAACATGAATCATGCGCCGCATCTTGTAAATGATCAGCACTATGGTTACACCAGTAACCCCTGTAGCCAGTCACACATTTAGCCTGGAAACTCAGATTTGTTAAGAAAAGATATAGTTATGGGTAAAAAGTTGGTTCTCGGTTGGTTATTAGATGGGGATCTTAAAACCCCCAGAGCTTACCACCTGGGTGAGGATCCTGACCATCCCTCCAGCACAATTAACTGATTATGATCTTCTCTCCCCATCTCTGCCATTTTCTATCAAATCTCTCTCTTCACATTTTTCCTCTTTTTCTCTCCTCCCATCCTCTTCAAGCTGAGGAGCGTTCCACTGTTTGTCATGATGACACAATCTCACACAGCCCTCCATCTCTGTTTTCCTTCTTGCAGCCCTCTCTAACTCTGTCTGTCTCATTCTCCCTGACACGTTCGTGGACGGAGAGAGAATGCCGTTCCTCCTCTCTCTTTCTAAGGCTCCCTCATTACCGCTCTTACACTTTTCCATGCTCGCTCAACCTATCCAGCCATCTCACTGTGGCTCCTGGTCTCTCTTCTCTTCTCCTCATTTACTCTGGGTTACAATGTTGAGATTAGGTTGTCGATGCCATTTTGCTTCTCAGTGCTTCTTCATTGTTTTGGACCCTCTCCCCCTCTCTGTCTCAGTCCCCTTTCTCTTTGTTGTTTTGGACTCTGTTCTTTGTATTGCTGACCTCTGACCTTGAAGTGTCACCTTGGATAATGGGCAAAAAACAAGCCTACAGACCTGTACTTCAGTGCTTATCTATCTATCTATCTATCTATCTGTCTGTCTATCTATCTATCTGTCTGTCTATCTGTCTGTCTATCTGTCTGTCTATCTGTCTGTCTGTCTGTCTGTCTGTCTGTCTGTCTGTCTGTCTGTCTGTCTGTCTCCTTAAACTAACTAAAATCCTATTGTCTCTTTCCCTTCATTCCCTCTACTTTCACTCGCTACCTCCCTTCTCTTCTATCCTTTATCCTCATCCTTCCCTTCCAGATGAGATTGAGATGCTGGAGCGCCTCTGGCTGTCAGGTATCTGCCATAATGACAAAATTGAGGTGATGAGCAGTAAACTGGACATTGACAACATGGCTGGGGTCTTCTACATGCTGCTGGTGGCTATGGGCCTCAGCCTGCTGGTGTTTGCCTGGGAACACTTAGTGTACTGGAAGCTGCGCCACTGCATGGCCACTAGTTCTGGAAAATTGGACTTTCTCTTGGCAATCAGCAGGGTAAGTGTTTTCCCCTTCGTGTGTTGGGTTTTTTCTTAATGTGCAAACATGTTAAATTTCTCACTGTTTTGAAGACATTCTGGCTGTCAATGTGTTTTATGTCCATGTGTCGACGGCCATTTTCACCCTGAAAACCTCTTTTTGTGCTAAATCTGGCAACATGATGGTAGACAGAAGGCTGTGCTTGTCACCATCTGAACACACATGTGTAAGCATGATCCTGTGTGTGACCTTTCCTGTTACTAAGCGTGAGTGTTAGAAATTGTGAGCTTTGGGGTCATTTCAATTCCCCTCTGTCAATTCAGGAGATTAATTGAAATTCAATTCTGCTCACATACTGGATATCCTCTTCCTCTGACAGTGACCTTGACAGAAACAACCGACTCCATGTATGTAATTATTGTAGCTTCACTGACAAATTATCCATTTCCCACTACTGTGGTCTCAGTTTATGCATTTATGAATGCATTTTATTAACCGTGCTGCGCACAGCTGTACTTATAAATAGTAATGAATGTAAAACTGAAAACGGCAAATTTGCATTTCTTTAAAACACCGTAAGTTTATGGATAGCGTTTTATTCTTACGCGCTCCATTCTTATTCTGTTCTGCTCTTCCTCGCTCCTTCATTATCTTTAATGTAAGCTACATATACAGTAAAATACTGTGCCTTTTGTAACTTTTGTAGCTGTCACTTTTAGGGGGTTTAGTCAAACAGTTTGCAATGTAAACTGCCATCGTTCTTGAGGTCCTCACCCACAGGAGCATTTCCAGGATTTTAGAGTAAAGCAGCAAAAGCAAATTAGAATATTTAATCAGAAATAAAATCAGTGTAGCAAATTGGCACAGAAAACACTGGGCATGATTTTCAGACTGCACCCCTGTGTGCAATTACAGATTTGTTAAGTGAAAAGTGATGATGCACAAGTTTTAAAATATAATTTTGTGTTAGATAATTGTTTTGCAAAATGTGGGAAAAAGTATTAAGACTTTTATTAATAAAAGTTATAATCCTACTTAAGTTTTATAATCAAAATATATCGAAAGTACTGAAAGTAGTAAAGCTCATTATGTAGAATGGCACTTTTCAGATTACTACATATGTATCTATATATGTATTACTGGATCACATTTATTGATCATTTATGTGTGTATATATCTCACTGATTTTCCAACTGCTGATGATTTTAATTACTTTTATATATGATTGAACTTACTTAATATGGCTGATGTAAAATTGCAATTGATTTGCAAAATAATAAGAAACTAAAGGTTTAAAATAAATGATATGAACTACAAAGTAAACTATTTGGATCCAAAATATAGTAGAGTAAAAGCAGAAAGTAGCATAACATAGAAATAGTTAAGTACAATTACAATAAACCTTTAGTAAAGTACTTGAGCAAATGTAGTCATTTCCATTCTGCCTGGATCTGTCCATGCTGTTATCCAGTGGTGTTGGGCATTATAAGATTAACAGCACTCTAGTCAAGTGACATTGGAGGGGAGCTTTATTGCTATTATAGCGGCATGATAAGACACTGAAAAGAAGCAATGTAAAAGTGGAATGCAGAGCGTGGATGTAAACGCTGAAGTGGGTTATGGGACAGGCTACCCCCAGGAGGCTTTTGTGACAGCCATGGTGGAGAAATGGAACGCTCACTTGATCAATGAGCTGCTAAGCTACCAGCTGTTAGCTATTGGAATGTTAGCCAAGCTTTCTGGTGAAATTCACAGTTAACAGTTTAACATATTTTTGCGGTGTTGTGGCAAGCATGTTGGTACAATAAGAATTGAGAAATAGCTTATCTGGGTGTTGAATGGAATGCTAATTAGCCATGTGGAGCTGTGGCGTTTAATACCTGATTAAAGCATTGCTAATCTAGTGACAGCTTAAATGTTTAAAGATGCTTCAGGTGAGGAGGTATGAAACAAACCGTGAATTTAAAAAACTGTTACATCCCTAATATACTTACATTTATTCCCTCTTCAAAGCAAGATTTAATTAATTATGTCCTGATATTTATTTGGGAGAATACATTTGATTCTTTAGCCTTTTAAGTGACTAGTTTTGTATTTGTTCTCTCTTTGTCTTAGGGCATGTACAGCTGCTGTAGCTTTGAGGATGAAACAGCAACAGGTGGAGCTAAAAGTCTGCCAACGCATCACCACACAGCAATGGTTACAGTTCCGTCACAGTCACATGTTGTCTCAACGTCTTTGACCAACCCAGCAATTGCAATGGCGCAACAGCAGCAACAACCGCAACCGCAGCAACCGCAGCCCGTGTACAAAACACCTCTACCGGGCTCTCCTCCCACCGTGGTGCATTCTGGGACAGCACTGGGTCCAGCTAACACACCGATAGCTGGTGCGCCCCTACCTTGCTCCACCTTCCTGCCACGACCAGACCGCAGACTGGCTGTGGTGGATCGTTGGAGGCTGCCCAAATCTGCTACAGCCACCAACCCAATGGCTGTAAGGGGGGGTATCAGTGACATGGGACCCTTTGCTCAGAAAGTCCCACCAAACTGGGCTTCCACTGCTGGAGGGGCTGGGGGACTTGATGGTTATAAGCGTTACTATGGTCCCATTGACCCTGAGGGACTGGGGCCCTGCATGGAGCAGCAGGCAGGGTCCCAGACCCCCAAGACTATGCCCAGGGGCCACCCTCAGCCCCCTCCAGCCAGTGTGGCCTTCTACTCAGAGAAGGGCATCGACCATGGGGTGGGGAAGAAGGTGGTAGGAGGTGGCAGCGGGGGTCAGGGGAAAGGGGCTGTTAAACCTCTGGGCACTCCCAGACTGCCTCCTAAGAGTCAGGCACCTCTACCTCCTACACCCCCGCTGCCACACCCCTCCCCCCCTCTCCCCTCATCCTTCTTGAGGAAACGAAGGCCCAAGAAGCCCAAAGAGTCCGGGGGGCCACTATATGAGAACATTCTGCCCCTAGGGCGGAGGGGAGGAGCACGAGATGGTGTGAGGGAGGGAGTAGGGAGGAGGGCACGCCCCCTCTCTCCCCCACTCTCACTTCCTGTACCGGTACCCCTCAGCCCCTCCTATACCCCTCCTTCTCCCTCTGCATCCTTGCACTATACATCCTCGTCCTCTTCGTCAACCACATCATCCACATCCACGTCGTCATCTGCCTCATCTTCTCGCTCCACCTCTCCTACTTACTCTTACAGCTCCTCCAGGAGCACACGGGACAGAACTGGAGGAATAGATGGAGAGGATGATGATGACGATGAGGAGCTGACAGAAGAGTCAAGCCTCCTCCTTGGGAGGGGAAGAGAGAGGGAGCGCTCAATCATCCGGCCTCGTTCTCTCAGTCACGGCCGCCTGCCACCACCCATACCCCCCAGGAAACCACGCACGTCCTGGGGTGACAGAGAAAGGGAACGAGGGAGAGAAAGAGGTGGGAGCCAACTGTCTCAGCTCCAAGAGTGGTGGGCAAGCTGGAGTGAGAGAGAGAGGAGTGGAGCAGGTGGAGATGCTGAGCGGCAAAAAAGGGAAAAGAAGAGAAGAAAAGAGAAGGAAAAGGAGAAGAAGAAAAAGAAAAAGAACAAAAAGAGGAAAAAGCGAGAAGAAAGGGAAAGAGAGCGAGAGAGAGAAAGGAAGCGTAGAAAAGTAAAAAAGAGGAAGAAGAAGGCCCTTAAAACAAAGAAAAGGAAGAAATCAACAGGGGGAAAGCGGTCTGAGACAGAGGAGGGTGATATAGAGGCAGACAGGGAAGGAGAGGCAGAGGGAGAGAGGGAAGGAGGAATACAAGACTACTCTTCATTTTCTGCGCAGTATCGGAGCACATTTGGGGAAAAGGGGCGCGATTCATGGGAAGGAGATAGGGAGAGATGTAGAAGAGAAGGAGGACATGAGGGCAATGGCAGGGAAGAGGAGGACAGTGGAAGAAGCAGGGATAGGCGCCCTAAATCCTCACACTCTCATTCAAGGCATCGTACACCCAGTAAGCGCTATCCTAACCTGAACAAGCTCCCTGCGTCCGTCAAATTTTGGGTAAATGGAAGAGGAGGTGACTCTAATGCTCCTCCAATATCCCTCCATCCGCTTCTTCCGTCCTCTAAGCGGCGAAGAAGTGGGGGGATGGATAGAGATGATAGCGGCAGGCTTGGAGAACGGCGTCCTTTGTTAATGCGTTATGAAAAAGAGAAAGCACACACAAGAGAAGGGCTATCCTTCCATGAGTGGGACTCTGAAGACGACGATGATGATGATGAGGAGGAGGAGGAAGAGGAGGAGAGGGATAGAGTGAGGGAACGGGTGGAGGGCAGGGGAAGGAGGGCAGGTAGGGGGGCCGTCTCTGAGTCAGAGAGGGACAGGGCCAGGGCAGAGGACAGTTACTCAGATGAGGGCTCGTCGGGGGAGTTTGGCCGTTTTGAAAGATACTGGGAGGGAGGTTCAGGGGGAAGTGTCACTGGGATAGGGGGCATAGGAGGAGGAGGCTGGTTCTTTGGTACCTACCCCTCCAGAGAGAAAGGGGGCAGTGTCAACAGTCGAGATGATTCATTACTAGGAACTAGAGCAGAAGGCTGGATTGGAGCTGATTTCTGGGGATCGGGACCAGGTGTTGGTTGGGGTTCTGGGGGAGGGAGTGGGGGTTTGGGTTCGCAGTGGCCACCACCTCCAGCAGCCTTCCCTCCACCTCGACGATACTGGTCTATGGACAAAATTCCTGTGAAGGGTGAGAAAAAGTGGAAGAGTGGAGGAGGGAAGAACAAGGGACGATCTAGGGAAAGGGAGGAAGAAGCGCCACGGGCGACCATGTGTTCCTGTAGCCTTTACCCCCAACCCCATCCTTATCCACATCCCCACAGCCGCTCACACACCTCCCATTCCAAGAGAGGATCCACAGCACTTTCCCATAGCCAGGAAGAGCTTCTCCCCCACTGCCACAGCTTCAGCGGTGTCTCTCGTCCTAAGCCGCTGCCCCCCAAACCCGATTCCAGCCAGGCCAAATCAGGCAGCCAATCTAACCTCAGCCTTAGCACACAGCCCACAGACCATCCGCCTCAGCCCTCACCGTCACCACCACAGCAGCCGTCCATGTCTCCCACGTCCCTCCCGATGCCCATCCCACCTCCACCCTCCTCATCCTCTGTCTCGCCACCAGCAGGGGTAGGGATGGAAGGCCAGGCCCAGGCTCCGGCTTCAGCCAGTGCCAAACTCCAATATCAGAGACTGCGCTCTGTGCCACAGCCACGGAGGTTCTACTCTCCCCACCTGCCACTCAAAGCCAAGAGCCTGTGCTCACGTCGAGGGTCGGCCCACTTCTCTAGCCTGGAGAGCGAGGTATGACAGGGGGAGAGGAGAGAGGGAGACGTGAGAGCGAGCACCACTGCTGTTGAGAACCGTGGTGCCATGGCAGCTGGAGCCAGGGATGACGTCGGAGATATGGCTGCCCAGGTGACCACAGGCAATCAATTAGCAACTACCACTGCTGGAGCTGATACGGACAGTAGCTCTATTGTTAACACGAGCCAGTGTGAGAGCAACACTGCTGCCACCCGCTCCATTGTACACGTTCTAGTGAGGGCGACAGTGAGACGCCATACCAGGGTGAGCTATGTGCGCCTGGATGGTTCCCACGATGATGATGAGAGTGAAGGCGAGGCTGCATCTCCGGGGACAGCAGCCCCAGAACTTCTTCTCTGCTCAGAAATGAGCTTTGTGATGTCATCTTCGGTTCTCCTCCCCTCCCCGAGTCACAACTGTGGATAACAGTAGTCTCCAACCTGTGAGTAATGATGTCATGTTTGTACACACACACACACGCACGAACACACACACATACACAGATAAAATGCTCAAAACGTCTCCCTCCCTCTGGCTTTGAGAACACACCTCGGTGGGATGAGGAAAGACCCACCTTCTCCAAAAAGATGCCAGAATAGTTGTTGTGTCTGGCTTCCTCTCCTGTCTGGCTTTTGGCTTTTGAACTGGACTGGAGGACTGCTTGTCATGTGTTGGAGAGACCACTCCTTCCTCTTCCCTTTTGTAAATCAGATGATATGAAAAGCAATGCAGTCACCTCTCTCATGCACTGTCTGCCTGATCACCTTTCACTGGGCAGTGAGGACAGTGCTACTTATTTGCCCTTTGACCTCATGACACCATCAGACCCATCTAGCTCTACCCCAGGACCATCTACGTGATGTCATGTTTTACTAGAAACCCTTTTAACCAATCAGAGAGAAAAGGAACAACTTCTCCTCTTCCCTGTTGGAGCTTGTAATGCTTGAACACAGTTGAGTATCAGCATATTTGAATAACAAACTGGAGATCAAAAAGAGAAATAACAATAAGAACAAAAAAGACATGTAGCAGATTTTCTTTCATGTCTGTCTTTTCTTTTCTTATTCAGACTTTTCTCCCCATGCCCTCTTTTTTATTCTATCAATATCTGATTGTGTTAGTGTTTTAATAAAGAGGAGGCTGGATGTGGCTAGTGTTGGAAGTGGGAATGATTCAACAGCTGTGCCAAATTTAAGTGAAGAGCTTTTAAGTAAAATTGGTTTGCAAGTTATCCGTCTTCACAGATGAAATCCCATTTTTTATTTCCACATGCAAACTGCGCATAATTCACCCTCATGGAAGTGGATCAAGAGGATGATTGGTGCAATATCTGTAATTGGCACTAGATGGCTGCATAATATTCAAATAAGCTTATGAGACAATTGTGCAGGAGGCAGGAGTTGGAAGCAGGAGTTGTAAGTACATGATACGGAGGAAGGGTTGTTTAGCTATAAACTTTATTACTTTTATGAAAGTGGCCAGTCAGGATTTATTCTGAGGAGCCGAGGAGAGTTAAAAAAAAAGTGCAGTGCATTGGAAAAAGCTCTCTTAGGATGTGATTTTATGTTGCTACTCTATTGTACCTTGGCAGAGTTTGTAGGTGATGGATTATAAGAAGCACAATTCCTCATTATATATTTTTTTCAAACACGTGTGCCACACTTGTGCATGCACAATCTCCAGGTACCATATTTTGTTGGTGTAACTATTCACTTAATGTTGAAGTCATGTTGCTATAACGGAGAATAAAATCCACTGTAACCAGTGTTTAAGTACCACGACACTTGTGCTGAGGAAACTGCCCGCTGTGGCTGTTTCCTTTTGGCAAATAAGACTGAACGATATATATACTGTGAACGTTTTGAGGTGCACCTACACTAGCTGACACTTCACTGAATGCAGTCAGTGATAACTCGCGTTATCAAGATTATCAGATGACTGTTTGACTCTGAGCAATATTCCCACCTCCAATGTGACATGGATGCAATAGCACATCTTTTTGCATCGGACACATTCAAGTTTTAACTCTATTTTAAAATGTAAAAAAATCAGAGGTGTTCCATTCGTTCAATTATTTTCTTATCGGTAGGACAAATTTCATCTAACCTGGTCAGATACGATTGTGATCAGGTCTGTACGTCCAAAGCACCAGGCTGTAGCTGACCAGTATGACTATTTAAAAAATGTGTTTCAGAGAGGGTAGTGTTGTGTAGCATTGCACCTTCTGTGAGCTGTGCAAAAAGCCATCTACTGTGTAAACTGTGCCAATAATGCAGTGCATAGACTCTGTATTTTCATAATCCACCTCATCTCTCACGCTAAGACCAGCCACAGCCCAGCTCTTCTTCTGTCGTAGTTGAATGTAGCTTTGACATGATGTAGCAAAAGAACACCTACTTTTAGACTTTGTAGCTTTTCGTTTTGTTTTTCTTTTTTTGGATGCTGTTGATAAGGGTTAGAAGGAGGGAGGGGGTTGACCTGCTATGTCATGGGCTGTGCGTTGTGTTTGTGCATGTCGTCACAGATCGAAGGGTTAGTCGACCTTCTTGTATCCCCCTTTTTAACTCCTTTGCCTTGCAGTGAGGCCAGACTGTACCTTTTATCTGCACATGGATTGCTTTTTTTCTAAGTCTGCGTGGGGCAATTTTTAAAAACAATCTGTCGCTGTTTTTAGAGAAATGCTTTTGCCGTTTCCCATTCTTTGGAAAGCCCCGGAATCATTGCATGTTTAGCTGAATGAAACCTCAAAGATTTGTGGTGGGAGGGTTGTGTAGTTCAGTTTTAGCTAATGCTTAGGACCCAGGACAGCCACCTTTCAGTGAGATAGCAAGCTCGCTCTACTCTGCACCCCAACAGTGGAAAACACGTCAACAGTGCGACTGCTTCCTGCACACTAGAACAAGGTTCTTTCCAACCAATCAACAGGGTTTAAACCTGGTATGTCATTGAGCATTATTGATTTCTATTGAGGCGCTAATACTTAAGTCTGTGACTGCATGAACAGAAGTGACTCTTAAAAACCCTCTGGCTTATTTTGTTTTACTTATTTTATTTTATGCTGAGAAAAAAAAGAATATATTAAAAATATACTATGTTTTTGAGAATGTACCATGTTATACTGTGATTTAACTGAGATATTTTATTGTATTCAATTATCATTTGAATTCTATCATTTATCTATAAAGAAATATATATGTACAAATAAATATATACATATATATACATACAGGTATATATATATATTAGTTAAGTTTGGTATATTTGGAGGAAGTGTTAGATGAAATAGTTTTAAATGTTTTAGCTTTGTAGCGATCCTAGACACTGAAATCATTTTTGAATTTTGATTCCTCCTATATGACTGTGAAGACATTAGTGCCTGTGACAAAAAAGACAAGTAAAAGTCGAAACTCTCTATTCATCTGTATCTACTATAGCTATCAGTCTGTCACTCCTCTACAGTACTACCTAACATGACTTTTTTGGCATTCGCTGCTTTTACACATCAGTATGTTTCTCCCACACAGTCTGCTGTCTCTTTTGCTTTTTACTGCTCTCCTCTGCAGTTCCTTCTCCTGTTTTTTTATTAACAAGCTATGAACACTCTCCACCTCTCCTCTTTTAAAGCCGCATCTCATGGTGATCACATCTCTTTGTTAATTAACCCATCCATTGACCTTTGTTTTTGTTTCCTTTGATCACTTTCTTGTTTTGTTTTTTTGTTAAATCAGCTCATTACTCTGTCTCTCACTTAGCAAAAAACAGAGACCAGTAGATACTGTGTTCTTGCTCCTTTTGACTGATTGTTGATGATGATGATCAATTAATTGATTGATAAAAAATAATTAATGAACAATGTTGCTATTACTGATGTGACTGAAGTGTGTATCTGACGACCACACCACTGTAGTGAGTCTGGGCTGTACCACACCACCAGGGAGCAAATGGGGCCACAGTTGCTATGGTGTTGCCATGGCATTTTCATGGCGTTGCCATGGTGTCCTCTGCACCGCCACCACCTGGTGCCTGCTGGGTAATATAGCATAATGTCCTTCACTTTCCCCAAAGTAATGGTCATAGTTCCGCTGTGCTTCCCTCTGCATAGCTTAAGACCTTAAGATATAGGACTTGGAATATTTAAAAAGGGGCAGCATGGTGGTGACATGTCTGCTGTTAATGCTGATCTAGACTGGACTGGTTTGGCTCGAAATGGCTATGAGTGTCAATACTGAGTTGATCACCTAATCTTTAAATCATCTGTGTGTGCTGCTCAGCATGTTCTCCCTTCACCTTCATATCACTTATAGCCTGAAACCAGTCGGGATCCAGATGTGGCTCCTTTGCCATGTTCACACTGCAAGCCTCGGTGCTCAGTTTGAATTTCTTGTTCACATCTGCCATTTCTTCTTCTTTTTTTTCTTCTTTTTTTGCTTGTTTAAATTAGTTTTTGACCCCTGTATGAATAACCTGCATGGTAGAAAGAACAAATCCAAGGGCATTACAAGCAGAATGTTGCTGTAAATATAGAGACCACTGAACACAGCGATTAGAGCATCGTTAATAGGCTGATGAGCAGTGGAAGCTAGCAAATTTGTGAGCAGATGTTAACAAGGGCTAGGATGAGAAGAAAGAGACTTCTCAGTTCTGACATTTTTGATGCAGCGCCACTTCTGTAAAAAGAAGTGTGTGGAAGCTAGAAAAATGCACCATGCCAAGAAGGGGCAGGTGCTAGGTTGAAAACAGGCATACAGCAAAGGAAAAAAATCAACAGCTTGCACACTGCAGGGCTCCAGTTTTACCTATTTATTGCACCACAAAGAATGCCACATTTCCAACCACTGCTTTTCATCAGAACTCTTCAGCAGTGGTGCTTAAATGTCACATTCTTTGTGATGCAATAAATAGGTAAAAATGGAGCCCTGCCGTGTTTCTTTTCTTGCAAGTGCAGTTGAAGCCAGCAATGGTGGGATTATGAGGTGAATAGCCTCAGTGAAACAGATTTGGTCAAAAAAAAATTAAGGATATTTTTTTTTGATAAACTATATAGCAGTGTACCTCCATCCCAACACAGTGAAGTAGAAAAGTGTGTCATTTCAAATTCACTGTTCAGACTGAGTAAAAGTAAAAATCAGATTTGTATCCAATTTAGCAAAACGCGGAGTGGTCAAAATTAGAATTGAAAAGATAGGACTGCATGCAAGTTGTGCAGACACACACGCACACACGCACACGCGAGCACACACACACACACATACACAAATCCACACACAAATCAGATCTAAATCTGAGCAGAAAAACAACAAAGATCAGAACACCTTTGCCTGCAGTCTGAATGTAGCCTTTGTCTGCAATTTCATATTCCTGATTTAAAAGGTTTTTGTGTTATGGTGACATATATGCACGTGTATCATGTGCATAAATGATCAAAAGCATTATTTCTAAATTTTCCTGTTCCCGCTTCACTCAAGCAACAATCTTCATCTTCTCCTAACCCTCACTGCAAATGAATCATTGCCTCAAGTAGTCTGATGATGTCACACAGGTAGATGTCTGGCTTTGAAAACGCTCAACACACACTAACACACCCTGTAACTTATTTCTTAAAAGTGTCTTTTTTGCAAATTTAGCTACCCTGTGGAGGTTAAGTACATTCACAATGACTGTTCTGCTTGTTTTAAGCTGTCGGTCTCTTGAGTTTTCTGTATAGCCCTGCACTCTGCTTTGCTCTCTAATCCTTCAATTCTTGTGTTGAATAGCCAAGTTCAATTTGTTTTACTTGCTCTTCCTTTGATTTACCCCGCTGGCTTAATCTGCTTTGATTCATCAGATTTTCCGTTTGTTCAAAATGCATGCATTCAACAGTCCAGTCCAGCCTAGTACAGTGTGCTGTAGTGCCTGAGTTTGTAAGAGATCTTGGTGCAGCCTCAAGCTTATTCCCTCTGTCTATTGGCCCGTGACCTGGGAACTAATACGTGTGGCGCTCCAGAATTCAAACAGGGTCCTCATTGGCTGAATCGGCCATGAATTATATCACGGAAATACCGGAGTGTCACACGTTAACACTCGTCAGGTCTAGGGTCTGCATGTCGCTCTGTGAAAAGCTTATCCTACCACAGTGACAGGGCACATATACCCACAGCAGCCAGTGCGTGTGTGTGTGTGTGCATGTGTGTGTTTTCGACATTGTACAAGGCCCAGTTTTGCTCTAGTAACCTTGCCAACACTACAGGCCTACTTATGGGTTGCTAAGGCGGGTTGCTAGTTGGGTGATGTCGCTCCTAGCCCAGACTGGTCTGGTCTATGCCCTAATTTAAATGTGTTAGTTTATTTGACATTGTCTGTCTGGGGTGGGGCTGGAGGGTCAGTGCTGCACTTACTTCCTGAGAATTGCTTCATAAAATATGATTCTCTTTAATTAATGCCAGTGGTGCTGTGTTTCCTTCCAATTCTGTTGTCTCGAATGCGCTCATAAATAAGGGCCGCTGAGATTGTGTTTGTGGAGCGTGGCATGTCTGTGTGAGTGTGTTTTAGCTTGTGACAGTATTTTCCATACAAGCTATTACTCAGTCAGAACTCCTTCAAAGTAAATTTATGGAGAGCTCAAAGAGTAGTTTCTTTGGCATTCTATCAGGCTGTCCTGCCAGAGTGTGCGTGCGTGTGTTTGTATATGTGTGTGTGTGTGTGTGTGTGTGTGTGTGTGTGTGTGTGTGTGTGTGTGTGTGTGTGTGCATGCTCTGTAGCATATTTTTCCTCAGAGTTTTCTCAGCTCTTGTCAGACTTCTGCTTTGATCTGGCCAGAGTTGACCTAACATAATCCACTTCTTTTGCCCTCAAAAAGAGGAACACACCTAACACACTGCCTTAACCCACAACTTCAGGCTACAGAGTACAAATCAGAGCCGCCTGACCAGCTCAGGACCTGCTAAAACACACAAACAAATGTGTTTTCGATGATCAGAATAGAATTTCACACACAACAGACCTTTTCCCTAATGTAAATTTCTAGGATGTCAGCTGTAGACTCTTGTAGCATGTTTGTATTGGAAGACCACTGTTTAAACTGCATGGACTGAAGTCATTATCACGAATAGTGAATATAGAAAACACAAAGTTATATGAAACTGACTTTGAAATTGTCATCCTCACCATTTCTTAAAAATCTCTTATCTAGTTGCCACTGCTGAAAATATATTAAAAGATATGGCACAGCCAAGCGAGAAAAAAACATCTAAATATTACCTGACACATGATATTCGATAAGAGCGTTGAGGGGGTCTTAAATATGTTTTGTTCAGCTCCCCGTGCGCCTGTGATCTCCTAATTAGCCGTGCTTTGTTAGTGTGATGGGCTAATGGCTAATTGCATTGTGAGGCCTCTGTGTGTACATGCAGTAATGACTTAACGCTCTAATAAGATTGAGTTACAGGCAGTTGGATCATTGTGTCCCCAAGCACTGATCTGAGGTCAGTGTTATGCTTTTCTCTCTAATGATGGGAGTGTGATGGGAGAGTAGATGGGGATAAACTGTTCCATGATCTCCCATGTGATACTTCTATCAATTGCATTGTGTCTCATCATTTATCTTAGAGTCGTGTGCAGTTGGATGCCAGCAGTGATGTAGTTTCCCACTGAGCGCTTTTGTGAATGTCAAATACGGGAATACAAATTTTATTTGATTAAGTATACATTATATTAAGTGCATGCTGCTCAACTCTGCTTTTCTCTGGAAGTTTTATAGTAAAAACAGTAGTGTGCAAAAGTCTTGAGCCACTCCTAATCTCTTTATATTTGCCTTCCAAGGAGCCAGATTTTCTTGTAATTTTTAAAAGTGCAAGGGTTCAAGTCTTTCTGGAGTTCTGTCAAAGTTTTTCTTTTGACATTGGCTGCTTTTTTTTTCTTCTTGATTTCAGTCCAGTCTTTCTGTCTGACCATTTTCATTGGAATGTTTTTTGGTTAAACCACGACACTGACCTATGAACAGTGTTGGGGAGTAACAGAATACATGCACCGGCGTTACGTATTTAAAATACAGAATATGAGTAACTGTATTCTGTTACAGTTACCGTTTAAAAAGGTGGTATTCAGAATACAGTTACTTTGTTGAAATAAATGGATTACACGGCGGTTTATTCCTGTTTCATATGTTAGGCTGTGCCCTCTCTATTTTTGGTAATTTCACGCCGTTGGAAACCCAAGTAAAACACGCACTAAGAGGCTCTAATGTCTGTGTCTCAATCTCGCGGCCCATGTCACCTCTACTTGCGGCCCGCATAATGATGTGACGAAATATTTGTAAAAATTATTATTCAAAAAATGATTTAATATGAAGGCAATAGGCAGAGTCTTACAGGCATAGCCCTAAAGAATGTAGCTTCATGGGCAGTGTAGCCCAGTTGTAAGTGAGCTATTAAAACTCGACTGTATACACTTTGTTCGTGTTTTTCTCCGAAACAGTAAATTTCGTTGGAGCAGCCTTTCAACGCCTCTCTCTGTCTCTCACTAGCAAAGTTGACCCAGACAGCAGAGCAAAGCTAGTTTTCGGCTACGAGCCCAACACCAACCCAACGTATTAGTCAGAGGTCCCTTTACTACAGTTCGGAGCCAGGGACCTGTTTTCTATACGAGATCACTGCAAAAATTGCAGCCTTACCTAATGTCCACCCTACTGTTACTCATTTTATATTAAGAATTAAAAATCTAGTTGGTATTGGTATCCGGTTGTTCAGTCTGACGTCACTAGCCGTGTCTGGACCTAAACTCCGCTGCAGGTCCATATATCAAACGATCACTATGGCATTACTGAGAGTTGAAAAACTGTCTAAAGTCTTTCATCTTTAATAAAATGATCAGCGTTCTGCTCTACCAGGTGTAACAATTGAATTTAACATCCAGGCATCCATGAAAACGGAATTTATGACATTTAACGGAGTTAGAAGTTAGCAGGGAGTTAGCTCGCTAATTTTCTATCTAAATACAATATAGCATGTCCTGACTGCTGGGTTTTGGAAACAAATTAAAACGTACAGCTCTGTTATCATTTCCAACATAAATGAAGACAGAAAACTAAACAGCAGTGATGTTTGTAGGGTTACTGAAGTTGGGCTAGCTAGTATTTAATGATGTGCTACGTGACCGCTAGCGACACAGCTATGTTAGCATAATATAAACAAGCTAACTTTTTTTCCACTCGATAAAAGTTAACGTGAGTATTCTCGGTGGTCAGGAACAAATGTAATCGCATGGCAGGATGCTGTAAAAGGACCAAACTTCAGCCAGGAGAACAACTGAGATAATCCATCCATAATACGAGGTTAGTCATTCATATACTGCTGCATGGGCTGGGCTGTAGTTACATCCTAAGGTTTTAAAAACTGAGCTTAAATAAATGATTAGCGGTAATAAAAGCCGAGGGAGGTCAACAGTGATCACTGACTGTTTTAGGAGCTTTTTGAGATTAAATAAAAGAAAATACATAACATTAAACATGTTAACAACACAAAAGCCATATTAAACGCAGACTACTTTAGGCCCGGAAGTAGGATTCGTCACGTCATCACTTAACAATCGGATGGCAAGTATTCTTCAGTAATCACACAGCAATAGTACATTCATGTAGTTGTAAAAAAGTAAACCAAAATATTCAGAATACGTTACTGTCATTGAGTAACGTAAAGGAATACATTACAAAATACATTTGAGGGCATGTCTTCTGTAATCTGTAGTGGAATACATTTTAAAAGTTCCCAACACTGCGTATGAATTATTCAAGCCTGTAAAAGGCACCTAACTCAAGGATGTGTTGTGTCTACACATAAGAGACAACACCTAATTTGTTCCCATTTCTTTCGTTAAATCAATGAACACTGAAAAGATAGCAGAGTTAAACAGGCAGAAAAATAGTAATTTTGTATCAGCAAGGTGATTTCCAGAGAGAAAAAACTGAAAAAACTGAGGAAAATGTAAAAGGAAACTGAAAAGTAGAGTACAAAAGATGTGGCAGGCCTAAGACTATCTACAGTAGATGAACAGTGTCTGAACGTCATGTCTGCAAGAAAGGAAAATAATAAAGAAGTGGACTGAAAATGTGTGACAACAAGTCTTATGGAGCGATGAATCCAAATGAGAAATTTCTGGTTTCCTTATCGTCTGTATATAGGAGGTACAACTGTGAGTATCTACAGACATCTGTAAAACAGTGGTGTTGGAGATCTTGTCAAAATTGATGGGATGATGAACGCAGAAAAGTACCATCAGATTTTGATCCACCATGCAATACCATTTATAAAGCTTCTGATTGGCAGCGTCTTCATTTTTCAGTAGGACAGTGATCCTAAAGACACGGCCAATGCTTTACGAGCATAGCTGGATAGAAAAACACACAGTGGAACTATCAGTCATGGATTGGTCTCCCTAGAGCACCCCCCCCCCCCCCCCCCCCACACACACACACACCCTTAAAATTATTGAAGCAGTGCGAAATCAATTTGACAGAGAACCAAACAAAAGGCAGCCAAGTTTCGAAGAACAGTTTTTAATTTTGTTTAAGAATCCTGGAGAACTATTCCTGAAGACTGCTTAAAGAAATTACAAGAAAGATGCCTAAGACAGTTCAGGCTGTGATGAAGAATAAAGGTAATAATTTGAAGTACTTGCTTTCAAGCTTGTTGGGCTCCATTTTTAAAAAGCATAATGTCTCCTTTCATTGCTTTGCAGATGACCTAAAGATATATTTGCCTATAAAACCAACAGCCATGTTTCTATTCAGACACTAGTAAACAGTCGCAGAGATGTACAATCCTGGTTGGAGATAAACTTCTTTAATCTGAACAAAAGAAAAACAGAAATTGTATTTGGGTAACCCGACCTCTTAGATGGATATGACAGCGCCATCGGTCTTTTAGCTTTTTTGCAAAGAAACTTGGTGTGAGTTGACAGTGCTTTAAAATTTGATGTTAAGACAAGTTTCTTTCAACTAAGGCTTCTCAGTAAGGTGAAGGTCTGCCTCCTGCCACATGACTTTGAGAGATCACACTATAATTTACTTTTTGTCTAAACTATTGTAACACTTTATATGTTGGCTCTGATATGTCCTTACTTTGTCGCCTGCAAGCTGTTCAAAATACAACAGCTGGCCTTTCGACTGGAAAGACATGGTGTGATCACATCACACGTATACTGGGCTCCTTACACTGGCTTCCAGTCCATTCCAGTTTTATTACTTGTTTTTAAGAGTCTTAATGGTTTGGAGCCACCTTACTTAACAGAACTTTTGAAATCCTACCAGAGTACCAGAGTACCAAGGTTAAACTAGCTGCTCCCAGTCTCTCAGTCATTTTAAAACTCTTTTAAAAACGTATTTGTTGCTTTCAGGTCTAGTTGAGCATAATACCCTGGCTTTGATTATCCAATCAGTCTTATTTACTTGTTTTATTCGGTTTTTTAGTTTATTTTTATTTTTAATTTAGTAACTGTTTTCTATGGTGTACGTTTTGTATATTTTGCACTTTGGTCAACGAAGGTTGTTTAAAACATGCTATATAAATAAAGTTTCTTTGACTTGACTTATAAACTCTGTTTTTGCCTTATATACTGCTTATGTTTCAATAGATAATCGGACCTATTTCACGTTTTCCTCGCAAAATATAAAGAAATGAGAAGTGGCTCAAGAATTTTGCGCAGTACTGTAGTTTGGGTTAATCTGCTGAAGAATAACTAAACCCAACCCAACCCCCAATTTTCCCATCTTCTCCTCCACACACCACCACCCTAGCGCACCCAACCTCAGGTATTCAAACACATACAGTATGATGACACACACATTGATGAAGGGTGTGCGGGAATTGAAGGAGTGTTCTGCGTCCCTGCTGAGGTGCAGCAGATTGATCCTGTACTGATCTGCCACCGGCTCCCTGGGGATTTGTAACGCATGTCTGCAGCGCAGGGCTTAACACTCGCTCGCTCTCTTTCTGTCTTTGTCGCTATCATTCTGCCTCTGTCTAGCGTTGTGTCTTGCTAAGCAGTGCAGTGGCTCCATGCTCCTACACCTCTCCAATCTCCATCTTTCTCACTATTCTGCCAGTAACAGGTTTCCTTCATCTTGTGTTTTGATCTTCTTTTGATTCTGTTTCCTCCGACTGACTCCGTCATTTCATTTATATTCTGCTTTCTCTAGTTTATCCCTTCCTTAAAATATTTCTAACCAGTGTGTTCCTGCACTATTTGATTGAATTCCTACATTGTTTCTTCTAATCTTTTATTGTCTGTTGCACATGCCATATGCATTTTTGTATAATTATACATATTGATATGTATACATTATTATATAATTTCTTATCTTCTTTCTGTCTTTATATCTATATCCATGCGTATCTCACACACTTCACTCAGACACGCAGTACAGCATATGTGGAAAGTGCTCTGTTTCTTTTTTATCATGTATGCTCCGCCACAGGGTTCTACAACTCATCAGCTTGATCTCTGAAGTTGAAAAAACATCCAAGCATCCTTTCATCTTGCTCTTTTTTTCCCCAGCTACACAGCCAATTTCTCGCTTCTTCCACACGAGCCACACCGAGCTACATCCGGGGACAAATGGGCTAACTGACCCACAGCTAAAACCAATGTTTGTTTATGTGTGTGACAGAGAGTAAGAGAGAGACAACATGTGCACAAATGTGTGTTTGTATGTTTGCACTTCCTTTATTTTGGCCATCCCAAGCAGTGTTTGTTGCAATCTGTGGCTATTTGATTAGTTTTAATGGTAATGAGCACAGAGGGTGTTTACACAATAATGCACATGCAATTTTTTATGCAAATTTTCTCATTTATTCGCATCTCTGCGGATAGTCCGTCTCAAACCATTAGAGTAAACCACAGCAACGTGTATTTTCTGTTGTTCTGCATTGTGCTCATGCTGACACAGATTACCCAAGATGATGTTTTTTGTTTGTTTTTTTTTCTCAATGAAGTGCTTGTTCTAAGAATAGTCCAAAAAAACGGCCATCACAATGGCAGATTGCTGGAGGTGATGTGTTAAAAGCCTCTTTTTAGTTCAGCCTACTATCCCGAAGTTATAGATATTATATTTACATAAAGATAAAACAGAGGAGAGCAGGGTAGTACATTTGAGTAGCCTTAAGAGAATATGAGGCTTTAAAAAAAACACTGAATGAATCATCTTGTTTAAAAAAAGTAATTTTCTATGAATGAACTGAACAATTAATAGAATAATCATTTCAGCTCTAATCTGAGCGCCGGCGCTGTTCACCCTATTTAAATTGTATTTTCTTGATTCGTCTCTAAAGTCAGTGTTTCAGTGCTGACAGTCCTTAAGAGGGAGCATTCACATCAACAGCAATGCAAGTTTGCTGTCTTGTGCAGCTAGTATGTGTGCAACAACATTAACACCGCATCTAGGACACAATAATTATTCGTATTACATCCTTATTTGCCACTGCTTGTGTGTGTGTGTGTGTGTGTGTGTGTGTGTGTGTGTGTGTGTGTGTGTGTGCGCGCGCAGTGCCCCTGCCCAAAGGGAATTCATCCTAGAAAACTGGGATGAAGATTAAGATATCCTCAGACTTTACCTTGTTCTCCACATGCCTCATTATCCAATCGCCCCTCTTACCCTGAAACCCCTGCCCTCCTGCTTTCATCCTTCCCCTTGAGCGCATTTTGTTCACAACCTTCTTTTCCTCCTTGTAGCAGTAAGGAAGGTTTTGCAGCCCAAAAGCTGAGGCTTTGAGTTCTTGTTAGTTTTTTTTTCTTTTGCACATACCCAGTGGAGACAAGGTCTGCCAATGGTGAATGTTTTATATATCAAAATTAAAAAATGGTCAAGGTAGAAAGAAGTTTAAAGTTCACAAAGTCCTTATTTTAAAGTAATGGTATAATACATAACTACAGGTATATGAAAGAAGTTCATCATACAGATGTCTGTACCGCTCAGTATTCCCAACAAAACAGCTACAAGAAAAGTGAACTTACATTTACGCGAATGCTCATGTTCCTCTGTTGCTGTTGGATGTGTAAATAAAAAACTATTAGTTAACACAATCAGACATCAGGGTCAAGCTCACTGCCTGAGTGTTTCTAAAAGTTTCTAAAACATTTGTAAATCATATGCATTTATACAATCATTCAAGTTAAGCAAGAGCCATTACATATGGTTTCCCTCTGCATATGGTAATGCACAGTTACACATCAGTGGAAAGCATTATGCTGAAGCAGCATGCTAGAATGTGCTAAAACAAAATAGGAAAGCAGTTTGTTGCGCTACAGGCATACAAAGGAAAAACAGTGGTTGGTTGGAGATTAAAAAATCTAGTTACCTTTAAAAATGGCTTCTGCAAAGATGTGGACCAGGTCGGCCACCACTCACGTCTTCAGAAGTGATTTTAGTGCATCAGGACAGATTAAATGGCAATGAGATTATTAACTATTTTATAAACTATGATTATAAATTAGATGGCAATTTTTTTGCAAAGCAGTGGTTGCAGTCAGTTTTGTAAATATTTAGAGACAGGTTGGATCCCATCAGGCAGCCTCTGCACACACCTTGCAATTGAGAATAATCACCCAGAAGTTAAGGGTCTTGCACGTTCAGTCTCCGGGCAACTGCTGCAAATACTTGCAAACAGTCACTGAATGTCAAAAGATTCTGTGCAATCATCAGGCAACCACATTTTTCTCAGTCATAAGGAGGTCCTGTCCCATTTTTACTCTAGTGGGCCCGAGACATTAGTGTTGTATTTAAATCGATGGATAGATTCTTTGTATCTGAGAAATGAAGCCAGTGTGCAAAAGCCAACCTTGCATTCTTTTTAGCTTCCTAGCTGAGGACTTGTAGGTGGTCTGGATACTCCTTTGAGCATCATTTTTTGTATATGCAGTTGTAGTAGTCTGAGAGTCAGTAGGACGTACTCAGCATTTGAAATTGGTCCAGTGAGAACAGGAACAGTGCTCTGGTGGTGTCGCCTCAGTGTAACCGTGGTAACCAAGGAGCTGTCAGACAAGACTCAAACTTCTGGTTTAAGGCTGTGCAGTTGTGCCATCCACCACCCCCTTCTAACGTGGGCATAGACTGTAGGTTTTCTTTCTTCCTCACATGTAAAAAGGAAACTACAGGGAAAATGACACTAAGTGGAAATATGACTAGAAGCATTCCCTGACCACACATCAGCTTGTGATAAGATGGAAGAGAGCATGTGTTAGCAGATGGCAACTCCTGTGATTTCTAAAAAGTCTAATTGTATAGAAGTCTACGGCTCACTTGATTTAATAGGTCAGTAAACACGTTCCTATTACAGTTATGGTTTCAGATGCTAGTTTAAAGTCTTTTTTAATACACCATGAGGTTCATTTTCTAAGTTATGGCCGTATTTAGAGGAAAATAAAAAAGAAGGATTTGCTTTAGGGCAAGGCATACTTTATGAGTGTGCAGTCTTCTCAGCTCCTTGGTCATATCCACCCCACACTTGCTTATTTGGTTTCAAAACACCAAGATGGTGAACGCCTGAAATTCAATATTTCAAAATGGGATCCCACAGCTTGAGTCCATCTTTAATCAAGCTATGACAGAGACAGACTTCCTGGAACTACACCGGTTCAGCAGAGTTGTAATGAAAATCATAACTTGTAAACGACTGCACAAAGTGATGTAATATTAAAGACATTAATACCTGACACCTCTTACACGCTTAGATGTTTGATTTGCTCAAATGCCTCTGTTTAGGCGTGCGGTTTTCCACTTTGCAGCATTTCACATTGCACTGAGAGTCAGGTCAGGAGTAAAACAAATATGGAGAGCAGGCTTATTTGTTTCAGGACTGAGAGTTTTGTAGGCCATGTTGACAGACCCTAATCGCCTGCCAAATGTCTCATCTGACTGGCGTGGAGGTTTGTTGCTCTCTTTGAAAAACACAGCGGACCACACTTCATTAAAAAAGCAAATAGAAGCCAATACTGGCAAACAGAGCCAATTTGATTCTGAAGAGACAAATTTAACAGGCAGATATGATTACCTCAGACACCACTTCTCCCCTGATTCCACAAACAACAGTTAGGCAAGTCAATTTACCTTAATTTCATTGGAGAAAGCCAGCCAGCCAGCAAGGTTGAAGTCGGTGCTTGATACGACTGAGCACTCGTTAGATGATAATGGATGCATGTAATTGGTAAAGTGCTGATTGCTCCCCCCTCAAAAAGATTCTATCGGAGGAGAATTTTCTGTTTCATTAAGCCATGGTCAGAAATAATGAGATGGCCATCTGTAGACTGTGAGAGAAAAAGAGTGAGTAGGGACTAGTGGTTGGTCATAACTGAGACAGGTTTTTTGTGGTGTCTTCAGCCTTCTGTTTTTTTCCATTGTCAGATATATATTTCCTTTTGGCTTCAGTTCTTTCTGTGTCTATAGCATTTCCCTTTGCTGTTAATCATGCAGGCCGAATCAGTGTGTTTTGCACACTTCCACGTGTATATGTCTTTTTGGTTTACAGCCTTAATGCATCATTGGCTGGCTGCACACCAGCTCACTTTTATGGCCCGGGATCAAACACGCACACATGCTTCAATGGGCATGCAAAAGCACACTGATACAGACACTTTTAGAGCCATAAGTGCTTACTCATCATGCCGCATGGAGAGAACGCATTGGGAGCCATTTATGTTTTGTTTTCCAATGCATTTATTACTGAAGAGTGCATGGTCTGCTGCTTATATTTTTGTGCCCCTGTGTCTTTCTCTCACTGCGCAAGGACATCTTTCTCATTTAGTTGTGACAACAGAACAAGAACATGACTCATCCAAGATAAGACCAATGAAGACTGGGAGTCTTATGGGCCAGAAAATGAAGACAGCAAAGGCAGTTCTATAGAGAAAAAGCAAAGGAAAGCCCCCTCCCTATCATTTCCAATCAGCTGCTGGTTCTGCATGACTAATGCTGAAATGACATATATCATTGTCAGATAGGGCATGTTCACACAGCTGTTATTTTTTTTCACCAAAAATGACTGACTCTAACACACACGCACACCTTATGCACGCTAGCTCACTATTATCTTGCTGGCTGACACCATTTTGCTCTCTAACAATCTTGCTAATTATAATTGTTAATTAATTCTCTGCCAGTGTCCTCATCAGGAGACTAATAACCTACATTTCCATTAATTAGACCTTCAACCCTTCGCTCCCTCTCTCAGTCTCTCTGTCCCACTCCAATCCACCCCTCCATCCTCTGCCTCTGATCCTGCCTGCTGCTCTCTTCTCCCAGGATCATCCGTGGACCACACATGGCCTGCACACATACATGCACACATAAACTGTGATTAATTGTGTCTGTGTGCGCTTGCATTAGTAGCATTGTGATGACAAACGTTTGTTCTTGCTGTCGCTTCATGAGCTTTCAACCTGTGAAAGGGATTGTGATTTTAAAGTTAAACTAATGAATTATGAAAATGTGTTTATTTACTTCTGAGTGACAGTCAGGTGTAAAGATCATTGCAATCTCTCATGAATGACTTCTAAATATAGCCTGGCTCTTGTTGACATCTCAGCACATCCAAAGATCATAATGAGCATTGCACTGCTAACCATGGCACGTAGTCTCCAAAAACAGCGGCATCATTCTTACACTATGATTGCTGCATGAATGCTATTTACAAAGACTTGCTGAGAGCTCAGTAGTGCAGATTGGTAGCTTTTGTTACTGTCTAAGCCACAGGTGTCGAACTCCAGGCCTCAAGGGCCGGTGTCCTGGAGGTTTTAGATGTGTCCTTGATCCAACACAGCTGATTTAAATGGCTAAATTACCTCTTCAACATGTCTTGATGTTCTCCAGAGGCCTGGTAATGAACTAATCATGTGATTCAGGTGTGTTAACCCAGGGTGAGATCTAAAACCTGCAGGACACCGGCCCTCGAGGCCTGGAGTTCGACACCCCTGGTCTAAGCACAGTAAGAAGGTCCTGGGTTTAAATCCAGTCTGGGTCTTAGTCTTGATCCCTGACTTTGTGTGGGTTCTCTCTGGTTACTCTGCCCTTCTCCCACTGTCTGAGCGTGGCTGGTGGTTACCCACTGTTTTGTCTTTTTGGAAAGCTAACCAGCTCTTTGTTCCAGCTCCATATTTGCTAAACGGACATGAGATGTCATTGTTCTCATCTGGCAAGAAAGTGAAAAGGCACATTTGCAAATATCTTATATTCTAGTCTTACTTTTATAAGTAGAGGCCATTTATCTGAATTTGACGTGCTGGAGCACACCCTGGCCCTTCTGGGCTGTGGTATAGACAAATCACCCCTTCTGGTCATTTGTCTATAAATTTGTTCCCCTTCTTTTTGAGGTTATAAAGCTCTCTCAAAGGTATCAGGGGATCTACCAGGCCCATAGCAGCCACCGCCAATCCATAATGATCTCTGGCCTAGGTTGTTTATTCATTATCAAGAAATTTGTATATGAAGCTCTTGGAGGGGCAGGAGCGTGTGTGGTGCAGTGATCAGCCTAGCAAGAAGGTCCTGTGTTCAAATCTTGATTGAATGTGAGTGTGAATGGTTGTCTGTCTCTATGTGTTAGCGCGTCTACCGTTTGGCACAGGGCAAACACTCCTTTTTCCTTATGACATCTGGGATAGGCTCCAGCCCAACTGCAACCCTAAATTGGATAAGCAGAAGAAAATGGATGGATGCTTCTACTACAAATCTGGAAGCATTTAGTTCTTTGGACTCTTACCGGGTCTCAATAAATATGTGTCCCTATAGAAAAGGTAAGAAGCTACTGCTCGGCTGTGTATGCAGCAATAGGTTGCATCTGCTGTTGTAGTTTGGACTGTAAGGCTTTGTGTTTTTATGGGCCATGTGTGTCTCACTATCTGCCTGTCCTTTGAATGCCCACAAACTGTAGAGGCGGCAGACAAAAAGTCCCACTCTCATGGAGACTACTCTTCCCATCAGGCTTAGCTGACCTGGTTTCAGGGCAGAGCGGAGCAGTGTTACTATATCGCCACTCTACTCCTGATCTCAGAACGCTGATGTGAAAAGCCCGAAACTGAGCCGTAGCAGCATGGACTAACAGGGTTGTTTGTTTTGCAGGCCTGTTGATCCTTCAGTCAGCTGGATCGGCAGCAAACTTGAGTTTGTTTCCACTTTTAGCTACGCTCAGCCATTTCTCAGAAGCTCTGCGTTTTTCTTTCAGACTGAATCCTCTCTCTCCATCTGGCACAAGAGGAAGTGAGAGACAGTTGGCACTTGCTTGTCCATACTGTATTTGTGGTGCTAAAATGGCATGTTCTACCTCATCCGTCCTCCTTCCTCTACCTCCCTCACCCTCTCCTGAGAGAAGTAACCCAGATTTCAAAATGAATCGCCGCCTATTCCCCTCAATCTTTCTCCTCTCTCTCTCTCTCTCTCTCTCTCTCTCTCTCTCTCTCTCTCTCTCTCTCTCTCTCTCTCTCCGTATTTCTGTTTTTACTTCCACTCTCTCTCCTTTTCTCTTTCTCTCGTCCTCCTCCTAGTAAAAACCGAATCAATCTTGGAAAGAGAATACCACCTCTCTATCTCGTCCTCCTCCTCACCCTGCCTCTGGGTTAACGGATATATATCACTTCACTTCTCTATATTTGGTTCCTAGAAAGCTTGAGTCTCTCAAAACGCTTGTTGCTTACCCATTTTTCATTTTTACATTTTTCTTTTCATTTTTTTCTTTTTTTGGGGCTGTTTTTCCCCTGCTAGCCACTGCTTTTTCTTCCCCCTGTTCTCTTTTTCCTGAGGTGACCAGCTACAGGTGTGACACCTTAGCCTTTCATTTGAAGTGAGCCAGACAGAGAGGAGGAGGAGAACACGAGGAGAAAGACATCTTCAGCTCAAAACTTTCCTCCAAAATTGTCCCAAATTCAGGTATTAAGTCTTTATTATCTTTTCCGTGTGAGTCTGTACAACATTTATTTCTTCTTGTCATTATTCTACTCATTACTGAGCCCTGTGCCATTTTTCTTACCGTCCACTTTCACGCCTTTGATTGATTTGCTCCTGCTTCTTTGCTGAGACACAAACATTTCATCACATTTCTTTTATGGTATGGGTTTTCGCTGTGGGCTTATTTATTTATTCATTAAATCTCTGTTGGTGTTTCATTTATCATTTAGTAGCGTGCAACTCTTGCACCACAATCTCTCCAGCTAATATTGCCGTTTTGCACTTTTTCCAGCGCATCTCATTCCCTATAGACATGTACATATTATTCTGGTCCAAACTTTTCTTCAGAAATGGGACTAATTGCTAAAAAAGGCAGGCAGGAAGATGAGGAGAAACCAGACTCTAATATTGGAGCAGCTGGTGGGGGTGTTGTTGACATGGCAACAGAAGTACAGTTGACATAACGACCAGGGGGTAGGAAGGGAAGGGGGGTAGTCATAGCTGCGAGGGACATGGATATGCATGGGTAGCATGGGCAGGCAGTATGTGGGACGCAGCGAGTTGCACTAATCGTTTAGCGTCTCTTAAGAGACTCCTGTCTCAGCATGTGAATTAACCTCCCTGTCTCCTTCATTATATCTCTTCTTTCTCTTTCAATCTCTACCTGCCACTTTCCCTGTGCTCCCTCTTTCGCGCTGCACTTCCGGCCCATTCATCCCTTCTCGATCTTTCTCCTCATCGCGTCACTCTTTCACCGCTCCCTACCCTACATCCCATGTGCCATTAATACAACTTCTGACCCATTACACTTTTCATCCATCGTCCTCCTCCCGCTCCTCCTCCTTGTCCTTGCTTCCTCCTCTCCGCCCTCTCCTCTGTTCTATTCAAGGTCTTCTGCTCAAAGCAAAGCCTTCGTTACTAACACTCATCATCCAATCCCCCTTACCTTTTCATCTTTTTACCGCATCCTCCAGGCATCATGTCTACCCCAGTCTCCCCGTCCCCCTCGCTCTCCCCACTGACACTGGCCTCCCCTACATCTGCAACCTCCCCCAGTGCCTCCCCTCTGCCCTCGCCTCTCTCCCCTCCACCCAGGGTGCCCGTGTTTCAGAGGAAGGGAGCGCTCAAACACAAAAGGATTGTCGAAGTGAAAGACCACCAGTTTACAGCACGCTTCTTCAAACAGCCCACCTTCTGCAGTCATTGCACCGACTTCATATGGTAACACACGTACACACAGACTCACACACAGCTACACAGAAACCACCCCAACTGTTCAAACACCACCTCCTCAGGCATCCCACCACTCCACGTAGTGCTGACTTTCACTGCTTTTTTTTCTTTTCTCTTTCTTTCACCCTTTCCAGCTGCCTGCTGGAGAGACTGCCCACACTGACCTGCTCTGATCACATAACCTCACCTCCACACTGCCGCCCACATAATCCAGGCGTTACTTTAGGAACTCACACACGCCGATGCATTGATTTATATACTGAAAAAACACACACAAACAAGAACTTAATTAGAATATGAACTTTAGCCTGACTGCATTAAAACAGACAGGCACCAACCCTGAAGTAATTTAATTTTTTAGTAATAATTAACTTTCTTTTTTTAAAGGGGTACTCTTTAGTTTCATAAATCTGAAGGACTCATAAGGGATGGACTGAAGAATCTGAGATATCCACAATAATAATGCAGGAGTAGAAAACATTCAGTCTGAAATTCAGACTGAGACTTCAAAAGGGTTAATGTTTCAGACTTCTGCAGTCTCCTCCTGAGAGGCAAAACACATCATAGGATTGTTTTCACAGAGTTAGTAGTATGCTTTTTAATGAGTAAACTAAACCAAGCAGTAAAATACAGTAAAAAGCAGTAAAATACAGTAAAAAGCAGTAAAAATTCTAAAATGCAGTCGGTTTGGCACTGATAGAGTTTTACCATGTTTACTATCTGCTGTAATTGCTCCAGATGGTGCTGGACTGCATTTGGAGATTTGAGATTAATGTTACAGAAACTCTGACATTAATCTCAGAAACACCTAAATCCCAAACTGGGATTTGGTGTAAGTATTTAAGGTTTTAAGTATCTAGAAGTACATATAAGTATTTACAGGTGACTTTAATAACTTAAAATATTAGATTACCTTTAAAAAAAAAACCTGAGAGTAAAATAACATACCAGTGCTTATCATCATTTATAACATTTATGCGCGTATACATGAATTTAGAATCAGATTTGACTTCTTTATGATCAGACGACACCCTGTGAGCGCGACCACTGAAGGCGCAGTAGTCTGTGTTTATCGTTGTGAGTGTAAGGGGCTGTGTGTTTGAACATATGGTGGGAGTGTATGTTGGATGCAGGGCGCTGTACGTGCCAGCAGCCTCTGGGTATCTTTCAGGACATTTCTCCAACTGGCTGCTGTCTTGGCAGTGGTAGCAGCTCTTAGATGAGGTTGAAAACTCTCTTATTTTGCACAAGATGTCAGAGCAGACGCTTTCAATCACGGTGTTAGAGGCCCCGGGGAGATTGTTAGATTAATTAAAGACTAAGGCAAGATTGTTCTAATTTGTAAATGTAAATATCTTGTTTATTAAGTCAAGGTCTTAAAGAGGAGTGGGTTGTACCTGTTTTGGCTCCTTTGGGTAATAACTAAGCTAAACTGTCTGAAAACATTAAAAAAGTGAAATTGCTTCGTGTCACAGTCCAGTCTTAGCATACTAACAAGGATCATAGTTTTTAAAATATTTGTTATGATACTTAAACCTTTTAACATCTACCAAGCTGCTGGTCACCTGCTTACTGTTAGGGTCAGATGGTATTATCCATATACTAAACAAGTGGATTATTTAAGGAAACATTGCATATATAGTGTCATTTTGGTCCTGTGTTTATTTTTTGTTTTGTTTTTTATTCTTTTACAAGCTTTTCCACTTGTGTGTGCCAAGTGGGACAAAAAAACCCTATCTATAAATAGACTGGATCCTAACCTAATCCTTATCCTAACCAGAGCACCTGGTGGATGTTAGGAGGCTGAAGAAGGCTGAATTGTGATTTGGCATAGATGGAGATCAGATTTGCTGGTCATAACATCACCATCAAGTGTCTCAATAAGCCATAATAGTGAGCCACATCAGAATGGTCTGAAATTAAAGCATCCGTATTGTCAAGGTAGAGACAAGTCTCCAGTGTGTCACAGAGCTAACAACAGGACACACAATTTCATGCTCACATTAGCATCTGGAGCCAAATTAGAATCACCGGTTAACCTAACATGCATGTCTTTGGGCTGTGGGAGGAAGCCAGCAAACTTGGAAAGAATCCACACAGGCACATGCATCCTCACAGAAAGGCCCCAGCCAGTCATCGGGTTCAATCTCGGGCACTTCTTGCTGTGAGATAACAGTGCTAACCACTGCACCGCTGTGCCACCAACTGCAGCATCCATCCATCTAGTTATCCAATAAGGGATTGCAGTTGGGCTGGAGCCTATCCAAGCTGTCATAGGGCGGGAGTTGGGGGGGGGTACACCCTGGACAGCTCGCCAATCTATTGCCAGGCTCACACAGAGAGGCAGACAACCATTCACGCTCACAGTCACACCTATGGCCAATTTAGAATTACCAGTTAACACCTAACAAGCATGTCTTTGGACTGTGCCAGAGTACCCGAAGGGAACCCATGCAAACTCCACCCATAAAGGCCCCAGCCGGCTGATGGATTCGAATCCAGGACCTGCTCGCTGTGAGGGGACGGTGCTAATTACCATCAGAGAGAGTGTCATAGATTCTCTATCTGCAGCAGCAAAATTCATTTGTTTATTATGTGTTTGTTCTATTGTCACATGTCAAAGTGTGTTTTTTGATAAAGAGCTTTCTCAAAAAAAAGCTCCAAGAGGGGTTAGTCTGATTTTTTTATAGAAGCATTTTATTCAATTGCATGTGTTTGGTAGATTTTTTTCACATCATTAATTCAAAATGCAGGTATCCCCCTACATTAAATTCTCTGTGATATCTGGCCAGAAAGCAGCTCTGTGAATCCTCACCATATCTGGTTCTCTAATGCTCTCTGCTGGTCAAAAAGCAGAACTGGTCGGATGCATTTGGTGCTGCAGACACGGACTTCTGTTGAGTGCCTATCAAGGATCAGATTACCCTCAGCAACCCTTTCTTTAATTATTACTCAGCCAGATGGTGAACTGATTGTAGATCAGTGATTATGGTCAGTTTCCTATGAACCCCTGAGCCTCTCCGGTATGACTGTAGAGGAGCTGTCGAGGTCTCTCGTTTGCCTGCCTTTCTAAGTCTTCTAATCAAAACTTGATCCACAACAGGCAAGCTGCTGAGTGGACTGTTTAGTCAATCAATGACTTAATTATTCAATTAAAGCTTTAAGGAGACCATGGAAGCTAGCCAACATTGCAGAAGCATTGTATTGGTGTGTGTGCGTGTAAGTGTTTGACCTGGTCAGCGGTGAGGCTTTGAAAGGAAAAGCACTCAAACTTCACACATAATGACTTAGTATATCAAGTTGTTGGTGTTTTTTTGTCTTTTTATGAGACAATTTGTTCTCCACTAGAGTCTGCATTCCTGTCTTTATACAGTGCAGAGTAACGCAACAGCAATATCTCATTCTCCAAAGCTAAATATTTCACCTTAAGGAGGACTGCAGAAAATTGTTTTTGTATCTTAATCCATGTGTCTTTTTCACACAGGGGCATTGGGAAACAGGGATTCCAATGTCAAGGTAGAGATAAACCTAGCATTATTGCCTTTCCTTGCAGCGTTAATCTTCTCTGATGTATTTTTTGTCCTGCAAAGCAGATTCATTCTGAGATGTTTGCTTTCTCTAGTTTGCAGTTTTGTGGTCCACAAAAGATGTCACGAGTTTGTGACCTTCACGTGCCCCGGCTCTGTGACCGCCCCCAGACCAGATGTGAGCTGACATATCTTTTCCCTTCTTATTTTCGGTTTTTGTGAAGATTTGCATCGTCATCATCATTTTTCAACATCCTTTGATGACAGTAGCATGTGTGCGTGAGTCAGCCATCAGTCCATGCATCTTTCTCATCATGCAGCCTGTTTCCATCCATGACGTCTGCACTCATGTCGTGCAGTCCTAGAAGGCATCTGAAATGCTGGGAGTGGGAGATAGGGTGTGGGGGAGACACAGGTGGAGGGCAGGATGGACTGATAAGAGTGAGAATTAGAGGGGGGAGAAAGAGAGCGAGAGCCACAGACTGCTCAGTCTTCTTCTGTGTGGCATTTTGAGGATTTCAGGGAGATTTGTCTTTCACTCACATTTTTTTTCTACCAGCTAAATAAACTGCCTGAGAATTGAGGTCAATGAGAAAATGTGTGTGTGTGTGTGTGTGTGTGTGTGCATGTGTGAGAGATCGAAAATGGATGAGACAGTGAAAGAACACACAGAGGGAAAGAGAAGAAACAGGGTGACAGTTTTTAAATAGCGACTCAGTGCGACAAGGGAGGGAAAACAGTTTGGGAGAAGGTGGTGTATGAAGCGTGGCGGTGGGGTGGTCTGATGAGCTGAAGAGAGATAAAAATGATTCATCCCTCTGTGCACAGTATATACACGCTCACACACACGCAGACACTGTGTGTCCTCTCCGAGTGGAGAGATCTAATTGGCTTGTCCACGAATGCCCCACTCATCTTCTCTCCGCTAATCACGCTCTGCACGTGTGTGTGTGTGTGTGTGTGTCTGTGTGTGTGTTCCACAATCATCGTATGTATGTGTGTGTGAGAGAGAACGAGTTCTCAGCGCAGATTGTTTTTCTGTTTTATTTCAGGACCTGAAGAGTCGACACACATTTAAGATCCACACGTACTCCAGCCCTACATTTTGTGACCACTGTGGCTCGTTGCTGTATGGCCTCATACACCAGGGCATGAAATGTACCAGTGAGTTTCACTCCACTCTATGAGATACATAAATCTACGTGCTTCGAGCCTTTATTAGCTATTATGCTCAGATGAATATCACTCCACATATGCACATTGCTGAAACTCACATCTGGAGAAGACTTCCAGCTATTATTATCATTAATCCTTTTTTCTTTTCTTTTTTTTTTTGGCTAAGATAAAGGAATAGTTAGTCACTAAAAAAAGAAAAGAAAAAGCGCTTGTTCACTTTCTTGCTGAGAATTAGATGAAGAGTTTGGAAACTAGTGGAGAGTCCAGGAGGCTTCTATACCCCGTGAAGAATGTCTGGCACATACCAACCAATAATTTCAGAACTTGCTCACATAAATGTTCTTGTTTTTTGAAAGCTAGTGAAGCCCACAACCACTATTCCTCATCTCATCTTTTTAATTATTATGCTTAATAAAGCTAGTGGATTTAGACTGATTACAACTAATTACTCCACATGTATCCAGCGCATGTCTGTGTTCACACTTTGTCTTTTGTGCGTCTTTGTGTGGTGAGGCTGTGACATGAACGTCCATCGGCGATGCGAGACCAGCGTCCCCAGTCTGTGTGGCCAGGATCACACAGAGAAGAGAGGGAGAATCCATCTGACCATCAGAGGAGAAAAGGAGGACGTCTTTGTCACAGGTGGGAGGACCCGCTGGATTCAACCAATTTAAACAAAAAGCAGGCTTCTGCAGGAAATGTAAGGTTTCTCTTCTTTCCTTTTATTGTTTCACTGCTGTTTCAGTGCGGGAGGCTCGTAACTTGATGCCCATGGACCCAAATGGCTTGTCAGACCCGTATGTTAAACTGAAATTGATTCCAGACCCAAAGAGCCACAGCAAACAGAAGACTAAGACCATCCGCTCAACACTCAATCCCGTCTGGAATGAGAGCTTCACCTTGTGAGTCCTTGCAAACTTTAGGGTGGAAAATTTACAGGGTTCTGCCACAAACGTTGCTATATGTAAAATCGGATTACTCAGCGGCGTTAACCTTTACTTTCTTATAGGTGCATCTTTGATATCCAGGGGAAATAAGACATTTCAGCAAAGGTCACACTGAAAAGGGATGATTTCGTTCTATGCTTTGTGTTTCATCATGTATCAAATTGTCACAAGTGTGTGTTTGACTCCTCAGCTCCGTGCGTGGTCACCAGTGGGACAGGCGTCTGTCTGTGGAGATATGGGACTGGGACCGGACGTCTAGGAACGATTTCATGGGAGCGCTGTCGTTTGGCGTGAGTGAGATCTTCAGGCGTCCAATCAGTGGTTGGTTCAAACTGCTGGCCCAAGATGAGGGAGAGTACTACAACATTCCTGTGCCAGACCCGGACCTGCAGGTAGGCAGCAGGCTGCTTTATATGGACATAAAGCCATCAGATGGGCTCAAGGTGAACAAAAAGCAAGTGACGGGATATTTATACCTGTATTCACCAGGAAGTGGAGCAACCCTTTATTTTGTGCCATGCCTTTGACCATTCATCCTTAGACCTTGGCATAGCTTTTATCAGCTTATAATTACCTACATCTAACAAACAGCAGCTGCCACAGCTCATACTGGGTCAGCGTCTGTCCTGCTGAACTATCCCGTTTCCTACAGTTCTATCTAAGGAAGAAAAAAAAAACTTGGAAGATTAATGCCGGTGTTATTGCTAAATAATTAGATAATAAATTATACTGAGTGCCCTTTCTTCTCTGTTGCACTCTGCATCCACCAGGGTGCAGAATTGTGCTGCCTGACTGCAGTCCAAAACTGGGGGGTAGGAGGGAGTTTGAGGTTTGTCTTGGGTTCCTGTTTTATGGATCTGTGTGGGTGTGTGTCGTTTATCTCTCAAACATCCCATTTTATTTCTCCAGGAGCCTCAGCCAGATGCTACTACACCTTCTTTGCCTCAAGCGATGCCTTCCCCGCTGTCTGAACCATTTCCCGTGGCCCTGTCCCCGACCCTCATTCCCTCCTGTCCCCCTGTCCACACTCCGGGCCCTGGCAAAGTTAAAATGGGCATCCACGATTTCAACTTCCTCATGGTTCTTGGAAAAGGCAGCTTTGGCAAGGTAAACGAAATGCCATCTTTTCTTTTGTACACACAATCATCACCTCTTATCCAGCAACTGTGAATGATATCAAAGAGACCATTCATGCTGGAAACAACAAAGATTATTCCTGGATTTAAATCCTTTCTTCTATCGATGGACTTGACCTTCAAGTGGCATTTCATGCAGCAGCTCCCAGGCACAGGAAACCAGAATTTCTTTGAAAAAAATAATAAATTACCCTTTCTTACGAACATACTCACTGTCTTTACTTCTGCTGCCAAATGATTCATTTAACCCTTTGCTGCTTTTGTGTTGTCAGCAGTCGTGAGCTTCCCACATGCTACACAGGCAGTCATCCTGGAGGTGTTCATTTCAAGGGAGCCTTTGCTCTCCATTTTCTCTTTAATTCCCCAGTAGATGAGACATAATGAAGAGAGAGGAGTTTTGAGTCCTTCTTCCTCTTCTGAAATCCCCCTGTGCTGTTTCATAACTGTCAGAGGAGAGTCTACAGAGGACAGGAGAAATAGACTCGACTTACGTAAGATGTGAGGAGAGAGGAAAAAAAAAAAAAAAGGACCCAAGAAAGTTGTCACGGCTGCACAGCAGTCGTGTGGTGAATTGAGAAAAGGATCCAAGATGCAGGCACTGACTGGGGTGCGAGTGAAAATTTATTTGCAGAGGTGATAAAGTGACAAAACAGGAAGAGCAGAGCGGGGAGTAAACAAACCTAAACTGGGAAAACTAAAGAACAAAACTTAAACCAGACACTCACGGGAGGAGGAGCGAAATGCACAAAGAGAGATGGCAGAGAGACGCAGAATGAATACCAGGTAACAGAATAATGCAGACTGACATGGAGTTAAACAGACGACACGACAGAGAGCACAGGAAAACACAGGGCTTAAATACACGGGGAGTAATCAGGGAATGGGCCACAGGAGGGAGACACAGCTGGGAGCAATAAGGCTAACGAGACAGGGGAGAGGTAAAACTGAACACACTGACATGAGACATGAACTTTCAGAATAAAACAGGAAACTAACAGACACAGAGAACCAGACCGGACACTGAACTTGACAGGCAGACTCATGAGCAGACACAATAACACCATGAACAGACAGAGGGAACACAGAGAAGTGGAAGCAGGCAGGCAAAGAACAGAAACCTAACAAATGGCAAAATCACAACAGAATACACACTCTGAATGAACAAAAGCATAAGGAACACAAAACACTGAGTCCTCAGACTCAGGACCATGACAAAAGTATTTTTATTTAGTATTTATTTATTTATTGTCATTGTCAAGAACAATGAAATTGCGTTTGGGGCTTCCATACAACCCAAAAAAAAAAAGAAGAAAATAATAAATACCCCTTAAAACCCAAGTGTACATATTTAACCCAGTGTGACTCCAATGCAATAAGACAATCCTTAGCAATAATGTTCGTAGAAATTCAGACAAAGACCTGAGAAACATGACAAAATACAACAATGCAACCCATTCAATATTATTGTACTGTGAGATATGATATCAGATATGATAGTTATCTATTTAAGAAAGAGGGGGGGGGCAGGAGGGGGAAGAGAATAAAGATATGATGCACCAATGCAGACCAGTTCATTGCTATTAAGAAGTTGGATATGGTTATTGTCCGTGAGAGGGGGGCAGAGAGTTCAGGAGCCTCACAGCCTGTGGATACAGGCTGTTGGCCAGTCTGGATGTTCTGGCCTGTATAGACCTGTACCTTCTCCCTGAGGGCAGCAGATGGAAAAGGTGGCGCGCAGGGTGATGTTGGTCCCGCAGGATACTGTGCACCCTCCTCAGACAGCGAGTGGGGAAGATATTACTGATCTCTGGCAGACTTGTTCCAATAATTCTGCCAGCTTCTTTCACCACCCGCTGGAGTGCTTGCTGATCGGCCTTGGTGCAGCTGGGGAACCACACTAGAAATCCATACGTCAGAACGCTGCTGATGGCACAGTTGTAGAAGTTCAACATCAGAGATCTGGGAATGTGTGCGCTCCGCAGTCTCCTCAGGTAGTAGAGGCGCTGTTGGGCCTTCCGTACAACTGAGGTGATATGGTTGCCCCAGGACAGGTCCTCGGTCACAGTTACCCCCAAGAATTTAAAACTGCTCACCCTCTCCACCGCCTCACTGCCAATGAAGAGAGGCAGATGGTTGTTATGACCCCTCTTCCGGAAATCTACAATGATCTCCTTGGTCTTTTTGGTGTTTAAGACCAAGTTATTGTCGTGGCACCATGACTCTAGTTGTTGCACCTCTGTCCTATAGTTTGTCTCATCATTGTTGGATATAAGTCCGAGCACTGTAGTGTCATCTGCAAACTTAACAATGAGATTGGACGCGCAGGAGGAAATACAGTCATGGGTAAAGAGAGTGTATAGCAGAGGGCTCAGAACACACCCCTGAGGGGCACCGGTGTTGACCACAAGGGTGGAAGAGGTGTTCTTACCCACTCTGACACTCTGTCTACGGTTAGTGAGGAAGTCCACAATCCAGTTGCACAGAGAGGAGTTAAGTCCCAGTTGGTGGAGTTTGGGACGGAGTTTGTATGGCCGGATGGTATTAAAAGCCGAGCTGTAGTCTACAAAGAGGAGCCGTGCATAGGTGTTCCTGTGTTCCAAGTGCTTCAGTAATGTGTGCAGCACTGTGGCGATCGCATCCTCGGTTGACCGGTTCTCCCTGTATGCAAACTGGTGCGAGTCCAGGGATGGTGGAAAAGCAGCTCTGATGTGTTTAATGACCAGTCTCTCCAGGCATTTGGCGGGAATGGGGGTGAGTGCCACAGGTCTGAAATCGTTCAGACATGTGACATTTGACTGTTTTGGGATGGGAACGATGGTTGCTGCTTTGAAACAGGATGGTACCAGTGAACAGGACAACGAGGTGTTATATATAGAGGTGAAGACGTCCGCCAGGTCCGCAGCACAGTCTTTTAGCACCCGGCCCAGCACTCCATCCGGCCCGGCCGCCTTCCTGGTGTTAATGCTCCGGAACACACGCCTCAGCTCATGAGTGCTCAGGACCGGAGCAGGGTCGGTTGAGGGGAGAGGGGACAGGACAGGGTCGGTGTTCTCCCTGTCAAAACGGGCATAAAAGAGATTTAGATCCTCAGCCAGAGTAGAACTGTCGGCTGAGGGTGATGGTGTTCTTCTTTTGTAGTCCGTGATAGCCCTGATGCCCTCCCAGACCTGCCTTGGGTTTGTGTTGTTCTCAAACCTGGCCTCGATACGCCTCCTGTGCTGCTGCTTGGCAGTCTTGATGCCTCTTCTCAGGTTGGCCCTGGCAGCACTGTATGCCTCCTGGTCCCCGGATTTGAAAGCGTTAAGGAGAGACAGACCCCGGGGCTGCTGAGTGAGGGAAAGTGAGAAGGAGACAGACAGAGATAGAGGGAAGAGAGAAGGATTACTGTGCTGCAGAAAGTGACAAAATGACCAAAAAGGAAATGGGATAACAAGAGAATAGAAAAAGTACATGCTACTAAGATTTGTAATATTCTGCAGGGTGATGAGTCCTATTTTTATGTGAGTTGGTTTAAAACCACGACACAGAGCAGGAGACACGATCACAGATGGTAGGATTTCTCCTGCTGACTGGCAGTTCATCAATAGCCCTGCACACACACACACAGAGGGAGTGATCTTAGCGTAGTCGCACTGTTTTATATATATATTTTTAAAAACGGTGTAATTTTCAGTGCTATTCACCTCCACTTGAAAGTAAAATGAGATCCTTAATTTCCACTCACCTCTATTACAGCTCAGCACTGAGGGTTGATCATTTCTAACAGTGTTGTTGTCAGCATTTTCCATATTTATTGACCATATTTATCTCAGTGAAACCTGGATCACGTGGCACTCATTGTGGAAAATTATAGCATCATTAGCACTCAGAGCTACCCACGAGCAGCCAGTTTAATAGGAGTGAGAAAATGTGTTTTTAATGTCTGATTAAAACACGAGAGCAAGCTTTTAGGGCTTTCCCTGTCCACTCGAGACATTAATGTCTCGAAACCCTCAGGCCTGTTTCAACTTTAATTAAACTTTACATTGAGTTATTTCATCATACATGTACATTACCAAACTTGCTGTTATCCATTCTGAAGTTATAACTTTTTCTTTTCCTCTTGCACTATATATGCCTTTTATTCATTTTACACGGGCGCTGGTTTATTTAAACAGTGGAACTAGTTTTCTCCTGCGACCAGTGCACCTCATCACTGCTAACACAATAACCTAAAAAACACTCAGACCTGACTGCAGTACAGCACGTCACATGCATGGCTGTCTTTGGAGCGAGAAGAGTTGCATTGGGGATTTTTTTTTAAGTCTGAGAGGACTTTATGCCAAAGTTATAGTCATTTTTTTAAAGCTGCTCCTGGTTTGCTGCTGTTGTGTTATCCGTTCAGAAATGTTCAAAGGTGACTTTGGAATTTTGGGGAAATTGTGTTTTCTCGATTCTCTAACATTTCAACCCGAAAGCCAGTCCTGTGTTTTCTGTAAACATTTTGTTTATTTATGGGTTTTGAAGACATACGGTAGCTGCTTTGCAGACTTTTGGGATTCACGCTTGTCTCCTTGTTTCTTCAGAAACTTTCTCTTCTCTTCCCGCTCCTGCACAGGTGCTGCTGGCAGAGGAGCGAGGCAGCGAGCGTCTGTTTGCCATAAAAGTGCTGAAGAAAGACGTTCTCTTCCAGGACGAGGACACGGAGAGCGCTCTAGTAGAGAGGAGGGTTCTGGCGCTCCTTTCTCGTCCTCACTTCCTCACGTCCCTCTACTGCGCCTTCCAGACTGAGGTGTGTGGGTATCTGGGTTCCCAAATGATCTATCTAAATTTCATTAAATTGGCCATAAAGCTGCCTGACACTTTGGCTGCATCGTCCTCCCAGGAGTTGTTTCGGTCCAGGTTGGGCGAATTCCGATTAATAAATGAAATAATTAGCTTGCTTTCTTTAACAAGGTCCTCGGTCCTGAAGGAGGTATTTTAACAGATTGCTTTTTAATTTGGACAAGAGGTGCTTATGCATGAGGAGCCTGCGCATGTGTGTGTGTGTGTTTTTGCTTCTGCAGGACCGACTGTATTACGTGATGGAATATGTCAACGGAGGAGACCTGATGTTTCACATTCAGATAGTTGGGAAGTTCAAAGAGCCTCACGCAGCGTATGTAGTCAAAAAGCTCCTTTAATCACCGTCCTTATCTACACAAAGTCTCATTTCCTGCTTTTTTGTTCTGTGCTCTCTTACATACACACTCGTCCCTTAGCTTTGTTCATTATACCTGGTGACTCATAAAAAGTCATCAACTCAAGTGCCAGCCCTTTTCTCTTCCCCGACTTTCTCCTCCCACTAATCTTATCGTATCATCTACATTCTCCCTCCCCCTGGCTGTTCTTCTAATCAATAATCTTTGATCAATCATCTAAAACAAATTTTTGCCCTGTTGCTCATTTCCATCTCTCTTTCTTCATTTTCCTGCCTTTCATCTCTTTGGTTGCTTCTCCCTTTCATCACCCTCTCCAGCGCCATTCCCTCTCTCCTAACCTCTTGTCATCATCCTCTTTTGAATTAGCTGATTCTCTGTCCCTCCTTCTCCTCCTCCTCTCTCCCTCCAGGTTTTATGCGGCAGAGATAGCGGTCGGCCTCTTCTTCCTCCACAGCAAAGGCATCATCTACAGGTAAAGAAGTGGGCTGCTTCATAACGTGGCCTGGTTTGCCCGTGTTCACTTCAGTCTGCGTTCGGCACAGACACGACACAGATTTATCATGTCTCTTGTAGCTAATGACTGTTATAAAGATGGTATCTATCAAAGTGATTCATACCTGTGTGGCGTTTCTCCCCTCTCAGGGATCTAAAGCTGGATAATGTGCTGCTCGACAGCGAGGGCCACATAAAGATAGCAGACTTTGGGATGTGCAGGGAGGGCATGTTCGAGGGCGACACCACACGTACCTTCTGCGGCACTCCTGACTACATCGCCCCTGAGGTACCGTGACCACTGCCCTCACGCTATTGTCCACAGTCACTCCTGATATTTCCCTCATTTGTTCCTTATTTTCCCTCATTTTCCCTCATTTCACCCCTCTTAGTTTGCTTGACCTGTTCTGCATTGCCGCGAGACGCCGAGTTGCTTCGCTGCAGCTCCCCCTCGTCTCTTCTGTCCTCTCTGACCTTGTCAGCAGTTTGTGAATAATTAACTTCACATGATTCAGTAAGCAGTGGTGTGTGATTGTACTATGAGAGTGTTGCATAGAAGTCACTACTGTCCTTCAGAGACATTGTTTTACGAGCATAGCGCCGCTTTCTCACAGCCGCTGACAGGTTTAACTTGCATGTAAAGTCTTTATTTAAAAATAGTTAAACAAACCACTACAATGGGTAGCTTGCCCTTGCTCATACCCGGCAGTTATAAATTTTGCCAACTTTACTTTTTAGTACATTTCCAGAAAATGTAGTGAGGTTTATTTCATGTTATTATGGGATTTCAGCAGTCTGTAAAATTACGTAGGTTTTTATTTAAAGTTATGGTTAATGAGTTGAAGGAAGCAAACAAAGAAGTGTTTGTGTTGAGCTGCGGTGGAGCACTTAAAAAATGATTCTTTGCCCTCATAAACATGAAAGATGAAAGGTTGTTAAGTAATGAATAATTAAGGAAAATATCCTTGGTATAAAATGAGTGTATACCAATAAAATACATTTCTTTTGACCAGATTCCATTGAAGTTAATGTTCCACATTGTACCTATGCAATAGTATTACATTGAGAATTTACATGTAATCACATTACTTCAAGTCAGCAGTTTATTTTTCTGAATGATAGGAAAAGGGTGGCAAAAAGCTCGGCTATTATCTGTATTTTTTTTTAAAGTAGAGAAATCCATTTCATCGGTCAGTATAAATTTGTAACAAAGAAATCCTGTTTCAGTTTTCACGTGCGCCACTGTCTGTGGTTGAAGACGGAGCTGAAATTGTGTGAACATAATGAGATGAAGCACCAAAAGACTAAAAGGGATGTCACTAATGTCAGTGCAAATATCAGCCGCAGTGAAATAATGAAAAAGCAAAGGTGGTTTTGCTTGACGTTCTTTTGATATGTAAACCATAACTGTCTGCCTGTATAATGTTTACCTTACAAATTGTTGGAAATGCGTATGTGCCCCTTACCGTGTGAAGTGATCTTAAACAATTTACTTCAGAGAAGGCGTGAAGGCGCATCTCGGTCGGTGGACTCGTAGCTGAGTGATACGGGGGGGGGGAGAGAGAAAGTGGGGAAGCGACTGTTGTGTGCGTCTTTGATATTGTAAACCTTGCTGTGGAACCCCTGGGTATTGACTCTGTTATGTAAACACCCATTGATTCTCCTGTGTCTGCCATTTTGGAAGAGTTGCAATATATTTCCCCAGAGGCTGGGGATTGTTCCCTCGTGCCCCTCTGCACAGCACACCACCACCTCCCCCTCCTGGCATCCACACACACGCGCGCACGTATCGGGGAAACAAACAAACAAACAAACACACAAGCTTGTGAACACAAGTGCAAATCCAAATCCGTGTGTTGATTATTTCTGAGCTCATTCACACATGAACCCTCCCTTACGCCGCACTTTATCCTTTCGCTTCTCTCTGTTTTTCACCCCTGCTGTTTCTTGTAGCTGCATATCATCCAAGCAGCCAGCTGCCTCTCTCTTCCTATCGCTGCACTGCCATTCTTCCCCATTTATATCTTCTCATACATTCTCCATCCTTTTTCCCTCCCCCAGATTGTGGCCTATCAGCCCTATAATAAAGCAGTGGACTGGTGGTCTTATGGAGTGCTGCTGTATGAAATGCTGGCAGGACAGGTAACACTCAGCTTAATCCTAACAATAGCGTGCACAGACACTTTAAGCCCCCAGTACTCGTCCTTTGTAATCACTTCAAAAGACTTTCAAAGAACTTTAATTTCATTATATTCGTTATCAATTTGCCCACAGGTCTGTGCTTAAACTCTTCCGCTCTCTCCCTCACTCTCTTTTCCTTTAAGCCGCCATTTGATGGCATTGACGAGGAGGAGCTGTTTCAGTCCATCATGGAGCAGAGTGTCTCATACCCAAAAAGTCTCTCTCGGGAGGCTGTAGCTATCTGCAAGGGAGTGAGTTCAATCCTCGTTTCTCATATTAACTTTTAACACACGGGCAATTAAGATAAAAGTTCATGTACTGTAAATCAGGAAATGAAATAACTCTTTGCTCGTGCAAGATTGTATTCGGTCGCCTAAAGGAATAGTTTTTGGAACTATGTTAATTTGCTTCTTTACAAAGAGCTGGACCGACACCACTTTTACAACTGCCTGTTAGATATCAGGCTGGAGGCAACCAACTTTACTCTTCAGCGCAAAACTTTTTATTTTTACACTACAGTGTTTTTATCCATGTTTTGGACAGTTGAGTTTTATTACTCACAAATAGTGAGTAAGAACTGTTTTGTTTTTTTCCGGTTGTTTATGCATAGCTAAGTGGCTGCTGGCTGTAGCTTCATAATTGGTGTACAGATAGCAGAATCTTAATGATCTTCATCTCTCTGCAAGAAGCAAACAAGCATAATTCCCAAAAAATGTCAAGGTTTTTCAAAGTGATAGTGCAATAAAAATCCATTCGTTGGCAAGACAACAAAGGAATTGGATTACAGTACATGATTCCAAAATAAAGCAAAGCTTATCATGCACACCGACTGCTCTAACCGAGGCAGATCATAAACAGAAGTCATTTATTGTATCACATTATTATCCCAGCCTAGTCGCGTTTTCTCACATTTCTCCCCTCATTTCCTCCTCTCTTGACTCAGCTCCTGACAAAGCACCCGGCCAAGCGCCTGGGTGAAGGAGAAGATGCAGAGAGGGAGATCAGAGAGCATCCGTTCTTCCGCTGGATTGACTGGGACCGTCTGGAGAGACTGGAAATCCCGCCACCTTTCAAACCCAGAACTGTCAGTTCAGTTAAACAGATGAACCACATGTTCCTTCTTTCTTCCTCCTCCTCCTCTCTTTCTTCTCTTCTCTGCCTCTCTGAGGACACTTATAGGGAATTGGAGCTGTCACTTTCTTCCATCTGTCTCCTTTTTCTCTGACTCCCACATTGTCCCTCGTTTCCCTGCGTGTTTCCTCCACATTTGCCTTGGCCTTTTCATTCCCTCTTCCTCTCTCTGTCTCTTCCTCTCTCCCCTTCACATCCCCTCTATTTCCTCATTTATCACCTCTTTGGGTTCTTAGATAGGCTTTAAGAGCTCAGGAACAGACAGTTCAGTCATAACAGACAAGACCTTCTGACCTTGGGGTCTTGCCTACTCCTCCCATATGCAAATGTATGTCATCATTAGCCTGCCACTTGCCAAAGTGCCGGCGCACTGGCCGTTTGTGAGGTGTGCCTTGAGTGAGCCGAGTATGCTCAGGGGTTAGAGGCCAGGCCCATTAGCCAAATGAGATTCATATCATTCGGCAGAACGGCTGTCATATGCTGTTAGGCATCTGGGAGGATATGTGATCAGCTTTCTTCCTGTGTGCTTCTGTAGTGAGATAAAAGGAGGTCTCAGTGAGGAAAAAACGTGGGGGTGGATTCTTTTTATAGTTTAACATTTTTAATAAACTATTTTTGTTCCAGGGGGAGGGATTTTGTAAAGTTTATTGTGGATGCAATATCATGCATGCATGAAGATGTGCCCCAATCTCAGTCTTGTGTGTACATACCTTCTCTTCTTCTTCATCGCCAGGGTGGGAAAAAAGGTGAGAACTTTGACAAGTTCTTCACAGCTGCTCAAACGGCGCTCACCCCCTCGGACCCGGATATACTCGCAGCCATGAACCAGGAAGACTTCGAAGGCTTCTCCTTCATCAACCCAGACTTTGCTCCGTCACCGCTCACCGCTGTTTGAAAACGGCTCCCAAATCTGCTCCAGCCGCCGTTCCAAGTCTAGCCAGATGATCCTGTTATCCTTCCGATTGTAGTTTTATAGCAGAGAATTTGAACGTGAGAGCTAGCAGCGAGTATTACACCTCTCATAACCAAATTCAGACGTTTACATGAAAATGCCAAGACACCTCGATTTTCGGGCACTCTCTTTGATGCATGTCTATTAACTCACTCATCACACAATGTGTATCAACACTGCAAACATGGTCAGTACTATGGACTGCCATCTTAGACTTTTTTTATAAGACTTAACTTGATCTAAAGGTACTGTAGTATGAACGTGAGAAAAATAATCTCTATGCATGCAGATAGTTTTTATAGCACTAGACTATCCAAGGCAGATACTTTACTTTCCTTTCCTTTAAGTAAAGTAGTCATATGTTGTGCACACGTGTAATTTACCAGTTATATTTCACCAGTCAGGGTTTCATTCATGCAGCTACAATGACCACACAGTATGTAAAAGCAGGACATCTCACCATTTTGATGCCAATTCCACCTTAGCACTTTGTATTGTCCATTGCAAGTACTCAGCATCAACAGCACTTAAATGTTTCTTTCTGACTACCTACAGTATCTCACTCTGGGGTTTTTTGTGCTCTCTATTTTGGATAAATGACATGTTGACTATGAAGCAAATTGAGCGGGGAGCCATTTTTAGATATTTGTGTATTTTATAAGAGAGGCGTCCTGTGGAAGCGCTTAGTCAGACTCCTCTGACCTGGCTCGACCTCAAGGTTTAACGACTTCAGATGACCCACTGAGATGTTTAAACAATGCAGTTATCACAATGTGACAGTTAGGGTGGACCACAGCTCTGCTCCACCCACCCAGGCTCACACTGTGTGGTGTGTAATGTCACTGGAAGGGAGTCCTCATTTGACATTCACAGTTTATCTGCATTATTATTATTTTTTTATTCTTGAGCACGCTATGGAATATGGCCTATCTGCATTGCAACTACAAATATCCTATTACTCCAAGTAAACATTACAGTTTTATCAATAAAAGCCTCTTTTTAATGTCTTTCCCAGACGAGAGGCTTGTTAGCTTGCACAGGTACATATACTTATGATTTTAATGGTGTATGCCGTAAAGCTTTTTGCTGTGTAATGATGTGCTCACAGTATTGATTAGGAGTAATTAAAAGTGAGGCTCACTGGGACTGTTCAATACGTGGAAAAATAACAGCAGTGCTGTCATTAAGCCCTATCTGAGCAGAGCAGGTGGCTGCAAACTTGCTGTGCAAAAATCTCATCCCCGTGCTCTTATCTAATGAACCAGCTGGTCATTTTACACATAAATATGCTTTATTTCTTTGATTCTTTTTTTCATGTACAGTTTTGCTTTACATCTGTTTGCCTGTTATTTTAGATCCGATTGAGCCGAAGTCAGATGTCAGTGCACACAATCCCTCAGTACGATAATTACAATAGATGATGATCAATAGTGCAATAGATCATTGATAGATCATGTATCTGATAGGTTTTGTTTTTATGTGCTGGAAAAAGAAAATAAAGTTGATGGGAAAAAATGATGAAACAGCACCAGTGAAGTGTCTCTTTCTGTGATGGCGTGCGAAGCTGCTGACAAACAAACACGCACGGCCTCTCGCTTTGTCTTCACTACGAGCCTGCCTCCTTGTCACGCTCCCTCCACCCCCCCTCCTCCCCGCACTTTCACACATACTCACGCTCAAAAGTGCAATCCCTGGCATGTGAACACACTCACGCACGGAGAAGATGCTGACCCCTCTGTTCAGTGGGCTACTGTAGCTGTTGAACCAGCAAAAACACCTCTCAGGCATCTCCCTCCGTGCCCTCCTCCTCTGAAGCAGCCCCCCCCCCCCCCCCCCCCGGCCCCTCCAGCATCACCATGATGGGACTAATATCCCTGTGGAGATCTGAGTTATAACAAGTTGACCTTCACATTAAAATCTCATCAACTTCCCATCTCCCTGTCTACTTCCCTCCCTTCTCTATCTGCCCTTCATCTCTGTTCCCCTCTGTTTGTCTTTTCTGTCAGTTCTGCACTGTAAATGCTTTACTGCATCGTTGTACATCATTCTTCAATAATCACCTGTCCAAATTTATTGTGTTGCTTGTATCTCTTTGAAATACTCCTGTTGCTGGCTGTTGATATGTGTAGCTTGTCTTCTCCCGGCCTCTACATCAGTATTATGATCTGATTTACACTTATACAGTATTTTCTATGCTAATGGTGTTCAGGCAGTGGATATGTAGGAGTATAATTTTGAGTGGACTATATCATATAAAAGCATATTTTAATGAAAAAAAACCTTCTTGATCTTTGTGTTGATTTATTTCTTTATTTTAAAAAAAGCCATTGTTCATACTTGCTTACGTTAAAGTGACTTTAATCTGAATATACCTGAGGTAGATATGTTTGTAATGACAGATAAACCTTCTTAATTGTCTGGGATATGTTTCTAATCTGCAGTGCAGACCTGAAGAGTGTCAAACAGAAAATAAAGCACGTAATGACACTTTTCCTCATCAGCCTGTTTCTTTTACATCTAAAGCTGATTCTTAACTTCCATCACAATCTTTTCTCTAGCACTGACAGCATCAGCCTTGGTGTAACTGAACCACCAGCGCTCAGTGGTTGGAGTTGTATGTGCAGTCCATCATTCACTGTCACTCTGACACGATATCATCCCCCTCCTTCGCCACTGCCTCCTCTGCTTCTATCTCTATCCTTCGTCGCTCCTATCGCGCCTCAGTCTCTTATTCTCGCCCCCCTTAATCTCTCACTCTCGTTCTCGCTCGTGCCCTGAGGTCAGAGTGTGCTGTAGACTATTGATATCGTTGCTAAAAATATATGAATCCTCCACCAGCCAGCTAAAAATAGAGTAAGGGACACAGACCACAGGAGACAAAGAAGGAGGGGACAGGAGGAGAACGTGAAGGAGAGGTTACTACACGTTTTTCTGATATTCATCAGTACTGTGGGGTTGAATGAAAGTCCTTATTCAGTCATTAGTTATCTACTGTGCGATACTGAGGGTAGGTAATCTATCGTTTGTGTTTATTTTCAAAACTCCACACAGCAAATGTGTGAAATTTGGAGTTTTTCACCCTTTCCATCCCTAAAGATACTCACTAATGAGTCCTCAACTTTTTTCGTTCAGCTTCTCTTGGCTGAACGTTATATTTATTATATAGTGATATATAATATTGTATATTACTGTTCATCGTGTGAGAAAATTATTGCAAATGTTTACCACATGGACGTTATTTATTCCCTTAAAATCATTTTAAAAGATGTGACATCAAGTAATTTATAGAAACTGTATGCTCATGGCAGCTTCTGTGAAGGTTGCTGGGACAGTTTCAAAGAGTTTTAAAGAGTGAGTACAAAAGCAAGTATTTAAAAAAAAAGCCTATATTATTTTCTTTAAATGTGACAACACATCCAGAAAAATTGATGTTAAAAAGGATGAGTGAGTATTACTATACAACAGTTTATACAGTGAAGTGCGATATGACATCACTCCACTCCACCTCTCTCTCTCACACACACATACTCACATATACTCTCTCTCTTTCTCTCTCACTCTCTCTCCCTTCGACACTTTTACCCCCCTGCTCCCGCTACAGTATGTCTCTTTGGTAACCAAAGTAGCTTCCTGAACCGATCCACCGCAGTGCCTGGGACAGACGGAGTGAAAGAGAGAGTGAGGAATTTTAGAGGATGGGTAAGGGGGCTTAAGGGAAAACACACAGAGGAGAGAAGAAGACAGGGAGAGAGAGAGAGAGTAAGAAGGAAAGGGGAAAAAGGAGAGAAGAGAGTGAGAGGAGAGACAAAACCCCAGCAAGCCTCCCTGGTGTGAGGTTTCTTGGCTTACTGACGTGTGCGCACGACTCTCGTGGCACGGTGAGTATTTCCCCCTCTCATTGAATACCTGCATTTATGCGTCTTTTCGTAGGAATTATAATCATGACTCCCCGTTTTGTTTCGTCTTTTTAACCCGACTTAAAATGTACGTGCCTGTGTGACAGCTGTGAAAAGAGCTGAATTCATAAGTCGTGTTAGCGTAAAGATAGCCGCTCGTGCTCCAGTGAGAGCGCACGCGAGGTGGTGGTGGGGGGCAAAAAATGTTCTTACCTGACAGCTAAGTCGTTGAGCAGCTCTATTTATTTTACCCATTCCGGTTTTTCAACGTGAGTCGCTCACATGTTCCCTGCTCTGTGTTTATCATCTCAAAACTCCGCGTGTGAGTGCGTGTGACAGCTGCGGGGGTGGGGGGGCTAAACAAACCCGTATAGATGCTCGTGTGACTGCCTCACTCAGTACTAGGGTGTTCTTTTGCGGGTACGTGAGAGTATAGTGGCAGTGTTTATCTATCCGCTTTGCACCGTGAAAAAAAGAGAAAGAAATGATGCGAGTGGATTGTCAGAGTGTGTCTGCGCAGAAACCACGAGCAAAACCTTCTACTGAGTCATGGTATCCACGTTTAGTTCCCGTGAAGTCTTTTATTTCCTAATGAGTGGTTTCATTGATTTCTCCAGGGCTGACAACCAGTGCACACCTTTTAATTCGGGGTACGCGCACTCCCGTCGTGCGCGTCCATGTCGAGTACTCCTTCCATTTTTTGGGCCAAGGTCTTTTCTCGTGTTAACCTATATCTTCTCGATACACTCCTTCTGTGCCTGTCTTTAAAAGATCTCTCCACACGTAGTTCGTCCCCATCTTCTCTTCTTTCTGCTGCTTTTGCTTTCGTTTTATTTAAGCTGGGTTGTTTCTTTCACATCCTCTCCTCTTTTCCATCACTGCCTCTTTCTTTCTTGGTGTCTCTTTCCTGAGAGGCTTACAGGTGATGTCAGTCTGCAGATTGTGACAGATTGGAGTGAATTAAACCTTTTGTCCCCCTTGTGGCTCCTATCTAACCAATTCAATTGGCTCATTGCTTTCAGGATGAAGGAGCTGAGGGGCTGTGTCAGAGCACTAAAATGGGATTGTTATCACAAATCTAACAGGAAACTGATTTTTTTTCTCCTTTGCTCTTTTTTTCAAACTCAAACCCAATCTTAAGTCTGAGTGCTTATTTCTTCAAAAGCCACAGCAGCCCTTTAGAAGATTTCTGGCACAATAAATCAGTGCTTTTAATTTTTAATCCCAATCTCTTACGAGCCAGCAGGTCGTATTTTTGTTGTTGTTCTCGGATTTCAGTGTGTTTCTATGACGTTGTGCTCAAAAACAGGGTGCTGTCCGTGGTGCTGAACAAGTCTGAAAATAGGGTGCTGTCCGTGGTGCTGAACAAGTCTGAAAATAGGGTGCTGTCCGTGGTGCTGAACAAGCCTAGGAGAGCAACTCGGGCACATCAACTCGTTTGTGCAATTTTGCAACTCCACTTTGATTCACACTCGTTTCTGACCACTCTGGCATTTCCTCCAACAAGTTGGGAAGTGTGATTATTTCTTCGTGAGCCCACTCCTCTGTGTCCTCTGATCTTATCTTTATACCTCATCGGTCTATCCCTCCAATCATGCTGTGTCATTTCACGGAGTTGTTTTTGAGTTCACGGTGACCCTGCCTTGAACTCTTTAACTTAAACTTTTCAGCACCAGTCGACTGTTACTGTGGCAGCGGGAGCTGAAATTGGCCTGCCGTGTGATTTAGACCCCCCAGTTAAAGAAGGAAAGTTAAGACCAGGGCAGCAGGAAACTCATGTGCAGCTTAAGCCCATGCAAATCCTCAGTTGTTCCCTTGTGTGGCAGATGACAGTGCCAATTTGTATCCTGCCCTTTATGTATCTTGTAAGTTTTCCTTTTAATCTCAGTGGCTTTCCATCTTTCATGTGTTTGTCTGACTGGACTTTTTGTGGTTGTGGTTCCTCACTTCTGTCTGCCCCATTAGTAATGCAATCCTTACTTCATCTGCTTCTTTCATCCTTTCAGATGCCCAAACTTGTCATTTCTCAGACTATTTCTCTAATGTGTACCCTCTACCATCACCCAGTTCTGTTCTTACACATCATTATTGTGCCTAGCGCACAAAAGAAACTCTATTCATCCCTGCTGCTGCATAGAAACTGAGGGAACTTAGTGGTCACATCTCCCACAATGGGTGTCCAGATAAGACGAGACCAGGCTTAATCTTTAAGAGTTTGTTCCCCAGTAGACTACTTTTTTTTGTAACCAGACTTCTCAAAGACTCAAAGGTTTGTCATACAAAGAGAGAGCAGAATAATAAAGTGGTTCTCATGTTTTAGTCATTATTTGACATTAAAGTTTCTGTTGTCACAGCCGTCGGAGGTGCACGATAAATGGCCCACGCTGTTAAATTAATTTGCGACCCTGAGCGTTACTTTTTTAAGTCATTATTTTATGCAGATGTATTGTCGTATGTTTAATAGGTGTGAATAATTGATTTGCAGTTTCTGTGCAGCAAAAAGGGGGTCAGGATTTACAAGGGGTGATGCAAGAAACTGTGGAGATTTTTATTAATGACCGTGAAACAGTGTAGTGTGAGTTCAAATAAGAGCTCAGAGCAGCAGTGATATGCTGAGGAAAGGCTCAAGCGCACATTTTTCAAACCTTAAAGCAACGTGTTACATCAGCTGAAGAACATGGATGATTCCACTCCCGTCCTCTACTGAAAGAACAAGAGGTTGAAGCTTGAGTTGTTGTTTAAAGAAGTTCTTTTGCTTTCTTTCCAAGCTCCTTAGATTGCCATGACCTGGATGACTGAGAACCTACCCAAATGAGTTGCTACATGTTTACCAAAATTAGATGGTGTAAGGGTGAAAAAGGGCGGCACGGTGGTTAGCACTGTTGCCGCACCGCAAGAAGGTCCTGAGTTCAATTCCACCATCAGGCCGGGGTCTTTCTGTGTGGAGTTTGTATGTTCTCCCAGTGTCTGCGTGGGTTCCCTCCGGGTACTCCGGCTTCCTCCCACCGTCCAAAGACATGCAGCTTGTGGGGATAGGTTCATTGGATAATCCAAATTGCCACTAGGTGTGAATGGTTGTCTGTCCCTGTGTGTTGGCCCTGCGACAGACTGGCGACCTGTCAGGGTGTACCCCGCCTCTCGCCCTATGACAGCTGGGATTGGCTCCAGCACCCCCTGCGACCCTGAAAAGGATAAGCGGAAGCGAATGGATGGATGGATGGTAAGGGTGAAAAACCATCCATGGTGTGGTGAAAATCAACTCTGGTCTCAAGCAAGCTAAGGGTTATATTTTAAAGTGGCTACTTAATTCTAGAGCGCAATGGTTAGCACTGTTGCCTCACAGCAAGAAGGTACTGGGTTCAAATCCACCATCTGGGCCAGGGCCTTTCTGTGTGGAGTTCGCATGTTCTCTCTGGCTTCCTTCCACAGTTCAAAAGCATGCAGTTAGTGGGGTTGGGTTAATTAGTGATTATAAATAGGTGGAATGGTTTTCTGTGACCTGTCCAGGGTGTACCCTGCCTCTCCCACAATGGCAGCCCCACGACACTGAATTGGATAAGCAGAAGAGGATGGATGGATGGATGGATTACTTATTCTACCTATAGCCCACAGTTTCGATGAACACAGCCCTGAAAAATGATGTTTCCTTAGTAAGCACTAGGACACTAAAGTAGTTTTTAGTGGCTTATGTCAGATTGCAGTGCTTATTTAATGCTTCTATTACACTGTCAGGTTTTATTTATTTCATCTTAATTGCTGCACACACTGCAAGAATGTGAAAATCACAAACTAAAAAAGTGTGCAGCTGCTGATAAATGCAAGTCATTCCAGACACATCTCCAGCATCTAAGTGATTTCAAATGTTGACAGTTGGACCTAATTAGCCGTCTAAAGCTAGAGAAACATATTTTTCTAAGGAGTGTTAAGAATGTTTAAAGATTATATGATCATACATAGGGAAATGTGTAAAGAAATGCAAACACCATGATTAGTTAGTGGGAGTGTCTGCAGGTGATCACCACACACTATGCAGCTCAAAAAACCTGTGTTAATAAGGTAAGGGAAAAACCAGGGTGAAGACCGTCTGGCAGACACTCACGTCTGCTCATTAGGCTCATTAAGCTCGTTAGGCATGTTGTGCATCATAGTACCTGAAAGCTGTTCTCTCTTCTCTTCCTTCATCTGGATTTAAAGAGATTTTTAGCAGGAAAAGCAAAGGGGGGCATGTATAAGATTTTGAAAAGTGAAAGGAACGTCAGCCTGATGTCCTCCACTTTTGCAAACACTGCAGTGAATACAAATCAAAGGAAAATATTCAAACTCTCAGGCTGACAAGTCATCTTCATTATTGTAATAAACCTCACAATATAGCTATAACAAATTACAGTAAGCATCAGCCTTCTCTGTGTTTCGCATGCCTCCATTACTTATGAAGCTGATGACACTGAACAAGGTTCCAAATTAAGCAGAGGCTACACAGACACAGAAACTCTTGAATCTATACAGACAGCATGTTCAAGTCTTTCCCGGTCAACCAGAATTAAGTCACAGAAAGACCATGTGTGAGTCACGTAAGACCTCAACTCTCCTTCCTAATCTGTGTATCTGTTTTTCTGCTTTTTTTTTTTAGTCCTTTCATAATTTTATTTGTGAATTCATCATTCGTTTTGTTGGCTCCTCTCTAACCTTAAACAGGATTGGTTGCCAGTGAATGTGTCACTAACTCTTCTTTAGCAATAACAAGGCAGGACAGGAGGATAGCCTGTAGCTCTTTTTCCCCATGTGAGCGTGTCACATGTCTGTCTCAGAGTTTCCCATCTCTAATGACCTCCCCTTAGTGAGCCCTTCCATATCTACCTATATTTCTGTCTGCAGTTTTGATGTGCCTCTCTCATCCTGCCTTCCAGATGAGTACGTGTAGCAGCCGTGCGTTAACCATCCTGTCCACAGTGTTCGGCGCCTGCGGACTGTTGCTGGTCGGGGTGGCTGTGTCCACGGACTATTGGCTCATAATGGTGGAGGGAATCATCCTACAGCAGAACCAGAGCCAGGAGGTGAAGATGGCGCTCCATTCAGGCCTCTGGAGAGTTTGCTTTGTGGCTGGTAGGAAGATACAGCACATGTATATATATATATGCAAAGAATGACTGAATTCATATTTGATCATCACGCAGTGACAAACACACAGAAAGAGCAACAGAGTGAGAGAGCAGAAATCAGAGAAAAGACAGCTAGCAACCTTCCGGCCTTTGGAATCATAGCTGTCACAAAACATGATCGTTACCTGTGAGCAGGACTGCAGAGACCCACATGCTCTTTTGATTTTAGTGTGTTTCTTCATGCACCACTGACTTTGATCCTTGACCAACCCCAACATTTTCCACCTTTTGTGGTTGCTCACAGGATCAGAAAATGGGAGATGTGTTGCATCAGAGTATTTCACCGAGCCCGATATAGAGATCACCACTGAAAACACTGCGAACATCCTGAGTGAGTAAAACACAGCAGCGGCATTACACTTCATCTACTGTGTGAGAGCCTGCGGCGGTGTCCCCCTGCTGACTGTTTGAGGGTACTGATGTTTGAGTGCAGCAGTTCATCAGTGTTAAAATTCATCAGCAGGTTCTGTAAGTTGACAAGTTTGAAAAAAAGAAATCCAAAGATGTTGAATTTAGAAAAATTATTCATCCAGTGATTCAAAGGTTTTATTTTTTCATGGTAAAGACTTTGCATGAGGTATAATATGTTTTGTGTTAAACCCTTCAGATTGCAGTAGATTACCAATGAATTAGTAAATTCAGTGATTTAACTCCATAATCTATTAGATATTTCACTACAAATTTTATTTATATAGCACGTATTAAGTGTAGGACTGTGTTAATAAAAAGGTTTTGAGTCTGTTTTTGAATGTACGCACAGACAATGTATCCACACTAACTGAAAGCACCCTTTGTGGACTGAGATCTGACTCTGAAAACGTAAAACATTTGAGCCTGGTGACCTCAGTGGTCTGTCTGGGTTGTAGAGAGTGAGTGATTATATTTTTGTATATCTGCAATTGCTGTAATGCCATTTATTTATATATTGTTGTCAGAAGTCAGAAAGAAGAAAATTACAAGGAATTAGAGGGGGGGAAATGACAAATTCCTGTTGTCTCCAAGTAGAAATGTTTGTGTTTTACAAGTTTTATAGGACTTTCCTCGTAGACGTGACCCCATTGTAAAAAAAAAAAAGTTTATTCAATTCATGCTCAATTCATCTAGGATGAGACATAAGTCTTATGAAACATGCAAGACATAAAAAATAATGTAATTTAACTCTTTTAAGGCCAAGATTATCATCTCCTCTCTCCCCAGTTTAAGGTCACATCCTAAAACGTGCATTTAACACTGTGACCTCTCCTTCCTCCAGAGATGGTGCGTACGGCCACGCCCTTCCCGATGGTGTCGCTGCTCTTTGTCTTCACTGCCTTCGTCATCAGTAACATCGGACACATCCGACCTCAGCGCACCATCCTGGCCTTTGTGTCCGGCATCTTCTTCATCCTCTCAGGTGGGACCCATTACTCATGTCCTGCTGTTACTGCTCCCTCACTCTGTGATTGATTACAGCGTCCTGGTGTGTCCTGTGTCACACATGCAGACACTCCATCACAGCTCTATTTCTGGTCTGTGATGCAGGTGTGGGGAGTGTCAATAGAAAAGGTCAATGGATTTGCTTTGAATGTTCCCGCTGGGTTTTTCATTTGACTTTGTCTCGTATAAACTTTATTAACTTGTTAATTAGGAGTAGCTCTTCCTCCATATTTTAGTGGCATATTTTTAAAAGAGTGTTAAAAAAAATTGCAAAAACCTTTGAATATTTCTTAAGCAGCTTAAGCAGGTTTTTCAGCAGCATTTTCTTCATTAGTGCAGCCGGTCTTGTTGAACAGCAGATGGCGGTAATGCTCCCGTTTCTGGTGCTCAGCCTGATCGTCAGTGGCCACATTGGAGCTTGTGTTCTCTTGCGGTTCTTTCTCCTAACACGCACTTTTGAGGAGGAAGCGTGACTGCAGAGCTCAGAGGAGTATCACGCAGAGTCTGATATGATGACTTCGACATGCCATTTCAGAGTATACGAGGTAATAAATGTTATGTAATGAAGGTTACATAATGTTTATAGCCTCTGCTGGAGTGTCACAGTGTTTTACTTTATGCCTTATTTTGATAATAGGGTGATAATAAGGTGCAAGTGTATCAAATTGCTTACATACTCTGCTGCACTAAGCCTCTCTGTGCCTTCCTCCTGCCTTCCCTACTACACACCCCTCTCAACCCTCCCTCCCCAGCCCCTCTCCTTCCTCCTATTCCTTTCCTCACCCCTTCATTCAAAGGATATTATTTCTGAGTCATTGTTGCTGCAGTGGTGTGTGCGGAAGGATGTTCCACTGGCATCTCTGACGCTGTAGTCTGGTAAATATTGTAGTTTGTATTGGCAGGCTGGGTGCAATGGCACCCTGTTCTGGTTAACATAACAGTATTCAGCGCAGGAAATAAAAAAACAGCATGGGGCCACAGATGTTTAATCTTGGTTAGAGGCTCTCCCGCTCTCTCTGTTACTCGCTTTTCCTCCCTCTCTTTTTCTGTTTATCTCTTCCCCCAACAAACACACCACAGATGAGCTGCACGCCTCCTTGCACCATTTACCTTCATGTTTGCTTCCCCTTTGTCTCACACTCAACACTTCTTCTTTTCCTGCCTCTGACTGTGCACGTGCCTGTGTGTTCCTTTGGATTTTCAGGCATTAACTCAGATAAAGATGTACTTCTGCTGCAGGATTGACAGCAGCACGGTTTCTGCATTTCCCACGCGTTTCAAATTTAAGTCAACAACGAAACCAGGCCATTCACGTAGAGGGCATAAGCACTTGACAGCCCTGTAGTGCACTTGAATGTTGCGGTGAAATATTCATATTCGCTGCTTACAGCATGATGCTGTCTTTGAATATTGATACTGTGATGTTGGCCATATGTTGCATCTCATAATTTTAACATAGCCAAAGTAAGGTGGAGGGCAGGTAAGGGTTCCTGGAAAAGAGAGGTTTAAATGTTGTATGGGATGCTTCTGGCTGATTCCAGATCATCCGTTCACGTTTGAAAGGCACTTCTGTTTCCAGTACAGTGAATATACTGAATTTTTCACTATAACATATTCAAGTTTTCACAGCATGCTGCATCAATTCTGACTGCATGACTTTAATTAGCATGCTATGTTAGAGGAGCAGAATTATTCTCTTTCTTTTGTTACATTTTAAGTGGGTTTTTTTCAGGGTTTCTTCTTCTTCTGCCTTAAGATAAATAGCAAGTAACTGTTAACTGTTTAATAAAGAGAAATATCCTTACATACACCTAATCAGAAACAGCAGTCATTATAAGAGAACCTTATAATACTTAAATTATAATTTTCCTCCCAGTAATTCATTTTCCCACCTTTCATACCCTGACATGCTGCCAGTCTGTCTTAGTGAATTAAGTTATTAATTAAGTTGTGCTAGCATAATAAGACATTTTTATAATGAAGATTTATTATTATGTATTTATTTATTTGCCTGATGAGGATATGAATGACATACAGTATGCCAGCATGTTCATTCATCCACTCATATATTAAAAAGAATGTGGCTTTCCTTGTAATGTGTTGCAATCCTCACATCATAAAAACTAAAGGATTTGAAACTTTTTTACAGGATTATGTTTGAGGTGGTTAAAGGTGTGTTAAGCACTTGGTTATAGAAACACTGGTGTTATGGTTAAACCTGGAAAAACACAAAGGTGGTGTGACAGGTTACGTTGATATATCCTGATATATCCTTTTTAAATCAAATTGTCACAAAAGTGCTTTTGAATCCTGAACCTAGTTACATGTTAACTGCATGTTAAAATCATTTGCCGCTGAAAGTAATCCACAGTGACAGTATGCTCTATTTTATTTCTTTTTATTTTATTTTTTGCAAAAAGAATCTTATTTTTTAAAAAGACTGTTTTCATTGTAAAAGGAAAAATGTTCAAAGGTCTTTGTGAATAACTGATATGAAATGTCTCGTCTGTCTCTCTGGTGTCTTTTCCATTTCTCGATCAGTGTAAGTATTTTGAAAGCTAATTAGCTGGCCTGGCCCCTCCCCATCTTTCTCTTTCACTCTGCACACATTGGTGTGGCTGTCTGGATCACTTTTGTATGTGACTTTCTTTCTTACGCTCAGTGTCATTGTTAATGTGCTGTGTGCAGGCCTCAGTCTGGTGGTGGGGCTGGTGCTCTACATCTCCAGTATTAATGACGAGGTGATGAACCGTCCCAGAGAGCCTGAGCAGTTCTTCAATTACCACTACGGCTGGTCCTTTGCCTTCGCTGCCTCTTCCTTCTTACTCAAAGAGGTCAGTCGAGGCTCTGTGTGTGCTAGTTAGAAAATTTGGGAAAGAGAGTGAGAGGCCCTTTTCAGACATGAAAACGTGAAGCTGCTTCATCTTTTTGTTAAAGCACAGCATTTTGTCATTCAGACATGGTTCGCTTATACAATATTTTCCTCACTGCTTCATTAAAATATTCCCACTGCATCAGGGGCATCTCCAGATTCCCATTCCTGTGTTAGGTGTCTGCCTCAGAGTATCAGAGTGTGCAAAAGCACTATATTGCCAAAAGTATTCACTCACCCATCCAAATCAATGAATTCAGGTGTTCTTTCCTTTGTACACCTGTGGCCACTTCCATGCCACCTTTACAAGTGTGAGCGTGAAATTTCCTCGTGGCTAACGGTCAGCTGTTAGTGGTTTTATAACAAAGTGGAAATGAGTGGGACTGACAGCATTTTAACTATGAAGTGATAAGCCACGTAAAATCACAAAGCAGGGTCAGCAGATGCTGATTCTTTTAGATTAGCTCGAGAACAGTGCATAGAGAGCTTCATGGAATGGGTTTTTATGGACACCCAGCTGCATCCAAGCCTTACATCACCAACCACAAAGTAAAGCGTCACGTGCAGCGGTGTAAAGCACGCTGTCACTGGACTATAGAGCAGTGGAGATGTGTTCTCTGGAGTGACGAATCTTCTCTTCTCCATCTGGCAATCTGATGGACGAGTCTGGGTTTGGCAGTTGCCAGGAGACCAGTAGTTTTTGAGTATAGGGGATTATGGGGGATTCTAGTGTGGGGTTGTTGTTCAGGTCTGGGCTCAGCCCCTTATTTCCAGTGATAGGAAATCTTAATGCTTCAGCATACAAAGACATTTTAGACAATTTCATGCTCCCAACATTGTGGGAACACTTTCGGAACGGTCCTGTTCCAACATGACTGAGCACCAGTGCATAAAGGAAGGTCCATAAAGATGTGGATTAGCCCTGACCTTAACCCGACAGAACATCTTTGGGATGAATTAGAAGGGAAACTTGAGCGAGGCCTTCTCATCCAACGTTAGTGTCTGATGTCACAAATGCCCTTCTGAAAGAATTGTCAAAAATTTCTGTAAACACACTCCTAACCCTTGTGGAAAGCATTCCCAGAAGAGAAGAAGCTGTTAGTGATTATTTCCAAACCTCGACCATTATCAGTTCTGTTGTTAGTAATATATTGTGTCTATATTACATATTGTGCTGGTGGTGCAGGGGTTAGGTCTGTCAGCCTCACAGCAGATGTTGGTTTGAATCTTGTGGTGGGCGGGGGACTCCCTGTGTGGAGTTTGCATGTCCTCCCTGTCTCTTCATTGGTTTCCTCATGCTACTACAGTTCTAAGATTCTGGATAAAGCAGATAAAGTGCTTAAGTTGCATTGATTAAAGCATTTTATGAACATGTGTTTAAAAGTGATTTGTACTCTAATGCACTGTAAAATTTGGGTGGCTGTAGCTCAGGTGGTGAAGCAGGTTACCTAGTAATTGGAAGGTTGGTGGTTCAATTCCAATCTGCATGCCAACTATCGTTGGGCCAAATGCATCCATCAGAGTGTGAATGTTAGATAGAAAAATATTAAGAGCATTGAAAAAAGTGTATCAGAACACAACAGACTTGAAGATCACTTCTAACCAAATTTTCAACACAATCCTTATTTTTGAAAGACATTTATGTTTTCCCATAGTCTCTATGACTCCTTCTTATTGTGCCATTCCTCTTAAAAATATATATATCCTAGAAACACACCTACACTAATCAATTACGTTTGCTTCACATCTGTCGAAAAACATTGCCAGTATTGACTGTTGTGAAGTATAACAACACTTTTGAACACAACAATTTAAAGTGTCCTATCAACACTTTGTTGTTGTTTCCACTAGTGTAACTAAGAGCAGGATCTCTGCAGCTGAGAGAAAGCTGCGATACACCGCTGGCACACAGGCTTCAAGAGAAAGACTTTTCTTGTCTCTTGTGGATTTAGAATAGCAAAAATGCATCATGCCAAATGTCCCCATGTTAGGAGTTTAACAGCTCACAAAGTAACAGAAGACACACGTGAAGTTGTAATATTGTGCCTGCTTTCCTGTAATGTGACTGGAGGTAGTTCAAACTTGTGCTGCTTAAAAATTGACAAGCCAGCATTAAGAAAAAGTGACCATGAAGCTGATGCTGTAATATATGAGAGATGTCTGACAGGGGCTATAGTGTGTGCTTGAGTGTCTGATTGCACACGTGCAACACAGTTTGTATGGTGCAGGTACTCCCTGCTGAGTGTGATGATCTGTATTCTGAAGGTAATGTGAGTATTAGTGGTTATGATGCAGAACAGCAGGGTTTCCGTACAGCTGTGCTCATGTGTGAATTCGTGCATGGTGCAGTTTCACGTGAGTCCTCATCTTCACATATCCCTTCCTTCTCTCCTTCCTCCTCCCCGTCCTGCAGCTTCCTCTCTCCTGTCATCAGTGGCCCTGCTCTTAATGTGCTGCAGTGGCTGATTCAGTGTAAACTAACTGTCTCCTCTGATTTTTCCCTCGTCTTTTCTTTTCTCCGGACTCCTTGTTGGCTATTGTTTTACCTTTAAATTTATTTTATACATTCTTCTTCATGTCTCCTTTTATTAGTCATTTATAATCACATCCCACACACCTACTCGTTACTGTTTCTTTGAAATGTTGTCTCTGAACAAAATACGCACTGTCACATATAATCTAATCTCGCTCATCTCTTTAGGGGGCCGGTGTGATGTCAGTCTATCTGTTCATGAAACGTTATGCAGAAGAAGAGATGTACCGCCCCCACCCTGCGCTCTACCGCCCCCGCTTGTCTGAGAGCAGCGACTATAGCGGCCAGTTCCTCCAACCAGACTCCTCCTGGCCCCCACCAAAACGTGGACGCAGCACCTCTGAGGCCTCCAGCGACATCTCCATCCAGCTTAACCAGACTCCGCCAGCCCCATCAAAAAGCAACCTCCAAGCGGTTGGTCCAGGCAGCCCACCTTCTGGCTCTTCTTCCGCAGGAAGCTACCAGATGCCCCCACAGCCTACCGGTTATCCCTCCACACACACCCTGCCCAGGTCTCACTCCTCACATCCCCAGGGCCAGGCTCTTCCAATGGCCATGCCTCCATCACCCGTACCTCCCCCTCATTATCACACACACGTGCACATGAGCGCTTCCCCCTGTTAGGAATAAGGAGCTTCAGGAAGGAAAGTAGACTCTTCATAATCATGTACATTTATATGTGATGACAGTAAATGTTGAGCTTGAATTGCAGATCATGTCAGAGGAAGTGGAAGGAGACCAAATATATTTTCAAATGTTAGTTTTGGAGCAAATATGAACTGAGATCAAAGGCAGTTTTGGAGATTGAGCGGGAAGCTTTAACAAAAACTGTGGACTGAGAGAAACAAATAGGACAAAACATGGAAGAAGGGAGAAATAAATGGGAGGAAAAAGTGATTCCTAGAAAGACATAGAAGGTTAAGCTGAGTTACAGAGGAGATACCAGCGAGGGAGAGTGAGGCAGACAGAGCGTGGGGCTGCGGTATAATACGGAGATACTGCAGTGCTGCAGGAAATTTGTATGCACTTGGAAATGTACAATGCAAAACACTCTTCACAAAGAGAGAATGCACATAGCTTTTTTTTTTTAACATACATATACTATGCCGATACATGAACTATGTACATTTTTACCAAATGGCAAATGCAGTTAAATATTCTATTGTCTTCTCTGAATTTAGTAAATCATCAATTCAGTTTCACAACTCACACTGTCAAGTTAGAGTGATCAATATCATGAATTAAAAATAGTTTTAAAAAGAAGTTAAGTAATGCTGAATTGAGAAAACTGTGTATGGATATCGTGTGAAAATAAAAAAAAACACAGAAATTGATGATGCAATGAAACATCGTCAGGAGAAATCAACTTACTGTTTTACATCTTTGTATAAGATACAAATTTCTAACTTGCTGTATATAATTGCTCACGAGGGTGTCTGTAGTAAACTGTAAATGAAGCTTTGGCACAAATTACATCAATGAAAGGTCTGACTCATTCTGCTTTGGAGGAAGACTCTGCAACAGGCACACCACAGTCAACAACACGCCCTCAGGATGCAGGCATGCTGGTTTGAAGGAGGAACCACCCAACAATGATACAGGCGGCTGATGCCCTCTACTGGCCACTGTCCTGCACTGACCCCGGTATCAGCCATGGGTCTGGTTCACTACTTTAATGCACTCTTCCTGCTTCCCTGACCTCCACTGTGTGTCTATGGCTGGTGCAGCACAGATGACAAAGTTACACTCATGTAAGGAATGTATGACGATGATGAGACGAGTGTTTGTGAACGATACAAATCAGGAGTGACACATAACTTTAAAGAATGATTAGAAAGATTTTAAAAGCTTTGTAGCTGTAAATGTCTATCTGGAAAAAGTCACAACTAAGTATTAATTGCATTTTTACTTGCTGCTTAACGAACAGCGGCACACACCATTAAAGGCAACATTTAATTTAACATTTTATTATTGCAGCTTGTTTGGCAGGCATTTGTGACAGCATTAGTACAAAGTTTTTAGAATATCTGAAATAATGTGAAAAACTAAAAAATATAACGTTGAGCTCTTTCTGTGTGTTGATGAGTCTCTGAGTGATCCCTGTGTCTATGAAATGCCGACAAATGACGATTAAAAATTTGTTATAATTTTTCATTGCAGTTCCAGAGTTTTCAACACATTCAGCTTGCTCTCAGGCAGGGAACATAAAATCCTCACATAATGATGCAGATTTTTTTTCAGTAATAATTAACATGATTTATAGATTTTAATAGTTGCAGATTAATTTTCTGTTAATAAACTACGGATAAACAGACTTCAGCATCTCTCTCTGGGATGGATTCCCTGTACCAGCAGACATAGGAGGCTCTTCTGTAAGATGTTTGTAGCCACACGTGATTATTTTGTGGTGGTTTTGAAGTGTAGTGAGGTGCTTTCTCAGACGGTCTAGAACAGGGGTGTCCAAAATAAGGCCCGGGGGCCAGAATCTTCCCAGAAAAGAGTCCAGTTGTGAAGAAGGATACACATTTTGGATTTTTAACTGTGCTTTCATAAGTTTTACAACTTTTCCTTCCCCTTGGCTATTCATAAAACACTAATAGATAAACATTTAAGTGACAGAAAAGTTTACACTTTTCCACTTACTAAAGAAATGTCTGTTTTGTTTTTTGTTTTTTTACATTGGATCCACAGTAAAAAACAACAACAACAACTGTTTTATAATTACAGGACAGTGGGAAATGAGCTACTAGAACCTTTTCAGTAATTTTACACATCTATTTCTGACAATTTTAGCACAAAGAGTCATGCTGACCGATTTCTTTCATTTATTGCAGCTTCATTTCTTTATCACGTAGAAGAATTGAGACACGTTGTTGAAAGTGCACTTCTTTTTCTTATATCAAGATAGCGATTAAAGGCATAGTTAAACTTCTTCACACTGACAGAAAGGGGTGTTTCACTGGTCCGGCCCATGATGTACAATGAGTTTGACATCCCTGCTCTAGAAGTTGAACGCTTGTTAAATGATGCAGTATCACAAAACCCAGAGCAAGGCAAGAAGAACCTGCACATCAGAAACATAATTCTTTCCTCTATAATAGACACATTTGCTGTTTGTTTTAAGGTGCATCTCTCACAGCGAGACATCCCTATAATAATAGTGTATATGGGCTCATTATAAAGATCACTGTGATGCTGGAGATAGGGAAACACACTGATGTCCTTCACTGCATGAGTGGGATGAAAATTATAGCTCACAGCTCACAAGTATAAAGTGAGATCATTGTGATGTCATGTTTCACCTACATGCAGGGTTATACACTCCCCTGCTTTTTCTTTAAGCACTTGCACACATTGGAATTGAGATGACACCCAGTGTACCTGCAGCTGTCTTTGTTGATTGTGCTGTTGCAGTTAAGGGGTCAAGTGCCTTGCTCAGGCACACCTCAACAGTAGCTGTTAAAGTTTTTTTCTCCAGTCAGTTAAAGTGTGCTTCACTAAATGACTTTGGAGCAGCTGAAAATAACTTTCCCTTTTAATTCTCAGAAGTATTTAATAATACTTTTATAACTCCTAAACTCCTTTCATCTCTGCAACTCTTTGTTTTTCCATCTCTATCCCTAGCCTCATGATTCGTTTGCCTCATGATTATATAAAAGAGTGTAGCTGTGCTTGCTTCTGCGGAACAGCCTGATCTTCATCCACATTACCAGCTTTCTAAAATAAAAAATGGGCAAAAGAATCCTTTTTTTAGTGTTTCAAAGATACTAATGCTGTCTAATCTGGTGCTATATGATGCAGAAGAAAGTCACTGCTTTTAAAAAGTTGGTCTCTGACACTCACTTTGCTCTGCTGTACAACACTTTTGTACAAAACTTTTAATGTGGGTTGATTGTGCTCTGTTTGCACTTCTGTTGTTAGATGTTCAAAATGTTGCCATTTCATTTTAATTATTTTATATATTATAGCACTACTACTACTACTACAATATTGTAGTCATGTGATTAGACATTGTCCTGGCTTCTGGCTGCTCTCTTTGATTGAGGGAACCTGCAAGTGGATGGATGCTGTACTGCAATGAATCACTGGGTGTTAACTAGACTCCCTCCTCAGTCATAGCACGCCAGCACAGCCTGAGGGCAACAATTGATCAGAGTGTTGTATGGGTGTGTGTGTGTGTGTGTGTGTGTGTGTGTGTGTGTGTGTGTGTGTGTGTGTGTGTGTGTGTGTGGCTGCATTTGCTGGCATGTGTACTTGTGTTTATCACAGTGAGACTTGAAAAAAAGGATAAGAATTAACAGTGAGAGATATAAAAAAATTTTTTTTTACTTATTCCTGTCTCCAAAAGCAGGGATGTCTGTGCTGAACACTGTGTCTTTTAAAAGTGTGTCACAGTAAGACAGAAATGCCAGTTTTTGGTGAAGGTCACAAAGGAAGTACAAAAAAGGAGGGCGTTGTGTAGGTGAACTAATAATACGTACAGTGCAACAGCCTCGTTGTGGTTTATGACCAAGCTGTAACTCATATCAATCTTTAGAAAAAAAATTAACACACATATTTCTGACTGAAACCATTATTAATTAAAAATGAAGCGCAAGATGCTAAACATGTGCATAGATGCATAGGAGGTGCAGCATGCCTGGTTTGACATCAGAAAGTCAAACATCCACAGTCAATACAACTAAAACAATGTGTAAACTCTGCTGTGTGATCATCTGGACTGAGGGTTTCCTGTGTGCGAGCGCCTCTCCTGATGAATGAAGCCCGACTGTAGCTGCAAACAAGTGAGATTAAACCGTGGCCTGTGCTTGTTTGGACACTTTTCTGCAATAGTGTACTTTACACCGTGAGCGTGTGTTGACTTCTGTTTTCCCCTGCCTTTTGTTTGTGTGTGTACATACAAAGTTTCATGTGTGTGTGTGTGTTGAGTGGATCTCTCTTTTCACCATCACCATTACTGCATGAAAGACCTGTCAGTCTGTATTAGGTTCTGCCTCTTCCCCTCTGTGTGTGTGTGTGTGCGTGCGTGCGTGCGTGCGTGTGTGTGTGTGTGTGTGTGTGTGTGTGTGTGTGTGTGTGGGAGAGAGAGAGGGGGGGGGAGGGAAAGGTTGAACTAGGCAGTAAAGCCATTTTAAAGCTATTGAAGGTCATTGTTCGCTCACGCTGTTTTATGCGCACTAAATGCTGTGTGAGGTCAGCAGCTCTGGCTTCATTTTTATAGATCTGCGCGTGAAATAATCCGATCTATACCATCAGCAGTGAGATCCCACACCAGCTGTGTAATTTCCCCAGATGATTTGATCATTTTACCACTAATATTACAGCGCTACTGCTGAATTTCCGTTTTTGCTGATATTGCTGATACACTGATATTAACCTGTGGATGTTTGATTCCGTCTTATAACCCCCCCCCCCCCCCCCCCCTCTCTCTCTCTCTTACTCCTCCCCCTCCTCCTCTCTCCCTCTCTCTGCAGGGCTGCGCTTGTGCTCCATTTCCCAGAACTACCAGCGCGGCCCTCATCATCAGCATCATCACTACAGAGGAAAAGTGTCCCACTGGCGCTCCATCAAGTCGCTCTCCAGCAAAGGAAAAAAGAAATATCGACATCAATAACGCTCGCGCACTTACGAGCTGGTCATAATAGGCTACTTACGAGCGCGCAACCATGAGCGTGTGGCACACGCTCCAATAAGCACATCCAGACCAATTCCCTCAATATAAGAGGGGGGTGAGGGGGGTCATGCCTTCGTAGTGATCTCGTAGCACAACATAGGCTACTGTGGGAGATTTCATCTTGTGTCGACGATCCAACCTCATTCACATTTAGCGTGGAGTTTTAGTGTGATGCGACAAGTTGCTCGCGCCGCGCGCAGTGTGGAAGAAATCGATGGAGGAGCAGACAGGCGGGCGAGCGCTCATCCAACCGGAGGGGAGGGGGAGACGCATTCTCCCCGAGTACACACAAGCAGCGGCCACATCCACTGTAGACAAATCCGTGTTCAGTGACGTGTTTTGTACTAGCCTTTTTTTTAATATATACACACTGAACCATTTTCCACCTCAGACTTAAATTTAACCGGGACCTGAGACTTCACTCTTTTTTTTCTTTTTGCTCCTAAATTCATGATTTTTAATCACCCCTTTCGATTTAATTATTTATTTTGTTGCCTCGATAGACCCGTTATTTAGCGCCGTCCACCTCCTCTCTCCTGTTCCCTCCATCCCCTTCTCTCTCTGGGAGTGCAAGGCGCTGCGAAGCTCGGAAATTTAAAAAAAAAAAGAGAGAGAGAGGGAGCCTGCAGGTAAGACCGCCGTAAGCTTCTTTAAAATGATTATAATTGCATTGAGACACTGTTGTTTTGACTTTGCAGCTTAATGAATGACAGTTCATCCAGGCTCATTTTCATAGCACATTGATTTGTTTCACGTTGCCTGCAACTTAACACACTACTGACAGTGTTGATATCGTAATTCCAGAAAAGAATAATAATATTTCTCAGACTTCCACCACTCCTCTCCATCTCCCTCTCTCTCTCTCTCTCTGATTAAATGCTGAATGATAATATTCCCACCTATTTTGCGCGGGTCTATAATTAGCGACCGCAACGTCTATTATGCAAATGATCATTTTAATAGCTCGTTTTTAAGCTCTGCCTGCATTCACGCCGCAGCAGTGGAGACTAAAATATCTGCTGCGTTCGCTGACATGATCGGCCGCTTCCCCGAGGATGGAGAGTTATTTCAGCGTGTGCGAATGCGAGTCTCGGTGTGTCATTCGTGTCCCAGTCCGCTGAGTTTTCTCTGTACTGGTCTCTCGATGCTAGGCGTCCATTTTCCACCGTGCAGCCTATGCAGGCAGGGTGATGTGTGTAGCGTACTCTGTTAACAAATGCACCGCAGTCCGCATCACTATAAGTCAGCTCTGCACGCTCTCGGCCCCGTGGCTCTGAGCTCGTATGTGTCTCATCAGTGTGTTATGCACCGCTTTGGAGTGCAGGGCCAGCATCTCATCTTGGCTCCATGTTGAACCTGGGCCACATCATTGCATCAGACGCGTATTTTTTTCCATTATTTTCCACAGTCTTCTCTCACTGAACAACCTGTGCAGCTTCGACAGATCCAGAGGTAAAGGGCACCGAACACCTGGCACGCGATCAGCCATTCAGTATTCATCACAGCTCACATCATGTCATTGCTAAAGGAGGACTGAAACGTCTTGAATTGGAAATTATGTAGGAGTGTGCACTGCAGTATTCAGGAGTTTCTGTGCACTGTCAGCAAACAGCACAGTGACTTATACCTGTCTTCATTGTGCCTGCAGCCCATGGCAGGTTACAGCTCTGAGTGTTTTCTCAGAAATGTTCATTATTCAATGAGAAATACGCTGTTGTGCTAGCCTACAGTGTTGATGACTGTAGCACAAGTTTATACCCACTAAGCTCAGCTTCTCACTGAGTGCTGCATCTATTCCGTTTGGGGACCAGCCTTTGGTTTTAAAAAGCCAGCATAAATGACCGTCAGCGCTCTGCTTTTACACTGTTCATTTATACCCTTGTTTTGTTTTGTTTTCTGTCACTTGATGTTACAAGTTTGCTGTTGAACTTTTCCTTTGTGATCATGCCAAATGCGATTGCCACTGGGTGGCAGCTGAACTGAAATATTTGTGCATTTCTTAAATATTATCAGCAATGAGATAATGGATGAGAGCCTAAAGTTGTTCATTTCTTAACTACACCTCAAATCATTAATTAACTGCGTGTAATTCTGCGAAAATGCATGCAGTTACTGTTTGCGCTATAACTTCAGTTGTGTGACTTAATGACAGTGCAAGTGCAAGTTTCATGTTACACACTGCACACCGAAAGGGCCTAAAAGGTTCGGTTATGTCTGATGAGAAATCAAAGGTGTCGTTTTTGTATCACGCTGCTGCCATTTGCCGCCCACCTCTTTATCAGCTATCAGTGATTCTTTCATTAAGTGATCTTGGCCCTGTCACACCCCATCAGTTCCTCCGCCTCCCACGTGCTAAACACCGTCTGTGCCGTGTGTGTGATGTACGTGTGGCCTTGATGATCGTCTCTGTGGACTTTGGATCACTTTCAAAACCCCTGAGTTGGCTCTAAGATCTGCTTTTTACACTCTAAGGTGACTCACTGCAGTCAATACTGATGCGTAGCCCAAACAGGCTGTAGGTGTGATTTAACGCTGGCCAAATTATAATCATCTAATGCTCAAGCGGTCCACAACAATCGGAAAGGATCTCTAACTTTTGACTGTTTCCACTCGTTTACCTGTCTCGCTTAAATTTCACTCCTGGTTGGTCTCTTTCTCTCTCTATATCTCGCTTTCTCCCTTTGAGGAGAAGTAATTCTGCAATGATCATCACATCTGTCATGTAGCTGTTGTTCAGAGGATCAATGCCTTTGCTGCAATTTTCTTGATGGTCTGAGATTTCACACTGTTCATTCCTCTCTTTAGTGCAGGAGGAAGCCCAGTGCTGTACAAGAGCCACAAATGCCTCAGTTTGAAATACAGCCCCTTAACAATCTAATGTTCATTCACATTACTGCATAACTTTTCATCTCTACCCTATTAGTAAAAAGAAACTCCTGCATATTTAAAGAAAAAGTCTAAACTTACACTTGTAGCAAGTCTTGCAGTATTGGGAAAGCTTACATTCAATACACAACACTGCTTATAACTCCAGTGAGCAGAGGCTTTTATCCAAAGCATTCTAAATGACTCCGTTCTCAGTGGCTATGACCCATGCATCAATTAACCCAGAGCTTTGGTGTTTTTAAGTGCTTTGTTTAAGCTTGTATAGCCTAAGAGCAGGGTTGTAAGAGCCTGTGATTGAACCGTGTTGTGTCAGTGATATGCTGTTAGCTGACCTGTCCGTGTGTGCAGGAGCATGCAGCATAAAAACACGACAGAAACCGTGTTAGCATGTCTGATAGGCCAGCACAAGGCTGTAGATACAGGTTGCAGCACCTGTAACTAAATCCCACAAACAGATTACAAAACGGTGTAGGTGTGAGTGAGAGTCTTAGTTGTTTATATTAGAATATTGAAGCTGCTCACACATGAAATAGATTATGTGACTCAGAGTAGGTGCAGACATATCACTCTACTATTAAGCCTATGAGTAAATAAATGAATGACTATCTGCTAAACATCTGTTTGAGATTAGCTGAGTGATTAACAGAGCAGACCCCAGGTCCACAAGAGTTTGCTCATTTACATTTGTCATCAACTCTTTTCCCTATTTATTTATGAAACGATCCAGAAATTATCTAGTATGCAGATCTTGAGAAAACTCTGCTCAACAGTTTCTTAAATAGGCTTATGTGTATTCTCATAAACCTAGGGATGTCACAGGAACCAAGCGTCCTAGTGTATCATTACACACTGAAGAAAAATGACACCCACAAGTGCAGGAAAAACCACACTCGGAAAAGCAAAACCTCATGATGGTGACTGGTGTAGCTGCCACGAGGCAGTAAGAGTCAGGTTTGAATGTACTTTGTGTTGTTACCCTGAATTCCTAGTTTTATGATACAGCTGGCATTACCATTGTAATCAACTGAAAGGTTTGCAATGGGTAATGTTAAATGTACAGAGGAGGTCAGGATAAGGTACAACAGTGAGTGTCTACAGCCATGTGTAAAACATGCTGGAGACTCTGTCATGTTTGTGGCTGCACTTCAGTCATTGGTGTTGGGGATCTTGTCAGAATTGATCAAATTGGGAAGGAAGAAAAGTACCATCAGATTCTGATCCACCATGCAGTACCATCTGGAAAGCATCTGATTGATAACAGCTTCATTTCTTAGTATGACGATGATCCCAAACACACTGCCAGTGCACTAAAAACATAGCCGGATAGAAAAACCCACAGTTGAACACTGTCAGTAATGGATTGGTCTCCCTTGGAGCCAAACCATGATTGTTAGTCCAGGACTGATCCATAGTAAACTCAACATTAGTGAACCAGTCTGGGATCATCTTGACAGAGAACAGAACAAAAGGCAGCCAAAATCCGAAGAAGTGCTTTGAATGTCCTTCAAGAATCCCAGAGAACTATTTCTGAAGACTACTCAAAGAAATGACAGGAACGCTTGCTTAAGAGAGTTCAGGCAGTTGAAAAATAAAGGTGGTCATACCAAATATTGACTTTCAAAGTCGTTAGAATTGTACGAACTGTTTTTGGCTTACATGCTTTATTTACATTTATGTTTGCAAGTGTTTTATTAAATCGCTGCACTTCTTCCCATTTTAATTGCAAAATGTAAAGATACAATTGGTGGCTTTTTCTGGCAATAGGCGTGTTTGGAATCCCAACACAGTCAGCTGATCCAAGCAGAGGTGGACAGAGCGTAGACGAGTAAATAAATCACCAAACATAACAAATGTTCAGGAAATCAGTTTATGTTTCACATGTCTGAAAGAAAATCTGAATATCATATTTTTAAACAACTGGCCGAGATCTATCAACGACAAACGTATTAATTATAACATTTATCATTTTTTAAATCTTTCTTTGTTTTTCAGTTTATACAAAAATAAAAAACACCCATAACATCACTGCATCAACCTAAGAAATAATGAAGATGATGCGGCAAGTGTTTAACTTAGTATCTTTAGTTACATATTTAGATATGCTACATATGTTGATATTCTGTTTAGTGGGGTTGGGGACTCATTTTTACCTTCTCATTAATGAAGATTTCATGCATTTCTTACACGATGCATAAGTGGTGATAAATTCTGGATAGTACTGGAGTTTGTGTGGCTGTAATATACACATTCCCCTTTGCCATAAATCTGAGCATCCCGGACCTAACACCCTCACAGTGATGCCTTCACCTGGTGGCCTGTTTGTCAGACAGTTAAAACATCTTTAAATCACCTGCTTGGGCTTTAGGTAAGTTTGATATTTTGTTAACAGGAACCAAATCATAAAGAAAACAGGCACCACATTTGAACTACTCATTTATGGTGAAACCTATTAATTGTTGTTACTTTATTTGTATTTAAGTGCATTTCTTTGAACATAGATTATAAATCAACTGGAAAAAAATGAAATAAATAATAAATAAATGTGAACTGAACTAAATATGCCACAGCATGACATTGTGTATTTAGACTTTAAGGGAGGTGCAAAAGTGAAGAGGGAGAGGGATTCAAAAACAGAATGAAGTACAATAATCAATCACTCACTCTGCAGGTGGGGGAGAGATATAGGAGAGGTGGAGAATGAACTCAACCTGGGTGTCTATTGTCCTGTGTAGTTTGGGAGATGATTGGATGATGGGGTGGGTGCAGTTTTCTCTGGGATGGAGTCGGGTGGGCTGCCCCGGACTCTGTGGGGCTGGGCGGTGCTGCTGCTGCGGGCCCCGGTCCAGATGGGCCTGGGCCCCCTTGCCCTGGTGGGTTCCAGATTGTGAGGTTGCTTGCCCCTCCCTTTCTTCCCTCCCCATCCTCAGCTGCCTCCCTATTCCCGCTCTACCACACCCACCCACACACGCAGGGCTTGGGGTGCAGGTATGTCACCAGGGTGCAGGGGGGCACTCCCCCTCTGTCCCCTTCTGGCCGCCTGTGCCTCAATTATATTCTGCAACCTAGACATCCACATTACTCACACTCTCACATAACACATACATATAGGGCCTTGGGGGTGGGCACGTTTTACAGCATCCAGAGGATGGTCGGTGTACTCCAACCCACCTCTGGCGCTGGTGCCCTACCCTCAATTTTAAATGCATTTAGACACTAAGGGTTTTCGGGAAGAGCCGTGCTGCTCTCTGAGAGGAAGCTAGTACCATGCTCTCCTGAGTTTTAAATGCACTTTAGAACAGCACACAGCAACACTACATATGAGCGGGCGTAGGGAGGTTTGAGGTCTTCACTCACCCCGGTTCTGTTAGCCGTCAGGGCTGGGGGGCTGGGAGGAGGTGCTGGCCGTCAGACTGGGGTCTCGGATGCGGGGCCTCCCTGCTACTGCAGATAAGGAGGTGGTCCGCTTGCCTCCACCCCAGAGAGAAGGGTTACATCTCCTGGGTCTAGGTGCGGCTTGCCCCTCTGAGGGCGGGGGTACCTGGACCTGGGATATAGAGTATGTTTGGGGAGTGCGACTGTCTGTGCAGTGTCAATTTGTGTCTGTCTACACGTTGGGTGAGTGCCGAGTATTTGGTTGTGCATATGGGGTGGGAATGCACGTCTGTGTCCGCGTGTGCCTGTTCGTCTGTGTCTATATGTCAGGTTGATGTCTGGGTACATCTCAGGCCCTCTAAAGTACGGAGGCCTATCTCCCCTCACCACACTCCCTGCCGGTGGCTGATGCCCTCAGACGTTGGTGTGTTGGTGGTCCTTGTCGTCTGGGGCTGGGCGCTCATGTATGTACCGGCTCACTCCTGGTGGCCGATTGGCAGGGCCTGGCGCCTGTGGCCCGGCTGGGCCCCTTCCGGGGGGTGGGGTGCCCTCAGGCCTCTGGGCCTGAAGCTCGGCCCTCTTTGCCACAGCTGGCTGCCGGCAGAGCCCGTGGGCACGCCACTGCAACCCCCTCTGGCCTCTGCTCCGTAGCTGCGGGGTGACCTCTCCTTTGGGGCTCTACTCAGCTCTTCCCAGGAGGGTGGCACAATATCGTTTATTATTTAGTATCTACCGTTATCTACTGTTAGCTAGTTTATTGTGATGGTGCTGTTTTTTTTATTATGTTGCTCTTTGTTGTTTGCTTTCTCTTCTGTTTTTTTTCTCCATACAGGTGATCCAGGTGTTTTGTTTTGGGGTTTTTTCTTTCTCCCCCCCCCCCCCCCCCCCCTTCTCACCGTCTCTTCACCCCTTTGGTTTTCTTTCTCTCCCTCTCTTTCTTTCATTCTTTCTCCCTGTCCTATCCCCCAGTCATGTCTGTCCCGTTTGTAGCAACTGAAAATAAAATAAATTCATAATTATAATAAAGGTCAATCAAATGGACCAATATGGCAAGGCCATGATGATCCACTTGGTAAAATAAATCCACTTGGCATCTTTCTTGGCCTAAAGACAACAATTCTGATGGCTAAAGATCCAAACGGGACACAAAAAAACAAAAAAAAACCAATAATCATTTCATCTCAATTCTCTCATTTTATTAATCATTTGAAGCCAAATGGTAATTAAAATTAAATTAACGAGACAGTCGTATAATGTATGAATCAGTAATGAAAATCTGTTGCAGGCCTAATTTAACTGCTGATCACCCATTACTGGAAGATATCTCCCTGGTTAAACTGGATAGGCACTTGTTTGAGTTTCCCAAAGTCTTGTTGACTAAACTCTGTATTAGAGCAGTAATAAAATAATTATAATCCCCAGTTTTTCTATCTTTACAACGGCCAGCTTTCTTCTTGAGTTATTTGCAAGCTTGTTTCCTGGTTAATTTGTTTCTCCCCTGCTGCACTTACATAACAGGATAACTTACTCTTTTATGTATAATAACTATAAATTTAAAGGGCAATTTTGTGTTAGAATTGCTGTCAGAAAGCGGTTTAATCTGTGAAGACTGGAATATTTAAAGTTCATGGTTGCAAGTGTCCATGTGTTTAAGCATGGATTCACGGGTTCATGAGCATCCAGTCATTCAGAGACACTTTATTTTGAGAGCCTCTTAAACCAAGGTGTTACTGCCACTGCCTCCTCAGGCACTTCTGCTCAGACAGGCAAAGCCTTGATCACATGGAGTCAGAGGATCTTAGCAGACTCTTCACGAGGGCTTAATGGCAGTTCAGCTACACTTTAAAGTACCTTTTAAAGATGACCTATTTTATGCATTTGTTGTCATCATTTTGACAGTTGTGGGTGTTAAAGGCCGCATATGTGCTTGGTTCGTTTGCATGTGGATTTCTTCCTATTTTTCTTTTTTTTTTCCTGTGCATTCACGAGTGTGTTTCTGCATGTGAGCGTGCAAAGATGTAAATGTGCGCCTGCCAGATGTGGGAGCTCAGCAATGAGCTCAGGTGTGTAGCTCTTTCTCATGATTAAGGGGAAAAATCACTGCGGCTACCAAAAGTCACTGCTCTGAATATTTGTGCATGTTTTCCTAATGTTCACTGCCGCCATCAGCACCTCAGAATAGAATACTCGGCTTGTATTTTTAGATCTGCCATCATAAGTAGGCCTAGTGCATGTTTTTGGTCAAGCACTCACTTTTGGTCAAGCACTCACTGTTAGCTTATGTCATTTTCAATAACTACAGTCCCGATTCTGGTCCTGTGGAGACCAGACATAATTCTTCTTTCCATGTGATACCCTTGTGTGTGTGTGTGTGTGTGTGTGTGTGTGTAGATGCTGCACTGAAAACTTCCACACTCGCCCATGCAGGACCACTGCCTTTCACATGTGTGGAAAAACTTATTACGGCTGTCATCATTTATTCAACAAGCAGTTTGGTAGCTGATTTATGCAATGAATAGCTAATGGAGCAGCTGCTACAAAATTCAAATCTCCTGTGTGATTTATGGCTGTGTTATTAGCGCCACAACTCATTGGGCATGTTTGTATTTCATACAAGCAAGGTGGCCTGCCTTGCTGGGAATGAGTCACACAGGTAGATCTGATTATATCTGAAGTTTTTTTTTTAGGCAAGTGAGAGCCTGGTTCTGTAATGGTCCCTGCAGCCGCTTGCTTCCAAAGCCTTTGTTTCTGCAGTAAGTCCAGCTACAGCTAATTGCCCCTAGCTAGCAACATACAATGAAGGCATCACTGTGAGGGTGTTAGGTCCGGGATGCTCAGATTTATGGCAAAGGGGAATGTGTATATTACATCCACACAAACTCCAGTACTATCCAGAATTTATCACCACTCCTGCAATCATTTGCTATTACGACCAGTGTGAACATTATTGCCGAGAAGAGTGGCTCTGAACCCACTATTTCATAATGTCAAAAAGGTGATGCTGCAGTGCACTTTTATGACATCGTCAGGCTTGCAACAGTTTAAAAAAGGATCAGAATTGAGCTACAGGTACTATCTTATTTATTTCTCACATTCTTCATCCTTCAACCTGGCACCTGCATTAAGCACGGTACACAATGGCCGCTGACAGTGTGTATTTGAGATTCAGGTCTGCTATGTTAGTTGTGGTTAATGTTGCTTTGATCTGCTAGCCTCAAGCAGGGGTGAGGAGAGAGTTAGAGGTCTGGCTAAGCTCACCTCTTTCATATTCAAACTCCCCCCTCCTCCTTTTTTTATATTCCTCAGCTCAGATCAGCACTGAGTCAAGTGAAATCGCTTGTCAGATCTTGCGCAGCCCCCTTGGGAGCCACAGAGGGCATTTGTACAGATTTCTGCACATATGCAGTAGTACCCCACAGGACCTGCAAACAGAACTAAATGTGTAAAATCTTTTGTCCACATTAACGTTTGAACTAATCACTGTGACGCAACTATTGAAATAATACTGCCACTGTTAATTATCCACTATTTCCTCAGGGTGCAGTTAGAAAATCTTGGCCTTTAGAAGTCATCTACTCTTCAACCAAAAAACATATACAGACTTTCTATATATGCCACAAGGCACTTGAGTGCATTGTGGCCTAAACTTGAGTGCACTCCACCTGTGAGCCCTCCTGGCCTAAATGAATTATAAACAGACATTAAGCTTGCATTGGTGCATCATAAATCATTTTAACCTTGTTATCTTACACAGAAATGATAACAACAGACCTGTCCATATCTTAATAAAATACACAAAATCCTTCTGCCTGCCTGTCTGTCTGCGAACTTCTACCAAGTCAGAAGTTGAGCAGCCAAACTTGGCACACAGGTACATCATAGACTCCTCAAGGTTCTTCTATATCTATATCATGTGTCACTATAATTTTATTCCAATAACATTTAAGAATTTTGATCCACAAAACCTGAAGTAAACATGATATATTATGACATCAACGTGTTTTCTGCCAACCACCTAACAATGTAGTAGAATTGCAGAGCATACACTACTCCAACATGTGCTCTTTACATTCCAAATCTGTATCTCTAAATATCCAGAGCAACAACACATCTGACATTTCCTATCATGATATAAATTTTACTTTTTGATGAGAGAGAATACTTTACATCCAGCTTGGTGTAGGTGGACTGCTGCTGTTGCTGACAGCTGTTGCCCACTGCAAGTATTCCAAAGAGCAATTATGGGACAAACTATATTAAAATACGTTAATTCTTGATTTACAGAACATCCTGTTACTGAAAATGTAGCCTACGGTTTTTAGAATACATACTTTGTTGGTTGTTGCCTCGTTGCCCTGTGATTGGAATGTTGTCTCTTTGATTTTTTATTTTATTTTATGAAATGCAGTCATGCGGACAGTTTGTAAAGGTTAAGTAAGTTAGACTTAGAAATCTCGTTTAGGTTGGGTACTTACCCAGTTTGTTGCAGATGGTGTATTCTTTCGGTAACACTTTGCAATACGGCTCGTTACTACGGGTTTAATTTTCCTGCAATAAAAAGGGAGTTCGATGGATTTTATTCAAAATTACATTGTAATTATATTTACATGAAAATATATAAAGGCATTACACAAGAATAAGAGGGTAACAAGTCAAACAAACCAGAAATTATATTGCAAGTAAATGTATGTAGTGCATAAGTAATTGTAAGTACTGGATAATTTCCCAGTAATGTAGACAAAGATGTACAATAAACAAACAATATTTTCCCATCTTACATTTTGGGGCAAGGTCCATATTATGTAGTGACTTCATCTTTCCTAACTTCCAGCTATTTTGCAAGGAGAGTGACACAAATTATACTGTATGTAATTTTAAGTAATGTGTGTTTACCTTTGAGCAAATGCAATATTTTCCCATTTTATGTCGGGAATACACCATATTATGGAGTGACTTAACTTTACCTTTTACGTCTTTATTTTTTTTACATCATTATTTAATATTCATTTAGCTAATGTGCATGATGAATTTTGTGTTATGCAGCTGTCCTTTTTTACTTACACTGTTCTTAAAATTACTTCAAATACAATGTGTGTCTCCTTTCTTATAAAATACCCAGAAGTTAAGCCACTTTATAATACTGAAAAGTCTTATTCTTTCCCCATCTCGCATCGTAATTATGCTGATGTATTACCACACTTAAAATAACTTAAGCTTACAGTATAATTTGTATTTCTTTTCCTGCAAAATACCTGCATGTGTTGTTACGCATGCAGTACTTAAAATGACTTATGCACTACTGAAATTTACCTACAATATAATTTTTTCTTGGTTTCCTGTAAAAAGCTGACTGAGCCCCTTAATCTAGTTTACTACCTTTAAGTTTGTCCATCTAAACATTATTACAATGTTATTTACATGGAACAGCAAAATACATGGAAATTCCATTTAATTACAGAAGAATTATGTCTTTGGTTCCAGGCTGTATTATAAAGTGTTACCGTTCTTTCTGCTGCAAAAATGGGTTAACTCTGGCATGTAACTGATGTCCCACTTGTGTCAGTAACACAGTAGATCATCGAGTGTATGGATCGGCCAATCAGCAGTCAAGAGTACAACCCCAGTGCTTGCAAGATTAACAACACTGTCAGTTGCAAATGTCTGCTGACAAAAGACTCTGCAGAGCTCAACACTGACCACTAGGGGGTGGATGCTGTAGCCTCAAAATTATATCATGATATTTGCAATAATGGTATTTATCACTAATGATAATGATATTTATGATGATATAGAAAAGCAATACTGATTACATGATATATTAATGATTGCAGTTTGCAATACAGCAATATGTATTAGTGTAAACAAAACAAAAGATATATTCCATTGATGAAAGACTGCCTAAATCAAACTGTGAATCTGTTGCTGCAAAGTTTCAGCAGCACCACCAGAGTTATAGTCAAACAGTAGCATGTAGCCAGTTCACAGAGCTCAGGTAGTGTTTTCAGTGGAGAAGTAAAAGTGTTAACATAACTGTTTAACACTTTAACAGTAACTAACCTTGTAAGGCTTCAGGAGCCGCACAATATTGTCACATAATATAACTGAAAAAAAATTTTCAGCCTGGGATGTTACATCTTGGGTCAAGGTTTTTAAAGCTGTTTAAGACCATCACCATATAATGTCATCAATATTTCCCATCCACTGTTTGCTCTTTCTGTCATTTGGAGTGCAACTAACCAGAGTTACAGAGATTAATTATTTACTCTGTGGTTTGTTAGGATCTTCTTCTCACATGCCATCATAGCCTGCTTATGCTCGACATTGTGTTTTTGCCTCAAGTGTTGAAACAAGTTTGTTGTTTCCATCTTTAACAAACAGTTTTGGGGGGAAAAGTATTGGAAAATATCTTGCAAATTGTTGAAGTAGTGCTTGGTTATGATTACTACCTTTTTAGGTAGAAATGATCATTCTGCCTAAAAAGAAAGGCTGGTGTGGTGCACAAGGGCGTGTAAATGCATGCCATCCCTATATTTAAATTATATTGTTATATGACACTTTTATTTTACGTAAAAGTTTATACCGGTATTTTTACAGACAATAGAAATTCCACTTTTATAAGTTCTCCATTTCCACAAGTGAACTTGCTGTTTGTACCTTCCTTACACTGAAAAAAGCTCTGTAAAGTTACAATATAACGTACCATTGTGTTTTTTCTGTATTTTCTAACCAGACATTGAATTTTTAAAAAAAGATAATACTGGTTGTCAGTTGTATCGTGACCATAAAAAAAATATTTGGATCAAAAAAGAAGAAAAACAAAGCAAAAAAAAAACTTTAAAGGACCGAACTTAATTATTTTAATGGTGAAGGAACTACTCCTTAAATAACCAACTGTGAGTCTCTAATTCCATAGCAGTTGAATTGACTCCTTTTCATTATCGTAGGGTTTGTGATTAATGTGATTAATAATAGTGTTGTATAATAACAGTACGTAGGTTTTTTTTGTCAATAATCAGGCCGTAAAGTAATATAGCCTGGTTATGGTACAGTGCTTCGCTCCTGAATGCAATCACCGCTCTGATGGTTTTTGAGGTTTTGTGATCAATAAGTGACATGATGCTACAGGGTTTAAACATTTCCACAGTAACAGCAACTCCCATCAGTCAGAGATTATATCAGTTTAGGATTGTAGGTAGAGTAGTTCTTTTCTGCAACATTTCAAATTAAATGCATTTTTGTCAAAGATTGTTAACATAATACGGACTTGTTGTTTCCACAGGAGCACAAAGCATTGTGGTGTCATAGCTTATAATAAGTCTACTTTGCATGGTTACAGCAGTATGGCTCATTATCAAAATGCCAAAGTGGGGTTTCATAGAGCAACAAAATCCCTGCATGGAGGAGGTTTTTGGTAGAGACAGTGTTATTGCAGTCTCTTTTTTTATTGTTTTACCTGATACAACCTAGCCTAAATCAGTATATGTTTCCCCAAAATACAAAGTCTTCTCATTTTAAACTGCAAAAGAAGCATGTCATGTTCACATACCCTTTTAACTACACCATAAAGACTTTTTTAAAAAAAAGCAAGACTCCTGTTAGCCTAAAGAAAAGTTACAATGCCTTCTCCCTTATCTGACCTTGAACCCCTTTAATATTTTTTGTGCAGCTCTTTAATTTTTTTTCATGGCCTCTTGTTCTTTCACGCTCTCTTGCTCTAGCTTCTGTGCCATTCTCTTCTTTCCCCTCTTTCTTAATTATTGCTGGAAAATAGAAATTACAGATAATTAAATGACAATTATGATCTCCGCCCACGCAGGGGAGTTTTTACTCGGGAGAGTAACTTTGTAGGTTATTTTTAAGGTCATTCATTACATGGAGTCAAAGACTATACACACACACACACATACACGTACACACAGATTAGATACTGTATTTTTACGCCTTGGAGATAGTGTAATCCCTTCTAGAAATTTATTTTCCACAGGGAGAGGCAGCATGTTGATAGGGTTGGAAGGTCATACGGCACACTCACACACACAATCACTTTCGCTTGTTTGCTTACACATATTCAACCACAGTGTATAAATAATAAGCCACACTGTGGTGGTGTCATTTGACAGTTTACATAATAAGATGCCTGAAAGCAGAGATACAAGGCTAACTGTCTAACCAAAGGGAGCTGAGGGGAACATTGCTGGGATTCAATAAGATTGGACTAGACCCATCCTCAGAAGCACTGGAGAGGAAATGTGCACACACACACACACACCGTTTCTCCTTCCATGTCTCTTTTTCTGTCTCTGAGGCAACCTATTTTGATCACGGTGCCATATTGCATCATCAAATATTAACAGACTTGACTGCACTGCATTATGTCTGCTAAATAATGTTTGCTGAATAATGTGTGCTGCTTCATCCTACCCTCGTGTTTGTTTCAAAACCCATCATACAAAGACGCTGAGAAAAGGAAATACTTCCTGTGCCCTCGGTAACGGATGCCGTTTAGTCTTTATTCATGTGTATTTATGAGCGTGCGTGTGTGTGTGTGTGACCCAGAGCATCTGTGTTGCTGTGGTCACACATTTATCTATTGATAAAGCTTTAGCACGCTCGTCCTTCTGCCCCGGCCTCAGAGTCAACACGCCGTTAGTGTCTTGAAATATCTGCCTTATTTCTGCCTCTTTCTTTCCCATCTCTGCCCCTTTCTCCCTCTGTCTCCCCCCACCACCCCCCTCGCTCGATGCTGATCCAGACTTTGGAATTCAATGTTGCTATGGTAACAATGTCGGGTTGGTCCTCCCTGCCTCCCCCTCTTGCTCCTCTTATTCAGAGTAGATGCAGTTTCCTTGCTCTGGATTCATTCTCTCTTTAACCTTTAAAGCTGTCCCTCCTGTTACTACACTTTCTGTAAACAGTGTTAAAACACACAACAGAGCAGAGCTGAAAATGGAAAAACTAATTTGGCCATAACCCTAAGCATGGAAAATAAATCATAACTCATGTCATACACTTCACTTCCATTAATTTACAAACCGTCGACATTCCTGAATGCCACACAGGTCAGTTAGGCAGCAGTCGAGCTAAATGCTAACATCAGCATGCCTCACGGTGTAGCGATGGGATTTCCGGCTCTTTCGGCTCGGCTCACTAAAAAGAGCCTGTTCTTTCGGCTCCGAACCGGCTCTTCGGGTTATTTTGTTGCTTTAATTAATTTATTATTACCAATAATATAAAATTATGCACAAAATGAATTACTAATGTAAAAAAAAAAAAAAAAAAAAAGTGGTTTAATTTATATATGTTTATATATAAATATATGTGGTGGCCCCTAGACCTAGAGACAAAGCACGTACAAACTCCAAAACACATTTCTAGCGTTAACTGAACTTCCAAAACAGAGCTACCTAGATCACTTAAATTACACAATTGAAGGCATATGTGTATTGTTTGTGTATTTATACACAAGCACACATATATACACACATATATAATCAAATAATTTAAAAAAAAAAAATGTTCATTTACCTGTTACTACCACACACCAAATCCGGTCGTTGGTACTTGCTGGCTTGTGTAGCCACTAGGTAACAAAAACTCAACACTGCGCCCTAGCATCCTGGAGCACTTCTTTTGTCTTTTGTACGTGTTTTGGAGTTTTTATGTTCTTCTGAGTTTTTACGTGTTTTGGAGTTTGTACGTGCTTCAGAGTTCGTACGTGTTTTGAAGTTTGTATGGGCTTTGTCTCGAGGGGCCATCGTAGATAGACTTATTTATTCACTCCACATAAAATGCAATAAATAAATCATATAATACAAAAAACAACCATTTATATTTCAACTTTTAATTATTTAAAATTTCAGCTTTTTCCTTTTAAACAAATTTAAAGTGAAACAACACAAAACACTGCAAACCACAACACATAAATTAAAATATGAAAACAAAAAGAAGATGAACATTCTCTGTCATATGGGCCTGCATGAATAAACTTTCTGAATCCTTTAGCATCTGCAACTGAAAATAGTTGTGGTTGATTACTATACCTTTCTAATGTGAGGTTGTTGTCCCTGGCTCTCTTTCTCTGCCTCTCCCTCCCGCTCTGTTCCTGTGCTACTGCAAGTGTAACTACTGCCCCTCTCCCTCTTCCCAGCGCAAAGCACAAGGCTCACGTGCGGAGTGAAGCGGAAAAAAGTGCGAGAGAGGGTGAGAGAAAGAAAAAAAACAAAAAACCCACAGCTCGCGATAAGGAGCCGGCTCGCGTCATTCACGTCAAAGAGCCGGCTCTAAGAGCCATTTCGTTTGCGACGACACATCACTATCACGGTGACAGTGTGCCGATTTCAAGTACATAAAATGTTGTTTCACCATTTTTAATTTCAGATTCAATAACCAAGGTTGGAGTGCTAATTTATCCATGAATGCTAACAAGTAAATGGCCTGTATTTGTATAGTCCCTAAGGACCCAAAGCGCTTTACACTACATTCAGTCATTCACACACACTGGTGATGGCAAGCTACATTGTAGCCACAGCTACCCTTGGGCGCACTGACAGAGGCGAGGCTGCAGGACACTAGCACCACCGGGCCCTCTGACCACCACCAGTAGGCAACAGGTGAGGTGTCTTGCCCAAGGACACAACGACCAAGACTGTCGGAGCTGGGGCTCGAACTGGCAACCTTCCGAATACAGGACAAACTGCCAACTCTTGAGCCATGATCGCCCCAAGCTTAGCTAGCTGAGTGCATATCACATACACCTGCTAACTGTGATGTGTAATTAAATAAACATAAGACATTCACTCACCAAAGGGGATGCACAGAATTTTTGGGAGGTCCATTAGTACAATTAAATATATAAAAGGCCAAACTGTAAAGAGGTCAAGCTCAGTGAATTAAAAACAAATTGGTGAATCCCAGCAGAAGAAGCTAGCAGTTAGCATTGGCTAGTTAAGGCAGCCATGGCGCTAATAAATAAACTTTAAGCCTGAATAGACTGAATAAACAGGTGAGCTGAATACTTTGTTGATGTTAGAGGTCAGAATAGAATGGCCAGACCACTTCAGGATAATAGGAAGGCAGCCAAAGTTCAAACTGTTGCCTTCCACTTGTTACAAGCACGGTATACAGAAGAGCATTTCTGATAACACAACATCTCAAACCTTCAAGAAAATGTGCTACAACAGCTGAAGACCACACCAAGTGCCATTCATGTCAGCTAAGAACATGAAACTGAGGCTACAAATCCCACAGGCTCATCAAAATTAGACAGTAGAAGATTAGAAAAACATTGCTGCAACATTCAGAAGGTAAGGTGAGAATTTGACATTAGCAGTGTGAAAGTATAAATAGTAAATTAAGTGGTTCTTGTAGACCACCCTTCTGTTCTACTCAAAGTGCTTTATACAACATGGCACATTCACTCATTCATACAAGTGCGTTCTATCTAACATACTCCATGGAAGACATGGGAGAGCCACTTGGGGTTCTGTATCTTTCCCAAGGATACTGAGACATGCAGACTGGAGACCAGAGGAGCCAGGGATCGAAACAACAACCTTCCGATTGGCCTCCTGAGCTACAGCCACCCACTGATAAATTATTAAGTATTAATGGTTCAGGCTGCTGGTGGTGGTGGGATAATGTTGTGGGGGATATTTGTAACGGAGCGGAAAGGCTGATTATGTTTCCAAGATGGTTTGTGTTTTTTAAAAGGAAGGAAACCTTCCTCAAAACGGGCAGAGCAGTGGAGCCGCCAAGGGAAAGCACACAATTTAAACTGTAAGATTAAAAATATAATTTATTATATTTAAATAGTTAAAAAGGTAAAATGAATTAAAACAACCTTGGCCAAGGGAAGACACAATAAAAATCAATAACACACAACATTAAAAGTCCAGTGGAATCCACCACGGCCTAAAAGTCACAGAAAACTAAGAGGTCCAGCGTAGTATTAAAAGAGGGAAACCCAGCGGAGTCCTCGCCTTCCTCCCCGCATTCCACGTCCTGGTGCACTGAAGAAAGGGAGGGAGCGGCAGTCACTATTCCTTTGGCAGTTTACTTTATAAAAAGGATAAGTCAAAGACTTACCCGGGTGGGCAGAGCTCTCAACTCCGCCCGCCGCTTCCTCAAACTGCAATCGGCACCGCGGTCTCACTGCTTCTGTTCTCCCGCAGTGCACGAGCTGGCTCTTGTCGTTATTGCCACCAGACTGCCGCTACGCGTCCCTAGTCGCTGGTCATCTGCCTTTTTTTCCTCTGATCGTTTCCCCTTTCCAGTCGCTGGTCGTCTGCTCCATCTGATCATCTCTACTCTCTGATCGTCTCTCGCTCTCCCCTCTGATCGTCTGTGTCTTTCCTCTGTCTGTCTCGCATTCTCCGTGTTACATTTTCGTTGAACACCGGCTCCAAACCTCTTATGTGTCCTTGAGCACTCTGTAAATTACCTTTTTTCTCTCAGGTGTGTCCAATTAGTAAAAACGGGGGAAAAGGCGGAGTCTCTCCAGGACAATTTGCCGGCAACTAAAACATGCAAACTAAATAAAACACTGCACAAAAATATAACCAATGCATGCAATATAAAAAATAAATATGTACACTTCACATTAAAATACAGCACAGCAAAACAACGTCCGTCCTTCCCTGGATGACATATTTTCTTGGCACACACCAGCTTTAAGAAGGTCCAACCCATTACTCTCGAGATGGACCTTACAAATAGGCTGGTGAATGTATAACGTTGTTGTAGAGCTGTGCATTTGAGGAACTGCATGTTTCTATTTCAATCCACAGAGGTTGCGACTTGGTTCCAAGCAAATATTGAGCATATTATAAATCTTACTTGGGATAACTTAAATTAATTCATAATAACTTAAAGAATTTTATGGAAGTCTTCCCAAATGACCACATGCCAACAGAAATATCATTTTCCTCAAATATAAGGATACGAAGGATACCCTAGCCCTAACCCTACTGTTGAGCTGGCAAAATGAAATTTTAATTTAAGGAAAGTAATGTAATGTGCCACATTTACTTTTTTCATAATATGTCGTTGACCCAAAAATCACAGCAACAATAAGAGTCCATTTACTAATTTAGTCCTAATTTATACAGCTCTTTGTTATCCATGATACCAGCTAAAAAGTCTTATAGATGCACATGTGAAAAGAAGTTAAATACAACAATGGCTCATGTCAACCGTTACATAATAGCCCTCATCTGCAGAGTCATGACTTAATATTTACTGCTGTACATAAATTTAATACAGTGCAATATATTTCTGTCTTTGTTCATGTGCAGCATCAGAGCAGTGACCATGGACTTCTATCTGCAAGTTTCCTGCTAACAGCAGACGAGCAGAGGGCGGGACAACCGTCCACAACTTCCACCAGCACCAACTTTCCAGTGAGTCGAAAAGAAAGAGAGAGAAAGAGACAGAGGCAAGAGAGAGGACAAGAGCAAGAAGGAGAGAGGAGAGCGGGTGAACACAGTCGATGGATGCTGTCCGGATCGAGGGGACAGCACGTTCTTCACTGACGAGGAAAAGAAAGATTTCAAAATTGAGTCGAAGGATAGAAACTCGCCGTCAGGTAGGTCTCACTTTGTCACTCTCTGCACCGTCAGGTTTAGCACATTTGTGTCTGTGAAAAGGAAACTTTTAACACAACAGAAATATCTGTGGAGGTAACTCTGCGATACTGAGACAACCTTCTGTCTTTCACACTTGCCTGGTTCAATGTGAAAGGCTGTAAGTGAATTATGTAATGTGTGAGTGTATACATGGATGTTTGTATGTAAGAGGTTCACCAACATTGCCTCTGTAATAGAAGTAGGTGCAAGGTGATCCCATGTTTCATCTGCTGTGTGTGTGTGTGTGTGTGTGTGTGTGTGTGTGTGTGTGTGTGTGTGTGTGTGTGCATCGAGCCCTGCTGATACCGAGGGGGAGAACATTGTCAGGGTCATGAATATGGAGTAGACTGAGTTTGGGAGGGTGAGATCTGTTGTGCTTCACATCAATTCTGTCTTGTTAAGCAGAGTCAGCAGAGTCATCAAACTCTCCTCCAAGGACACATCATAGAGCCACTTATGCACCTCCCACATCCGCCTACACCTCGCGCTCATCTTTTCTCATCGCCTCCCTCTCTCCCTCCCACCGGTGCCCCTCGCCTCCTCCTGCTCCTCATCATCTCACCTTGTTTGTTTGCTGTCTTTTTTAATAAACTGCACTTTGTTAAGTTCTTCCTTGTTCTCCTACTCTTCGATAAATGCTTTTTATTTGCACTCCTGATGCCCACTCTCTCCAACTTCTCACTCACCTCTTCCTCCACTTTCTGGTTTCCCTTAAAGGCATGGTGTGTGAGAAGGGGATCCAGATCCTTCTCACCACCGTGGGGGCATTCGCTGCCTTCGGCCTGATGACGGTGGCAATAGGCACGGACTACTGGCTGTACTCCCGTGCCCTCATCTGCAACAGCACAGCCAACGTGACCCAGGATGACCCTCATAATAAGGACAAGAAGGACCCTGGTGCTCTCACCCACTCCGGTCTATGGAGAATATGCTGCTTGGAAGGTAACAAAAGAGCTTTCATCGACAGGAATCTGTGTGCGGGATTTGGACTTAAGTAGACGCATGTTTGAAAAAGTTTGAAGTTTATAGCTACTTTCTGGATCTTTAGGTTCATATTCAACTGAGAGATATAATAGAGTTGCAGGGTGGAAGGGCACTCACAGTATTGTGTGACTTTAAGTTATGGTCGTGGCGGTTTCAGACTGGATGCTGTGCAGGCAGCAGATGAATTGAACCACTGTTTAAATCACATTAATCACTGCACGCAGTAATTTTGATACTCTGTTTATTATACTGTATTTATTGGCTCTTTTTTTAATTTTCTATATTCAAATATTTAACCTTCAAGCTGGTGGCCTGAAACTCGCTCCTGAGGTCCAACGAGACAATCGTATCTCATTGAAATGTTAAAGCTTATAAATGGGAGTACATTTCCCATTATTCAGTCACATATTTTTAATAGTATGCATTGTTCTTCTGTTAAATGGGATCAGAGTCTAACAGCAAGAACCTCTCACTTGACTTTAGAAAAACTTTGTTCAGGAGGGCGCAGCACTGCAGCAGCACCAACATACACATTTCATTTGTATTTGGTCGACCGTGCCACAGGGCCAAAAAAAACAATTTTGCATAATTGCAATATAATTACGTGATACTGAAGCGTAACCCTCATCCAAAATAATCCATTAATCATTGTCTGTGATTCAGGATGCATTCATTCAAGTCAATTGCTGAAACAAAAGCCTCTGTTCACCCATCGGCTTCTCATTTCAAGTGGCGGAAGATACAGAATCTGGCAGCAACCATCTCTCAATCTTCACTTCTTGTGTCACTGCAACACAAGCTGCTAATTCATTATACATTACACTGCCTGCCTGACACTCTACAGTAAAAGCTGGGATGGAGTTAACAGTGAAGAAGCAAAGGGGTGGTGTGAGTTTGCGATCTGTGCCTTTGCTCACATGCAGACTGAGGTAAAAGCTTTTTTTTGTCTCCGGGAAAACCGCTTGGCTCTCTTTATAAAGCATCCCTGGCCCATCCTGGGCTTGGTCATTGTACAAAGCTAATTTGTCCTCATCTCTAAGCTTCCTGATAGCAAAGCAGCCAATTAGAGATAAGCTCTAGCCCTTGCAGCTCTGCTGCAGTGCACCCCCACCCACTCTTTCCCTCACCGCTCTCTCTCTCAGTTTTTTCCACTTGCTATCTCTCTGCCTTCCTCCCCCAAACATTTTTACATTTCATCTTTCACTGGTTTGTCCTCATCTTTGCCTCCTTGTAGTTTCCTCTCGTTTTCAGCCTTTTCTGCTGCAGTAAAGCTGACAGAGTCTTGGCGTGGCTTAGAGGTCAAGTATCCTTGATGTCTGTGGAGTATTCAGCCAAGATAGATGCTCAGTAGTTGTGCAGTGATGCAGTGAGGTGTAGAAGGGGTGGAAATGCAGGACATGCTAGCTCCAAAAGATTTATGCCTGCAGGTGGGTGGCACATTGTGCTGTGGATATAGACGTGTCCTGTCCTCTTCTCCCCTCTGCAGACTCATTCAAGGTGGGGTTGCACTGACTTACCAGTCAATGAAGATTTTATCTGTCTGTGTGATTTTTTGTTAGATAATTCCACAAATGTGTGAGCCCGATACTGAACATGTCAGCTGCCAGAGTCACTTAGCACAGCTGTGTTTGAGGTCATGTAGTGAGATAATATTGGAAGCACGTTCACATACACTCATTGAATACTTTATTCAGTTGCCCCTTTTGTCTTCAGAGCTACCTTAATTATTTCCTGGCACAAATTCAACAAGGTGCTGGAAATGTTCCTCTGAAATGTTGCTCCATATTGGAATGACAGCGTCACACAGCTGATGGGAATCCATGAAATGAATTGAGAGATGTATATATTGGTTGTAATGAGGTTTATTACACGAAGCAGTCCTCTGTCCTCTCATATCAATGAAGCATTTTCACCTAAAGAACTGCTGCACATTGGATGTTTTCTGTTTTTAAGACAATTCTCTGTAAATCCTAGAGATGATTGTGTAGGAAAATCCCAGCAGATCAGCAGTTTCTGAAATACTGACTAGCCTATTTGGCTACTGAAACGTTTTATTCACTCTCTCTGCCTCTTAGGGCAGCAGACCACATGAACCAGTGTTTCTAAAACTAACTCTTACATTTATATAAGACTATAGATATAGAATACTCTAAGAACGTGTGTGCATAAGGTGGTATTTTCACAGTCCTGGATTTGTGGTTTAATAAAGGACGATGGAAAATGCCAACATAGACTAATGCAGGGTTTCAAAAATGCCTGATCCATGTGGCTCATCCAGTATTTCCCTCCCATTGTACCACCATCTGTTTCTTTACAGACCTACCTGTGGAAATGTAGGAGCACTGAGAGACCATCTCACCCCACATCTGTTCGTCTCTCCCTCAGTCTGTGTCTCTTAATTTCATCACTCCACCTTTCTCAAAATCCATCCACCAACAACAGTGGTGGGCTGTCATCATCGTTCCGTGCGTCCCTCCGTTCGTCTGTCTGTCTACATTCAAGACCCCGCCGGGTAGTTATCGGTCTGCCTGTGTGTCTGCTTGTATGTATTTACGTTGTGCCTGTGCGTTCACTGTGTTTGTGACATTACTAACATAAGCTGTAATTACAACGAGAGTCATTAACCTCGATGATGTTCCTAAACAATATACCCAAATTTACCATTCATTTTCAAATCACGGTACAACATTTTCCAGGTCAATCAGTCTTTTCATCAAGAGGATAGAAACTGTTCTCATAAGGCTTCAGCTTTGAGTTGTTGCCTTTTGTTGAGTCTGGTCACCATTTTTCTTCTTGTCTGTCTCAGGAGTGAAGAGAGGAGTGTGCTCTCAGATTAACCACTTCCCAGAGGATGCAGACTTTGACCATGATGGGGCAGAGTACGTCCTACGTAAGTTATTACCTGAAGTGCCAGATGTGGGTGATGTAGAGGGGGAACAAAAAAACAACCTGAAAACAAATTAAGAGCAAAGTATAAAATGATGCCTTGATGCTTTAAACTTGGCGTTTTATTGCTCATTCTCTCAATCACATTAAGAAATAAACACGTGACAAGGTTTACAAAGCCATGAGAGAAGGGGTGCCCTAGTTCATGCTCAATGCCCTGCAGACATGTCTTTCTGCACTGATATGATGCATGTGTGCCCGTGCATACGTAAAGAAAAGCTTGTGCTCTGTTTACAATGTTGCAGAGGCATTTTGCTGGCATTTAGGTGGCATTTTCTCTCCTGTGGCCTAGTTGTCCTAGATGAGAGAGGCGTGTTAATGTGTGTGTGTGTGTGTGTGTGTGTGTGTGTGTGTGTGTGTGTGTGTGTGTGTGTGTGTGTGTGTGTGTGTGTGTGTGTGTGTGTGGTTGGCAGACCTCCTGAAAGGACCGGGGGCCACATGGGAAGGGTTTGATTCAGTTGGGTGCCTAGAACTGAGTAATTAATTTCCTCAAAAAAGTATTCTGTGTATTTTATTTAAAGCAAATTTCAACATATTTAATTATTTCATAGCATTTTTACCCATTTTTCTCACATTTTCTAAGCCTTGGTTAACAAGGACATAGAATGTTTTTCTCCACCTGTCACTACAGTAGGAGCACAGAAACAGGTTGGCTATAATTTCTTCCTTGTAATCCTTATAGGGAAATATGCTTCTTACAGTTTCAGTGTTAGATGATCATATTAAGCATAGCGAAAGAAATCCCAGTGAGCCAAAAGGTCAGGGGTCAGACAGCACTAAACGCTTGGTTTCCAATGGGTTTTCTACTCTTGTGTCGAGTTGATGTCAGCTCAGAACGATTTTCCTTATATTTCTTATTTTAACATGGCTTAGGTTACCATGCCATACCACTTTATTTATAAAGCACTACAGTGCTGATCAAAGTGCTGCACAATAACAGCAAACATAAAAGACCAAAGGGTAAAAGTTAGAGAACACACTGGGTCAAAGGCCATGGCGTAAAAATGTGTCTGTAAACAAGAGTTAAAAACAGCAAGTGAAGGAGACTGCCTGAAGTGCGATGGCAAATTGTTCCACATACATGGAGCCGCAGCTGTGAAAGCTCTATCGTCTTTGAGTTTGTGTTGCATCTTTGTAACAAGCGAAGTCATCTGGTCTGCTAACCTGAGAGAACGAGACGGGATGTAAGGATGTAACAGCGCACACAGCTGAAACGGGGGAAACAACCACTTAGAGAATTAAAAACAAATAAAAGGATTTTAAAGTGGATTTGTAAAGGCTCTGGAAGCCAGTGTAGAGAAACTAAAATTGGAGTGTTATTGGTTGCACCAGATAAAAATCTAGTGTTCTGCACCAGTTGTAGGAGGTGCAAAGGAGCGTGAAGTCAAGCTAATTCCTATGAAAAGTGCATTGCAGTAATCGAGATGAGACGTAATAAAAGCATGTATTAATGTTTCAAGGTTTGCATATGGACAGGAGAGGCTTGATTTGTGACAGCAGCCTCAAGTGGAAAAGGCAGGAATTAGACACTGTGTTCCCATGAGGATCGAACTATAGAGAATGATTCATTTTCACACCTAAATTAGTGATAATGAATTTCTTATATAAGGTCAAGAAGAAAATGTGACACAGGAGGTGCATTTGGTGCCACTGGAACAACATAACTTCTGTCTTGCTCTCATTAAAATTTGGAAAATTTAATCAATAAGCCAGTTAAGGAAAGGCTGGACAGGACATGCACCAATGTGTTTCACTATAAAAATAAACTTGACAGTCATAACAGTTAAAGCAAATATTATGTGTCTGGAAAATAGTGCCAAGTGGGTACAAAGAGAAAGATGAAGGTCCAAAAATGGAGCCTTGTGGTACTTTTTTCAGACAGAGAATAAATGTTTTCTTTAAATGTGAAAGTGCTACAAATGAGCATAAAAGATTTAGTCCTAGTTGTCGTAGTGCCAGGATGCACAATAAACACTCTCTGAGCACCTACTTTGTCAAAAACACATCAGAAGAGCAATTTGTAAATTTGCCTGCAGCACAGGCACAACAATTGCATGCTGATTTAATGAAGAAGCCAATCACAGTTGCAACAATGATCTTATTTTTTGTATAGGGTTTTTCTAACAGACCTATTTCAGAATAAAATGCTTGTGATACTCTGTTAGAAAACCTATGACATAATTGACTGTTCTGTCCTGTATACAAGAGCTAAATAACTTGTGCTTATTTAGGTAATTTGATTATATTACACAAACTTTATCAAAAGCAAGTTTTGATCTGGTGAAAATCTTCTATTCATTAAGTTTCTTGATGTCATGTTGCACAGTAATAGCTTTTTGCTTGTTTCATTTACTCTTCATCTTCCATTCTTTTAGGGGTAGTCAGGGCTTCCAACATCTTCCCCATCCTTAGTGCCATCCTTCTGCTGATGGGAGGAGTTTGCATTGCTGCTAGTCGTTTCTATAAAAGCAAAAGGAATATTATCCTGGGGGCAGGGATCCTCTTCGTGGCTGCAGGTAAGTGAGGACTGTTTTACGTAACTCTGTATGTAGCTCAGTATCTGTGCTTGTGTGCACATGTCTTCATGTATTTATCTACACTGCTATAAAAAAATTACAGGAACACATTTTTATAGTAGTGCCAAGTCAGTTACACCTCTGGGATATTGATCTGGTCGGTTAAGTAGCAGAGGGGGTTGTTAATCAGTTTCATCTCTTTTGGAGTTAATGAAATTAACACGGATGCACTAGAGGGACAACAGTGAGACAATCCCCTAGAGAGGAAATTACATTTTTCCCTCCTTATTTTTCCTGACTGTTTTTTCACTAGTTTTGCATTTTGCTAGGGTCAAAAATTACCTACAGCAGGCCTCTAGTGTGAATGTGCCTGACCAAATAATCAAAAACAGGCTTCGTGAGGGTGGCCTCGGGGCCTGACATTGTCTAGTGGGCCCTGTCCTCACTGTTCAGCGCTGTGGAGCCCGATTTGGTTAGCATTTGACATAGAATACTAGAATTTGCAGGTCCATCATGGGCACCATGTGCTTTTCATAGATCAGACCAGATTCACCCTAAACACATGAGAGATGTGAAAGGGTCTGGAGAAGAACGTTATGCTGCCTGTAATAGCATTCAGCATGACTGTTTTGGTGGTGGATCAGTGATGGTCTGGGGAGGCGTATCCATGGAGGGATGCAAGGACCTCTACAAGCTAGGCAACAGCACCCTGACTGCCATTGGGTATCAGGATATAGTCCTTGGGTCCACTGTCAGGCCATATGCTGGTGCAGTGGGTCCTGGGATCGTCCTGGTACATGACAATGCTCATCTGCTGAGAGCATGGAGGCAGTTCCTGGAGGATGAAGGAATTGATACCATTAACTGGCTCCCACCATCACTTGATCTAAATCCGGTAGATTTAATGTGTGTGACATTCTGTTTCAGTCCTGCATCATTTTTTCACTTTGGTTTTGCAGTGTCTTTGAATTCAGCTCTCTGTAGGATGACAATTTTCTTTTCCTTGAAATGATGTAGGATCCGTTTGTACCTATTGCATTACCCAGTCCATATCAGTGTAGATATCCTGCATTTTTTTCCATTGAGATCTGATTGTTTTTAAATGGTTGTTATACCTTTTTTTAGCAGGGTAGATGTGTGAACAGTGTTCTGGAGAATATCATGTGGCACAACAGTTTCTATGCTTTGTTTGGGGGTGCCTGTCGCTGCCAAATTAATGGCTACCTGTTGTTTTTATTAACAAATGTCAGACAAATTTATGTATTAGCACTGTATGCAGGCCCATGTTTGTGTACATCTTTTATAAATATCGTATTTCTGTGCTGTCGCAGGTCTGAGCAACATAATTGGTGTGATTGTCTACATCTCGGCTGCGCTGGGGGACATTTCTCCGAAGAAGGATGAAGATAAGAAATGGCAGTACTCCTATGGTTGGTCCTTTTACTTTGGAGGCCTTTCCTTCATTATGGCTGAAATGGTGGGGGTGCTGGCTGTCAACATCTACATCGAGAAGAACAAGGAGCTCCGCTGCCGTTCTCGCACCGACATTTTCAAAAGTACCACGCACGCCATGCTCCGCCTGCCCAGCTACCGCTTCCGCCGCCGCTCTCGCTCCTCATCCCGTTCGACTGACCCTTCCCGCTCCCGAGACCCCTCGCCTGTGGGGGGAGGTGGAGGAAAGAACTTCGGGCTGCCCCCCTCTGCACTACTTTCCCAGGGCCCCATTTCAGTGTCCACTCTACCCAACCCGCACTCTCGCTCCCACACAGCCCTGGCTGGAGGAGACATCTCCCTGTACACGTTGTCCCGTGACCCCAAGTTGGGAGGGTTGCCGCCCATGTATGGAACGGTGGACAGGGCCACGCTCTACCAGCTCCACAACTGCTTTCCAAAGGATGGAGGCGTAGGGGGAGGGGGGGTGATGATGAGCGGCACTCTCCCATCACTCAAGTCCCACAACCCTTCCAATTCTTCCAACTCCAATCCACCAATTCCCAACTCTGTGGGCTCTGGCCCTCCGCCCTTCACCTCATCCACAGTCGACAGGGAGCGAGGGATGGGGACTCTGGACAGGCTGAAGGGAGACAGGGAGAGCAACTCTAACACCCTCAATAGAAAAACAACACCTGTTTAGAGGAAGGGTATTAGAGGGGTAGGTGAGGAGGGAGGAGGATGGGTAGTAAAGAAAGAGGGAAGCCAGAAAGGAGCACTGCAGGCTCAACAGGAGGTAGAAACACAGGTAAAACGCTACATCTCTCCCTCCATGTTCACTGTTATTTAGTCTACTCAATCTCACTGAGGATAAAAAGAAGAGTAATAACAGAGCGATAATAACAACAACAATGAACTTTCACAATAAAACTATTTTGATATTTTAATGTGCTAGAAATGATTTATTTTGTTAATGATCAAACGCAATTAACCTTGGGCTATTATGAAAATGTTTCACATAATTTTTGTGCAATATTACCGCTAATTTAACCAGGCCATCATTGATGTAAAATTGTTGTTGTGATTATTCTTAGAGTTATTACAGGCTAGCTGTATGTGCAAACACTATAATTTAGAATGAAATTTTAATTTTCACATTTTCTTTTCCTTTATGACTTTTACTGTGAATCTCTTCCATGCAGAGCCACTGGGACTAACAGTGAGCTGTAATATGTCAGTGTCCAGCATGAGTGTGCACAATAACGTGGGAGAATGAGAGCCTGTATAATTATTTTTTCTTTTTTAACCCAAATGTTGTATGATTTTCATTTATATGATGAAGTCAGATGTGAATACTGTAAATTGTCTTCCAATATTGATACTGAAAGAAATGCAACAATAATGTGAGTGACTGCGACAGCTCACCAACTTCATTGTTATTATGAGTCTGAGTTTTCTATGGGCCTCTGTTAGTCTTATTTCCATTCTAATCAGTGTGAACAGTAGTAATTGTAGCTCTAGTCGTGTTGAAGATGTTTGTTCTTGGGCATTAACAGAACCTCTGCTCAGACGTAGCAGGAAAAAAAAAAGAGACATAGAATTACACATTTGTACAGAATCAGGTGAAGGTTGCTGCCTGAGGAGAAAAACAAAACAAAAAAAAGCAGATTTTTTTCTATGAAAAGTCCCAAAGTGACACATGCAAATCATCATTTTCAGTGGCAAAAAAGAAAAACACTCTGTATATGTGGGTTAAAGGGTTTAAAAAAGATACCTGTACATTGTAATTATGCATACATATATTTGTAACGTCTATAGACATGTTTCTCGGGACCACTGTTCAAAATGGGTATGCATTTTGGAACGAGCCGGTTTGGCTTAAGTGTTTTGCTCCCAGTGCCGTCCCTGGACTCTTGTCGGGTGGTTTCAACCGCCAACCCTGGCCCGCCATATCTGCCCGTTTACGGCCACACGATCAGTGTTTTCCCTACTTTATCACCAATGGCGGCTTCACCACAGACAACCCCTTAAGCTCCCCAAAGATTCCTTTCACTGTGCTTCCCCAGTAACTCCTGAGTCTGAACTCTGCGCTGTTTATGTGGATGAGAATGTAGACACATGTAACACCCAGCCATCCCACCCTCTTCCAAACTGTCCCGAGTGACTGCAGATCTAGGTGGAAACTGTGGATTCACCTGCTACGTGGTATAATGAAGAAACAAAAACAATGACCAGATGCTTCCAGATTATTTTCATTTCGTTGATTTCATTTCAGAAAAAGAAAAAAATGTGATTAAAAATGCACACAGATAGCATTTATGTGGGCAATATGAATAGTATGTAGTTGAGAATAGATATATCTAGATAAATGATTATGGTTTATCTAAATGTGTGATAAACTTAAAACACTGTATTGCACGAAGTTTATAAAAAAAACAATAACAGAAATATTTACAGAGTGCTGTCTTTTTTTTCCTTTTTTTGTTGTTCAGTAGAACCTCCAAATTGACTGAAAAAAAAGGTGGAATATTCTGGTTTTTTACCCGAGTAAATGAAGCAATACAATATTTTACAAATGCTGCACTAAAAAAAAGTCCTGCAGTTAATTTGTGTTTCATGTTCTTTCTCCTGTTGTTGCGCTACAGTAGAAGGCTGTGAAAAAACACAGTTGAATCATAAAGATTCAGATTTAATTCCGTTCATATTCAGTGCATATTCATATATAAAATTATTTAGTTTATTTTAATTTGTTATGGTGGTTGACAAAAACAAGTTAATTAGGCATTAACTTGATAGACACTTTATTATGTTGTCAACTCAAGTATCTAATCAGCCAGTCACATGGCAGAAATTCAGTGCATTTAGGCATACAGATATCAGCGAGACAACCTGCTGAAGTTCAAATCGAGCTTCAGAATGGGGAAGAAAGGCAATTTAAGTAACTTTGAAAGTGGCATGGTTGCTGTTGTCAGTCTGTTTCAGAAAATGCTGATCTACTGGGATTTTCCCACACAACCACCTCTAGGGTTTACAGAGAATGGTCTGCAGGTATGCAGGTGAAAGGTATGCAGAGGAGCATCTCTGAACATGCATCATGCCAAACCTTGAAGCAGATGGGCAACAGTAGCTAAACGCAGCACTGAGTATGACTCCTGTCAGTTAAGACTCTCCAGTCCATATAAGTGGATCAAAAAGTTATAAAAACAACAACAACAAGAGTTCCCTATAGACAACTTACACCGTGACCTGCAATTTGGCAGAGGTCATGGACCTTATACCTGAGAGCAATCATCAACTTCTGTTTCAGACTCACCTAAATATTGTGCGGAGGATAACTGCTGATTATGAAAGCTGGGGTGCTGGGTGAGACCAAGTGGTTTTCAGTTGTTCTGAGTTGAGTCTGCAGATTTCAAGATTAGTAGTGAGACTATGTTCATCTTTTCTTTTTCTTTTCCTTTTCTTGGGCTCACCATTGTGAATTCAGCCCCCAGGGACAGGCTGTAAAGATGGAGTTCTGCTGTAACGTCTTAGGGAGAATATTCCACCTTCTTAACTGTAGGGCATACGAGTGTGACACCTCGTGCTGGCTCAGAGTGCACTAAAAAGCGCAAAATTTCTTGGCTAGACAAACACAACCTTTTTTATTTATTTATTTATTTTATTCTTCTTGCCTGTCCCGTTTGGCTCTTTTGCCATCAGAATTATTGTCTAAAGGCAAAGAAAGATGCCCAACGGATTTACTTTACCAAATTGACCATCCCAGCCTTGCCATAATGGTCCATTTGATTCACCTTTTATTGTTTATTTTATTTTCACTTGCTGAATACGGGACAGACTTGACTGGCGGAAAGAAGGGGGAGAAAGAAAGAGGGAAAGAGAAACAGCTGAGAAGAGGGACGGGGAAGAAGGGCAAAAAACAAAAACCAACAGAATGGGCAGAAAAAAATGCATATATCAATCACCTGGATCACCTGTTGAGAAAGAAAAAAGAAAACAAGCAGAAGAGAACAAGAGTAATAGAATAAACAACATCACAATGATATATGGGAATATGACAGTAAATACTAAATATTAAACATTATTGTGCAGCACATAAGATCAACAGAACACAGTGTGCTTTGAGGTAGGAGCCAAAAAGGGTGTAGTTTGTGGGTGTGATCACCCGTGTGTACACCTGTGAGCATGGATGCGCTTGTTTTTTTAAAAGGTTCCTTCATGTAATGATCTGCTAGAGGGTGTGGGGGGGCCACAGCCCCGTCCTCCAGGGCATGAAGCAGGTATGGAGGAGATCAAGACTCCAGACATCCAGAGGCCCCCAGAACACAAGAGACCAAGGAAGACTAACAGAGGGGCAGCCGTGCCACTGTCCCACTCAGAGTGCACTAAAAAGCGCAAAATTTCTTGGCTAGACAAACACAACCTTTGCTCACCACCAGATTTGGCTCCTTGCAACTTCATCCACTTCCCAAAAAGGAAAATCAAGTTGAAGGATCCCCATTTTGACACATTGGAAGAAATCCAGCACCCACTGCAGAGAAACAAGTGCCAAGAGACACAGTGGTACTTGTAAGGAACAATCTAAAAACAGAATGCTGCTGAAAACCACCCAGAAGTGCACCAAACTATGACCTTGAAAGTGAGATCTGCAAGTCTAGTTCATGACTGAGAATGGACTTCTCAGTTAACTGGAAGATCCTTTTTTGCACTTAATACTTTGAAATAAGCGAATATTTGCATAATTTTAAAAAAAAATATTTTTTCAATTACAGCTAAGGAGAGCAATTGATTTTTCTGCTCACTCTGCAAGTGACAAAATGGTAAAATGCCAAAGCTTGGCCAGTTACATTGTTGCAGAGTTGAAGTTAGTACTTCACCGTATCATTAGAGAGCTAAAAAATTAAGGAGAACCCAGCTTTCATCTCTACACCATCATGACTGTCACCGAGCTCCAAGTGTTGTGCGACAGTTTGGCACGTTACATCACATGCCTCCACTGAACGTGTCTTGAAGCCAGTAGTCTGAACACGATGTGAGCATATTCAACTGTTTGGTCAAGAGACCATTTCACAAACTCTGATCCATATCAAAGTAATCTAAAAAAAAGTGCCATGAGATAAAGTATTTACAACAAAATTTACTTAAAGCATCAAAACTAAAGGTACTCATGATGGCCTCTGTCACTTTTATGTTATGAAATAGTTGGATTATTATCATACTGCGATTGTGATGGACATTCTGACAGATGAGGTCAGACAGGAGTCTCTGAGGACTGTGATGTTTGCAGATGACAATGTGATTTGAAGTAGGAGTAGGGACCAGGTGGAAGAGAACCTGGTGACGCGGAGGTATGCTCAAGAGAGAAGAAGAATGAAATTTAGTAGAAGTAAGACTACATGCGTGTGAATGAGAGCTAGACAGAAAAGGTAAAGTTGCAAGGAGATGTAGTGAAGGTGGAGGTGAGTTTAAATACCATGCAAAGCAGCATATAGAGCACAAAAAAAAGGTGAAGAAGAGGGTGTAAGCAGGGTGGAGTGGATGGAAACGGGTGTCAGGGTGGTTAGTGGCAGAATTATAGCAGCAAGAGTGAAAGTTTATAAAACAGTATTAAGACCTGCTATGATCTATGTTTTGAAGACAGTGGCACTGACCAAAAGACAGGAAACTCGAGGTGGCAGATTTGAAGATGTTAAGATTTTCACTAAGCGTGACCAGAATGGCCAGGATTAGAAATGAGAAAATCAGAGGGAGCAGTTAGGTTGAGTAGTTGACAAGTTAGACACGCAAAGTTAGGATGGTTTGGAAATGTTCACATAAGGAATAGTGGATAAATTGGACAAAAGATGTTTAAGATAGAGCTTCTAGGCAGGAAGAAAACAGGAAGACCACAGAGAAGATTTATGGATGTGTTGTGAAGGATATGAAGAGTGTTGGTATGACAGGGGAGGATGCTAGGGATAGGCTGAGATGGAGGCAGGTGAGACCCCTCAAGCGAGCAGCCGAAAGACGAAGAAGAAGGATTATTATCGTCATCCTTTAACTAACATACAGGCGCAATTTTAATGCTGCAGTTTAATCTGCTAAAGCCAGATTTAACTGTTTGACGTATTGGAGCAATCGTTGCATTATTTTCCATAAATATTTGGTAGAGTAGAATTTTAAAGTGAGTGCAGTACATTACAGCAACTGTGATATTTCACCACTTGTCAATAACACACACAGTTTGTCATAAACACTGCTCTTAGTAGTTACTGTGGCTCAAGGACTCTTAGCTAATGTTTTGTTTGCTGTGATCCTAAAACGATTTCAACCTTCCCTGTCAGTCTTGAGGCTCCTAATATTTGCAAATATATGGATAGTGCCAGATGGGTGGTACTTGCCAGAGAAGATAATGAGAAGAGCAACTGAAAGTTAATTCACTGAGCCCTACCTCCAAATAACTTTTTTCCGCCTCATAGGGCCATCTGGTACCTCATGCACGTTTTTTGCATGAACGATTACAAAATACTGTAAAGGTGTGCTTCGGTCACTACTCTCCTCAGAGGGATGCAGAGGAGTGGCAGCTCAAAGACTCCCATTACTGACAAGAGATGATACTCCAGATGCATTAGAGCAGGAGGAAGCAGTGACATCCTTGACAAGGGGCCTGAGAATCCTAGAAGTGCTCCAGCACCCTGAGGATTAGTGAGTGTCTTTCCCTGCATATTATCATACTTACTGCAACGTAGCTGCAGTCACAATAAGGATGACTGTGATGAAACATTTAAGGAGAGGGACTGCCAAAGCAAACAAATCTACTGCACAAGCACCATTAACAGTTTATCATATATATCATATAGATACATATATATTTATATATACAATCAATAATGACAGCCCTTCATCATTTCATGCTCTTTTACTTGTCACATTCAGTCTACAGGTCCATCATAAAGAATTCCAGGAAGCATTTCTCCATTTACAAACACGTAACAAGTGCCTACGAACCACTTTTCATGCAGTCTCAGTAGAACTATTAAACAGCTATATATACAACCCGGATAGTGTGTCATGTGGATTCAGTTTCTGCCCACTGGGGAGGTAAAAACATGTGAGTCTACATGCACACATGCATGCATGGGAATGTATGTGACTGCCAGGATGTCAAGTAGTCTCTAGAGAGATGAGTGTGAAGATTTGTTATTTCTGAGATAATCAGTCGGTTTTTGGATGGAGCAAAAAACTCGGGTGGCATGCTGGCGGTGACACAGTGAGGTCGGGGTGGCAGAACGAGACGGGGAGGCCCCATAGGTATGAGGATAGGGGTACATAGTTAAAATTCAAGTATTAAGTTTCCCAACCTCTGCAGTGAAATGCATTGCGATGAGCTCTGGCCTAATTATAGAGGAGTGGAGTCTGGGGGAGGGGGGTGTTTGGCAGAGGGGTTAAGAGTCACTCTGCAAAGGGGTGAAAATGGGTGAATGTCAAATTGGAGGGCAGACATGGTGTCGTGCCAGCAGAACAAAGGAAGGCAGCTATTTTATGTCAAATCGTTTTAATAATAACCAATAGTGGTGCCATATACTGAGCACAGTTTACATACTGTAAACCAATGTTTCCTGTTTGAGACGTTAGCATCCTATGACAAAAATAAATTGTATTTACTGCATTGCACATAGAGTGATTAGAGACAACACCACAAGCATTGACCATTCATAAAGCACAAAACAAATCCTTTTATATACAGAGGACGCATGCCCACATACTTCTCTGATATCAACATAGTGTTTCATCTGTTTCATTCAACTTACATTCATCTGCTACACTGAAGCAGCATTTACACAAGTGTAAAACACAGGTAATAAAATAAATAGTAATACATAAAATATTAAGATTTAAAAAGCTTAACAGAATTTCCTGCATGTACATGTAATCATATAACATGTACATGATATAATTACTAGCGCTATCAAAACAAAGCATTTGCTACTGTTTAATGTTGATATATGTCAATTTAAGCATGATATAAATAGAAATAAAAAATAACAATATTAAGCAGCCTGATTCCAAAGTTTTCACTTGTTTATTTATAATTCGAACAGATTAAAGTCCAAATTTGGTTTTGCTATTGCATTATTTTGTGTCACATTCTTCCAAGAACAGCAAGCGGAGATTAGAAAGTCAGTTGACATTAGTAGGCATGAGAAATGAGTGAGTGTGTAGATCAACAAAACATTTTCCCCTTATCTTAAATTATTGTTATACCAATCTAGGTCATGTAAACGTTCTAACTTGTGTCATGATCTAACCTAACTGTGCCCTCATCAAACTTAAACTATGGTGTAATGTAATGAATTCTTCAAATGCACAGCTAAATATTGTAATTTTGCCAATAGTCACATCAGAAAACATTAGTATGAGAAGAGTTTCTCCAGGGCATGGACTACACTGTATATTCTAATTTAACTGTGTTTTTAGGGAGAGGTGAGCTTTCATACAAAGCAGACTATGAACATTTTCAAACCTCAAAAAAAAAGTCTTAGCAATTAAAAAGAAAAGCATCTGCACGACTTATCCCAGTATAAAGGTTGGGTTTATATGTTTGTACAGCTACAGGCGGACTAACAAACCTATTTGTGACGCAGGTTTGAGTAAATACTAAAAAAGTCAGCAGTAGCCCCGTCAGTCATTCGATTTTATGCTAAAATGAACAAAAGCACTTCGTTGCAAAATCTACCTCTGCAGGCCATGCTGTGTTGTGTATGTGTTGTTGACTCCCTTTCATAAATTTAAGACCAAGTTAGTATGGCTTCTCTGGCAAAACCAATGCCAAGAGCAAGCTTGACATCACAGCTGTCAGAAATCAATTTCTCCTTCCTCATAAGCAAAGACGTCGTGAATACTGTGTGCAGCATCGGAGGGCTAGGTGTCGCTGTTCTTGTGTGGAAAACATTTCTGCCATGGGCTGAAAGGAAGAGCGAGAATGATGAAGAGGACGCCTCCAAAAATAAGAATGCCTCCCGCTGAGCCCACGCAGGCCACAGACCAGGACAGTTCATGGTGTAAAGGTATGGAGTGGTCACTGGACAGTAAGGCCAGCACAGACTGGTGGAATATGAGGACAGAGAGCAGGACCAGTACACCTGCATGAGAAGATAAAAAAGTAACAGTAACATTTAAAAGTTCAATCAGCAGTTACAATCCTTAAAATACTCATGAAAATATTGTCCTAGCATGACTAAAAAAAGAGTCACATCCCACCTGATAGGATGAAGCAGAAGGAGGCTGGCTTAAGAAAGAATTGCACTCCTTTGCTGAGCGACATGGCGATGCATATGGAGCCCATCACCATCATGGTCAGACTCAAAAGGGCCAAGACAGCTGCTGCTAGATTCAGACCTGTGAGGGAGAGCAGCGAGAAATAACAAAATATAAAGCGCAGATGTTCAGAAGTGCATGCAGAAAGAAATCTGCAGCACAAAAGATGGAGGAATTATTGTGAGGTCTGGAAACTAGTTATGTTACACCACCTCACACATGTTTGATTCCTCTGGGATTTTGGTTAAATCTAGATTTTTGTTAAAGAACAAAAATGATGTCATCTGTGCTCCTTCCTGTACTGGCTCTGCTTAAAACAGATTTTCCTGGCATTCCAAACCTGAACAGGTGCGACCCCAAAAAATAGCCTGTGCCAATTGTGCTGTTTTTGTTTTGTTTTTTTGATTCTCCAACACGTAGATATTATTTCATTAATAAAAGCATTGCAGATAACAGGAATGGTCATAGTTGGTCAATTCCTTCCGTCAGAGTAACGAGTAACATCACAGACTAGCCACCTCTTATTATCATTTTTTATTCTCTTTTTAAACAAATAAATAAAATCATATAAATATGTAACTCTACATACTTGTGAGTAATTTCAACAGAATTTCTGTTATTACTGTAGCCCAGTTGCAGTACTTTCGTAGCCCACCCCGGTCAACACTTTAGGAATCTATGCTTTGAAAAATTGCCACAAAGTTAGCATAAACCGTAAACACAGTACAAAATAGATATGCTAGCGTCCCGGTAGCTCAGAACCTAAAATGTACTTTTCTGTAATAACCAGCAGGGGGCGACTCGACTCTTCTGGATGCAAGAAGATTTGTGGTTGTGCCTATGGGTAAATGACCATCAGCTTCCTTTCCTATTTGACCTCTGTAAAAAAATTACTGAAACGTTTATGGGCTCACTCACTAGTTTCGGGTCATATTGAGTAAAAACTAAGTACATTTTGTAAATTAAGGTCACTGTTAAAGTCAGAAAGGGTTAGATGGGATATGCTCATTGGCTAATGACTTATGATTGAGAAGTGGTATACCCTTACTTATTTTTCACAGGACTGTGCATATCTGTTGGTGTGATTATGTCAAGTCTACTGTGCAGCCACTGACAGCAAATCTTTCCCACAGCTCATATGTCAAATGCCGCCTTCTCTTTAACCATATAAGCAAGCAAATTTTCAAAACAGCCTCTGCTCACAACTTACGACCAAAAGATAAAAATGACTGATGTTTGCTGTGATGTAAGTAGCCTATTAATTCTCATCCAGCTTATCTCCAAACTACACTGAAACCAGTGGCTCCCTGGGCAGCACAGCAAACACATTAATCAGTCTGATAGCTTATGGCTTGCTTTGGAAAAGGGGTGGCAGTGGAAGTTAATGGTCTAAAACATGCAAAAACCACCAGTACGGTCCTGTGAGCACCGCAGTGAGCATCTTTATTGAAAGAAGAAGCTGCTGGTGTAACTGCTAATGTGTATGTCCAGGGGAAGGTGTAACATCTCACTCTTCTTAGTTGTCTTCTTGAATATGACTGCATTCTCCCCAGAGGTGAAGAATTTGAAGTAAGTACAGTTGGATTCTGTGGGCATAAAGAAGAGATCAGACAAAGAAACACACGTGCACCCACGCGCTCGCACACGCACTTACACACTCACTCTCCTATGGACGACTTCTTGTCTTCTCTGATGTGCCTACTATGCATCCATGCACTCTGTCCTTCCAGGCATCATTCCTATTTATATCGAGCATTAGCTGGAATACCCAGAGACACACACCTCTTCGCACACAAACACACACACATACGCACACTCCAGCACTGCACATATGGTGCCGCCAAAGAGGGTGAGAGACAGCAAAACACTAAGGGTGGATGGCAGAGGGGAGAAATAGTGGTAGACAGAGAGAAGGGGCAGATGGAGGCTAATGAAGGGACATGGCTACAGAAGACGGGAAGAGGATGTGCCGGGTGAAAAAGAAGGAGGAAGATGCGAGAAGTATGGATACAGGCTCAGAGGATGAGAGCGGTGAAAAGGAGGAGTGAGTTGCTGGCAGATGGAAGGGTGGTGAGTGAAGGGAAAGAGAGAGGGTAGCCGCAGATGGAGAAGGAGGTGAGACGAGCGAGCAGGAGATGTCAAGAGGGGGGGGGGGAAACACAGGGGGGTTAGTTAATACTGCATTAGTTATACACTCTCACTCGGTCCCTGCCTGTCCCCCCTCGTTTCCCCTTCTCTATATTTAGACAAAAACTGTGAAGTAGTCAGATTCCGTTTGGCTTCACAAGTGCATAGTGATGACTTTCACCCACTGAGAATTATGTGCTCCAAGATGACCACGTGCATGTGCACACACACACACACACACACACACACACACACACACACACACACACACACACACACACACACACACATATTCTGACATCCTTCCTCACCACACAAATATAGCTGTGGCTGAGGGCATTTGCAAACATTTTTTAATGAAGCAGACCGTCCATTTGTCAACCATACTGATTTTGTAACACATTATGCTATCACAGTCAACTGGTTTTGCTCCCACTACCCCCGCTGAGACTGTAATTATTGAGCCGCCATGTTTCTCTCCAGCAGGCAGCGAAGATGGATAGCTGGTGTCGGGATGACAGACACGGCATCGTCAGGCCGCACTTTGAGCGGGACGGGAGCCAGAGGCATGTAAACAGGGATGTGAAATGGGGAACCATAGATGGCAAAAACATTTGTTTTCCTGCAAACATGATGAGCCCACGGCCATCTGTGACAGGCGGCGTGGGCCAACAGTGTTGGGACGTGTGATGAAGATTGTCAGAAGCATACTGGCTTCTCTCAAACACCAACAGAGCATCTTGGAATCATATCTGCCAGCTCGAAGCAGTCAAAAAGGCACAAAAGAGAAATTAGCAAAGGATAGATAAATAATCCTTGAAAACTGGATCATTAAGTTGTATATGTGAACCACTTGTGTCTCTGAAATTTAAAGAGACTTTGTGATTTCTTCAGACCGCTGCTGGGTCCTGGCAGAATCCACGAGACATGTGTGATTCCAGGAGCAAGTCTTTCTCCTCCAGTACCTGCCTCTTTCCATCTCCAGACTCACTTTTCAGACAGAAATAGGTCATTGTGCAGATAATCGGCGCACTCCGGAGAACATAACCATGGTCAAGTTGAATAAAGTGCTTTTAGAAAGAACCTGTCACTACTCTAAACATGAATGTCCGTCAGCACAATAAACCTCTGGTTTGCCCCTTTATCACCTGTCTGCACTCTTGGTAAAACAGGAGATGATTCGATGCTTAGTCAGGAGAAAATCTTAATATTAATAATGCCCTGTTACACAGATCATGTTATGACTGCCAACAAATATGCTGTATATTGTATCTGCATGCTGCTGTGTGTTGGTCCAGCAGGATCCAAACTGATAAAGCACCACTGTGTTTATGCACTTGAATGCATTTTCACGCTTTATACTTTTTAATGATTCAATTTGCACATTATCTGTAGGATGACCTAGATACATACTGTATCTACACAAGCGGCTTCAGATACCCAACTCTCATTATTCCTTTGCAAATCCACACAAGTGTACATACACACAAGGAATACATTTATTTTTAAATCTATATCAAAACTCAGAAAAATGTTGCTCAGAAAAATGAAGACTGTTCGCGTTGGATGCAAATGACTTTTTTAAACAAAGTGGCAACAGAGCTTTTTTCAGCCTCTTATGAGTTCAGATACAAATGTATTCCCAGGGGGCATACATTATGTCAGCTATGACAGCTCACTCTTATTTTACAACATTTGTCATGGCACAGAAAACCTACAGTGATTAAGGGTGATGTCAGCAACTTCTTTCCACAAACAGTCTCTGACCCCTTGCTGTTAATCCACTTTGATACCGATACACATACTGTAACATGGTGGCAGCTTCAATTCAGACTTGCAAGGAAAGCAGACAGGGAGTTAAACACAAAATAGTCCCTGCAGAAACTCACCAGCTCATCTTGTGCAGATCAAACAGATTTACACAAATTCACACAGACACACACACACACACACACACACACACACACACACACACCACTCTGAGGTCTCACCTCCAGGTAGATCAGCAGGACCACAGCTTGTCCTCTCTGGGTCTATTTCATCCACCCGTAGGGTGCGGATGCAGCCCTTCCAAAGGCCGTAATGGGCCAGCTGGCAGGTCTGGTTGCCGCTGAAATTCTTTGGTTGGGCCAGCTCCACCCAAAACTCTGTCCCCATGCCGAGCACCGTGAGGGTCACACCGACGATAGAGACAAAGAAAGCCAGCTTGATCTTTCCCTCCTGGCTGTCGCTCAACTTGTGGATCCGCCTCTGTCCTCTACCACCTTTCATTCCAGCCAAACCTCCACTCTGTCCTGCCACCCCTGTGCGACCCTCCTCATCCTGTTGTACAAAGAAGTTGGACCACATACTGATCTAAAGTGGCCAGAACCGAAGAAGTACAGGGGATGGGACGGGACACCTCAAATGAAGATTAGAGAAGCAGATAATAGATGAAAAGTGTTTTAATTAGAATCAAATAATGAGATGTTTTAGGTTCGGAAGGCGAAAGTTTGCAAGAGAGCTATCAGTTGTCCTGTGATGGACGGGAAAATTGAGCAAAAGCAGTGAGAAGATCAAGTAAAAATAAATGGGCTGGACATAAGAGATATGAATAGAACTACTGTGAAGTGGAGAGGGGGGCAGATGAAGTGAGGTAATGACAAAATGGGATAGATGGAGGCAAGGACCAGGAGAGCTGTCTGTCTGTTTTCCGTCCAGGCTTCTGAAAAAGAGAGATGAAACAGGAAGATGAAAGAGTAGCCAGCATATGCTTCACCAGAGCAAAATCCTTTCATCACCAGCGTAATATTTAATTTCCAACAGCTTTATCAGCATCTACAGTATTCCCTCCCTAAAAGCCATATGAAATGCTCTCAGCCAACAATAGATAAGCCATATGGCAGATTTTGCAGGAGATGTAGAAACAATTCGACTGGAAGAGCTACTGGAGTAGGTTTGTGCAAGGTCAAGGTGAGAGATAACACCGTAGTGTCACACCGGACCACCCAGCTTCCAATTTCCCAGATGAGTTGACAACCCATCGTCTCTCTGAGCAGGTACACTATCTCTGGCTTAGACACAGATCCCCTTTGATCTGAGGGGATAATGGATTGCCACAAATACCTCTCAGGCTGCATTACTTATACCAGGAAAACTGGGAATATGTAGCAGCGGCTGTGCACTTGCACATGTGTGCTTCAGCACGAGTTTGGTCCCAGCTTACAGAGACTTTCAACTGTGAGCGAGGGACCTTTGGAGCGATTTAAACAAAGTGAGTGACGGGGCACAACGGTGTCGATGGTCTGCACGAGAGGTGATAATTCAATCCTGAACCCTCTGACAGAGAGAGGGGGCTATAGTAATTAACTCTGCTGTGAGGTCCAACAGGTCACAGAGTGGAGGCGAGAGGCCTGGCCAGTTAGGAAAGCAGCACCAGCAGGCCACGCACAGTTGGCGAATCACCTAATTCAGAGCTTTGGGCTGACAGCATCAGAGGTTTTATTTAGGCAACATGTGCAAAGTCTCACCGCAAAGCCTTTGTCTTTGATACTTTGTAGTATGTGAGGAGACATAATAATAAACATAATAAACATGTAACAAAAAACATTTCATTGTCATTTAGTCGTGCTGCGTGTCGTCTGCCCCGCAATAATCACAATAATAACAATTCAGTAAGAGCAGACAGCATTTACACAGAGCATGAGAAGATGGTTCTGCAATGTCAATAAACAATAATATCAGCTTATCAACAAGCACTAAGTGACAGTTGGGGTAAAAATCATTTTATAGCTAACAAAAGGCAGGTACATACGTGTGACTAGTGAACCAAAGGTATGGAATAGCAACCGTGCATTAAAATAACCCTCCAACATTAACTGTAATAGAGGACATCAATACTGCAGCTGCTGACAGCCAAATTAGTGGTCATAGAATTACAAACCTTGATCACATTACATTCATATTAACCACAGTGTGATCAGACGGCTCAGAGGAGCCAAGCTGCTCTCAGGGTGGGCGACACAAACAAGTGCTTACTTTGCAGTAAGTGAAGGATTATCCTTAGCAGGGTATATAGAGCATGTATACAAAGTTATATACTATAATGCAACGAAAACTTTGGTGCAGTAGCCTAAATTCTAAAGCGTCTGAACACAGGATATAACTTCATGCTGCATTTTCTGTCGTGAAAATTAGAAATTCTCTCTACTGCTTGACCGGTGACAGCCACCGCCACCTGTGTGACACGTGGGCGTAAGAAAGCAACAGCTGGCTAATGCACTTGATTGAAAAGAAGAATAAATCTGACCTGTGTCGTGTGTGTTGTTCAGCTCGAGAGGAAGAGAAGCATGAAACTTAATAGAGGGGGGAGAGCAGTGATGTGAGAGTGAGTGTGAGAGAGAGAGAGTGAGAGAGAGAGAGAGAGAGAGAGAGAGAGAGAGAGAGAGAGGAAAGGGGTGGGAGAGAGGAACGTAAGAGTTATGGAAAGTGAGTGTAAAGGAGTAGAGGTGGGGGATGTGAAGGGGGTTGGAGTCTGGTTGGTTAATGCTGTTGCCCATTAAATGCGTGTGCATCTGTGTGTGTGTGTGGGTGGGTGTGTGTCTGGTGTTTGGCCCCCAGACTGTGCTTACACCTCACGTTTAATCTCAACAGCATCCAGCTCATGCTCCATAAATGTTTCAAATTTTAAATCAGCAAGGAAAGTTGCTGCAGGGTGGTCCGCTCACATGATGACAAGCCTGCCAGCATGATAAAAAACATCTCTGTATCTGCGACAGCCTTGCTGTTTGTGTGTGTGTGTGCGTCTATTTCGGACAGCCACCTGTTAATGACATTAAGTAAGAGTGAAGTAGGAGTCTGTGTTTATATGAGAGGGACCAGAACAGCATTTTACAGCAACACAATACACTGTGAAGAGGTGAAAATCTAACAGAGAGACAGATTGAAAGTGTACTCGGGGTTTAAAAAGAGCCACAGCATGCAGGGACGCATATAGAAGGGGAAAAAAAGACGTATGAGAACAGGAGATAAAAGGGGAGTAAAAACTGTAAGGGAATGCTGAAGTCTGAGGTAGCTGCCGAAATGGACAACACTGGCTGAAATGAAGCAGTACAGAGAGGAAAATGAGAATGTGCAGCCCCCATTTCATTCCTCACTGAACAAGGTCCAGGGAGACTTCAGAGGCTCAGGCTGATCTTGTGGAAAGCTTTTCTCGTGGCCCATCCCTGCTTGGCCGTTCCACAGTTTAGGTTACATACGTGGCACAGCGAGAGAGAGAGAGAGGGAGGGAGGCCAAACCCTGCAGCCAGCAACACTAAGGGAGGGCGGGGATGGGTGGGGGATGCAAACCGAGAGTGAGTCGGGGACAGAAACACATAACAGGAGACAATTGCAGAAAAGGGACAAAGTAGGCCGCAGGCTGTGACAGGGAAATAAACACCTGGAATGTCCAAAAAAGTCAAACTCTGCTTCTCTTTTCCTTTTTTCAGTCTGCAGACGGCCTCTTCAGACAGAGGTCACATGCTAAATGCGTGACATCCATGATAGATTAATTAATGTGGAGGACAGCTATCTGTTTTAAGGCACACATGTGTGCCAATTCTTTAAAATCGCTTCCTCTAATTACACACACCACCACTGCTCATCCATCATATAAGATAGATCCAAAGTGTCCACAGGCAGTTGGAGGCCATCAATATTCTACATTATGCTGATGTGAACAGTCTTGTTCATATGTCTTGTAGTGCCCCTGTCAGCAGTGCTGATTTATGCTTGTACTGTACGCTCATGTATGCACTCATGCGCATGCCGTTCACACTTATGATTACAGCTACAGAAAATTCTTAGTTTCATGCTGCTAAGTAGTACTGACTAAGAGTATTTGCCCACTTGAAGCATCTGATGATTTTCCTACTACGAACAATCCTGCAAAAAGCTTTAAAACTCAATAATGAACTTGATAAAACAAAAAAAGGGACTGCAGAAGTATCCTGAGTATCCGGTAAGGGAAAGGGGGGACTTTTATATCTGTTCACCTGCTGGTTAACACAAATATATAATCAACCAATCACATGGCCAGTGAGCGGTAGTTCTCTGGGTGTCTCTGCGTTGTTGATGCCAGAGGTCAGAGGAGAACTGCCAGACTGTTTCGACCTGACAGGAAGGCAACAGTAAGTCAGATAAGTTCCCGTTACAATCAACGTATGCAGAAAAGCATTTCTGATGGAACAACAGATCGGACCTTGAAGCAAATTCAATGTACCACTGTGTCACATAAAGAGATACAGGTTCCTTCTATTAGGTAGTAAATTGTTGTTAATCAATCTAATTTTTGAACAGATCAACGAGTAACTGATCTGATACGATGCTCTATGATATCTTCCTGGAGAAAAAGACACATTTTTATTAACAGCAGCTGTCAAGGCAGATGCCACTGAGACAGCAAAAGATAAACTGACCTTTTGGTATACGCCTGGAGATCACTGAGAGCGATGTGGACAGTTAGGAAAAAACCCTCAATCTTTTCAGGGGTAAGACTTAATAACTAGATTAAAGTAAAAAATTAATGTTCAGTCATACTGCTGGATGGCTTTTATTAAGATATATTAATGTATGTGTCTTGGTACACATTAACAGCTATACACCAAATCTATATGTGCACTTAAACTTTTAATAAGTGGTGCTGAAAGGTCTCGAGAGCCTTTTAACACCACAAGGGCAGGGTAGTTTCTCTTTTCCAGCATGCAAAGGATTTGTTTGACGTCACTCTTTCGACTGACCAATGCTGGGAACAATGGGAAAGTGCAAGAAAGTCAATGAAGTGATAAGAAGGAGAACTGCAGATTTAGAGAAGTTGTGAAGGTCTCTTGAAGCTATTTCCAAAAAAACATTCCAAGATCATCCATTATTTTAAACATGTAAATGTAAGTACAAGTAATTCAGGTATATCAGCACATTTCCACGGTCCAAATTCTTCATCTTCACCTCGAATCAACAGCAAGATGGCTGAAACTTGGACACTGTTGGGTCAATAATCAAAAGCATGTTCAGGAACAACCCGAACAAAAGCAAACCAAAAGTGGTTTTGAAAAGCAGGCTAACATTAGCTAATGCTAAACTAAGCCATGCTAATGGACTTACCAAAGCCCTGAACTCAACCCTATTGTATATTTGTGTATTTATGCTTAAAAGGTGTCTGTGCCAGGAAACCAACCAATTTTAATGAACTCTACCAATTCTGCCAAGTAGAGTAGTAAAATATCCAACCACAAAATGCGAGAAGCTTGTTGATGGATGTTGATGGAATTTACTAATAGACCAAATATTAATATGATGGATGTATATATCTGATGCCGTATATTCCCACCCGGGAAAAAGAACAGTTCAAAGTGGTCATTAAAAGCCCATAATTACCATAACATTGATGAATGAATGTATGTAAACTACAACTATAAATTCCCAAATTTCATCACCACCATTACCTTATACATTAATTCATGCATCCTGGGATAAGCTGCCTGCAGTCTTTGTGCAGTTTACATGTTCTGTTTAGTAACAGTTATGTTACTCTGTAGATTCATATTTTAAAGTTCCAGTTTCCTGCCCATTGACCCTTTTCTAAATGATAAACACTACAAATATGGCTTGTCTGCATTGCATTAATGTTTGATCTCTTCTATTGCAAATCATTGACATTTTTACACAGGTGGAAGAACATCAACAGGACACATTTCTACTAATGTTTTTGACATGTACGTATTATTAAGTTCTTTCTTGTGAGGTGTTTACTTCGTCTAACCTCCTGTGGATTAAATACAAACTGGATCATGTACTCAATGTGTCCATTCTATTCCACTGTTGCACTCTCCCACTGCTGCAGTGTTCTATCTTTTTGAATGAAGATCAATGGGGATGCACTGCCTAGAATGACAATGACCATCACCAGAGTCTTGCATCCGCCACTAGAGGGAGATAATGTATTAACAAGCCTTTACTGCAGCGTTAGGCCTGGGGAGGGCATACAATGCACTTGAGAGAGGGCTGCCAATAACATTCAGCGGCTTTCATGACAGACAGCCATCTCTAAAAGACTCAGGGTCAGCTCTCCATTTTTGCTCCAGTGGACATGGTTTCAACTGCATGAGAGAGCTGCTGATTTACCTTTGTCCTGAGGGAACTACTGGGTAGTGAGTGTTGCATCAGAGGCCCTGCTGCTGCTGGGTTTTGTGCAGTGAGGTGCAGCGATGCAGATAGAGATGGGTAGTATAGAGCTGACACAGGACATTATTGCATGACAGAGTGTAGTTGCTTTCCTGTAACCATTTTACATGAAATCCAGGCTGAATAAGACAATCCAGCTTTTGCTCTGCCTTACTCTTTGTACCTTGTGAGATGTAGAAAAATAAATGGGTTAATTGGAAGAACATAAATGACTTGGCTCAAAATAAGCCTGAATCTATCATCAAGATTGACATGATTCAGTTGGATTTTTTATATATATGAAAACTATATGCTCACGGTCACTTTATTAAGTACACCTGTTCTAATCACTCATGGCAGCAACTCAATGCATTTAAAGCTTGACAACGTGGTCAGGATGACCTGCTGAAGTTGAAGCTGAGCATCAGAGGAATGGGAAGACAGGCAATCAGTCACTTGTTACAAGCGAGCTATGCAGAAGAGCATTTGTCAATGCAAAACACACAGAACGATGAAGCAGAAGAGCTATAGCAGCCGAAGAGCATGCTCCTCTCTGTTAGCTAAAAACAGGAAAATGAGGCTACAATTTACACCTAGATTGAACAATAGAAGACTGGAAAAACATTGTCTCGTCTGGATTTCTACTTCAACATTCGTTTGGTAGGATCAGAATTGGGCTTAAACATAAAAAAGATCCGGTCTTGTACAAGAGGTTCAGGCTGTCTGGGTGTGGTGTAATAGTGTGGGGATATTTTCTTGGCATACTTTGGACCCCTTAGAAGCAACTGAGCTTCAATTAAATGCCACAGTATTCCCAAATATTGTTGTCCATCCCTTTATATCTATTCACTTTTGATGACTTCTTCCAGCAGGTTGACACGCCATGTCACAAAGCTCAAATCATCACAAACTGGCTGCTTGAACGCAACTATCAGGTCAGTATGAATCAAAATCTCTGAAGAATGCTTCAAGCATCTTGTTGAATCTATACCATGAAGAACTGAGGCAGTTGTGGCCCCTGTGTGTGACCAATGTTTATACTACTCTTACGTAAAAGTCAGTCTAGTGACTGTGAAATAGCACCATCATTTGGACATTACCAATAACTACAGTTTGATTAATTATGCTATCAGGTCAGTAAAGCTGACTGTAGCTCCAGTCTACTCCATCTCCATTATTAACTGTGCTACGGTGTGGTGAATGGATGTGGGCGTGCACAGGAAAAGGAAGCACAAAGGGAAGAAAAGCAGTCATGTAAATTCATGTTTTAATCAACATTTGAAAACAAACTGGACAAATGAAAGACTGCTTCTGCTTTTATAAACTATGTGTGGCTTTTAGGTTTTAAATCATTTAAGAAATCACATTTTTTTCCAGAGAAAAAGAAACTAAAAGACACTTAAAAAAAAAGAAAAGAAAAGCAGATTTTCAGAAAGTAAGGAGTAACATCTCTAAAGTGTTATCACTGACACAGTCTCTCTTTCAGCGCTGTAAAGCAAACCAAAGGATCAAATGAAAGCACAGTCTCAAGCCCATACAGTTTGAACATGTGGTCCTCAGAGGATACAGGGCAGAAGATGAGGGAGATGAGCGATAAGCAGATTGTGTCTACGTACACAGGGACTGTTTTCTATCAACCCAACAGCTGACCTCAGATTTAGTGAAATTACCAAATAGTTCAACAGCAGAAAAATGACTAACAGTGAACACTAAAATTTAAAAATCAGGTTACTTTATTTGTTTTCCCTAAATAATCTCCTCAAAGCCCCCAAATTTCTGAAGGAGATTGTAGTATTAGTTTTACTTTTAACTCTGATTTTAATTTTTTGAAAGACAAATCTGGCATTTTGTGATTTTAGTTTCACTCTGCAGTACAACATGAGTCGTGGGTATTAGTCTCATGTTTATTTGGTCTTGTCAGAGGTGAGACGCTGCACAAACAAACAACTGGGTCCAACACATCTTACATCCCAAATCTGCTGGGAAACAAGGAAAAATGTGAGCTGGCTGAAGGACAAGACAGTAACATACATGAATATATAGACATCATTGGTAGAGGGGTAAGCCATATTTCTTTCAATAGCAAATTGACATGTAATAACATTAAGGCTTGTTGGTAAGGAAGAAATATATATCCCCCCATGAAATCCCCTCCCAATCTGTCTTTATTGTCTCTTAAACTAAATCAGGGCTGAACTGCTGAGACGAAACAATCTCACCTTTAAAATGCTGTTCACAAAAGATGATGCAAAAATTTGAACAAAAACAAGAAAGCGCATAATTAAAAAAAAAAAAAAAATTCTCTTTTTTTTTTGCAGTTTGTGTTATTCTAAGGGACTGAATGCAGGGTGATATTACAGCTGAAATCAGTGAAGCTACACACAGTATCAGAACAATTACAGTTGACATTCAGATAGAGTCCAATCAGACAACAGATTTTCTAGAGATCATCCTGAAGGGTGGGGGGCAGCAGTCTGATGAAAATGAAGGAACATAAGGAAAGGACAGAGTCCAGACAGGGGGTGGAGGAAAAAAATAATAAGAGTGTTCTTTTGCCTTTCTAATGATGACAGAAAAGCTGAAGTGGATGTTACAACTACTGTGTATCTACACTGGATGGTCAAATGAAAATGCCCTCCCATCTTCCTCTCCATCTCCCCAAAACCTCCCTGTCACATTTTTTTTTTTTTTTTTTTTTTACCCCCCAACCAGAATCTTCCAGTAAGTGCCCTACCGCGGCTCCTTCCTAATGTACTTAAAACAGGCTAACTCCATTTAAATACAAACCTTAAAGTGTGGCACCCCCCCCTCCCACCCAGAAATGACATCCCTGTCTCACAAAGTATAAAAAATGTTCGCCCAACCCCTGGACCTATTATTACACACTTTTTTTTTCTCAAAAATCTTTAACTTGCCCACCCACCCAGCGACACCACTAGCAACCAAACCTAGCCCCCTTTTATTATGTACTGAAAACAAACCCCATAAATTCTCCTCCTCCATTTCCAATTCTGTCTTAACTGCTGAATATTTCGTGAAGATCTCCAATGATAATCTGGATATCACCACTGCCAAACAAATAATACTCCCAGATCGACCTGCAACGTTGCGCTACACACACACACACAAAAAAAAATAAAAAAATCACTTTGGGGGCTGATTTGGAAACTGGCAGTGCACACCCTCCCCATTCCCCTCTTCTCGTCATGCGCCCTCTACCAGAAATCCCGGCGGTGATAGGCGTCTGGATCGCAGTATTTGGTCACCACCACCCTGTTGGCAAACTTCCTGCCTGTCAGCCCCTGCATGGCCTTCTGGGAGTCAAAAACTGATGTGAACTCCACAAAGATCTGAAATTTTTTTAAAAAGATTAAAAAAATAAAAAAAAAAAAGCAGTGAGGGCTTGTAACATCTCACAGCATTGTTTACCACAAGTCAAATGTAAACGGCTCCTACCTTGCCGGTTCCAGGCACTTCCAGGCCATCGACAGGTCGAGGTATCTCAATGCTTTTAACTTGGCCGTACTTGCTGCACTCATCCCTGACGTCCTCCACAATCTCCTCGTACTCTTCGTCATCCAACAGCTCTTCAGGGGCCACCATGTTCATCAGGCACAACACCTCCGTGGGCAGACCGCCCATCTGAGTCACGGAGCTGTTCAGACCTGGCACCTGCAGCGTCACTGGAGTCTGGTTTATACTCGACTGGAAGGAGACACACAAAGGTTAGATGAGGCATTTTATAGCACAGCTTTCTCTACATTTTACAGTAAACTGTATAAAGCCAACAATTTAATATTCTTTACATCCATTTTCACAGCTAAAAAAACAAAAACTACTGGCCACTGCCACCCACCAGACAAACAATCTCAGTCCAGCTTAAACTCAGTTTGGTCTCCAATCACCGTTTTCGTAAGTGTGGTTGCAGCTTTAACCCTAGGTAGTGTCGGCTGCTGGTTCATAAAATATTGAGAAAATGTGTTTTCGGGTGAACACGTTTTAACTGATTTCATGCAGAGCTTCAGTCAGCAGTATTTCATTGGCCATAGCCGATTAGTAATAAATACGATCTGTTTCATATTTTATTATTATTGTACCGTATCCAATTGAATCCGAATGGATGTACTACACAGAGATTAGTTCAGGCAGTGATAAGGAAAGTGCTGCTACATGCATTTTTCCTGCTTTTATTATAAAATAATAATTATAAAATAATAATAAAAGCAGGGGGAGGCAACTAAAAATGTACTACATTTAGATGTGCACTTGTAAATGGTTAAATTTAAGAGTAACTTCATGAATTGCTGGAGAAGAGTGGCCAAACAATCTTTATGCATTTTACACTCTCTAAAAGAGCATCGATCCTCCCACCACCCGCTGTCATCTGTCCAGCTCCTGGACACTTACCAGAGTTGCGTTCTTCGATCCCACACTGGCTCTTTGCACCAGAAGCTTCTTGTCTCCCAGCTGCATGCCGTTCAGTCCAGCAATAGCCTATAATGACATAACAACGTTGAAAACCATGCCTTCAAAAACTCATACTACAGAGATAGCATTGTATATTCTGTTGGACTGGTTACCTGGTCATTAAGGTTGACATCAACATATTCACAAAAGGCATATCCTTTGGATAGGCCTGTGGCGCTGTCCTTCACCAGGTTAAAAGCCTTCAGAGGGCCAAATGACGTCAACAGCTCTTTCACCTAGCACACATGATGCATAAAGGTCACTGCAAGGCATTTCCAATGGTTTCCAACAGGTCTCATGAACACCAGACACTCCCAACATGACACCACTGTTCAAGATGTGTTACTGGGTAACATGACAGCAAACATAAAAAGAATAACACAATGCTCCTTCTCTTTCGCTTCTTCCAACAGTAAGTATAGTGTCTCTATGTTTCAATACTAGTGGAAATTATATGCCGATGTATGCACATTTTTTTTTCAGAAAAGCACAAGAAAGAACAGAGTACACTCTGGGGTTCTTTAACCTTTAGTCATGTGAGAAATACAGGACTCAAAGTATAACAGAATGCAATGTAGTGTTGTTTGGGCCATTTTGCAAGGTGAGTGTGTAAGTGTATTGTGCAGAACAATTGATACTGAACAAGCTGTACTGCACTTATAAGAAAATATGAGCTGTTTAAGGCACAAACACTGACCTGGTCATCATTCAGGTAGTTAGGCAAGCCACCAATGAAGAGCTTGTGAGCAGAGTCTGGGACTACTGTGGACACCACACCTGCAGGAGCAGCAACAGACAGAAACATTAATGGAGAAATTGAGTTCACACAGATTACAATTTGCTGAGAATTGTGCCAGAAGTAATTAGAGTTAAAAACCATTAATTGTCTGTATACCAGGCACATAGACACTGGGGTTCTCGCTCATGCCGGGCAGGGGCTGGTAATCGTGGGGACGGCGAATCTTAAGACTCTGGCCTTGAAAGATGATGCCATCAAAGGCCATTGCCTGTGTTGTTTCATCCACAGAACGGAACTACACAAGACAAAAGATGGCTGACTTCAAAACTGCGTATTTTAATAAGGTTTTAGTATTATACCAAGAGAGAACAATCAGTGTTCATGGGAAAATTGACTCACCTCAAGGAAGGCAAAGTTCTTATCCTGATTGATCTGTACTGCAAGAACGGGATTGCCGGGGGCCTGAGTAAGACCACCCAAACGCATCTGGGCATTAAAGAAGTCCATCATTGACTCCTAAACATAAGGGAGGGGAAAAAATAATAGATTGTGTTAATTTGCACAATAACAACCAAACACAAGTATAAATTACTGCAGGATGTTTATAGGGCAGGAGCCAAAGTCAAATGCTCTCCTGTTACTCACCTCTGTGATACCAAAGGGGATATTGCCCACATAGAGCCGACGAGCCTGTCGGGTCATCTGGCTACCCACTACAGGTACTGGGGTTGGAGTAACAGCCAGGCCATCTGGAGTCATGGTCGGCAGGAGGGCTGTAGCTGGGATCTGGCCTGCAGCTGGAGCGTGAAGACAGGAAATATTTAACAACCTCATTCTGTTGTTTCAATAAAGCCATGTGGCAGATTAATACGCACATAAACGTGGAACTATTATGCTCATTTCTATTCTTCATATTTTGCATTTTTGGACTCCATTAATCATTTTTCATCTTAAGCTGGGCCTTGGTATAGCCCCTTAGTTCTACTATGTTTCTGTTAAGGGTGAAAACGAGTAATTTTACACACACTGACTATGTTTAAAATATGATGGGAAAATAAGGAAGAGCATAATAGATCCACTTTAAAGGTGTCTTTCATTCAAGTAAGGCAGAATCAAATATTGTAGTAAACATATAAATAGATGAGACGAGAAGGAAAATGGATGGTTACCTTGCATGGCTTTGTACTGCATGGGAGTGATGTGTTCAAAACCAGGTGGAGGGACATCCCAGTACTTCTTCACCTTCTTCTTCTTCTCACGGTGGGGAGAACGGCTGTTTGAGGAACACACAATCATCATGTAACATATCTCTCATTAGCTCACACTGGACTACTACAGGAAACGATGGTTTGATTTCAGAAATGAACAAAACAGACTACATTTCAATCACAACACTGTAAAACTCATGTTAAAGATGATAAAAGGGATAGAAAACCCTCATCCAGGCAGTTATTTACATACTAAACGGTAGACAGAATCTAAGAAGATAATTAAAATCCAGTTGCTGCAGTAATGCACAAACCAGCTTTGTGTTAGTTTGCTGTATTACCTTCCAGCATTGTCCTGGGGGAAGCTGGATGGTGAGCTGAAATGACATCGGAAGGGTTTCACATTTCTCTCAAATAATAAACACATTAACCAACATTTCCACTTGACAAAATTAGAGCTTCCATTTTGAATACAAGTCAGTCACTAAGTGAGCCTCACAGCTGGCACGAATTCAAACTATTAATGAGGCAATGAAAGCATAAATTACATCGTTAAAAATTGAGGAGCCAGATATTACATCTTTTTAACTACTCACACTGCATATCTGCAAGTAACGCGTTTTATACTGGTACCGAGAAAGAAAAGAGTCAAGCAGCAGTCAAGCAAAGAGGTCACATTCACAGCCAATAAGAAGCAGGAAACTGGAAAACTTTGCAGAAGTCCGCAAGAGAGTGAACATAATGAAGCAGTCACAAAGGAGATGTGTGACTTCAAATGAGAAGTTATTGTATATAAATGCAATCCAAAGGTGAAAGTGAAGGAAAGACTGGCTAATCGTGAGCATAAACACATACGGTTATGTGTTGCCCCGTCAACAGGCAAGCTTTCATCTCTTTGGTATCAAAGATGATGTTCTTAGAAGAACGGACAATTTTCCCACAGCAAGAAGCTTAACGAGATTTGATCAAAGACTGCAGATCAGGCTTGTCACGAGAAAAAGTGGGAGCACATTTCAGAGACACCCGATATTATGCAACTTCAGAGTGAATATGCAAATAATCTACGTTTCAGAAAAGATTCTTTCTGGAGTTTTATTAATAGACCTGAAATTCTTTTTAAAAAACAGTTTTGACTCTTGATATTCTGCATGATGAGTTCCACAGTCGACAGGAAGTGGCAGAAGCTCATTGCCTAAGCTAGTTTTTAGTTCTGATTAATGTGTTTAAGTGCATTTGTTGTCCTGAACAGCAACACAATATGCTATTAAGACAGAAAAACCAAACAAACAAACAAAAGAAAAAGAACAGATGACAGCAAAAGCCAGGAAGGAGAGGGCTGCATTTTGCAAACATAACAAATTTTTATAGTGTCAGTTTTTTGTGCGCATGTTCTTGAGTTTGGAATTTGCAGCCACCTACTGTGCGGCACGATGTCAGTGCAAAGTCGAGGGTGTTTAGACAAGCTGGTGTTTCAACACATTTGTATTGCATATATATAGGGCAATTTAAAACTTCAAAAATTTAGTGTTTACATGTTTGTGAGATCCAAGTTTACTTGGACTCACAAGTAGCTTTCATCATTGTACTAAGAAGGTGTCCAGAGGTTAATATAATCTGATCTATTCTTTGCAGATGCTTTATTTTCGGCCAGTGTGATGACTATACAATGTACACTACATTCCAGTATAGTGGGGCGATTCTTGATGCAACACAGTAGCTTTGACTGCTTGTTGGCCCAGATGTGGTACTAACCTGCGTCTGTGTCTCCGCTCCTTACTGTCTCCACGGCGGTCTCTGCTGCGTCTGTCCCTGTCTCTGCTCCTCCTCTTCCTCTCTCTGCTGCGACTGCGGGACGAGGACCGACGGTGGTGGCGGTTCTCTTTGTCCCTTTCAGCTGTAGGAATTAAATATTAAGTGTTTAATAACTTGCATGACTGCACATAAATGGGATACATAGCTAGCTGGGGATATACACCAATTAGCCACAGCATTAAAACCAGTGAGAGGTGACACTTAACACTGATCATCTTGTGGATGTTTAATTGAAATGTACAATCCACATCCAACTACACCTCGTTCCCACTGCCTTGCACTCCTAGATAGCAAAAGAAAAAAAAAAACTGCAAGGGCCATGAAGAATGGCTCAAAGGATTAACACAGCCTCAAAACTGCATCATAACAATTTGAAAGAGTATTTGTAGGATCCATTCAGACAAGCTGGATACAGAATATCCACTCACAACCTACAGGACCCAAAAAGATCCACTGCTCCCTGTCTATGGTTGAACAAAAAGCCCATGTCCATAGGCCACAAGGTATTTCTGAAGCCCTATGGAGACCACACAATATTAGTCCTGTGTACCGTATGGGTGTACACATAGCTTAATTTACAGATTGGTAAAATAAACTAAATAAACTTTACATAGACATAAGACCATAAGCCTTGTAGTGCTATACAGCAGGATATTTGAAATTATAAGGAAATGCTAAAGTGGTTACGTTAGCATTTTATAAATAAATACTGGTTATGGTAGCATTTTAAAAACAAGACCACAGCTTTTATAGATTAATAACGTGAATAACAGCTCGTAGAATTTAATAAACCCCATCCACTACACGGATGCAGCTCATAGTGTGCGTGTATCTATACAAATCTACCTTGAAAACAGTCTGTGTCGGATAAGTTTTTTTTTAACTGGTACAGTTACTGGTTGTGTGTCGAAAAGTTAGAGGCAATAATCTAGTAGTAATAGTAATCTGGATTAGAAACGTTCAGTGCACGCAACAGCTGCAAAGAATGAATGCTAGCTGCACCAATTATTCAGTCAGCTGGTCTTGACTCATGATATAAACTTACAATGCTTTAAAGAAACAGTAACCTTTATTTAGTTTGTATTTGGTTACCGGTAAACTTACAGAAAAGTCGGAAAAATGCTCATCCAACAGAATAAAATGACGAGCAATATTCCCGTAAAACTGTAGGCTAGTAATTTGCTAATACTGTTCCAGTAAATAGACATGGCCACAGTAGGATACACTGATGGCGGCCTGTACAAACAAAGGCACCATTGGCGTTTCTAAATGCTGATGCAAAAAGAAAAAGTGATTTACCTTGTTTGTTTTCAGATAACTGTCTTTCGAATTCGTCGAAGTCCGACATCTCTCTGCTGAAGCCTGCTACGCTTTCGGAGATTGCGTTGCTCAGTTGGCGGTGGCTAGCTTAAGCTAGCAACAAAGTGAACAACACTTTTAAAAACAAGTGTCTTGCAGATGCAGCTCCGGAAAGTTAGCCTCGACTAGTAGCTTACCTAACGACAGATTTATCGAAAATGTTTAACTAGAACATATATTAGCGGCAAAGTATTTGTTTACAACGTAACAGCAGAATCATTGATAAAGAAAACGTGTTCGCATGGGTTAGCCTGCTAACGTTAGCTAACTAGCTTGTAGCAAAGTCCAGAAGAATAGTGGGCCCGTGGCTCCTAGCTAGCTACCAACGCCGAATGAATGAGCTTCTTTTCGGAGCCCAAAGCGGATCCGGGGAGTTAATGATCCACGGGAGCCAGTTGTTCGGCTTTACAAGACAAATATATGCGCTTTCAAATATTTCGAAGCTAGAGAAAACAATTAAGACTTCGGTATGCCCGCTTTTTTTGCTCCGTCTCCCTGGAGCTCCGTGACACAGGAAGTTGATGAATGCCTTGTTTCCGGTGAGTGAGAAAGAAGAGACGCTCCGGTGTCCGTTTTCGCTTGTTTTTTATTCTTTTCCCATCAGAGTTAATTTATCTGCTAAGGACATGTTGAGTCCCAAAGTGTCAAAGTTTTATTTTGTAGTTCAAGTGAAGATGAAACCTTTAACTTCAGTCTTAAACTGCTTTTTTTTTTTTTTTACTTCTTCCTTAGGGGTCGCCACAGGCCTCCATATCACTCTCTCTTCTTACCTTCAACATCAGCCCAACACTTGAAATAATCCCACCCACACTCTGAACCCATCTGTCACTCCTACTGCAAACCTGACTGCTGTCTTGTCTTCTGGCTCAGGGCCTGGACAACTTGCTGTAATTACTGAAATCATGAATTCTACCAAAAAATCCTGAAGCAAAACATTCTGTCCATAAGTTTGTGCCCTGAGGCTTACTTGGGTTATGGAGCAGGGCAATGATCTGAAACACACCAGTAAGTCCACCTCTAAAAAAGTTTTGGAGTGGCCTATTTAAAGTCTGGATTTAAATGTGATTGAGATGCTTTGGTATGACCTTAAACAAGTCATTTCTGCTGCAAAACTTTCCAAGGTGGCTGAATTAAAACAATTTGGCAAACAACAGTGGGCCAAAATTCCTCCACAGCGATGTGAATGAGTCAGTGCCAGTTATTGCAAACACTTGATTGCAGTTCTTTTTTCCCCTTAATAAATGAAATATTGTATTTACTTGGGTTGTCTTTGGCTAGTATTAAAACATTTTTAATGATCTAAAACACGCAAGTCTGACAAATGTGCAAAAAACTAAGAACCGAAGAAGAGGGAAACACTTTTTCACAGCACTGTGAGCTTTGACAATCACACTCACCCGTTTTCACCCATTTAAACATCAATTTGGAACTTTTTGGACTGACATGTTGGACAGTATCAAAGCAGTAAAAATGAGGAAATATCTTTGGAAAAATTATCCTCCATCCCTTCAGTCGAATCTCTGAGACATAGAAGCTGGTCTGGTATCTGGTGGTACCACAATAACTTACTAAGACATTTTATCACCTATTTATTGTAACCTGACGTCTCCTCACATCTTACCCAGCACCAGCAATGCAACAAATCCATTAAAGTAGAAATAAAATTAGAAGTTCGCACTACTTATCAGAAATGAAATCTTTTAATTAGTATTATGTTTTAACAGTAGAGTTCATGAGTCATAAACAGTGGAGCTGTGCAATTTTACAGACAAATAAATCTACATTTTCGTATGAAATCTATGCTGTAATGAATTCTGAGTCTTACTATACATTAGGTGAATAATACGTTACATTATTTAAACACTGCACACTGGTATGACCTTTAAAAGGCTCTGCAGCAGATTCACTGTCTGCTCTTTAGCTCCACAACCAAACACTAAAATGGCTTGAGTTCCACAAATTGGAGTACTTATCACTGTTAGGAAAACAGGTTATTGAGATATGAGGTCACAGTATTCCACTGTAACTTAGTCTGTTTTATTCTAACAGAACTTACTGTCTCACTTCACTGGAACACACACTATACATTACTGTACATTATAGTCAATGTGTGTGCCACTTTGAAATGTAAAAGATCCCTATAAACTACAGCTCACTGAAGATCTCTTTAACATGCACTTGCAGCGGCATCGAGAAAGCATTGAGAAGGAATAAAACATCTTTTGTCATCATGAGAAAGCTGCTTTTGCTAAAGTTGTAAGTGACACTGTAAAAATGTTTCACAATTTTTCACAAGGAACCAAAAGTTACACAATGTTACAGAAAACCAGTATAGTAATAATCATTTTAAAGGCTCCAAAACCGTATTTTACAAAAATGTGTTAGTGTCACAATGCATTACAGAAGCCTCGGTATCAGAAGCATAAGAAATGACATCTACTGTAATTTAGTGCAGGTCATGTACAAAAAAGGATTAGTGCACTCCTCAGTGAAACAACAGAGTAATGCAGACACAAGAGCAGCTGGAAGTCATATTACTATTATTACTAACCCTTAAGCAACCAAGATATTTTAATGACTAACATGACAGAGTGGTCATTTATGACCCTATTATTGATGTTTACCATACCTAAGCGGTTTAGATATTCTAATTTGTTCCAAGGTCAGATCCACCAAAGCTTTATGCCATAGTTGGCTGGTTTAGAAGGAATGCATTGCCTGAAACTCCACCTGCCTCTGAAATCTACCAAGTGTTCATTCATGCTGCAAAATGATCTTGACAGTAAAACACTGAACCCGTAACCTCTAGCTGATTCAGATTTTGTAAACAGAAAAGGAAACAACAGTGCAGCTCTGCACAATAAAGGCTGAGCCCTAAATGAGGTAAGCTAAAGACGCTCATTTAAGTACTGAAAAAAGCAGTCTCCTCTATAATCCTGGTAAAGACACATTGTTTTTCACCAAATCTGGATCACACAGACATACCCTCCTGGCCTCAACAACAGAAGCGTGTTTTTTTTCTTTCTGTCTGCAGCAGGCACCCCACATCCTCAATACCCACTGCAGTGAAGATTTGTCGAAGGACAAACAACAAACGTGTAGGATGTTTGTAAAAGTAACACGTGAAGGGTTTGTCCCAGGTTACATGGCCACAACCAGATTGCTGAGATAGCAAAATAATAATAAATAATAACAATAAAATGATCTTAATATTGTTTCTTGGGAGTGAGCTAGCCAGCAGAACCTAACTGCCTTTCCTTTTACTACTCAAACCACAGTTGTTGTTTAGAGAGATCTCCCATTATTCTCTCTTTCTTTCCTTAGTGTCTGAACCTGTAGGAGATGGGCAGAAGCAGGTTATTCTTCTTCAGGGCTTGGACTCTGTTAAGTGTCTCTTCATCCAGGGCAGTGTAGCAGCGCCGGGCATAATCCAGCAGCTTCTCCTTGGATGGATCGAACTCCCCCACCTCTGCCACCTTCTCTGGGGCGACTAGCAGCAGCTCAGCAATGGGCGTGGTAGACGCCACTGTGTTGCGGTCAACGCCATGAATTTGGAAGGCTTTGGACATATTTTTTAGTCGCTGGTATGTAAGTAGGATCTTCTTGTAACGGAAAAGCACTCCAGCAGCATCTTTCACTGAAGAAGAAAAACACACAGGTGAGTCAGCTACAATCTCATGAGCATTGTGGTAACTCATGACCATAGTATGTAAAAGACAGATTAAACAGCCAGGATGTAACACAGCGGTTTGTGAAATACTATTTTTAACCATTAACTTGACATTTTTGTGGCCAGATGTCACAAATCTGACTGAGAAAGAGAGGGCAGTGCACACTCACACCACAGGTAGCGACTTGTACGTCAAAAGGCATCCACACACTAAATCATAACTACATTTTATCATCTATTGTATTTTAAATGGGACCACATTTTACAGAATTAACCTAATGCTGTATTAAACAAGATTAGAAACTAACGATTGAAACTATCAGCTCATCAGGAATCAAGTGTATTCTTTTTATGGGTTAAATTTTTTCAACCAGGAGTTGCAGCCTGCTGGTCATTAGAAAGAACACAGGTTTAAGACACCCAGTATCGTAGTCCCTCGGTCTTGGACCCAAGGCTTTTGTGATTTGCTATCAGTTTTGTGATTTGTTGCACTTCATGTTGTGTGTTTTGTTGTTTTAATCACCTCTTGGTTTCAGTTAGTTTGCTCCTGCTCTGCTCTGTCTTTATGTTTTGTTAATCAGTCAACAACACCCAAAAGCCATGTCCAGCTTTTATATACAGTCAGTATTAAGGACACTGCAATGTTGAGATTTTCCCTTCCTCACCTCTTTGTCGCTCTCTTGGAGGTCTGAAGACCCGCCTTCTTTTTAACTGTCTGTTGCTGTTAATGGCGTCTGACATCACATCTTCCCCTGATATCATTTCCTCCTCCTCAATGTAGCTATCCTGCTCAAGATACTCATCTGATTCTCCCAATAGTGAAAGGGAATCTGACGAGACAAAAATGTTCTATTTAACTAAACCCAATAGTTAAAAGACAACATGTATAAAGCACTGATTGCATTCAGTTAATTACGGTGATTCAAAGCTTTATGCCGTGTCATGTATATTACCTGGACGTACGTTGCTATGCCCACTCATTTCATTCATGGATGACCTTGCAGCACTGCTACTGTTGCCACTGCTGCCACTGGCTGTACTGGAAGTACTATGGCTATGGCCTTGCAGAATGGCTTGGGATTGTGTGGAGTTGAAGAGAGCATTCATAGATGCAAGCTGATTGGTCAATGGACTGGACACGTGGTTTTTCGAAGTCACCATAGTTGGAGGACCAGGCCTTCGCTGCATAAAGTGACGTGAGGGGAAATGCTGAGAGTCGGTCTTCTGTTGTTCTACAAAAAGAAGGAAACCTGAGAATCTGCAAGCTAAGCCCAAATATATGAAATAAAGTATAACATTAACAGGCTGTTTGGGTATGTCTAATTATGACTTTTCAAATTTTTACCAGCAGGACGATCTTCCTCTCTTCTTGCCCTCCAGTTAAATCGTCTTGATTCATATCCTTAAGAGAAAAAAATAACAAGAGATAAAAAATTATTTTTGATTCTAATAGACTTGCTAAAAAATCAGTTTCTCGTTGACCAACTAACATTAATGAACCCATCTTCTCCCCCAGTGACAGATAGGATAGCTGCCAGTCCCCTACATGGATTAACCACGGGTAAAACTGTTGGATGTGTTATTAACTCACACCTGCCCCCTGTCCTCACCATTACTGTATTGGCTCTGACTCTGCTCCTGTCCATGGCTCTTTGTGGAAAAGATGAAGCGGTCCAGCTGGCAACGGAGAAAGTCCCTCTCCTCTTCCAAGTCCTCAATTCTTTTCTGAAGCCAAGAGTTTTTCTCTAGAGAGATCTGCAGCTGGGTCCGCAGGTTGGTGATCACCATGTAGGAATTGTTGACTGGAGATGGTCCAGCAGATGACGGTGACTCTGAAGAGTATCGATGGATAGTTAGTCTGGCCAATAACTAATAATGCACATCAACAGATTGTGTGTATGGAATTAAGTTATTGTAGAGTAGATTTAAAGTATTGATGCGGATGTTCACCATCAAAATTTTGATCACTCTGGTTAAAAAATCCCTGCTGCTCAAAGTTGCCCTCCTCATAGGGGATGGAAATTTCATAGGCGTCCTCATTTTTTGGCGCTGAGAAGAGACAACGTAAACAAATTAATTATCATGCTTGACCCAAAGACAGGACGGCCATATGTGCTGGGACCACTTCTAAATCTTACTCTGCAGGTGGAGTGAGCCTGCGTGGCTCTTGGATGTGGACGCAGCATCATTCCTGTTTCCGTCTTCCATCTCACACCACAGACAAACCTTTGCTTGGTGCACAGTTTAAAAGGTGTCTTCAGTGACTTTGTTACATTTAGCGATGATGTGCTCACATTTATCTAAACAGCTACAGCTCACCGGAAACCTTTCACAACGTGGGGGTGTTGTGCTTTATGCATACGCAGTGAGCCTACAAAGCATAGCTAATTTTATCACACAGCTCTCTCCCATGCAATTAGAAATTAAAACAGTGAAACTGATTGTATTACTCAAACATAAGTTTGTAGCGCCCTGCTACGGCGCTCAGAAGAGAGCCCTATGTTAGCGTCCTGTAATATTAGCACAAAAAATTAGCTACAATATAAAATTACAATCCATTTCTTTCTGCACCCTCAAGTTTAATGATTTCACTCTCACATTGTTAAAATCCCCGAGTTACGAATATCATCTGCAGAAACTGTTACATACCACTTTATGTTTGTAATAACTTAGTCTTGCACATGTAATAAGACGTTATAACTCCGTCATATCTCCATTTCACCAGTTCGTCGGCTAGCTAACAAGCTAACAATAACAATTATCGGGGTTTTTTTTTTCTACCGAGACTCTGACGTCACTTCCGGATGACCGCCCGCTGCAGATACTTTTATTTTAGGAAAAGTGTTGGGGTTTTTTGAACGACGGTATTTAATGCGTGTGTATAGTTAAATATATAAGTAAATATAAACGTTTAGGTATATTTATATAAAATGTATATATTATTTGAAGATATTTGGGAAACCTTTTACTTTTAAACTCATGTTTCTTGATAAAATGTTACTTGTAAAAAAACAAAAATAAAATACCGTAACTTCCACTCACTTGTTTCGAAACATTTCATTGTTTTTCCTCTGGTGTAGGAAAACTACAGGACAGGTTGAACAGGTGACGAGGTGTCAGGTTTCAGCTTTGTCTACTGGTCGCTTCTGACAAACTGTATGCGGAAGGACAACAAAAGCGTAGAAACATTTGACTTTTAAGTACTCAACAACGTAGAAGGGGGTAAGTGTTCTGTTTTGAGTTTGTGTGTTTTTTGTTTGGTAAAATGTTTTTTTTTAGCTCATGTAAACAGTAAAATCTGTTTGTAAAAGGCGTTAAAGGCGCATCCACAGGTGTTATAAGTGTGGCATGGCCGGTGTAAACAGTGCTATCAACATTACTCCCATTTTTACACACACACACACATATATATATATATACACACACACATTTTTTTATATTGTTAGCTTCTTTTAAAATTCTTTTTAGGTAGAGATGTGTGAAAATCAATAATATTAATGGATTGGATTTATATAGCGCTTTACAATGCCACTATTCATTCACTCTCACATTCACACACTGGTGGAGGCAGCTACGGTTGTAGCCACAGCTGCCCTGGGGCAGACTGACAGAAGCGAGGCTGCCATATCGCGCCATCGGCCCCTCTGGCCAACACCAGTAGGCAAGTAGGGTAAAGTGTCTTGCCCAAGGACACAACGACCAGGACAAAGAGCCCGGGCATCGAACCGGCGATCTTCCGGTTACAGATACGCTTCCCAACCCCCTGAGCCACGGTCGCCCCAATAATATGTTGTAAATATGACTTTGTTTAAATATTTTATGTATCTATTTTTAACAATGGAGTCAAAAGATATAAAAGCTGATATGTTAAAGGAACAAGCTTCCCTCCCTCTCTCTTTCAGTGCAGTAATGGCACCGAAGTATGATGGGTTGTCCCACTGTAAGCTGGCTCTGGTGTTTGCTGTGCTGATGGACCTGCTCGGTGTGATATCTCTGCTGCTGGGGGTCTTTGCCCCACTGGAGATCAAAGGTCAAGACTTTGGGGATCTGCTGGTGTACTCGGGAGCTCTGCTGGTGCTGTTTTCCCTAGCAGGCTGGGTCATGTGGTACAGTGGAAACATTGAGGGTCTAACCTCCAAAATAGAGCTTGGTGGAGTTGTGGGTGGAGCTGTGGACAGACTTGCCCGCAACCTGAGTCGCAGGATACGGCTGCCCAGGACCCAAAGCAGTCCATCGTAGGTAGAGAAGCCTCACTGGACCAAAGACTAACTGACTTGGGCTGTCCTTATTTAGGCAGCAGGCCAGACTGCCTGAGGCAAAGGAGTGTCATTACTGTTTGACTCTTTACAAATACTTCCTTTGCTGACACCACCTCATTTACTTAAAAACGATCTGTTGTGCTATTTTCTATAAGGAAAACTATGTTTGTTTCATCTTTACCTAATATATAAAGGGAATAATTTATAGAGGTTGAAGACATGAATCTGCAACATTGTCTCACAGTGCTAATTGAAAATTATTCATTCATTTACTTGTGTCATATTGCTGGACCAGATTATGGCAGCAGAATCACTCAAAGCTAAGGATTGTACATTATTGTTATTAAAATGCCTTCAGCTGTTAATCATATTTGCACAAGGTTGAGTCAAAACATAATTTCAAAGAAGGATACAGAGCCGCTACGACATCAACATGTGTGCACAAACTGCATATAAATACTGCAAAGGACATTTGAAAGATTTTATCTCCCTTATTTTACAAGGAAAACAAGAACAGAAATCCAAACATAACTGAAATTAAAAGAATTGCATAACATCCAAAGGAAGACGTCAAGCAAACAGCCAATTGAGAAAATAAAACATTTTTAACAACAGCTTCTGAAGTTGTTCCTTTAAGCGAGGGGATATCGGATATATTTTCAATACAGACACCTCAAGCACTGTGAACAGGTAGAAATTGAGTTAACACTCATGGCAGGAATACCCAAAAAATATACATCACAAAAGATGGAGCTTTAATAAGACAAAATGTCTGATTGTGTTTATGGTGCGAGACCAAAAATCTATCTCCAGTTCACAATTAACAACAAAGTATGTACACAGCAGCTACGAGAGAAGCCACATCACCAGCTTATATGTTTTTGATGCATGCACGACTCCTCTCTACATTTTTTTCCCCACCAAGCAAAGGAAAAATGTATAATTCAGTTGACAGTCAGCAATACTGCATTGATTTTTAGGGCAAAGGTATTGATCTATTAACCACCAGGGAGCTGAATTACTGACCAGTTATACAGCAGTGATATAAAATGAGATGAAGGCACACGGGAAGGTTTCACCATCCATTAGGATAATTATATATATATATATATATATATATATATATATATATATATATAATATATATGAGTACATATATATATATATATATATATAAAAATATAAATGAGGTAAACAAGTATGATTCATATCTTTAAATGGTATTTTATTGCTACCACACTAAGATGTTGGTTCATTCAGTTCCACGAAAGACCCGTTTCAATGCTTTGTTGAGTCTGCTCCATCTTCATCATAGGTGAGAAGCATGGAACAATTACCTCCTTTCCATCAATGCAGTGCTGGTGCTGAGGGAACAAGAGAGCTGCCAGAATTCCAGCAGGTTTAAACCTGGGATAAGTTGGGATAAACTGAGTCAGAAGAATTTCTTGCATTAGTCCCTCTCACACTCTCACACAGCTGCTGACATCAGTGGTTCAAACTTCAGGTACAGAAATATATTTAGTTGGTGTTGCTTCTAGATTGGGTACCAGCACTGCGCTGAAGGAAAAGGACGTGTGAGATGAAAAAGCTCAGAGTGCAGGGTTAGGCACAGGTGGTGTGGGAGTCTGCCAGATGATCATGTGACTACGTTCAGATCGCTGTGGCGTGGCTTGGGACACCTCTTCCGAGTCATCGCTTGCATCATCTCCTGGAAACAAAGAGGACTTTGTCAGCCTTTAAATAGACCAAGTAGTGCACAAATGATGCAATGGATGAGACAGACTTAAGTACAGTTTTATTATTCTTCAGCTTACCAATTCGAAAGTTGATGTAGCCCTCTCCTCCACTGAGGATAAGCTGAGCAGTAGTGACATGGCTGCTGCCAGGATTGGTGATCAAACAACCTGACAGGCACAAACATTTTTTTGTGGTCACTCAAACACAAAAAATAACATGCATGTGCAATCTGAAGCGTCTCACTTAATTGTTAAGAAGTTACATGTAATGCCTATCTAACTCTTACCGGGTGCAGCAATGATGAATCTGACAACTTGTCTATGTCCATGGTAACACAGCTGGGCAGATGCAGTGGAGCAATAAGGGATGGAAACATCCTCTGAAGCTGCAGAGAGTTCGTAATATGGTTAATAGTACATAGAGACCATTTATGGCCAAATAACTTTAAGTTCCAGGCATTCTTAAGCTAAACATACTTATGGACAAAGGGATGGAGAAAATGGCACCACCTCCTGTGCCCACCCACAAACGGCCACAGATAACAGTGAGAGAGGAGATCTGGAGAGGTGAGAGTGTCAGGAAGGGCTGGCCTGTGGAGAGAGAGAGAAAACTGGTTAGCAAAGCTGTGAGATTAAAGTTAAAGTGGTCGGTTACAAAACAAAATGTATGTAAAACAAAAATAATGAATAAAATATACACACAGTACTCTGCATCCCTTATTGCTTTATATTTTCTTCAGAAAATGGGGAAAAGGGGCATCAATCTATTGAAACGTACATACATGGAAATATTGTACATAAGGCAAAAAAGTGTACAAGCTTCAAAGTCAATATTTGGTGTGACCACCTTATATGGCGACAAATTACAAGAAAGCTTCTAAGAGAGTTCATTACTACATAGGACCTGTTGCCACTGACTTTCAGTTCAGTTTATGTGTAATTTGGCACATTTAGCCTTTCAAATAGCCAATGTCAAAAGAGAAATATCTTCAGAAAGCCTTCAGAAAAACTATTGCTCAAGACTGATTAAAAAAGTACAACAAAGTCTGGCTCTTTGGAAGCAAAATTTAAAGAGATGTATTACTTTTTTTTCCCAGTTACCAAATAAGAAATGATAGTAATAAATGTTCCCATTACTGTAGTCCATCAAATGATTTTTTTGCTCTAGTAGCTGCTCAGTAACAACACTTAAGTCATACATACAGGTATATGTATTGTAAGAAAAACAAAAAAAAAACAACAAACAAAAACGGTTCGACTACCTAATGTTTTAGTGACCAAAGCTGCAAAGTCAACTTCCTGTAGTGGCCGTCCTGTGGACCAGTCAAACAGCCTGAGGATTGGGTCCAGTCGGCAGGAAGTCCAAACCCCACTTCCACCAGCGCACAGAAAGCGAACCTGCTGTTCACTGCGCTCAGAGACTGAGAATGTTTGCTATAAAGTAGGATAAGGAATAAAGAGAGTGAGTTAAAGATATGGTAAGAATGAGACACAATAAACAATAATAGGTATCATTTCCTCTGTTTCTTACCTCCACCTTCTTGCTTTCAGTGTCTACCACGTAGATTTTGTTCCAGTATCCCACCCACAAGCGGCCGCCTTTTGCAAGGCAACAACGAATGGGCTGCACAGGATTTGATCCAAGAGGCATCAAAGAGTGTGACTGCAGATTCCAGCCATCTATTAATCACACGACTCATTGCATCATTATTCATTTCACTCACTTATGCAAATCAAACAAAATGAAGAAATTAATTAGCCGAGACAGCTGGATGTAAGTTTGAAACAAATCCATTACCTGTACTGTGTGAGAAAAAAGCCAAAGTCCCATCACCTAAACCAGCAATGACCTGACCCTGTGAATACCTGTGAGAGCGAGTCAACACAAAGTAGATCGTTTTCAATTCTGCTTAGAGACTTCAAGGTAACTCATCTCGTGTTACAACATCCAAATGCAAATGGACAGAACTCACGTGAGAGAATGAACACTCTCAGAGAGGGATACAGACCGCAGACAGAGGCTTCTGCCAGCAGAGGCCAAATGCACCAGTATACTGTGAGAGAAGGACAATGGGAGAAAGGAGCCAAGGGAAGAAGAGGCAGTCTGTGATAAACTAACAGACAAAAAAGTCTTTTAATTGTTTAGATGATATTTACTGTCGTAAACTGCTTATTCAGCTGGCACTACCTTCCTTCCTGAGTTCCAATCCACACAGTTCCTGCAGTGTTACCTTAAATAACAAGACAGACAGGCCCTGTCAGAGCTAAGTAAGCAATGTTGATTTCCAAGCGTTTCCAGTAAAACAGCACGGTAACAGGGGATAATAGAAGTACAGAATACACTCGACAAGTCATCTGTGGGCAGCTGCTGCAGCCCATTGTACCAGCACTGACCTATGGGAGGCACAGCACAGATGCAGAGGGCAGGAGCTGTGGGAGGGAGGCTGAACTGATCCAGAACTGTGTTGGAGCGTGCTGGATCAATCACTGTAATATCACTGCAGGAGGCAGGGCCAGAAACTACCCACACAGAACACTGGCAGAAAAGGGGTGGATATGAAGTTTGAAAAGATGAATGGCATGAACCAATTTGTGCCTCGACAAGTGTTAGTCATGGTTGGGTGATCATAATTAGAGGATGACTGTAGCTGCTTCTTAACTAGGATTATGACAAACTTACTGTGGCTTCGCCAGAGATCTCAGATGGGACTGCGACTGCACACTTAAGCTGAAGGGAACAGAAGTAGCTTTGAATTCATGGTTAAAAACAAAAAACATCTTGTGCATTAAACAGTGCTGTGCAAAAGTTTTGAGCCACCCTTAATTTCTTTACATTTTGCAAGGAAACTGGGTAGTAGTCTTCAGGAATAGTTCTCCAGGCATATTGAAGGACCTTCAAGGCTCTTCTTTAGATGACAGCTGCCTTTTCTTCTGTTCTCTGTCAAGATGATCCCATGCACCCCTTCAATAATGTTGTGGTGAGGCCAATGTGTATGTTTGGGACCATGGTCATGTTGAAAAATGAAGGTATTGCCAATTAGACACTTTCCAGATCGTATGACATGGTGGATCAAAATCTTGTGGTACTTTTCTGGGTTCATATTTCCATCCATTTTTTTTAAAAAAAAAAAAAGGTCCCCGAAACCACTGAGTGACATCCAGTGGGGTAGTTCAAGACTTCTGCACAGAAAATAAGCCTCCTTTGAGTGACATTTACCTTGGCAGTCGATTCTTTGTGATCCAGCAGTCTGAGCTGCATTAGAACAGGCACGTCTTTAGGCTCTGGTACTGGTTCACTGGAGTCCTACAGTAATTAACAATATTTTTACCGGAGTATTGCTTGTATAGTGATCTGCACAGTAAATATCCATATTGTGCAAAAAAAAGTCTTGAATGAAAGCCAGACATTATTTTATTTTATTTTTTTTATTGGTATAGTTACTATTTTCATTGTTTTAGTATTTTAACTATATAGACTCAATAACAGCAACAGGAAGCTTTTTATTCCACTGTTTCCTATTTATTCTCTATAGCACGTCACTATTTATTTGTATATAGAAATGTGGTTCTACTACCTGTGTGTTTGCTAGTGGCAGGCTCCAGCCATGTAACTGCCGCTTTCCCAGAGTTCCCCAAATCTGGGAGCGAATTTCTCTGTAGATTTCCCTCTTCCTGACACGTGGTGAAAGAGCAGCAGGAGAAGCAGACCTAGACAAAATGATTCTGGCATTTATCAGCTTCACATTAAATATGTTTTATTTTTTTTAAGTGAAATACATAGAGCCACGGTAGGACAAAGAGCCTTCACTGTTAGTATCTTGCATTTCATTTACTTAATAATTTGGAAAGTGGAAAGAAGTACCCGAGGCCGGTGCAAGAGTTTGGACACTCCTGTTTCAGTACTTAGTGACCTCTCCTGTGGCCGAGGCAAACACTTGTTGTATATAAATAGAAAGTGTCTATTTATGATTTTCATCCAATGTTTCCAGCTTATCGCTTAAAATTCTGAGATATTCTTAGGCTGTCTTGTGAAGCGTGCTTATGAATTTCCCGCAGATATAAAGGGAACGGATAATTTTTCATGTCTGATTCTTATTTCACTTGCATTAGCAAGTAGCTGAACCCCAACCGTGAATGAAAAATATTTATTGACAATGAGGTAATCAGCTAGGCCAGACTCTGTAGTTCAGAGAAGACCTCACTCAGATCCAATCTCTATTTTTCTCACTTGCATTTTGTCTAAATCTTTGCACACAACTGCTGAAAAACACATAAGCAGGAGTAACTTATTAAGAGACAGATGCTTACTCAGCCTGAGTTCGACTGATGGTTGGTGGTTGTGGAGAGCCCAGAGCAGTGCGAGTGAGTGATGGGGAAGGTCGCAGAGCTGATATGGAAGCAGGAGGTGAAACTAATGGTTCCTTGGACCGGCCAAAGAAGCGGTTGAATCTTTAATTGAAGAAAAAATGAACAATTCTAAGTATTTTAACCATGAACAAATATACACTTCTTAATTTCAGCCCACCTAATGCCAGGTGCATTTAGTAACACCACAACACCAAAACATTTGTCCCCCTCCTGCATTTTAACTGACGCCTTTTCACTTTTATGTAATGGTTCTCATCTCGTGTTGTTTTCTGCACTTCTTGGCAACTGCTAGCTGAATGCTCAGCCAATGTGACTGCACAGCTGCAATGATGATCCTGGACTAACACTGTTATGAAGATGTCAGCTCAGATATCAGATCATGCGGCTTGCACCACCCACCTCTGTTTGGGTTATAAGAGCTTCAACATCATCTTAAGGTACAGGAGGATGGGTGTGTAACAAGTCGTAAATTATTTTCAAAGACAGATTTACTTACTTTCTCCAAACACTTGACCTTCTTTCTTCTGAAAATCTCTCCTCCTTTGTTGCTCTAAAGAAAAAGTAATAGATGAGGTTGGAGGCAAAGATTTGAGCCACTGATGTTACACGAGTTGTTGTAATCACACAACAGATTCTCAAATGTAACAATTTTTTAAATCTTCAAGAAAGGCACAAAAGTTACCTGAGTGTCTGACTGCGTCTAACCGCCTCCTGCAGTTCAAACAGACGCTGCTTATACTGGTTCTTCTCCATGACCACGCGAGCCATTTCAGAACGGGAAAAGTTACGCATGGATGCTGGCTGAGACACCTGAAGGGGAAAATAAATTAATCCATCAAACCATCTATGAGCAGCTAGAAAGGCAGTGAAGACTACACCTACAGATAGTACATCACAGCTTACATCAGAATCCTCAGACTGACAAGTTTCCAGTTCTTTCCGAAGTCTGTAAAATAAAGGGCGAGATTATTGTCAGAACGTGTATGTAATAACAACAATGAACAGGTTATTTATTGAACAGCTGAATGATCCTCTTCACCTCTTAGTTTCCTCCTCCTTCTCCTTCACCCGCCCCTCCAATCGGGAGAGTGTTTCCCGAAGAGTTTCCACTTCCAGTTTAAGAGCTGAACGCTCATCTGTCAGCTCCACTACCCGAGATATCAAAGTCTTACGAGCAGTTTCAACCAATTCACTGAGAAAAAGGAAGTATAGCATCAGATATAAAACTCAGAATTATGGTGGAAAAGAAAAACAGTGGTTAATCATATTAGATAATACAAAGCTTTCTGTTGGTATTTGGCGAAGTAAGAAATCCAAGTGTTTGGAAACTCCCCATGTCCTCAACAAATCACAATAGACTAGTCATAGAAAATAAACTGAGGACTCACTGGGTGACTTTCAGTTCCTCATACTGAGAAAGAATCTCCTCAGACTGGTCTACGCTGCCTAAAAACACACACAAAAAAATCAAACTGCGTGAATGCACATGCAAACAGACAAGTACTGAAATTAATACATTTCTAACCTGTATTAAGGACTATTTAACCTGCATTCATGTTTAAGAAGAAATCAGGACATGAGATTTTGTAGAATAGGAAAAGGGGAAGTAAAACTTTGTAAAACACATACTTGAACTTAATATAAGTAGAGTATAAATAGTCTCCCAACAGAGCCTGATTATTTTTGGATACCAACTTTCTGTCACTTCTTTTGCCTCGGATCACTTTGTGTTTCAAAGAAGCAGCAAAGATTCTATGTTTGTGACATTTATTTCTTTAAAACTCAAAAAAGCAACTCAGGAATGCAGATCTTAACAAAAAAAACAAACTTGCATTTACCTCTGACACTGGCCCCTCGGTCTACACTCTCCACATAATCGCGGCTCAGCTCAGACAGTTCAGAGAATACAGAGTCAGTGTTGCGGAGCTCCCACTCTATACTATCCTCGTCCTCTACCTCCTCTCCCTCATCCTTTTTGTCCGCCTCTTCTCCTTTTTCTTCTTCTACTTTGCTCTGCCCCAACTCATTCATCTCGTCCTTGAAGCTGATCTCCAGCTCACCTTTTAAAGGTTCTTCAGTGTCAGGTTTAACTGGGGTGCTGAAAAATTTGGAGGTGGTTGATACAATATGTGTGCGAGCAGATGAATTCAAGTAAATGTTGGCTTAGTTAATAAATATAAAGCTGAAATAAATCAGTTAATGCTTTCAGGTTAGTACCTTGCATTTACACAGCCATTAAAATGTGCCAACTCAGGAGTGGAGTTTATGATGTCAATGACAAACTGATTTGTGGAAGGCTTTGCAGCTTTATCGACCTGTTTTTCTTTCTTGGCCATGAGATCTTCCAAACAGGGGGGACCAGACTTTGAATGTGGTCTTTTAATCATCTGTAAAAGAAAAAAAACAAAACAAAACAGAACACGTAAGCTACATCTTTGGCAAAATCTCGAATTAGAAATTTGGAAGATGGTCATTTTAGGTGCAAAGCCATTTACCTTTTCAGTAACACTGGGTTCTGGCAAGACCTGATGTGACGGAAAGTCAGCATTCCTGGAACGCACATGATTCCTAAACGCAACAACTCAGTTTATGCTTTTTTAAATCCTCTTATTTTTCACCATGTTCTTGCAACGGTGTTTCTAAAATATATCCTGTGACTTTAAAAAAAAAAAATTTCTAGTTAATAATCTTTTACTAATCACTTTCCACAAATATTGCATTTAACAACAATAAAGGTAGAGAATTTGCGAGTATCTTGCCAAATGCAACTAAAAAGCTGAAGTTAACGCTACAAAGTAGCTTCAGGTTTTCATTTTCAGTCACATGTGGTATACACTGTACTTGATATCCCTTTCAAACAAAGAAATACCACCAACCTGCTGTCAGAAATGCCAGAAGCATTCAACATTTAGTTTAATATTACAACAGGCTGAGAGTTTTTCATTTTGCGCATGGCTACAACACGATTCACAATAAGGCTGCTGCTACTTAAAGTCTTCCTGTGTGATACTTTATGCAGAATAGCAAATGTGTTTTAGCATAATGTTGAAAAGAACCTTAAAGGAGAATCTCTTTCAGACTCCTTCCTCTTTTCCAAAAGTTCCCGATATGTCAGGGCCAACTAAAAAAAAAGAAAAGAAAAGAACATCAGCTACATGTAAGAAACCTGACGACTTAAGAATAAGACAGTGGTTACTGAGCATACGCATGGAGGTTAACCAAAAATATCTGACCTTGTTGTGGGTATTTCTCAGTGCGCTCAGTTCTCTACTGAGATTTGCCTTCTGTTCCTCCAAGGCCACCACTGCAAGAAAACAGAAGGCATGTAAGAACAGAATACAGTCTAGACACCTAAAACTAGACTTGAGTTGCTCTTTGGCATTTATTCCTGATACACACCAGTAAGCCACAACTTTTAAACCACTGACATTTGAAGTGAAAATTGTGCTCTGTGGGAAAACTTTGCACCTTCACATTTATTTTTGTGTAATGTGATTTATTTCAGGGCAATGTCCTCTACTAAAGAAATTGTCTCGAAATGGCTAGAGAAACACAGAAAGAAGGGACTGATGTGGCCTTTAAACCTCCCAAATCCTGAATACAAGCCTATTCCATTGTGCAAACCATATTCAAATGTCCATCAATCCACCTTCTTTAGTTTATCCAATTCAGAGTCATAAGGGGGAGGGGGTGCAGCCTATTCCTTCTGTCATGGGGTGAGAGGCAAGATAAACCCTGTATAAGTCACCAGTCTGTCACAGGGGTCACATATAGAGACAAACAACTATTCAAACACCTACGGGCAATTTCAAATCAGCATTTAAGCTAACATGCGTATCTTTGGACTGTGGGAGGAACCCAGAACACCTGGAGAGAATCCACAGAGTCACAGGAAGAACTTGCAGGCTGCACCACCATGTCACCCCTGGATGGCAAACCCACACAATCTGCTGCCAACCTCATTGTGCGTGACTCTTTGTACACAGCAAAGACAGGATAAACTCAAAAGAAAAAACAGAAATGAAACCAAACAACTAAACGTCCTGGAGAAAACTGTGCATGAGAGCCCCACAAACCCGATTAACATGTTAAAATTATAACCCCCGAGTAGTCATTACTGCATTGTTACTGCATGAATCTAAGACTTTATTTTGATCTCAATACGCCTGTACAGTTGTGCTGCTGTCATGTTGACAGTATCTGTCCACAGACATATGAACACCAGCTAAAAATCCTCAAATTGCCTTTGCAGTAGCTTCTACTGCAGTAGAGGTTTCCAGAAACATATTTTATCAACAGAGACCGACGTACAGGGTCAAAACAATACCAGTGACATTACTGTTGCTGATAAATATTCAAATACGCACACTGATCAGCTTGTTGTCTTGCTTTCTTCTCTAGATCTCTCTCTCGCCGTTCTCGCTCCTTTTCCCTGCCCCTCATGGCTCTCCTCTCCTGTTCAATTTGGTCATCCAACTCAAGATACCTCTTAAGAAAAGAAAAAGACTTGAACAGTGAAATGCCTGCTTTTACAATAAAACCTGCAATAGCACACCTTCACAGTATCATGACTCACCTCTTGACTTTCTTTCCTCAGTGTTTTCTCTGCATGATATCGCTCGAGCAGCTCTTCTCGTTCAGCTTTCTCCCTCTCAGCCTCTTCCTCCCTGTCTCTCAGCTGTGCTTTGCAGCTGGCCAGGCCCTCCAGTACCCACACAAATATGGGTACCAGAGACTCCACCACGCTTTCACCATGGATCTCAATAACAGTCTGTGATAGAGTAAAGCAGCAGAGAGAGAAAACAGGTATCTGTGACCACATGTAAATAATATTTCCACCCAGATCAACATAACATATTGTTCTCATTCTTACCTGTAATTCTGAATACAGCTTTCCTGCCTCTTCACTCACAATGTTTGGGTCCGGCTCCACCTCCCCGGTCCCACAAAGCACTCTCTCACTGTACTCCATCAGCCAAAGATTTTTTTCTTTTTTTTCGCTACCTCTGCTGCAACACAGTTGCCAAAAGCTCAAAACCAAAAGCAAACAGATCTGTGAGTCGATGGTGTGTTACAGTTTCTCACTAACAACTCGTTTGTCTAGGTTCTTAACCTTTCTCCCAACACTAGCACCTCCCATTCTCCACATGTTCATTCATACAGCAGCATCCTCGAAGACTTCACTTTCTATAGAGGTTTATCTGATGTCTGGAGGTGTTTTAGAGTCCATCCTGCAGAAAAAAGGAAGGAAAAGGTCATGTCACTTTCTTTAGAGATGATTTAACTGGAAGTGCACTGTCAGCTGTTTTGGCCATTTTCCCTTTTCAGCATTACTATAACCTTGGAAGTGACACAACACAATCATTTGGTTTTCTTGTATTCCGGTATGATTCTTTGAACTTTTTTGAGACCATGAAGCAGGCTATTAGGTTTTGATCAATTAAATATTAAAAGAAATAAGAAAAGGAAGCTATTTCCTGGTTTTGGTGTATTTTCTATTTTTAAACGCTTTGTTTTGCACTTTTACTCAGCTAAAACGTCTGCTTTCACACCAAATAAATTGATCTTAATCTATAATAGTTTCCCCAGTAGTTCAACCTTGGGATCAATAATAATTTAAAAAAAACCCTTATAAATCACAACTAAACTATAGATACCTAATGTGATGTTGTCCGTTTCCTTGGTTTTCCAGGCTATAGCACAAGACACAACTATGTTCTGAACTAGCAAATAGAGCGAAGAATCACATACTTCATATTTGACTTTAAAGTCGAGTTGTGTGCTTCAAACTGCTGACATTTCACCTCAGTACGGTGAGGCTTTCTGTTAATTATTTATATGGATCTAATGAGGATAATACCATAGCATGCAGACCAAGTGACCTCCTGTGTGTGTGTTTTTAAAAGCTCCACAAATAGCACCAACTAAGCAAACATGACAGACTATGACAGCGATAGGTTTTATTATTCGACTCCTTACTCTAATTATTAATACTCTCGGTAAGCATTACTAGACCTAACAGACTCGAATCGGCATACTGTATAAATAAGTAAGAAGCCTGACAGTGGACACCTTGAGAGTTCGTTAGCAGTAGGTTCACAAAGTTGAAATCTAGCCAAAAATAAAGCCGTGTTTCTTCAGTTGTTCGGCTGCCGTTTTACAAACTTACCTTAGCGCCTGACTTCCTCACAACTTTCATTTTACTGCCCCAAAATAAGGAAACTCCAGCCGTCTTTTTCTTCGGGACGATATCAATTACACATAAACGAGTTTAAAGAAGGGGGTGTTGCTCGAATTTGACGTGCGCAGACATGTCCTCAGATTGACCAATGCGAGCGCTGTAACTGTTTGCTCTAACCAATGGACGGTTAAATGGGCGGGACATTGTTAGTTTTGTTTTCGAGAGGAGGAAAAAAAACGGTTTCCTGAAACTTGAGCGACGACACGTGACCAAGGAGTTTGCAGCGGACTGTCAGGTGATCTGAGGAAAGCACGTTCGAATCCGAAACCTGTCGAAATACCTTACATTCCTGAGAACAGCTCAATCTCTTTTCCCATGTTGCCACAAGTGGTTGGAACAGTTTACCGCAATGTTTGTGAGCGAATCATTAAAATAAAAACATTACAGATGTGATGTCAAATTAAAAAGTCGAAAGAGATGAAGTGTCTTTAAGGGATATTTGTGCAGGGATCTCTTTCCTAGTGAGATGGGGAAAAACAATCATGCAAACGTGTTTAATATTACACCGACGAAACTAAAGTAAAACTACTGCAAACTTGCAAAAGCTAGAATTGTCTTAGGATAAAGTACAGTTAGTTTTCCTTCCACTAGATGGCGATATTCTAAAAAAAAAAAGAAAAAAAGAATAATAATTCAAATACTTAATATTTAAGGAAAATGTGCTTAACCTGAATGTATATCAATCGGGTACAGTTAATTGGACTCGATTTTATTAAATGTAACTTTAAACATTGTTCTTGTGTAACAAAACTAAAGGGAAAATGAAGGTAAATCAGTTAAGTCAGTATTTTGGGCAGTATTGGTCCCTCAGTACATTTCATGTTCATTGTATGTGGTTAGAGCTTTGTTATGTTTGTTTGTTTTGCTGTTTTTGTTTTCTCACAACTTTTTTACATTTGCTTTTACAAGCATAAAAGAACATTACACTTCCTCAGTGTCAATGAAAATAAGCTACGGAAACAAAAACAAAGCCTTTCGGAGTTTTGTCCTTCCTTTTTTTATTTTTGTAAAGTATTATACTATACCTGGATGATCATGAATCCTATCTGCAGGATGTCCATCATGCAGCTACCTTCACTTTAAAATGCCTGCTCCATGAACCTTAACAGGTAAATGATATTTTACAAGGTAAATTCAGCAAAAAATTAACAATACATTTAAACTCTCACGTTAGACAGTCACAGAAACCTAATATCCGAAGTCCTGTCCCTCTTTTTGTCAGAAGATAGTCAGAGTGTTACTATACAAACATTTTTAATTGTGCTAGCCTCCTAGCTAGCTCTACAGGATTAAAATAATTAGTTGAATAATTCATCAAATTGCAAATTTTAGAGTTGACTAAAACAAAATGACTATGTGACTTTGTGTTCCATGAAATTCCCACGATATGGTCATTTTCTTTGACTAAATAAAATATTGATAAAAACAACCTGAATTGCATTGTTGGATATCAAGTATTTCATTGCTTTTGTTTATTTTTTAATGTTATTTGTGATATTAAATTAATTTTCTAAACTTTGTTTTGCACTTTATTAAGTTAGCTTAACTGTCCCTGTCTAGCTAACTTCTGTGGGTCTTACTGGTGATATAGTTTCTCTTTCACTTTTTTTTTCCTTTTCAGGTCAGTGAGCAGCAAAGACATATGGGCACATCACATGAGAAGCACAGGTCTGAAATATAACATTTATTTTGTACTTTATTTATTCTCGTTACAGTAGCCAAAACATTAAACATAACCTACAACAAAAAATTACAAATCAAGCAGGAAAGCTCAATAAAATCAAATATGATCTGACCAAAAATACAAAATAAAGGACCCCAGTGAACACAAATCTTAGAAAAATAATATACAATTTAAAATTATATTTAGTATTTTATTGTCACACACACTCCTGAGACTCCCAAAAAAGAATTAACAACTTTTTTTCTGTGTATTAGTAACTCCAGTGCTTTTTATAGTCTACCTTACTTCTGTTGGTCTGCACTTTTATGAATCATGCTCACTGTGATTTGTAAATTTGTCTGGTTACTAGTAACTTTAACTAAACCCTCAAATGACATTTGTGGTGCTTAAAGTTAAAAAAAAAATCATAAAAGGCAAAATACTAAGGATAATGTAGCTCAGGATAATCCCCATATCTGATCCTAAAAGATACGTAGACAGGAAGGTCTCTGTTATCCCAGCAACATTGTGAAAGGCTTTGGGTTATCCTCACTAACCAGTGTTTCTATAAAGATGTCGTCCTGCTGAGTTTTTAATATCAAGTTTGGGTGCAAATACAAAACCTAAAAGGTATCTGCATGCATGGGACCCACTAGGTTAAAATGAGCAATGTCCTGTATTCTGTTGTAATAAAACCCTGTCTCTCTCTTCCTTTTTTTGATTCTCTCACATTTTACCCAGTCCAATTATTGCATTCTGTTTATGCTCTGTGCACACATTACAAGCTGCAGGAGTGAAAAAAAAAAAAACATTACAAGGAAAATAATTAGTGGGATTAAACATTTATATTCATAATTTTAATTAAGTGTAAGTAGCACAATGTGCATAATGTAGTCGAATAGTGTTACATTATTGGCTTATTATTATTAATGTGACATAAACCACTGCTCAAGACGAAACTCATTTTCACTGCTTTTTTTTTAGATTTACAAAGCAACAAGTCATAAGCATAAGCAATAACATATGTTGATCATTAAGAAGAACTTTGCCAGCCTACACGGCTCAATTAGAATACAAAACTACAATATTAGTGTGTAAAATTTTAATGACTGTAAGTTGAAATAAAATGCCTCAAAACTGAATAACTGCATTTCTACATTATTTAGATTAAAGATACCTAATAAGTAGTGGTACAGAGTTGGGTTGGAATGGTGATAATTTATTTCTAAAAGATCAGAGATCTTTTTTCCTTAATGTCTGTCATTAAACACTGTTTATACTGTGACTTTTTTTATTACCCTACCACTCTCTACAAGAACTTCTTTCCCATGCTGTCTCACTTCTTTTGTCATCTGTCTTTTTCTCTTGGTTAGGAGGTGAATTGTTGCCACACCCACCACCACCACAAAACTGAGGGCCAGTATCACAAGCCCCAGTCCCAGCAAATGAGAGGTTCCCCCTTTATAGAAGTTCAGCTGGTCCCACAGCCCCACAGCCAGGCAGCTGAAGCCGATGAGAGTTCCCCAAAATCCAAAAGCTAGCATGCAGGATCCACAAGACAGTTCAACGCCTCCAGTAACCACAGTGATGCCCGCCACTGACACAACTCCTCCTGGTAAGGTCACGGTTTCCGATTTAGACCCGTATCTCACAGTAGAGGTGACATCTGATAAAGTTGAAGGATCAAGGGTTTCCATTTTGGACGCCATGGTCTGTTTTTATTGCTTGGTAGATGGCCAAGAGGGCTTTTTACATGTAGCTTCTTCTCTCTTCTTTCTACGATATCACACATAGTCTTGATTAGAAAACCCCCCACTTTGCTTTCATGTCTGGTATCAGTTATGCAGCTTCAAGTTTAAAATAAATCATCCCAAGCTGTTGGTATAAACTTTGTATAATTATATACTGTGTCAAATTCCCATCAGTGTGTTTGAGCTTTCCTTGAAATAACTGAACCTGTTTAGGCAGGCAACCAGAAGAAAATGTCCAAAGCTTATAGGATCTGTATTTTATAATGATAGCCATACATATTATACACATTTCATGAAAAAGCCTTAACTGATGACCGATGTGTATTTTGTGGCTGTAAAGTATAATATGCATCGATCAATTCACTGCAGGCTCAGTGAATTAAATGTAAACTAGCTCAGTACACACTTTTTTAAAGATTGGACATTGTTTTAATCTGATAATCGAAACAACCTTTCACACACGCGTTTGTCACGTCAGGTTTTCTACCAGTATTTGTAACTGTAACTCTTTACTTTTTTAATTGAGTGGACCTGAATATTAGGATATAAAAGCTTTTTATTCTAGAAAGCCAAATGAATTGTTAATATTTGTAATTTTAGACAGCCAAAAAAGTCCATTTTTTTCTCTTTTTTTACATTTTAAGTGTAACATTTCTTACCTCAGTCTTGATCCAGGAGCTTAGACGTCAGAGGAAACTTTATAAAAGTGAAGGTCCTTAAATAAAGTCTTAAAGTAAGTATCTTTTAAATATGAAACTCTCTATGATTAGACACTAAAGGCACTCCTGACTTCTCTCTGGACAGTGGGTGTAGAAATGGGCGCCAGCGGCAAAGTGCTTTTCTGAAATACATCACCTACTCGAGGCCTTGCAAAATTGTGGACGCAATCATCAAGACTTCCGTCACAGCATGTTTGTTCCCCTCTTTCCTTGTGTTTAGTAGGAAGCTGTCGTCTGTCATTACGCGTCATTATGAGCCATTACCAGATATTTATCTGGAAACAACTCCCTTCCTCCTTTCCTCTTGCTTTCAGTCTTAAGATTTGAGTTGCGTCCCACCAAGGCACTGTTTGGACTAAGATTGTTTTTTTTTTTCTTTAAACGTTTTCCTGTTTGGCATTCCTATTTCTCGAATTATTTTCTCAGTGCTCTTACATCTCAAACTTTATACTCGTACTCAACTTTGAAATGTTATTGGGGAATTTCAATCCTGAGCCTGTCTATATTAAAACAGAACTATAGGTCAACACAAATTCAAGTTATAAACGATTAACTTCAAGACAACCTTGTTTCAGAGATCTGTTACCAAATGTAGATAGTAATTAATAAGGCTGATCCTTCATTGACACATTAAGTGTTGCAGATTTATAGAATACGTCAGTACTGACGTTTCACAGGTCAGTGCTGTAACACATGCGACACTTGATACAGCCCATTAATACCATATAATGCTGCCAAGTAGGAGGTTGTCACTGACCTAATTGTGGATATTTATAGTCATGTTATTTTCTGATACAAATAAACCTTCGAGTTTTCATTGTTTATGTTACTGTATGTGCATGTGTTCCTGCCTGTGAAAGAAATACAGATTTAATGTTGCAAAGCAATGTTAAAACTTCTTTATTAAGTTCTGACAGAATCCTAATTAATCTAAGATGCCAAACGCCCATGTTACCGATATTTTTACGCACTCTCTCCCCCAAGTGGAAAAACATCTCAAGAGTAGCTACAAATCCTTGCTCGTTCTGGCTCTAGCAATTAGCCCAAACAAGAGTAGAGATCACATGTCAGGGATTGTTCTGTAGAGAAGGGGTAATTCAGTTGACCGTCACCCTTATAGGATGAAGACGGGGGTAATTGGCTATTCTCTGGCTTGTGTAGGAGAGGGCGGGGCTTGACTAATCCAGTTAGCAAATTATAGTTTAAACATAAAAAATGAATTATTGATTATCATACAGGGAAATACATGTCCTAAATACAATAAGTGCATGCTGCTTTCATCTCTGGTGTTTATGTGTGTTTCTTATACGTGTGCATAACTCATGAAGTCTCCTTTACACATGCTATGTTGGTCTGAAACAACACCTAAGACAATCAAGATAATACTTTCGCTCTAATTAAAGTAGACACAAAGTAAACAGACTAATGACGTAAATGTGGCAGCCAAAGTGTCATGAAGTGAGTTTGTTATACTGATAATACCTGATAGCCTCCAATGAGAACATAGCTGTTGGCAATGAATATGGAAACGACAAGAAAAAGTAAATTGGAGCTGAGTTACAAGAGACTAGACAGAAAAGAGTTTCTATCAGAAAAAAATTCAAGTGAAGTCATCAGTGTGTGTTTTGTTAGTGTGCAGTTCAGTAAGCCTTTAAAACATGAAAGTACCTTATGGCGGAGAAAAGAGAATGTAAGTCATGTCCGCAACTATTAATGTTGAGATTAAAGAAATTCATACAGTCAAAAAAACATGTAAAAAAACAAAACAAAGTTTAGCTAGGTAATATAAACCTAAACTAGTGACTCAAAGGAAAGCAGTACTGTAGGACAGGAAGGAGGACGTGCACAGACGGGGTCGGCAGTGACAGGGATATTAAGGGCGCAGGTGGGATTGGACGTAGACGTGGGTTGCTGGGGGAGTTAAAATTGCCTGGACAGATGGTGGAGTGGCTTTCAGTGCTCAATCAAACCTATTGAAGGTCATAACTAAAACAGCAGACAGAATTTTCTGAAACCCACCTGAAGCTTTGTTCACAGTTTGCTAGAAAGCACCTAATCACTTTTTGGTGAGTTTACCGAAGTAACGTTTGGCTCCCAGAGTGAACTGTAACTTACAGTTGGATGCACTAAAGTTCTGTTTATCGGTTCATATTCAGCAATTTAGTACTAGTAAATTAGTGAGTACAAGACTAACAGGGACAAATTGATTGCCAGAGTTCATAAGTAATTTAGCAGGGGTATAAACGTACACTAGAGCTTTCCGGAATTTTCAAACAGACAATAGATAAAATTAGGATCTGGGGTTGCAATTTGGTCAAATGCTCATCCACCTTAAATCCCGCATTAACAGACTTAACCTAGTCAACTCGTGTAGGATGTGCTTTCCCCGCCCGCCTATATCTTTCACTGTCTTACTGTCGAGAGAGACACTCGGTTCCTCAGCCATCATCTGCTCACACAACACACTGGTAAGGTTTCTGCACATTTTGCACATTTTAACAAGCAAGTTGTTATTAATTTAAAGTTAAGTGAATTATATCACAATTCAAAATTATATTTCAGATTTCTGCTTGGTTTTTGACATCGAGAGAAGACATCAAGCCAGTAAGCAATAATAGTTTGGAAAAAGAAGAGTCATTTGACACCAGAGAAGAAAGCCTATCAAGTGGCATATCCCAGCCAAGCAGTTTAACACATTGCAAAGATATTAAAAAGAAACTACAATGGGAAATGCAACCAGTAGCGCGATATCAAAGGAGATCCTGGAGGACCTGAAGCTCACCACAATATTTACTGAGCAAGAAATCTCCCAGTGGTACGAGAACTTTCAGAAGCAGTGTCCATCAGGACGCATCTCACCAGGGGAGTTTGAGGAAATCTATGAGCGCTTCTTCCCTGACAGTGATCCTAAGAGCTACGCAAGGCATGTGTTTCGCTCCTTTGACACCAACGATGACGGCACCTTAGACTTCAAGGAGTACATCATTGCACTACATATGACCTCCACTGGGAGGACAACCCGAAAACTGGAGTGGGCCTTCTCCCTGTTTGATGTAGACAAGAACGGATACATCACCAAGGCAGAAGTGAAAGAAATATGCCAGGTGAGCGTGGTTCAGTTTATAAAAGCGACATTGATGAATGGATGAGTGGCTTTAATGGTTCTAGTGTGACAGCAAGCAGTTAATGTTAACTCATATCCCGTCAGAAAGAGATTCATTTTAAACATTGATCTTTTTTTCTTATTCTGGTTTTTATTAATCCCCAAGCCCCCAAAAACCTAAAGTGTTATTTTTCTTTCACTATAACAACTTTGTAAATCAGAAGTTCAAACTATTCTCCCAGCCGTGGTTTCAGTGAGGAGGGAACGGAGATGTCCGATTAAATTTATTGGATTAACTGACATAAGGCAACATAACGCAAAACCTTACATTAATGCCTGTTATTGAATCTAATGTTTTTGCTTTTTTTCTATGTTTAACTGGTTTAACTCTGTAACATTAGGTCAACTAGCATTATTAATGGATTATTTTGTTAGGTTATCTCCTTATTTTGTCCACGTTCTGCAAAATCCATTAAAGCTGTGTTGCTGTTAACTAAGAATTTACTATTCTTCTCATGGTATGTAGGTCTCAGTCTTAATTGGCAGCCCTATTAGCCAGTCTATTTGAGCCTAAAACTCCTGATAATCTTGGCGATTACAGGTTTAGCCTGCAGACAATATAGGGAGCCCTACTCCTGAGCAGAGCTACTCTTAAGTTCCACTCCTAAACAAGAGTATACTCATCATCTCGATTCTAATCCACGGCTGTTTTACTTGTGAGACTGCCACTGTGGACTGAAGACTGTACTATAATAAATGTTATGAAACTTATGGAGGTTTTACACTTTTCTATATTCTCTCTTCAGACAAATGATATGGAATTGTAAGAGGTTTAGACAGATGAGCCAAGAATCCAGCTGGCATTGTAATGGGATTGAATTCCTGGCCAACTGGCTTGAGTCCATAAGCACCATGTTTACAGCACACTGCATAAAATAGCTGCATTTTAAAGCCCCAATAGCAGTTCAAAAACTTACTATAAGATGAGATTCTTTCCGGTCTGTAAAACACTGAGGTAGAGGTCGACAAATACAAATTTACTGTGTGGTAAAAGGATACACCGCCTCCATTTTCCAGAAAGTATTCTTATGTAATGTATAAATAATATGTTAAATTAGAAAACATAAGTGAAAAAGGTGGAAATGCCTCAAAACCAGCCCGCAAGTACACTGTTCTGACATGTTAGACAAATCCTTAAAGACTGCAAGTGTGATTTATTTTAAGGAAACCAGCTGCTTAATTTTATTTTTATGACTTCACAACCTTGATGTCTGTCAGCGTAGATCACAGTCTGAAGTCTAAACTGTACTGACCATAACATCAGAGCAGGGGCGAGATTGAGGGATAGTCCAGGGAAAAGAGATGACATCTTGGTGTTTGGCCTGTGGCCTGAGTCTTGGCACTAATCCATGTTAATCTAGGTGTCTTAAATGTGGGAGATGAGTGCTCCCTCTCTAAGTGGGACACAAACTTAAAGGCCTGAACCTAAAGTGCACACTCAGGAGGTTTACACTCAGTTAGTCATTCAGTCCACTGTCTGAGAGATGACAGGAGAGTTGCCCTATGAAATGCTGTAGCTTGTTTGAATATTTATGTATTTGTAATAAAAGGATTTTGCAATTTGTATAAATAGTCTATGTTTAAAAACTATAAAAAAAAATACTGGCCTCCATATTTTCACTACAATACCAGTAACTCCAAATATGCACAAGACATTAATAAATTAACTGAAGAAGGCTGTTAGCATCCTCAGTTTTACTAGTGCTTACATATTCTTTGGTCAGTATCCATCTGCTTTATGTACTGTGCTGGTGATGAGAAAAATCATGCAGCATTACTTTCCATCTTATACCCAACCCCCTCTCAGGCCTTGTTTAAGCTGATCCCCAAAGAGGACCTCAGCAAACTACCAGATGATGAGAACACACCCGAGAAGAGAGCCAACAAGCTGTGGGGCTGCTTTGAAAAGAAAGACAATGGTAGGACGTGTAGTGGTAGTGCTTCTGCTCAGAGGGAGATAATATCAATGGAAGCCTCTGCTACCTTTCTTTAGCTGATGTTCCAGCATCCTGTGGGGGAGATTACATTTTACAATCAGCTGTTTGGCTTAACAGTAATACAAGTATTAATCCACCTGGGGGCAAGTCTCCACTTACAGGATCACTTGTGTCACGCAAGCTTTATTACAAATCATTGGCCCAAAAACATCTTAAGTTATACATCGCATGCTACTGTGTACCAAGCACACGAGATAAGAACATGTTGTTTAGATAACAATAATCCATCCTCGTGTTATCTCACTTTCCTGGCTTGTTTTGTACTTATACGTTTCTCGTCTTAACTCCTTATTTTTTCCTCCCTTCACAGATCGACTGGCTGAAGGAGAGTTCATTACAGGAGTGATCGAAAATGAGAACGCAATGCGTCTGATCCATTACGAACCAATAAAACATTAAATCCCTTCTCATTCCTACGTTTCTCCTCTTGGACCCCTTTTCAGTTTTTATTAAACTATTTTTCTTTTTTTAAAAACCCACTTTTCCCTCTTCTTTCTCTCTCCGTATCAGATGTTTTCTCCGTCCTCTTCCTTAAATTCTCGGCCCCTCTGTAAATAAGCATTCCTACAGTTTCTGTACATTTGTGTGTTACACATACTTATACACATTAAGTATCATACTTAATTATTAGCTTGTTATGCTTTTCTTGTTTTTTAGAAATTTGAAATGTCCTCCAGTATTGTAATTTACTCACTTGTACAAAAAAATTAAAGATTTTATCATTCATCTGGGCTTTGGAAATCTATTTATCTTATCTCTCCTGGAAAACAATTAAATCTCCTTTGACCTAGAAACATACTGCATATTAAAATGCTGGTAGCTGATAAAAATTTCACTTTAGGTTTTACTTTTTCAATTGTATTAATCCCTGACAGTAAATCCAGGATTACCTCAAATGTATAACCTACAAAAATTAAAGGTAAATTTAACTACTTGTTTTTGACTTTTGTAAAAAAACAAAACAAAAAAACCTCAGTACTTATACAATTTTATCTCAAACATAGTATATGACAGGAGCTAAATGCAGTTTTTTAGAGCGTTGTTTTCCTGAAACTGGTGTCTCGGTGTTGCAGATATTAGTGTGTGCAGGCAATTCTTTCCAGCTTTCATCCTGACCCCCCCACATGCTGCTCCCCTCTTGCTTCACTCTCCTCCCTCTATTCCTCCTCCCTTCCATCCAACTCGGGATTACTGGTTTACACATAATCTTCTGTTCAACATCAGAGAGCAGACTTTTCAAAATCTCTGTAATCTTTCCATCTCTATGGGTTTGTCTGTGCATCTCCAGAGAGGTTGTGCTTGTGGTAGCTTCTGCTATACATGAATTGCATTAAAAAATTTTGTCTCTCAAAAGTTTCTGACCAAAGAAGTTTAAAAAAGGAAACATGTTTATGACCAGCATGTTTCTCTATAGAACGTGCTGTTCTTTCAGGAATACACGCATCGTCCTCTGAAACGAACTGATCGCTAAGATGATGCTTTTCAAGTTAATATATAAACAATAGAATAGAGGAAGCATTTCTTTCCATTTGCAAACAAAGTCATACATTTCTTTCCTACTATGAGGCACTGAGAAATACCCAGAAAAATGCAGGCTTGCATGTGAACGAGATACATACACAGATACATACGTTGTAGGCTTAGCGTTTTGATATGTGTGGATTTCTTTGGACCTTGAGCCCAATCAGTACATCCCATGTTCACAGAGAGTCAAAGTGGACGACAAGAAAGAAAGGATGTGTCTGCTTACATTGACCTTCTCCACCTTAGTTAAAGTGTCTTTCCTTTTCAGATTTTCAGCCCTTTCAGTTGATACGTGTTACTGATTCGCTAACAAGGTGAATCAACTCGGTCCATGGCTTCCCCCATCTCATCCATCTCTCTCTCACAGTCCTCACACCCCTCAGGGCCACAGCCTCCTACTAAAACCAAAGTTGGTACATCCCCATTTCCCACTCCGACTACGCTGCCATTTGGAGCCCACGCCACATCAATCATCCCATCTGGACATTGCAATAGGCCACTGACAGAGTAGAGCCCTCCCCCTGGGACCACCTCGTCATAGGATGGAGCGTGAGTGGTGGCTCTGGCTTCCTCTAAACGTAGTCTCTGTCTGCGGCGAAGCTCGATGATGGTCTTTGTGTATGAGTTGAGCGTGACGACAGCAGCTCCCATGCAGCAGCTGAAGGACACCCAGGCGAGACTAGGAGCAGGGAATTTAACATAGTTAGGAGATGAGAAATATCAAGCTTGTAGTGAAACATTAAGTCCCGACGAAAGCTTAAATCATATCTGGCACCTACGCAAATGACCAGCCGTAGTCCCAGGATTGAGGCCTCCAGTCCTTGGGGCCCACAATTACTGTCATCTGAAACACTGTGGTGAACATCATATGTGCCACCATCCCAAGAAGACCTACACAGGAGGTGAAACAGACAAACTTAATCCAACATAAACCGGAAAGATCAGAGGAACATGCAATAAAATAGATATATCTGAATATGCACACGCGGGTTACAAAATAATGTAAAAGTGAGCATTAGACTGAGTCTGACCTGATAACACAGTGCAGATAGCTGCATAGGCATTGATTTTTAGTGAGTGCATCTCTTTATGGGAACACAAGACTTCCAGCCACATGAGTAAGAACCCCATTCCCAGCAGACCGATGTATGTAAACTCAGAAACAACTGACAGCCAGAGCACACCTGCAACATGTCAACAACAGTGTGAGCACACTGTCACAAGCTAACTTTTAATCAAATGGCAACATGGCAATATTAAGGCAGGAGACTGTTAAGCAGTTCACATCTCACCTTGAGTTTCTCCTGGAGTTAAGTCTATAAAGCTGCGACACTTCTCCCCTGCCAACAAAACGTCATGATTTAAGGATAAAGTTTTGTAGTTGAAAGTGAAAAACATCAGCTTTGATTAACAATCCAAGTTGAAACCAAACGGCAACCAAAAAAATGAACTGCCCAGGTGTGCCTCTTACCATCACTGTGTTTTTCACAGCTTTCCCAGAAGCCCGTGTGGAAGTATCTAAAAGCAAACTTGTCTTCGCCCGTCTCCCATATGTAGTGGACAGCGTTGGCCAGCTGCCTTTGTCTGATCTTAGCCAGCTCCTCTCTCCTGGCTGGAGATAGCGTGCGGTTGTATGGGTTCTGAGTGGGACTCTCTGAGAGGGTGACAGTGGAAAAAAGCAAATTTAAGGTTCGGTTCTGCACCTGCTCATTCTTAATGTGGTCAGAGTATAATCCAGCCTTCACTAGGGGTACGTTCTGTCTCCATGTAGTTTCTCACCATATGATGCAAACATTTAACAAATTCAGGAAATGTTGTTGGTGAGGCGTGAGTATTAACAGCGGATCCACTGACTGTCAAACACACAATGCAAGAAAAGGCAGTGAGAACATATAAATGACGAGGGAGTTAGACAGCAGAATAGCGGGTATCAAATTGAGAGGTAAGCATGTAAAAGTATGTGTCGTTAAAAAGAGAATGGTTAGGGGTAAACACAAAAGTCCTGCAAGTCTGCTAATTATACCAGTGCCTCAAAATCAGCAAGCCTCTGTGTACATGCAGTCTTGTCAGTGTTCACTATGATGTGCCAAACACGTCCTGAGGTTTAGAAGCATAAGGGAGAGTTAAATGGACGCACTGTACATAGTAAAAATGAAATATTTCTGTGTGAGTTCACAAAGCACGTGTAGTGTCAAAGATGATTGTTATATGCAATAAGAGCTGTCAACAACGAAACCTTTAGAAATAACCTCACACCCCACAGATTAATACTAAGCCATAACTGAGTACACTGTGGAACAAAGGTATTGGGGGGGAAAGGAGATTAAAAGCAAGGACAATTGCTTTCTAACAGTTCAGTGTCAGAAAGCCTCATCCACTTTATTGTGTAAGCCGATCCAGCACCGCAAACAATCTCAGTGTGCCTGAGGAGCAGATTTGAATTCTCTAGATACTGTTTAACTTAGGATAGAAGCATAGCCTCAAAAAGCACCTAGGCATGAAGGTTCAATCTTAAACTTTAAAAACGTGGTTTCACATAACAGTGTTACCTAAGACTCCACCTGTTGAGCTTTTTTCCTTTCAGCAGAGCTTTCTTTTCAGCAAACTTCCCCCAGATGGAGTTTACTTCAGATGAAGCAGATGGAGTTTGCTTCAAGCAGAGCTGCCTCCATCTGCTTTACATGAAGCGTTCCTGAACACTGAGAACCAGAGAGAAGCTCCAGAAAAAATTTAAATTATTTTGACAAATCTGTCTAATCAAATCAAATCTTATCTATTGTCTATAAATGATAGAAATCCCTAATTAAATCCTATTTTATTGTATTGCGTTGGCGATTATACAACCTACTGCAATAAAATGCAATGAAAGACAGCATGTTTGCTTTTGAAGGTGTATCATAAGGCTGTGGCTATGATTGGCTGTACCTTTCTACTTACAGTTAAGACTTTCAAATCATCCCAGGCTCTTCAAGTGGCTAAATGCCAAGATAATATCACAACTGTTTACACAAGAATGAATCCAAGAATTTTTGCTGTTACAAGCAAATTGTGACATGTCTGTGAACGTGATGCAGCAGACTCTGGATTAGTCACCAGTGTATTTTCCCAACTTCTGTGCAGCACAGAAGTCGACTCCGATTTGATTGTTTGCTTTTTCTTTTAGTCCAAGTCAAAACCTGATGTTCTTAAATACTCCTGAACACTACTATGAAGCATAAGCATTTCCACATGGTTCCACATTTCATGGAATGTCTAAAGGTCAAAGGACGATGCACTTTGACACTGAATTTCTGCTGACGCCCTAAAGATTTAGTGATGCTATTTCAAAACTATACTATAAAATATGATGACTCACAGATCATAAAAGCATAAGTCTTAATAAACAGGTACACGATAAAAGGTTAAAGGTTACCAAAAAGCAATGCGATGAAAAAAATATTTGTCCCGTACTGATTTCTTTTTTCTTTTCTTTTTTTTTTGCATTTTGGTCACACTTACATGTTTCATCGAACAAATAATAACATTAGACTAAGATAACCTGAGCAAATAAAAATGGATACAGTTTTTAATTGATGATTTAATTTATTAAAGGGAAAAAGTTATCCAAACCTACCTGCCCTTATGTGGAAAAAGTAATTGTGCCCTAAATCAAATAACTAGTTGTGTAACCCTTGGCAACGAAAACTGCAATCATCATTTGCCACGATTGAATTTTGAACTTTGACTAGGCCACTTCAAAACTTTTATTTTGTTTTGGGGTTTTTGGAGCCATTACTGATATGTTTTATTGTCCTGCTGCATAAGCAAAAATTCAAACTGATGGCTGGACATTCTCCTTTAGGACTTTCTAATAAAGAGCAGAATTTATTGTCCCATCAGTTACACCAAACCGTCCAGGTCCTGAAGCAGCAAAGCAATCCCAGACCATCACACTACCACCACCACGTCTGACTGTTGGTGTGATGTTCTATTTATGAAATGCTGTGTTAGTTTTACTCCACATGTAACAGGATTCAAACCTTCAAAAAAGTCCCAGCATTGTCTCATTAGTTCACATCATATTATCCCTAAGGTCTCGGGGCTCATCTAAAGTTTTTCTTTGCCGAATGAGAGATGAGCCCTTGTGTTTTTTTGGTCAGCAGGAGGTTTTCTCCGTGGAACTTGGAACTAACACTGACCTTAACTGAGAGACGTGAGGCCTGCAGTTCTTTAGATGTCGTTCTAGGTTCTTTTGTGACCTCTACAATGAGTCGCTGATGTGCTCTTGGAGTAATTTTAGTAAGCTGGCCACTCCTGGGAAGCTTCACCACTGTTCCAAGTGTTCTCCATTTGTGGATAATGATCTCACTGTAGTTCACTGGCACTCCAAAGCCTTAGAAATTGCTTTGTAACCCGTTCTAGACTGATAGATGTCAATGTGTTGGCTTTTGAGATCTTATAGCCTTCTTCACTTTATTGACAGGAGCTATTTAAATGATCTCTTGATTCAGGTTTTGATAGCTTTTAACAAGTGAAATTAGCATCTGAAAACGGCATTGTGTTTACTCTGGTTATCTTTGTATAATATATTAAAGTTTGTCTGATCTGAGATATTTAAGTTTAACAAATATCCAAACAACTAAGAAATCGGGAAGGGAGTAAACTCCTTTTGACGATGACACTGTAAGTGTATGTACAATACATTAACAGTAAATAAATACAGAACTCCTTTGGATATGTTGAGTTTCCTACCTGTGGTGTAAGGCTCACTGTTGTTTTGACCACAGTTCTTCATTTTGACAGGCGACAGGCAGAGGGGCTTGACCACCTTGTGAGTGCCCTCACACCAGTAGGAGGTGCAGAGAGCCAGGATAGAGAGGGCCAGAGCCAAAGAGGTCAAGGTGAGGGAGAGCAGGGAGCGAGAGCGACGGGACATGCGTTCCAGCATGGCCACGCGGGAGAAGATGGAGGTACGGGTGGGGTCAGATATAGAGAGAGGAAGGTCAAAGTAAGACAAACAGGGGACAGAACGGGACAAGGCACACGCGAATAGCAGGACAGAAGGTATGAAAACAGCCACAGATGGAGCTGAGAGGGTGGGACAGATGCTTTGTGGGGGTTTTAAGAGGTTATGGGCGGCCAGGTTTAAAAAGAAAACAAATAAAAACGTGATGTAACAGTAAAGAAAGAAGATAAGAAAACAGATGGGGAACGATATTGTAAAGTCAGTGGGATTAATAGAAAGGAAGATAAAGAAAGAGAGAGAGCAGGGAGCACGACAAGATGCTCTGATTTTGATACACGTGGGAAAGAGGGACAGAAGGAACAAAAAAATGAACAAGAGGAGATTTAGGTGGATGATTTGGGCACAGTGGGAGAGAACCGAGGGATTCCAGGATATTACTCTTTGTTGCCCTGACTTCTTCAGTATGAGGAGCGATTGATTCCTGCGGGAACAGATACAGACATGCGTCCTCTGAAATCAACACTCGAAGCCCTTTTTTCCTGTATTAGATCAATTCAACTGTATCAAAAAAGCATCTACAAATACTAGAATTTATTAATAAAACTTGTATGTCTAAAGAGGACATCAAAATAGATTCCTGAACTTATTATTTTGCAAAAAAAGTTAAATGAAATTGAGAGCAAGTGAGCATAAAAAAGAAAACAGAGGGTAAAAGGAAATTGCCCATATAATGAAATCTAGCTTTACACTGTCAATCACTGCCTGAAGTCACATAAGTCCTCCAGCTGTTTAAAGGGGGGTTGTGAAAGGCTGAGTAATGTGTACTTTCCTGTGACCCCGGCTAACATCTCTGTGCTTCCTGATTAACGCACTCAAGCCCGAGCCTGCCGCTCATTATAAACTGTGAGCCTTAAGTGGAAGGCACGATGCAGGGGAGCAAAACACTAGATTACTTTTTTGATGAAATTATAGATAAGCCAGAGATCTAAATGAAATTTTACACGTAATCCCTGGAAATCTGCTTTAATCTGTTTTTGTTAGGTGTGTTTTAGTGTGAAGTACACTTTGACCATGTCTGCTGCCAATCTTTCTCTCATGCAATGTCCCCCTGTCAGCTTACAGCCCCTGAAACATAACACAGATTAAATCAGGTGAATGTAGCACATCACTCATCCCTTAGCATGGTTTCTGTCATCTGTACTGCTGGGAATAAAACTCCATCAGTATGATAATACGCTTAATGACCATTGGAGTGTTACTGAGGCAGTTAAAGCCAATGCTCAGCAGAGATAAGGCTTTCCTAAATACTTGCATTGCGTTTATTCTCAGATGTACATTATGTCCTTTCAGAACTGCACATCTTTTAAGCACTGTTTGTTTAGATTACCGCTCAGCGCGTCACACCATCACAGAGATGCCAGTTTAATTCATTCAGCACTGAAACAATTACCCCACAAAGCACCTTGATAATCTGTGTGAAAGTCTACCTCTGCATATTACTGATGGTTTAACAGCAGCCAGTGACCAAGTATTGATATTTATAAGATTATGTTTGAAATGGTTACTCTTAGCATGAACCTTACCATGTCGACTGTTGCTAAGACAATAAATATTTTCAGCCTTTACACGTCAGTAACTAGCTGATGCATCATTTTCCAGCTTGCTCAATTTTTGCAGACGTCCATCCAAAATAGCTCGTTCAGTTTTCGTTCACAAATGACAGATTTAATTGAACACTCAGTGTAATAACGACGTTTTTTTGCTATGTGTAAATATTAAAGAAATTATGTTTTTGCGATTGCTGATGAAGAATCCACAAATGACTTCAGAACAAATTATTTTTAAATAAGTAAAATACCTACCAGACTTTGTTCTCGCCCTCTGTAGTCTTTCATGTCCATCATAAAACATATTTCACTGCCTTGCAGTGAACTTACATTGTGGTTTTTCTCTGCCTTCTTGATAAGCCCTTAATCAAAAAGCTCGTTCATAACTTTAGTTCAGCTGCTCCATCTTGAATACCCTCTCTGTTGCTACTCTCTTCATCTTTTCTCTGTGCATCAGCTTTCCTTCTCCAGTGTGAGCATCAGTGGCCCTTACCTCTCCGGCTGCAAGCCCCATGTAATCCTCCTCCGATGGAGATGCGAACCAATGGAGTGACTGCATGTCTGTCTCCAAGCCACTCTATTCCCTTTACTGTCTTTCTTGGTAATTTATGACACAAACCCACCCTGAATCATGTAATCCCTCTAAGTCCATCTGTTACTATAGTGCCCCCTCTCTTCCCGTGTCTGTCCCTTTTCAGCGGTGGCCTTCACTAACCCTCCCTAAACTTTAAGCAGCAGTTTAAGTTCCACTGCATTACAGCTCTATTTTATTATTTTTATTAACATTATAGTACCTTATGTACATTTCCCCAGATTAGCAACAGAACAAAAAACAAGAACAGTGTCAAGACTTTTATGATATACACAATAATTTATTTACAGTGTATTTACAAAAAAACCTGTAAGACAGCAAACAGCAAAGGGGAAAGACAACACTATGTTGTCGTGTTTAGAAGTTAAGGATGGGGATAGGAGGGAAAATGTAGTTGTAGAAAGCAGCTAACCCCAGGCTTGAGATTTACAATAATGTAGAATCAGCTTGCCATCACTTCCAAAACACTGAAAGACAAAAAGACGGGAATACAAACGTTGAAGTTAAACTGTCAAACACAGGAGTGAGCTGTCAACAAAGTCTAAAATCAGTGTTAACTGCTGTTGTGACATCAGAAAGGACCTTTTAACTAGATATTGATCTAGCAGTGAGAGCAGAGAGGTGATCAGCCAACCACTGATCTAGACTTTGACGTTTTTACTGTTACTTGTTAAGACATTTACCAGTGCTCAAGGATTTAAGATTATGTCACAGAAGGCTTGTCTCTTATTGCACCCTCTGCTGGTAGAAGCTCTGCATGACCTGTCCAGTCACACAGGCTGAACCTGCAGAAACAGTTAGGTCTAGAAGTTTCATACGTTTTTGGACATTGACCGTTTTCTCCCCTCTGTTAATTTTGCATCTATACTCCACCACAGTGGATTTTAAATCAAGAAAACAAGATGTGATTGAAGTGCAGATGTCCAGCATTAGTTTAAGGGGTTCAACAGAAGTGTTCATTAACTGCCTAGGAACCACAATGATTTTTATACAAAGACTTCCAGAGTAATCACCAGGTGAAGCAGGTTCCCTTGTTATTTAACAACAAATTAAGTAGATAAAAGATCTGGAGTTATTTCCAAGTGTTGAACATGCATTTGGCAGCTTTAACTGGAACTCTCGATAAGATGTCCAAACAGTAGTTTCATGCAAGTAAAGGAACCTTCATTAGGCTGGAAAAACAAAGTAATGCCATCAGAGAGACAGCAAAAATTTTTAGGAGTGGTTAAGTTAACAATCTGGCTCATTCTTAAAAAGGGAGGAATCTGGTCAGGCAACACCAAATGGCCTGAAAAAACACAGACAACAACTCAAGTGGATAAAGCAGTAGCATTGTTCAGGTCCACAAGCAAGAGACCGTTTCATGAATAGAAATATAGAGGCTTTACAATAACATGTAAACCCCTCAAGAACAAGAAGGTCTGATTAGATTCATTTGTATCAGAACAATGGGAAGAGAAAAGTATGGAGAAGGAAAGAACAGCTCACGAAGCATATGACATTATCTGGTGGAGGAAATGCCAGTGGAAGCTGGGCACTGGTGTTTACTGATGATGTCACTGCTGGTAGAAGGAGCAGGACAAATTGTGAAGTGTGCAGGGTTACACTCTCTGCTCAGAGTCAGCTAAATGCTTCAAAACTGTGCAGACAGCACTTCACAGTCCAAATGGATAATGACCCAAAACGTACTGCAAAAGCGACTCAAGAGTTTCTCACGGCCAAGAAATTAGATATACTTCAATAGCCATGTCAGTGGCCTCATGTCAACCTGATAGAGCAGATTTTCAGTTATTGGTTGTGGAGAGAACCACAATGAAGCAGCAACTGGCTGCAGTAAAGGTCAAAACGCTTAAGAGAGGAAACGCAGCATTTAGTGAGGTCTCTGGGTTCTAGAGCTCAGGCAGTCTCTGACTACAAAGGATTTTCTTTCAATTACTAAAAACAATACTTATATTTAAAATGATGTTCATTTGTCCAATTAATTTTGCGCCTCTGACAATGGATTCTGTATTAAAAAAACAACAAAAACAAAAAGAAAAAAACTCTTGAGTTAAAGCTGAAAGTCTGCACTTTAGTCACATTTTGATGGTTTGAGTTAAAAATTAATTGAGCTGATGTACAGAGGCAAAAAGAAGTGTCCAAAGAAGTTTGGACCCAGTTAAATACTTGCCTAACACTAGTGCTACTGATGTAATATTTCAGTGAAGACCAACTCGGTCTGTAACTCCAGACTGTGCGCTATTAAATTAATAAAACAACAGGGAACATAATGTTGTTGATAAACTGTATGTCTGTGTGTGCTGCCCCATTTAAAACTACACTCACATCAAAGAGGACCCCTACTTCTTGATCCGGTGAGGGGGCAAAAGACTGGTTAACATAGATGAACTGAGAAAAGAAAAAAAAGATTTAGTTTTCATAATTGGTTTTTAAATCATGTCCATTATAAGACTTCAAAAATTAACAAGCTGGTAGAAAAAAATGTCATGCTTACTAGTTGTTCATTGGCATCAAGCTTGAGGAAGCGAGATATGAATTGTGAAAGAGACTGTACTGTTCTCCCCCTGTCCACTGCCCACTTCTTTGTTTTCATTATAGGAGTGTCTCCCACTGCCTTCAACAGCACATCGACTATAAAAATGAAGAAAACAAAACTGAAAGTTATTCAACATTGTTGCAACGCCGACTGGCACAGGCAAATCTCAACTTGAATTTACAGTGGAATTTCTGGGAAGGTGCAGTCACTGATGCATAGACACTACATTATACCATGGTGGAAAAACAAAAACACTGTAAAGGCAAACCCTCATCCCAAGTAAACATCTACCTATGCAACTAAGCCAGTGCTGCACAGAGTTCAAAAATGTTACTGTAATATTTTCCCCCAATAGTGTTTTGGTGAAATATCAAACACTCCCCTGTGGAAATTTTAATTTCATATTGCTCTAGGTGTTGTTATTTTTTTTTGTGATGTGTTTAATGTGGAATGTGCATAATAACCGCCTTTAACTTCTTGTCTTCGTGTGCTTTCACATCAGCTTTTCTGAAGGGCAGAACCCCCCCCCCAAAAAAAAACCCAAACAGTGCCTAAGCTTAAACATAACCTCTAATAGTAATATAAACAACATTCAACACCCAGATCTAATTCAATTACTAAAATCTAGTTATAAGTTACTATGACCTCATTCATTTGTTTCATTAAATTTTAGGCAGGGTATTGCAAAATTGAAATTAGATGTCTGGCTACATACAGACTAAGCTGTCTCTTTACCTCATTTTAATTTAAATTTCTGTTGTGGTATTTGTGCAAATTAGTCCTGCAAAACTACGCAGGTTAAGTGAGTTATTATCTTTACTTTTCTTATTTTCTTTACTCTTGAATGTTTCCAGTGCAGTAGGTCTCAAAAATGAAAAATATGCATATATTTAACGTTATTTCCGTAGTTATAATTGATATAACATCTGCAAACTCCTAATTTTGTTCATTAGACTGTCTACTCATATTTCTGGTAAATCCAGCAGGAAGGTTGAAGGAAAGTAGCATTTTCTTCCCTTTTGTGACTAAGAAGTTCATGTTAAAAAGTATTATAGTCATTTTATTTTGCATTAGCTATATATCATTCAAAAATAGTTGCTGTTTGTCTCTTATTACCTATTATTATTACTTTCATTAGTATGTTCTTAGTATGGAACTTTGAACTGCTTGAATTGTTTTTTGTAGAACAAGGAAATATTCAGATCTTTTTAGATCAGTCCCAAACTACAGATATTGACTGACTTTTATGGCAAGAGAGGCCAGTGAAAACATCTGGCTTATCTTTTATAGTTTTTCGATGTTCAAACATCGCCTAAGTGAGTATCCTGGGAGTGGATTGATGGACAATTTATTAAAACAAATATATCTTTAAAAGTATTTGATTTATGAAGCTAATATTTTAACAGCAGTGGTTTGTATATATATGAAAACTTTGGAGCTTAACATTTTTAGGCAAATGGAGACAGTTGAGCAGCAAATGTAAAAAAAAATTATGAATTGAGATGGAATGTTCTATTTTTAGTGGTATGTTCAAAGTCGCACATCGGGAGCCAACAGAAAAAGTTATGTTTTTAGAGGTCATATTATAAAGTGATATCAATCTTTCAAAGCCTTTTAATTTCCCCTTTGTGTAGATCAGAATATCAGTAGTAGCTGTTGTTATTCCTTTTGCAGTCCAGGATTCGACTCTATAAACTATTTTATTAGGTTTAAACTCACAGTCGTAGGCACACCATGCAAGTTTTATATATTCTAGTTTATGTTCTCTTCTTAACATATCCCAGATTTTCAGCTCCATGGATTTTGTGACATTTTAAGAGATTTGAGCCAAGTGTAGCTCCTTAAGATCCTTGTTGCATTTGCACGCAGAATATGTTGCTATTGAGACGACTGGTTAGTATATTTGATCAAATATGGCAAAACAGAGACTTTCTGTGAACTATGTAACATATAAGAATACAAAATACATGTAATGTTTATTAGCATTAGCTTCAGCTGTTCCCCAAACCGGCAGTACCACTTGCTAGAAAACGACGCGCTTATTGGCTGAAGAGAGAACATGCTTCCACCCTAGTGGCCGACTTTCACTGTCAATCATATTGTACGTCACACATCCGGATGTGTTTTCTTTAGCATTAGCAACAGTCATCAGAAACACAATTGTTTTCCTGTAACTGAGAAGTTATTTTCCGCTCTCTTACTTTTCTTCTTCTCGTCATTTGTCGTCGAGTCGTCTGACGGCGGCTGTGTTTCTTCTTTCTGCGTCTCTGTTGGGGACTCTGCAGTGTCAGACATCTTTGGTTCACCACTCCGGGTTACTTTATGGTTTCCAACCACCTCAACATTTGCTCAGCAGCGGCGGCTATTGGCGCAAAAGAAGCGTCAATCTCTACAGCTCGCAATACTATTGGTCAATAATCGCTCCCAGGAAGGCAGCGCCTGTCAAAGAAAGGCTGAAGCCGAAGTTGAACTCCGTGGTCTTCTTAGCTTCGTGCTAGGTTAGTTTTTATTTTTTACATCCGACTATAGATGCTAATATATTAACTCTTTAATAACAAATATACTTATTTATTATTAGTTAATATGATTACATATACGCAATTTTGTCTGCAATATTAAATTCGGTCGTTCTTTTTTCTATTACAAGTAAGACATGTAAATATTTTATTTGGTTTACACAGGCGACGTCACATGGGAAATAATACTTTAACCTGACAGTTAAAGTTTCTGCAGTCCCCTTCAGCCTGTTACCCACTACTCTCTACCTCACCTCTGGACTATTAAAGCAACAAGAGTAAGTGACATTTCTTATGCTTTAATTCGCTAAAACGAGCCATGATCTTAGCAAATTCCTTTGAGTCTAGCTGTTTTTGAGTTGTCACTGGTGCCTTTGTTATCAAAACAGTGCAATATCAAAGAAGGAAATAATGTCCTACAAGGAAGAAAACGCACCATTTTAGACTCATGCTGACAGGTTAGCTAGAGTCTACGATTGTCCAAATAATGGTTAAAGACTGCAACAAGCAGCTGTGCTACAGTTGTAAGCTATAAAACTTATAAAGTTTCACCTTTATAAATTTTACTTCAAATCTCTCTGATGATAGTACAAGATGGTATTAAATCTACCTGAATGCCTTCTGTGACCTTGCTCTTGTAGTGGCAAACATTGGCAGGCTCTCCACCAAGGATGCAGTGCTTTTCCTGTGCGATATGCAGGAGAAGTTCAGACCCAACATCTTCCAGTTCACCAACATTGTCAGCAATGCAGCCAGACTGCTCCAGGTTGGTTCTCCTCATCAGCACAGTTGTCGAGGATGAATAATTTGGAGAGTCTGAATCAGATTTGCCAGGTTTCTCCTCTTCTCTGACAGGCCAGTCGTATCCTGGGCATCCCCCCCATTTTGACAGAGCAATATCCTAAAGGTCTTGGGCCCACAGTACCAGAGCTGGGAGCTGAGGACCTAAAGGCCCATGCTAAAACTTCATTCACCATGATGATAGAGGAGGTGCAGAAGGAGCTGGAGGCCCTGGGGAACCCCAAACAAGCCATACTGTGTGGAATAGAGGCTCACGCCTGTATCGCTGTAAGACACAAATGGGATTCAGCATCTGCGCCGTTAAAACGAAACAAAATCTTTCCATTGACTTGGGTATTTTGAATAGAGTGACATTCAGTATCTGTTATTCTGAGCATACAATTATTCAATGAGGCACCAACTCTTTCATATTTTTCAAATGTATATTTTATATGCGAAGCATAGTTGTAGTTATCAGGAGACAATTATATGGAGACGTTAGTCTTCAACTGGATTCTCTAACATGCACAAACAATGCATGTCACATCAGTATGTGTCTTATCAGTTGTTCCACAAAAGAAGCAACAAGCAGTTTATCTGTGACCTGCAGAAATGACATAAATATAATAATTTAAGGTGCACTTGGATGCATGCAAGATATTGTATCTTTATAATGTCGGCTAAGTGTTAAGTTTTAATCACAAAAACAGAGTGGTGGAGGTAATGATGTTAGGTGATTATTAATTTATTACACTGTCATTAAGTAACATAAATATGTAATTTTGTAACTGTGTTTGACTGAGTTTGCAGTTTTAGTTGACAAATAGAAAACTTTCCTCCTTGTCTTTTGCTCAGTGCACAGCTTTTGATCTGCTCGAGAAGGGGATAGAGGTTCATATTGTAGCTGACGCCGTGTCATCCAGAAGGTATCGGTGTATTTGAACAGTATTTTTTCATTGCAGTAAGAGATGTCACACACACGGAATGAGTGTGCCTTGGGGAAGTTACATGTGCACTTTACTATAACGTTTTCACTTCCCTCCTCAGCCAAACGGATCGTTTGTTTGCTCTGTCACGACTGAAACAGAGCGGAGCATACCTCACCACCACAGAGGCTGTTCTGCTGCAGCTGGTTCAAGATGCCAAACACCCCAACTTCAAGGAGGTACCTGCTACAGATGCTTCCTGTCGCCCTCCTGACTCAGTATTGTTTAGCTTAGTTTATTCAGTCAACACATATTAGATTCCATAAACAGTTGGTGGTCAATGTACAAAACAGACACTGAACAGGCTTAACCCCCTAAAGAAAACCAAACAAAAAAATGAGCAAAATACACATTTCTGTGTTTATATCATCATTATTAAAGTAATTACACAATAACTACAATATTAACACAAATTCCTTTAATGTTTTTTTTAATCCTTTTCTTTGGTGAGAAAAAAGAAATACACTTCAATCTGTTGCCAGTAAACCTAATTAGTTACAAAATGTTCCTCCAGCTGTTTTAATTCCAACCCTTTGTTTTCCCTCATCCCAGCTTTTTGGAGACAGTTTGCTATCATCAAATTCAAAATTACTTTATTCTTTTCTTGCAGTGATACAGCATGTCAGTTTAAATGTTTGATGATGTCTATGCTCAGACATGCATAAGATAATGTTTTGGCATTCAGGGGCTGAATAAAAAAAAAAAAGGGAAAATTCAAACAGAGCTAAACATTAAAGTCACACAAAACAGACAAAAACACAAACAAAAACCAGGTGTAACAGAAATGGCCCATGCACGCTCTCCCCCACTCTCTCACACACACAAACACACACACAATAAGCTGTTGTGAGTGGTAATAATTTGCGACTTATCCCCACTGACCTTTTGTTGTAAAGGGTGCAGCAATCAGACACCTGTTTTTGCGCGTGTGAACATGCCAAAATTTATACGATTACATGACTAACCCACGTCGTAAACTGTGTTGACAGATTCAGAAGCTTCTGGCGCATCCGTCTCCTGACACCGGCCTCCTTGCTTTCTTCAGCGCTCTGTAAAGAGACCCATGTCCTACCATTGTGTCCCACTGTAAAGAGCTGTACCAATAAAGCGATGCTGCTACTTTAAATCTGCTCTGTGTGTGTTTGTGTATATGAATCAGACCCTTGTACCTTGCATAACAGCTTGGACTTGTCTTAGTGGAAAATTCAGGTGCATTATCTGTAACCAGAACCTGACAGGCAGAGAAAAGGCTGGTGAAAGAGTAAAGAGGTGGAACCAGCTCCCAGAGGCGGTGCATAGAGTGATATCACGCAGGAGGAGGAGTGAGTGACGTAATTCTGGTAAACCAGAAAGGGAGGGGAAGCAAAGAGAGGGAGGGAGAGCGAAAAAGGAAGCTGTCGGATAAGTTTTTTGTGTGTATATTTCTCCAAAGTTACACAAACTTTCACTAGCCGAAGGTATGACTGCAGCCCTGCGGGGACCGACATGCTGAGGACAGAGACCTGAAGGAGAGGACGTACAGCAGTTTGTTAGCAGCTGTGCACAGCTGATGACAACATAAGCCATTAACACTTCTGAAGGCCTTGGGCCTCGAGTGACCATACAGAGGTAAGTAAGTCATTCTTCCTTCTCAGAAAACAACACAAGTAGTTGGAATTGGCAAACATATGTACCTATAGTCATGCTATGGCTTTGCTGGTGAGTGGAAAGTTTCCCGAGCAGCACAAAGTGTCTTCTGTCTGAACTTACTGGTGTGTAATAGACGCTAGTTGGGAAGTACAGGAACAGGACTGCTGACACAGTTACAGGCAGAGGGAAATCCTCTGTGGGAGTGCTCAGTGTTTTGACTGCCTACTATATTCAGAGTAAGCAAAATGTAAAAAGACTTGTTGATCCAGTACTTTCTCTTCTGATCCTTCAGAGCCTGGACTGAGAAAAAAACAAAACAAACTAAAACTGAAAAATGTCCTCTGACTTGGACTCCAGTCTTACCAGTATTGACTGGTTGCCCCAGCTGGGAATCAGCAGCCTGCGCTCTGGGAAAGAGAGAAGAGGAGGAGGGGAGAAGGAGAAGAAAAAAGACAGAGGGAGGGAGAAAGGAGACTTTCTACCCTCAGTGCCGGACCCCTCCCCTTCTAACTGTAAAGGGAAACCCCCTCACAGCTATGCTACTCTAATCGCCATGGCAATAGCCGCTGCACCTGAGAGGAAACTGAGTTTAAATGACATTTACACCTGGATCAGTGACACTTTCCCCTACTACAGCCGGGCGGGCCGCGGATGGAAAGTAAGCTACAACATATTATCAGTGTGGGCGAGCAGTAATAATATGTCACTAAAGTGTAGTCAGTGTAACATCTGCTTTACTGGACATTCCTGACACATGTCATTCCCAACAGAATTCCATTCGACACAATCTGTCCCTTAATAAATGCTTCAGGAAAGTTCCTCGACCGCAGAACGACCCTGGCAAGGTGAGTTACTTCTACCTACTGTTGGAGTTTTCATCATTTGAGATTGATGACTGTTTAAAAAAAAGAGCATGAGTTCACAAACCTGTGGTGTCTTTCCAGGGTTCCTATTGGACAATGGATGGACCTTCAGACGGACATCAAGTGAGGGCACCTAAACGTTCCTATCCTGAAGAGGACGAGGAGAGAGAGGATGTATGTTTTTGGTTTTCGGGGTGTTTTTTTGTGACAAACCTTTATTCTCCACCTGTCAAATACATAATGAGACCACATAAAGTGCAAACACAGATGTAAATTATAGCCCATTAACGCTTAAAACTCTTAACCAAACCTCAAGCATGTGGCAGATTATTAAAACCGCCACATTTTTCTAATTATGCCATTATTTGCAATGTGTGAGAACATTAAGATGGACTAAGATATCAGTTTTGGTATGGCTACGTCCTATGAAAAGAAGTGTACCAATGTGGAGCCAACTCCCAGTTTGGATTTAGGAGACAAACAGCATCTCTAGTTTTAAGATTAGACTGAGCAAACTTTCTTTTTTGATAAAAGCTGAGAGCCAAAAGGGAGTTGGTTTTTTTTTTTTTGAAAGGAGGTAATTTCTGGCTGTAGTGGAGGTGCTCAGTCTTATTTAACATTTAATATATATATTAGCCTGCAGGATATTGACAACTTTTTTTGTTGTTGCTGTTGAAAGTATTTATGCTGTGCTGTTACAGGTTCCTCAACTGCAGGAACTAAAAGCAGAGACGGGGCTCTCTCCTCGTCAGCCTCAATCAGCTTCACACACAGACCAACAGCTCTTTAACTCAGAGTCACTTGGAGGCATCCAGCAGCAGTCACCACAGTCTGCCTCCCTCTCTCCTCCCCCATGCAAAGTACAGTCACTTTCTCACTCCTTTTATAAGGTTTACTTTAATTAAACAACACCTTGCTCTTCATAACACCTTATTCTTATCTTTACAGCAACCATCTCCCTACATGCCCACCTCTGTCTCCAGTCTCCCTGTCCCTCATCCATCCGTCTCGCCATCAGCGGTGCTCCCACCTGCAGCCCCTATGTCATCCATCACTTCTTTCCCACCTTCTCACCCACCTGGCCCCACTTTCTCCATCCCCCCTGCTTCTGCTACACCTCTGGCTCCTGCCAACATGTCTACAGCGTCTCCAGCTGCTCCCTCCTTCTCTGACGCTGCGCTGTCTTTTCCTGTGACTTCAGACCCTGTGTCTGTTCCCGCTTTCTCCTGCGCGCCTGATCTGACAGCTGTTCCCATTTGCATCGTCTCGGGACCCAATCACTCATCCGAACTGACTGTCCCATCATCAGCCGTCGCCCCTCCCGTCGTTTCAGTAAACCCCCCTACTGATCCCTTGCTGCGTTTCACCTTTGACGAGCTCAACTTACCTGATCTGTATGCGTCTTTCAAGTCTCTGTTCAGGACAGTGCGCGAGAGGGGAGGCTCGCAGTGTAAGTGGCATGTGTGTATCTGTGTTTTGACTCTGTACAGTTTAGATTCTGCATAGATGGATTGAAGGAATTGCCTCTTTTCTTTCCAGCGGATATAGTTCCCCTGGTGATCCCAAATAATGACATTACCCCACTTCACACTCCAACTCTGCTACCCATGTCCCCCCATCCTGCAACCGCACAAATTGCACCACCTGCATTGGCTGCACCAGCTGCACATCCTGCCGACACTGAGCGCATTTCACAATTAAGTAAGTCTCATGCGACTTTCTCAAACCAGAAATGCATAAACTGTATAAAAGTTCAATGCTTCTAAAGTTGCCTTCTTGCCTTCCACTTGTAGCGGTGCCAGCTGACTGGTTCAGTAACCCAGATTCTCTGAAGGAGAGTTTCCGCATTGCCAGCAACTTAGACTGGGCAAACATAGACCTCACTGGTCACCCAGGTCTGTTTTGTTCTTGTTTAAATGGGCACATTAATCAATCATCAGGGTTCATAGATCTGTGGAGTTTAGAGTCGTGAGGACATGGGTAAAAATGTTTAATCAGCCAGTTAATAGAGTGATTGGAATTCAGTCATTTTGATCATTAATTCATCATTTAATTTAATCATTATTATTATTATTATTTATTTAGTCTTTTCTGGTTTCACCTTTATCTTTGTCACATGTCACAGTCCTCTTTCACTGCGACCATTTACATGAAATAGTGGTTAAACACAGACATGTTTCAGTGCTACGTACATTGGCAGGAAAACAAAAGATTGCAAAGAGTCCTCTGAAAAACCATGCACACATTTACAACTTCCATAGGATAAATATCATCCCTACACTTTTAATCAAATACACTTGATTAACTGATCCTAATCAAACATTCAGTCAATCTCACAAACTTCCAAGAAGTGGATGTCCCAGCAAATCCCCCCCCCCCCCCCCCCCCAGGTGCAAGACTCAAGAACTCTGAGAACTACATCAGGATGTTAAATGTTAAAGTTCACGGCTGTAAAATCTGAAAAACACTGAACAAGTATGGCTTGTTTAGAAGAGCTGCCAGGAGAAAGAGTCTTCCCTCTAAAAAGAACATGACAACTCAGCTTATGAATGAAGAACCAAGGTTCAGTCAGACTTCAACCTGACTGAAAGGCTGTTTCATGTTAAATGGCTGCTGTGAAAAATGGCTGTCTGCAGACTGTGTGCAAGTTATTATTAAGCCAAGAAACAAGAGTTGTCGTAGCTATATTCCTCCAGTGTTTTTATTGTCATTTGGGCGGCCTGACTCTTTAGAAGTTAGACAAGCACATCATGCACACTAAACAATCAATCCAATCCATTGAAAGCTTTTCTGTATTTTGTAAAGAAAGGCCTGTGATGTTTCATATTGTTCTTAAAAAGCCACAGACTGGACCTTCGTGCTCTGATCTGCTGTTTCATTTTATATTTGCAGACCTTGTTCAGAGCATGAGACAGGCAGAGCTCTGCGACTGGGCTCTGGACCCGGCGGTCTTCACTTCCCTCTGCGACTCTCTGAACCGCTTCTTCACTCAGAAAGGCATGATCACCCCTGGGAATAACTCCCCTGTAGCCCCTGGTGCCCCTCAACCCTTACCAGCCTTTAACTTCAACCCACCCCCTACCCTCTCCAGCCTCACTCAGCCCTCACCCCTTCCCTACTCTTCAATAGCTCCCCCTGCCAATGGTGCACAACCACCGCGGCGGGCTCTGCCCATGCAGGGACCAGGTCTTCAGAGACCACAGCTAACACAGCCTGCAAGCACAGCCGGTGAGACCTGGACTTAAAAACATATTTTCTTCTTTACTTTTATGAAATAAGACAGGATGGGTTCATATTTTCCCCAAGCCTGTTTTAGAATAATCTTCCAGATCAGTGACATGTTTCTGCTATGAGAGCTATTTATGGAAACACTGAATTAAAAACAGTTTTTCTCCTAAGATTGAACAGAAATTGTTATAAATCTGGACAGCAGGTTTTGTCTGTTTAAAAGAAGTTGTTTAGATAGAAAAATATGATTTGACATTCTCTCACTTCCTTCTTGTTATATACTCAGTCCATGTGTCCTCTTTTTTTTTCCTTCTCAGCTGGGATTCATCCTCAGCCGATGACGCCACGACAGCGTCCCCCACTAAAGAATCTGCACAGCAACAGTGAGGAGATCCAGGACGACTTTGACTGGGACTCTCTGATTGTTTGACCCTCTCGCTCTGTGTGGAAACCCCAAAATGTTTTTGAGAAAATACTCTACTCTTTGCAGAAGCTGTCTCACTCTGTTGTACATGTTTAAAGCTTCTCTGACAGCAAGTATGGGATCGAGTTTGTCACATATGACTGAATGCCCCCCGAGGTTCAAATAGTTATTTTTTCAATATTACTCAAATTCATATGCTGTAATACTGTTTGTTTAGCGTATCCTATGTAGGTAGTTGGGAGGCTGGTGTCTATTGGATTGTAAAACACAGAACTGTGTAAAGGTCTTGAGCCTCACCTCATCTTTTTATGTTTTTCTTCCAAGGAGCCAGGCTTTTGTAAAAGTGCTCCTGAGCAGTAGTTCTCCAAGATTTCTGAAGGTCTTTCAGAGCTTTTCTTTGGACATTGGCTGCTTTTTTTTTGTTTTTGATAACTCGTTTTCAGCCAAGTCCTTGTACCTGACCATTTTCAGAGGAATGTTTTTTTTGTTTTTGGTTTAGCTACTTAACACTGACCTTTAAATCATTAAAAAGACACCAAACTCAAGGGATGAACCAGTGTTGCCTACACATAACTTATAAAGAACTCAATTTAAGTTGCATCTTTAGGCTCTTTGTTACTTGCTGCCTGTCACAGATAGGGATGGGTATCGTTTAGGTTTTATCCGATACCAGTGCCAAACCGGTACTTTTGAAACAGTGCCGGTGCTTAAACGGTGCTCAAACCGGTGCTTAAAGAATGGAGAACACAAAATTGGTCCGAAAACCTCTCATGTTCAGCTGTTTTTTTGTAAAAAGATATCAATGTTAGCCTTTTCTACAGCTATGGGGCCTATATGCTATCACTCTTGGTTGGAAGCAGTGCTTAAACAATGGAAAAAACACAAACTTTGTCCAAAACCTCTCATGTTTAGCTGTTTTCCACTTTTTCTTTGGTTATTTTAGCCTTTTTGGCCAGGGTGAAGGGAGTATCTGCCAGAGGTGTGGACTCGAGTCACATGACTTGGACTCGAGTCATTAATTTTATGACTTTAGACTTGACTTGAAAAAATGTTCTAAGACTTGTGACTTGACTTGGACTTTTACACCAATGACTTGGGACTTGAATTGGACTTGAACCGGTTTACTTGAAAAGACTTGATATTTTACCCCAAATATAAAATTTAACATGCATATTATATAGAGATTGAAAATGTGACGTCATTCACGGATAGAACCGCAAAGGATTCTGGGAACTCGTGGCAAGCGGTACTAGCGCACGCAGGCTTTCAATTAAAATCAGTTATACAGCGATAAAAAGAAACACAAAAATGTCAAGAAGCTGTTGTATTATTAACTGCAATAGCCGGTCACATGACAGCCACGGGAAGCCGACGGGTAAAGAGATCGGTTGTTATCGGATTACGTCGTTGAAGAGAAATTGTTCAGCCATGTTTCCGAAGTAACAAAGAGGCGACTGGATTGCAGCCATTCAAAGACAAAATATAACGTCCCAGAACACTCCAGCTCACATGTTAGTCTGCTCCAAGCATTTACACAAAGGTCAGTCTGCTGTTGTAGTTAATGCGTCATTTTCATAACATAATTGGTGATATAGGTTACAAGCAAGTCTGGCGCTGAACAGAAATGGTCGCGCTATGCTCCTTTATTTATTGTGCATAAATAGTAAATTGTCCTGACACAATATTGCGTTTCGCTTCTGTTATTATGGTACATTGACAAAAACATATACTTTTATTCACAGGATAAAACAGTTGTTTTGTATCACTAATTGCACAGTAGGATTACAGCATACAATATTATTGTCACTGCTACATTTCTGTGATGCTACCAAAAATTATTTCCACTGCTAATTAATTACCATTGAGCTCAAAGGTCCTATTAATAAACGGTTAACGAATGTGTATTTATGAAGACAATTTGTGAGACTGGTAAACTTATGATACGTACGATGGTCTTTACTTTCTACACGGTGCATTTCAAGGTCCTGCACCCATCCGTCGGTAAACTGTACCTGGGCTTGTTGCAGTGACCGGAAGTTACTAAACTTCATGAGTGTATGCACTCACTCCAAGAACCGTATAATTATAAATATGCATATAAATATGCTAAGATGAGATAGCTGACTTCATCTAACTTGCATATGTTGTCCAGGCTACGTTGGTGATGCAGTTTTTTTTAATGTGTATGATATTTTTGTCATGTGATTTTAAAGCCGGTCCTACAACCACATCCAAGAATAACATGCAGCTTATCTCAGAACTGTCGGTGAAAATTATTCTTGGAGCTAGGTTTAATTGAGCTGCATTTTAAAGAGGTGCAATTTCACAATTTGTGTATATTTTCTAAGTTCACTATTTTGTCATGTGTTGAGAAAAACACAGATTTAAAAATTACATGGTCTAATATTTACACTTAGCATAAAACTGCAACATGCTTTTTTTCGTTTTTTTTTAAAGACTCGAAATGACTTGAAATTCAAAATTTCAGACTTGTGACTTTACTCGGACTTTTACACCAGTGACTTGAGACTCGACTCTGACTTGCCTGACATTACTTGAGACTTGACTTGAGACTTGAGGATAAAGACTTGAGACTTACTTGAGACTTGCAAAACAATGACTTGGTCCCACCTCTGGTATCTGCCATCAAAAAAGAGGACAGCCGCATGTAGCTATGATGATGTTTGCTAGTTCACCTTACATGCATTAATGTAATAACGTGGTTAACCTACTCAGCGTAAATTACACACGAACAACATGAAGCTACTCACGCAGAGAAGAACGGCTGCTGCTGCCATCATCATCCGTCATCATTTCTGCTACACTGGCAGGGCTAGGGGCCAGGACTCTCCTCTTCGGGTTTTTGGGGGATGTTGCTAACTCCGGGTCCGATAACAGGCACCACACCCGCAGTAGATGTGCTCGGTGTGAGGTCTGGCAGCAAGCTATCAAATACGGCACATTTCTCGGCTTTTAAAAAAAACGCTATGCGTCGCCAGGTGTCTCATCAGATTTGAGGTGTTACCTCCTTTGCACAGTATCACAGTATCAGCTTAAAGCACTTGTTGCAGGCTGCTGAGTTTGCATCTTTTGCTGTGAAGTACAGCCAGACTTTTGACCGCTTTGCCTTGGGCATTTTTAATCTGTAGCTCTGCTCTAAAATAACGTACGTACCTGGGCCCGCCTACTATCCTTGACATCTCAGGGGGGGAAAAAGCACCGAAATGTGCGCTGCTTTTCGGTCTGGTTACTACTAGTACCGTTTATGTCAGAACTGGTGCCATCATGGCACCGAATACCGGTACCCATCCCTAGTCACAGAGCTATTTTACTACTTGGCATGGTGTGTTCTTAAAGAAATCTGAGGAAACTGGACAAAAGAAAGAAGTAGCAAGCCTAAAAAATGGTGGATGATGGATGGTATCTGAAAAGTCATATCCTTAAAAAACAGGCGAAAATCCAGCAAAGACCTGACACAGAGATACATGACTTCAGCTGATCCATCCAAGAATAGGGATGGGTATGGTTTAGGTTTTATCCGATACCAGTACCAAACCGGTACTTTTGAAACGCCGGTGCTTAAACCAGTGCTTAAAGAATGGAGAACACACACTTTGTCCAAAAACCTGTCATGTTCAGCTGTTTTTTTGTAAAAAGATAACAATGTTAGCCTTTTCTGCAGCTATAGGGGATTTATGGCATCACTCTTGGCTGGAAGCAGTGCTTAAACAATGGAAAAAACAAACTTTGTCCAAAAACCTCTCATGTTTAGCTGTTTTCCACTTTTTCTTTGGTCATTTTAGCCTTTTTGGCCAGGGTGAAGGGAGTATCTGCCATCAAACAAGAAGACAGCCGCATGTAACTACGACGGTGTTTGCTAGTTCACCTTACATGCATTAATGCACTCATTTCCCATCTTCCTACTCAAATAATGAAACAAGATTTTAGTCACATTGGAAGAACGAAAAAGCAAAAGACATTTCGTGTTTTTGTTTTATTTCATAAATTTCTTCTGATTTTTTTCCATTTTACTTTTCAAATGTGAATGTTCACAGTCAACACCACACAAAATTCCACCTTACCCGATAAAAGAGATATTCTTCTTGTTGATATAAAATAACAATAAATTCATCAAACTAAATTAAAAGAACAGCATGAAAAGCATATTGTCGAGTCCCAGTTTTATCTCCTTCCATTTGCTGAAATAATTGTCTTTTTTTGTTTATTTCTTATTTTTAAAGAAGCATCAGTTGCCGTCCCTCTCCAAAGGAAAGGGGGATGAAACACAAGGACAGTGCTGCTCTAGGACACCTGCATGCCAGGAATCCCATATGAAATGTGTGATTAAGAAAAACTGCTTTTAATTACTGAAAAGAAGAGTGTGAAATATGATTGGCAGGGAAAAAACAAAACAAAAAAACAAAGGTGACCCTTACAACACCTCATTTGAAATCCCCACATTACATCTTATTATTACAACTTCCAAAAGCAAAAATAATCAATGTGGATTCTTCCTTTCTGAGTCACTGAAATGAGATCGGACACGGGGGGGAAAAAAAAAATGGAGACAGACACATACAAAGACATGAACATTTGAACAATTGCGTACTTGCACACTCAAAAATGAGCATTTGTGTTCTCATTCGCACTTTGCCACACACACACACACACACACACACACACACACACACACACACACACTTTCAACGAACATCACTCCCTCCCTCCCCCCATTGGATCACAGATGTCAGAGCTCTTTAGGTTTTCTACAGTAACCAGGAAGAAGCAGAATAGGGAAAAAAGGGGGGGGGAAAGGCATTTGATCTAGATGGCATCATCACACAATCCTCCTTGTTTATTTGTTCCCAAAAAGTTGGAAAAAATAAATTACATTTACCATTAAATTAAAAGTGAAACAATTTGACCACATTGTGCCTGAAATGTTAATGCAGGTTGTTCAGCCCGTATCTCAGTCTACAGTTCATTAAAAATAGCTCTTCATGCACTCGTTTCATTTCAGTGATTCAGTGTTTGTCTTCATCCTAGAGGGAGAGAAGAGGAAGAGGCAGGTACAACAGTTTCTTTGTCCAGTTTGTTAGTGGCTGTCTCCTCATCCTCCCTCTCTCCCAGTGCAGTAATGTTAGAATAGAGACACTACTGAAAAAGCCTCGAGGTATCACAGACTTACCTTCATTTCAAGACAGGACTGAAAGGACCAAAAATGAAAAACAAAAACAAATACATGAAGTACGATACAGAACAGAATTAAAACAAAATAAATAGATCTCTATTTCCCACCCGTAAAATAACCCGTGAAATGAAAGGACTAAATAAACGAAATAATTATTCTGAAATGAAATAATGCTTTCAAAAAAGGAAAAGATGAAACATTTTTTTGATTTCGTTTTTTTTTGTTTGTTTGTTTTCTTTAAATATAGAGATGTAGACATTTTTCTTTTTGGACACAAATTGCATTGGTGAGGGGGGGGGGGGGTGACTGAAGGGGGCAGCAGGTATGACAGAGGAGGCTGAAAGGTGAGCCAAGTAGTGGTGACACTTCCTCAAAGAAGAAATGGGTTGGTGCTTGTGCCCGTCGTTCCTCCACCTCCCACTGATCCTCCAGCACCCATCACCCCTCCTGGTCCTGTGGGCCCACCCAAAATCAGCTGAGGAGGTGGTGCGACTCCGGGTCCCATCAGACCTGAGCCTGGGGGTGCCATTGGGGAGAGCCCGCTGTACGGCATGCTCATGGGGCTGGGCTGCATCATGCCCAGGCCCATTCCCGGAGCCCCCATTCCCATACTCATTGGCACCATGCCCATTCCTGGTTGCACCATGCCCAGCATGGGATTGGGAGGCACAGGACTGGTGCGGAGGCCGCTAAGGCCGAGTGAGGAGGGCTGAGGTGAGATGGAGGTCATAGGAGGAGCCACCCCAAAAGGGTTGGATGATGCAGGTGTTGGAGAAACCCCCCTACTGGAAATGGTACTGCCCGGAGTCACTGCCATGCCAGTAGCAGGAGATGAACCTGGGACAGAAGAAACACGTACACGGGATAAATCAAAGTTCACTCGTCTAACACATTTTTAATTTAATGTTATTATTAACATTGGCACAGTTTAATGTGGAGCTGGAGGCTGTGGAGTTGTATTAAACATGCAGACGATCTGTTAACGTAGTCTGATATCAGAATGGTTAAATTACAAATACAGCTTTCTAAAGGCTGACGGCAGCTGTCATATTTTACATGGAAGGAACAACTTGCAGCAGACAGAGTGAGTCTAAAGGGGGGCAGGGGTGTACTAGACCATATTCATTACAAGGCTTTCATAACATTTTTCAGATTGAAAGTGAAATGATATAAAAAAAAAATATTATTTAGATTGCATTAATATTTAAAAAAAATAAAAAATAAAAGTTTTTTTTCATGAGCCATTAAACTGACCCGAGGGTTGTTAGGTTGGTCAGTGAATTATTGTTAATATTAATTAACGTCTATACCAGGGGTCGGCAACCTTGGGCACGCTTGCCAGCTGGGTTAACTGATGGCATGGCCATAAGTGGACTGGCCATCGGGATACCGGACATTTGCTTGATGGGTCAATGGTGATTTTTCATTTTTATGGGCCGATTATTATTATTTTTTTGTAACAGCATAAACAATGAATGGTGGTGGATTGGCCAGATGCTGGCCGATGTGTAAAAATAACTCAGTTGTTTGGTGGTTGCTGTGGCAGAGGATCCACAGAGGCCAGCAGGTGGATGAGCGAAAGGGGAAGCAGGAGGAGGAGAGACCCGAGGCGGCCGCCGGTCCGAGTGTCAGGTGAACTGAACTTCCGATAAGAAGTTATGACCTGCAGTCTATCTGGGTCAGATATAAACCAAGTTTAGGTGTAGTTTATTTTCGTTGGGCTTACTTTTTACCGTCAGTTACAATAACTCATACTGCGTACTAGCTAGCATGACTGAGTTTCTATACAGCTGGGTGGGTGCTATGATGTTACTGATAGTGAACTTTATTTTATTCATAAGGTTAGTTAGTAGAGAAAAACAGAATCGTCTCGTATTCAGAGAAAATATTACACGTTTCATATGGAGCTGAAAAGAAACAAAGTTTGTCCCGTAAAGACACAAAGCTGGAGTTATTCTGGGTCTATACGCTGCACAGCTGCCTCTTCTCTCATTCTCTCCCCCTCCCTCTCCTGTTGCTACTCCAATCATGAAACTGATCAGTGATCAGCTTTTCTCTCGTTTGTTTTTTGTCCCAGTCCAGCCCTGGGCACGACATGCAGTGAATTAATCTGAGAAGGTGCATTCAAATAAATGGCCGGGCCAGCGGTGCACATCGCAAATTAGCTCACATAGACACAGTAGTTGTGCCGCTTCTTATTGATGGTATCTTAGCTAACAACCCCAACTACCAGATTCAACTTGTAATTGGCTAAAAATAACGTAGCCTACCGGTGAGAGGGACGTTGCTAGCTTTCCACATTCTGACACTTCAAAAGCTTCAGGAGCTGTCTGCTCAGCGCAGCATCAGCACCATGGAAATACATGGCTACCTCCGTAGACTTGAGACAGAATTCACAATAGGTTTTCTGGACTTTCAGGTGTATGGACCAATGTTTTCTTTTCTGATCAAACCAGAAAGCTTTAATGAGCAGCTGGATTTGTCTCGCATTAACTGGCTGAGTTAATGCCAGTTAATGCAACATTGAAATGCAGCTGATTGAACTGGAAAGCTTGACTCTGTGGGGGTCAAAGTTTGCAGAACTACGAACGCAGCTGGAATCCACAGCTGTGCGTGTTCATGGAACTTGCATTTTCACCTGCTGGACATCACTACCTGACAGGTTTAACTGTCTTCAGAACATTGCAGAGGTCTTATTGACAGATTTTGGCTCTACATACTGTATCTGTGTGAGCAGATTTTCTCTCACACGAATAGTGTCCTCAGGTAGCCGTCTGAATGCTGGACACTCGGAGACCTGTGTCTCTGAGTGGGAGACCAGAAATCACATTAACATGTGTGTCTCTGCATTAACAAACATGCCATATTGGCCCAGTTAATTTTTCTTATCATTGTTGTGAGGAGACCATAAATAGTATTTGCATTTCTGTTGTACAGTTCATTTGCTGTTATGAAGTTCTTGTTATGGATACAAAGTGTCTGTTTTTTGTTTCAAAATAGCTGATAACTATTCGCTGATAGCTGCCAACATCTACAAACAAATATAATTTTACAAAGTGGTTCTATATAGTGTGAAACTGTTAATATAGAGCGTTATTAAATTTATTGCTAATGCAATCATATGGCACATTGACTTCTGAGGAAAGTTTAGACGGCACACATCATCAGAAAGGTTGCCTACCCCTGGTCTATATCATAACATCATCCTTATTAACATCAGAAAGCCTTTAAGACATAGTAAAGATACATTTTTACTGGCTTAGTTCACATAGCCAGATATATTAAGATATATATGCAATGATCTTTCACAGTATTTGAGATTATTATATATTTTTTGCAATTAAGAAAATGTTTTCTTTAAAAAAAAAAAACAAACAAACTAAATGTGAATATGGCACGCACATACAATTAAAAGGGTTGCGTTTTGTCTTTGCTTTGCTAACAGACGTTTTATGGAATTAATTTTTAATACATTGCACTTTCTAAAAGAGCAGTTCATTCTGAAACTTCTGTGTTTTTTGCCATTATTGTCTGTGTTTGGTCGGTAACGATGTGTGGATTGTGATTAAGAAGAAGTTTCTCGTTATCGAATCAGAAAATGCCACAAACGTTATTTGTAAACCACAATAATGAATAAAAGAATGGAGACAGTTTGACATCTCCGAGTTAAAATCTCGCAGAGAAGATTAAATCAATTTTCGCCATGTTAACCTAGAAGTTTTAAAATTTTAGCAAACAAAAAAGCAAAACAATATTTTGGACTTCAGCCTGGTTTCTGCATGTTGATCAGATATTATGATATTGTGACATGTGCATGAAAGTGAGGCAAATGCAAAAAATAAATAAATAAATAAAAATGAAGAGACGGGAGCTGAATTAGTAAACTGATCGACCAAATTAATCAGAAACCACTGTGATAATCATTTTACATCTTCATTTTGTTTTTATTTCCCTGACAAGCATGTTTTAAATTCATTTTTCATCTTTCAAATAAAATACTCATATTTTGTTTCAGTCCCACAAAATAAAGGTGGAAACGCAAACATTTGCTCTTACATTTTACTTTTACAGTTACTCAAATTTTAATTTTACATTTAAACAAATAAGTTATATATTTTCTACTGATTTATTAACTCAATGATTTTCTTTCCTTTTTCAATTTCTGTAAATGCTTCCATAGGCTGATAAAAGGTACGCCCCTAAAGTTTGCAAAGCCCCATTACACAGCAGTTTCATGTTAATGTCAGTCATTTTCATATAAATGCTTACAGAAATTCATGAATATTCCAGGCTCTCCCTAAATACGAGTCACAGGAATTCAGCGAGACTGAATTTGTCTTTCTGGACACAAAACGTTGAGCTCATGAAGTTCAGCTGTAACTAACCTGTGTTCTGAAGGAAGGGGTTGTGTGCTGATGAGGACGAGATAGAGGGAGGCGGTGGCTGTTTGGGTTTGGGTTTAGACGGCACCAGAGAATCGAGATCCACCAGTGCTGCGTTGGGGCCCAGGAAGGACTCGGGAGTCTTCCGAACAGGAAGTGAAGAACCAAGAGAGGACAGGTCAAAGGGTACCGGTGAGCCTGTGCTGTCAGCGCCTGCTCCTGAAGATCCTAGTTGCTCTGGATCTCCTAAGCGAGGTAATGAGGAGCAGAAAGAGTAAATCAGACTCTTAAAAACGCACTCATAACAGCAAAAAACAATATCCGAGTACATACTCACACAAAGGAGGATGAAATGTTAGACAGGACAGCTGCTGAGTGCATGCATTTGGAAATTTGTGTGCAAAATATGTCAATTCTGTTTACAATTTTGCGCCAGAACCCGAGCATGTGAGAGTTCACGTAGTTTTAAGTGTCAATGTACCTGTGCCGTTAGTGTGTTTGGCGGAGCCACTCCAGATGTCAGAGGTGATAGGGTCAGAGGCAGGGACAGGCCCGTCCTTTGCCCAGGGGTCTACTGGCCCCCCGGAGGAGGAAGTGCTGGGAGGCAATGGAGGACCCCAGGGGTCAGCACTGGGGGGGGTCACAGCTACAGGGGAGGGAAGGACACGCAAGGGAGGGGAGGGTTAACACAACACCTTACAGGTACAACTCACAATAAGGCGGGGACAGGAAGCTGGGCTGGGCAACAACAGAGGTGTTTCTCTCTCCTCAACCTCTCCATTGTTAACTTTCCAGGAGGACTGATGCAACTGACAGCCACATTACTTACTCCTAAAGATAATCTGAAACTTATCGGAGGTAAAGGAGAGATAAGAAGCAACCTTATACATTTAAAAAAATAAATAAATAAATAATAGATAAATAACTGAAAAAGGCATACAGAGGGCAAGAGAAGAGAAAGCTCTGGTTGAGACAGCCACAGTCAGTCCTGAGTAAAAACAAGAGGATAAAAATCCCTGGTTTAGACACAGAGGGGGAATGGCATGCTTGCTTTCATCACTACAAAGAGAAAGCATGTATAGACGGATGAAAAGATCAGCTATGACAGCATGGTGACATGTATGAGGGGAAATGCAACCGTGGAGTGAAGGGGAGAAAAAGTCTCCACATCCTCTTTCACCCACAGAGACAAGGTTCTGTTTTAATCACCAGCAACAAGTACAGTCCCACCCACCTGACTGCCGACAGAGGTCAAACATGACCACAGGTCGAAGATCCTTACCTGAGCTTCCCCAGGGGTCGACGTTGTTTACTTTGTTGGACGATTCACCCCATGGATCTGGAGGAGGAGCTATAACAGGCGGAGCTCCCCCACCCCAAGGATCAGAGCTTGTAGGGGATGTGGGTGATGCTACCCCCCATGGATCTGTGGTGGCTGTGCCCCACGGGCCCGAGGCGGCAGAGGCAGAAACTGTGGGTAGAGGTGAGGGCCCGGCGGAGCTCACGACAGGAGCAGCAGGGGTCCCCCAGGGGTCCACAGCACTCAGCTCCATCAGAGCGCTCTGTACAAGAGAACATTTAATGAATTAATGCTTGCACAGCTGATGGACATCATTACACACGGTTCACTATGCCAGCACATTTATCATTTTCTATCAGTCTTATTAGCCTGTTCTCTCTCTCGGGCATTCATCAATAGTGCTGATGAGATGTAAAACCACAGAAGGAGAATTGTTGGCATCTCTCCTCTGTCAGCACCAACTTTTCTTTCGCTGTTTTTTAAACATTTTAAAAATTATTTATTACTTGAGTTGGGACTTAAATGAAAGTGATTTCAATCTTTGTTTCAAAAGTTTAGTTTTCCAAATAGTTTAGGGAAGTAAGCCTTAACCAAACTGCTCACTGTGTGGGCGGTTAAAGGCCTTCTTCCTCTCCATTGTTTTTGCAGAGGCTTCCATTTTTCTTATGCGTGTTTGGTCTTTTTAAGCAACTATTTTACATGAATAAAATTGGGATAATCTCAAATGTTGGCTTGTATGAACCAAGGATCAGGGGAGTAGAACCTCAGGTGACATTCTGAGGTTAGATAATAGTGTTCTGATAAAGGAGAAAATTGAAAATTAGAAATATTAATTAATTTATTATTAAAAATAATAATAGCTGTTAGTTATGCTTTGAAGACCATCTGCAGTCTCAACAAAGATGCCTTTTTGGTGGAAAATTCTGGCAACGGCTGAACTGATTTTTATTACTGTAGAGGAGAAAAAAACTGAATGAAAGCACAAAGGTATCTCACATTTCAGAGAATGATTAATGTGTCTTAAGCTCTGAAACTTGAAAGACCTGAAGGGTTGTGTAACACTGAGGAGTAGCTTTGGACCCAAAGCTTTCTTACGAACGAGCGGATTATTGCATCAGTCATGATAAAATCTACGCACTGTGCGTTTTATGGAGCACAATGTGTCTCCCCAGTACAATGAAAACCTTGTGTGTTTCCAAGCTTCATGCAAATTTGAATCCTTAGCAACACTGCTTACACATGAAGTCAAATAAGACACCTGATAATGCTTTCACGTACCATCTGCTTTTTTCTTTTTGCTGAACAGTCCATCTGTATTTTACCAACACTTTTAGTATCTGAAAGTTTTCACTTCAAGTCAAGTCACACTTTGTTAATCAGACACACAGCTAAAAAAGCTGAATTTACTCATGGAGATACACACAGACCCAAGTAAAGCAGATGATCCAATGCAGCTTATCTATATTCATTAAAACAAAACAAAAACACCCACCTCTTCTGGTTTTGGTTTCTCCCTCTTGCTCTCCTCAATAGCCATCTGCAGTCTCAGGTCATCACCTCTGCGCAGCCGCTCCTCCTGCCAATCACAAACACACAATTATATCCATCAGCAAACTCCAAAAACGCACCACAGGCACAGATTCATTAAATCCACACTGAAGGTCAGTATGAGCGAAAGAGGAAACCCTAACCTTTAATCATGATTCAAAGGCAAAAGATAAGGCTGTTCACACAATGTGTGTGAAGAGCTTGTAATTTTTACACAGCTTAACACAATTTAGATTACAAGCGCTGTCACGCGGCATCCTAAAACTGAAGACGGTGGCAGGAAGATGTCTTAGACATGGGTAGGCAAAACGGCTCCTGAGAGGGAGGATACAGGTGCAAAAGCAGCTGTGGTTCGTTTGTTTGCTATCAAATGCTGCCATGGTGAATACTCCAACTGCTGTGTGGGTTTTAACTGCCTGCACCAACAATGGTATCAGTTCGGTAGCTGCGCACAGCAGAGCTTCTTTATCACCTGAAGGACAAAACTTTTATAGTAGAAATAGAAAGCCTTTTATATGAAATCAATAACAATTAATTTCAGCTCAGATGGAGATCTTGAACATCAACTTAAGATCCTGCCTATTGCCACCTTTATTCTAACACATTTCACTGAGGACTGACAGCATAACACAGACTTATCTGCAAGACAACAGATCGTCTTTAATGCCAGTAAGCAACATTAACATTAAATCTGAAAGGCTAAACTAGTCTAGTTTTACAGTAAGTGCAGGACTGCAAACACTTGATGCAGACAAACAAGGTTAGCACTCAGTAAACACAGAAACAGGAAGTTACAACAGCAGGAGGGTGTTAGAGGTTAGGAAAGAAATGTTTCAAATCAAGACTAGGGTTAAGTGCATGCTATCAGAGACGGCAATGAGAAAGAAAGAATAATCAATACTTGCAAGCCACTCATTGTTAATAAATTATGGCAAATATTTGCAAGTGACATGCAAATTCTAGATGGCAGATGATTAATTTGTTAGGTGCACGTTTTTCTTGCAGTTTTAACACATCTTGATGAGGTTCTGAAAAGCGCCTCTTAGGATGCGACTTTTTAAACTGAATTACTGCAACAGGATTACTGCAAATACGAGCATTAATTCATTTTTTCTTGATCGATCAATACTTGACATTTGCTTGAGAAATTCCATTTGACAGAAAGACAGATAGTTGATGACTGGCTCTCCAGCCAGCTGGACACACTCTCTGCCCCTGACCTGTTGGTGAATCTCTTTGCTGAGTGTGAGTGCATAGCGGAGCTCTGCATCCTCCAGAGGGTCCGTGCTATTCTGGGGGAGTTCAGGGGTTAAATGGTGAGAGCAAAGCTAGGTGTGCTGCATGTACAATATTTGTAAAGCCTTTGTGTACATAAGTGACGTGTACATTAGACTGACTGCAAACTTATCTGAAGTAAAGGACCAGTAAGCTTAGCTCAACAGGTCTACTTGGTGTTACCTGCTCTGCCTCTTCTTTACTCATAGCCAAAGCCAGCTGGAGCTGCAGATCTTCTTCTCCAGAGCTCTGTGGCCAAGCCTGCTCACTATCAGCACCCCCAGAATGTGAGCCCAGCGACAGGCTGCCCCCCAGGCTGGGTGCTGAGGGGGCTGAGGAGGCTAAAGTGGAGATAAATATGCACAGAAGGGACCAAACCCTCTTATAAATACTGCAACTGTGACCACTGGATCAGTCTGTTAACTACTTAGAGTAGGTGTCTCACCACTGGAGGTCTGTGCCATCTTCTCTTTGGTTTTCAGGGCGTGGATCCTCTCCTCTCTTAGTCTCTCTTCATCTTTTAACAGCGTCACCAACTGTTTGGCTTTCTCTCGAACATTCACACCCTGGAAAAACAAAGCGAACCACTGTTAATTTAATACATAACATAAAACAGATACAAAATCAAGTATAAAAGCAGTTACTTACACAGCATACTGTATTGATTTAAAAAATGTTTTAACTCAAGCAAAGCTCATTTATCAACAACCAATAAAACTTTTATGGCTGGCTTTGTGTAGTTGCACAACAGGTCAGAGACACCTAGTCAAACATGCTGCTTGTAGTTTAGTCAAGGACGTTTTACAGAGTGCGCCTGCATTCCACAAACGTGGACTTTAATCACCACTGACTTCTCCTTTCCATTCAGCTTTGAATGCATGGGTGTGTCTGTGTACCTGGTCTTTGCCATCTCGGTCTATGTACTGGAAATCCTTGAGGGTCTGGACTGCGTAAATGTTCTCTCGGCACTGCTGGGCAACACGTTCTGAACCAGTTTTGATCAGGTACTCCATAAGAGTCATAGCCTAGAGAAAATGGAGAGAACTGTAAATTTTCAAATACAAAAATTCCCAAAAAGAAAATAAACATCTTACACACAAAAATAAAAACAAATATTTGAGCTTTCGGTTTTTAAATCCCGCACATAATTACTGACCATCTCTGTACTACAGACATAACTACGCCATGGATTCCCATCCAAAGCCCCAAACCTTTTTAGGTGGCAATTATTCCCTGCTGCAGACACTCAGACATTGCGGATAAGTAGTTATTCCTGGAAAACTTTTTTTAAAGGGCACATAGGTAGTGCACTCTTTGGTAATGTCCTGTAAACAAACCTGCGCAGTCATAAAAAAAGAAAAAAGAAAAAGAAAAGAAAACAGAACTGCACACAGCTTCAAGCAAAATGTCTGATGGGAGACTTTTTGTTGCTTGGACCCAAGCAGCGCACTTGCAGACACTGAAACTACAAAACATCTAAGGGTGATGTGTCTACCAAGCAGTTTTTTAAAGACTATGGCTGTGCAATTAGGTGAACCTTAATTTCGGTTTCCACGACTTATTAACACAAGCTGATTCTGATAGAAAGATTATTATGCTGCACTCTGTTTTGGACATTCCTTTCCTTTACTGTAACCTCTATATAAAAGTCCACATTTACTTCCAGCCAGGCAGCAGATTTAGTTTGGTTCACATTTATTTCTTTATTTAGTTTTTCAGTTGAATTAAAGTTAATGGAAATACACTTGTATAAAAGACATCATTCTTCTTTTACGTTTAGTCAGTCGATTTTTGCAAAACCAAAAATTAATTGTAATCTTACTATTTAATACAATAATTGTGACTATGAATTCTCCTATAATTGAGGCACTTTCCTTCCAAAGGTCTGTAAGAATTGTGCCATATTTTTACACATTTCAAAAAGGCTGCGTTCGCCACTGTCAGCTTTTACCAAGGCACCTAATGAAGGAGGGGTGGCATAAATACTATGTCAACCAATAGTCACAGTGGTGCTCTGTGTGTGTAAATACCACGAGATTAGTATGAAAATAATACTTGCAGGAACATTTTGGGTCTCTCGGTTAAGCAAAAAGACAGAAATATGCAGAAAAAAAAAAAAAAGGTTGCACACTGCAAAGTCCCAGATTCGCCCTTTTTATTAAACCAGATATCTGATGAACTGTTCCAAACAACTTACTTTTAAATATTCACAATTTAAGTAGCATGCTTTATTTCCTTTGGATGAAATAATGAGATAATGATATGCTATATTTTGGAGTTTTCCCATTGTGTTTACGGTCTTGTGTTTAATCTGTATTGTTATTCCCCAACTTCACTTCTGGACTCACAAACCTTGTACACATGTCTCCAATTCTTGCCGTGGTCATTGAGGCGCTTCCACACCATGCTCATGATTTCCGAGAAGGCCACGACATTGTAGGTAAGATCAGCGATCTCTGACATAAGGGAGCTGCTGGGGCCCCATGGGTCATTCGACGTTGCCTCCCTAACCTGGACACAAGAACACACAAAAGGGATAAACCATTAATTATTCCACTCAAACCGACTGAGATGGGAATTATTTCAGACATTACTTTGTGACATGTTGGTGCACAGTGTTCTGACTAACAAAATAAATTCAATCAGATCACAAGCTGCAGAGAATAATGAATGGGTACAATATGATTAGATTAGCTCATTCTCTACATAACAAGGGGAAGAGTGAGGAGGTTCTCCAAAGAAATATTAGATTATCGGAATCCGCATAATCTCATCATCTGTGTGGCAGAGATGCATTTGCTACACTTAAGTCCTAGATACAAAATGGGAATGTGTGCAGAAAATGAAACAGAAGAAGAAAAGCCAGCTAAGAAGCCAAGAGACAACCTTGATTTCAGCCTCTGAATAGTTGTGGACGATGTTCTTTACTTGTCGCCGTAGCGATGAGGTCGACATGGCAACGGTCTGGCCACTGAGCTCTGTTGAAATCTGAACAGCAGATGGGCAAGACGAAATGTAAAGTATAGTTAGTACAATACAAATAATACAAGTTTATTTCCAGCGCACACAAATCAACAAGACTTACAACCAATAAAACAACCAGCAAGAAAGACGATGAAGACTTGAAGTGTGCGTATACAAGAGTCTGAAAGAAAGAGCAGCAGACTTTAAGAAGAACAATCAGTGAGTGGAAGATGGCATTGGTAACCCAAATCAGCATCAAACGAGGAATAAAGACAATATCATGCACACCTGTTACACAAGACTGATGCAGGAAAAGGGTCTCTCCTCTTGGTATATTGCCGTTCCTCTATCTTGGCTGCCACTCATTCATGGAGTGCTTTGTCTCGGTTTGTCTGTTTCTTCCCGTGGCAACATTGGGTCCCAAAACCACAGACTAAGGGGGATGAAAACTAGGGAGCAGGATTGAGATTAATGTAAGTGTAAATGCATTGTGACTTGGATACTTCTGCTACAGCACAGCAAGCAGCCTTAAACTTAATCTGTCACTAAATCTAAAGTAACCATTTATAAAAATTTTAAAAAACAAAAGGACAAAGGAGATATTCAGCAACAAATATCACATGATCTGTTGCTGATCCACACATGCTTCACAGAGACACAACTTATCAGTTACAAGCTTTTTCTCTTATTAGAGCAAACAGCTTAAAAATAGGAATGCAGTCATTTTAAATATGACCATCTGACTGAAAGCTAATACAGGTTGTCTTTTTATTTACTTGTCAAGTGAAGAGAAACATTACAATCTAACTATAAATAATTATTCAGTGAGTTTTAAAGTCTGTTTTCTCTTCTTTACATCTTCTTTGAAGATTTACCCCAGGCCAAACTGATAAATAATGTTTACTGACAATGTTAAATTCCATCTTTAGAAGCAAAAAATAAAAGTAATCAGTAAAAAGAGCAAGAAAGCGTGAATGAAAACAAAGTAAATTTATGACAGAAATGTAGCAGTGAATTTAACTGGATGCGATTTTACAGAAAAAGATGGCGTTCACACTTTCAGGCAAACCATTTTGGCTCCTCAACCTTGATTCCTTAACAAAGTCAATAATTTAGTTTTCACATCTAAACATCTAGGCAACTTCCAGCTTCACACCAGACTAAATTTATACAAGAGTTGCACTAAGATAAATATTTTAGAAGGGATCCGTTTACTTAACTTCAGGTACTCTAATCATTACACTGCCACAAACTTTAATCTTGAACCCATATTTGCAGGCCTCAAGAGCAGAACCACGGATTATTAAAAACAACATATCATCAACCAGTGCTGACACTAATCAGAGACAGAGTCACGTATGGATGTCAAGAAAATGACACGCATGGTTAAAACAAACTATAAACTTGAGACGGATTTTAAATGAGTATTTTAATTCGAAGAGATTGATACCCACAAGTGTGGGAAACCTTATGGTGCAATAACGTATAGTTTCTGTTTTGCAACACCACTGACAGTTCCTGAATTTGGTCTAAGAAAAAAAAACAAAAAACCATGGACTTATTCTGTTTGCTGATGGAGAAAGAAAAAAGGCACGCAGAATGATTTTTGTGGATCAACAGCACATCCCTCACTACCTGCTGAGCTTTTTTTAGTATCCGATTGCACACGCATCAGGTTGAAACACTGTTGCTGACCAGATGCAAGCTCTCACTGCCACAATCTGCATTTTCCTTGCGTAACAGATGCTACCTCAGCTTGTGCCACAAAAATACGGTCAGGTCCATAAGTATTTGGACACCGACAGAAGCACTGAAGGGGCTAGCTACACTTTTCTGATGTGAACAGAGGCAAAATTACAAAAACTATCACTCTCAAAACACTTATGGATCTAACTGAATAAAGGCAATAAAACAGATCAAAATAAAGGAAGCACATTGTCTTTCCTTTATAATATAATAAATATCAAATTTTCCCCACCCACTGTATGAGGACCTTCCCCCAGGTGGCAAACCAGCACTGGCAAGAAACATTGCTGCTCTTTCCGTTTCTCCAGATTCAAGCAGATCCTTCTTCATACTGAACCAATAAAGTAAAGAAACTGACTTCTACAAACAGCATGCTGGTTACAAACTTGAGATTAGTTAAAGAACGAAAGAAAAATAAGATTTTAGCTCTGACTGCTTGTTACTTATTAAAATAAGTTGTAACTTGCAGTAATAAATCAACCTGCTGACAATGTTTAAACCAGTGGTTCCCAAATAGTGTGGCTGGATAAAAAAAAATGATTACTGTAACTGCACAAGAAGTAACCAATGAAATTCAAATGTACTACATTAGTTGACATGAAATGACCTGATTGAGAGTGAGGATCAAATTTGCACAGTGGTAAAACTGATCACTTTTTTGTATAGAGAAAAACACATACAACCACTTCAAGATCAAGAACTGTTAGGAGGAAAAAAAAAATACAAAAAAATATACTTTTTTATAGCTTCAGTTGGACTGGGATGTTAATAGGCCTTTATTTTCTGTAAGGTATTAACAAATGTGAACGCTGTGCCACACAAGCAAGACACACCTGAAAACCAGATCTTGAGAGAAACTCCGACTACTAAGTTGCATGTTTGTGGAGCTTACTGGAGACCAAAAAAAAAAAAAAAATAAAAAAAAAAAAAAAATTGTAGGTGTCACACTTAAAAGTGCTTTCATCTGACACAACAGCTAAAACAGTCATTCACACCATTTTAGCTGACATAAAGGCTAGTTTCTGCAGATATAAACACTGGTTTAAAGTTTGAAAACTGCTGGGTCATTCCATCACAAAACAAAGTGGGCCTTCTGCTCGAACATCGCAGATATCCCTAAAAATGAGATGGTCCAAAGTTTGGATTTATATTAATATATGAAATACTTCTCTAGCTTACACTTTGAAATTTGGGACCATGTTTGAATGAGCATACCTCAGCAAATATTAAAGATAAATACCTGAAATTTACTATATCAAATGATGAATCGGGATCTGTAATTTCAGACAAATACAGAGTATTTTCTAACTAAAATATGGAGGGGGAAAATGAAAGCCATCTTGTAAATTCCCATGTTTATTCACATACTGATAAAAAAAAAAAAATTAAAAAAAAAAATCACATTGCAAAAGCCAACTATTAATAATTTCTGAGTGATATATAATTTTATTTCACAATTACACAAAATGAAATGTGTAGAATATTGTTTTGACATGAAATTCTTAGTTAATTCATAATCCAAATATAGTAAATTTATAGTTTCCAGAGTTTCAACTGAGAAAATTTTGTTAAATACATGCACATTCTTAATTTTCAAGACCTACTGCCCTGTATGACTCAGGTTAGGTTTAAAATATACAAAGAATATTAAAAATGCAGTGAAAATGTACAAAAAAAGACAGGCACATCGGACAAGGTTGAGCAGAAAATGTTCTTAACAATTGGATGATTTAGGATGGTTTGGCCCCAGTGTCACGTTCAAAAATGCCTTCATCTGACCACACAGCTAAAACTGTCATTCACACCATTTCAGCTGTGTGAAAACCATTCGATTACACATTTTAAATGGATTTTAAATGGCACAAACTTAAAGCCTTTAGTTTGGATACTATATGAAAAACATAACCGTTCCAAAGATCATTAAGTGTTTTACATGAGCCTGACAGCTATAAGGGGTTCAGATTTGTAGGTCAGATAAACATGAGAGCATGTTGCATAACTGAACAGAAAGCAACCATTGCAAAAGTCAGTTCAGAGACTCCTGAAGCCCAGTGCCAAAGTTCAGACACGCCAGCTAATCCGTGATAACCATGATAAGTGACATAACATACCTTTTATATAGCTCCTCTTCTCGGATATCGTCAGTCTGAAGCCACACTGAAGGGAAAAAGATCCCCCACAAAGTTTCATCAGAAGCACTACAGTACACACTTTATCAGCCTCAAGCGCCAAAAATACACAGATCTCTCACTTATATCACATACAGAACAAGCGATAAACGATCTGCTGTAGCGTTTATTTACTCATAACTCACGTCACAGGAAGCTGCTCTATATGAAGGATGGATTGTATGGTTGAAGCCAACTAAAAAAGGCGAAAAGCAGGCATAAGTGTTAACTGATTTATTCCTCCTATCACTCATATCCAGCTAACACTGCACAGCCTCCCGAAGACGTGACCCCCACCCAGATAACGTTAACGACCCTGCCAGGCAGATGCTGAGCTCCCTGTCACACCTATTAAGATAGCAGGCTAACTAAATGACATGTTAGCAACCAAACTGTCATCTAACGTTTTTCTAGCTGCAAGCAAACGATAATGCCCGCTGTAAAATGGCACACACGGGTATTAAGCGAACATTTTTATGTCGCAGAGGCTTAATTTATCGACTAAAGCTGAGCACCAAACTCTCTTATTCCCAGCTAAGCTAATCGAAACTGTTTGCGACCACTTTGCTATCAAAAAGTCTGGGTGTAGTACTAACAGGTGCACGGAGGGGTTTAGTTAGGCACAAAAAAGCGGGGTAACTAAACAGAACGAGTCGCTCCTGTCCCAGCGCTGAATTACCCCAAAATCGATAAAAAGGTGAAGGTTACCTGCCACTTTGACTGATAAAAGAAATCACTTTGCTGCTGTTGCTGTTCGGACACATTAGCCAGCTAGCCTGGTAGCAGTTAGCTGTTGCTAGTTCGCTACATGACTGACAGACCGTATGAGCTCCAGCTTCACGTCCTGCTTTGGGACACTACTGAATACACGCATTCAAGAGTCGAAAAAGGCTGACAACCCGGCACAATAAATATCTAAAATAAATGTCTACTGACCCTGCTGTAGCTTGAATGTACGAGGAGATGGCCGAATTTCCGCTTCCGTTCTCGCCTACAGGAAAGACCGCACCCCCTGTAGCTTTGTTTTCCTGTGATGGTAGTAGGAGACTCATGAATTATTAATTGAGATGAAATGAAAGTCTCAAATAAAGAGACATCGAAATGATTGTTTATTACCGTTTAATACGTAATACGGGGTACGTTTTTACATCTGAGATAAATTTCCTCTTTAATATTCATTTTGTGTCAAAGGGAAGAACTCACATCCTCTTTTTTGTCATTATTTTTGATTTGGGAGACGTTTGTTCCACGTTTTCCAGACTTCTCAGAGATTAAAAAAAAAGATTTTGTGTGGCTAATAGAAAAGAAAACTGTTTGATACTATACAAGGTGTCTCTCTGGTTTCATTTTTAAAAATCCTAGATGAGGAACTCGTTTTACTATTGGCAAGAAAATGGAGAACTTGCCCCTGATTTTATATTTTTACATTGTGATAGGAGGTTTAATATTAGACAAAGATTACCCAAAGAAACACAAAATGCAGTTTTTAAATGATGATTTCATTCATTAGGGTAATCCAAACCTAGCTGGCCCCTCCTCAGTAAAGGAACTGTTAATTAATGTGAACAACATTTTTTTTAGAAAGCACAGTTCAGTTTCTTTAGCTGTCTCCAGGACTGATTATTGCCAGCCTGTTGATTCGAGAAATCACTTAAATCGTTCCTGTCTGACCAAGTGAAATAGGCTAAAAGATCCCAAAAAGGAAAGCTTCACACCACAACCTAAAGAAATAGCTGAGAAACACAGTCATCAACATCAATCAGTCTGGAAAGAGTTACAAAGCCATTTCTAAGACTTTGGGACTCCAGTGAACCATGGTGAGAGCCATTATCTACAAATGGAAAAAAAAAAGTGGAATAGTGGTGAAGCTTTCCAGGAGTGGTCAGCCAACCAAAATTAGTCTAAGAGCACATTAATGACTCACTCAAGATGTCACAAAAGAAGTAAAACTAACAAAGCATTTCATAAAAGAACATCATACCATCATTCAAACATGGTCGTTTTAATGTGATGGTCTGGGGCTGCTTTTCTGGTTCAGGGCCTGGGCGACTTGCCATAATTGATGGAACCATGAATTCTGCTCTCTACCAGAAAATCCTGAAGGAGAACATCCAGCCATTAATTTATACCCTGAAACTCAAAGTGAATTTGGGTTATGCACCAGGACAAAGCTCCGAAACACACCAGCAAGCCTACCTCTGACGCAAGAAAATAAAGGTTTTAGAGTGGCCTAGACAAAGTCCAGATTTAAATCACATCGAGATGCTTTGACCTGACCATAAACAATTCATTCATGCTTGAAAACCCCTCTACTGTGGCTGACTTAAAACAATTCTGAGACGATAAATGGTCCAAAATTCTTCTACAGTGATGTGAAAGATTCATTGCCGGTTATTGAAAATGACTGATTGCAGTTCTTCCTGCCAAAGGTGGCCCAACCCTTAGCTTTAAGGGGCAATAATTTTTTTCACATAGGGGCAGATAGGTTTGGATAGCTTTTTTTGCCCTTAATAAACCAAACCATCATTTAAAAAATGCATTTTATATTTGCTCGGGATATTGTTATCTAATGTTAAAATTTGTTAAACAAGGACTCTGGCCAAAATAACATCTCTGATGGACAGAGTCTCCCACCCCATGCATGTAAATGTTGCTGAACTGCAGAGCTCCTTCAGTGAGAGACTGCTGCATCCTAGATGCATGAAGGAGCGTTTCCGCAGGTCCTTCCTCCCTGCAGCTGTCAGACTGTACAATCAGAACGGCTCCCAACAAACACAGATGTTTACATCTGCGCTGTAACTGCAATAATTTAATCAACCGATTTGCACTACAACCTGGTTTGCCTCTTATCTGTAGTTATTTTTATTTAATTTAATAACTGTACAGTACTCTGTTTATAGCAACCATTGTCCATATGTTAAATTGTGTATGTTTCTGTCCTGTGTACTGTTTGTTTGTATATGTGTCTTTCTGGCTGCTGTTACAACCAAATTTCCCCTTGTGGGACAATTAAAGGATTATTCTATTCTATTCTATTCTGTTCTATTCTATTCTATTCTATTCTTGTTTGACGATTTTGAAACATGTAAGTAAACTGTAAAACCTAATATTGTGCTTAATTAAAAACATTAAGTAGACTGAACTCAGTTTTTGTCAGCTTGTTAGAATTCAGTTTAAGTTACCAGCAGCTTTTGTTAAAAAAAAAAAAGCTGATTAATAACTCTAACTTTATTTGAATTGGCTTAAATTAGGAAAATTTAAGCTGGAAATTTTGCTTTTCAGTGGTGCAATGTAACTAAGTTAATTTACTCTGTGCTGTACTTAAGTAGGTTACATCTCACAGGCAGCTTACTTTACTTGAGTGTCTGGCCTTTTATGCCTCTCTCTATTGCTGCCTCTCTATGGATATTTTATATTTTACTTCATTATCTGACAGTTTATACTACTGTTGGAATTTTGTATGTAAAACATACAAATAAGTCACCCAACTAAAATAATTAATTATTAATTAGTTCATATATTTTTGATCGTTTTTTCTTGTTGACCTTTTTTTTTTTTTGTAGTTTGTTATGTTTTTGTTTCTAGATAAAAAAACAAAGAAGTAGATTGAGAGAGTGTATCTCAGGTCAATACAAATGCCCTCATAATTAAAAAAAAAACAAACATATGAAATGGTCATTTTATTTTTGTTTTAATGGTCATTTTATTTTGCGTGATTGGTGGTGCCTGTTTTGTGGTGGTAATCCCAGAAGGGAGCCATCAAGCTGAAGGAGGAGTCCTATTGGGCTTGGTCAGCCATCAAGTGGTGGTCTCCAGCTGGCAATGGAGCAGTTCACAGCTGAGTGTGAAGTGCCGGGAATGAGAAGGCCTGGACTGAGAAACAAACTATCCTTAGAACTATTACAATATACCAAGCTTCTGTGTTTAAATGCAAAACAAATATGTTGTTTGAGCTACAGACTGCACTTATGGCTGAACAATAAATACATTTTATATTTATTAATGTTACTTGCAGTACAAAGTTATGGGAAGCCTAAGTTTAGTTTCAGAATAATTATATCTGAGACCTTGTTTTATTGTAAGGTTATTCAAGTTTAAAATTGTGTAAAAATAAATATAACATTTCAATTTGATAATATTTAAATAACTCAAGCTACAATGGTTGCAGTATACTTGTTTGTTGTTCAGCAGAATGGTGTCCAGCATGTTGGCTGAAATACTGTTTTTGCATTTAAAAATAAAAGTTGGGCTGATTTTAATTGCATTACAAGAAGTGTTTTTAATTATGCTTACATACAACAACACTTAATATGAACACCGTATAAGAAATTTCTTAAGCTCCAGGATGATAAAACATAATTTGTTTAGTTTAGTTTAGTTACACTCAATTTTTATGAAAGCAAAATTTAAAGTTCTCACAAATTGTGATTTAATTTAGTTGATTTTTGTCAGTGGATAAATATTTAGTATTGCTCACTCAGAAAACTCAAGTTATACAGGAGAGGTGGAGGAAGATCTCAGCCTGGGTGTTTATTGTCTTATGTAGTCTGGAAGATGAGTGGATGGTGGGGTGGGTGCAGTTTTCTCTGTGGTGGGGTTGGGTGGACTGTCCACTGCCCACTGGGCCCCGGTCTGGATGGGCCTGGGCCCCCTTTCCCTGGCGGAGTATGGGGGTGCCTACTGGGGTCAGCGGGGGAGCTGGCCCCAGGGAGGGGTCACTTGCCCCTCCCTTCCTTCCCTCCCCATCTCCAGCTGCCTCCCCCTTCCCGCTCCACCACATCCACCCACACATGCAGGACCTTGGAGTAGGGGTATGTCACCAGGGTGCAGAGGAGGCTCCCCCCCCCCCCCCCCCCCCCCCGTCCCCTTCTGGCTGCCTCTGCCTCAATTTTATCCCACAACTTAGACATTCACATTACTCACACTCTCATTACACATACATATAGGATCTTGGGGGTGGGCACGATGCACGGAGTCCAAAGTACCATCAGGGTGTACACCCCACCCATGGCGTCGTTGCCCACCTCTCAAAGTTAAATACACGTAGACATTGAGGGCTAGCAGGAGGGAGCGCTTACCTGCTGCTCTCTGGCAGGTAGCTCCATGCCCTCCTGGGTTTTAAATGCACCTTAGAACACACATGCATCAACACTACAATGAGCGGGTGGAGGGAGGTTTGGAGTCTTCTCTCACCCCCATTCTCTGCGGCCTGCTGGAGCGGGGGGGGGGGGGGGGGGGGGGGGCTAGGAGGAGGAGTTGGCCGTCCGACTGCGGTCTGGAGTGTGGGGCCTCCCTGCTGCTGCGGAGTCGGGGCAGTCTGCCTCCCCCCACCGCAGGGAAAAGGGTAACACCACCTGGGTCTGGGTGCAGTTCCCCCCTCCAGGGGCAAGGGTACCTAGACCCGGTTTGTAGAGTACGCTTGGGGAGTGTGATCGTGTGTACAACGTCTCTTTATGTCTGTCTCCACGTTGGTTGAGTGTGGAGTAAGTGCATATGAGAGCATGAGGGTGGGAATGGATGTTTGTATATGTGTGTGCCTGTATTTCTGTGTCTATATGTCAGGTTGGGTGTCAGGCGCCACCTCTCTGGGGACATCTCAGGCCCTCCAAGGTTTGGAGGCCTATCTCCCCCTACCACCACTTCCCCTGCCAGTGGCGGACTCCCTCAGACATCGGTGCGTTGGTGGTTCTTTGTGTCCGGGGATGGGCGTCCAGGTACACACCGGCTCACTCCTTGGCGGCCGCTTATCGGGGCCTGGAGCCTGGGGCTCGCTCGGGCCACTTCGGAGGTGGGGTGCCCCCGGCCTCTCAGCCTGGGGCTCGGTCACTCAGGCACAGCTGGCTGCCGGCGGAGCTCACGGGCGCGTCACTGCAACTCCCCCTGGCTTCTGCTCCGCGGCTGCTGAGTGAGCCCTCATCTGGGACTCTCCTCAGCTCTTTCTGGGACAGTGGCGCAGCTGCCCCTCTGTTGGTCTTCCTTGGTCTCTTGTGTTCTGGGGGCCTCTGGATGTCTGGAGTTTTGATCTCCTCCATACCTACTTCATGCCCTGGAGGACGGGCTGTGGCCCCCCCACACCCTCAGGCAGATCATTACATGAAGGAACCTTTTAAAAAAAACCAAAAAAACAAGCGCGTCCATGCTCACAGGTGTACACACGGGTGATCACACCCACAAACTACACCCTTTTTGGCTCCTACCTCAAAGCACACTGTGTTCTGTTGATCTTATGTGCTGCACAATAATGTTTAATATTTAGTATTTACTGTCATATTCCCATATATCATTGTGATGCTGTTTATTCTATTACTCTTGTTCTCTTCTGCTTGTTTTCTTTTTTCTTTCTCAGCAGGTGATCCAGGTGATTGATATATGCATTTTTTTTTCTCTGCCCGTTCTGTTGGTTTTTGTCTTTTGCCCTTCTCCCCCGTCCCTCTTCTCAGCTGTTTCTCTTTCCCTCTTTCTTTCTCCCCTTCTTTCCCCCAGTCAAGTCTGTCCCGTATTCAGTAAGTGAAAATAAAATAAACAATAAAAGGTGAATCAAATGGACCATTACGGCAAGGCTGGGATGGTCAGTTTGGTAAAGTAAATCCGTTGGGCATCTTCCTTTGCCTTTAGACAACAATTCTGATGGCAAAAGAGCCAAACGGGACAGGCCAAAAAAAAAGAAAAAAAGAAAAAAAAGAAAACTCAAGTTATTTTTAGTACTGTGTACCCACAATGAACAAGTTGTCCTGCCTTAGTTATCTTAAGTAAGCTTTACTACTTTTTTTTTTTAAGTTCTGGAAACGAATTTGATTTTATGGTGTATTAAAAAAAATAAGCACAAAAAAAATCAGGAAAGGAACAAATTATTTATTTATTTATGTAACAGCGCATCATTTAAGTAAAATTCCAAAGACTCTATTTTGATGTTGTGTTTAACTGAAGCTTCTTGTCAGAGTGAGAAGACCCATAAGCACACTGATGATGTGAAAAATATTGAGAAATATTTGAGCAGGAAGTATTTCACTTCTTAATGAATGAAAACATGAAAAGTGACACCATAAATTGAGTAAATCTTAAGATTTAACGTGCAGCAACAATTTCTGCCCAAAACTGCAATGACCCTCACCGTCCACAGAGAGGCATCCTCGAACTATCTGGTGTGACACCAGACCAGCGTTGCCTTCCCTGGGACCATGAAAAATACCCCGCAAGCCTCTTGGATCAGAACAACAGCTGGCATGCATGTGTGTTACAAGTTCCCCTTTAATCCTTCATCTCTTTATCCCTTTATCTTTCCCTTCTCTCCAGGGAGGAGGGGATTGAAGAAAACATTGCAGCGTGACTCAAGCAAACTATATGACTGTAATGTAATGTTACTCTGCTTTGGAAACACTAATCTTATGAGGACAAGCAAAATGCCGGCGATTATAACAAGTATAAATTATTCTGACAGGTGTCGTTCCACTATTATGTCACACTGAAACTTTATTTAGTATTTCCTCTGTGCCCACTCCCCCAAGAGGAGAGGATTGTTACTTTGTTTTAAAAGAAAGACCTGGACTCAGCCTGAGGAGGGGCTTTTGAAGAGGAGGAATCAAACAAACTAACACCGAAGCTCTCACGAGATGCTCTTTTGAAAGTCTGTGCTGTCACTTTCTGGATGTAAATAACATTCATCACTGTGGTTTCTTGTCTGACAAATGAACTCTCAGATCTGTTTCTGTTCATTTTATGTCTAGTTATTTATTTATTACTAAAAAAAACCGTTTTTTTTCTGAGTAGGTATTTGTTTGTAGGCTCAACCCTGCAACATTGTGTACGTATCAGGTCCTTTTGTCACAATCACTTGAATTAATAATTTATCATCATGCTAAAATTGCCTTTTGTATTAGTCTGTATAAGTTTGTTTTGTTGGCCTCTTTTGAGCTCCTGGCTATTCAGTAAATGCAGTTGCTTCCATTTATTTATTCATTCCTGTTTTGCCGATGAGTGAGGAGATGGCAAACCAGTTTCTTTGAAAACTGTACTTGTAATACATTGCTTATCGGCTGCTCAGTACCTGACTATTACTTTGCCACAAGACAAACTGACTAAAAGATACTGCATCAACTCAAGACTAACTGAAGTGATTCATTTTTTAGGCACTTTCATTTTATTATGAACTAGAGCGAGGTTAGAGAGAGAGAAAGAGACACAACGATTCACACTCACATTGACATCTATGGCCAATTTAGCATCATCAGTTAACTTGGCATGCTTGCTAACAGGTCTTTGGACTGTGGGAGAAACGCACAGAGGGAGAACATGCAAACAGATTAAAAAAAAAAACCCATCTCTGTTAGCTGGAGTCTCAAACACAGGACCTTCTTGTCGTGAGAAGACTGTGTTACTGAGATAAACCCATCAAATATTGCTCCAGTTGTCTCAGAGGTGAGAGGTTTTTCCTCTTTGTTTAGACTGTATCAGAGTCGCTTTGCATGGTTTTGCATACTCAATCTTGGTGAAACACCTCATTTTCATCCGCTGCCTGAAACAAGCAGCTTTAGCTTGTCGTTAAACTAACCTTATTTTGTCTGGCTGCCACAACAGTCCCGTGCCCATATTAAGACATCACTGTGACATCACAGAGATTCAGCAATAGAAAAAAATGTCATAACCCAAACCTTTAGTGCAACCTTTGGCTCATGTAGAAACATTTAGCCATGTTTAATATGAACTTTTATCAGTGAAACAGGAAATAAGGACAAAATGTCGTACCCATAGATGAAAAAATAAAATAATAAGGAAACACAAACATACCAAGTTGTAACAGGATTCTTTTATTTCAAAATGCATATAAGAAAGTCAGGCTGTGTTGTGAGGTGACTGTGCACTATTTCTGTTTCTGAAGCCTGACATAAATGATTTGGTTAAGATGATGTGATTACCATCATTATCATACTTATCAAACCCCAGTGGATAAGGGCAGTGACATCCTGAAAGAGACTGCTTTCATTAGCATGGAAATGTGTCATTGCAGGATGAAGGTGACGCTGGACTATTTGTACTAATTTGCACTCACCCATTCCTCTGGGAGACAAGAAGACTAACCCGTGCCAGAAAAGATCCCAACCAGAGCATAACTCCAGCACTGCAGGAGTTATAATAAGCACAGAACATCCCTTAAAGAACATGGAACCTGGACAAATGGGGCCCACTTTGTGTATATATATCTATCTACTGTATATTATGTAATGTGCCAGTAAAGCAAAGCTGAAAGTTTGTGTGAAACATCATCAGCAACAAAGTGGGCAATCTGTTTGCATTTTGTACATGCATGCCTTACACACAGTATTTGTGAATGAAACTGAATGCATCTTGGCATCAAAATGAGAGCAGTAAGAGTTTTGTTGGTGGAGTGGGCAAGTTGGTTGTCACAGCAGAGGCCAAAGAGCCTTGTGGTACATGCACAAACATGCAGCCCGTCGGTGATGACCAGCTGAACACAAGCAGTGGTGTTAGTAACCTGAGAAGGGACTGGCCCGTTGTGATAGCAGCCAGTGTTTGTGTTACATAATGCACAGCCAACAATCCAGTGGCAAGAATATGTCTGTAGTATGTAGTACCAGGGGAAATCTATCTGAGCAGACCGAAAGAGGAGGAGGGTGTTGAAGCTATGGGAGCTGGAGGAAAGGCCTGACCTACAGCTGGTGTTAAGTAGGAAATAAAGCTGGCATTTAGATCAAGTGCAGAATTAAGTTTTATGTTTTTCTTTTAAAGCAAGGTCTCAGATCTTCTTAATATGAGTCTGATGATTAATATGTGCTTGAAAAGAGAGTAAGTCAGATAGCATTGTGTAACAAGAAGAGGAATTATGATGACCAATGAAAACCTTCATTTATGGATGTGATGATTATATTTTAGTCGATTTTAATTTTGATCAATTTTAAATGCCTCCATCAGAAAGTGGCAGATATCAAGGATAAGGAAGAGAGAACATCAATATTTAAAAATAAAATGCTCTGTAACTATATGCTGTAATCCCAGTAAGATTCAGGGATCATGGATACAGCTTGTTGGCCTATTCCAATCATTCCAGCATACCTGTTGATTAAAAGAGGAATCCTATACTGTGTGTGGATTTCACTGACTCAGACAGGCTGAGAGGGTGAGAAAGAGACATGGAAGGAAAACGAGGGGGTACAAGGTGAATGACAGCTGAGGAGAGGGGAGGCAGGAGAGCGATGGGTTAATGTGGTCAGGCTGACTGACAGATTGGAAGAGGTGGGATATTAGCAGTGCTGTGCAGTAGAGAGGGGCACACGGGGAGTAGGAGGTTTGAAATGCCTTGTAGCTGGTTCGTGCGTATTTGCCAGCATAACAGGCCAGAGGCGGAGAGAGCGGGAGTCTTGGCACAAGAGTAGGAAAAGAGAGGGAGGGAGTTAAGCATGTGTCTCATGGGGAGAAACACACAGCCAATATCCTGGTCTCCAGTAAACATCTATAAGCCTCCTTTATAAAGTCAGCTGTGCTACTGCATGGAACAAGGGAGCCAAGGCAAAAATATCCACTTTGATTATCAGTCTAGCTGCAAACATTCAGTAGATCTTCAGCCTGAACAGCAGCTCCCTAACAGGAGCCTGTCAAGTTTTCAAAGTCTCTTTGATTAGATGCTGAAAAGAGCAGAGAAAACTGAGTAGAGATCATCCAACTGAGCAGAAAATGACAGTAAGTATTGCACATTATTCCTGTCCATCCAAACCTTTACATTTAGTTTTCAGATACATATTTGTGACTTTAATCAAACTCATAATGTCAACATGTGAGTGCAGGAAAAACTACTGTCAAGAAAACAGTAATATCGTGCAGACCGTTTGCAGGTTTTCTGTAATGCCTTAATGATTTGCCTCTAGCTGATGGGATGGCATGCAGACGTTGCATGAATACACTGATGACTTTTTACTACAGCATTTCTCTTTGGCTTCAGACTGTATCATTAAGTGGTGTTTTCAACTCCCGATGCTTGACACTTCTAATGGACTTCAAATTAGTTAGTGATGAGCTACATTAAGACATTATAACACTTACTGCTTTGTGCCAAAGAGCTTTTAATTAATAATCACCTTAGTGACTTAGGACATGGCAAGTATCAGCATACAACCAGTGTCTTAGATGCTTCTGTGTGATTAATGTGTAGGAGTCACTCAGCTAAACTGTGACCTAGATAAAATAAATGATAGTCATTTTCACTTAAGCACGCGTGGAATGAGGAGCACCAAAAGAATCTGACAATGCGATAACTTCAACTCGTGTTAACAGCTCCTGGAACGAAATCCCACTGAGGCTTAAACTCGTGGAAATGTGCTTAAAAACATTTCAACATTTTGCTTTCATGCATGTGGAAGCTGTCTGAAATGTCATGTTTGATCCTCCTTGTGATATAAAATGTTTTAGTTGCTGCAGAGCAGAGTCTGTTGTTGCACCTGCAGCATTAATCTGTGCAGTATCAGTCCTCAAACGGGCCATCATTAGTCTGTTTAAAATACAGCTCATCTGCACAACGTCGTGCTCGCAGGCTGGTCAAAACCTGTTTTTTTCCAGTATTGGCTGCACATCAAGTCTATCAGTTTCCTTAAAAATGACTCAAAGCTGAAATTAATCAATTTTCCAACCATTTGGAATGATTGTAAGTGATTGGAAATGTTTTTCTGTAACAGTAATCAGGCTTCTTATATTAATTCAAACCAGAAATATTGATTGGTACCAGCACAGCAAATACTACTAGGTGTTTGCAGGGACGTCACAGTTACACAACATGTGGAAGGTCAAGAATAAAAATATGTTATCCTTCTGGAGTCTCTTTATCTTTTGCGTTAAGCTCTTGTCTTAGTTGTTCACACCCGTCCTGGTGTTATGGGCTATGTGGTGGCGGATCTACTTCAAAGTAAATCATCATGCGTGAGACTTCATGAAGCAACGAATAACAATAGGGATGAACACTAAATCACGCTGCCAAATGTTCTGATAGTCCTGATAAGACATCCTGATGTCTGGAGTGTCTATATACCCCAACATGTTCCAGTATTTTCTGCCAAATGTTTGCTGGGATGGCACAAACATCTTAAACTTAAATAGTAAGCCAATAAACTTGCATAGAATTAAAAAAAAAAAAAGATTTTTACTATTGCAGCTAATGTGATGTGTGAGGTTTGAAGTCCCGAGGTCTTGTCATGCCCGAGGTTCAGGTAACGCATCTGAACGTGCTCCCTCAGATTCAGACTTCATTCTCTGAAGTTATCTATCAATAACATCAACACATGCTGCTCAAGCTGCGGCTCTTATTTCATCAATTTGGATTTATGTGTGTGTGCTTTCATATGTTCCCAGGCTGCAGCAGCTCAGGAACTCGACGAGCTATGTTTCCTCTCGGCGCAATCCATGCCCAATCTGAAAGTTTCTGAACACTTTCGGATGGTGAAGCTCCTGGGAGAAGGATCCTATGGGAAAGTCATGCTGGCTGTGCACAGAAAGAGAGGTTAGTGCAAGACTCAGTTCAGTGGGAGCTTCTTTAACTAAACATTTTTCCATTTTTTTTAAACTCGCTGCCTATCTGAAGTATTTGCAAAAGTGTCCCTGAGCACCTCAGACTCAGTTTTCCTTCTAGTAAAGAAACCACATGTTTTTTGTGGGGTCAGCTCTGCAGTAACGTGAGAACAGATCCTTCTTTATTCTGTTGCTCTAATGAAGAGCTTTCTTACATTCTCTCGGATAAAGTTGCTGCAACTGGGGTGTAGACGTGAAATATGGTCTCCCCAAAGGGGAAGTTATATTTGTTCACAGTGATGGACAACACTCACATGCCACAGGTGGTGAGATTATTTATAAGGGAATTTTAAAGCTAATTAGATCTCATCTTGGTTTACTCTCATCAGGAACTCCTATGGCTCTGAAGTTCTTCCCTCGTCAGTCTACCTCGCTCACCTCTTTCCTGCGTGAATACAATCTGTCCCTATCTTACTGCACCCATCCGTCTCTGACACGAGCCCTGGGCATCTTCTTCTCCACGCCATCCTACTATGTGTTTGCCCAGCAAGCCGGTCTATACGGTGACCTCTACAGTGTTATAGTGTCCGAGGTCAGTTTGGCTGACGTGTGGCATGAAAGAAACTATATGCACGCCCTACTAATACAACAGAAAACATATACAGCAGCAAAACTTAATACAAATGTTATACAAGCTGATATGTTTTTGCTTCATAAACCCCAGAATCCCAATATTCCAGTCATTTTATCCAAAGAACTAAAAAGCTATTACAGCTATTACAGCCTACACAGTTTATTACTTTCAATAGAATCACAGTATTGTTGTTTAAGTGTTCCTGCTGTAGTCTCCAAATATTATTGTATAATATAACTGCATGTCCTCACTCACATCACCTACCCTGAATTCAGTTTCTTCTCCTTCTTAGACTATGACATATCAGCTAAAAAACACTGCAGTATTCGATACTTTAACAAAAACCCTGAAGGTGAACAGTGACCAGGTGTGATGAATCACTGCAGGAGTCTATAGCTAAACCTTAACATTCATCTCAGCCACACAAACTGCATCACATCACAAGATGTGCAGCAGCATGCACAGTGTTTAACTGTATTCATGAAGATTGGCATATTATTCCACAAATTTTCCTTTACTCTTTTGGGAGTTTGTACTTGTTGAGCGCTCATTTCTAAAAGTTTAAACATAAGACATGCTTGATAACAGCTTCCAGCTCACCTACTTCCCTGTTTGTGTCTCTGCCAATAACACAATGAAGTGCTGATAAGAATAAGAACAGCCCGCTCTCACTCAGTGAAGAGAGAGTACATGAAGTTAAACAGGGATTTCCAAATGCGTCACCAACCAGTTAAGATTTTGTTGTCTTAGTGCCAGTAACACAGTCCTCCTATCAGACTCCACTTGGCCTAATTGTCTTATAAAATATTATATAAAAAATAATAATAACTGTCTGATATTGGGCCACCACTCAATCATACTGTCTGTCTGTTTCAGGCAGGGGTGAATGAGGACTGCGTGCAGAGGGTGATGTCCCAGCTGAGCGGTGCAGTTACACACCTCCACTCTCTGGGCTTTGTCCACCGTGACATCAAACCTGAGAACATCTTCCTCTGTGACAGCTCCTGTCGCTGGGTCAAACTCGGGGACTTTGGCCTCGCCCGAGCCATCGGCACCACCGTTCGAGCTGTCTGGTACGAGTCGCCTTTCTGCACGCCTGAGGTGGAACCTGCCAAGGAGGCCGAGAAGGAGATGGAGAGAAGGCGGACTGAAGGAACTGAAGAAGAGGTAGAAGACATCTGGATATCAGTAGAGCCCTGCATTGACAGCTGGGCTCTTGGTGTGCTCGTCTACTGCCTGCTAACTGGCTGCTTCCCCTGGGAGGAGAGCACTCACGATGATCGTGGCTACCGAAAATATAAGGAGTGGTTTGACCGTGAGGCCAAACGTGACGAGAAAATGCGAGATGGCGAGTGGAGGGGTGAGGAGGACGCTGATGATTACATTATTATGGAGAGAAAACAAAGAGACAATCCTCCTCCTTCACAGTTTGAGGGCCTCAGCCCATTAGTGATGACTCTGTTGAAGGAGCTACTCCACCCTGAGCCCAAACACAGAGGGACTCCAGAGGAGATCCTGAGCTATCTGGGAGGGCCGTGGCTGATGGAGACAGAGAGAGAGGAGAAGAGGAAAGCAGAGGAGGCGGAGAAGGAAGCCAGAAAAATGAGGGAGAGAGGGGGGGTAGAAGAAGAGCTTCTCAGGGAAGGAAGGGGGGAGAGATAAACTTTGTCTTTATGAAACTGTTTAAGCGTTTTCATATTTTTATAAGTACCCTTAATACTCAAAGTGCAACTTCATTGTACATATTTCTGTTTGTGAACGTTTGTAAATATGTGTGTTTGTGTGAAAATAATACAAGAAAAGTGTGATGTCTGAACAAAAAGCTGTATTATAATGCTATTAAAGACTTGTGTTGGAATGTTGGTTTATGCAAAATAAATCAGTGGTGTTGCATGTGTTATATAAGTAGCAAGTCAGGCTGACAATAAAGAGGATTTGCAGATGATGATGGTTCAGATAAAAGCTACATTTGAAGACACTACAAAGCACCCTAGACTTTATTCTGTTTAGACAGCATTGCATACAGCACGTAGACAAGCACATCTATGGAAATTGTGACATCTTGGATGTGGTGTTGAAGCAACAGGTGCAGCAGAACAGCAGGAGCACATCTAAAATTGGACTAACAATACAGTCTGACAGCGATACCAGCATGATCTTCTTTCGTGCTGGAGTGATGAAAATCACAGGCATGGCACCTATACTAGGAGAGAAAAGGATTTTAGGGCTAAAATGACCCCTTCATGCTGTTCTCAGTGATGCCCACTGTAGGTGATGTACTGACAATGAAACACACCTCATGGGAAATCTGCAAGTGGCTAGTTGGCCTCAGTATGGATTCAGGAGAGAGCTGTCCTGTATCTGTCAGAGAGAATAATTACTCGTTGAAAGATCACCTGCAAGCCTGCATACAGAACCCTCCGAAATGGATTTCACGGAATTGCTGATGGCGCCTTTGTTCACATTTGCCGTCACTCAGTCATGCTGTGATGTTAACTGTCCAGTAGTATGTAAGAAAAAACACGACGCAGTCCTCACCCTGCTAGATATTAAATGGTGCAAGGACTATTTAATGTGGAGCAAATGTACCATTTGGACTGGATCCCTGCTGGTAGCGAGCTGCTAATGCGCTGTGCGTGAGTGTGTGCATGCTGGTGGGGCCTGCGCTAACCCCTGCTAAGGACCACTCCAGATGGATTTATAAATAGACTTCTGGGCCATCTATTTACAAACCATGCAAATCATCACCTCCCTCTGACTATCTGCACTTCACAGCCTTCCAAACGCAAAAGTCAGGCTGCCTTGGCGCCCACAGGCCTGTAGCAGCACAATCTGATGGAACACTTTGACCCATCTTGCCCATTTACCCTCATCTCGTTTTATCTCTGGCCCTTGTGCAGATTACTTTTCCCTTTCTTCTGCCGTGCCACTTGGACCTGGTCTTTCCCTTTCATCTTTGCAATTACAGTCAGATCTGTTTTCTTCACACTTGACGGCTGTCATTCCCTCACTCTACTTACTTCTTTTTTCGGATCACGGCCGCGTATCAGCTGTGTCACACAATACCAAATGTTTACGTGAAAACATTTGTTATCTCCTTTAGCAATGGTGGTTTGGGATTTACTGGTTTCTGGGAACCAAAGCTCATGTGACACTCAGATTGGGCGTTAAAGGAGGACCTCAGCCTGACAAATGGAAACACATGGTGCAGACTGCTGAGACAATCGAGTGCCAACACAAAGATGCTGATCGAGGTGCAAATCTATTGGAGGTTCAGAAGGACAGATAGCGGGGATGATGAAAACAGGAGAAACAAGGACAGCTACACATGTGGACTACTGCTGAATTGCTGAACCAAGCTGGAGATGCAGCTTAGTTTATTTTAACTCACGTATGTACTTCCAAGTCACATGTCATGACAGACCTTTGAACATTTGTCAAGTTGAAAGACACACTCCCACGTCCAGAAACCAAAGAAGCTAGTATTTAGATGTCAGCGCCATTGAGATTGCGTGTTACCAATATTGCATGAAGCACACTTTAGCTGGAAAGTTTAAACTCTGTAAAGGTCTACATCATCACATTCGCTGCCTTCAAGCTACCTGCTTATTTTTCATCCTTTACATTATACAGCGTTTGCCTTCTTTCTGACTCTGAGAGGACATGCATTAGTGTTTTTAAAAGTGCATTTTTTTACAAAGGTGAGACAGAGGGCACAGAGAAAACCAGCCTGAAAACTCCACACTATGTAACAGATATTTAGACAGATATCTGATGAAGGTTTTCACCTGTCACCAGAATGAGGTCTGCAAAAATGCACGGCGATATAAGAGCCAGATTAATTGACCAAATTAAATGTTCATATAGCCAAATGAACGAAATGTACCCCAACTTGGAAGCCAAACCCTCTGCCCATCATGGCCTAATATTTCCACTGCAACTTTTTCTCCCACCTGGCAGCATCTTACAACAGGACTGGCAGAGGTGATTCTGGCTGACTGGGAGAACCTGAGATTATCAGTTTTGAACAGCGAGAAGCATCAATGAGCCACACTGGATCTAGTTTAGAAAACGAAGTGCTTAAGTGTGCTGCGCTGCTGGTTTTCGTGCACAGGAAACACAGCAGTACTAGAAAAAAACAAAAATCTATCAGCTGGTTGAAATCCAGAGACTGTAAGTGAGACGAAGAGCGAAGGCGAAGCATGTTGGGGTGAAAGAGAGGAGAGAGGGTATGTATTGCATTGCCGGCATGCCTCATGCAATGCCATACAACTAATAAACAACTAGAGTTTTTATCATGTGTTTACAGTCAGGCATGTTTTGCCTTAACCATTGCTGGTCCTTCTTGCTCAGCACCTGACCCCTTTAATCCTCTTTTTTGTCTTCATTTTAGCTTTACTTTGTAGCTCCTGCTACAGAAGTGTAGACCGAGGGGCAGTTGGATACGTTCGCAGGACTGATCGTGCTTATTGGCTCCTCTCCTCGTCTCTTTTGCTTACACTGCATCTATCTGTCAAGCTGTCATCATCCTCACCCTGTCGACCTTGTTAGGGGCATCCCGCAGGCTCAACCTGGAGTCCGTGTAGCCCCAATATGTCAAGGGAGATGATGAGTGTGTCCCTATTGAGCTGACTTGGCCCACCACATGGTGAGAGCCAGTAAGACTTTGTAGCTTCAAGAGTATGCGTAGCAATATTTATATTGGTCAACTTCGTAGAAGCCAAAGAAGAGTCAAGTTTCACCAAAGCTGCTATAAAGGTCACAATGAAAGAAAGCTTTCAACACAATGAGACAAAGGGTCTGGAACAGTGGCCTTCATCTACACGGATAAGACAACTCTGAATGATAGCTTAGGTATGTAATGAACTGTAGTCCACAGATGACAAGTTTATATACAGTAATAAAAAATGTCCACTCCCTGTCTAACTTGTGGTCTTCCAAGCAATTGTGATGCATCTCTTTGTTTCGAAAGAGAACAAACAGCGAGCTGCGTGAGGTGATGACAGAGTGTAAGTACTTTGGGCTTATCGGGGATGAGAAACCATCTTTGGAGCTACATGTTGTTATTTTCTTGAGAGCATTCATGATTAATTCTTACCTGTGTAATCTGTAAATACAGACAAGGTCGATCGCCTTTAACTTCAGGCAATAAATTAAATAAAGGTCATAACATGATCCATTTCTCATATAACTTTAATTAAGTTAATTGTTTTCTACATCTTGCTAGTATTGGGTTGGAACTCCTTTTGCAAGCAGAACTGCCTCAATGAAGACAGTTTGAAATGATCTGAGCTTTGTGACATTCTGTGATGTGGTCATAAAGGCATGGAGATGATCAACAACAACAACAACAACAACAACACTCAGTTAGGCTGTGCTTGCGCTTGGTACTAAGGAACCCACAGTGTACCAAGAAAATATTTCCAACACTATTAATACCATTGATATAAGACAGGAGGGATTCATGCCTTCATGTTGTTTATCATAATCATGATCATTAATATGCAAATTGTCACGATGATTGATCATTCACCATTGATCAATGGCCACGAGAGCATCCTTACCTGAATGATTGAGCATGCGTCAAGACGATTGTCTGTTAATGGGAGGCACCACTTTCTTATGTGCATTGCTCCATCTGCTGGCTGTACCAAGTATTGCAAAAGTCAGATTTGGAGCTCATTCTTGACTGTTAATTTGTGAAATAACTACAAACATATGCCAGGAAATAAATGGCTCATGTTTACAGCCTTCTCATTTGTCACAGGAATACAAGAGGAAATATTAAATTAAAGCTTTTTCTATCTCTTTTATCTTTGTGTGTGCTTTTTCAAGCAAATACAAAGAAAATGAGTTGTTGAGCATGTCTGTAACTCCTGTGCTCAATCTACCTTTATTCAGAGAAGCATAACTGCTGATGTATGCTGATGAAACAGTGAAACACGGGGAAGTAAAAATATATAAAGATGCACTACTGTGCAAAGGTTCAGGTAGCTTTAGTTCTTATCCATCACATGGAGGCCCCCTGAACTTACTCTGCATCCTAACAGTCATAAAGACCCACCTTTAGATTTGAGAATAATACAGTCCAGTAGACTGTTTACCTTTACAAAGTAAAGTGAGTATAGCGTGTTATCACAGCAATATAATTGGATACTAACCATCAGATATGACGACAAAGGCAGAAGATTTTATCAAATCGAGACATGAAAATAGCGAAAAGCATGAAAAGTGCCAGGGGAAGGAGGACAGGGGGAAGAGGAGAGGGAGGAGGAAGCAGAGGAGGAGAAGGAGGGTGCAGGAGAGGGAAGGAGGGGAAAAGAAGAGAAGACAAAAGATTCATAAAACTAAAGCAGTTGTGGACGACAGCAAAAGTTGTGAGTACAAGTTATGTTTCTTTTTCCACCTGATTTGTACACATTCTGTAGGAATTACACAGAAGAACATCTGCAGACTCAGGATAACTCACAGCCAAAGACATTAACTGGGTGATACATCCTTCTGATTAGATGTAAACACAAGTTAGGAGGAGAATGCCTGACTAGTTAACTAACTTAGTCAAAAAGGCTTTGTAGACGAGTGAAGGGTTGATTGCATGCGAAGTTCAGCAGACATAAAGAGTGAAAAAACTCTCACAAACGAGCCAACAGAGACAAACAAGCAGCTAAAGCAGAAAAATGCAGTGTTTTCAACTGAGTGATTGCAAATGTGTGACTCTGGGATGTATCGCTGCTGAAAGGACAAGATGTGGAAAAAAAAAAACCACCATCGAGTTCAGATTGGCTGGCGATGATTGTACAGTTGGAAAGCGGCGATATGTTCTCTGAAAATAAAGCTGGGAAAGAATGTGAGAGCGTAACAGAGGAGGGGTGGAGGGGTTTCTCAAATAGGCCACACACAAAAAACACATTCTTTTGCGAGAACTCACATCTTGGACTCCAAAGTTACTGTGACACATCAGGAGAGGAATGGTGCAGGGCGGGAGATGAGAGAGGGAAGGGGGGGGGGGGGGGGGGGAGAAAGGAGGAAGGAAATCAAGCATCACTTATCTGTTTACAAGGAGTCCAATAAATACTAGAATAAATAAATGTAGGAAAAATGACATCAGAGGCTCTTGTGCGACACTGTGCTACACATTTGTGTTTTCAGCTGATGCAAAACTCTAAGGAAAACATTACCCTGAGCTGAAATGTTGTTAGCATTTATGTAACGGGATTAAAGGAAACATAAACAGTTAAGGAATTAGAAAAAAAAATCATAGTGAGGATATTGAGCAGTTCCACTCTGTGAAATCATCCCGACTCTTTTCCTCTTCGGTTTCCTGCAGCTCGTAAAGTTCACCCCTTACAAGCTGAAGGAATGGGCAGCCTCCCAGTGGTCCTGCTCCTCTGCAGTTTCCAGGGTAACGTTACCAAACAGGACACACAAATCAACTTGTTTAATTATGGTTGAGTCGCTGTGTGTTTGCTTTTATGCTGCAAACCTCTCCCCTCATGCGGTTTCTGTTCCACAGCACTCACGGTTATAGCCCAAACTCAGCCAACTGGTAAAGCCCTTTTACTTTTGATAATGATGACAGACGTCTGCTACTCTTTGAGTTTTTCTCATTTATTCTTTTTCTTTTCTTTCCTCACTTCTAGAAGCACCTGGGAACGCCATACCAACCGGTGAGTATCTCCACTTTTAGGACTTTTGTGATTTACACAATATCAACATGACATGTGTCTCCGCTGTTATCACTCTGCAGAATGTAGGGAGGAGACGTATCCTTGCACCAGGATGTACTCAGTTCACAAGCCCATCAAGAGATGTATTGGTAGTCTTTGTCTCTACAGGTGATCTGCAAATCCTCTACAACACACTTTTAATTAGTCTTTTTTCCAGAAAAAGGACTTACTTATTTTTAAAAACTGAGCAGTAAAGGTCTTACTTTTTCTTCAGTGTTTTAACGACAGGTGGTGAAAGAAAACAAGGAAATGGTCTTGAGCAACAGTTCTCCAGGCTTTTCTTTGGACATTTTGGCTGTTTTTCACACATTTTCAGTCCAGTCCTCGCACCTGATCATTTTTAGAGGACTTTTATTTTTTGGTTGTTAAGCCACTTAACGCCGACCCATGAGTCATTCAATCATAAAAAGGCACCTGACTCAAGGGATGAACCACTATTGTGTCTAAACATAACAGACAGCTCAGCAAAGCAGCTTTAAATTGCATCTTTAGTCACTTTGTTACCAGCAGCCTGTCACGAAAACACATAATTTGTTGCCATTTCTGTAATTTAATCTATGCCAAAGATAACATCGTTTGACGGGCATAAAATAGTATTTTTGCACCGACAGGGTGATTCCCAAAGAGGTATTCCCTGAAAATGACAGCTTCATCTTTGCATCAGTACAAGTAGTAAAGAGCTTTGAATGTCCTTCAAGAAGCCTGGAAAACTACTACTGAAGACTACTTAAATGATATGTTAACAGACACAGCTAGAAGTATAAAGTACTACAAATAGCGTCCTTAATTATTAGTACAATATTTGTGTAACAGTATTGAGCTCACAAGACTTTCATTACTGAACACAGTTACCCTGTCAGCCTGTATCAGTATATCCATCCTCATAATGTTCATGTTTTACCCCGGTGCTCTCGCAGCCTCCCTCGTGTTTATGTGATCAACAAAGAGATCTGTGTGAGGACAGTGTGCCGTGAGGATGAGTATCTGAAAGGTGAATTAGTCTTAATGTATACACAGGTGACAAATTAAAGGAAAAGACAACACTGGAGCAGCTTCATTGCTCCTTGGCAGTGATTCTCTAAAACAAATAACCAAAAAAATATAATTTGTTCCCTCAGTTGATGATGCCAAAGAGTGCAGTTTAACAAGTTGGTACATTCATCAGCTTGATTTTGAGGGTAAAAACCAAATAAATCGCCAATAATAATAATAATAATAATATATTTGCTGATGCTGTAACGCTCACTTTTATTTTATTAAAATTAAACTTGGATCTTTTGTTTAATAGATGAAGAATGATAAAAATAACAGCAGGTATGAACCACACCACAGCAGGTCAGAGCCACAGGATCCCTCCACTGCAGGGCTCAGGTTTCGCCTTTCATTTGTCACCTGTCTGTATAAAGGAACAGTGATCTTACAGTCCATGAAAATATGCATACAAATAAATAACCATTTTTTCCCCTTTCTTTACATTACAGCTGAATTATGCAGAGAGTTGTCTGGGTGGCCCAGACGTATCCAGAGGTCATCCAATAGCAAACGTTGTCGCAATCGTCGTGGCAACCCCCAAACCTGGGCAAACAAAGCCTGATCTTGCCTAGAATGGGCCCGTGACCACCGGGTGACGATGGTGCGACCAATGGGCGTCGTCATCGAAAACAGCCAATAAAAACACCATAAATCCGCTGCGCCACACCTGAGGGTCTCTTTCCTTTTCTTTCACGCGAGCACACACACACACACACACACACACACACACACGTGTGCTGAGTCATATCTACATATGTTTATGTATTCGTCCTTTTACTGTGTGAGTATTTCATTTCGTCCGTGTGTATTGGACACAGGTCATGTCTTCCATGGTTTACGATCCATTTGAGGTACTGCAGTAATGGGCCTATAGGAGCACTGAGTCACTTAATCGTATAAGAAACAAAGTAAAACAAAGACCCACTCTGTTGTGGATTGTAAGGTACACACTGACCGTTCAGTATTATGTGCACTATTGTAACCAATAAAATATAATGGAAGTTGTTCACGAGATTATTTATTTTTTTACTACTCAATTTAAAGAAGAAGAAAAAAAAAACAACAACCACAAAAGAAAGTTATGGCCATTAAGTGTTTTCTTTATAGTTTTCTTTGCATATTCATTTGCACACACACTTACGGTTTGAATAACAGGTAACATCTGAGAGAAATAATTTAGACAATAAACAAACACTGACAAGCATCCTTGGGGCTTTACACTCACACACACTCTGTTCTCTGATCCATTATCACACCACTTTCCACTGCACATCTGTTACAACACATGTGCGTGTGATATCATTTTTTACATAATCCATCTCTGGGTACACAACAATATCACAACAAAACACTGCATCAAACACGGACTATCTTATTTCCACGTTGCATTTGTCTGCATCACAATACCGCTGATAGCTTAACACCTTGATATGGAACTGGAGTTCACATTTAACTCATCTGTACAGCACAACACGCTGTGCTTGAGCACGACCCGATCGCCCTTCTCATAAACACTTACGGAGACAGAAACACAGAGCGATTCACTGACGAGGAGAGAGGCCGTGACCTAAATGACTCACCAGTCACAACTTTAACAGCTGTGCTGAGTGAAGATGACATAACACGGACTAAATCATCTCTGCTTCCCCCCTGAGGCAAAGATAAAAGCACTTGATGCCTCTCCTTCTTTTGCTTACACCCTCTCCCATCCAGCATTCCTGCTTCCAAGTGTCCTGATTTATGGTTAAAACAATGCGCGCGGCTCCCGCGGCCCGTCCCCGGTGGAATATGTGTTTGACAGCTGCAGAACCGCAAGAGCCGAGCAGAGAGTGCTAAAGAGCACAGCCGCTCTGTAAATCAGCTGCGACTTAACAGGAGTCTTTCAAGTAAAATCCTTATGCGGTAAACGTTGCAATAAACTGAAGCTAGCATGAGCCAATCATGGCGTTCACTGCGGATTTCATGAATTACTAACTACACAGACAGATGCGACCGTCAGTCAGTGCATATAATCAGTCCCGCTGCTGGAGACTTGGAGAAACAGGACGTAGACCAACAACAATAATTACAAACCACTTACAATATATGTATATACACATTTAAAATAAATATTCTCTGTACATTTAAGTCATTCATGAACATTTCATTAGATTTCAGTAGATCATTAGATGTTGATGACAAGATTATGCCTCCCTTGATATTCCTATTGTGTATCATTAGCAAATAAAACACTGTAAGAACGGGAAAATTGGCGGAACAAACTGTTACAGGGCGAATCTAGACAAATACAGAGTCCAAGCAGATGGAGTGAATGATGGGGATGCAGAGCCTGCTGAATATGTCAAGTTGGCCCGCAGCTGTAGCTGTAAGCGTAATTAAGACGGTGCTGTGAGGTCAGAACAAAGTAGGAGGAATTCAAGAGAAATAAAACTACGACAGGGGCTTACCCTGCTTGGCAGGGAGAGATACGGGACCCCGTAATCGGGAAAAGAAAGTTGCAAAAAGTGCTGCATAAATTTACAGAGAAAAGGGAGAAAAAAACAGGGGGACTCTCTCCTCACTTCGGGGATGCAGAATCAAAGTCTCCCCACAGGTCAGAGCTGCCTGTCGAGGTGGGGTTGGGTGGAGCCACAGAGTTGGAGTTACTGGAGTCCAGGTCTAGCAAACACCCTGGCAGTTTGAAATCAAAGAAAAAGAGAGACGCACATCTGAAACTTTAATACACGTCATATGTTATAATCTGCAAACAAATTGTCTTTTTGAGGGATTAAAAAAGTTATCTGAATGTCAATACAAGGATTTCTCAAATAATACATCAGCTCTAAGCAATCGATAAAAATATAATTTCACCAGATAACAAAAAATATTGTCCTACAACTTTTACTTACAGTGGTATTCGCACTATTTTCCAGTTTACCCTGGTGGTATCAGTGATGCACACGGTTTCAGTTTTATGCACTGAGCTTTCTAGATCTCGACCTCTGAAACTTCTGCCGCCACCCAAACACAATGGTGGTAAAGTATTGAAAATTTCCACTTGAAACTCAAAACTAGTGAGTCTTTTCCCACATTTACTCTGGACAAACCACACACACCGCGCCACTAACAGGACAATGATTTCAGATAGACAAGCTTTTGGAATGTTTTTCAGTGCTTTAAACACACATTCACCTCTGCTCTATACAGATGGCGGAGGAAATCTTACACAGGCATCTACAAATCTTAATACACGAAACCGAAACCGCGCGCATGATTAGATACCACTAGAAGAGTGTAGAAAACCATGACACAGTTTAGCTCTGTAAACATCTATGCTACAGAAGCTACAGGAAACACTATTTTCTAAATGAAAGATATTTAAAAAAAATATGTGTCATAGTTTTGGATAATAGACCTGCGCAACACTGTACTCACTACATCAACTATGAAGACTGACTTGTGCTTCAATGGAAACAGACAAGCTCAAGGAACTAATCTTCAACACTCTGATTCATTTCTGGAAGCATTTTTTTTTCAGTTTGACTTCTGCTTTAAGCAGGTCAGATCCCCCACTGTAAATGAAAAAGCAGCGCCCAAACTCGAAGCATTAATGGAGTAATAAGGTTCACCTTCATTTGCACTATAAATCAAAAAAACTGCTTCTGACATAAATTAAAAACTGGGCTCAACCAGCAAACTGCACAGATTCACGACCTTCACATTAACCCCTGAAATACACCTGCCGCTTGTCTGTGAGACTGTGTCTCGAGTGCGGTTTTCTGTTGCCTTTAGCACGGCTTCAAATCACAACAGGAGAGTTTCAGAAAACTGTGCATGTGGTCTATTATTTTGAAAAGTGGCCAGATTTCTATACCTGACTTCCTGCCCTCCTTATTGGCTCTGTGCAGCTTGACAGTCGTTCTATAAAAAAACTGACCCGATGCTATTTTAAGTATCGCAGACCAGAGCTGCTGCGCTGCACCTGGTGGAATTGCAAGCATCATTTTGAGCGTAGTAGTGACACAGCATTAAGTCAAATGTAAGCGATGAAGAAGCCTATGCGGTGTTTAAAAAAAATTCACAACTTGAAACTCTTTAGGACTGTGCACAGATTTGTCATGTTATAAAACTGAAAGTGAACAGCATTTCATTTCAACCGGGATGTTCTACCTTGAGTAGAACTTTTAACCAGCTCCTTAAAGCCCTACTTTTCTACAGAGTAACCGCATCAGTAATTTCCATCCACATATGCTCCTCCTGTCATATGGAGTATAGCCAGCGACTCATGTGACTCATTTGTTTTACTTTTGGGCTGCACATCACCAGCTGCTAGCATCTCCACCTTTGCAGCCTTCTTGAACTCAACGATCTGTTTTTGCCTCGAGTGGTGAAATAAGTTTGTTGCTTCCATTGTGCTGTGTTTGGAGTTCAGTGAAGTAGCTCCCTCTTTTACTAAATCATCATCGGAAGCTAACATGCGACTCTCGCAGTCAGACATGCCTGGGCTTGTTTTCTTATTGTGCATGCTAGGGAATGTAAACACATGGCGCCGCTCTATCGCTGATATCACGATACGACGCTTTTAAATCACGTAAAAATTTATTCCGGTATCATACTGGACGATATGATATACCGCAGCCCTAGTTCTGAAACCTCCTTTATATCTTTTCTTAACCTCATAACATTGTAAATTGAGGTGAAGATTAAACATGGGGTTGTTGTTGGACTGTTACATACCAGAGTCACTTCCTCCTGCTGATGGTTGTGTGTTATGATTTGTTGATCTGGAAGAAGGGGGTGGAGCCAGTTTGCCCCCAGGGGGAGGCGGAAGGAGCCCAAAGCCGCCTGAACTCTGTGGACGAGACCTGTCCTTCTTTTTCGATTGCTAGATAAGATATAGATGGAAGGAAACAAAATCTGTGCATGAATGAGGGTATATCCAGTATGATTGATGCTTTTTTAAACCTAGCAGTAAATATATGCGATGCAATGCATTTGAGCTTGACAGAGACATATTTGTACAGCTTTGAAAAAGGCCTGAACACCACACTAGTACTATGAAACTCTATGAAAATAAATAATACCCCAATGTTCAGAGTAATGGTCTGTCCTTCTTTGAAGCCCAGGTCCAGCTTTGGAGTGGAGTCTGGAGCCTGAGCCTGCTTGCTAAATTCAGTTTCCTGTTTCACCCACCTGTAGAAAGCAAGGGAGGAAAGCAGTGATACAAAAATGTATCTTAGGAAACACTAAAGGAAAAAATACACTGACAACTCAATTAGTCATGATTAGAGCTGCGTTCACAGAGCAGCTTCATACTTAAAGTGGTCCTGAAGTGCGACATTGAAGTCGAAGGCATCGCTTCGGTCTCCAAACCCAATGCCTATGAATGCAGTGCGGCCTTTGAGAAAAAAACACAAAGACAACAATCAAGTTACAGCAGTAATAACAAACAAAATAAACCCACAGGTTTCTCAGAATGACCTGCACACCGTAGCACAAACTGGCTGAAAATGTGCTGTACAGAAACAGAACTTCTGTAATGATCACTGTCCCTGCATTACTTTAAAAATGAAGACCTTTAAAATAAAAATCAGGACTGAACGAAATTTGAATTATGTAATAAAGTTTTGTCTTTGCGAAACAAATTATGGATACAGCTACTCCACAGTTCAGTAATCTCTAAAACAGACAGTATGTGATTCTATAAAAAATATTTTAAAGGCTTTAAAAAAATACCCAACATTCTTTAATTTAAATTTATTAGACTTTTAAAAAACCCCACATCAATCCGGATAATGTCCTTGTATCCTGTTCAAACACATTTTTTTTCAATATTTTATGGCTTAGCAATAATTGTTTTACCCACCGTTGTCGTCCATGATGCGCAGCACAAAGTAACGGCTTGAGTCGCTAACTGTTTCCATTGCAACTCCAGGATACTCGTCCACTGGTGCTTGGGCAAAAAGCTCCCCTGAAAAGATATGTGTTCGTTATCAGCTTGGCAAAACAGTCTGAAGGTTTGATGGAAAATGCCACGAGGTAAAGGACAGATGTGAAGGAGAATAATTAAATAAGTGTGGAGCTGGTGAGAATCTGACTGCACTCACAAAAGTCTCTTAAACAATGTGACGATGACATCATTGATGTCGACTGTGTTGAAACTACAGGGCCCTGAAGATGGACTACAAAAAGCTTATTTTAGATACTCACCTATAGCTTTGTATGTTGCAATATGTTTCAGGTGGTTTTAAATAAACAGGAATATATAGCCTATAAAGTCAGTAAAAATCCCGGTCATACTCAGATTAGTTGGTCATCATGTCCTCACTTACTTTAATAAAGGTTTATGTGATTCAGGTCAGATGAATTCATGATAATCTTAAAGGCAGCAATACAACAACGGATATACAGTCCTATGCAAACATCCTGAGTATCCCTCATCATTTCTTTATATTATCAAAATCTGATGGTACTTCTTTGTTTTCATAATTCAATCGATTTGGACAAGTTCACCAACATCATTGGCTGAAATGCAGCCCCAAACCATGGCAGAGTCTTCTACACGTTTTGGAGATGGCTGTTGTACCTCCTCCGTACATACTGATGACTTGAACTGCAAATTTCAGGTCTTTGCTGTAGTTTTTCCTCTTAAGGACAAGGCTTTCTGTTCATCTGCTTTAGACAGTGTCTTACACCTCCCACTTTTTCTTTTTTCCTCTACTCTCATCCAGTTTACTCATTTTTTAAGGATACACTACACACCATGCTGACATAGGCCAAATTTTTGGGAATCACCTTGCTGGTACAAAAAATACTATTTTGTGCTCTCCAACGGTGTTATTTTTGGCATTTACTGTAGATTTAACTAAAGACATGGGAACAAATTATGTGTTTTTGTGACAAAGTGCCTAAAGGTACAAATTAAACTGGGTTCTTTCCTAAGTGTTATGTGTAGACACAACACTGGTTTGTCACTTGAGTCAGGTGTCTTTTTTTATGCTTGAATGAGTCACAGGTCAATGTTAAGCAGCTTAACAAACAAACAGAAAAAAACATTTCTCTGAAAATGGTCAGGTACAGGGACTGGACCGAAAATGAACCAAAAAGTAGTCAATGTCCATAAAAAACAACAACAACTTTTGCATGGTACTATAACGTATTCAAGCTCAATTACTGTAAACCTTAAACTCACTTTGGTCATTTTAATACAGCTATGAATCTCTTTCACATTGTGTCTTCTCCCCATCACCCCCAGTTGGTCGCAGCAGATGGCTGCTCCTACCTGGGCCTGGTTTCTTCCAGCTAAAAGGGAGTTTTTCCTTCCCACTGTCACCAAATCTTTGCTCAAAATGGGTTAGTTGATTGGTGGGATTTACACTGCATTATTGTAGGTACTTTACCTTATAATATAAAGCACCTTGAGGTGTTTGTTCTTGTGTTTTAGAGTTAGATAAATAAAACTGAATTGAATAATCTTGATTTTCTAAATGATTTACTTCATGATGAAGATTTTATCACAGCAGTTCTGTGTCCACATTTAAAGGCTGCTATTCCAGGTTCAAAACATATCATCAGGTTATGTTAATTCAAATTTACACGATCTGCATCACCTATTTGTTATTCTGATTGTTCTGCAGGACATTACTTGTATCCTATGCTGAAGGAGGTAGTAAATAAACCACCTTTCTTTAGGATTTAAAGAATCAGACCAGAACTTGTAATTGTTGCCATGTTACGTGAATGGAAAACAAAAGGTGTATTTTACAGAAAACAAGGACATTAAGTTTCTAAAAAATGCACTGATGCAGCCTCCAGACTGCTCACTCGGCTGCAGGCTGGGTCACCTTGGAATCGATGAGTAACAGAGGGGCAGGGTGACAAACAGGAGACTATACAGTGAAGTGATTTACAGCAGCGACAGCCCGGTAAACAATGGCGCTGCCCTGTCTGCTCGTCTCTCACCAGAGACTTTGTCTTCCAATTTCACGTAGGCTACTTTGCCCCGGGCCGTCACACGCATGCGTCCCGTCCAGTCAGGAGCATCCAGCTTCCAATCAGCAGCCCTAAGACACGCACACACACACAGAGGTAGATGTTGTGATGTAGGTGAATTGTTGACAGTTTACTCAGACTGATGTTGACAGAGGAGGTGAATAAGCAAGACACAGGAAAGTTACTGTTATGATTTGTCATACTCAGACACACTCATTTTCTACGTGTGCAAAACGTGACTAAGACATTTCACTGAGACATGGGGATGAAATATTACATCATCACCCTTACTCACAATACATATGGTCAGCGGTTAACCAATCCTGTGGCTCATGGGACCTGAGGCACATGCTACTGTTTGGTTGGTGTAATGTCCAGTCAGAAGCAGCTGCAGCAGGTCATGCTGAAGGACCAGCCAATGAAAAATGGGGTAAACAAACCAATATCGACCTCTTTATAACATATGCATTATCTGCACAGTAAAGACATAACAATGGATTGAGGTGACCACATTGGCTATGAGCCAGGACATCCCATGTTTAACCCCTTGACATGGAGCAACATCAAACAATGTTCAAGCGTCCTTGAGGAGGACTCTAGCCTCTCTGCAGCCTCAGGGATGCTCTTCTGTTTGTACTTAAACGACAAACTAGCGAAATTAGGACGTGTAGCACGCTGTTCTCAGCTGATAGCTGATTTTAAGTGCCAGATCTCTCCTGATGTGTCACAGGATGAAAGCACGAACACAGACAAACCGAGAGGGATGTAGCCGATCCGATACAGTCGTTGTTAAGTGGGCTAACAGGGCCCAGTACAACCCTATGACCTTGTAAATACACACCCAAAAACAACCTGCTCATAAACTACCGCCGCCGCTACGTGAGGCTTCGTGACTAGCGGATGAGCTGGGTAGGTTGGTAGGCAGGTCGCTGAGGCAACGGCTTCTAAAGGCAGCAGCAAGCGAGCGCTGGGTCAGAAACCTCCCCCATCCCTCACCTGATAGCCCGGTTAGATGTTCTCGGTGGGATTCGGTAAACGTTGACTTCAGGTTTGACACAGAGGATCGACTCATATTCGAACTGACCATCAGTCGCCATCTTGACTTTTACTCAGTCGGAGTACGCCGGTGGCGGTGATGGTGACGGTGTGGTGTGTCCGCGCCGCGTTAACGGCTATTTGACCGTAATAGACGGTGTATTTGCGCATAAGCGGGTCCCTCTGCGCCATTGCTACCGACACGTTGCTACATTAAAGGGGTGTTACGCACACATTTTCTACGCTAGATCAAAAGGAACAAATCAAATGATTAATAGCTCTTGGTTGTATTATGGGATTGTTTTCGGTTTAACTTAAAAATTTTGATATTAAGCCTTTGCTGCTTTGATTACGACCTTTGTTTTTCGACTTTATTGCCAGAGTACAGTTTAAATGTGAAAAACTATTCCAGTACAGTTGTGGGTTATGGTAGCTACTACCTACCGGTAGTTAGCTTATCGGCCCAGAATAATTGGTACTATAAAACTATAACATTAATAATGATTACCGTTCGCAATCAATAACACAATCCAGTATCTGATTGTAAAGTACTTTATTTGACTTCGCTACAGATACAGCAAGCAGCAGCTACCCAATGTTACAAGCCTTGCCACAACTTGAAAGCATTTTTTTCTCAGTTTTTCTAATTCTCAGTTTAGCTCTTGTAGTGATGGTCCAACACCAACATATCTTTTTCTCATCAGACTTAATAATAGACTTAATGCTAACTTCAGAGGCAGCCACAGGTTTGTTTTACAGTCCAAGAAGCTTGAAGGCATCTCTTAAATCTTCTGTGTCACAGGGCTGAAAGAGAAAAGGCAGAACAGGACATTATTATCATTCTGAACACATCATTATTTCGATTGGCCTCATCCTGCTTGCCTGAGGGAAAATATGTTGTGTGTTACATGTTATACCTGGAGGATGCGGTTGAGTTTTCTGGCCAGACGTACTGAGTTTCGATGCAGATCTTCCCAGGCCTTAAATTTGCTTTGCTGAGCCACAAAAGTCTGCCAGCAGTAGAAGAAGTCTTAAAACAATCAGCAAAATAAATAATTGTTACTGACATCCAGGAAAGGACTATTTTAGGGAATAGTGCACAACTCTAAAGTCAAATATGTCTCTACTTTTTCTGTTTATCGCCCACATATGCATAAATTCATTCATCCACCTTTGTAACTCATGACTGTGATGTGCACGCCGACTTTTTTAAGCAGCCTGAGACCCTCTCTTTCACGACTGTCCTCCATGTCACAGAAGTAAAGACGAGAGACAAAGATCCTGAGGCGAAGGTTGGGTGTCTGTTTGAGGAACTGGGCCAGTCTGGAAGAGCAGTTTGCACAGGGAGACCAGGAGCAGAACCAGGTGATAGAGTAGCTGACCCTCCTCTCCCCATGAAATCCATACCCAGATAGACCAGGGCATAATGTACTAAGGTGGCGCAGGAACAGCAGCTGCAGAGAAAAATAAGAATAAAATAATCATTATACAGCCTTCATTCAATTGCTGTTTTCTCTCTTGCTACTGAGCAGACCCTTTTCATATCTTCTCCCACTTTACCTACCTCTACATGGCAGCCATTGCGATTGCGGAGGTGTCCAAAGTCAAAGGACAAGGAGTCAGGCCCTACTCGTCTTTTTACTACAAAACAGAGGTATGTTTCATGCCGGCCCCTTGCCCAGCGCACATTCTTGTAATGATAGAGGAACTTTTTTCTGGGCAAAAGCATACTGAAATAAAGGGAGAAAACATTAAAGAGCACACTGCAGTAGACACAGCACAGATTTAAAAAAAAACAAGATACAATTTAAAAGCACGCTATGTTGAATTTATCAGTCAACATTTCAGTGCAAAAGGTGTGGCAGCTTTGTGGTGTCAGAAAGTTTCCCTAGTCATTCGCACAATTAATAATTTTACACCACTAAGGTCTGAGACTAATTCTTATTACTACTTAGATGAGTCGCTCATTAATACAAGTTTTATCTCTTAAGTTAGCACAAGTAATGCATGCAAAACCTGTGGTTAACCAAACACAAGTGATGGACAGTCAGAAAGCGGCTTACGTTCACTCACAAACCTTTTCTCACTCTCAGTTTCACGACTTTTAGTGAAAGCAGGACAGTTATTCATCACTTGTTAATACTGAAACCCTGATATAACTCACGAGTAAAGGGTCATAATTATTGAAACAGATTTCCAATGACAAATCTTATAATGGCATCAAAAGTATCGTAGCGTGGTAAAAGAACTATAAAAAAAGCGTTCTTTTTTTTCTTAATTAAATAGTTTGCACGCACAATTTGGTCAAATAGTTGTTGTTTGGAACGATAAATGCAACATATAAATATAATATATCCATTTTGCTCACCTGTCTAGCTTTGCAATCATTTCAAAAGACGCGCTTTGCCACTCGTCGGGCTTGGGTAGCATAAAGGAAGGTAAATGAGAAAGAGTGAAAGTGTGTTTGTGTGTGTGTATGTGTGTGTGTGTGTGTGTGTGTTGGGGGGTTAAAGGGAGGGAACTGAGAAGATATACCTCTAAACATAAACATCCTGCATACAACACAAGGCAGCATCTGGTTGGACAGAATGATTTTTCAAAGATAATTTGGGGAGGCGTGATACAGAAGAGACGGCTGGATTACACCGTGCTGCTGCTAAGCAATTAAAGTTGTAATTGGATTACTCACTGGCCAAATGTTTTCTTTTTGAATGCTTCGTGGTTCTTATGTTTATTTAAAGAATTTGACATCTGTTTAAACAATGATTAAAGTGAAACCATTCTTTTGGTGAAAGGCAATAAAGGAATTTTATTGGAGGGGGAGATTACACAACGCAGATTTTAAAAAATAATCCGAGTGACCACACATGAGAGGAGCGTTTGACGTGATTTGTAACCTTTGGAGTTTTTACAGACGTCAGTAAATGGAGCCAACTGGATGGAACTTTCCAGACACTTAAGACTCATGTAGTCACAGGCTCTCAACTGTTTGTTTTTGCCATATCATCAAGTAAAAGCTTCCAGATACCGTCTCACCTTGATTTACAGTGCTATTCAGTCTTTTCCACCTAGCTGGTCCCCCCTCCCCACTTCCTCAGGGGCCCCAAGATTTGGTGGAGTTACAGGCGTTCCCAGACGTAACACGTACTTTGTATTTTCATCTGGGTTTTCCCAAACTGTGTCAGGATGGGAGCAGACCTGTAATCGACCCACCTCGTCCTACGTGCCTGCCGGACTGGCTGGCCAGCTGACCGACCACAGCGTGTGGATAAATCGCACTCACAAGCCTTTGAACCTTCAGATGCTGTCATCGGTTCGGTGCCAAATCAGGATGTGTATTATTTTGCTTCTTTTTTGCTCAGTCTGTTTTAGCTTGGGCCCAGTCTGCTCACTCAGTGGCACTGCATGCAGGCATCCTGCTTTCCCATGACTCCCCTCACCCTCTCATGCACTCTGTGGTTTGGGGAATTCACCGTTTCCCAGGGTGGCTGTTTTTGGCGCTCATCTGTGTGTGTATGTGTGCAAGCATGTGTGTGTTGGCCATCTGTATGAGCATGTCATTAACACAGTCTATATGTTATACATCATCTGGAACAAATTTATCTAATTTATCCTGTGATTGTGTGGTGCCCCCAAATTTAGAGTGATTCATGTGTGTGTGTGTGTGTGTGTCTACATGCACTGAACAACCTCACATCATATTGCATTACTCTGACAGCGCACTAAGCCTAATGTCTCTGCACATTTGATCTTGAGCGCATGTGTCTTTTCTGGACTTCAAGAGGCTGATCAAATGCCAAACTATATGTAACCACTTCCCAACCACCTCTCTGGGTTTGACCACAGTTGACCAAGGTCATCTCACAGTCACTCATGAACACTCATGCGTGCACTACCACCCCTCCTGTGCACTGTATGAATGTGTGTGTGTGTGTGCTGGAGTAGTACCGTATGGCCAGACATGCATTTAAACCGTAGTCGAGGATGGGGGGGACCGGGTGTAAGAAATGCCAAGTCATACTTTCCGAAACCCACCCGCCCACACCCTGCTCATGCGCGCACAGGCACACACACACATACACACTCACACAGCCATACCGTGCAGACGCATATGACCACAGTCACAAACAGACTTTCTTTCCAGTGTGTGAACTCACATCTGTTTCCTGACAACAATAATAGCTACAGATCAGGCGGGTAGAGGCCCAGCTTACAGGTGTCTACTGTTTGGCAGTCACGTGGAAACAACCTGATGATGACCGAGAAGTGTCACAAGTAAAGACTACAGCTTTTACAAGGCGAAAATGCCCTGACCACACACTTACTCGTGCATGCTACAACACCGCTGTGTTACTAGGTGTTTCAGCTTTGTCATTTAAGTTAATTAAAGGACGGCGATTTTCCACTATGGCTTGGCTTGCATGATTTAGCAGCAAAGTATAGGCCTATATTTGCCTTCACATCAGGTGTGATATGCCTCCTTCCCACACACATTAACACTGCACAAACATCCTGTGGTGTTTATGTGTGGCAGATTGATGCTATACTGACATCGTCTGAGGTTAGCAGTGGGGTAGACTCGCAATGCAAGCGTGAGGGCTGCTAACCATATTAAGGTTAGCCTCAAGCAGGGGGGTTGTGTGCATTTCCCCACTTAGTCATATAAACTGCCATTCACCTGCAAACCACACACATGCTCAAGTCATAATATCTATGTATAACTTTTACATAGCGTGCAACAATCTCCATACAAATGAAAGCATAACTGATTTTGATTAAATCTTTGTAATAACTCAGTATTTTGGGGATGCAGCTAATAGCTACTTTCTGCAGAATGAATCTACATGTAGTATTTTAGTGATAACGTAAATTTAAATGGAAAAAAACAAAAAATCCTTGCATTTATGATGCTGTGACCCACAATAGCTTCTAATTTTAAAAAAAGATAATACAGTTTCTAGTGTATAAATTAAAATGAATGAAAGTGGAAAATAATGATTTATTTCCTCTTCATTAAGGAAATATAATGTATAATTGAACAAGAACGCATTGTTAAAGCACTATATATTTTATCAATTAACACTAGCATTAAAGTATGCACTCTCTTTGCGATTGATAACTTTACCATCGCCTAAAATATAACATAGAAAACTAAAAGTGGAAGAAAACGTTATTGAGGTTGTGCTGTTTTTGCAGCCTCATCGACCCACAAGCTATTACGAAGGTGAGCAGCGGCAGTCAGGGAGTGCAGAGATAAAAGTAGATAAATTCTGCATATTCACGAAACCGCACATACTTCCTATACAGTAACTGTACAGCCTCCTACACATCTGTTTGGTTTCACACAAAGAAATGCGTGCAGTCTCACACACTCACACACACACGCGCGCACACACACGCACCTTTTACAGTGTTGATTTTGCTTAAGAAAAGGAACTGCACAAACACAGCTAACAGATATGAAATGTAGTTATTACTTTATTACAAATGCTCAGAGAACAGCACAGCTGAGGCATGATCATGCAATCTTTGAATGATTAAATAAAGAATCCGTTTTTCATCTAAATGAAAATGACGAGATGATAAAAAATAAACTCAAAACAATGAATCCTCGGGATAGCAGCACACTCAATAAATAATCGAATAAATAACACAAAGATTACAAAAATGAAATACTTGAACATGCTGCCGCAGAAATCAGACGCACTTCTTTACCTTTTAAACTGCACGTGTCCATTAAAACTCAATCACAAGTCTTTGTAATACACTTTAGTGAGGGGGTAGCCCAGGAAGCCTCTCTCAGGACTCTCTTGTTTCAGTTCCATATCATCTTCATCACTAGTTTCCACCCCAAGCTGGCGATAACCCAGTTTCCTGAAGAAGGCTTCCCCCAACTTTGAGGGGTAGGGGACGTGTGCATACACTCTGTGTGCCCCTGTCTCCCTCTCTCTCTGCTCCAGGCTTTGGACAAGCAGCCGACCGAGGCCCTCCCTGCGGTACCAGGAGCCTGTCACCAGCCTGCAAATCCTGCTGATGCCCGCTCGTGTCTCGCCCTCCCGGAAGATGCAGCCCAGGATATCTCCCTCACACTCTGCCAGCCAGACCTGCCCTGCTGCCTGCTCCCTCTCTGGAGTGATCTTTTCTGTTGTCGTCTCTTTGTCCTTGTCTTTGGATCCAGCTCGGCGCTTTGGCTGAACAGAAGTAATATTTAGCAACTAGTCTTAAATAAAAACTGCTCCAAAAAAAGTGAATTTAAGCAAGTCAACAGACTAACCTTTTTTGTAAATGGTGTCTTGCCACTGATCCGGCAGTAGGGATTCTGCAGGGTGTCATCCTGTGCCTCTCTGTAGCTGCTACCCACATAGTCCCAGTAGGGCCGGCTGCTGCCCAGGACCCCGGTTGACCGCGGCATGGTGATTTTGAGAAAGACAATTAACAGGAAGACAGGTATAGCAAGGGCCAGGATGAAAGAGTGGACAAGGCAGCGCAGAATTGAGGAAAACACAGCCAGGATGAAAAGGCAGAGTGGGCGAGTGAGGATGTGGAGGATGAGACGATTTTCCGTGCCCTCGCAGCCCTCCTGCAAAGAAATTCATGCACTTTTTAAAAAAATAAAGGGCACTAACCTCAAAAGGATTTGACTTAATACCCAACATGATGAAGCCCAAAGCATTGTCTAAATACAAACCTTGATAAGGGCTTTCACAATTTCGATGTCCTCCTCCTTCATCCTCTTTATCACCACCTGGTCAAGCTCCAGCCTCACCATATTTAGGCTTTTTGCTCAAACAGCTGGCCTGCTCCAACGCTGTCTTACGTTGCAAACTTCAGCATCCACACCGTCTGCACAGGGAGCCTTGAAGAGGAGTGGATGGATAGGAGGATGTAATTCTGGTGAGACGCTTGTGGATGATTTTGTTGGACAGTAAGATACTGGTTAGTGTTTTTTTAAACACATAGTATGACAAACGTGACGTAGTTAAAATAGGTCAATACATTTCAAAACTATGAAATGGACTAGACTTCGCTTCCACTGAGCCAGTAGTTGCATTGTAACAGCACACCCACACTGGCTCCAAGCAACAAAGGCAGATGGAGATTATGGGGGATTTGCAGCCTGCAGCACCGTTTTTCAGTACTGTATAATTCACATACATCAAGCTTTCGTCTTTACATTTAACAGAGATCATCAAAGGTACACTCGAAAGCGAAAAGACCTGGTTCTAATCCTTATATGGTTATTACGAAGTGCTGCGGTCTCCTGACACATTTAACCCCCAGATTCGCTTACCTTCTGCACAGAGTACCTCAGATCAAGCTGAAAGGTGGGAAACGCGCTCTGTGCGTTTCTGTTGGTTTTTAGCCCGTGTACGTTTGGTACGTTTCACTGAATGACCATCATATGTTTTCTTGCAGAAAGAAGGGAATTATGAATACAAGCTTACTCTATTTTATGCCCGTTATACGCTTTCAATGTGGCTGTCTACGCCATTTGCGTACGTAAAACTTACACTGCGCAACTGTTACGTGAATAGCGAACGCAACGTGACAGCGCTGCGTACGTCTGGTGGCCGCTGTGACGTCAACCAAGTTCCAGTCTGGATGGAGTTACAGTGGCAAAGTCGCTGCTGTATGCCACACCTGTTTAACTGCTTCTTAATGCAAGTATTAAACCAGTCAAGCCCATGGCACCAACTCAATGCATTTAGGTCTGTAGGCATGGCCAAAACTACAGCCAGGCTGGTTTAAGCATTTCGGAAAACTGCTGATCTACTGAGATTTTCTCTCGCACGCACTTAGGGTTTACAGAGAATGGTTTGAAAAAGAGAAAATATCCCGTGCGCGGCACTTGAATGAAAATGCCCTGTTGATGCCAGATATCAGAGAAGAATAATCAGACCTCATGAAGCTGACAGGAAGGCAAAAGTCAAATAAACCACTTGTCATGATTGAGGCATGCAGCATGTCTGAATGAACAAGTCAAACCTCGAAGCAGATGGTATACAGCAGCAGAATTCCACACCAGGTGCCACTCCTGTTAGTTAAGAACAGGAAACCGAGGCTACAGTTCACACAGACTCACCAAAACCGGACAATAGATGATTGGAAAAAAGTTGTGTGGTCCGGTGAGTCTTGATTTCTGCTGGAACATTCAGATGAGATGGTATGCAGAGGTTGGTGTAAATAATATGATCTTGTGGAACCCTCCTGCCTTGTATGTACAGTTCAGTCTGGAGGTGGTGGTGTAATGGTGTGGGGTATATTTCGTTTGTATACTTAGTTCTTTAGTAACAAATAAATGGTAAATGATCTGGTTCTTATTAACTCCAAGCAGTCAAAGCATTTTACAACTGCTTGCCTCATTTACCCATTTGCACCCATTCACACAGAGTGTTAGTATCTACCTGAGTATTATTGTTGACCATGTCCATCTACTAAAGACCGATCTTTGTTGTGCGGGAAAATACAACAAAGCTCAAATCGTATCAAACTGTTTTATTCATCAGTGTTATGGATGAGCCTCACGGATCCAGTCCAATCCCAGTAAAGTCACTTTGCCCTCTCAGCTGAATTCTCCTGATACAGTCCAACTATAAGTTACATTGATTCATACTATTTTGTGATAAAAAACTTAAAGACCAAAAGTTATTACAGTGCAACCTCAGTTTAATACACCAAGCGGTGCAAGTCCAAAGCTAGGAAGATTATGATGGACCTCTCCCATCCCAACAATGGACTCTTCTCACTGTTGAGGTCTGGGAAGCGCTTCCGCTCCCTTAAGGCCAAAACAGAGAGAATGAGGAGGAGCTTCTTCCCCCAGGCTATTCGGGCCCTGAACCAGGTGTAGGACTGGACTCTCCCACACATCACATCACCACACGCACAACCACACATTTCCTATAATCCTATAATTTATAATCTTTATAATCTTTATAATCTCTTCTGCTATTTGCACATTCTTTCCTGTAAATTCCTAAGTTAATTTGTAAATTTTGTAGTAAACTGTAAATTGTAAATATTGTAAAACTTTTCTTCTGTCATTTAATGGTCGGGCATTGTACAGCTACAAGGATTTCACCCCCATGTCATACTGTGTATGGTTGTGACAAATAAAATTTGAATTTGAATAATTATTCAGTTCAAAGTAGTTTAGTGTAGCAATCCTGGTGCGGATGAGCGGATGATTTATTGCAAGTCACGTTTTGGGAAGTAACTCTCATAACACCACCTCATAACACCATAAGCAGGTCATTCATCAACGTGTGCTAGTGTTAAAGCATGACACTACTTGAAAATATGGATATTGTGTGTTCACAATCAACTGCCCATTTCTGCAGCTGGAGCATATCATTTTTAAAAGCAAAAATTTGAAATAGCAAAGTGACTTGAGCCAAATGACCCTCATCAAAGTTGATTGCCCATCACATTTATGTGGACTGTTGCTGACCCTGACAGTGAGTTCAGTGCACTCAAATGGCAAATGGAACAGGAGGTTTACATCATGCATCCGACGAATCTGCAGATGCTATCTGTGATGCATTTTTGTGATGCAAAATCTCTGAGGAATGTTTCCAGCACCTTGTTGAATCTGTGCCACAAAGATTTAAGGCTGTGCTGAAGTCAAAAGAGGGTCTAACTCAGTACTTGCAAGGTATATCTAAGAAATAGTCGTGTGAGTGTATAATCAAAGGCTATTTGTGGTGCTGCGATGTGGGCTTTTACTATTACTTTAAAAAAAAAGGGTTGCTCTTATTAATTTTACGCCTTTAGTGGTGGCATGCAGTCCATGAACTGAAATGAATTTGACACCTGACCAGTCATCCTGCCTTGTGGCTTGTATGTACCTCAGAAATGGACGTGCTTAACTCTGGATGTATCCCTGAACTGAAACTAAAGAGCAGGTGAAATACAACTAAACAATATTAACACACTCTTTGTTCAACATTTTGTTTGTTGGGATGTGGACACCCTACCTACAAGTAGTAAAAATAATTAAAAATCCAAATGACAAAAGGTATTAACAGATTTATTAATTATTAGTTACTATTAACATTGTGAAGAAAGTAGGCAATATACAACATTTATTCACAAAAAACATATTTACTTAATAAAACTGCCAACGACAGTATCATTTAAACTAATCTTTAGGAATATTCTGAGGTCCATGTACAGCCTATTTAAATGTATAACATTTGGCATGGCATTACAACACAGTACTCATCTAACTGCATGTCCTCGCTCACTTGCATGAGAACTCAACTGACTATAAAGTGCTAACAAACAGCCCACAAAAAGTGAGGCATTTACTCATACATACGCTTTATTCGTCTCTAACATGCACACCGTTCTCAGTTAGAGAACTGCACCTCTTTAGGTTTAGAGCTAGGTCCATTCAGTGCGTCTTCCTCTGAGCTGACTGCAGAGTTCACTTCCTTTGTAGACTTTTCCTTGGCCTCTGCTGTTACACCTTCATATTTCACCTCGCTACTTTGTGGGATCTCCCCGTCCCCTTCTCTCTCCATTCCCCCTTCTCTTAAGCTGCTGGTGCTGACTTCAATTATTACAATTTCATCTCCACTTTCCAGCTGAAAGATACTTTCCATTCCTCCTCCACCCTCAGTAACTGTGCCACTTCCAGTACTGCAACCTCGGCCCTCCTCTCCTATCATTCCTCCTTCACCTTCTATCAGGGCTATCATCTGCATGCCTTCCTCAGTTTCCTGTTCCAGCTTGGTCTCACCCCCCAGCTCAAACACCACCTCCTGCCCATTAAGGGGTACTAAGCCTTGGGTAGATGTGCACGAAAGCTGCAGGCTGTTGTCCTGCCCTTGGCTGAAGGTAGCACTGGTTGAACCACTATCCTGTGTGTCAGTGTGGAAATGAAGGACATACGACTCCCCCTGGCTGCCATCCCCACCCGATTGTCTCCCATCCTGCTTTTCTCCACTCCATTCTTGCAGGAGTGACATCATCCCTCCCTTATCTACCCCTTTTTCCTCTTCACCTGGCACATCTGTCTTGAACTGCAGCACGAGTGACTTTCCCTCTCCACCCATTCCTTCATCGATTGCCTCCCCAGATGAATTCCCTTCAAACTGCAGCACGTATGACTCCCCGGCCTCCCCGATATTCATCCCCTCCTTTGCCTGTTCTTCATTATCAAAACACAACACAAACTCTTTCCCTGACAAAGTTTCCCCAGTCCTCATTTGCTCCACAGTGGAATGAGGTTTCCTTTCTGCAGGGACAGGAGCAGAATCTGATGCTGCAGCTACTGTGGTGGCTGGTGTAACCATGGTAACAGTCGGCAAGGGTCCTGAGGTATCCGCTATGGGGGCTACAGTGGCAGGGGATGACAGAGTCGGGGTAATGGTGTCAGATGTTGTGGGTAGAGAAGATGAGTTTGTGGTAGTATTAGCAGCAGTAACAGTCTGGGTGCCACTGGTCACATTAGAGTTTGTTACTGCAGCAGCTCCGCCTGCAGTGTGACTGACTGGGGTTGGGGCCGATTTCAGAAGTGTAGCTTTTGGTTTGCGCCCCCGTCTGCCTCGTGCAGTCCGTGTGCTCTTCCCCAGTATCGGCTTCGTAAGTAGGGAGCTGGCTGAGAGGTTGTGCATTGGTGTGGCAACTGGAGTGTGTGCATTGTTACTGTTGTTAGTAATTATGATTTGTTGTTGCTGTGATACAGATGGAAACTGGGGTATCTGAGTCTGGTTTTGGTTAAGCACAGGCTGGAATGCTTGGATAGTCTGAAGCATGGGGAGGGACTGAGGCTCTGGAGCTGGTGGAGGGTTGTTTGCTGTGGGGAGGAGAATCAGGCTGGACTGGCTGCCGTTGTTGGAGGGGCACTGCAAGAGGAGGAAGTTTTGAGGCTGGGACAGTTGCGGTGGTGGCGGAGGAGGTGGTGGCTGGACTGGCGTAGGCGTTGACAGAGGAATGAGCTGCAGGCCGCTTGCTGTCTGTATCATGAAGTAGTTCTGGGAGGTGTTGGGGGGAATATTAAGTGCTGGTTGGGATACAATCAGACTGCCATTGTTTCCTGAGGCTTCCAGGGTGATGGGGTTCAGCAGGGTTGTGGTGGTGGTTACTCCTCCAACACTGGCTTTCACAGCCACGCCGTCTTTACCTCCACCACCTGGGCATGGCAGGGAAACGCCAGTGCCGTGGGTGCGGATATGCCTCTGCAAGTAGGAGTGCATGACAAACTCCTTCGAGCAGTAGGGGCATTTGTAGTCCTTGCGTGAGGAGTGTGTGCGAAGGTGGAGTTGAAGGTTGGAGGAATGAGTAAAACTCTTACTGCAGTGGGTGCACTGAAAAGGTCTCTCGCCTGAATGCGTGCGTTCATGCTGCTCTCAGAAAAATAGTAACCAAAAAAAAGAAAAGAAAAGAAGTTATGAAATCAGTTGATAAAACTGAACATTTTATAACATGACACTGCAGCTGCACTGACCTGTTTCAGATTTGACGTCTGGGAGAAGGACTTGGAGCAGATGGAGCACGTATGAGGCCGCAGACCAGAGTGCATCTGACTGTGTCTGCGCAGGCAGCTGGTGTTCTTGAAGGACTTGCCGCACTCTTTACACACATATGGCCTCTCACCTGTGTGCTGCCGCAAGTGGTACTGGTAGTGGGAGCTCCACTTGAAGGTGAGTGGGCAGTGAGGGCACTGAAATGCCCGTACACCTGTATGCACCTAGGTAAGATATATGTTAAAAAAGGGGGGAGTTAATTTTTAGTGTCCTACCAAAAGAAGAATCTAGAACTGAGCTTGACAAAGAGTGGAAGTCATCACAGGGAACATCAAAATATGAACGCTTGTTACAACTGAAGCACTGAGTGACAGTGACTTTAGTCATGAGAGACCAATAACTTACACCATATTTTTTTTCCTTTTGCTGTTTGCATTTGTCTGATGTAGACTGCATTCATCTCCAGAGGTAATTACATGAGAGCTAAAATACCTAATCAAGTGGAATGTAGAGTTTCACACAGACCACAATCAAGAAACCTCACATCAAGAAAATTATTTTGGTAATTAAAACCTTATTTGATTTATTTGAGTGGAACAGAAGAGTGAGCCTTACCCGCTGATGGATAGAGAGCAGTGATGATCTCTTGAAGCTCTTTCCACACTCCGTGCAGCGGTAGGGCCTTTCCCCAGTGTGATCCCTCATGTGGTATTTCAACCCTGATGAACCTTTGAAGGCTTTTCCACACTCTGAACAGCGGTATGGCCTTTCTGTGTGAACATGTGAGACACGAGTTTAAAAATAACAACAACAAAAAGAACAGCAGAATAAGGAGTTCTTTAAAAAAATAGAAAAAAAAAGAGACTGAATATCAGCACAGTTTTATGCCTCATCTGCTTTCTTTCTAATTATCTTTACCTCCAGCAGGAGTGCTCTTGCTAGATCCCGTCTTTTTGTGGGCTTTGGTTGGTTTTGCTGGCTGCTCCTCTTGTTCCTCTCCAACGGTTATGATGTCGACATGAATCTCCCTCTGGTCCTCCTGCTGCTTGTCAGCCTGGCTCGGAGAAGAGGGAAGCGGGAGAGACAAGGAAAGCGATGGAGGGCACACGATTTCGGCCTCTGCCTCAGCCAGGAGACGCTGCTCGGGAGTGTGGGAGTGTTGGTGCGTGAGGAGCGAGGAGAGAAGAGGGAAAGAGCGGTCGCAGGCAGAGCAGCTGAACTGGGAACGGGACTGTGATGAAAGAGAGTGCATCTGGAGGGGGAAAAAAAAGAAAATGAAAACAGGAGGTAGTTCATTTGATAGTTGTTGTTTTTTTTATTAGAAAGCACTGATCTAAATAAATATTAGTACATTATAGAAAATGCAGAACCCAGAGAGCAATGCACACAGTTCACTCAGAAACTGCCTTGAACACAAGCTATGAAGACTTTCATAATGTTGTGATGCCACAACTCTTTAGTCCCACCTACACCAACGATCCAACTTTTTTCCTTTTTGGCACTGCCAGCTCTGACTCTAAAACATCTCAGCCACAAGAAAAGCAATAAATGACACTAAATTTCCTGTTGCTTACTGCAAGACCATGTAAGAGTCTTCGTGCACTCCAATGCGCTACTTTTATTTTTGGTGGCAATGTTCCCTCAGCAGGAAAAGAAAACATTCTTGGAGGAAATCGGAACTTATGGAAACTCGAAGACCAGTTTCAGACCAATAAACAAGGACTGGGAGTGGGGTGCATTTTTTTCCCTATATCACCTACAGTGCCACTTAAAATTAGTTGGATTATTTCTTAGCATTCCCAAACACAAACGAGTGAAAAATTAGCTAAAAATTAATGTACTATTGGAAATGGTAACACAACTGCAGGAAAACATTGTGTTTTATCTAACATAGTGACTTCAGCATGACTGCATCACTGTACTGAGTTGGATTGTGGTTTTAAATGTGTGCGATTTGGACTTTTTTTGTTACCGACAGTTCATAGAGAGCTGGAGGGCTCTTTTGGAAAGGCCTGTTAGATTTCATGTAGAGCTACAGACACAGCATGGGCATGATAAAACAATCCATAAAAGTCCCATTCTTGATATATGACACACTTATACTAACACTAACAAAAGGACCTTTAAGATGGATAAATGTTAGTCTTGCTGTAGGTTTTGTAATCTGTACAAAAGTGTTAGTAGTAGAACAGTTGCAACAGTCATTCTCACCAGTGATACATGTCTATTGAGGCCTCCGCTCGTCTTAAAGGTCTTATTGCAGTAGCCACATGACAGCCCTGCCCATGTGGTTCTGGCCTCTGGCTGAACGGTCTCAGAGCTCTGAGTCACCTCAGTGAAGCTCTGTAACAGGTCAAACTGGGCCTGGGTGGTGCCGACATTCTGAGGACAAACCAAAGGAAGTAGTAATACATATCAAAAATATATGTCCTCAAACTGAACTCATTGGCTTTATAGGGACTTTTATTTGCTCCAATTCAAAGTATATTTTAATTAAGAGTACTTATACTTCTGCCCCACATTACATAAAAAACAGAAGCTACACTATCTAACAGGGAAAACCTTTTGAATTCACGCCAGTTTATTTTGCATACCACTGGGTTCATGTTAACAATGCTTGTTTGGGTGTTGATCATTTGTGGCCTTCACACACCAACATCATGTTCAGACGACACATAAGCTGCAGCAGCAGTTACAGGATGAGCCAATCGCAAAGTTTGTTGCAAAAACCTGTGTCAGCCTATGAGTTGACTGACAGCGGTTTCAAGTGCACAACCAACAATTCATGGTTATCACAGTTTTTCTGCCTAACGCCCTATTTCAAATCGGTTCTACCACTATTATGAATGTGTTTCTACTATTTGTAGGATCTAAATTGGGCTTAATTGTACAACTACAAATTTTAAAGCATTTAAAGAAATGTGTGATGTTGGCAGTTTTTGAGATAAATATTTTTATGCAATGTGCATTTATCCGTTTGAACCCATCACTTACTGCATTGCTGCCATCTACTCCCTCTGACAATCCAAGGAGCACCTCTGTCGTGTGTCCACTTTCAGCCACTGTGGTAGTTTCCACCACCTCCTCAAAGTCAGCAAGCAGGTGTCCAGCTCCCACCAGCCCATCCCCAACTTCCATCCCAGAGCCGACCCCTGCCCCTCCACCAACCCCATCTTCCTCTGGAGCCATGTGAATGGCCTGGTGCTCCTCTAGGTCTGTCCGTGTGCCAAAAGTGTGGCTGCAGCTGCCACAGCTGTACAAGAGCACACTGGCTCCGGTGTCTGTACTCAGGTGAACCTCTGTCCCAATGGCTCTAGATGTGCACATGTTCTCCCCAGAAGAAGTGAGGGTGAGCTGGGGGAGAAGGCCTGGATTCTGGCCAGAGGAAGTGGTTGACAGGAACACTTCTTCCATCCCCACCCCAACTCCATCAGTTCCTTCCTGGCTCACAAATCCCACCATGTCTGTCAACATTGATGATGTCACTTCCTCTCCCCCCACCACCACCTCCACTACCTCATTTCTCTTCCTTGCATCCTCGCCCCTCTTTCCCTCTTTCCCACCTGCGTTTAGGTTGGAGTGCGAGTTCTTGTGCAGGGCCAGGTTTGACGAATGAGTAAAGCTTCGTCCACACTCACCGCAGATGTAGGGCCTCTCGCCTGTATGTATCCTCATGTGCTGCCTCAGGTTGGTGGACTGCGTGAAGGATTTGTTACACACTGTGCAGGTGTAAGGTTTGAGACCGAGATGGACATTCTTGTGTCTCCGCAGACTGCTCGAGTTCTTGAAGGCCTTCGGACAAGTGTCACACGGGTATGGGCATTCTCCTGTGTGTTGGCGCAGGTGATACTGGTAGTGAGAACTCCATTTAAAAGTAAGGGGGCAGTAGGGACACAAGAAGGTACGCACTCCAGTGTGGACACTCTGGTGGACCTGGGCAGAAACCGATATGGTGAAATATCTCATTTGTAAACATTGAAAAAAACAAACAAACAAAAAAAACCTTTTTTGGCGTCTCACCTGGAGAAGAGAAGAGCGTTTGAAGGCTTTGCCGCAGTCCTGACATTTATAAGGCTTCTCCCCTGAGTGTGACCTGCAAAATAAAGGTAACTATTCAGGAGGAAAACATGGTTAATCATATGACATCATTATTTGTGCAAAATACAATCAAACCCATATCTAAGTAATTTCTTTTGCTATGCATCGTATAGTATAACATCTTGTTTTATGTCAGAAATTAGCTCTTTATTTTACATTGAAATTTGCCTTTTTGACACTTTCCATCAACCTGACTGTGGCCCGATTTAAGATGTGAAAAAGGAAGGCTGGGAGGTGCTGGTTAGATTGTATGTCTTCCTGCTGATATTCAGTCCTCTTCTCATTCATTCCCTAATCACTCACTGCTTCTGATTAATCTCCTGGTCAGTTCTAGTAAACTGGGTTTATTAAATATTGTTTACATGACATGCTATTCCTGTATTCCTGATCGCAGGAATTAAAATATTAATGGATCTGTATTTTAGCTGTAGAAGCCAATTGACTGCAGAACGTCTTCTGTATTTGAAATGTACATCATCGAGTTAGATATGAGATGGCGAACATGAAAACACCATCAGGATTGAAACAAAGACGTAGCAGACAATTCTTGAATCCCCTGTTATAGAGTTAGTCCATTAGGGTTTTTGGACAGCGACATAATTTGGTATTTTTGCCTCTGTACACTTCCACAGTGGATTTTAACTCGTGATAAATTAAACAGATAAAATATTTGGAGTTGATCACAAGTGCTGAATTTGCACTTCGTAGCTTTTCACTGGATATCCTAATAGAATAGGTTCAAAGAGATGGCGATGGAAGTGAAGGAGGCCATCATTAGACCGAAACGAATAAAATAAATCTGATGGATTAAATAAACTTTGGGAGTGGCCAAATCAACAATTTTGTTCATTCTTCAAAAGAAGGAATGCATTGGCCAACTCAGTAACACCAAAAAGCCTGAAAGAAATCCAAAGCCAGCTAAAGTTCATGATGACAGACTTTCCATGGTTACAAAAACAACTTCACAACATCCAACCAAGGAGGTGTGTCATTGTCAAAGTCCACAATCATGGGATGCCTTTATGAACAGAGCGTTCACAACAGGGTGCAAACCCCTCATTACACTCAGGAGGTCACATTAGATTAAAAAAAAAATAAAAAAATCTAAATGAGCCTTCACCATTCTGGGGAAAAAAAAAAAACAACCCTAGATGACACTGAGAAGAAGAGAAAAAGCTGTGATCTGAGGTTTACCACATTATCTGTAAAACATGGTGGAGGAAATGTTATGGGATGAGCCGGTGTTCTGGGAATCCATCCTACCTGACAAACCATCCTATTCGTTGTTTGTGCGCATGCGCACAACACGAAATTAAGTGGCGAACCGTCCTACCTTTGTGAATGTGACCTACAAGCATACTTTAACAGCTAAAATTTAGTCGCAAAACGTCCTACCTTTGTTAATCTGAGCTAGAAGCATATTTTAACAGCTAAAATTCAGTGGCGAACCATCCTACCTTTGTGAATATGAGCTAAAAGCATACTTTAACAGGTAAAATGAAGTGCCAAACCATGCTATCTTTGTGAATGTTACCTACAAGCATACTTTGACGGGTAAAATGAAGTGGCAAACCGTCCTGGCTTTATAATTATGAGCTACAGGCATACTCTGATGGGCAAAGTTAAGTGGCAAACCATCATACCCACTTAAATTTGTGCTGGAATTACTCTGTGACAGCAGAAATATGCATAAACTACTTACGGTAGGACGTTTTCCCAAAGTAGGATGGTTTGTCAGAATACCGGGTCACTAGTGTTTATTGATAATATGACTGCTGATTGAAGAAAAAGGGTGATTTTTTTTTTTTTTTGCTTAGCAGACTCCACCTTTGGCAAACATATTTAATGAGGACACATTGAGATGTGCAGGTGAGGGAGGTTAAATGACTAAATTTGTTAGTGCAGAACCGTATTAGCCTTAAAAGACAAAACTGTAACAGTATCAAACTTAATGATATAACAGCCAAATACGGATATCGGCTGATATTAGCCTTGTTGACTCATACCAACATATATGCATTTACATTTGCCTTTTGTGGTTTTTTGGGGTGACTAAATGTTCAAACATAGCATAAAGAGCAAGGAGATGCTGATCTTTTTATGAAACACAGTTTTGGGTTTGTTTTTTTTTACTCCTCCTGGTACAAAGACTGGAATTATTAACAGAAGAAAACAAACTGGAAAACATCACTGGTATCTGCTAACAGCTAAAATGTTCAATTCAATTTTATTTATGTAGCACCAAATCACAACAACAGATGCTTTAAGGTGCTTCATATTGTAAGGTAAAGGCTCTACAAAAATATAGAGAAAACCCCAACAATCAGATGACTGCCTATGAGATAGCACTTGGTGACAGTGAGAAGGAAAAACAACCCTTTAGCCGGAAGAAAGCTACAGCAAAACATTATTTTAGACATCAGAACTGGTCATGAACTTCCTAATATGTGAATCCTCAATATTAATATAATTTTAGTGTGGGTACCGTTGGTGATAGAGCAGAGCAGAGGAGCCCTTGAAGGCCTTGGGACAGAGGTTGCAGCGGTAGGGCCTTTCATTGTTGTGGCTCCGCAGGTGGTGGGTCAGCCTGGATGACCACCTGAAGCTCTTGCCACAGTCCAGACACTGGAAGGGATGATCCGTCTGCTCTGGCTGCGGGACTGACCCGGACACTGACGATGACACCATGTCCAGAACCACTTCCTCGCCACCTTCTACTCCCCCTTTTTCTCCCTCCACCAGCTCCCCTCTCTCCCGTTCATCCTCGCCATCCTCCCCCGAACCAAGAAGAGACGGGAAAGGTGAGAGGGACGTGGTGGACTGAGCTGGCAAAAGCTCTGCTTGGACGACTAGGGCCACTGAGTTGGCCATTACCAGATCAACCTGGTGGCAGATGATGGTTTTCCTTAGAGGCAGAGGGGTGGGTGGGATCAGTTTGTGTGCGGCATCATGGTTTTTCTTTCATCTTTTCTTCTGTGCCTTCATAAATTCCTTCCCTGCTGGCCACTGTAGCACCAGCTGTCATCCCAAGCAGTGAAATGAGGGCAAGTCTGAGATAAAAGGAGATGGAAATAAATACAGTATTACAACATTATAACAGTTGGTACCAAAGCTCCCTTTAAATTTCCCTCCCTCCCTCCCATCTCTGAAGCTGGTCCTCCCTCCCCGCTGTCTTTCCTCCGGCCGTCAGTCCGTGTGCGCTGTATCTCCACACTGGCGCACGGTTTCTGTCCTTCCCCGCAGTGCGGTGCTTGTTAGCACCACAAACCAGCGGCTACAGCAAAGTTACACACCGAGCTACTCTATAACTGTCCCAATGTCTTCCGACGAGCTCTTGCAATCCAGCAGTTAAAGCAGACACACACACAGATTCTTTGGCGAATTAACAAAAACAGTTAGTGGCCTGCTTTTAAAGCTAACCAAGCCTCCGGCTCAGTGCGGAACAGCTTCTTTTAACTGCTCGCCATGAATGTGCATGAATGCGGGCTGAGGCCGTACTCACCGCGGGTACTTAACTCATCTTAAAGCTATATTGTTGATCATATGAAAAGAAACTGGGTGCTGCAGTGCTAATCCACACAACCTTAACAATAAACACAGCACAAACTAACAGCAGTTCTCCACCCAATGCCGCCTTTCAAGAACAGCGGCAGCGATTGGCTGATACGTACAATAGATGAGCTACTCCCATTGGCTGGGGGCTTGAACAGACAGGTTGACGTTCTTACCAGAAAACATTTAGAAAATCAAAATTTGGCGTAAGCTAGTTATTAGTAAAGGATCCATACTCCAAGATGCTCCAAATTAATCTAAAAGCTTTTTTCACATTCGAGCTCAACATTTATCAGTTTTTGCCTCGACTCTTCTGCACAGACTGTTGGGTAATGTAGTTTCTGAGTGTGCACCCCCTCAAAAAACGTCCATCTGTCACACAGTTCATATTACAGGTGTGGTAGTAGGCCACGCATATTTAAAGACACACAAAAACCAGTGTGCACATTCTGAAGTTTTTATTTCACCAAGGCACATATTTCACATTGAGGCCAATTAGTGTGTGTAAGAGGCATTTTGATGTTACAACAATAATTTAAACGTGATGGTATAATAATAGCGAATAAGAATAAAAACTGTATAAAAGTACAAAAGGACAGGAGACTTGCTCCACTGCAGCACAAAATAAATAGTTCCACCAAGTTACTTAAATAAATAGTCAATACTGTAACAAATACTAGAATAGGAATGAATAAAAATTATAGTGATAAAATTGGTCATCTACAGTATGTTGTAGAAAACGACATAATACACAAAAGCACTGTATACAACATTTACATTCTTGTACATTTATGTACACCTGTACAGAACATAGTGTCACAATACATAGTATTTTAAGGCTTTGGGTGTTTAACTAAAAACAAAAACAAAAAAATCCCCAAACTTTTCTACACCAAAGCACAGGTTCAAAATCAGCCATCCCACTCTTAGGAAGGGCCAATCCCGACAAGTTTGTGCAAAGAATCTAATCAGAATCATCAGTGCTTAGCAACAGGGCACATTCATATGACTTTACCACAATGTTAACTACGCCTCCACGTGCAGAACACAAGGGAAGCAGGCACTGAAAACACAAATGTGACTGTGGTACGAAAGAAAGGATTCGCTTTTCTTCAAATACCATCCTAACGTGGAAGAAATAAAGTAAAATGAATTTGATAAGGAATTGATAAATTAATGTGTCATGTGGAATATTTTACCATGGCTGGAGATGACATTATGAGCTTTTGAAACGTATACTTTAAGGGCCCTATAAATAAGGAATAGTGAAGGCCTAGGCTGCCCCAAATGCATGCTACATCTACTGGAAGAATTATCATCTGAAGAAAAATAAAAATGTAAAAGTAAATTAAGCTGATTTATACAAATGTCATTATCAGAGCTATCAGTTCAGGAAGTGCTACAGTGTTTGTTTTTTGTTTTTTGTTTTTGTTTTTGGGTTCAGTGAGACACAAGAGAAAGGGAAAGATTACAGAAATGTGGGCAAATGAGTTCACGTTAGTACAGAAATAAGATAAATAAATAAAAATTAAATAAATAACTAACATTCAATAAATAAATAAATACATAAATAACACAGTCATGACATGACGGTTTCTTGACATAATCATTGGAGTTAAACTGGAACTTGAGCTGGAATCGATGGTTGTAACTGGCTGCATTGTGGTGCATCCTCAATGGCTCTGATGGAAAGACACATTCCTCAACACACATGCTGACACACAGGTTGATATTTGGGCCTCTTTAGGGATGCTGTCAACTACAGTGCACACTGACATGGTCTTGTTTCCCTTTTGATGGGGACGGAAGTCCATGTATTCTCACTGGCTCTGCAGCCCCCTTTTACTTTCTGTATCATCATTGGACTGCAGTGACCTTGGGCTTAAGGCTGAGGAAGGCTCTGTACGCCCAGTCACAGAAGAGCTTGAAGTGCTGAAGAAGCTCATTGGTGGACTGCAGGACATCAAACTGATAGGGGAGGTGAGGGGGGAGGGAGGGGGTCGCCGGACTGAGCCTTGGTGCTTCAACTCTCAGCATCTGTGGAGGAGAAGACGGGCAAACACACGGATTAGAAAGCTCAATCACAGCGGCGGTGGCGCGCGCTGAGAATCGAACAGACAAACTCAGCTCCTCACCTGACGGTGCAGCAGAGTGATGAGAGATTTCATCTCTCTGATCATCTCCACCAGCTTGGGCACTGCAGGGTGGTGGTGCTTCTTCGACACTCTGTTGAGCCACTCAAAGTGGTGCTCGTACAGCTTCAGGTCGGAATGAAGCTGTGAGAGCGTGGGCTTCAGCTGGAAACAACGCAAAAATACTTCAGAGACTTAGCATGGGAGTGTCGAAACAGGCCAGCTCCCCGCCCCCTCTCTCTCTCTTTCTCGCCACATGCACACACACAAATACATTATCAGAGCATTACCTCAAGATTGTTGAGGTCATGGGCTGATCTGTTGCTCATTTCTGGCAGAGACTTGAACCTGTGGGGCTCCACTTCTGAGTCAAATGCATGCTCCTTCTGAAAGAGAAAACAAGACACAGAGCAGCCCCTTAGCAATTTACATCAGCGCAATTTTACTCATCCTGAAACAAGTCACGGCAGCATGAGGAAAGTATTAGTCTAGCATCTTGATTGGGTGCCTGTTTTCTGCACTTAGAGACAGTAGCTCTCACTGAGGGGAGTGTGGTCGATCGGGTCAGTGTGAGTTCACCCACATTCAGCCTCCCCAAATGTCAACAATAAGAGAAAATGAGCTGAACCCACAGGATGTTTTCTGCTGGGAGTGTGGATAACAACATACGCAGTGACTAAGAAAGCTCCAAGTGGGACAGACAACACAGGCCTGCGGGGAAACTCCAGGGTCACAGCTATAAAAAGAAAGAATGACGCAGTGCCGCTGCCCAGCTCAGCCTGTGTAGTGCCCACTTTGACCAGCAGAGGGGGATAAACAACCTAATGCCAGGTTTATGGGATTCTGCTTTGGAAGGGCAGCTGAGCTCATCAGTAGTGCAATTTAGTATTAAAGACGTAGGCCTATTTTAGTAATGAATAGGGACAAATAGAGATGAGTGAAGTGGTATGCGTCATTTCTAATCAGCAGAGGAACATAACAACATTAGAATAATGATTGCTGAGAAATGTTTTGTATAAACAAGTTGAGTGCGCTTATTGCTTCCTTAACCTGTTGTTCTGTGCTTCCCTTGCATTACTTGTTGTTCGCTTCCACTTGTTTTTGTTGATGTTTTTGGAGATAAATGTCCTGTATTGTCTCTCCATCAGCCCTTTATAAGAGCTCACTTATGTCTGTGGTCCAATGTTTTGTCTCCGCTGCCGTTTTCTCCCCTGCTGTCCCTTACTTCCCCCGTCCCTCGCCTCTCCCTGTGTCTCATACCAGGTGCACAGGCACATGCAACATGACGTGCACATGTGCATGCATGCACACACACACACACACACACACACACACACACACACACACACACACACACACACACACCACCGGCTTGTCATCTAGTTGTTTCTCTGATCTCTCTTCATCTCTTGTGGTTTTTGCCCCATCTTTCTCAGCCTTTAATTCTGCCTCTTATCCCAGTTTCTCTCGCTCTCTTCATCCCAGACCATGACCTCACCCGACAGAACCTAGCATCCAACCTTTTTCTTCCTGAATGCAAATACTGGAATGTGATAAATCTTTTTGATTTTTATCAAGTCACTTTGCTGTGGCGACCGAAAGCAAAACACTAAACACCGCACCTACACTACCACGGCTATTTACAGAGCCCTCAATGCACACACACACGGCCACAAAAATGCATACAGACAAACGCATGCACACACGTATACACATTTGTATGTATGCAAGTGTGCACAGACTCATACACAGGCACACTGGAAAACCTGGGCCCATATAGAACTATGTTTATACACATACGCACATTTCTCCCTCTTTAAAGCATCAGTTTCATTGCTCTTTTGCAGGGACTTTCCATGGATTCCCATTCTATTTATCTTTCCTAACTTTGTCCTCTTTTTAGTGGAATTCCACACAAAAAGGGGGGGGGGGGAATTAAAAATAAATCCCCAGTGTTAGTGAACACTGTCTAACACTGTTTCGGATGCCCTTTGATAATCCTGGTGTGCTCACATCTGGATTTCAGATTGTGATGCTACTACACAATGACTATAACATTATTTCAAAGCACAAACACAAACACACACGCAAACACTTTCTCAACACTGCTGGACAAGACTAGAGAGAGTATGTGGCTATTTCTAATTTTATCTCCTGAACAAAAGAGTTTAAAGATTTGCATAATGCAAAAATAGAATCAATATCAGCCATGTGTAACCAAAGATCCAGAGATATGATGCAGTTTTCTTTTCACCTGTTAAAACACAGTGTTGATACACAATCACCTGTCGGATCCAAATCTTGTCTAAGTTCTCAAATCTGATTTCCCTACTAACTCGACTGTCATCGCAATAGGATTTCGGGCCAGACTTGTCGCATTTAATTGGGGAGAGAAGCTCAACACTTCACCAACCGCCGACCATAAACATGTTTCTGTGTAAACAAGCATGCGACACACGCTGCTGTCATTTCACAGACGGCGTGCTTGGCTGTTTTTGTAGCTGGATGGAGGTAGATTTAATTTCACTGCACCTCCACTGGCACCTTCTTTGCCACCAAGTCTTAATGCAACCGCCACCAGGGGAGGTGACCAGGCACACCGGCATGCTGCTGAGTCAGACCGCCTCTCCCGTGTGGATTAAAAGTGAGATCACTGAGTCAAATCCCCCCCGAGACGTTTGTTGCCCCGTGTAAGCATGCAGATGGACTCGTGAAAGCAGCTTAAGGTGGACTAAAGCCCCGAGCAAACCTGGTATGCGTTTGCACAATAGTGCGTGATGCAAAGTGGGTGCAGTTTAATGTGTGAGGTTACCTAAACCGAAAGCTAACATTAGCACCCAAATCCAATTAGTAAAAGATCAGTCTGTGGTGTAATGACCAGCATCGTCTTCCAATTCAATTAGCACGGGGTGGTCAGGGCCTCGCAGCCTCCACTCCCGATGTCAGAGGCTGATTGGTAAACCTAATGGTCTTGAGGACAGCTTCATCACTTACCAGCAGTTCTGTGGTGAGTTTCATTAGATTTTTGGTCTGATTGGACAGTTTATCCAAGTCACTGGGTCGCCGCTGTGGCACCGGAGAGGCAGACGTGAACACGGGCAGCTGAGCCAATAGCAGCGAGAAGAGGAGAGATGAGGAGGAGTCGAGCAGCACTGCAGGGGTAGAACAAAACGGAAGCAATTAGTGGAGAGGCGCTGTCATCTCGCCATAATGATAATGGCCTCGGGGCACGGCTGTCAGCTTTAGGGGAAGATATTGCACCATGATATAAACAATAGCTCCAGACTTGGCAAGAAGAATCCTGAAGAGCTTCAGAGTCATGTTTTCACAGGCTGAATGCAAATCATTAAAACATTAAATGCCAGGCTTTGACACAGAATAGCTCCATTTCATCTTTACCATAAGCAAGGCAATGAATGCCGCTGATTGTCACACCTGCAACTCGATAGGTACGTGAGCCGGTGGTATAAATTATATAGACCAAGTCAAGCCAAGTCAACTCTCCTAACAGTAAGCTCATTCATTCTTGTCCTTTCAAGTTCAAGTACAAGGTAGACTAAGTATTAAAAGGGAACCACAGTGGTGTTGAGATGATGAATGCTTGATAATTACAGGTGAACCACAAGAATCGCAGCCAAAATAACACTGCAGAAGCATCTGAGCTCTTCGTCCCAGAGCAACTTTAACAGAATTAAGTTGCCCAAATCTTCAGTCGAGCAATAAAGAAGCAGTTGCTTAGATTTTCTGATCTCTAAATAATTTAACCTGTGCACAGTGGGGGGGGGGGGGGGAAAGCAACTTTTTAACAACAACAACAAAAAACTAACAAAAAATTTTTAGAACAAAGCTGATTAAAAATGAGAAACATTTATAAGATTTTTTTTTAACCCACAGTCATATAATCACTTACATTTCATATTGGTTCGGATCCAAGAGATAGGCAAACCAGCAGAAAAACGGAGGCAAATAAATAAATAAATAGAAAATTAATAAATAAATTGAACTCCGGAAACGGTCACGTGCTCCGGTTTCTTCTTGCTCACTCTTCTGTCAGAGTGAGGAGGAAAGTTGTCAGGACACACTGGATGAGAGAGCGCAGAGTGATGAGTGCGAGCACTCAGACGGCAAAGTCAGAAAGTTAAAGGTAAAAAAAAAAAGCGAATATCGTCAAACTTTCTTTTTTCAGTAAAGTTTGAGAGGAGCCCCTGCAGTCTTTATAGAGTGCTGAAGGCAGAGAAGCACTTTGGCAGTTTGGAGAGAGACAGAGAGAGAGGCTACAGAAATGCAGAGAGAGGGATGCGAGTGTGGTAAGTCCAATTTTTGCGCGCAGTGAAGTGTTTAGGCTTGTTTAAAACTTCCTTTATAAAGACGTCGGGCCTATGACACATCGGCAGTGACTCACTTCATTCATAAAAACACACACACGCAGACACACGCTCTCTCTCCCTCTCCCTCCTCTCTCTCTCTCTCTCTCGCCCTCTCTCTCGCCCTCTCTCTCCCTTTCCTCCTCCCCTCCCTTCTGCCCTGTCTCCCTTTGCGAAACTTTAAAAAAATGTTCCGTTGTTTTTTTCCCCCTCTATCACTTTCTCTCTATCCTATCCTATCCTGTCCTGTCCCTATCTCCGGCACTTCCTCCGTCGCATCTCGCTACCTGCCCCAATCAGTCGCATCTACCTCTTTCTATCTTTCCATCGCCAAATCTCTTCCCCCCTAACTCTCTATCACTGCAGATGTTTTAAAAAGCCCATTGTTTTCATGTGTATCAGTATATCTTATGTAACCATGTATCTTTTCGAGCCTCTACACTCTAGTTTTACCTGTCCTATCTTTTTCTTGCGTGCTGGTGTGTTTTTGTGTTTTTTTTCCTGTTATACTTCAGGGGGAAATGTCACAGAAATTGTGCTCCTGCTTGTGGTTTAGGCTACACACGTCACATTCCCAGTACAGTATTATGGCTAATACCTTTTAGCAAACACCTTTTTCTCCTGTATTTCTTTTCCTCCTTTTTTTTTTTTACCCCTTGCTATTTTTTTCAGAGCCCCTCTTGAGACAGCAGCCTGTTATTTCCACTGCCCCCCCACCCCCTCTCTTTTTTTCACTTCTTCTCTCCCTCTCCAGGGTGAAGGAAAGAGTGAGAGACTACGGATAGGAGCAGGAGAGGTGCTGTCCAGACCAGAAGGGGCCTCTCAAAGTGTTGCATAGAAACAGTGAGCGGACACACGCCACAGGAGTGTCGAGGCGGTGGTGGGTTATTTGTGTTTGTGTTTGGGTCAACATCATATAGAGACAGATGCATGTGGATGTGTCACAGAAAGGAGGATTCAGCTCTAATAAACCAAAACAGTCTTTTTCTGGCACCAAAACGCACATGCTGATGCATGCAGAAACATCACAGACTCACTACTCCAACTTGTTTGTGTCTCTTTTTCGTACAAACACACACACACACACACACACACACACACACACACACACACACACACACACACACACACACACATACAGAGCGGGGCAGCCTGGAAACACTCAGTCAGGTGCAGTAAAGCGTGGCCCACTGTTGCAAAAGGGCAAAAATGAGTTTCCAGTCATCACATTTGGGACAGCTAATGCATCATACTGTACACACACTGTAAAGTAAATCACAAGGGAATCTCACTCAGACATACACAAAGGGAGGAAAAAAGGGAGAACGCGAGAGAAGGAAGGAGAGACGGAGAGAGAGCGGGGAAAAGGAAGAAAGCGTTTTTGAGTCTGGGTGTGAGATTAGGAGACCCTCATTCACAGACATACACTCATGGTGTGGTTAGAAAATAATTAGTGGTGGGCTTTGTATGCGCACACTTGCACACTCATGCACATATACACACAGAGTTGCCAGTCCAGCGGTGGGCCTACACAGACAAACAAACACCCTCCAAATGATGAGGGCCCGGTGGCAACGAGTGGGTGGCGGAGTTGTTGTGGTGAAAAAGGGTCATGCTCTGTTTTCTCAGGTCAACAGTAGAAAAAAAAAAGCAGGGAAAGGAGGAGAGCAGGGGGAAGGAGCAGAAGAAATAGATGAGTGCGGTTGGACGTAGGGAGATATTGACACACTCGCTCTTTTTAATTTCCCACATCAAAGGGACGTTTGAAGACACAGCTGGGGAGAGAAGAAAAGAAAGAGTGAAGTTAGTCACTCTCCCTCATTCCCTCTCCGGGCTGCCTCTTATGATGGGGGTCTCCTGGGTGGTTCTGAAGCACTGTTAGGCCATCCGCCAGCACTGATCACTCACACACTATGACACAGGGAGTGCGTCTGTGTGCGTTTGTGCACGTGGGAGTGTGCACACGTGCATCGATGTCAGTGTGCAAAGTTTAAAAAGAAAAAGAAAAAGCTCTGTATCTTTGTTTAGACGTTTGCTTTTCGTGTGTGAGAGCGAGCACAGAGCGGCGCATGTTGGAAAAGGGGGAATCCAGGGTTTGTGTAAATGGGTGTGCATACAGTATATGTGTGTAATTATGGGTATGCGGTGGTACAAGTGCGGTGTCTGTATAACATGCATGAGCGTTTGCGTGCGCGTCTGTGCGTGAGAGTGTGTTTGTGTGTGGCCTTCATATGCTACCCATTACATCACCAATCTGTGTAAACCACCACAGGAGGAGAAACAGAGTGAGACACTCAGACTACGACCTCAAAGACATCAGAGAGGAAGGGGAACCTGTGACAGAGCCTGCCAGCCTGCCTCGCTGCCAGACAAACTTTACTCACACAAGCTTCTCTCACTTCGCCCGTACTTTACACTGGGTTTGCTGTGCGCCATGACATGTACTCGCACTTCTATGCTTTCTTCGAATCACTCGAATGCCTCGCTCACTTCTCTCACATTTTGCTTCGTTGTTAATCCACACAGCTGCTCAAATCATTAGTCATTAAAAAAAAAAAAAACTATCAAATTCAGGAGTGTGTGTATTTTTGTAACATCCTGCAATAAACTGACAGGGAAAAGCTTGAAGAGTAGATCTTGTAATGTGGGATTTTTTTGTTCAATGTTTACTTTAGTGTGCTTTGTGGTTGTACTTTGATTATGAGAACAAATACCAAATCAGCCCATTCTGTTAATGTTGGTTTTCTCATAAATGTTTATTGCCGTGGGTCAATATCCAGGTCCAGGTGGGTGAAAAAGTAGTCTTTGTGGATTTTAGGGTTACGTCTCATGTTCTGCTTGCCTCAGTGTCATAAGTAAACAGTGAAGACGCTGGCCGTGACGCAACTCTGCTTCGATGGTAAAAGGGATTATGGGAGAAGAAGTAGTAATAAATTCACCATTTTTATGTTGCACCCTCATTTCCTCTTGGGAATTCCAACGGGGCCTGAAAAAACAAACCAGGAGATTACGTTCAAAGGGGAAACCAAATGTCCGACCCATTACTGTTAATATTTATCCTCCTATAACAGTACGCTTTCAAGTTTCCCTGTGACCTCCTCAACCTCCTGTCTTCTTCCTCTTTCCTCCGCCATTCTGTCCTTCATTCATTTTCTCCAGCTTGCTCCCAGTTGGGGGACTCCAGCGGGGTATCCTATCCTACCTATCACTATCACTGCTCCATCCCGCTTCTTTCCTCCGCTTAACCCCTGTTACTGTACCTCAACCTACGTCAGAGAGCGAGTGAGTGTGCTAATAGTTCTGGGGGGAAAGAAGAAATAGTGACACACAGAAAGGGGGCTGCAGTCATTGGGCTATAAAGTGACGTCTCTGACTTTCTTTGTCCATGTCAAAGATCAGCTTTAATGTGCTCTTGCGCTTTTTTAAAAACAGCTATCAGACAGAAGGGGCTTCTTTCAAGTCCCCACATCTCTGTGCCACTGGCAAGCTCTTATTTGAGAAAACTCCCTGCAGACGCGATTTACAAATTACGCGTGTCAATTGCTCTCTTCCTTTTCCATTCGAGCAGCCCACTCAAGACAGATATGGCTGTTGTGCATCTACTGCTTTGCCTTTTTTATTCGCCCATTAAAGGAGCATATTAACCAGCATCATTATGGCAGGTTTCCTCCGCTGGCTTAGTTCACAGAGCCGTGCAAAAGGGCAGGATGCAGTGATGAAAGGGAGAGCATGAAGCAGACGTCTCTCCCTGGCAGAAAGTTGGGGAGCCAGAACGTTTAAATCAACTCTCTATTAAGCACACTTTTACAAGGGTCATTTTGTTTGGAAACCAAACTCTATGGTATGTGACAAAACACAGTGTATGTGTGTGTATGTGCATGCATGTGTAGCGGGCAGACTCAACCGAAACCCTCTCCCTCGCTGACTCTGTGTTGCTCACCTGCTCACGTTCACCACCTCCCCAGCTCTCTCTCACTGCTTCCAAGCATTTATGCGTCTGCCAGTGAGGAAATCGCGAGCTGAAGGAACAGGTCACAGAAGGAGTATGAGAAGGAGAAGACGAGGGGCGGGAGGGGTGGTGGGGTGTACAGCAGGAAGTAAGCAACCCACGCACAAGGAACTTTTTACTGTGCAAACACTCTTTCCATCTACCCTGCTTGCTTCCTTCATCTCAGACTGGTGTTAATACACTGGAGAGCCCAGGCCTGTCTCAGAGCTCCCGCTTTCTCCTCCGGTTCTCCCTCCCGCTCCTCTCACTCTCATTCTCAGTCGCCTTAAACATTCTTTCCTCTCCTGTCATGGTGTGTCCTGTCTGCGTCCCGCTCTCTCCTCATCTCTTCCTCCCCTCAAAGTGCTTCCCCTCAGCTCCCCCTCGCTTTCTCTTTCACTCACTCGCTACCTTCCCCTTCACCTCTGATCTCCCTGTTTTCTATGACAGTGCAGAGAAAGATCCGTGAAATAGTGCTCGAGCAAATTTTTATTCACCAGCCCGACATATCACTCCACCGCTGACTCCATGCAGAGGTTTGTTTGTTTTGTTTTTTTCAAGTAAAGGAATAAAAAGAGGGGAGTGAAAGTGAAGCTCCTATTTTTGGTGCATTCCTTGGTGCTTGCAGAGTAGTTACCCCAGAGACCTTACTTGTGCATTCGCTGTCTCTTTGTCAGGATTGCACCACTTCTGTGGTGAGTTACTACATCTATGTGAAATGTGTACTCAATCAAAGCTGACCACTACTTACCGGCGCGCAGTGCGTCTGCGTCAGTCACACATTCAGCCTGTCGTCGTGTTATTCTACCGAAGCTGAGAGCTGCTGACAAACACACAGGGGAAACTGGGAAGGGTGTAAGTGAATGTGCGGTGGTGGGGGAGCGGGGGGCAGCAGAGGTTGCTGAGACGATGGGGAAAGAGTGAGGGGCGCAAGCAGACAAAAGCAAGAGGACTTGCGTGACGTCACAGTTTACCCTAGAGAGCAACTTTGTCAACGTGACATGACCTTAGTCACACTGGGGGAGGCGGGAGGATGCCCTTTTGCAGACAGATGGACACCTACATACACATTGACACATATGCTTACGTCTGTTCACACCAGCATTTAAAACTATTTATAGGCCACTATCCCCTTTAACCTGACAAGGTCCGGCTGTTTCTCTGAATGCTGACGCATTTCAGGTCCCTTCATCACTTGCCATTCATTAAATTAACGCTCATTACACACTGACAATCGTAAATCAACCTCCCACAACAATGATAGCAGATAACACAACTTATAAGAGAGCACATGGGCAGCTCGTTCTCCTGAACACTTCCTGTGCGTCAGCCATAGAGAGTGTGTAAATTTCATCATAAATGAGAGCAAACACAGGAAAGGAAGTTTCATATCCGCATGTTGTCAATGTTTATGTTTTGAAGCAGAGTACGTAAAGGGATTGGGAGCCGAGGACAACTGGTTTAGAGAGTATATTTGAAAATGTCTGGAAATCAAGAAAGACTTCTCTCCACATTCAGTAGGCTGCGCTTTGACCGCACAGGGAGGGGAGGTGGACCTCAAGTTCACTGAAATGTCAACTTTGGTTTGAAGTGACTTTGACTAAAAGCAGTGCAAACACAGCACAGAAGATACACTGTCGTCCGTCTTAGATTCAAATTTCAGCGGTTGTTGTGTTGCTGTTTGTTTTTCTTCTCTTTTCTTTTTTTGTGTATTCTCCAAGGAACAAAAACATTTACTGTAAATGTTTATTTAAAATGTGAACTGTCTATCCCCCATACTTCTTGGACATGCTATCTTATCTCTGGAATAGTGAGAGTAAGATATGGAAGTAATGTGTTTGCGTGCATTCTTCTTAACCACCCTTATCATTATCTCCAGCTGACAAGTTTGACGGCCATCTTTTCCTTGCACATCTGCACATCCTTGTCACAGCCCCCGGTGTCTCTCGAGTTTTATTTTCTTGACCTTTGTTCATCGTGGGAATGCAAAAAAATAAATAAATAAATAAAAAGCTCAGTTTAGGATGCAGTTTGAGAACCATTTGTTTCATTGAGGTCTATGACTAAGAGGAACGACATGAAAGTTATTCTAATCTCTCTATAATTATTCAGACTGTTTATGTGCACTTTGACCCCCCTGCTGTTTCCAATTACCCATAAACTGCTCTTTCGGGAGACATTTAAATGCCTTGCATGTCTCCTTTTTTTCAATAACATTTTCTGAGTCAAGGACTTAGAAATGAAAGCTATCCAGAATTTTCTATTTTTGGCACAGAGTTCACACACATTGACAGCAGCCCCCCTCCACCACCACTACCCACTGCTTCATTCTTTTTATGTCACCTCCTTCTCCTCATCCTCTTTCTGTTCATCAATCACACTGTCCATCCTCATCAAAAGCAAACCCCTGGATGTATGAATGATGTTAGTTTGCATCAGCGCCTGCCTTGCATTGCTGACACCCTTGCGGCTGGCTGGACCTCCAGCAGTGCCAGGAAGTATGCTAAGAATGCAAGGAATGGCCCAGTGAACGATAAGTAGGAAATTCCCTGCAGTAGACTGGACTAAATGCCCAAAAGCAACCGGGGGCAAGGACATTCATCTGGGATAATAAATGACGATAAAAGGTGGGATTGGAAAAGACGGAAGAAGGAAATCTAGACTGACGTAGGTCTAGGCTATGACTCTAAAACTGTGAACAAAGGCAGTGGCTTTATTAGGAGGCCGAGAGAGAGGATGAAGAAAAGGATGGGGCCATGACACACATAAAGAGACAAGAAAGGGACAGGAGGGGTTGGGATGACTGGATCGAGATAGGTGGGACACTAATAGGGAAAAGAGCAAATTAACAGAGGAAGAGGTGGATTTGAAAAAACAAAGTGGTACCATGGAAAAGAATGACTGAATAAAGATAGCAACTACAAAGACGTAAATCACTCTATCGTTCATTGAAAGGGTGCTGAACGAGATCGAGAGCTGGCTGTGGGGCAGGAAGAGGGCGTTCAGATAGAGGCATGTCACAGGAAAGATAAAGCTCTTTAATCAGCCCTGATTGGGTGACTGTGACTGGGAAGAGGACACACACCTCACAGACCGATTTCTTGCTGGTGAACCCTTCGGTTTGACTGACACCGCCTCTGTATGACTCACTCACCTGACTTTTTCTTGCCATCTCCCACGCAGTGGCATGTGCAGAGGCTTTCAAACATGGTTTAAACAGCGAGCGCAACATTGCCAAACCCTGATCCAGATTAGCCTCCCGTCTGTAGTGACCTACTAAATGCGACTTTACATCAGCTTCTTCTAACGAGCCTACACCCCTTTTGTCTGGCTGCTGTTTTTCTGAACAGCCAGGCGGTAATTGTTTTGAGTTGCCAAATTGCGACTGGAGGGATTAGATTACCTACCACCGGGGTAGTACCCCCCTCCTTGTTTCCCCATTTTCCCCGGATTACATCAGAACAGAAGCACCTTCATTTGTGAGTAAGCACATACCTCACAGATGCACGGGAGGCCAAAAACATGTCAGATGTGTTAGAATACAAAGGAGATAATGGGATATATGAAACAGGGCAGGAAGTGTAAACAGTCCTTCCTGTGTATGTTTTTTTTATTCAACTCAATGGAAAGATAAGAGATGTAGAAGATGGTTGATGGGGATCTAGTTTCTGTTCATGCATGCTAGTGTGTGCCTGTATATGTGCTTCTGCATGTTTGCTTATTGTTCCTATCTGGCCTAAACCCAGTCTTTTCTGTATTCAGATCATAAATAACAACCTAGAAGGAAATGAAACATTAAAAAACTCCCAAGGGTGTCTTATCTTGTATGACATTGATTCATTCCTGTAATATCATGATCATAGCATAGACCTTGGCCAGATATAATAACAAAATTGAGACAGATAAACAATATTCTCAGCCACAATCTGGGCTTTCTCTTTCAAAAGCTATGTATTAATTAATCTTCAAAGTAAGAAGCATTCTTGCTTGACAAAGCAGGTCATTTAAATTGGCAGTCAGAAAATACTTTCCTAGACCAGGTCAACATTGTAAAGCTTAATGGAGACACAGTAAGTAAAGACCAAGATGAGATGAGATGAGAGCCAATACATGAGACTCCATTTGTACTTTATGGTGTGGTTGTGCAGGGTCGGGATTGGATCCAGTGAATGTGGACAGTTATGCTTTTCTCTCGTATGTTTAGTTCAAAACCTCATAAAATGACTCGGTGCGGTTCTCTGGCTTTTCGACCCATCTGAAACAGCTGACACAAGGCTGATAAGTGGGTGTGTGAGTTTTGAGGTGAAGCAGTGAAAGGCTCAGGCAGACAAGGAGGAGTTTTTCTTTTCTTTTTCTCATTAACTCCATTAAAAAGAACCCCTGGGAAGTTTGGACGACTGACAGCTGAGGTGGAGCCTGCGGCAACCAAGCAGGAGGGAGAGTGTTTTCATGTGTTTATGTGTGTGTTTTCCTTCACTCCTGGGACTTATATATATACATACATATATGTGGCTGCAGGTCTGTCTCTCAGGCCCTGAGCTGAGTGTGATGGGGGTTCACTCAGGGGTATAAGACCAGGCCTGGGGACGACCTGTGGAACACCCTCATTATCCTCCAGGCAGCGATGCTTTTGAGGTGTGGTCCCCCCGCCACCCTTCACCCCCAATGTGCCGAATCAGTGGAAGGCAGAAACCCAGAGAGTATCCCTGACACTAATATGGAAAAAAGCCTGTTTGGAGTGAATATAAGGGCAAATATTATTCTTCCTGAGCGTAACCACGGCGAGCACCTCTGACCTGGCAGTGAAAGTGCTGAAACAAAAAGCCCAAAGACTTTTTCTGCTCCATCAAAGCAGCGCTACATAAAATAAACATGGCCATCAGATTACCACGCTGAACACGGGGCCGCGTTAGCCCGCGCCGGCCGCCCTGCCGCCCAACCCCATGGCTCTATGGGAGTTAAGTGTGGGGTCCGCTCAGTCAACACCATGACGCAAAATGGAACAAGCCTCTGACAGAAGCCCCAGGCTGGTGGAATAAGGCCCCTGCCCACAGGCCCCCTGGCCCGGGAGAAACATACTGAATAAGAACGAAAGCGAGAGAGAGAAGCAGGAAAACAGAAGGAAAGAAGAAAGGAGAAGGGAAGAGGTAGATGAGGGCATTTTGGTAAAGAGGAAAACACCACCAATTCCAAATTTGTACCTCTCTCTCAAATTGAACAGCACGTGCATGAAGGCAAAAGCTGCTTGAGAGAACCAGCAGCAGCAGCCTAGGACAGACAGCCGCCAGTGGAGAGAAGGCCGCGGCAGGGCAGGACAGGGCAGGGTAAGATACAGTGGTTGGTGGTGGTGGTTGTAGCTGCCAGAGAGACTGTGAGGCTTACCTGGCTAGTCCTACTAACAGTGGACAGCCTCAGCTCGGTGGATCTGACCTCACAGGGGTTCCTTTATATCACGGCCTATGCCTGTGTGCATTTGTGTGTAGGTGCATGCATGCATGCACCAAAAAAAGAAAGAAGAAGAAGTTTATGTGTTTATGTGAGGAGTTCACGTTTGGGTGATGTAACTAGGAGAAAACAAATCTGTCCCTTGAGCTTTTCTCTTGGCCTTGTAATCACCCCACTGAGGCTCTGCTGTCTGGTTCATCATCAGTCTCCCCATCACCAACCTCAGCTTCAGCCTGTCGTCTGTCTGCGTCTCACAGATGTCCCTCCAAGCATCCCTGACCTTCTCCTCAGTTATCTCAAACCCCACACAGATTCTTACATCCCCCAGTCTGTCTTTTTTGTTGTCTCTGACAGGGACATGCACATTATTCCACTTTCAGCTGACTTCACGCTACAACTACCTTTAGTTTGCACTTGAACCTCACAAGTCTCATTTCTTTGTCCTATATGAGTGATCCAGTAGTCAGCATTTTCTGCCCTTTTTGCCTGACATATGACCTGAAAAACCTTCTTATACTGTAGGTTTTAGGATGACGCAAGGCTCAGGTAAAGTGCTACCAGATCGCAAATAGATACTGACGCTGTGCCATGTTGTAGCTGTTAGCGTTAAGTGTGAGAGCCACAGGCTTTTTCACTCCTGTGTGTACAACAATGAGCACAATCACTGTGGTCCACTGGGCCTCACACCAGCAGCATTGCGTTACCACCCGTGCCTCCCTACTGTTCTCCTTTTCTTTTCATCCTTCCCTCCTTTTCTCCTCTGACTCAGCCGTTTTGTAGGAAACTCCGTCCCTTTGAAGAAGGGAAGTATCTTTCATTACTCGACAGCAGGGAGAGAGAAAGAGATGATAGGGACGGAATAACTGCCCCATTGTCTTCACCCCCTCCATCCATCCACCAATGATAATTGTGTCGGGCTAATTACAGAGAGCTGCAACAACAGGTGTGGGGCTGTGCACCTGGGTAAAGAAGTGTACTTAGTCCTTGTGTGTGTGTCAGACAGAAAAAAAGAAAAAAAAGAAAAGAGTTGTGCGTCTCTGTGTGACTACGCAATTCTGGGAGAAAGTGGGGCTGACATGCACAGTTTGTTAGTGATTGAGATCACAGAAAACCTTGTGTGTGTCACATCCTTACAAAACCTCACTTGTTAGTGATAGTACTCAGACACTGGTCACCGCATTGTATCACAGACTACTGTATTATCACACAATGAGCACGGACCTATACCAGTCTGTCTTCCATCTGTGTTTAATTATAAAGCTACAAACTACATCTGTATGGCATTACTGGAAAGTTTAAATTAGCACACAACGCAGTCTCACTCTCACTCATACGCCACATTGAATTTCAAATGAGAGTGATTACAATCACCTAATTGATGAATTTAACCACAGGGGGCCTCTCCTCATGATTCATAATCTATAACTGGTCTATTTCAGTGGCATGTTTTTCAGTGTCGGCACAGTAAGAAAGCGGGGGAACAGAACCAGTGGCAACAGTAATGATGTAAGCAGGGGTCTCCCACGGGACTGATGTGTTTTTGGAAATTCTTTGGCTTTTTACCGTAAAGGAACTCATCTAAGAAGCTGACCGGAAGAAAGGAAGCCATTTGGATGGACGCCAAAGGAGGAGCGTGATAACTTTCTCTGAGACGTCACAGAGCTTCATACTCAAAATAAAGAAAGTTGGGAACTGTTTTCTAAAGACGTTTGGCTGACCCCGCAGTTAAATTGACTGGATATTGCCAAACTGGAACAGACGCACTTTCAAGTTACTCACTCTCAATGATGATATCACCTGTCTGCTGTCTACTCACGAGAACTTCTTGCTGTTTTGTGCTTAATGAGCTGGACTTTTTCTTCAGGGACCCAGGGGGATCGCACCACATTAATGAAAAAGGAAACCCTACACACCAGGAGTGAAAACTCACTCCTGCTTTTAAGTAACCAGCTTTGGCCTTTACAACAGCTCACCTTGGTAAAGGTAACCTTTGTGTGCGATGATCACAGTCTCATTTGCTCGCTGAGTCATGACCCCTGCGTAAAATGATGCCATTATTACAGGAAATGAGAATGTGCTTTGGATCAGTCGATAATGCAGTTGTACGGTCACCTCCTTAGTCAGGCAGTTCTACCTGCAGACTCATCGGTTAACCTACAAGTGGAGTGAGTCCTGCATCGCCACCTTGTGGAATGTTTCTTTGGTGTAGAAGCAAAGGTGTGTGCCAAGCCCCAGGGGCCCCGCTGTGGGAAACAAGCTTGTCAAAGACCATGCGGAAACTGTAAGTCTTTTAGGCTTGAATTCAGCATTTTATTAAAAACAAGTAGTTTGAAAACATACACGGAAGCCAAGGAAAACAGCCACGTAAAGCACAACACTATGTTACCTAACAGACATGGGGTTTTGCTCCTTGCTTTCAAACAAATCCTATAAAGGCATGACAGAGCTAGTACATTTATTTAGCTAGACAATATCTAAGTGAATAAATGAGATGATATGAAGTGTGAGGAAAACCAACAACCAGCCAATAAAAATACAGAAAGCATGTCCAGTTTGCATTATTTTCTGGTGTCCAGTTTGATGTTTTTGGTGATATCCTTTTTTTTTAACTTCTATGAGACATTAATACAGAGACATATAAGGGCTTCCTCAGAGCCGAGTCCTCTGATTGGCTGGGAGCTCATCCTGGTCGAGTCCCCACAAGAAGGTGCGGAGACGTGTAACTTCTTTTTGTAGCTCAGGGCTTGGGATTGGCTGGGAGAGGTCAAGGCGTGGTGTCTCATTTGGCAGGATAAGAGGAGGATGGTCCAAAAAGCTCTCAAAGATGTCTGAAAAATGAGAAAAGGTTGAGAAACAGTTTACTTGACATATAATGCCACTATTCATTATAGTTATTAAATGTTCAATCATAAGCCCTTTTGATTTATTACCTCCACTGAGTTCAGTGCCTGGCGGAGGGGCCCAGGATGCTGGTGGAGCTCTGCTGGGTCCCAGCTTGTAATGGGTGAGCAGGTGGTGCAACTGAGAAGGACTTAACAAAGCATGTTCTTCCTGTAGACTGGCCCAGGATGACTTGGAGATAAGAAGTTAATGGAGGAGATGTTAGATGGCATTCTAGGAGAGGGCTCAAAGGGCATGTTGTACATGCAGCTGTGTTACCTGGATGAGTCGAGTCTTGGGAATACACAGGAAGTTGACTGTGACTGACAGTTTCTTCATAAACTCTGAGGCGATGTCTCCTAATCCTGCACCCTGTAGCCAGTCCAGAACCAGGTCTAGGTTTGTTCGGATCTGTACTGCTCTGGACCATGAAAACAGTCCGTCTGAAAAGAGGGGGAGAGGATGTTGGAGAAAACAGAAAAAACATTTGAAAAAAGCTAATTTTGTTTGTTTTATCAGGAGTAAAGCAGTGAGTCTTCCTTTTATCCAAAAGGTCACTTTTATCATCTCTAGCTTCAGTTTTTACAAAGTGATACCGTATTTATTGCTGAATTAACCACACAGGATTTCTTTGCCCCGTGCCTTCTCACCTCTCTCCAGCAAAGTATTGAGCAAGGAGGTATTGGTGAAGAAGAAGAGGTAGCCGAAGGTTTGCGAGGTGAGCGGTGGGGAAAGACATGCCTCCCGTGACAGCATCAGGGAACAGCGATACACTTCCACAAGTCCAGCAACCTTGGGCGGCAAGGTGGACACATCATCTACCTCTTCTTCTCCTCCTCTTTTCTCTTCTCCCTCTGCAGCCTGAGCTCCATCCTTCTCTTTCTCCTTCTCCTCGCTGGAAAATGGGTTGGTGTCCAGAAGGGCTGGAAGAAGGGAGTACAGTGTCTTTGTGGACAGAAAGAGAAAAAAAAGTAAGTTCATTTTTATATTAAAAATATTATAAAAATCCGGAAATGATGGATGTTGAATGGACAGTATAAACTGGAATGAATTAAGTGGAAGAAGATGTTAAGATGATTTGTAGCAACACTTGAAGTGATGGCTATCACAATAGTTTGTACAGGTCCAGATCTCTGACCTTGGTGACTTTTCCTCTAGCGCCATCATCAGGTTAAGCTTTTAATCTTGTGCTCATAAGCAAATGCACAACTATACAACACTAATGACACTTCTGTTAAACTCACTTTCACTTTGTGCTAAATCATAGATTGGATCATGCTGGGACTCTTAGTGAAGATGACTAACATGCTAAAAATTACACCATCAACATGCTTGCATCGGCTTTCTGGACATGTTATCCTCTAGTATTGCTATTTCCATGTCAGTATGTTCCAATTCAATACAGGTTTTCCACACAAAGCCAAAAAAGTATGATTTCACAAATGAGTACATCCTAAGTATGGTCTCAGAATGCAATGCACAAAGGGACTGGAGGAGCTGCATGCAGCTGGAGAAAATTAAAATCAATTGTGGGTGGTGGTGAGCTTGTTCCAGAAAGGAACAGTTTTTATGTCTTAAGAAAGTAATTTGTGCTGTCTCTCGGTGAGGTTAAATAGAAGTGGCTATCCGGAGTTACAGTTTAAAAGGGCATGCAACATTACACATAAAATGGTAACGTTGATTTGAAGCCAAAGCACATCGGAGTATGTGGACCGCTGTATCTGGCTTTTTTTCCACTTTACCTTGGTAAGGTGATACACACACTGCTGGAAGGTGTGCATAATGACATCATCCAGCTGTGCCAGAGCTTCTGAGCAGGTGTCCATATCAGCTGTCAAAACTGGATCCCCAGGGGCTTCAAAGAAACAATCATTATGATCAATTCCAGGCTCAGTGTCAGCTTTGATTTCTCTGTTTAGCTTTGCCAAATTCCTGTGCCAGCTTATACGTTTGATCTTCTAAAGGTCCCCCCCCGGCCTTCTGTTGTTTTCCAGTTATTCTCACCTTCAAACTCCCATTCTTTCTCCATCACTTCTACTTTAACCTGGAAGAAGTTGAGGAGCTCCGTGGCATTTGACATCCAGAACATGAGAGGTCGAAGGTCAGATGACAGTTTCTGGACGTTTGGCGTGCTTATCTCTCCTTCTTGCTCTGTTGAACTGGACAACACATTTAAGTAATTCCAAAGTTATGTTTGCTATCAAGTATTGTGAACATTCCCCTGTCAGGTTTGTGTTTGTGCACTAAAAGCAAAACGCTCCATACTGAAGTAAAAATAGACTGAGTTATTATTATCTAGCTATATTCGAGACAATGCTTCCATCATACCACAAAAATTTACCAAAGACATAACAGCACAGGCACAAATGTATCATGAATCACTCAGCTGGAAATCTCTAAACAGAGGAAACATTACGTAGAACATAAATATTCTTACTTTTGCGTGGGATGCTTATCCCCAAATTCCTTAATGTTATCCTGCAAAGATAGTTGGAAACAGAAGAGACGAGACTTAGTGTGGGGGTGGAGGAGGGGGAGTGGAGTCTAGCCCTGCAGCCTGGACAGTTAGAGCAGATTTTCCAGCGGGAGGGAAGTGACATCAGCCCATCCTCACTCCTGCTCACAAGCCAGTAGGCCACAATGAAGGGCATATGTCTGTCTGCTGGTTTTTCTGTCTGACTTAATGTGGCATTCTCAATCTGCCTACCTGAGGTTTATCTGCCAGACTTGTTTAAGTATGGTCACGACCATACTGTCATTAAATATAAAAAACTTAACATTTGTTCCATAGATGAGCCACTCTCTGACTTCCTCCAACATATTATTAATTCACACGTCACAGATATGATTATATATGTTGTATTTTTTTAATTACACAAGCAGCATGACCCTTTGGAAAGCAATGTCTCCCAGTTGGTCCATTAATTTTGTCCAAGTTATCTTAACAGCTGGTGAATTGATGGCCTTGAGCTTTGGTCTAGAGACTCATGGTTCCCAGTGGATGAATCCTTCTGAATTTGCTGATCCTTTGAATGTTTTATTGACACTAAGACGGAAAATGGAAAGACTGGAACGATAAATTGAATTCAGGTGCGCAAAGTAGGTTTGAAATAGTAATAAGTAATTTATTTCAGTGGGCAACAGATATAAAAGAATACACCAACATGAATCATCTTGCACCCTCTTTTCACTGGGAGGCTGAGATTGTTGTGTTTTAGTGACATATTTTGACACCCATCTCCTGACTTTTTATGTAATGCCATTTAAAGTTTTAATTTTGTCCAATACTTTGGTTTATGACCAGCAAATGCTAAATTGAGGATTGCAAAAACAAGATGTGAACAAGTAACAATACCAAACATGACATCAAGCTATTGTTTTTGTTTGTTTGTGTTACTTACCCACACAATTTCTTTTATTAGATTGGCTGACTTGAGCAATATCTGTGGTAGGAGAGCAGGGTCCAGGTGTTTGGAGGCATGATCTATCATGATTGACAGGAGATAAGCAGGAGCTAAAGGCCCGCCTCCAGAGTCTGGAGAGGAATTTCTGGAGATGATCTCCTATGAGAAAAGTAAAGGATCAACACATATATGTATAAATAAAAGTTTATTTCGACTAGATAACTACAGTCAGACTATAAGAAGTCTGCTATTTTCCCTTCTTACCTGTAACAAGGAATCGGCGTGACGAGAATGGAATTTCAACACGGCCTCAGTGGAGCCCAGGTACTGCCTCAGAGCTTCCTGTCTGTCCACCAACCCTGAAGGGCAGCAGGTGGTGGAGGCATCAGTCTGCCATGGCAAGGTCAGTGCCAGCGGTGGAGGCGGAGTCACACGAGGGTCACGATACAAGAAAAGAAAGTGGTTCCCCAGACCAATCACATCGCCCGGCTTTAGGACCGTCTCCCTGTAAAGGGCCACTCCATTGTGTGTAACTGCACCTCCTCTGAAAGGTCGCATCAGGGCTGGGATAAAATTCATAAAATATTATTGAGTTTAAATTTACCCACCAGTTTATGACAGTCATGTCAAGGTAAATTATTCCCTGTGAACTAGCATTTGACAAAAATGGAGAGGAAGAATCCTCTTTTAACAGGAATAACATTGAGAACAATGATGTCCTACTTTGGATGAACAATCTACCTTCTCTAGTTTTGTATTTTCTGCAAGAGAGTGCAGCAAGATTCTAACGATGATCTGTGCCGGTGTACCTTGTCCAGTGGGTGTCTCTGGAACAGCGGAGTCTCTCCGGACTAGTAAGTGTCTAGCCAAAAGGTCAGGAGCAGACAGGAACGTGTCCACCTTCAGCGGCCTCTTCCCCTTCCTCTCTCTTTCTCTATCCTTCTCTCTCTCCCTTATTGTGGGTTTCCTTCCAAACACATGCATATGTCCCGACATGATGTACAAAACAAAATCCTACACAAAACACACAGTGGATCAGTGAGTCAGGGAGGTCTGTTATCTTTTAAGTGTTATGGTTTATATCAATCTTCTATCAGATGTTAAGCCAAACAGAAGGCAGTCGATAAGGAATGAAGTGTGTCACAGTTTGTTACAATGGAGACCTGTGTGAGGTCATTGTGTGAGATGAAGTGATGTACACAGGGGGGTTTTGTGCATTTGATGGATACATTTTCTGGCATTGTGCTGCTCAGAGGCTGTTTTGTGCTGGGTGGTGAATGGGAGAAGCGTGTAGAGGGATGGAAACCCTGATGGTATGTGGCGATTACAGACATGCAGGTATGATGTAATGCACAGGGTGCGTGCACGCGTGTGCACAACTCCACTACAGCCATGCCTGCGCTTTTGCTAATGCGCACATGAGAGCGCATGTCAACGAGTACGTTGCTGTTTATGTGTGTTTATGTGTTTACATGATGTACGTGTGCGTGGGTGTTGTTTGCGAGAATTTGTATGGGCGATACCATCTGTCAGCATGTCTTGCCTTGCTCTGATCGTAACCCTGCAGCAACAGGAAGTAAGGCCGGTCTGTAGGTGGAAGGATCAGACTTTGTGACATCACTTCCAGGTCACAGCTGGAATAATCCTTCTCATCCTCTGCCGGCTGGTTTGTCCATCCAACCTTCCCTTCAGCTTTCGACGCCCTGATCTGCAGAAATGGTTTATGATGGTTAGAAGACCGAACGTGTGGTCAGTTCAGCTTCTACTTACTGCAGCCTTCTCTTTACCTCTCCTGGCTGTGGGTTGATCATGCTCACAATGTTCTTCCTGTCATGCACCCCTGCGCTGTTGTTAGGCCGGTTTCCAGAACCGCGGGGGTCGTTGCTGACGTGATTGCCTTGGCGACGTCGCAGACTGAGGTTCATGTCGCTGATGCTCCTCCTCAGCTCTGTGTTCCTTCCACGGTGACCCCGTTCGCCCTCCTCTGCTCCGCCACCTGATGACATCCTGCTCCGCCGCCAGCGCACACCTGTTGCCCAGACAACCCAAGTATCAATCAGCTTTGCCCTGTGCTGTGCATAAATGGTCAATTTTTTCTTTTCTTGCCACTGTACCTATCTGCTGCATCTCATACGTACCTTGGTAGTTCTCTCCCTCCCTCTCACGCTCCTTCTCCCTCTCTAACTCTTCTCTCTCATAGTCTTCCTTCCTTTGGATTTCAAAGCGCCGCTCAAATCCATCCTTAGGCCGCCACATGTCCACTAACAACAAAGGACATTCCCACGGGGCAACGCTTCTCCGGCACTCTGTCTCCCATTTGATAGCTCCATCTGGCTGCTGGATGGGCTTTCCAATGACATCACACAATAGGAAGTCTTCAGGGCTGTGTTTCTGGAGAACTAGAAAGTAATGGAGGAAAGGGGGAATGAGGGGGAGGGTAATTATTTTTCCATAACACTGCTATTTATGTTTATATAAAGTCATTCCCAATTGGTAAAAAATTTTTAAGCAAACAATTCCTAGTCATGGATCGCAGCAGAGGTCCAAATGAGCCAAAATTTCCCTTTCATACCTGCGTCATCTGTCTCCTCCCGCTCTCTTTCAGTGTAGCGAGTGATGACCTGGGCAATGAGTTGCCTAGCTGTGGAGTGTATGTTGGCCAGCAGGGAGCGATAATTGGCTCCACTGGAGAGTGCATCTCCATAGATTTTGATCAGGCCTGGGGCAGAGGAAGAAGCAGGGGGCAAGTAGTGGTGGGAGGAGGGGGCTGCCGAATGAGCCCAAACTTCTCTCTCCTTCTCTCCCACTGCCCGGTCCCGGTCACTGTTGGAACGCCCCCGTAAGAAGAGATGGGAAAGGCGCTTAGCACGGGACTGGGGTGCAGCAGGCCGCGGCCTGAGGAAGGCCGGGGAAGGAGATGGGGATGGGGTAGGGGAAGCCAGCGAGGGGGTGGAGTTAGAAAGGGAAGAGGAAGGAGCAGAGGGGGCCTCGTGGAGAGAGGCTGCGTCAGAGCTGGTAGTCGACCTGGAAACAACAGAGGAGGGAAGACAGATGGAGGAGAGAGGAAGCAGAAAGGAAGGGACAAGTCAGCTGTGAGTTATGACTGACAAACAACAAGGACTAAAATAAATGGAAGACATGAATACAAATGACAGTGGAAGTGAGATAAGATAAGATCAATACACAAACTAATTCTACATGCAGGACACAAGTTGGAACAAAACTAAAGATTAATTTAAAAAAAGCGAATTAAAGAAGTTTAGACCAACTTGACAGAGAGCGCGCTGGGCCAACGACCACCAAGCTTTGCAAAGTGTTTCCTGGGGGAGTTGATCCACAAACCCACTGGGAAATGGAGTTTTCTGAATCGAGGACTGCCAGATCCCTCCATCTGACCGAGAAGAATTCAGATATTAAAGGGCAATTCTCTCTAAAATCAACTTAATAACTCATCTTTTTATAAGATATATAAACATTAGGTTTCCCTTAATAATATTTCTCTGCACCATACCAAAGGCTGTGTGTCACCAGTGCCAGGATATAAACAATATAACAATAGAATGATGTCAACCTTCAAAAATATCAACAGGATACCTACAGCAGGTTGTCAACATGGTAAAAACAAATGAAAAGACATTAGCCCTCCCTACAGCCCCTGAAAATCCCAGTGTGTTTTCCTATCCTCAAACAGGAAGTGTGTTTTGTAGGACTCAGGTCCAGCTGTCGCAGTGACAGGGAAAAACCCACTCCAAAGGTCACTGCCTGTCCAATTCTCTGTAACACTTCTATTTAACCTACCATCACAATTTAGGATAACATGTTTTCTTTTAGCTACGATTAGAATTTTGAGATAAAGGCTAGTACTATGTTGAAAATGAGTTCCTTTTTAAAGTTGTTCCCTCAGACACGCCATTTCTCGACATGCGTCCACACCTAAAATCTGTTATTGGTATTCTAGGCAGAAAGGCCTCCTCTCCTAGAAAACCATGTTGGGATATTTTCACAGAATTCTAAATACTACAAGAAAGAAATTACTCAAATTATTTGGTTTTGAACAAACTTACCCACAGTTACTTCAAATCCTTTTTATAGTGTGTTTTGATTATCCTTTGCCACCAAAATGCCAATGCGCAGCTCAAAGTACCCTAAAAAATGTGCGCTTGTCCTTCTCCTCAGGATGAAAATCCATTTTCTAAAGGCCTTGGCTCCTTAAAAATGGACAAAGGTATCTTTAATTCTAATAATTCTTTTTTCTTCTGTTAAAGAAAATGCCCCTTTACATTAGTTTTTTACTCTAAGTGGCTGCTACCTCCCTCTCTGGCTCTCGGGCGCTCTGGGTCTATAGATAGAGAAACCAACCCATTGTTCTAAGTGACAGAATTTCCTTCCTTTGCTTTGGACAACACCTATATCCTGACTGAGTGAGAAAGAGAGGCAGAGATTGGTAGAAGTGAGAGAACGGTAAATTTACACACACAAACACACACATGGGTGTTTGGCACCCTGTTGGGAATATAATATACTGTATTGTACTCTGCACAAAACAATCTCGATATCTATCTTTTTGCCCATCTGAGTTAAATGAAAATGTCACAGAATAAAGCTAAATTATATGAAAAAGCCTTAATGGGTTTAAAAGACTATTTTTGATTTAAACCAGGTACTGTGACGTGATTTATGATGAGAAAGACTATCACAGTGCTCAACAAAATGCAAGGAAGTTTGAAGTTTTGCTGAAAAGAGGATGAAGGAAATGCACACAGTGAGACAGGAAGCTAGAGCGAGACACCTGTGATCTTTGACCTGGTCTTCAACAGGAAGATGTTGATGGAAAGAGAAACTGTCACAGTCATCATAAAGGGCTAATAAAGTTTGTCCCATTACAAAGACTCCTCCACCATTTCCAAGTTCTTACCATGACTAAAAGAGAAAATAATATATTACTTATGATTAAATGTTAAATTTCCTGTTATTGTCACTACCAGTGAAGTGATATGAAAATTTCGTATTGTTTGCGAAACAGAGGAGTACTGTATGTATTACCTATGCTCACCGGTCACTTCATTAGGCACACCTGTCCAACTGCTTGTTAGTGCATGTGGTGCTGATGTTCAAACTGAGCATCAGAATGAGGAAGAAAATGTGAAAAGGGTGTTAAATGATTTTAAATATTTCAGAAGGTGTTGATTTGCTGGGATTTTCCCACACAACCATCTCTAGGGTTTACAGAAAATGGTCCAAAAAAAGAGAAAATATCCAGTGAGCAGTAGCTCTCTGGGTGAACATCCTTTGCTGCCTTCTTGTCAGAGGTCGAAAGAAAATGGCCAGAATGCTTTGAGCTGATAGGAAGGCACTAGTAACTCAAATAACCCCCTTTCTCAACCAAGATATGCAGAAAAGCATCTCTGAAAGCACAACATGTCAACCTTGAAGCAGAAGAGCCACAGCAACAAATCACCACAACACGTGCTACTCCTGTCAGATAAGAACAGGAAACTGAGGCTACAGTTTACAACAAAATTAGAACATAAAAGATTGGAAAAATATTGTTTGGTCTGATAAGTCTCAATTTCTTCTCCGACATTCATGGTAAAATCAGAATTTGGTGTAAACAACATGAAAGAACACCTTGTATCAATCGTTCATGCTGCTGCTGTTGCAATATGGCAGATGTTTTCTTGGGACACGTTAGACCTTTTAGTACCAACTGATCATCATTTAAACGCCGTGTCCATGTCTATCCTATTAAGACGCCAGTCTACCCATCTTCTGATGGATGCTTCAAGCAGGATAACACACCTTGGTCAAATCATCACAAAGGTCAAATCATCTCAAACTGGCTTCTTGAACATGGCAATGAGTTCAAGTGTACTCAGATGCCCTCCACAGTCACCAGATCTCAAATAGAGCACCTTTGTGATGTGGTGGAACAGGAGATTCACATCACCTACGTGCAGCTGACAAATCTGCAGGATCTGTGTGATGCTGTCATCACGATGTGGACCAGACTCTCTGAGGAATTTTTCCAGCACCTTGTTGAATCAAAGGGAGCCCAACCCTAGCAACATATAAGTAGTGAAGTATTTAGTGGGTATATATGCAAGATATCTAAGAGCAACCAAAACATTAAAAGAAGAAGATGTCACCAAAAAATAAAATAAAATAAAATAATAATACTGGGTTAAGCTATGCTTTGAAAAATTTGCTCTTAATAGGTTACATATTTTCTTCTGTTTATCATGTCACAGTGTCGGAAACTCTGGGAGGGGGCAGCAAAATATGGGTACAAATTAAGAGCAGAAACACAGGAATGTATCTGATTTTTTTAAGGATATCTGGGGTCTGGCATTGATTTAATCTGAGGTCTAAGTGACTTGGAACCAAACAGCCTTAAAGGCAAGAAGGTGAGGTCATCTTTTGATCCAAAATCTGGAAATATTATGTCGCAGAATGAAAACCACCGCTTTCCCTCAAGCAGCAACAAATCCGGAGGTCACACGGGGGGAAGCAAATAAATAAATATATAATAAACTTCTTCTTTGACCCTTGACTCTTCTTATTTCGCTGTATGTTAACTTTTTACCTCTGAAAAAAACATAAATACAATTATTATACAAATATGTGACTGTTAAAGATTAAACGCTGTCGTAAATAAACAGGACGGATTTGATTACGGCGATATCCCAGCGTGCCTTGCGCGTCGGAGAGGAAGGACAATTTTTTCTAGAGAGGACACGTTGAAGAAGCGTCCCAAGGTTAGCTTCGTAACTTCGTAGTATGCTGTTCTAATCCTAACCTTTTGAACCTTTAAAGGTGTCTTTCCAGCGTTTTTTTTGTCGTTTAAAACGGTTTAAGTGCTGCGTGTTAATTACGGCCGTATACACACAGATTAACTCGTTAGCTTTGAGCTAACGGCTAGCGATAACCTATTGCCTGAGTTATTTTGTGTGATTACGTTGACTGGGCTCATTTGTATACCGACCTGTGTGCTTATGACAATAGATTTATATACTCAAAACATGTAATTTGTGTGTATCTGAATTAGTAACAATAAGACTGTAAACGTCTAGTAGCTCGGTTAACTAACATTGTTCCCTCTGTGATAGCTAACACTAGTTAAATGTCTCGTTTGTCTTACACCTTTTTATTCCTGTTTCCCCTGCAGGCTAACCTAGGCCGTGCCCTGTTTCAACATCGTTTAAACCTCCCACTGACTGAAGGATAGAAAAATGGCCGAAGCCGTGTCAGATAAGATCAAGAACTACAAGACGGCTCCGTTTGACGCCCGATTCCCAAACACCAACCAGACCAGAAACTGCTTCCAAAACTACCTGGGTGAGGACTGCTGTGCTGTGATCACACATTATCATACATTAACCCGACCAGAACTGTCTTAACACAACAGGACATGCACTTCACATGCGCGTATGGGGCTAATTTTAGTACTGTGCAAAAACACTTTTTATTTCTTCACTTTGTGCTATGGAAATGGGAAATGTGAGCAGTTCATTGGAACATGTAAACAAACACGGAAATACAGTATTTAAGGTTAAAAAAATGATACGCTTTTCTTCCCCCCCCCCATGTGTCCCTTGTTGACAGTCGGTCCAGATGCATCTGTCAAGTCTTTGTTTGATGTTTCCTTTCTCAAGGACATGATACTGGTCATTTGCTGTAGAAAATAGTAGAAAATTTAAAAGGTCTGGTTCTTAGATGTAACTTTAAAAATGGGAATCAGTGACTGGTGCTAGTAACAAAGTGCCAAAAATGCAATCTGAAATTGGTTCTTTGCTGAGTTGTTGTTATGTGTGGATGCAACACTGGTTCCTCCCTTGACCTTTTTAATGCTTTTATAGGTCAGTGTTCGTTGGCTAAACAAAGAAACCAAAAAAATATTCCTCTGGAAATGTTCATGTACAAGGACTGGACTAATAATGAGCGAAAAGCAGCCAATGTCAAAAGAAACTTTGAAAGGTCTTCAGAAAGGCTGCAGAACTGTTACTCAAGACAACTTTAAAAATGACAAAGTCTGACTCCTTGGAAGCAAAATATAAATAAATGGAGGGGGAGAGACTGATGACTGGAATTGGTACTCTTAATTCATGCATAATTTTCAAACTTCCCTATATGAGTCTCACAAAGTATACATTATAAAGCCCAATGTTACACTAGTATCACTATGCCTTCACTGTGTAACACAATCCATCCAAGTATAATGATATGCTATATGTTATACTTGGATCGCTATGTTTTTTTAACTGATATGTAAAAACAAATTTCTTAGCGATTAAGTACTTAAATTAATCCTGAAAGGATTTTTTTTTTTTTTTAGTGAAGAGCGAGTATGTTGAGTAAAAGATACTTGACTTGGTGACAAGACCGCCAAACATTCTTTAAAAGTTCACTCGCTCTCAGATGTGGACTTTAAACCTTTTTGTAAATAAACCATAACAAAACTTTACTTAATATTAACATTCTAACCTGATTGTTTTCTGGCTGTTATCTTTCTGTGTTCTCTTTTTTTCAGATAAATGTGTTAGATAAAAAAAAAAATAGATAAAAATCAGTGCAATAACAGCAGCTGCTGCACTGGACAGACAATAGGTATTGTTATTCAGGAAGTTGAAACATATCAAACAAATCCTGAAGAGAAGGACAAAAAAGACATATTCCCCTCCTCCAAGCATTCAGTGTTCATATTAGGTACTTCAGCAATGTAAACACCAGTTCAGCTTAAAATGATGTTTTATGTAAACAGAAAAGCTTTAACCTGTTTTCACAATGAGCTCTTAGTTTTGCTTCATGCCGGTACTATTTGTCTTCAAGAAGACTTTTATCATTTAAGTAAACCCTGTACCGTTTTTGTTCTTGCAGACTTCCACAGGTGCAACAAAGCTCTGTCAGCCAAAGGCCAGGAAGTTTCTCCATGTGAGTGGTACCAGAAGGTTTACAAGAGCCTCTGCCCTATGAGCTGGGTAAGTTTAAGAAGAAACTGCAGATGTCTCTGACTGCCACAGTTTGTTTCCCTGTACTTCCAGTGTTTTGTTTTTTTGTTTTTTTTCTTCTGAATGACTGTTCTGGAGTAAACAAGAGTTTGGGGCTCTTTAACCACATTAGGCTTTTGCGTTTCATCACATTTACTGTTGTGACACAAAGTTCTCACTGCTGCATGTGTTGCAGTCAAAGCTGGAAACCTTGTTTGCAGTTGATGTTTTGAAACAGTTTCCACATCACATGTAACTTGTGTGAGACTGTTGTGTCTCATCACCATTTCCAAGGCTAATAATGCTGCTGGTAGGCGTAAGTTACACTTAAGCCTCATGTTTTCTTTAATGTCTCCTGCAGGTTTCTAAATGGGATGAGCAGATAGAAAACGGAAGTTTCCCTGGAAAGATCTGAACTAACCCGTCATGACAGGTGGCTGCAAGACTATTACTTGCAACCTCTTTCATCTGCCTACAAATGTCTTTACAACTGTTACCCTTTCATTATTAGCACTGGTCTTACAAACTAAAAACACGCACAACAAGCACAGTTTTAAAGCTTAAACATGTGTTTCCTGCCTCTGTTATAAACTGGTCTTTAGTGTGGTTGATTTAATAAATACCAGTGCAGCTTTATTTCAGGAAGTTGTTCAGTATTCTGCTGTCTTGGATTGACTTGTGAGTCACCAGAGAGCAAATAAATCAATTTCACAAATCAATTGTGAGTTCTTTCTTTTTTTTTGCCATCTGTAATTTAAAACGATCGTGTTATTATCAAAAAAGTTCATTCTTTTATTATTTCTCAGCATTTAAAATCAGTAAGCTGAATAAATTAAATGTAGTTGTAGGAGCGCACTCAGAGTGTAATTATGTCTAAAATGTGAACACAGAAGTCAATAACTAATGAACAAAAATGCTCTAAAGCTTTATCTGACAAAAACTTCTGTTCACATTGGCCTTGTTACATATCTGTCTGCTTTCGTCTTAAAGTTCACTTGAATATCAGTAGCAGGTTTTCAGTTCTGTTATTTAGTATCAGCAAGGCCTTCATGAGTAACTAAGTTTATTTAATCCTCTCAGATATATTCGTTACCCTCAGCAAAATGCTGATGCGGTCTTGTCACCCAGGGCGAACACCTAAATTTGAATGTGATAACTTAAGAAAGCTGGGATGTAGGATTTTCACATTGATACCATAGGTGCATCTACTACAGATCTCTGAGGAGTTTAAATCTCGGCAACCTCGACCTGGTAGACTGAATGGTAGCACCCACTGTTATTTATCAACTTTTCTTTTTGTTTCCACGGAGTGGCAGGAGCACTGAGGTCAGAGGCTGATTTTGTTGAAACCACCCTTTTTACCACAAGGGTGCACTATTGTCACTCGCTGTATAAAATAGTTAAAATAATTGGACCCTACATTATTTTTTTTTTAGTCAATTTGGAACAGTTTTTATACCAAACCACAGTAAAAACACCTGAAGTGTCATTCTCTGGCTTGGAATTTGATTACTTTCCCTAATGTGATCTAAATTATATGAAAATATACTGCTGTATAGGTGCTAAATGTAATCAGAATGCTTCAGATCCATTGGCATGAGTCAGATCAAGGAGGATGGTGGCTTTAGGGAATCCCAATTTGTACTACCTCTGTATATAGATAGATAGAGATATACAATAGATAATATAGGACAAAGGTTCAAGGGGTAACTTGGCACCGTCTTCAGTTGTGTTCCCACTAAATTTGTCCAGGTTCCCTTGAAGACATCAACCTATCATTTTCTTAAGGATTGTTCCAGACAGTGTAAGAATAAAGCAGCACAGGTGTGGTCATATACACTGCAAATAATGCATGGAACAGAGGTCAGAGGGTTACTTGACAAGGATCACAAGATCTGTGACAGGACTGTGATTCAGTGGATTGCTCTGTTGCCTCATAACAAGAAGGTTCCTGCTTCAAATCTGAGTCGCAATTTCAGTGAGTGTCGGAAACTCATTGAAATCCCACATGAAAGGTTTCATACCACTGCTTTGAACACACACTTTGAAGTTTGCACGAGTTTTTAAAATTTTATTTATTTTTAAATCCACGTCTGTTTGTGTTTGGCAAAACTGAACATCATATCCTGTAATAATAGATATTTTACTCCAAAATAAGTGTTTTTAGATATCAAATAAACTCTTCTCTGAGTGGTATTCCACCTATTCAGGAAACATTCATTGTTCATTGACTCATGTTTTATTCCCTGTTGAAGACCTGTGTGCCAAAATGTGTTTCTTTTAACCTTGCTGTGCAAATAAAGGCATTTTAGTCTTATTTCAAAAAGGGAGAGCCTGGAACTTAAAAAATGTATCCCTTCCAAAGTGCGCCTCACATAGAAGTGAGTTGAATGGAGGATGTGGTCCTTCTCTTATAGTTGGCCCAGATCAAAACTGACCAGAGGATACAATAAAGGCATGTAAGAGTCATTGGCTAGTGATGTAGAAAGAGACTGTATGGGGTGTATTGGTGCATAGCTGGTGCTACACCCAAATTTATGTCATAAACTGAACTGTGTAGCATGCGGAAGTTACACCAGGAATGGATTTCATCAGAGGTGGGTGTGCACCAACTGAACTCCCCCTGAGAGGGAAGTGCGAGACGTTTTAATGAACGGGTGACTGAAACCCCAATAAATTAATCAAGAAGGTTACAATGAGAACTTTATCAATCCTGACGTAAGCTTGTAGAAAATATACGCTTAATCATCTAAAGTTAAACATGATATCTGCTCAAAATTGACTTGACTTGAGTTGACTGAAAAAAGTGTATGAAACATAAACCTTGTTATTATAATTATTTATAAGTTTGTAACAGCCTCTGCTCAATAAATATCAGCTAAATGAATAAGTAGGAGTGTTTACAATCGTTAGTAAAAAAAATGCTCTTTTGGATCAATAGCAAATCTGAAACATGAGGTGGCAGTGTTGCACTAGTTAGTGTGCTATCCCTCCACAGTCTGTCAGATCTTTGCAGTAAAAGAAATTACTTCATAACCCACATGACCCACAATCTTAACATTAATAACCTATGTTCACCCACAGCTAAAAAGCTTAAAAGCATTGATGCCCAAAGGGAGATATATGAAATGTTATCTTTAGTATGGAGCCATGCTACTGGAATAAATGCAGAATGTGGTTTGACAATTTTCTGTAATAAGCAAGGCCTTTCCTGTGTTGCAGCATACGTGGTTCCTTAACTAGTTAAGGATTCAAATGGTTTACTTATCAGGATATAAATATAATCATCTGTCCGGTCTTAAAATCAGGAAAATACTACCTCAGAAAAACACATGAAATACCAGCAATTGGTTTCTGTATGAGTTTATCAGAGTCTTAGATCACTGTGTGGAAATGTTGCCCCACTCTTCTTTATAGTGTTGCTTCAGTTTACTGAAGTCTGGAGGCATTAGTTCTCTTAAGATATTGCTACAGTATTTCAGTCAGGTTGAGGTCTGGCCTTTGTCATTGATTCTCTTCTTTTCAGCCATTATCTTGTAGATTTGTTGCTGTGGATGAGTTCACTGGGTTCATTGTCCTTTTGCACGACCTCAGTTTTGGTGAAGCTTTAGTTGTCGGACAGATGGCCTCACATTTGACTCTTTAATACTTTGGTATATTTAGGAATTCATGGACAACTCAGTGACCACAAGCTGCCCCTCTAAATCACCACCATGATTGATAATAATTAATAATCATGCATAATTGTTCTTTTTAATGTAGCTACTTTGAAGTATTTTGTTCCCAAGCATTTGCACCATTAAACCTCCTAAGTAGGATAATAACTTTCACATGAGTAAAGAGTCTAAATCTTGCCAGCTACTATATACAAAATGATGTTCTTCCATAACACACCACTTTTCGTGCAATACGCTTGTTTAGGACACAATGCTTTACCTTAAAAAAAAAATACCCCTAGCAATGTTTTCTGACATTTATTTCCCCCGTTGAATGTTTTTCCTGGCAGTATGGATTAGAGGATGTGTTAGATAAGTATTCAAGAATTTTATCAAATCTAAGGTACACACACACAAGGTCCACCTGTTCAAAAAGGCACATCTAAAGGCCAGTCTTATGTTCTAAGGTGAACGTCTAAATAATTCAGAGAAGGCTGGGGGGAAAGTGTTGTGGTCAGATGAAACATATAATGAGCTTTTTGGCACTAAGTCAACTCAGTGTGTTTGGAGGAAAAGAAATGATATGACCCAAAGAACACCACCCAACAGTCAAACATGGAGGTGGAAACATTATTTTTTGGGGCTGTTTCTCTGCCAAGGGTACAGGAGGACTTCACCATATTGAGGGGCCAATGGACATGTGGAGGAAAAGCTACTTCTCTCAGCCAGAATACTGAAGATAGGTCATGGATGGGTCATCCAGCATGACAATGGTCAAAAAGATACTGTCAAGACAACCAAGGAGTGACTACAGAAGAAGAAGCACATTGAGGTCATGGGAATGGCGTTTCCGTATCCCTATCCTGAGGAACACTGTGGGGGGAGCTGAAGCTTCAAGTTCCTAAGCAGCAGCCAAGAGACCTACATGATCAAACGAGTTTCTATAGACAAGTGGGCCAAAGTCCCTCCTGAAATGTGGGTAAACCTGGTGACCAACTACAAGAAATGTCTCAGCAACAACGGTTTCTCCCACAATTACTGAATCATGCTTTGCTTTGTGGATCAAATACTTATTATTTATTTATGGTTAATATTCTGGTTGATATTTCTTTGGAAGTGAGGAAAATTGTAAATTCAGCAGGGGAAATAATAATGTATTTAAGAAATTCTTAGACAAAATGCAGAAGCTGCATGGAGAAAACTACGCCCATCTTTCAGTAACTTGTAGAAACACCTTAGAAGCAAATGGTTTCTGTATGACTTTAGACTGTTGAGTCACTGTGGGGGAAATGTTGCCCTACTCTTCTTTACAGTGTTGCTTCAGTTCATTGACATTTGCAGGCATTTGTTCATGCATAGCGTTCTTAACGTCCTGCTACAGTATTTCAGACCGTTTGAGTTCTGGACTTTGACTGGGCCACTGCAACATCTGGATTCTTTACTTTTTCAGCCCCTCTTGCTTAGATTTTCTGCTATGCTTGGGATCATTGTCCTGTTGCATGACACAGTTTAAGTAAAGCTTTGGTTGTCAGACAGATGGCCTCACATTTGACTCTAGAATATTTTGATATACAGGGGAATTCATGGTTTACTCAGTGACCCTCCAAATCAGTAACCTGCCTCCATCATGACTGGCAGGTGGAATGAGGTGTTTGTGTGGTTATGCCGTGTTTGGCGCTGTGCATGGTGGTCAAACATCTCCACTTTGTTCTTGTCTGTCCAAAGCATATCTACAGGAAAGGGCAGAGCAGGCTGTACCTGCCGCAGAGACTCAGGTTGTTTGGAGTGGAGGGCCCACTCCTGAAGATCTTCTATGACTCTGTGGTGGCCTCAGCCATCTTTTACGGTGTGGTCTGCTGGGGTGGCAGCATCTCTGCCGGGGACAGGAAGAGACTGAACAGGCTGATTAAAAGGGCCAGCTCTGTTCTAGGATGCCCTCTGGACCCAGTGGAGGTGGTGAGTGGCAGGAGAATGGCGGCTAAGCTATCATCCCTGTTGGACAACATCTCCCACCCCATGCAGGAGACTGTGACAGCACTGAGCAGCTCCTTCAGTGGGAGACTGCGGCACCCACGGTGTGGGACGGAGAGATTTCACAGGTCTTTCCTCCCCACTGCTGTCAGACTCCACAACAAAGACTATAACTGATCAAACACACACATCCACACATGTGCAGTAACAGTAAGTGCAATACTCTTTTCTGACATCATTGTATTTTTACTCAGTTGGATACAGCATTTGTATTCTATTTTTGTCCTATTGTATATTTTATTCTATTGTATATAGTATTTTATTTTTATTTTATTCTGTACAGTTGTGTACTGTATTTATTCTTATTGTATTCTAATTTTTGCTTCATAACTTTTGTACTGTCCACTTCCTGCTGTGACAAAACAAATTTCCCATGTGTGGGACTAATAAAGGTTATCTTATCTTATCTTATATTGTTCCAGAGATCTTGTAATACATTCAGATGAAACTTTGCAAACCTAAGTTGTGCTAACATGTTCTTTTTAGAGACAAGAGGCTTACTCCAGGATGTAGTTTTTCAGTTTTTCTGACTGTACTGTCATAAACTTTAACATTTAAAATGCTAAGTTTTAATTCAAATACAGTGGGGCAAAAAAGTATTTAGTCAGCCACCGATTGTGCAAGTTCCCCCACTTAAAATGATGACAGAGGTCAGTAATTTGCACCAGAGGTACACTTCAACTGTGAGAGACAGAATGTGAAAAAAAAATCCATGAATCCACATGGTAGGATTTGTAAAGAATTTATTCATAAATCAGGGTGGAAAATAAGTATTTGGTCACCTCAAACAAGGAAAATCTCTGGCTCTCACAGACCTGTAACGTCTTCTGTAAGAAGCTTTTCTGTCCCCCACTCGTTACCTGTATGAATGGCACCTGTTTGAACTCATCATCTGTATAAAAGACACCTGACACAGCCTCAAACAGTCAGACTCCAAACTCCGCCATGGCCAAGACCAAAGAGCTTTCGAAGGACACCAGGAAAAGTATTGTAGACCTGCACCAGACTGGGAAGAGTGAATCTACAATAGGCAAGCAGCTTGGTGTGAAAAAATCAACTGTGGGAGCAATCATCAGAAAATGGAAGACATACAAGACCACTGATAATCTCCCTCGATCTGGGGCTCCACGCAAGATCTCATCCCGTGGGGTCAAAATGATCATGAGAACGGTGATCAAAGATCCCAGAACCACACGGGGGGACCTGGTGAATGACCTGCAGAGAGCTGGGACCAAAGTAACAAAGGTCACCATCAGTAACACACTACAACGGCAGGGAATCAAATCCCGCAGTGCCAGACGTGTTCCGCTGCTGAAGCCAGTGCATGTCCAGGCCCGTCTGAAGTTTGCCAGAGAGCACATGGATGATACAGCAGAGGATTGGGAGAATGTCATGTGGTCAGATGAAACCAAAGTAGAGCTTTTTGGTATAAACTCAACTCGTCGTGTTTGGAGGAAGAAGAATACTGAGTTGCATCCCAAGAACACCATACCTACTGTGAAGCATGGGGGTGGAAACATCATGCTATGGGGCTGTTTTTCTGCCAAGGGGACAGGACGACTGATCCATGTTAAGGACAGAATGAATGGGGCCATGTATCGTGAGATTTTGAGCCAAAACCTCCTTCCATCAGTGAGAACTTTGAAGATGAAACGAGGCTGGGTCTTCCAACATGACAATGATCCAAAACACACCGCCCGGGCAACAAAGGAGTGGCTCCGTAAGAAGCATTTGAAAGTCCTGGAGTGGCCTAGCCAGTCTCCAGACCTCAACCCCATAGAAAATCTGTGGCGGGAGTTGAAAGTCCGTGTTGCTCGGCGACAGCCCCAAAACATCACTGCTCTCGAGAAGATCTGCATGGAGGAATGGGCCAAAAATACCAGCTACTGTGTGTGCAAACCTGGTAAAGACCTATAGTAAACGTTTGACTGCCCCACTGTAAATGTAATTTATATAGCACCAAATCACAGCAACTGTTGCCTCAAAGTGCTTTAGATCAGTTAGCCAAATGCATATGATTATCAGCACCTGGTTGCTACTTGTTTTCAGCATTGTTTTCATGGATTCAGCAAGGTGCTGGAAACATTCATCAGATTTTGAATGTGTAGGTTTGCTCACTTATAAAAAAAAAAAAAAGTTCAAATCCTTATTTTACTCAGTCCTGGGTTTTAAAAATCTAGACTGTAATTAATTTGGAAGTGAGCAAACTTACAAATTCAGGATCAAGTAAACATTTTGCCACCTGCTTACGACACTATACACAGTAACTGATACCACATTTTGCAAGAAGTGTTGTAAGCTACCTTTATTGTTTTCAACATGCTGCTACAGAAAATGGAAGAAATGAAATTGTTTCATAACTTCTACTTTTCAAATGAACTGCATTACAAACCAAGACTGTCAGAACAAAACTGAAACTAATTTTCTGATGGAAGACAAATTCAAAAACATAAGTTAATGTTTTTAAACCGTTGGCAATATCTACGAAGCACAAACACAATTTTGGTGGAATTAACTTCCTTCTATAGACAAACAGCGAGTTCTGATGGTGTAAATCATTAAGTGTTTAGCATCCCCGGTTGAAAAGATGGTCTCGCAAATTGATGGTTCAGAATCCTTTTATTAACTTAAACAGCCGTGTATGTGAACACACCATAAGAGCTACAACATACAGACTAAAAGACTATTAGTAAATCAAACAGTGTGTTACCTTTAACCTTTTGACTTATTCATTAATCACAAAGTAATTATCTTTAACTTTACATAACTGTTGCATCTTCAAAAAATAAAAAATACAATAAGTGAGACTTACAATGAAGTATCGTTGCACTGGTTTACTGAACCTTTCTTTCAGGGCATGTACCGAACATCAGTATCCATTTTCTACTGCCTCCTACAGGACACACTCTTCTTCCACTTCCTTACACATTAATGTAACACAGAACTAATACTGCCTCTCCTGGCATTACCATTGTAACGACACACTCATTCTGTTTCTTTCAGAAGAATAACAGGAACTTAGGATGTAGGTATCTATGAATAATAACTATTATGCATACTCATATATTTATATAACCTACTAATTTCTTGCGATACCACAATAACATATAACAGTGAAACAAATTTTGCATGTAAGTGAAATCGTTGCATCGCTGCCTAAACATGACGAGGTATGTTAGCACCCTCTAGTGGGTGAAAACTTAGCCTTTATCCTTAGTAGCGGTCAGCAGCTATATGCTCCGTAAAACAACAAAGTACATATCCACAGGACAAACTTTGTTACAAACCTTGTTCCCTCATCAACCAGGTGCTAAGAAACTGCTCAGTGTTGCACCTTAATAGCCGTTCTTTTTCCAATTCCCGTCCATTAACCATAGAGCACACCTTCTCTCTACTAGTGATGTGTCGGTCGTGAACGAAATGGCTCTTAGAGCCGCCTCCTTATTGCGAGCCGTGGTTTGTTTGTTTTTTGTTTTTTTTCCCTCTTTCTCTCACTCTCTCGCACTTTTTTCTATGAGGTGCCGTAAGGGACATTATTACTGAAACGCTCTCACACACACTACTGAAACGCTCTCACACACACTACTGAAATTTTAGCTCTCACACACACAACTGAAACGCTCTCACACACACTACTGAAATTTTAGCTCTCACACACACTACTGAAACGCTCTCACACACACTACTGAAATTTTAGCTCTCACACACACTACTGAAACGCTCTCACACACACTACTGAAATGCTCTCACACACACAACTGAAATTTTAGCTCTCACACACACTACTGAAACGCTCTCACACACACTACTGAAATGCTCTCACACACACAACTGAAACCAGAGGCATTTCCGCTGAGCAGGAAGTTGTTTCCTGACAAGGAAACTGATGGAAAAAGTGGTATATTTCAAAACACTACAAGGATGTCTACTCAGCAACCTGCTAGTACAGCAGTCCCCAACCTTTTTTGCGCCACGTAAACGATATAAAATAAAAAAAATGATAAATACCATGAAAACCATGAATAGAAATGTTTTCGAATTTTTGTGGAGGAATAAAACCCATTACATAGAAAGATCTCAGCCTGTGAAGGGATACAATAAAGGTGGTATCAAAACTCCAGAATTAGAATTTATGGTTGGCACCCTTAGAATTAAATGGTTAAAATCTTGTCTGTCACAGCCAGACTCTACTTAGCTCCACATCCCATGATTCTTCTTTAATAAAATAATATACAGGATTAGACTTTATTTTGAAATGTGATTTTGCGGCAAATAAAATCCCCATAAAGATATCAAACTTTCCAAAACAGACGTTGCATTTTTGGGAAAATGAGATTTACCCACAACTTCTCCCCATAATTCAACCTTATGGAATAATAGGGTAATAACACTTAATCAAAAATCAATTTTCAAGAGTGACTGGTTTTAACAAAAATATTATATTCATAACAGATTTGTTGGATGATAACGGTGTCATTCTAAGTTACACAGACTTTTCAGAAAAATATTGTCTAAACTGTTCTCAAAGAGAATATAACAAATTTTGTGAACTGGTCCCACTGCCTCTGCTTCATTTGATTAAAATTTTTATGATATACAATAATTTCTCATCAGTGCTCCCAAATTTATTGCTAGGGCAATGTCAGCTGTTTGATAAAAATGCAATAAGAAATTTGTTAGTAGTTTCTTCAAAGACAAAATATTTCATAGTTACAACAGAATGGTTACATGGCATGGTTCTAATTTAGTTATTTCATATACACTGGATAAAGCATACTAAAAATTTATGAAATAGCCTATTCTACCTAAAGTTAAAGAAACACACTTTAAACAAAACTAATACTGTGGCAGAATTTCTAAAAAAAGAGATTTGGCTTTGAGGTGGATCAGTGTTCTTTTTGTACTGATGAAAATGAAACCCTAGAACATCTTTTTTTTCCTATGCCCTATCACACAATGTATTTGGTGCAACTTAAAAAATTGGATTTCCCTAAATATTAATGATGTGCCACTGTTTGAATTACATCATAATTTTTTTTATATGGATCATCTAGCATTGGATGTCTCAGACATTATTAACATCATCATACTTTTGAGTAAATATCATATCCATTGTGCTAAATGGAGGAACGCTAAGCCTTCTCTCCCTGGTTTTATTGATGATTTTAAGATATCTTTTTCTTTGCTAAAAAAGACAAAAAGCACATATGCCAAAAAAAATAACCAGGATAATGCACGTCTCCCGCTATTCTAAATTTTGACTTATGCTGAGGCTAATATATTGTTAAGTAATGCAGCTGTCTCACTAAGGTCCAGAATCGATTTGTTCCACGATTCGATTCAATTCAATTCGATTTGATTATGGGGAATTTTGACAGTCAGAAATATTATAATTCAGATCAGTACATTTTCATATATTTTTGTATTTAAAAAAAAAGGAAGCTGACACACGCAAGACTTTATCAAAGGTGTGAGCATCACAGCAGATGCCTTTGTGTCAAAGTAGCTGAAGATAAAACACATAAAAACATGAAGGTGGTTTTCCTGGCCTGGGATTTTATAATATTCTGCAGTACATCAAAAACGAAAGAAAACCATTAATCAACATATGAACGTTACCTCTGACATTACAGCGGTTTTATTAGAGACACGGCTAACGTTTTGCATTTTGCATAATTTTAAAAAGTTTAAATTTGTTCAGTATTCAACGGCAGAAATTAGGTTTTCTTTTCGGAAGTATGTAAAATGAAGAAGAAAAAAAAACAGCAGCCGACTGCGCTGTAAACAACAGTAGACTTGTGCCTAACAAGCAAGCGAATAATACAGAAAACTGATTTTTAGACGGGAAACTGTTCTTGAAGTACAGAGAGAGAGAAAGAGAGAGAGAGGGCTGTGCATGACGTGCGATTTTATCGTGGTGGAAGCAAAACAGTGAGGGAATTCATGACGATGTTTATGTGAAGCGCAGTTTGGATCTTCTTTTGCTGCTGGTTCAGTCAATATTGTTTGGAGAGAGATAAAACTAACAGCTTTAGAATTGCTGCAAAAACGGCGTGAAAACAAAGCGCGGACCTGCCGACAGATCAGAGTCAGCGAGCTGTCGGCTTTCAGCCCCGACCGTGTCCGTGCTGTCGGGTGAGAAAGGCGACATCTCACTGATTCTGATCCGCGGGTTGCGCTGTGTGTTGTGTACCTGCTCTCATTTACTGTCTTAGCTGTTTGGTGGTTGTTGAAATTTTGTGAGGTTTCACCAGAGATTCTGGCATTTCGGGCAAAATAAATTTATATTAAAAAAAACGATTCAGGATTTTAATGAATCGATTTCACGTTATCCAAGCCAGAATCGATTTTAATCGATGAATCGATTATAAAAACCCACCCCTAACTAACACCATACATAGCACTGATTCCCAGCTGCGCTGAGACCCGAATTGTTTGCAGTGTGTGCCACGATTGCAGTGTCGCTAAGCGGGGTGTGACGGGTTGCAGTATTGTTATTTTCGCACAGTTTGTGTGGTAAGTCTCATGTGCAGCTGGGATATCAGCAGGATGTGTTGTAAGTCCTGTCTGGAATTGACTGGGAATTATTATGTCTAACTCATGTAATAAATAAACGATCAATTTATTTCTTTGCCCCGTTTACTCATCCCTTGTCCTCGGTTACAAACTGAAATGCCTTCCTGTTTAACTGAAACGCCTTCCTGTTCAACTGAAATGTCTTGGTTTTTCAGTTGTGTGTGTGAGAGCTCAAATTTCAGTAGTGTGTGTGAGAGCGTTTCAGTAGTGTGTGTGAGAGCTAAAATTTCAGTAGTGTGTGTGAGAGTGTTTCAGTAGTGTGTGTGAGAGCGTTTCAGTTGTGTGTGTGCTAAAATTTCAGTAGTGTGTGTGAGAGCGTTTCAGTAGTGTGTGTGAGAGCGTTTCAGTTGTGTGTGTGCTAAAATTTCAGTAGTGTGTGTGAGAGCGTTTCAGTAGTGTGTGTGAGAGCTAAAATTTCAGTAGTGTGTGTGAGAGCGTTTCAGTAGTGTGTGTGAGAGCTAAAATTTCAGTAGTGTGCGTGAGAGCATTTCAGTAGTGTGTGTGAGAGCGTTTCAGTTGTGTGTGTGTGAGAGCGTTTCAGTTGTGTGTGTGAGAGCGTTTCAGTAGTGTGTGTGAGAGCTAAAATTTCAGTAGTGTGTGTGAGAGCGTTTCAGTTGTGTGTGTGAGAGCGTTTCAGTTGTGTGTGTGAGAGCGTTTCAGTAGTGTGTGTGAGAGCTAAAATTTCAGTAGTGTGTGTGAGAGCGTTTCAGTTGTGTGTGTGTGAGAGCGTTTCAGTTGTGTGTGTGAGAGCGTTTCAGTAGTGTGTGTGAGAGCTAAAATTTCAGTAGTGTGTGTGAGAGCGTTTCAGTTGTGTGTGTGAGAGCGTTTCAGTTGTGTGTGTGAGAGCGTTTCAGTAGTGTGTGTGAGAGCTAAAATTTCAGTAGTGTGTGTGAGAGCGTTTCAGTTGTGTGTGTGTGAGAGCGTTTCAGTAGTGTGTGTGAGAGCTAAAATTTCAGTAGTGTGTGTGAGAGCGTTTCAGTAGTGTGTGTGAGAGCTAAAATTTCAGTAGTGTGTGTGAGAGCGTTTCAGTAGTGTGTGTGTGAGAGCGTTTCAGTAGTGTGTGTGAGAGCGTTTCAGTAGTGTGTGTGAGAGCTAAAATTTCAGTAGTGTGTGTGTGAGAGCGTTTCAGTTGTGTGTGTGAGAGCTAAAATTTCAGTAGTGTGTGTGAGAGCGTTTCAGTAGTGTGTGTGTGAGAGCGTTTCAGTAGTGTGTGTGAGAGCGTTTCAGTTGTGTGTGTGAGAGCTAAAATTTCAGTAGTGTGTGTGAGAGCGTTTCAGTAGTGTGTGTGTGAGAGCGTTTCAGTAGTGTGTGTGAGAGCGTTTCAGTTGTGTGTGTGAGAGCTAAAATTTCAGTAGTGTGTGTGAGAGCTAAAATTTCAGTAGTGTGTGTGAGAGCTAAAATTTCAGTAGTGTGTGTGAGAGCGTTTCAGTAGTGTGTGTGAGAGCGTTTCAGTAGTGTGTGTGAGAGCGTTTCAGTTGTGTGTGTGTGAGAGCGTTTCAGTAATAATGTCCCTTACGGCACCTCATAAGGGAGAGAGAGAGAGAACGAGCCAGGGACAACAACGTCACATTAGAAAGGTATAGTAATCATCCACAACTATTTTCAGTTGCAGATGATAAAGGATTCAGAAAGTTTATTCATGCAGGTCCATATGACAGAGAATGTGCATCTCCTTTTTGTTTTCATATTATAATTTATATTTAATTGTGTTGTGGTTTGCAGTGTTTTGTGTTGTTTCACTTTAAATTTGTTTAAAAGGAAAAAGCTGAAAATGTAAATAGTTAAAAGCTGAACTGTGAATACTTGATTTTTGTAATATATGATTTATTACATTTTATGTGGAGTGAATAAATAAAAGTATATTTACGATGGCCCCTAGAGACAAAGCACGTACAAACTCCAATACATGTAAAAACTCCAAAACACGTACAAAACACAACAGAAATGCTCCAGGATGCTAGGGCGCAGAGTTTTTGTTACCTAGTGGCTACACAAGCCAGGAAGTACCAACGACTGGATTTGGTGTGTGGTAGTAACAGGTAACATTTTTTAAAATTATTTGAATATATGTATGTGTGCTTGTGTATAAATACACAAACCATACACATATGCTTTCAATTGTGTAATTTAAATGATCTAGGTAGCTCTGTTTTGGAAGTTCAGTTAATGCTAGAAATGTCATGAAACGCTGTGTGGCAGGCAGGAGATGAGGACTCAAAGTGCAGGACTCAGACTCAGGGGATGAACTCAAAAATCACAGCTCTATTTGCTGGCAGGAAAAAAAAACATACAAACTAAACTGGGAAACAACAAACTAAAACTCACAGTGAGACACAGGGAGATCCACACAGCATGAGGGACGACACGACACTGACTCAGAGAAACACAGGGTTTAAATACACTGGGAAGTAACGAGGGGAATGAGACACAGAAGGAGAGCACAGCTGGAGGAAATCAGAACCTACGAGACAAGGAAGGGTAAACTGAACACATTCACATAAGACACGGACCTTCAAAGTAAAGTACAATATTACAAAAATCACAAAGAACTAAAAACGCTGGGTCAGGGGACCCAGGACCCTGACAAGAAATGTGCTTTGGAATTTGTACGTGCTTTGTTTCTAGGGGCCACCACATATATTTTTATATAAACATATATAAATAAAACCACTTTTTTTTTTACATTAGTAATTCCTTTTGTGCATAATTTTATATTATTGTTAATAATAAATTAATTAAAGGAACAAAACAACCTGAAGAGCCGGTTCGGAGCCGAAAGAGCCGGAAATCTCATCACTACTCTCTGTGCATTAAAACTCGCGCTTCTGCTATATGGTTTACACCACTTGATTTACGGCACCTTGTCGCTCTGTGACTTTCAAAATAAAAGCATCCACTGGGTCCAAGCTCCAACAATATAATAGCCACTCATAAGTTTACAAAACACTTTACAAAATATTAATGAGGTCATTTACAAAGTGTTAGCGCGAAGGGTTGATTTAAGATGGATTAGACAAATTTCCAGGAAATTATTGTAAGTTAGCATTATGAACGGTATCTCTTCTCAAATCTGTGATAGCAAGTCAGGCTGAGCGAGACTTTATTTCCTTCTTCACTATCACTCATCTGGTTGCTCAGATATTTTATAATTTGCTCACTCAGACTAAATTACTAGAGAAGATGCTGCAGCTTTTCCTTACTAATTGAACCAGCAGAAGAAGAGATGCTGGCAGGTGTGGTTTTAGAAGCACAAACAGTATTTTTACAAGCCCTTAAGGCACTGAAAGGCTTGAACCTGAATATCTGCACGTTGCCATTTTAACTTCCTGTTTTAGCATTTACTTATTTCGAGATCAATAGTTGTGATTCCTCAGTAGGCTAAAAGGGAAGAAGCCACCCACGTGAAAAAGAAAAACCTTGACATTTAGTCACTGTCACAACTGAAGTGACGCCACAAGTCAAAGTCGAGAAAACTATATCACAGCTTAGTGTTGGAGGACGGGAGGAGGACGGGATATCCAAAACACTGATGCCCATTAAACTTATTGGCTTTAAGGTATTTTCCAAATGAAAAAAAAATGTTAAAACATAACTCATGTTTAAGTCCTTTTTTGGGTTTGGCCTGTGTGAATAATAGTGTTCTCATGCAATGCAGGATTTCCTCAATTCCTAAACAGTGCGTAATGGCGGCTTCATAAGAACCACAGGCATGAGTTCATAATCTTAAAATAAACTGACTGTCAGAAAGCTTTGAAGACATTGTTTAAAACTTACTTCATTGTTTGTTTGTTTTGGTAATTATCAGAAACCACTGCAGGTGGTAGCTAACACAATAAAATTTTACCTTTCACTAAAACTACCTCATCACCTCAAACTGACCTTTGAGGTGACTTTGATTTGGACTGTTTGTAATAATATATTGAAATTTTTGTTCTTAAGAAAGAAAGAAAGAAAGAAAGAAAGAAAGGAAGGGACCAGTGGCGTATCCATAATTGGGGTATAGGGGGCACCGACCTCCTCTGGTGTCTCTTCCACAACTAGTGCTATTTTATTTCTACGTGCTCAATCTCAATGTCAGTCTTACAACTACAGTAGACTAGCGTTGTTATATAACTTTTACTGAACTATGTTGTTATTGTACAGTGACACCAACAAATGTAAGGTTTAGCTTTGGCTTCCTCCTAAAGTCCAGAGACATGCAGTTAGCAGGGTTTGATTAACTGATGATTCTAAATTGATCATAGGTGTGAATGTGAGAGTGAGTAATTGTCTGTCTCTCTCTGTTTACCTTGTGACAGACTCCAGGGGGAAAAAAATATTAAAGTAATGTAATTAGTTAAGATCAGATAGTTAGATGTGATCATTCAGTTCCTTTTAATTTAGGTACATTAAAGTATTTTGATCCTAAACAACCAATCAATACCAGGGGCACTGGAAGCACTTGGTGATGTAATTAAGACACACCAAATCTAAATTATCAAAACAAAAGAAACCAGGATGCGTTTTCGCTCTCACGTTTTCTAGAGAATTTGCTAAATTCCAGACTGAGATTTGATGGACTGTCAAGATTAAAGCTGATGAAGAATTACGGGTGGATTGGGGGGTTGTTAACCACCCACTGAGCCGGTCTCATGATTTCTGCATGACCGGGCTTTGTATCTGAGTTCTGGGCACACTGCCTTTTGTTTTCGGTGGGCGGCCGACCGAACCAGCACAGAGCCTCTTTTCACCGTTTGCTCGCCCATCACTCCGCTCCGCACGCGGTCAGGAGCACATAGACCCCATCCACCCCTTTGTCTCTCTCTCTGCAGCTGAGCGGAAGCTCGGCTGTGCGATTTCCTAACAAGTGATCGGCCCAGATCGGAAACTACGCATCGTGTGCTTTCGTCAACAATGAGTAAGACAGGGCAACGTGCCGCCAAGCGCGTCTAGGTTTCTTTAAAACACACCCCGATAGGAAGGCGGACTTAATTTTGAAGATACATAAGAGGTGTAGACACGAGGTTTATTATAAACTGGATACACAGAGGCTGGCACAAACCCAACAAAGCGGTAAAACTTTAATTTTAAAACTTGCTTTGCTGATTCATTTATGTGATTTAGTTCTGTAAAGAGATTTACTTTGCTTGGACTTCATTGTTATATTCTTTAGTGATACTGCTCGTATAAAAGTGTTAAAATAGCCTGTTGGGTGTAAACATTTTTAACTTTAATCCGGGCATCAGTTCAGCATCATCTCCGGCTCCATCGCATCACATGGGTTATTATAATGTTCTCTGTAGACGTCACTGATGCGTTATTTTGTGCTTTATATGGATAAGAAAAAAAAATATGGATAAGAAATAAGGCAGGGCAGTAATTTAATTGGGAAAGATGAGGTTATATCAGTTTTTTCACTCTTTATAACTTTAAAACTGGGGAGCGAACATGTGGAGGGTGAACAGAGTGAAATAGAGGGAGGGACTTGCTGTCATTGCTCTAACACATTCTCCATCACAACTGACAGATTCACACAGTGCCGAGAAGTGTCTCAACTGCCTGCGCATAGACTCTCCCTTAACAGAATCCATTAGGGGTATGTACTTTATAGCTCTTAATATATATAAGAGGCTTCTTTTCTTTGTAAACCTCAAGATCCATAAAGATTGTCTGATTCTGGATTTTGATCAAAATATGTTAATGTGTGTGTTTGCTTTGCTTATTGTTTTTTTAGGTTTTCCTGCTGACTGCTTGCACACAGGTGTGCGCATAAAGAATTAAGACTCCCGCTGTCCTTTCTGCGAACATCAAACAGAAGAGATCAGGATGCAGCATCTGGATGATGACAAGGTGAACATCATAGTCTTTCGCTTATGCTCTCGTATAAGTGTCGCTGGTATTGTTTTCATTGGCATTCATTTTCATTATCAGAAATCAATTTGAACCTTTTTGACAATGAGCCACATGCGTTACGCTGGAACGGATGCTGAGTTTCACTACAAAAAACCACCAAAGGATGAGTTTATGTGAGGCAAGTCAGAGTGAGCCTTATACAATAGACCTGCTGGTTTTCTGTATTTTTCCATGTTGGCAAAAGTAGGAGTGGTGGATGAGAGTTGAGCACTTCAGGACATGAGTAAGAGAGTGTGATTGGGAGTCGAGACTGTTGGCTGGCAAGTCTGAACTTGAGCATGTCATAGTTCCTTGTTTTTATTGCGTCCTGACTTGGAGAGAGGTGGGATGAGGGCATAGCAGTTCGACTGCAACCTTCTTATAACAATGGCACAATGTTTTGATACGTGCAGCACAGAGGAGTTAGTGTTATTGCTCATATAAATGAGCTTAATGCACCTGCTTCCCTGCTACCTCTGAACTTAGCATTTTGCAAAGCATAGCTGCGGTTTCTCTTTTGTAAGACGTTTCTTGCAGTTACTTCATTTTCATGGTTATTTCCTAACTTTTTTCTTTACATAATCTTGGACAGGGCAGACAATTGCAAGATAGTATGAATGTGGAAGCTGAATTCTGCTTTCCGATTTTTATTATTATTTTAAGACAGGCTTCAATCTAGTCTAACTGCATGTACTTATTAATATTTTATTACTAAATGATTAATGTGAGAGGAAAGATCAGTCAGCAGTAAGACAAGAATTTAAGAGAGTCGAGTTCAGAAGGCGAAGTTCAAGCAGCTGCAGACTGATGCTTTCTTTTTTTCTTTTAGCTGAATCCTTAGTTGCAAACCAAAGTTGGACTGGTATGCAAATTCTACTCCAAAGTCATTAAAGAAAAATAGATATTGAGCAACACTGTGGGCTTGGCTGCTGATGTTACTAGTAACCTACAAATGGCACATGCATAAACAAACATGTGAATGCATGACTGTACAACCGCATGCCTCGGGACAAGTCGATACAACCCAGAGTCAGATGCGTTATGGTTGTAAGATTTGTAATGCTCCGCGCTCAGCTGGACACGCCCCAGTAAGAGGGGATTTTTTTAAGGGTGATTTTAAAGTCACATCTTAGGTAACACACACGTTTACACATGCACCCAGGAGCACCCGCTACACTCAGCCTCCATCTCCTCCACAATCGGACACACATTACTCATTTGCTCTTCAGATCACGCAGTGCTAATGTCACTGTTATTCTCAAAAATGAGGTCACTTCCAACATTTTTACCTTTTCTTCCCTCGCATCTAAAAGTCTCAGTTTGAATTAGAACTAACATGAATTGTGAAATTGTCTTTAGTTCACCAACGTATGTCCTCATTAAAAGCAGGACTGACTGCAACCGCACAGACCCCACACATTATTGAATGTCACAAATAGCTAATTCCCTAACACTTGTACATTCAGCTTGTTTTAAGCGGTGATATCTCAGTGAGAAGCAGAGCAGCGTGCAGCCTCAGTCTCAGTGAAATATTGTCACTTATCAGCCCTCTGTCTTTATTTGGTTCATCAGTTCCTCTTGCATGCATGTTTCATTCTGAGCCATGCGATATTTTTGATAACTACAGCACACTGGATATGAGTGCTATAAAGTACTGTCATGTGGCAGTTTAAGATAACTACATTGCACCAGCATTTTCCTGTTTTGGTGATAGTACAGGCATTTGGTTTCCTGTAAAAATGTAGCATTTGAAAGAAGGCTTAACCACATGCAAAAACGGGCAGCTTGTTTGAGGCAGTCTGTGAGCAGCTGTTTAGAAGTCAATGTTGCTAATATTGAGGCACTCTGTTCTCAAAAACTTTCAAGATGTTTAATCTGTCCAGACAGTAATATCATGTATGATAAATGGACAAGTCTGTGTGCTTATCTTGGCAGGACTGTTTCTAAAAGTGTCTGTTTTTGACTTGACAAACTGTACAAAACAGGCTCCTAATCCATCTGATGAATGTTTCACGGATGCTGCTTAGTCGAGTTAATGTTGCATAAGCAGCAGATTTCAAAACTAGATGGATTAAACTTGATTAACATGGATTTCCTTTCATTAATGAGCCTGTTTGGACATTAGCATTTGCTCATTAGATCGGAGACATGAAGGAAAGCTTTTGCAACAGTTCTTAGAGATTGTTATGTAACAATCTGTAAGGATGTAATCGTTAGGTTAGTTTTAAAGTCAAACCAAAACTTGGATCGAGAGTCACATTTTCTCTTTATGCTGCCCACACGCAGCATGACTGAAGTTTGGCGTCATTTAAACCTCAGTTCTCCTTAGCAGAATGACTTTACATATTGGAAATGTCACTCCTCAAGCAAACCGTGCCAGTGTAAGGGATTAATGTGAGGTGTATTAGCTTGTTAGTATGTGCTAAGCCCATTTTAATTCTGAAACAAGCAGGAGCAAACACTCCCAAGAGGATTCAGACTTAGTCTCTCAGGGTGTCTTTAGCTACTTATCAGGGAAATACCTCAGAGCCACAAATCATGGTGCTTTGTTGCATTGCAGCGGGCCTACAGTTACTAATGCAGCGATGCGAAAACAAGAAGCGAGAACAGATGGAGAAAGGCTCATTGTTTGTAATTACCAGTGTGACTGTAAACAACGAAAGCTTTGTAGAGCCCAGAAGAGGACATTCAAACTGAGGGACTGATTGGAGAGAGGCTTCATCTGCAATTTATTGTGGCGATAGATAATAACTCTGTGTTTTCTCCTCTTTCAACAGCCCAAGAAGAAGTTGACGCCTTACCTTCTCTACTGCGTTTCAACAGCAGTCATCGGCTCCCTACAATTTGGCTACAACACCGGCGTCATCAATGCACCCGAGCAGGTGTGTGATTGATTGAGTTCATGCACAGTTTTTCCTACGTTTTCAAAAATGATAACTGGACTGGTTCTTATGTAGTGCCTTATGTAACATGTCACATTCATCCATTCACACACATTCATACAAGCACTTTTTTTCTAAGTGCTTTCTACTTTCACACTCTTGTTAAAAATTGTGAGCAACTAGGGATTGCCCAAGAATACCTTGGCATGCAGACTGGAGCACCAGCCTTACGATTAGTTATCGAATCGTTAGTTACACGATTATCATTTAATTAAGGTGTGTCGACCCAGGGTGATATCTAAAACCTGCAGGACACCGGCCCTTGAGGCCTGGAGTTGGATGCCCCTGACCTACATGTCTGCTCTCATTTGTATGCTCTCATGAGGATGGTAAAAGTTATACTGCCCCCATGTGGAAGAGTTAAAAACACCCCCTAAGTGCCACTACATCTGGTAGACTTTACTGATGTTTCATGAAATAATAATAATCTTAACACTCCAACCTTTTTTTGTTTGTTTTTTCAGAAACTGCGGACATTTTTCTCTAATGTGTCTCAGAGCCGATACGGGGAGCCTTTTCAGTCACAGACAATTACTCTGGTCTGGAGTTTTGCTGTGGCCATCTTTAGCGTGGGAGGCATGATCGGGTCCTTCTCTGTTGGAGCAGTGGTTAACAAATTTGGCAGGTGAGAAAATCAAAGATAAACACTGTGGTGGTGCGACCAAACGATCTACTACTGAGAGTGCGATACAGACTCTGATTTCACTTCTGTTTTTGTGTCTTACTACCAGGCGAAAGTCCATGCTGATGAACAACATCCTGGCTCTACTGGGTGGCGGTATGATGGGACTGGCGACTCTGAGTCAATCTTTTGAGATGGTCATAATTGGCCGGTTCATCATCGGTGTGTTCTGCGGTCTATGCACGGGTCTGACGCCCATGTACGTGGGCGAGATCTCTCCCACCGCTGTCCGCGGAGCCTTCGGCACGCTGCACCAGCTGGGTGTAGTTATTGGCATCCTGGTGGCACAGGTACACAAACACGCTCAACACTAAACATGCAAACCGACATAATAATCTTTTCCTTTTTATAGAAGGTCACATTTACTCTCAACAGGTACCGAAATTTAGATGAGCATAAATAAACGAAACACATCCTGTTTTATAAGCCGTGTGTAACGGTGTGTATAATGAAAGAGGAAACAGACACTGCTCTGATAAAAGGCAGTGTAGCTAAAAACACTGGAGAGCTCACACTTTTCTGCACGTACCTGTGTGTGTGTGTGTGTGTGTGTGTGTGTGTGTCTGTGTACTCATAGCTGAAAGAGAAGAATTTCATATACAAGGAGTAAATTGGCTCAAATGGGTCAATTTTATGCACCTCGTTCCCTCATTATTTTTGCTGTGTGTTCCTCAGATCTTTGGTCTGGAGTTTTTGCTGGGCTCAGACACTCTGTGGCCTCTCCTGCTCGCTCTGACTATCCTGCCTGCCGTACTGCAGACAATCATGCTGCCCTTTTGCCCTGAAAGCCCTCGCTACCTCTTCATTGTTCTCAAACAAGAGGAGGAGGCTAGAAAAGGTCAGTCTTAAGTCAGTTTGCATACTTACAAACCAAGTTGGCAACGTCGGGTTAGTGAGACCGACTCTGACTGATTTTTAATGATGTGTGGGAAACTTTACTTTGTTATATAACGCTCCGAGCTGCTTTTTTCTTACTTATACTTACCTCCTCCTCCTATTTCTTTGATCTGTTTTACTTTTTGTAGCTCTGGTGCGTCTGCGTGGCACTGAAGACGTGGATGATGACATTCAAGAGATGAAGGAAGAAGGGATGAAGATGGCCATGGAAAAGAAAGTGACCATCTTAGAACTGTTCCGCTCGCCAAACTATCGCCAGCCAATCATTATCGCTATTATCCTGCAGCTCTCCCAGCAGCTGTCTGGCATCAACGCTGTGAGTAGACGTCACATCCTATAATACAGCGACGTGATAGGGATATATTTAGCACATGTCAAACTGGGAGAAAGTGTAATGTGAGAAAAGCAATGTTTAACGTTAGCCACGAATGCTTAAAGGAGCATTCATTGAAATTGCACAAATGTTTTTGACAAGCACGTAAGAAGATGTGCTTCTTGGCTTCAGGCAATGTTAGATTGAGTTGAATAATTTGAGGCTGATTGGAAGAAGATAAGCACAGTGGTATTTAATAGCTATTTTGTTAATAAGGTCATGTAACCGGGCTGACTAAATTCATTAGCAGCTGCTGTGTCTGACCTGACAATCACTGTGAAGGAGCCTGGAGCTAAAGGCTGCAACATAACCCATATCACTCACCAGAAAGACGCTGGTGCAGTTTTACACGCTGCTACGTGTATTGTTTTTTGTGCAACCGTTCCAAAACGTATATTTATCAGATTTTTTATAGTCAAATGACTACACGTGGAGAATTTCCACTCAACTCTGCCTTGCATCCTTGCACTTTCACTGCTCTCAGCAACCTTGTTTCCAGCCTCAGCAGGAGGAAAGAAACTATTAAAGCCACTGTGTGACGACTGTAGCTGCTGAGCATAAAGGAGAATTTTGTTACAAGAGAATCAGATAATATATCAGGGGTTAGTGAGGAGGCAAAAAGAGAGAGAGAGAGAGAGAGAGAGGAAAAAACTGAGTGTAATAGAAAATAAACAGAAATGTATGAGTAAATAAACATATCCATCCATCTTCATCCGTTTTATCTGAGGCTGGGTCGCGGGGGCAGCAGCCTAAGCAAAGAGGCCCAGACCTCCCTCTCCCCAGCCACCTCCTCCAGCTTATCCGGGGGAACACCAAGGCGTTCCCAGGCCAGCCGAGAGATATAATCTCTCCAGCGTGTCCTGGGTGTGCTCCGGGGCCTCCTCCCGGTGGGACATGCCTGGAACACCTCACCCAGGAGGCGCCCAGGGGGCATCCTTGTCAGATGCCCGAACCACCTCAGCTGGCTCCTTTCGATGTGGAGCAGCAGCGGCTCTACTCTGAGCCCCTCCCAGATGGCCGAACTTCTCACCCTATCTGTAAGGGAGAGGCCAGCCACCCTTCGGAGGAAGCTCATTTCTGCCGCTTGTATCCGCGATCTCGTTCTTTCGGTCACTACCCACAGCTCGTGGCCATAGGTGAGGGTAGGGACGTAGATCGACCGGTAAATTGAGAGCTTCGCTTTTACACTCAGCTCCCTCTTCACCACGACAGACCGGTGCAGCATCTGCATTACTGCAGCTGCAGCCCCAATCCGTCTGTCGATCTCCGGCTCCCTTCTCCCATCACTCGCGAAAAAGACCCCGAGATACTTGAACTCCTCCACTTGGGGCAGGAACTCATCCCCGACCCGGAAATAAACACATAATTACAAAAACTTACAATATGATTAAAAAAAACTGACAAAACTTTCTGTTAGTCTTGTTGTGATGGAAAAGAAAAATACCCTAAATATGATAGTATTAATTAAGTGTTCACATTGTTTCACTTCTTTTCATGTTGCTAGACTCAAATGCAAGTCTTGCTCCAAATCTGCAGCATCAACTTCAACTGTTTGTTTGTTTTTTTGATCTGCCAAAAATCTAAAACAAACTGATGCATGTGCAATCAAATCATGTTCTGAGCACTTTTTATTAATCAGAATCAATATTAACTGACTTTTCCTTCATTTCCTCTTTCAGGTCTTTTACTACTCCACAGGCATCTTTAGTAACGCTGGTGTATCTGAGCCCATCTACGCCACCATCGGCGCTGGAGTCGTCAACACAGTGTTTACTGTTGTCTCTGTAAGTGTCTGAGTGCGCAGGTGGTTTCGTTAATTTAGTACAGGTTAAATATTACGTTGAATGTCAGTTGATAATTGTGTTTCTTTGAACTCCAGCTCTTCCTGGTTGAACGGGCGGGACGCAGGACGTTGCACCTGATTGGACTGGCTGGAATGGCCATCTGCGCCCTGATCATGACCATCTCCCTGTCCTTAGTGGTGAGTTCGTCATTGTAAAATAAAAATGAGAAGCCAGCCTATTGCTGCTGCATTACATCTTTTCCTCATGCTCTCTGTTTCTTTCTCTGAGCAGAAGACCACCCCATCTCTAAGTTATCTGGCAATTGTGGCTGTGTTTGGCTTTGTTGCCAGTTTTGAGATGGGTCCAGGTCCCATCCCCTGGTTCATCGTGGCTGAGCTCTTCTCCCAGGGGCCCCGACCTGCAGCCATGGCCGTCTCTGGTTTCTCAAACTGGACTGCCAACTTCCTGGTGGGGCTGGGTTTCCCTAGACTGGAGGTATTTTTCACATTTATCATCCCTGCAGAAAATGTTCACATTCACACACATGTACAAATAATAGTCGTCTTCCAGTTTGTCTCATAACAAACATCCCTCTGATTTTCCCAGGAAATTTGTGGCCCTTACGTCTTCATCATCTTCATGGTCCTCCTCATCCTGTTCTTCATCTTCACCTACCTACGAGTCCCTGAGACAAAAGGGAGGACCTTTGACGACATTGCACAGGGATTCGCCGCCAGGGTGGAAAAACCCTCCCGCTCCCCGGTGCCTGAGGCAGTTGTGGTTGAAAACAAAGAGCCTGCACCGATGTCCCCCACAGAAAAAGTTCCCATGGTGAATCTTCCTTCAGAAGCAAAATGAAAAACTGTAGAAGATACGAAGGAAGATTTGGTGCAAAACAAAGCAGACAAACATGGGCCTTGCACATAGCTAGTGTAAAAGTTCTATTATTATATATACTATTTTATATTTACATATTAAGTTATATTGCATAAGTCAGAAATAATGAAAGGTGTGTGTTTGGAAGAAGCCATTTCAGTGTACTAATGCAAAAAAAAAAAGTTTTGGTATTTTATATGTGTGCTTTTAAAGTGCCTTTTTAAAAAAATGAAAGAGTGTTTTTAAAGATCACTCCCAGCTAGAAATGCTTAATTAATGGACTGAATTCCTCTTTAATCCTGCTTTAAACACGGTCTACACTTAAATGAATTACCAGTATTTAAGGTTTGTTGACATTTCCGGTGCCAGCTCCCATCCTTTTTTACCTTATAAGAGGATCAGCATATGTTCTGTGTGAGGTCTTCAGCTACCAACAGTGTTAAAAGGTTGCAGGATTTGGGGGTTTATGTATTGAGGTCAAGCTTGAAAAGACGGATTTGGAGTTCGGTTGTTTGACCCCCCAAAAAGAAAAGATTGACTTGCTGTCCTCTCTGAAATGCCTTGTTGCCTGCCTTGAGGCAGAAAAAAAGCACTGAGGGGGGTTTAGCAGCAGTTCCTCTCCACTTCAGGTCCATATAGATTTTGAATAAATATATTTATGTATGTAGAAAACAAAGACTTCCTCTCATCCAGCAGTAGCACCACATACCCTGACAGCAGAGGATGTCTCTGCTTGTCCGCTGTTTGGATGCGACAGCTTTTGTGCCGAGAAAGAAACAAAACAAGGCGAGTTCTGTAAGCCGGAGCTGTCTGCATCAAATGTAATATTTGTATGAGGATGAGAGAGACGTAGTCCAGCACCGCCAAGCCTGAACAAAGCCTCTTTAAGGCTTCTCAAAAAAACAAAAGCTTACCTCTTTAGTTTGCAGATTTCACTGCAGGGTACAAAGTAGAACGAGAAAAAAAAATGCTGGCGTTTACAGCTCAGATTGGATTTTAGAAACTCAGGTGGCCAACTGTGTATGTTTATAGCTCCCAACTGTTACAGCACAGAAAGGATATTTATCCACCACTGCACTTGAAACTCTTTCCACATCTGTAGAGCATTTGAGAGAAGCAGCTATTGCAAAGTAGGTCGTAAAATAAAATACAGTTTTAAAGCAGTGTTTTAAAGTATTTGCTAGTGTGAAACTGTTACCTCATTTGAGGGATGTGTAGAAGCACATTGTGGTCTACTGATAACTAAACACACATCTCAGTCAAAACAGGTCATTACACACGCTTGACGATGTTGAATTAAAAAAACACTACGTGAATTGTATTTATTTTAGAACCGAAGAGTCGTTGTTTGCATTTGTTTCTAACTGTTTGAAATGATGTGAATATATTGTAAAGGCTCCAGTTACTGCACACTGATCAGCTGCTGCAGCACATGATGTGTCGGTGTTTGCAGAGCAGCATCTTCTTCTGGGTGTGCACAAACTGATGAGCTTAACAGGGTTATGTTAGCACTTTGGCAGTCAGACTACTGAATAATGATTGCGCATACTGTTTGCGCCCGTTACATGTAAATGTGTCGCACGTGCTCGAGAGGTGTGCGGTTTTCACCTGTCCTGTGAAACCTGTTACTTCCACCTTGATTTTTCTTGCACTCTGCACTCCTAGTGTCACTGTATCAGATGCAGTTGTGTTGCTTTGCAGTTTTCACATTTTTAATATGTATATTTTGCTCTTTTGTTATCTCTTTTTTTGTTTGTGTAAATAAACAGAAACACTTAGCCAAGTTGAGCGTGTGTCAGAGTTAGAGATGACCTTTGCTGCTCTGCATTTCGTGCGAGACACTTGGCTTAGAGAAACCAAGAAGAAAAAGTTTTACATGTTTCAAGGGAAAAGCGCCACCTGACTAATGAGCGTGAACATGATAAGTTTTGTGAGTTTATAAGGCCACAAGTCAAAGCCAGTTAGTTATCATGAATGTTTAATGTTAACTGTCGCTCCGTGGTAATCCATCGGGCAACCACTTCTCCACTGCAGCGTTTCCTTCTCGTTTCGCTGTGGAAAAACCTCAGTGAGCTGTGAGGCGCGGTATTACAACACAAGCCACGAGCGCCGCTGTTGATGAATCGGGTTTAAATAATACATTTGGGTGTTGTGTTGACATTTTTGTTACGAGCTCAAAAATCAAATCAGAAGACGCAGAGGGAACTTCCTGTGATCTGTTTTTAAATCACTGATCTCGTGTTTGTGAGGTCACATCCAAAGGGACTCGCTTTTCAGAATAGCAAAAAGACACTGATTACGATGCTTCATTTAGAATTTGCTCGCAGACAAAACTGAGGCGAAAGTTGATATTAAAGGTTTTCGTCATTAGTCTTGTAATACATTATCCGTCTTCAGTTTAAGCTGCGATCATGGCTCAAATTTCCATAATGCTTTGACAGATGAAGAATCTGCTGAGTACCTGTGGGCTACAGATATTTTACATCCCACTATTTGTTTACGTGCCTGCATCACACTGAATTCATTAAAAGCTGTTAGCGACTCCAGTTTTCCATGATTTCTAAGCAGATTAATCATTTATTCACAATGATCGGAGTCACACTGAATCGGGTCTGTGTGGCAGACTAAACCCCATACCTGTGCTCCAAAAGGGTGATCTCATTTCTAAGCACCTATATGTGGACAACCAGACTGAGATTGAAATTTCTCCCCTAGTGGGGCACACAAGTCAATTGTAGATGTTTACATATTTGTCTGACAAGCACAAAGGTGCCCAGTTTGATTCCATGAGGACACACAAATCCCTTGGCTGTTGTGTCAGAGGGCCATCTGGCATAAAAATCTGCTAAATCCAAGATGTAAAGCTACCTGCTCTGAGTGAAAGCTGAAATTACCCTTTTCCCTTCTTTGCTTATATCAAAAATTTTCTGACGATGGACAAGATAAGCTTCAGTCTGATTGGTCGCTTTAGCTATACAATATAATCTTCCATTTCCTGTTTGGCTTTACCTTGTGTACCTCAGCCCATCGAAGAAGCACACAGCCTTTGGTAAGGGGCCCCCCGGCTGGCTGGGAATGGTGCCATCTAACTGTGTCAAACCCACACAGCACATCTCCCTGCAAGAGTCCACAGCAGTTACTCACAGCAGTGAACTGGAGCATGAAAGCCCATCAACAAGCTGCAGTACTGCAGGCTGGCCAGCTAGTGGCGTGCACAGACCAGAAGGGCTGCTCAGATGTGTGTGTGTGCGCCTGAGTGTGAGTCTGCATACTGTCTGGATGAGCTGTCCTATGAGGCGAGGAGTGTGTCTGAGAGAGTAGGGTGGTGGTTGTGGTGGAGGGGTGTTAGAGCATGAAGCCACATGAAGGATGGCGAGCGTCCCAAAAAACATGTCTAAATGATATTCATTTTCCATAAAGGCTGAGCTGAGTGAGATCAAGAAAAACAGCAAAAAAATAAAAAGTTGGTCACTCTCACATGCCACAGCTTGAAAAAATGCGGGTTAGCACAGTGTCCAGACATGAGAGGGATGCCACAGCCTGCCAGCCAGCGTTGCAATGGACGCCGTTAGTCGTGTCTAGACAGCTGTTTTAAAGACCAGAAAAACTTGTTTATTAATTCTCTCCCTTCGCTCTCTGTCACTCTCTTGTCGGCTCTCCTCTCTGTCTTTGTTTCTCCCATATAAGAAAATAAACCCTCTCTCCCACTTTCCTCCTCTCACTCGTTCTCTCCTCCTGTCTCTGTGACAACGGTGTTTTGTTTACTTCCTCACTTGGCAGCGTACTTATTGTATCTGCTGCTCTGTAAATATTTTTCTGCTTCCCTCATCCATTCATCCATCCACCCCCCATCCTCTCTCTCTCTTTTTCTTAGATAAAGGGAGCAAACAGACTCCACCCCCTCTCCACCCCCCCCCCCCCCCCCCCACCTCTTGCTCTGTCACACACACTCACTCTATCTCCCTCTTTCTCTTTCATACTCTCTCCCTCCCTCTCTCCCTGTCAGTGTCATTCTGTAGTGGAGATGTGGAGTGTCTTTCTGTCTCTCTGTCTGTTTTTCCAGCCTAACTCAGCTGAGGAAGGTAAGAACCAAACTTTTGATTGCATTTATTCACGTCAAACCTGTGACTGCACGCGCGTGTATGTGTGTATGTGTGTGTGTGTGTGGTCATAAAGCTTGATGCCGTGTTTGTACAGCGCTCTCATCACGTTCCTGAAACAAGTCCACAAGTGAAGGATGGGCACTTAGTATGCAACTGTTATAGCTCTCTAAGAACAAGCTTCTGTGGGAATTAATGGGACTTTGACAATGTGTGAAACTGTGGCACATTAGTCTGCCACGCTACGAGTCAAGCCACCCTGGATTATGAGTCCTCCACCTGCACCTTGGGACCCCCGGAATAATTACCAGCTTTACCCCTGCTTAGACAGCCCTTAGTTTTCTGGGCTCTGTGTTGTGTCTCAAAGCAACAGTGCACGTGAATATGCATGCAGATGCTTGTGTGCACCACTGTAGAAGCACATCAGATAGTAGTTTGTTGGCACGGAAGGGCCAGGTGCGTGCCAGGACCTATCAAGATCCGGCAACAAAAGGATATGGAAATAAGGCAGAAGACAAATGAATATTAAGCCGTATAACCCCTTCTCTTTGCTATGCACTCGGTGACCTACCACCCCCCTCCCGTGTCACACATGATCTCATGGATGTGACAGCCGCAGGCCCCCTCTTCTTCTTATCATTGCCCCCCCTTTTTTTTTTATTTCTTCTGCACTGATGTCCTTAAAGCGTGTCTCCTGTTTCTCCTGTTTCTCCAGTTCTCTCCTGGTAACTTTTAATGCTTTGCTTACATAAATGGAAAGAATGTATGCCTTAAAAAGTGCAAGACTGAGTGACTGTTTGTGTGTCTGAGAGAGAGAGAAAGAGAAAGAGAGCGAGTGACAGACAGTCTAAAAAGATGGATAATTAAGTGAGACTCCATCTATGAAGTGTTCTGTCAGATCAGAGTGGGCTGACTTGAGAAACCTGCAAAAACATGATGACTCAAACTGGCTTTGTGTGTGTGTATATATATATATATATATATATATAGCCAAACACACACACACACACACACACACACACACACACACACACACACACACACACACACATATATGTATATATACATATAAGTGTATATACATACATGTGTATATATACATATATGTGTGTGTGTGTGTGTGTGTGTGTGCGTCTCCATATGTGTTTGGCTATAGGTGCATACATGCCTTTAGATTTGGCCTATACATAGCTCCCGCTCCTACACCCTGTCCCCAGCACTAGAGAGGGTGTCAGCAGTCAGCACGCAATTACTTTCAAAGGATATGTCTCTATGTTGCAAAGAGCTGCACCTGTTCGCGCTCATCTTCTTCTTTGGCTTTAGTTTACTGCGAGGTGTGTGTCAGTAATAGTCTGTTACAGTGGTAACTTATATGTCAGCCTCACGCCGTGGATTCGAGCCGCGCTTGTAACAGATGGCTTGGACTAAGATGAGACAGAATGACTGCGAGGAGAGAGGCCGGGCAGTGTAACGAGCCCATACTGACTCTGTGTAATTGAAACAGAGCTCGACATAATACAGTATTAACCCAGTAGCATGGGCGTCCCTATAAATCCACATGAAGTGAAACATCCAGTTACATCGTGAATGGACGGTTTGGCATCTGCCTCAGCTTTCGTCGCAGCAAATGACGTCTGGACCGGCTGGATATAGCTGCACGTTAACTATTTTTAAAGTCGTTCTTTCTATTGTGAAATGTGAGCCATCTGCTTTTCAAGTACACTATATCTGCATCAAAAATCCGAATTATTGTCTATTTTTATGTCACAAGATATGAGGAAGTGTCATTTTTTTCAATAGTTTCCTCTAGGTTAAAAAAAACCTAAATCTTTGCCGCTTCTCATGAAGACAAATCACAAGTGAGCGACAACTGATTTGCATCTCTCAAATGCAGCCATGTGTAAGTGTTGCTCCATTCGCCCACATGCATTGTTGATGTGGCGCCTCTGAACCTTACGAATCTGTGTTGAGGATTGCGTGTTCACTTTGGATTAACACCTCACACCCAAGGAAGGGCCTGAACGGGAGACACACCTGATGCCCCTCCGGCCCTTTCTGTCATAGACGAGCGGAGTTGCAGCGATGCTCACTGAACTATGCAGTTCCAGGAATTAACCTTGCACTGTTAGTTAAACTTGTTTCATGCCTTGAAAAGGTAATCTCTTCTGAATATCACCAGATGGCAACAGGCTGCTCAAAAAATGTATCGATTTTTTATTTTAACGACAACATTGATTAATGAATTCATGCATTTCTCTCAACGTAAAATAAAACGTTTCTTCTATAATTCTACTTAATTACATTTCTGAAAAAAATGCAATATATTTTAACTCCCTACACTTAATTCCATTCAATTCCATTTTATTTCTATAGCTCCAAATCTAATACGTATTGTAAGGTAAAGAGGTAGAGGAAGATATTACAGAGAAAACACCAGCAATCAGACTACGCCCTATGAGCAAGCACTTCCCAACACTGAGAAGGAAAAACTCAGAAACCGAAGTAGGCTCAGGGAGGGGCAGCCATAACCTGCCATCGGTTGGGAGTGAGGATGGGCGGAGCCTATCCCAACCATCATAGGGTGAGTGGACGGGTTGTCAGTCTATTGCAGGGCTTCACATAAAGATTTTACAAAAAAAACCCTTATGATGTTATAAAATATCTCCCTAAATTTTTGCATAACTTTTTACAAAAAAAGCAGCCAGCTGTTACCACTTTACCAAATAGCACCATTTAAATATCACATCTGAAACATTTCAATGTCAAAAAACGAATTTGTACAGAAAGACTTTGTTTCATCGCCCTTCAAATGTGCTGTGAATCTACCACTAACCTACACCAGCACTATAAAAGTATAAAAACCTACTGTCTCCCTGTTGGTTACGTTTTGAGTTAGCTATCCTTCTCCTTCTTCTTTTTCTTTCTTCGGCTGCTCCCTTTAGGGGTTGGCACAGTGCATCATCTCCTTTCATCTCACCCTATCCCTAGCATCCTCCTCTGTCACACCAACCCTCTGCATGTCCTCTTTCACTACAGCCATCGTCCTTTTCCTTCTGTCTTTGTCCAGTATATCCACTATCTTTCCTCTGCACATGTCCGAACCATCGCAGGCTTGCCTCTCTGACTTCATCTTCTCATCCCTCTCTACCTTCAGCCAACAGTAGCGCAGTTTCCACCGGCAGCCACTGTTTTGATTTCTTTATGCTATTCTGCTTTCTTGCCTCTCTTTACTTTGTTGGGTTCTTTTGCTTTTACCTGTTTAACTTTGGAAGTTGTTGTCACCTTTGTTTGACTTTGACTTTTGCCTCGTTCCTGTGACTGTCATTATTCTCTGCACCTATTTCTGATTTCCACTTCCCTTATTACACTGTGAAGCATTGTCATAGCATCTGTCAATCTTGCCTGGCTCCCTATGATGGCCTTTTGGATATCGGTTTGTTTTCATTTTGGACTTTTATTTTTTGGGAGTTGGACTGCCAGCTAAATAAAGGTCCATTTTTGTCATTTGGTGTCTGCCTGGGTCCTGCATTTTGGTCCTGCTTTCAAATACTGTGACAGCTACATCATTACAATGCTGCTTACAGACTGATGCATCAGTATTATGGATGTAATGATGTAAGAGGCCATTTTTCTGCAAGTAAGATCCTTTTAGATAGCCACTCTATACATACTGCTTTACTGCTGCTTTAAATTAAATAAAGGACATGAATCCTTCTTGAAACACCAGACTGCATAAATTTAAAGCCATGTTGACATTCTCACTCTAAGGTCATCTGGGCCATCGTTCCTGCTGTCTCTGGTTTTAACTGGGTATTAATTAGGCAGAGTGCCCTCCCTATCCCAGGCGTAATAAGCCACTCTTTCAGGACATGATCAACTAGAGAAAGTGTGATAAGAAAATAAATGGCATGCTTGTCACAGTGGGAGTGCTGCAGAACGGATGCCGCGAAAAGCCCTCAGCAGCTTCTTGCGCCCGTCCTTCCATCCTGCATGTGCACGGGGCTGCAGTAACCAAGAAATCACATGCTGGTGGGAAGTGGAGGACTCAACTCAACCCATCATTGACACTACAACACTTAACTGTGACCCAGCTTTATTTTTAGTTCCAGCATGCTGAGAGCTTTGTAATGACATTAGGCCACTTTTATTAAAATGAATGACACATCTGCCATTTGTGATATAAGAGGTTCAGCCAAGACTCTCCGCTTTGAGCCAGGCAATGTCGTGGCAGATAGCGTCACAGATAATACGCCTGTGTGGACAGGCAACGAGTTAGAGCCAAAAAAAATAAAAAAATACTAAAAGATGAACACGTGGCATGGGCTGCTGTAACACTGGAATGCAGTTTTTAGTTTTGAATTTCACATTAAAGCAGTTGCCTGGCAGTTTGGGTGCTGGCACCAACCGAACGGACAGAGAGCTGAGTTAGGCTGTTGAAGGCTTCACTAATGAGAAATGACACAGTGGGTTTGAATTAAACTGATCTCTTGCATTCCTTCATCTGGCAGCGGTGAGGGTTGAGGGTTGAGGGTGGAGAAGATGATGTTTGCGGCTTCTGTTTTTGGTGGTAACTGGATATCTATTAATGGAGGAGTCAAGCCTGTTTAGAAGAAACTTTTACGCTTTTGTCTTTGTACACATTACTCCACTCGAGTGAATTATTATCCTTTTAACAACCAACATGCCACTAGCAAAACATTTAGCGTTTGGGTGAGGGGTAGGGTTTAGGTTGGGTTAATGTCCCCCACTTTTTATAGTACTTTTACTTATTTGGATTAAGTGAAAACTATTTAAAATTGAAGCTGTTATGCCAAAATAATTATATGAAACTTTATTTGAAAGGTGACATTTGCCTATTTAACAAAGCTCAACTCTAACTATACCCCTAGCATTCGTCACTTTTGACCTGGTGGATGAGTAAAAACTTGTATCACGATTGTTTTTGTCTTTCCAAAACGTTGAAATTCTCAGACAAAAGTGAAATATCTCTGATCTGCTCCTGACTTTAAAATCAAGTCCTTTGATCAAAGAAGAGGAGAAAGTTACACCTGAGTTATACCTCGGTAGTGGAGTTGGCAACATGTTTAATCGTGTGCTGGTTGAGGATGACGTTTAGTCATATTTCTGCATGTCAAATACTTTTTGCAATTATGACATATCTATGGCACAGATCCATCCATTCATTTCCTTCTGCTTACCTAATTCAGGGCTGCTGGAGCCTTTCCCTGCTGTTACAGGGTGAGATGCAGGGTGGCATGGCGGTGTGGTGGTTAGCACTGTCAGCTCACAGCAACAAGGTTCTGGGTTTGAATCAAGATTGGAGGCTTGCTGCGTGGAGTTTGCACATTCTCCCCAGCTTCTTCCACAACACAAAGAGCTGCATGGGTTTACCATGGGCAACCTCAGGTGTGAATGTGAACGTAGATTAAACACAAAAAATATAAAATTATTAGATACAGACATAAAGAAAGAGTAAATACTTTTAACTTAGTAGGTTATACCTTTATCTGCTCTTGTCACAATACTGAGGTTATAAAATTGATGCCACCCTCATGTCTGCACTGCAGACATTAAATCAGAACCTGCAGATGCTTGCCTTAGTGCCACACAGACACACAGGAAACTGCTACCCTGGCCTTGAAATACAACATGCCAGACCCACAGTATATCAATCCTGAAAGATCTAGCCAAAAATAAAGGCTAGATCATAACAAATCCTTTGTTATTAGGTTTTGAGAACTGGCACGCAGATTTTACCCACCTTCCACCTTCATTGCTAAGCTAAGCTAAGTGGCAGTTTGTGTCTCCTATTTAACACCAGACATAAGAGTCAGTCTCCACATTTAAATTTAGTTCACTTACAATTTATTTAGTCATATATTCCTTACCACCTTCAGATTTGGAGGCCTTTGTCGGACCATTTCTGTGACTTTCTGAAACTGACAATACAATATTCTCACCCACTTCACACTGTGATTGGCCAGCTATGAAGAAGTGTGAAAGTAAGCTGGGTTTGAACTTCTTTCCCAAGCTTACTTTTTTTCATTTGTTACAGCTCTTTGTGGCACTTTCAGTGTGAAGAACAAAGTGAAACACTATGAATCTCTTCCAGGAATGTTGAGAGACCCATTAACGTCACCATCTTGGTTTTTGGAGCTAGAACTGACTATATTTAGAGTGCTAAGTTATCAAGTACCGCTAGCTAGCTAGCTTAGCAATGTGCATCCATAGACTGTATGGATACCTTAAAGATACCTGATTAGTGCGAGCTAAATAAATAAAACATTAGGATTTCACTCATCAAAACTGGAGCACAGACTTCTTCTTAACTGTCAGATAATTGTTCTAAAAACATGTAAAAGGCCCAAACAGCACAAACACAACAAAAGTCCAATTTAGTTAGCTGAGGTGACACATTGGCTGCATAACTGCTAGAAAATAAAAGCAAATACATTTTAAACTGGAAAATTTGAAAAAAAAAAGTCCATCCAGCTGTTGTGTTTTGCACCAGCCTGTAACATGTTTATTTGGACATTTTAACATGGCGTCTGTGAGGATTCAGTCACGTTTGGAGTCAGCCATTTGAGCTGCACTTTTTGGCACTTTGTGCTGGCTTCATTTTTTCATCTGCAGTGGTTGCTGCTTGCCACCATCCCACTAATGCCTGTTATTTCAATCTGCCTGCGAGCTTGCCTGAACAACTAAAACAGGTTTTTATTGCAACAAGATTGACAGAAAGCAAATAACTGTTTCTCTCAAGAAGTCAAACTATAATTTAAAAATCTTCATGTCTGCCAGTTTTACTTTAGCAAACATGCTGTAATCAAGACAGAGAGTCAGTTGTTTTGATGTGTCCTCCTACCTGTGCCTGTTGCTGCCTGCACGTAGGGATTGATCATCTAACCTGGTTGTTTGTGCTCTTTGGTGCAGCTGCGCTTTCATTCAGTTTTTTTGAGATAACTCCCTTTGACATGTGCATGCTTATTTCTGGAGACATGTTAATCCCCTTCCTTCCTTTCGTCCAACCTCCTCCTGCTCGCTTTCTGACTTGGCGTATCACTCTCTCACTGTGGTTGTTTGTAATGAGGGTTTGGTAAGGGCCTTGTCCTTGACTGACTGTCTGTGGGAGGGAGCATCTGGAGTGTATCAAGAAAGGGTGGAGATGGGTGGATGAGTGGACAAAAGACAAAACACAAGCTGACCGCTGCTCAAAACGCTTGCAGGCACTGTGGGAATTTTTTTGTGTGTGTGTGTGCATGAGTGTGTTTCTGTAACGTGTTGTTACCTGTGAGCTCGCTGACTATGTCTTCTCTGCTGGTGCATTCACTTTGGTGTTAAGGCATAATTTACACTCGGATCCCTCTAGTAGGCATTAATATTTACAGCAAATTTCTTTTCAGAGTGAGTCAGGAGGGGCTCCACTGCCTTGCAAAATTTGGCGTTAAAGTAGCATACATCTGCTGTCGAAGAGGCGTGACATGAACAATGGCACTACACTTAGCACTGGAGAGTGTCGGTGTATGCATGGCTGCACAGAGAGGAAAAGTGTTGGACTCAGAGAAATGGATGGAGAGAGCAGAGAGGGTCACTCAGCTGAAGTGAGCACTCCAGTGGCGGAGGGGACATTCATGAACTAATGCAGGTCACCTCTATAACAAGGCAGAAGAGCATTTACACCCACACCGTGGACAGAAAGAGAGGGGGAAAGAGCAAAAGAAACACATTCATATGCGCAAACACAATCCCGCCAGCCTCTCCTTCCATAATGATGCTTTGTCTACTATATTGTCTCCCCCTTTTCTCTCTCTGAGTATCAAACCACTTTCCACACAAACAGCAGAGCTGCCATCAGTAACGGAGAAGAGTGTTTCTCTTTATCTGACAGACCCTACTGTCACATTTTGGAGGAATAATATCCACATGCAAAGAGGAGGAGGATACAAGGGACAAGGGACAAAATGGAGGTAGAGTTATCGAGCAGAGCGAGTAAAAAAAATCAGAGTGGAACAGGAGGACGTAAGAGGCCAGCGTGCATTAACGCAGCACTCAGGCTCAGATTGCAGACTCAGCACTTCGTCAAACTGTCAGGGACAAACTTCGAGCATCTCAGCCATCGGATGGACCAATAACGGAGATGCTGTAGTGCTCTGCGCACATGGAGTGGGCTGTCTGAGAGTTAAATAAAGGGGCTTTTACTGCCAAGTGGACCTGCCAGTAAATGTCCCTCTCTTTTGTTCATGGTTGTCTCACGCACACACAAACAGACGCGCACCAGAGCCACGGTGCCCAAGCTCCAACTAATCTTTGAAAGGTGTGCATAACACACCACTTCAATGCTAATCTTAGGATGTCATGGTGAATTATTCAACATGCTAATGTCACGCAACGAGACATGCATGAAGCACTTTGAACGCTCCTCCATGTAATCTTCATGTACAGGTTTATCCCGGGAAGAAAGAGCGGAGGCGATGTAAGGACCTCTGTCCCCAAGGCCCAGCGACAAGAAACTAAATAGTAGAGGCATAAATATTAATGTCAAAAATAGTTTGCTCCGTGTTATTTATGCATGACTGTGCCCTGAAGCAGAAGGTTAATTGAATTTGGAATGACACTTTTGCAGCATTTGTGTCTGTTGCTTATCTGATATAAATCAAATGGTGCTTAATGAGGTCACATATAACATGTTAGTCAATCTGACAAACTGAAGATTATTTTTCACAGGGCCAAGAAACTAATCAATAATGAGTTTGCATGCCATCACGCACAGCTGGAATTGTACACCGTTTCCAGCTAGAGTCAAACAAAGCATGAAAGGTGTCTCACTGGTGGATACTGTCAAAATGAGTTTAGCTTTCTTCCTTTAGCTGATTTTATCCCAATTGCCTCCAAAATTCCACTAGCCAAGCTTCCCAGACGTGCGCGGCACTAAAAACTGTTTATTCTGATGCCTGTGGCTGCATATAATCCTTAGCTGTCACAGTCTATTTGTATTCTCTTCTTGATACAATTCATATCACTCCAAATCCTGGAGCACTTCCATGGAAAAATGTGTGAATTTACTAAGAGTGACATAAAGACCAGCCAGTGGGTGAAAACGGATAGACAGGCTGAGGGGTTTGGAAAGGGGGGAAAAGAGAGGAGGGAAAGGAAGGCTTGAAGCACAGATTTGCGGGGTGTCCATCTGTGACTATAATCCGAAAAAATCTGTTTACAGAGCAGTCAGAGAACAGTAGGGGTGGGGTCGATTCATGTCATGAGCCACAAATAATATAGTTTTCTTATTATTTGTTTTATTTATTGGGGCATGCGGCAGGATTGAGTGTGCTCACGGTGCCACTGGGTACTTCTGTGTTTGACTGGCAGAAGGAGAGAGACACAATGTATCTATTGGTGTTTTGGTGGACCGGGGAACCTTTTCAAATGCCCGTGTGCGAGTGCTGATTATGTAGATAATATTTTTCCTCCACCCTTTGTCTGGTTGTCAGCGAGAGAGGCAGGAAAAAAGAGAGGCCCCTTTTCTCTGGTGAATTATTGTGTGACACGCAATGGAAGCAAAAACATAAAAATTGTATAACGACAATGAGAAGAATTATTTATTTGTAAACAGAGGCGAATGCCGCCGGCCTCCCACAATGTCTCGTGTGTATACGTGTCTACAGCCCTTTAGTTGATTAGCGTTGTGCTTGATGCAATCAGGCACTGAGCGTTTTCCTCCATTACCTCCATCTGTGCAAGCATCCAAATCTGAAGTCTGATGTTTTTGGTACCTCTGCGTACACGACAAACTTTGGCCCGCGTTCAGTCGGTGGCTCTTGAACAGCACCGAGCGCAGACTGTGCCAGACTGAAGGAGCGGCAGCCACCACGGTTTTGGAATGCTAATGGAAAATTCAAGGGCTTCAGTTTTTGTGTGGGAAGCTGCCATGTGTCAGCACGCAACACTCAGCATTAAAGTCACTTTGCATGTGTGTGTCTGTGTGTGTAATTTCTTTGCTAGCTTGCTTTTTGAAGCACTTAAAGCAAATTATGGGAAAACACACTCCAGCATAAAACTCATATGCTATTCTTGTGCTTTCGCTCTTGATCAGGGTTAATGAGCAAAACCTGCAACAAAAGAGGAACACAGAACATATTAACCCCCCCGAAACATGACGAATCGTGACAGTAACTGTTATGGCCTTTTAAAGTTGGGAAATTTGACCTTTAATCACAGTGCCCCATCAGGTCAATCAGTTTAATTTTTCAAACACCAGAATAGTGTGCCAGAGTGCATCATCACTTTATAGCAGTCATTAAATTTGACAGATGCACACAGCTGGAGCTCTCCTGGATTTTATTGGATGTGGTGGGAGAAAAATCAAAGAAAATGGGACTAATGGTTCCAACAACTTGTGGTATTTTACAAAAGGAAAAAAAAGGATTAATTATACAACCGCCTTCAAAAGGGATACTCTGCAAAGTGCTTTTCTGCTTCAGTTTCACTGGAGCAAATCCGTGTTTTATATGTTTTTATGGCCTCACAGCCTCACACACTATTTGGTTTTCAGTCCTTCAGAGAATATCTCATGATTACAAATTCTGTTTAACAGTCACTTAGCTTTTATAGCACCGACTCCGTTTCTCAGTTAAATTCTTGAGCTGAAATCAAAGTTTAAACTGAAAGCTCGCGCACACGTCTGCCTGTTTTCTTTGCGTTAAAATGAAAGCATACGCAACTGTTTCCTGTCTGTTTTTTCTAACCTTATCTTTGTCTCTGCTTCTTCGTCCCACAGTGATGCTGCTGGACACAACAGAGTCTACCTCAGAGCTGGGCTGGATCACCTATCCAGATACGGGGGTAAGCAGGGAGCTGAGTGTCAATGCGTTTTCCAGCTGTTGCAGCATTAAAGCCATCTGTAGAATGTGTTATACACGTGTCGCACATGCTGATGTTTGAAGTGTCGGGTTATAATCGCATTGTTAGTCGGGCCTTGTGCTGTAATGCTAATGAGGGCTTAAAACAGGATGCTATGAAATAATACATTTAGTTTTATAACGTTTTTCATCATTCTGTCAGGCAGCTGGTGGTAAAGTTTAGACATTAAATCGATAATGGTGATAAATGGTACAGGACTGCAACTGATATTCGTTTTAATACTGATCGATTTGCTGTTTACACTCTGGATTTATTGCTCGGCACATGCGGGTTAGAAAATAATGGAAAGCCAAGGATGTTCATTGAACAACAAGAAAATCTTGATTGATTTTCAAAATTCATTAGATGCCAGTCACTAAACTCAGATAAAAGTCTTTTGGGTGAGGTTGAACAGACTGAAGATATTGGAAATGTCAGATCTGTAGACATGTCATGGTTTTGTTTTGTCTGTGTTGTGTTTTGGTTTGTTACGCTGGCTGGTTTTGTGGTTCTTCCAGTTTCTCTGGTCTGTCATCACATATTAATGTTACCTTTCATGTTTCAGTGTTAGCCACTTATCGTTCATTTCTTTCTTTTGTGCCTCGAAGGTGAGTTTTCTCCAGAGTCTTGCTCTAGTTTTACTTCCTGTTCCGTTCATGCCTTTGGGCTTTTATTCCCCAACCTCATCATGCATCCACCGTGGATTGTTTCCACCTGTGTCCTTCTATCACCTGTGCCTTGTTATTCAGTATATTAGGTTTGAGCTACTGTACATTCAGTTAATAAAACACTTTAAGACCAGAACAACAAACATATGCAGACGACTGCCTTCATGAATGATCAGTTTGTTTGGTTATCAACATCTGTTGATGAATGTAATCCACTCCCCACCATCTTTTCACTTTCACACATAAAAATCAAGCATGGATGGGGCTTTCTGGGACTTTTTGAATAGTGGAGAGATTAGAGTGACTGAGATGTGCAGCAGGCCTCCACAACAGCACTTGGAGTTTACAGAAGTCGCAGATCAAAGATTATTAAGAATTAGGTTATAAATGCTTTATGTTTAGTTATGGCTTGAGGTAAGGATTATTATCTTCCTGAATGGCTGGCATATGTCACTGGTAATGCCTCAAGTGCGCTGAACACAGTCTTAGACGGGGCAGGAACCCACCTTTCCTTTAAGATAACCTTGAAGGTCTAAATGCTCCCCCAATTCTTTTTATCTGTTGTTCTACTCCACTGTGTGTGTGTGTGTGTGTGTGTGTGTGTGTGTGTGTGTGTGTGTGTGTGTGTGTGTGTGTGTGTGTGTGTGTGTCGTCATTCATAATTAAACTTCTCAGATTGAGCCGTAGATCTCCCATCTCCCTTTTGAGTTGATTTGTATTCAAGGTTGTTGCTTTGCCTTGAGCTGTGTAAATATATGTGTGTGTGTGTATGGAGGTTTGGGGGAGGAAGGAGGAGGTCACTTGCGTGACTGTGCGAGGGTCAACTCCTGGGGGCCAATCCGATTGTTAAATTCATTCATTTCTTTGTGATTGCATCTCAGTTCTAATACGGCTCGTAGTTACACCCTTCCTACTGAAACACTACAATGATGCATCTATTAGACTCCGTTTGAAATGGACATCACCTGTTCAACCACAACAGGCTGAATGCTAAACATTTATTTGTTACTTTTGGCAAAAAAAAACAAACAAACAAAACAAAACTGAGTTGACTCTTGTGACCAGCTATTGTCAGGATGGAGTCTAATAGCTACTAACCAACATCTGGCAGGAATACATTACCACCCTCGCCTGGCCTCCAGTGTCAGAGCATAATTGTACATGATGTTTGAATAATTAGGGCCTCATGTGTGTTAGGAACTTGTGAACCATGATGGCAGCTGCTAATAGGAGAGCATCCAATTGTGTTTGAATGTGCGTGTGTGTGTGCATGAGCAAGTCAAGCATTTGCATGAGTTTTTTTTCCCTTTATAGTCCCTGGATGAGAAGTGCTTCTGAGATGGAGATATGGTTATTTGACCCGGGGCATCAAGCTGAGAGAAGTAGAAAGACAGACCAAGAAAGGGGGATAGAGCGAGAGAGGTTGTGTGTGTGTCTTTGTGTGTGTGTGTGTTTTCTTTTTTAACCCCTTCCACACACCCCATCTCTACTTTTGCTTTAGGGTCTGTGGATATTCTTTAATGTGTTTTCTCTCTTCCTGCGCTTTCTTTCTTCCTTCCTTTCTTTCTTTCTTTCTTTCTTTCTTTCCCATTTTTACAATGTACTGACAAGCATCTTCATCTCTGCCTGTTTTTCCTCCCTCTTTTAATTTTTTCTCCCTTTGCCCTTCACAGCCACAGAGCCACTGGGTCTTTGCCTCATTTTTTTTCTTTTTATCCCCCAAGTCAGTCTCCACTCTGGCCCTTATTTTTCTTCAGTGTCAAACCAGCAGAGACTTCTAGTCTCACTGCAGACTTTCCTTTTTATTTTTTTCCACCCTCCTGTTATTTTCACTCCCCGCTCTTCGTTTTTGTGTATAAATATGCGCATGTGCCTTTCTCTGCTTGCGTGTATCTGTGTCTGTGTGTCCACGGTTGTGTCCGAGGCCCTGCCCCTCCCTGTCCTCTGTCACTGCAGAGGTTGCGTGGCTCTCTGGCATTTCGGTTCAAATTAAATCACAAAGATGAGTCGTCCCTATAACGATTCATCCGCCCCCTACTCCCCAATCTGGCCCGTTTTTTTTCCTCCTCTTTTTCTTTCTTCCTTTATAAGAGAGGAAGAAAACAAGATGTGGAAAAATAGGGAAGGGGGCAGGAGACAAAGGGGGAGTGAGGTGGGGGTGTAGGGTCAGAAAACAAATGAAAGCTGTGTTTTTTTCACAAAGGTACAGAAGCGAGCTGCACGCGATGCCACACACGAACAACGGCGGCTTCTCTTTCCACCTAAAAGTCCCTGCCTGGCCACATACTCAGCATAGCTTTTACCGCACCCACCGCCGCGTGTCACAAAAAATGCTCATACACTCTTTCTGTTTGCTATTTTTCCCACATTTCTCCCTCTACCATCCGCATCCCTGCATCCCACCATGAGCTCGGTGTGATCCAACTCTTTCGTCCGTTTTCCCTCATACACTGGTCTGACAGAGTGAACCAAAGCCTGAGAGAGAGAAAACTGCCCTTTCACTCCATTAGACTGACAGCGACTCCGGCTCTTTCTATCGCCTCACTGATCTTATCATTATTTCAGCTGGACCAAATATGAATGCATTCTCTCATGGTGCGATGCTCAGTAGATTTCTGTTCACACTGGCTGTCAGAGCCACACAGAGAAAGAGACATGAGCATGCAGAGATACACTAACATGCACAAACAGTGATTCACACACTCTAAATACACCCTGATAGGGTGTCAGGACCTTTTGTCCTCTTGCCATTGTCATAGGGATAATAATGATGATGAGGCCTAATACATAATTCCTCTGTGTTACAACAGAAAAGACCCTGCTTGTCACTCAGGGCTACACAGGCTTAAAGCAGATCCTTTTCATCCTTCAACGCAACGCACTGTATAATTGGTGAAACTAAACCCTGCGACTACATTAACATTTTGTCTCATCTTACAAAGTCTCATCCAGAGCCTTGTCTCCGGGCTGCTCCATTTTCTCCATGTGCGACTCTCTTTTACTCACATCCATTTGCGCATCTACCGTGGATTCATCTTCCCGAAAAATGCAACAAAATCTGCTGATTTTATTGCACAACAGCTGCCCTAAGTCAGGCACACAAGTGTCTGCCACCTGTCACATGTGAACAATGGCGCACATGCAAATGCCAAAACTAGTGCAAGAGAAAAAAAACAAGCACATGTCACTGTATAATACGCATTAATTGTTATTATAATACAGCATTATACTACTGTAACATATTAAAATTGCAAAGTGCCAGCATCGCCCGTGAACTTCTTTCTTTCTTTCCTTTAGATATGTCAAGGCATGAAAAAAAAGTTTATCTCTTTCAGATGTGTCTCTGATAATTCGGCCTCCACCTCGGAGCAACAGCTGCAAATAGAATTTATTTTTCATCTGAGCGTCGAAGAAATTCTAGCATCAATATGTCTTTTCACAGGCGTCCTTGTTGCTCTGTATTTCGTACTTTGTACTAAGGAAATGGTCCACTGACATTATCTTCTGTTGATTAACAAATATAATCAGTGCAGACTTTTTGAAACCATACATTGATTATCCTTTTTTTTAACATGAAGGATGACGGTCATCGCTTCAGTCCAATATCTCAACAAAGTTTGGGTGAATGAAAGTACAGAAATCCATACTCCCCAAAACTTCACAGCTGAAATGACTGGTTAATGCTGCAGTCACACCAGGGAAAACAGTGGCTGAAGACCAGAAGTACAACAACTGTGACGATAAAATTATGACCTTAATACATTTGGTTGCTTTGAAGATGGGGACCAGGTCATCTTCAGAGTGACTTTGGTGTGTCAAGAAGGTGATTAAAAAAGGTCTGCTATCAGTTTGCAACAGAATGGAGTCAAGTTGGCAGTTACATGCAGTTTGTTTGTGATATGACATCGATGAACTGTGACTTGTATTGTGTACATACACAAGTCGAATCAGAACCTCACAGATCTGAAACAGAAATTTAGAAATTCCTCCACAAACAGAGACGCAGATGCTGCAAAACTGCAAAATCACACTTTGCACACTTGCTTTGATATAGGAATATAACCAGAATACAACTGGTGCAGTCTAACCCGGACTGAATGCAACATGTTGGGAATCTGTCTGCGTTTATAAATTAGGTCAGAATTACTTCCAAACCTTCGCCAATCTGAGAGTGAATGTAATCAGTCCAAGTCCTGACCATGAGTGTTTGGAGACAGGTTCATTACATGCATTAATTATTATCACATTTGATAAACCTTACTATAATGATCATATATAATGAGCATATATATATGTCTGCATCTATCCTCAATAGGTGGACCAATCTGATCTTCACATACAATCCCAGTTCTTGTATATATTATGTTTATTTCAGCAACTTTAAGCATGTTTAGTTTTCACTCATGAGGACAAGACTATAACATTTAAATTTGTTGCAAGAATCCGTAATGCAATTTTCATCAATAATAACTATGTAGATCCCTTGTTGTCAGGTCACAATCAGGTTCTGCAACATTTAAAACCATGTATACAGCACAATTTCCAAAAATACTTCAGTGTAGAGACATTAAAAATGCAAAAAAAACCAAACAAAAAAACATTAAAAAGACGGTGCAGTTGAATATGTCAGTTAATGATAGCTTTTCTGTGTAATGTCATCATGCTACCATGCTAGAATAAGTACCAAATAATAGCTAGCTAGTATGCCAATGTAAGCATTTAGGTAAAAGTGCTGCTGTGCATCAGTCTTGTTAAATGTCACTTTTAAGCACCACAAACAGGCAAAAATCACCAAAACACTAAAGTCTCAAAGGCTTCACCACAGTGAGAGCTGAACCGTCCCTGTTAACACAGTTTTGTCTTCACCACCTGAAACATGTTGCTCTAAATGAAAGGCTGGAGCTGTTTAATTAAATTACTGTTCTTTTAATCATTGATTAAGTAATTAGAGAGCCTACTCTGCAGCACTATAGAGACGACCTAGATCAGTGAGGACAGGGAACAAAAGCTTTTCCTGTGATATTACAGCAAAAACAAAAAACAAAAAAACAACTGCTCTATCAGACTTATCTCAAGTAGCCTCCATAGAGAACACCCAGTGAAGGACAAGGCTGATGTCAGCAACAGCAGCAATATGTTCAATATTTACCTTGTTAAATGTAAACCGCCTTCTAAGTCATGAGTAAGATTCATGGCTGTGGAAAAGTCATAAACATACCGGCGTTTTAACAGTTTATACAGGCCTATTCTGGAGCCCTGTGCTTATAGTTTTATTTCTGTTTTGCTGAGGTCAGTTTACACAAGCTCATAATATTGTTTCTGTCTTCCAGTGGGATGAGGTCAGCGTCCTGGATGACCGAGGGAAGCTCATACGAACCTTTGAAGTCTGCAATATCAACCAAAATCCCCGTCAGCAGGACAACTGGTTGGCTACTCCTTTCCTGTACCGCCACTCGGCTCCACGGGTGTTCGTCACGTTGCGTTTTTCTGTGCGAGACTGCGCGAGCCTGCGTTCACCGTCGCCCGCCTGCAGGGAGACACTCACTCTATACTACAAGCAGGCCGACTCCCAGAGGGAGCTGGAGAGGACTTGGGTAGCTGAGGTAAGGTGACACACTGGATGAGCTGCGATGATGCATTTGATTCTAAAGATGATGTATTATACTGTTGTTAATTTTCTGTCAAATAGTTTTACAGTGGTGGCTACTCATATTAAACATGGGCAGCTTCAATCATATGGGAGCCAAAAGCTCAGCTTCAGGCTGCTCTGAGTGTTTAGCTTCAGGAAGTTTTTACTAGAAGTTGGCAGATCGAGCCAAATGTCCCTGGATTGATACTCGCGTGAAAGCATCGGTACTTCGTTTCTTTCCCATGAGTTCAGTATGTAGCACACTGTGTGTTGTGTTAAATAAATTATTTATTTATACATGCACTATGAAAAAAGTATGAACATTTTTTTTTGTGTTGACTGTCACATTTATTTATAGCCTATAGCACATTTAAACAACAGAAATTCACCCGAGGCGCTTTAGAGATGGGCACATTTTCATCTCAGGTCTTCAAAAAAACTGAGTTTCAAAATACATGAAAACCTCAAAGGTGCATTTTCTTGTGTTAACTCTTTGAAAATCACAGTGGTCTTTAAAATATTCAGAATTTGCAAATTGATGATGTTTCATTTCATAAATCATGAGACACTCCTCTCCCCTAAATATCCTGCGTTTATAGCTTAAAAGTGTCCTTACTGGTATTTGTTTTGGCAGTGCTGGTCTTAGTTTAATTGTGAGGGATAGCCAATCAGAAGAAAGTTGGCTTAAAAGGAGAAGCGCTAAAAACTGATTGTTTCAGACAGAGGATGGACTGATAGGCTGCACTAAGATCCAGGATATGATAAATATAATTATTTTGAAATGTGAACAATGCAAAGCTACATTATCAGAGTTCAAGAATAATAATCTGGAGTTGGAAAAGGGCCCTTAAAGTGTTTGTGGTTAGCACCAGAACCTAGCAAAAGAAAAGTTCTAAAAGAAAAGCTAATCTGATGGCTAAATTCAAAGCATGTGCACCACATGGGCTAAAATGTCCTTAGCAGCACATGTTTGACTTCTAGCTAGCTGGTAGGACTGCATGTCATGTCACGGCTGTCTCCTGCTGTGTTTCCTGTCTGTCTCTACTGCACGGGGCTCAAAAATGACAAAAAGATGAAGAAAGGTTTCTCCTCTGATGGGCATGTTTTGAAATTTTGTTGCCTAAGCTTGTGCCACTCGTGCATTAGCCTAAATTCAGGTCACAGGGCTTAACATCCTCACAAGCCCAACAATTAATTTGGCAGCAAACACTCACCCAGTTCTGGCAGTATTTCTAGAAACACTCTTCTAACATCTGGATATAAACAAACTCATCTGATCTTGGAAAAAAAAAGAAACTAGCAGCAACCCAAGTGATGGACTCTAACCTAGACATTTTTAATAAAACTAAGCTTCGATTGAAAATAATCCACCTGTAAGTAATGTTAAAAAAAAAAAAGCCAAATTGTAGTGTTAAATAAATTACATATGTAGTATTAAACAGACTAAATATGGCAACTGTAACAACAGTGAGTATTTATTGAGGCTTTTGTGTTTTATGACTGGTAATTAAAGATTTCAGGTTGGGGTTTGATGGTCACATGAAAAAGAAAGTTTTCATGTGACTCTGTGTAGTCCTGTAGAAACAGTGCACCCAGAAGACGTAAGAGTTGCAGCAAGGCTGCAAGTCAAATGTATTTGATTAATTGCTCAACAACAAGTGCGAGCAGCTCAATAAAAACAGATGTTTTGGCAGTTTACTGCTCTAGAGCATTCAGGTGTGTGCTAAGATAACGTCGCAATCTTCTCAGGAGTGGATGTTCCAGCAAGTTCGAGGTCAGACCATGCAATGCTCAGAGAAATGGCAAAAACCCAAGAACTACATCTCTGAATCTACAGGCCTCAGCTAGTTAAAGTTCATGACATTTGATCAAGAAAAAGACAGAATACTGGCTTGTTTAGAAGGATTCCCAGGAGAAAAGGCTCTTGTCTAAGCTCGGCTCAGGTCTGCAAAGTTACATGTGAATAAACCGCAAGACTTCTGTCTTGTCACATCCTTTGAATAGGGCAGCTGTCAAGCATGGTGGAGGAGGGGTGATGATTTGGGCTTGTTTTATGGCCAAAAGGCCTGGGTACCTTGCGGCCATTAAGTCGAACATTAATTTCTTTGTATAGCAAATAGTTTGAGAATCAAATGTAAGACAGATGTAGCTTAGCCCAAACTGTGTTATGCAGCAGAACAGAGATCTCAAGCACAGCAGCAAATCTACAACAGAATGGCTGAAAGTGAAAAGAATCAAAGTGTCGTAATGGCCAAGTCAAAGTCCAGGTCTGAAATGCTGTGGAGGGACCTGAACAGAGCTGCCTGCAAATCTTAATAAACTGAAGTAATGTTGTAAAGAATAATGGGGCAAAATTCCTCCACAATCATGAGCGAGACGGAAAACAGTTACCTGTTAGCACGGTGGCACAGTGGTTAGCACTGTTTAGGTGTGAATGCGGGAGTGAATGTGAGCACGAATGGTTGTCTGTCTCTGTGTGTTAGCCCTGCGACAGACTGGTGACCTGTCCAGGGTGTACCCCGCCTCTCGCCCCATGACAGTTGGGATAGGCTCCAGCGCCCCCCGTGGAAGCGAATGGATGGATAGATGGATGTTTTTCACTGACTCCATCAGTGTTGTTTATTCTAACTTTATTCTTTTGCATATTTCATCCAGATGAAATATACATTGATACATTAGATAGAAACTATCAAGACTTTTACGTTACATTCAATAAACATACTGTATCTCTAAATAAGTAAACCACATATAATAGACTAACAATGACAGATTAGGACGATAAACAGCCTGTTAAGTCTTCCTAATCACAGATTTCCCACTTGAAACTCTTTCACCACTTTATCTAGTTTTTACTCTAGCACTTAGCAGTTTTATACAAATGTAATAGTGGGTTTACAAAGCTTGTTGCAAGGCAGTCACGTCACAGTTTGCGTGCACTAATCCTAACATGCTGGGCTGCAGACTGCACTGAGATATCCTGTTGTTTGTTTTGGTTTGGTTTTGCTGCTCAGCATCCTCCAAGAACTACACAAACACATCAACTGGAAATATAAAAAGTTGAGTAACTAATCTCTAATTGAGTCTCATATGGCCACAGTTGATTTGAACAAGTGTTAAATCCTGACTTTTTGTCACCGCTTGCTGCAAGGCCACCTGCAGACGGAGTCATTAAACTCGAGCTGTGTTGGTGATTGATTGTTATTCCCCTAATGCTCCATCAAAACAATGAATCCTATCATGTCCCATGGTACTGAGCAATTGTATAATCACTGATTGGTGAAGAAAAAGTGACACCATCCTCAGACTACACTGGTGCGAAGCACAATCTAGTGTCACTGTGGTCTCCATAAATGTCACTTCAGCCCCACTAATTACATCCTTAACACATACAATGAACGTTTTCTACGGAGTGCGGAAAAATCTCTGAACCCCATGTGTTGTCAGTGAAGACTGACACTTCCCATATGATTTATTTATTTATTTAAGCACTTAGCGTTGTTGGTGTTGTTTAATTTAGTGCTTTTCCTCTGCTGCTTTTCGAGCTACTGAGTCTGTGAATTGCCTGAACTACATCAGGAGACATCAGTGGGAGGGATTCTCTGTTTGTATAGATGAATGCGTTTCTCCTTGGGGAAGTCAAATGCTTTTTAAAAATGCAAATCAAAGCCTGATGAGGAATCAGAGGAGGGCTTTAGAAGAGCAGGAAGCAGTGCAGAGATGAAAGTCTTTGCAGGGACTTCAGCACGAATCCCCACTGGGACCTGCACAGATCTTAAGTCAGTGATTACACTGCATACTAAACTACTTCATAGTATGCATATGCCTGCGACTAAAAAAGCACGATCTGAGCTTATCTTTAATCTTACCATGTGTTTCCAGACCATATTTATATGTAAACCAGTGCCTCCATAATTTCCCCCTTGTTTACTTGATGTCAGCCACACTCTCTTTAAGCTATTTTGTTTCCTCCTGACCAATAATTATCCTTTTTTTCTTGGTCTCCTGTCTAATTTGTGTTTTCTCCAGCCATCGAGCGGGGAGAGGGAGACCAGGGAGGGCTGGGTAAAGATCGACACCATCGCAGCCGATAAGAGTTTTTCCAAGGTGGAGCCCAGCTCACCTCACCAGTATCAGCCCAACAGATACAGCCGTATCAACATTAAGACACGCAGCTTTGCTCCCCTCACACGCAAAGGGTAATCATTTCTGTACGACACTTTGTTTCTCACGATTTAAAAGCATCACTAAACCTTATGAATGCTCTCTGACCCCCTTCTTCTTAGATTTGTCTTGGCCGTCGTCGACAGCGGAGCTTGCGTTTCCCTCATGGGGGTGTCTATCTTCTACCGCCGCTGTCCAGCCACGAGCCTCTACCTAGCTTCGTATCCACCGACTCCCTCGGGTGCCGAGCCAACTGCTTTAGTGCCTGTGACTGGGACGTGTGTCCCTCACAGTAAGGCACAAGGAGACACGCCCCCTCGCATGCACTGCAATGCTGAAGGAGAGTGGATGGTGCCCGTCGGTGGATGCGTCTGTGATGAAGGTTATGAGCCGAACCTCAATGGATCTGCCTGTCTGGGTGAGTCCGGTGGACACTGTTCAGGTTGACGGACACTAAAGAAATCAATGCTTCTTTGATGCAAAGCTTAGACATATGCTTTTATAAATGTCACAGAGCTGTGAGAGACAGATTTTAAAAAAGGTCAAAATCGCAGATATTCTTTTATTTTTTCATATATTCTCTTAGTTGCTTGAATGGGACAAACATGATCTATTAAAGTAATCGTGTGGTGTTTTGGGTAATGCGCTTATTCAAAGCTGGCTGCCTGGCAGGACTCCAGGAGGTCACTGTGGCTGTTGAAGAAAAAATCTTGCTCGAAACATCTGATAAACCCACAAACTGCTGTTGCAATGCTTTGGTTCTAAACGTATAAAACTTAAGCTCCAGGCTTGATTTCCTGCCAGCTCTCTTTTCTTTTTCTTTCTTTTTTTGTGATATTTGTTGAGATAAGCATCTGGATCAATACTGAATGGAGCTGCTGTCACCCCGATACTCTGCTGTGCTTGATGTAGAGACCAGAAGGAGATGAGGGCAGACAGGTCAGGTCAGGATAAGATGAGACGAAGAAGGACGAGACAATCCAAGCAATGCATCTGGAGGGATTTAACCACTGCATCAGGACTTTTAAGGACAAATACAGAGAAACTGTTAAATCAGAGGTGCTATATTGACTGTTTACTCTTCCAGTGACTTTCAGTGGAGAGGCAGAGAGACAAAGGAGAGGCAGGCCGATAATACTGAGGTCAGCATTTGCAAAACTGGTCAAAAAGTGTTGCGCTTTTAAAAGTGGGTGTAAATAGTAGGGGCAAGAAGTGGGGAAAAATTTGATAGATGTCCAGACGGACACGAAGGGATGCAGGGAGAGAGCAAGAGGAGGGAGAGAGGGAGAGAGTCATAGAGAGAGAACTGTGACACATTTAGGTCATAGCGATGTAATGGCCACTCGTCTGTGAACAAGTGACAGAAACCGCAGGGGGAGAGAGAGAGTGGAGGGAAAATAGGGAGACGTGGAAGGAGAATGAAAGATAGGAGGATGCAAGTTAATGACTTTAAAGAGCTGAGCAGGCAAAAAAGTACCAAGGGCGTGACGGCAGGGCTGTGCGACTGTCTTTGTGCGAATGTGTGAGTACACACAAGCGTATCTCACCGGGACGCCGATGCTCACCCCGTCCACATACGTCTGAGGATTACAGTCAAAAAACTGTATTCTCACAGGAATTTCAACGGCTGTAATTCCTCAAGTCTAACTAATGGCAGCGCAATTAATCCTCCAGTCCTGCCAAGTCAGCTGTGAAATGTGTTCATGCTCTTTTTGCTTTACATCTGCACCCGACCTGCCACTTGCGTTTGTCTCTGTTTGATTGATAACTACTGACAAATCACTCCTCGAAGCTGCTCGGCTGCCGGAGCGAAGACTTTTCCAGTGACTGTCTCTGACTGATCAAACACGTTGCGGCTTTCTTTCTTTCCTTTCTTTTTTTAATGATTATGTTTTGTTGGTCACTTCACTGACTAATGATGTGGATTGGCATTGTTGTCCTCTCTGCCTCCCTGGGAACGTCGAGAAAAGAGGCAGATGGTTAACTGCCAATGCAGCCGTCAACGATTATTAACAGTAGCCGATCCTTGTTCTCTTTGGAAACTGGAGCATGAACTTCCTTAACTCTAACAACTTGTACATTTTGTTCTTGTTTAAATTAAACATCAAGGCTGTTTAATAGTAACGCAAAGTGAGCAAATTATCAGCTGTGCTGCACTGAATTATTGGTTTGAAGCTGTATGTTTTTTTTTATGCTGCTGGCACTTTAAATACAGGGAAAAGCACTTTAAGAAGTTGACTGACACTAATTTCCACTGCCTTCAAGTGTCCAGTCTTAACTAATATGCCCATGCATTTCATTAAATGCATTTCATTTTAATTTTCACAAAAATTTGCATTACACTTGCTATTTAAACTCCTACAATGTAAATGAATGCTGTTGGAAATCCACCTGACAACCACACACTCAGGCTTGTCACCTCAAGCAAGACATCGTTTTTAGGGGCACGTAGGAGATTATCAGATCCCACCTCTCAGTCTCATGGGAAAATTACGATCGGTGTTAAATGATTGCCTTTAACTACATGCAGCACTAATAGCTTTTTATTTTTAGATCCAAGGCAAGATCATGCATTCCTTTATTTGCAAAACCAGATTAATATGGCAAGGACGTACGTTTCTTAAGTGTGGTCCATATGCATTTGCACTGCATGGCTTCATGGATGTTCATTTTTTGAAAGATTTGATAACACTATTAAATGGATTGCTAAAAAATTTGCACACACCTGACTAAATAGTGGGTATTTTTTTTCAAATGAGAGGACAAAAGAAAACGAAAGAATAGTTTTTAAAACTCCTTTAAAAGTTTTTTTTCGTATAGATATAGTTTTGTACAGTGCCACTAGTCACTCATATGAGGTGCAATCAAAAAGGTTAGAGGCTGGGCCTGTAGGCAGAAACTATAAAAAAAAATATGCCTCCTATCTGCTTCAAGGTTGTAATCTTGTGCAGCAAAATATGTTTTGATTGGAAGACCTGTTCTGGCCACTTACAGGTGTGCAATCGCTGCACACACTGGATCTTGACCACTGTGTCAAAAAAAGCACTTCAAGTCAAATTTCATTGTGGAAAAAGGGGAAGAGCTTGTAGGGAGCCACAGCCTTTGAATAGGGCAGATGATGAGTACTGGTCTTGGTTGATTTCAGTCCTGATGTGCTTTCTTTGCGCTGCAGACTGCAGCTTTTTCTAAAAGTCTCTGTTTATAACTGCATCTCTCATTCCTGGTGATGATCCTTTAAAAGAAGGTCAGGTCAGTTTGACTGTGAAGTTGATGGTGCAGCTTGAGATCTGTGGCAGAGTCACAGATGCATATGTTTAAGTGGTCAGAAGGAGACTTTGAAGGAGATGGCAACCATAACTTTTAGTCGCATATGGTTTTCTCTTTGTTATAGAGCCAGTTACATACATTTTTAATCACATGTCTTAGTGAGAAACTGACTGAAAAAGTAGGTTTATTTGTTATTAATAAGAGCTGCATCTTGTGATGTTCTCCCAAAGTCAGATCTATTGTGAAACCATTTGTCATTGCCATGGGATGATAAATTGAGAATCCAACTGAAAAATCAGACACTTAAAAAAACACAGCCGGCCCTTTGGCAGACAAACATTAAAAGATCATCCCTTGATTATTTATGAGCTTGTTTATCACAAGTAAGTCTACAAGAACACCCAAGTTCTATATGATCACTAAAATATTCAGAAGTCAGTTCGGGATAAAAACTCTTCTGGAGTCTTTTATAAAACGATAAGAACAGAGGCAGACGTCACGCAGCAGCTGCCTGCTGTTATTTTATTTTTCTGCCAGGCAGCATCAGGACGTTTTTCTCCTTTGACATTTGCATCCCACAAGGGAGACAGAGACGTAGAGAGGACAGGCAGAAACATGACCGAGCATAAGCCACAGTTACACCTGTTCAGCCAAACATGAAACAGTTCTGTAGTTTGAGGCAGCTTGAGTTGGTCCCTGCTGGATGTGCATCATCCTCAGATACACACCTTCTGCTTGAGTCCCCTTAAGCGACTGTTGATGGTTTAGGACAAAGATTATTGTGGCGGATGCTCAGATGGAGCTTTGAGCTTACTTGAAGCCATGTTGATATTTTATGTGGCATGAGACTACGTCCTGAAATATTCAACATGTCAGTTTGTCCTGATTTTTTGCCCAGAGCCCTTACTCTCAGCACAGACACATCCACCAACTACCCCGAGGCAGGTTGTGGTGAGAAACAAGAACATTTGGCCAGGGGAGGACGTACGAGTGCAAGTGTGACATTATTTTGAGTCTGCTTTAGTCCCAAACAGACACTCTTCACCAAATAACAAAGTAGATAATCGTCTCATAGAATATACCGACTACATTTTCCCAGTTGCAGTTGTGTCCCCTTCTTCATCAAGCCGTCAGTAAGCCTACTCATCAGCAGCGCTGGAATTCAATTGATTTTCCAGTCTATTAGTACTGAGAGAAACACAGTTGAGTGAAATGATCAATGACGTACTGTATCGACTGGGCTGTAGGGTGTTGACATGCAGCGGTGATAAATCAGCTTGAATACATACACATCATATCAAATCAATCGCTACATGACTCAAAACTCTTTATGATGGTGTTCATTATATTTCACAGGGCAGTTCGGTGGAGAAATTACAATCATTTTTTTAAACATTCATGTGAAATGGGGATGCCGGGCTCTCAAAAACTGTCACGTGAATCCGCACATCCTCCAGCTTTATGAAACGTTATCACAGCAAATTTCAGAGTTCAGTTCATTGCCACTTCTCCTTTTTCAGTAAAAAAGCCACTGTACACTTTCTGCTTGGCACCAAACAGGCATGTAGACACACTTAGGGGCAGTCTGGCAAACCTATTGGAGCATTTAGCAGCTAAAAAGCCTGGAAAAGGCCTCCTGGGAAATGGTTAAAAAAAACAGCAAAAACAGAGCAGAAGAGACAGAAACATGACTGCAAATTGCTAAATGTGGATAGTAATAACTAAAAAAAATGTTTTGAAAGAAATAAAATGATCCCTGTTAAGTCAGAAATGGTGCTGAGCTGTCATGATTATTAGGCTGAGAGCTCAAATCTTACAGGGGCAGATGCAGGCCCAGGGAAGAGGAAACAAGACGTCAGCACGCTGAAAATTTAATGTGTGAAGGTCTTAGGTAAATATCACAGCTCCAGCAGCTCCAGCAGCTCCAACAGCTCCACCTACAATTAGGGTCATTTGCATTATGTAACATCCATTTTTAGTGCACACTGTTGTCTTTTGAATCAGTTTACATCAGCTCGACAAAGAGTGTGAAGGTCAAAAGGTTGCCTCGTTAAACTGCACGATGTTCACCGTGGGAGCGACGGTGAATCCTGAATCCTTCCAAGATTTCTGTGAACATGCAGGATTTGCCTAATGCAGTAATTTGTCAAGATATGTAAGAGGGAGTCTTCAAATCATTTTCTTTGTCGCTGCATCAGCGGTGAAAATCCAACAAAGGATTATTTTGCTTTCACGTGTGGTAGAGTGCTGCTGGAGCTTACGAGGAAGAGAGACAATATTAGAGCACACGATTCAGTGTGTGTCTTGTTTTCAGGATCCACTAAATTACCGAATGTAGTCTGTTGTGTGGTCGCATCTGTGACTGTTGTGTGTTTGTGTGCGTGCGTTTGTTGTGCGTCTGAGCGAGAGAGAGAGAGAGAAACAGAGAGAGATTATGCTGGGAGCCAAAAGAGGGAATGAGTGCATGAAAGAGGGAGAGGAAGAGGAAAAAAAGACAGAAATTGGGTCAGTGATCTACATACCAACGTACAATGTTAACATCAAATTACTCAGCTCGTGGCTTTCTTATTTCTGCTTGTGTTTATCTCTTTATCTCTTTAGAAAATAAATGCAGTTTTCAGTCATCCTTCTTGCCTAATCTCGTTCTCTTTCCATGCAGCCTTTGTCAAATTAATCCCTATCCCCATACGCCCGCCTATCCGTCTATCAGTAAATACATACACGCTTGCATGTAAACATCAATGCACTGTGGCAATAGCACACGAATAACACACCCGGTCGTGTTTGTTGTGAGTTAGTTTCATAAATGATGCCACAAACTGACCTTATGACCTTAATCTCATCCCTGACTGCTTTCAGAGCGGTTTGCTGTTTTAAAATGACCCGCAAATTAAGAAAAACATGACATATAAAAGTTGGCTCCTGTTTATATGCAGTACCTTCACACACTGCCCTCTTCCCATCACTCCTTTTCATTTCATTGCCCTTCATTTAGTAATCCACTGGATTATGATAAAAACATGGCAGGGATTTTTGAAGCAAGACTTAAAGGTATTATATATTTAAAAATAAGACCTCAGTTTTTTCTTTGTGTAAAGTTAGGGTGAAGCTGTAAGCACATCGGTATTCACATTTTCAGCTCGTCTATTGTTTGTTTGCGAACGGTCCCTTTTCAAAATGCTAATTGCTTATTTCCATCTATCAAAAGCACAAAGTTTTAACTGTACTTAAGCAGAAAATCCTTACCTTTGGTTCGAAAAGATGAAAAACAAATAAATTATCAAAGTGTGTGTAGTCGGAGATTAATTTTCTGACGCTTAATCGTGTCATCTTTTCAGTTTTCAGTCACCTCAACAAACGAGCGATATTTATATCTGTCATTGCCAGAGACGCTCGTTTGTTTTGTTGGCAGGGCTCGCTGGGACTTTGCTGTGTGCACTTTTGCACACTTGTAATGTAAAGGCATCTGTGACTGAGCTTATAATGGTGGTACGCTTTCTGTTTTATTGCTGGGTGGGTGACTGAGAGAGGGATGCAGATCAAGCAAGAGGGCAGAGGGCTCTGCACGTTCATTGGCTGCTCAAATCGGGCGGATGCGGGAGAGGAGGGGGAGGGGAAGGAGGAGGAGGAGGGGGTTGAGGGAGCTCATAACGCTGGTGATGAGAGGCTTTGTAGCAAAGTCATGTTTCATGTCAGTGCTGTAGGAGAACACGTCTGCTAATGTGCATCTGGGACATAAAAGATGGAGGAAGTTATATTCCTCTCTATTCCTCTGTTGTCGCCCTCCTGCTGCTTTCCACTTTCAATTTCCTCATTGTCACCCATCATCTCAGGCTTATATACATAATTCTGCTGTTCATCCTACAGCTGTCTCAGTCCATCCGTCTCCATGTTCACTTCTTCCCCAGTTTGGTTTCTCTCTTTGTTGTCTTCGCATTATTTTAGTCCCCCTTCCTTTTTCTCACTTCACACCTGTTTGAAAGCAAGGTGCGCTCTCAGAGACAAGTGAGAACACAGGAAGCCTTTTATCTGTTTATTCTCCACTTTTTTTTTCCACTTTGTGCCTTCTTATCTTCCCCTCCCACACTGCTGCACCAGCGCCAAGCATGCATAAATGCATCCGTGCGCTCTTTTAGCACGTCAAGTTTAAGACATGCTACGCATTCTTGACAAGGTTATATAAGCGAGGTCAGGGGTTTGCTCCCACTGATGCCCTCGCTCTCATTCTCCAACTCCGAGGGTACTGTAAGGCTCCAAAAACATATGAAACTGCTGGGTCATGTTTTTTTGTTTTTAGTGTGCCATTTGCACTCAACAATACAAGAGGTTGTCTGTCTGAGGATACGCACATACTCTACATTTAGCTTTCAGACAAAGGGAGCACATTTTGAACGATGCAACCTTTAGCCGACACTCCTTTAATGGCACTCACATGCCCACACACACTCGCAGTGTAAAAATGGCAGCAGACCAACCTGGAGGCTGTGGACTCAAAATCCTCATAAGTACGAGCACTCGAGGCTCAGGCTGGCAGCAGCATGAAGTCATGTGTCAGTCACCTTGACCTCAGCGGTCAGTTGACATTAACAACTGGCAGATTTCACAGATTTTTCTGTCATATAACACAGCCTGCAGGTTCAAATGGTATTTGTTTGTGTGCGTGCGTGCGTGTTAGTGTGCGTATGAGAGAGAAAGAGCGAGAGAAATAATCAATTTATGCTTGAATGTGACTTGATTTGACAGTTCCAATGGATTATGAATTCCAGCACATGATTCCTGAATACATATGAGGACAGTAGGCCTTTTTATTAAAAAAAGGCCAATAAAATGTTTTAATAGGGAAATATTTGCCTAGGAATGAAGTGGTCCTGTTACGGTAATGTGCTAAAGTCTTGAGAAAACCCTTGTTTCTTTATTTTTTGCTTGGAGAATGAGGAATGCGTGCAGCGAATTATTGAAATGTGTCCAAACATACACGGAAATTTGTTATATAAGGGAACAAGAGAGCTTGTACAGTTCTAACAAGTAAGCATTGAAAGTTAATAATTGGTATGACCACACAGCCTAAACTCTCTTAGGAAAGTTTTCAGGAATCGTTCTCCGGGCTTCATGAAGGACATTCAAAGCTCTTCTTTGGATGTTGGCTGCCTTTTTGTTCTGGTCTCTGTCAAGATGATCTCACAGTGCTTCAATAATGTTAAGGTCAATGTAGAGGCCAATCCACGACTAATAGCATTACATTGTGTATTTTTCTATCCAGGTATGCTTTTACTGCACAGTGCTAGTTTGTTTGGGATCATTGTCATTGCCAATGAAACACTTACTAGGTCATTTTGCATGGTGTATCATATTTTTCTGTGTTCATAATTCTGTCAATTTTGACCATGACAGAGCCTCCACCTCGTTTTAGAGATGGCTGCAGACACTCGTTGTTGTACCTGTCTCTATTCTATGTTGATAATTTGAACCAAAAATCACAAATTTTGATTCATCACTCCATAAGACCTGTTAGCACTGATCTTAATTTCAGTTCTTGTGCAATTAGGCCTTAACACCCACCCCTTTACTGAGACCATTTTTGTTCTATTCTTCAATTTGTTTCTATCGCAGGGGTCAGATTCATCTCTCAGATCCTGTGTCAGCTCTTCATTATGTATTTATTGAGGACTTTCAGCTACTGTTTATCTGCTGTAGATAGTTTTTTAGACCTGTCACTTCTCACTTTGTCATTTATTTTTCCAGTTTACTCAAAAGTTTTGAGGACACATCGCACACATTGCAGCTCTACTTTATTTAATCCAACAAATTGTGCTTTCTTTGCCATTTTTAAAGATTCATCTAAAGAAACAGGAAAAGAATTATGCTTTTGTGACAGGCCAGGATGAGCAAATTGCCTAACGATACAATTTAAAATAGATTCCTTGTGAAATTATCTCTTATGTGTAGACACAACACTGGTCAATCCCTTGACTTTGGTGCCTTTTTGTACTTGATTCATAGGTCGGTGTTAAGTGGCTTAATAAGCAAAAAAATATTCCTCTAAAAATGGCTTGGTATGTACAAGGACTGGAGTGAAAAAAAACAACAAGCGTGCAAAGAAAAACCTTGAAAGAGAACTAATGCTCAAGATAACTTTACAGAAATTACAGGAAAATCTGGCTCGTTTTTAAGAAAATATAAAGAAATTAGGAGTGGCTCATTATATAAGGCACCGTACTGTAGAAGGATTGTTTAGTACTTAATAAATATCTTTACACAGTTCTGCCGCAACTTTAGAATCACAATCCTAATATTGTGTTGGCCTCCCTCGTGCTGCTGAAATAGCTCTGATCCATCGAGGCGTGGGCTTCACGAGACTTCTGAAGGTGTCGTGTGGTATCAGGCACCAGACATTAGCATCAGATCCTTGAAGTTCGGTAGGGTGAAAGTGAATCTGTCACACTGATACAGGCTACACAGCACCTTGAACTCCTTTACATATTCCTCAAATACTGGGTGCATTACTCTGCTGAAAGAGACCACCGTCGTCAGACAAAAACTGCTGCCATGAAGGGATTACAGAGGTTATTGTTAGGTAGGTCAAGAACGATCTTCCACGCTTGAGTTGCGATATTAACTCAGACAAGTTAGACAAGTTAAAAAACTTTAAAGGAGTGTTTTAACACTTAGGGAAAATATTTTCTACTCTTACTTGCTAGAAGGGCTGACACCACTCTCTCTGCTGCTCTTTGTACGATAAATACAAATCATATAAGCAGTCGGTTAGGCCAGGTTAGCATAAATACTGCAAAAGGAGAATAAAAACATCCAATTCTGTCCAAAGTGAGACAAATCTGCCCTACAGCAGCCTTACAGCTCACAAATCAACACACTCAAACTCCTAATTATGGTGTGTATAAATATTTATCATTAATTGCTTTTACCACATGAGACTGTGGCTAAACCGTCTCCTCCTGTTTACAGTCTTTATGCTGAAGTAAACGAACGCTTCTGTAAGTAATATCATCATATTGCTTATTGTCCAGGAGGAGAGTGGTGCAGATGAGGTAAATAAGTCAACCTCCACCTTCAAAACGCTCACTATGACCTTTCGTGTGTGTCTTTGTGTGTGTGTATGTGACTGTCGGTTTGCTGGCCACTTCCTCTATAAACAAAAGTTAATGATAGTTCCGGGTTAAGCCAACAACAAACAAGAGACCGCTGCCTTTCAGATGAACTTTTGAACCAATGGGAACCACAAGCCAAGCTGAAATTGATGCTTAACCCCAAACCAGTTACTGCAGTTTGATTTTGTTCTGGACAAAATGAGGGGAGCAATAAAAAGGGATTAAGTAAGAGGGTTTTTTTGTTTGTTTTTTTGATATTCGTGACTTCTGAGCTGCACATAATACAGATCGCAAAGACCTTACATAAAACAAAATCTGAATTGTCTGAATAATGCCAGATGTTCAATTTAAACTACGTCGCACATGATGTACACGTGCACTTTCAGTGAACCTGTGAGTATTAGCTGCACCTTGCAATCAGAGTTGACAAAGCAATCTTAACCGAAGGTCCGCTTGCTGAGGTCTTCCCAAGTTTTCGCTTTGAATGTCATGCAGATTACTTTCCATTATCTACTTCAACAGTGCACTGACAACTGAGCTTTGAGAAAGACGGTGTGATATCACTGAAAGGTCCAGAAGAAGCTAGTCTGAGCGCAAAAGATATTTGGTCAGCTGAACTTTTATTAATGTATTTCAGCGACAAATCCAAGTGCTGGCTATTCTTAACTGGCTTGAATGTTATCAGTGTGTTATTTTCTGACCATATAAAAAAAAATAGTGGTATGTGCATCTGAGCCCAAATTTAAGCTTGTTTCTTTAACAGCAGCTGCAGCATTTCATAGTTTAAACCTGCAAACTCATAGCAGTGAACACCGCTAATGGAGCAGTGATCACTTTATTTATATAACCGCAAGCTGTTAATAAAACACAACCTCTCTTCTGTCTTCATGTCTCCTTACAGCCTGTCCTGTGGGCTACTTTAAGTCTATTTCAGGCTCTATTCCCTGCACTGTGTGCCCATCCAACAGCCGAACCAGCCATGAGGGATCGAGTGTGTGTGAATGTCGCAGCGGCTTTTACCGGGCCGCCAGCGATGCCAACTCTTCTGCCTGCACAAGTGAGCTTTGTCTGTTTGTTTGTTTACGCCTGGCTCCTCTGCGAGGCGTTCAAGGGGCCTCATTGGAGTCATTTGTCATTTGCTCAGACTGTGAGAACCGAGATACACAGTCAATGGAACAAAATCCTTTTGCTTTTAAAGACTATTTTAATCTTTAAATTGCACCAACAGAAAAACCTGTTAAGAATGAAACTTTCCTACGCTCGTTCATACGAAATTGCCTCACCATCAAACTATTTTATAAAGTTCTTTCCATTACTTTTCATTGCATAAATGTCTTTGCCAGCCTGCAGGTTCTTTCATATCTTAAACATTTTACCAGATGCTTCCATCTTAGAGTCCACCGCTTGCATTATGTATGTCAAACTCCTCCCATTCTCCCCATCTCTGCTTTCTCCGCAGCTCCTCCGTCTGCTCCTGTCTCTCTGACCTGGGAGTATGAGAGCGGCGATGGTGGGGTTTCCTTGAGGTGGCGCCCTCCGGTGGACATGGGAGGCCGAAGTGAGGTGTGGTACGGGGTGGTGTGTCGCATCTGTCCGTCACCGACCTTCACCAACTCGGCTTTGTGCTCTTGGTGTGGGGAGGGCGTCACCTTCAGCCCCTCCCAGACCAACCTGAAACAAACCAAGGTCACCCTCAACAACCTGCTGACCAGGGTCACGTATCTCATACAGGTGCTGTGGAAAAACGGAAGATTCTTCCTTGTCTTATCTCACTCAAAGTTTGAAGCACTTCCTGGACCCACAGATGAGATGAATCCACTGTGCTCTATTATTTTATTATAAGTGCCGCATCAGTAAATACACACCAACATTTAATATTTAGTTCGGCATACCTTGACTAAAGCATCGCTTATTCCTTATTCATAATGGACAGATATTTCCCCATTTCCTGGCGTTTGTTGACCTGTCATAGTGGACGCTGCACGTGTCTGTCTTTGTTTCTCAAACGTTGAAGCGTGTCATAAATATAAATGGGGAGAAAAAGGCTTTGAAATTCACATCTGTGTGTTCTTGGTATTGACAGGTGCAAGCCATGAATGAAGTGTCAGCTTTGAGTCCTTTCCCAGTTCGATACTCAAGCATCAATTTCACTACGAGCCAGTCAGGTGAGAACAGGACGGAGACGATGAAAAAGATGAGATGAAAGAGGAAGAGACGCTCTGATGATGACGTTTGCGTAGATTGTGTGTGTGTGTGTGTGTGTGTGTGTGTGTGTGTGTGTGTGTGTGTGTGTGTGTGTGTCAGTTTTCTCTCCCCCTCCTCCTCCCCTCTCTTTCGGTCTCTTTGCTCCATGTTTTCTGCTCCTGCTCTCTGAACGGGAGGTTGCTCGAGGTTACAAAATCCTGTCAGATCCCATTATGGTCACTGTGGAGGAAGAAAGGGACAAATGAGAGATGGGAAGACAAAGAGACGGAGAGAAAGAAAGATGAAAGCAGATGAGTGGGCAAAGGAGAGGAGAATGGGGCATTGTGCACACCAAGTACACCATTATACAATTTTCCATGAAACCGATCAAGACTGGCTCGGAGGTTCAATGAGCTCACATTATCTAAAATCTTCCTGTGAGTGCTCTCAGAGCTTATTGATCAAATGAATGGAATGCCAGAAAGTTCCCTTTAACTGCTCCCAGCTCACTGAGTGAAACTAGATCCTGACTGGTGCACCATAAAAACTCCTACTTCACTTTTACGCTCAACTGAATTCTGTCTACATGTTTTGTAACACTGCCCTCATGTGGGCACTGTCACTTGTGAACTAACAGCTCTCCTGTTTTAACGTGCTCAAGTATCGTCTCTTGTCACCCACAGTTCCCAGTACCGTTCCTATGATGCACCAGCTGAGCCGGGCCCCGGACTCCATCACTCTGTCGTGGCCTCAGCCAGACAGGCCTAATGGAGACATCCTGGAGTATCAGCTCAGATACTATGACAAGGTATGTTCAGTGAAGTCACACATACCGGCAGAAGGTTTCAGCATTCGTTTTTCAGTTTGATAGCAGCTGGTTGTGAGGGGACGTCACAACCTCTCTTACAAAACCAAGTTATTTGGTTACGAAATGGTTGTGATGAGACAGATGCAGTATCAACTCTATGGACTGGTTTTGCCATAAACATGTTTTTAACACAAATATCTAATCAGCCAATTACGTGAAGCTCAGCACGTTTAGGTATGTAGACGTGGTCAAGATAACCAGCTGAAATTCAAACTGAGCATCAGGATGAGGAAGAAAGGTGAATTCAGTGACTTTGAACGTGGCATGGTTTTTAGAAATTAAAGAGAGTGGTTCAAAAAAGGGCAGCACGGTGGCACGGTGGTTGGCACCGTTGCCGCACAGCAAGAAGGTCCTGAGTTCAATTCCACCATCAGGCTGGGGTCTTTCTGTGTGGAGTTTGCATGTTCTCCTCATGTTTGCGTGGGTTCCCTCCGGGTACTCTGGCTTCCTCCCACCGTCCAAAGACATGCAACTTGTGGGGATAGGTTAATTGGATAATCCAAATTGTCACTAGGTGTGAATGTGCGAATGAATGTGAGTGCGAATGGTTGTCTGTCCCTGTGTGTTGGCCCTGCGACAGACTGGTGACCTGTCCAGGGTGTACCCTGCCTCTCGCCCTATGACAGCTGGGATAGGCTCCAGCGCCCCCCGCGACCCTGAAAAGGATAAGCGGAAGCGAATGGATGGATGGATGGATGGTTCAAAAAAGAGAAAAGATCAGGTTTTCTGGGTGAAAATGTCTTGCTGATCCCAGAAGTCAAAGGAGAATAGTCAAACTCCTTGATGCTGATTGGAAAGTAACATCATCCCAAATAACCACCTGTTGCAGCCTTGGTATGCAGAGAGCATCTCTGAATACACATCAAATCTGTAGCAGAAGACCATCTTGTACTGGATGGTGAGCTTTTATGGGCCTCTTGACTTTCACCGTGACTACAAGCATCTCTCTACCTACCCGACGTGTGGTGTATTCTTTATTAGTGAGCTGGCCTGTTTTCACAGCAGTGAGCATGATCTTGCTGTTTTGACTGCAGCCTGTCTTACTCTTCCAGTATTACCAGAATTATTTAGATTTCTTTGTTTAACTGACAAAATTATAATGTACAAAAATGTGCTAGAAACTACAAGAAGAACATTAACTCGTGTTCACAATGGCCAGCCTGCGCAGGCAACAAGATGTTTTATAATGGAACCATTTTTTCCACCATAACACAGTATGGCATTCAAACAACAAAACAACGGTGGTTTAAGTGTTCGCTGGGTAAATACACACAAAGGCATCCTTTACTGAACATACTGGCCGTGATTGTACACAAAACAAACTGAGCCCAAACAACAGACCCTTCCTCTCTGTTCGTCAGGGTTCAGACGTGGACAGCGCATTGACTGTGTACAGTGAGACTAACACAGTGACCGTCAAGTCTCTGATTCCCGGCTCCATCTACGCCTTCCAGATCAGAGCTCGAAATGAGCGAGGCTACGGGCCCTACAGCAACACCATCTACTTCACGACGCTGCCTCTAGGTAATGCACACAGTCATTAATTTTTTTATAGTTTAAGAAAAAAGTATATATTCTGTTATTGTAGGGTCTGTCCCTTACAATAGAAAGCATGTTGAGGCAACTGTTGTTGTGATTTGATGCTATATAAATACAACTGAATTGAACTGATTTGAAATGATTATAGAAAACTGTCAAAAGATCATATTGGCATAAGCATTAAAATAAATGCACATGCTGTTGTTTGAGTGTGGGTGTGCACAACTGTACTTAGTACAAAAACAAGCATTTACAAAGGAAAAACAGACAAAAGCTGGGGCAGCTTTCAATTACTGTAACTGCAGTTACATTCATCTCAGTGAAGTTGCATTACTATATGTAATACAAAGCTTAGCGGTTAATATAAGGCCTTACCATTCACATAAAAAATAGTAAGAGTAAGACCAGAGGAAGATGTCAGGATAGCATGATAAATTCAGGATAGCAGTTAGAGAAACTAGGGAACAAAGAATAAACTGTGAATCATTTTCAGTGCACTTTATTTTGCTCAATGTAAACTTAATCATGTAGAAATGAGAAGACTGTGTTGCAAACCAGAAGCACAAAACCAGCTATCAGCGACTAGATGTGATATAATTAGAAAAAGTGGACACACCAGGGTAGCAAAATTAAAGGTGATAATAATCAAAGACAGCGAGACAGGAGGGGAAAGAATCGAAGCGCAGGAGAGAAATGACTGCCAAAATAAAAGAGTAAGTTAGAAACCGGAGCTAAAGAGTGAGCAGACACAGGACGTTGAGACAGGAACTATTGAAGGAACACTTCTAAACTCTAAAACTGACTAAATTAAAACAAGAACTAAAGGCTCCAAAAATCCTCAAAAATAAAAAAGACATAACAAAACTCTGAACACCTGAAAAAGAAAGAATTCAACCTCAAAAACCCACAATTAGAACCGGGATGGTGCCACTAGAAGGGCCAAAGTTACACTATATGGATACATGTCCTGGGCCACCTACAGATTTCACCTGCAGCAGCTGCTTGGCCATGGAAACCCACACCGTGAACCAGTTTCTGTGTTGGTGTTAACGTCAGAGGTTTGAAACTCAGCAGTTATTGAATCAGCAGAAAGGTGCGTCTCAGTGACCTTGTGCTATAACTTAACATGGTCTGCCACTTCCTGCCCGAGCTGCTGTGGTTCCTGAGCGTATTCACTTCGCAATAATACAACTTACCGTTGATTGTGGAATAGCTAGGAGGAATAAGTTCCCACGCTCGACCTCAGTGGGGCATTTAGAATGACCTATGCTTTTACAGATGTTTCTAAAAACAGGCTGCATGGCTGCACCTGTGGGAATAGGATTGAAAACACCTGAATTCAAAAATTAAGAGGTTAAACACCTCGGTATGAACACAGCAAACATCTCTCTGTAGTTATTTTGTCATTTTTAATACTAAGAAAACATCTCTGCCTCAGTATTAACATCAATATCAAACTTTCAAATAGAACATATATCGCTGTAACTAAAGATAAAGTGGTCTGTATATCCAATAAAAGCACATCTGAACTTGATAGCTGAAGGTGTTTCATTTTCTCTCCCGCAGAGGAGCATTCACAGCAAATCCAGACCCGGCTTCCTCTGCTGGTGGGCTCAGTCATGGGTGGGGCCGCGTTTCTCCTTGTCGTGGCAGCCATTGTGGTTGTGGTGGTGTTTCGCAGGTTGGTTGTGGTATAAATGCCATAACAGATGAATGCATGTATGTTTTAATCTGGTATTTCAGTTTTTGACTGCTTTTACATGGCAGTAAGAGGAGGGAGAGTCCATACAGTGACCGACTCCAGAGGTACATCAGTAACAGAGGTGAGTGAAATATAATAAAATGAATTATTTATTTTGGGATTCATTGTTTTTTTACAGGAAAAAAATAAAGATGCTCTATATGTTTATTATTAAATGAATAATACAAAGAAATGCTATCTGTGTGTAAAGTAAAGCTCATCAGCTTTGCATTATAAAAGATCATTTTTACCTTGTTTTTGGGATTACATGTCTAAAGTAAAGGACTAAAAGTTCTGAATCAGTTTTTCAAAAGTAGATTTCTTGTTCCCAGGTGGAGTTAAGTATTACGTTGACCCATCCACTTATGAGGACCCTAGCGAGGCCGTCAAAGAATTTGCCCGTGAGATCGACCCAACTCACCTCAAGATCGAGGAGGTGATTGGTGCAGGTACGTTTCATGGTCTCCTTTCTTTTAAATCTTGCTGTTGTTACATGCTGGCAGCAGCACAGTGTAATCTCCTCCGTGTTTATTCCATTACAGCCCAATTTGGCGAGGTTTCTCGTGGTCGTTACCATCCGCTGGGTCGCAGGGAAGTGCTGGTAGCAGTGAAGACTCTGCGCTGGGGGGCATCAGACAGAGAGAAGGGGATGTTCCTCAGTGAAGCAGGAGTCCTGGGACAGTTTGACCACCCCAATGTCCTGAAACTAGAGGGTGTTATCACCCGTACCCCTCCAGAGAGGATCATCACTGAGTTCATGGAGAACGGGCCCCTGGATGCCTTCCTCAGGGTGAGAAAAACAACGCACTGTCAGGAATTCCTACACATGTTACACCACACTGGAGACTTTTTTTTCTCCATCATGTCTCTTAATTTCTTCAGGAGAACGAAGGTCAGTTCAGTGTCCTCCAGCTTGTCGGGATGCTCAGGGGAGTTGGAGCAGGGATGCGTTACCTCTCTGAGAGAAACTTTGTTCACCGAGACCTGGCGGCCAGGAACGTGTTGGTCAACTCCAACCTGGTCTGTAAAGTATCTGATTTTGGCCTCTCCAGGCTTATGAGGGGCTTGGACCACAACATACCAACTTACACTGCCTCACTGGTAGGTTAGAAGGGAAGGAGCGCCTTTTAGCTTGGTTTCCATCATCACTGAGTGACTGTATATGTTTTTTGCTCTGTTTTCATCTATCAGGGCAGTAAGATTCCTGTGAGATGGACGGCACCTGAAGCATTTCAGCATCGCAAGTTCAGCTCAGCTAGTGATGTCTGGAGCTTTGGAATACTGATGTGGGAAGTTATGTCCTACGGAGAGCGTCCGTACTGGGACATGAGCAATCAAGAGGTGAGTATGAAGAAAAATGTTTCCTGAATTGTTAAAGAAGCAAATGTGCAAAACCCTTGGTATAGTGCACTTATCTTTATTATGGTGTAACAATATACAGTTAACTTGAATTACTGCTTTGCTGTTGTGTTCTTCCATTAACTTGTCAGGTGGCAATTTACATCTGAGTTTTTTAAAAGTCTTATAATACATAATTTAATAAAGTGTTCAAGAAATTACATATCAACAAAAGCAATTCAGTATTGGACTAAAGGGTGCCCTCTGCTCATGTTTTAAATATTAGACAGAAAAGTGTATTTAACATTATGATGTCAAAGTGAAGCTGACTTTTGACCTTTGGGATTTTCTTTTCATATTTTGCATATAAGTTCTTCAGATACATCCAAAAACGTGACATCAAAGTGATCTTGAACTTCATCTTCGAGTACAAACGGATATTTGCACCATAAATATTCCTTCCAGCTGTTCCTGAGCATTCATATCATTCATAAGAATGAGGTGCTCATGAAGTCAATAAATGGGATCACAGTGATCTAATCAAGTCCTTCTTTAGCCCAAATTAAAGTTTCGCCAAGCTCATGGATTAGGCATTATTATCTGCCTTTCTCAGCCAATGTGAAGTTTTTAACAAAAAATCTCCTAAATTTTGCATTCAGTGCATCATGTAGCAATAAAGTACCAATAAAATCAAATCACTACCGACGCTGACAGATGCAGAAAATACTGTATCTGCAAAATAAAGATGAATTTGTGCTGTGTAAATCATATTTTAAATGCTTAAGCTGTTAAAACAGCCTTCATTATGTACAATATTTCAGTAATCTAGAGGAATAAACGTATTATTACACAAATGTGGCCCTCCAGTACTTAAATGTACTTTCCTCCCCCTCCTCCTGTTACACAACAGGCATATTTAAACGGTGACAAAATGCCAAACTGATGAAATTTGCATAATTTTCTCTTAGTCATTCTTGAAAGCTCTGAGAGATCTGTGACCTTTCATGGAGGCTAATTGCACAAGACTCCATCTGCCCTACTTCTGTCTGATGCCTTCCTCTTTGTGTCTGCAGGTGATGAAGGCAGTAGCAGATCAGTACCGTCTCCCGGCCCCCCACAACTGCCCCCCTGCCCTCCACTCTCTAATGCTTCAGTGCTGGCAGGCCGAGCGGGCAGACCGACCAGGTTTCGACTCAGTCCTGTCTTCTCTGGATCGACTCATCAGGCACCCTGCGTCCCTCAAAGCTGAGCCAACTCGGTGAGACGCCAGCTCCTGGCAAACGCACCTGCAAAGCATATCCGAGGCAGCAGGTGATGCACAATCTGCTGCAGTTATGGATTCTCGTGCTCTCATTTTTGACATTTACAGAAGCTGCTCCCAGCCGCTGCTCAGCCCCACTCCCACAGACTTATCGTCAGTGGTGACAGTCAGTGATTGGCTGAAAGCGCTGAGGATGGAGAGGTATCAGGATGAGTTTGATCGAGTGCACCTGGACACATTAGACAGCGTCAGCAAGCTTACGATGGAGTGAGTATGCATGGATAGTTACAAACGTAAAAATACAGAAAAATATATCAAACATTTTTAAAGCTGGCTTCTTGACTTAAGATTTAATTAGATCAGTCATTAATTTAATTTTAGCTATGTCATGAGTATTATCAAGCACACCAGCCACCTGGTATCCACTGAATCCTCAAGTCGAGTTGTCGCATAGTGGTAAAGAGCCCAGTGGGCCGACGCACTTTTAGACTGTGCCAGAAGCACTGGCAGCCTTTTTGTTCATTTTCATTACTGTATTTCCCTATCAAATCTCTTTATGCAACTGGACCCTCCCCAATCTTTGCTGTGCTCTTACACACCTTATTGAACAGAGTTTAGTGTGAAAGAAGAGCTGAAAAGGTGGCGCTGAAAGCTAAGAGAGACAAAGAAAGAGAAGCTAGAAATAGATACAGGAAATGTCAAATTGAGCAACATGTTAGCTGTCAGGGCAATTGCTGCTGCGCCGTCAACAGTAGTAATGTACCAGCAACAAGCAGTAATGAGCCTTCATAGACACAGGAGGCAGCTGTAGCACTAGCTGTGGAGAAGCTGTGCAGGCGGAGGGACACCAGTCCCAAAAACAGAGTGAGAGACAGACAGAGGGAAATGAAATTAGAATAATAAGAAAATAGAAGAAGGGAGAGAGAGAGAGAGATGCGATAGACCGACTGCAACAAAAGTGACAAGGCCGATTTTTTTTTGTGCATTTCAGTGCACAAAAACATTTCAGAGCAGCCCTGCATACTGGTGCTTGGTCAGGACCTGTAGGTGTCTCATTGCAACTCACTGAGCACTCCATTAGTGTTATGAAACAGACACCATAAGATAAAGGTGCTCTGATGGTGCAACTGATGAGGGACAAATAGCCGAGAGGATTTTGCAGTTTTTGTAGGTATCTGATAACCAAAACAAGTCACCATAAGATAAGGAAAGGAGAAACTTCTGCAACCTGCAGATTTAATTCTTTAAACAATCTTAGAATAGAATAGGGACAGAATGGTGGGCCAGTAGTTAGCACGAGGGTCCAAGAAGGTCCAAGAGGAACGAATGCATGAAGAACCCATGCTTGAGCTCCGATTTCAACCATCATCATAAAACTTTGTAGATTACACCTGTGTGCTTCGCACAGGTTTTTTGTTGATCTCAAAAGTTTTTCTTCCATCCATCCATCCATCCATCCATCCATCCATCCATCCATCTTCATCCGCTTTATCCGAGGCCGGGTCGCAGGGGCAGCAGCCTAAGCAAAAAGGATGGATGGATGGATGGATGGATGGATGGACTTTGGCAACAGTAGGATGGGAAAATTGATGCTGAATCATCCTGGTAAGGAAATTCCAGAAAGTTGTATTTTCAGTGGGAGAAAATGCAACGTCCAGGTGAACTGACTCAACTTTCTGGGATAATCCAAACTGTTAGAAAATTACCTTGGTAATTTTATGTTGCTCTTACACATTGATTTTGTCAAGATTTGAATATTGTTGTCTGAACTCTCTTTCAGAGACGTCCAGGATCTCGGCGTGAACCTGCTGGGACACCAGAGGAAGATCGTCAGTGCAGCCCAGCAGCTCAGGGCTCACCTGACACAGGGGCAGGTGGAGGTCTGAAACCTACCAGCAATACACCCTGTGCTGTGGATTTATGGGCTTCACATTCCTTTGCTTGTTGCGTCCAGTTTCGGCAACATTTTATTTGGATGGTGCACATTTTAACCGTAACAAAAAAGAGAGCGAGATAATCAGCTAACAGTGCCACTCTGTCTATTCTGATATACCTGACACTGCAACCAGAAGCAGTGAGAAAAGACTTTCTCAGCCAGTCATTCAAGACGACTAACAGAAGAGAGATACACTACAGGAGCTGCGGCCCAACTCAAAGTGAGGCTAGAAAGTTGCTGACAAGGAGGACTTTAAAGATTCCTCTATGTTTTTCCACTAGATTTCACTTTATTGTTGTCTGCCTTCTCCTCTCCTCCCCCCTCTGCAGTCCAATCTCTCCCTTCCTCCTCCTCTACTCACCTTGCCTGAAATGCTTCTGTTTCCTCTGTGCTCAATAAAACCACAAAAGTATTTTTTGTTAAAGTATCTAGGGAGATCTCTCCTCACAAAGAATTGCGTGAAGACAATCAAAGCCTTTTTCTATTTTTTTTTTTGAGTTATTTGTAAAGTTGTATCACTTCCTCTCCACTTTAAATGCCAAATGCTAAACAAACAGTGTTACCTAGCAGCTAATGAATCACCTAATGAGGTGTTACCGTTAGCTGTCAGAAAAATGTATAGGTTGTTCAGTGTTACAGCAAATACTATGAACCACCAGTCCAAAGTCGGTACTGCAGATCCTTAAAGTTATATAGCAATCACTGCCATAATATTGGGAAAATCAAACCTAAGCACGAAAAGGCTTTTAATAAATGTAAGCCATGTTTTGTTTTGTTTTTTTTAATCCGCCTTTAGAAGACATATCCAAGGTCTGAGAGCTGCCCTGTTTGTGCAACTCACTGTAGAGCCTCTCAGTGACAGCAGAGCTCACTTACTCTAAAACACTTAACAAACTTCACCTCAGCTGCAAACACGAGCTTCTGCCTGCGCTGGACACAGAAGCTAACAGCACCCACCTTTACAGTATGTCTGCATTTCACACTTCACCTCTTTTGTTTGATTGCTAGAGTAACGACACTGAGTCATTGGAGCATTGTGAATGTGTGAAATGAGCAAGATGGACAAAATCTGATCTGATTTACACTTGAAGGAAGGAAGCAAAATGCTTTGTAGGTAGCTGCCCGTATGTCTGTGTGCTGTATATGAAACTCTGTTATTGCGTACATGCTGTACATGATGTGTGTGAGTGAGTGTGTCTGTGTGTGCATGTGTGTGTGCGCGCGCGTGTGAGACAAGTGTGTCAGGCTACACACATTTATAGGTGTTTACTTGTATGAATGTTCACCACTGTTCCGTAATTGTGCAAATTTGTAAAATAAATATGATTTTATTTAAAGAAGGAGTCTCCTGCATTTTCTTTCTCATCCGTTCTGCTCTTATATAAAAATAATAATTATCTGGAAACAGTTGTGATATTAAATATGACTTGCAAAAAGAAAATAATGAATATAGTCATTTTCAGGAGGCAAATGAATGCTTCAGTTCAGAAGACGCAAGCATGACACCACCCACACATGCAAACACCACAAAGCATATGTTTTGAATCCTGAGACTAAACCATTGTTAATATACACTTTGGCAAGTCGTAAGTTTACATATGCTCATCATGGGCATTAATGTGTGTGAATGTGTGTGTGAATGGGTGGATGACAGGTTGTGTAAAGCGCTTTGGGGTCCTTAGGGACTAGAAAAGCGCTATACAAATACAGGCCATTTACCATTTAATGTCATGTAATTTAGTCATCGTGATCTTTAATAAACCCTGGGTCAAAAGGATACATATAGGTTCAAATATATACATACATTTACTTAAATCTAATACTCATTGGAAGATCCGAGGAACTCTGTGAAGATCTAAGGAGAGCTGTGAAAGTTTAGAGTTATTTCTAAACAACCGCAGATTACAAGATCGTCAAAAACAACCTATACGTTAGTACAAATTATTCAGCTGTGTCAACAATTTGCCAAGGTCTGGAAGGAGACATAAAGTGTCACCCTCAGATGAAAGGAAATTAGTTGGTATGCTCAGGATTAACCCACGAGCCACCGAGCCTCAAGCATGCCATGAACCAGGGATAGCTGGAACACCGGTGTCACAGTGGACAGCGATGCCGTGAACTCAGAGGGTGCCGACTAAGAAAGAAACCTGTTTCTAAAATCAGCACCTTAAAAATTGACTGAAACTTGCAGCTGGACAAAGGTTTTATGGTCAGACAAGACAAAGATTGAGCTGGCCGCAATGACAAGAGCCATGTTTGGAGAAGAAACAGTGAAGCATCGTGCTCTGGGACTGTTTTGCTTAACAATAGTAATTCTTGTTTAATTTTGACTGATGTGAATTTGACATGATGGCAGTAATAAAGAATGAGCAACACAAATTGCCCATATAACCAAGAAGAAAGAATATATGATAGATTTTTCTTGTTTAACATCATGTTTGGTGCAAAAGATGTGAGACAGAGGAAGAAAATCAGGTTGCAGCCACGGGGAAGGATAATGAAAGAAAGGTGCAAATTACTCATGAGTTCATGGATTGGCACCTTTAAGTTTTTCTTAGATATGTTACATTATGACATTTATTTTCAAACTTTACTTTTTCAAATATAAAACTAATACTGTATTATACATTATGGTTGTGGTAGCTTTATTTACCTTCTCAAAGGAGCCAAACAGTACATACAGCATGACAGCAGTCTGCATGGTTTTTGACCAAGAATAGTTTATAGAAACAAGTTATCTATCTGTCATGGTCAAACAATAGTGTCGGAAGATTGTGTAACAAAAGATAAACACAAGTGGCATGTCACGGTCATGGACAAAGCAACAGAATGACTAACATGGTCACAGATTTACATATTTATGGTCACATTTCGCTTGAAAAAATATGTAAACATTTCCCCTGGTTTGAACAAGGCTCACCTTGTTCCGCTAATATCACCTTCACAGTGTCCAAAAGTGAACTTCTCGAACTCCTCGCACTTCACGTTCCACACATCAGCAGGTTTGTGTGAAATCAGAGTTAGAGATCTGCTGGGATCAGCAGTAATCCAAGAACAGAAACAGGTCTCCCACATGTCCCAGTGGTGCTGATATCAGAGCAGATCTGGACTGATATAAAGACTACACAAACCTCCATGTCATGGCTGCCAGAGTAATCTGGCTGGCGCCTTGCTGTATTTTACTGTATATATATTTTTCATACTGCAGAGCATTGCATCCCAATGTCAAACTGCGGGATAATTATAACAATATTTACACCAACAAAACTTTACTTTAGGAATTATCATCCACAGACAGCTTTAAGATCTTTTCAACTTCATGCATTTTCTATTCTTTTACATTGCAGAGTAAAATTACACATCTATGTGGTAACTATTAACAGCTGTTATTTTTGCAGACTAGGATTTTACGTTAAAAATTTTACAATGGTACAAAATTAAGTCTTTACTGAAACTGTTCTTAAATTAAAGCACAAAAGCAACATCAGCGAAAGATACACAACAAAACCATTTACAGACCTTCCAATGAATTCAGATTTTTTTTTTCCCTTTTCAATTGCAAATAATTTGAACTATTGACTTTAGGATCTATCACCCTAATGAAACTGCTGTTCTTAGAGTTTCTCGTGGCATTTTAGTGAAGAGAGATGCAGATGAAAACGTTGTTCAGCTACATTTGACACAATTCATCATGGTATTTTGATTGACAGGTTAGCAACATGGCTGGGCATCTCTGGATCAGACTTAAAATGTTTTTAATTCTTATTTCCAGACAGAACTTACTCAGTTGCTGCTGACAGCTTGGCGTCCTCATTTGCAACTTTGTGCTATGGTGTGTCCCAAGGTTCTGTTTTGGGACCTGTTCTGTTTGCACTGTATTTGCTATCTCCAAAAAGTTGATTCTGTTCATCTGGACGTAGCGTTTTGTGGGAGAAACGTTTCATCACTCATCCAAGTGACTTCTTCAGTCTCAGCTGACTGCAGGTTTCCCCAAATCTTATAAACAGTACATTTGGATAATGACTGAAACCAGCCCACTGAGGAACAATGGGCTGGGAGGTCAGTTCCTTAATCTTAATTATGCAAATTCTCATGACCACTGATCAAAACCCACTGATCAATGGCCATGAGTACCATTCACAGAGAGTTGGGGAATGGCTGCAATCACAGCATTGTAAGATGGTGACAGATGTACCCTTAGGCCCCCTCCTCGACTCAGAGATGGTCTTTCCCTTTTCAAGTAAATGGTCTCCTTGACTCCGCACTCAAACCAGCGTTCCTCCCTGTCCAGGATGTGTACATCCTCATCATTGAAAGAGTGTCCACTGGCCTGTTGGTGTAAATAGACTGCAGAGTCCTGGCCTGACGAGGTAGCTCCTCTGTGTTGTGCCATCCGCTTTGCCAGAGGTTGTTTGGTTTCCCCGATGTATAAATCCTGGCAATCCTTCTGGCACTTAACAGCGTACACTATGTTGCTCTGTTTGTGTCGGGGGACCCGATCCTTGGGGTGGACCAATTTTTGGCGCAGCGTGTTTTGGGGTTTAAAAGCCACAGAGACCCGGTGTTTAGAAAAAAGGGATCACATGGATCACATGGGATCACTACAGGCTTTCGCTTGGGCAGCGGTTGTAACCTGCAGTCAGCTGAGACTGAAGAAGTCACTTGGATGAGTGACGAAACGTTTCTCCCACAAAATGCTACGTCCAGATGAACAGAATCAACTTTTTGGAGATTTACTTTCCTGGGTGATTGAGAATGCATCAATATGTATTTGCTATCACTTCAACACCTTTGAATGTGTCTCATATCATTGTTATGCAGATGATATCCAACTGTACATTTCTTTTACTCCAAAGAATGTTGTAAAAATATCCATCCTTTAAGACTGTATTGATGCCATACAGAACTGGATGGCTGCTAATTATTTTCAGTTAACACAGAGAAAAGTTTTTGTTTGTGCTACTGACAGCTTTGTTTGCACTCTGATTATTAGTCTTGGGTCTTCATCATTGTTTCAATCAAATGTCAAAAATGTAGGTGTCAGATTTGATCAGGCTCTTAGTTTTAATACACATATCAATAGCCTTGTTTGATCCTGCATTTTATCTGTGAAATGCTGCCCGCCTCAGTCGAACGGTGTCCAAGTCAGAATTAGAAATGATAATTCATGCTTTTGTTTCCTCAAAGTTGTAATTCACTGTACGTTGGCCTCAGGAAGTCCTTTTTGGATCACTTACAAATCACTCACTGCAAAGTGCAGCTACTTATTAGGCTCGCTAGTGATCTCACTTGACACCTATTTTGCTGTCTTTGCATTATGTATCTTTGTGATTATTTCCAGAGCTATGCATGGTTGAATGCCTACTTACTTAGTGAACTGCAGTCATATAAAACATGCAGGTCATTGAGATCTTTGGACCAAAACCTGTTGGTGGTTCATCTTTTTGGACTGAACATTAAAAGAGACTGTCTGTTTGAGGTTGTGGCTTCTTAACTATGGTATGCACCACCACTACAGTTCAGATTTCGTTTCTGTGGGCTGCAATGAAACGGTTAAAAAGTAGCTCAAGACTTACTTGTACAGGCTTGCTTTTAAATTATGAATATTATTGTTGTGTTTTAATGTCTATATTTTTATTTGATTATTGTTGTGAATAACTTGTCTACAATGGTTCTACATAAATACATTTTACTTATTTACTTGGTGCTATGTTAAATTTAACTCATATAAACTATCTTCCACTGACATTAAGTTAAACACAAAGGCTCAAATAAACACTGTGCATGTCAGACTGTTGATGAAGATGAAGAATATTAAAAAGGTGCAATAGGTTTAAGATTTAAATAAAAATATGCTTTAATTTCAATTCTGATCACATAAAGACAGACAACCCGCTTTAATCTAAAACGTTAATTTTAATTACCCTCTCTAAAAACTTTAAGGAAACAGTAATTCACAAATTTTGAAAATAGCATTATTTTTGTAACAGACCTTTTTTTTTTCATTTACAACGACATTGCACTCATGTAGGCTGAACAGTTGTTAAAAATTATGTTTTGTATATTTGATTTCATTTGCAGTATAACCTTGCAAATGAAATTAAAATATTTTCTGCAAAGTCGTGAGTGAACATTTACTTCGTCCTACTGAATTATTATCGTAACCATCTGAAGCCTGAACCATGAAATAACTGCCTTTTTATGTGTTTATTGAAGCTTGTGACAATTTTGTTTAAACAAGAAATTAAATATTAATTCACATATATGAGTTTTAATATTTTTTGCTCACACTTTATGTGTTAACTTTACACATCTGGTTTTTAAGGGGTAAAAAAAATCGCATTGACGTCTCAAAACGTGTGTATAAAATATGACACATTTGGCATTACGGGGTCAAAGAAAGATTCAAAATATTTTTTAACACTGAAAAATCTGATGATGAACTAAAGAGTAATATGAGAATGACTCATGTGACCTGGAATTTTCCAGATGGCAGAGGGTGATGGTTTTACATAATCCAATTTAATCATGATTTAAAATACATATTATAATACATCTTACTTGCAATATCATTTAATGCAGTCTATTAGGAATAATTAAAGTTTGGATATTAAGAAGCATGTGGGGGGAAGTTTTTTTATTTTATTTCATTCTTACAGTTTTTCAAAGAGTTTTTCAAATTACTTTGATTAATGGCCCATGTGTGGAAAGTTGTAGGTTCAAATCTCTGGCCAGTCAGGGGACTTTTGTAGAGTCACTCTAGAGACGTCCTGTCTGTGACTCTGTGGGTGTCCCTGTGTCCAAAGACATGCATGTCAGGTTATCAGTGAGATTGTTGGCTGACCTGTCTAGGGTGTACCCTGCCACTAGCCTCTAACTCACCTGTGACCCTAAGAGACGGAGTGTGTTTATCCTGCAGGCCGCAGAGGTGTACATTTGTTGTAATATCTCACAAGTGCTTCCTCTACAATTCACTTTGTTAATCATGTTGTTCTTTATGTTGTATCATTTTCTATTTTAATGCTTTGATTAATGCTTTTTAAAAATAAAAATGTTTTGGGGTATGCAAAGTTAAATATGTTGGAAGGGTCAAAAAAGGTTTTGCGCTGGTCTATTTTTCTTTTTATCATTCTAGGATATTTCTTTTTTTTTTTTAAAGATATTCAGGATTATGTAATCCTTACACATTTATAGACTCACAGCTATAAGGAATCAGTCTCAGTTAATTTCTTCCTCTTGATCCTTGTTGTCCTGACAGATTTGACCAAGTTCACAAAAACTACAAAAGATATTTCCTGAAGATTTCTTTCATTTTAATTGCATTTCTATCACTAAACAGTTTGTGGGATTTTACGGCTAGTTTAACTTTCGTTTTGGTTTGGCTCTTAAATAACGGTCATCAAGTACTATTAAGTCACTCTGGACTCAGGAGTCAGCTGTCATAAGATTTCTGTAATAATTGTTTTCTGTGGTGTCTCACCTCAAATTAACTCAGTGTTGTTACACATGTCCAGAAACAGTGAACACCAAAGCCACAAAATCATGTTTTTTTTACAGTGTTATTGTTTTCTTATAAAGACCTTAGCAGTTTTGAAACTACTGGTCTTTATGACACTGCTTAAAGATGGTGCTCTCTGTCTGGTAAACAGCTATTATCTCCACAATACTAAATGATGGCCACATCGGCAGCCATTATCAGGGCCTCCTATAGTCTTCCTAAACCCTGTTTATCCAGTGGTTAACCAGCTTTTTAGTCATGACCTAAAAATGGTGCAGAAAAATATGTGTCCACTACAGCCGAGGTGACCAGAAATTTAAATGTTCGCTGATTCAATAGTTTGTAAATAAATCAGATCTCTGTAAATGAAATTTGTGGCTTTTTATCAGCTGAATGTGTCAACTCTGAAACTAATTGCAGTTTCACAAAACAACACGCGCCATTAGCTTTGTTTTCCACATTCAGAGAAAAGTGACATTCTCTCATTGAACATGATGCTGCTGCCAGCCTCTAGATGATCATTATAGTCTTTGTAGTGCAGTAATTACTGCATCTGGGATCATTCCTGTTGACACATGAATGGTGCTCAACATGTTATATCACTGTGAATGAAGCTAGATGTTTAGTGTTTGTGTGTCCAAGAAGCAGCATGGTGGAAAATCCTTTATAATCTCCATATTTTCCAAATAATTCCAGTTTCACTCTGAGGATTTTGCTCATTCATTTAAAAAAAAGATCCAAACTAAAACGCAATGCCATAAAGCGAGGTATAGAACAGCATGCTTGCAATTTACAAACAGGTTTTCTTAACAGTTCACTACAAGTGGTGTGTTGACTGTCATGATCTTGCTGAATTTTCATAGTGGCCATGCAGGTTTCGGTGGTAGTCAGAGGAATGCTGAGAGGCCTGGTGATTGCATAGATATCCGCGAACTGGGGACTGGACCATTGTCACTTTGCTTTTAAGGAGATCAAGCCAATAATTTTAGATCAGCATGACAAAGGAATTCCTTGTCAACAGGGAGTTGAAGCACAGCTTTCTCTGTGGCACTTCTGACCAGTGAAAGTCTCCTTGCTCATTACTGCGTCACTGTCTTATTCTTACCTGTCAGCTTTCCACGCATCCTCCTTCTCCACCCATTTGCTCTCATATCTCCTCCCTCTTGGCTGGGACATATATATATATTGGTGATGCCACAGGGATTTCATCTCTCCTCGGGGACATTTTTAAAGGTGGTGTGTCCACTTTTGAGTGTTTCTCTCAGTGTCACCAGAGATTGAGGAGCAGCAGTTTCATTGCTTAAGGGTGAGGTAAGACTGAAAAGATTTACTTTAATTTATTAATAGAAAAAACTACCAAAATGAACAATTTTTTTTTCCACCTGTGGATTTAGACTCCATAGCATTTATTTTTCACCCACTCTACTTTTGTCTTTCTTGAGTTTCTTAAAAAACATTCCTAACTTTTCGTTTCACAATTCTAGTCAAACCTCAGGTGCCAATGTCACCGTCTTTAGCCAGATCTGCTCCGAGCGAGCTCAACCATTGGTGGAGCCAGCTGAAGTTTCGCCTTCAGAACAAAAAAGGATGGAATGAAATGCTGGATGAGACATTTCTGCTCTACACAAAAGGGTAAACTCCTGCTGACGCCACTTTCCAGTACATTCAGTTTTGTTTAAAGTTTTACCATAAATCTGATTTCTTGTTTCTGTCCTTCTGTCCCTCAGTGTGAATGACATTCCTCTCTTCTATGCGGCTAAAAACAACAGTGCTGGTTGCATCAAGAAACTGCTAGGTTGTGCATCCACGAATATCTTTGAGAGAGGTACGACTGAACAAGGAGTTTAAACCTTACATTGCTGCCTTTTTGGTGTGTTTTCCGTGATTTTAGAAGGTGTATCTTCTTGTTCAGGCTCCCTGGGAGAGACGGCCCTTCACGTTGCTGTTATGAACGATAACCTGGATGCTGCTGTGGCTCTGATGGATGGAGCTCCTGACCTCATTAACGAGCCCATGACCTCTGAACTTTTCCAAGGTTGACATGCAGAAATTCATAACTGCAAAACACCAATGCACATCATGCAGACTGAGTGCTGTGTGTAACTATATAGATGTCAAGTTGGCAGCTTTTTGGTCTGCAATTCAAATAATTCAGCTTATTAGCAAAATCTGTGAGATTTTTGATACAGTGGATACAAGGGCATGTAAAAGCCTAACACAACAATTTAAGCAGGTTTTTAAAAAATCTAAGGACCTTAGAAAGTAAGCGAACTGAAGAAACTTAAAGAAACTTAAAGAAGTCTTAGTCACTTTCTTTCTAAGCTCCCTAATATTTTAAAAAATATTTTAATTAGTCAAATCATATCGCTGAGGTTTTGTTTTTTTTTTACTTCATTATTTTATTCATCTAACAATAAATCAATAAAGGGCAACAAATTCCAATTATGAGGCCTCATCTGCTGCTTTTGGAGAGCAAACCCTGTCAGGGTTACAGTGGTGGATAAAGCAAAAGCATTAAGTGTAGGTTTTACCAAAGCTGGTGAAACGAAAACCAGTGTGTTGGCAGTGAACTGATGTACACTTTCTCTCTGTGCTCCGCCTCAGGGATTACTCCTCTCCACATTGCTGTGGTGAATCAGAACATCGACCTGGTTCGTCATCTGATTAGTCGCGGTGGTGACGTGTCCACACCTAGAGTCACTGGTCTGTATTTCAGGAAGAGGATAGGAGGACTTATGTACTGTGGTAAGCCAGCATGAGTGAACTTACGTAAAGAAATGTTTCAACCATTAATTACAAGGCCAGTGGCAGGACAATAAAACCCCAAACTGGTCCCAACATATGTGATAAAAACAAGGCAGAGAGAGATTTTGTGCAAAATAACAAAACGCGTGGCTTTTCATCAGGCGAGCACATCCTGTCTTTTGCTGCTTGTGCTGGGAATATGGATATCATCTCCATGGTAATCGATGCAGGCGCCAGCACCAGGATCCAGGATTACAAAGGTATGAGCCCTTGAGTGAGAGAAGATCAAGTATTATTTTACACTGCTAGGAAATTTGACTGTGTGACTGCTTAAGCCACAAAATATTCTGCATCCCATGTGTTATTAGGGTCTTATTTTTAATTTGATTTATCACAGCATTGTCTAAAATTCTCACCACTAAAGGACAAAATCAACCCTGATGGGTTTGCCACTAATTGCAGCTTTCTGGCACTGGTCTTGTAATTTAAACTCAAAGAACCTCAAGAATTACTGTCAGGCTCAAACTAGCAATTTTCTTATCTAACCAACAGCTGAAAATGCAAAAAGAAAAATTGACATCAGCCTGAAAAGGTAAAAGTTTCAGGCTTCTTTTTTGTCAAAGCTAAATTATATTGAGGAGACTGTTCATATCAAAGACACTACTGAGGCATTATACAATACAATACAATACAATAAAACGTTATTTGTATAGCACATTTAAAACCAGAGGTTGCCAAAGTGCTTCACATAATCCAATAAAACAGTAGTAAAGTACAAAGGCGGATAAGCTAGCAGGTGGGCGGCATTGTTTAAACAAGCATACAAGTACACAAGTACGCAGATAAGGAAGCAAGACTTAACGATAAAAACAATAAAACAATGTAAGTAAAAGAGTAAAAGAGAGGAAAGGGGAGGGCAAGAAAGTACAATTAAAAGGCATGCTCTAGGAGGCCGGGAAGGCTAAGCTAAAAAGGTTTGTTTTCAATCGAGACTTGAAGGTCTGGATCGAGTGAGACGCGTGAATAGTATGAGGGAGGTTATTCCAGAGGTTAGGTGCGGTCACCTCTGGTTTGCAGCCGTGACCTAGGTTGCACCAAAAGTAAGACGATCTCAGTGTTCTACTGGGAGTATTCATGCTAAGGAGATCAATAAGGTAGCTAGGTGCAATATTATTTATGATTTTACAAGTAAGCAGTAGGACTTTGAAATCAATGTGATGTTTAATTGGAAGCCAGTGGAGGCCAGTGAGAATTGGGGTGATAGACTCAAGCCTACGAGTACCAGTTAGAAGGCGAGCCGCGGCATTATGGACGACTTGCAATCTATGAAGAAGGGCAGAATGAATCCCAGTGTATAGGGAGTCTAACCTGGATGTGACAAAGGCATGGATAAGCTTTTCTAGATCCTCACATGGTAAATATGGCTTGGCCTTAGAAATTAAACGAAGTTGATAGAAACAAGATTTAATAACAGAGGACACATGCTTGTCAAGTTTAAAGGAGCCGTCCTGGTAAACACCCAAATTACTTGCAGAATCGGAAAGATAATCAGCGAAGGGCCCGAGGACACCAGTTAGATGGGCTCTAGGGGTGTGACTGTCAAAGATTACAATTTCTGTTTTCTTGTCATTAAGGGAATTGCTCAGCAGCCAGTCTTTACCCACATAGCAAAATTGGTATGACCCGGATCTGGCCCACACAATGTGCTTACACATGGCCCACATACCGCAAAGAACGACGGCCCTTTGGTGGCCCAGATCAGGTTTGCCAGATGTGGCCCACACATGGGCCAGCACAAGGCCAGTTGCAGACACACTGGTGGTCCTGTGCTGGTCCATGTGTGGACTGCGTCTAGCAAACCTGATCTGGGCCACCGAAGGGCCGTCATTCTTTGCGGTATGTGAGCCATGTGTAAGTTGTGTGCAACCACGGGCCAGTTGTAGACACAGTGCTGGCCCTGTGCTGCCCCAGAACAGTTTTAGCTCTGGCCCCAGATGTCAGCCTAATGTGTACCTTTATCAAGGCATGTAATAACAACATGTGCCGGAACATAATAGTAAATAACATGGGCCCGGTGGCGCCTGTGTCCGGCAGCCTCGCCTCTGTCAGTGCGCCCCAGGGCAGCTGTGGCTACAATGTAGCTTGCTATCGCCAGTGTGTGAATGTGTGTGTGAATGGGTGGATGACTGAATGTAGTGTAAAGCGCTTTGGGGTCCTATGGACTAGAAAAGCGCTATACAAATGCAGGCCATTTACCATTTACCATAACATGAGAAAACTCTGTTCAGACAGTGAATGGACTGATTCTTATATGGCGCTTTTCTAGTCTCCCGGATTACTCAAAGTGCTCTATACAACATGCCACATTCACCCAATCACACATACTTTCTCTTAACTGAGTGCTACCTAACTGCATTCATACACATTCACATTCTTAACATGCAGACTAGATAAGCCAGGGCTGGAACCACTAACCTTCCGATCAGTAGGTAAACTGCTCTACCGCCTGAGCTACAGCCACCCACTGGTGAAGATGAGTAAACCGTCACTAGGTTTTGGATAAAGTGTACACTCACAAACCTGTCAAACCTGCATTTGAAATCTTGGCTACCATAGCAGTATCGTATTGCAACATGGCATTTGGGTCTTCTAACTAAAATAGGAAAATAGGAACATAAATAGTGCCACCATTGCCAGACCTGGCCCACATCTGGTTGACATACACCCTGCCATGACACCGGTCAGTCAGATGTGCCACCTTGATGCCAGATCTGGGCCAGACCTGTTTTCTATGGGCCCGGGCCACATAAACCAAACCACAATTGAGCCAGATATGGCATGCCATCGCATAGACAGTGCCATCTATGCCAGGCCTGGCCCATATCTGGATGACATATGTTTTTACATGCCAGAAGTCAGCCAGCAGTGCCGGCTTGATACCAGATCCAGGCCAGAACTGCTTGCTATGTGGGTAACTTCACTTATACAATCGAAGAAGCGAAGCATTGATGAAGTATCACCCTCAGTCAATTCAAAATAAATTTGAATGTCATCCGTGTAGCAATGATAAGAGAGTTTGTACTTTTCAATAATATGACCAAGGGGTGACATATATAGAGAAAACAGCATAGGACCCAGCACAGACCCTTGAGGGACACCACAGGTAACAGGGGCAATGGAAGAGGAGTAGGTACCCATGGTGACAGAGAAGGACCTCTCCGATAAGTAGGAATTAAACCAACCAAGGACCATACCTGTAATGCAACCAGATGTTCAAGCCTTATTAAGAGAATGTTATGGTCCAACAGCTCAAAAGCAGAGGACAGGTCCAACAAAACTAAGGCCGCGGGGCACCCAGAGTCAGTAATTAAAAGAAGATCATTGAAGTACCTCGAGAGTATAGGTTAAAAATTAAAAAAACATTTTTAAATGCTAAACTAATTGTTGCCAGTTTTTGCTCACATAGCTAAATGTTTCAGAGTAATGACTGATTTCTGGTTTATGGGGACCTTCAGGAGGTTAACCCAGCTGTGCATATCTGAATATAAGCGTCTTATTAACAATTAATAGCTTTCTCCTGTCTTCTTGTGCCTCCTGCGTACACACTCTCCATACAGGCAACACAGTGCTTCACATTTTGGTCTTGCAGCCCAACAAGAACATTGCCTGCCAGGTCATTGACTTGATTATGGCACGCGATGCAGAGCTGGACCAGCAAGTGCCCCTTGATATGGTTCCCAACTCCCGAGGCCTTACACCTTTTAAGCTGGCTGCAAAAGAGGGAAACACAGTGGTGAGTAGTACCATGGAAGATTCACATGGTGACCCAAACATGAAAGGTGGAACAGATTGTTCCTAATCTCATCCTAACCCCCTGTCTCTTAAAGATATTCCAGCACCTAGTTAACAAAAGGCGTGTAGTCCAGTGGAGTCTGGGCCCTTTGACCTCTCACCTGTATGACCTGTCCGAGATCGACTCGTGGGCCGATAGCATGTCAGTGCTGGAGGTCATTGTGGCCAGCCAGCAGAAAGAGGTACAGAAGAATATGTAGGTAGCATTCAGGAGAAAATGCTAATTGTTATCAGGACGTTAGTTCTGACTCTGAGATTTTTTATATCTCTTCTATTTTTGCTCTCCAGGCAAGGAAGATCCTGGAGGTCACTCCTGTGAGGCAGCTGGTTAGTCTGAAGTGGAACCTGTATGGGAAACATTACTTCAGGTAAGATTTTGTTAGTTTTGTTAAATCTGAACTAAAATACTTGAATTGTACACATGTCTATTGCTGTTTAACACACTGGGTTTCTTCCTCCCTTTTTGTTGTTAGGTTTCTGCTGTTTCTGTATCTCTTGTACATCGGGACTTTCACAATGTGCTGTATGTTTCGCCCCCTAAAGAACGCTCCAGAGAACTACACAACGTCAGATGCAGACAAAACTGTCTGGGTTCAGAAGACGCTCAAGGTGGGCCAGAACTATGAATTATCATAGACATTAGAAAACCTTAAACAGATCTCAACATTTTACTCACTATACTGTTTGAATGAGACACCTAAAGTGAAATTTTTATGTTCAATGTGCTGACTGTTTTTGAACTATCCCAAAAATATAATTAGATTTTTATTACAGCACATTTATTTTAAAGAGTCATATTTCAGATTAACCTTTTGGAAATAAAATATGAACATTTATAAAACTGACTGCCTAGAAGTAACATTAAACCAGCTCTCACGTGTTAGTACTAATTATTATGATCCAAATAGTCGACCGAATCTGCATAATGAGTACTTTGATTTAGTTTTCTACCCTCTTATCTTTGTTTAATTTTTTCAGTTTGTACTTCTATTACATGAGTTTTATGGAGTTGATGTTTTGGGTGTAGATGTTTAGGTCAGTCCCTACTAAAAATTCAGATTCCTCTAATTGAATCCATTATTACCCCCTATTTTCCCAGTCCCCACCTGCACTGGGGCCTGCTACACATTTTAGGAAGGCAACACTTTCATAGCGTGTCACTTCTACTTTGGCAGTTAGTACTTCCTGAACTACAGCACCACCAGAGGTTTTTTTGCCCCAAATTACTTCAGCCATAACTTACGTAAAAATTCAAATACATAAGATCCACTAAATGCATGTGTAAATGCCAAACTTTACACCTACATAAGTTACACTGTCAGACAATAATGAGATTTTAATATTTATAACAGCATCATTTCCTCTTTGTCCACCTCAGGAGAGTTATACAACACATGGGGATAATGTGCGGCTCGCAGGAGAGATTATCAGCGTCATTGGAGCTTTTGTCATCCTTGTGCTGGAGGTGGACATTTAAAATATGCTTTTTGTTTAAAAATATTCAACAGTACATTACTGTGAACTGTTCTGACCTCATGCATCCCCTGTGCTCCTAACAGATCCCAGATATTCTGAGAGTTGGAGCAAAGCGCTACTTTGGCCAGACGGCACTGGGAGGCCCTTTCCATGTTATCCTGTAAGCAAGCACACACACCCTCTGAGAACCCAAGCAAAGCATAATGTTTGGGAACACTGCCTAACCTTGCTGCCGCTCTTGTTTTTGACCAGTATCAGCTATGCCTGCTTGGTGGTGCTGCTGTGCGTGTTCAGAGCCTGTGAGGTGCAGAGGGAGGCCGAGGTGATGGCAGTGTGTTTGGTCCTCGGCTGGTGTAATGTCATGTTCTTCGCCCGTGGCTTCGAAATGCTTGGCCCTTACGTCATCACGATACAGAAGGTGCGGATGGGTTTCTACACGAGCTCCATGAGTAACAAAAACATGAGTTTGCTCTGCTCACACACCTGCTCACACATGTTTTCATTTGTTGTTTTGGTTTTTGAGGTTTTACATTTTCAGACTGAGCTCGCTTGTGTCTCGTTTCCCCCTAGATTATATTTGGAGACCTGACAAAGTTTATGTGGCTGATTTCCATTGTGCTCTTTGCCTTTTCCACCTGTGAGTATATTGTTAGCAATAAAAATAAACACAAATTTTACAAAACATTCTTTAAAGGAGACCTTCCTGCTCTCTTACAAACATTTTTTTCTTCTCAGCCCTCTGGATAGTCTACATGACTCAGGAGGTAGATTCCCTTCCTGCGTATCGCTCATATCCCATCAGCCTCTTCTCCCAATTTGAGCTCAGCGTTGGCCTCATCGATCTGCCTGTGGACCACACCATCCCTATACCTGCGATTGTCCATGTGTTGCACTGCACCTCCTCTCTGGTTTCCCACATCCTTCTGCTAAATCTGCTCACCGCCATGATGAGTGACACACAATGGAGGGTGGGCCAGGAGAGAGATGAGCTCTGGAGGACTCAGGTAACAGGGTTATTACACACACATGTGTAATCACCTCTTCAGCGTGCGTTAAGCATTGCTGTGTCATGTTTACAGCTGTAATGTTGTTATTCAGGTGGTGGCCACGACGCTCATGCTGGAGAGGAGGCTTCCTCGCTGTCTCTGGCCTCGACTTGGGGTCTGTGGGCTGAACTATGGCCTGAAAGAGTGCTGGTATCTCAGGTAAGATGCAACCTTGTGTCAGGAACAGACGAAAACCCACAGAAATCACCTAACACAGCAGAAAGGGATGTTATCTTTAAAAATAAAGTCAAACAGGAAGTTTGTACAGAAACGACAGCCACAGCTCATGTCACGCTATAAAATGCTCAATTCTTTTTTTTTATTGTAGTTTTTATATTACTTTCACACCTCCTAAGGCTACACTGCATGTTTTTCTTAGTCGATTCTTTTCATTTTTGCGTCCGTCTCATCAAGGTTAAAGAGGAAAAACATTCAGCCTGGCTAACAAAAGCTGCCTTTCAGTACAAATCAATTCAGTCTATTTCTCAACACATCAAATATTCCTTTGGTTGTGTTTTTTCTTATTTTATCTCAACTGGTGAATGCTCATATGAAAGAAAACATGAAACAAAAGCCAAAAGCTTGAAATTCGAAGTGCTGTAACTCAGTTTTATAAGTTCTTTCTACTCTTGACATACAACTTTGAATGCAAGCCCTTGTTTGAGCACAAGCTCCTGTTTGTGAGGGCCAACCAATCAGAAGACAGGTAGTTTAAAGTGAATTGGACAAATATGAGTTGCTCCAAGCCAGTATAAGACTAATAAGGATCATTTTGAACTGCAAGTTATGGAAAGCTAGTGTAGACAGGGAAAATGTGCATAATACACCCTTTTAAGTGTAATAGTAGGTTATATATGTATAAGTAGGGGGAAAAATATAGTATTAGTAATACGATAAGAATGGTGCTTCTCACTGCAGGCACAGCATTACTCATGGGTGAAGTCCATCAAAGGCTTTCATTTAGTGTCAGTGGGCAAAACTGTTTTCCTTCTGTAAGTGAATAAGCTTTTTGTTTTGTAGGTGGGGCCCCAAAAAAAAACGGAAACTAAAAAGAAGAGTGTAACATAATTAATTTTGAAACATGCGTGACTTTTTCTTTATTCGTCTTCTTTGCAGGGTTGAGGAAAGAAATGACTCCATGATGCAAAAGATGCGGCGTTACGTAAACGTCTTCTCCAAAGAGGATGAAAAGGAAACGGAGGGAGATGAAAATTCTGACTTCAAGGGAACCTTGAAGCTGAGACTTAAAAACAAAGGAGGATGGTGGGAGCTGGTTCGACACAGCGCTTTAGGTTTGGAGATGGAACAGGATGAGCCAGAGGAGGAACAGAGCATTAAATATGTTTAGAGAGAGATGCCATCTAACCCAGAAGTTCCTTCCTATCGTCAACTTTGAGTCATATACATATTAAGTAGATGTAAAGAATTGCTGAATTTCAGTGACCTTGGGGTGAAAGAACCACACTATCTTGATTTTTCAACATAGTAAACAGTGCAATTATTTCCGCAGTATTATGCCATAGAACAGACTGTGATTTTTATAGAAATATGAAAGATGTCTAGCAGGAATATATGCTAAAAAAAAACAACATAGAGATTCATCTTATCATGTAGGTAATGAGTAATTTTATATGAGAATAAAACTTTCTTAAAACAGTTTCACTGTCACTTCATTTGTAAAGCAGACAGCAGATAATAAAATCATACAAAACAAAGGAGCAAGGCACTTACAAAGCTTTACAATCAAATATTAGAGCAGAAATTATTCCACACTAAGCTGCAAGAAAATCTACTGTAAATAAACTGCTAAGTGTCAGACTTAGCAACTGTTATCTAAAAAGCTTGTTTATATTTCTTTGCTGGATACTGGAAAGAGATGTCTTGGCATGTTATTGTTGAATTTGATGCTTGCTGGCGGAACAGATTTGCTCGCGGTTCTTTTACAAGAGCTGCAGCTGACAGATGAAGTAAGTGGCGACGTTGCAGGGAGCTCTAATCCAGTTTCTGGCAGATGGGCCTGTGCTCTCTAGGATCCCACAATTCCCAGTTCTTGGATCTTCTGCCCAATAGCTGCAAAACAAAAGAAAGAGTCATTAACTATTATTCTGCAATCTATATCTGGATTTTTTCTTTGTTTGAACAAAGTGTCCACTTTATTAGGTACACTTGTAATTCAATTTGCCAGCTTTGCAATAAATGTTTTATTTTTTAAGCTTATTAACACATGTACAAACACCAATATGCACAGTGCAATAGTGGCAACCCTGATCTAAACCACAAACAACTATGTCTAAACTAGTCAATTGTCTGTTTTAATAACTATTTATAGAATCATTTATAGAATAAAGACCTCTCTTGCAGCTTTGTGCTGTCAACCCAGGTCCATTCAGTGCCTTTTTTAATGGTGCCGATCCAGTATTGGAGATTCCCTTTCTGTGTCAGAAAGTCCTAAAAGAAAAAACACCATTGATGCGTAACTATTAGCAATTATTACCACTTCATAAACTGCTTGCTTGTAATATATAAGCATATAGTTAATAACTCAAGGAAGGAAGAGAGCGGCATAAAAGTTATCAGATTCACCTGAACTTCTTTGCTTGTAATAACAGCCAGAGATCCCCCTCTGGAGGTGCAGTTCTGCTCGCTCTGGTGCCACTTCAGTCTAAAAGTCGACAGGAAAAAGCACGATCGGCCAAAGGTCATCCACCCATCACCACACAGCCGGCAGCCATGATCTGGAAGCAGAGAGAACAGGAAAAGCTTATTTAAAAAACAGGTTAATGAAAAAGTAAAAAGCTGTTAATCAGACCTGAAGCTTCCCACACTCTTTTTTTCCTTTGCATATTCAAGGGTTTTGCTTGTGATTTAATTTTCATCATATTTTCATCTTTATGCATGTATTTTTTCAGTTGCACAGAAATCTAAAAGAGTCTCAATTTTTCCTGTTCTATAAACAAAAAAAGAAGCCAAAGAAGAACACGAACTTGAGTCGAGACTTGTTTAAAAACTAATTTGAATCATTATGAAAGCAGAACTATAGCTAAAAACAAGGTGATTGAGAAAGAATCCCCCCCCCACTTTTTGTGCCTGCTCACGTTTAATGTGAATAGCTGGGAACTGGGCCTGGCAGTTCTCGAAGGAGCATCCTGGAGCAAACGCAGGTACTGCTTCTTTAGCTGTTGCACTTTCCTCTACCACCGGGCAGACTGTGGGTCCAGTTTGCACTAGAAATCAGAGCACAATGGGAGGAGATTTGAGAGAAGGAATAATGCCCTGAGGCTGCAGCAAAGCAATAAGCAATAGTTTTACTCCTTTGTTATGCACTGCTATGAGAAATAGAATTTTAAAAATCCATAGCTGAAAACAACTGTGCACCATTTTGATCCTGCTCTGCCAGGACCTTCAGTCTTACGTAATCTGCTTTGGTGTTATAAACATGGTGGTGCCAGGAAGGGTTTGTTATCACAGCGCTGACATGAATTCAGATCCATGGCTGCAGCTACTCACGTTTCAGGCTGAGGATAATGACAACCACCAGAAGGACGATGCACATTAAGGTGAGGAATAAGCACACTCCACGGTACAGACGCACATTTCCTCCAGTCGGTTCTTTGCCTGAGGAAGACGACATCAGATAAATGTTAATGAGCACAACAAAGACCGCCATGAAGCCTGCAAAAGCTGCAGCTTCCTACCTTTCTTCCCCTCCAGTTCAACCGATAATTTGGGTTGCAAGTTTTCATCAGCCTCATCTTTCTTATCCTCACCGTAACTGCGGCAGAATTTAATATACATGGAGAAAAACGTCCTGGTATTTGAGAGAAAGCTTGTTTGCTCTGTTGTGCTCCGTCTTCTCTGCTGACTCAAGACTGGCTGCAACAGTGCAGTTATAGGACGCCCCCTTTGTCTCATCACCATAGCAACTTGACCTTCATAGATTCCTAAGTTATTCATGGAGCACAGTGCCTGGCTTGTCCTTGAATGACCCAAACTTTAAACTCTCTTCCTGTCTCTCTCATTTTAAACATTAGTCTGTGTGTGTGACAAAGTTCTGAGAAAAACACAGACACAGCAGACTTTCTCCTTCAAAACAGCAGATAACTAATTTCAGATCAGTATTTATGTCTAATGCTTTGGAGATACGGAGGATGCACACGTCACTGATGCAGATTTAAAACATTAGTCTGTAAATATCATGTTATAGTACAAGGTTTTGCAAAGAAAGAGGACGTGGGTGACAACTTAATGAAGCACAAGAGAGCAAGACTTGTTTGTTTGTACCTCAGCAATGTAATAAAAATATCTTCCATTAATCTAATTAACAACATATTCTTGTAAACAAAACCATTATTTGATTTCACCAAATTGCAAAAAAGAACATGACTCGTGCTGTGATAGCTTTAATTGGCTTTGTTGCCTTTTTGCGGGTTAGTGATCATAAAAAAGTTAGACACATTGCTGTGCCATGTTGTCATGCCGTCTTATGTACTTATTTATTTATTTATTTATGCAGCTGTTGTTGTTGTCTTAACGACTAAACTGACTCACTACAACAATAAAGAACGATGGAAGTTCAACACAAAGGCCAAACTACAACAGGTTGTGAGTAATGTGGTTAGAGGGAAGTTTAGTTAAAATTGTTCTTTGTAAAGACACACAACAGACAGACTTCCTGTCAGACCGTTTTGCCTTCAGGCTGTGGGCGAATTTTTATTCGCACTGGGTTACATTAACAGCACAGCAACCTCAAACTACATGTGGTCTTATCATAATGGTTGCACGCAAATTGGATTAAAATGATGTAACAGATGAAGGAAAAACTCATGAACTAAGCTTAATTAACCAACATAAATTATAGCAGTAGCATTTCATAACAAAGCCCAGATCTTACAGAGTAATTTTACACAATTACGTAAGTAATTCTTCTGGACTTAGGATGTAATTTGATTAACTAAACATACTTACTTTTAGTGATACTTAGCATTTACAGTTGACATACGTGAAATTTAATTACTATAGGTATTCTGGACAGTTTCCAGTATATACCTACAAAGAGAAGAGTAAAGAGAAACTATTATTTTATTTAATTTAATATAATATAGTAATATAATATATATTTATAATGTAGTAAGGGAGGTTCAGACCCTTGACGATACAGCCAGTACCTTTGATACTAACGTGTAGATAGAAGGTAATTATTAGTAAAATATTCTATATCACATTTTACTCTATAAGAGACATGAAAATTAATGCTAAACAAATGATTAATAAAGAAAATATTTTTGTAATTAATTGATTATATGATAACATAAATGATTATACAATTAAAAAACTAAACAAGAAGAGGGCACAATAAGTTTTTCTCTAAAGTATCCCAAAGTACACACTAAATGAAAAACATTTTTTTCACCCTTCTTCTCTTCTCTCCATTAAAACAGAAAATCCTGAATCCCATGTTCTGCTGAGCCTGCTTAAAAGCATTTTTAGATACTAAAAATTGCACAATTTCCATGTGATTTAGACGAATTAAACCGAAAGCGCATGACAATAACACCATAAGTTGCGAAATCATGAAACGCCACCAATATATCTAGTTCTATTTTCCTGTATATTACTCTTTAATGGTAAGATTATTGATTATGTTAAGTAACAGTTTTATTAGCAGTGGCAGCTGTATTAATACTGCTTCTAATTATAAGACAGCAATATTTCAGAGTACCTTATATTTCAGGTAAACTTACATTGTTACTCCGCAGTGATTTTCATTTTTCTACTTTTTAACACAAATTCTTTTTTATATATATTGCAATATCTCCAGACATTAGTAAAAACACATTTTCTTGATGCATATCATTAGCATTATAAATGCATGGGAAAAACTGAGGGAGCTTTTTATGCCGAAACAATTTACTTAGGACAAAATGGTCAATAAATTCATTTGTTTTGAAAAGCAACAAATAATGTATCACGTCAAAGATCATTGTCTTAATAAAGACAAGAAATCTGCCTCTACATTGTAAGTTTTAGTGTAAAACAAGAAAACATCAACAATAAATCACTAAAAATAAAAAGACGGTCACAGCCCTAAATACTACAAACTGAAACATTTAATACCATATATCAAATATTCAGTACTATATTTATTTGATAATCCTACAAAAACATTAAAAAATAGTATTATACAGACTCTACAGTAAATTCTACAAAGATTTAAACATGCGCAATTTCACTGCAATGGTTACTATTATACACATTTTACTGTAACTGGTGATGCGGTTTGAAGATTACCAAAAAAAACCCACTTCTGCTTTTTTTTTTCTTTTCTCTTTGGCTGAATCGTTTTTTGTGAGAAACCAAAATATTTACTGCTTTAATTTATCTCCCAGATGGTAGATTATAAAGACAAAAAACACATTTATTATTATTCTGTATAATAATTATACTAAATCCTGTGTTTTACCTAAAGCACGTACTGAAAAAAGAAATAACGAGCCGAAACTGGGCAACCAACCAGCTGAAGACAAATATTTTGTGTAAAACTGTACCCAGTATTTGTTTTCGTGAACCAGCCGCAGAGAAAGCTTCTGAATAGACATCCTCAGATGAAATTTGCAGTTTGGCGTAGTGGTCTTGTTCTGCTTCCTCTAAAGATAAAAATACAGATGGACACATTTTAGCAAGAGAAATGAACCAACTGTGGTCGGCTTTCAAATAATCTGGATTTTCTAAAGTAAACTTTTTTAAAAATCTCAAAACTTTAAGGATTTTCTTTTTATTAAACAAGTTTTGAATCTTTTGCACAGTTTACTTACTTTACATAACATTTGCATGACTTGTATACATAATTTTAATTTAGACTTTGGTACAATGTAAACAGCTTCTTTTTTTTTACCTTCTTTTTTCACCTCCAGCATCGGTTCGCTCGGTCCTTCATCCCCTTCTTTGGCTTTTTCCGTCTCTTTGGGGATCTCTTGCATCTCCATGGCTCCCCTCTTCTTGTTTTCTCACAGTTTCGATTTTGCTGGAGCTTTTCAGACCTGCCTAGTCAACTGACAATGAGCTTATGTAACTTGTCATGCAGTTGCACAGACACTAAGTGACTTAGACTTGAACTTGGACTTAGACCTTTTATTGTCATTGTACAGTTGCTTGCACAATGGAATTACGTAACAAGACCACAAGGTTTAAAAGTAAAAGACAATATAGAAGAAGAAAAAAATATATAGGAACACTATGTACACTAGAATATAACAAATAATAAAAAAGGGTGGATGGAAACTGCACATCTGCCAAAATATTGCACAAAAAAGACATTTTACATTAAATGGAGAGACATCTAGAGCTGGTAATGGAGTCCAGAATGGAGAGTGGACACCTTCTCTGCAGTTTTGATGACCAATAAGGAGAGAGGGTCTGGATGACCCTCTCTCCTTATTGGCTGTTGTGCAACCAACGTACCACACAGGGATGGCGTGCACCAGCACACTCTCGATTGTGGCACGATAGAAGGACACTAGGAGGTCAGTCTGCAGCCTGTTGCATCTCAGAACCCTCAATAAATGGAGGAGCTGCTGAGCTTTCTTCATTCAGGCTGATGTATTTGTAGTCCAGGACAGGTCCTCAGAAATGTGGGTACCGAGGAACTTGAAGGAGGACAACCTCTCCATGTAGTCACCTTTTATGGAGAGGGGACAGGTGGTTTCCCTGTGTTTAGGGTAAGGTTATTGTGGTCACACCATTCTGTCAGACCCTGGACCTCTGTCTGTGTTGTCAACGTTGGTGATGATTCTCATCAGGGTGGTGTCATCTGCAAATTTGATGATGATGTTGCGGGGTTGCAGGGGGTGCAGTCACTGGTGTAGATGGTGTATGGGAGAGGACTCAGCACACATCCCTATGGTGAGCCAGTGCTGAGTGACAGGGAGGACGATCTGATGACAGATTGTGATAAAGTTTTTGATCCATGCACATGTAGCGGGGGGAGGAGTCTAAGTTTACCAGCTTGGCTATAAGGATGTCTGGGATGATGGTATTGAAAACCGAGCTGAAATCAATGAAGAGACTTCCTTACTGAAGTCCCAAGATTCTAAGCAGAGTTTAGGGCAGTGGAAACAGCATCCTCTGTGGACCTGCGAGGGCCAAAGCTGAGTGGGCGGCAGTCCTTTATGTGCTTTAGGACCAGCTTCTCAAAACACTTTGCAACCACTGGTGTCAGTGTGATGGGTCTGTAGTCATTGAGGCCACTGATGATGGTGGACTTGGGGACTGGTACTATTGTCGCTGATTTCAGGCAGTGAGGGACAGTGGCATGTAACAGGGAGAGGCTGAATAGTCTGGTGAACACAGGAGCCAGCTGGTCAGCTCAGACTTTGAAGACACTCCCAGGTATTCCGTCAGGGCCAGCGGCTTTTCTCTGATCAACTGCTTTGAACACATTGTAAACCTGGTGTTCTTGGGGAGTAAATGTGTGTGGGCTGTGCTCAAAGGCGGCTATGGGCAGGGTGGTGTGAATGGTAGGGGTGTTTACAGTTCTCTCAAAGCAGGCTAAGAAGTGGTTAAGTTCCTCTGCTAATGAGATGTCTATTTTATCTGTATTTGCCCTATTGCCTTTGTAGTTTGTGGTGTGTTTCAGGCACTCCCATACCTTCTTAGAGTTGTTATCTGAGAAGCGATCCGATAGTTTATTTAAATAGTCAAGTTTTGCTGCTCTGATGCTTTTTTTAAGGTCTGCTCTTTCTCTGCTCTACATATCCTGGTCCCCAGATTGGTATGCAGAGTTGCGTGCCTTTAATAATGCCTGAACCTTACTTGTCATCCAGGGTTTATGGCTGTGGTCTACCCGTACCCGCTTTTACATGGTGACAGTGTCCATGCAGTGCTTGATGTAACCTAGCACTGCAGCAGTGCGAGTCTCTAGGTCGACATGTTCGAAGACACTCCACTCTGTGAAGGCAAAACAGTCCTGCAGCTGAGCCAGAGCTTCCTAAAAAAGGTGTTGATAGTTTGGTTGGTGCCCTTTGTCCTTTTCCTGAGTGGTGTGTATGCCAGGACAATGAGCAGAGAGAGGTGGTCAGACATGCTCAGGTGGGGGAGGGGAACAGATCTGTAGGCTTGGTTAATAATTGAGTAAACATGGTCCAAAGTTTTGTTCCCTCTCGTAGGGCATTTCACATGTTGAACAAATTTAGGCAGCACAGTTCTTAAGCATGCTTTGTTGATGTCCCCGCAACAATGTGTACTCCTCTGGACACGCCCGTTGCTGTTCGGAGATTGACTCATGCAGGATGCAGGTAGACAAGCGCTGATCTAACATTAGCGTCTGGTGGTATGTAGACTGCTGTTATATATATATATATATATATATATATATATATATATATATATATATATATATATATATATATATATATATATATACACACACACACACACACACACACACACACACATATTATTATTATTATAAATACTAATAATATTCACTTTATTGATCCCCGTGGGGATTACTCTCTCTGCATTTAACCCATTCACTTAGTGAAGCAGTGGGCAGCCACCAATCAGGCGCCTGGGGAGCAATGTGTAGGGACGGTACCTTGCTCAGGGGTACTTCACGTTAGCCGTTCAGTGGCAAACAAATAAGAAAAGAACGCACACAATGGATGGCTTCTTTTTTTTTTCCACAAAAGTTTATGATAATTTACAAAAACAAAAGTACTATTTGCATTAAATACAGGTAAGTGAGGAAAAAAAGAGCTCTCTCAACATAATTGCAATAAGTTCCACTTCTTACAAAGAATTCGTGCTTTCAAACCTTCCTGTGTTTTTGTTTACTGAGTAAGGAAATCAACATGACTTACCCATCCTTCTCCCCTTAAAATACTGTCGAAAGTTAAAACCATGCCAGCACCACATTGTTTTATACAAAGCTTTTCTTCCACCATGCACGGTAGTTACTTATCAAAGCTACTATTATAGAGAATAAAAGGTGGATGTGAAGCATTTCGAAACAGCCCCAATTCTTTCTTCAGCCCATATCACTCTTCTCATTTGCTCTCTTGCTTGCTTGAGTCTTTCGTTCGTCCTCATGCACCGTACACGCTCTCATTACTGTAGGTCATGTAGAGAAACAGGTCCTCTTCATGGTGCTCCTGAACACATTAAAATAGCAGGGAATAATCCACAAATGAGCATGAAAAGTTTGTGAACTTGGAGACACACAACAACAATGAAAAACAGAAGTTTATTTTGGATGTGAAATAAAACAAGTCAGCAATTTATCTAACTTCCTTCTCTGACGAAGTGTAAAAAGAATGGGAAAAAAATGTGTCTTCATTTACACGTTACCTTTAGAGCTAATCAAACCCTCAACTGTATCAAGATGTTCACTTCTCTTTTCTATATATTCTGATTTTGGCATCACTTTTCGGATGATAAAATATCACTTAGCTCATCCTTACTTCTGTTTACTTTCTGTTAGGCGCGTATTAATAGGATTAGAAAAAGCGAAGTAACACTGCTGCCTAAGCAGATCTGCCAAAAGAGTTTCAGAATGTGAAGACAAATTCAGTATGTTATGCCCAGAGCAGCAACTTTTTAAAGCTTTTTCCTACTTTTTAAGCCACTTAACATGGACCTTCAAATTATTCAAGCATTAAAAAGGCACCGAACTCAAGGGATGAACCAGTGTTGTGTCTATACATACCAGACAAATTAGCAGAGAACCAATTTTAATTTCTTTAGTTGGATCTATTAAAAACATTCCCGGTTTGTGCCTGTTTCAATACATTTCTGCACCTATTTTCCATTTTCCTAGAAAAATATAAAGAAATGAGGGGCTACTCAAGACTATTCCACAGTGTAGTGTTTTTTGCATTTTTTGTTTTGGAAAAGGAAAGCAATCTCTAAATGTGGATAACTGTTGTTGTGAGTCTGTGCGTGCGTGCACTGAAATGTTTACCTCATATACTGCAGAAAGAGGGGAGCTGGATGGGGGAAGAGAGTTGTTGACAAAGAAGAAGAGCGCCTCCTCTGGTCTCAAAGACACACGCTGACGGATTAGGAAGCACAACTGGCCGACTAAAAAAAGGGGAAGGAGATAAAGGAGTGGATGGTCAGTGTATAGCAGACACAGGCGTTTCACTTCATGTAAGATGAGAAAGGAGGAAAAAACTGATCATGACAAGTCACAGATCAGTCTGTGACTCAACCAGTTACCGTAAAACAAAACTTCTGTAAAGTTAAGAGAACTACCAATAGATTAAAGAGACCAATAAAGGAGAACTGGAGAGCTCTCTGTAATTTTATCGAGTTGTTATCAAACAGACCTATGATTCCCAAAGTGTGGCTGGTGCCCCCTGGTTGACAGGGAAGGTACTGCGGGAGGGTTGCAGTAATAGCAGAATTTCGTTTGAAATTATGAGTATGTACAGTTACATATATATGTAAATAGTACTTTTTATTCACTTTTGATTTACATAAAAATGCATTAAAACTGGTAATGGGAGGTGGTTAGTTTTGTTTTAATCAAAGTGAATGGCCTCCTGCTGTGCTGCTCCTCCACTGACACTTGAAAATCTCTAAATATGTTTAAAAAGATGCCCGCAAAAGCTTTTAACTTATTAGGGACATCCTGTCTGGTCCAAAAGCTTTGGAAAGTACATCATAGGAGATACGGTTGGCTTGTGTGGATAGAGCAGATATTTGCTGTTTAGTCCTGTGTTGGCTGATCACCAAAACCAGAAGAGCAAAGTTGACACTGGCTTAAAGTAATTTGAAAACAGCTTTGACATTGCATAGTTTGTCAGGCCCTGTTAAAATATAACACGTCCTGCTTACAAATACTCTTCAATCATTCACTTTTTAATTTTTCCTTTGGTTTCAAAATATCTGTAATGTCGTTTCACCTGTTAAATCGGAGGGTACTAAGTATTTCTTCTTGTCCAGTTCAGGAGCTCGTGACCTCGGGGACCTCTCAACAATGATCTGCAAAAACACACCCCGAAACAAAAAGCAATCATTAACAAACAAAGGCACAGAGAACAAGTACCTGAATATAAACAAGAAAAAAATCATTTATCATTTATATATATATATATATATAAAACAGCAGTCTACATACCACCAATTAAAATGAGTCTTAAAGAATAATAATGTTGTTGTCATTTTTTTTTTATTACAAACCTATGAAGTAGATCTATTACACTTTTATTTGCTTTCTGTCACATATATACTGTTACAATGGTGGGTGCTCACATTAAACATGGCCAAAGTTCCAAATATTGAGGTCAGCAGATGTCCAAATAATCCCTGAGAGGCAAAAGTGCCACTTTAAAGTGCCAGCCAATCAGATGAAAGTTGTCTTAAAGGGAGAGTGGCTACAACAGTTGCTTTAGAGAGATGATGAACTGAGGTCCAGTAGAAGACAAACAAAGATCTTTTTTTAACCGAAGATACTCTAATAGAGCCCAAGAATTTAAAAAAAAAAAATGCTTAAAATGACCATAGAAAGTCCACCTTAAATTAGCTGTGCATAATTTTCAAGAGTAAATTGCTAAACTTGTTAAGGCACTTTGTTGTCCGTGTATAAATTTATAAAAATTAATCAAGTCTACTGGGAAAAAGTCACTGTTGTTGTACTCACCGGTATCTTGTCGGGATGCTTGGCCCGAACTCTCTCTCCCTCTGCTCTCCTCACTTCTAGTGGTACTGAGCGCTGGTACTGACTGCCCATCTGAAACCATACACAGGGAAACATGAAGTTTCTCACAATAGCTATATTTATGCAGTAGACAAAGGAGAAAGCACACTGGTGGACTGACTTCAGTGCCCAGTGCATTCAGTTAACAAGTGATGATGACAGCTGGAAGAGTGCATCATTGTTTAATATCAATCCATCTTTAGGTCAAGAGTTTTGCAAAGGTCGTATTAGGAATTGTGGACATTATGGACATTGTGTACATTGCATATTTTTGTAAGCAGGGTTAGAGTTTTCCATTAAAATAAAAACAACACAAAATTGTACCTTAAATCTATCTGTCAACAGCACAATACCCATTGCCGTTTTTGGAACGGGAAATGTATTTTTATTTTTGTCAAACTTTGCAGACCTCACAGTCAGCTCTGCAAAGTTATGATGGGCTAATTTTTTATTTTATTTTGATTAGATTTATTTTTAGGAAACAAAACAATGTTTACATGTTCATTAACTCTACTAAAACAGGGCACGACCATGACAATTAGACTTAAAACGCATTTTAGGTTCAGTCAGGTTGCTCCTGATGGACAAAAATAATGTATGACATTTCCTTGACTGATTTTTATCAGTGTAGAGATTGTGCAGATTGTACAGATGTACCGTTGTGATCATGGTTACACCCGTTTGTGGGTTCACGTAGGTTGGGGTCATTATGAAGTTAGGCCACGTCATTTCTCACAACAGCACCGGACTAAGCTCGCTTCCCGTATGTTAAGCAACCATAAAACAACCAAACCCTTAAAATCATTCAAGTCCAAGTGCCTCCAAGTCTAGCATGTAAAGGCCGATCGTAATTACAGTGAGAGAAATCCGATACGATGCTATGTAATGCTAGTAACGGCAGCTAACGTATCAAGACTGACTGCTCACATACCTTTAAAACAAGTTTTAGTCAAAACAGGTCAGAAAAAAAGATATACTCCAGTGATGCTCTGGGCTTTCAAATTTCCCCCCCCCCCCAAAATAACCAGAATTCTTTTTAAATGCTAATAAAAAACGCACGATCACGCACGAGACGGCTATCGCTGTCAAAGATGTCGACCGCTCTACTTATTCTGTTCAACGAAAACAACAACAAACACTTTAAACCCCGCCCACTGTAAACTTAGCCAATCGGGGACGAGCAAGTAGATTGACAGCGGAAAGCACGGAATCTATTGGGTGGATTTCTCGATCCGTGACCAGTTGTCACCGCCTCATATTCCTTGAGTGACGGCAGACATAACCAATATGTGGCTGTATGTGAGATTGCACTTGAGCCATGCCCCACACCCATGATCGCACACAGTCTGGCTACGTGCACAGCGTGATTTTTTTTCTTTATCTGAACTGTTCATTTTGTTCTAGAAACAGCTCCTGCAGACGCATGCCAGCAGTTTAATGCAAGTGAACTCTTACTGTGTACGTGCAAAATTACCGCCGGTGGTGAAGTTTTTGTTTACAAAAAACAACATTGATTGAAAGAACTCCAAGCGTGTTGTACAATGTTCAAATACGTGTTGTACATTGTTTTGTTATGTTTTATGCTGCTGTATGTACATCTTGGATATGTCCTGTAGATTTTGCATTATATGAGTCCACTCTCCTGCATGCAGGGCCCAATTTCAAAAACATACAATGCACAAAAAATACACCACATAAAGATTAAGATTGCAAGATCGATTACTTAATGCAGTGTATCAGGTATGGAAACTTTGTTTGCTGGATTGTGGATTTTTTTATAATAGCTCTAGACAGTTGCATTTCCCAATACGAATCCACAGAAGTTTAGTTTAGGCATGTTTATAAACCATGCAATTATTCTCATAATTATAACTAGGGAGGTGAGGTTAACATTTTCTGCTGCTCGCCTTCTCTATTTATGTTTTCCGTGTGGCACATTCTGCCTTTTTAAGTGTATTAAAGTTGAAACGTTAACATTTTTGTTTTGTTAAAACTCACGCAACTCAATGTCTGGCTTTAGCTAGTTGTGTAAATTGCTATCATAAGTTATACATTGTTACTGATAATGCAAACTAAAGAAGTTTTAAATGTTTATTGACTGCTGTGAAGGGAATGAATGGCTGTACTCACGTTTAACCATAAAGTAAACACAATTCAACATTAACCCAGCATGAAAACTTTACCTTGGGCGACATATATATTTTAAGAAGCTTATCACTCCTGGGAAAATAAAAGAAAGCTGCATTTTATGCAAGCTTTTATAATAAGGTGACAGACACAACTGCTCTTGTCTAAGTCTCTTATGGTGAATCAGCCCATAAAAGCAAGGAGTTTTGTGTCATTCAACTGGAACATCATCATCTGTAGGCAGCTCTCATACCAGACACGTAACCAGTTGCTGTAAATCTCCACTGTCTGCAAAAAGCAAAAATACAAGATAAATGAGATAACGGAAGGAAAACTGTGATAAGACTGAAAAGATGACGACACAAAACTGTCTAACAGGATGAAACAACTGGTAATGAGAGATTTCCTTGTGATGCAGATCCAGTGCTTCTGATATTCTGTGGGAGGCATTCTGCAGAGATTTGGGCCACCCTTGCATCTAATCTGCATTCAAAGTCCACCCTTAAACGAGACCAGAGACTCAATACTTTAGCAGATGATTTCATTACTCGAGTAATTCAGAAGAGAAGAAAATGAAAGAAAAAGAGATTTATCAACAAGACGTCGAAGATATTCAGACTACTTTCTATTTAACTTTTATCTTGGTATTTTTTGTGAAAAGAGAGCATTGCTGTACCCAGGGGTGCCTCCAAGTGGGGGACCGCAGGGAGGGGGGGGGCCCAATTTGCTTTTCTTTCTCTCTTTTTTGTCGTATTTTTCAAGTAACCTATATTTGACAACAGCATAATAAAACTTGTAATTCCGCTTTTAGCGTGCCACCCGAATCCTTTTAGTGGCCCCCATATGGCCACACCTTTGGAAAAATCTGAAGGAGCCCCTTTCTTTACCTTCTCAAGAAGTTTTAGTTTTAATTGTTGCCTCTGCAATACTGCGTGTTGTTTTCTTGACAATATTCTGGTCCGAAACAGCATGCACATGTTCAGGTCAGATAACAGAAAACAGGAAAGATGAAATATGCAAAGGTTAATCGTGATAACAGTGTATGAAATAAGAATCAGCACAATTTTAAAATATACATTCCTCTACCAATTTTTTTTCTTAATTTTCTTCTTTTAGCAGCAAACAATTTTACATCAATTTTCTATATTGTTCTATAAGCATTAATATACAATCCTAAAATATGACACCTACTACCTACCACCAAGACATTTTCCTGTGAAGTCATATGACCCGTGACATGTCCCTCTTAGATTGACCAGATGCTGCCAAAACCACTCCTTGTCCATGAATGGACCGGGGAAACCCTGGGATGACTTAGCATGCTGATGTGTGGCTGTTTATCCCAATTTAGGTGAAGTGAATCAGAGAATGGAAAGATATCTTAGATAGTTTGAACTTGTTTCGTAGTATAGGGCCCAGTTTAACTGGGGATCCTCTTTTGTGTTTACATACTTCCTGAGTTCCAGTTATTTCTGTACACAGATTCATCATTTCCCACTAACAGCAACAAATTACGTCATAAAATTTATGAGATTAAAGACATTGCAGGAAAAAACAAATTCCATGAAAAGTTTGTGCCAAATCCATGTCAACATCACCTTCAGACAATAATGTGAGACAGGATGACAGGGGCGTACCACTGTGCCTCTGTGCCAACAATCACAGGTGGATGTTAACCCTGTGACACCATTGATTCCTTGATTGATAATTGAGTTTGCCTGCTGTTCACTCTGTGAGCTGTATAACACTTATGACCTATTTTAATAAGTGAGCATCACAGCTTGACACATACAGTCATTATTCTGTTCACAATAAGCAACTTTCCTTCATTTTTTATCAGCTCAGACAATTGTTAGATTTGTCGAGTTTTGTTGAGCTTTGTAATTCAGGAAATAACAAAGATCTAATCAGTAGCCGATTTCCTTACTCTGTGGGTGCGTCACCATAAAATGTGCAGTGGAAAGTTTAGCCCTGCACTAAAGGACACTACCTGAAGGTTAAAAATCCAGAATTCATTGGATGTGTTCTGATCTACACTTGTAGCACACCCATTTGGCACGTGACTGCACGGATAAAAAGCGCTCATTAATAAGGAAGCTTTTTTGTTTTTTGCTTTTTTAACTATCCAAAAGCCATAAAACTTTATTTACTAGAGAGATATGTCGAAATTTTGAGATACTGCCTCGAAAAATGTCTACTTAGTGCTAGCTGGTTATTTATTTGTTTAGTAAGGGGGGAGCAAGCTTCGTTGGTGCTCCTGATACTCCTGTGAATGCATATCTTGGGCATGATTTTGTTTTTTTAACACTAACCCTCCTGTTGTTTGTGAGATATTTCAGATATTTCTGTAATGATTTACAGTAAGGAGAATGTAAGTCTGATCAGGTTCCCTGAGTTTCAAGCTAATATTAAATGTCTAATAGCAAACATGCATCTACAGTATTATTAAGTTATAGTGCATTTATTTTCCCCAATGAATTCGACGTATGAGATAAAATATATCTTACCTGTGTTTCCCGCCCTCCTTGTATATGTGGATTTTAATTTAATGTCGCACCCTGCCCTTTATTTTTATCTGTACAGATACAGTACATGTACATGTATCGCTACATTTATATTAAATACTGTAATTAGTATTCCCTTTGGCAACTTTGAAAATTAAAATTTAAATAAAAAAGAAAAGAAAAAGCAGTGGATCTCAGAGCCAGCTTACATAGATAGTCCACAGAGAGCATGCGCGATCTTCCCACCGACTGACTACTTGCTCACGTCGCAGACACCCAGGGATGCTGTAGTCTGTACCCTGAGACCCTGAGTGGAAGCTGAAGGTGTGGGACTCTGTAAGCTGAGCTGTGAGCGTACTGGAAGAGGTGAAAATGGACTTTGGAGAAAACAGGAGATGATGAGGAAGTGAAATACAGTGTGAGAAAACAAGAGACATAGGATCTGTGTTTTTGTTGTTGTTGTTTTGTGTGTGTGCCTGTGTGCTTTGTATCGTTGGGTTTAGACATAGATTAGATTTTTTTAAAATTTAATTTATTGTTGTTTTTTTTCCATAGGTCAGTTGGCTTAATGAATTTCATTTGTCACAGTGATTTAAATTATAAGCTGAGATCAGTTTGTTTAAATGCCAAAATAAAAGTTGGCTTAAAACAATCAACAAATTAATGACACATCGTTTAACTGGGATCGGAGACAAATAATAAATAAGCGATCTTCTCTAAGCACAATTTCTTTACCAAAGTTTTAAATCTACCAACAAATAAGTGTTGTGGAGTTTACACCATGTCGTAACAAAAAGACAACTGTCTGCAATATCAAGGACAATGGACAACATGCTGCTGACATGAGGACTCAGAGGAGACCAGCTGCATGTCTCTGCTCACTGTACTTTCTCATTGCAAATTCATAGTTTTATAATTAAACTGCAGGTGAACTCAACATCATCTAGACGATTTAATTTCCTCTATTACTGCGTCACTTGTAATAACACAAACATATTTCTATATTTTTAAAAAGGCTGTTTTTATGGAAATGCGGGACTCTAGGAGTCTATTCCTGGGAGCACAGCACACACAATTGCGTAATATTTGTTGTCAGAGGACAAATATTCAGATTCCTAGTATTCCTATTGGAGTCCTAATTTTAGTTTACAATTTCCTGTCGTGGAGAGAAAGAGAGGTGCAGCCACTTGCTATGTCTCCAAAACATCATCAACAGTTAACATGTTAAAACTGGTCAGCAATTTAAGCACATAAAGTGAAGTAATTCAAGGCTCCACCATTATGCCTGCACTGGTGCAGGGCAAACGTTTACAGGCAAGTCTAGATAGAGTAGATTTTTGTTGAAACTTGTCTGCAGTTTAAAAAAAATATGTGGTTCAACTGGAAATTGGGCTATACTCTTGTTTATGCTTGAGCTGTTGGCTTTAACCTCTCTATAGAGAAGACTGAATCTTTAGTGGACATAACGGTGTCTCAATAGCTTCCCTGTCGGCCACATTCCCAAAATTGTCTTTGTTTAGGTGCAGCACCATAAACTAGTCTTAACCCACAAATAACAGCAGCATTATCTTGAGTTTTCTCCCATTATTGGGAACCAACAAGAACACTGCAGCACCATCCTCCAAAACACGACATGAGACAAGCTTTAAATGACCAAGTCAGAGAATGTGAACTCTGACTGTTCAGTGTTGTTGTAAATGTAATAGTGACCTATATGTCATGAGAAGGTTTACTGAATTTAGATTTTTATGACTATGTAGTTGAATTGTGAGACAGTGCCACTTCATCAAAGTTGACTTGTTTCAAAATCAAACATATTTAAGCAGCAACTGTTGCATTAAAGTTTGTTTGAAGACATTAACATGTTCGTAGTCTTTGCTGGTAGTGCTTTGACCCTCACTCCAAATTTGTGGACCTCTACGTGTCACACAAACACACTTGGGTTTGTGTCTTTCCTCAAAAAAGCTGTTTTTTTCCCCTGATGTTTTGTGTTCGAGAGGAATAATAAATTGGAATCAGCTGACAAAGGCTTACATTGAGTCTAAACACTACATTATACTTTACACGAACATGGTGAAAAATGTTAGAATATTAAGTTTTTAACTATGAAAAAAAGAGAACCACTTCCTTTGTGTTTTATTCAATGTCAGCTGTGCTTTTGATCACAGATCACCTCTGACTAACTGATATGTTTTTTTCTTGCATTTTTATTCAGGCCTTCACATTTTTTGCAGTAGGAAAATTCTTTCAGTTTGTGGCTGCAACGAATGGTAACTGGTAAAGCACATAAGCATAATTCAGGTGTTAACTGGATTTGTGTTAGAGTAAGGATGAAGTCACTCAATGTAGCAACTACATTTTCTATTAAAAGTAGGACAACATTTAGAACGTGCAGTTTCTATTGACATTCATTTATGAATCTGTGGTATGTTGAGCTCTCTCTCCACTGTGATATTGCTCAATGTAGCTCACCCAGTCTATCAGCTATAATCATTTGAATGTGACAGAATTATTGCAATACGGATCTCAGAGTTTAAGTCAACAGGAAAATTATTGGTCTACAACAAAGACATGAGTGATAGATTGAGTATTGTTTCCTTAATTTGTAAACCCGGGTGTGCCTGCTTGTAATAATTTATGAATGTAGTATTAAAACCATTTACTTATGTAATTACAAGGCCCAACCTGAAGTACTGTGGCCCACCTAAAAATCAGAATCCTGGCATTGTGTCCGTCTGCTGATGTAGTTCAGCTTAAAATTTAAAAGTTCAGCTTGAAATCAGCCTCAATTCATTGTCAAGTCACACACAATGTTCAAATATGTTTTTATTTCATAAGTCTGCGTTTACTGAAATGTGTCCCATGTAACCTATGAACCTCGTTGTACGTCTTGGAATTGTCTGGCAGATCTCTTATGATACATCTCATGATTTCTCTCCTGCACACAGGGGCCCATTTTTCAAAACCCGTATATTACAACAAAAAAAATAATACAGATTCCAAGAATAATATTTCTTGGGAAAAAGTCATTTCCATAAGAAAATATTTTTTTAAAACAAATCTACTGATGTACACACAATATTTGTAATGTACTGTGCATAGCAGATAAAAACCATAATACCCACACCCCCTTTCTGGCAGTCTTCAGCAGTTCACTTTGCTGCTTCATGCAGTAAAGTGAATACATTGTTTCAACACATGAAACAAATGAGAGCCACTGCTACACTGAGATGCAATCTTATAGCATTTTGAGCTGCTGCATTGTCCTCTAGAAATGTCACTGAATGTCCATCATCTTTAATCCAGCAGTTCCTGAATCAGATAACTGAGTTTGATCCTTTATAGTGTCCACTCTCGGGTCAGGCTGTGGCTGTGGCCGCTGTCAGTTTGAGAGCATCTGACAGGTTATGACTCTTGACTCTGGAGCTGGCTATGGTTTCCAGATGGGATTTGGGCACCCATCCACGTTGCCGATCAGAGAGCTTCGTCCCTTCTACCCAGTCTGGAAAAAAGGATAGAATCCAACATAAGTGATTTCTTCAAATACTTGTAGGCATTTCTAGTTGGGAATGACAATGAAAGTAATGAGATGATCTTACTATCACTGCTTTCCTGGTGCACCAGAATGACATCAGCTTTTTCTAAGGACAACTCATCTGGCTGTTGAGCAAAAAAAGCTCGGATACATTGCATCTGTTCGAAATCTGCAAGAGGAAAAATGGAAAGGATAAAAGTTAAAGGAAGTTAACACACTATTGTCTTAAAGTTTCCCACTGTTTACATATTTAGGTTATTTGCAGGAGACTGTGGGATGCTGTCTCCAGTACTGAATGGACTGATGTGTGTTTAGACAAATCATCATGCTACAGTTGTATGAATCAAAATCTTGGGCCAAATTTAATGTTTTCCTTTGCAGTAGTCCATCCAACTATGCATCGGCTGACATTGGGCAATAGGTAGTTACATTAGTTACATTAGCATTAGTTAGTCACCAATTAACCCAACAATCGTGCTTTTGGATTATGGGAGGAAAGCAGAGCACCCAGAAAAAATGCATTAGGTGCAGGAACGTCACATTACAGACAACAGACAAGAGTCTTTTCTCCCTTTAAGACTGAGGTCACTTGCCCATACAAGATTGTCTACAATGTTGCATCTAAAGGCCTCTGTTTTGAATGCTAGACTCTCCAAATCTCAGCACTGCTGTGAAAGAAAAATCTGATTTAAAAAAAAATTTCTGTTCCTATTTTTGGTAAACATCAAATGCTTTGCTTTAGCCGGATGTTTAATTTACTGTCATGTACAAATTCATATTGTTATTGATGATATAAACTGGAGAAGAATCTTTAACACACTGTTGGGTTTATTGACTGCTATAAAGGGAATTCAAGGGTTTCACTCACATTTAACCATGAACTAAACAAATTGCAACATCTAACCCAAGGTGAAAACTTTACCTTGTGCACTAGAAAAATCTACTTCAGTATGGGGCCTGGAGAGGGCGGATATCCAACGAAGCTTATCACTCCTGGAAAAATACAAATAAGATGCATCTTATACAAATTTTTATTATGCGGTAAACACTGCAGACACTACTGCTACTATCCAATCTCTTACGGTGCATCAGTCCTGAGGAGCAGGGATTTTTGTGCCATATACAACCGGAACAGATTCTTCTGTAGGGAGTGAAGTTTGACACGACAGTTCTCAACACGCAGCTCTGATACTGGACAGTGATCAATTACCGTAAATCTTCCCCCTCTGCAAACAGCAAGAGAAAAAAAAAATCACAGAAGAAATGAGACAGCGGAAGGAAATACTGATTACTGAAGAGGTGACGACATAAGACAGTAGATATGAGGGTAACAGGATGAACCAAATGATAATGAGAGAGATGCTTAATGCCTTGTGATGGATTACTGTGCATTCACAAAACAGCGTGATTGTTCTTACTCCTTTGGTAGTGAAAGCAGCAAGTAGTCATTGAAGAGGTGCAAATAAGCATTTTTCTCTGTCTCCTTAAGAGAGAAATCCATCAGCTGAGTGACAGGACCTTCTCGAACCATCCTCCGAGACTGGCTAATCAAAGGAAGAGTCTGCAATAGAAAAAATACACAAAGAAAAAAAGGAAGATAAAGCAGATATTAACTGTTAATGCCAAACTATTTAAATGGGGAAAAATTAACTCCAGAGATTTGGTAGTTTTGATTGTTGAGAAGCATACTGGACACATTTGGAAGGTCGTTAATTACCCACCTTGCACTCAAAGTCCACCTTAGCACTGAGAGAAACCAGAGACTCGATGCTTTTCATTTGAGAGATGCTGTCATTACCTTGTTGAATAATCTAGAAGAGCGACAAATAAAACACTGATTTCACAACAAGTAGTCTTGAGATATTCCGCTTATTTTTAGTAACTGTAATTTTGCTATTATTTGTAAATATTCAGTGAATTTAAAAAAAAAAAAAAAAGTGTGTCGCTGTACCTTCTCCAGTTGTTTTAGAGCTTTGATGGCCTGCGTTGCCTCCGCCGTGCCGCGTGTTGTTCTCTTGACAATATTCTGGACAGAAACAGCATGAATGTGTTCAGGTGACAAAATAGCAAAAAGGACCAAACGTCAACTAAAACTGCTGCAGAGAGCTTTCATACACACCTGGACCAGCAACTTAAGTCTTGTAATCCTTTGGAAGGGAAGCACAAGGAAGGAGCGAAGAGGAAGTCTCTGACAAACAGCATTCTTCTCTATTTTCTCCACGATCATTTTAAACCTTGGATTCTCATTCCTGGAAGGAAAAGAGAAATTTTAACCATAACTAGACAGCAAAAATTTCAGAAGAAATTTTAAGTGTGCCTATGCCGGACTTTATGTCCGACTTTAACCCGGAGAGGCGCGATTGCAGATGCTGCTCAGGTGGGTCCACCTCCCCTGCAGCGACACTGCAGACCACACCCCGCCACACACATCAAACACGTAAAATAAATATTTATCCAGATATTTTGCAAATATTTATTTTTCATTTTTTGCAGCATAGTGCTTTTTCCCCAAATATTTTTAAAATTCAGGTCAAGGCGCAAATCAAAGTAAACTGTATTTTGATATCTCCTATATGCAGCGCAGCATACAGAGAGACAAGAGGACGAGGCTGCAAGTACATCACAATTTTGCATTCACTATTCTGTTTTTTGTTATTTTTACACAGCGTTCTGATTGATTGACAATGGTCTACAGCCAATCTTTTGCATTATTATACAAACTTTGGTTGTGAGATTCAGATAATTATTTAATAAAAGCTAGATATTAAATGAGAATAAGAAAGAAAAGTATTTCTTTGTGCCCCCCTTTCCTTTTTAATGCCCTATCTGGCCCCCCTAGCAAAAACTTTGCCAGATCCGCTCCTGCACAGTTACCTGCTGTCAGCTGTAGAAAAGGATCCTGGTGTTATTTGTCTTTCAGAAACCGTTCATAACTTCCCTTCAACTCATTCATGTCACCTAAAAGGTAAACCTGTTTCTCCATCACCTGTTCAGCTCTGATGATTCAGTAAGGACATCTCCTGGTTTCATCTTCATGTTTCCCCTCTCACTAGGATATCCAAACCGACATAATGACCAGCAGCTTTTACAGCTGTGGCTCCAGCAAACATCAGCTGATACTAGAAATTAATATCAAATAAATTCTAACAAAAGCTGATAAAGCTTAAACGCGCTGCTGTTGTTTAGCATGATATCCGTTGGTTTCCTCTTTCTGGCGCAAAGTGGGCGATAAACAAACACGAGAGAAAAGCCGAGTTAGCGGTCAGGCGGCACCAACGACATCTGAACACTGTTGCTAATATGGGATGTATTGATAAAACGAGCAGATATTTGAAGTTTACACAGCAACATTCTTGCCTGAAAATGTCTTAAAAGTTTATTTTGTGACCTAGAAACAGTAATAAGAGCAATATAAAAACAAAGTAGTGGCCGCCATTGTTTGACTCGGCAGAGGCGTGCTATGAATTGTGGGATATGGAGTTTGCCACCAAGCATCCACCCTTTCCATTACCTTAACTAATGAATAGTTCACGCAATCTAAAGAATTCCAATGGTTCCTGAAAGCAGCGGCGGCATACCGTCAGTACGGTAATCCAAATAAGGGTAGACAGGCGTACCACTCTAGGCATACCACTAGAGAGAGCCAACACACCACAAATGAATAAATAAAAATAAAATAAAATAAATAGATACAAGATTTTAGAACCAAACAGAGGCAACACAGCATGATTCAGTGGCTTACATGAGTCTCTGATAAGTTGCATCCTGATAGGACTGGTTGGTGAGGTAAGGCACATAGGCTTTTCTGAAGAGCGGACACTGCCGATAAATGATGTCGCAGACGGTGAAGTGCATTACATCTGATTCCACCCGCTCCTCCAGTTTTGACAGAAAACTAAAAATCACAAAGCAGCATTTTTTTTTAAAAACCAACGACTTCAAACTTTGTGCCTGCAAAGCACAATGGGCACAAGAATATCGATGCATGCCAAAACTATTACTATATATTAGTACACCTTTATTATGATGAGTAACTACAATCATGTAACTGATAAGAAGAGGTTTTTGAGCAAATGCATATTTTAATAATGAATTTGATCCAGACAGCTTTAATCTTAAATTTAACAAAAAGCAGTAAATGACAGGCTTTAGTCTCATAGCTGTATCTAAATGTAAAGACAACTATTTCAAGTAAATGCAAATGTATAGCAGAGTTATAGTTCTGACCTGTGGCTAATGGCACGAACATCAACCAGCCTTGAAAAGAGCCAGTTCTTGTCCTGAGTGGTCAGCTGTGCCCCCAGCTGTTTAGACTTGACAAAGTGGTCAACGACAATTTCCAAACTCCGGCAGTAGGAAGCTTCTGAGGTAATAACTTCAAACCTCACCTTGAAACCAAAATCAAAAGTGCGAACGTTAAGCATGTGTCAACTGCCCAAAAACTGCAGCTAATAACCACACTGCTGTCAGTCTGCTAGAGGCTGGGAAATTTCCAAGGAGCACAATTTCACAACAAGTCTTTGGGAGTTTACAAGGAAAAATGCACATGTTTATGCAACTGAATATTCTCGCAAGAGCATCTCTTGCGAGAATATTACTGGCAGATGTGCATCACATCTGCCAGTAAAACGTAGAAAACCCGGAGGGTTAGTGTGGAATAATACAAGGAATAATTTAGACAATTTGAGTGGGCATAAGTGTGATGCAATGATAATGAAAAGCTGATTCACGTAAGTCACGTGACTTCCTATAAACAGTTTTTAAAAAGCTGACAACGTAAAATGCAATCTGAGCACTTGTATGAAACATTGAGCAAAAGGAGCCGAATCACTACAATCTTAAGAAAAACTCAAAAGAAACAATGAGTAAGTCTAGAAATGTTAAAAACGGCATTTAAGTATCTGGAGGAGTCTGAATTTCCACTACGCAAAAATGTTTTGCCAGTTTTTTCCCCAGAAATGCAAATACAGACTGTTACACTGATCCTTAACATTTACACATAAATATCAAATTTACAATTAAATCAAGCTCAGAAGCTTAAGAGGAAGTCTGTAAGGAAAGTCACAGATAACTGTGATGCAAACAGCTGCTATTAAGACAGCCCATCTATGAAAAAATGACTAATAATATTACTGCTATTGATCATCTGATGGAAAGTTACTTGCATAATATTCCTGCTCCAGTGAAGTCTAAAGGAAAATGCATGATTTGTGATGATTTTTATGCAATCAAATGCCGACCCTTTCATATGTGGATTAAGTCAAAGTTACCTCTTGTAGCCGCCTCTGGTCCTCTGTGAGCTCATCTAGCTCAGCACTGTTCCTGACCCCCGGCAGATCTCGCCACAGCGAGGACGACTGTGAGATTGACAGACGTGGGGAAGAAGCTCTACGTTCACCCCTGGGGCATTCAGGGAGATGCAAGCTTTGGATAGGGAAAGAGCCTGTGTGGGAGAAGGACTTGGGATGTGGTTGTGGGGGAATGGGAGGAAGAGCTCTGCGGGCAGGAGGAGGTGAGGGAAGAGGAGACGAAGTTTGGTCCTCACTCACAGAGAGGAATTCAGAACGAGCCTGACGCAGGATCTCAGAGTTCTGGGCTGCCTCACTGTATTGCTGATAGAGTTGTGCAGCATCTGGGTGAGAGGCAGGAAGAGAGACGAATAAATAAAGAGTGCACGAGAGAAAAATAAGGTAGACATTTTTTTTTAAAATTAAAAGGAGCAAAGGAAAACAGGCCAGACAGGAACAGCACTACCCATAAGGAGCTGTTTGCATTTGTCTTTGCATTCCAACAAGTAGGTGTGTGGAGGCAAAGTTGTAGAAGCAGCTGTGTTTCCTCTCAACATGTTAGAAAATATGAACGCTTGCAGAAACACGCCTGTGACTTTCAAATACACCGGTATATACAGTGCAGCCAAAGACACATTACTGCCCCATTTCTCCCAATATCCATTTCATAATATCATTAGGCAAAAGGACCACTGCCATTTTAGATCTTTTAAGTCATCATTTATAAACGTGACAAGGCACTAGTATACAGCACTCGAAGTTTATGGCCTTTATAGTTATAAGCCAATGAATCACACACATTCGAGGGAAATACTCAAGTTGCATCACACTTTTCCCGACTGTAATTAGAGCAGAGTACAACCTGTCACTTTGTTACCGACATATTGTTGCCTTCTTCCAATGAATCATCGTAAGAACTGAGTTGATGTGCTCGGCTTGTATGTAAAGTATATATATAATGGGCTACTTTAAAAAGGTAAAGAAGCAAAAAAGACAGGTGGAGCAGAGATACTCACTGTAGAACCTTGAATTACTTTTCTGTCTTTCGATTGTGCCCAAAAGATTCCTACAGCGACAGGAAGGAAATTAAATATAAGAAATGTGACATGACCTATTTGCATTAATGAGTAAATTATAGGCATTTCTCTTTTATTAATTTACATTACGAGTGACCTTTCACTGAAATATGTACAGTACTTAACAAATTTATTAGACCACCACAGCCGCCCTAACAGCATTTGCCCAAATCCTTTTTTAATGCTTCTGTAATATCCAAACCTTTTAATCAAAATTATATTTTTAATACTAAAACGAATTATTGTGGCTTTCCACCAATGTTCAAATTTACTGTTTTACACAAAAGCAGAAAAAAAACAGCACAGTAAAGCATATTATTATTCTTTGAGATGCCAAATTAGTAATTTAATTACATTCATTAACAGAAAAATGATTATATATGCTTGATTACTTAATTGATATGAATTAATTGATAGCTATTCTGAATTTTCAGAGAACTGCAGAGTACCAGTTCAAATTTGTTATTTGCCCTAATAAATAACAATATACCCTTTTTAGTTTTAAACACAAGCTGTCTAATAAATTTGTTAAGCACTCCCAAACTCAAACAACACAGTTAAGACAAGTTAAGACAAGACTGTTCTTAATATCAGGTACATCAAATGTTTAAAAAAAAAGAAAAAAAAAAAAAAAGAGCATATATATGTGCATCTGTACACACACACACACACACGCACACACGCACGCACACACAGTATATGTGACAGTTATTCTCACCTCAGCCCCATTTCGCTCAAGCTTTTGCTCCGATCATCCTCATCATCTGCAATATAAAAGTATCCATTTGTTGACACATTGTACAGCAACATAGTTGCATTTAAATAGGCAATAATTTAAATAAATGAGCTGGTTAATTTAGTAAGCTTGATAAATAACTGAAGAGATTAGTGTGTCCAAAGCTTATTTCTTGTGTCTTTCTTGTGGCTCAACTGTGACTTTTTAACTCCTGCTCTGGGTTTTCCCGGGGCAGGAGTTTGTCCATCTCCACCTACTCTTATCTCCTCCCACTACCTGTATACTCAACATTGACGTAGTTTCCAATGAAGGTAGCGTTTTGTGCTCAGATCGGGGTAATGATAATGAAGTCTGCCTATGATCTGAGGTCCCCGTGACTGATTCAAAATAAATTTAATTAAATTTTAAAAAATTATTTAAAAAAAAAAAAAAAAAAAGGAGCAAAAATAAAAGTAAAGGCTTCAAGTAAGTGGAAATGACAAGATGACTATTAAGTAAAATTCATTTTAAAAAAATAAATAAACCAACACAGTCGTGAAGCATCATTTGGTGCATGAGTAAATCCTGAGACGTTTAAATCTAGTTTCCTCTGAGGTCAGTCTATCTTGAAATGTCATTGATTAAATGATTAAAATTTCATGCGTTGCCATTTGATTTGAAAGAGGAAAGACGTTTTTTTTTGTTTAAAAAAAAATGAGTAAAAAGGAGGGAGGTGAGGTAACTATGCAGCTTTCCTGGAAACATTAGGACTGAACTGAGAAGACAGCCACAATGTTTCCATCCTCAACCTTCTTTCTTTACCTGTTGCATAAAATACTCTGGTTCTGCGATCCCTTCCAACACCTTCATCTTCTTCCACGTCTACATTTCTTCTTTGAGTTGTTTTATGGACTCCCTTTCTTCGAGACGGCTCTTTGGAACCCAGTTTCTGAGAACTGTAGGAGCTCTCCAGATTCCCTACTTGCCCTTCTGCCTCTACGCAATTCACCTCAGTCAGTTCTGGTACTATCACGTCCACTGCATTAACCCTATCTTCAGGCTCCCTTCCTTGTCTTTCTTCTTCACTTTCATCCCTTCCATCATAGTCCACCCCCTGGCTCTCACCCTCACTAGAGGGGCACAGGAGCTCAGACTCGCAGTCATGATAAAGAATAGGGCAGCTGTTAGGCTTGTAAAGGGTGTTGTTCGCACTTAAATACATCTCCGCTTCCTTCTCTCTGAGTTTTTCTTTTTCGCTTTCTTTCAAATTAACCTCATCGTCTTCAGTTTCACTGACTGTCACCTTTATGTCTGACTTTCCTAACTGAACTTCACCAGAAGGCTCTAAAGTTGTTTTGTCCATGCTGCAATCTTCCTTCCTTTCTGATTCTAGCGCCGTGTCAGCATGAGTGTGTGTATGCGTTACAACATGCATAGCCGTGAACTGGTCAGCATGCATGTGGGCTTGGCTCTGCCCCATACCTCTCGCATCGAACAGCTCTTCCAGCTCTGGCTCTAAGTCATCTTCTTCCATACTCAGCTTAATCGCAGGTACCTCCCTTGTTTCTTCTGCAACTTCCTCTTGTGGCTTGGCGTTGCTGGTCTCAGTCTGGTTGGCAGCTGGTTGATCTTCCTGGGCCTCTGTGCTTGGTTCTTCCTCTGAATGTCCCAGGATCTCACGGACCACATTTTTAGCCCATTTAAGGTGGGGGGCTTGGGAATGCCGCTTGGGCTCCTCAGACACGCTCCATGTCCCACTCAGTCTGATCCGAATAGCTTCCACCTCCTCTGGACTCATTCCTGTAGTGTTTATCTGATCCAAGATGGGCTGCAGTTGATCTATCGCTGATTGAGAAATTGGAGTTTGCATCTCTTTTTTGTCTGTTGGCTCTTTAGTTTTCTCTCTCCATTCCTGGAGAAGTCTCTCAGTTTTTGAGTCCTTTCTTCCCATTTCAGAATATGACTGTTTCACTTTACGTCTCATTTCCTTTCTATATTTTAAATTATGAACCGCTGAAGGCGCTCTGGAGTGGATTTTGCTTTCAGTTGCTTCTTCTGTGGAGAGCCTCTCCTCCCTCTGAACTTTATGCTCACTTCCTGTGTCCCAGTTGTTTATCATTGGGTGCTCATCATTTCTACATGATCTCTGAAGCAAGTCTTTCTGAGGCTGCTGAGTGATGTCATCAACCAACTCATGGTGAGTTTCTAAATTCGTGTCGCTTCTTTCCACTCCTCCAATCTGATCAACCTGCAATGGTAAAATATTGCTGGGTTTTGATCGGGGAAGAGTTTGCCCAACCACACAGAAGACGTACTTTGGCTGCTTCTCCTCCCCCTGATCCTCCCCGTCAGCTGTTTCCACCTCCCCCACTGTCCGTCCTTCCTCCCTCTTCTGATCTCCCACAAACCCCTGGAAGCCAGCAGGTGCCTGGGTTCCACCTTCCTGGAATTCCTGACAGGCCCTAAACCCTTCTTCACTGTCCTCTCCTCCACTTGACACGGTCACGAAGCCATCCTCTGTGGATGGCATTTCATTTCTCTCTTTCTTCCACCCTGCCTCACTTCCTCCTTCACTCTCAGAGGGTGGCCAGTTATTGCTCCCATTCTCATCCTCTCTGTCGTCTACGACGTTGTCTCCTTGTTCATCCTTTTGCCAGCTTTCCTCAACCCCTGCATCATTGTCAGACATATGTTCCTTCCCTCTCCTGATTTCCCCCACACTCTCCTGATCTGCACCGACTCCCTCCTGTTCCCTCTGTGCGTCTTCCCTGTACTCACTTCTCCCCCCCTGCCTTCTTTCACAATCTGGTTCCTCTTTTACTGGTCGCCCATCTCTTCCTCTCTCCGTCTGGGAGTACATACTCATCTCTCCTTCTCCCCGTAGCTCTTTCCGCTCTGTGTGCCTGTTGCTGTCTACAAATTTGTCTGTGCTATTCTTGCCCCTCTGTGGCTCTAACCACATCCTTCTCTGCTCTGGCATATTGCCAGTCTTTTCTCCTTTATCGCTCTCTTGTCTCTCATTTCTTATTTGCCTTTGACTTTTATCAGCAGTTCTGTCTTGATCCCTCCATGTTTCTCTCTCTCTTTTCTTTTCAAAACTGCTGTCCCTCCTTGATTCACGTTCTTCATACCTGTCCCTGTATATTCTGTGTCTCTTCTCATTGTCAGGATCACTGCTCCACTCTCCACTGCTGTGAGCTCGTGCTGGCGGACCGGGAGCCCACTCCTTCGGTGATCGACTGCTCCTGCCTGTTGCATCAACTATTCTAGTACCAGCTTCTTTTCCCCTCTTTTTCCTGTCTCTCTCAGGCTCGTACTCTCTTCTGTCTCTTCTATCTTCCTTTAAGTCTCTCCCACCTTCCTTGTCCTGCCTGTCAGTTTCTTTCCTTCTTTCTTTGTCTCTGTTTCTGTCTCTATATCGCTGCATTTCTCGATCTCTGTCATTTGCCATTTTGCCCATGTAGTCCCCCTCACTTCTGCTGTATTGAAGTATCAGCTCCTCCCTCTCTCTGTCCCTCCCTCTTTCCCTCCTCGGCCTTCTCTCATCATCATCACCTTCACTCCTGATGTCTCTCCTTTTCTCTCTTCTTCTTGCATTCTCATTCTCCTTTCTGTCTGCATAGTTCTCTCTCTCCTTTCTTCTGTGCGGGGAACCCATTCTTACCATTCTTCTATCCCAAGATTCATCCACCTCTCTTCTGCCGTCTTGAAACCTAATATCAGACAACTCCTGATATCGTCCCCTCTGGCGTAACTTCTCATCTTCTATGTATCCTCTTCCAGTGGGTTTCCCCTCATCCTTTTCTCTGCGTCTACCCTCATATCTTTCCTTCTCAACCAGGAATGTCCTCTCTCTTTCTTGGCCCCAGACATCAGTCTCTGCTTTTTTGGGGGGCCTGTCATTCCACCTCCTTTCCCCTCTTTCTTCATCCATCTCAGTGCACAATCTTCTATCAGGACTTGTAAGACCTTTTTTCATTCTGGGAAATGTGTCACCTTTCTTTGTCGTGCGTTCTAGCTCTCGCTTAAACCAACCAGTCATTGCTGGTCTGGGACTTGAATCCAGGGGGATTTTTCCACCTGGCTGAAGCTTGTGGTCAGACCTGCTTGTTTTTGTTAAAGTGTCAAAGAGGGTCCAACTGGGCCTTTTGGTCCCCATAGTACCATTGTTATTGGAGAACCTAGAAAAGAGCAGTCAGTGTCAGTCTCGAAATTGCATTGCATTAAGATTCAAACCAATGTCAGATAAATGACTACGATATTGACCAAATTAAGTAAAGTATAAAGCTTAATAAAAATTTGAATGAATATTAGTGACATATCAATCATCTGGAGAGCCACAGCCTCTAAAATGTTATAACTTGGACAATAATCTGTGCGTTTTCTGTCTGCATTTTTAACAAGTTTTGCACTTTAAACAAAAATCAATGACAAGATCTTTTTTTAACAACAGGAAATCAAGAAGCAAGTCAGTGGAAGAAAGGGACACCCTTTTACAGTATTTAAGAATGCATTAGAGACCTGCAAAGAACAGCATACCAAAAGCAGCCTTCGAGAAAGCAAGGCCCAGTGACACATAGGCACGGCATGTAGCATGCAAACCACATCTCGCAGCTTAACCAGATCTAAATCTGTCTTCAAAGCAGACGCAATTTACAGCGTGGTGTTTTTAATCCATCTAAAATAATAATAATAAACAACTCACCTGAATGTTGTATCCGGTGAAGATCTGGTCTCCTCCTCCTCCTCCTCCTCCCCAGCTCAGCTCAAAAACATGGGATTGCACAACACAGAAAATTCCCTCCTTGCGTTCACATTATCAGATTGACCCAAGAAAAAGTTCTCCTTTTTTAAAGAATACATACATTCAGCTTTAAATCTCCTCTGGCTTTTCCTCTGGTGAGAAGTTAATGTTTATGCCTAAAATGTCTTTGCTGCCTCTCCCCCACCTCCCGTCTTCGCTCAAATTCCCAAACAAGTCTCAACAGATTGACACTTATCTTTGCCCTCCTTTTTCTCCCAGTCTTGTCCTCGCAGTCGCTGAACAGGGAGACCTCTCATAAATCAAGCAAAACTCGAACCGAGTGCGTCCACGGCTTCACTCCTTCACTCCCGTGTTCCGCCGATGAGATCGCCTCTGTGGACCCCCCGAAAAAAAAAAAAAAAAAACCCAAAACAAATCACACAATACACAACTCTCTACGCACTCCTGCACCATTCCTGTCTCACACGAAGTACAGGAAGCACACCTCCTTGGAGCGCCTCTCTTGGATCAGTGATTGGTTGATATGCGGTAGTCGGGTGTGTCTGCGCTACACACACACACGGACACACACAGCCAGGTAAGGGCGCTGAAGGAGAGTGGGGGAGGGGAGGAAGAAAGTAGGTTTGAAAATACTAACTTCTTTGGAGCAAAGCAAACAGAGGCCTAGTAAAACTTGCCTGCGTTCCCTGGAGAGGTTGTACAGAGGGAGGCAGCAGGGAGGGAGAAACACCAACTGTTCCTTATGATTTAAAAAGAGAGAGAGATGAAGCAATCACAGAGGGGGAAACTAAGGGAGGGGTGATATGTGAGTGATTTGTATAACAATGACAACTTTACTATGGTTATTAACTACTGAGAAAGCCTGACATGAAAGCTCTGAAATGCTGTGACTCACTCTCATTAGCATTGTTAAATAGAAACCCACATGATTACTGTCACACTGCCCTGTTTCACAACTTTGTTGCACTTTCAGCTGCGCTCAGATTTTATGCACTTGCTAACCGAATTTGCACAACACCACGTTTTTTAAAAACAAAAATACTGTCTGCTACACACACACACACACACACACACACACACACACACACACCTGGCTAACTGCAACAGATCCAACTTCCAAGAAGTAACTACACCCCATGAGTCAACTTTACTGCATTTTACTTAAAGCTGAAAGGTGTTTCTTACACTTTGCCTTTCCCATTTACTTTATAACAAGGAAATCCGTTTACTTTAAAATCTGTCAGATGATTTTATATACATGGCCACACCTTGTTTAAATGACTTGTTCAGCACTCTGTCGTTTGAGAAGATTTTATCACTGTCAGATTTATGTCCAAAAGTAGATTCTGTTCATCTGGACGTAGCATTTTCAGTGGGAGAAACGTTTTGTCACTTATCCAAGTGACTTCTTCAGTCTCAGCTGATTGCAGCTTTCCCCAATCTTTTAAACAGATTTGTGCACTACCTATTATATTAGGCATGCCTACTCAGCGTCTCACCAGTGAACTACAGGATTTCATTGCATTTAGGCATGTAGAAATGCTGACAACCTGAAGTTCAAACTGAGCATCAGAATGAGGAAGATGGGTGATTTAAATGACTTTGAATGTTGGATGGTTGTTAGGACCAGACAAGCTGGTCTGAATATTTCAGAAGCTGCTGGTCTACTGGGATTTTCGCACACCAACATCTTTAGAGTTTACAGAGAATGGTCTCAGAAAGAGAAAAAATCCACAGAGCGACACTTCTCTGGGTGAAAATATTGGTGTCAGAGGAGAATGGTCAGACAGCTAGGGACGACAGTAACTCAAATAACCACTTATAATGATAAAGAGATGGACTAAAATAGCTGAAGACCACACCGAGTGCCACTCCTGTCAGCTAAGAACGGGTAAATTCCCGTTGGGACAACATAAGCTTGGAGAAATGTTTCCTAGTCTGACGACTCTCAATTTCTACTGTGACATTCAACATGCTGTAAACAACATGAAGGCATGGATTCATCCTGCCTTCTATCAGTAGTTCAGGGTGGCTGATACAACAGAGAATGAACAAACCAAATAGTAAGACAGAGTTCTTTAAAGCAAAAAACCTGAATGGAAAGACTAGTCCATCCAGCTCATGGTCCATCACTATTCAAAGGTTGCTATAATGTGAGAAGTACAGAAAGCAAATTATAGGATTCCTTGTCGGGGATTGGCTGCATTGCACAAGCTAATGAGGATTAAAATCCACTGAAAACTCAAAGACCCTCAAAAACAGTCATATCCGAGATGCATTAATCTCATGTCACTAAAATCTGACCAATAATCTAAGAGAAGTAGTGATTTTTATGAAAGTGGAAACGTATTCATAAAACAATTGATACGCTCTTGACCTTAATTTAGATGCAAGTCCATTAGGTGATATATTGTGTGAAAGGTTAACTAAAATCTTACCAATACTGCAGGAAGAGTAGCAACTGTGAAGGGCCGCCTCGCGAACATCTCAACAAGTGTTTCAACCAGATGAGCTAAAAATGACATTTTAAAAAAGGATCTCGATAAATGCTCAATCATTCAGGCAAGGAAATCCCAGAAAGTTGATTCTGTTGATCTGAAAATGCTACATCCAGATGAACAGAGTCAACTTTCTGATATTTCTGAAAATGGTATAAAAAAGACGGTACGTACAATGTAAATGAAGTCAAAGAGCCTGATGTAGCTGAGCTAATCAGAGCATGCAGGAATGAAAGAGCTCTTATAGCACACTTACTGGTCTCAAGCATAGCGAGTGCAGCTTATTACCTTTTAGTGAAATCCAGCAGAATGCAACAGACACTGAGGGCCATAGATTCTCAAACACACAGTCAGAGATCAATCTAAAAATACTGAGGGAAGTGAAACAGTGATCAAGGTGTGTGTGTGTGTGTGTGTGTGTGTGTGTGTGTGTGTGTGTGTGTGTGTGTGTGTGTGTGTGTGTGTGTGTGTGTGTGTGTGTATATATATATACATTGTACGAAAGCTGAGCAAGTCCATACTTGACCACTGTTACTAAATGAATTTCAAGTTCATGGTAATTTTAGAGGCTATTGTTTAGTTTACGCTAGAGTAGTGTGGGGGTTAATCTGCCTTTCAAAACACTGAGTAATGATTATATTTCAGTAACCTCAGTTATGCCATCTTGAAATGGAAATCTGTGTTGTTGGTCTACCAGTCATCCACAAGTAAACATTCTGACATGTGAAAGTGAAAGTACACTCTCTTTCAGCTCTAAGGTTTTACTTATCACAACATATTAAAAATTACCTGTTCGTTAGCATGTTCTCAAATTCTCTAAATACAACCTGACATTAACAGCAACATATGACATATTCCCCCATCCTTATTTAACAAAATGCAAAAGCAGCTTGTGAGAAACTACACCCCATGATTCAGTCGCTTGTAGAAGCACCTTTGGTGTCAATAACTTAAAATAATTCTTTTCTGTATGACTTTATGAGTCTATCATTTAGTTGCACAGAAATTTTGCCACAACTTTACAATGGTGCTTCGGTTCATTGAGGTTTGCAGGCATTTCTTGCACAGCTCTATTAAGGTCAGACAGATCTATTGACTGGACCATTGCAACACCTTGATTCATTTCCTTTTCAGAACTGGGATCATTGCCCTGTTGTATGACGCAGTTCTGGCCAAGATTAAGCTTTTGAACAGCTGCCCTTGTACTTGGCTCAAGAATGCTTTGGTATACAAAGGAGTTCCTCGTCGACTCAGTGACTGCAAGGTGCTCAGGTTCTATGGCTGCAAAATAAACCCAAATCATCATCGCTCAACCACTGAGGTTGACAGGTGGTGTGAGGTTTTATGATTGTTTTTTTTACCAGAGTGGCCTCAAACTTCTAGTACACTGTTGCATAGGTTTTTGGGTTTGTTCAGTGTTACAATGCAGCCATGTTCATTACTGGGAAATCGACAGGAGGAACGTGCCGAACAGGCCAATGACAACATCTGTAGACTGTGCTAATCTGACATGTAGTTACTTTTCTTGGGAGGTGCACCTATAGTCACAATCCCTGGGTAATTAAAACAATGAGATACCAGATACAAGTTTTCTGATGAATTTTCTTGATGTTCAATCCTTTTATTGATCTCTTTTTCAAACAGAGCTGAAAGAATGTCTAAAACATCAGAATCAAGGCATCTGGGATAAATGTCTTGAGCTAGGTCCTTAAAAACTTTTGGGGTAAATATCTGACATATTCATGTCTCTGAATATGAATTCTCAGGAATGTAGCTCAGGCTAACACAGAATGATGGCTTGCTTGAACTATAAATATTTGGATGTCTGATTTCCAGCAGCAGATGTCTATAGTAACCAAAATTTTGCAGGCGAGGAACTGATATTTTCATCCAACTTCATTGCAATATTCATCAGGTATGATACCATGTGCCAAGCCCATAACACCCTTTTTAGATAGACAAAGTTGTTTTAATTCCATTTATGCATGCTCACTCCCCAGAAAGTAGTTTTGTTTTCCAATCAAGAAGGTGAATTATTTTTATTGTTCGGAAATGTTTTCTTAATTTTGATTCATTTCAGTGTTTTAGTCTTTTTAATGATCATGATAGGGAAGTAATACCATACAAATTAAAATACTTATTGTCGGCAGCTGACTGGCAATCATGTAGAGTCTGAGTCACAGTGAAAACCTTCACCACCTGACTAAATACTGAAACTGAAATTATTTTTTATACTTAGTCAAAAAATTTTTTTAGCTCATTTTAAATTAAAGCAATGTTGATTTTAATGTAATTTTTACTACATTTAGCAAATTTGAAAAACATGTATTTACATAAATTCATCTTATTAGATTGTCAGGTAAATGAAGCACAAGACAGTATTGTGTATTATGACATATTATTATTAAAATTAAGTAATTTTCTTTAATTATGATTTCTTTACCAAAATATGTTTTTTGGATCTAAATCATAGAAATAACTCCAAACAATGTCACATGTGACATTGTTTGAACAAACAAGAATTTCCACTATGTAGTTATAAAGATAATATTTGCTATTTATATCAGTGATCAATTAAATTTACAGGTTTTAGTTAGATACATTTGTTTGAATAATAGTTGTTTAATTCTGTTTAGCAGCGCACACAAAACTCCACATTATACCATCAAGCGCATTTATTCATTTGCTTACTTTATTTTATTTATTTTAGTTTTATTTTATGTATTAGTTATGCATTTATTTTATTGTATTTATATGTATTATGTATTTATTATTCATTTTTTTGTTTATCTTGTTTATTTACTTACGTATTTATTTTATTTATTATTGTATGTATTAATTTTTTTTGCCTGACATAGAAATACCATGAATGGTGACGCTGTGACTTAGTAAACCTTTCTGTGACGCTTGCTCCCCTGTCAGCTGACGCGGGTGTGCGTGGCCTCAGCCGCCTTTCATTGGCTGAGTTTCATTTGGACTGTCACATGCGCGTGTTGCTCTGTTTGGTTTCACTTCCGCACTCCTTCACCGCTATCTCTAGCCTGTTAGCCTCTTGGGCACAGTTGAATGGAAAGCGTGTTATCTCTTCAGGGCAGAATTAAAAGGGCGGAAAACGTTGATTAAAAATAATAATATAAAACAGACTCCGCGCAGATGAAGTTTGTTTTATGCGCATATCTAAAGAGTCGACTAGTTGCTAATTGAGTCAACCAGGAAGCGACGTTAGCGTGAGGAAGCTCAGAGCAACTGTTTAAACTGTCAGCTTGTATGATAAACTGTTAGATTTCTCACAAAGAAGATTTCCCCGCTGATTCGCCGTGACGGAAATCATGAAGGTAGGTGTGCAATCCAGGCCAAAGCAGCATCTTTGTCAGAGAAATTATAAACGGACTGTTTTCTCATCAGTAAAACTTATTGCCTCGTGCAAATAGAAGCAGACATTTTGGATGCATACTTTCTTTTCAGGAAAGACTTGCAAACATCGCCTTTCACAACTGAATTTCCTATATCGTTATTGTCTTTTAGTTTAGTGCTATGTTTTATGTCTTTAAATTTTTAAATGAATAGGAAAGTGGGCGTCTCTTTACTCCCCTCTCTTTGTTCAGGAAGCATGTGAAAGGTGCTTCATATTCAAAGTTTAACCACTGAAGCTTTGAGTATTCCCTTGTTTTACCTATTTTTATGAACTGTGGTGTTAAAAAACGCAAACGGTTTGTGGAATAATGCATTAAATGTAAGTACCTGATAACTGAGGTACTTTGTGTTAATGCAAAAACCTGCAACCTGTAACAAGGTGTCAAAAGCATGAGAACTGCCACAGATTCATTTTAATGTACACATTAAACTAACATAACAGGTTCATTGTGTTTTGAAGTGTCAGACGATTATCAAAAAAAGTGCTGCTAAATATTTAGATTTTTTTCTAGATAGCAGTCTTAAAACCCAAAAGAATTCAGCTGAATATAACAGATGATGAATATTCAAATTAAATGAGTAAATATTTGTTTTAAAATTTTTTAAATATATTTCTTTTTCTAGTTTTCTGTCATATGACTATGACTTTACCCAATAACTGTTTCAGCTCTTAAAGGGATAGCTACCACACTGCAGTTGTTTCTGCTTCTTATTTGGTTGCTCCCTTTAGAGGTCGCCACAGCACATCTGCTTTCAGCTTAAGCTACCTTTATCTTCTGTCACATGCATGTCCTCCTTCACGACATGCATGAATCTACCCTGTGATTTTCCTCTTTTCTCCTGGCTGGCAGCTCCATATGAATCTAAAATCCCTCCTCTGCACATCACAACCTTGTCTCTCAAACTATCTTTCTAGACCGCTCTACGTCCGCCGTCCCTCGGATGTACTCATTTCTAATCCTGTCCCTTCTGATCACTCTGACTGAAGATCTTAGCATCTTCAGCTCTGCTACCTCCTGTGTGCCTGCTATTTTAGACCCACTGTCTCCTTTACCATCTCACTATAATCATGTAAGCCTTCCCGTTCAATCTTGCTGCTATCCTTCAGTTACAAATTACCCCTGATGCTCATCTCCACTGCCTTTGTATGGTTGACCGCAAGTATTTCAATAATGCCACCGTTTATATTACTGTAATGTAAATGGTATGAAACAGTCTTGCATTAGACAGTTTGTATGGTCTCACAATAAACGTAATCCTACTAACATGAAACAAATAGCAAGCAATCACAATTGAGAATTGCCCATTTTGATTGTTTTTTCTTTATCATCTAACATCTGTTCCAGGTGTTCAGTAGCTGCAGAGGAATCTCGTTCCTCATGTGGATCATGGCATTTCATCTGGTCCTCTCTGTGAGTGGGGTGTATAGTGTGAAGAGCACCAAAGACTGCAAACTGTTATCTCACAGTCCATTACAGCAGAAAGTTCTGGAGCGACTAGAGCCGCTCGTAGGAAAGAAGTAAGGAATGAGTCACTTGTGTACCAGCGTATTCAGTGCTTGTTAGGAGATGAGATGTTTTTGGAATCCCTGTTGTGTTTAATAATATAATTTTATGTTAAAGGAAGAATCTATATGGGCCATGTTTATTTAAATTTTCTCTGGGATTTGTTCTTTTTTGACAGCTTTACAGCTGAGGACAAGGCTTCGAACGAGAGCTACACATATGTGTTCCAGTTATGTGGGGATGCAGGGGGTGCTTCCAATGCTGGGGTTATTCAAGTGGACAAGAAATTACAGAAGACAACAGTGATTGGCAAATACACGCATACACAGGCCATTGGAGGAAGTAAGACTATGCAAAATCCGAAAAACATTCTCTTATTAGTTCAGACATGACCGTAAGGGCATGTGCGTGAATCTTAACTGTATTGGAAACTGATAAATAATTCATAATTGCATCATAGCCTGAGGCCAACTCTGAGGAGTAGAAATCTAAATCTTATCAAACGTGTCCTTTCAGGTGACTGGGTGATGCTGATCTACACAAATGGTGAAAAATACGATGCACACTGCAATAAGGAAGAAAGGAAAGCCATCATTATGATCTCTTGCGACAGGAATGTAAAAGTGGTAAATGAAATGTGCAAAGCTTCTAGCCGAGCAGATTTGAGTTTGAGGAAAAAAACAGAAACAAAAAGCAGTCAGCTGCAGCCGTGGCGGCATGTTGCATCAGGTCTGTGAAAATGAAATTTGATCCATGAGGACGCTCTGAATAATGTTTCCGTGAAGCTCAAGGCTTTCCAGACACCTGAAACCAAGCAAGGATATTTACAGTAGAGTGACGAAGACGTTTAATACAGTGGAACACAGAATGAGCCTATTTGTATTAAACAGTAGAGTTATTGAAATAAAAACATGTTATACACATGTTGCATGTTTAGAAAGTTGCACAAAGACACTTTGTATACACCTGTGTTTCACTCTCTCTCCCAGAGTAAGCTGGAGGTGGGTCTGGAGGAGAGGGAAAAGGAGGAAAACTGTTTCTATCTGTTTGAGTTGGACACCAGTTCAGTGTGTCCTGTAATTGAGTCCAAGCTCAGCACTGGCTCCATTATCAGCACTGGCTCCATTATTCTCATCATGTATGTAAAGTCATTTGTTAATTTAATGAATGTGAGAGCTTGTGATATTACAGATGATCAATAATCATAACCTCTCACATTTCAGTGGTTTCTCTCTTCTGGCTGTTTACCTTGTTGGAGGTTTCCTCTACCAGCGGGTGATCGTTGGAGCTAAAGGGGTGGAGCAATTCCCCAATTATGCTTTTTGGGTGGAGTTTGGAAACCTGGCAGCGGTAAGCTAAATCTAATTGATGAACACCGTCAGTGAAAGGTCAGAGTCTGATGAAATAAAAATAAATAAATAAATAAATAAGGACAATTGTTTTTGTTTTTTTCTTCGCTGTGCTTACAGGATGGATGTGACTTTGTGTGCCGGTCGCGCAAGCGAGAGGAATCGCCAGCATACAGGGGAGAGGCTACAGACAATTTACAGGAAGAGCCAGAGGAGAGAGATGACCAGTTGCTGCCTATGTGACCTTAGTATGTTGGGACTAAAATCTTCACCGTGTGATGCAGTTTAATCGGTTACAGCTTATCAGGCTGCTTGTAGACACAAGTCTGTTTTCTTGTGGGGGGGTTGTGAGTGAATTACGTCAGTACTTGCTAATTCTGTGTTTATTCCAGACTTGTGCCTAGGGCAAAAAAATCTTTCATCTCCCTGTCACACAGGAGGGCATGTTACTCATAGGGCTGATGATCATGTCCACACTTTTTACACCGTACGTTTCAAACAGTTGTTTGATGTCAGGCAAATGAGTGATTCCTTCAAGAAAGCTATTTCACAATAAAGACTCTTCTGTGAAAATCTGGCAGAAAAGGGAGAATTTGAAGAATCATATTTCTATCTTGTGTCAGCTAAATGCCACATTGTGTACAGTTCTTTTCTGCTAAACGAATGCTTTATTTTTTTTCTCAGATGTTGTTGGTTTGTCACGAGCAGAGGGGTGTACTGAAAAGCAAATTCAATATAATTGGTGGGGTTGTGTTAGCTGGCTTGATAAAAGCCTAGAAGCCCCGATAAGAGATAAGGGTTACAATGGTGGTTATCAGTTTTCTTCATTAACTCAGGCTTTCTGCTTCATGCTCTGTGCAGTTTTAGATGCGTCATTTAACTCTTTGACTTTACAAAATCGATCATTTGAGCTCCGTCTAATCAGGTGATATAGATCTATAAATAACATGCAACACTGCAGCTGCAAAGGAAACGAGAGTAATGCTGCCGAAAATCTTTAATCTTGTGAAGTCACGATCATTACACGCACACTTATCAGTAAATGAAATAGTTTACCTCTTAATATATTTATTTCACCTCTGCTGTTGATTTCTAATGTGACAAATTACAGCTCTTAAACTTTAACACACTCCCACAGCCTAAAGAAAGCATCACTTCAGTTTGTCGTCACTTGTAAGATAAATTACTTTTATTCATTCAGAATTCTTGGTGTAACAGTTCTAAACTTTGTTCCAGTAGGTGGAATTCTAGCAGATTAGGACCAAAAATAAAGACATTTATAAAAGAAAAATTGAATATTCCAGTTAGAATCTGCAGTGCTGTTTTAGAAGTGTCTCAACAGGTTTTATATTCTGGATAAATGACATTCCTACAGCAGAGAATCTGTATTGCAGCTAAAGCTTACTGTAAATAAGAGAATCAGTGAAAATGTGGCTCTTCAGTTCAATTACAAACCGAAAGGCTGCGCAGGACCAGGCTACGTGTATGACAGTAGTTAAGATGCTAAAAAGAGAGTGAATGAAAGCCCAACATACCTCGCTAACCCATTAATCTGGCTTCATAGTACACCCCTCTGTGTTTATTTGGGTTGAGCTTGCTTAATGTTCACAGGCATACAAATAAATGTGTGTGCAGTTTAAACAGTTATTGTTTAGGTTAAAAAGTCAGGTTTGTAACATGTGAATGTAAATGTTTAAGTACAGGGACTGTACTTACAGCCTTACCACACATTTAGAAATCAGTGCAAACAAACCAAAGTTGAACTGAATTTGATTTTTAGCTGGGCGTCGTCCTTTCTCACATGTTGCAGAGAAGCTTAGCGCTAAGATCCCAGTCAGAAGGTCGGCTGCTTGACTGAAATCTGAGCTCCACGGTTTAATTTTTGTCAGAGGTCAGTGGTGCTGACGCAATACCAACGAAATTTGTGGTGAGGAGCAAAGCATCCAACTAAAATTCAAAATTAAATTCACTTAATGTATCTTTTGTCATTTAAATGTGATGAGAATTTGAAGGCAATTATATCTGAATTCTGCTATTTATACTTATTCAGAAATTGTCTTCTGTGCTTTTTCATGAAATAATCAAATATAAAGGAATATTTACATTTTAATAATCACAAAACAGTTTAATAATGAACATTATAGTGCTTAAACGCTGACCTGCTTCTTGATGTGGTGAAATTGACCCAAAGCGCAGAAACAGTGCTACATGTACCCACCTTACTACTATAGACTCATGTTCAGGCTGCAGTAGGAGATACATACGGCAGCAATGAGGGTACTTCATTTTCAGTACTCTAGTTGTAAAAATGTTACACTTTTAAACTTGGGATTTATAATATTTTTACATAAACCTAAACATCAGTGCTGCTAAGGACTGAACCAGGCTTTTTTTTTTTGAACAGGACATGAGTGTTATTTTTCTATTAATTATCATTGAGTTACTACTTGTATTCACTGTGAGCACTGATATTTGGTCTTTTTCGCTTTTGTGTTAACACTGAATTTTCTTTGCTTAGTTCACTGGTCTGAGGTTTCATATGATTAATGTTATGTTTGGCTAAAAGTTGACACAAGTCACAAATCTTTGTTTTTTTTTTCTGATTCTATTAAAAAGAAATGATAAAACTAGTTTATGCTGTGATAACTCCATAAACCTATGTGCACTCATCTTTTAGGATTTGATGGAATAAATTAGGTTATATTAGAAATAATGGATTATATAAACAAATGCATTCATAAACTAGAATAGTCATAAACCTTGTATTAAATTAGGTGCAATTAAGCGCTTATAGTGATAAACTGTTGTTAACTAACATGGAGAAAGAGGCTCAGACATGACCAATGTTTATTCTTGAGCACACATCTTTTAGCAGCTTTCTTGTAATTTTTAAGTAGCCTTCAGGAATAGTCCTCCCGGCTTCTTGAAGACATTCAAAACTCTTCTTTAGGTGTTGGGTAATTTTTGCTCCGTTGTCAAAATAATCCCGCACTCCTTCAGTAAAATTGAGGTCCAGGCTATGGGGAGGTATGTTTTCACTGTACTGACAGTGTTTCTGGGAACACTGTGAAGATTTAGGCTAGGCGTCTTTTTATGCTTGAATCACTAAAAGGTTAGTGTATGACTCCTAGAAAATATAAAGAAATGAAGAGTGTCTTTTGCAGAATACTGTAGTTATCAAAAGTACTTCTATTCATTACAAAGGTTAGCTCGCTGTAAGTTTTTAAAAAACATATAAAAACTAATTGCATAAATCCCAGTTTGTTTGCCAAAGTACACAAATAGATTTCGATGCAGTTTACACACTGAAACAGTAGGTGGCTCCGTCCGTCTGTTAACAATGGTTTACAGTCTTCCAGAATATCCAAAAAAGAAGAAGAAGGAGGGGAAAAGAACTGCTTTGTGAGGGGCGGGGTTTTGTTGGAGGCAAAAAACCTAGAAATCCCTGTCGTTGTTGGCAGCTACAACCAATATCCGAAAAAGAACTCAATTTAACTGTGAAAAGGACTGAAAGCCAAGAAGAGGTAGACACAAACGGACACCGAAAGGCATTAAGCTCTGACATGTAGCAGCAGTAATAGTCAGCTAGCTGCTTGCTTTCTCTCTGCAGAAAACAGATAGCATTGCTAATTAGTTAGCCTCTGTTTATGTTTTTTAGTTAGGTGTTTGCGTCAAACAAACGACTCATCTACTTTCATTTTTCTATATATGCATTCGGAGTTTTGCTGCACACGGGAATGCATTTTTTAAACTATGGTATACTGTACTAGTGTCGAGAGATCGTTAAACCTGTGTAATCCTTTGTAGTTAGCCATCGCTGGATAGCTAGCTTCCTTTGCTATTTTCAACTTTTCCTCCATGTTGGTCTTTCTTTCCTACCCATCTATCATCTTGACAACAGGCCTGCTGTAGAAAATACCACAATGCTCCTGCTTGCCACGATAGTAAAAACTCGTGATATGCCCACAAGAGCGAATAATCTGCTGCACTTTAAAAACATAAACAATCAATTGGAAACTTTGAGGGTGCAGTCCAACAAAGGACGTTTAATAATCCGCCTTTGTTTATATTTAGTGACTAATCATTTCATTTGTCGTCTATTAATTATTTTTTTCTTTATTTTTCTCTGTACCCACAGTGAGAAATAGCAAATACACCATATAGATCGTTTATAGTTAAAACTGTTGACACAGCTACTTCTGATGATTGGCCTTTTCGTTTTGAGCAGTAAACATGGATGCAGGTGAAGACCAAAATACAGGCACCAACAATGGAAATTCTCAGACAAGTGGCAATTCTCATGCACCACAGATAGCCCGCATGTCTCTGTATGAGAGACAGGCTGTACAGGTGAGTGATTGTGTCCAAATGTTAACAAAACGAATGCTTTACATGTTACAATAACAGTACCATTTAAATTAAAAAATGAAAAACAAACTTTTGAATTGGTATTAGCCAAATAAGTATGTATGTGTTTTTTTTAGGCTCTGCAAGCTCTGCAAAGACAGCCTAATGCTGCTCAGTACTTCCAGCAGCTCATGCTGCAGCAGCAGATCGCAAATAGTGCTCAGTTCCACAACTTAGCTGCTGTGCAACAGGTATGACAAGAATATACATGCACAACAACAAGAAAAAGACTAAAATAAAAACAAACAGACATGTCCCAATCAAACCTTTTCATGTCTCTTTAAAACAGGCCACACTTGCTGCTAGTCGCCAGTCCAATACTCCAAGTAACAGCATCTCCCAAGTGCCCACCACTGTAAGTTTTTGTAAATTATTATTTAATTATATCTTACAGATAATTAGAAAGATTTGAATCTTCTTTCAGCTGCACCCTTTAGGGGTTGCCACAACGGATCATTTATGTTCATCACAGTTTATCCCTTGCTTCCTCTTTTGTAACACCAACAATCTGCATGTCCTCCTTCACTACATCCACGAACCTTCTCTCTGATTTTCCTCTATTCGTCTTACTTACCAGCTCTATATTCAGTATTCTTTGTCCAATATATCCACTATCAATCCTCTGTACATGTTCAAAACACCTCAGCCTTGGCTCTCTTAAAGTTTGAGTTAAAATATAAATATGTGTGTGCCTTCCAGGTCAATCTAAGCACCACCTCTGCGGGAGGGACTATGTCCAGTCCTCGTCCTCATGGTCCAGCCACCTCTGCAACCAAAACTGCTATCAACCAGTCAGTGCTGCTGGGTGGAAACTCAGCAGGACCGGGACAGATGTATCTTAGAGTGGGTTAAAACTGATTATCCACAAAATCTATTAAATGCATATACTTTGAATTAATTTATGTAACATATTGTTATGATATAGTAAGAACGGTTGGAAACCTTTGTGTAAAATTCACACTGACAATCCAGAGAAAATGCAGGGAAATCATTAAATCTTTCTTGCAGTCATTAAGAGAAATAAAGGTTGACCATCTCTGCTGTTTCCCACATAGGTCAACCGTTCTCAGCTCATCTTCATGCCTGGTGGCCCAGCAACTGCTACTGTTGCAGCAGTTGCTCAAACTCAGCCCCAGCAGCAGCAGCAACAGCACGAAGTTGCTTCTACCGGTGCTAGCACCCAGTCTGACAATGATCAGGTTTGTGTGCTTTTACCAAATGCTCTAGCCATGTAATCTTGAAGAAATGGTTGTGAAGGAAGAACTATTTAAATTTGATCACACGCTGCTCCTTTCTTCATCTCTCAGGTGCAGAACCTTGCCTTACACTGTGCTTCCACAACCAAAGCAGTTGCTGTTAAATCTGAGCTTCCAGAAAGGAAAGATGCTTCTGGCTTTCCTCTTGGTCAGCAGCAGCAACAGCAACAGAGTTTCCCACAGACAGTTCAGCAGCAACAAGTGCAACCACAACAGCAACAACAAATTGCCAAGAGCAGCTTTACACAACAGTCTGCCACAAATCCACTGACTGTAAAGACTGGAAATCAGGCTGCCATGACTGTAACTCCTACTTCTTCTGTAGCTTCTTCATCCACTTCCTCTCCAGGACTCCCTCTCTCCCAACTCCTCCTGACCCCCTCTGCTGCACCGGTGATCCTAGTACCCACGTCAAATGTTCCTACCTCCACCCAGGGCTACCCTATTGGCTCAGTAGCACCAAAGGCAAATGTTAACACTCAAACTCTGGTGGTGCAACCCCTGCAACAGTCCAGCACTAATGTAGACAAAGGTCCTGTTCCAATACAGCCCAAGACAGTTCAGGGACACCGTTTACCGTTGCAGCTGCCCCCTCGACACCCACCGCCCATTCTCCCAGCTCCACCTAGCAATAATCAGTCCACTGCTGCAGGTCACATCCCTGTCCACCTTGTGGGAGCCAGGCAGGGCGTAGCAGGAAATATGCAAGCTGTGGCCCTGGCACAGGCACGAAATAGCACAGCCCAGGAAAGTCCATCTGGTGGGAATGTTGGCACGGTCTCCAGCAACAGTACTATGGTAAGATCAAAGGATTTACTGCTTGGGTTAGGTGTAGGGAGAGACGTCTTTGTACAAGGGATTGTAACAAGGCTTTTTCCCCCCCCACATGCTGTTAGACAAAAGCTCCTCTTGGCTCTCTCAAGAGGAAATATGACTGTGATGGCCTGAATGAGATGACAGAATCTTCAGACTCAGCACCCATGAAAGACTTGGCTCCTCCTTTATCTCCTGCACCTACAAAGGACTCAGGTACGTCAGCTTGTCTTCTCCAATTCATGCATAAAACGTTTGCAGAACGTCTTCAAAATTCTCACTGTAAGCTCATTATTTTTTCTTTTTCATGATTCACCAGCTCCTCCTTCAGAAGCTGCCTTCTCATCTCCTCCCACGCTTTCTTTGCCTCTCCCATTGTCAAGAGTAGGGCACGGGGACAAAGACAGAGCACCTGTTCCCCAGGCTGTCGTCAAACCACAAGTTCTCACTCATGTTATCGAGGGCTTTGTGATTCAGGAGGGAGCTGAGCCCTTCCCTGTAAGTGTGATAATACATGCACAGTCAGATAATGAATGTTAAGGTTACCATGAGAAAAAAAAAAGTGTCTTACTAGCTTGATGTGACAGGTTGCTCGGCTTCCCAAAGACGGAGATTTTGCCCTGGTTGGCTGCACAGAAAATGGACCTCCATGTAAGTGGTGGTTTATTATTCATTAAGTATGGTAGCTTTAAGCTGTGTTTATGGTCAGTAGTGTAAAGTCTTTCTTTCCCTACTCAGTGTTGAAGTGTGAATACTGTGGGAACCTTGCTCCAGCCAGCCAGTTCAGAGGATCAAAGAGGTTCTGTACTAATACTTGCGCCAAAAGGTACAGTTTTGTTTCTGTTTCAGCTTACATACACATTATGTGTTGTTTTGTTCCTTCTTAATTAGCCATAAAAGCTCAGAGGTTCAAAGGACATTCATATCTTATTAGGAAAACAGCTAAAGCCTTTGCAGTTTAAGCCACTGACTGCAGTATTTGGTTAGAACAGAGGTTCCCAAAGTGTGGGGTGTGCCCCCCCCCGGGGGGGGGGGGGGCAGAGCCATTGCAGGGGGCGGCACGATATGAGAAAAAAAAGACTGCTTGCACACTGGTAGCATAATGGAGAGGTTTTTGACGGGGCTCCCACACAAACGCAAAGCAGGAGATGAAGCCTCGCCAAATTTGGCTTCACCTGCACAAGTTCCAAGGTAGGTCTCCCCTGCAGAATTGGTTTTCCCTGCGTCGGGAGCACGCGCTGGGCTCTCCAAATCACGGACAAACAGTATCCCACATTCTTGATTTTAAGTTCACAAACACTTCTTATAATAACTAACTACTCCTGACATTTTGGAGATGTTAGCTCTTCATACAGTAAAGTTACAGTGGGATACAAATAATATCAGGCTGATCCTGCCATAATTTGTTCCCCCCGTCCAAATCATGGACAAACAGTATCCCACAGTTGTTTATGTTTTTAAACTCATTTTGCACAGACGGGCATTTTTTGAAAAATGTATCGAAGATGTTTCTTGTAAAACAAAGGGGGGTCTAGCACTGGGTTAGAACATGCAAGCTCTGAAGAGTGAAATTCAAAGCAAAGAAACAATGTGCTTACAGTGAGTTTGAATTATTTGGAGGGTATTTTTGCATTTATTTGCTTTAAAAATGCTTTAAAAAGAGAGCAAGTTTCTTACTATGTTCTGGCCTATCTAGTTGAAGCTGCCATCTGCAGGTCTTGTCTAAGGGCTAAAATAAGCAAATTTACCCACTTACACTGAAGTTTGAAGCTAGCACACTAGCTAACAGGGTGGCACGACCGATTAAAGCAAATGATGAAAGTAGACAGATTCAAAGGAGGTGGAAGTACTTCTTTATCTAGGGCTCACGTAGCCCTTTGTCAGAGACAGTCTCTGCCATTTTAAAAATCCTGTAATTAGCATTGTAATTTTGAATCTACACAGCTGCAGAGCCACAGAGCCAGAGAACAAAAGCTTGAGAAAGTTAGTGTAGTAGAAAGTGATGTACATCTTTGAAATATTTTTTCAGCTAAATCTCAAATTGATGGGGCTTTGAATGCAGTTTCCAATTTGCCACTATGGCACAGATAAAGCTGTTTCATGTTCGGGCTTGTGAGAAATGCTGTGCAAGAACAAAAATATTCTGCTTTAACATCAGGAAGCTTTTTTCTTTTTTTAATTCAGGCAGTAGCTTTTATACTCAGGCTGTTGTGAGTTGGCGCCATGGTGGCCTACTCTTATCTGAAAACATTTTTCTTGACAGAAAGATGGCTAAAAAATATGTTCATCGATTTGCTGTTAATTGGCTTTATTTGAGAAGATTAAGCAAGATATGTGTGCTGAAGACATCTGATCCTTAATGTGATTTTTATTTTACCCGTTTCGTTAAATGTGAAACTAAGTTTGACCCCCTTTTTAGACAATAGTATCACTGGAAATTTACTCAGGGGAGGCAAACAAACAAGAATGTCTCTCTCAGTGCTGACTTTGCTTTTCATTTGCAGGTATAATGTAAGCTGCAGCCAGCACTACAAATCCAGCAGAGGGAGAACAGCTGCAGGGCTGGCACCAAATCCAGCACCCACAGAGAGCACTGCTAGGCGTAGGGGCTCCACTCGCAGGAGCAGTTCTAATATCACCTCTAATAAAATATCAACCAAGCATCTACCTGTCAAGGTAACACCTGTAGGTTTTAAAGGATGTCTCGTGTGTTTTCTGTTGTTAACAGTCTTAAAAACAAAACAAAAATCAAGGCCATTATGTTTGGAAACTAACATTCACAGCTGTTTTTGGAAATCCTTTTTTCTTTTTTGTCCTGCAACATAATAATAGTATAAAAATGCTGCTGATTGTAGTTCAATGTCTGCTGTTTTGGGTGCAGTTTAACTCAGAGTCCAGTCGTTCAGATGAAGTATCCAGCGATGGCGAAGAAGACGATTCTCCTTCACTGTCTCCGAGTTCTTCCCGCTCCTGCTCAAGAGCCGAGCACAGCGCTCTTCAGTCTGACAGCTCAGCTCCTGGAAGTCTTCCACTAGAGGGGGCTAGCTTCCTGTCTTCGACTCCTTCCCAGTGGAGCGTGGACGAAGTCTACAGGTTTATCTCCTCACTTCAAGGTTGGTGGTCCATCTGATTACAGTTCACTCGTCACATGTTGTTTCTCTTTATTGTCTCCTGCATTAACTGAGTCTCTTGGTCGATCAGGTTGTGAGGAGCTGGCTGCCCAGTTTCAGTCTCAGGAAATAGATGGGCAGGCGCTGCTGCTTTTGCGTGAGGACCATCTCATCTCCACCATGAACATCAAGCTGGGTCCCGCTCTCAAGATCTGTGCCTCCATCAACAGCCTGCGTGAGTAATGCTGCCAGAAGGACTCCAGGATTGTGTTCTCATAGCCAACTTCTCACTGAAATCAACACTTGGACTCTTAAAAAAAAAAAAAAAAAAAAAAAAGACTGAGAACTTTGGGATTAATGAAGATGCTCCATCGGTCTTGTAGAGACAAGAAGATGGCGAGTTTACTTTCAGGACACTGAATGTGCAGAAGACATGAATGCATATGTGTGAGTGGTTTGTGAGAAGTCCAGTATACATGTCAGTAGTGTTTTTCTTTTGTTTTTTTTCTGTCACTGTGAGTAGAGGCGTTTTTACGCGTGGAAGGAGAAACTGCAAATCAGACAGCATAGCGACATCGGTGCTAGGACAGTTCACCACTTGGGTGCAAAAAAAAAAAAAAAAGAACCTTGCCTTCTTGTTGTATTTCAATCGGTGCTTTAACTTTAGCGACGTGATTAGCAACAGTCCATTACGTTGATATTTCCGTTTTTTTTGTAGTTAAGCTTATAGTTTGCCATAGATGTTCCATCCAGGCTCCAATCATATCACGGAAAAGACACAGAAAGCCTGGGCTTTTTAAATTAGGTTATTAAAACAGTTATTGAAAGTTTAGTTTTGTATCTTTTCCATTTTATACTACAAACAAAATTATTTTTTCATGGATACTGTAGTTTTAGTGGCTTTAATCAACCTAACTACCTGAAAATAGGTTTTCCTCATGGTTTGCTCTTTCAACAACTGGAAGCGCTCTCTGTGCGTGTATGCAGTACTACCAATAAAAAGTACCTGTTACTGGAGCTTTTTTTGTTTTTATCTCCTCCACTTAATGAAAGCCGCATGGAAAAATAAGGTCATCTTTATTTTATTCACATTTGAGTTCATGTAAACAGATTTTCATGTTCACATAAACTGAACTTGATCAGTAAACATAATTTACAATGGAAATAATGGCAAAATTACATTGATGGGTCCTTCATTTCCACACTTATGTCTGATACGAAATCATGAAAAAATGTGGCAAATATATATATTGGAACATACATTGGCATCTTCAAACAAAATTAGCAAACCATCATGTATGGACAGTATTTAGCACAGGTTCAGGTTGAAGCTGTACGTCGGTCAGGTTTACGGGTCCAAATGTCGAGTCGGAGGTTTTATTTCTCCAACTGAACATTAGAGACATTGGGAAAGGCAAGACACATGAATGAAATTTGGGGAAAAAAAAGAAAAAAAAACAACCTAATGTTTCCCAAAGTTAACTGTTGAAAGAAGGAAAAAGGAGCAATTTCAATTCCCAGAGTGATCATACCCAGAGTTTTGAGCTATTGTATTGCATCTGAACGTCATTTTTTTTTGTTTCGTAAAAGTGCTTTTGCTGAGGATAACTGCAATCAGAAAACAGTGTAGCTGTTGGCTTCGCCGTATCCAGCTTCTTGAAGGTATTGCTCAATGTTAACTGTCCCAGATGCCTTGATGACCTTGTCAGAGGCCGCCTTCTCTCCTGAAGCCAGCTTCTTGCGCACTTCTGCCAGAGTGGGTCTTTCTTGATCCTTCCACTGGCAGCAACCTTTAATGATCGTGTACCTGTGCGAAGAAGAGATGAAGAAATTTATCTGACTTTTGCGGTGATTAATGAGAGGAAGTGTAGCGCTTCATGTTTGGCGTTTCTGGAGTATTGCAGTGGACACTCACAGTGTGTTGGAGCAGTTTGATGGTTTTTTAAGATTTTTTCCTCGCTGATGAAACTGCAGAAGCTCATTAGCCGGGATCTCTGCAAACGGAGCTTCACCTGGACAAACGCAAGAGAAATTAGTAGATACATTATAGCGTATAAATGTGAAAACTCTTTGATGCAATCCTGTGAAAAAAACCAAGTCCACCCTTACTCTTTCCATAGGAATTAAGATGGTAAGTAGCAGTCTGGGAAAAGATACCAGTAATGATCTAAAAGAAGAAACTGGTGCTGTCCATCAATCTTGGAGGAATTGAAAGGCTATTTTCAAACAATTTGAAGTCCGTGATTCACATGGAAAACATTCAAGACAGCTGCCAGGAGTCAGTGAGGCCGGACTGTGCAAAGCTCAGAGAAGCTTGTGAAGTTAATGACAGTACAATTAGAAAAAGACTGCACAAGTACGACTTGTTTGGAAGGCTTGCCAGGAGAGAACCTCTTCTCTCTGAAAAGAACACGGCAGCATGACTTGGATTTGCAAAGCTGCATTTGAAGAAACCACAAGACTTCTGGAGCAAAGAGACTAAAGTGGAGATGTTTGGTCAAATCAAACACTGAGTTAACTGTGAAGTCCTCTGTATACCAAAGTATTCTAGAGTCAAATATGAGGCCATCAATCTGATAGCTAAAACAACAGAATTGCTCAAATGACCTCAATCTGACTGAAATGCTGTGGTAAGACTTTAGAAGAGCAGTGGATAAATTAATCTGAACTGAGCAAAGTTTCATGTGACTGCATAGAAATAAGTACACAAGTGTTACTTTGCAATGTTAAAATACAGTAAATTCTAACGGTTTGCATGACTTTCTTAGGTAACTCTATCGAATTAAATAATTTACAGATTAAGGATCAACACCGGCACAAAAATCCTTTTAAAATCCAAAATTACTGTCACACAAATGTATTGTTTTTAAAACACTGAGTCCATCTGCACACAGGAACCCAGAGTAAAAAGTACAGAGACATGTCTAACAGCTAATTCAAATTGTTCTATTATTCAACTCTTGAAAGATGTATTCATTAATAATTTTTAAAGTTACGAGTATATTCTAAAAAGTAAGAATTGAACTTACCCAAAGTTGTCATTTCATACAATAAGATACCAAAGGACCAGCTAAAAAGGGACAGACAAAAGCAACTGATGTTACAGTCTTTCTTCCAGGAGTTTAATAACAAGCTTGTAGACTACACATTTCATGTAGCAACATCTCTATCAGAGGATATTAAGGTAAACAGCACCAAGACATCTTTTATAGACGTGACACATAAAATTAGGCTCAAATGAGATCTAACAAGAACTCACACGTCGCTTTTCTCACTGGCAGGCCTCTTGGCTAGCACCTCTGGTGCCTGCCATTTCTTCATGCTCGGATCCTCCCTCTGCGTGGCTCCTTGGTTCTTTCGTGTATAGACTCCATGCAGGCCCCAAAGCTTGGCTGTGAACATCTTACTGATCAGTACACTACGGGCACGGATGTTTCCATGGAGAAGATCTTTGCTGTGAAGGAACGCCTGATCGGGCAACATGACAGCGAAGTCAAGATTAACCAGATGAGCATGTGCAGTTCCTATAAATATTAAAAGACTGCCCTCAAGCATTAAAAAAGAGCCAATGAAAATACAGTATATTTGTATACTAACCAGTGCACTGGCCACCTGGTTTGCCATGGTAAATATTCGTCTCTCTGTCATTTCACATGGCGGATCCCCATTGTCCTGGAAAGGCAGTCACAAAAATGTCTAAATAATTCTTCTTTTACATCTCGATTTGGAGATTTACATTTAGATTTTATCATACTTGAAGGAGAATCAATGTAGCACACGCTGCATCTTTGAAGCTCATTAAAAATGTATCTCCCTACCTCTCTGCATCTCCACAAGAAGCTGAGCAGGTCTCTGTTTTCCAGTTCTTCCACAACTGTAACCAGGGGAGCTCGCAGTGACACCACACCTAGGAGCTCAGGCAGGAAGGGATGTGGTCCGAGCTGGGCCAGGAAGGAAGCAAAGCCCAGGAAGTTGTGCCTTTCTGTGGCATTAGCCGAGTCTGCCAACGAGAGAAAAAGAAAATGCTGAATCTTGCACTGAAAACCAAATGAGATCTGCAAAACTCACAGACAAACCTCGGTGAAAATCTCACCATTTAGCACTCGCAGTACCACATTCCTGTTTTCCATACGGGCCCTGTAGATGGACACGGAGGAGTCTGTGCGCAGGGAGAAGGTGCCAGAGAGAGGCGTGACCAGGTTGAAGGACTCGGGGAGCCTCTGGCGGGGCAGCTCTCTGGGCTGCGGCGGGAGAGTGAAAGTGGGCTTGAAAATCTCCTGTGGCGGTGGGCTGGGATGTTGAGGGAGTGTCTCCACAGAATTGGAAAATGCTTTATTGAGGTAGGTGTGCGGGGACTGGAAGGTAGAGTAGGAATTGGGCATGTCCAAAGCAATGCTTTCATGCTCCAGAACATTGATACCTGATGGAGCTGCAGAGAGAATAGAGGCTCGTATGAAAACACAGGGAGTAAATGAGACCATAACCTAGACACTATTTCAAGTCATGTTATTTAACATTTATAAAAAGTTGAGAAGCAGAAACATGCATGTGGTTTTGAACACATAAAATTGTAGTAGTTGCTTATATAAGGATTTTTTCAGTACTTATTAATGCACAGTATTTGTAAACTCCTTCACCTGAAGTTACATCTGCCTAACACAACATTACAGTGTGTTACAAACCATTTATTAAATGTTCGTGTTTGCTTATATGAGTTAAATAAATTAAACAGTTCCAGAAAAACAATTAAAATTTGCACGTCTCACAGAAGTGAACAAAATTAAAAGGACACAAAAGCTTAAAATATTATTATTGTATTATTTTTGTTCATTTAGATTAAATTTTATATAATGTTGTTTCATGAACAAGCAAATACAGGCCACAAATTTGACTTAAACTACCAATATCACAAAAAACATTCAATCAATTCAATTTTATTTATGCAGCCCCAAATCACAACAAGAGTCGACTTCATTCTTTTTTGTGTTCTTACCATCAATGCCATGCAGTATCCTCCTGGTAGTGACCTTTGACTTTGGACGGATACGATTGACCTTCTCTGGACAGAAGCGCAGCAGTAAAATGAAGACCAGAGTTATCAGAAAGCTGGCCAACAGGAAGACGGGCACGACGATCACCTCCTGTTCGTACACTCGGATCTCTGCAAACAGGGAATGTACACAAGGAAACGTCCGTCTTTAGATTCAAAGTACTTAAAGAGGCAGATGTGGTTATGCAGTCTATGCTAATATTTTTGCTCAGCTGACGTGCAGAGTTTATCTTCTATCTTCAGGCGAAGACAGAAGACGTCTCTCTAACAAGGGTTAGGCTCGTCAAGCCCCATAAATGGTCAGACCTGTTTAGTGAGCAGAAGTAGCCACAAAACTTACCACAGATAGCGTCTCCAGTTTTGCACTGAGAGTCTGCAGCTGATACTGAAGACATCCTGTCACATATTTAAAAGAAAATAAAAAGCGATGAAGAGATGCAAGAAGCTCACACAACCAGACTTCATACTGAGGAGGTTTTTAGTGCTTTCATACACTTAAAAGTTGTCCAGATATTTTCTCAGTAGGAAAACCATTGATTTCTTTGTTATGGATGAAGTAGTCAAATTAGAATGTATTGCCTGACAGGCCTGTTGTTCCTGCAACAGAATCTGTTAATAGTAATGTGACTCTTACAGGTAATCAGTACGAGGAGGCATCTGAGCAAACAGGTAACTGAGACCAGAAACGTCAAATGTCGTATTGCTATCTGTGAGGTATACGGAGCATTTCCCTCCTGCTACAAACTAGTCATAAACATAAACAGCCCGTCAGAGTTAAAGTCTAGCACCTTTATTTTTGTCACGGAGGCTTTTGGACTACTTTAATCAAAGATGTATATCAGAGAAAGCCTAACAAAGCAGTCCTAATGATTTATGTCTAAATTCATAGAAGCTCATCTTCATGAGCACGCTTTTACGTCACAGCCAAGAGCTCCAAACCTGTTTACCTGCATTTTTTCATCACATTAGTTCCAGTGATGCACTACACGCCCAAAGGCCAAACATGATTGGCAAAACAGCACCGGCTCATTCACCCAGACTAAAAATAATACATTATGTCATAAAAATCACTAAAAGGCTCCAACCACACTACAGCCGCTTTCATAAAGTTAACATAGCGTGCATTAATCAGCTCACTCTTCCTACATGCTGCCACAAGGACAGGTCATGTGTTACAAACAGACAGAAGAAAAATAGGGGTCAAAGCCTTACCTCACCACCTGCAGTTTACTCTTAACAGCCAAACGAGAAATAATCAAAAGTGAAATCCTGTTATTGCGGTCAGGCACTTTTCATACATCTTCCCTGCTGAAGAGTCCGGGCTCAGCTGGGCTGTTCAGAGCTTCATTGTCTTGTTGTTCTCAGGTGATTTGTCAGGCTCAGGGGATCAATGCGCTCTCTGCTACTCTTCGTTCAGCCTTCTGTGTTTTCTTAACTCCACCCTCACCTGCTTCACCATATCCTTCTCCTATTTACTCCTTCCTTCTTCCTCCTTTCCACCTCCCTCCTCCTCAGAGTGTGCTGATGTGCTCTACCACATTCTGTAATGTGCTTTTCCCTGAAGTACAGCAGCGACTCGTGACCCTTGCCTTCCTCGTCTTTGTGTAAGGAAACTGGTACTGCTGCTCCTTGTAATTTTGTTTCAGTCGCTGGCCCTTTGTTAAACGTGTTTGGTAGTCTTTTGCTCAGAACTGGTATAACAAGCTCTGCCATCTCTAGTGAAAAGATTATCTTGGTCCAAAGAATTCACAGCAACCACATAACAGATTCCTTTTTTTGTGTTTAGTGCAAAATATTTACACCTAAAATTTTAATGTAGGGGGTAGAAGGAGAGTCTGTAACCTTCACTGTACAAAGACACGGTTACTTACAGTATATTTACAAGTAATTATTCATATGACAGCAATACTTGATGTTTGCAATATTACAGTTATTGTCAAGAAAACACGTAGTTCAAGCTAAACATTAGAAATCCTGAACACACACAGACTTGTGTTACTTTACGATACACTATGTGCTCACACACCACACATTAATCGCTGGCTCTCCACTCAGTGTGTCTTTTGTCCCGTCTTCAGCACTTAAACTCCCAACTGATCACAGCAGATGGCTGCCTGCTTCTGCTGGAGGTTTCTTCCTGTTAAAGGGGAGTTTTTCCTTCCAACTGTTGCCAAGTGCTCATCTGTAGGGGAGTCGCTTGATTGTTGGGGGTTTTCTCTGCGTTATTATAGGGTCTCTACCTTACGATATAAAGCACTTTGAAGCGACTGTTGTTGTGATTTGGTGTTATATAATTAAAAATGAATTGAACTGAACTTTATGCATGAATCATTTGATTTTATTCAGGAGTTTAACAGCCGAGCTGCCCTGCCGTTTGAGGCGAGGCATACAATCAAAGGGGCACGGCACTGTAGACACTGCGCCAGTGCTGTCGAAGTGATTTCAGCTATTTGCACAACAGCAAGTGCAGTATTTCAGTATACTGTAGCGTCTTTCTTTCCACTTTATGTTGTGGCATCATACATTTGTGACATAACAAACATTTAATGCATTTATCCATTTCCACATCCCGTTCTTACCCAGACCAGGAAAAGAGAGGATATTTACGCCCACAACAGGTCAGTAATCTCACACAAATCTAAAACAAACAAAAAGCCACATCCTCTCCAACATTAATACCTGAATGCAGTTCAACTGAGGGAGGATATGAAGGCCTCTGCTTGCCTACCTGTGAAAGGGTTGAAATTCAAAACCTGCTTGCTGTGAATGATGGGTTACAAAGGGATCGATGGATTAATTAATAATGATGTAGTAGTTCTCAGCGAGGTGACAAAAATCTCATCTCGTCTTTCTAAGAACGTCTGAACTTTCCGTCAGGAAAGGTGTTTCAAACCTGTGGCACAAGGGCCAGAAACGGTCCATCAGATATTCCAGTTCAAATTACTGTAAAGTCATTAGCTGTTAATAATTTAAATGAAAAGCCTTTTTATGGTGTTGTAATTTGATGCCAGGACTACTAAACAGGAAAGAAAATATATGAGAAGTATTTTTATATTTAGACGAGATCATAAAGGCAGAAAACACTTTTGCTCTGTTACAAAAACTTTACATATGAAGGTTTTGGTGCCTTGAATGATTCACTCTTAAATGTAAATTGTAATGTACATTTAATGAATAATGACTCATTATTATTGTTTTTTTTAAATATGTTAACTATGAACATTTTAGAGGGATGTTTTTTAGGTTATCATTACCATAGTTTTACTGCTTCAGCCCACTTGAGATTAAACTAAGATGTACAGCCTCATAAACTATGACTCCTCCTGGTTTAACCAAATTAGCACTTAACAATATATTAACACTCAGGATGATATATATGTTAGATATCATCCTGAGGATGATATATTGGTCCAGGGTGTACCGGCCCCACTGCAACTCTGAATTGGTGAAGTGGAAGAAAACGGGTCAATATTTCAGTCATGAATGGAAATAATGGGCCAACTGACCAGCTGGCAGTTAGAAGACATTTTAAAAAAAAAAAACAAAAAAAAAAAACAAAAAAAAAAAAAAAAAAAAAACACAAATGTCAGCACTGGCAGAGAAAAAAAAGTATCAGCTGGGACCATGAATATTACTGTAACAATAACAATAATACTAATGATAATAATAAGAATACTAAGGTTTAGTACAAGCTGCCAAAAATACTTTCCTTGTATTTCAAAGGCTTTTATTAGGCACATAATTAGCAGCACAATTGTATGATGCATTAATCACAATACTAGCAGTAGATTACATGATATGTCAAAATATGAGCACTGAGGTCTGTGAACACTGGTTGATCCTGGTAGACACATCATGTGACCAAATCTACACCCACATTCGTTGTTGTTGTTGTTATTAGGGTTTTTTATGACTAACATTAAAAAAAAAAAGTCATATGTATACGCATATCTCAACAGTACCAGTTTGGAAACTTGTTACTGCCACTGACAGAGCCTTTCACAACTTGGAAAACTGGGATTTTAATTCCAGAAAAATGAAAGATGGAACTTAATGACAAATCAAAACTGTGAGCAAATTGTCTTTAGATGAAAACAGGTTTCATTTTACAGCTTGGCAGCTGATTTGCTGGGTTGAGGTCCCAGCCATTTCTCTCCTGAAACAGAGAACAAAATGTGACTGAATAAGAAACTGCCAACAATAAGAAGGAAAAGTAGTGCCACTGCCAGAGTGCCAAACACCTTTTTGTTTGTTTTTGTAATTTTGAAATCATAGGTGATTTACAATAAAAACAAAACTAGAATAACTTTAATTGTTAGAGAGCAACAAGTTCAAAAAATAAGTGACAATTGATTCCTTAATATTGATTCAATATTCAGCTATAAAGAATTACTAAAAGAGCCAAAAGTATGCAAAGTCTTTCACTGACTACAAGTTAAGGTGTCATTTTATTCCATTTACTTGAGCCAGTTTGATAGTAAATTTGTAGAGATGGTAGAATCGTATTCTCACCGATGCAGTGGGCCATGAGCTCAAATCTGTCAGATCCAAAGAACATCTCTGGCTTTCCATCAACATGACACACAATCATGGGGAAACCAAAAGCCTGACAAGGATTTAGGAGGAGAGATTTGGGTTATAGCTGATGGTTTGTTTGTTTTTCACTTTGCTAGATCTACAAGAGGAGCTGAAGGACAACTGACCCCATAATCAAGAGCTGCCTGTGTTGTGCTTTTAAGCTTCTCTTTGACCTGCGTTGAGGTGGACATGGCCAACAGTTCTTTTATCTCACTTTCAGACAATCCAGCTTTCACTGCTGCCTGCAAAAACACAAAAAGTCTCAAAATTAAATTGTGCTTCTTAATTTTGTTTTAAATGCAGCCAGGATGTTAAAGAGTCTGCACCTCAGACAGCGACGCAGGTTCAGTGATGTCTTTGTCTTCACTCCAGATTCTTCTCCACAGCTCTCGGGACACATTCACCACCTTCTCTTCATCCTTTTCTTTTTCTTGCACTGCTGCCACAAATCGCATTGCAGCCAAGCTGCCTAGAAGAAGAAAAAAAAAAAAAAAAAAAAAAAAGGGCACTAACATGCATCTGTTACCTGAACCACTATTGACAAAATCATGAGATGTCACTGTCGCGCTGACCTAGTAGGTGTGGCTGTTATTCCTCTTTTCCTCCTCCTGCCCTCTACCTGTTCGGTGCTGCTGCTGCTTGCCCATGGCCGCTGATTAGACCTTGGGTGCAATCAACAACTAAGCACGGCCTGGTGTGCGCCGCCCTGCCAGGTGAGCCACATTAGAGCCAGTTTGATAGCTGGTAGGTAGCAGCAGGTAAAAACCTTTCAACACAAAAATAAAGAACATTCCATTAACCATTCAGATAAATTACATGCATTACACAGAAGACAGATGAAATAACAAAATACACTTCAGTAAAGCCATTTACCATGTGGTTAACTGTTAATTTAACTGTGGTTCTTAAATAAATATACACAATGTGTCTTCTTTGCATTTAACACTTTTATAAACAATTGTATTTTAAAGTATACATTTTAGAGTTCACAAACATTTTAATAGACTTTAACTAAGGATTTTCTTTACAAAGAATTATTTTCTTTAAATCAAAACCAAACATTTATTCACTAGTTTTACGATCCACCCAAGGATTTGGGGTAACTATTTTTAATATTAATTAACATAAATATGTGGGAACACTAACTGCACAAACAATTTATTCAAACTTAAACATTCATTTTTGTCAATATAATTAAACTTAAATGCAGCAACTATTTCCCTAAGCGTAAAACATTTGCACAACTGAGCTTCCATAGTCCCAGATACATCTGCAAAAGCAAAATGTGAACTCAAGAGCTTACCGATAGCCTGTCTTGTTCAAAGTCTTCCTCACAGTGGAAAAGTGCTTTGTTTGCCGTCCTCTCAGTATGTTGCACACGGGTCAAATGACTGCTGCATGCATTTTAAGGTCTACTAGGCACGCCCACCCTTGATTGCTCTAATGTGGCTCACCTGGCAGGGCGGCGCACACCAGGCCGTGCTTAGTTGTTGATTGCACCCAAGGTCTAATCAGCGGCCATGGGCAAGCAGCAGCACCGAACAGGTAGAGGGCAGGAGGAGGAAAAGAGGAATAACAGCCACACCTACTAGGTCAGCGCGACACCTCCCACTCGATCTTTGCTCAGCACTGTCTGGAAAGATCGCACTCAGGTGGGCTGGTCCCTCGCTTGATCTTCCACCGGTAAAAGGACCACAAGACGCCGGATGTCCCGATGTAAGGTGGTGCCCAGCTCAGGACTTGTGGTAGCAGGTTTTGGACTCTTGATCGCAATGCTGGAACTTGGAGTGACCCTCACATGCACATCTCGAACGATCCCTTTAGAATCAGGATTCACGCTGATGACTTTTGCGAGTCTGAACTGCCCTCTAAGGGCATTTTGGTCGCAGAGCCAAACTATGTCTCCAACAGCAATGTTTCTCTCTGCAGTATGCCATTTACTGCGGATGAACAGGTTTGGTCCAGCGAGTTGGCTCCAGGACCTCCAGAAGTTGTTGACTATGGTTTGTATTTCCTTCAGCCTTTTGAAAGGATAATTTGTGAAGTCAACAGTTTTGAAGTCCCCACTTTGTGTGGCTCGACCAAGCAACAGATTATTCGGCGTGATGTAGTCAATGCGATCTTCTCGGCTCTGAAATCTGGCATCAATGGGTCTCTCATTTGCAAGGTTGGCGGCTAGCTGGAGTGCTGTCAGAAACTCACTAAAGGTAAGAGCCTCTGTATTGCCGAGAGTATGGAGGGCTCTCTTGGTAACTCTGACAGCAGCTTCGGCGGCCCCATTTCGGTGAGGTGAGTCAGCGGGAAGAATCTTCCATGCCCAGATGGTCTCATTTTTGGCAGAGTATTCTTCAAGCGACTCCTTGTTTTGTCGTCTCAGGTAAGCATACATTTCTTCCAAGACAGGTTTGGCGCCGACAAAGTTTGTACCAGGATCTGACCAGATTTTTCGGGGATGGCCTCGGACAGAAGTGAACCTCTGGTAGGCAAGCAGGAAGCTCTCTGTTGATAGTGTGCTCGCTAGTTCGACATGAATGGCTCGGCTTGCCATACAGCAAAACACAACTCCCCAAACTTTCATAGTCACTCTTCTCTTGACATCATCCCTCACATGATAGGGTCCAAACAGGTCGACAGATGTGAATTCGAATGGTGCAGCAGGATTTGACCTCTCTTCAGGTAAGTCTCCCATTACTTGCTTACAGGTTCTTGCCTTTGCCTTCTTGCAGATGATGCACTGGTCAACGACCTTTTGGGCAATAATTCTTCCTCTGACAACCCAAGCCTTCATTCTCATCCGCAGTAAAGTTCCTGCCACTCCGTTATGTCCCTTGCTGTGTGCTTCTCTGGCAAGGAGGGTGGATAACCAGGCTTGGAATGGTAGAAGGGGAACGGCTCTGCGGTCCTTTTTGAAGGTTTGGATTCTGCCCCCACAAACTAGAAGTCCACTTGTTTGGTCTTTGTAAACGACTAGTCTGTCTGTTGTGGTGCTTGGGAAGGTGACGCCCTCTTGTGCTGCTAGGCAAAGGTCTCGGAAAGCATCTCGTCTTTCGCTGACTGTGAGGACACCCGAAGATGGTACTACCTCCCACTTTTCTTGGTCTCTGGTCTTTGATCTCATGAACTTTTTGGCAACCCTCCAGACCCACGCCACGGTCCCAATCAGCCTTCTCAGGTTGCTGAATCGCCTTTCGTCGATTAGCTGTTGGGTTGCTACTCCTCGTGGTCTTCTCGACTCTACGTGTACTGAGTCCTGAGCCGCCTTGATGTGCATTCTGGTAAGGACCGCAACAAAAGTCTTTTTCTGTAGCTTTGTGACCGTTTCTCGAGCTTGGGCAGCGACTTCTCCGGCGGATTTCTTCAGCCACTCATCTTCAGGAAGTTGGAGAAACTTTGGACCCGACTGCCACTCGGAGTCCTCGGTTAGGGCATTCGGACTGGCCCCTCTGGTGAGGATGTCTGCAATGTTTGCTGACCCAGGAATCCACCACCAATCCTGGGCATCAGTGCTACTCTGGATTTCACCAACGCGGTTTGCGAAGAAGGTCTGGAAACCGTAGCTCTCACGCTGGATTGCACCCAAGACGGTCTGGCTGTCAACGAAGTGGTACCATTTTTTGACCTGGATTCTGCAGTGTCTCTGGAAGTAGGTCTTCAGACGGGCAGCAAAGACTGCGCCACACATCTCTGCTTTAACAGGATCGCCTTTGTGATTGAGAGGCGTCAGTTTGGCTTTGGACTCTACTAGTCTCACAATGACACTATGGCTGCAGCTCCAGCGAAGGTACATCACTGCACCATATGCATGTTCACTGCCATCAGAGAACGTGATGGCACTGGGCTCTGCACAAGGATCTGGTGGAGTCAGGGCTCTAGTGAAATGCAGTTTCTTCAGGTCAGCATACTCTTCCAGAAGCTTTATAGCGTCTTCTCGGAGACCTTCAGACAAGGCTGCGTCCCATGTGTCTTCGAGGCAGTGCTTTACTTTTGCTTCTTGGAAAGCTCTCCTTACCAGGATGGCACCCTTTTGTTTGACGGGAGTCACTAGACCGAGTGGGTCGTATAGGCCGGAGACTTGGCTTAGCAGTTCTCGCCTGGTGAGTGGATCAGGTGTTTGCTCTCTGACTTCTTCTCTGAGCAGGTCTTGACCAAGGCGCATTTTCCTCCTTTTCTTTGAGAAGTTCACTGCGACCATGACATGAAGCTTGTCATCATTGATGGTGTAGCCAAGGCCAAGGGCTTTGTTGTCATCTTCCGTCAGCTGGTTTGGCAGGATCATAGTCTTTGGCTCTGATCGAGGCAACTCTTTCTTTGACTCCTCCCTTCTGACAGCACTCCAGCTAGCCGCCAACCTTGCAAATGAGAGACCCATTGATGCCAGATTTCAGAGCCGAGAAGATCGCATTGACTACATCACGCCGAATAATCTGTTGCTTGGTCGAGCCACACAAAGTGGGGACTTCAAAACTGTTGACTTCACAAATTATCCTTTCAAAAGGCTGAAGGAAATACAAACCATAGTCAACAACTTCTGGAGGTCCTGGAGCCAACTCGCTGGACCAAACCTGTTCATCCGCAGTAAATGGCATACTGCAGAGAGAAACATTGCTGTTGGAGACATAGTTTGGCTCTGCGACCAAAATGCCCTTAGAGGGCAGTTCAGACTCGCAAAAGTCATCAGCGTGAATCCTGATTCTAAAGGGATCGTTCGAGATGTGCATGTGAGGGTCACTCCAAGTTCCAGCATTGCGATCAAGAGTCCAAAACCTGCTACCACAAGTCCTGAGCTGGGCACCACCTTACATCGGGACATCCGGCGTCTTGTGGTCCTTTTACCGGTGGAAGATCAAGCGAGGGACCAGCCCACCTGAGTGCGATCTTTCCAGACAGTGCTGAGCAAAGATCGAGTGGGAGGTGTCGCGCTGACCTAGTAGGTGTGGCTGTTATTCCTCTTTTCCTCCTCCTGCCCTCTACCTGTTCGGTGCTGCTGCTTGCCCATGGCCGCTGATTAGACCTTGGGTGCAATCAACAACTAAGCACGGCCTGGTGTGCGCCGCCCTGCCAGGTGAGCCACATTAGAGCAATCAAGGGTGGGCGTGCCTAGTAGACCTTAAAATGCATGCAGCAGTCATTTGACCCGTGTGCAACATACTGAGAGGACGGCAAACAAAGCACTTTTCCACTGTGAGGAAGACTTTGAACAAGACAGGCTATCGGTAAGCTCTTGAGTTCACATTTTGCTTTTGCAGATGTATCTGGGACTATGGAAGCTCAGTTGTGCAAATGTTTTACGCTTAGGGAAATAGTTGCTGCATTTAAGTTTAATTATATTGACAAAAATGAATGTTTAAGTTTGAATAAATTGTTTGTGCAGTTAGTGTTCCCACATATTTATGTTAATTAATATTAAAAATAGTTACCCCAAATCCTTGGGTGGATCGTAAAACTAGTGAATAAATGTTTGGTTTTGATTTAAAGAAAATAATTCTTTGTAAAGAAAATCCTTAGTTAAAGTCTATTAAAATGTTTGTGAACTCTAAAATGTATACTTTAAAATACAATTGTTTATAAAAGTGTTAAATGCAAAGAAGACACATTGTGTATATTTATTTAAGAACCACAGTTAAATTAACAGTTAACCACATGGTAAATGGCTTTACTGAAGTGTATTTTGTTATTTCATCTGTCTTCTGTGTAATGCATGTAATTTATCTGAATGGTTAATGGAATGTTCTTTATTTTTGTGTTGAAAGGTTTTTACCTGCTGCTACCTACCAGCTATCAAACTAGTTGGTCTAAATAAAGTTGAGTGAAATTCAAAGTCTGGTCTTTTTCAAGTATGGACACCTCACAGTCAGAGGAACACTTGACAGTCACATCTCAAGCCTAATATTTCAGTAAATCTCTTAATCTGCAGTTCTTTAGTCGATCTTTGGTGAAAATCATTAAAAATTTTGAAGGAGGGTTTCTTATGAACCATACAACAGTATTTGGAATTGTTGGCTCTCTATAAAAAGGGAAGTAAACTTTCTTAGGTACACACATTCATTGCAAATATTGATTCAGCCAATCACATGGCAGAAATTCAATGCATTTAGACACGTGGACATGATTAAGACAACTTGCTGAAGTTCACACTGAGCATTTGAATAGGGAAGTAAGGTGATTTAAGTGACTTAAAATGTGGCATGGTTTTTGGTCCCAGACTGGTCTGAGTATTTCACAAACTGCTGATCTTCTGGGATTTACAGAGAATGGTCTAAAAAAAAAAAAAAAAAAATGACAGCGGTAGTTCTCTGGGGGAAAATATCATCTTGTTACCAGAGCTGGTTTTGTCTGGTTTCTTGAAATGTCATCAGACGTCATCCAATAGAGCACCTTTAAGATGTTGCGTAACTGGAGACTCACGTCATGGATGTGCAGCAGCTGTGTGATCAACATGGACCAAAATCTTTGAGGAATTCTTATGAATTAAGGCAGTTCTCAAAGCAAACGCGGGTCCTATCTGGTACTGGTGAGATGTACCTAATAAAGTGTCAAGTGTATATTGTGTTGTGCTTACAGCTTGTTTTGCCACAGCCAAGTGTTTTAAAGTATTAAATTAAATTTGCTTTGTGTTGCTTTAACACCATGTCACAAGTCATGACTACGACATTATCACTTACCCAAACTTTTGGGAGTTAAGAATAGTAGAGTTCAGTTTCCCATATCTGAAGATAATCTGTTTTAGTTGCATGTTTCCCCCCCTTAAAAAAACAACAAAGTAGTAGACACTTATGTTTTTCTTTAAATGTGGAACTTCTGTCAAAATCAAGCGTCATTGCTTCAGTTAAAATGTCTTTAGGGGTCAAATAAGGTCTAATAGGGTCAAATAGCTTGGGTCTAATAGTCCAATCAATAGACATTATAGAGCTGATTCTGCTTGTACCTTTCTGGAACATGACCTCAAAGGGGTCAGCAGGCGACTGCAAGGGGACACTGAAGTATTCTGCCAAGCGGTTGAGATCTTTTGTCATGTACGCGAACTTGTTAGGAACCAAACCAGGAGGCTTGTTGCCTGTCAAGAAAGAGAAATGTGAGAGCAAACAGAGTCAGTGCGCACCCGGATTTGACCGTGCAGCGTGTCCTGCAGCAGGTTTACAGGTGCCTGTCTGATCTTTACTGACCCGCTCCGTGCATGATGCCACCCAGAAACGCAGGGCGCAGTTTGAGGTCGATGTTCCAAACGTTTCTGTAGCGGCACATGACCTGCAAACACATGAGATATTTGCGCATCTCCTAAACAAACCGATCTGATGCTGTGGTGCACATCAAGACGGCACAAACCTCGAAACCAAGCCATGAATACGGAGAAACTACATCGTAGAACAACTCCACAACTTTTCTGGAGGTCATCCTGGGGTCAGCAGCCGCTCTTTGAGTTGTTAGCAAGAGCTTTAAATGAAGAGCAACAAAAACCTTAACGGCAGCGTGCGAATAATTCTCAAGGAGTGTTTAGTTTTTGGGGGCAGCCTCTGAGCAATGTTCACTGTGTCAAAGTTCAACTAACCTGAAGCAGAGCTGCTCGGGCTTAGCAGAAATAAAACTAATCGCAGCAAAGACCGCGAGCAGAAACCACTCGTTGTTTTTAACAGTTAGCTACAACCGATGCTATATTAAATGGTGTTAAAGACGGAGTTAAAAAACGATAGCAGGAGTTAGCCTGAGCTAGATAAATAACGAAAAAGCTCAGTAGCAGTGTCTGACCACAAGGGGGACCGAAATGATTTCGCCTACCTGCTCTAAAAGCTACAAATCAGGTGGTACAGAACAGCCAAAAGCCTTCCGCACGGGCTTCTTCTTCTTGAATGCTTAGCAGGCAAGACAGCCTAAATGTGCATTACTGCCACCTACCGACTTCGAGCAGTAGTTCACTCTCTGATAACCCTAAAGACAACCATGACGATTACAAACTTACGCGCCAAAGCACGGGTGTGAAACATAAGGCTCGGGGGCCTGGCAAATACTCCAAACCGGCCCATTGTATTGCTTTAGAAAATCTGAAGAAGGACATACATTTTTGACTTTTTATTGTATTTTCACAAGTTTTACACCTTTTCCTACTGATAAACACCTCTTCCATAGCTATTCATGCGACAACAAAGGAATAAAGTAATAGATATTTAATAAATGACAGAAAAGTGCCAGTTTTCCACTATCTAATATATATCTACTATAAAAATGTCCGGGTTTTTTTTTTTTTTTTTGCTATGAATAAACTTTGTCTTTTATAATTAAAAAAACATCTAATTACAGAACTTTACAGACTGGCAGTTTAAGCCAGAAAAGTCATGATGACAGTTCATTTACTGCAGCAGCATTTCTTTACTATTTAGAAGAAGTGAGGTTTAGTGTTGAAAACGCACTTTTTACTTATATGCTGATTTATAATGGATTGAATATATAGTTAAACTTCTTTACACTGACAGCAAGGGGAATTTCACAGGTCCAGCTCACTCAAGATCAAAGTGGGCTGTATGTGGCCCAGAATATAAAATGAGTTTGACATCACTGAATTAAAGCATAAGCATGTAATAGTTATGCCATATAGTGCACTATAGCTGAAATACTTTTTTTTTTTTAACTTATGCATAAAAATGAGTATTTTCTGCATATGTAAGAGATCTGAATACTTCCTGTACTGCCAATCTTGCTTCTCATCACATATTCTTCTTTCTGGCTGAGTGCATACACTAAGTGATGACCTATTTAGTGCAGTTTTATTTGACGGACTCTTGCATATCTTATTCGAATCAAACAATCTTATATATTATGCAGTAACAGTTCACCTCCTTCTGCCTCCTTACCTGCATCATCACTCCAGGACAGAACAGCACGTCCCTTTATTTTGTTGCTTCATTTCATTGTTATTCCAGTGTTCTTGCCACACTTTGTTAAAATCAGTTTAGAAACAGTTTTTATTGTGCATGTGTTGCTTTTATCCACAACCACCACACTCAAGTGACGATTTGGTGTGAGCGGTCAATTTATCAATTTATCAATTTTTTACAATATTTAAAAGGTTGGTTCTATCCAGATGCTGTATTTGTGCTTTATGTTGGTTGATTTGTATATTTAAGACATCAAAAATAACCAAGGATTTTTCCCAGTTTAGGTTTTGTATGGTTTTTCTGTTGAGCAATAAAGCTGTTTTTGAGTTCACGTTTTGTCTCCGGAGTCTGCACTGTGGGTCCTCCAGACCTGCACACAGCCAACACCTGACAATAGTAACTGATTTTTCAAATTACCGGTACATTTTATTGGTCTTTAAAACAAACCATTTATTTTCTACATTTTATGTTCAGTTTTAATTTAATTCATTATATGGTGTTGCCTTCCTGCAAATTCAGTCTCTGGCATAAACCTGATATTGTCTTATCATTTAAACTCTTGTCATCTGTTTTAAGTCAAAACATTTAAATTTAACGATTCTCATGAATCTAGAATATCACTCCTATAACAGTCATATAATTATATTTTATGCATTCAGAACTATTTACTTTTACAGTCTATTTACATACAGGTCATCCACCAGGATTTTAAAGTCTAACCATACAGGCCAGCAATGTCTATATTCATGTCTAAAATCTACAAGTACATTTTTGCTTTTATATCTCCTCTTGAGGACTTGTTTGATCTTTGAGTTCAGCTACCCCCAAACTGTCAGTGGGAGCAGGCAGAGGTCCTGAAGATTTGTCACTAAAAAGAACAAAAAGTGATTTGTTTTACTTCCTCAGCTCATACACAACTGAACATTTTAATTTTTTAGAATATTTTTATGAGTCTCACCTATCTCCATCTTTCTCTGTCTGTCAAGGAAGGTAGAGGAGAACATCAGTGCATTTAGTATGAATAATCTTATGACTTTATTCAAACAGTTTCCATTGCACAGCAAGCTTTTTCTTTCTTTTTCTTTTTTTTACCTTAGCCTTCTGCGATGTGCTGCTAGCATTCTTCCTGGGGACCCCCAGATTCTCAAAAGAATGGCTCCGCACTCTGATGGCTCTCTGGTACAGGAGACAGAGGTAAGAACGCTTAGTTAAAATTGTAATTTCAAACATGCAAGTATTTCAGAGAAATACAAACATTCACCTTAAAGTTTTCAATAAATCCCCCACTTCCTTCAGATGGCCCCCGCAGGCCCTCTGAAGTGGGGACAGCAATCAGTGATTGATCCCCCATCATGCACTGGGAACGGGTGAAGAGTTCAGCCTGCAAGTTCTCCAGGAGTGATGAACGAGTGCGGAGCTTTGTATGAGTGAAGGAGGGGAAAATGCAAAGGGCAGAGGTCAAAGTCAGAAGAATAAAAAACACAGATATTCAATAATGAAGTGCATTAGGGAAAAGTGTTCCTCCATCTACCTCCAGTCTGCTGAACTGCTCAGCCTTATAGCAGGATATCTCAGCGTTAATGAGTTTAGCCAGCAGAAACTCTCTGAACTTTGAATGCTAAAGGAAGGACAAAGGAAGACAAACCTTGTGAGATATTTCACACACTGATTATACTGGTAAATACTGAGCTCCCTTAAATAAAGGACTGACACAGAGAGCAGGTGGAGCAGAAGCAACCTTTCACTAATTAAATCAAGGTGTGTTCGCATTCAAGCAGTCTGAATGGTCAATGACGTCCAAAGGAGCAAAGCAAGGCAAGACAAAGGTTAGACTGACATGTTAAGCTGTGTCTTTTTAGAGCACATATTTAGACCTGTAAGGAAGGTGCAGGAGTTACTAGTAACACAAGCTCTGTTTTAGTGTCTCAATAAGCCATGACAGTGTGGCAATGAACCACAAAATACCAGAATTCTGAAACCACTTTCAGCCATCATATTACTATTTACACCTGTGCTCACTGTGACGAGTCGAACTGACATGTCTCCACTGAAGAAGGTTTGTCCACTAGAGCCCTAGTCTGGACAGCAAGTATACACTTTAGGGCCACTTTGCCACTGCCAGGTTGGACCTCCATGTTTTGAACTAGTGGTTATTTGAGTTACTGCTGCCTTCCTATCAGCTCAATCAGCCTGAATTGTTGACACAAGGATGAACTCTTCTTACCTTTTTCATGCATCACAAATTGTTGTAGATCTTTTGGCCACTTACTCTCAACTTACGTAGCATGACTCCTATTTCTAAATATCTTGTGAGACCTCAAATTATTATGTAAATCTTTTCATAGCATGCAATGGGCCCCTCAGTACCAAGCAAGTAGGAAAAAAATTAGGAAGATTTCATTTCTGTAGCAAGCTCTGCCATCCAGAGATGAAGCAACAAAAGCTATTAAACATTTGACGTCCACTGACATTTCTGGGAGAAAATCGCAGTGGACATCAAATGAATATTACTGACAAAGCAAATAAAGTACAATATACCTAAAAAAATATGAATTGGCTGTAGCTGTTGCATTAAAGAATAAATAAACACATAAACAAAGTATACTGAGACAGATGAAGCTCTGTTTTTTCTTACATCTGTAAAGACAGGGGGATCTGGAAGCACTGGACCAAAGGGAGGAACATCTTCTCTTGCCGTGACAGACACCTGCAGAAGACAAAAATGGCAGAGATTAGCAGAGATTGTTGCATGATGTCAGTTTATCACAGATATATTTGAATCAACAGCTAGTCTCATCAGCTGGTTTTCAAACTGCCAGGGCATTCGCCCCTGACTGCCACCCAGCAGTCATTAAACCTGTACTCTACAGTGCCTCCTGCAGGTGGTCAGCCAGCCCGTGTTGCCTGTTCAGGCTGTGTCTGAGTGTCAGAGTGGGCCCCGTGGGATAAAGCCTGGTCATCAGGCTAGCTCCTTTGAGCTTCCTCCCAAGGTACATAGTATTCTGGTACCTGATGATTTTTTTCTTCATCGGGGTTGTGTAAAATGCTCTTTGTCTGGTTCCCCAACAAGAAGAAATTTCCCTAGAAAGACCCAGTCAGGTTCAAAAGTTCCTAACAAATATAGCCCAGTCGTTCAGTCGTTCAGGACGGATTGAAAGCAGCGCTGCCGTTCTTCCGCACTGAGGTGGTCCAGGCATCTAATTTGGATACCTCCCTTCAGTGTACCTCTGGATGAGAGGGAGGTCTGGAATTCTCTGGTTAGGGTGGATGGATGAATGGATATTTGTATCTATATGGCAGCATATAAGTAACAACAATGGCTTTGCAAAAATGTCAGTGTTAATGCTGTAAGACACCAGCACTACCACACAACCACTACATCACCGGGCCACCCAGCTGCTATATTCCTTTACAAATATGGTGAATTTATTCAATTTGCATTGATGGGGATGTATTTTGCCCACTTACTTGATATGCTGCTCCACCTGTTTCCTCTTGCCTCTGAATCCTCCGGACGACAATAAAACAGTGAAGGAAGTGAGACTTGATAACATCAGACAGAAAGGGGGTTTGGCCCTCCTGGCAGACCAAAGCTACGATGTCATTACCGATGTGCCTTTTTCTTTGTAGCTGTGCAGGGTGATGAGAAAAATGTTGGTTAGTGTCTAAAAATAAGTTGATTCGTCCCTCCCCACATAAACTTAACTACACATAATATCCTCAGAGAGACTCTCCTGTGAATCATCAGCACAAACAGACTGAGGATGATGTGATTAATGACCTGCTGTGGGTCACCCTCTGTGTAAGGCAGTTTAGTTGCGACGTGAAACATGATTTCTCTCCCATGAAAGGAAGTGTAGACTGCTTCACTTCCTGTCTGACCATGACACACATCCAGTCCTCCTCTAAAGCTGAGAAAAAGAGTGAGGAGAGAAGAAACCATGTGATTTTCCACATTTCTTGTGTCACTTCTTCACATTGTCAGCATACTTTACCCCGTGAATCCTTGCAGCTGAACCGTCTCTCCCAGAATAGACAGGAACTCTTTAAACTCCTCACTTTCCTCATTGTTACCCAGTATGTCTTCCTCAGTGAGCTACAGAGAAATGGATTTCTCTGAGAGGGATTGGTTATGATATGCTGCCATATTTTAGCCATTTTTTATAAAAATGCATGGCATTTTGAAGTAAAGCATCAGTTCTTACCTGCCTGTCCTTTTGGCACAAAACACCAAACTTGAAATTAGGAGAAACTCTGTGTTCATCAAATGTGGTTATAAGTTCTGGAGCCTGAGAGAGGAAGAAGAGAGAGTTGAAGAGCGAAGAGCTTCATAGAAAACATGCTGACATGTCACAGTAGGAAAGGCACAGGGAGAAAAACCACATCAGGTTCTTTGTATTACCTTTCTGCTCACTGTCACACTGTTTGGGACACCCGTTTGTGTTTAACTGAGCCATTCTTATTGTTTTTGGTGACACCTGTGGCATTCCTCCTGTGACGTATGTGAAATATGTGTCAATTTTTCAAGTCATTTCAGAGCATATTACCTTCAGGTAGCAGACCACGTCAAACTTTGAGGCAGTCACTCGGTCACAAAGCATCTAGAAAGAATGTGAGGAATAATTATAAGTGCTTGTCACGTATTCGGTGCTTGAAAGTGAGAACATTTATTCATGTACTGAGGTTTGATTTTGGGGTATCTTGAGCATTTCTTTTGGTTTATTTCTCCGTTTTCTGCTGCCTCTCAGAGTGAAACAATACTTTTTACTATGCTGCATTTTTTTTTTTACATATATATTACTCTTTTAGAAAAACTGCAAGATTAAAAAGTGCTACAGTCACCATCTGCAGTACTGCAAAAAGTGCTGTCTGCTCAGTAGCTCGTAGAACCACACTAGCAGCAGCAACTTGATGTGATTTGAAGATTTGAAGTTTCTGTATGACTTTATCAGACTCTCACTTCATTGCTTCAGTTCTTGGATGCTTGGAGACATTCCTTTACGCACAGCTCTCTTTAACTCCCACCACAGCATTCCATAGTTTAAAATCTAGACTTTGGACTGGGCCACTGAAACACCTTTATTCTTTTTTTTATGTCGCAGGTTTGCTGCTGAGTTTGAAATGATTGTCTTGTTGCATGGCCCTGCAGTAGCTTTAACTGGCCAACCAGACAGATGGCCGCCTGTTTGATTCTCCTTTACATACAGAGGGGTTCATTGTCAACTTAATCACTGCATGAAGCTGCAAAACAAGCAAAACTATTGCCCCACCGCCACTGTGCTTAACAGTGTGCATGAGGTGTTTTAGGTAATATGTTGTGTTTGGATTTTGCCAAACACTGGACTGTGCACTGTGATCAAATACCTTCATTTTAGTCTCATCGGTCCAGAAGATATTGTTCCACAAATCTTGTGATTTACACAGCCGTAGCTTTGCAAACCTAAGTCATGCTGTCATGTTCATTTTAGAGAGAAGAGGCTTTCTCCTGGCAATGCTTCAAATGAACCATACTTGTTCAGTCATTATCTAATTGTGCTGTCATGAACTTTAACAGTTGATGTGCTAGCTGAGGGCTGCAGAGTTTGAGATATAACTCTTGGGGTTTTTTTCTACGAGCATATGCACAATCTGACCTTGGGGTGAATTTGCTGGCATGTCCATTACTGGAACAGTGTGTCATTGTGTTAACACACACACCTAAAAACTGCCAGAAGTTATGGTTTTATGGAGGAAGTCAGACTTGCGGATGATTGTTTTAGCATCTTACTGTCTTAATTCCTATGGAAGCATTAAGGGTGTGCTTAATTTTTCACAGAACAACATAGAGTCCAGTAAAAACTTTATTTTTCAGTGTAGAATGTAAGGCAATAAACAGTCTATAAAGTAGTTAGCCTTAGCCGCTCATCGTTTAGCTATTATGATGTCAGTGCATCCATAAAAATAATAAAACACATATGTAAGCTTTTAAGTACTTTAAATACACAGAATGTGCACAATTAATGCTTTTACTTGAAATAATAGTTTATCATTTGTGGTTACTATTTTGCCAAATAGAAATATAGGTATGATACAGTAAGAAGTTTGATACCTTTGCTAATTCAACTGCAGATGGCAGGGTGGGGAAAAGAGACACAGAGAAGACTCCATGCAGAGAACACTCCTTCATCCTGTGAGACATAAAGCACAATCATTATGCCTCCTTTTCTGTGATGCAGTTTCTTGTAATAATTGATCAACCACGCTCTACATTAAACATATAAACTATAACAAAGAAACCTTAAAGATTCCTTTCAGAGATACTTTAAGATCTTTTGTGATGCACAGCATGCACACGGGAAGTTTTAAATGACCTTGTTATGCTTGTAAAAGTTGCATATTAAACCAGGATTGACTTCTAAAATGAAATTCTGCTTGTCCCATGACACCTTCACATCAGATTTAAGTCAGATAAACATTCCTCTTTCAGCATATGAATCTGAAAGTTTACACAATAACCCTAGGAGAAAGACATTTTGGAGCTGAGGGGGCATTTAAGGAGAAGCACAATTTTCTGTTAAACATTTTTGGCTGCATTGTAGCTTAGAATAAAAAATGTCTCACAGTAAGCCAAAATAGCCAAAGATCACCTTAGAATCACCCTGAGCCTATTCTCCTCTTCCTCCAAACACACAGAGAGAACCAGCGAGCCCAAAGTTGGATCCACTGCTGTGAAAGAGTGATGGTACTGCGTGGCAAAAGGGTTAAAACATTAATATCAATGCAGAAAGAATATTCCTATAGATTTTACAGTTAAAGTCTACTTACTCGTGAGCGGAAGAACTCGTGATAGATTTTGGCCTCACCGTCTCTCTCCATGATGTCATAGCTCTCTGGGTCAACGGCATAATGGGAAGAGGTGGGACTCACATCTACCAGTCTGTCCAGAGGGGGGTCTATCCAATAGCCTCCCAGTTTCGAAGGAAGGATAAGCGGCAGCTCTCTCCCAGTTGTAGAAAGTGGAGACTGACAGACACAAAAAAGAAGAATCTGATTGGGCTGATGTTTGTTTGGGGAAACACCTGTTATCATCAGTACAGAGCCTGTGTCACTTTTTTATTATTACTATCAAGTAGAGAAACCTTGAGAGGAAGGGGGAATTCACATCGTTGCTCATCGATCCTGCTGCCCTGATGGACAAGAGCTTTAGTGATTACAAACATCTGCTGCTCAGGCATTGATGGATGCACACACTGCACAAAATGATGGACACTGTAACTCACCTGCAGCTTCTCAATGATTTCAAACAGCTCTGATTCCTAATATATATATAAAAAAGTGAAATTCAAGTTGAGAGAAAGGAAAGCAGAAGCACGGGTGAGGAAGAGGAACATGACTCATATTTCAGTCTTTCTCTAAACGGACTTCTAGAAATGTAGAACATGGATATTCATCCCTTAGAGTGAATTAAAATTAAAGCGAGAAAGTGCACCTTCTGGTTGCTGCTGGAAGAACGGAAAGGCTTGCGCTCACTGGTAGGAGAATCCAGGGTGTCCAGACTTTTGTCCTGCACGAATTCAGGTCTGCAGCAACAGGTTGGTTTACACAGCAAGACAGCACAGTTAGTAACTCCTTACATTATACAGGAAAGGTTAACATGTTAACTCGAAAAAGCTGCAGTAGAGAGGAAAATAAAGCCTCACCCCGTCTCATCCCCACATGTGAATCTATCCACACTGTAAACAAGGAAGTAAGAGCTTTTCAGAAACTTCTGCATAAACAGACAAGATGACTTGAATCTAAAAAAAGTGCCGTTTGTTCAGGTTGTGCCGCTGCTCCAAGGACAATGCCAGTCCTAATTTAAGACTAACAGTGTCTTTACTTACCTGCCATATGCCCCAAAAGTGAAACTTCTCTTTCTAGAGTAGGACATATCATTCCTCTTTTCTCTCTCCATGCCTTTGGTGTCACTGTGAATGTTTGTACATGCCAGTTTGGTGCTGAGTCAATCAGGGCTGGCTAAGGTTGAATTAATTCACTTTATCATTCTGTCACTCCTCTTCCTCCTCCTCTGCCCCCTGCCATTCACTCATTTAAGCTTCCCTTTCCTGCCTCTGTCCTGCTGTCAGCCAGACAGGCAGCATTAACCCGCTCGTGGTCACAGGTGCAGCCGCCGCCGCTAACTGTAAGATGGACACGGTCAGGTGCTCCACGCTGCTTCGCGCTATCGATCCCGAGTGACGCTTGTGGTAGTTTCACAGACCGGCTGAGCTTAAAGATAGGCGTGTAAATAAATAAAGAAATGAGTGAGACATTTTCTCCCGGACCTGCTACCCTTTGAGTCAGTGAGAATCATCAATTATTGACAGGTCACACAGTGAGGGTGAGGAGATAGACAGCAGGGGAGGGTGAAGGAGGGAGTGACAGAGAGAGAGGGATGGAAAAGGAAGTAAGAAAGCGAGAAAAACAGAAAGGCAGGAATACATGCAATGCAAAGCACTCACCTGTTGGTTCTAATGCATTAATGGTTGCTGTCTGTCTCTGTGTTTGTCATAATGTGTGTGTAACTCTGATGCCTTATTGTAAAATACGCCCAGTAAGAATAAATTGTACCAGAAATGTTCCTCCATTAGTTTTATGTGATTCGTCATATTTTATTCATTAAAATTATTTATTTAGTATGGTTTTATTGCACTAATTATTATTTTAGTTCATGGTTCTCAACGTTGGAGCTTGTAATATTATTACTGAACTGGGAAAGAAGAAAAGAAACCTCTGGTACAACAATTTGGATTCAAAATTGTAAACTTTATTCTGAGTATTGCTTTTTCATGAGCAGATGGACTAACTTTCTAAATTTCAATCACCAGCTCAAATAAAGCTATGACATTTAAGTGAAATATCTCTTTGAGGGAACTGCAATGGCAAACATTAAAGAATAATTTAAAAAGGAAAACAGGTGGCTTCCTTTCACACACAAACTTTGCAATGTATACAAGAATGCTCTGTTTAAAATGTCAATTTTATATATTTAAACAGCTAAACAGATAGGTTTAGCTATCAAGTAATCATGGTTGAGTGAAAAGCATAGAGTACTCAAGTATAAGGGATATGACTGACAGAAAAAGATGCACCTCCACTGAACTGGACACTTCTGAAGCTGTGGTGGAAGTCACTGAGCAAACTGTTATCAATCATGACCACCTTCTGCACCACTTCCTGGACAGGCAGCAAATCACCTCCTCTTACGGACTGATAATTTCATACCACATTTTGTCACCCTGTATGATTAAAGTCCACTCTACCTTTTATCATTAGTGTGTCCCACACTTATTTTGTTCCCCCTCACTGCAAACGTGTGTCTCAATTTCCTTATCATATTTCAAAATTTCCTGTTCCTCTTGTTGTGGCTAGAAGCAAGTTTTGTATTTTTGTTTGTTTGTTTGAAAAAGTACAGAACTGTAATAACAGAACTGTTATAACAAAATAATTTCCCAAATCTGGGATAAATTCATTATTTCTTAGTTCTTATTATTTGGTATTTTAACATTTGTTAAATATCAATGGAGCTTGTTTTTCCCCTTTATACTAAAAAACTGACATCAGGTTGTTTTGAATATCAGATTGTAACTGGAGGCAGGACCTTACATTACAACTTATCCTGCCATTGCTCATTTACAAACTCAAATTTTAAACCCAAGTTTCAAGTTTTATTGTCATGTACAGATAAACAGTGTAGCCACATTTATCCATAATGAAATTCTTTGGCTCGTGCTCCTCAGCTTTAAATGAGCATATAGAGAGTGTGCAGCAACCCTGCTGCAAATATGTGACCTTTAAGTGTCTTTACACTCCTCCTTTTTAAATAGCTCTCTATTCGAGAGGCCTTTGTGCCTGCCTTCTTATCAATTGGTTACTTATTAACTGAAATGAGATTCAAATTCAAAATACCCTTATTTCTGTTGTTCACACAGCAGTTTACTGTACGGTTAAGATGCCATTAAGAAGAAAAGAAGAAACGATTGGTTCACTGAAACGCCACTCAAACTGTACAGCGCTCTCATTGGTCAGAATCAAACTCGAAGAGTCTGATGGTCTGTTTACCCCGCGGAAGTTCGTCTGTGGCTTGTAGACGGGATGTTGTTAGTTTGCGTTTAGTAAAGGGACTTACGGAGACATTTTGCTCATTTTTAGGGTGTGTTGATAGTCTGTTGCAGGAACAGAAGAGAGGTAAGTAGTGGGGATGCGGGGAGTCATATTAAACCCACTTCAGTGCAGAGAAAGTCGAAGTTAGCTAGCTAGTTAGCTAGCGTTTATCACCATCACCCAACACCATTTAGATTAGCGTAACTTCTCTTTTATTGTAACTCAGCATAGTAAACTTACATTGCTAATATTATACTTCCATTATTTTTCCTCTTTATCTTATTATTTGGTAGATACTTTACTGAGTTTACCATTGTATTGTTCAGCTTCTGTTGTTACTGGTTTATTATTGCTGGCTCAAAGAGTGCCTCATGGTAACGTTATCGCTTGTGTTGTATTTTGTTATAAGGGTGTAACTGAGGAGCCAAGCTAATAAAGTGACTGTTCCCAGTGTTGCACAAAAACGTCCATATGCTTGTATTGTTCACAATGTTCGTGTATCTTGTTACCTGCTCTGGATACAGTTTTTGAGGGGAAAAATGTTGGAGTGTGGCATGATGGAGCGGGACAGGCAGGCTCTCCGAAGAAACTCAGCTATCCTGTGCAGACAGCTGGTGGTGGATGAGCTGCTCATACAGTCACTGCAGGCAGAAGACATCCTCACGGAGAGCATGGCAGAGAGCATTATGGTATGTGGATAATAACTACTATATTAACAGTGAGACAGCTGATTCTTAACAGTTATGTGACTTTGAGTTACCTTCAGTTTGCTTAAATTGAAGTTAACTTGGCTGTCAGCAACTTTGCTGAAGGTTATGGTCAGTTTTTAGCTTGTGGTTTAAATGTATGTGGGAGTCAGAACCTCTAACCCTCCCATGAAATAGCTGTTAAGTAAAAGGTGACTACAGAAATGTTTCCTGCAGTTTTACAGGAACTACCACCATTTCTGCACTCTGGCAGCTAGTATAGGCTCCAGTGGCAGAGAAAACATGAGTTAGATAGGTAGTTAATAAAGTAGATGATTAATTCTACAATTAAAAAGATCTCTCACAGTCAAATCCATAAAGTTCGACAGTGATATAGTTTATAGTATAGTATAATATTTTTCTTTCAGCATGCTAACGCTTTTGATTAGAAATAAAGCAGTCATGATGTGATTGATGGATCCTTCTACATCTATTATCACAGCAAATTATCAACACTGCCTATTCAGTGATGAGTAGTTGTGCTTTGAATGAGGCCTTTATCTTCTGTGCTGTGATTTAGGTACACTTTAATTAGGTTTATCTGTCCCAGAGAAGTTTTGGGTTTTCTAGTTAAGTATAATCGAACTGTATACTCTTATTCTTCTTTAAAGTCCGTCACCTCAGGTATTTACATAGTTGGTTCACTGTAATGTAAATTCTCCTCAGATGATTCTGCATAGTCACAAAATGCAGGCGGGCACGTGGCTGTCCACGTGGCCACTCACGCTCCCCATCTGATGACAAAATTTACTTCATTCAGACCTGAGCGGACTCACAGAAATGGAAAATATAATTATGAAAATTGAACACATTTTAATTCTGTCATTCTGCAAGCTTTTTTAATAGCTATGTAATGTTTTTACAGCCTAATAAAACCCTTCATATTTATTTATCATTGGATGCATATATAGACTAACTGCAAAGTCAGCACTTAAAATCTCTACATGCTTTTTATTATTTTGATTTGGTAATTGAAATAATTAGGGAACATGCCACACCTGTTCTAAATACTTCAAGCATGTGAAAGATGTGTAACAATGCAAGAAATGTCTGCTTTCCTAAATTATTAACAAAATACTTTTGCTAAACCTTATGCATTTAAACTGAAAGTCTAGACTGGAGAGTCTAGTGTCTCACTATCCAAAGACTTAGGGATCTTACTATTTTAGAGGTTTACCAGAGAAAACCAGTTGGGAACCACAGGGCAACGTCCTTCAGAGACATTAATATCCCTTTTCCACCGACACAATGCTGGTTACCAATCTAGAACTAATGCCAGAAAGCTGGCACTGGCACAGCACCACAAATTGCCAGGCTAATGTCAGAGGAGATGCCATAATAAATAGTTTGTGTCTGCCATGATTTTACTGCAACTTCTAATAATTACAGCATAGTAACCTTTCAAATTGTCGGCTGTTTCTCAAAAGGCATCAACATAGAACAGGCTTATATTTGGTGGAAAAGGCATTTGTGAAAGTTTTGATTTAATCCCTCAAGGTTGAAATCTTTACTTCCGACTGTCCTGTCTGAGGACCACCTTTAAACATCTAAAGTTTAAGGTGTCTGGATGAATTCACAATCAAATGTTATAATGTTGAGAAGGTGAAAAAAAAGTAAAACCAAATGTATTTTTTAATTAATTCATTGTTAGTAAATTTTATGTTTCCGATGTGATCTCTTCTACTCCAGGCAGAGCAAACGTCTCAGAAACGCAGCTGGCGTTTGCTTCTACTCTTACCAAAACGTGGACCCAGAGCTTTCAGCAGTTTCTGCTCAGCTCTTCAAGATACTGAACAGAAACACCTCTACGACCTGCTCATAAAATCACCAGAGAAAGATGGCAGAGAGACACACACAGATGTGAGTGTGTACTTGACATCAACCATACACATGTCGCACAGCAGCAGTGTAAACAGCAGATTTAGTGCAGTTCTTAGACTGCTTTCTGCTCACAGAGTTTTCAGCCTGAGGAGGAGCCACAGGAGAAGGCAGGGCAGCTGGTTATGGAAAGAACAAAAAAGAAGAGAGAGGTGAGCTTGCCTATGATTATCGAAGGCAATGTCACTCTTGGCATTTTTGAAGTAGAAGACATCATTGCATCATTGAACGCCTTTCATGCCTCTTTAATAGATTTTTCTTTAATTATAAATGCTAAGATTATATAGAGTAATATTTTGGGAATTGTAAGCTTCAGTAACATGACGTTTGGCAGGCATCTTCAGAAGACAGAGAGGAAATGTATGAGGTGAGCAGCACCTCATCATTCCCAGTCCAGGCATCAGATAGCTGGCCTGGCTCAGAGTCATCAGTCAGAGACTTACCCACAGTCAGGGCTGAGGACAGGAACAAACAGAGACTGAGGACAAAGAAACGAGGAGCAGATATGCAGACAGATGTGAGAATCACAAAATGCATCCATCTCATTATATATATCCAGATGGCCCACCTGAAGTAGAAAGGCAGGCAGGAGTTTCCCAAATATTTAATCTAGGACTGCAGATGTCATATTCCTACAAAAACAACAGCTGCTTCCACTGTATAGAACAAAATCCTTCATTATCTTTTTTGTACGGTCTGTCTTTAATAATTTGTGTATCATTTTAAATTTCAGAGGTCTACGGACTCTTCTCTTCCACTTCCAACTCAGGAGGAAATTGCAGCCAAGAGAGCGAGGACACATGGTGAGCGGTGCTGCAGAGCGTCTATGCGTTCATTTCAAAATGGGTTTCAGTGTGTGTAATGTTGTTGTCAGTCTTGTTTCCCTGGAGACATGAAGTTGTTTCTCAACAAAAGGCTTTATGTGTTGTTCATTGTTAAGACAATTTAATATATATGTCACAAAAAAAACCATTCTATAGCCACTGACCACTTTAGGCCTTTAGTCTCCTGTTATTCTGTTGATTATTTGAACTGTTATAAACACACATCATAGAAAAAAGTGTAGAAATGTTGTTTTTCTAGCAGGTACCTACTGTCTCTACCTGCAGGCACCACACCCCAAGAATGACTCATTGACAACATGATACTCTGCTGTTAGACAACTCCATTCAGTGATGAGGACTAAGAATAGTTCAGTTTGTATTAGTTTGTGATTGTTTGTGTGTATGTGCTGCAGAATCCATGGAGTTTAGTCTAGATGCTGACAGTCCCATCAACAGTCCGGTCCTACCCTGCACACCTGACTTTTACCTCTCCCGCTGCCAGCAGGTACGATTTTGTTTTCCCATCAGCGGGTCAGTTGAGCCCATGCAAAGGTGCTCAGTTTTGTTTGGATTTACTGCGACCGCCTAAAAATGCATGTCTTCAGCATTTAGCTATGTTTATGTAACAAGCATAAAAATTGCAAATTTAATCTTTGGGTTTTGTCACTTTGTTAAGGTTTTTTGTTTTAAACAGATTAAAACAAAAAACCTTATTGTGTATGAATTTTCTTATATAGGTCATTCCATTCTTATTCAGTCTTACAGGTTGAGTTCATCGCCTCGTGGTTTTGGCTTGGTGATCAGTAATGTGACCTTTGACCCTTGTGCTGCCCCTGACCTTGACCCTAGAAAAGGTGGCGAGGTGGATGATGAGGTCCTCCGGAAGGTTTTTACAGAGCTGGATTACATTGTTGCTGTGCACAGAGACCTCACTGCTCAGGTAAAATGATGGATTTTGCAGGATGTTGGAAATGTGACACTTTTATCTTATTTATTGATAAACCTAAAGAAAGGACGTTTGGGCCAAACAAAAGAAGATGTTAGATCCTCAGCAACCTCTTCACCTGACACAGTTCGGAGAAAGTCACTTGTTGAAATGTTTAAGTTAAGAAAGACTGGGGATATGGTGTAGACAGGTTTTTTTAATGTAGGATTTGTTCTGGTTAGCCCACTTTCACTGCTGTCTGAGGAAGGTGGGAGGTTTGTCACAAAGTAAACACACTTCATGTTTAATTAATTTAAGTCCAGATGCACATATCCTGCCTTGAACCTGATTGTTTACTGCACATCATGGTCTAATGAATCCATTGCTAGTGAGGGGGTGTCATCCTGCACACTTTAAGTCAGACCCTAAGTTGAGTGTTTCCATTAGTGAGAATGAAAATGTTTGAATACAGCTTCTATGAAATTTGGACTGAAAGATTGTTGCGTTTGTGTTAACGCTGACTTTGACCACATATGCTGATGCTTGTTCTTGTTCGTATTCTTGTGTAGGGTATGAGGACCTGCATTGAGAACTTTTCCAGACGGCCAGAGCACCGGACAGTGGACAGCTGTGTGGTGTGTCTGCTCTCCCACGGAGTGGAAGGGGCAGTGTACGGTACAGATGGCAAACTCCTCCAGGTCAGTTTGTCTGACACTTTACTGTGTAGATGTATGGTATGTCATTCAATAACAAAGATTCAACTGCTTTTTTCTGACATTTAATGCTAATTGTGTTTAACTTGGTCAATTTCAGTTGGACTGGGTGTTTGAGGCCTTTGACAATGCACACTGTCCACTTCTACAAAACAAACCAAAGATGTTTTTCATCCAGGCCTGCAGAGGAGGTAAGATGAATGAGATTGTGCAGCACAGCAATAAAAAAGAATTATACGGTAAACATGTTCTGGGGACTGCACTGTCCACAGTTCTGAGAAACTACCTGGGTAAAATCTCTCAGAGCCGTGCAGCATTATGAAATAGTGGTACCAATCTTCCCCTTCACATGGCCAGATGCTGTCTGCTGTCATTGTCATGCCCACTGAGAGAATCACAGTGGGTGGCAGTTTCAGAATCGCCCATTTACTCTACAGTTCCAGCTGTGGATTGTGCCAAAATCTCAGTTTTGTGTCAGTTTTCATCTTCTTTATAATATTTTGATGAAACTTCAAACAAATTCAGCACAATAAAAATAAAATGAATCTGTGGCTTAACAAGCTCCAAGTCAGTTGTTCTGTCTCTGTGACGGAGGTTATGGCCTGACTGCACACCCAGTGATGCTCATGACAGATCCTTAGACCCCTCAGGAGCAAACCTAATTACTTCCCACACTCCCTCGCTGCACACAGAGCCCAACACAGGTGTGCTGCTGAAAGGCTATTAGATGTGCTTAGCAGCTCTGGAAATAGCTTCAGTGAAATTCAGATATTGCTTATTTAGAGTGTTCATGGATACATTGGTATACTGCCAGTTTTTCTTAATAAGTAAGAAAAATAAGTAAGTGTTGTTTGCAACACAGTGGTTAACACTGTGAGGTCACCGCAAGAGGGTCCTTGTTTTGTGGAATATACATGTTCTCTGTGTGCCTGCATGGTTTTCCCTCCAAGTAACCCAGGATCCTCCACCAGTCTAGGGCATGCACGTTAGTGGAATTTGTGATTCCCAGTTGGCCGCCGGTGTGAATGTCTCTGTGATAGCCTGGAGACCTGTCCAGGGTGTATGCCACTCCTCACTCAATGTTAGCCGGGATAGGATTTAGCTCTCCTGTGACCCTGAGTCCTTTAAACGGTTAAAGAAATGGATGGATGGATAGCTAAAGGCTTCAAAGTGCCTGCGGCGTAGTGCTGTGTGAATGTGGCTTGTGGTGTAGAGTGCTTTGGGGGCAGTCAGGAGGACTAGAAAAGTGCTATGTAAATTTCAGTGCAAGATTTCTTCGTTTTCTGCCGTTCAGAAGTTTAGAAAAACATTTCAACCAGGGCTCATGCTAAATGCCAGTGATAGCTTCGCTTTCAGACTTTTTCCAGAATTCATTTGGAATAATACTTGAGTTTATCAAAGAGCTGCAGGAAACCCATTGAGTTCAAGCTGTTTAGCTTTTTTAAGACTGGGGCAACAGCTTGAGAAGCATGCTAACTGAGCAGGCACAGCTTCATTGCTCCATCTATGTCTGCTCAGGTGGTGTTACAGTGCAGCGTTGAATCACACATGCATTTTTTAATCTTTCAGTTTTAATCTCTTCTGCTTTGGTTTGTTTTCACTGGCCTATAGTGTCAATAAAATGCTTTGCCCCTTTGGTGGACAGTTGCATTCATTATTAAAGAATATTTGAGACAAATGACTAAAAACTGCAGTAATCCAACCCAGTTATTGCAATAATATTGCTGCTAGATCTTTTTGGGCCTAATTGAAACTTACTTGTCTTCCAGAGGAGATGGACTGTGGCGTGGAGCAGATAGACGGGCCAAAGAGGACGTGCTCACCAAGCTGTGAACAGCGGGATGCTGGCAGGGAGGGACAGGGGGATGCAGACTCCAGACAGAGGGGGGACACAGGAAGACCCAGGATTAAACTTCCCCAGCGGTCGGACATGATCTGTGGCTTTGCGTCTCTCAAAGGTCAGAGAATTTGTAAGTTTATCTAATTTGTTATTCTGGGGTGGGTTTATATATGATATTTTATTCATTAACTGAAACACTGGTGTAAGAGGAAAACTAATGAGGCCATTGGGATCAGCAGTAATGGTTTTGTAATTCTTCTTTTTTAAATTATCTTTGGCCCTAATCATTATTTCTGCTTTTTGTGCAGTGCAATTAAAATTTCTGCTTGAGAGGGGTTTTTTTGTGCACAAGCGAATCAAAAGTGGATCTGAAATTGATTCTTATTATGTAAAGCTTTATTATGTAAAGCTCTACCAGACAACACCTTCGCTCTGTCTTTCTGTGTCTCATCTTGATGTATTACACTTCTGCTGTTTGATCTTTTCCTCCTCAAGGCACAGCAGCCATGCGAAACACTAAGAGAGGATCCTGGTTTATCCAGGAACTCAACTCAGCACTCCGCCTCCACGCCAGAGACACCCACCTTGCGGACATATTGGTGCAGGTAAACATGTTTTTTCAGACTGCAGTTGCAGATTACAAACTGCTATTTTGATATATAATACATTTTTGAAACCAACATGTCTTTTTTTTTTCTTTTTCTCCCAGGTGAACAGTCGTATTAAGGAGAGGGAGGGCTACGCCCCAGGTACTGCCCACCACCGCTGCAAAGAAATGTCAGAGTTCACCAGCTCATTGTGCAAAGACCTCTACTTTTTCCCCAAACACCAGCCCCAGTATTAATATGCACATTAACACACACAGATCATTCCTTGTATTGAAGCCTGGAGTAAGGGCATCACAGCTGTTTATTGCACACCACACACTCACACATTCCCCCCTGTTACAACTTGACATCCAAATGTCTAGTGGTTTTAATTTGTCCATTCAAACCACTAGACATTCACAAGCACACACACATATACACAAATCCTGGAAAGAAAAAAGGAGCGAGCTTCTGTTAATCTACATGTACATGGAAATGGGCAACCTATTGGCATACAATGTGCTCATGTATATATTTGTGTGTCTGTGTCTATGCCAGTTAGAGGGTTTAGATGTTAATCCTTTGCAGTCAAACTGCACAGCTACTTTGAGCTTTCACAAGCCTCTTTTTAAAATGTATTTTGTACACAGATCTATTTTTGTGGCTTTATTTTGTATGGAATTCTTTTTATAAGGATTGTAAGGCCCATTCTTATATTTGTACATAATGTATGTTAAATGTTATGAACATTTCTTGTTATTAACGAAGTGACAGGCAGGGGGCAGCGCAGCAAAATGCATTTCAGCATCTTGATTTCATCAATATTAACATCTCCTTCAGTTGAAGAAGAGCTTTATTGTCATGGCAGCCATGGTTACAGACAGCTATGTTTAAAATTAAACAATAGAGTTTTTGAACTATTAAATTAAAATATATGATTTTTTTTCCTCACATAGTTTGCCTTACGAAAAGAACAACACCTACAGGGCAGCTTCAGTATGAAGTTTATCTTCTCACTTTAAATTGACATTTACTGATATTTAGTAAATTTCTCTGTCAGGGTGGTGGAGTGCAGTCTGGTGCTACATGTAGGGTCACTTACAGACAGTATGAACTCTGACCTTTACACATTTTACTTGTAGTGTTTGTTCCTGCATAGGAGCTGCATATTTAGTCAGTCTCGCCATTGTATTTTACTATAATCGATGCACAACACATAAAAAAGTGTCTTCCATTTAAAAAAAGCCTGTGCCAGCTGAGGATGATGTGTTGGATAAGTTTATGACCATGGTGCTGCTTTCATAGCATATTATAAGTCTCTGGCACACCTCCAAACAAAGTATTTCTGAAAGCTGCTCCAGAATTTATGGTTCCCAGAAAGAAAAGAAAACTGACCAGGCAAAGTATGTTTTAGTTACAGCAGTGTTGCAGTGAGGGGCACAGTGGTTGAAACAGTATTGATTGTTAACTATCAGTAAAGGGATGATTTTAAAGATCCTGTGTATGAGGCGGTCTTAGCAGAGTTTACCCTGGTCTGAAGCGTGCTCACTCCACTTAGGTTTTAGTTTTAATAATTAAGAAACATAACTTAAGAGAGGAAAAGATTGGACTGTTATAAGAGGATAGTTTTCCTGTAGAATGAGACGTTTTGCTGCCAAACTCTGCTGAAGTGCTTTGTAGGGTGATGTGATGTAGGGTGGGGAGGGGGCAGGAGAGACTTCAATATTAATTACTGCCAAATGTTGAGTATAATAAAAGGCTGTGGGTTTTAAACAATAAAAAATGTCTGTGTTTGTTCTTAAAGCTGTGTTTGTAATTGCATTTTCTGCAACGACAGCTTTTATGCACAGGTTTAGATCACGTTGCATCCGTAAAGTCAAGGCCCTCTGCTCAAATGTACACTGTTGCCGCTCCTGTGCATGCTCCGCTCCATTTGATCCTCCTTGTTGCTGTGTTTGTGTGTGTTGTTCCCGGCGTTCAGCCTGTCCCCCTCCGTTCTCAGGTATAGTATAACTGGCTCCCCACTATTCCGCTGTGCTCAGGTCGTGCTGCGACCGGGACAACGTACACATCTCTCACACTGCCCGCCACCCACTGATAATGTTCTTAGTGTATCAGATAGAGCCCCCCGGGCCAGCTGTCCACAATCATTCTCGTTTGACATACACGCACACGCCGGTGGTCTGTGTAACACATTTCTCCCTGGCCTCCGGTATAGCTGTGAGATCAGGCTGTTATGCATTAGCGTGTGGGCCACAAAGCAGGGCTGGGTTAGGGGGGGATCTGCCTGTGCCTTTGTGGTTGTCATAATAGCTGCCGGTGTCAACGGGTTAGGAGGAGGAACCAGAGGAGAAACCCGCCAGTGAACTAGAGATGTTTAATTTAAAGTTGCTTGAATGGGATGTTGGCTGAGCACACCAAAGGCCCGATGTAAAGCACAAATTCACCTCCTCGCTTATCCTCTTGGTACCTGGAGCCTGTGCAGAGCTGATCAGTATGAGCTGAGCTCTTGCTATTGGGGGTGTGTCTAGGGGTGATTTTTTTTTCTTTCCCCCTCCTTCTAAGAGAGGGCTGCCATAGCATGTGAGTGTTACGGGGATTGCCTTGCGGCATTGGCTGAATAGGTGCGGGCTGTCATAGGGGTGTCATGTGCACCTTCCTGCTCACGTTGCAGGGGCAGCCCTATGTTGGGGCGGGGGGGGGATCCTTCCAACTACCACCCCTCTCAACACTCCTGTCCAAACAAGAACAGGCCATCCAAACACACACACCTAATGGCCGTCTGGCAGGGAGGGTGCTGCTTAGGGCAACAAGTTGTGTGTGTGTGTGTGTGTGTTATTAGGTGTCTGCAGTTCTAATAAAGGAAAGCAGTGTGTCCTTCACTGCCTCATCAGATGGCTTTGCTCTGCTTTGTCTGCCTTTCTGATTTCTGTCTGTGTCTGTCGGTGTTGCGGTGGAGCTGGATGGCTCTTAGACTGTGGGTCATCTGGAGAAAGGCGCTTTCGGGATGGACCTCACCTGTGCTTACGGACTATCTCTATGCAATGAGTGTGTTTGAGACTGAGAAACTTTAGATGTTTTTGTGGTGTTTTTGACCTGGTGTGAAGTGGGTATACAATAAGGCAGCGTGTGTGTGTGTGTTTGTGTATGTGTGTGTGGCATTGCTGTTGCCCACGCCATTAGAAATGCTGGGGTGTCCAGCGAGATTATTTTTGGATCAGTGACAGCGTGTCAATGGCTGCAGATGCATCGCAAAGGAAGGCTCTGAGATACCAACAGACCCTGGTAGGTCTTTCCCAATCTTCCTTTACTTGCCTGCCTGTATGCTGTCCTATCTTTAACTTCCAAAGGTTTTCCCTCGTTTCTCTTGTTCTGCCATCACACCTGCTTCTCTCTCATCTTTCCATCAATTCACCTGTCACTTCCTCTCTTCAAACCCTTTTTTTTTAACCGTTCTTCATTCTTAATGATTTTTTTTTTTTTTGGTCTAGCCTTCATTACTTCTCTCCTACGCCTACTTTTTCTACCCATCATGCTTCTCTGCTCCATCATACAAAGTCCTCCTCGTGCTCTCCTACTAAATCAATAATCTTCATCTCCGCTCTCATCCTCCCCCCACCCACCCCAACTCTGTCTTTTCTTCTCGAACAAGATTTATGCAACTTCATGTCAACTTTATTTCTGCAGCTCGGATATACACGAACAGTCTGTACAATTTCTCACCGCCCACGCCTCAACCAGCTGAGTGAAGGCGATAAATGGAAAGTCATCCCTGGGAAAATGGAAAAAACCCTCGATCGTTTACATTTCTTTTGCGACTCATGTGCATCTTCTTTCTGATGCCTTGTAAAGTCATTGCTGTTTACATGTGGCGGTGGATATAAATACCTATATACAGGAAACCGGAGCAGACAGGTTAGATGTACGTGGTGAGATGAAGTCATGTCACTTTATCCTCCAGTTCATCTGTTTAAATGCTTATCCAGAATGATAGTCATTCCTCCCAGGAGCATCTCAAGATGTCTGGTGACATTTAGCCACTATTGACTCTTTTTTTTTTTTTAGCATTTTTATTCTCTTCTCTGCTGTGGTCATAGATTACTAACAGCTTCAGCATGCTCTTTTCTGCAGAGCTGATTGTGAGTTTGAGACAAGACAATGAGCAATTGAGGCTGGAGCAGCTGGGCTGTGTATATTCATGTAACTGATCAAGTGCGGAGGAGCAACAGCAGTGTGTCAGTCCGTCCTTCTGCTCGTCTTCCTCTTCGCCTTTGAGAAGATGGACGATTGTCCAGAGCAAATCCCAAATCCCTGGTCCTCCTTCAGTCCCTTGGTGCTGCACAAGTCAGATATAAATAAGACAATTAATTAAATCACGCTGTTTACAAGCTTAATGTCTCTGTGAAGTCACACATCTCTCAGGTGTGAAAGCTGTGTCTGCGTGAGAGGAAATTCGAGCCTTGAAGGATCAGAGGATTTTATGTGCAGAGCTGTTAATAGATCGTCCTGATATAATTTGTTTATTGATCAGGAGAACTCTCCTGTGGTTAGTTTGGCTGGTTCACAGATTCACACCGGTGCCTTAAACTGAAGATGACTGTCTGTTTTTAGTGCTTGTTTTTAGGTGCAGTAAGTGTTGATGTTACGCCTGAGATTTGCTTTTAGATCACATATAACTGTTATTTCAACTTAATTCACAACAAGCCTTTCAATGATGTTCAAACAGCACTCGAGGGTCAGTTTTTGCTTTAGAGGATTGTGTGATGAATGAAGCCGTATTACAAAAAAAAGTAACTTTGCCCTCAGAAGGTTAATGTTTAGTTTTCATTCACTTACATGATTTGGTTCTTCACAAATTACACAAACTAGGTGACGAAAGATTTTAGTGGCACCAGTCGACTGATTTATACATTTTCATAACAAGCAAAAGTGTGACCTCTTTTTTTTTTCTTTTTTTTTCTCATGTGACCTCATGCGCAGATTACTCTCGAGCTATGGACCAAACACTGGTTGCCCTGGAAAAATGTGTTTTCCCCAACTGGTTGGCAGTGGTTTCTGGAGGTTCCTGGCACAAAAGTGTGCGGACTGACCAGAGCTTTTAGGAATAAAAGCAATTTTAAGCTGCTTCCTTATTCGCAATGATTCGCCAATACAGTTAGCACCAAATTTTTAATTTGGCAGATTTTTACGCCAAATGCATTTCCTTAAACCAAAAGGATTTGGGACTGAACCAGGGACCCTTCTGTGAATGTGGAAACCACTAACCTATGGGTTTTCTGTTAAATTGCTTAATAATCTCAGCTAAAAAATCTTTTTTAAAAAGGCAGTGAAGAGATCATGAGGATGTCTGGAAAGAAATGCTGTCCACCCTTCAATTTGGCCTCGGGCATGTCTTTATCCACACCTCATCAGGTGTAGTCAACAGTTTAGCCCAGGCAACACCAAAAGACTTGCACTGTCAGTCCAATGAGGGTAGAGAATATGGAGAAGTTTAAAAATACCAATATAATAATTAGAAAAGTTCAACTTTAGACAAAAGCTAATAAAAGATTTGAATTAATTTAGTTTCTTTTTTGTTTATCTGGTTTTCTGTGATATTTAATGACATTTAAGTGATGGATCTTTAAATTATCCACCCACAAAAATTAATGCTCACTGGCCTTGCAGAGTAGTGTTTATTAATTTAAAATCACACAACTGTTGGTGACTCTTCACTTTCCCAAAGAGGAAGCTCCCTCTGTGGACTCTTGTCACACTGACAGACGTTTCCACAGTGACAAGAGCAAATCGCTGCTTGTGAAGATGTACACACACACACACACACACACACACACACACACACACACACACACACACACACACACACACACACACAGTGTATATTTGTGCCTGCTTTTTACATCTGGTTGTGTGTAACAGTTGATGTGATGGATGAGGTTAAAAGCGAGGTTGTGTGAGGAGACGAGTCTCAATCTGTGAGAATGTCAACAGCAGTGAAATAGATCCCATAAGTCTCAAATGTTACAGGCTACTAAAAGGGATAACGTTCACCTGCCAAATGTCCCGTGGGCTGGAATGACTGCAGTGTAGACGATTAAGCCATTAAATTTCATACGATAATGCGGACACGTTTTTTCAATTACAGGGGTAGTTCTAATGTAATAATTAAACAGTTGGATGTTACTTCCATAGCATAAAGGTGAAATGTCACATTGCTAAATAGTGTCAATAGCTTGTTATTGTTTTGTGTAAAGGTTAAAGCCTTCCATCTGTCTGTTCAACAAGCCTCCTGGGAGAGATGGCCCGAAAAAGAGGCAAACAGCGTCAGAGAGAGAGGCAGAGGGAGAACTGGGGAGAAGTGTGTCAGTGAACGTTGGATCACACTGCTGCTAAATTTATCGACGAGTAAGGTTTCACCTCAGGGGTGGGGGGGTTGGATGGACGTGGACAAGGGTTGGTGAACGGGAAAGTTTGAGGGTGAAGAGTGAGGCAGAAAGGTGAAAGGTCTCCAAAGAGTCCAGATGCAAGAGAGACCGCTTGGAAAAATAGACAAAAAAGTAACTTTTTGTGTTTCTGAAATTCATAAACGCAGATTTCTGATCTGTAACGGTACCTTTATGGGTGTGTGAAAGTGGAAAATCATAAAACATTGTGTTGCTTATGGAGAGTGGAGCCAAAATCACAAGAAATAGAACATTTAATACTGCTGGTGACTGAAAATATGAAAGCTTGTTGCCACCACTGGATTGTTTAAATTTCTTTTTTTTAATGTTGAAATTTTACTACAACTTTGAGTTAATTACTCTGAATTTCAAGTTGCATAACTTGAGCTTTTCAGATAAACCCAAAAACAAACTTCCATAAAATGGACTCGTGGGAATTTGGTACTTAAACGCTTTCTGTCTAATAAATGAATACATTTCTATTAATATATCAGTTTTAAAAGAAACCCATTGTACTTTTTTCCAACTTTGTATTTTTAATTTCAGATTCAGGGTAGCTTTGCATAATTCAGTCACAATAAGCCTTGATTAACTCATACCGGACTTTGATGTCGCTCCAGTGTTCAACTATTGTCTGAAATAAGCTGTTTTAGCCCCTTTTACTCCTTTGTTTAAGGTATTTTATGGAAATCCACTCTACTTCATAGCCAAGAGTTGTTAGGATGCCTGGGTCGTTGACCCAGGGTATTTGAGTTTATTATATTATTTATACTTTTTAGTCTTTGGTTTCTTTGAGTTCTGTCTTATGGTTTATGTCTCTGTCTTCTTTAGTTGCTCTGTCTCCCCTATCACCCGTATCCCCTTGTCTAGTTCGCGTCTCTGTGTATCCTTAGTTCCTATATCCCCGTGTTCAGTCAGTGTTTGTGTCTGCCCTGGTCCCACGTCTCTGTTCCCTCTGTAGTGCCTGCATGTGAGTCTGTGTTATGTGTTTCCTGTTTTACTTTGAAGGTCTCTGTCTTATCTCAGTGTGTTCAGTTTACGCTTCCTTTTGTCTCGTCAGTTCTGATTTGCCCCAGCTGTGTTTCCCTCCTGTTATTCATTCCCTGATTGCTCCTTCTGTGTATTTAAGCCCTGTGTTTCTCTGTGTCCGTGTCGTGATCTACCGTTTACCAAGCTGTGTGTTCTGTCAGTCCTCCGGTGTTAGTTTATTTTGATTGTTTCCAGTTATGTTATATTTGAGTTTAACATTAAAGCGGTTTTGAGTTCACATCTGTCTCTGGAGTCTGCACCTTGGGTCCTATCCCTGTCCGCACACAGCCCTCACCTAACAAGAGTAGAAAATAACCCCTGAAACCAAGCTTTTTGAATATTTTGAACTCTGACCCTTTGGTTCACAGTGATTGCTTGGACATATGTTGATCTGACAACAGGAAACTTCAGCCATATATGAACATCTGCAAAAAAAAACTCATTACAGGTCCCCTTTAAAAATCACAAATGTAGAGTTGTTAGACTGCCCAGAAGAGAACAAATGTAAACAAATAATAAATGTTAAACAATGAATCAAACTGATATCAAAGGGGGCGGGATTAAGGATTTAAGTCACAGTCAGACTATGTCAAAGTGTCAGTCCACCACGTCTCTTCTTTCCACTAATTTCCTCTCTAATAAGGAATAAAATACCCAAAATACTGAGTGATACCTGAAATATTTACATCAGGAAAAAGAAGGCCATCCATTACACTCACAGCGGCTTAATATTTTTTCAGACTGATGTGCATTAGTTCTCTATTAAAAATCTGCTTTCATCTGTCTTTTTTTGGGACATGCTTGTGCAAAGAAGAGTGGTTGGATTCTGTCTTCTACTACACATATGAAGTGAAATATTTCTTACAAACAGGTAAAATAATAACTACTAATAAAAGTGCAGGGCTAACTGTAGTTGCTGGTGATGATAGGGGATCCTATACTACCACAGTTCAAGTTAAATACAACCCGACAGCCCTCCAAACTGACTGACGTTTCTTGTTTTTGCCAGATCTCAAGAACATTACAAACTGCTTCCTGCTGGGATCATAAATCATCAGCTCCCCAAAATAGAAGCCGACTGATATCCACGGCTTATCGCGGCTATACTGGCATCACAGTTCATATCTGTGCAATATGTGTACAAAAACGCGTATGCTTCTCCAAACAGAAGAGAAAAGAAAACCATAACTTGGGGTAATTTAGTGTGTTTCCAAAGGCATTGTTTACGATACTATCAGCACCTTCTACAGCACATGTGGCAGAACATGCAGCACATATGCAACAAAGTCAAGAGGTGTCTTCACAGTAAGCTATTAACTAATCTGTGAAGTGCATTGCTGGAGTAAACACATAAACACAAACTAATCCAGAATAACAATTATAGAGTTTATAAATCCATAAAATCGCCACGTCAAACTCAACATTCCCAAATCAGACTGCCTCTTCCCCAAATGGCACATAAACCACGTGAGAATTGCTGGGTCAGAACAGAACACCAGACTGACCCATTTTAAGTACCACAGTTGGGAAAACAGAAGCTCAGGTCATCAACTTAAACCAAAGAAATCGCTTTGAGTTTGTAATGAACATTTTATAGAAGATTAAACTGTTTTATAGGCTGTATTTTATAATTAAAGGAAGCTAATTTGTGCTTTTACAGTAAGGTTTACTGTGTGTAAAGTCTCACATCATGTTTTTATGTAACTTAAGCATTAATTAATGGCACCAAAAAAGGCTTCTGTGTACAGAAACAGAGGAATAAAAACATGATATGGCACATTGTACCGGGGCTCAGCCAGGCTTTAGTGAAGCATGCCATTCATGCTGAAGGCACTTGAAGAGCAGTGCAGCATTATCCATACACAATGTTAATATATTTATGGTCCTCTCTCAGTCAGCAGGTATTATTTTCATGCCTTGAGCTTGCATCCTGCCTGCTGGGTATCATTTATGATCTTGCTGCTGGAATCTGCCAGATTGGCTGCATGGCTGGGAATCTACCCTGCTGAATTAAGAGCTGCTGACAATTTATTGTCAAGCTTCAAGTGTCTGTATTAACCTCTGCTGCTTTCCCTTTTTAGTGTGTGTGTGTGCGCGCACACTCACCTAAGAGTCACTACACTCTTTCACTGTATGGAAGCAGGTAGCAGGTACGTGTCCCTCACACTGGCAAAGACAGGGAAGGACAGTTGTAAGACAGATATTCAGAGAAGGCATTACTGAGTGTTGGACACATGCAAGACAGTGAGCAGGAGGAAGAGCTGAGAAGATGAGGGAGCGCATCAATACTTTTCAGACAGGTCTGAATATCGATCAGTTTCTGGTAAGGCTCACTATTTCCTCCCTAAATAGTGAACTGCTTTTGCAAGATGAAATGCATGTATGCAAAAGTAATTGAATTCTAGCTTCCGTTTTCTTTTCGCCGACTTTAAATTTCATGTTGTGCCTTTATTTATTGAACATGAACCAGGTTTAGATAGGATTTAATGGCCTCACTGGTTTGATTTTTCTGAATTTCTTGGTGGTAACATGAAGTGTGGTCTCGCATGTAAGACACAGTTTGTTTTTTTGTTTTTTGGCTGCCTCGATTTGCCTTAATTAGAAAATGACAGCTTGAACAGTGTTTGGATGAGGCATGGAATTGTTATTGTGCTGGCTAATTAGTGTATGCATATGGAGACACTCGTGGAAGTGTGTGTGATAGCTGGGATGTGTGTGTGTGTGTGTGTGTGTGTGTGTGTGTGTGTGTGTGTGTGTGTGTGTGTGTAAGGGGGGTAATCTGCTGATCTGTCCATCAGTGAGCAGGTCAGGTTTTATCATTAACCTTGTGCTACAGGACAGGGCTATATTGTTGTAAGGCCTCACCACACACACACACACACACACACACACACACACACACACACACACACACACACACACACACACACTTAACAAACACACGTAATGTTCATTTAAGACACAAACACAGACTCTGTGCGCTGAGAAACCTGCACAAACACACACAGATACTTATGAATATGCAGTGCTCCCTCACAAGGGACACAGGAATATGCTTGTATTTTTTAATTAACTCTCAATGTCACACTGCCCTTCAACCTCTGCATCTATCAGCAGCTCTCACTGTGACTGAACCTCTCTCTCTCCATGTCTCTCTCTCTCTCTTTCTCTCTGCAAACCTGTTTGTTTTGTTTACACTTGAAGCTTCTTTTATTTTACAATATTTAATATCTTGTTCGAGCCAACTCGTACAGAACAGATCCATGAACAAATTAAAAGCTCGCGACTGCTCACCGGCGTAATTTGAATACAGGCTTTTAGTCTTAACAAACCCGAGGGAGTGATGTTTTACATTTTTCCGATTTCCTTCATCCCGTGAGACTTGCAGTAAGAACAACAGTAGAAGCTCGGGTTCTTGCGAGAAATTAATAACGAGATGTGTCAGGACCGTACAGTAACGCCTGGCTACGTCCGTGTGTCCGCGGAGATTAACGAGAAAAAAGCAAGGAGAGCTACGCAGGAATCTCATGGAGAGTAAACAAGTGTGGGAAAAGGAGGAAGAGGAGTTTGGAGAGGCAGGGATATGTCCTTGTGTTCTTGACTTGGAGTGGGAAGGTCATTCCACATTTGGGAGCCAAACAATGGCAACAGAAAATGTGCAAAAAGTATGTGAAAGTTGGACAAACTGTGGTTACTGATGATGATTGATTGTGAGATTCGGTGTGTAATGAACATGCAAGGTTATGCGAAACAGTGTAAACATAAGGCTGAGGGATGAAAACAGCAAAGTCACCTGACATTAATAAATCGCGGCTTTCAGTGTCTTTCTCACGCTGTCAGTCGGCATTGTTGTCTTGCTGAGACGTGCTTGCTCTCACCTTTTATTTGTCTTTATGTCTCACCATTTCACAGTCAGGTGACTTTCTGACAATGCAGGAGCTGCGGCTCAGTTTGTGACAGAAATATTAAAAGCCCAAAGTGACATCGTGAATTTCTCTTTATTAATAGTCCAAAAATGCCCAAATATGACATTTTTGAATAAACTTTTCACACTTGTTGAATTTGTTTTTGATTGTGACATGAAGACAAATGCAAAAACCCCAAACTAACATAAAACACAAAGATAAAGAGATTGAAACAACAAAGATTTTAGACTTTTTGAGATTTTGAGCAAGCAAACAAATAAAACTCAGCAGAAGAAGGAGGTGCATCCACTGCACTATGTAGATGATATAAAACTTAATTAATTAATTAAATAATTAATAGCAGCAATCACTGATTTATCCCTTTGATCGATCTGTTGATCTTGAATGAGAGGTCAGAGGTCAAATGTGGCATGATATTTTAAATCCTTACACAGTACTTTCTATATGTTGACAGTAAACACCACACTTTTAAGAATTTTGACCAATAAATCCTCAAGTTGACCTTGAAGACTTTGGTGAATGTAAGCCAAATGTTAATGGATCCCCTCTGCACCCCTACAAAGTTTTATCAGAATTCATTAAACTCTTTTCGAGCTCTCGTGTTTACAGGCAGAATGACACACACACACATACAAACGTTGCCAGAAACACAACCTCTTTAGTGAAAGTGATAAGACCAGTAAAATTATACTTAAGTGGGATTTGGCTGAGTAATAATTCCAGTTAATTAAAAATAATTACTTTAAAACAAGAGGAATATGTTAAGATATTTACTTTTAAAGATTATATTTACACAACATGAGATTTGTAATTTGTTTGAGGTTCACAGTGTGGTAGTGAAAAAAAAAATCTTATCAGACATCTGAAGGTCACTCGGCTCATTTTGAGGCTCCATCAGCAGCTTCAAGGCAACCTGGATCTCATTTGAACTGAGGGAAAGTGTAGAATAAAAAATGTCTAACTATGTTAAATGGGTCCCAGGCTCAATCTGGGAGTGGGTTGGGTATTATCTTTTAAACAATGGTCATGATCTGTCAGCCGTGTTCATACGCAACACACCTATTCAACAAGGATAGACACTAGGAAGAAGAAGCTTGAAAGACATCATCAACTGTGCTGCAGTTATTTTTCTCTTTTCCTTGAGGCAGGGCATGAGAGGTCACATTTTTTCCTCTCTCTCTATGAACAGTGCACAGGTTCCTGTTGTTTCTGTCCCTGGTTTTGATGCTGTCTGGTGCCAGCGGCTGTTTGATGATGTTGATGGATTAGGGCTTTGGTGCTAATGTGTAGTGCAGTGGTGAATTTGCGTGCAGTGCAGGACACGGAGATAGAACAGAGACAGAGCTGCTGCAGCATCATGCAACAGACAGGTGATGAGAACCAGGTAAAGACATGAGGACCGAAGGCTGTAGCTCGTCAGAGGTTGATTCTTTTTTTCTGTTTTCTCTGCCATGACTTAATTACACAGCCCTCTGCTGTCTTTCTCTAATCTTCAAAATTCACTTTGGATCATATGCATGCACTGAATTTGAATCTCTATTTCTTTTCGTAGCTCTCTTTTCCAACATTTTACCGATTGATCATTTTACTGATTTGTGTACTTTGACATATAAAATCAAGAAACCTGTATTGTAAAACCATATTGTTAAATATTTGCTGTTTTTTTAATAAACGTATGAAAATACGGCTTGTTTACCTGCCCTGTTCTTCCATACAGCGGAAGATGACAGAGGTCACTGTTATTTGTGTGATACATTTGCAGGCGGTGAAATTAGAAAGTAATCAGCAGTGACCTCTGTGATCTTTTGCTAGACTGAAGAACTGTAAAAGTATGTGAGTTCTTGTTGCCTTTAAAGCAGCAAAATGTGAAGGTAAACTGGTTTGCCCCAAAATAAAAACATGTTTTTTCACATTAGAACATTTTTATTCGTTTGTAGTGCAGACAATAAACAATCACAAACAGCTCACTGACGGATTCATTCCTCATTTTTAAGGTTGTAGACAAAGAAAGGAAAATAAGATATGTCAGTGTCATGAGTGGAGACCGTTTTATCTTTACTTGCAGCAGAAAATTCTTCAGTACGATATCTTTTTAGCACAGCTCTATTTTCTTGTCATATGTTTTATTTCTTTTACTTAATCCCCTTACCTAGGTTGTTTCCATCGTCAGAACAACAGAACAAAACTCTAACAACAAACATGGAGGGTTTTTTTCTTTGTTAATTATTTATTCAGTAAATTTGAACAAATTTATAAACAATAATCTAACATTTCATAATATATTATCTTAGTGCCTAACCATCTGAGTCCTCTTCAGTCCTGCATTTCTCCCACACTTTCATGTAAAAAGGTGCCTCCTTTAGATTTCAGCGACAAAATCATCCTCTCTGTTATAAAGATCTCCCTCACTATGTTCTTCCATTGTTCACAACTTGGACAGACATTTGTGTGAAATTAAATTAAATTCTGTATTTAAAAAAGTGATAGGAAAAGATCCTCCTATGTGCTTATAGACTCGCTGGCCACTTCATTAGATACACCTTGCTAGTACTGGTTGGACACCTTTTTGAAGCCGTTTCACCTCTCATCCAAGAAGCTTCTTCAGTTCTAAGGTCAAATGGTGGAGAGTCCCAGATTTAAACCTAGCGGGAGTTTCCCCCCACAGAGGGACAAAAGGACCCCCTGATGATCCTCTAATTGCCTGAGCCAAGGTGTGAAATTGGGTTTGGGTCCCAATCAGCCAGAACTGAAGAAGCTTCTCGGATGAGAGGTGAAACGTCTTCAAGCAACTTAAAGAAGTCCAGACGCTTTTCTTTGAAAGCTCCTTTGACTACGATGACCTGGATGACTGAGAACCTTCACAGACTTTAAAATTTACATTCTCCCAGTTGGTACTGTCATAACGAATCATAATATATCCTACCACTCTTATGCAGATGATATACAGTTGTACCTATCAGTTTCCTCTGAAGATCTGACCTCTGTTTATTAGCTAATGAGCTGCATTAATGACATCAACTGCTGGTTGTCTCGAAACTTTTTAGAACTGAACAGAGACAAGACAGAAATATTGTTGTTGGTCCAAAAAGTCAGAGACTGACAGTCTGTTTGATCTTAGATGGTAATCTCACATGTTCACAAAGCTCCTCCGCACACTCCACCTCTCTGTTTTGCTTCTTTAGCTGAGAGTGCTTTCAGTTCCTGTAGTCCTGTTCCAAGCTTTCTGCTGACCTGAGATCAGTAACATCTGTGCCAACATTCAAAAAACAGACTCAAGACTCTTTTGTTCACACAGGTCTACACCTGCGTTTTTTAATGTTTTATTTTGCTGTTTTCATTGTCTTGAGGCACTGTAAACCTAAATGGAGTTTTGTATTTTTATCTTTTGTGCTACTCAGTTTACATATAATGAATTAAATGTATTATATAAATAAAATCCCCATTGCCTGTGCCACTGAACAGGTGTGTCTAATAAAGTGTCCAGTGGGTGTATGCAGATAGAAACAAGACGGTACCTTCAGTTGCTGTCAAAAAACATAACCTTTGGAAGAAATAATCGCAGCAGAACTCAGGAGAAGTTTTCCGTTGCAAAAACTTTCATCAGTTTCCATCTTCACATCACACAGAAAAACTTGTATGTAACTTACTTTAAATATAAGTTTTCCCGCGTGATGCAAACTCTTGCAACCCGTTTTGAGGAGGTAATATTCAACCAGCTCTTTGCATATTAACAAATAACTGACAATACTTTGTTTCTCCTGCTGTTAGCTCAGGTTTTACGGGGCTGAAGGACAGGAGTATTAAGCTGTTAGTGGTGCAGCATTGTTCTGAATAACAGTTTGTGGTTTGTGGTGTTTAGTGAGATTTAAAATAACCTCCTCGACGATTTAGAGGCATCAAAGGTTTTCAAAAGCCTCCAGCAGTAACTGCTTGGCCACCTGCTATGTGGTATATTCATGTATTAATTATAAACTTCTATATCAGTCACGTTGTCATGTGGTTGTAGTGAGTCATGTATTGCAGTGGACTGGTTATGTGAGGCTGTTTTTTGTGTGCACTTGAACTGGAGAAAAATGAACTTGCGCTCTGTAGACGTAAAGACTTTTAGAGAAGATGTGGATTTTTGTCTCACCTTTCTTTCATTTCACCAGCACATAATTATGTTCAGTTAGCCGAGCTTTTGTCCTAGTTGGGCCTCATGGTTGGATGTGGCCGCTCTCCTTTCCTGTGTGAACATGAGACAGAAATGTGTGGCAGCCAGCTCTCTGTATGATTCAGTTTCTTGCTTTGCTGTGTGGTGGGATGCATGTGATCTGTAGGTTTCAGTTGCACACACCATAGCTGCATCCGGATCTGCAGTATTTTACAGCTTCTACAGTTTTAACGAGTCCGGTGCAAGCTGACCGAATGTATGTGTGTGTGTTTGACAGCATGTGTGTAGGTGTCTGTGTAGTCATAGGTGTAAAATGCACACGCAGTCGGAAGTGGAACGTGTGGAATGTCCTCTCTTTCCGAATATCTTCCTCTGGCTTTTTTCCAGACCGTTCCTTTGCTCAGGGCGGGGATTTTCCAATCTCTATGCCCATTTTGTCTATTTCTGTCTGTCAGGCTATTCAGGTTGGTGTGTATCCCTTACATACACGCCACACATTCCCCATCTCTTTCTCGTTATCTCAAGACTCTTCACACTAGATCCAGTTTTATCCTTCTTCCAAGTCTCAGTTGTCAGAGGTATTTCGCCTGTTTTTCGTTCTCTCCCTCCTCTCCATTCTAGCGTGTTGTTTCTCTTCTGTGCAGCCCAAGAAACACATGATTTCTCCACTGGGTGCTTTTCGTTTCATAGTGATTGCCAGTGTGTCCCCTTGGTTACAGCTCTACGGAGAGTACAGGGAGCAGCTGGGAAACTTCGCCCGACGGGAGGCTGCCCGTTTACTGACAGAGAGACAATGGAGAAGACAGGCAGGGGACAATACCGCAGCCACAGGCCGCAAAGGCCACGGCCGGCGGCATCATCATCAGCACCCTGTGACCCTGGAGTCGCATCACAGCCATGCCTCCTCCACCAAGAAGCCTCGTCCCTACTCCAAATGCCAAGGTGACCAGCATGTGGTTATGAAAATGTATATGGAAACATTTGGCTGCTTTGCCACTTCCACACACTTTGTTGTTTTATTACATGACTTTTCAAAGAGTGAAGCTTTGCATTTGTCTAATGGTTTCAATTTCTGGTTACTTTGCACATTATGATTTTACATGCAACATGATGAGCTCATAAAATATGAGGCAGCACGGTAGTTTAATCAGGCTACACGAGGCACTTAATACCACTTGAACTTAAGGGCTGCTGCGATGGGGTATCTAAATGTAACCTACCCAGAGTTATAAAAAGAAAATCTCTAAAGGTGCAAGACTCAAAACATTTACCCAAATCTTAAGGTATAGAAGGTATTTTGTAGCTATATTTTGGAGGCTATAAATGCAGATGATTATGACATAAGAGGGACTTTAGAGTAAGCACTTGAAGGAGTTGTGCTCAGTATTGTGAACATGTGCACAGAGTTGAACTGTTGGTGTGTATTTATGTTGACATGGTGTCAGGGAGGTTGAGTCTCCTCTCTGACCTTCTTGCTGCTGTTTTAGGTTTTGCTGTAATGTCTATTTTGACTTTAATACATTTTGAGTGACTGCAGCTTTGTCTGAGTTTTTTTAAACTGACCTAGAGGGCCCCTCAAATCAGGATCCTCATCGTCATTGTTTCAGCCAATTCCAATGATTTTGAGAAGGAAAATAAATATGCAGTTTGTATCAAGTGGGAGTTAGTGCAGGGAATATTGAGATTCTTATATTATAGGAGTGTCACCTCTATCTGTGTAAATAATTACACTGCTTTGACTTTGTGATCTTTCATGTTGCATTTGTTGACTATTTGACTGAGTTAATCTGTACTTATCAGTCTACATTTACTTTATTTACTGCATCTGTTTCATCCATGATCTCACTAAGTGACTCCCTGACTCTTTGATTTTATCTCTCTGTTCCAGATTGTTTGGCTCGTGTGCGGCGCTACATAGTGACAAAAATGGGAGAGGACTGGATTTTCCTGGTTCTTCTGGGACTGACTATGGCTCTAGTTAGCTGGAGTATGGACTATGCTAGTGCCAAGAGCCTGCAAGGTAGAGCTGTCATGGAGATTATTGCCATTTCAAATCTCCAGTTTTTCTCTGCACTGCTCCTTTGTGTAATGTGCTTTTTTTCCTGTTCTTGTTTTTTTCTGTTTCTACTGTTATTCTGTCTTGCAGCCTATAAATGGGTGCATGGGGAGCTTAAGGGCAATGTACTGCTCCAGTACCTCGCCTGGGTTACGTATCCCATGATCCTTGTCATGTTCGCCTCGCTCTTCTGTCACCTGGTTTCCCCGCAGGCCATCGGTAAGCCCTCCATCACCTGTCAGCCTCTATTATCCTCTCTCATTATATTTCCTCCTGTATTTGCTTCTTTTTTCTCATTTTGTCTATTGTAAAGTACTGACATGATAACTTCTCTCTCTGTTTTTTAAATACAGGTTCTGGTATCCCTGAGCTGAAAACCATCCTGAGAGGTGTAGTCTTAAAAGAATATCTGACCCTTAAAGCCTTCATAGCTAAAGTCATCGGCCTAACCGCTGGCCTGGGCAGTGGGATGCCTGTGGGCAAAGAGGTAAACCCCCGTGTTAGGCAACATTACTTTAAAAACTATCGTGTTACATTACAAGATCAGTTGTGTTACAGTGTTTCCGACTGAGGAAACTCTTTAGAGTAGATCAGCCTCTACCGCTCTACTTCTGACTATGTTAACTTTACCTCATTTCAAAGCAAGTTGGTACTGGCAGCATTTCCTCCACCATAAAACAGGAACAAGCTTATTCATTTCCCTCAGAGTGACAGGTTTAGCACCAGCATCATTCAGCTGCTCAGTTTGCTTCACTACCAGTGTTTTAGCTTACAGATGTTTTTTAAAAATATGACATAGAGCTCCTTGGCAGCTCAAATACACTCAATGATAATAATTCAAATACCTCAGCAATGTAACATCCACCCTGTCTGTCGTCACAAAAGCTGATCTTAATATTTGCACTCACCATAGGTTCTGCTGGATAATAGTGTGTAAGGCATAAACCTGATTTATCTACTAATAGGCGTCATGGGTGTTTACTGAGGTTAAGGAGCAAAAAGGGCCGTTTATCACAGACTTTTATACAACAGGGAACTTTTAAGAAACTTGTGCACTGGCTTCATCTTGCAGACCCAGGAGCTGCATCAGTCTACAGCACTAACACAACTGTAGGATTAGATACATTCCACTATGCATGCCAAGGATTCACAGGGATGTAGAAAAATATTATTCTTTCCTCACTGCAAAAGAGAAGGAAAATGTGGTAATATGTTAATAATAACACATATTTAAAAAACAGCTTAATAAGCGATTGTTTGCAAAGCTAACAGGTTGTATTACTACAGACTCTAGCCCATTGCTTTGCATTGCATTAAATCCAGCACTGAAGCAAACACGTATTTTCACCTCCTTACTACTTGTGTGCTTCTGTGTCTATCCCCACTCATTCAGCATCTTGTTCCACATCTTCAGTCCTTTTTCTGTCTCACTCTCCAACTGGGAGGGGGTAATAAATCATCTTCTGTCATGTTGTTCCTCTCGCCCTCTTCTCACGGGACTGAGGCAAATTACTCCAGTCCTCAGCAAAGAACCACATTCGTTTTCCTTATTACAGTAGCATGGAAAGTGTCACATCCAGTAATTACACAGTGATTTATCAGTTCTGATAAAATATGTCCCAGTTTAGACTCTCTGTTTTTACAGACAGCACTCTGTGTCTCTGTAGATAACATTACACGTCACTCATATCTGTGTCAGTAATGTCCTCCCATCACCCCCAGGGTCCCTTTGTCCACATTGCCAGCATCTGCGCCGCAGTGTTGAGTCGATTCATGTCCATCTTCTCTGGAGTCTATGAGGTAAGCTGAGCCCCTGACCAAAGCCGACTACATTACCCACAACCCCCCCATCTCTTTACTGACCACAGTCAACATGCTGATTTAAATGAAGAATGCAGTGTTTTTGTAATAACTTATGGTGTTGCTGACATCTTTGTTGTAATTACAGGGTTCCCACTATTTTTCTCATTATTTTTTAAAATCTGAAAAACAGAAAAAGTTCAGGTATTTCTAGATATGTACAATTATCTCATTTTAAATTTAGTGCCATTTATCTCAACATCCCTGAGAACCTTGCTTTGTTTCTTAAATGTTATCATAGCACCATGATAGACGATGATTGGGAGAGCAGAACGCTGTAACTGTAATATCAACAGGTCAGTGTTGAGCATTCATATCAGGGTCCTTGAACTTGAACCCTTAATTATAGAATTTTAAATGAAGCTACTTTTGAGTCCCTCAAATTTTTGAAAGAACTTTAACACTAATGAAAAAGTGGGAACCCCGTGGCTGTGTTTTGTCTCTGTCATCCAGCTCACGCCAGCCCCTCCCCGTTTCTCCCGTGTCTTTGTTTTGGTTCGCCCCCTCACGCCTCGTCTGTGTTTGTCTCACTGTATTAATAGTGTGACCGTTATGTCTGGCATGTGTATTAACAGTGACCTCCCTGTCTCCCTCTTTCCCTCCCCCCCCTTCCCTCCCCTTGGCTTTCTCATTCATCTCTGCATTCACCCTTGACCTTTAACCCAGAATGGCTCCCATAACCAGGACCTGCTGGTGTGTGCGTGTGCTGTAGGAGTAGCCACTTGTTTCGGTGCCCCGATCGGAGGCAAGTCCCGCTCTGCTCGCTCGGCCTCAGGTCTACGGTCGGCTTTGACCTCATCAAGAAACATCAGTTACAATTAATTTGGAGGTTAAAACTGGCCTCACATCAGTGTGCTGCACTACTTGAAAGTGAACCAAACCACTATTCAAACATTTATATTTAGAATCAGTATCAATGCTACACCTGCAATGGATATTTTAAAGGTGCTGGCTCTTCATTTGCATACATTTTGTGCTACTGAAACATAGTGTGTTTTCACAAGGTTATAGTCTGACACAATCCACATTTAAACTCTAGGAAATATGAAAGCAAAATCACGGAAGAGCTGCTTTTCTTTTCTTTCTGACTGGACGTGATGCAAAGGTCAGGATAAGAAATACAAATTAGCAGTCAGGGCCGAGGATGTAGAATAAAACAAATATGGAGCGCAGATCCACTTTGTTTTTGCTGACAACTGTGCAGATAATCAAATTGCCCTGTATGGATGTTTTGTATGGATGCCTCCTTAAATCACGAGGTGGCTTTTAAAGGGGGCACTTACTGTTCTGTCTTGTCTGTCATGAAAATATGACAGTATGATGTTCCTCAAACCTTTTGTTTGTACATGGTAGCAAATCAGAAAAATAGCTGCTTTAAAGGGAGGGGGATTGGAGCTAATGAGGCTTGTTTAGGAGCTGAGGGGCCAGCTAAATAAGATAAATAAGGATTAGTTTGCTCTCTCAGTCATGAAGATCTGCTCTAGTAGACTTCATTCATCCATCCATTTTTTTTCCCACTTATCCAATTAAGGGTTGCAGGGAAGCTGGAGCCCATCCCAGTTGTTGCTGGTTGCAGCTGCTTCGAACCCGTAGTCTTTCTGTTTGCTGTGAGGTGACAGTGCTACAAAACTGTGGCACCCCTCTGGCAGAGTACAATAATAAAAATATGGAGCGATAATAGGCTCCATTAAACACCACAAAAGTGACCAATGTCAGGTGAATATTGGATTTTGTAAATGTAGTTGGGATAACTGAATTTGAATCCCCGATGTTGATGTTGTTACGCATTTATCTGTGTATTATTGGAGAATCTTTACCTCATAATATAAAGTGCCCTGAGGCCCCATTTGTTGTGATTTGGCGCTAAATAAATAAAACCGAATTGAATTGAATTACTGCACAATAGCCCACAGTCAGTCGTTTATATGGTTCAGACAAATTTAATGAGAACTTGTGAATTAGCTGTATTTGCTAGAAGGTACATTAAGACTGAATTAGGCTAATTCAACTGCCTGCTGGCTTAAGCTTTATGTTTAGCATACATATATAAATATGGCATAAATTTTTCCATCTACAGTGCTGCGAAAAAGTATTTATCTTTCTTTTATATTTTTGTCATGCATAGACGTTTCAGATCATGCAAATGAAACAAACTTGAATATGAAGATAACTTGAGTACATACAAAATGCAGTTTTTAAATGATGATATCATTCTGAACTCAGCTTTTAAAACATAAATGTGGGTAATCACAGTTAATTCATTATTTAACCAAGGGGACAATTGCTAGGCGTGCTTGGATAGCTTTTTTCCCCTTGAAATATGAAATCATCATTTAAAAACAGGATTTTTTATTTACCTGGGTTATCTTTGTATAATATTAAAATTAGTTTGATGAGCTAAAACACATAAGGGTGACAAATGGGCAAAAAAAAGGTAAGAAATCAGGAAGGGGGCTAATACTTTTCACTGCACGTTAACTCTCAGCAGAAAGACAAGAATTGCAGATTATTCCTTTAAAACTATCCTAAAAAGTTAAACAGCAGCTCATCATTCAAGGTCATGAATAATCAGTGGAAGTATTTCATGTGTGCTACCTTCAATTTTCAGTCTGCAATCAGTTGCAGGGATCTGTCTCCAAGGACAATGTGACCACTTGGTTTGCTTCCTGATTGCTTAATTGCTTCCTCAAAGTCTGTATACTCACACTGGCATGCGCCTCCTCTGCTTCATATCCTCGTGGTGTAATTTCCCCTCCTTTATAACTTTTCTAATCACACTCTAGTGAACATTATTTATTCACTTTATTCCAATTTTCTTTTCTGTCTCTGTGTCCCCCTCTTGTCCTCACCACCTTGATCTTTTTTTCTCTCCCCCTCTTTCCGACTCACTCTGCTGTCTTTCTGTCAACACTCATGTTTCTTGTTATTGTCCTCCCCCCCCCAACACCACCACCACCCCTCATCATCTCTTGCCTTTCATCCCTCACTCTGTGACTCACCCCTCCACCTCCCCCCCCCCCCCCCCCCCTCCCTCTCTGTTTTCTGTGTCAGTAGAACCCTTATGGTTACACAGATATACTGACTGTTGGCTGTGCCGTGGGGGTGGGATGCTGTTTTGGCACTCCACTAGGAGGTACTGTACATCTTCCACACTGCCTCTCAGCCACAACCTCTGCACCAACCGTCCTCCTGTACTGGATCAGATTCTTAGACCTGTTTGTTTCCCAAAGGGGACACATTATGCTTGTCTTTATTTCTTTACATATATAATATGTCTGATTTGTGAATTATTGAACGTGAGCATTACTATTACAGTTACTGAAGACCAGTGACAAATATGCACTTAGTTGCCATTTTAAGAGATACACATGTGAGCAATCAAATAGCTCAAACAGGTCAGCCACACCTTCAGTGGAAGCAATATGTACTCTTACAAGGTACTCTCCTCCAAACCAGTGACTGTGACCACAATGATAAACGTTCTGCATAATTTCATGGTAATATTTCCCCATCTCACATTGTAAATACACTTTTTAGGCCAAATTATGGAGCGGATTGATCTTGCCTAGCAAGACTAAACTTAGTACTTAGTGCTTCAATTTACTTACAGTAAAATTATCTCTGTTTCCTGTAAAAACCTGACTTTTTACCCCCTTATTGCAGTGTACATGCCCTTAAGTATTTGTAGTATTACACTGTAAATTCAAATAAAATATATTGAATTTCCATTTTTTATAAAGTGTTACTTGAAAGTTATAAAGAGTGTGAGTAATTCAAAGACTCAATACTGGTTCATATTAAAAATCAATAAATCCCCCTCAGTAACAGAGGTTAAACAGTTCAACGGTCCAATCAGCTGAAGTTAGTAAGCCAATAATTAAACTCTTCTAATGAAAAGCTTTGTAAAGATCCCAGTTTTTCGATAGATCATTTATTGAATAGGTTAATAATCTGTTTATTAATTATCAGTGCGAACAATCAAGAGCTGAAGTACCAACCAAAGTACAAAAGTCAACAAAACATCGAATGCTGTGCAAACGTTTTAGGCATAAAAAAAAAAAAAGGAAAGTTTGAAAGATAATGCCGTGAATAGTATTTAGTTAACTTTGACCACTTCTCAGCTTTTCAAGGTGCTTGTTGGGTAATTAGTCTGTCTCAGTGTCTCTTGTCTCTTCCTGTAATGCTGAGCTGAGGGGATTAAGGACAGACCGTCTTCTGCAAGGCTCGCTCTTACTGTCGAATGTGGCTCTTTTAATGACAGCGGCTTATTGTTTGGCCCTGTTGTCACGCTGCAGAATAATTTTGGGACGATTAAACTCTCCCCGAGGGCGGATGGGTGTGTGACAGATAAGAATCTAAACTTCTGAAATGCCTACAATTTTTGCACAGCACTATATTTAAGTCACTAGATGTATACAAAACAAACTAGAATGTATTTACTGCTGACATAATGTTGGTCCCAAAATATGTTTTTTAAATCTTTTTTTAGAAGCTTCACACAGCTTTGATTATTGTTTTATAGCTTCACATGCTGATTATGTCTCTGTTTGTGTGTCAGAGAGCGAGACTACATGTAAGTGTGTGTTTAGCTGCGTTTGAATGTGTGTTAACTCCCCGTGGTTCTCCTGGTGTGCATAATTACACCCTCAGCTTCAAGTGTTTTTGAATTCATTTTGTTGCTTTAACTCATAATACCGTCCTCTCTCTCTCTCTCTCGCTCCCTTCTCTTCCTCTCCTCTTCCTCCCCCTCATTTTCTCTCACTGCCCATCCTCATTGCTCTTCCTCTCTGTAATCCCTCCTCTCCCTCTGTCCTTCCTCCCCTTTTTTTCTGTCGATCCACCGTCACCAGGGGTGCTGTTTAGTATTGAGGTCACGTCTACCTACTTTGCGGTGAGGAATTACTGGCGGGGATACTTTGCCGCCACATTCAGTGCCTTCATATTCCGGGTGCTGTCTGTTTGGAACAAGGATGCTGGTGAGAAGCAGAGGAAATGCATATTCAACAGATACACACAAACTACTGAAAAAAAGACAGCTGAGCTTGCTGTTTATTAAAAGTAGCTGAATATGACAGCTGAGTAATACTTGCTTCTTTACATAAACCTGAAATGTTTCAATACATCATCGCAGTCTTAAAGCAGCCCAGCAGCCCTGTAGCCTAAAATCCCTACAAGCTGCATTCAGGTGACCCTGTCTCTTTATTACAATACTAGATATTTTCACATTTCCAGTGTAATTTTATAAATAATATATAACTCAGAAAGGGGTGATCATTACATAGCCACTCTTACCCAAACAGATTTTGGGAAATCTTCATCTTTTAAAGTCTGAAACCTCAGTTTCATGGAATTTATGTTAAAATATTACAGAAATGTGCCAGGGTGAATTTTTTTCTCTATTGCAAACATAACCAGTTAGATTAGGTTCGATTTTTCAGAATACACTGTTCATGAATCTTCTTCACTGAAGCTCCGTTAATCAGTATTTACATTATTTAAGTATAATACTTCAAAGTATTTAAGTACCTCAAAGTATTTAAGTATCTGTAAGCTCTGTTTTCATTGTTTTGGTTTTCAGGCCTGCAACTTTACTGTTTACTGCTCTTTTAATATACAACTAATGGACATTTTATTAGGCACACCTTGGTAGGGTTGGGCTGTTTTTACCTTCAGAAAGTATTCATTCATTTTTTTTCATTTTTCATGGCATAGATTCACCAATTTTGGCCTGTATTATTATGATAGCGTCACACAGCTGCTGCAGATTCATGATGTGAATCTCCCGTTCCACCAAATACCAAAAGTGCTGGATTGGATTGAGTAATGTTGACTGTGGAGGCATATTCGAGAAACAAGTTTGAGAGGATCTGAGCTTTGTAACATAGCACATTACTTACCTGGAAGCTGCCATTAGAAGATGGGTACAGTGTGGTCATGAATGGATAGACATGGCATGTAACAATACTCACGTAAGTTGCGGTGATTAAATGATGCTCAGTTGTTACTCTTGTGCCAAGAAAATATCCCCCACACATTAAAACACCAGCACCATTAGCCTAAACGATGATACAAGGCAGGACTGATCCATGCAATCGTGTTGGTTGCACTAAATTCTGACCCTAATGTTTGAATGTTATTGTGCCAGACAAGGTTTTTTCAATCTTCCATTGTTCAATGTTGGTGAGGCCTCAGGTCCCTGTTTTTATTTGACAGGAGTGAAACGCAGTGTGGCCTTGTACTGCTGTAGCCCATCTACATAAAGTGCATTCAGAGATTCTCTTCTGCTCAAATAATCACTGGTTATTTGAGTTCCTGCTGCCTTCCAATCAGCTCAAAGCAGTGTGATCTTTCTCCTCTGATCTCTGGTATCAAGCAGCCAATCTCTGCAAACCCTGCAGGTGGTTGGATGGGAAAATTCCAGATCTCAGGCCAGCTTGTACAGCACCAACAACCATACCATGTTCAAATTACTTAAATCACTTTTCTTCCTCATTCTTACGCTCAGTTTGAACTTCAGTAGCATGTCTTGTCCGTGTCTATATGCCCAAATGCACTGAGTTGCTGCCACGTGATTGGATGAGCCAATATTTGCATTAACAAGCAGTTGAACAGGTGTACCTAATAAACTGTCAGAGAGAGAGAGTTGTTTTTAAAAGTTAGGGAACCCATTGCATATTACATAGCAGCACATTGTGGACTGAAACGAGCCACATAAAGAATCATTTGTTTCCTTCAGGAGTTGATGGAGACATAAAAACAGCTAAGGGAGCTTAAATATGGGCTCAGACTCATCAGGTGGACTGGAGTATTTGTTTTTTATTGTTATACTTTGTTTAATTTATCTTGTTGTCCCTGTTGTCAAAGTATTAGCATAGGAATGACAGACTGAGACCACATGTTCACTTGGTGGGAAACAGTTATTTCTCTCTTCCTCTCAGTCACAATCACAGCCCTCTTCAAAACAAACTTTCGGATGGATTTTCCCTTTGACCTTCAAGAGCTGCCTGCATTTGCAATAATAGGGTGAGGAGACTTTGTGAGCACTTGCATGCCTGCATGTGTTTGTGTTGAAATAATATGAGTCAGCAAGGTTCCTTTAATCTGAGATAGTCACGTAAAAGCTGCATCCTTGCTCCTTAACCCAGCTTTCTTTCGTCTTTCAGGATCTCGTGCGGCTTTTTGGGAGCGTTCTTCGTTTACCTGAACAGACAGGTGGTTCTCTTCATGAGAAGGCCTACGGCTCTTACACGCTTTCTAACCAAACAGTAAGATCCCCATACAGACGCAGAAACATAACAGAGACCTCCCCGCTGCTGTGGATTCATGTGGCGCTCAGCCCTTAAACTGCTGTGACTCTGGTAGCAGAAACTGTTTCTTGGAACTGAAACCATTTGTGCATTTAAATCCAATTCCTCTTAATGTTTCTCAGCTCCACTCTCCAAACTCATCAGTCTCACAACACTGGTCAGGACAGCAGCAAAGCCTTAACAACCTTTCAGCCAGTTATTCACTCAATGGGGAGATTCACTTACCCTCTGAGACTCAACAGTCAGGGAACATTAGTCTTCACCATTAGAGAAAAGAGAGTAGCAGCATCAAGAGAGCTCTACAATCAGCGCTGGTTCACACACACTGGTTATTTCTATGACAAGACAACTGTAGTCCTCTGGGGATACACTGCTGCTTTTAATGAACTCGTGTGTGTCTCCGTCTGTGTGTTGTCCCAGTCGTTTGATCTATCCAGGTGCAGTGACATTGATCATCGCCACCATCACGTTTCCTCCTGGATTTGGACAGTTTATGGCTGGAGAGGTCAGAATTCATCAATCTTGTTAATTCTCTGACTTTTTTCATGTTCATTTCTGGTGGTATTTTTTAAAACCTGATATGAATCAGGTGACTTTTCACTAAGTCCGCAAACACTAAAACCTTACCTGTGAAAGTGTGGCTGTCTGTCGCATGATTGTAAATTAATAGGATTGTTCTTTTAATGTAAATGGCCTGGAACATATATAATTTCTATTCTTCCTGAATATTTTTTATACTACATGTCACATTTTAGGTTTTTTTATTATGAACATGTAGCGTCATCAGGATGTGATGATTTTGTGTTTATGTAAACCTTGTTTAGGACAATTTTTTTCTGTGTGTTTGTGTTTCCTCTTGCAGCTGATGCCTAGAGAGTGTATCAACTCACTCTTTGATAATTTCACCTGGACCAAAATCTCAGAATACCCTGCTCCCCCCGGCCTGGGTCGCTCTGCCGCGTGGCTTCATCCTCGTGTCAGTGTCTTTATCATCCTTCTCCTCTTCTTCATCATGAAGGTATCTCTTCCTTCTTGCCTCCACCTCACATTGTGTATGGAGTGGGTTTTGCCTTGAAAAGCACTGTGTGCGATAGCGTGAAAAACCTCTGGGATCGGTCTCGATCCTACTTTGATCCTGTTTTTGTGTTGCAGTTCTGGATGTCAGCAGTTTCCACCACTATGCCCATCCCCTCAGGTGCCTTTATGCCGGTGTTCATATTAGGTAAGAGGATTTTGTAATGCGAGTCTCCTGCTGATCTTCAGTTCAATTTGTCTTTACCAGAGTGCCTTATCTCTCTCCTCAAGGAGCTGCTTTCGGTCGCCTTGTCGGGGAGATCATGGCCACTCTGTTCCCAAATGGAATCCTGTTTGATGGGATAGTCTACCGCATCCTGCCAGGAGGTTACGCTGTCATTGGTCAGTCTGTTAACCTTCCCCCAGGTCCCCAAAGGCTATTTGAAGAGTTGTAGATTTAAGAAAAGTTTAAGAAAAGTTCTTTCCTTTTTTGGTGTTTTATATTCTCTTGTTCAAGCTGCAGATTTAGCAGCAGAAATCACCCCCAACATGCCAAATGATCAGTTTGTGTGCTAAAATAAACAAATTATAATTTAAAAAGTCATTACAAAATATTACATTTGATAACAACTGAGTGTTTTTTAAAACTAGATGTACTTTATCTGCCTCTCAAGACCGCTAAACTCTTGACGCTCTTAAAGGTTTCTGATTTACTGTGTCATAAATAGTATAATGCTTTCAAAGCTAATTGATGGTTTGTTTTATTTAGCTGAAATAGGTGTAGTGATTTACTAAAACATTCAACCACACTGAAATACACAGAAAACAGAGTTTGTACAATTCTAACGAGCTTAAAAGTAAAAGTTTCAACAGTCTGAACTCTTTCAAACTTTCTTATAATTTCTTTAAGTAATCTTCAGGATGGTTCCCCTGCCTTTTGTCCCATTCTCTGTTAAGATGATCTCACACTGGTTCAATAATGATGAGGTCCAGGCTCTTCTATTTTCTATCCAGATATGCTGTTACTGCATTGGTGGTGCATTTGGGATCACTTTCATGCTGAAAAATGAAGTTAGTGCCAATCAGACACTTTCCAGATGGTGTTACATGGTGGATCAAAATCTCACTGTACTTTTCACTGTAAAATCCCCAACACCAGTGACTGAAACACAGCCCTGAACTATGACAGAGCCTTGTCAGTGTTTTACAGACGGCTGTAGACACTCGCTGTTGTACCTCTCTCCTGACCTTTTCTGTATATACAGTCAAGCCCATAATTATTCATACCCCTGGTAAATTTTGAGTTAAAGTTACTTTTATTCAACAGGCAAGTTTTTGGTTTTTTTGACCAGAAATGACACAGGCGTCTCCCAAAAGATGATAAGACGATGAAGAGGCATCGTTCTGGGAAAAAAATTAAATAAAAAAACAAAATAAAAAACTTGCTGGTTGAATAAAAGTACATTTAAGTTGACTGTACAGATGATGATTTGACCCAAAAATTTCAATTTGGATTCATCAGTTTCATATATCTCAGCCTTTTCTACCCGTTTCCCTTCCTTAATAATGGCTTCTTGATAGCCATCCTTCCTCTGTGTCCATTTTTGCTTCGGTGAACAGAAGATGATCAGCTGAAGGGCATGAAGGACATTTATCAGGTCCTGTGTCAGATCGTTACTGAATATTTTTCTCTTTATTAAAGGCATGACTTTGAGATAGACTTCATGCCTGCATTTTTTTGCAGATTGAACTCAAGGTTGCTAGTAACAAAGTGTCTAAAGATACAATTCAAAATGGACTCTTTGCTAAGTTGTAGATAGAAACAGGTTTATTTGGTGTCTTTTTTATGCTTGACTCATGGGTCAGTTTTAAGTGGACTAACAAACAAAACCATTCCTCTGAAAATGACGATGTACAATAATCAGGAGGAATTATATCACACCCCCATCACAGGTGCAGCAGCGATGACGGGGGCCGTCACACATACAGTTTCCACAGCAGTAATTTGCTTTGAGCTCACTGGTCAAATCTCCCACATCCTACCCATGATGGTGGCCGTCATCTTAGCTAATATGGTGGCGCAGGGTCTACAGCCGTCTCTCTACGACTCCATCATCCAGGTGAAGAAGCTACCCTACCTGCCTGAGCTGGCCCTTGGGCACATAAGGTAAAGTTAAAATACCTAAAAGTCCTTATTTTGTTTTCATATCGCTGTCATGAAAGACAACCTGTGCTTATTGTTGTATCCCGTCATTCCCAGCAAGTATAACATCTTTGTGGAGGACATTATGGTGCGCAAAGTGAGATTTCTGTCTTCTCAAGCCACCTTTCGGGAATTAAACCATCTGCTTGACACCACGACCCTGAAAACCATCCCCATCGTCGACTCCAAAGGTAGGATGACCAACATCTTTGCCGTCTCTGTGAGCCATAATTGTCACGGCTGCGGGGGCAGACGTGTGATGAGTGTGAGACAGGATCCAGACGCAGGCACTGGCTTGGAAGTGAGCGAGCTTTATTTAACACAGGTGGCACAAACAGAGCGAGTAAAGCAAAACCTCAAGGTGACTTAAACTGGGAATGACTAACAAAACGAACCTGAATAGACGACTGGGAGAAACACGAAGGGGAGAAACCGAGACGGACTAGCAACTAACATGAGTGAACATGCACACTATAAATACACAGAAGGGAACGAGGAAACGACACACAGGAGGGAGGCACAGCTGATTATGATCAACAAGACGAGACAGGGGAAACACAAACGAACACACTGGCATAAGACACAGACTTTCACAATAAAACAGGAAACTCAAAACACGCGCGAAGGCACAGACTCAGAGACGCGGGCTTTACACAGAGACTACACTAGAGGGAATACACAGGTAGGGATGACACAGAACAGAGGGAGCACGGAATTAACACTGGGAGGTCAAAGAACGAAACCTAAAAATCAGAACTACAAAACTAGGGAGCTAGAAACACTAGGATAGAAACCCAAAACACAAACAGTCACAAACCATGATGAAATCAAAAGTAAAAGTACAAAAACCAAAAACACTGGGTCACCGACCCAGGACCATAACAATAATACTTTATTTTGCTTTTAAAAGGCTTAGTACTAATGGGATAGACCAGGTCTATAAGTAGCTTTCCATGATTAACAGTTCAAAATAATTCCTCTTAGCCTTGGTGCAGATCTTCAGTTGACTATCCGTCTGAAACAAGCTTCTGATTGGCCGCCCTCGTAAACAGAAGGGTTTAATCACATGTGGGTGGAGCTTCTGTGCGCAGAGGCAAAGCTGTGTCCATGAGATGATCATATTGGGGAGATATCAGCTCCTAATGATATCATATGGAGCCAAGAGTAGAGAAAATTTTAAGAAAACAGCTTTTACTGTCTGAAGCCTGAGCTTTTGTCTAACAGGGATTACTCTCACCTCTTTTTTGGAACCTTGGCCACTGTCAACATTATCCATTGTAACAATATATATATATATATTTATGACAGAAAATAAGGACCATTAAATTCGTTTTTTACCTTAAACTTATTTTTTCTGACTTGGTGCTAAGCTGATCTCATGTAAGTATCAACAGTTTCCCCCTGAATGCCAAACTTTTTCTCTGTGAAACTTCCTTTTTTGCAGAATCTATGATTCTGCTAGGTTCAATTGAGAGGACAGAGCTTCAAGCCCTCTTGGACTGGTGGCTTTCACCTCAAAGACGAGTCTTTGAAAGAGGTCAAAGTTCACCGGGTCAAGCCTCCAAAATCAGCTGGGAGTCATTCACCTTTGTAGATGAGGAGGGAGGCGAGGAAAGCCCCGACAAGGTGGAAAAATGTGACCTATTCCTGACCATCAGGTGTTGTTTGTTTGTGTCTGCAACCCCCTTACTGACAGCGTTGTGTCCATCAGACCACCACTCCTGTGCAGGAAGAATGTAATGGACCCGTTCCTGCCCCCAAACCTCAGGAGCCCTCCGCCAACCACACAGACTCAGGTAACACGTTATTTCCACTACATACAAGGACAGGTTCGCTCATCCATGTCACTTGTCTCTACTCTGACATGCGTTGCCATACCACATCCCCAGACAAGCGCAAGCTGCCATCTGTCAGGAGGACCCTTCAAAGACTCTTCTCCTCCACGTCTTTGTCAGGCCAGACAGATACTCAGGTACTGGGATCAACCTTATGTATCCATTGCTTTGAGGCTAAACACTCAAAGAAGCAGTGCATCAGTGATCTGCTACTGAGTTGGCAGTGACAGCTAAGACAGGGATATCAGTCCAGCATGGCAGTCTAAGCCAGCCTCAATAATGTGATGAGGGGGGTGGGGGCATAACCTGAAGCTGACCTAGTGATAACTTTTGCAGTAGGTAATACTTTAAAACCAACAGGGGGCATCTATCTTTCTTTTCATCATTTGGTCTATCATCTCTTTCTTCCTCCACCTTTCTCAGGAGACCACAACCCCGCAGCTGACTGACACCATGTCTCCAGAGGAGGTACTTTACACTATTGATTGCGCAGCCTCATACTCAACGATGGACCAACAAACCACTCTAATTGATAATTACAACCTAGTTTGCGCCTTCGTCTCTCTGCTTTGTGATTGGCTGCAGATCAAAGCCTGGGAAGAGGCAGAGCTGAACAAACCAATTGATATGGAGCAGATACGCATAGACCCCTCTCCATTTCAGCTGGTGGAAAGAACGTCTCTGCATAAGGTGATCATCAAAACTCATATACACATACTGGTTCTGTACACTTACAACTATGACTTATTTTCATGTCATGATCTCTGCTCACAGACTGGAAACGGGGGGAAAAAACTCTTCATAACTAAACTATACTGAAACTATATCCAAGTTCATCTTCTGCCTGAAACAAACTGTTTAGCCTCTCTCCCATAAATGCTATGCTCCCTTTGAACCAGCTTTGTTGTGTGTGACTTTGTGAGTTTTTGATTCATCTGTCCCAGCTTCAGTTTTCAGTTTTTTAAGTGTATACCAAGTCCACCTGTCTGCCAACTGTAGCTCTAAAGGAGCTTTCTGAAAGCTGTGATGAAACATTAGACTCATTTCAGCTTGGCCTAAGAGTCTGAACAAACAGAACGCCCTGTTTGTTCTTTGTCCATATGATAAAACTTTGAAACTTGAATTTTTTTTATTATGCATCTATTTAGCAAAGCCATGCATTTCCTCTTTTGTTGCAGAAAAATTGCTTATGAGAAACAGTGCAGTCATGCAAGCAGAACACTGTCACAGTACAGCACATCTAACACTGACTGGATCGTGTCCTCTCTCTCCTCTCTCATTACTCAGACCCACACTCTGTTCTCCTTGCTGGGTCTCAGTCACGCCTATGTCACCAGCATTGGTAAGCTGGTGGGTGTTGTGGCACTGAAAGAGGTAAAGTCACTTTTTGCTTTTCATTTTGTTTTAATTTATCGGCTTGTTTTTTGTCACCTCTCTGGATTTGATCCGGTAATGTGGCATGACGAGCTGTGAGCTGTTCTGTCACTGCGTGCATCATTCTTTACGCTCTGATTCATGCAGTTAGTCCACTAACCGCCCTCACAACTCATCTCGCTGGATGTTCACTTTAATGATCTTATGTTGTTGCTCTGCTTCGTGGTATGTTTGGGGTTTTTTTTTTTTTGCTTCTGTGGATGTTTAAACCTCGTTCACTCTTGTAACAGTTGCAGAAAGCCATAGAGGGCTCAACTCGGAGCGGGGTGAGGCTTCGTCCTCCTCTGGCCAGTTTCAGAGACACCAGTAGGAAAGCCAAGAAGCACCAGCCTCCCTCATCCACCACTTCCTCGCCAACACAGGACAGAGACCTGTGGGGGGAGGGTAGCAGAAGGGAAGGGGAGCTGGTGAGGAGGGAGTCCAAAGACGATTCCCGAGGGAAGCCTTCAAGAGGAGCTCCTGGGTGTGACGTTGCTTCCTCTTCCCCCAGCACCATGGAGAGCAATAGTAGCTCCACCTCCACAAGAGGGGCCGAAGGCCCTGCTCAGGAGGCAGCATCCCCCTCCACCTCCTCCTCTACCTCGCCGTCAGCCCCTGCCTCTCCCATGTCAGCCACAAGCCCTGTCCTCACACTGTCCTCCCTGCAGGAGGAGAGGGAGAGCGAGGACTCTGATGAGCCCATTTAGGAGAAGTGGCTTTCAAGAAGAAAAACTTTTACCTTCTTTTAATGTCACTCCTTTTCCGAAAAGACAAAGCTGCAGTTTAGATGGAGGAGTCAAAGCCACCTGCGGCTGTCACAGACATTCAGCTCTCAGTGGGCAGGAGGAACTGGTGCACACAAAGCTCAAGAAACTTTTAGTACAGGATATTTTTTTCTATTCTGATGATAGTTTCACTTTTCCACTCTTTAAAATCTCAGGTGCTTTCCCGTGTCTTCTGAACTGCTGACAACCGTTTCACTGAAGTTCAATCTTCCAAGCGTATCTCTGAAATGCCGAAAACAGCTGATTTTCACATGTATTAAGATCTGTTAATGTCATTAAAGGTATAATATGCAGCAATGGTCAGTTATTGTAAACTTGGCCTTGAGAATGAGGATGGAGGGAACAGCTTTAGCAAGAAAAAAGCAATGAAGCATAATTTTCTAATTGTTTTACAATGATTGAGTTCTGAAGCAGAAATCACACAAGTCAGCAGGGAAGGTGCTGCATTTCTTAATTTAGTGTGAATTAGGTGTGGCTCTAGGCTATAAACTGGTGTTGACAATGACTATAACACGTATGATAACATTACCAGATAACATTGCATTAATACTTTCTGTAGTTTTTAAGTAGCTACTGCCCAGTGTGTGACACTGGAAACCATAAAAACATGAGTGCCAGTCAGTAGTAGTTATTCCAGTCTAATTATTAAAATTTCTTTCTTATTTTGGATATTGGTGTAATGAAAACATGCAATGAAAACTAACATCACAACAGCTCTTTTATAATATTTATGAGGAAAGAAATAGAGGCAGTGATGTAATCCCGCCCTCCTGTTGTTATTAGCTGGGGGCTACACAATCATTGCCCAATGCTTGCAACCCAGGAATGTACAGAAAACAGGAAAAACAGAATATATTAAATCAGTCTGTGCAGATAAATACAACAGTAAAGGAAAACTGAGAGATTTTACTGTTTTAGGAAAATCCTGCATATTATACCTTTAAGTACCTGTAGGGTAGCTGACAGTAAAGAATTGTATTATAATGAAATAATATAGTGATTAAGACTTAATTAATTTGACTGATGGGTCAAAGAGATCACACATTTAAAGTTTACTGATTGAGGTTAATTTAAAATTATAACTTGTTATAACATGTTTATTATGTATTTTCTGTATTGTGAATCTAAATCATTATTACTGGTTTGTAATTTTTAAAAAAATAATAAATACTATATTTGTCCACTAACTTATTTGAGTTCTTTACTGCTGTTAAATATCTTTCTCAGTGAGGCTGGATGCAGCAGTGCTTCCAGCTAAATGCTAAAATAAATATATTTTCATTTGTTTCTGGATTGAGACGCAATGCTGAAAATGTGGGTTTTGTCACTGAAGAAATATTTAACACATTAAAAAGGAAATGTTTTTATAGAAGGTTGAGATTAGCAGATGGAAAACAAAAGTTTGGAGAATGATTGATTTGACTTTATGGTCTGAAACAGCAATTTTGCAGCACCCCCAGTTTACTTAATCCTGTATCAGCGTTACCCAGGAGAAGATAAAACAACTAATAAAACAAATAAAACTTTATCCAGCTAACTGCAAATCCATTTTTAATTATAAAGAGAAATCTTCTATATTTATCAGGTTTATTTGAAGACACTGTACTCAGATGGTTTTAGTAACATTATCACCTTCAAGTTTAGCCTGAGCTGGCTTTAGTTTAGTCTGTTAGCATGCAAACATTAGGAAAATGTCAGCAGCAGAGAGCAACAGTGTGCTGTTACTGAAGTAGTGTTCTTTAGCACGGTTGTACTCACCTTTAGTACTCTATTTCTATATTATGTCATAGCACTGATCTGTTGTTTGACACAGTTATTGTAAAGCAATGCAATTTTTTTGTCACAAAAAAGCCAAAGAGGGATAGTATTAATAATTATCATAATTATAAGGTAAATAGACAGAAACTTCAGAGCTGGAGTGGACAAATTTAGTGTGCGTGGGGGAGCATTTCTCTCTAACCTGCTGCTGAACCCACTATTTTTTTTAAACGCACAATTTTATCACCACTGACATTTTTCTAAAATTTGACAGACTTTTTAATCTGCAGGATCTGAGAAAAGGTTGGCCATCTTATTGACATTTTGGCAATTTTTGGAAAAAATCTGTAACTTGCTGCTGCATATCTTGGCCAGGTCTCCCTTGAAAAAGAGGTTTTTAATCTCAGTGGGATTTTCCTGGTTAAATAAAGGTTAAATTTAAATTAAAAACTGTCTTGTTGTATGTCACTCCCATGACTTCATGTTTAGCATTGGTAACATTAGCACCTGCAAAGCAACTTCTTAAGGCGCTCACAGTTTTTAGTGTTGAGCTTTGGTTTGGAGTTTCTGGGTTCCATAATGTAGTTATCAACTTAATAATTACTGCAAGGTGTATAGATCACAGATTAAACAACCCAAAGTATAATAAGTTGTTGAAAATTACAACATGTATCAATAGAGTATATATTACATCTATACATGATATAAGCGTACTTCATATTTTTTAAAATACTCCACATTCAGTAAAAGTAAAGCTTAAGTGGAACACAATTATTTATCCACTGAGGAGCATTAATGTTTGTACAAATTAGTTTTGTAATTGTTGGGATATACTACGTCAAGAAAAGGAGGGTAATAAAAAAAAAGTCTAAAAAGAGAACATCTGCATGCATATAAAGATTTCTGTGCTGTGAAGGTCAGCAGTGTGTTCCAGCCTCTGATTCCTATGTGAGCTTGAACAAATCAGCAGTTAGTCCCTATGGAGGAGGCCTGGCTGTGTTAATATTCTCCTGGCATAAAAGTCCCTGATAAGGACTGGAGAGGGATGTTTTTGGAAAAGCATGACAGGCTGGATTACTCTGCTGCCAGCTCCTTGTGACTGCTGTTTTTGCCTGTCAAGCACATGGTCGCAGACACCCACTGTCAGTCCAAAAAAGAAAAAGACCCCCCCCCCCCCCTCCCCCAAAAGCATATCACTAAGCTCTTGAGAGAAAGGAGGTGAACATGTGAGAATCTAATTATTTCCAACCTGTGAAAACATGAAAACATAACCACACGTGTGCACAAGAAATGCCGTTTGTTGGTTTTGTTTATTTGCTCTTTCTCCACCGGAGGAAAAGGAGAGGAGGCAGGTAAAAGGAGCCGGAGGGTCAATAGGAGGTCGTGCAGGAAAAAGAGGGGAAAGGAAGAGAAACGGGAAGAAACAGAGAGTTGACAGAAGAGAGAGAGAGGGGGGAGCACGGAAGAACCATCCTGTGACAGCCATCCAACAAGCATGCATAGGTGGGAGTGTTATAAGTATCACTGGTATCACCAGTCACACTGCCTCATTTCAAACAAATCCAATTTTATGCAGACTTTTACAGAAGCCATCCAATTTTATACAGCGTTTTATACAGCAGTTACTTTTTTTGCCAGACACTTCCAGATTATAATTATCAAATTCCCTATGACTGATGTGAAAACGTCAAGTTATTTTTCTGGTTTTTTTTCTCTCTTTTGTTGGCAGTGATTTTTCCAACAAGACAGTGGACATCTTACTGTACACAGACAGACATACAGACAGACACAAATATACAGAGCAGATACAAAGAGATAGACGGAAAGGAAGAGAAGGAGCAAGGCAGAGGACCAGAAGCAGGTTTTGAGCATCATGCCTGCAGACAAGTTGTAACTGTAACTGGAAGATGGCAGTAGAAATACAAAAAGAGTGACTCAACTGCAAACCAGTAGGTTAACAAAGATGTGATCAGTAAACCTTAACATCCACAGAAATATTTTTGGCTTCTTATTATTTGTTTATTCATTCATTGAGATTTAATTAAAAAAGAAAAAAAAGAAAGAAAGCAACAACACAAAATAAATAAAAAGATAAATAAATAAATAAAAATAACCCAAAGCGAAGCAGTGTCTATAATGGAGTTCATGCATGTTTCCTTGTGATGTAGCTTATTAGCAAACAGTCAAGCCCAAATAAGCTGCGATGGTCAAAGAAATATATATAAAGCATTGGTCTTTCCACCACATTACGTCATCTGACTCATTAAAAAAAAAAGATACTGCTCCCAGAAGGGTTGGTACCCGCGTGAAATTATACTCTGTACAAGATGTCTTATTTTTCCTCCCCACCAAGTAATTTTTCAATAAATAAATTAATATTTGCCATTGCGTAAAGACATTCTGTTTGCAGTTTTGAGCAGTCTTCAAGTTGTTTTTGTCACCTGGCACTACTGAAATTCTTGAAGTTTTTAAAAACAGTGAGCTGCCAAACTGCTCCATCTCTTCTTGGTTTAAAGTGCTCAAAACCAGACAAAACGAGAGTGCTTTACAGCCGTGACACCTACTCTAACTCAGAATTCAGCAGGTCAGTAGAAAAATAAACATTGTCCCCAACATTGCATAAAGAAGCAATCAATAAATAAATTCATTCAAGTCAATAAACCATATATCTTATCATCTTAAAAGTTTCTCACACAATCATCAAAGTGAGAGAAGGTGCTCCTCCAACAGAGAAAACAGTGGTTTTGTAGTGTCGTAAAGTTTTGTCAGTGAGCCATGCACGGAAAGTCCACTTTGTTCACCGCCGCTGTTTAACTCCACGTCTCGCTAGCAAACACCGTCCTTCCTCCAGTGAAAGAAAAACAAAAACCCACAAAAAATAAACCATGCTTGTCAAACATCCAGGCAGCTGCTTCACAGTAAGAACGATGAGCAGGAAGACACCGATCTTTTCAGCTCCAGTGTTCAGTCCTTATCGTCCGCTCTATTCCCTGATTGGCTGACTGAATGGCAACCTCCTGTCGCCGTCGCCAAACTTTTTCCACCGCCGATGGTCTCAGCGAGTTGAATGCCCCTCAGTTTGATTCGATCACCCAACTTAAAACACAACATCCCTCCCATTTCCTCCGATTTTGTCTTTGTGTTGTTGCACACAGAAGAAGAAAAAACTAAACTTTGCTAGGCTAAGCTGTGAGTTTGAGAGCAATCCCCAAAATAAGGTGGGACCCAAGAGGTGTACAAAAATAAAGAAATCATACTGTAATAGAACAGTTGTGATTGTGAGCGAGAGGCAATTTCTTTATTTACTCAGAATATTTACATATTTGTGACAGAGCTGACACTGATCTGGGAAGCCAGTGTCTCGCCTGCCTATTGCTGGTTACAATTTAGATATTCATATCTGTGTGTGCGTGTGTGTGTGTGTTGTTGTGGTCTTGGTGAGCCAGCAGTGAATCCACTTTCCAACATGGTTGAAAGACTCCCCCACTTGTTTTTGTTTCACAAAACAGAACAGCGCTCCCTTCTCTCTCTTGTGGACCACGGAGGAGGCATCAAAGCAGCACTTGTGTACTGCCGCCTGTCTTCCAGTACATTCAAAATAGTGGTTATCATCCTTTATTCATCGCGATTACGTCTATGGAAAAAAAAAAGCAGCTGAGGGTTCGCGTTGTCAAGTGGCTCGGTTTTGGTTGTCGGTGAAAGCTTTCAGAGCGGAAACTGGGTAACCTCAACAGTCCAAAGGGAACCTCTGATCTGTTGGGATTGCATCAGTGCAAAAGAGATTCACATATGCAGCTCTGTGTTTATTTCTGAGTCATGAAAGCCACCGCTCAAACCCACCGCAGGCCCACTGCAGGGCCACTGTGGCCACACCTGGGATACTATGGTTCAGTGCAAAGTCTATACAGAGCTGTATAGTACAGGTACTCCATAGTACTCTGAAGAAACATGCATACAGAGAGACAGAGTAGGAAGCACGGTATACAGTACAATCCTTATCTGTGCAGGGTTTTTGGGTGTCCAGTCAGCAGGGCGAGCCTGTCCCTGGATTGTGCCTCGGGGAAAACGGCATTTCACTGAAATGCTGAGATTTTCTGGGCCTACTTCAATCATCTGTGAAAGTGCTTGGGTTGCCAGATGTAAAGTATAGTGCATGTGTTTGATGCAATGGGGAAATAAATTTGACTAAACTCTATCTTATGTGTTGAATAACAGCTGTAAACAGAGTAGTTCTCCCACTGGAAATCTCATATCTTATCATACACTTATACATAGATTGTTGTCCTTTTTTTTTTCTTTTATTACAAAATTATTGTTATTTTTTTTATTACTTTAGATTTCTATTATCATTATTAGATGATGACAGGGTTGAGTTGCTTGTCTCATAAAAAGCATGCATGTTTCCATTCCCCTCTTTTTTGTCTCAGTGCAGTTTCCCGGTGGATATAATTCACTCGGTTGGTGCTTCTCTTCCGCCTTCATCTGTCTTTTCTTCAGTTACCTTTGGGATGTAAGGCTTGCAAAGAAACAGGTGTCCATTGTTGCATCAGCTCTACTGTTATTGGGAGTCCACCAAATCTATTTCTCACCATTTTGAAGAAATGACCTTGCAACCAAAAAAGTTGTGGTTTTGATACCTGAAAAGGAACAGAGTAATAGAGATATATTGTGTTATTATGCTCATTTCTTGCTGACTCCCCAGTCAGTTCTTCATTTGTCTCTTGTCTGCCACAAACTCAGTTGGCTGCCACAGAAGCAGGAGGCCCCTCTTCTGGCTCTTCCTTCTCCTCTAGTGTCTGAATGAGACCAGAAGTGACATCAGACAACTTCCGCTCTGTGATTGGCTCTGCTGGCAGCTGCCCCGGACTACTGCCACCAGAAGCATCCCCTTGTTGTGTGGGTGGAGTCAATGTGGCCGACTCTTGCTCCATGCACAGTGCCACATCTTCTTCCTGATCAGGGCAGAAAGAGTGAAACACACAAGGTCAACTAGATGACTAACTTATGTATGTGGATAGATTTTTACCTATTGTCCTCTTCAGTAGTGAAAACAAATATTTGATCCCCTGCTGAATTTGTAAGTTTGGTTACTTACAAAGAAATGAACAGTCTCAGGTTTTTATGATATTTTCATTTTAATGGAATATCACCCCAAAATCCAGGAAACACATTATATAAAAGTTATAAATTGATTTGCATAGCATTGAGTGAAGTAAGCATGATACGTATAATCATTCAACCAATCAATCAACCAGTCAACCAAGCAACCAATAACAGAGGCACTTGATCTCAATTATGTGTATAAAGCACACTTGTCCACAGAGTCAGTTTCTTTCTTTCCAGCCTCTCCGCCACTATGAAAAGACCAAGGAGTTGTCAAAAGATATCGTGGATAAGATTATAGACCTGCACAAGGCTGGGATATACTACTAGACCATCAGCAAGAAGCCTGGTGAAAAGGTGACAACTCTTGGTCCAACTATTTGCTAATGAAAGAAATATAAAATGACCATCAATTGCGCTTTTCCTGGAGCTTCACTCATAAGATCTTGCCTCATGTTTTGAGGATGATCATGAGAAAGGTGGTGGATCAGCCTAAAACTACACAGGTGGAGTTTATTACTGATCTGAAGGCAGTTGGGACTACAGTCCCCAAGAAAACCACTGATAACACACGCCATAGGGTCCCCCCTGCTCAAGAAGCAACATGTGAAGATCGGTCTTAGGTTTTCTACTGAACAGTGAACAGTGTGGTCAGATGAAACCAAAACCTTTGGTATCAACTCAACCCGCTGTTTTTGGAGAAGAGAAACAATGAGCCAAAGCCAGTTTCCAGACCTCAGTCCTGTAGAAAATCTGTGGAAGGAGCTGAAGCTTCAAGTTGCCAATGGGCAGTCAAGAAATCTGAAGGAATTAAAGTTTCTGTAAAGAGGAGTGGGCCAAAATCCATCCTCAGATTTCTCCTACTGTATCAGCTAACAGACTGATTGGCAAATATGAAGATCACCGTGACGCATCAAAGTACACTTTGTCAAGACAGTCTCAACTCAAGGCCAACTGTCAAACTGTTTTGAAGCTTGCAATACATAATCTTTCTCTGCAGACCTCAAGTCAATGCTGGTTTAAAGTCAAGGTTTCCAAAGTCCAAATAATTAATTTTTAATGGTAAATGGTCTGCACTTAGCATGCCTTTTAACTTTAGCTGTGTCTGCAGAGCTCTTTGCAGTCATTCACACAGACATTCTGAAGTGACTTGGGGTTCAGTGTTTTGCTCAAAGACTCTTAAATGTAGTCAGAAATCGAATGACCAACCTATCAGCCTCTCTGCACTATAATAAAACACTATTGGGATACATAATAGTCCGTTTTTAGTGGCTGTTACCATTTTCCCCCTTTCCCCCCATTTCTCTCAGTAAAATTGCAGTTATATTGTGACATAAACAAGTAGGAACAAGCTTACTACTCTCTAACAGGTAGAAATGTTAGCATGTTTGTTGACATGGGTGGAAAAGCCAATTAATCTTTTCCTAAAGCTTTTTGTGCTACCATGATACCACTGTAGGTTGTCAAAGTCAAAAATTATATTCAATATATCCAATTGGGATAAAAACAATTATTGTGTTATATGATTGTGTTTTATAGGGGCAGCTGTAGCTGAGGATGTAGAGCAAGATGTTGACCAATCAGAAGATCAGTCACGACGCATCCATCAGAGTTTGGCGTGTCTGTGTGAATGTTAGATAAAACCGCTTAGGTGTTGATTTGTATGAATGTGTATGTGATTGGGTGAATGAGGTTCGTAGTATAAAATGCTTTGAGTGCTCAGTTAGAACAGATAAGTGCTACATAAGTACCATTCAGCATTCAGTCCATTTATATGGACCAAAATAATTGTGATTACGGTTTTTGTCATAAGGAAGAGCAGCCAATCCTATACCACTGCTTATTCAATGATGGATTGCCAACAAGAGCTCAGCTGCTAAAAAGTGTTGCCTTCTTGAGCTGCACAGCAAAATCAACCTGAAGATGAGGACTTCATGAATTAGATATATAGGTGACTGATTGTTTTGTGCATTAATAAGGTTGCTCCCTGCAATTTTCATGAAAACTTTCATAGCAGTCCCTTTTGCTTCACACCTTTTACATAATTTATCCCCAAAAATAACTGAAGTTTGGAGGCCTGTCGCAACTGTGGTTTTCAACTCTCCCTCTTGTTTCCTGACATTTCTGCTATCTAATCTATTCAAATTTTTCCATCCCCAACTTTATCTTATTGAGGCCACAAATCTAATATTTTTATCATCAGTTAATGTTGTCATCAATTCAGTCAAAATAATGGAAATGTAAAAGTATATGTCTTCGGCAGGTCAAAAGTTAAAAAATCCATCCATTCAGTTTATTCCGCTTATCTAATTCAAGGGTCAGGAGGCCGGAGCCGATACCAAGGTAGGGTACAACTGCTCAGGTTGCCAATTTTGTCGCACAGCTAACACAGAGAGACAGATAAGCATTCACACCTATTTCACCAATTAACTTAATATGGACGTCTGTGCACTGTGGCCAGAGTGCCCATATAGAGCCCACACAGGTACAGGGAGAACATTCATTTCATTTCATTTCATTTATTTGTTCATTTTCAGGCACAACAAATACCTATATTGAACATAAAATGCACAAAACAAAAAACAAAAATTGCCTGAAAAAGGAGTGAGACGAAGAAAACTTATTAAATCCCACCCCTATACTCACTCATCAACAAAAAAAACAAACTTCCCGCAGCTACGCCCATCATTGCATACAGACCCATCAACAGCCCCGGGCACATACAAGCATCTAAACGGCAGCTCGCAAACAACAATTAGAGCCTTCATAACTGAATACAGAATATATAAATTATAAATTGCATTACCACAGGTAACAGGCAGTAATAACTACAAGTAACAAACACACATACATATACATACATATATATCTGCACACACATGTACATATATGTACATACATACGCACACTTTTTTTTTTTTGGAATCCATACCAGCAATGGTAAGAGAACAGACATTACAGAGCACACTAAAAGCATCATTGAGTATACTGTGACCAGACCAACTGTTTGTAGAGAAATTTAAATCTATGAATATTTTTGCATTGTTTCAATTGTAAACTCAGACTGTTCCAGATTTTCACACCACATACAGACACACAAAAGCCTTTACGGGTTGTTCAAGTTCTGGGTAATTTGAATTCTCCAAAGCCTCTCACATTATAAACCTTTTCTCGAATTTCAAATCTAGTTTGTAAATTTGCCGGTAAAAGTTTAGTAAAAGCTTTATACAAAATTATGGATGTATTGTAATTAACCAGATCCTGGAATTTAAGTAACTTTGCCTGAAGAAAGAATTTGTGAGTATGATCTAGATAACCAGCCTTGTGAATAATACGCAGTGCTCGTTTCTGTACTGTGACTAATGGATTAGTTGTATTTTTATATGTGTTTCCCCACACTTCCATACAATATGTAAGATATGGAAGAACCAGAGTACAGTACAGAGTACGAAGTGCATCTTTATCAAGGTATGGTTTCACTTTGTTCAAAACTGCGAGGCTTCTGGAAATTTTGGTTTTTATGTGTCTGACGTGGGGTTTCCATGAAATTTTGTTATCAATTACGACTCCCAAAAATTTGTTTTCACTCACATTATCAATTGGTACACCTTCAATGATAATTGGTAATTCTACATTATATTTTAAATTACCAAAAAACATTGCTTTAGTTTTATTTATATTTAATGATAATTTATTTATGTCCATCCATTTTTTTATTAATTTTAGCTCCCTGTTTACGGTCATTACAAGATCAGCATAATCATCGCTACTGAAAAATATGTTGGTGTCATCTGCGAACAGTATGAGTTTAAGTACTTGAGAAACATCAAAAATATCATTTATGTATACATTGAAAAGTTTTGGTCCCAACACTGACCCTTGGGGAACACCACATGTAATACCAAGTTTCTCTGAATGGTAATGCCCTATGCTAACATATTGTTCCCGACCCGTTAGGTAACTTTTTAACCAGTTACCAGCTTTCCCTCGAATACCATATCTTTCCAATTTATCCAATAATATTGAGTGATTGATTGTGTCAAAGGCCTTTTTGAGATCAACAAAAATACCAACTGCATATTTATTTTTATCCAGTGTATCAGTAATTTCTTCTACTGCCTCAATTATCGCCATTGAAGTGGTTCTTTGCGTTCTGAAACCATACTGACCAACATTTATTATTTGATGTTTTTCAAGGAATTTTTCTAATCTTGAATTAAAAAGTTTTTCTAGAATTTTTGAGAATTGAGGCAGTAGAGAAATAGGCCTATAATTGGTAAAACTGTGTTTGTCATTACTTTTATATAGTGGTATTACTTTCGCAATTTTCATTTTTTTTGGAAAACAACCGGACTGAAATGATAAATTACAGATATATGTTAAGGGACTAGCAATATTCAGAATAACCTGTTTAACTACAGACATATTTATGTCATGATAATCCATTGAAGACTTACTTTTACATTTTAATGTGATATTTATTACTTCTTGCTCATTTGTAGCTGAGAGGAACAGTGAAAAGGGATTTGATTTTATATTACTGATATTTTCATTTTTATGACACGGGATGTCTGCTGCTAGTTCAGGGCCAACATTTATGAAGAATTTATTGAACCCATCGACAATATTACTCATGTTGTGATTTTCACCATTTGCATCAGTAAAATATTCAGGATATGATGTTCCAGAAGATCCTTGTTTAATTAAGTTGTTTAACACATCCCAAGTTCCTTTTATATTGTTTTTATTTTCATATAATCTTCTTCTATAATAAAGTTGTTTGCTCGTTCTTATAATATCAGTCAATTTATTTCTATATGCTTTATATCTTTGTTCCACTTCTTTTGTTTTTACTTTGATGAACTGTTTATACAGATTGTTTTTCTTTTTGCAAGCATTAATAATTCCTTTTGTGAGCCAAGGACTTTTTATCTTTTTTTTCTTTGTCATGTGTTCGTTTACAGGACAATGTTTATTGTACCACATAGTAAAAATATCTAGGAAATTATCATAAGCCTTGTCCACATCTGACTCTTCATACACCGAACTCCAATCTTGTTGTGCTAAATCGAAATTGAAGGCATGAATTGCTTTTTCATTTATTGTTCGCTTTGCTATCATGATCTTGGTATCTATTTTTTTTAAATCACAGTCACACAAAGTAAAAACTGGTAAGTGGTCAGTTATATCACAGACAAGCAGGCCACTATTAATTTGGAAATCCATGACATTAGTAAAAATATTGTCAATAATAGTGGCGCTATGTGAAGTTATTCTGCTTGGCTTTGTTATTGTTGGATATAGTGATAAGCTGTACATCGTGTCAGTAAAGTCATCAATGGCTTGTTGGATTTAGCAAATCAATATTAAAATCACCACAGATAAATAGTAATTTTTGGTTCACCGAAGCAAACGTTTTTTCTATCCATTCATTAAAAGTGTCAATACTTGAACTGGGTGTCCGATATATGCAACTTATTATAACATTTCTCTTTTTGTCATTCATAATCTCAATAGTCAAACATTCCAAAATTCCATCAATAGCCATAGACATAGTTGTTACAACATGAATATTCCACATGGGAAAGCCCCATCTGACCAGCAAATCCTAATCCAGGACCTTCTGGATGTGATGGTGTTAACCCTTCTAACAATCATGCACATACTCGCACCCTGATCGATGTCTCGGGGGGAAAATGGGTTCAGTATCTTAACCAAGAACACAGCTGCCCGGCTAGCGTAATAAAACTTTTAAATGTACCCAAGGAAAAGCTAGAAATCCTCACTTTCCTCTTTTTGCCATTTCCCCCAACCATCCACAGCAGATGACTGCCCGTTCCTGACCATGGTTCACTCAGAGGTTTCTTCCTGTCAAAAGGGAGTTTTTCCTTTCCAATGTTGCCAAGTGATTGCTCAAAGGGGGTCGTCTAATGGTTGGGGTTTCTTCTGTTATTGTAGGTTTTCTAGCTTATAATATAAAGTAACTTCAGGTGAATGTTGTTGTGATTTGGTGCTATGCGTACAAAGAAAACTGAACTGAATTAAAGTACTGGCAGACAATTCTTTTCAAAAATGTCAATCAGTATCCCCTCTATTGACAAATTGATCTTAGATTGCTACACGTGCATAAAATCAAACCAATCTTATGATTAAATGATTCGAGACAAAACTTTAAGTACAGTCTGCAGATTTAAAACAGAAATGACACACATGTTGCAGTAAGCAGAACTAAACCTCCAGTCTGGTGCCTCTGAGAACTCGCTTAGAAAGCTACAAAATCAAATATTAATCACTGAAGAGATAATTTTATGTAATGCAACCCCATGTTCAACTCACCTTGACCTCCTCCTCCTCCTGCTGTTCCAGTAGCGGGGAGTGTTCCGTTCCTACTATCTCTTCACCAGTGGGAACGCACAGGCTTGGCTCCACTGTCGCCGCCACACCCATGTACCCGCCGGCTTCTGCCTGATAGGTTTCCATCTGCCCCGTGTTCCACAGATCAACCAGCGGAGGGTGAATTTGATGAACCAGACTGTGGATGGTGCTGTTGGGTGTTGCTTGCAAAGAGTGGTTGGCACTGTGTAGCCTGTGCTCCAGAGACTTGAAACACACAGAAAAGACTAATCAGTAAAATGTGAGGAATGAGCAGTGCGACCTGTTTGCCAGCTTGAATGTTTCATGACATGCTCCCCATGTCAGTATGCAGTAAGCTGACTTTGTTTTCCTTAGGCAACAGAGGTGATATGCAGATCTTTTTGTACAGTATAAGAAATTCCATCCTCATGCATGGAATTCTTTTTATTTTTGTTTAAAAAATGATTTGGATGTGTCCCTTTGGAAGAATGTCATATTTTTGCAGGTTCAGCTGAGCATTTAATGAGGGATTCTTGACAAGAGTGATGACTCAACAGTGTGAGGTGTGTCAGCATTCACATCAGATGCGGTTGAGTCATTGCTTAGGCTAAAATCTTTTCTATGAAGTAATGCAAAAACAAAAACGAATAAAAGGAGATGATTAGATAGAAAAATGTCGAGTTAAGATTATTTTGTTGAATTTCTATTTCCACAGTCAAGAGCGAATTTCAGACTGAGCATGAAACCCAGGAGGTAAGAGTTTCTGAGAACATGTTCTGAATAAAAGCCCAGCTTTTTTAGTCTATAAATGCTGTGATGTGTGGGTTTGTTCATGTGCTGTACTTGTGCCTATACAAAAGTGAACAAATAAATAAAATAATGTGTTGATAAATTTATTTTACCAGACAGTATTTTATAACAACCATCTCTGATACTCAAGCCTTACGCATTAGCAGCAACATGTAGTGTCTCATTTGGATTAAAACCCAGACGGCGGCACTCTCAATCAATCACCTGCTGTTGCTGATACTGCAGAAGCTGCTGTTGGTGGTAGTGCTGAAACTGTTGGATCTGCTGCAGCTGTTGTAGTTGACTCTGCTGGAGAGTGAACTGCTGCTGCTGTTGCTGAGACAGGAAGTGAGCTGCGGCCTGCCCATCGTAGCCCTCCGTACCCATAACGTAGGAGCCAGCAGGGGGAGACGCCACAACGGAGGGATCGTTGTTGATGGGCTCCCAAGCGTCAGAAGAGGAGAGGCAGTAGTGGCCCTGGGAGACGTATGTGTGAGGCCACACCTCCGCTGAGGAGTGGTGCAATATCTGATCTGCAGGAAATAAAAAAATGTGGCAGCTGTTAGCACTCTTCAAAATGGGGGCAGCAGATGGACGCAGGAACACTGTGTTTTATGATTTTTACAAAAATCCCACTTTTCAAATTTGCTGGAATTGGAAAAAGAATGAGCAATTTCTTAAAATCTTGAAATTACGACTTGACCAACAGTTAAAGCTAATAGCTGTTGAGATAAATGTATATCTGGCTGTTAACTACTCTGAAAAAAACTCAGCTGAAATCTTTCCACACTGGGTGAAAATGTTATGACAGAAACTCTCCAGTATGAACCGAACAGAGTTGAACACTGGCACACCTCGCACTGTTGAGTCATCATTTTGTCAAACTGTATAGTGCAGACAGAGCTTTGATTGCCTCCAGTGTTTCTTACTCAAAGTTGGAGGGCTATAAAGTGGGCTCACAGCCACATATTTTGCCAAGTGTCTGACTTAAAAACGATGGGATCAGTTAAGACGAATGCATTCAGGGTGCAGTTAAGAAAGTCTATTTTAACTCAGCAAAGCACTTACTCTAATTTTCTGCATTCAGAAGTCTGTGCTAAGGCAACATTGCAGTAAATTGCAAATATCCAAAATCACTGTTTATATCGATACAGTGTCTGGGTTTACCTTCCAAAAGTTCATGCTGGAAACTGAAATGGCCTAAAGTCTAGAGCAGAGGTGTCAAACATAAGGTCTGAGGTAGAGTTGGATGTCTCGAGACCCGTCTCGAGACTACTTTTACGTGGTCTGGGTCTTGTCTTGGTCTCGACAGACTTTGGTCTTGGTCTTGGTCTTGTCTTGGTCCTGATCCCTCGGTCTTGTCTTGGTCTCGCTGTCTCGGTCTTGCTGTCTCAGATTGGCATAGAGGTCAGGAGATTTGGACTCAACAGTATCCATGACACACAAGGTAATGTTCGATAATGTGTCATTCGCAAAAGCATCAGCTCTAAGAGCCGTGCTTAGAGAGTTAGAGAGTGCTTTGTAGTGAATCAGAAGAGTCGACTCCCATTGAGCGAGAGCCAGCTCCTCACTTAATTTCCTTTAGCTGCTCAGGTCTCACACAGTGGCTCAGCTATGCTCCAATCCCTCCATATTGTGGCCAATCACATGCGAGGATATAGGATAATATCATTATGTGAAAAACAGAGAGGGTGAGAGACGCGACAGTCAAGTGGAGCGTGCGTCTGTCCTCTCAGTGAGTGAGTGAGACAGTAGACAGCGGTGAGGAGGGGTGTGCGAGTGCATCGCAAAGACACATAAATATGCCTGACACCCGTAAACGAAGCAGCATCTGGCTGCAGTTTAAAGACTTTTTTGTCTTGGTCTCGTCTCGACTTTGTCTTGGTCTTGACTCAGTCTGTCTTGGTCTTGGTCTTGTCTTGGTCTCGATAACCTCTGGTCTTGGTATTGTCTTGGTCTTGGTTTAGGCGGTCTTGACTACAAGTCTAGTCTGGGGTCTGTGAAGGTTCTCAGTCATCCAGGTCATCGTGGTCTAAGGAGCTTGGAAAGAAGAGCATCTGGACTTCTTTAAGTTGCTTGAAGTCGTTTCGCCTCTGATCCGAGAAGCTTCTTCAGTTCTAAGGTCAAATGGTGGAGAGTCCCAGATTTAAGCCCCGTTGGAGTGTCCCCCTAAGAGGGACAATTGACCCCCTAATGATCCTCTACCTAATCACACGAGCCAAGGTGTGAAAACGGGTGTAGGTCAGAGTTTCGGGTGAACTCACTGCGAAACCTGGCCCCGCCCTATCATGCAATTTCCTGAGGTCAGAAGGCCCAGGATGTGAGTGGGCGTTAAGGCATCTGGGAAGGGATCTCAAAACTGGATTATAGATGGTAAACAGTTGGTGTAGTAAACCACCACCTCTGTTCAAAGATGGCTATTCACAGTGGACATAGATGGCTTCTTTCACTCCTCTTTCAAACCAAATTGTCCTCTCTGTCCAAAATGTGAACACTGGCATCCTCAAAGGAGTGACCTTTGTCCTTAAGATGCAGATAGACTGCAAATGGTCCATCCCCATCTAAAGTCCAGACGCTTTTCTTTCCAAGCTCCTTAGAATAAGGTCTGGGGGCCAGAAGTGGCCTGCTTAAGTCTCCAATCTGGCCCACTGGACAGTTCTGGAAAATGGAAGATTGGCATAAATTCCAGACTTCTGTGTTTTCATAAGTTTTACAGCTTTTCCTACTGGTTTGAAATATACAAGTAAATAAGTAATAAGCAAATAGGAAAGATCCTGTTTTTACGCCATCTACTATAGAAATTTATGACTTTTACAGTGGGTTCATTATAAAAAATTAAAATAAAAAAAAAAGCCCAAGAAAACAAAAAGAGGACATTCAGTCAATTAACAAAACTTTTCTGTTTTATAATTATAGGACAGTCTGCGCAACGAGCTAACAGAACATTTTCTCTAAATTTACCAAATTATTTCTTGCAGTTTATGGCCAAAGCAGCACTTTCTTGTCATGTAAAGAAAGCAGTGCATTGTTTGTTTTATTAAACTTGCTTACGCTTACAGAAAGAGGAGTTTCACTTGTCCAGGCAACTTACGATCAGAGCGGGCTGTCTGTTGGCCACAATCTAAAGTGAGTTTGACATCTCTGGTCTAGAGAGACGAGACGCTGTAACACAATACTCTAACTACTCTGTTTAAAATTGATTTGCCACTTTCCAACCTCTTCCATTTTCTTACTCATAAATGATGTGGCTGTGTTTCACCAACAGCTGTTTCCTGGACTTTAAGCCTCAGACATATTTGTAGTCCTTTACCTCGACTGGTGATGCTCTCCTGGTTGACCTCACTGAGGTGAGCCACGCTTCCCTGGTTTGATCCTGACTGCGGAGTCTCACCATCCATTGACGACCACGCCAGGAGCGTTGCCTCTGAGATTGCAAACTGCTGCAGGATGCCTGAGGTGAGAATTCAGAGGGCAAGTCAGGATAATTGTTACTAAGACCTGCAGTACCACTCAAGTGGCTGATGACAGTTAATAGGGTGTGAAACTCTTGTCCTCATCCAACCGACCTGCTGCAAAGCGAGCCTCTTTCTCCCCATCACTGAGGTCACTGTAGGCGTCGTTCTCCAGCCGCCGCTCCTTTTCTCGCTCCTGGGTAGTGATGCGGGACTGGAGGACGCTCCCCGAACCCACCGTCGTCATGCCCCAGTTTTGCCATTCAATCATGTGAGCGACACGACCCTGGGCCATGGCTGTGGGCTTGGTCACTCTTTCCTTCATTGTGCGTGTGACACCTGTTTTAGGAGAAAGACCCAGACAAGGAAGGAGCAGAAGGAGGAGGGAGGGTGGCCAATTTAAACAAAATGGGTGGAAGTAAGAGAAATTAAAAGACCAGAGGTTTAGAGAGAGGTGATTAGCCGAGTTGAGGGAAGGAGTAGAGAATGAACCGGTAGATGGGGAACAAAATGGGGGAAAAAACAAAAGAAGAGGAAGGAAGAGACATAAGATAGATTCGTTATTATCAAGTGTGCACTGGTTTTGGGTGGAGGAGGGTATGACGCTATGATGTGATGGCTCATGGAAATATGGATATCCGGCACGGTTCGACTGATAAATTGATTAAAGCAACTGTCATATAAATAATAAACCTTTCAGTGTTGGAGTTGTTGTGTCTGAAATTGGCTTTACCTCACATGATTAACCAGAACGAGTTTAAGTATAGCATACCGTTCCCATTTTTAAGGATCATTTACAACAAAAGCGCCTGATGTATTATATATATTTGTTTTGATGTTAAACAGGACCTATTAGGCTCATTATTAACTCACATTTTAATTCTTGGACTTCACTGGAGTGGCTTTAAATGACTCGGGATCAAAATAAAACTCTCTCATCTTACACTGTGCCTTGGTTTAGCCTCTCTGTTCATCACATACAGTTTCACTTTGTCTCCCCTGAAATCCACCTTACCTGTGAGCCAGCTTTCTTTTGATTGGCTGCCCTTTGCAAACAAAAGGTTTGAACAGCAGGTGGTGGAGCTCATGTGCTCACAGCCAGAGCTGTGTCCCTGAGATAACCACATTAAGGATATCCGCATTCACTGACGTGTCTGAAGTAGTCTGAAAGTGAGCGATTAGAGCAATGTGAAGCCTGAGCTTTTGGCCTGCTGGGATTACTTTCACACACGCTGACCTCATTATTTAAAACTTTAACCATATTTAATATTAGCATCCAGAACTGTACCAGTGTATAAGCCCATTCAAGATTATTTATCTAAAGTTCAGGAGCAGGACCACACCCACAACAGTTCCTTTTCCAGCCGTATTTCTATAAGTGCCTATTTGGCCCATCATCACTTTTTCTCTGCTTGTAAGCCTCTCTCAAAGGTATCAAGGGATCCACCGCCTCAGCGAGCCTGTGGCATAGTTCGTTGCTTCGTTATTAACAAACATTTTCATTCGCATCTGGGGCTTTAGTCCTTGCTAGTGAATATCAATCTATACATTTATCTTTAGAGAAATAAACAAGGATAACCACAATAGGCCCGCCTTTAAGAAGTAAACAAAATACCCAAACGCCTCTGGGATGTTTGAGACTGCTCATTTTCTTAAAATATTGAATATCTTAAATTAATAACTGCTCGTAAGGAAAACATTATCAGCCAAATCCAACTATTCAAAAGTCTGTAGTTAAAAGAGGGTTTTCATGAGCACCCATTATAAGCTCAGAGAAATGAAAAAGGGTTGTGGAGGTGACATTCGCGTGTTTAATGAGACTGTTAACATCACATGGAGGGGAGACGGCAGGAGACGTGTCTTGTCTGACAAAGGTGCATCATGGGATGGAGCAGGTTAATTGGGGTGAGGCGGCTGTGTGGCATGAATAATGAGAGGTTGGCTTGTTGACATGATAGCTTCTTCACACCTCTGCTAAGCTGCGCCGGGTAAACAAAAAAACTCCTCTCTTTCTCTTTATTGTGCTTCGGAAAACTCAAAGCTGCTGAACATACATTTAATTTCCTGGTGCCATGCCACTACAAACTCATATCTGTTTAACAGCTCCGCTCCATATTTCCACGCGACTAACATGTACTGTAAATCCCTGGCTGCCTGATTCTCTCTGATGGTAGCACATGACGATGGGATTCATGAATAAATTATAGGACAAATCCGTACCACAGCACACGGTATAGCAGCTGGACTTCATTACACTGTACTGCAGTACAGTTCACTGCACTCAAATAAACTGCACTACACAAAACAGCTGGATGAAACCAAAAAACGCTGCACTAAAAGAAAGCACTTCACTACACTAACTCTGTTCGACACGGCACTTTGCACAGTCAAAACATCCATACTAATACTTGCTCAGAACAGCACAATTTCACAACCACTTAACATAAAAAACTACACTTCCCACTCACCTTTCCTTAGAGCAACAAGCTGTGTTTGTGTGTGTGTGTATGTGTGTGTTGTTTTTGAAGCTGAATTTGTTCCGTCAATGACTCACGAGGAGTCATTGACGACTGATATCACAGCGTGGAGAGGAAGTGATACAGGGGAACCCATTTAGGGTACCATGCTGACTCCAGGGCCCGTCTGAGGACAGAGCCAGCATGGGGTCGTTTACCAGTTACAGCACAGACACACACCTGACACACCTGACAGAGAAGACTTAGCCAGAGCCCCGATGCCATAGGCGTTTGAGTTCCTCTTGAGCCGGGGCAGGATTGATGTGGTGTCTTCCATAGACAGCTAGAAGGAGAGAAGAGAGAGGAATGGAGGAGGAAAGTGTGGAGAAAAGGACAGCATGGATGGTGTGAGAGGCCACACAGAGACAGTGTGACATGACAGTGTGTGTGTCAGAGGGGTGAGTGGAGAGGACAAGTGATGGAGGTGTTGGGTTAATACAAGAGACAGAATTTACATTTCCCAAATCTTGATTCAAGAGATATTCTACAAAATAAATATCATATAAATCTAGGGTTTCTGATTGTGCTCACACCAGTATAATAAACCGCAAGACGGACTATACGGCTCAGGAGGTGGGGGTGTCATAAATCAAAACGCGCAAAAGCAACAAATAGATAGGGAGAGAAAAGTAGTAGATGAAGGAATGATGCCACAACACTTACATTGATTCCTTCCCATGAAAATTCTGAACGTCCATGCTGAGGAAGAGAAATAGGAGGAGAGAGGGATGGGGAAAGGAGGAGCAGGAAAGAGTAAGAGAGTGACAGGACAGAGAGGACATTGACATGCATCGGGGTTGGGGGAGTGGGGGAGTGGGGGGAGGACGGAGGGGTTGATTGCACATCAAGCATGCGGAGGAAGAAATTAGGAGAAGGGAGAGGAAAATAAGAGGCAGACACACAGGATTTTCCAGGAACAAGGAAAGTGAAGAGCCAGAATGACAGGGAGAAGGGAGGGGATTAAACAGGGATCAGTTTATATTTGCTTAGTTGTGTAAAGCAAACTGAATACGCTACGGATGAATGAATTTCCTCTTCGGTTACATGTGCTGCCAGAAACATTGAAAGCCAGCAGAAAACTGTGTGTGTTTGCGAGAGCGAGATATCAATAGTGTGTTGAACTGTATCTGATCCTGCACACAGACAGGGGACTGAGGCTTTCAGGAGGAAGGGGACATTATGTGTTTATGTGTGCGTGTGGTGAAGGCAGACGCTGAGAACAAAGCAGATAAACACTCTCTCTATCAGCTGGACTGATACTAACCGCACTGGGAACACTGGTGTGCTACTGGCTGAGCTGATATTTTGTCCCCTTTACTGTTGATGTACACAAGCGGCAGACAGACAGTCAAGACTGTCAGAAAGCTCCAGGTCTACTTTCTTCTGGATAAATGCAATGCAAGCTGCACTGATGGCACAAGTCTGAAGATCCTTCACTTCAGTAAAGGCATCACTAACATCACGTCAGTGATTACATACATCAGCTAGTTTGCATAAACCTGGGAACATGTAGCCTGGCACAAAGTCTCCCTAAAAGCACCTCTTAAACTCACTAATTAACATTTAAATGCTTAATTAGTCTTCAAATCCCTCTTTTCCTAGATTTGTGTCATTAGCTTATTTTTTCTGGTCAATCTGCAGACTCAACAGAGTGTCACCTGAGAAGAAATAGCCTGTAATTAGAAAAACAGCTGTGGCCCTTCTTTTTTTTTTTTGCACAATTATGCAGATTAAACAAACAACATATGGTGCTGATAGTTGGAATTTTCATTTTTAGACTAGTTGTTTTTAGTTAACTACCTGCTGCCTGTAGCTTTGTGTTTCTTTTAAACCTCCATTTAATCAGGAATTAAAACTCGGGAAAGTCATTCCAGTCCGGCCCTTACACTGTCATGCTGTTTCAAATTCATGCGAAGGATCTGCCACATTTAGTCCTGTTCCAAACCAACTATCCTTAAGTAAAAGTAGAATAAAGACTTCCCTCAATACTGAGTCTGCACCCATGCAGGCTTACTAATTACATGAGGTAAAGGTGCCGCACCAGTTTTGTGATGTGAAAAAAAACTCCATGCACTTCCAAACATAATATGCTTGTTATTCTTTCAGTGATAAAAAAAAATTAAAGTGACTTTCATGGAAATTTAGTACATTTCTGCATGTTTTTGTAATTGCAGGTATAGGTCCCAGAGAAAACACTATACTATATATTTAGCTTATAGTAATGTCTCCTCATTGTATTCTCAGCATCTATTTTCACATACTGCAACACATCAAATTTTAAAAAAAGTAATAATACAACGTAAAATATGCTCAACTCGAAGTAAATAAATTAGAATTAGAATTTTTAGCTACATTAAAAATAACAGTGTAATGTTAAATAATTATAGAAATGAATTAAAGTTCAATGTAAACACAGTTCTTTGTTAGTCTTACTGACTGCTCTGCTAGTCACGTTCTAGTGCTTTATTCTCTACACGTCAAGCACTTTATCGAAAAACTACAAAACTTTGTTAATTATCTTCAGTGGTCAATAGAGTAAAATGTAAAGATTATGTAATTCAATTCTAGGTTAAGATAATATAATAATGAGAGTGTGATGAGAAGGGAGTGTTTATAATCTCCTTCAGCTACATCTAGATGCTTTATGTTAATCAATGTCTGCCTCTTCCTTCCCTCATGTAATTCTATTCTTTGCTCCCACTTCCTCCATCACTCGCTCTCTGGTCGTCCCTATCTCGCTCTCCATTCACAGGAGTGGGTGTGAGGAGAGAGCTGGGCTGCCTGGAGCAGCTTTCCCTATGTTCTTTTCCAATAGCCCTGACAACACTGATATATATGTATAGAAAGTGTTTGTGTGTGTGTGTGTGTCTTTTTTCCCCTCTCTGCAGAACCACGGGGGCATTCTGGGGCACGACACATAAATAAATGATGCAATCAGTCCACAGTGCATTTGGTGGAAAAGTGAAGGTCTCTACACTTTAGTCCAAAATGGATCCTGCTCCTGTGTCCTTTCTCAGAGGCATCAGTTTTAGAGCACGAGATCAGTAATGCAGCGGGAGAGGAGAGGAGAGGAAAATGTACAGTGATAATGATGTGTAGGAAGTTGGAGAAAGAGAGGAGTGATGCCTCTGCCATTCTGCTTTGAACCAGCACTGAGGAGTGACTCTGTCAGACAGCTATAACAAGCTTCAGACATCCTAGCAACAGCAATAAGCCAACCAAACCAGCGATTATTCAGTCATCCAGCCACACCACCCCATCTTGGCGATGGAAGTGTAGCGGGAGCGACTGACATTGCCATGGCGTGATCTACTTCGCTAATCTACTAGCATAAGCACTGGTGTTACAGCTCATCGTGTGGCCATGTTGGTTCCTCAGGTGGTGTGGAAAACAGTTCACTGTCAGAGGAAGTCAACAACACGGATGAGCAAGGGGAATCACTGAAGACTTACTTGTTCCCCATCCTTTTGGACTGGCACGCCATCTGACGCTGAGAACGCGTTGAACAAGAGAGACAGAGAGGCACACAGAGAGGGGGAAGAGGGGGAGAAGAGAAAGAAACATTAATATTTATTCTTAATTACATTCAGTGACAAAACTGCTTCCACAAAATGTTCATGAAGACATGGTTAAAAACTAATAAGGGAGATATTTTTCTCTTGTGTGCCTACATTAACAAATCATTTTTACACTTTATTTATAAAAGTAGTAGTAAGACCCACCTCCAAAAGAAAACCAATAACTCAGATGAAACCACAAGTGTCACACCTGAATTATAATAAATACATACAGCAAATATATATAAGAAAAACAGTAAACACCCATGACGTGTGTCATCATGAGGGACTCGATACAACCCATTTATCAGCATCCATTATCAGTATTCTTAGAAAGGTTGAGTGCTATTGGGAAAGGCTGTCAGTTCTGAATTATTGCCTAAAATAAATAAATGAATACGTTTACTATTTTCGGCATCACCCCAATGCCCCCAATTTAAAAAATGCATGTATACTTTATAAATCAAATAAAGGTTTTGTACCTAAAAATACACAGCAATCTTTATCCACTAAGCACTTATTGGCAAATGTGTGAACAGATTTTAATGTCACATAAAAATCTGGACATTTCCCTGAATTCCTCTCAGCCTTTTCAATCTCGATGAATCTGGATAGATTTTCCAGGAAAATCCAATCACCTTTAAGTCTCATCCTTTTCTGCTCCTCAGCACCAGCAGTGCGTAAAACTGGTGAGAATCACCTTAGAAATACAATCTGCTAATGTCAACAAATAGAGGCTCACTGCACAGTGGATTCCAATACACACCACACAAAAAACAAACACACAAAATCTTGTGATTCCACTTTTACAAAGACAAACAGATGGCAATGTTTTATAACATATGTATAACACTTTTATAAAACCATTTATGTTCGTCAACCAATCGCCTCTCACAGTCACACATAACTACACGATGTTAGTGATGCAGCACTGATGAGTGGCAGTCTAAATAATCTTTAATTACACCAGTGAGGAGAGTCAATAATTTATATATAAAAAATGATATAAACAGAGGGTTTAATGGCTGTTTGTAACCAAGAAATTGAATTGACAATTGTTTTAGGAATATATTTATAAATACGTATATATTTTTTTTACATATTCTGTACTTTCTTTATGTTTGGTGATGTATTAATTAATTAAAGGACGGATATTAATAAATATCAAGGAGAATAACAGCATATCTCTGAGTCCGTGCTGCCATTTCACTTGAATCTAACAGGGCGCGCTCCACGTATGTAGGCTAACTAACCTCATTAAGGTGTTAGCCCTTAATGAAGGACGCCTTGGACATCTCTGTGCTGTGTCAGACACCATAACATTGAAATCTTGCAAAGAGATGTGACCAAGCCAGCTGTTCTCATTGGGGTGAATCACGGTTAGTAACATTCTCAATCCACATGGATATTCACGCATAAGACAAATAGTGCACTAAAAAAGGAAATATATATAGTAAATATTAGCCCCATTAATGATACGAAGAGAAACAGAAAGTTCTTGATTTTTGTACCCAAGCCTGTACAATAAAGGTGAAGGTGGCTCTTCACCTTTATTACCGGAAGTTAGTATGGCTGAGAAAAATACTGCTCAGCCACAGCATATACTTACCTCTGTGTCATTAAGGCTGTAAACACGATATCTCAAAAAGCTTTGAACTCATCCTGATTAAACTTTGTAGGGGTGTAGAGTGAGGTCATGTTAACGATCCATTAAAATTTGGTTTACATCCATTGAGGTGTTCAAGTTCAACTTAATGATTTGTTGGTCATAAATAAACAAAAAGCGTCATAACTGAGAAACCATGGTTCTTAAAAGTGTGGTGTGTGTTGCAAACATATAGAAAGTACCTTATAAAGATTTGAACTATCATATCACATTTAACCTCTGACCTCTCCTTCAAGGTCAATAGATTGCGCTGAAGGTCAAAGTGATAACAATGCTCTATAGAGTTATTTAAAAGTGTTTCTTACTGGCATGTAGTCACATCACTTGCTTTGGACCTCTGACCTCTTCTTCAAGGTCAAATAAGGTCAAACATTTTTAAAACTATGTTTAAAATTCTACCGCCTTTGTTAGTATTGACAGCATTTAGGAAGTGATACAGGTACATGTGGATTCTAAATATAACTTTATTGTTTGCATGTAAATATCATGTCATATTTGACCTGTGACCTCACTTTTACATTTCACAGCTGCCTTTCTTTCAAGCTGACCCCAGAATGTGTTACATCTTTAAAGAGATCATCAGGAGAAAGAGCTGCCTACTTCTACTGCTATTACCCATCCACTACTCCTGTATAATGTTTGCGTTATAAAAGTAAATATCTGTCATGCAATCCTCATGTGATTTTTATTGCACTCCAAACTTCTTAAAGTATGTTTAAAAAGATAAAGAAAACAAAATTAATATATAAAAAACACGTTACAATTCCTTTAAAAGTAAATACTGCCGAGAGAGTGAGCTGCAATGGTGAAGTTTTCCAGCTGAGTGCTTCTTGTCTTACATATACAGTCGGACTACAGTAACAATGTACCTTTAGTAACTTATCAACATGACTTCAGTCGGTTCTGTTCATTGTTATGCATTATCACTGCTTTGCCTAGTATGTTAGCCCAGGCCTACATACCTAGCATTAGTGCAAGCAACAGGATGCTGACTGCAGCTCACTTAGTGGCCACAACAAGAGCTACTACACAATGACCTTAAAATGTAATTACCTTCATTCGGCATTCATGGCAACACATTCAACAAACCAACATATTCCTCCTTTTTTTAAAGCCTTTAAGTGTTCATGGTGAAGCAGACTGGAGTAAATAAAAGATTTTTCTCCCAAGTTTGACTCTTGGCTGAACCCGTTAAGCTGTCATTAAAATTTTGTTATTCTGCATTTCAGACCTGGTCAGTCTACTATGCTTCAATCAAGACCATTACCTCCTTGTTTAGCTGAGAGCTTCTATCAGCCCCCTGCAGGTTTTACTCTCAAATCACTAGAATGCAAACCAGTGCTGGAGAGCAACAGAGGAAATTTAATCAGTGATTGTATTTTGGTCAAATTCTGAAGTATACTAGAGAGGAAACAACACCACTGCATCAATCTGCAATCTTAACTTGTAGTTAACTGTACTGAAAAATGACATTTGAAAGCTGATTAATCTATTTGTGGTCATGCAGTTTCTAACATACTTTAACTGCATCTTGTTAAGTAAACTTTTGAACATTTACATAAGTAAGATTTCATATCGCAGACTTCTAATAGTCTACTTTGCTTCTATTGTGTTCCTATAACACTGATAAATATTGACGCCTGCGTCACACTTAGCAATGTACTGCTTAAAATGGCAGATCAAATACAAAGCTGTCCACCCTGCATATTGTAGGTGTAACTTGTGTGAAATACACCCTCTCTGTTGGATAAATGAACGTTATTATCCCTCCTCGTTCCTGGTTGTCCAAATCCTAATTAAAACATTGGTTTAATTAGAGAGTCGTTGGCGGTAATGGAGTTTAAACACGGCCTCAGTCTCTAGGTGCTCCTCTGTATCAGAGGGTCTGTGCTCTGTGTGTACAACTCTCAGAGGGGCTTACTCCTGTATCAGCACACTGTGAGTCTGCGTATGTGTCTGAGTTTGCGTGTTTGTGTGTTGCTGAGCCAGTCGCGGTTCTCAACAGCTGCATTTGGCAATCATGAGCGATTCCTCGGGAGCTCTGAAAAAAAAAAACACAGAGAGTTGTTGGCTCTCTAGATGTCCAGTGATGTCTGTGACCCACTGACCCAGTGATTCAGAAACATCAGCTCTGGTCTGTCTCTGTTGGGCTCTCAGATATTACCCTTCCCTCTGAACTCCATCCAGTCACATCAAATCACTGCAAGGGCAGTGGACAAGGGACAGGCTTCATTCCAGAAATTGGCCCTCTTTGCTCAGCAGGAAGGGATGTGCATATTTCTTTGGACACAGGAATCACACTCATTTCAGTGGGAATTTTGGGTAAAGTATTGGCATATATCATAAGTCTGTAGGTTTTAATATATTTAAAGTGTTTCTTCCAGGAGAGACTGTGTTTTATCATCCTGTTTTCTTCGACCCAGTTTTCCTCAACCATCCAAAGTTTTTTTTGCTTTTGTTTCTCTTAATACCTCAGGACATCTTCACAGGAGATGTGTGACGTTACTGTATGTATAAATAGCTGCTTGGATAGTTATTACTGGATTAAATTCACCTAAGGGACATTGAAAGTGATGCCTGTAGTTTAGGTCTGAAGGTAAAATTACAAGGAGTTTGTTAACAGTTGTATCTCAGCCTGGACATGGTGATTAAATAAACATTTTTTTAAACTTAACAATGTTTAAATGAAGAGTCAAACAAATACCAATATGGCAACTCATAAGTTAGACTGCTGGCTTGATGTGTAACCAGTGGTGATCCATGCCACAATTTTGATTTCCTCCTGCCTGTCAGTGTTTACAAGTGCAGAAAAACACAGAGAATACATTTTGGAAAGGGCGATTTCTTTTTTGTTCTCCACACTGACTGTTTACCTGCATGCAAGCAAAGCGTGCTCAAACATGATTATCATGCAGCGTGTTTGCTATTGACCAAACTACAGACTCTGTAAACGCTACATGATTGTACATATGCAAATACTAAATAGGCTATTTATTTTTCTGCTGTCTTCACTGTGCGATCGTAAACATACAGTTATGGATCTGACTATAATTTTACTTTGATAATACTTTGTGTAAAATTTCAGTTTGGTCACTCGGCTCCAAAGACAGGAAGTTGAATTCTGGCATAATGACTAGAACTGATGAGCTAATATGACTTAAACTGTGGATGAATGTCAGACACAGGGATGAACCCTTTCCTAGTGACACATGTGAGCCACATAAAACATTTCCACTGATGATCACAGTATCTAAATCTTCTGATTATGTTTAAATGGAACTAACAGCATACATAATAATGCACATTTTTCTTTCAAATGACTTGTGGAATACGGCAGAAACATTATCGTAGATTAGCTGATGGTTCCGCCACAAACTGCAGAAATAAAGAGACCACTTTGTATCCAATGAGTGGACGGACTCATTAATATTCAAGTGATAAATTAACGATTAGAAATGAACTCTGTGTGACCTCGGAAGGATTAATCATGCATGTGTGATTGTTAGCACTGAGGATTGAGGTGTGATGGGGTTATTTATTGGCTGATATGAGGTAGCTGGGGAGATGTCTCATTTTCTGCCTGGGTGGGAGAGAGTGTCCCAGATTTCTTCCCCATCTGGGTTAAAAATCTGCCCAGCAAACACAAACTACATAAACATACATGCACATTCACTTGAGTCAAGCCTCCAGCAACCTAGTGTATAGTACACTGCACAGTGACTCACACCATGCCACTCCCACTCTCCCTCACTTTAGCTTTTACAGTCTCTCTCCCTTGCATCCCTCAGCCTCATTTGGCCAATTAGCAGATTAGCAGTCAGTCTCCCCACGCATGAATCACAATATGGCAAAAGAGTAGGTACAACCTACCACTGGGAAGACCTCCAGCCTTTACACAGCAATGGACCAGAAACATTACATTAATATATAGCTATAGTCGTATGCACAGTATATTTACTTTGCGATTACATCAAAGAAGATTTTGTGAAGTGAGGCATGAGAGTTTGTGTCTAAATCGTGCCATTTTTAGTCAGTTATTCGTAGTTCACAGAAAATCTCTTTATATGATGGGGTCAGTAGTCATTATCCAGCATCTCAGTAGTTTCTTTTTATCATGGCATACACTGTATCTCCGCACTCGAGTAGGTGATGCTGTTGGGCTCTCAGCAGCACAGTGAGCGAATGTGTTATTCTGCAGGACGGATCCCTCCTTGAGGAAACAGCAACAACAACAGAGCACATGACCAGAGCTCTGAGCCAGCTTTTCTTCCCCTGGCACTCACCCTCCTCCACCGCACACACAGCAGTGCAGCGCTCTGGATACCCCCAGCTTAGCTCAGCCGAGGAAAAGGAGCAAGTAGCTGTAAGGGAGGAAGGGCAGAGAGACTGAAGAGGGAGGGAATAAAAAGGGAGTAACGCGACTGTGCGTAACGAACAACTAAAGATCTGCAGCGGCCGCACTGTCAACTCCAGCTCTGGCTGTAGTGGGTTGACGGCTCCTGCTGAAGTGGGAATCGTTTGAGCGTCATCTGTCTTTTTTACCCCCAGTGCCCTGCAGCAATAACAGCGAGGATCCAGGGGGTTTGGTGCTTGTTTACCGTGACAGCTGCAGTAAGGCTGGTTGCCACCATGGGGTACCGGCTTGGATGGCAGCCCTCTTGCAGCGATATGTGCAGATGCTGGGTTATTGAGCATCAGAGTTCAGCAAGAACACAGCTGAGGACCAGAGCCCAGATGGCTGGGAGAGATGGCAGAAAACTGAGCTAACGGTGTCTCAGGACATGATCCAGTCACATGCAGACACCCTGACATACACATACTGACACTATAACACAGCACGAGACGACCATTAACCTGGTGAAATGGCATTTCTAAGGTTTGTGCCCTCTTCCTGACACGCTTCATTAATCTGTCTCTGCACAAATGTGGCTGCTATCCTGAGCAGGTCTCCATCACTGATACGGGGTGAATAACTTCCAGCAGTCACCTGTGCAGTGTGGTAACTAAAAGCCTTGGGCAGAAGTACCTGAAGCCCATCATTGTGACTCTAATAAACACCCTAATAGCCTGTTAAATATATAATGAACAATTAGACCTGAAAAGGAGGAAATGCTGTTATCCAGTTCTGTTTAGATAAATGGATGGAAACCTGTAGAAAGAGAAGAAATCATTAAAGTATGAGGCAGCTCGTGTACTTTGTATGCAGGAAATCTTTGTTTTCCTTGCTCTTTGATATTCAAAGGAGACTTCCCATCTGTGAGAACATGGCCTTTTTTATCAGCACTGAAGTGGTTAGTAGCTGCAGATAACACAGAGACAATCTGTGCCGGTCGCACACTAATGCCGAGCGCATCCACAAACGCACATATATTCATTCTTTCTCACACACAGCACACACACACTAAGAGATCAAACTGTAGGGATGAATTTTCTCCTTCACAGCATTATATTTCAATTTCATAACTCACTCTGCGGCTGAGTCACATTGTTTATAGAATCGCCTGCCATCATGTGCCCACACACAGGCCTCTTATTTCTGATCTGCCACATACACACAAGCTCACATTTGCATGCACATATACAATATACAATGTTATACCTATAATCATCCAGGTTTGTAACCTGGTATTGGTAACAAGGCAAATTATAATAGCGCACATCAGAGAAGTGACAAAGAGGCGCTCACACACACACACACATACACCTTCAGGTTAAGACCCTGTGTTATATTTGTTACATTAGAATCCTTGAACATAAGAATACTCTTTGAGCACACATACCATTGCACGCACACAATGGTCATCGGGTCTCACCAGGTGTCTCTGAGTACTACATCACTGAGTCATTCACCTTGAATATGCTCCTGAGCGCAAGGCTTTTCTACGGTGGCCCTGAAGTGCAAATCACACCAACAAATTGCTAAACACAACAACAAAATTGAGAGGCCCTGAAGTGCTTTTCTATCCTATTCTAGCCAATCAATCAGACTCTACCTCTGCCAGATTTGCTAGTTTACAGGCAGACTGCTAACTGGCAAATACGGGACATGGTGTCAGTTGTTGTGTGTGTGTGTGTGTGTGTGTGTGTGTGTGTGTGTGTGTGTGTGTGTGTGTGTGTGTAAAGGCATGGTGTAGCGGGGGTGTTCGGTTTTAAATTTAATGGCAGGGAATCCCTCGCTGTAACGCAGCAGAAACAGAGCAATGGAAGAAAACGCTGAAGTAACATTGGTGCACATGGCGCTTTCACACCCACACAAAACATAAAAAATTCAGTAAGACCGCTACACCACAAGACGCAGGTAAACTGGGGCTCCATACACAAACACATGCAGTACCATGGAGGCGCAAAGACACCAAAACTTCTGAAAACTGAATGGGCTGAAATCCAACATTCTACTTTTTTAATAATATGTTACTAAATGTAAACATGATTTTCTACAATTAATTAGTTTTATTTAATAGGATGTTGATAAAAAAAATAAAATGAAAGAACAAATCATAAACAAAACATCCTCCTTTTACACATGCAATACTCTTTCTTACAAACGCATTTCAGTCACCTCAGGCCCAGAAAAGCGTTGTGAATCGATGCCCAGCCTTAAGCAAGTAAACAACCACAAACACTCACTCACACTCATACTAGAACTGGCTCTTACTGCTTATTGAATCAGCAAATAGTGTGTCAGCTAACTGGTAGTGACGAGTCTAGATAAAGGGCTGCACAAACAGGTGAAAGTCATCACAATGTCCCACATTCATGTCTATAATTTCACCACAGCAGGATGAACTACAGCAGTTACAGTCACAAAGCACACAATGCCCTAAATTATAGTGATTAATGCTTCAAGGAGTTGCAGGTATAGTGCTGCCTGGTAAGTGGACACAGGAAAATTAGCTCAAGTGTAGCTTTTGCCACAGTTATTACTGATTAGATTATCTGCATTACATTGAGAAATATGATCGGCATCGTGGGGCTGTGACAGTTTTACACTGACACTGGCTTTTCTGCGGGAAGTTGCTCTTAAAGATGCAATTAAACTCTAATTTTGTCATAGAATGTAGTGCCTTTTGTCACTGACGAGGTTAAGAAGAATGCGCATCTCCCATCTGCTGCATCTCAAGGCCTTTTACCCTCTGAAGTGGTGATGGATGGATGCAGACAGTTTATCTGCTGTCTGTACGTCTGTCTTCGCTTGACTCGGTAACAATCAGTAACACAAAGCAACCACTATCATATACTGTAGCGAGCCTACTGTACTTGTATGCAATTAGGTCGATAAGGCTATAAGCCAAACCTTTGCCTGGCAAAATAACAAGCAAACAAATAAAATATTTGCACAGCCTTAAAAATTTGTAGTTCATTTTTGCCTACGTGTATCAGTTATTGAGTCTTTCGGATGAGATCTTTCCGTTTAACCTGACACCCGACACCTTTAGAGTAAAATAAGGGGCAAATAAAGCTTTTGGTTCACATTTCTAATATAAAAAATACAGAATCAATATAGAACTATTTCCTGAGGGATACTATGCAGTATACTATATCAAAGGCTGGGCACAGCCGTATCGTTTGTGAGAAGAATCGAACAATAGTACAAACTGATATCAGAGCCTGGCCACAGAGTGCACTCCCAGATATGATGGAGCTGGGAGAGATAGAAGGGAGACAGATACATCAGGGCTACTCCCGTGCAGAGACAGATCCACTCCTTTTGCCTGCTGCTCCTCCTGTTGATCTCTGTTTGGCAGCGTGCACTGCAGTTGAGCTGGTCGATCAATAGCACACACTGAAGCCATTCTCACCCAGGATAAACACAACCCCGCCTTTGGATGGGCAGCACTGCTGCTGATTCTGTTACTTACAAGGAAATCAGACCGAGTCACACAAGCTGCTTGAAAATGCCCAGGCTTCCTTCTCTTAACTACTGTTTGTTTACGCATTTGTGTTAGATTATAGTGCACACAGCTTAAGATAACACTTGCAAACTGAAGGGAAATATTCCTTTTAGTGGATCTACAATCTCTACTGCTCTGGGCTGCTGGTCTAAAAACATATTCTCCCTTATCTTTATTGCTTATCCCTGACTCGAAAACATAATTGCAATTACTAGAGCTCCCTTATTAAATTCCTAAGCTTCCATGATCGCATGTATAAAAACGAGCATCAGTATACAGGTGACTCACCATTAGATTAATGGGGCACCTTTTCAAAGCTTTCTGCCTATTTCAGTCACATTATTTCCAACATCTGGAGGCTTGTAGGGTCTTCTGTCTTGATGTGAGTGTTGAAATAGGATCCCAGTCTCTTCTCCTGCTACACACTGTGTCAAGAAAAAACAGCCAGAGCTGCTGGATTTGCTGTTTCTGCTGTATTCAGTTCACACCTGCCTTCTTAACTGTGTCATCTTGTACTCTTTTTTGCATATTCTAGATATTTTTAAGAAGAATTTACATTTAGTTTTAAAAAAAAAAGGGGGGCCTGGGAAAGGCGCAGCATGGACCCTGTTTGCAACAGGGTTCTGGTAGCCCAGTAAAGGCTGTGCTTGAGTGTTTTAGAAGAGTGAGTGACCACCGTGTCCAGACCCATGCTGTGCCATAAATATGTTTAAGAGCTGGATGTGCTAAGTGAGACATGAATATTTAACAGCAAAGAAAGTCTGTGTTTATTTTTACCTCGGCACGTGATTGATGCTACACACTAGGACGTGTAAGCGTGCACTGCAACATACCCGAATACATTTAAGCAAACAAGTGATTGTTTACCCGAGCTTTTTGTTTTTTTTCCCCAGTGCCGGCGCTGTCAACACGACAGCTACGGGTTTATCCAGGACTATCCTCACCTGAAAACTCCCATCACTGCCACACACCCTCGCCTATGCATTTGCCCCTCCCTCTCCCCCTCTCTCCCTCGCCATCCGCCCATCTCTTCTCCTCCCCGCCTGCATTCTTCCTGCTCTCTCGTTATCCCCTTCCACTCTATGCCTATTATTCATGCAAATAACAATAAACTGTGCAAATGTCCCAAACAATGGCATTATCCCTTCTCTCTTTCTCCAAGCTATGTCTCCCTATAAATAAGCACCGCGCTTCCCTCTCCCGCCTCTCTCTCTCTCTCTCTCCTCTCCATCCCTCTGCCTCCTACTCACACATATACATACTGCCAAACAGCATCATAAATCATGGGATGGGAGGAGGGAAGAAGGGGAGCAAGGAGGTGGGGGGTGCAGCCACACACACAGTAGCACATTTTAACACATATTGCTTTTGACATCTAGGCGGTATACTGTGCATACTGCCTCTGTGACCACACGTCCAGAGCTTGCCTTGAGACTGCACAGAAACAGAGGCAAGCAGCTCCCGTGCACAAACACATACAAAGACTGCTCCTAGTCTACACAAACCCTTTGCTCCTGTATGGACCCGCATCCTCCAGCATCTCCGCTGCACCCCTGCACCCCTCACCCCAACCTCCCTCTAGCCCGCAGTAAGAGAAGTGGAGCTTACTCAGTCTCCTGGAGCCGATGCACCCCATGGTGTATTCACAAAGGCCCTGGACACAAGCGTAAAAGTGTTACCCAGACACGGCGCATTCTCCTTCTCCTTCCTCCTGCGACTCTCTCTTTCTCTCAGCTCTGGCTTCTTTTCTCTCGCTTCTCCGCTGCCGTCTCTTTTTCTCTCTCCCTCCTGCGCTTGCTCGATCACTCTCTCTCCCTCACCCCCTCTCTCTCCCTCTCTCTCTCCCTGCTGCTCTCTCTCCAGTGCAGTGTCTTAGAAGAGATCCGGTTAGTAAGTCAGTATGCCTGAGGGGAAAAGATTAGGACTAAATAAAGATGTGATGCATTACTGTAATTATTTCAAAACATGTATCATATATTTTTTTATTATAGTTATCAATAATAAGGATATCAACATATTTTATTACCTGTAACATTTGATTTTTAATGTTTAATTTAAGTGGCAGGAGTTCTGACTTTTCACGCAAATAATTTAACCTAAAGAGTGTGACGATGACAAAATATCTGAATATCCACCACATGCAGTCGTTTAAAGACAGGTCAAACAACAATTGGACTGAGTATGTGTGCAGTGACGTGCCATCACTAAGATCAATAGCTGTGCTGAGAGTGTCGGTCTGCCATTGTTGTAGATATCACTGCACTGCTGTAATATTGTTGAGCTAAAATGGGGGATTCTCTCTCTGTCTCCCTCTCCCGTGTGCGTTCAGCCTAACAATGCACTGCAGCGGTTTCCTCGCTCCTCTCCTCCCCTCGCCATCTCCCTCTCAATCACCCAACACCTCCTCCCTCTTTGCACCCCCCTCTCCCCAACCTCCCCAACACTCATCGCTCAAAAAACATTCTCATACACCAACATGAAACAATCCTGAGGAGAGAGGAAAAAAGCAGCAGAGGGTTTTCCTTCACAGTCAAACTGCTGCTGAGTCTCCACCTCCTCCCTCTGTCATCCCTCACTATTGATCCGCCCACAGTCATCTCTGCGCCTATTTCTTCTGTTCACTAAGGATTACATTCCCCCTTTTTTGCCTTTTTTTTAATCCCCTTTTCACCTTGCCTGCTACACTTCTCTATTCTGGTAAAAAAAAAAGCAAAAACAAACACCTGTCTCCTTAATCTACAGCTCTTTCTGCGTCTCTCATTAGACCTGTGCCTCTTTCCATTAAGTCTGTGTAATTAATCACGTTTTACGTTCAGCTACAGTTTTGCTTTCTAAAGAGGGTGAAAAGAAGATAATCGAGATAAAATGGTTATTGTGACACAACCTGTTTCACAGTTTCTTCACAGCATGTGCCTTTTGGCCCTTCCCTAAAAGCCCTACATCACTCCTCCCTAAACTAAACTTAGCGCTCAAAGAAGACCTCGTTATAAACCAAAACAATTATCATTATGACTTCTGCACCCTCCGTCTACTATATCTATAACGCCATCATACCAAAACCTTTCCTCTCATCGGTTTTCTATGAAATCGTGCATTTATTTTTACTTTGATGTGTGCTGTTTCTAAGCAGTCTGGAGACAGGTTTATTTGTGGTCATTTCTTTGTTGACTTTGAACTCTCTGGGTAAAGAGCAGAGAGAGAGAGTGAGAGAGGGAAAAGAGCTGGGCAGATGGATGGAAGGAAGAACAGAAAGCAGGGAAAAAGGCGCAGATGGAGGGAGTGATGAGAAGCAAGGCAGGCAGAGAACAGTGGAGTCATGTGCGGGAGAGGTGTGGAGAGGATGCTGTGTGAAATAAAAATTAGCACTCCAGAATGGATGAAAGAAAATGACGGTCACTTGGAAATATACAGTCATGGTTGTGATGCTGCAAAAAAAAAAAAAAAAAAAAAAGGGGGGGGGGGGGGGTGCCAGACATTAGAAATCATACATAATCCAGCCAATCCCTGCACTCTGGATTTCCATGTGTATTAGCTCTGTTTGTCAACTCCCACAGGGGTTTCTGCAGGGGTCAGCTTCACTTCTATAACATGAACCTGAACCCTCTAACCCTGTTTGCAGCTGACTGGCTGACGCTGTTGTTTTAAATCTCTGTCTCAGTTCTCACTCCATCTGCCCATCACTGCATGTCAGTCAGTGGAAGTCTCTAAAATCCTCAGCTAATCTAGGCGTATCTATCCTGCTTTACCTGCATTTCCCTGTCAATAGGATTCCTGTTTTATACTCCTTTTCTCCTACAACACTTTGTACATTGTGCTTCTATAAGGGTTAATTGATTGACTATTTTGAAAATCGATTAACCGTTAAAGAGACGTAGAACCCACAATCCCAGTTCATGAGACGCCGCTTTTAAATCTCTCACATAACAAATTATTCCTGTTGTTGTTTTCAGCTGAACAAAAGAAGATATCATAACACATTTCTCACTGCTTTCTTTTTCTTTTTGTTTGTAGAGCAAAGATTAACCGAGGATAATATTTTCACATTAATCAATAATGGAAAATAATTTTAGCAGCAGCCTTTTCAGGCAGTCTGTGACAATATGGTGATCTATGATACCGCCTAGCAATGTGAGACAAGGTCAGCCATAGATGGAGGAAATTCCTGACACTAATCTCACGCATGATGCATAGGCCACTCACAAATGTGACTGCCTCTCATCGTCGTCGCCGTCTCATTACTTATTCTCTCACACGCAGAGACTACAAAAAAAAAGATACCGTGACGTAAAACGGCCTCGCAACACATGACACGGACGACTTCTATCATGTTCCTGTCACCGCATCTCTTGTTTTCTTATCTCGGGTGATGATGCTGCATTGAATTTAGATGCAGTGGCTCCTGTTTAATGTTGCCTTGGGGACTCACACCCAGATAATTTCTGTAATCAATGATTTTCATGTACCTGTCACTATCTGTCTATCAGCTCCTGGCTGCTATGTAGGTTACACCTCAAGGATAATGAATACCAGCTTCAATACTGTCTTGTTCAGACAATCTAAAGGCGTTCTGGCTGATGCACAGGAATGCCTGCTCCAGTCTTTCTAAAGGTAGTATTAAAAACTAGCTCAGACTGGTTAAACTCCTTTGAGAAAGGCCCTTTTTTCTCCACCCTCTGCCACCTTTAGTCGGTGACTGTCTACTGTTTTGTCTGGCTTTTTTGTGATGAATCAAACTGCTAGAGTGTGTCATTATATGTGTTAATTGGAACCACATGTTACACACTTGCCTTCGCTACGTTAGCCATAAGGAGAAAGGGGATGAGAGGAGGGGTGGCATCTGGCTGAAACTGGCGAAAGAGAACTGATGCGAAAGGCAAGGAGAGAAAAGAAGATGAAGGGGGAATGAAAAAAAAAAGGGAGGGAATTACTAAATTGTTTGTTTTTGAGGAGGCAAGGGGTGTAGGAGGTGGGTGGGAACAAGGGAGCAATATAAATGTTGTTATGAGAAGAGGCAGTCTCTGATAAGACATTCTCTAATGACCGAGTTTATGTCATTAGCTTTGTTTTAGCCAGTGGGAGAATAGAGTTTATGTGTATTATTAGCTGGCGCACTGAGCCACAGTTTCTAGCTTGGATTCTTCAGCACACATATTTTTGGGCTGTTTTATATTTGTGTGTGGGTGGTATAGAGTCTCTCTGTGCATGACTTGTGCGTATATGTGTTTATGCAGCCGTTACACCGGGCAAAACCTTGCGTACGAGGAGTTCCCAACTCTCCTCTATTATTTACAATTCTCTTTCCTCTTCTCCCGCAATTACCCTACATTCTCTCGCTCCAGCCCTCCTCGTCTAGACCACCATGCAGCATGTTCGTCCTTAGATACGTTTCTGCGTTCAGCTCGTTTCCTTCAGCTTCTCAGCATCTCTAAGAGTCACGTCTGAATTTGCGGGTTTCCACCTTACACACCTCTGTCTTTTACACATCTCTAGCTCGAGCCGATTTGCTTGCTGTCAGAGAACGTGGGGGAATCTTCTAACCTCAAGCCATTTGATTCTGGGCTGTGTGCAGCACAGTAATGAATATCAGTCTGACACCTGCTGGGGGGATTAGAACACTGCAGTCTAACCCTGGCTTTGATTGGAAGCCAGTTTGGCAGCGAAGAGACTTTTCCTCTCAGTGCTGAGTGACGAGGACATGTTTTGCCACAAATATGCAGGTTCTCATCTTGGCTGATGTGCACCTGGAATTTATGCTTTGCAGATTTATGTGCATGCCGTTTGCTTTGCATATCCATTGCAGGCTACACTTTGTGTTTATACTGGATTTTCACATGAAAGATTCTTCATCGGCTTTTTCTCACACTCCAGTCTAAATTTATTTAGCCTGCTTTCAGGCTGGCAACCTGATAAACAAAGTAAACACAACATCTGTAGAACCTTTGCTGACATTTATTTGCAGGATAATTATCTTGGTCTGTATTAGTGTTTAGCTATCTGTTCAATAAACTGGCAACTGATTGTATAGAAGGTGAAGAATGCATGCATTACTCTAATGCTGAAGCTGATAGTGAGTATACTGGGTAACTTGTGCCTTATCTTATCTTAGTTATAACAGAACCATTCACTCTCTTCCACTTATCCAATTCAGGGTCGTGGAGGTGCTGCAGGCCATATCATAGAGACCATAGAGACGTGGGGTACAGCCTTGACAGGACGTCAGTCGCTTGCAGCAATAACACAGAAAGACAGACAACCATTCAGTTTTGCATTCACAAACACAGTCAATTTACAATCACCAGTTAACCTAACATGCATGTCTTTGGACTGTGGGAGGAACTGGAGTACCCAGAGATAACAGGAAAACATGCAAACTCCACAGAGAAAAATGCAGCCTGGATTCAAACCCAGGACCTTCTTGCTTTGAGGATACAGGGCTTACCGATTCTTAATGTGGTGCAGTAGCCATGAAAAGCAGCTGAAACCACTGTTTGCTGAATTTAAAAGTGGAAGTTAGCCTTATTTCTTACAAGTTCTTTAAAGGGGTCACTGGATAACCTGAGTTGGATTAAATGTTACCTAATTACCTTATTAATGTTAAAAAAGCAAGGGCACAAAATTAAAAAGGTAAAGATGCATTTATGTACAAGATAAGTTTTTATGGATCATTTAATTTATTCTGGATGAGCAGTTCAAAGTTAAAAACATTTCAATCGCCTTGCATACAAATGGTTTCCCACATTCTCAAGAAATTATTAAAAGAGAGAGAGGGGGGGGAGAGAGAGAGAGAGAGAGAGAGAGAGAGCGCGAGATGGAGCGACCATGCCTCTGTATGGACAGGAAATTATTAGGATTTTAATCATAAGCACTGAGGTATTATGTACTAAGTACTGATTCACGCACAGTATGTGGTGGACAGAGAGAAGTAAAATTTAAAAAAAGAAAGAAAGGAAAGAAAATTGCAGCGTAAGGAGGACAGACTGAGAAATGAAGCAATTGGAGAAGAAAAGTGGTGAAAAAAATGCAGCATTATAGAGAGGGGGGGGGGGGGGGGGATATGGCACTTTAGCGAGGGAGGGGTGGAGGAACTGTTCATTCCAAGGCTTGGCCACATTCCAGTCTGTCTGGCTCTGATTCCAACAGCCTCCTGTTTTTTGCCTTACCTTCACACTCATTGGACCCTGGAGCTGCCTTCTCACTGCCTGATCCAAACTTCAGTCACCAAGGCACCACCTGGTTTAAAAAAAAACAAAGGAGGAGAAGAGCATTAAACATGTGTCATTTAGCTTAAACCCTTCACCCGTCAAAAACAGTCACAAGAGAGTGGAGGAAATTTGGAACAACACACAAACATTTGTCATCTGCCTAAAAGCCCCCACCCTGGATGGGGTGCATATTCATTCTCTGTGGAAACCTCTGGGTGGAAATTCAACATATTTTTGTCCCACTGGAAATGTGGAGAGACTGGAAACATTCCTCGCCGGACAATAGGCTATCAAAGACCCCACAGACCACACCCTGTAGTTCACAGACATGAATCAGGCAGCAACAGGTTACACAAGCGCCGCTGCAGAGGTAACGGAACTGAGCAGAGAGCTCTGCTTACGGTTTCACAATCAGACTGAAGTGCAACTCTGTCCTGTCTCAACCTGAACATCATATGACGATCTGTGAGTTGGCAGCAGCGATGAGAATGTGCAATGAGACGATTAATATATGTGTGTACAAATAAAGATGACTCACATGGTTTTCATGTGATACACATTTGCTTTTTAAAAGGTTAATCCAACATTCAGGCTCCAACATTAATCATGCTAAAAGCACAAAATAAACATTCTGTTTGCAGCTTTCCCCCTTGTTTATATGTTGAAATACACAGGATGGGACTTTTCATTTGACTTTTAATTGTGAAGACTAATGTTTACACACTACCATGTCTTCAGAAGACTTGATCGCTCAGTTATGTTTGCCCTCTAACGTGTAAGGAAATCATTTTAAAAAATGAAACAAGTAAAATTGTGGAATTTCTGGTTTTGTATGACCAAATAAAATAAGCAAGTTGCCAGTACTAGAAGCTAAAACATGACCATCAAGTTCTTAAAATAACCAGTTGTTAATCAGTTAATCTACTTATCATTTTAGCCCTAAACAAGAACAAAGTGTGACTGCTGTGAGAACTGAGAGCATGCTCTGTTATTTTTAGTGTCTCCATCTAACTGAAATGAAACATTAAAAAAGACTTACTTAATAAAACAGAAAAATGACTACACGTGAAGAGGTGATATATGACTCACACCAGGTAGGCTGTGTGAACAATGTGAGTTGGATGTTGGTGAGAAACAAAAGAGCATTATGTCATTGACGTGGCTGAGCTACAGGATGGGAGGTGTCACTTTAACACCAGGTTGCACATCCTGATTACAGGGACAGATAAAATGCAGTTGGTATCTATAATCGAGTTTACTAATCATGCGCACAGAGACTTTCCACGTTTACGGTCTTGCTGCAAAGCAAACAATGATGTGGCAGCCCACTTGGCAACCAATACAAATAATGCCTTTACAATCTGATCTTGAGCTGTGCTAGTCTAGGCAGGTAAGAAGAGCGGCACTAAATGCAGCTTTGTATATTTTCATAAGCTTGTTTAAAAGCAGAAGCGGTCAACTTTTTACAGCCACTGTGCCTCACAGCGCTTTAAACCCGCTGACTGCTTTCAGTGCCTGCATCTAATCAAGCTTCTAGCCCCATTATCTCTCCCTCCCATTTGCTCCCTCGTTCCCCCACTCTGACCTTACAAGGAGAGGCAACAGGGTTGATGTCATTGAATGAAGAATGCTGCAAGAATCCAGAGAGAAAAGAGAGCAGGAGGAGGAGGAGGAGGACGAAGAGGGGGTCTGACTGGACAGTTTATGAACACACACACACACAGAGAGAGAGAGGGAGAGAGAGAGAGAGAGAGAGAGATTTTGTTTACATAGTAATGCACAAGTCCTAAGCCAGACTCAAACGAGAAAGAACTTGTTTGGAAGGATGGTGTCATTCTTTCTCCAGGCTGAAAAGCAAAGGGGGAGGGTCTAATAGCTGGAGAGGGGAAGAGAGAAAGAGAAGTTGCCATTACTGACAACTCTTACTCAGCCCAGGAGCCAGAGAGGAGGAAGAAGAACAAAAGGAAAAGGGGGGAAGTAAAAGGGAGATCCACAGTGCAGCTGTGCTAACAGGGTAAGTAAATGTCTCTCTTGTGACTGGGATCAGGATGGAAGGAGGTGGTGGCATGCTTTAGTTACGTGAGCAAATTTTTACAGGTTACCTAATAAGGTAAAGTCCTTTTGCAGCGGCATGCTAGGGCAGATTTTCGTTACTCGGAAGGAGGTGTTGAAGGAATGTCAGCTTTGTTGGCGTGACAAGCAGTGTGGATTTGTCATAAGGTTCGGTTTTTACCGTTAAAAAAAACAATGGTGCAGAAAGACACCTCGTGGTGTGCGGGGCTTCCCAGGTGTCTCTGTCAGACTAGCAGTTTAGCGTTGAACGTGAACAAATCCACTCTCCAGCTGATGATACTGATGATAAGGCATGGCTATGCGGAAGCTCCTGCAGGAAGTCCAGCTTTTCTTAAAAAAAAAAAAAAAAAAAAAAAGGAAAAAAAAGTTGTTTAAGCTAGGCAGCTAGCCATGCAGCTGTATGCTTTTATTTATTTCACAGGGTAGCACAATTATTAGATTTGATGACAGTGCTACTGGGACAAACTGGTTTCCATATGTGGTAACGTTACAAAAAAAGGGGCAGTGGTGTTTGCGTTTCACCGGGGCGAAACCTACTGACCAAAGCATGAGTCGCCTGGGAGTGTAGGGGCGTGTGCGGAGCTAATAGTACCATTAGTGTGACTGATGCTAAGCCACGCAGGTTATCACACAGCTGACCTACGGTGCAGGTGAGTATCGGTAAAAATATGTTTTTGTTGGTTTAATTTTGGGGTTAACGTGTGTTAAAGCTAAACTGGATGGGCTAGCGTTGTCATGGCGTTGTGTATGTTAATATTAACCTGATTGGGACACGTCGTTAGCTACGCTAGCAAGCTTTAGCGTAAACCCTTCATTTGTTATCCTTAATTTTGCCCTAATGAAGGGCTGGTTCAAGTACCCTAGCTGCCGCTCACCCAAGCCTGTCAGCTGTCAAAGTAATGACCAACAGATGTAAACCTAACTGAGCAGCAAACTACTGTACATCGAGTATGTTAAACCTATTGATTGTGCCAGTAGGTGGAACTTGACTTCGCTGTTATAACTCCATTGATTAGGGCTGTAAGCATGGCTGTTTCAACTCTTCAGCGCAGGGGGGGTGTCACACTTATTTTAGTTCTTGGTGCACAGCTAGCCTACTATCTGAAGTGGGCCGGACCAGTAAAACCATTACATCAGGTTTTTCCCCCCTCCTGCAGGTGGGGCCCAGTGCTGTGCCAAATAGTGATCATCTGCTAGATAGTGACTTCGGATGTTTCTCTGTGCAGTACCTTTGGTTATATTGGTGATATAATGTAGTCAACACAATTTTCGAAGCAGTTGTGCATAAAATAAAATAAAAAATGCTTGTTTTGTAAGCATCTTTAAGACGCTGGGTTATTGTACTCACTTTTTGTTCTACGTTGTAATCAGTCCAGTCCTTTGTGGCCACTTTAAATATCTTTATAGAACTGTAATGTTAGATATTTTTTATTGTTGTTATCTGCTGTCAAAAGAGCTATGACAAAATAATAATGACCGTTTTTACCCAGATAAATAAATGTAATGTGTAAGTCACTTTGCCATAAACTGGTTAAAGCTTCTGCCTTGTGATAAAATGTTCTTCTTGGCTCAAAATGGTTTGGTATCATTAATGTTACCAAGTCATATTGAAACGACTCATTTGCAGCAGTTTAAATATAGAAAATCATTTTTGAGCAGATACCAGAAGTCACATTTTACCACAGCACCTTCTTTTTTGTTGATCTTTCTTCATAATAATTTAAGTTGGATCTCTCTCTCTCTCTCTCTTTTTTTTTTTTTTTAATTCTAAGTGATCAAAACAAACTGAGTTGTGTGTGGCCCCCAGGCCAAATGTTTGACACCTTTATTGTTGTGTGCCATAATGAGGTGAATGAAATATTTAGAACACTTCTGACTATTCTTGTCACAACCACACCCAAAATAAAGCAGAAGACATCACCTTTCTGACACTGTCAACAAAAACTGAAAATGTCTGCGCTTCATCAAAGTACGATAGAGCTGGACTGCACTAGTATCAGTTGAGCTAAGCTCAACTAAGCTGCCTATTAGAAAGGAATAAGGCTGTACACTGGTTTGTGCTTTTACAAATGCAAGTGTCCAACGGTGGTGTAAAATATCAGGAATGTGTAGGGTATATGGAGGGAAAGTATCAGTCACTAACAGGCAAATTATAACAGCAGGCAGTGGTGGAGACAAATGTACAGCTTTGCATACTAACATGCGATTAGTGCTCAGCGGATTAAAGGAAATTGGGGCTTGTATGGATATACCATTTTTAGCATAGATTTCTGCAACCCTGAGAATGTTAAATTCCTCTGACTAGGAGGACTCAAGGAGCCTTAACCCAAGGCCACAGTAACTAAGCTGTGTTTAAGAACAACTTAAAGTACGAACACTCTGGTCTGAGGTTTGTGTGGTGCAGTTGCAAAGACTGGGAATATTATGATCTCTGACGCCTCTGTAAGTTGGTGAGGCAACTAAAAGATATGAGAACAAGGACTAAATCGAGCAAAGAGCAATCCTCCTTAATTGTAGGAGCTGTGAATCAAAAGGCACGAGTTATTGTAGAGGAACACTTTGCCTCAAATCCCTTTTTTTCGTCTCTCACTTCCTTGTGACTCCTCTTTGGCCAACACTAGACTGTATGTAAATGCATTAAGAAAGAGTTTTTGGTGGTGTAAGTGTCTGACGTGATAATCCAGTGGATGATGATGTGACCAGTTTTGAAATGTTTCCTGTTTCCATCACTCATCCAGCTGCGTCAGAACACAGCACTGTTGCTCAGTGCACGTCCAGTGACCTGTAAGACTGGACTCAAAAGAGTTGTTTGTCTCCCGCATTAGTGACCCGTGGCCCAGACACGCTTTCCCAGAAACCGGGTGTGCTATTAACATCAGAACAATAGAGAGTTTCATGAACAACACAGTAGTCACAGATAATGTGTCTAACCAGGGAGGAAATACTGGAAGTACTGTTAGGTTTTCTTTGGGATAGCTGTTCTTTAATATTCCTAGTGTTGTTTTGGCTTAAAAAATGAGACTACAGCAGTTTTGTTTTTTTGGTTTTGTGTTGTTTTTACTCATCCCATGTGGGCATGGTGGTTATGTCACTTGTAAGAAAACTATCCACATACTGTGGGTGTTTTTGTTTTCTTTCAGTAGCATTAGGACATAGACTTGTTTAATGAGGCATCGTGTTTCAGTGCTTCCTTTTACAAAGCTAGAGCACAGTATATTAACTAAATTTAGTTCCTCTATAACCATAAACCAACAGGCCACTGCTAAGTTCAAAGCCATCCTCGTCAAAAGTGGAATAAAGTTTTCCTTAAAAGCCACATAGTTGCTGCTTTCAGAGACAGCTTGTTCGTGTTAAACTTTGTCCAGGACAAAAAGCAGCGATAACTGAAGGCATGCCACAAAATGCCCTGGTTTTACAGTTTTAAATATTATTTCATGCTGTGCCTAAGGTCTTTATTTTATAGTCTTGAAGAAGTATCCCAGTTTTCTAAGGCAGTGAGCCTGCAGCCAAGCTGATGAGTGCAATAACCCTACTGGTTTCTATATCCTTCAGGTAGTTAGGCTGTTTACACTTTACCTCAGTCTTTTTCTTTTTTGGTGAAAATGAGTTTCTGGTATGAAGGAATCAAAACCAACTGTGCCGGTTTTCTACTCTGTTAAAGCTGTCCAGCCATGTGGCGTTTATACAAAGTTCAAAAGCTAAAGAGCACCATATGTGATCTATGCTCGGCCTGCACGATGCCATCCTTCATCACAGCTGTAATGTAGAAATGACTAAGTGCGTCCTCAAGTGATGTCATTCAGTTCAAGTGGCTGGTAAGAAACCGCAACCGGGGTTTCTCACCCACCACTTGTACTATGATTTTCAGAAAAGACTATGAGATACAAATCTATAGCTGTGCTCCTTTACAGAAGATTAATACATACATTGGATTATGAGGGCAAGCAAAGACATCCATGTCTTGTTAAAAGAGAAAAAAACACTGCAAAGATGCATAGAAGGAAATGGTGATTAGGGGAAAGCAGAAAATGGGGGAAAGGGGAGGGGGGGGTGATGTCATTGAGTTGGTGTGCCAGAAATGTTCCTCAGCTGAGGGTCTCTCTCATCTCAAGGATCAGGTTTCAAGATTTGCAGCAGGGCATCTGGACCTGAGTGTGTGGTGATCTCACCGCCTTGAATCCCCCAAGACTGCATCGAGGAACATATGAAACCTAACGCTAGCTTATCATCACTGTTTGAATAATTAAGAGGACTATTGTTGATTTAGAAACTGTAACTAAAGGGCGAACTCATAGCCTCCCATTTTAAGAAGGCACTCATTTTAGAAAGCCACATGGAGCTAAGTGTTCTGTTTAGAGTCTGTTGTGGCCACTACTTTCAACATGAAGTAGGTCTTGATAGTAGGTTAATAAGTAGCCAGCCATTTTTCCAAAAGGCTGAACACTCTTTCTTTGAGTAGTCTTATTCTCCCATTCCTGCAGCGAGTAGTGGAGCCTCTCTGATGCCACTTTCACCTCTTTACAAATGAAACAAAATGGTTTACATCACATCATGCTCAGATTCTACTTTACAGTTAAACTAATTTATTCTGTCTAGGTGACTCTAGTGTGCACTATAAGCAAAGAAGAAGCGAGAGGAAGGTAAAGGAGAAAAGGCAAACCGAGGGAAATCGGCTGTTAACACATTTCTTTCAATATAAAGTTGAGCAGAGCTGAAAGGTACAGAAGTGTTGAGCTGTTAAAACCAGAGTGACACTGTCATAATTACCTAGCACAAGTTAACATTATGAAACGCATGAGCCTTAATTTTAGGGTGCAGTATCTTGCACAAGGACTCTCCAACATACAGACGAAGGAGCCGAGAATCAAACCACTGAAGTTTTGAATAAATCTCTAAATCCTGAGTCACCATGAACAAGACTCTTTGGGAGGCACAGATGAGAACTGGGTAACCAGTGAGTAGTGTAAGGGCTTCATCCAGGAGTGTGGCTGAAGCAGATATTGTGATGTGTATGATTTGACATGAAGATGATTCAAAAAGCCAAGTTTAATTTCCCTTATCCAAAAACAGACTTTGTTGACAGCCACTTTGAAGAAAGCCACCATCTTGGCTAATGGGGTTTACCAAAGAAGTCATCATAAAAGGGTAACTATAGCAGTTTGGGTACTTGAATCCACCTACAGAGAATTTCCCTGTAATGCTAAATTTCTGCGGCACTATTAAGCTTTATCATATGTTGGGCCAGTTGGTTTTAACTGGTGGGCAGTGAGCTATCCAAGACATTCTGAGGAAATTGCATTTTCAAATGCCACAATGACATGGCTTCTTAATTTAAAAAACAAACAAACATGGGTGCAGGTACTTATTTATATGGGGATAGATGCATTTTTAATTTCTTTTGCTTTTGCAAGTTCTAATCAAACCTTTGCACACTCATGCAAACACATGCACCACTAAATTATTACGTATCTGGAAGACTGGCTGGTATAGAATCTCATTTAGTAAACATAATTTATTGTAATGCGTACTACTGTATTGGTATTAGTTACTGTAACTTCAGCGTTACAGTACCCGTGTAATATCAGACACTCTGTTAATCTTTTACATTTATCAGGATAATACAATCATTTACAATTATGGTGACCTCTGATCTCTTGTCCCTTAACACCAGAGAGGTTGATAAAAGGTATCTGGCTATAAACAGCTTAAGAGGCTATTTATCAGTCGCGTATGTGCCAGTCTGTGTAACAGATAATGAGCAAAGAGATGTGATACAGAGTACAGGCTGTTGAGCAATGAGGGTTGAAATGTCGAGGGATCGAAACTGCAAACTCATCATAGATGTTTGTTTGTTTGTTTATTTATTTGATTTTAATGTGGTTCATGAACAGTTGTCAATTACTGGTTATTCCAATGAACGCTACAGACTGCTGTCTCAATTGTTTGTTAAAAACGACAAGTAACAGAGCGTCCATTTTACATAAATGTTTAAGGGTCATATCAATATGTAGGATGGGTGGCTATTCAGATTTTCCTTTAGAAAATACCTTTGACACATGAATCATCATCGTGTCTCGTATCAAATTTTAAGTGAAAAGGGGGCTTAAGTTACAAAAAAAAAATGTAATAACCGAAATGGTAAAAGCTAGATACATCAAGCAGGATCTCTGCTGCAGCGATTATTTATCTCATGAAACTTTGTCTTGTAAAAAGGAAATCTGTTGCTCACAACTTTTTACTGGTATTCAATAATGCACGGAAAATATGCTCAAAGCATGAATCATGACTTTCACATCAATCTATGATTCAAAAAAGGATGCCTTAGACTACGTCATGACGCAGTGGAGCAGCTGACACTTGTGTGAAAGTTTTAACACCGTTGGTTTGGACATATATGGTTAGAATTGTTTACCATCAATAAATCTTGCGCTGGAGGAAGCTGACCCTGAAAGCAGAAGTACTGCCGTCTCATCAGAGAAGCTAGTAAATCATGAGCACCAGGAGGAGCTGTGAGGGTTTTCGTGTCTTGTCAGAACATGAAGCGTTGTCTGTGTCCCAACAAAAAGGAATGAGGATGAAATGCTCACTGTTATTCCTGTTTGGTTTAGTTTTTACCATCCTTTCGGCTCTGTCTACATAAAAGTTTAAAAGCCTGTATCAAACCCCATCTCTTTTTTTTTTTTTTTGGAAAGCATATATGATAACTCTCGTTTTTTTTTCCATAACAACAACTAATAGTCTACATTTTAACCAAAATGCAAAGTATTTTCTTGATGTTTTATGTAAAAGTTACTGCATCTTTGCCTCTAAAAGTACGTCTCTGCTTTAAGGAGTCCATTTCAGTGCTATGATAGCAAAATATTTTCGATAATATTTCCATGGCAGTCTGTCATCATCTCTATCAAAAGAACCTTGGTAACATTATTAACATACTAGGAATTTATTTCCTTTTTAAGGAAAAACCATGCACAGCAGCTCCTCTGCAGTAATAGAAATGTTGAACCAAAGAAAGCTGTATCAGTACACACTGCTTTGCTTTGTCGGATCAGTTGTAAAAACATAACTTTTGTAGGAACTGCCTTCAGTACAGCAAGCTTATAATTGATGCACATTTACTGGATTGTTATTAAACTGCAAGCGACTGAGAAAACGGTTTTGCACTCCTCTCAGTGTTTCCCCACACATAAACTTTACTTCTCTGAGCCCCACAGGCTTATTAATGACCACCCAAGAATATTTGGCAACCTCTTAGCAGTTCTTTCCTGTGTTTCCATACTGAGCATTGCTGCTGTGGCATAATTCCCCTAATTTTCTAACATAGGCTGTGTAAATGGACGTAGCCACCATGACATCACTCATCGTTAATGAAGTCCTCGTATGAAACCTTTAGATACTTTGCTATTTTGAAAGGAGAGCTTGGTGAACATGAATTGCCCAGCATACCCTCAAACCCCCCTTTCTCACTCCTACAGTGGACTGGATGACATGTTTTATTCAGTGTGACCTGAAACAAGCAGTTGAGCCCATAAACGCATAAGGAAAGTATTATTGAGGTCACAGAGCAAGACAGCTGTGCTCTGCTTGTACCCAGAGGAGTTGCCCCCTGCTGGCCTTTAAAAAGAAGACAGGTTTGAGGGACTTCCATCAGGCCTGGAAGCTTGATCAATCTTTTATATTGTTTGTGTATTTCCATGTTTGAACTCCAACTCCACCTTCTCAGATTGCAGTTGAAGACACGTGCCTGTCCACCCTCCTCAAATATAATCTAAATATTTAGGACACATTGCTTCCGTGACATTTATGAACCCAAAAAGTGCCAAGTAAGATTAAATGACACAGCAAATTACATATTGCTCGTTGCCTTCACTTTATCTAATTGTTTCCATGTGCAACTCACTCTGTCAAATGTTATGACTTCATGGCTTTAAGGCGATACCATATCTGGAGTAGTCGTCCAAGGACCGGTTGTTCAACTTTTGCCACAGTTCAGATCATTATTTTTATGTATTTTAAAGCTTCAGAATAAAACTGTTAAATAGCAACAGTGTGTGAGTTAAGACCGATCGGATGCAGGGTTGGATTTGTGTGCGTGGACGATTATGTTGGAACAACCATGCTTTTGACTAAAGGTCGTGTCTGGGGCCGGTGGCCTTCAGGGAAATATTTGCAGACTTGGCGAGGAATCTCGGTGGAGACACAGGACTTACGTCAGTGTTTGTTTATCCACCAGCATATGTGAAGTAAATATTTGAGCTCAGCATTACATAAAAATGTTACGATAGCTGCCATCGCACTTTGAGCAAAGTGGCCGCACTCTGAAAAACATGCACTTGCTGCGTTTTATACCACTGTAAACAACCATGTGTTGCTTATTGTAAATTATCTCTGACATCGGGGAGTGCCACTGTGTCTGTCAGCTCTGTATGCATGGCCTCAGGACATTTTCACACACTTGGCTCTCTCGTGCTTTCTCATTCCGCTGTAGACTATTTGCCAAAGCCTTTTTGTTTAAAGAGTACTGTTGGTTTTGCAGAATGCTTATGGGTTATTTTCTTCCTTACTGCTATTTCACTAAAACCAGAAATGGTCCAAACTAGGGCTGGGCTATATCATACCGTTTACGGTAATACCGGTGTAATGTTGGGCAACGATAGGAAAATGAAATATCGCGATAGAAGATGGGTAAAATGTGCATGCGCAGTGCCTATGTTTACATACACACATGGCGGCGACGCAGAATGAGAAGAGCGAAAGTGGATCGTTAAATGAAACGGATGAACCAGAATTGGTTTGTAAAAATGCTGCAACTTCAGTGGTGTGGAACTGGTTTAGCTTTCATCCGTTAGATACACAACAAAGCACTATTTTTGGTAGAGCATGCTAGCGGGCCGTCGTTATTACCGTGTTTTTTTTGGAAAATACGGCACACTTAAAATCAATCCTTTGATTTTTCTGAAAATCGACAGTGCCCCTTATAATCCCGTGTGCCTTATGTATGAATTCTGGTTGTGTTTACTGACCTCGAAACGATTTTATGTGCACGGCGCTCGAAAATCAGTCAAATGTTCCAGTACGACTTTGCTAATCTACGAACCTGCACCGCTTGATGGATTGTCGGAGCACTGTCGTAGGCAGGAGCCTCGCGGAGTGATACGTACTGTGCTTCAACATAATATTACCGTATTGTGTGTGTGTGTGTGTGTGTGTGTATAACCTCTTTTTAAGTTTTGTGGATATTCTACATGGTTATGTTGAGGATATGTCGGCCAATTTCCACTGGAAAAGCCTTTTGGTTAAACTCTCAGCAAGGAATTTGCATTTGCACTGTTACATTTTTTTTATATAACTTTAATGCACTTAAAAAAGCTGCTGGTTTAAGTGAAAATACATTGATGTTTGTTTGTTTGCACTAATAAAGTTGAGGAGTTGTAAAGTATTTTGTCTAGTGTCAATTATATTGTCAGTTATATTGTTATTGTAAATTTTCAAATGTATATCGTGATAAATATTTTTGGGCATATCGCCCTGCTCTAGTCCAAACTAAATTTTTTGAGATGCCACAATAAAGGTCAGTTAATTTTACTTGGACTTCAGGGATAGAGATGGTACCCAGTAGATGCTCATTTTAAGACTGTGCTGATTTTTCGTTAATGCAAAATACTTGTCATGCATCCTATTTCATGTAAAAAAAAAAAAAAAAAGTGCTGTGGAAAAATGTAATCTAAATTAATTAATTTGCATATATAATTCAGGCTTTTTTACTGGCTCCCAATGGGACCCTGTGTTGAAAATATAAGTAAGCAAGATTGGTTAGCATATTGTAAAGGCAAAGAACCTTACTTAGTAGAATTCAGTGCATGTTATTGCTATTTCTGGTCATGTAATTAAAATGTGTAAAAAGTATGGTTTATCTTTGGTGTTCTAGGAAAAAAACACATTTTAAGTTATATTTAATTCCAAAATTTATAAAGGAAAACTAGTTGAAAAAAGATGAGGTTTGAAATAATGTAATACAACAATTTAAAGAATTTGGGAATTTCATTCAAAGTGTCACAGAATCTGGAGAAATCCTGTATGAAAAGGCTAACACACTGACACAACAATGTCTGTAAAAAAAGGGCAAAGTTGTGGAATATTTTCACTATGTGATAACACACACTTCAATTGTGATAACCATTGTTGTTGATCTCTGCGCCTAGATGCCACCCCCGCTTGTTTTGCAACTGCCCCACCACCATCCACAACTTGTCTTAACTTGTAAAGCTCAGACCAGCTTCAGTTTTAATTGAAACACAGGTGACAACAATTAAGCATATTTTTGTAAAAAAAAAAATAAAATTAAAAAAATCAGTGTTGAGTAATTACAATGTCTAAAGCAGATTATAATTGGGCTTTGATTTGCAACTGTGTCTGGCCAAGCGTTTCACTGCTGTGTCATCACCACTAATGCAAAAATGCAGGACGTGCATCTGCTGCCAAGGAATGCAAGCCCTTTGAGTTCAGTCAGCTGATTAACGTTGCTTTTATCATGTGGATTGTAACAGTAGGAATTCTGAGGCTGTAGCTCTTTGATCGTCACTGCAGCTTGTTTCATGTTTCTCTGTTTAAAACAAAAAATTACATTTCCTGTACGGTACCCCCTCATTGTGTTCCCTGTTGTCATCCTCAGATAAATACAGAAAATGGAGGACTCCAACAGCAACAAGCCATTCATGGTGACATCCTCTCTGAACTTCAAAGTCACCACCCCTTCCTTCTACAACCAGCCAAAGAAGTTTGCTTCTGTGGCCCCCCCACGACCCAAAAGTCAGACACCTCCCTCTGCTCCATCACCAACACCAGTAGGCACAGGTGTTATTGGCCGAGTTGGAGACCTGCCTCCACCGCCCCCTTCACTCTGTTATGGTATTTACGTTTATTTTTGTCTGTATTAAGTTGTATCCACTGAAAAAAGCCCTCATTCCCTATCCCGTCCACTGCTGCTTCTTATGCTAGAGCATGCAGAGCTTCACAGTTGAGTACAGGATGGCTGTGGTGCTGTCTGTCTCTCCAGCACATTACATTACTGTGCTCTTAACGCCTGCCTTTTAAGGGTTCTTCTGAAATATGCAGATAGTCTGGGCGATCTTGCTTTTGTTGGGAAATTTCGTTTTTACTTTTAGAGCTGTGCACAATTACACTTCTATAAATGCAAACAATCAGACAGTTCAAATTAAAGGTTGTAAGGATTTAAATGCAATGTATTTCCTACAAGGTAGGAAATGCATTTGGTTGTGTTAAGATGCCAAAAACGCATTTAAAGCCACTTTCGGCTGCATCTTTATTCACAAGAGGTCACCACACAAGTATCTCCAAATGTTTTATTTATTTATGTCGAATACCCTTCCTGACACACACCCAAAGAGTTTGTCTCCTCCTGCGATTGAACCAAGAGTCTTTTGCTAATCTAAACATGTTTCTTGTTTTATCAAAAAAACCTCCACAGGGCACCTTTTAATGCATAAAGTACATAACAGGATACCTACCAGGCATCAGTGCAACAGCCAACCAGCAGATCTCAGTGGCCAAATATTCCAGACAGTTTTGATGCTTTGTTGTCCTGTTTTGTGTTAAATTGAATACTTGGACGTTATTTTTGTGAATGCTTTTAACCAATCATCCCTCCTCGTTTTTGTCAGACTTCCCACCCCCTCCTCCTCCACTGGATGATGATTTGCCAGCCCCTCCCCCTGAATGCTCCACCATTCCCACTGCCTCTGATGCTCCCCCTCCCGCGTTCCCCGCTCCACCTCCAGTGGCAGATGACCTGCCCCTCCCAGCTCCCCCGGAGGAGAGCCGCTGTCCACCCACCTGTCCCTCTCCCCCTCCTCCCCCTCCTCCTCCACCTCTCCCTGCCTCCAGTACCAATGCTTTCAGTTCTTCGGGGACCCCACAGGTGAGTCACAGTGGTGTCTTCATCCTCCTGCACACTGCTTCCTTCCTAACTGCATTTAAATATAATTGGATAATTATTTAGGACATTTTTGTGTGACCATATTGAGTCTGTGGACTGACTGTTGGCAGGAAATGCTGTCTTTTGAGATTTTTCCCACAAATTATATTAGCATTAGTCCGGGGTAAATCACCCACTTTCATTCGTCTAACAGGATTATTGCCAATTTACGTCACTAAAATACTTCTTAGGCATGCAGTGTGTTATGAGGTTTATTGTGGAGATGTGTATTGTAGGCTTTCATTAGTTCCAGTTTGATTGTTGGACTACAAGAGCAACATAAAGATGAATTATTTTTATTATTCTTTTTGGAAGTGCTAAAAAATGGCTGTAAAATAATATAAATATGATTTAAACCTCATGTTTGTATCAGCATTGAGTCTGTGCTAAATGATAAGCAAACAGCCAGATAAGTAACTGAAAATAAAATATTCTCTTTCATCTAACCAGAAATATTAACATAGCAAGCTTTTATCATCATTATAATCACCTTTTTAAGCTTGTTTGTCATCGTTCTTTCATTTTTGTGTTTTGTCACATCAGTAATTGTTTAAGCGCTGCATATTGTACCCACTTTGGTCACATTCGTTTTTTTTAAAGTATCCATATTTAATGTTTTTGCTGTGTATTTATAGTCTGTAACAAAGTAACCTCTTCAGCTACATTTCTGCTCCTCGCTCATCCATCCATCCTTTTTGCTTCATCGTGATTCCCCAAATTGTGTATATTAACTTTATTTCTGTGATCTCCATTCTTCCGCCACCAGAGATTCACGGAGAAGCAGACAAGTTTTGATAAACAGCTCAACTCTCTGACTGGCATGTTGTCTGAGATGGAGACCAAGGGACCTTTCCACCCCAAGGTATAATGCACAGGAAAATAAGGACTACAGTTTAAACATTTTGGTTTTCAAAATGCATTTAGTGGATAGCAGTGAATACAAGTGTAAACAACTGCCATGAAACTCCTTGGTCAGGTGCACTGGGACCCTCTGAGCGAGATGTTGACATTAACAAAGTACTAACGGGTGGAAATGGCAATACGTCTTGGTTGTTTACTTGTGTTTAGATCCCTGAAATGGATTTAAAAGGCAAGTGTAAACAGAGGTTGCCTACAGAGCAAACAACCAGATGAGTAGCAAAATGACAAGACTCAGAGGAAGCCAGCTGTAGAAAAACAAACTGACTCCTGTGGAGAAGAGAAAAAGGTAATGCTACATGGGTCAGGAGAAATAGTTTGGGGACATACCAGGTCGGTTTCATTAGTCTCCCTTCGTCTGTTCAGGTGGAAAGAAGTCAATTAGTAGTGAACTGTTCGCACGGTGCACCAGACTGAAAGAGAAAACAAAAAGTGAGATAGCCGGTGATTCACACTGAGAGAAGAGACACTTGCAGAGAGGCAGAGTGATGCACGCAGAAGTGAGTGGAGAGCATGAGAGTGTGATGAAGCCAGAGTGTGCTGCCAGGGACCCAGTGAGAGGGCCATAAATGGAGAGTGTTTTTAATCCAACAGGGAAGTACTGGATCAAGGCAGAATAATGCTGGCTCAAAACCTGCAAAATAAATGTCAGAAAGACGAAGCACTTCTGATAAGCTCAAACTTTGGAGCGCCTCCAGTGTTTACTTTAATCAAAGTACCTCATTCAGTATTATGATAGTGTCTGCTTGTAGCATTTCACCATGCAGGGAATATTAACTTCCCTCAATTCAATTATAGTTCATGGTAAATCAGAAAAACTCCATTCTTACGTGAAATTAGCGTTGTTGTTGTTTTTCTTTTCTTTGCTTTTCCATCATGATAATCTTTTGTTTAATGTTATTTCACCCACAGATACCAAGCCAGTATTCATCAGCACCCAAGGTCTCAGCTCCTCCAACCGCTCCCAAACCAGCCCTTTCCTTCCTCCCACCTCCCGAGATGGGCGATCGCCCTCCTCCTGCGCCCTGGGCAGAAGAACTCAAAGCCAGAACGAACCGACAGGGCAATCACAACGCTGCGCCAAACTCTGCCGCTCAGTCTTTCGCTAAAGCGCCGGCCGTGGCTCCCAAGTCTGGATTCGGAGGAAGAACGACGACATCATCAGCTTCTCTGGCGCAAAAAATCAACCTGAACCTGAACCAGACACCCACCGCTGCCAGCAGTGCACCTAAGCCTTCCCCTCCCATAGCTACTTGCTCTTTCCCTCCACCTCCTGCGGCTCCGCCTGCACCTCCTGCTCCACCAAATAACATGGCCACTGCACCGGCTGCTAATCACGTAAAGAGTTCTCCCTTTGCCAGTCAGATGAACGCAAACCAAAACACTCCTTCTGCTGTGCCACCTCCTCAACCCAAAACGATGGCATCTCCGCCCTCCTCCTTTAACCAGCCAATGAAAACTACCCCTGCATCGACGGTATGTTCCTGCTTTTTGCTTTGCATGTACTGTGGAAAGTCACAGGAAGTACAGATAATTGATTGTCAGTAGATAGGAATGCTGGACATGCACAGTGTTTGCAAAGGTACAGTTATAAATAACAAAATCCTCTATAAGACGCGTATGAAACTATAACATGCCTTAAAAAAATTATACATCTGCACTTATGGCTTCTTCCTCTTCTGTGGCAGCCCTCACCCCCGGGCCCAGTTCCTAGTGCAGGTGGAGGTGTTCCTCTGAACATGAAAGAAGTGGAGGAGCTGGAGAGGATGACCAAGGACTTCATTAGAAACATGGACGCGAACCCACCTCTCATCACCTCCCCTCCTACAGGTGCAGACACGAAACTTCAAATCAAAAGACACTTTTATTTCACTTGTATTTTGCATCTTTCTGATTTAATTAGAAAATAATTTATTATAATTATCTCCAGAGAGTGCACTGATGTGGCTGAATTTTGAATCTCATTGTTGTTAATTACAGTCATTAAGTAGCTGCTCGTTTGGAAAAACTTGAGTTGGTGGCATGGGAGAGGCGTTAACAAAAGTAATGGTTTAACTTTTTGATTGTTGATAATCTTAGTGAAATGAATGCAGGAAAAAATATTACCAATGAAATATTAATGTCCCAAACTGCAAATATTCAGCAGACATAAGAAATTATTCACCTTTCAGTTTGTTGACTGGTTGCAAAATGCAGATTTTTATGGACATCAAAATATATTCACAGTTTATCCTTTGTGATCTACAATTTAAATGTGGTCAGTTTTTGTCTCTCCAGTGTTACATCTATGACCCTAAAAAATAAGCTGCATCTTTGGGATAACATATTGACTGTGCAGAACAGTTTACACAAACCAAACAAATGCATAAAACTACAAGTTTCCCATCTGTGTTTATTACACTGTTGTACCAGAGCTGAGTAAAGAGACGGAGAATTTGCTTGTTCATAAAGTTGTTTGTGTATCTTTCTCTTTTCTTCAGAGGTTTGTGGAAAATGTGGTGAGGCTCTCTCCCGTACTCAGCCAGCAGTGAGGGCCATGGATAAACTCTTCCACTCCACCTGCTTCTGTTGCATGACCTGTCACCGCCCCCTGCAGGGCATGCAGTTCTACGACAGGGATGGTTCACCACAGTGTGAGGACTGCTACGTGGTGAGGAGATGCAGACATTTATTCATCTTATATTCTTGCTGAATTGAGTATATAAGGTGCACGTTTAACTAGTTTCTCACCTCCATTCTCCTCACATTCATGCTGTTGCTCCTCAGAGCTCCCTGGCTGTGTGTTCTCGATGTGGGGAGAAGATCACAGACCGTGTGTTGAAGGCAGTTGGACAGTGTTTCCATGCCCACTGTTTCCGCTGCAGCACCTGCTCTTGTGTACTTGAGGGGGCACCCTTTATCACTGATGACAACAACAACCCCTACTGTGTCCAGGATTACCACAGGTCACTATGGATTTCCACATAAAAAAATAATATATTTCTGTTAATTCCTTATGAGAAGTGATCATGTGGTGCAGTTCTTCTTGCAAACATTGTCAGAACAAGGATGTGTGGTTAAAACCAACAGTTAATTTTGGATTCCAGTATTTGTACCCATCTAAATGATCAGTGAGATAGTTTATGCTAGAGGAAAGAACACTTTAAAACCTCTTTCTCATTTTGATCAGATCGCTTAAAACTTTGTTTAGAGCTCACTCAAAATGTGTTTGACAAAGCCAACTAAACTTTGCTGCAACTTGTTGCCAGGCCCAGAAGCAACACACTTTATTACATCTCAGTGGAATATCACTGATTGTTTCAGTGTTTCCTCAGCTAGGGGTGTGAATGCATAAGAGTTCAACTGAGGTAATTAACTCAAATCCACCTCCCTTCTCGTAGGCGTTTCTCCCCTATGTGTGTGAGCTGTAATGAACCCATTATTCCAGCCCCGGGCAGCGAGGAGACGGTCAGAGTGGTAGCTCTTGACAAGAACTTCCACCTCAAGTGTTACCGCTGTGAGGTAAGACCTATACATAGTTGTTTTTGTTTGGGGTTTTTTTGTTGTTGTTTTTTATGTGTGTCACAGGGTGTTTCAGCTTCTGATAATCAATATTTCAATTACTTTGCAGGACTGTGCTCGCCCTCTCTCCATAGAAGCAGATGAAAATGGCTGCTATCCTCTGGATGGCAAGATCCTGTGTATGAAGTGCCACACCCAACGAGCCAAGCAGGCCGCGCACTGATTGGCTAAAGCAGCATCACTCAGCGTAACAATGAACCAAAAGCACAGGATTCACCCAGCTGCAGATTTTTTGCCTTTGCGACAGGGCTTTGTTCAGTATATGTGCGCAGGTGTGTGGGTGAATGTTCAGCGTGAATACGTATGTTTGCATGCAGATAAAGTGTAGTGTTTCCTTCGTCTTTGTTCACTTTATTCAGTGCAGAGGTAATGTACTGCACCGAAATTGGTTTTATTCCACATCTCCTATTCTCCAATCGCCCATCTCGCCTTCTTTGTTACTAGAGCCTTTTTTTTTGTTTTGTTTTTTTTACAGTTTTTTTGTGCCAACTATATGTTTACGCTAAAAATTACCAGCAGAACTTGCACAAGAACAGTTGGGTCAAAAGAACAGTCTGATAAATATAAAGTTGCCTTTCTCTGTTTCTTGCCTAGATGTTGGTAGTAGCATCATAAACTGGTTCCACTGGCTGTATTCTTTCTCTTTGAGCATTTTAACTATGCTTTTTGTGCCTGAGACCGAGGAGTGTAAGAAACCTCCAAATTGACAGTCATGCAGATGTCACCATCCTCGTTGCCTGAGAGTAGAGTACATCTTTTAGATTTCGGTAGTTGTTACACAGCCAGGCATGATTAATGACGCTTTCCTGCCTAGAAAGTACTTCATATCAGCTAGTCTACTCCTAATAGCATTTTAAAGTCGCGTAGGGCTTTAAGGCAACAGCAAAAAGAAAAATGGTGAATATTGCTTTGATTTTTTTGTGATGTGAATTTAATGCTTTACAGGCATGCATTGAATTAACTCTTGTTGCTCTCGCTACTCGATGATATTGTATAAGGGCAAGATGAGAACAAAAATCAGCTTTTTTTTTTTTTTTTTTTTCTCCTACAAAATAGTTTAGAGCTGATTGAACCATGCTAAGTATTTTTAGATGCATGCTTTGTGGACGGCGAGATTTCGTACAAACAAACGAGCACAGACTCCATCCTGGGGATCTCACAATCAAAAACCGAGTTACTTTTAACTATCAGCTGTATGGCTGAAAACGGGACCTATCAAGTAATTTCACTGTGCAGGGGCCATTTTATTCAAAGTCATACTGAGAGCATTTTACACATGTGTAAATAAAATTGCCCCTGCACAAGGTCATTGTAAGCAAATAGAAACAAAACACCAGTGTTTGATGTGCATTTATTATTATCTCTTAGCTTATAAGCTTTGTATGATATAAATCATGGTCCTGTTTTTCCTAAGTATTAAGGTTGCATACGCAGCAGTACTACAATAACCTGTCCTGGCAGCAGGGCGATAGAAATGTAGAGGCATTCCAGTTCTAGGTAGCAATGTTTAAAAACACAGACCAAATCTTTCTGTTTAGAGCTTAAGATCAATAAAACGGTTACATGGGATTTGATGTTGTAACATTCAAGCGTGGTTTTTGTTTGTTTGTTTGACCTAAGTTTCTGGTCAGTTTCTCCCGTTGCCATGATTACCACTATTCTTGCCATTACTTAACTTTTGTACGTTTAGTCTGTTCGTGTCAGTTATATACTATTTTATTCTTTTCTTGCTGTTCTGTATTTTGCTAATTAAAGCTTACATTTATTTGGTCTCATTTTAACCTGGCGCTGTGCCTTCTCCATTATTCTATCCTATTGTTCCTTCTGAATTGAGCCTGGTTTGCAGCCACAGAAATGAATTCCTCGGTAAGAAAATTGCTGCTTGCGCTTGCAATTGAGCCTGGTGCAGTAAATCACCAGAATGACTAACAAAACATGGCAATAGTGATTCAGCATTGCATGCTATCTGTGGAAGCAGTGGTGGAATTTCCTCTAGTATTATGTCCTGTGTTTCCACCGACTACTCCACCTTTGTGGCCCTGCCTTTGTCATCACCATGTGATATAAACTCTACCATAATGCCTTCATGGCTGCGTTCATCGGGCATTGCATTGTGTTACATCCTATTGTATTACATGTGGATGCCTTGTCCTTTCATATAACTTTTTATACGTTTGATATGTGTGAATGTCTTACATTATTCTAGTCCTATCCATCCTTTTTGGCTGTATCAAAAAATAAAGAGAAATGTTAAATCCATGTCCCAGTCTTTCAATTTCAGTTATGTGCTAATATAATGTATACACCCACATCGCTGGGTACACTGCACCCAACTGATACCCGTGAAGCATGTTTTCTCTCAGACCCTCAATGTGGTTCACTGCTAGAGTTTGACTGCTCTATCAGTTGTAAACAGCCATATGTTGCGCTGATAATGACGACAGCAGACCTGTGTGCGTATGCATTTAAGCGTTCTTTCCAGGAACTATTCACCCCGTTCCAATCCGATGCAGCAACGAATAAGCATAAGCAAGGTACTAGACTCAACTTACCACTACCTGCCTTGTTCTAAAGCTTTTACCACTACACACAGGAGTTATTCATGGTGTCACTGTAGTTCACAAATCCCAAAACATCCTGTCTGCTTAGAAGAACCACAGCATTTGCTTGATGAGAAGAGTGAGTCGCAGCCTGCAGAGTGGTTTTTATCAGTGTCAGATGAGGAGAGAAGTGACTGATGAAAAGAGATAGCTGAGATGACAGCTATTTGACGGGGGGGGACAGGAGGCGGTAGACATGTAAAAGAGGATGTAACACGCTGGGAAAACACAAGTCAAGAATGAGTGAAACAGAGCTTGAGGTAAGATCTCAATAACAAAGTTGGTTATGTTGTTACCAAGCTGTTTTAGGCTAATGTGTATGTTGTAACTGCTGGAAACAAGGCCGAGTCACTGTGCCTAAGAAATATAATATTTAAAGAATGTGACTTTGAAAGGGTGAAGTCTGCAGTCTCTGCAAATTAGACTTAAACTGCTCTGTGCAAAAGATTGTGCTTAAATAAATTACATGAAACTCATTAAGTTGACATACATGCCCACCTAATGAATTTCATGTCATGTGTAGCTCTTGATCACGCATTGTTACTGTTAAAAGTAGTTTTTACGTAGAAAAATAAAAATCACTTCAGCTGCGCTATTGAATGTCTACGGGTATAAGCAAGTATTTTTAAAGTGATTTTAAAACCACTTAAAATTTAGCACACATTAGCGAAAATGAGTCACTCTTCCTTGTTTTATATTTTGTTTCCAAGGGCAAAAACTTCCTTTTAATTATTTATAGTGGTCTTGAGCAATAGTTCTCCAGGCTTTCTGAAGGTCTGTCTTTGGCCATTGGCTGCTCTTTTTTTTTTTTTTTTTACTTATTTTCATTCCAGTCCTTGTACCTGTCATTTTCAGAGCAATGCTTCTTTTTCTTTTATTTAAGTCACTTAACATTGGCCGAGAAATCACTCAAGCATAAAAGAGGCAACCTAGCAAATAGCCCATTTCCTTAATAGCCTGCTGAAAAAAACAACAAAGTATGTTCCCATTTCTATAGTTAAAGCCACAACAAATGTCAGAGAATTCACAGGGATAAAGCAGTAATTTTTCTATTAACAAGATGATTGCAGGAGGGCTATTAGACAAAGACTTGATATATATTGGCATGGTGTCCAGGGTATCCTAAAAGACTTTCTAAAACTGGACAAGCAGGTTACAAAAGATCTGACACAGCACCTGAGAGATACATCTGTCTATTTAGCTGCATCCAGAACCTGGGAGGGTTCAGCCTTCCCCTCTACTGCAACTGCTCACTCATTATCCCCACCAGATCCTGCAACAACTCGAGTCTGACCGACAGCGACTGCATATGTCATACTCTAACATCGAGCACCGAGTAAAACCAGTGTGGATGAAACATCGAAAATGGCTACTTTTCCTCTTAAGCTGCATCTTACTTGCTGGCATGGTGGGACTAATCAACCATCTGGCTCACCATTTCCACACTGGTAGGAGTTCAGAAAAACACACCAATACGAGACAATGAATTCACAATTCTGCCATTTTGTCTGACTTTTGTCTCACTCTTTCCTGCAGTTACTCCGTGTCTCTCTCCTGCCTGTCAGTGGGCTTCAGCCCGTCTCTCCACATCTGCTGATCCCTTCACGCAACCCTGTGATTACTTTCTGTTCACATGTGGATCAGACAGACTTTTGCTGGACAGTGAAAGGCGACAAAGAAGTCATGGTTTTACTTTACATGCAGAAAACCAAAGAAAGTCTGTGCAGTCAAAGCAGGAAGACGGAGGACTAAGAGAGAATAAAACACTGAGCAGAAAAGCTGTGTTGCTGCAGTATCTCAAGAAGATTTTAGGTATGAGTCTGTATTCAGTGGGAATTTTTTTTAAATGTCCTCTCTTGTGTGTGACTCCTCATTTCATGCTACCTTAACAAATGATCTAAATAGTTTCCTTTTTTTCCGGATCTGTATGTCAGAAACAGACAGCGGGATGAATAGTTCAGCAGTGCAGAAGACTAAAGGATTCTACAATTCCTGTCTGGATACAAAATCTATAGAAACTGCTGGCGCAGACCCCTTCCTCTCACTCATAAAGAAAGTATGATACTCATATTCCAAACATAGCAAGCTCTTCAAATCACACTTAAGCTTACATTGGTTATCATATGTGCTCATAAGACTTAATTACTTAAATTACCATTATGAACAGTATCCCATTAAATTTTAAAAAACAAACAGAAACCATCACCAGTTTTTTAATGATGCCTGTTGGCCTACAGGAGGTGCTGTAACTACATGAATCACTGTCATAACCTTAGTTGAGGTCAAAAAGAAAAACAAACAGTTTAGCCGAATTGTCTCCTTTGTAGTTCTACAAGATCTAAAATGATTAGTCAATTTGTAATTTGACCAAATTTTGCAAAGTCCACCTTCTAAAATGACAGAGATTGCTTGTTTAACACTCAATATCTGCTGCCCAGAAGAATCAATCAGTTTAAAAACATCCCCTTTGGGTTCAGGAGACTCCAAACTGTTTGGTTACATTTTTTCCCCCAATTTCATCTACTAATATTGTTTCACTGTATCTTCTCCGTACACAGCTGGGAGGCTGGGCCGTATCGGGGCAGTGGAATCAGACTGATTTCAACACCACCTTGGGATTGCTAATGAGAGACTACAATACCTTTCCATTCTTCAACATCTATGTGGGCAAAGACCCTTATGAAGCAGCACGTGGGATTAACAAAAAATACATACAGGCTAGTATGAATTAAGATGATTTAGGTTTTGCTGCTCTGAGAGCTGCCAGAGCAATGTAAGCTTTGTGTTTTTGCTTTAAATCAAGTCTCCTCTTTGCCAACAGATTGATCAACCTGATTTGTTGATCCCAATTAAATGGAACAGCAAGACAGAGAAGTCTAGAGCTAAAACTGAGGTTGAGTATCCTTGTTGATTCAGGAAATGTCTTTAAATGAATACAAAAACATTTATCCATCCAACTAAGGCCTTTCCTTTTGTCCTGTCTCTTTTATCTAGACTCTACGTCCTTTCTTGGCCTCGTGTCAGCAATACCTCAACCTGCTGGGTGCCCCGAAGAGCAGCAGCTTGATCCATGTGGGCTCTTTCGTCTCTCTGTCCTCTCAGCTTGCTGTGGCATCTTCACCCCTGGACTCTCGCCTGTCCAAAGGACAGCTCTACCAGCACATGACCATCAAAGAGCTACAGGTAAAGGATTTATGTTTCTTTGTGCTGTGCTGCTCTTCTGATAGAAGCAATGTCGGTGCATACTGCAGAGACAGAAGTTTTACCTAAATCAATTACAGATGATACCATTATACTGTACGTACTATTAGTTAGTAAAACGTACCTACAAATTAACTAGAAAAACAATGACAACTATATTTTAGCAAAAATGCAAATACATAAATAGGACTGTACAGAAAGGATGCTATAGTGCATGTGTTTAGTGATATTTGGTCCACATTAACTTGAGTCAAGTTTTTGTATGTTCTAAACACCTTAATACCCTGCAGAGGTCACCAGTCCATCACTTAGCGAGCACATAGAGGCAGAGAATCATCATGCTCACACTTAAACTGAAATTAAACAATAAATACATTTAATTTAAAAAAGAACAACAACACTTTGAGTACCTGTTGTCTGGATACATGTGATAACAGTATTTTTTATATGGAAATGTCCCTACAGAGACAAGCCCCTGCTATTGATTGGTTGGGCTGCCTCCAGGCTGCTTTCCATCCCCTGCCCCTCAGCGCAGATGACGATGTCCTTCTGCATAACTTACCCTACATCGTGCAGATGTCCAACACCATCATCAAATGGCAGAACAAGCCTGAACTGAGCAACAGGTACTGTAAAGTGACATAAAAATGACAAGCACATCCTTTCTCTTTTTTATGCTTATCTTTGTTGCTGGGTCATTTGTTTCCACTCAGCGCTCCCCTCCATACTTTTATGGTCCTCAATCTGCTGCACACCCTGATGCCTGCCATGGACTCCAGATTTTTTGAAACAGCAAAGAACTTTTCTATGGCTTTGGGTAACAGTGAAGAGGTTAGCCGAATATGCTACAGAGGAAAGAAAAACTGGATCTGTGAATTGATTGGTTACTGTAATATCTTTATATTTTGGCTTTCCACCAGGAAGCTCCTCGCTGGAAACACTGTGTGCTGGAAACTGAGAGAGGATTTGATTCAGTTCTCACACATCTTCTCAGTAAAGTGACAGCACAGAAGGAGGTGAGGAGACATCTTGAGACCTAATGAATTCAATAGAGAGAAAAGGTTCTGTCTGATAATCTGTCATTTAACTCTCCAATAGGCAGAGAAGATTATTCAAAGTGTTTTTCACTCCTTCAAGTCCAAACTAAATGAGTTTGAGTGGACAGATCAGACATCTCGTCAGCTTGTCATGGAAAAGGTAACGAGTGAAGAATTTGTTTTCTTTTTTTAATTTCTTCAGAAACGAACGATTTTTAAGTTTGATATTTGTTAAACGATTCTGCAGGTTGATTCTGCAATTCCAAAACTATGGACTACAAAGGAGCCCTCTAGTGAAGCCAAGCTTGACCTGCTTTTTTCGGAGGTACATGAAAAACCTCTTGGTTTAATGTCTTGATGGCATTTATCTATGTGGGACTTAAACTATATCTCACTCAGTGCTGTCAGAGAGAACTCTTTAGGATCCCAATGTCCATCTAAGTTTTAATTTGATCTGTTTGGATCTCACTTCAGGTGAAAATTCGCCACTTAATTCAGTAGCCTGTATGAGAGTCGAGCCAGCCTCCCTAGTTCTATTAGTTTTTAGTTTTATTATACCACAGAGTGACAGGTGGTGTGGAAAGGGCCCTCCACTGGAAAATAATGAGCTTACGCCCCAACATCAATGCAGTCTGCACCTGTTCGGCAACATTAGGTGGAAGATTTTTGAAGGGTGATGGATTCCCTAGATTTAATAGTGTTGGCAAAAAGGGATTAAACAAATTTGTGAATCTCTGTCCAAAAATTTGGTGATTTAGGACAGCTGCAAATCATGTGGGTCAATGTGCCCACCCCAGTCGGACATTTCCAGCATTCGGGGGTCTGTATGAGGTTCGCCCTGCATAATCTGTTGGTGACCACTAAATTCGGTGTAGTAGTTTGAACTAAGTTAGTCTTGTTCTAAGTTCCCTGGACATCTTTTTAATACTCTGTAGATTCCTGATCAGTAAGCGCTACACTAAGGTCAGTTTCCCAGGCTCGTTGCAGGGTGGTGAGCCCTTTATCCATGTGTTTTACAAGCACTGAATAATATTTAGGGACCTCACAATTTCCCTCAAAGACTTTCCCAACATAGGTGAGATAGCCTATAGTTAAAGCAGGTGTGGAGGGAGATCCAAAGATCATGAGGAGTAGATGTAGACTTAGAATAGCTGCAAATATTTCAAAAACTGTCTCTGTGGCAGCTGAAACTGTGTCCCCCGTCACATAGATCTCCAAGAACAAGAATTCCTCTCTGAACCCAAGTCTCCAAAGAAATGGAGCCTTTTTAATGCTAAATTTGGGGTTAAGCCTTATAGAGGCCTCAGTGTGGAGGTGCATTTTCTTTGTTTTCTTTGTATTATTGTAAGGTATTTACCTTACAATATAAAGCGCCTTAAGGCAACTGTTGTTGTGATTTGCTGCTATATAAATAAAACTAAATTTAATTGAATGTTTATTTATCATATAGAAAATCTGTTAATGCCGCAATAATGACATTAAACTAATGGTAAAACTGTTACCACGAATCTCAACTTTTAAATACTATGTTGACATCACTGGTTTTGGAAAATAAGGATTAAAAAGTGTAGAAATAAAGCCAAACCACTGACCTTCAAATATCTATAATTTCAGATGATAGTCAGCAACCAAAACTTCTTCTCCAACTATGTCCAGCTTCTATCCCTGCGGCAGAAGAAACGCATTGAAGTCCTGATAACCGAGCCTGAGGATATTGATATGTAAGTGTCAGCTTAAAGCTGATAGCTGCCAATAATCTGGAGTGTGCATTAATCTTTTCACTTTTCTTTTAGACTGTCTGTCACACCATTTCTCTTTGGTAAAAAGCTCCTCTTTCCCTTGGGAATGTTTGTACCTCCACTTTTCCATCCAACCTATCCTAGGTAACACATACACTCACTCAATAACTATTAAATGCCTTCCATTGTATTTTTCAAATAATTCCAGCATTGGACTTCTTCTGTAAACAGAGCCATTAATTATGGTGCAGCTGGTTTCCTTGTTGCTAAAGATATCCTCCACCTGCTTCTGCCTGACAGTAAGAGAGATTCACTTTCCTCTTCTTCATTTACTACACAAAAAATACATTTTGCTTTTGTTAGTAATATTATGTATATTTATCTCTGCAGTTTCGTCTCAAAGTAAGACCGTGAATGCTGTGGGTGAATGTGTGTGGACTCACTACCTCACAGTGTCAGAAAAGACAGGCAGAGGTGGAGGGTTTCCGCTGTCAGCAGCACAGCAACAGGAGGTGTGGGTGCAGTATACTGCACTGCAGGTAGCGCTGCAGGTGAGGATCCATTGTCAGGCTTTAGTGTCTGTTTTTAAGGATGAGATCAAGTTTACATGTCTTCGTGTTATCTGCCTTTTTTTTCTTAGGCTTATCATCAGAATCTAATGCAACAGCCTAATGACACGTCTCTCTCAGGAATCTCATATACTCGCTTGTTCTTTAGATCCTTTTCTCAGGTGATGTACTTTCATTACTGTCTTTTCTTTTTCTGCTTTCCTCCCAGCTACACTCGAGTGTAATTCCCTGTAATGTGATTTATTTGCAGATTAACTGTGAAGCTGATCCATACCGTGACTCCATGCCTTTTAAACCCTCCTTCTTGATCACAGTCATTTGTGCCAAATATAACCTGTGTCCTACAAGCCCGCAGTGCTCCATTCAAACCAAGCAGAATTCATTACAAGCATGCTGACCAGTCTCCTCTGATTTGACATAAAAGGTGTACCTACCATAAGTAGGCTACAACCCAAAGCACATTTATGTATTTGCTTTTGTTGTAATTGTTAGGTTGTGTCTGCATGTTGTATAATTGCGCAAGCGGTTTAGTTTTGTTTGTTTTCATTTTTTGAAAACTGTTGAAACCTTGTTTCCAGCTTTGCTTTCAGTGATGAAAGTTGCCAGAAAAGGGACATTGGATTGAACAACAAAGTTCTCCTACTTAAAGATGATTTTGTTCATTTAACTTTAACCATCTTGAGTGGAAAAAGTAAAAGTTAAATTCAAAAATGGCCTCTTATTTTAAAATAAAATCATCCGAGATGAGTGGGAAAATGTATCTTTGCTCAAACTTCATATAAATAACATAAACGTGTAAAAAAAATCCATGAATTCTGAAAAATATCCCCACCTGACCCGCAGCGTATCTTCTGATTTCTGTACACTAACTTTCAAATGTAAAACAGTTCTGCAAATTGAAGTACATAATTGTATACATAAGGAATCAAAGCTAGAAGATGAACCTATCAAAATGTAGTTAGTAGAAGCCATATGCACCCATCTGTCCCACATGGTAATATGACCTGAGAAAGATGACCCAAAATTTCCTCTAGTTATTATTAGAAAACACATAAAACATCAGGATAGCAATGCTTGTTTCTCTTCAGGGGTGTCAAACATAAGGCCTGGGGGCCAGAATCAGCCCAACAAAGACTCTAATCCAGCCCATTAAATGGCTTTGGAAAATGTGAGATTTTTAACTGTATTTTAGAGCTTTTCTTCTCCCATGGCAATTCACACTACACCAAAATGATTACGTTATAAATTTATGTATTTTACACCTTTATTTCTTATCATTTAGGCCCAAAGAATCATCTAGAGAGATTTCTTTCATTTACTACAGCAGCATTTCTTTATTATGTAAGTGAGGTGTACTTTTAAAATTGCACTTTTTTCTTTTTCTTATATAAAATCATTTGACATCCCTGCTCTACATCACAGACATTAAACTAGTGCAATTTCACTTTTTAAACTAGGATTTATCCCATGATGTTGATGCTCAAAGTTGCTTACACACAAACACACACACACACACACACACACACGCACACACAAAATATATTGAACAAAAGTTAGACTTTGGCTTCAGAATGTTACAATTGGAAGTGGGTTTAAAATTCATTTGGCTTCATTTAGGTGAGCAAACATGTGTTTTTGAGCCCTGAAATGCAGTGACTAAAAATATCTGGTTCATAGTAACAATGTTGCTGATAATCAGTGTTTGTGTTTATTGTACTTTTCCATCCAACTGCTTATCCAAGGATAGGATGGTGGGGGTGCTGGAGGCAATTCCAACTCTTATGAGATGAGAGGCAGCATATACCCTTCACAGTCTTCCAGTCCATCATAGGGCTAATATAGTTACACTCAATTCAGAATGACTAGTTAAACTGACAGGGATGTCTTTGCACTGTGGGGGGAAGCTGAGGCACCAACATTTCTGTTCCTATCATTTATTTGTCTTTATCGCCTATAGGTACATGTCATGTAATGTCTATTTTCATCAAATGCATGCACTCAAAATAAAGTAGTCAAAAAAACCTACTTATTGATACTTGAGTGGACCCATCAATTATTTTGAATAACTTCCTGACTCAGTTAAGGCTCTGGACCAGCAACTGAAGAACTGTTATTTTTCAAAATGTCACAAAATCAGCATTCCTATTTTAAACTCTGACCAATACCTGTCAGTGAAACTCAGTAGAGGAGTTTCCATCATTTCAGATTTCTTCCTTAATTATGAAATAGTGTGTAAACCTCAAAAAATGCGGAGGAAAGCCACTGTTACAAACTCCACGCAGCTGAGTGCACTGGGAAATGGTGCGAGCGAGAAGTCAGGAGAAAACACACATTTGAAGGTGATAAAACAGATAGAAAGACCTTCTAAAACTCCAGCTGGGAAAGGCCTCGGAAAAGCAGGAGCCAAACGTTTGGGCCGACTACTGAAACGAGCTATCCCTAACCAGGATGAGGCGACAGGAAAGGCGAACGCTTCTCTTCCCAGTGAGTCCCTGACGGTTCAGCTAAAGCTAAGCTAATCAGCCAACTGCTGAGGCTAGCTAAATTAATCCAAATTAAGAATTTATGTGTCTTTGATTTTAATTATTTTTATATCTGCTTTAGATTTCAAACAATAAAAAATAATACTATGACACAGAATTTATTTCCAGGGTCTTTCCTGGTTCAAAATGGGTGGGGGGGCTATGCATTTTAGCAGCTGTTGATGAAGATGTTAAGATTTAGAGTACATAAAAGGGTCAGCTCAGTTTGGAGACAAAGTTATAGAGGCAAGGCTGAGAAGGTTTGGACATGTGCAGAGGAAGGATAGAGGATATACTGGACAAAGGATGCTGAACATTTAGCTGGTTCATAACAAAATACAACAGTGAGAATGGATGGAGACATTTGTACTATACTATAACTGGTTTGCACTGATCTGTGATTTGAATGTTATTTTCTTCATTGATTTTTCAGAGACTCCCGTCCGGCTTTTCAAGCATCAGATTCAAACAGAGGCTGGAAATGCACCCAAGACAAATTCTGCAAAGCCAACCTCGCCTCACATCTCCCAGCTCATCCTCAGTGTGGTTTCCCAGTGCAAACACAGAGGCGGCATCTCCATGGCAGAACTCAAACAGATGCTGGCAGCTGGAGGCTATGATGTGGCCAAGAACAACAGGCGAGTGAACATAGAGACCAAGAGGCTGGTTAACAACGAGACACTTGTACGAACTACAAGAAATGCATCATTCAGACTCAACCATAAGGTAATGCACCTTTAATCTTTGGTAACTGGTATTAGTTCAACTAAATGCAGCACTGCTGCGTGTAAGTTATGCATGTAGCTTATTGGCATTGTGGCTAAAAAGTGATTTTCTTGCCCGTGTGTTGCAGTATTACAGTGAGATTCTCAAAACAATTTCATGTCACATTAACTTTTACCCCCCGAAAAATAGAAGCTGACAGACATAATTCAAGTAAGGACGATCCCAGTGAAGACTCCAAAGCCAAAAGCAGAGCTGAAGCTGACTCCGAAAACAGCAACAAGCAAATCCCCCAAAGGAGCAGAGAACCAAAAGAGACGAGTATTAAAGCCAAACCAAACCAAACCAAAGAGCAAATCACACCAAACAAGGGCAACACCTCGAAAAGTTAGATCACCCAAACTAAAACCTAAGCCTCGCAGAATGGCGGTCACATCACCCAAACTAAAATGCAAGCCTCGCAGAATGGCGGTCACAGCGCACAAACTAACACGCAAAACTCGCAAAGCGGCAGCCAAATCACACAAACAAAGAAGGAAGACAACCAAAGGAAGAAAATCACCAAAACCTGCTGGCAAGAAACGCAGACCTGCAACAAACAGGGGCGCACGAGTTCGAAAGGTACCGAGGAAGGCTCAAAAGACTCGGAGACGCCGACCAAACCAAGTTCAAAATCGACATAAAAAGCAAGCAAGACGAAGGCTTCCAAAATCAAAGTTGAGATCGAGGAAAGGCACTTACTACTACCGCTAGGCTGAGTCTTCATGGTAAACAGTAATAAACAGAACCCCTTTTAGCATCCTGAAATACACGTAGTTCTATGTTGTGTTTGTGTTCCCATATCATTTTTTCTTCACTTCACTGTACAGACCATAGATCGCATAAAACATGGACAGTTTTCAGATACAAGTTCTGAAAAGTGAAGCTTCAGTGGAAACTTGTCTTTCTTTTAAATGCTACTTGAATGCGATACCTGTGGTTGCAAAAATATCATGTATTGAGGTCAGACAGACATGTGATCATTAACCATGTGATTGCCATTTTAAATGGGTGATAATGTAGGATCAAGTGAATAAGGCTTCAGTCACACGAGCCTAGAGACAGTCTGTGGCTACCTGGCAACCACCAGTTGTGATTGAAAAATGAGTATTCCCTGGCCTATTATGAGTGGTTGTTGGAGGTTGATGGCAGTCTCTGGGACATTGATTGCTAAAGTACCCGACACACAGGCCTACAGGCTGTCAGTGATCTCCCTGGCAATCACCTGTTGTTAGGGAAAAAGGGTATATTTCCAGCATAAACCTCCTTGTGAATGCTTTGATCAGCAGCACATTTTTGCAGTTTGAATGGAAGTGATGAACTTATTGCCTTCAAAGTAAAACTTGCACCCTTTGAAATATATTGGCTGCAGCACTGAGGCTGAACTTTATTCTGAGGGCAAACATTCGCCATTTCGTGTTGCATTCTTTCAAGTTTTACTACTGCTAGACTAGTAGTTGGCAAATGCTGGCAGATAAACTAAAACTGCAGGCAACCATGGCAATCTGCTAGTAACCAGACCAAAGTGCTTTTAATGCAGCACCTTCTTTGCAACTGATTTTATCCTGGGAGAGCCGGCAACCTCGAGAAACCACTGTCAGCCAGTTGGAGAATACACGTCCCTAGCAACCGGTGATTGTATGACACCCAATATGGACTCTAAAAGCATTGTGCACATGACGTCACTTGAAAAACCTCACTAGGAGACAATTGCAAAACAGCTCTTAGACTTGACCTCTGAAGTCTTTAGAGGTCAAGTCTAATAAACTCTTGATGAGTTTATGGGCTGAGTCATGAGGCTTGGGTCATGTTGAATAAAATGTTATGTCATTTGTCAAACTGTGATCATTTCAGAAGGGAGTATTTTTCTGGTATCGTGGTTTCACAGTCAATTCTGTCTCTCATTACATTATCTTGATGCTTCGAAGCAGGACTTTATAATCAGTGGGTGACATCAAAGTAGCGATGTCCATCTTGTAGTTTATGGTTGTCTATGTGTGAAACTTTGCACAAATCAAGAGCAGTCGTTATTTAGTCACACATTTTAATGTAACTACAACAATCCATAATCAAAACTGCAATTGATACTGGTATAAAAATAACTGCCATGCTCCTGCATGGAAAAGGAACCAATGTGTCTTCCACATGGTGCTCACATGCCATCGAATACATATACAGGACAGTGTATAGCAGGATAGAACATTGGGCATCAGTGGACACTCAGTCCAGTATTTCTAGTGCACTGAAATAAAGTCCATATAGTCAACTGTCTCTTTCCAGTCAGCATCAGCACTTTTCTATCCGTCACAGGATGCCCCACACCTCCTCAAAGGCAGAGCACATCTTGGCACAGGTCAGTGCTGCAGACAGGGGGTAGTTACTGATGGACACTGTCTTCTCTGTGTAGTCCACGTTAACCTAATAAGGACAGAGACATCAGTAACACACAAGGAGTATTTGACATAACTGTAACAGACTAAAAGAGTCTGTAAAAGAGAATGCCTCAATATATTTCTCACCGCTCCATGTGCGAATGCTCCAATCACCACTGCAGCTGGTCCCTCTGGTACCAAAGTCCGTGGGCACACGGCCTCTCCTGAAGAGAAGGAGGTGCTGATACGAGGGCAGCCGGGAGGTAGGTGATCAGACACTGGATTTTTAATCATCCTCAGGAGCTTCTGAGGACCATCAGCAGCCCTGACACTCAGCTTGTGCAGCAGCTGAACTAAGAAAGTAGAGAGAAGAAAGAAGAATTAGGAGAACAGTAATGGAGTGAAGGCTCACTTAAAGCCAGAACACATGGGAATAAGACTTAAGTACAATGCCTACAGCATGATCAGTATGTGTATTATCCATGCAGAAAAAATAACAGTTATAGTTTACCCATAAGGCCACAGAAACGTGTGAATGTTCTTGGGATGCGGGTCTGCGGGTTGATCTCGATTAAAGCGTTTTTCTCTGTGTGGATGTAAACCTGCAACAGCCCCGCCCTGTTCAACGGACTGTCCATCAGCATGAGCAAACACTGGAAATACACAGTTCAAAGTTAAAACCATTCATACAGCCCTTCATCACAAACATGCCACTACGCTTTATATAAGAAAACACAGACATAAAGGATAAATAAGAAAAAACACTCTAGTTAAATTTCAGACTTGATGTATTGATTTTTATTTCAATTTAATTTTACAATTTAGTTTCAGATTGCCTGCAAAGTATTTTGTTTCATTTTTCAGTTTCCTTATTAAGTGTTAGGCCAAGATATAAAAAGTTCAGGTAGGTAGGTATTACAATACAAACAAAAGGCAACTGACTCACAATCATGTACATATCCCTGTCTCAATAAAATGCGCACAAAAGCGGCTCATGTCTGTTGTCCTACTTTTATTTTTGATAGTTTTTTTGGTTGTTTTGTTCCTAAAGTACTTCTTACACTACTTCATATTATTCTTACACTACTTAGTACTTTTTATTCATACTATACTGTTATATATGTGCACTATTCAGATTAGTGAAATATTACTGATGCAGTAGTATCAAAAGTCAGCTAATGAAACATGCTGGTTTTGTTTTTGTCTCTCAGTTACACTGTAATAGTTCCTAAGTAGTAGGATTTGAGCAGGTCCAGATGTTAGGGATGTTGAGTCAATGATACTGTATTTCTGTAACTATAAAAAAAAAACCAATATGTCACAGATTATAAATATCACAGACTAAGACAAATTAATATGAATTAAGACCACAATACTGTGCATACAATAAGTACCAGAGTAAGGAGCACTAAAAGTAATCATAAGGATCTATTTATTTCTAAAGGGGACTTTTGGAAAGCGTTAGATCCCAGAAACCATGCTACGCAAAAAAAAAGAAAGAGAGAAAAAGATATGAATATGCTCTTTTAGCGCTTTGATTCATACTGGGGGAGGATTGCTCCCCAGATTACTTTTTAAATGCAGAAATAAAACTAAATGACAGGCTTGATGCTCAGTACTGTGCTATCAATCATGTACAGTATGTTTGATAGCACATAATTGCAATGACTTAAATGCAATGAAACTCCACTCTGGTTAACTGTGACAGACTGACAAACACAAGTGACGAATAAGGCTGTACATTATTATTGAGGAATGAGTGTTTACCTGATGTGTGATATCTGGTCTTATTTTTCCGGGATCTCTTCCACTTTTGATGATCATATTTTTGTGTTGGTCGCAATTTAACAGCTCAAATGTTTTCCCGACCTGAAATATGAAAAACAAGCCAAAAGCATGTATTAACTCGCCTTAAGTTAAGTTATTATTAAGCATCGTTGTTGGTGTCACTTCCACTAAAAACGGGTAGGGGTTGCATCACAACAACGCGCAAAGACAGCTCCATAGCGCCTTACCTTCACCGTCTCTAACGACGCTCCCTCCAGAATAACCACCAGCCTCCTCTCCGCCATGCGGTCGTGCAGGCTGCGGAGATGTTTGGCTGGTTTAGGTTCATATTCGTCCAAATGTTCAAGACCACGCTTCTTCCCATTACCCGCCGCCATGATGCCTTCCTCTGGACTGTCGCAGGAAGTTCACGTCACTGCAGAGGTGCGCGTTCACAGGTGAGTGTATTGCACATAAAAATTTCATTTGTGGGGTTTTTATGAAGGTAACTAGATTTTGAATATGTAATTATTTGGTAAAAAATCAGTCAGTTTTATCTTAATAAAATAAAACGTGTTTCCTCAGCGCCCTCGTTCTGCGCGCGCCACCCTTTCGTCACTATTGTGCGCCGGATGTCACGCTACAACGTGTTGAAGGAACTTTCACGTGTAGAAATTTTCGTCCTGCATCGCTCCACAATCACACTATAATTAGTGTCTGCGGACCTTAAAGTATCCGGTTTATTGGTGAGTATTTGAAGAATCGATGCTGCGATTCGCGCTGCAGCTAAAGAGCGGTTCAGTGGCGATAAGCTTTGAGTTGTAAGGGTATACTTTTTAAAACTGTGCGGTCAGGTAATGGCTGTGAAACTGGTCACAAGTTTTTAACGAGGCTGTTTGATAACAGTCTGATCATACATTAATATTTAAACAGTTTAATCCCCAGCAGATGAAGTGGGAGAATTTGTAATAAACGATTTATCATTTGTTATAACCAAACATATTTATTACTGTTTCAACAGTAAAGAGACCCTCTCTGTAACACTACATAATTTAATCACTGCTTATAATTATAAAGAGCATTGGTTGTGTTGGAGCTGAATTTATTGTACTGATGTTGGACGGTTTTCTTTCCCGCAGATCTCCATCCAAAACAGTTTTACTTTTTTTCTTCAATGACGCTCCTCTCTTTCAAATATACTGTATTTTTGGTTTTGTCTTAGGGTTTTAAAACACTCTTGCTGTGTTTTCTTTTTCAGACTGTCTGTGTAGAAGGAAATCATGGGTCGGAAGTTGGATCCCTCCAAGAAGTTGAAGAAAGGTCCGGGTAAAAAAACCCGGAAGCAGCAGGGAGCAGAGACAGAGTTGGCCAAGTTTATAACTGATGGTAACTATCCCTTTCCAAGTCAAAAGTTTCTGTTTTGGAGGTTTAGTAAAACACGCTGTCAACATTGTGTTATTTTTTATATTTAATCTTTGCAGAGGACACTGGATCAAAACGTCTCTCAAGTAGAGCCAGAAAAAGGTAAGAGGTGGACTGAGGATGTAACATGACATAAAGCAAATGTGTTTACAAGCTCCTAATTCATGTTAAAATGTTTCAGAGCTGCAAAGAGAATCCAGAGTTTGAAAAAGCCCAAAGATGTTGCTGAGGAAAAGCCTAAGAAAGGTAAACAATTAACTTTTGCTCAGTCTGGTCAACGCATGATTTAAATATTTGCCCAGATGCAAGCATGAGATTGTTGTTTTGATGGACCATCCTTCTCCAGTATCATTACAGCTATGTAAGCAGTTGTTTATTATTGATTATCAAGGGCAATTATGGGAATATCAGCAAGGGATAATGGTCCAAGGTGAACAGCCAGACTAAATGTGATTCATAAGCCTTCTATGGAAAAACAAGGATTGAAACATTTTACTTCACCCGGATTGAGGTTTCCGCGGCTCGTTGGCAGCATCTGCTGTTCATCCTCTTGGGTCTCACCACCTGAAGGAGGGGCCCAAGGGGTTCAGTGCTATGTCGATCAGGAGGTGGCCTTGTTAGTCTAATCCCAAGTTACTGAAACTGGTTTGTTAACCTCAGAATTTTGTTTATGAGTGAAGGGAGACAGGAGCAGGAGACTAGCAGAAGTATTGGTGCGTTAGCAGTTATGCAGCTCCTGTACTGGTTTACTGTTGTGTGAGCTTTGGGTAGTGACTGAAAGAATAAGATTGGTGATATAACCAGCAGAAATGAACTCCTTTTGAAGGCTGTCTGGACTCATCCTTAAAGTTCACGGTGAGGAGGTTGGTCATTCAGGAGGGGTTTTGAGTGGAGCCATTATTCCTGCACATGGAAAAAAGCTAGTTGAAGTGGTTAGGGCATCTCACCAGAAAGACTCTTTGGCACCTCCTAAGTGAGTTGTTTCAAGCCCGTTCCACTGGGAAGAGGTCCTGGAGCTATCCAGAGGCTTTTGAGCTTGCATCTCTCGGCTGGCTTGCTAACAGCTTGGTCCAGTCGTCAGTCCACTCACAATCCTGATAGGAAAACCGAAAGGGAATGGAGGGAGGGATGGGTGGATATTGATTATTAATGCATCTTGTATGTGTCATGATTTCAGCAAGGAAATAAATGAATAAATACACATATATTTACAGTTTTGTCTTTCTTTCTTTCTCCCTAAAGGGTTCACAGATGAGAACAGCAAATGGTTGAAACCGTCAAAGAGGAAGCGCAAGATTGATGAACAAGAAAGTGAGGATGACAGTGATGAACACTGGGAAGAAGAAGATGATGATGAGGAGGAGGAAGAGGAAGAAAAGGTTGTAGAAAAGAAGGGAGGCAAAGACCAGCAGAAGAAGGGTGTAAAAGGAGTGAAAAAAGAGGCCGATGATGAAGACGATGATGATGGCGATGATGATGATGATGAAGGCGATGATGATGATGATGATGATGATGATGATGAAGGCGATGATGATGATGATGAAGATGATGATGATGATGACATGGTTGATGACTATGGTGTTCAGGATGACAGCGATGAAGCAGCAGAAGATGACAGTGATGGAGAGGATGTATGTGCTCTTTCTAACCTTTTTTACCCTTTTTAATTTTTTTATTTTTTTTTTAGTTTTATTCAGAAGCTGAAACGAAATATTCTTCCAGCCTGGAAATGTGAAGTTTGAAGCCTCATTTTATTAGAAAATTTTCACTTATGAGCTACAAAATCGGGAGAGTATTCTGTTTTCAGTGGCACTAGGCCTTATTACAGTTACATTTTTAAGAGAACATTGTAGCAGAGGCTGGTTAACTTAGAGCTGTTTTTTTTTTTTTTCTACCTCCAGCTTCTTCCCATTGAACGTGCAGCCAAGAAAGAAAAAAAGCAGAAAAAGTCCAAGGCTCCTGATAGTGATGAAGATGACGATGATGAAGAGGAGGAGGATGATGACGAGGAGGAGGAGGAACAGGAATCTGATGCTGACATGGATGAAGAAGATGAACTAAAAACAAACATTGACGAAGAAGATAAATTCAGGCTTCCTAAACCAGAGGAGGGTGAGTTTCAGTGAAGTTTTTGTCTTTTAGAGCAGCAAATGTGCAAAAAGAAATTCTCTGATTTTCTACAAACAATCAAAACGTATTTTTTTGGTCCACATTTTCTAGGACTTCTGCCTCTAGACCTGAAGGCAATCTATCAGCGGATAAAGGACAACATTGACCTCCTGTGCAATTTCTCAACAAAAAGAGAGGAGGGGAAAGACCGAGCAGACTACATCTCACTTCTGAAAAAAGATCTCTGCACCTATTACAGCTACAACGAGTTCCTCATTGAAAAATTTATGGACCTATTCCCTCTTTCAGAGGTGTGTTTTCTTCCGTGCATGGTTTTGGTTTGTTTTTTTTGGGTTTGTTTGTATGTTTTTTCATTAAATCCTGATTTAAAAGAATTCATGGATGCATTGATTTAAACATGCAAGGTCTAGCTGAGAATATCTATTTGACTCCAAACATTATATTTTCTTTCTGCCTTACAGCTGGTTGATTTCCTCGAGGCCAATGAAATTCATAGACCTGTCACTATTCGAACCAATACACTGAAAACAAGGAGGCGGGACCTTGCACAGGTAGGTGCCTGATCTTAAGAGACATGGACAAAATTGGCATTTAGAATGTTTTAACAAGTTAAAATACATAATGTGTGTCATGACTGTTAGCTATTTGGTAGTTTATTGCTTTAAAGATTGTATCTGTTGTGATATAGAATTGTTTTTGTTGAACAAAAATTTGGCAGCCAGGATGAAGAATTCTGTACTTAGGTTAGCATTTTCAGAAGAAGATCTATAGAATATTACATATATATTATATGTATTAATGGATTTACTGTTGATTATGGAGTTAAGAAGCAAAGTCTCACAAGCCTAAAAAGCAGTCATTGACATCTGCCAATGTGATGCATCCCCTGCCTGGTTGATACTTGGTTGCTGGATGTTGGTTGCTAGGTTAAAATCTGTTGCACAGAGGGAGCGGTGCCATAGGCCTCCTATTGAGGGCTGTGGTCACCCTTATTGTGGGAGGGGCCAACTTCTCAAACACTCACCAAGTTGTCATAAAAGGAAAGACTACTTAAATGACAGGAGGAAACTCAAGTCTTTACATATTGAATTCACTTGTTTGTGCTTTTCCTTGTTTAGGCTTTAATCAACAGAGGAGTGAACCTTGATCCACTGGGGAAATGGTCTAAAGTGGGGTTGGTTATCTATGACTCCTCAGTACCTATAGGTAGGTTTCAAAAGTTATGTAAGTGACCAACTTAAGCAATTAAGGATGCTGAGTGTGACTGCAGCTTCTTTACATGTTAACTAGGTGCAACTCCGGAGTATCTGGCCGGTCATTACATGCTCCAAGGAGCCTCCAGCTTTCTGCCAGTCATGGCGCTGTCTCCACAGGAGGGAGAGTTGGTATTGGACATGAGCTCAGCTCCAGGAGGAAAGACTACCTATATTGGTAAGATGTATTGCCTTTATTGCAAATTATGTTGTCATTTCACCCTTAAAAATAGTGGAGTCCTTATGCAGATGTTCTCACCCTTAGCTCAGCTGATGAGAAACACGGGGGTAATAGTGGCTAATGATGCCAATGCTGAAAGACTGAAGAGTGTGGTGGGAAACATCCACCGTCTGGGGGTCACCAACACTGTGGTCTGCAACTATGACGGCAGAGAGTTCCCAAAGGTATCCTGTCTAAATGTGTAGATCACCAATATCTGTGGGGTTAAGCCTTATTACAGTTCCAATGTTTTGACCTGTTGGAATTCTGCTTTAAGGTCATGGGTGGCTTTGATAGAGTGCTGCTTGATGCACCCTGCTCAGGCACAGGCGTCATTGCTAAAGATCCAGCTGTGAAGACGAGCAAGGTAAAAACCAAGAAAGAAACTTTTTCTGTCTTTATATACGTCTGTTTGCTTTAAGTAGTGTGCTAATACTTGTTTCTTTTTGCCCTTCTGTTCACTGACAGGATGAGGTGGATATCAATCGTTGTGCTCACTTGCAGAAAGAATTGATTCTGTCTGCCATCGACTCGGTCAATGCTGATTCCCCATCGGGAGGATATCTGGTCTACTGCACGTGTTCAATAACTGTATGTGGAAACTCTGAATTTCTACCAAATTTATGTACAAACATAGTAAATATCAGACGAGCTTGGTAAGTGATTGCATTTTTTTCAACTAGGTGGAGGAGAATGAATGGGTGGTGGACTACGCTTTAAAGAAAAGAAACGTCAAATTAGTTCCCACAGGACTCGACTTTGGCAAGGAAGGCTTCACCAAGTAAGTTGGATAACCAGTGTTATTATTTTAGGAGCAAGTAAGAAATTGAATAAAACATGAATATTTTCCTTCTTTTAGTTTCAAAAAGTTCAGGTTCCATCCAACTCTGCGACTCACGCGACGATTTTACTCTCACTCCCACAACATGGATGGATTCTTTGTGGCCAAGCTGAAGAAGTTCTCCAACATTATTCCAACTGCACCACCAGGGAATGGTAAGAGTTTTTGTCATAGCTTCATGCCTACGTTTATCATGATATTTTCCCTTTCATCACTAAGTAACATCTGTCTTTGTTGTTGTTGTTGTAGAAGATGAGAAGGCAGAGGCTCCTGAGACGACAGCGGCCACAGAAGCTCCTGAAGAGAAAAGGTCCAAGAGCGACAAGACAAAGAAGACTGTCCTCAACAAGGCAGGCGGCCTGAAGCAAGAAAACAAAGCCAATGGAACAGCAGTCACGAAAAAAGCAATCATCAACTCACAAGGCAAAAAGGAGTTGCATACTGGACCAAAAAAGGCAAAAGTCGCCAAGATGGATGGAGAAACTGTGAAGGGCACAGAAGCCAAGAAGGCAACAGATGATGGTAAAGCATCAAAAGCTGACACAAAGGAAGGAAGCAGGTTTGAGAAAAAGCAGGCCACAAAGAGGAAAACACCCATGAAGGCCAAGAACAGAATGGGGAAGAATAAATTCAACAAGTTGAAGCACATGTTGCAAAAACAATAAACAAAAGTGACAGTGTGTTAAATGCATGTTTGGATTATATTAAAGCTTTGTTACACACCTGGATCCACCTCTGTCTGATGAAGCTGCTCTGTTTGTGCAGCAATTGTGTCAAACGTGATTGTAACATGGCTGCGTGCTGATGATTGGACTCACAAACAATGCCCCTACTAAAGCTGGAGCTTTCTTTTTTTTATTTCTGTATACAGATTCAATGCTTTCCATAATCCTGTGAGAAATAAATCTTTTAAGAACATTTAATACTGACCTATGAATCATTCACACACAAAAGAGGCACCTAACTCAAAGGATGAAACAGTGTTGTGTCCAAACATATCAGATTATTCTCAAAAAGCTTGTAGTTAAAAACTTCTTTTAGTGCAGTGTGTCCTTAAAAAAAATTAGAGGAAATTGGACAAATGGAGGAGTGGTGGGTATAAAAAAAAATCTACTGCAGATGAACAGTGTTTAAAAGTAATTTTCTTAAAAAACTAACAAATCCAGCAAAGACTTGACTTGGGACCTGAGAGGTCCTTCTGAATCCATCTGTTTGCTGAAGGGGCATCAGAAGTCTCAGCAGTTCTCGACGGCCACCGTTCCATTGTCTAAAGAAGGGAAATGGGGAAAAAGCTGAGGTATGCCAAATTGGACTGAAAATCAGTGGAAACCGGTCTTACAGACTCACAAATCCAAATTTGAAATTTTTGGTTCAGATCATCACCACTTATGTTTACATGTGTTCCAGTAAATTGCTGCATCTATTTCACATTTTCAGAAAATATAAAGAAATTTCCTGTAATATGTGTTGTAATTTCACAAGGTTGTTTCATTTATTTATTTTCATTCAGTCACCTAAAGACGTTTATTTTTTTATTCTTTAGTTGAGATTAAGGCAAGGCAAGGCAAGTTTATTTGTATAGCACAATTCAACAACAAGGTGATTCAAAGTGCTTTACAGAGACATTAGAAACAAGAACAAATAAAAAGCACGATTTAAAATTGATTAAAACAAGCAAATAAACTAACTAACTAATTAACAAACAAACAAACAACAGTATATAAAATCAAAACAGATAAAATCAGAACAGTAGATAAAATCAGTAGTTAAATTTAAGTTTTGAAATTTAAGCTTAAAGTGTGGATTTGGTGCTTTATTCAAATGCAGCTGAGAACAGGTGAGTCTTCAACCTGGATTTAAATAAACTGAGTGTTTCAGCTGATCTGAGGCTTTCTGGGAGTTTGTTCCAGATATAAGGAGCATAAAAGCTGAATGCAGCTTCTCCGTGTCTGGTTCTGACTCTGGGAACTGATAAAAGACCGGATCCAGATGACCTGAGGGATCTGGATGGTTCATACTGGGTCAGGAGGTCATTGATGTATTTTGGTCCTAAACCATTCAGAGCTTTATAGGCAAGCATCAGAACTTTAAAGTCTATCCTCTGACGGACAGGCAGCCAGTGTAAGGACCTCAGAGCTGGACTGATGTGGTCCACTTTTTTGGTCTTAGTGAGGACTCGAGCAGCAGAGTTCTGAATGAGCTGTAGTTGTCTGACTGATTTTTTTAGGTAGACCTGTAAAGATGCTGTTACAGTAATCAAGCCTACTAAAGATGAATGCATGGACTAGTTTTTCCAGGTCCTGTTGAGACATCAGATCTTTTATCCTTGATATATTCTTGAGGTGATAGTAAGCTGACTTTGTTATTGTCTTAATGTGTTTTTCTAAGTTTAGGTCTGCATCCATCACTACACCCAAATTTCTCGCCTGGTTTGTGGTTTTTAGATGTATAGATTGAAGTTCTCTGGTGACCTGTAATCGTTTTTCTTTGGCGCCAAAGACTATTACCTCAGTTTTGTTTTTGTTTAGCTGGAGAAAATTGTGGCACAACCAGTCATTGATTTCCTCAATGCATTTACCAAGAGCCTGTACAGGGCCTCGGTCTCCTGGTGACATTGTGATATATATTTGTGTGTCATCTGCATAGCTGTGATAGTTTATTTTGTTGTTGTTTATAATCTGTGCCAGTGGGAGCATGTAGATGTTAAACAGAAGGGGTCCCAAGATGGAACCTTGGGGAACTCCACATGTGATACTTGTCTGCTCAGATGTGAAGTTACCTATTGATACAAAGTATTTCCTGTTTTCTACGTATGTTTTGAACCAGTTTAGTACAGTTCCTGAAAGACCTGTCCAGTTCTCCAGTCGTTTGAGTAATATGTTGTGGTCAACTGTATCAAATGCTGCACTGAGATCCAGTAAAACTAGGACTGACATTTTTCCACTGTCTGTATTCAGACATATGTCATTAAACACTTTGGTCAGAGCGGTTTCAGTGCTGTGGTTCTGTCTAAAACCTGACTGGAAGGCATCGTAGCAATTATTCTGTTTTAAGAAGTAACTGAGCTGTTGAGAAACTGCTTTTTCAATGATCTTACTTAAAAACGGGAGATTTGAGATCGGCCTGTAGTTGTTCATTTGTGTCTTGTCAAGATTGTCCTTTTTCAGTATAGGTTTGATTACAGCAGTTTTTAGTGATTCTGGAAACACACCTGATAATAAAGAAAAGTTGACGATCTGTAACAGGTCTGACTCTAAAGTCTTTGAGACCTTTTTGAAAAAACTTGTTGGCAGGACATCTAAACAGCAGGAGGAGGAGTTCAGTTGACCTAAGATGTCCTCCAGGTCTTTGCTGTTAATAGGTTGAAACTGTTTCATGGTGTTTAAACAGTTTTTTGGTGGACACAGTACATATCCTGGATCTGCTGTTGATGTACCAATTGCTTGTCTAATTTTTTGGATTTTTTCAGTGAAGAATTTGGCAAAGTCATTGCAGGCCATGGTCGAATGAAGTTCAGCTGCCACTGACACAGGAGGGTTTGTTAGCCTGTCAACTGTAGAAAATAAGACCCGAGCATTATGGCTGTTTTTAGTGATGATGTCAGAGAAGTAGGACCTCCTTGCATTCCTCAGTTGTAAATTATAATTGTGAAGTTTCTCTTTATAAATGTCATAATGAACCTGGAGGTTTGTTTTTCTCCATCTGCGCTCAGCTTTCCTACACTCTCTTTTTTCATTTTTCACCAGTGTGGAGTTTCTCCATGGAGACTTTTTCCTTCCAGAGATAACCTTCACCTTAATGGGAGCAATAGTGTCCATTACATTTAACATGTTAGCATTGAAGCTATTGACGAGCTCATTGACTGACCCTCTGGGCAGGTCAGGTGTTAATGGGAAGACCTGGTTAAAAATTGCACTACTGTGTTCAGTTATACACCGTTTTGTGATCACTGTTGTTGAGATATTTGTGTGGGCTGAGATTTTACTTTCAAAGAAAACACAGTAATGATCAGACAGGCCCACATCAGACACAGTAACCTTTGAAATGCTCAGGCCTTTGGAGATCAGTAGGTCAAGAGTGTGTCCTCTATTATGTGTGGCCTCTGTTACATGCTGAGTCAGCCCAAAGTTGCCCAGAGTGTTACTCAGGTCTTTAGTCCCTTTGTCCTGAGGGTTGTCCACATGAATGTTAAAATCCCCAGCAATAATTACACAGTCAAAATCAACACAGATCACAGACAGCAGTTCACTGAGGTCATTAAAAAAGTCTGTGCAGTATTTGGGAGGCCTGTAACTATAATATAGATTAACTATAATAACCTTGATAAAAATACAAAAGACCATCTCTAAACGGAGTACATCTTGGACGCTCTTGCATACCTGTTATTGTTTATTACCTATATGATAATTTGAGTATTACACCTGTAATTGGCCGTACTTTGGATGGCAGTTGATTCTTCCTTCGGTGTTGGGTGCGCTCTGGAGATAACCAATCAGATCAGCTCTATCTCGGTCCGGAAGCTGTGTTGTTTACATTTTCCAAGATGGCGGCGGGAATGTATTTGGAGCATTATTTGGACAGTAAGTGAATTTGCATGTGTTTCTGACGCATTGAAAAACATTCTTAGTCGTTTTATAGTTTAATTTCTTTGTGTAGTGTATCTCCTGATCAGCTTCAGCGCGGAAGGGAATGTTCTAACGGTTTCCTAACGGTTAGCGGTTTAGGCTCAGTCTATTTGCTGGAATAGCGCGTCGCAAGGGAGCAAAGAAAGGCTCGCAAGCATCCTGTATTGCCACTACTGGCACAAGTTAAATGCAGTTAGCATTCATAGTCAGCTGTATTTGTGCCACTTGTTGTTTAATGGGGTGCTTGAGAATTTTAAAGCTTAACCGAAAAAGCATCACTTCAGACATTAGATTGAGCTAGCCAGTGTTGTTATTTCATTGTTTCGTGTTGATGTCTTAAAAATCTTTGTTCTCCTGCCTTCCTGCCACACCAGGCATAGAAAACCTGCCCTTCGAGTTGCAGAGGAACTTTAATTTGATGAGGGATCTAGATCAACGCACAGAGGGTAAGCTCAGTGAACACGGATCTTCATTAACCCACAAAACACGGTCCTTAAATGGAGGTAAATGGGTTACCCCCACACAGGGACCCCAACGAAAGTCCGAGGAATCATTAGATTACTAACGAAAAAAAGCCCCTAATTATTATTATTATTATTATTTGTCTTGTTCTTCTTTAACACTTGGATGTATTTTTATTTAGTGCTCTTACATTGACACAGCTCGAACCCTATCTTAATGTGTGATGAGGAGTCACATAATAACATTTTTAAGTCATCTTTATTTAAATATTATTTTTAAACCCCAAAACAAATAAATGATCAAAATAAAATAAATAAAAATAATATTAATAATAATAACAATAATAATTATACAGAGTGAAAACAATTAGGTGTGTTATTATGTATTTATATGTGCTAAACAAAAACATTTTTAAAGGTTTGGTTGTGGTTAGTGCTGTCTACTTACAGCAAGTAGGTCCTGGGTTTAAATCCAGTTGAAGTCCTTCTGCCTGAAGTTTACATGTTCTCCTCGTACTTGTATGGGTTCTCTCCGGGTGCTTTGACGTCTTCCCACAGTTCAAAGACATGCATGGAGTTAGATTAATTGGTGATTCTAAATTTGTTGTCCGTCTGTCAGTGTTGTGCTGGGTGTATCCTGCTTTTGGCAGCTGGGATAGGCTCAAGCCACCCCAGCAACCAGAAACAGATAAGGAGAAGAAGATGAATGTATAGAACCCAAAAGTTTATTAACATTTTTGAAGCCTTAAGATCATAATTTACTGTTTTAGGTTGCTGGTTTTATGCTTGTTAAATAAGAAAACTGAATATCCAATTGTGTTATTTTCAAAAACATTTTGACTTATTTGTGTGAGGTATTAAAATTATCTTTGTAATTACAGACAGCGTTGTTTAGAAGTTCTTCTCATCTTTTTTTTTTATTTTTTTTATTTTTATTTTTGTTTAGATCTTAAAGGCCAGATAGACTCTCTGGCTAAAGAATACACTGCCAATGCCCGGACTCTCTCCTCTGAGCAAAAGCTGTCCATACTGAGGCAGATCCAGCAGTCATACAGTAAATGCAAGGAGTTTGGAGATGACAAGGTGCAGCTGGCCATGCAGACCTATGAAATGGTTGGTATCTTAGAAAATAAACATATTTTAGATACATGTTTATTGGGAGAAAATAACTTGAAAAATACACTGCCCTGTATTTAAGTAAGCATGGCCTGAATTTTGTGTAGGTGGATAAACACATCAGACGTCTGGACACGGATCTGGCTCGGTTTGAGGCTGACCTGAAGGAAAAGCAAATCGAGAGCACAGACTATGATTCCACCTCTAGTAAGGGGAAGAAAGGTGGGTTAACACTGTATTTGCCCACAGTTATGTGCTCAGTTAAGTAAATCCAAACTCAATATAATGCGTGTCTTGCATGCTTTTGTAATCCCAGGAGATTCCAGGCAAAAGGAGAAGAAGGCAGCTAAAACGAGGTCTAAAGTGAAGAGTTCAGATGAAGACAGCAGTCCTAAGAGTGCACAGAAGAAAGTGAAACTCCTTCAGCCGTACGTTGTGCATTGTTTTGCTTTTGATGGTCTCGTCATTGTTGTTTTTTTTTCCTTTTAAGTTAGTGTCATACTCTTTTTCTCACATACAACATTTTTTAATCATCAGAGGAGAATTCAACAGCCCTTCTTCCAACTTTGGGAACGTGCACCCATCCGATGTGCTGGATATGCCAGTGGACCCCAACGAGCCCACCTACTGCCTATGTCATCAGGTCTCCTATGGCGAGATGATCGGCTGTGACAACACTGATGTGAGTTTTGTATTAAAATGCCCTCTTACAGTCAATCAGAGGACACATGAGATAGGTATGGACATTTACATTTAATGTTGATGAATGTGTGTTGTCATTTGTACAGTGAACCTGCTTAGAAAATTATAAAATTTGAAAGGGTACATGGTTTAGAGCACAAGTAATGATTCAGTAAAAGGACTAGATGTTATAGTCCCTGATAATGCATTTCTTTGAATGGAGAGAATCTTGAGGAAAGGCAGCCCAGGAACTTTACCAGCAACACATATCGTTGTGTGCCTCAACTTTTTTGTATTGTATTGTATCTTTATTTCAGACATATACAGAAAAAAAAAACTTTCGGTCTTTTACCCAAGCAAATCTGCAATTTTTTGGTAGATTAGAGATTTGATCTAGATTATCATATTAAGATTTGGGACACATCGTCAGTAGTGGACCTTGGATTCATCAGGTGTTTCGCCCATTATCACTAGACACCCTCGTCCAATGAGGGCCTACCAGGGTTGCTCAGGCCACGGAGTGTGTCACTAGTTTATGTTAAATTGTTATTTCTCTTCTTCTTTCTTCTGTTTAGTTTTCTACAGTTTATTTTCTCCTATCTATTCACTGCAACTGAGAAATAATACTTACCTCTAGCATTTATGGAGCCTCACTTCTTCAAAGGGATAGAAAAGGTGATAGAGAGAAGTAAGAGAAAAGGGACAAGATAGGAGAGAGGAGAGCCGGAAGGGGGGCGCACGATCTGGCTTCCCACACCTCCCTGCCGGATCGGGCTGTACGCTCTTCCTCCCTACTGCCTCCTAGAAAAGGGAAGAAGAGCGGAATATTTTCTTTTCTCTCACAGTTAGCTGGACTGCCTTTGCTGCCCAAGTGAAGTCAGCCCTTTTTAACTGGTCCTCTCAGCAGTGTTAGCTAATTCTCTTATAGCCTGTCGTTGTGCCTGTCTGATCCCAATCTCTCTAAGCAGTTTTGCTGTTGTACTGGCAACAAAGCCCCTGCACCCCAATTCCACCGGGCGCACCTTGATCTTCCAACTTCTGTCCTCTGCTTCAGCTGCCAAGTTGGCATACTGCAGCTTCTTACGCTCAAATGCTTCCTCGATTGCTTCCTCCCATGGTACCGTCAGCTCAATGACGTACGCAAGTTTTTGGGAGTTAGACCAAACGATAAGGTCTGGTCGCAGAGCACAACCAAATCAATTTTATAACCCACTTCAAGTGTCATAATATAAAGGCAAATCATACAGAGTAACAGAAACAAGAACTGGTGTTCTGAACGCTTTATATATTTTCTGGTGTTTTCTGGCTCTTTTCACTGGAGAAAAGAGCATTTCTGTGTAAACACACAAAGGAGGCTGGACCACAGAGAGTCTTGGGATGCTTTCTTTGCAGTTGCTTCATTTAGCTTGTGACAGTTGTCTTTTGGCATAAGTTGAAATGTCCCTTTTTATTGTCTTTACTGAACTTGAGAGGGAGATGTCCGGTTGTTTGGGTTCAATGTGCTGTCCTTATCCACATATCCACTGATCCCATTTTGTTTGGCAATAACAAAATTAAATATATTAATGATTGCCCACTTTTATTTGAGTTTTGTTCTGCTGTTTCAATACGAACCAAATTAAAAGAGGTTTGGTTATAGTGAAATACTCACACACATCCCTCTGATGTCCTCGGAACCACCAAACACAGGGAAACAGTTTTGTTTTTTTTCATTTAGTGCTTATGGTCGGTATATTTTTAACTTGGCGGCAGTTACATGTGTTTGTTTTAACCAGTTACAGTATGTCAGGGTTCGTACGGGTGCTTGAAATCCTTGAAAATGCTTGAATTTTAATGTTGTCTTTTCAAGGTTTGAAAAGTGCTTGAATTTCAGATGTGGTGCTTAAAAGTGCTTGAAAGTGTAACTGTATTTCATTCACCACAAATAACTATCTGATTGAACAGTTTTCTTATCAGATAGAGAAATAAAATGAGTCGCAAAATGTAGAGGCATAATTTCCCCGCCTGGCTGCCTTGTGTCTGTTTCAATATGTGACCCCGCCCCTCCCTCGGACAGTCGGGATGTGTGCGCTAACATACCTGTTGGTCGTTGTTTTAATAAGTGTTTGATGGAAAACAACAATGGCTGAGTTTGCGCTCTCCAGTCGCATGATAGGTGAGTCCTAGTAAATAATTTTCCAGTACGTGTACGTTACACATGCTATTTTTAAAAAATTATGATTATTATTTTGCTAGCTATCAAACTCGCTGGAGAAATGATTGAAACGCACTGAGTGTGATGCAGTATGGCAGCGCTATTATGGAATATGCTGTGAACTTAGCTAACATTACTTAGCAGTCATATGAGTTAATTTACTCAAGTGAAAGCTTTAAACATTAGCCTGATACATAACTAGCTAACTTGGCTTTCTGGTTAACCCTCTGGGGTCGACAGACCCAGAGTCTCCATTTCAACTTGGGTCGAACGTGCGGACTTCAAACTATATACCAGTGTTTAAATTGTGTTGATAGGCCACGTAAAACCGATGTTTTTTGTTTTTAATAAAACAGTGGCGTTTACTCCAGGAAGAAACGGTAAAAACGGCCTTTTCTAAGGAGAGCGCTAGCAAACACGCTTTGATTGTGAGTGAAAAACAACAGTCATTGGTGAAAAAAGAAAAAACACTCCTTCCCTATTGGTGGAAAAATGTACCACGTTGACCAATCAAAAAAAATGATATGGCAACATGTGGCATTTGGTTGTTTGGGAAGAGAGGGAAGTTTTAGGAGTGAGCGAAAGAGAGAGAGAGACAGTTTTGATACATGAGAAATTTGTGAGGTTTACCGTGTTTGGAGTCTCATGTTAGTGTGTTGTCTTGTGTAGTTAGTGTGTAGTGTAGTCGTTGTTTTGTTTTGTGTGTCAGTTCTACTAGTAAATGTGACAGTAGCTGCAAAAAAGCCACCAAAGGCAGATTGCAGTGTAAACGCTGTGTGACACACCTGCTGTCAGACCTGCAGGTTTATCCCTGTACTGTTCTCATCTGTGTTATAGTGGACACAAACTATTTTTTGGAGTTGCATAAATAATTTTTGTGCCTTCTTATTTGATGCAGAACACCTGATTGTTCTGTAAATAGTTTGAAATGGTTATATAAAAAACATCTCAGCCTTGGCTGCATTTTTAGGTAAATAGTACCATATAACTTTTTTGTTTGCAAAACCTGTGCATATTTTTTAAAAATGTACAATTTCTATTTGCATTTCAAGTTATGAAAATGATTCGTTAAACATGCCTGTGGTTTTTGCAGTCAAAAATATCACTTTCTACTCGTATTTTAAATTTTGTCTGAATTTAGATAAATTGTGCTGATACAGTTTGTCAAAATGAGAAAATAACAGATTGGCAAGATAAACAGTTTTTAAAGTTGAAATATAGAGGCCAAATCAAAAGTAGTCAAAAACGGCCAATTATACCCTGGACCCCAGCTTTTTGGAGTATTTGAAATAATGGTAATATGAAGGACCGATCCATATGGTCACAAAGAATAGCCACTTGTTTCTGTGCCATCAGTTCCCCGGCTTTCATTCAAAATGTGTTTATCTTCAGCACCTGCACATTAAACTACTTAAAACTCATACATGTCTTCAAGCTCACACCGAGACCTGTGGGGCACAATCAGCCACTGAGACAGTACACACATTTATATGTGTATTTGTATATGAATATTTCATACTTTAAGGCTGCCTGTTTATTTAAGGGAGATGAACAAAATACATTGGAATTGTACATAATAATATCACAGATGATAAATTCAATAGATTTTAAGTAGATGCTTGTGCATTCTTAAAGTCTTATATGTTGAATTGAACTATGTTATCTGAAAAGCTTGAAAAGGGACCTTGAAAGTGCTTAAAAAGTGCTTGAATTTGACCCTGAAAAAGACGTATGAACCCTGGTATGTGGAAAGCTTTTTTTTCCAAGATGTCTGGTCTTGTCAGTTTTTAGCTTATTCTACAGGGGAAGAATGTTCATAATCAGACACATCAAGGAAAGGAGCATAAAAAAGAGAAGAAAATGAGGCTGCATTAAAAAAATACAGCAGCTGCTTTAGTAGTTTATACCTGTTCAGCTGTTCATTAATGCAAAGAACTAATTAGCCAGCCAATGACAGCAACTCAATGCACGTAGCTAAAAGTGCTTGCTCATAGGGGGTCATATGATTGTTGGGTTTTTCTCTGTATCTATGAAGCGCCTTGAGGCGACTTATGTTGTGATTTGGCGCTATATATATAGACACAAGAATTTCACTCACATGTGCTGTACCAATGTACCTGCACATGTGATGTGACAATAAAAGTGATTTGATTTGATTTGATATATAAATAAAATTGAATTGAATATGGTCAAGGACCTGCTGAAGTTCCATCTGAGCATCAGAATGTGGAAGAAAGTTGAATTAAGTGATTTGGAATGTGACATCATCACCATCGTGGAGCTTCATGGATATGCAGCTGACAAATCTGCAGCAACTGTGTGACGCTATCATGTCATTTCGGACCAAAATCTCTGAGAACGTAATCAACACCTTGTCTTTGTGCCACAAAGAACTAAGCAGCTCTGATGGCAAAAAGAGGTCTAACTTGGTACTAGCAAGGCCTACCTATTAAAGTGTCTGGTGAGTGCACATTTATGCAATAAAGGCAAAGCCAGAGGATTGTGGAAAGTGGTTTAATATGTAGTAAATCACCTTCTAGTTCTAATTTCCTGTTACTTATTTGCTTATAATGGCGTTTTAAGTGGATGGAGCCCTGCTATTATCAGATTTAAAGAGCCATCTGTACATCTTAACAAAGGAAGAGAGGTTGCATTTGGAAGTGAGTAAATGACAGTGTGTCCCTTTGTGACATTTAATAAAGCACACAAAATGTGGTACCTTCACTGGTCCCTTTAATGAAGGAATGATATTATTTATTTTAATATCAATAAATACCATCCACATATCAAAAAAGGTCACGACAGTATAATTGTATCATACAGAGCTGACTCTGCGAGCATTAAATCAGATTAATAATAAAAAATAGAAGCTGAAATGGTATTATGTGTCTGTTATACTTTATAAAGTGCATGTACAGGCTCTCTCTTACATACATTTCCAAGATGCTAACCATAAATTAAGGTGCTGCAGCCCGGTGCCTCGCTGTGTGGATAAGGTCACAGATGGCAGTGTGACTGATTTATTAGCAGAAGCCACACTGTGAATATTACATGTGATGGCTCTTTTTGAACAGATTATTCTCCATCATGTGTTCTAGAAAAATTTGATTTTTGTCTGTCCCAACTGCTTCACTTGCACAACACTTACCAGTATTTTGTCTGTTTTTGTTTTTTTCCAGTGCTCCATTGAGTGGTTCCATTTCGCATGTGTGGGGCTGACAACCAAACCGAGAGGCAAATGGTAAACAAAACTAAAAGAAATTGAGACTGTGATCTAATTTCACAAATGTGTTCAATAAGAGTGTTGAAAGTGTGCACCCTCACCACTCTTCATTTATGCTATGCAGGTACTGTCCACGGTGCTCTCAGGACAGAAAGAGGAAGTGAGAACAAATGGTTGTCCTGGAACGAAACACGGACTCTGATCAGATGGAAAATGAGAAGAATATTTCTTCATTAGTTACTAGAACTTTTTGTTTCTCATCTTCCTTAACATTTGGTGCTTTTTAAATTTCGGTTTACGTACTTGCCTTGGTCTGATGCAGAGTGTTTGAAGGAGCCAAGTGTTACAAATGTATTTAAATTTTGTTTTGTTTTGGGTTTTTTTTTTGTTTGGTTTTTTTTAATGGTTAACACTAATTTTGAGTTTTTGTTGTTACCTTTGGTGCTCTTTTTGTGACTTTTTTTTTTTACATTTTATCTTCTGAGTGATTAATAAACACTATAACTGCCCATAATGGTATGACATTTGAATTTTCCACGATACTCTATACCGTATTCACATGTACAACTACAAAATTATATTTTCTTCCAAAAAAAAAAGACCATGGATGATTTGATGCTTTGTCATATGGTTAGTTTCTTGTGCTTAGCCTTGGAACACTAGTTTGATTTTTCGATATAAGAAGAGGGCAAATTACAAAAAAAAAATGCTGCACCTTGACAGTATTAGTCACCTGTGGTAGTGAATTGAACCATTTCATTTTAACATTTGACTGAGTGCTGCATAGGAAGTAAGAATTTTTTTTTTAAAGTATTGTCATTTCTGTAGCTGAAATATTGGTACCGGGGAGAGGGGGTGATTGTGTTTCAATCATTTGAATACAGCTACTACCTCAAAAACCTTTTCTCTGTCCTTTGTGTGTGTCTGCGTTTGTAATTGTGGTTTGTAAAGTTTCTGACTTTGTGCTGTAGTGTGCCCGAGCGTCCGGCAGGTGGCAATGTTCGGTCAAACAGCAGCATGTCAACGTGGGCGGGGCAAGTGACGTCAGAGTGTCGCCGCTTTGGCGCGATGTTCGGACAAATTTGAAAACTTACTGGATTTAGACCGTTTAGAGACGGTGAATACTAACAGGCTACGCGTGTTTCTACAGAGGTCCAGAGTTTGGCTAACAGGAGTACATTTGTTACGGGTGAGCTTTATGTTTATAAACTATAAGAAGTTGGTAGTTTGTTGTTGAAGCCATTTCCGTTTTTCAATAATGTAACTGCGTACAAGATACTGAGCTAGCCCTGCTAATTAGCCCGCTAACTGCGTTAGCAGTAGCTGTTTTGCTTTGGTTAGCTAAACCCACAAAAATAAATGTTAGTCTTTGGTAAATAGAAGTAATTCTTCACATGGGCTGGAGTGTCTTAGAGAGTGTTATGCTGCACTTTAGCTCCTTAGGTAGGATCAAGAACGAGTTAAATTTTAAATGTGTTTAGTCGAATATTCGACTATCTCGCTTTGTAAAACAGTAGATATCAAGTAATATCAAATTCTTTCCCAACAGGAGCTAAGTTAGTTAAACATACAAATAAAGGCTGTCTTAATGATTCAGGGATGTCGTGGGACTTCTTTGTACCTGTGTGCGTGGGGGACCTTGTGAAGACTGGGGGGATCAACCAGTACGTCGTTCAGGATGTGGTCTCCGCAAAACAGCTCCCGTCCTGTCTCAACAGTAAGTTGTCAACATGTAGGCAGGTCACTGATAGTTTTTGGGGTTTTTTTTGTTCTTTGGGGGGTTATTTTTTTAAACAAAATGTAGAACATCTGCACAGAAGGCATCACATTTTCTTCAAACACCTCCAACAAGTCATTACCATCCAAGAATTGTCCCGCGCTAAGAATCTTTTTACTAACTTGTGTGTAACACCAACCTGCCAGAGGGTCTGCAGATGGAAATTAGCTAAAATTAAAAAATAATTATAGTACTGGATTGCACCCAGCTTCTTATGTGTATATCACCATCCCCTAAAACAAACAGTCTAAATCTTTCCCAAGATTCCTGCTCATGTACCACACCCCCAAGTAAGGTTAATTAAAATACCTATGTACTTGCATTTTTTGTTTTGATTTTTTTACCCAAAATGACAAAATGTTGTCACTCTTCGAATACTTGGGGATGATTGTGCTAGTTTATTTGTTAATTTTTTTTAAAATTCTGTTTCACACAGAATTCAAGGCAGCATTAAGGAGTCAGGGGCCTTTGTGTATACTAGAGCACTTCGACACTGGCTACAGTGTGCTGCAGTAAGTGTTTTCATGTATTGCCCACTTTTATTTATTGTGACTATTACTGTACAAAACAACTGTCTTTGTTTCTTTAGGCACTGTAAGGCGGTAGATCTGGCTGTTAAAGAAGATACTCTGGAATTACTAGTACAAGGTTGCTTTTTTTTAAAGAAATAATATTTTCTTGATGTTTAAATTGATAACTTTGATTTGTTGATGTGCTCACATAACCTGATTTTTTTTTTTTTTTTTTTTTTTTTTAAATAACCCTTGCCTTTCAGTGGTTAGTGGGCTGTCTGTTTCACTGCCGAGCATCCTTGTCTCCACCTCCCTGTCAGCTGCAGAGCGCAAGGAAAAACTTAACGCAGTTAAAATGAGCGTCTTCCTGCTTTGCAAACTCACAGAGAACCTGGAGAGTGATTCCTATAGGCAGAATATTGTCACAGCACCTGGGAAGGTATGCTCATTGCTTACTTAGCTAAAGGGTTCTTTGCATATGCCTGTTATCATAAATGTCCACTGATGAGCTTTAACTAGCTTTATGATTCAGTCAAACTAAGAGATTGAGTTTCTAGCCTGTTGTTATGTGGTTATTCTTGGTTGTGTGGTAGAGTGTTATTGCACTGCTGTAAGGGCCCACCCAGAGTGAAATTGACACTTTCTATGCTGTGCCACTTCAAGAGAAATTGGGTAGTATAAGCAGGAGCTGTCAAACAATGTGTGGATGTTTGCCATTGTGTGCATAATGATCAGCTAGCAAGAGGCTATCAGTCTCTGTATAGTTGGTTTGTCTGGTGTGAATTGTTTTCTTTGGTAATCTGAGGACATGTATTGTGATTTACTTGATCTCAATACTATATTAAAGATTTTATAGTCCAACATCTATGAAGCTTAACTGCTCTTTTTATGTTGTACAGGGTGGTAAAAAAGGCAAAGCATGTGGAGAAGGACTTGTGCAGTGGGACTCAGAAAGAGAGCAGGTGCTACAGGCACTTGTGCAGCTCTTCCAATTGGACATCCGTTCACTGTGGAGCCTCTCCTTGGTGGAGGAAGAGTTCATCAGGTACTCTGCTGTCAGGAGAGCTCTGGCAGAGAATACAGTATCACGTTTTGCTGGTTTAATTCAGTTAGTTGGTGTCATTTACAACTTATCCATATCACTTCCGAGCATTCGGAACTCTGTAGCTTAATTGGAACTCTTATGACAAAGATGTGTGACTCTTCATTAATAATCTACAATATCTAATAAGGTTAGAAGAAATTTGGACTGTGGTAAATTGCCCAATGTAATGGTTTCGTTATGCACATTTCCTCACTTTCCACTTGTTTTATGGTTCTCAGTAAGGATATTCAGTAAATTGTTTGTCAGAAGACATTTATGTGGTAGTTTAACACTCACAACACTCCTAGCAGCACTTACCTCAGCTTTTAACATGCACTGTGTGTATCTGATGCTTCTGATGAATTCAAAACCTTGTCTACTACTCATTGTGGATTTTTGGTAACTTTTCATCCAGGTATTACCATAATCTAATATATAAAAAAACACACATTTATCTCTTCTTAGCTGTGTGACCTGCTGCTGCTACAAGCTCCTTGAGAACCCAACCATCAGCCATGTCAAGAGTAAACCCACCAGAGACTGTGTAATCCACCTCCTGGGGTTGCTGATTAAGAAATATAATCACCTCCTGGGTGAGTTGGTCAGACAAATGCAGTCCTATTACCGAGGAAACAAATTAATCCTGTCACTTTTGAGAATATTGTCTGTAAATGGTGGTGGTGGGGGCCACTATAAGGTGTTCAGCTTTTCGGGAGACATAGCTGACTTGTAAGGTTTTTTTTTTATTTGTCCTCTAAACTGTCACAGGTGCTGGTGTAAAAGTGATCCAGATGCTTCAACATTTTGAGCAGTTGTCATCAGTGTTTGCCCAGGCTGTGTCTGTGTGGAGCACAGAGTACGGAGTCAGAGCTATCATAGGAGAAGTCATACGGTCTGTACAATTTTTGTGTGTATACAGTATCCAGTATGCAGCTTGATTTCGTGAATCTGTTTGTGAAGTCTTATTTTGTGTTACAAATTCCTGTCTTTGTTTGTTTTTGTTTTTTTGTTGTTGTTGTTTTTTTTATCTCAGGGAGATTGGTCAGAAGTCAAGTGAGGAGTTGGCCAGAGAGGGGTCGGGAGTCAAAGCCTTTGCCTCCTTCCTCTCAGAAGTCAGTGCTTTGGTGCCTGAATTGATGATTCCCAACATCAGTGTTCTCATCACACACCTGGAAGGAGAGGTATGAGCACCGAACAGTGAGTAATTGATTGCAGCTCATGAATAAGAAAATTATTGTCCTTACATAAGTAGAGGCTGCCTGCCATATTGATTGGGTATAAACAATTGCTAATTAGAGGTCTATGTGATCATGTAAAACAGCACCAATTAATATTAATGACTCATCACAGTGACAGCCTTGATGTGTGAGCAACAGGGTTGCTCATTAAAGGAACTGTCCCTGTGTGAGCCCACAAGGAGTGGGCAGTTTTAAATCATCACAAACCTCTGCTCCTTGTGCTTCTTAAGTGCTTTTTTTTTAATGTCCTGTGTTGAGTTTTATGTAGTTTTGTTGGTCTAGGACAGACTGGGAAAAGATCCATTACACTTTGGTCAAGTTTGTTGCTTTTAAATGTGTTATAGAAATAAAAGTGACGTTGACATCTACAATTCTTTTACAGTTGTCAAGATCCTGTCTTAGAAGTGGGTTGTCATTGGTTTTTGAAGTAATGCAAACACAAGATTAAAAAGGAATATAACAGTGTGGGATGAGCAAGCAGCATTCACTTTATTATTCTCTGCTATAGCCAGGAGACACTGTTTCTTGTATTTGGCTGGGTAACACACCACTGGGCACAATACATTTTTTTAAGACAAGACAAGGAAGGGTCTTTACAGCTCTAGTAAAATTTTATATAGTGCTTACATTACTCAGAGTAACAGGTAATGATTGGCTCAGATATTTACACTATTTTTCTCTGTTGCAATGGTCACTGTGTCAGATTCGGCAATTACAAAGTCATGAATCTTGCCTTTTTGTGACTGAGAGCCATGACAGACTGCACATTAATTCTCTTTCAGTCATGCTTCGTGTCTTTCACAGTGTACAAGATATTGTTGGAAGGTTGCTTGCTAGGGATTTACAGGAAAAGAATCTAAATAGACCTCTGCATGATACTGGCTGTCTTCTGTCACTTCATACCTAGATACATTGGCAATGTCAGTCCTTTGTTTTTGTCATGATTTGTACCCAGCTGTGCAGTTGAAAGAAACCCACAAGGCATCGCAGGTGTAATGTCAGTTTTCATCCATTATAGTGCATTATGTGAGAGCACAGAGCATGTGTTACACCCATTTTGACCCTTGAAGACTCCCTTTTTCATTCACATTTGGTCATAATCATGTCTTTATCATATAGTCTAAATCTGCCATTGCATACTTCACGTCTGTTTTTACTGTTTCCAACTTTTCAGCAAAATACTGTTTCTCAGTTATTTCTAAGCTATCTAATGATTGTGTCCTAAAACTGCAAATTCAAGGGCATTTTTTATTTCAATCAAAGTACATTATCGTTAAAAGCAGAACAGAGTATTCTGCCCTGTGATGAGACCAAGGCGAATACGAGCTTACTGAATGAGAGCTGGGTTTCTCTTGCCTTGACTGGCAGGTAATCTTGGCAGTGCAGAGGAGGATTCCTGCTCTGCTGTAAGGGCCTGCCTACAGTGACTTGGCTCGACCCAAATTATTCCTCTGCAGTCACAGTGGAGTAATTTCTGGGTTGTCGCTGACAGCGTGTGTCTTATGTCTGTGTGTGTGTTAAAAAAGGCAAGAAGTTCACCCAGCTTTCTTTACTGTTCAGTGAGCCATGAGTTTTGTCTTTGGTAATCTGAGGGCAGAGTTCTTAGTGAGGTTTTTCTGTTTTTGTAGGATTTAACAGATTGTTTCACTGAAATTCTTAATTTCCAACCTTTTTCATTTCTTTTTCCCAGAGTCACACAATGCGTGTTGCTGTCTGTGAGGTGCTGGGAGAGATCCTTGTGAGGGTCCTGTGCGGTGATGGGCTAGATGAGTCCGGTAGAGCTGACCGTGACCGTTTCTTTGACACACTGCAGGAGCATCTGCATGACTCGCACTCTCATGTCAGAACACGTGTACTGCAGGTCTACACACGCATCGTCAATAGCAAAGTAGGTTTGCTCATCAGCTATTGTGTTTGTAAAAGAATGCTGTTGCTCCTGGTAACATAAGTCATCTGTGTTTAGGCGCTGCCCCTGTGTCGGTATAGCGAGGTGATGGAGCTTGCTGTTGGACGGCTGATGGACAAATCTATAAATGTGGTTAAGAGTTCCATCCAACTGCTGGCTGCCTTCATAGCACACAATCCTTATAGCTGCAAGGTAAATAACTATGCGTCAAACTCTAAATAGCAGGTGTTCTTCAGGTTTCCTGATATAATAGAATATTTATCTTGTCTTTCAGCTGAGCAGCGCAGATCTGAAGAAACCACTGGAGAAGGAGACTTCTAAACTCAGAGAATTGAAAGAGAAACTGGAGGGGACAGCACCTGGTAAACAAAACCTGAGTGATTATTCATAAGTATTGCTATGAATCTCCCCTGATGTTTTATTTTATTATTTAAGACTAATTCACATTTTACCCTGTGATGAGACCAAGGCGAATATGAGCTTGCTGAATGAGAGCTGGGTTCCTCTTGCCTTGACTGGCAGGTAATCTTGGCAGTGCAGAGGAGGATTCCTGCTCTGCTGTAAGGGCCTGCCTACAGTGACTTGGCTCGACTCGAATTATTCCCTTAAAGTTATAGCGGAGTAACCACGAGGATGAAGCTCACAGTGTGTGTTTGTGTGTAAGGGGCAAGAAGTTCACCCAGCTCTCACTGCTGTTCAGTCAGCCATGAGCTGTTTCTTTGGTAATCTGAGGGCCAAGTTCAGAAATTCGCTTAAATTCAGCATGCCATGTATGTCATCACAAGCAAACAGAAAACAAACCATTGTTTCAGAATTTAAACATCTGTTAAGTGTGAGATCCAGTTATTAAACAAAATGTTTTTTTTTTAAGATGTCTTTCATCTGATGTAACCATATTCATGCTGAAAACAGAAATACGTTTTGTAATTGGTTTGATGAATAGCAATACAGCATAAATGATGAACTATAATATTTATTTTTAGATAAGTTGTTTGTTTGTTTTAAACTTTTGAAGAAATCTGTTCTTGTTTGTTTAATCTGTTTTTCACAATGGGGAAAAATATTAACTAGTTTACTACATTGCCAGAAATCAGAACATTTAAATTTTTTATTAGCTTTAGAAGAATGACAAGTTTAAATATGAGGACTCTGGAGCCCACCATTCCTTACTAAATTCTTGGCCTAAACAACAATCATCTTACCATTTTGTCCTGCTGCTAAATTATTCTGTTTTTAATCTCTGTTGGCACATTGTTGTACTTTTACTTTTTTCATTTTCTTTTTTTCTCTCTTTCTCTTTGTAGGTCTAAGCTGAGTCATCACCATTGAATTTATTTTATTTTTTTCTCTTTCCCTCCCGGCAGTGGCAGTGATTAAAGCATCTGAGCTGTGGGCTGCTATGGTGCCTGAGCTCCTCGTCACTGTCAGGAAAGAACTGGAGCCCACAAGCGAAGAAGAGAAGGAGCAGCAGGAGGACGAGGAAGGCGGGGAGGTGGAGGAGGAAAAGGAGGCAGAAGACGACAGAGCAACCGCGGTGAAGATAGCTCAGTACCTCCGTGTCAACAAGTACAGGTGATGATAATCACCAGTGGAGGCCTGTGTAGTGTCACTAACTGGAGGATTTTTTTCCTCCCTTGCTGTCAGTAGCCTACAATTTTCATTTTTTATTTATTTTTTTTAATGGGGCTTTTCTTTTGTGTTGCATTCTACAGGGATGCTGTGCAGCTCAGTATAAGAGCTCACAGCTGCTTCCCAGAATCTGAGATGTTTACTTCTCTGTCCACTCTCACACCTGAGAATATGATGGACACACTGGCTCTGATTTTCAAAGGTAAAAGTTGTACTCAGTGTGTCTGAAAATTGCTCTTCCTGGTGACATTTAATAGAAGTTGTATTGAGAACATAAACATGTTTTTGTTTTGTCCCTGGGGGGTGTTTTTACAGCTGTCTCATTTGTAATGTGCACCATTCAGCCATGACATTAAAACCACTTAAGTGAATAACATCAGCTTTCTTTTTACAATGCAATATTTCGCTGGTTCCTAGCATACATTACTTTGGGAAATACTCCCACCTGTTCACACATCATTGGCTCAGAAACTGCGTAAAGAACATGAAAAAGAACCTAGCATGTACGCCATGACACCAAATGTCTTCATTTGCAGCATTCTTGTAACTCCATCTGCTGCAACTGGAAAAAAACCCTACATTTTTTATTATTATTATGTAATTAAAGGTGAGAGGGTTTGCTATTGGTGGCCCTGTGCCAGACAATACAATATGTGCCCAGACTTCACACGCCTCGTCTTGAACCCATCCAAATTATTATTATTATTTTTAAAAAGGACTTGGAAAGTGGTAGGCAGTTCGGTTTTATGTTTTAATTTGGAACGTTTTTTTTTTTTTTTTTTTTATCTCATACAGTTTCATAAACAGTTGAGCTGCAGTCAAACAACGTTTTAAACTTGGTTGATTGAACGCCCATTTGATCTTAAGTGTACAATACTTGACATTTTCCTCAGGCTCTGATGATGACACTTCCGAGCTCAACCAGAATTTGCCACCGACGCCACAGAAAGAACCAGAGAAAGAGGGTGAGGATGGTGAGCTGAAGAAGCAAGAGATGTTGGTGCAGTACCTGAAAGATACAGAAACCTTCGCTTTACAAGTAGAGAGAGCAATCTCTGTGATCAACACCATGCTGTACTGGAAAACAACTTCAGGTAGACGGCTGTATCCATTACACAGTAAACCAATGTAATCTTGTAGATTTCTGTAAAGTTTTTTAATCTAACAGAATCTTCAGCTGTTTTTTTCTTTTGTTTGTTTTTTGTTTCTTTTAGTGGTCCAGGAGGCTGTGCAGTTTTGTGTGACGGTGTGCGAGTTCAGTGTCGCTAACTCTATCAGTGGAGTGAGGAAAATGTTGCCTCTGGTTTGGTCAACTGATGCTGCAATTAAAGATGCAGTCATTCACGCTTACAGGCGTCTGTATCTGAACCCCCAGGGAGACACCATCAGGTTTGTAAGACCTCACACATATTTGAGTTATGAATAAGTTACCCATTCTTTCATGTCCTAAGTGTACTGGCATTATGACGTTAAAAATAACTAAGCTAACACAAAATAAATGCTGGACGCTTCTCTAAGATGGTTAAGAATAGAAAGTATTGCTTCTAGAAAGACTTCTTCTTCCCTCCTTGAATTCTCTTTTCTTTTTTATCCAGTTCATGGTTGTGGGACTTTTCTGTTTGCATATTTATTTTAATCAAAACAAAGTACTGTTGTCCCTCTGATTATGTCATTTTCTGTAATCTTTTCATTAACAATTACAGTAGCATTAGGCTATTGCTGGTTTAATGTCACTGACTAAAGCACGACTCGTATAGCATTTAATAAATAAAAAATAAATAAAATGACTTGTCTGGCTTATATTGTTTGGACCATTTTTTTTAAATCAAATTTTATTACTTTTTTTAAGGCCTGGGCCAAAATTAATGGTAAATACAATATTGTGATTAAAGCAAAACCTTAAAAACAAGCATCTGTCTAATCCTTTTTTTTAGGACGAAAGCCCAGACTCTTGTTGATAGTCTCTCTGAGCTGATGGTGGATTCATCTCTGGGAACAATCCAGTGTCTTGAGGAAATTGTAAGTGACTCTGTTATTACTCTCATGGATATTTCTGTGTGTGATGCTCGGCTGTAAAAACGCATCCTCTAATCCTGAAACATTAGTGTCTCCATGTTGAGGTATTTACGAGTATATACAAGTTGTTGTTTTGTTTTTTTACTGTAACTATTCAATCATGTCTCTATAGGTACAGGAGTTCTTCAGCAGTGGCAGCAGTCTCCAGTCCACTGTAGTTCAGGTCTTGTGGGAGAGATTTACTGGTAAACGAGAAACTTCTAGCTTATACAAGCGAGCTGCAGTCTTACTGCTGGGCATGGCTGCAAGGTGAGAGTTCCACTGCTCTACTCTAAATGAGCCCAAAGTGACTAGAGTCCCTGTAGTCCAGCAGTTATGTATATATACCACATATATAGTTTTTGTTGTTAAGCCTATAAAGTGTAGTTATCACCTGTGGAATTGTGATCAGTCCTTTTTTTAACTTACTTTTTCATTCTGTCTATCTTATAATCTGACCTTTTTTTTTGTTTAAAGTACTCTGTGCAACAGAGTACATGGGATGTCACCCAAAATGGTTATTGTGAGGTGTACAATAATTACCCATGGTGCTTTACAGCTTGTAAGAAGCTTCGGAAGCCTTACTTAATTAGACTTTACCTCATTTTTGTCTTCAAGATAATCATCTTGTGCTCCTCCAGACTGTTTACTGTGTGTTGCTTTTTATTTAGCTGTTTCCCCTTTTTCACATGTTGAATATCTTCTAGCTTGTAATATCGTAGATGGCATTTAGCTAGCATTCCATACCATATTTGGATGACAGGGTGGATTGCTAAAGCTGCCAAAGCCAAAGCTTTAGTTCTGGCAGCTCAACACTAGCGTTCTCTATCATAACACTTGTCAGTCAAAGAGGCCACACTCCTAACTAAACTATACTGGTGTTTTATCCCAAAAAGTTCATGTTGAATCTGTTCATCTGGACCTTGTGTTTTTTTTTTTTAAAAAAAAGAAGAAAAAAAGAAAATCACCTTCTGTAGAGGAGTTATAAAAGAGAAGGCATGAAGGAGGCAAAATGTGTTTTGTATACCTATAAAAATGTGTGTTGGTTGTCTGCTTATAACTTGTTTAATGTAGATGAGGGAAGGGCATTTGGAATTCCGCTGGCTCTCTGTGGAGGAGCGTGGCAAATTTTGTACTGAGTCATGGTGTTCCTGCTAAGCTAGCTCTTTATAAAAAAAATTTTCACATGTGGCTGACAGCAGCTAAGCTACAATCTCATTATGTCCCCATTATATTTTGTACTGACGATAAATGTGTAAAAATACATTGCGTGTTAAGGGAACAGGACTGTTTCTGATTAAAACTGTTTGAATTACAAAACACGATACAAAGGTACTGGAATAAACATAATATTTACTATCTATAAGCTATATATGTTAAGTCACATGGAAGCAAAAAATAATATTTTATTTGTAATTACAATTACAATTAAGTTGACTAAACCGTTTAAAAGTGCGTTAAGTCTGTGCTCTTCCTCACCACACAAATGACTGCACATCACATCCTTTTACGTTTTGGTCCTGCATCAGCTACTTGACATTCAGTAAATCCTCCCATTAGTCAGAATACAAGCCCTGCCTCGGCTCCTCTTCATTGTAATCTAAGTCACGACCATATAACTGGGCCCCTTGCCAGTGCTTTATATGTATGTATGTATGTATATGTGTGTGTGTGTGTATGTATGTGTATGTATATGTATATGTGTATATATATATGTATATGTGTGTGTGTGTATATGTATGTGTGTGTGTATATGTATGTGTGTATATAGATAGATAGATTTATTTATTTAAAAAAAAAAAAAAAAAAGCAGTGACAGAGAGGAAGAGTAAAGAGTCTATCTGCAGTCCACCCACACTGCTGCCTCTCTTCATCCAGCATCACTAGCATTCATAACCTATTAAACCTTATGTGCTTCTCCTCACCCATCCTCCTACAAGTGTTATCTGGTCTGTAGCCTAGCGCTGGTAAGGCCAGCATGGAGCATTCAGGGTAATGTAGGGCAGAGATGTTCTTACTTCTCTTTGTATAATCACATGATCAGTTAGAACTATAAAATCTGTACTTAGTTCTGTGTGTGTGTGTGTGTGTGTACCAGGGCAGAGAGAGAGGTGGTGCTCAGTAATCTGGACACTCTTTGTTCAGTGGCCCTGGGTGAAAAAGTGACTGAAGACTTCCTTCTGGCCAGAGATGCAGTTATTACCATCTGCAACATCACTGATCATGTCAGGGTAAGATTATATAAAGCATACCTTTTAAAGGATTTCTTGATTATGGCTATATGAGTCAGGAAATTAAACTACTACCTATCTATAGATACAACTTTGTTAATTTAATATTTACAAATTACTGAATTCATAAAATGCCCAGTTTGGGGGGTCCAGCACAATATTACCATCTTGTACTGCACTGTTTCCAATAGCAGTCAAAGGGTGCTCCATTCAGACTGCCTCAGGACCATCAGCTGTTCACCTGTCTCACACAGGCCGTTGCTGAAGGTAAATTCAGAAAAATGACAATTTTTCTGTTTTTCATTCTTTTCTTTCCCTGCTCATGGTTTCTTCCTCTGACTGCCTCTGTCTGTGTTTGCTTCAGGTGTGGTGATGGAAGACCCTTACTGGCAGAGCTTCATGGAACAGGCTGTCCGTCTCATCTACTTCCTGGCTGAATCGCCTGACCAGCTGTGCTCCAGGCTGCTCCAGCGAAGTGCCCGCCTCTTACTAGATCAAATTGCAGAAGGTGGCGAAGTCAACAAGGATGCTGGCCAAATGCAAGATGGCTCTCAAGAGTCTAATGAGCAATGTGAACAAGGTGAGTCCCATCATTGCTCTTTGAGCACTTTTGTGTTCTGAAGCAGGACTAAGCCTTTGTAGATTTTGATGTCTGAAAGGACACTATGTGACACACACGGTGCTTTATACTCACACAACATGTCTTTCCCTCCTGCAGTGAACTGTGTGTGTCTGGCCCAGCTGTTGGCTGCGTGTGGCTGCGTGGCTTTCTGGCAGGTGTCTCACCTTGAGCGCAGCGTGAGTGCTGAGCTGCGGAGGAGGAGAGGAGAGACAGAGGAGAGAGAGGAGAAGGAAAAAGGCCCAGCCGGAAAAGCCAAGGTAATGATGATGTGCTGTATGGATGTTATAGAGTCTATAATATCCATACAGCATACATACATACAATTTTATTATACTGTCTATAATATAGACAGTATAATAAAATCCATTTGACGTTCGGCAAAATTAGATAAAACATTCAAAGATCTAACTTTATCAGACTTTTAAAAGCATTTTTGCTGCCATGTGTGGCAGTGAAGAATTTAATTTTGGCAGTTCCAAAAATAATGTGAATATCAACTATTACAGAATTGGACTTCTATAGGTTTATGCTAACTGCCATTTATTACTACTGTTGTCACTGTGCTATTTGAGCTAATTGGTGGGTTTACTGAGAAAGAAAAGATAACATATTATGTTGCCAGCCCATTCAGTGTGAGAGGGAATATTCAGTATTTTATGACATAAGCAAGATATAAGTCATGAGTACAATTACTAACAACCAATTAAGTTTAGTGGCCATCTTTTACTGTAAAGTGTAATCAGACATCTGTGCACAAATGTTTCGCTTGACAAAAGCAGACATGTTTAAATGTCAGGGGTTTTTTTTATTTTTTATATGTACTTTCGTGTGACATAAAAATTACACATGAATCCATAACCCCCTGTGTGGGGAAAAAGCTTTTTGATAATCAGACCAAGCCTCAGCAGGATGGCTTGATGAGATTTCTTTTACCGATGGAATCAGATGAGTGATGGTTCATAATTGTTCAGCCCATCAGGGAACAGGAAGATAAATGCTTCCTCAATTAGCATTAGAAGTTTCCAATGTTTTTTTTTTTTTTCTTTTCTGTTGTTTTTAGTTTTTATTTGTGTCTTTTTAGATAGCCATGGAGGGAAAATATGGCAGAGAGACACAAGGCACAATTGAGTCAAACCCAAAATGTTACTGTCACCTGTTTTAAACCTTGACAGGAATTCATGATAGTCTAGGCTATGCAGGGTGCTCATGGCTGTACTTCTGTCTCTGTGCTTACTAACACACATCGCAAATATACATTCTTAGGTGCCACATTTAGGAGTCAAAAAACACTTCTGTAATAGTGTGAGATACTGGCATATCTTATTCATTACCAGATCATAACCAGATTATCAGACATGTATTTGCAACATGCTAACGTGACCTTATTTTGTCTCTAGAGGGGTGTACAACGAAACGAGTAATAGGTGACAGAGTTCTGTTCAGCTTCTAGTCAGAAATTTTAGTGACTTTTTTTTTTTTTAACCTGGTTAGATCAACATGGTAATTTATGCTGAGTGTGCTCAGCATTAAAATAATTAGCTCAAGTTAAAATGATGATTTTAGCGTTCTGTGGTATAACCTGTTGTTAAATTGTTGGGATTTTTTCTTCTTCTTTTTTTTAGCTGCATTAATCTAGTCTTTTTCGCAACAGTGTTGCATTTTACTGTTATTTTTATGTTTATAGATTTTTTTTTACTATCATTTTTATCATAATCATCTAATAATGTGGGTAGAGATCATTTTTGTGAGAATCATATGAGGTGTGAAACACCCCATTTTATATGATCATGCACAGAACATGAAGCAGGAAAATTTGGTTCAGCAAGTTGAAAACCACAGTCATGATGCCCATGAGTTTGTCAAGCTAGCTAAGGCAAAGAAAGTCTGGTGGACTTCCTCTGTAGGACACCCCTCTGTAGTGGCTGCATTTTATATTATTCTGCATAAACCGTAATCTATTTTAAAATGTAATGATTTCCTAACAGCAAACAGCCAATGAGAGCACTATGGAGGAGGAGCTTGGGTTGATTGGTGCCTCTGCTGAAGATACCGAGGCTGAACTCATCAGAAACATCTGTGAGACAGAATTACTGGCTGGTAAAGAACCCAACCTTTTTTCTTTTGTTTGTCTGCAGTCACACTAAACAACATTAACCCCTCAATTCATACTACAGTCTTTTTATAAATACCACACAAATACCCCACCTCCCTCCCCTCTGCTCTCTAGAGGAGAACCTGCTGAGTGCATTCCTTCCCCTGCTGGTGAGAGTCTGCGGCTCCCCAGGACGTTATTCCCACCCGCAGCTCACCACTGCTGCCTGTCTGGCACTCTCTCAGTACATGATGATTAGGTAAACACATTTCACTTTTCACTACATTTATGTAGTGGTAATACTGTTTGGTGATTAATTAGGTTTTTATGCTGACGGTTGAAGAAATGCTGTAATTCTGTGTTGAGGGGAATTTTTTATTTTTTTTTTAAAGATTTAAAGAAAGATTTATTACTTCTTAGTGGCCCAAGCAGTTAGCAACTTTATTGCTAACTTAAACATTGAGACTTTAAATGCATTTCTTTCTTCTTTTTTTCCTGTATTTCTTAAAAAGCCCATCAGTGTGTGAAGAAAACATCCGTCTCATGTTTACTGTTCTGGAGCGCTCTACTCTCCCTGTGGTTAGGGCTAATGCCATAATAGCCCTGGGGGACCTCACTGTCCGTTTCCCAAATATTTTGGAGCCCTGGACACAAAATCTCTATGCCAGGTATGTAATTACATGTTCAGCTTGATCATCCCAGTAATGTGAAACAAATTTGTCACAGTAGCAGCTCATTCTTATCGCTCCCCCCATACTAATAAACTCTCTTCCAGTTAGGACTACATTATCATAATATCCGTAGATTTGTTTCCCACCCAAGATTATAAGTGGCAGCCTACGCTTGATGGCTCAGCTGAGTGGGAGTACTGTAAATGACGTTTCATCATTTCATGGCATACAACACCCCCCTCCACCCCTTATTTCCTTTGCTTGTAGTCTCGAGCCATCTTCATCCAGATCCCACCAACACGACATCTCGGTGTGCGGCGACTCTCAGCCACTGAAGTGTTGCCACTGTCACAATGCTCCACTGAGCCACATGATGGGAAAAGTTTACTCTTTCCATCACGACTTTTTAATGGTCGGGGGGAACAAACTTTCAGATGATCTATGTTAGCAAACTCTCATGTGTGCCTTGTATTCTGACCCTTACGGTTGCCATAGGAACCAAAAATTGCCTCGTGGCTTATATAAAACCCACCCCCACTCGTGAACTGGGATGGAACCTCGGACCACCTCTGACAACGGCCCCTTTAGACAAGGAACAGCTTAATTACTAGTATGTCATGGTTTGTGGCTGGAGCCAGTGAGTAGTGTGTTGTAATTATACAGAGTGGCTGTGTGAGCAGAAGGGAATAATTTTGAGAAAAGTCAAATGTTCTTCAACTTGTAGGTATGCTTTCATTTTAAAAAAGCATTGGCAGTCTATTTCTCCTGCACAAAGTTGCACTGTTGTTTTTTTCTGTAGCCAACTTAGAAGCTGAAGTTCCTCTGTTTGATGAAGTGGGGTTTTAATTGTAATGCCTGATAATGCTCACATTTAGGTGGTTTGGACATGTAAAACATTCTGTTCTTTTTATAATGCGTCATTGCCCTCCTAGTGTTTTGTACCTGATAAGCATTTCATAGTATTCCCTAATTGTCTGCCTCACACCAACACCTCCACTGTTCTCGAGGCTGCTGCCCTGCTGGCGCCTCCTGATAAGCGCATTAAGAATTAATTACCCTGTTCATTGCTGTTGTAAGCCTCTGCATTGGCATGTGGAAGTACCATGCACATGTTTCTGATCGTCTGCCAGGAGTGCTGCTCTCTGCCATAAATGAGAAATGGCTAATGAGTTTCTTTTGCGCTGTGGTTTTGGGTGAGAGTAAATCTAAATTGGTTTCAGAGTGGTATCAGATTGCCATGCCACAGCCTGTCCAGTCCCATTATATTAAACTTTACTGAAACCAATGTTGTTTGGTTTCAGTAAAGTTATGGCTAATTATAAGTTGGTATGACAGGAGAGATGACAAATTCAAAGGTGGCCATACATTTTCGCCTCTGTCTATGTTTCTGCAAAACAAGCAATGTGGCTACACACAGTTACTCAGTGACTTGCCATTACTTTTTCATTCACATTGTCAGAAGATGAATCCAGCCTTTTTCTCCTCTAGCACCTCCAACAGATTCTTCAGTTAACCAGTACAGTATCTCAATGCCAACTTTTTGAAATTTGTCATTTTGTACACACATTCATTCTCCCCAGATGTTAGACAGTTTATGCTGAACAAATTGTCCATCATCATGCTGAAAATGATATTGTGTCCTATTGACATTAGCGGTGGTGGTAAAATTAATTCAGGTGTAGTGTTTTTCAACTCTGAACAATTCATGTGTCTATTCCTATACTTCGGAAGTCATTAGACCTAAAATCCTGGAATAAATGTAGTAAATTTAAACATGCCAGATTTTTTTTTTTTAGGCACTCTATCATCTACTAGAGCATAGGTGTCAAACTCTGGCCCGTGGGCCAAATTTGGCCCACAGCCTAATTACATTTGGCCCGTGAAGCCATGCCAAATTACTATTAGAGCTGGCCTACTGGTATTATACAGTTAATATATATATTGTTTAGTATTAAGCTTTGCTTGTTCCATATTCAGTTTTTCAGCAAAACGTGTTTTAGTCCATAAGAAAAGATTCATTCTTATATCTGGAGGAATAAATATATTTCAATAAATATTAATGTTAGCCAGCGACTTTGTTCCAGTTTTGAATTTTGGCCCACTGTGTATTTGAGTTTGACACCCCTGTACTAGAGTGTCTAAAACCTGGTCAGAAAGTAAAATGGTTACAGCACAATAATCTGACATAGTTAGTATCAACGGGAGCACTTGCTATAGTCTTACCCTTTGACCAGTGTTTTAAGTTGTATAGTTTTCTATCGTCCATGCTTTAGTCCTTAGTTTCTTTTGTTTTACATGCAATAGTCAAAATTTGAAGCAGTAGGTAACTGTGCTTCTAATCCTGCCACAAGGTACGAGACCCAGAAACACCACTCTGGGGTCCTTAGGGATGTCACAACCTGTTGTGTCCTCTAAAATTAAAAGAACATTATCCCAGAACAGTTTGACTGATTTTTCTGTTTCTTAACCTATTGCCAGTGTTGAAACCTGAGAGTTCCCTCAGCGCTAACTGTATTGTGTTAACTGCTAGCGATCAAAGGTGGCATATTTAATTATGATGGAAAGGTATCTTGGTTTCCTTACCTGCTAAATATCAGAATGATTTTTGTTTGTGTGTACGCCAGCATGTTGTTTGTGTTTAAGAGGACAACTATGGCAAAATGCAGCTTTGAAAATAAGCTATCATGGTTTGTAGAGTGCAACTTTTTTCAAAAGGGGATTACCAAAGAGTGGGCTGTAGGAAATAATTTACAGTAAATATCCACATCAGAAAATGAAATTTAAAAGATATCATTGAATTGGGCTTTGAAAATACACATTTCTCCCATTAATGGAAAATCGACGATCATTAGAAGATCAGATGATGCGTAACGAAGGAAATACTATGTATAATTATCATTATTTTTTTCCTTTATCTTTCAGGCTGAGTGATGAGGTTCCTTCAGTAAGGCAGACAGCTGTGACTGTTCTCACTCAGCTGGTGCTTAAGGATGTCCTCAAGGTCAAAGGTCAAGTCAGCGAAGTGGCTGTATTGCTAATTGACCCTGACTCGCACATTAACAGCCTGGCCCTGAACTTTTTCAATGAGCTTGCTACAAAGGTAGACCACATCCAGAAGGCTTGATGGAATCTGAGTGACGGGGAGTGTTTTTAACCATTTTCTTTGTGTTACCCATCAGGACAATGCGATATACAACCTGCTCCCAGACATCATCAGCCGCCTGTCCGACCCAGAGAGAGGCATGAGCTCAGAGGACTTCAACACTATTATGAAGTGAGATGCACAGCTGTGTACCATGTCGTGTTTTCGTTTTCTTACTGCATCAACTGTGAAGCAGACCACAGACTTGGGGCAAATGATGCAAATGACGCCTTGTTTAACCCCCAAGCAATCAAGCTATTTTGGCAACTGAAATGACTACTGTCATTAAGACCCCATTATCTTACACACAAGAATACTTACTACACTGTTCCTTAGTCTGGTTCCATCTATGACAAATATTCTGCAAATGTTCTAATGTAATTAATTAGGTTGTTTTTTTTTTTTTGTTTTTTTTTTTATTTTTAATGACTGGATAAGAAACAAAAACACAAGTTGTGCAAACAATATTAATTTATTTAGCTAGTTTTTAAGCAAAATATTTAGTTTTCTGATATATCTGAAAAGTCAGAACAAGATGTAATACCTATATACCTTTTGGAAGAAGAGGTAGTTTAGCAAAGTCAAACACTTTTACAATATTAAAAATAAAACTTCAGTGGGACCTACAGTATAAATATACAGTATACACCACTCTCACTTGACTTTAAGAATTTTTTTTAGGAGAAATTCAACAACTGAATGTTCTTTCTTTTTTTAATAAATGTTATATTGTGTGTGTTTGTTTGCAGACAACTGTTCTCCTACATCACTAAAGAAAGGCAGACCGAGTCTCTAGTAGAGAAACTGTGTCAGCGCTTTAGAACTGCAAAGTGAGTTCTCTTCCTCCATTTATTTCCCATCCTCACTTCTAACCTGGATCCTTTGTTTTGTTTTTTCTTTACCATTTCCTTTATACTTTCTCGTTTGTCCTGCTTTATTTAATCGTGTGTGAAGCGGGGGTGGATGTGTGGGTAATTAGTGGGCGTTTTCACTGAGAGCGTTTGACAATTAATGCAAATTCACAGTTCACTTCACCTGTCACCTACACCGACATCTTCTTATTCACAGATTTTGTCATGGAAACTGTCTTCCTGTATAGTTGGGGACTGTAGACAGAACAATTGGCCTGGCCATGCTTGAGCTTCTGACTCATACTCCGTCCATTATCAAAGCTCAAATGAAGGGCATTTTATATTATACGTTGGCAAAATGAATTTGGATATAAGAAGGTTCTGGGAAAATGAGATTTGGTCTAAATGTCAGGGCAATGCAATGTTCATGAGGAATGAGCTTTTTTTTTTTTTTTATTGAGTTTTAGAATTTCTGTGCACTTTGTTTTCTTAAGTCAGGTTTCCCCCACAATTTCTCATCTTCAGATTTTCTTTCTCTCATCAGGACAGAGCGTCAGTGGTGTGACTTGGCCGTGTCTCTGTCTCTGCTCTCCATGTGTGAGCGCGGTTTCAAGAGGCTGCAGGAATGCTGGGAGTGTTACAGTGACAAGCTGACTGAACCGGGCGTCTACCAGCCTCTGCTCTCCATCACCGCCAAGCTCCGTCGTGGGGCTAAACCACAGTTTAAGGTATATTATTCCCTGTTTAAGTCAGTTCTGCAGTGACCACGCAGTCATGTGTAGCTCAGGTGGTAGAGCAGGCCAGCTACTAACCGGAGGGTTGGTGGTTCGATCCCAGTCTGCATGCCAAATATCCTTGGGCAAGATACTAACCCCATGTTGCTCTCCGATGCATCCATCAGATGTGAATGTTAGATAGGCACTAACAGCTTAGAAAAAGTGCTTCTGTGAATAGGTGTGATTGGGTGAATGAATTAGTTGTATAAAGCGCTTTGAGTGCTCAGAGTAGAAAAGCGCTATATAAGAACCAGTCCATTTACCATTTTACCAGTCCACTGCACCTGTCTATGCACCCTTTGGACCAACTTCACAGAGCTATGACGGGAATGCTTATTAGCCATCTGTGTGATCCACACAGACGTGAGACTTAAAGTTGAACGGTGGATATCAAAAGCTTCTATTGTCTGTAAATGTCTGGAGAAGACTCTGGTGTGCTGAACGTTTAAGTGGTCAGTGAAAGATAAAATGCCAGTTCATTCCATCCCATGCTAATGTTAACTTTGTTTTCCAGGCTCAGGTAGATGAGTTTGAACAGCGTCTGACTGCAGTTCACACACGGGGGCTGGAGAATGTGGAAAGCCCAGAGATGGATGAGGAAAACCAGAAAGCAGGAGTGTCTGCTGAGAAGACAGTCACGCGAACACCTGCGCCCACCAGAGGCCGGCTGAAGTCAAAGGAAGGTCAGGAGTCAGCCTGCTTTGAAGAACCTTGTTGCAGAAATAGTCTGTTTCTCATTTTAGTTACACGATAAATTTTATGTTTATTTTTATTGCAGGTCAAGGAAAGCCTCCAGTTTCAAGATGTGATGACAGTTTTGTCACGCCTCGCAAATCTCGCAAGTCTAAGAAGCCTGCAATCACCTTCAGCAGTGATGAGGAGGAGGATGAAGAGGGTGAGTGAAGCCACTTCATTAAGTCACTATTACACTTAATTTGCAAACAGTTTTAATGGGTTTTGTAAGAAATTACTTTTTGCAGTGGGTCAGTTGCTTGGAATCAAAAATTATTATCCTTAAAGGGGACGTGTTGAGCTTTCCCCTCCTCTTAATTGTTTTTTTTTTTTTTTTTTTTTTTTCAATCTTGTGTGTTGGATACTCACCTTATGTTTGCAAGGAGCAGCAAATAACAAAGTTAACTTACGCATCCTATTAAATAAGCTAAAACGCCTTATTTAAAAGGATGATGTGAGGGGCTCGGTAGAAGACCAATAAGGATAGTTTTGACCTGCGTCATGCAAAGCTACTCTCCCTCTCCAAGAATCAGAATCTGGAGCACACTCAGCCCCCTTTTAATATACATCTGCTGATTTATTTTGTCATCTAAATACATATTTTTAAGGCAATTCATTTTTTTTCCCTTATTAAATCCATTGAATTGTAACATGTCAGATAATAGCAAATAACAGTTGTCTGTTATTTAAGCAGAAACTTTGTCATCCAGTTCGCTGGATTTTAGTCAAGTGTTTAGTATGCTCTGTTTGTCACTGCAGTGTATTCAATTTGTCTCATTAGCTTGTAAAACATGATTTATAGTACTGCATTGAATCTATGCGTTTGTCCTCTGGTGTGTCTGCTCTGCTCCGAGCTGCTTCATGTTGAATTAGAAGCTAATAAACAAAGATTTAATAGCTGATTGATAAAGTTATGTACAGAGAAAAAAGCACCAGTCAGACCTATGGCAGGTGTTGTGGTTAGGTGAGGTGTGTGTTGCTACAATGTGCAGTGGGATAAGCTGCACTGTAGAGTTGACATAGTGCTATAAATCAAGTGTTACAAATCAATAACATTCTTTGGATCAATACACCAGAGTTCAGAGTGCTTAGACCACTAGACTGAGATTGTGGAGCAGCAGCTGAGACGATTTAAGACCGTTGGACCTCCTTCGGTCTAAAAAGTGAGATGTGCATTGTTGCAGCACTAATCCGAGATCTGTGGATATCTTTGAAGGATTAAATTTTTTTAAAAATTACACGACATGAAAAACTAACCACCATTTCCAGAGAACTGTTATCATCTCCAGTTATCTTATGCTTTCCGTGATTAATTAGACAAAGTGTTTCAGGTAAGATTATTTTTTAAGCCTTTGATTAGACTTGAGTTACTGAAACACTTCTGAGTTACAAAAATATATTTTAAAATAATTAGACTTGAATCTATTCCTGAATATTTCTTGTGCGGGTTTTTCAGCTGTTCTTATAGTGCATGGCTGTTCCCAGACATCGTCATTACTCGTCCCACTTCATTATGTTTCAATTTCCTTTTTTCTTTTTTTCCACCTCCATCAGATGCTGTGATGGCAGAGAGCGAGACCCCTAAAGTGACAACGCCCATCGCACGCACGTCCCGACGAGCTCGCCTCAGAAACTAACTCTGATTGTTCTCGTTTTGTTTTTTAAATCTTATTTCTGTGTATCTTTGGAAATACTTTTATCTGTAATGATATTTTATACTTGTTGGTTTTTATTTTATTTTTATTCTTTTAATATTGGTACTTGGCACCAATCTAAACTAGGCATGATAATGTGTAAAGACACAAAATCAAGTAGGCTTTTAATAAACCTGGTTCTGTTTTTCATTAAAAAAGAGAGAAAGAAACCTCCCTGTCTCAGTTTTATTCCTCTGCTCAAATGTGTGAAGGCTTGCGAGTCCGCTGGGTTATGTCGAGTAAATTTATGGCATCATTACAAACAGCTTTGAATGTCTGCTTGTATCATGTTTGGACAGCGGTGTTTAATGGGCTGCCACAGCTTGCCCAGACAGTATTACTACCCCACATGGTTCCCTACTTCACCTTCCTCAGCTCTCTTTTCCTTTCATATGTTGTTTTCAACAATTTCAAGTTTCAGTCTTTCTCTGATGACCACATTCCTCGCCAGTAAGCGTGTTTTGTTTTTTAGTTACAATTGCATTTTATTTTTTTCTCTTGTTCTGTCTGACACATTTGCTGTTGCCTAGTTGGCCGCCTCTGTTCTCCTGTAATCAATCTCTTTTGTAGGTCTCCCTCTGCTCTCTGCCTGGTGCTTTTCTCCATCCCTTTCTCTTCCTCCTACTCTCCCCTGCCTACTTTTCTTCCAGCGCTCCTCTCTCCACTGACATCACACACAGTAGTTTAACCCCCCTCCCCTCCTCCTCCCCCCTGCCTCATCACTAATCTCTCCTTTTCGCCTACTCCCTCTCCCACACATTGTCCTCCGAAAACATGAGAGGGGTGCGTTTTTCTGTATGTGCGATTTGATACGTTATGTAAAGACACTTACCAGCCGCAGGATGATAACAATGTGATTGCAAAAGCGGCTCAGTTTTTATCAGAGGACAAATTATGGTTTAAATGTATTCAGTGGGTGCTAAGTGTGCAAATAGAAGTAAATGTTTAGTTTTTAAACTTTAGTTGGTACTGTGCACAGATGAATTTCTTGTTTGTGAAAGATTAAGACTGAAACATCTGATCTGATCTGGGTTTATTTACTTGAAATAATCACAGGCTGCTGACCTTTAAGGTCAATGCATTGGATCGCGCAGCTCCTGATGGTGTTGTAATTTGTCGGCAGGGGGTCCGACAGCAGATGGCACTGACAGACTGTAACTAACCCAACAGAGAGGGGAGGTCAGTGCATGCTGGGAAAGACCACGGAGACAAAGGAAAGAGAGGGTGGCTAATATGCACAAAGAGTGTTGTCACCACATGGGAAAGGTATAATTCAGATTAAGTCGTGACTGAAATATGCAAAGCTTTATAGCCACTGGTCACTTTTGACAAGGCATCAGCTGAATGCAGCCCTCTGACCTCAGCTTAGGCTGAGGCCAGTTGGTTAACATGGTCCAAACTACACAGTCACCTTGGCAATGACAATGACTCTACAAGGCTATGACATCACTCCAAAGAAAAAATGAGGAGGAAGATGGTGTGGGGGTGGTGGTGCTTGGGGGCGGAGGGTGTCTCTGGCTCTACAAAACCTCTGCAGCATCCCAGCTGATGCCCCAGCATTCAGCCACTGCCAAAGGGACAGACGCAAGAGGAAGAAAATCATCCCTCCAATTCCATCAGTGAGCGAAGGCGAAGAATAGGAGGAGCCAGTTGAGTGAGATAGTGATGCTCCCAGCAGGTGCCAACAAGTGAGAGGTAGCTGAGCGACCGAAGGAGATGGAGAAGAGTCTGTAATAACAGAAGACACCAAGAGCTTTGAGAAAGAACCAAACAACAGGTGAGCGCTCTTAAATTTCCTCTTTCATAGTTGTGTTAGAATTAGCATATCCTAAAGAATGTAAAATAAAATCGCTACACAGTAACTCCAGACAGTGTTTTTTGATATCTGTAAAAATATAGAGAGAATTAACATTTTAGAAGCTCTTTATTCATAATTCTAATATTTCAATTTATTTATTTTTATTAATTTATTTTTAAAATTTAAGATGCTGCAAAAATGAAATGTTTTTCTTTCAAATAACAATTACAAATGTCAATTTTATTTTCTAAGATTCATGAATTTGAGTTCTTTTGACCTCGATTTACTACCAGTTGCCTTCAGTTAGATGCCCCGTGCATACATTATATTTGCTGTGCATATTTTCCTTGCGTCACTTGTTACTGCGCAGCAATGTTTATCTGTGAACACACAATAAAAGATGTGTTTTAGACACTAAATTGTCAAATAAACAATCTGTGGAGTATTAGTGGAGATTCAGTATTTATATCAAAATATTTACATTGAATAATGAAAATTTTTTTTCCAGGATTTCATCAGTGTTTGAATCTTCTGAGCCGGTGTGATTCCAGTTATTCCTGCTCCTCATCCTCATCTGCTGCCATGCTGTGCCCTGTGCTGCTTTGTGCCGCTCTGCTCCTCCTGACTCCCCTGGAGATCACAGAGGCTCGTGCTTTGCATCCTTCTCCTGATGCTGTGCAGGTACAAGAGGAGATTGGAGTGGATGTGGAGGGCTGGATTTAAAAAAAAAAAAAATAGATTGAGGAGAATTCAGAGTGAATCAAGGAGAGTCCACAAAGGATGGGAGGCAGAACAGGAAAGAATAAGCAGAGAGAGAGTAATGAAATGTATCACTGATTGAATTATTGTCCCTTGTATACTCCCCGACAATTAAATTTCATCATCTTCTCCTTCTTTTTTTCCACTGTGCAGTTTGTGGAGCAATTTCTGGAACGCTACAATGACCTTCTGACCCTTGACGACCTGGAGAACATGCTCAACAGCCAAGCAGAGGAGCAGTCCACCCTCTCCTCCGGGTCCAAAGCTGCTGAATACCCCAAATGGGCTGATGCACAAACTCAGCCCGAGACCCCCTGGCTCCGTCTGCTGAAGGGCACCCTGGCCAACCAAAAGCGAGCAGAACCGGACCGGTCACGGAGGGGGTGGAATCGGGGATGCTTTGGCCTGAAATTGGATCGGATCGGGTCTATGAGTGGACTGGGCTGTTAGTGGAGACAGAGGAGGAAACTAAAGACTGCTTACATCCTTCTTAGATTATTAGGAAACACACATGCATAGGCATTCACCTGCAGAGAAGGATGTTTACATGCGTGTAGTATGGTGTAAACTTACAGTGCTGCTAATGTGGTTTCATCCAGTGTAGATCAGATGCTTCACAGTTTATTCCATATCTAAATGTTAACCTGAATATTAGAACATGTGTGCTGTGTTTACATCAAATGATCACCATCAATTTCTGGGCTTATTTTTCAAGTAATTTAGCATTTTCCGTACTTCTAGCTTTGTCTGCAACTCTGTAAACGTTTAGACCTTTTGTGGACAGGTGATTTTGTTTAAAAGCAGCCGTAATAGATGTGGATAGTCAAAAAATGATGGCATCAGAAATTTCTGCAATTTATTTTTGTTTACTTATGATTTGCATGAATAAATGGATTTGACATTTGTGGCGTTCTGGGGTTTTTTTTGTTGTTTTTTTTAACTTCAACCCCGCATAAAATCCAGTTCCTTCCTTGCATTAAAAAGCCCACATGGTTCATTCTGTATTCACACACGTCATCTCAATTTGTCCTTCAAAACAGAGCATCAAATTCTCATGACAGATATAATAACTCTTCTAAATTATTTTTTCTCATGACTGTTGGAGGAAGTTCATTTCTTCCCTCGTCGTTCTGGCAAAAGCGGTCAACATTTGAAGATCGGCTGCAGCGTCCAAAACTGTTTTTTTATTCTGGCATTACAACAAAGTTCCCAGGGAAGAAAAACAAATGCTAATTTTTTTCCCTATAAGCTTAAATAGAATTTGATTTAACATGCTTACAGAATTAGATGGCGTGAATGCATAAAATAATCTGTGTAGTAACAGAGTTGTAAAAATCGACATATTTTAGGGACTAACATACAGTAAGGATGTTCATTGTTAAGTATATCAAATCTAACAGTCGACACTATGACGTAATTTGCTGGTAATGCACAAACTTGTGAGGAGCTCATGTAGTACGCATTAAAAACATGTTAGGTTTTCACTGTGTCCTAAAATTCAAGATCCTTCAAACCAGCTGCAGATTTAGAGAAACTTGAAAATGTTTTATAATGGCAAATCACTGCTTACTAACATCTGAAAATCATCAGAGCCTAAACAGCTGACTGAAAATTAATGGCCAGCATTTCTCTGGTTCCACCTGTTTTCTGTTTTTCACACATTGAGGGACTACAAATGTTTGAATCTTCAAAAGTCAATTTGAAGATGTTGATCAAGGCTCTCAAAAACTGAGAGAAATTGTTATGACCTTTTTATATTTTTTCACAATTTCCTAACATTTAAATAAATGTACATCTCTAAAAACATATTCTTCCTGCCACAGCCTTTCACTTACCCAGAAAACCTGCAAGTGATTCTAATGGGTATATTTTCTTCTTTTGGCTGCCGTTCATCTGCCTCCATCGCACCCTATCCCACAGCATCCTCCTCTCTCATCAACCTTCTGTCATCCCTAAACCACCTCTGAGGTCTCCCTCTTTTCCTCCTGCCTGGCAGCCCCCTCCTGAACATCCTTTGTCCAATACATCCACTGTCCCTCCTCTGCACATGTCCGAACCGTCTCAGCCTTGCTTCTCTAACTTTGTCTCCAAACTGCTCGACCTGAGCTGTCCCTCTGAAGCATTCATTTCTAATCCTGTTCATCTCCGTCACTCCCAACAAAAAAATCTCCATTACTATAAATGATTCTATTGATTATAATAAAGTAAAACACACCAGCTATGACTTTGGTGAATTAAGCATGAAGTGACACGGCGGTGTGGTGGTTAACACTGGGTCTGGGGCCTTTTTGTGTGGCGTTTGCATGTCCTTCTTGTGGCTGCATGGGTTCTCTGGGTACTCTGGCTTCCTCCCACAGTTTAAAAGACATGCATTTTAGGTTAACTGGTAACTCAAAATTGTGGGTGTGAATGTCTGTATCTCATCGTTAGCCCTGAGATAGACCGGAACTCTGTCCAAGGCGTACCACCTTTTGACCTATGACAACTGGATAAGCTCCGAGCCCCATTGTTTTTAAGAAACTGGATGTATGGGTGGATGATTTTTTCATAACATGGTGTTTTGCCAAAGATTTTCATTCAGGGAGGATGCCTGGAGAAAGCTTTAGTTGACTTATACTCACGTTTGAGGCCATTGTCTTATTGGAAATTCCAATAATTAACAGGCGTTAAAATTACTCCCTGAGAGAATGTCTCTTCTTGTAACTCGCCTGATATATAAAGCATAAACTATGGCAGCAACACAGATTTACCACTCCCAACAGCAGCAAAGCACCCGGACAACAGGGCAGAGCCATGTCTGTGCTTGACTGTGTAACAGTTGCTATCGTAATGCAGTGTATCACCACATGGCGGCGCCTCCTGTCTCACGACTGGTGTCACCCCCTTTTTGTTCTTCTTCGCACTCCTCCTGTAATGGATGCTCCCGTGTGTACGCGGACTAGTGTGCTCTTCAGTAATGTGTGGTAGAGGTAGCACTTACTTTTGATATTGTAAATAAATGAGTACTTTTTGGAAAGTCAGAAGCTGTTGCTCATTCGCTATCCACCTGCACACCTCCGCGGCTGGCTTCATCTCCACCGCACGTTACAACTGTTAGGATCGTGTTGTTCTAATTATAAATGGCTTTTTTTCTACTGCAGGAATGCTCCTGATTTATGAGTACAAACTGGTCCCATAAGTCTCCTCACTTCAGAACCCTGCTAGCATACCCCAAACTCTAACCTTTGCTAAAAAAAAAGTTACATTTTTGTTGTATGTTCACTGTTCATCAGCCTTATACGTGGAATCTTACAGTCTGTATGGATACGTAAGTCTTGGCTGAATCCTCTTGTAGAAATTTGGTTTCTTTTTAGGGTTTAACGAAATAATTTTAAGACTGTCCCTTTTCTTTTTCATCTGAGCTTGACCTGGTGGCTGCTTGAACCACAACACAAGATGGCAGTATGAATTTCCTCTTGTTCATCTGCTCGTTGCCACACACAGCTGCTCTTTGGACTTTGCACTGTGCTTTAAGGAGACAAATTGTACAAACGTAGCTGAAGGCCTCTCCTCCCTGCAGACGTGCCTGCATGCTGATCACTGATGTGCAGTTGATACAGTTTGTTTCCCGCTGCTGATAAAATAAACTTGAACAAAAAAAGAGCCTGTTTACAGTAGATATTCTAGTTTAAAGTTCCTGTTCAAACACATTTCTCAGTTCTAGCTGAGTAATAACTCACATTTCTCTTAAGTAAAACAGTCCTTTCCACACTTGTTTTACTCCGTGGCTGTGTGGCTGCTGCCTGTCTACAGTGGGTCGAGTTTAACTGTTGTAATATGAAAAGAACATGTGATCTGAGTTAGGCAGCATTTACAGTACAGACATGGCCCAAGTGTTGACTAGGCAGCTTGTGTCTAATCTTAGCTTGACCTTTACTTCCCCTCTTTGACCTTAAGCTGCAAAGCAGAGGCCAAGACTGGCATGCATGCACTCGGGGTGGTGGTAGTTCAGCTATGCCTGAACTGTTGGACAGAAGTCATAAAACAAACCATCACTGTCCAGCTGTGGTGCAGAACGACACGTCTGCAGGTCTGCTGCGGACCCTGTGGGCAGCTGAGTTGGAAAATAAAAGTTACTAAGTATTACAATTTTATTCAGTTAGACCTGCAAAGTGTTGCAAGTTCAAATGCTTCTCTGGTGACAAGATGCCATGCCAGGTTTGGATTCACTATCAGGAGTGCTGGCTGCTAAGGCCCAGTATAGTGGCAGGGGGTATTAGTGAGAGATTGGGACTGACTGGCCTTATGGTTTAAAGTGACACCCTCATTATTTGGATTTATTTTTAATATATCTTGACCTCCTTTCTTTTCTGTGTCGACACTGTTGCCATAAAAAGACAAAAACGTACTTAAAAAAAACAGATAACAACAGTGAAAACAGTTAAGCACCGACAAAATAACCTGCCTCCCAATGACGCGTTTCAGCGGTTACCAAATAACCTGATAAAGCCAAAATTCAGCTGAGTAAATCTACCCCTGTGCACATGCGCGCTGTGATCATGTGCTCACGTTAGGTAACCAAAGTTCAACTTTTGACTTCTGCTGAAGGGATGGAGCAGCAGCAAAAGAAGAGTAGCAACAGAGCAAAGGGTCATGGTCTTTGGACAGTAAATGTCACAGCCATGAAGGAGAGATTTGATCCCTCGTTTGCTCCCTCTGTGTGTCTGTATTTACTGATAAGGTCAGAGAGAGACCCCTCTCTTTTTTCAGTCCACTATCTGAGGACTCTAATATGTTGGTATCTATATCTGGTGCTTTTAAAAGTGGAAACACAAAGCAGGCCTGATGGCACAGGCTGCTGGAATAATGAAAAATGAGTTAAACATTTCCCAGATTCAGGCCTTTAATGCGCAGCAGAGCTTAGATCATAAGACCAGAGCTTTTTAAAAGTAAAGTTGCAGCGGCCACTCTGCATGTCTCTGTGCATCTGACAACCTTGACATTCAGAGGGGGCGGGGCGAGGAGTGGTCACCATTGATGGGGGCGTGGCTTCACACCTCGGTCAATCATAAAACACGCAGCTTAACTTTGCTCTTACCCACTCACATCCGGAGTCCCAAGACAGGCAGAGCCCCTTCACAAACGGTAAATACCTTCAAATAATTTATTGGCTTCAGGCTGCATGACTCAACGCGCTGATTTAGATCACCTGGAAAAATCTGCACGAGCTTAATTGTGCCCAATTTTAAAGCACACGTGGTCATAAAGTCAAAAGAAACTCACTTTACATCATCATTACGTTTGAAGTTTAGCAGGACAAGAGATTTTAACATGTTTATTAAGTCATTTATGCTTTTAGTTTTGCAAAGTCTGAAGTTTTTTCCTCGATGCAGATTAGCTTTGAGTTTTACTTGGACTGTGATCACAGATAGCTTATCAGTAGAATACTTTTCACATGTTGTTCTTGAAGTTGTCTTCACTTATCTTAACCTGCAGTCCAAGCAGCTATCATCAACTTAATGCTAATAAAGTACCTCAAATTTCGCAATGCTACCTTTTCCCCCCTCTCATTTTTCCTTCCAGAGGACTAGACCAACCCAGGCAAAATGGTGAAAGTCGGTATCAATGGGTAAGAATGATCATCCCCTTCACTTCCTCTAAATCTTTCTAATTAAACCAAATGAGCAACGCACACTGAGGTTCAGCTTTGGACTTTTCTTTGCGACTCCCACCACCACATCCCTCTCATCAGTGGGGAATTATTACCACGCCGCTGTCTTGGCTCAGGTTTCCACGCTTGTTAAAGTTTGTTTTACGAACTCCTGTATTAAAGAATGCAGGTATTATGCAAGATGCTATCCAAGTGTATGGAATAATGTGTGATTATTTAAACGAGGGCCCAGTCCAGTACACTGCAAGTCTGCAGTTCAGTGCACTTTAAGGATTAATGCATAACATTTCACATTATTCAGTATTGGGGAGCAGCTACATAAAACTTGTCTCAGGCTGGTCTTCTGTCCTGTCACTTTACTGGAGGGTCTATTTTTAAAATTAGCCTTCAAAAAGGGTTTTTTCCCTTCTACAGCCTGCTGTGTTATTTAAATGGTGACAGCCGGCTGTTCTCATGTTCTTGTTGATCTTAAATAGCCAGTGCCTTTGACCTCGGGGTCATCAGCGAGTGAAAGGCGACCTATACCTAAATGTCAATGAGCGCACGTGTTCTGACGCGGATCTACGCATTTGTTTTCAATAAATTGTCATCCACCCGCCTCTCTTCCTGGTCTCTTAGGACAGAGTGTATCTATGCGCCCGGAGTTTTGGACCTGTGGTTAAAAAGTAACCCTGCTGTTGTTCAAACAGTGCACTGCGTAACCAGGATTACCACATTGGAGGTTAATTTCGACTTTAGCCTCTCAGAGAGAAAAGCACACACCTGGCCTTTCTACTGTGGTGTCAGGTCTTCTGGGGAGATCTCGCCCCACACAAAAGAAAAATCTAAACTGTTACAGGGAAGCCTCTGACTAAATATCAAACTCTGCTCTGATTTATTATTATTTTTAAATCTATTTTCGTATTTATCATCTTAACAAGTGCCTTCATTTCACCGAAACTCAAATACGTGACTGTAGTCAGTTTAATGTGGTGTGATGTCTCCACCTACTGGCCAGAATGAGAAACGCCTCTTGTTCATTTTTCAGATTCGGCCGCATCGGTCGTCTGGTGACCCGTGCTGGTTTCCACTCCAAGAAGGTGGAGATTGTCGCTATCAATGACCCCTTCATCGACCTGGAGTACATGGTCAGTCAAGGAGGAAATGAAAGGAATATAAGGCGTTAGCTCGAACTCACCACAAGCTTTGTATGACTGAATGTTAGAATAACATAATTCTAGTAAAATTATTTGTCAAATACTTGTTGGATTTTTTTTTCCTTCCATTTCCAGTAAGTATGAATTTGATCATTTTAGCAAACTGGGTAAATTAAATATAAAATGAGGGCTTTTGGAGCCAGGAACACACACTTCATTTATTCCCCCCCCCCCAGTTTTTGTGAAGCCTGTCTAAAAAGTTCTCCTTATCCCCTCTCTAGGTCTACATGTTCCAGTATGACTCCACCCACGGCCGCTACAAAGGCGAGGTGAAGGTTGAGGGAGACAAGCTGGTCATCGATGGACACAAAATCACAGTTTTCCACGAGTAAGTTGAGTTCGCCTGTCATATTTGTATAAGCTATTAATTTGTGTAATGGTTTCAGGGATAACCCCTATTTTCTTTCCTCAGGAGGGACCCCGCCAATATTAAATGGGGTGAGGCTGGTGCAGAGTATGTGGTGGAGTCCACTGGTGTGTTTACCACAATTGAGAAGGCCTCTGTAAGTGCTAAATCATGTAAAATGTGAATGCAGAAAAAGGTAGTATGCTATATGTGATGTGCAAAAAGAAAACTGAATGATTTCAATGCGATCCTGCAGACTCACTTGAAGGGTGGTGCCAAGAGAGTCATCATCTCTGCACCCAGCGCTGACGCTCCCATGTTTGTCATGGGTGTCAACCACGAGAAGTATGACAAGTCCCTCAAAGTTGTCAGGTAGGAATCTTTTTGGTATATTTGGAGATGAATGAGTTTTTGCTGCCAAAATCACAGATTTAGGAATATATTTTGAACACAATGAATAACAACTACACATCTGTTCTAATGAAAGCTGTGACAGTCTTTACTGATCTTGCATTTATAATTAATTTCATTCATTTAAAACATTTAATTTTAAAATTAAAACTTGACTGATGTTCTTTCTCCGTAGCAATGCTTCCTGCACAACCAACTGCCTGGCACCTCTGGCCAAGGTCATCAATGACAACTTTGTTATCATTGAGGGCCTGATGGTAGGAATTCATACACAGCACTTAAGCAGTTTTGAAGATATTATGTTTAAGCTACATTTTTAATTGTCCTCCTATTTTTATTTTTCTGTTTGTCTATTAGAGCACAGTTCACGCCATCACTGCCACCCAGAAGACTGTGGATGGTCCCTCTGGCAAGCTGTGGAGGGATGGCCGTGGCGCCAGCCAGAACATCATCCCCGCTTCTACTGGTGCTGCTAAAGCTGTCGGCAAAGTCATCCCTGAGCTCAATGGGTGAGTGCAAATAAAACACTACTCTAATGTACAATTTAAAACAATATTTTGCTTTGTAATGCTCCAGTACTCAAGTGAAACATTTTATTTATTTTTTCCCCCAGCAAGCTGACTGGCATGGCCTTCCGTGTGCCCACCCCCAACGTGTCAGTGGTTGACCTGACAGTCCGTCTGGAGAAACCAGTGAGTATCACACGTGCAATTTACAAAATATTGATCTAAAAATTTCCTTTTTAAAATGGGTGGATGACTTTGATTTTAAATTCAGATTTACACATGTGGTTCACCGCTTGTGTTTTTTTTCTTTAAAAATGCAAATATAACTGCTTTGCTTTTTCAGGCCAAATACGATGACATCAAGAAGGTTGTGAAGGCTGCCGCTGATGGACCCATGAAGGGCATTCTGGGATACACAGAGCACCAGGTACGCCCTAAACTTTGTCACTTCATGGCTACATTTTGTCTGTGGATCTCGTTGCTGATGTGCCACACTCTTCTCCCCGTCCTAAAGGTCGTGTCCACAGACTTCAACGGCGACTGCCATTCATCCATCTTTGATGCCGGCGCTGGCATCGCCCTCAACGACCACTTTGTCAAGCTGGTCACATGGTACGCCTTCAACACTGGTTACTTTCAATGTCTTTCTATTTATTGCCAGTGTTTCCTGCTAACCTCTCCCCTCTTCACCAGGTATGACAATGAGTTTGGATACAGCAACCGTGTCTGCGACCTGATGGCCCACATGGCTAGCAAGGAGTAAACTTGGCTGTCGCTGAACTGTCGCATAGCCCACATTCTTCTTAGTCCTGAGTTACAAATGTACAAAAAGGCATTGTATTCTCTGTGACTCTGGTTTCATCATGTAGCCATCCCCCATAATACGCCTGAGGAAAGGTCCCACATAGAGCAAAAGATTTAAATTAGAGACCAATGCTTTTCTTTTTTTCTTTTCTATTTTTCAAATTCCCTGCTCTGTTCTTGGGTTTGGAGTAAAGGTGTGAATGTATTTGCTTGTCTGTAGTACTGAAGTACTGCAGTGGTGGAATAAAGTCCTTCGTTTGTGAGATTCAGTCTCCTGTTCCTCCTTTATATCTGAACAGAAATGTATGAAGGCTGATCTGGAGGAGTAGATTAGTTATTTACTGAAAGGAAAATGAGCTTAAGTGCTGTTCCTGATGAATTTCTGACAAGACATTAACATTTAAGTATATAAAGGTGAATTCGGTTTCATAATAACAGAATCTTTAGTTTTAAACAAAGTTGTTTTTTTTTTTTTTTTTTTGGTCCATTACTGAAATCAAACTCTGGAACACAGAGGAGCTGCTGCGCAGCCCTGAGAGGATATCTGATGGGTTAAAAAACGGTGCAAAATGTTTGAAATAAAAGATGAGGCCAATGTTAGGACTGGTACTTAATGTACCTCAAATGGTGAGATCAGTGAATATGATGGGACACACAAACGGGTGCAGAAGTGGAGAGGATCACCAAAAATCCTATCTAGGAGTTGAGGTGAGATCTGGTGACTGTGGAGGTCATAGTGTAACCTTATTCATTCTTTTACACTTGCTAAAGCATCTGTATTCTGAAGAGAAACATGTGCACCATCACTACTCCTTGAATTAATTTTGTTTCAGTATGACAAAATGACTTGAAAGCACTCATATGAAGTGTGGATTTATTTATTTAAATAATTAAATAGTAGTTCTGCTGGAAGTCTGGCTCCTCTGGTGCCATCCTGGAGGATGGTAAGGCCTCAGAAAGCAGCTGCTGTGATGCCTTTTGGATTCACATGGAGGTGCTGACAATCCAGGATAAATCATTGAGGATGTGGACACCCAGACTCCACCTGTGCATCTCTGACATAGACCTGATCCTATTACAGTGGCATTAATAGCTCTGGATTGCCTTTTTTTTTTTTTTTTTTCAAACCTCTTGTTTGTCAGTCTTTCACAAAACTGAGGAATGTGAGGAGAACCCGAGCCAAACAATGCACAATATAGCTATACTAACACATCATTCAGCTAAGATTATGAAGCTCTTTCCTGAAATCTGTCTCAGCAGATTGGTGACACCTTCTCCTAACCTCAAACTAAACCCATCTATGATGGGGAACAAAATTCACAATTCTCTCGTTTTTAAAACCAAAGTTTGTCTACAGATCACAACTCAGTATGTCAGGAGAAATCACACTGTACTTTCTGTATGTAATAAAGTGTTTGATTGTGAACTGCAAATTTATTTTAATAAAAGCGATGGACAAGTGGTACGAAAATACAATGCAAAGTTAGCCCTGCCTGACCCTGTCTGCTCTCATGCACAAATATCTGAAAACCTCTGTGTTGCCCTCTGATTTGGATGACTTTAAAATTTATACTTTAAGATGTTAGAGTTACAGTGTGATACATGATGTTAAAGGATCTTTTAAGTTGTTCTGTTGCCATAAATTCTCAGTCTCACTGGTTGTCTGGAAGAAGCACCATGTAACTGATCCACCGAACTCCGGTTTCTGTTGTAAAAAAAAAAATTTAAAAAAAAATTTATTTAAAAATACAAAGCTTTTATATTTTTCCCCCTTCCCTGGTGTCTCCCCTGAAGCATAAAGCACCCCTGCATGTCAGTAAGTTTGTGTCTTTTGTCTCCTTTGCACCTCCCACCTGTCCTAAAGGGCCATCCTCCCCTCAGGGATGCCTGAGCTAATGGGACTTATTAACCCCACAGTGCTCCACTCAGGTGATTTAGCTTTATGGTCACATTGAAAGATAGTGGGTTACACAGAGGAGGTGTTTTTATTTATTTTTTGCTACTATAGTGTGATAAGTAACATAAACACCAGTAATTTTAGGCATGTAACTGGCGAATTGGATAGCAGTCTTCTTGTTTAACTCTCCATCAGATTTAATAAGAATAAACAAACATGCTGAATTACTCTAAAAAAATAAATAAATAAAAAACTGGACTAATTCTAACTTAAATTTAAATGACCGCAAAACAGTGAAAGCGTGATTTCCAGGTCTGACGTCACGGTTCAGTCCAGTTTCACTAAATCCTCTAATGTTTTTTGTTTGGAGCTGTGGCTAATGATTTCAAATGTGAACAAGAAAGCAAACAGTTAATAAAGGCTCCTCTATTCGCGTATTTACGGCAGACGGATCTTCCAATCCCGCAGCGCTCTCTCCTGCCTGCGGTCACAGCTTGTTGCCAGAACTTCAGTAACGCGGAGACGCCGGATTTCTTTCTTATTCATTCATGCTCTGCGGCTTTTTCTTCATTTATTTTACATTTATTATTGCAAAGCATCACGCTGAGGCGCACGTCCGGTGTTCTGTAGTCTTCTTCCAAATCCATCTGTCCTGATTTAGGCTGTTTTTTTTTCTGTGGATCGTCAGAGAGCACTGATCCATCAGCCGACGTTAAGACCTTTGGGCTTTAAGGATAAGATTCTTATTTATAAACAGTTATATAACCAAGTGAACGGGGCCATAGGCGTTTTACGCACACGCCGTTCCTGGGTGTCAGATATTATCTATATTATAACAATATTCTGTTGTAGCAAGCCAGTTCCTGTCCGTGTTCATGCCAGATCTGCAGCGATTCAGTTTTCCATACCATAGCATGAATCCTTTGTTGGGGGCCAACCCGCATCTCCAACAGCATCCGCAGCAGAACCAGGCGCCCGGACACCCGGACTCTCCCTCAGGTCTCCTTCCCGACGCTGTTTTCGGTGCACCGGACCCGGATTCCCTTCTGCTGGGTGAGCAGCCCGGCTCGGGGCCTGACTTCACCGCACCCTCTCAGTCTTCACCTTATCTCCATCACAGCAGCCACTATCAGCACCGCCCTGTGCCGCATCCCCCTGCTGCGATGGCTCTCAGAAACGACCTGGGCTCCAACATCAGCGTCCTCAAAACTCTCAACCTGCGCTTCAGATGCTTTTTGGCTAAAGTGCACGAATTAGAGCGCAGAAATAAGATTCTGGAGAAGCAGCTCCAGCAGGCGCTGGACGCCAACAAGGGCTGCAAAGGTGGATGCTGTGAGAACCAAGCGCACACCCAGGAGGTAAGCGTGCAGACGGGATTTGTCGGAACGATACAGCTTAGGCCCGGCTCCCTGCCCTTCCACAACACCAACAACTCGGCCAGGAGGCCTACGACACTGTTCACAACGCCTCTCGCGCCTGCCCTGCCACCTGCAGCCTCTGAAAACTCGAGTGCAACACAAACAAATGCCGCTTGCAACCCAGCCATCACCATCAGCCTATCCTCCCCCCGTGTGGACTCCCCGGGATCTGGCTCTAAAACGGGAACTAACAACAGCACAGGTCCGGGAGCCTCCACCAACCCTCCTCCACGGTTCCTTCCGGGCACAATCTGGTCTTACAACCACACCCGCAAGTTCGGCCCCGGTGCTGAGCGTCTGACCAGCCCAGGAGTATCCTGGGTGCACCCGGATGGAGTTGGTGTCCAGATTGACACCATCACCCCCGAGATAAGAGCCCTGTACAATGTCCTGGCTAAAGTGAAGAGGGAGAGAGATGAGTATAAACGCAGGTAAATGGACCAAACCTTTTATTGCAGTTCCTTCAGGGCTATTTAAAAAATAAATAAATCTTGTGATTGCTCTGTAGCTTTATTGAGTGTATGTAATGCTCTACTTTGGAGAAGTGAGCAGAACAGCTGCAGACCAGCTGTCTCCTGCTACACCACAGAGTCAGCACAAAAACTCTACATCGATCACTTCAAGCCTGGAACTGCATTCATCACATGACTAACCACAGAGGCAGGTGCTGCTGCTACAAATACACTAAAAATACACTAAAAAATATTAACACCTCAGGGGACAAACATGAAGTAGAATCGAGGTCAAAGCTTAGTGGTCGTCCAAACATTTAGCTCAGTTTGTACACGTTTTATGGGTCAGATGCCAACATCAGTATCAGCTTTTAGAGTTACATATTAGCAAATATTATTTAAATAATACACATAAACACCCATTCTTTTATGTTTAAAGAGAAGATAATGTCTCATTGTTTATTATCTTTCCAAGAATGTGTTGTTGTAGATGTCCTTACACAAGTGCTGCAGACATTTATCTGAGTGTTTTTAAACTGTGGAGTCTGAGCTGGACAAACTGTGCGATGACACCATTTTCTAAAGAAAAAAAATGGCCCCATCTTTGTTTTTTTTTGTCACATTATGTTCTGCAAGAAAATATTAGCAGGTTAGTATATTATTTGGATTTTATTAACATGTGGTCACTCATATGGAGAGCCATCATGTTTTATGCTGAAAGGCAGTAATGATTTTATCTAGAGAGAAGTTCAGAGAGGAAATGTGAAAATAGAATTCAGGATTGTATTTTTGGATATTATGTCGAGACTTATTACTTACAGCCTCATTTACCAACATTTAAGTGAACTAATTATTTATGGGAGATTTGGCTATGAGCCCCATTTCAAGTAAGAACCAATCTTTTATGTTGAACATTTACTGGTTGTAGCTTATCAACAATCAACTAAATATCTGAGGGTTTTGATGCAGAACAACAAGCATCAACTCTTATTCTGTGAAAGTGAGATGGATGAGTAGAAGAGGATTAACCGTTGCTGAGAATATGAGATCGTGTAATCCACAGTTGCTGCTGTGAGCTCATGCGACTTTATCTGATGACATCACCAGTTCAAATATGGATGCTTTGATCTCCATTTTAGAAAGACAGCTGTCTGTGTATGTGGCCAATCACTTAATCGCTAATATGGAACAATGTGATTGGTCTTTTCTCCAGAAAGCTTAGCAATAACATCTAAAACTGCATAAATCCTGTTGTAAATTTGAAGTTTGTCCGACAGCTTTGGTGGATTGTGTATTATTTGTAATTATTTGTTAACTCCAAAAAGGTCCTTTGCGCATTCATCATTAAATTCCCTCAGATTATATCCAATTGAGCAGCCATGCATTCTTCACAGCGGAGATCCTGAGCACAGTATAGTGGGCTCTTTGTGTATGAAGCACATTGACGACTTTAACAATCCAGAGAGTGTGAGACAGATGAGACGCTTGCTTTCTCTGTCTGTAGAGACACTAGTGTGCGTCATTTCCCAGCCTGCTGTCCAGACATATATACATTTTATTTGTGAATTGAGGGGTTTCACACACTTTGTCCCTCTCAAAGTCTTTTCCTCCCCTAATGAGTTGTTTTGAGGGGTCTCTGCAGCCCCCTTCAGTCAGGACAAATGAGGACGTCACAAAATGTTTCTTCATGCGAAACTTATTCTCTCAGATTCAGGCTATTACATAGCTTTTAAAATATTAATACCATTTTATAATGTAATGCTTGTTATCTTATTTTTTATTATATCTGTTTACCTTTACTGCAACCTAAAGCAGCTTGTGGTGTATTTTAATTTTCAGACTTACCCTCCTCTAGCTCTCTGCACTGTTCTTTTATTTTTTTCAAGGACAACTGTCTCTCCCCCGTTACCCTCCTTCTGTCACTGCCAAAAAACCCCTCTCTCTGCCAACCACACACTCTAGCTCATATTTTCTTTCTCTTTTAAAACCGACACAGTCGCACCTTTTCTTCCTTTCTCACACTCTCTTCCTTCCACTGCGCACCATCGTCCTCTCTACACTCCATACTGTATCTGCAATGCAGCATGCACTGCAAGATGTAACTGGTGGAGGGGGGCTTGGCTTGCAGAAGGAAGTGCCTCTCAGTTTTCTGTGCGCGCTCTCCTTACTGATCTAACAAGCACCTGCTATGACAACAACAACCCCTGTTTCATGACTCAGTTTATTTCAGATTTAGTATTCCCTGTAGGGATTCTTGTACTGCAGCATTCTGCATTTTAAACAGCTTTTTTATAAGAGGCTGCAGACTGCAGTGAGTGAAATTCCCCTTGTGGTATGAAATCACAGAAATTGTGATCACATATGCAGTAGTCTCTGCTCAGGCTTTTAAATGTGTTAAAGATCAGATTCACAGGCACAATGGTCTGAGATGCATCAGCGAGTTGGCCTGTGAGGGATCGGTGATTCACTCAGTCGAACACCTTTTTTATTATCTTTAATATAACTGCAGTAAACTGATTTTAGTGTGAGACTCAAACACTTATACTGAAATCTAGTTGTACTTTTTTGTGCAGATAAATGACAGCCTATCTACTTAATTTGAGCGCTCCAAGTCTCATTCACACAGTACTTTTATCTGTGCCTAAGCATTTTTATCAAATATTTACACCCACACTAACTTGGGGTTCAGTATCTTACCCAAGGATACTTCAAGACATGGACAGGAAGAGCTGAGGATCAATTTACTGACCTTCCTGGACCATGTCCACCTTTAAATCGGGGCGATCGTGGCTCAAGAGTTAGGAGTTCGCCTTGTAATCGGAAGGTTGCCGGTTCGAGCCCCGGCTTGGACAGTCTCGGTCGTTGTGTCCTTGGGCAAGACACTTCACCCGTTGCCTACTGGTGGTGGTCAGAGGGCCCGGTGGCGCCAGTGTCCGGCAGCCTCGCCTCTGTCAGTGCGCCCCAGGGTGGCTGCGGCTACAATGTAGCTTGTCATCACCAGTGTGTGAATGGGTGAATGACTGGATATGTAAAGCGCTTTGGGGTCCTTAGGGACTAGTAAAGCGCTATATAAATACAGGCCATTTACCATTTAAAGAAAAAAAGATGTAATGTAAATTTTGATGATTTAGAAATTAAAAATTTGTTTATGGGACGGATTCCAGTGGAGATAGAAAATATTTTCAGGTTGTCTGTATCAGGACAACCATCCCATTCACTTATTATAAAATAACAATATTTCATACAGTAATTAAATTGGTGAAATTGATGAAGGGTCAAAGGTCAGCTTCACTGTAACAATGTAATACTCTGCAAAAACACTTTTCTGGCCATTAATCAACACCAAAACCAAGACGGTGACCATGTTTCACATTTAGTTTGAAACAAATTGGAGACTCCAAACAAACTGGAGATGCTAATACAGCTTTACTTACTTTTACTACATGTCTGGTCACACATATGCTAGTTATTTTAGGCATTTTGCCTGGAAACTGGGAAGACTGAGCAAAGGGCCTCAGGTCAGAGCTGAAGTCAGGCAACTGCATTTAACCCTGCAGCATGTGGTTGCCTTCTCAGCCTTTTATCTACACCAGCGCCTGTTAAAGTGTTACAGCACAGATTTAATTCCACTTTTAGGTAGGCGGTGCTCAGCAGTGAGTGCAGAGTAAATTGCTGCTGCTAAGCAACTTGTTATCCATCTCCTGTCGAAAGTGTGTTTTGTTTGGTTGATCCTTGATTGCTGAATTACTTGATGTAATGAATCATCAAGAATGTGATTGTTGCAGTTAGAGGTGCATTTTAAATGGACTTTTAGCCCCTTTAGCCTTTCAACTACCTGAATTAATTGATTCACAGGAGCATTGTCTGCTTTTATAAATGTCAAGAGCTGATGAAGACCTAATTTATGTTTTGTTCTTTGTCTCTGATCTCTGTATCCGAGAAGACATGAACTAGAAGATTATTGTCTTTCTTAAACTTATCTCTGTGTCTCCTAGATGGGAAGAGGAATACACTATGAGGATGGATCTGCAACAGAAGATTGCAGACTTACAGGAGGTAACATTATGTACCCTTTTTTTTGTCTGTTCTTGTATTTCTCAAGATGGGGGAACATAAATCTGTTTATATAGTCCCACTGTGGGGACTGAAAGTCTCGATATTATAAATGATTATATGTTATTATGAAGGCAGAGGTTAGATTTTGGCAAGTACCCGCAATAGTTGCTGTCAGGCAGTCCTCAGAAAACTGATGTGAGTTCTCTGAAGTGACAGAATTAACAAACATTCACACACACACGCGTCTTTAATACATATCCGTTCGCTTTAAATTTTTAATTCTATGCTGCATGACACGCTTTAGCTAAGGCTGCGCTGGCGTCTTTACAATAATGTTAAAGGTTAAATAGTTTCATGAAAGTGAGAGAAGTAGGGCGGATTAGTTTGGTTAAATATAGATTGTGCTGCAGCTGTTTGTTGATCTTGCCAAGCACATACCTCTTTCTCTGTGCTGGCAATGATTATTAGCTTCTTTAGCTGCTATCAATGAGTCATCCAATGCTAGTGCACTCTCTTTTAATTGATTAGCTTTTTTCCTGAAACCCCTTAACCATCCACTGCTAACAGTGCCAAAATGGATTTAAGGACATGAAAGTTGTATTTATATCTGCCTGTCGCCAACCATCAAATTGCAATTACTGTATTTCTTGCACTTGTGTCCTTATAAACACATTTCCCCACAATGAAACCATTCATTATGGCATAATTTAGTTTATATATAGCCAAAGTGAAATGCTGAAAAATTAAATGAATACTCAGTATGCTGTCTAACAGTTCTGGCTTGATTAGCATTAGTGTTTGATTGAAGTCTGCTTTTAGTCTACATGTAGACACATGTGATGAAGAGTAGCCGTGACATTCATCTTTTTTTGTGCAGTAACAGTTAAGAGCGAGAATATGAATACCACTGTGATGACAGATAAAGCCCCCAAAACGAATGCCTCCTACCCCCCAAATGTTGACTTCATGGCAAAGGTCTCATTCTAAGCCCAGTGGTTTCCTGTATATGTGTTTTTGAGCATGTGCCCCATTGCGAGGAATCTTTACCTGACCCAATTTGACAGGAAATACCACCGCACTTTAAGCCCACAAAAGGGTAAAAAAAATGCTTCTCGAGTATTGTAACTGCAGCACGTGTGAATAAATCAGCGGGGAGACTTTGAGGGTTACCATGATGTCAGACTCATTTAGAGCTTCCCAGAAGTGATTATGCATTTAGGATTTGAATGTGCTCTTTGCAGATAAAATCTTTTTGCACAATGTGACCCAAAAACTACAGTAAAGAGAGTTGTGGTTAAGTGCATTTGCTCATTATGACTTCTTTTGCGTGTGCAGGACCTGCAGGAGAGCGAAGGCTGCCAGGACGAGCTGGTTCGCAGGGTCCAGCATCTGAATACGGAGCTGGTTGTCTTCAAAGGGCTCCTGAGCAATGTAAGCTCATACATTCATATAATAATCACAAACAGTTTTAGCTCTTTACAGTAATCAGATGTCCCTCTGCATTCACTTGGTAGTTTGTCCTTATAAGCTGCTTTCACACTGAAGCCCTGAACTTTTTTTTAGACATCACCTGGATAAACGTGGCTGTGAGAACGCAAACATCCAACCCAACTCTTTAACCTGCCAACTCCATAGTGTAAAGTCTGCTGTCCAAATGCAACAATTTGTGCTGACGTGAGAGTACTGCAGGTTATAGTCCAGTGAATTCATAGCTAGCGAGTAGTCGTCATGGTTTCTGCATCCCGCACACTCTGCAGTACCTCCACGTAAACCAATCAGGAGATTTCCCGAGGAAGGATTCTCCAAGTCCATGTGTGAAACAGCTTGCTTTAGTTACAGCAGCGGTGCCCAACCTTGTAATTCTGTAACTTTATTAACAGCGTCCTACTGAAATGCGCCAACAACATTGAGAGTAACATCCTCTTCTCTGTCCCTTAATGCTCTCCGGTCGTTATGGTAATGCATAAATATTTCTTTCAAAATAAGACGCACAACTACAACGCGGGAAAAGACCCAGGGAAACCGAGTTAACGATAAAAAACCCCCGAAAACCATAAATTTCACAACTGAGCCTCAACTCTCATGGTCTGGTACCAAACGACTGAGGATTGGTGACCCCTGAGTTTTCAGGGGTCTTATTTTCTATCTTTAGGGTGCTGTATAAGAAAATGGTGCTACTATTATGTCATAATCAGTCTTATTGGTACAGTTTTCCAGTGATGCTGAACAGTTCCCATATCCATCCTCTCTGTAGAATTTGTCAGATTTGGACAGCAAAATCCAGGAGAAAGCGATGAAGGTGGACATGGACATCTGCCGCAGGATCGACATCACTGCTCGCTTGTGCGATGTGGCCCAGCAGAGGAACTGTGAAGACGTCATCCAAATGTATCAGGTAAAACTGTTTAATCTCATCATCTCTGGTTCTTTTTTTTATCTGCTTTTAGCAAGTGTCTACTTGTTAGTCTGATCCTCTAATCCCAAACTTTTCTGCAGGTTCCTAATAACCAACCATCGCTAAACTGCCGCCGTAAACAAACCCCTCTGTCCTTTAATGGGAGTGAGTGTGACGAGCCCGTCAGCACCTCCGAAAGTGACGGAGCAGTGGTTAAAGATGAGGAGCACTGTGGATCTGCTGCTAATCAGATCAATGAGGAGATGCAGAGGATGCTAAACCAGCTGTGAGTGGTCTGCAGATGTAATTACTGTAATCTGAGTCGTCTTTTCAGGCCATGTGCATTTGTATGTGTGCATTGATACTTTTTTAAAAAAAAATTTCAGGCGTGAATGTGAGTTTGAGGATGACTGTGACAGTCTAGCGTGGGAGGAGACTGAAGAGACGCTGCTGCTTTGGGAGGATTTCCCAGGATGCACTTTGCCTCCAGATCCCACCCACCCACCGGGAGAGGTAGGCAGCAGTCACACAAGTTTAAGACTGAGAGAACTCTCTGTGAAGATTTAAAGCTCTAAGTTGTTAGAAATATAGCTGTGGCTACCAGAGAGGAGCTAATTTATGAACATATAGAGGCTTCAAAAAAGCTGAAAAATTGAAAGATTTACCTTTAGCCATCGTTGTGGCATATTAAAAATACTAATTGCAAGGGATTATGACTGTCAGAAGTTACCCCATCATCACTGTTTTCTGCAAAACATTCACACAGCATAAACAAGCCTGTGTTTTACTGAAATCGACAGATATCTGTGGTCACCAGTTATAGACCTCACTTAGTAAGCTGACACATGCAGTCATGTGAGAAAGCACTTTTTCACAAGGCTCTATTCATTTCTGTGAAAAACTAAGTACACTGCCGCAGTGTTCCCAGAAGCTCAGAGCAAATTCACCCCAAGTGCTGACTGTGCAGTGCTCTGGCAGATTGCAACTACTTTTCAGACTCGACAGGCCACATTTAGCATATTAAATGTTCAAGTTCATGACAGTACCATTAAAAAAAAGACTCAACAAGTATGGCTTGTTTGTAAGGGTTACCAGGAGAAAGCCTATTCTCTTTAACCATTGTAGCACAGCTTGGTTTTGCAAAGTTGAATCAGAACAAACCACAAGACTTCTGGAACAGTGGGGTGGGGGGTGACATGAACTTGTTTTGCAGCTATAGGAGCTGGGCACCTTGCAGTTACTGAGTCGACCATAAGCTCCTCTGCATACCAACGTATTCTAGAGTCAAATCTGGCCATCTGTCTGACAGCTGAAGCTTGGCCCAAACTGGGTCATCCAGCAGGACATGTACAGCAGCAAATCTGTAAAATCAAAGTCTAAAGGTGGCGCAATCAAAGTCCAGACCTCAACCAGACTCAGGTCTGGGATGTTAGACACTTGTGCATAAACAAGTGCCCTCAAACCTCAATAAACTGAAGCAACACTTTGAAGAAGAGTGGGCTAAAATTCCCCCAAAGGGACATGAGAGACAGAATGTCATATAGAAAACAATTACTTAAGGTTATTTGTGCTAAAGGTGGTCATCCAGTCTGCTCATTCACACGAGGTACTTTGTTTTTCACAGGGCTGTGCAGTTCTTTCTTTTTGTTTTTCACGTGACCGTAAATGTCGATCTTTCTGAAAGACGGAACAATTTTCATTACTATATGTTGGCATCTCATCATCCTTTCAGGTTTCAGTGAAATTGAGTTTCTGAATTGTCGTGCACCTGCAAAAGGTGCAGGGAAAACAAAAAAAAAATGAAACACAGATAACATCACAAGACAACCCACTCACCCCACCTGCATTTCAGTCCGCCTGTGTAGCACCCGTGTACTGCAGGTGCCGACTAATTAACACGATTGGCAGCACCTGGGCCCAGTGTGCTCTACAAACGCCCTCAGAGCTCAGCTGCCAGCGTGGCTTTCCTCTCCAGAGACACTTCTGAGATTTTGGTTGCATCTTGGTTTGTTGCATGGCACGAGACAACATTGCATATGCCGTTTCCTCACTCACGCACTCTCTCACACTGCTGGCAATACTGAATACACATCCCATGGCTAGTTTAAGTTCTTTCTTTGGTTCTTTAGTTTAAAAATAAACTGTTTCTTTAATTGGCACATGTGTGCTTCTCTATTTTTGTCATTGTCGCAAAAACAGAGAGCATGGCTAATTACTAAATTCTCTCAGCCATGTCTCAGATGTTCATCCTGAGTGAATGCAGTTATAAAGAGACATCTGACATCTATTGTTACTTTAAAAAAAACGTTTCAGAATTTCAGCTTAAACACTGTTTAAGTCACTGCATAAAGGAGTTTTATAAAGTAGAGGAAGCGCACTGTAATTTCTAAGTGCACATGGTTTGATATTATTGCTTCAGATTTCAAAGAAGCTTTTGTTTGTGTGGTTATAAGCGGACTTTATCCAGAACAGTAGGCAGAGTGGAGTCCTTCAAAGCTCAGTCTGCTGCCCTTCGGTGCTCTGCTGTGGCCGGGCCAATTCAGGCAACAAAACAACACTCGCACAAATCCAGCCTGTATTTAGCGTACATGGTGTTTGTTTCCAAGAAATGCATGTAGGTATTTGTTTTCATTTACCAGCTGTGTGCGCTTTGAAAAGTCTGCTCTTTCTCCTGTGGGAAATAAGTCAGTGAAATGTGAGCTGATGGGAGCACTGCAACAGCTGTGCTTTGATGGTTCTATGTCTGCGGTGATGTCTGATGATGCACACGTTAAACCGATTATAACTACCTTTCATCGCATGTAAATTTCCATGTCCGTGTTTGTCTTCAGCAGGAGGACTGTCTGGAAAAGGTGATTAATGACACCGAATGTCTTTTCAAATCTCGAGAGAAGGAATACCAAGAGACCATTGACCAAATTGAGGTCAGACGCTTGCTCTGTACTTTTATATGTTAAATAACTTCCTTCATCCTACATGCTGGCAGTTTGTTCTTTCATTTTTGCTGCATGCATTATGTCTCCTGCACTGTTTTTTGTGTCTTGCATTCACAAGACAATATGTCTAAATAATGACATTAAGTGAAATACTATGCTTTGTTTTAAAGGGGCAGTAGCCTGCCTTGCTGAATTTAATCTTTCATACATTTTAGATGAGTTTATGTAAGCCTGAGCAGTTTGGCTGCACATAGTCAGGGGGTTGTTCAAGAAAGCAGGTTTAACAAACTCTGAGTCTAACTCTAAACTTTGACAGATAGTTTCTCAGACATTGACTAAGCCTACTTCCAGGCTAGAAAAGAAAAATTAAATGAAGGGCTTCAGTGAAAACAGGTTGTAGTCGAGGACTAACTAAGCTCTGTCCTTGTCTTATAAACCAGCCATGGGTTTGTTTACTGTGAGAGAGGAAACGCTGGTCAGAGTATGTTTAGACTGAGATTTTTTTTAACCTAAGTGTCTTTATTTTACCCCCTAGTCATCATTCACCCAGCTTAAATGTGACTTACTATGTAATAAAGCTGTGATCCTTCCAATTTTTTACATTTGATTATTAAATTCCAGCTATAACTTGACAGAAACCACATCCGTCAAACTTTGCCTTTTTGACTATCGCACCGAAATCAGCGACTAAACCAAACAAGCTATCCACAAGGCTCTAAACACCATCAGTAACTTTAAGGAGTTGAGTGTGTGAAAATATTTAAACATGAATTGGTGCCAGAACACATTCAGAATGTCTGCAGTCTGAGTTTGAAAACTCACTTTAAACTGCAGGCTACAACTTCAGTTCAGTTGTAGCCTGAAGATTTTCACAATAACTAGTGACTGATTTTTGAATGAGCGATTATACAAGTGCTCATGTTAAACAAAAGAAATAGCAAACGTTCACGTAACGGGAGTCTGTTTGCAAAGGCATGCACTTATTTTTTCACATTTGTTTTGATATTCTCTGCATGGGTGAGGAAGTGAGACCGAGACTCTGTTAGATTGCTGTTGATTGCATGCGTATGTATTCTTAGAGTGATTTAGTCTAACTCTCAGTTTTCTGACTGTAGCTGGAATTGGCCACAGCTAAGAGCGACATGAACCGACACCTGCACGAGTACATGGAGATGTGCTCGATGAAGAGAGGCCTGGATGTTCAGATGGAGACCTGCAGGAGACTCATCACACAGAGCGAAGACAGGTACACACGCACATAAACACACACTTGATGTTGATTTTATTGATCTATTTAGCTTCCTTTAAAAAAAAACTATTCGAGCAGTTTCAGTGTATACAGCATATCTAATTTATATTGTATTTAAAATAAACATTTATTAAATGGGTTATAAAACATTACAGTATAGGTGTATTCAGCTTTAATTATGTGTATCTAGTAAAGTTATTATTATAATCCCCTTTTGTCAAAATGCATTATATTATTTCAACTTTCTTTATTTTGATTTGTTACCTGTTTATACACCTGATACACATGATAGACATGGTTATTACTTAGTTATGACTACACTATTTACTATATGTTTATTTAGCTTTAAATATAAATAAGCTTTATGCTTAACTGGCTGGACTTTATTACCTGAAAATCTATGCCAACTGTCTCCATTTACCTAAAAGCCGTAATATTTATCCATCTGAAAATATCGCACTTTATATCAAAACCTTTAATGAAAATTATAGCGAACCACCGAACCCACAGGTAGAGCGAGTTTAGTTTCTACTGGAAAAAATGATGCATTTCTCTTTCTGCCCCTCTCAGTCCGTCTGCTGTGCCTCCACCCGCTGAGGAGAGTGAAGCGAGAGAAAACGACAAGCCGTCGGTATCTCCACCTTCTTCCTCGAGCAATGGGAGAACATGACACATGCTCACTCCAGCGTTAACAGCGGCTGTGGTCACACGATCTCAAGTGCATCCATGACCACACCGATACAATGGGCGCTGACTACGTGACTACGGCAACACCATGTTTACGTACTTGTTTGACGAGTCATTTCTTTTTCTGGACACTTTGGAAAGTGAGATGGAACTGACTGAGCGAGGAAGTCTGTCATTGTGCTTCATTTTGTGACGATTCAGTAGGTTGAAGGACCTAGGGTCAGCTGACTGTAAGTGTGGTTACAGGAAGACATAGCATGACTTATTCATTCTACACAAATGGACACGAGCTAAAACAAGGATAATGTAAGCGTCATAAACTCCTCTCTGATCTGCTTTTATGGTCACTGAAGCTCTAAAAGTTAAAGTCACATTTACAGGAATATTTCCAGGAAACAATGAAGCTTCAGTCTTAAAATAATATAACACTGAATTTTTGAATTTGAATCTTTATCCACACGTAGGTTTAATAAAAAGCCGCGAGAGAGCATTTTAGTGGCTTGCAGCTGCATTAACTGTTCACCATATCTCTTGTATAAACGATAATAGAATCACAGGCAAAGCAAACCTGAGGCAATAAATGAAAAGTTAAAGATACAGAAGAAAATCAGAAAAACGCAAACATTATGTGCATTTTTACTGGAGCAACAGAGTTGAGTCTTTGACTACCAACAGGCCTCCTTCCAATAAAGTGAGGTGTTTTCTGGATAACAAGGGAAATGTATGTAAAAACCTTAAAACTTCAAGTCATTTCAAAGTGATTTGAAAAAATAACTAAAATCCTGAGAAGTTGCTCTTCAGATCTGTGGTGTTTTGTGTTCCTAAGCCTTAAATCAGATGATATAAGAGTTGCTTTCTATTCTTCTCCTGAAGCCCTTGATCAAATATAACAGGAGTTAATTGGGAAAGTTGAATGTCACTCCTCTCACTCGGATGCCTCCAGTTCAGAAAGTGTACATGTGTTCGCTTTGAGGACCACATTGTTTGAAAAATGGCAGTAATATGTTGGCTATAAGTTAAACTGTGGGCCTCCTGGCAGATTTTTCATCAGGATTTTTATGACAAATTCTTAAATATTTTGAAAAAACGTAAAAATTTGTAGTAGTCGTCTGACCACTGAGCTGGTCGATTTGGTGCAAGAAGACTGTTTCTATAATGATGTGGGAGAAGATATGCATTGACAAAGAACAATTATACAGAATTTAGTCAAGGATAACATGGCAAAAGCAAACAGTCCAAACAATGAAATCAAGATTTTGGCCTCCGTAACCTGCGAGCTACATCTGTGACACAGCAGAGGCTGATTTGTTCCTTGATTCATTTGGACACATTCGTTTACCCTAAATCTGTAAATAAACGGTCGAATTAGCTTATATTTCCTGTGCAGGTGCAGAAACTTTTAACAATAATACAACATAGTCACCGTAGTAAGTCGCATGTCTATATCACCATCGTTTTGGTGTCAGCCTTAAGCAGACCAAACCACCCTGCTGTTCACAGACAGTTCACACATTGATCATCTTGACGATGTTGGAGCTCCAATCATTTCATATGAGTCACATCTGAAATCCCACAAACACCGTAGTCTGCTTTGAACTTTGTAGTTTTCGGGAAAGGTGAGGGAGCAATGACCACAGTGTTGGGAGGTTGTTTTTTAGTTTTGAACGTAACCGTAGTCTCTGTCTGTTGCACTTCAAAGACCAACTAAAAGTACTGGATGATAGAGTCACTCAAGGGTCATGTAAGTGTTGTTAATAATCTTTATTTTTTTAGCAGTAATGCTTATTATTATAGATTAGAGTGAAGGCTGTATCTTTGAGTAAAGCTGCATGGTTGAGCAGAATCACTTTGAGGATAGTGGAAAAACAAAAAGGCTGTCATGTAATAATGTAAGTTAGTCACCGAGTGCCAAAATAATATTTAGATTGTGAATCAACAGGAAATTGCTTAAAAAAAGACTAAACATAGCTGCTGAAGCTATTTCACCAAGGTGCTTGATGTATAGAAGTGAACCTACGTTTTGCACATAGAAAAGAAGAGCAAAGCAAAACTGTACCATAAGAAACAATCAGTAGTCTAACCTGAAAAACAAAATATGCTGACCTGCTGAAAATGGATGATTTGTTCTATTTAGTTTTCCTTTCCTTATGAAAAAAAATGTCGTTGGTGAACGCATCACATACCTCATTTTTACTTTAGTTATGTCTATTGGCATATTTAACCTACATGTTCCTTCGTAGGAAAACACATACAGCGCACAGCTGTCAGGTGGACGCCCCCTCCATCACAACTCTATTATCAGACACTGTTTTAAATGGTGTTGTTTCTTCTGTGTAGATGAACCAGGTGAAATAACTTGTTTCAGCAGTAGGGTGCAGTTTAGCTCATGCATGTGTTGCAGTTGTAATCAGCTGAGCGCCATTCTGAAAAGATCAGGCGTCGGGTGCATTGTTAAAGGCATAAAACACCGTCTCTCTTTGTACCGTTACACTTTAACGCACTGAGTGAATTTATGTGTATGCATGTGCCAGTGTGTATGTTTATGGGCCTTCTGTCTGACCAGCGAGTGTTTTTAAGAAGACTCTTACCGGGGTAGATGCACAACATTAAGAAGGATCAAACTGTAAAATCTCATATTGTCTCAAGCAGTTCAACGCCAACAAAATGACTTTTGTGTTTTCATGGTGACCACGTGAAAAATTCAGAATCTGATGATCATCTAGGTTTTCTTTCCCAGTTACGCTGTTTCTTTATGAGTGTATGCCAAGTAAAGTCAGTGTAAAAATATCTCAGTTCAGGAAGATGAACGGAAATGCAAATGCTTTTGTGAAATGATGGCTTTGATATTATATGCATAACAGAAATATAGCTTTGAATATATATTCGTGTTTAAAGAACAGAGCTGAATGAAGACTCCACGGTGGAAATGATGGCAGATGAGAGCAAAAGAGTTTTTGTTTTCTGTCTTCACACAACAGAAAAACTTATTTACCAAATTTTTTAAAGAAAATTATTCCACAGAGTCAGAACTATTGATCTAAAATCCAAATGTGTGACTTTGCAGCTTTAAACATCAAGAAAAAGTAACTTTGGCTGGAAAAGGCTTCACTGCAGAGCTGCTGTATGTAATATGTCGAGAGACGCTGGATGAATGAATAAAAGATGCAACTGAGCAACAAGGCGTGCAGTTTTTTCCCTGTATTAAGTTCAACAGTTTTTTTCTAACAGTTATCTGAAGGCACTTTATACCAAGATAAAGACCCTGAAGCATTACAGATAAAAAAAAAAATGAAAGAGAGAATCATCCAAATCTCGTTAAGTAACCACTTCATGAAATTTTGGAGAAAGACAAACTCTTTCTCTTTACTCTTCCTATCCATCTTAACATTAAACTCAAAACCTAAAAGAAGTGTTCCTCTGTTAACACCTTTATCCTTTATACTTGATTATCCTTATTTCAAATTTTACATTTTACATGGAAAAACAGGGATTTTTTCCAGGACTTCAATTTGGAAATATAAAGCGCTTAAAACACTTTAAAACCTACAAATATTTAACATGGAAAATGTTGCCATATTAATATATAATCAACTCAACAGTTGGCTTACAGCTAAATTAAACAGTAAAAGAAAAACAAATGTACTTAAATATGTTTGTGAAGGTTTCCAGACTTGATGCATAAATGTTAGTCAGTTTTAGCAGGCTGGTAGGGGTCGGAGTGTGGGAAGCAGCAATATGTAACCAGGTAAAGAAAGAATAACACAGATGTTCAGCAAGATGACAGAGAAAGATACAAAAAGACAAAAGGGTGGGGCACACTTTGAGGAAGTTAGCAAAAACAACAGAAGTTGAACAACAGGAACATGATACTGAAGGAAAAGATTTCCTTTTTCTTTTAATTTTGACATTTATTGTTTTATTGTAATAACCTTTATTTGTGATATTAACTTGGTAGTTGCGTTAGCTTTTATAGATTTTGATCCTTGGCCTTTTCGCAGTAGTGTTCACATCTGTCCACAGAATGGGATTGGTGCAATACTCTGTGGCCCTCCTGATGTTATCCACACAGTTGGTGCTCAGCTTTCCCACAGTAAGACTTTTTTTCTTTAACCCAGTCGCCTTAATTATTGCATACACTTTTATCAAATAAGAAAAATAGTTGACATGAGTGAATGTGGCATGGATGATGAGTTAATGAGGACTTTTTCATTTTAGTGATTAATATCTATCTGTGTTGACAGCCACAGAACACCTACAACATTGGTGGGAGAGGGTGTAAATATTGTCCTGCAGGTAGGAAATGTGTGATAACTTGATGTGAGCTTCTATTAATATTTTTAAAATTCTGTTCATCAGTTTACATTTACTCAGAAATATGAATCTCGTTTAGGTACCGTGGTGTGAAGTATGGTTCTTTCTTGTCTGTGTGTTGTTTTGATTTTCTGCATTGATGAAAAATGACGCAGGCTGAGTTCGTGCAGTATGACCACATCCTTCACCGATACTCACTCCGAGTCAGCAAGTCTTTCCTCTTGTTTTTTCTGTTCTCACAGGTATGTATCAGAGTGATTGTACAACATGTGAACACTGTCCTGCTGGAAGTTACACAACTGACTTGAACTATGAAGATGAATGCCATCTCTGCTTTGGAGACTGCAACCCTAGTAAAGAAAGTTTTCATTTCCACCTTTAATGATTTCATCAGGATTTTGATATACCCGTGATCTCTGGGTTTCTATAAAAAGCTGATAAACCATTAATAGTAACTCCACATGTACTGTGATGACTACTCCATATAATAATCTCTATTTCACTCTTTCTCAGAGTTGCATCTTAAAGTGGTTCAGAACTGCACCAGTACGTCTGATATTAAATGTGACTGCGAGGATGGTTTTAGATGCATCAGGTGGGCCCATGACAAAAAGAACTGCTTGTCTTGTGAGAAGATGCCAGACCCAACCCCAACCAGTAAGTACCGAGAAGAACACTTTGAATTCTCATGTCAGATAAGCTCAAACCAACAGTGGGCAAAATGACCAGTGTCAAAGCAAACAACTTTACCGCAGCCATTAAAAAACAAAAGAAAAAAAATAGCTGACAGGATCTGTAATCTTAGCTCTGGCTCCCGTTATTATCAGATCATTCTGAGAACAAGTTCCTCTCAAGTTGCCATGAATATGCAAAACTTGTCTAATATGAACAGGTTTGAAAATATTCCTGGAAATCTTTATGCTCTCTAAAAAATGCAATGCCATCAAGCTGACATGAAAGTGTCACAAAGGAAATGCTTTTCTATGTTCTAGAGTATTCTTTATAATAATCTCTATTTCACTCTTTCTCAGAGTTTCATTTTAAAGTGGTTCAGAACTGCACCAGTACGTCTGATATGAAATGTGACTGCGAGGATGGTTTTAGATGCATCAGGTGGGCCCAAGAGGGAAACTGAGTGTCTCGTGAGAAGATGCCAAACAACTAAAATACAAATGCTTTAGTGAAATCAGTGTATGATTCCTGCAATGTTGTAAGCATGAAAGTGTGTTTAAAGAGCTCAATGAAGTCTGTCCACAGTTACACACTAAAAAGAAAAAGCAAAAACTTTTGTTAAGCCACAGAAATCTGTTTGCTTTATTTAGCTTTTTAGGGGAAATGATGGCAGAGAAAAGGCAAAAGTGTTTTTGATTTCTGTCTTCCCACATCATGAAGCCCTACTTCAAAATATTTTTAGTTTAGAAAATTTCACCACACAATCTGATGACAATCGTGTACAACTCCAAATGTTTGACTTCACTGCTTTAAACATTAGGAAAAAGTAATTGTGGCCAAAAAGCGTCACTGCAGAGCGGCTGCATGCAATATGTCAAGAAAGCTGAATGAATAAAAGATGCAAATGAGCAAAAACAACACGCGCAGTTATTATTTGTAAAAACCAACATTTCCCTGTATTACAATCAGATGAGTTTTAAATATGGTCAAACACCAACAACAGTCATCTGGAGGCACTTTAATTCAAGATAAACACCTTACAATATTATAAATAGAAAGCCAAATACACATTTTTTTTATACTGAATGAGGAAATGAAGACGAAAGAAATGAAGAAATGAAGTTTGTTCAGTTTGTTGAAGAAAACCCATCACCCAGTAGGTTAGCTTCACACAGCTTGTTACTCCAGTGACTCATCTGAGTTTCTGTGGTTTCAGTAAACCTGCTTTTTCTTACACACTCAATAAATAACAATTTGAATGAACGTAATAAAATCATGGAAAGGATTCCCACGTGATTAGCATTACGCAATTTTGTTGGTCCAGCTTAAGGTACTTGAGCTGGACCAACTTAGTTGGTTCATCATCAATTCATCCAACTTTTGCAGTTGATTCCAACTTAAATCAATTGACTTACTGCTAATAGAAAAACATTTATTAATGTGGAAATCCGTTCCATGATTGTTTTAAGTTCATTTAAAGACTTATACTTTGGTGTGGTGAGCATTTCGCCAGTCTCACACAGCGAGACAGACAACCAGCACAGGTAATCAAGATTCACCATCATCAATTCACCTGACGCAGTGGTTCCCAAGCTTTTTTTGCTGGGCCCCCCTTGTTTTACAAGAAAAATGTTCGCGCCCTCCCCCCTTCTCGCGCGTGCACGCGCGCACGCACTAACACATCCTCCAACCACACACACCCATATTTTGCTCCACTGCCGTTTATTTCACACCTCAAACATTTAGTAAACAATTAAGCAAATACAAGTAATCTGCAATAAATTACAGGTAGTAATAAAATAAACTACTAACTCTTACGCTGCGTCGCACCTACACGGGTATTTTTGAAAACGCAGCTGTTTCGTCCACACGTAAACGGCGTTTCGAATCACCGAAAACGGAGATTTTTTAAACTCCTTTTTTGCCTTTATGTGTGGACGAGGAATACAGAGTTGGTCACGCAATGTCAAAGGTATGTGCCTTTTTCACGTCACGCTGTGCACACGTTATTTTTTACATGAGATGAATTGCAGAATGGCAGATAGAGACAAAATACTGTTAATCTGACTATCTTCAGGTTTTACACATCTTACATAGGGGAGACCGGGGATAGTTGTAACGTGGGTCAGTTGTAACACTTCCAATTTCTCCAATCAGGGCTAAGTTTCAAATGATGTGACTCATCCTGTGCATGCCCAACTCAGTTCTGCTATCACATGTGAAAAGTCAGCACATTTTGTCAAACACAGACAATTTAACACGAAAAAAAGTAATTTGTGTGCCAAAAAGTAAGTTTTTCTACTTTATTTCAATTTCTAATAGCATTATTTGCTTTGCAGTTAAACTCATCAAACTTAAATTGTGTTATTTGTATGTCTATGGGGATATATTCTGTGTAGGTCTTTAGTGCTAATGTTTTAGGCGTTGGCTGTAATGTTAGCTAGTTCATGGCTATAGGAGTCTGGGTCAGTTGTAACAATAATGCAGATGTTACAACTTACCACACTATTACTTTAACTTATATTAAACAAGTTGGGGCAACGACATCAGCAGAGAGAGGTTCACTGGTCGCATTTGTATATGCGGTTAATGCCATTGGCAACACAATTCCTCCACTGTTTGTGTTCCCACACATACATTATGCAGACCACTGTGTCAGAGATGGACCAGTAGGAAGTACTGGTAGTGGAAATAAATCAGGATGGGTGCAAGAAACAGATTTCCTCATCTTTCTGAAGCACTTTGCAAACCACACCAAGGTAAGCCAGGATAAAAAGTAATGGAATTGCGATGCTGGTGAACAACTACATTTTTTCAGCTTCATTGTTATGTTCAAAATTGGTGCAAGAGTTGTAGGTTATAATGCCCACTGAGCCAATGGGACCAAACTCAAGGAAGACCAACCAAAATTAATGAAATATTCAGTTGCAGAAAATTCCATAATTTGTCTGTTTTGGGGGGTTGGTATATGTTCAAAAGTTAGATTTCTGCATTCTGTCACACACACACAGCTACATAAATGGATGTAAGTGCATTCATGTGTTGAATAAACAAAGATTACATGTTAATGTTTTGTTAGTACTGTGGCGGACCACCAGGTGGATCCACTCACACACAAGTGTGGGGGTGGAGATTTTGGCGCTGACTATATGTGAAGTTCTGTCAGTTAATAAAGTTGTTGGAGTTAGTGATGGGATTTCCGGCTCTTTTTAGAGATCCGGCTCTTTCGGTTCGGCTCACTAAAAAGAGCCGGCTCTTTCGGCTCCGAACCGGCTCTTCAGGTTGTTTTGTTGCTTTAATTAATTTATTATTAACAATAATATAAAATTATGCACAAAAGGAATTACTAACGTAAAAACAAGTGGTTTTATTTATATATGTTTATATATAAATATATGCGGTGGCCCCTAGAGACAAAACACGTACAAACTCCAAAACACATTTCTAGCATTAACTGAACTTCCAAAGCAGAGCTACTAGATCACTTAAATTACACAATTGAAAGCATGTGTGTATTGTTTGTGTATTTATACACAGGCACTCATATATATATTCAAATAATTTAAAAAAAAGTTCATTTACCTGTTATTACCACACACCAAATCCGGTCGTTGGTACTTGCTGGCTTGTGTAGCCACAAGATAACAAAGGCTCAACACTGCGCCCAGCATCCTGGAGCACTTCTGTTGTCTTTTGTACGTGTTTTGAGTTTTTATGTGCTTCTGAGTTTTTATATGCTTCTGAGTTTTTACGTGCTTCGGAGTTTGTACGTGTTTTTACGTGTTTTGGAGTTTTTACGTGTTTTGGAGTTTGTACGTGTTTTTGAGTTTGTACATGCTTCAGAGTTCGTACGTGATTTGAAGTTTGTATGTGCTTTGTCTCTAGGGGCCACCGTAAATATACTTTTATTTATTCACTCCACATAAAATGTAATAAATAAATCATATAATACAAAAATAAACTATTCACATTTCAACTTTTAACTATTTAAATTTTCAGCTTTTTCCTTTCACAAATTTAAAGTGAAAAGAACACAAAACACTGCAAACCACAACACAATTAAATATAAATTATAATATGAAAACTAAAAGAACATGCATATTCTCTGTCATATGGACCTGCATGAATAAACTTTCTCAATCCTTTATCATCTGCAACCGAAAATAGTTGTGGATGATTACTATACCTTTCTAATGTTGTTGTCCCTGCCTCTCTTTCTCTCTCTCTGGCTCTGTTCCTGTGCTACTGAGTGTAACTACCGCCCCTCCCCCCTCTGCCCAGCGTAAAGCACAAGGCTCGCGTGCAGAGTGAAACGGAAAAAAAGTGCGAGAGAGAGGCTGAGAGAAAGAAAAAAAAAAACCCCACGTGACGGCTCTTAGAGCCGGCTCGCGTCGTTCACGTCAAAGAGCCGGCTCTAAGAGCCATTTCGTTCGCGAACGACCCATCACTAGTTGGAGTGAGACACTGAGACCTCTCCTGTCGTTGTTACATACCTCCACATTGGTGACCCCTGTAGTGAACATGCTAAGGCTCGACGACGAAGCCAGCTCCTGGCCTGGAAGCATCGGCGGCCGCCGGACCTTCACCTCCGCCGATGGCTGCGTTTGCTGTGGCGCTTAAATTGCCGGATTTTTGGCTTCACGATCCTCCTTCATGGTTCATGCACGTATAAGCTCAGTTTGCTCTTCGTGGAGTTTCAGCCGACGACACTAAATACCACCATGTGGTGGCCTCACTTGACCCGCTGTCAACCCGCCGTGTGATGACTCTCCTCCGGGATCCCCCAGCCCAGGGCAAGTACGCCGCCCTCAAGGGGCTGCTGCTGCGGCGTTACTCCCTCTCTGATGCTGAGCGGGCCGAGAAACTCCTTTCCATCGCGGGCCTGGGCGACGGCACCGCCCTCGAGCTCATGGAGAGCATGCTGTCCTTGCTGGGCGCGGAGGACGGAGGATTTCTCTTCACCCACCTCTTTCTTCGACAGCTGCCGGCTCCAGTGCGCGCTGGCCTTGCCAACTCCCCGCTATTGGCCACGAAGGATTACCGCTCCCTTGCGGAAGAGGCGGATCGCATCCTCCTGGCTACCAGGACTTTCGGCGTCCAGACGGTTATTCAGGACCCACCAGCGTTTTCCCCCTCCCCCTCACCGATGCTCCACGGGCCCTCCGACTCGTCCACTGTGGCCGGAATCGCTGCACGGCGGCACCGCGGAAAGGGGCTTTGTTTTTATCACCAGCGTTTTGGAGCGAAGGCACGGCGTTGCCTCCCGCCTTGCAGTTTCCAGACCCAGGGAAACGGGCATGTCAGCGCTCTGTAGCAGCCGCGACCGCTGGCAACAAGGAAAGGCTGCTTTTCTTAGAGGACTCACGCTCGGGGAGGCGTTTCCTGGTGGACTCCGGCTCACAGAAGAGCCTTCTTCCCCCGGCTGGCTCGGACAGGCTAGCTGAGGGTTGCGGGCCATTGCTAACAGCGGCTAATGGCTCTCCCATCAAAACCTTCGGTGAAAGGTTGGTGACTGTTTGCTTTCACGACCGTGACTTTCAGTGGAACTTTGTTGTTGCTGCTAGCTCTGTGCCTATAATAGGCGCTGATTTTCTTTGTGCTCACGGACTACTGGTTGATGTGGCTAACAGACGTTTAATTGATGCTGTGTCCTTTTCCTCATTACCCTGTTTGACTCGGGGTGCTCAGCCCGTGGTGCATGCTAACTCAGTAGATTCGGGTGACGTTTTTCAGTGTTTGCTTTCTGAGTTTCCCTCACTCACTGTCCCCACTTTCTCGAGCACGGTGACGAAGCATGGGGTAGAGCATTACATAACTACAGTAGGGCCCCCGGTGTTCGCGCGCGCGCGCCGCCTCGACCCCGCCAAACTGGCTGTCGCTAGGGAAGAATTTGCTACCATGGAGCGTCTGGGCATCGTGCAGCGTTCGAACAGTGCCTGGGCTTCTCCGTTACACATGGTGCCTAAATCTGATGGTCGGTGGCGACCTTGTGGGGATTTCCGCCGTCTTAATAATGTCACGGAGAACGATCGTTATCCCATTCCCCACATCCAATATTTTTCCGCCCATCTTGCGGGGACCTCGGTTTTTTCTAAGATCGATTTGGTACGGGGATATCACCAGGTTCCCGTGCGCGCGGAGGATGTCCCCAAAACCGCCGTAATTACACCTTTCGGCCTTTTCGAGTTTCTGCGCGTGCCGTTTGGCCTGAAAGGTGCCGCCCAAACCTTCCAGCGGTTGATGGACTCGGTCTTGCGCGGGCTGCCCTTTGTTTTTGTATATCTTGATGATATACTGGTGGCCAGCAGCTCGAAGGAGCAGCACATGTTCCATCTGCGTCAGGTTTTTCAGCGTTTGGCGGAGCATGGACTGATTATTAATCCGTCTAAATGCCAGTTTGGGTTGCCCGTTCTCGATTTCCTTGGGCACCGTGTTTCCGCCGAGGGCGCGGTTCCGTTGCCTGACAAAGTCCGAGCTGTTTCGGAATTTCCGCGTCCCACGACTGTTAAGGCACTGCAGGAATTTTTGGGGATGGTGAATTTTTACAACCGTTTTCTCCCCAGAGCGGCACATCTGCTGAAGCCCCTTTATGGGGCGTTAAAGGGTAAAAAAGCTAATGACCCCGTTGACTGGTTTCCGGACAGCATCCAAGCGTTTTCTGATGCTAAGTCAGCGTTAGCTAATGCTGCCCTTCTGGCCCACCCATCCCCCTCAGCGCCGATTGCGTTGACCACTGATGCGTCGGACATAGCGGTGGGTGCGGTGCTGGAACAGCGAATCTCGGGTGTCTGGCAACCGCTCGCCTTTTTCAGCCGTACGCTACGTGACAGCGAACGCAATTACAGCGTTTTTGACAGGGAGCTACTGGCGCTCCACCTGGCGTCTCGTCATTTCCGGTTTTTTCTCGAGGGTCGTCACTTTACCGCATACGTGGACCACAAACCCTTGACGTTTGCCATGTCCAAGGTTTCCGATCCATGGAGTGCACGCCAGCAGCGCCAGTTGGCAGCCATTTCTGAGTTTACCACGGACATTCGGCACGTGGCTGGTAAATCCAATCATGTGGCTGACTGTTTGTCCCGTGCGCTGGTTTCTCCCGTCTTTCTCGGCATAGACTACTCCGCCATGGCTGCCGATCAGAGCGGTGACCCTGACATCCTCGCGCTTAAATCCACCCAGACGGGCCTCATACTGGAGGACAGACCCGTGCAGGACGGTGGTCCCCTCCTCGTCTGTGACGTTTCCACCGGCCGCCCTCGCCCTGTGGTTCCCGCTTCCTGGCGTCGTCAAGTTTTTGACTCGGTACATGCTCTCTCTCATCCAGGGGTCCGGGCCTCTGTTAAACTGGTCAGCTCTAAATTTGTTTGGCCAGGCCTTCGCAAATCTGTTAAGGAATGGGCGTCGGCGTGCATTCCCTGCCAGCGCGCGAAGGTTCATAAACACACCAAGGCGCCCCTGGAGCCGTTCTTCATACCCGGCAAACGTTTCGATCATGTGCATGTCGATCTGGTGGGTCCCTTGCCGCAGTCACAAGGTTTTACGCACCTTTTGACTGTTGTTGACTGGACCACCAGGTGGCCGGAGGCGGTCCCCCTGGCGTCCACTACCGCAGCAGTGGTGGCCAAGGTGTTTTTGTCGACCTGGGTCTCGCGTTTCGGCCCACCCGCGGACATTACGTCAGACAGAGGCCCCCAGTTCATTTCCGAGCTTTGGTCGGCCATGGCTGATGGACTGGGGGCTAAAGTCCACCGCACAACCGCATACAACCCGCAGGCTAATGGGATGTGTGAACGGTTCCACCGGTCGCTGAAGGCTGCCTTTCGCGCCTCCTTAAAGGATGGCAATTGGGTTGACCGCCTCCCGTGGGTTTTGCTTGGGCTGCGCTCTGCGGTTAAGGAGGATCTCGGCGCTTCCCCAGCTGAGCTAGTGTTTGGTCAGCCCCTCCGCGTGCCTGGAGAATTCTTGCCTGAAAATCCTCCTCCCTGCTTCGATCCATCGGTGCTCTCTCTCACCCCGCTTTTGCACTCGCTTCGGGTTCCTGGTCCGGTGCACCATTGCGTGCCTGACACCTTTGTTCCAAAGACTTTAGAGACTGCTAAGTTTGTTTTTGTCAGGCACGATGCCCACAGGACACCGCTGCGGCCGCTGTATGACGGCCCGTTCAGGGTTATTGAACCGGGCCAGAAACATTTTGTTTTGGATTTTGGGGGTCGAAGGGAGACTGTGTGTGTTGACAGACTTAAACCAGCACATGTTCTTCCGGACAGTGATGTAGTGCCGGCCCAGGCCCCTCGCCGTGGCCGACCTCCTGCGCTGGGGTTGACAGTCTCTGGTTTTCCCCCCAGGACTACCCCCGGACCACCAACGTTTGAGCCTCCTCCTGCCTTTCCTGCTCGCCTTCACCAGCCTCGTTCACAGGATGGACCTTCCTCTGCCTGTTCTCTCCCTCCCAGGTTCAGTCGTGCGGGTCGTTTGCTTAGACCCAGGGTCCTGGACTGAATGGAGACCTGACTGTGTGTTCAAGGGGGGGTATGTGTGGCGGACCACCAGGTGGCTCCACTCACACACAAGTTGAAGGGAAGTGTGGGGGTGGAGATTTTGGCGCTGACTATATGTGAAGTTCTGTCAGTTAATAAAGTTGTTGGAGTGAGACACTGAGACCTCTCCTGTCGTTGTTACATACCTCCACAGTACCCTTATTTCATTGTGTTACATTTCACCCCAGGATATGTTACAACTAACCCAGACTATGGGGTTAATTGTAACATTTCACTCTTTGTGTTTGAGGCCATACCATGCAATGGGTAATTGTGCTGCAGAGAAAATAGCTGCACTATTTAATAGCAGAGACATGTAAATACTTTGCATTACATTTTGAATCCACTACCTTAAAAGAGCTCCAATTTACAGACAGAAATGTCAAAAATGTTACAACTATCCCCGGTCTCCCCTATACACACGCAGTTACTGTCCCTCCATTTAGAAAGGCAGAGGCGTCAGGGTGTGATTATTTTATGTGTAGTTTTTATTTTTTTTTCATGTGTAATAATATTCAACATTGCTATCAATACATTTTTCAAAAAATGCCTCTCTGTGCAAAATGGGTTTAAAAACATAAACAACTGTGGGATACTGTTTGTCCTGATTAACATGAGAGCCCAGCGCTGCTCCCATGAAGGGAAAACCAATTCTGCAGGGGAGACCTACCTCGGCACTTGTGCAGGTGAAACCAAAGGGAAGATATCCTTCACCATATTTTCTAGTCTTTGGCTTAGAATGAAGTTGGTTTGGAAACATATTCAGCGATGCTTCATTTCCTGCTTTGTGTTTGTGGGCGCCCCGTGCTAGCGGTTTCCAAGCATTTTGTTTGTCCAAGCATTTTGTGGGGCCCGCCCCGCCCCACACTTTGGGAAGGTCTGACCTAACGGAAGCCAAAGCCAACAAAATTGTGCAAACTCCACGCAGAAAGGTGCCGGTCGGTGGATTCAAACTCAGGACTTTCCTGTTGTTAGGCAACAGTGCTAACAACTACATCATCATACACTCCATGCTTAAAAAATAGGAATACTATGATTGCAAAGCTTCATACAGAATTTTCATTATGTTTTATATCTCTGACAGGTTAAACCACAATAAATACTAGTTGGTTTCATAACCGCAGTGATTTGCCTGTTGTTTAAAATCCTGTGTGATCTTGTGATATCGCGAGTCCAGGCAACTAACCACTCTTGCTAGCACTTATTGCTTCATCTCAACAAGAATACGTTTAACGAGTGTTAAGTTGTTGAATTTAATGGAGATTGCATATGTTTTAATTACATTCACCACAGAAACATAAAATAATTTCTGTTCAAATTACAAGTCAGACTCTTGTAAATGTGATGACTACCCAATTTCACTTTTGGAGTGCAGGGGGCAGGACTTAATAAATGAACGCTAGTGGAATAATGTGTTAAGCAGGTATTTGTTCCACGAATTTGTTTAATTTGGAACAAATCTAATTGTGTTTACTGACTCTAGCTGGAAGTGGCCACAGCTAAAGGGACATCAATCCACCCCTGAACAAGTAGTACATGGAGATGTGCTCGATGAAGAGAGGCCCGGATGTTCAGATGGAGACTCATCACGCAGAGCAGAGACAGGCGCGCACACACTGGCTTGACATTATTCTTTATTTGTTCATCTATCCACTTTTCTTTGGTAACACTGGTAGTTACATTAAATATGTAATTTATAATTTATTTAAATAAAGAAACATTTCTTAAATGGGTAATAGAACATTACAGTGTACAACAGGTGTATGCATTTTTAATGAAGATTTATTAAAGTTATTAACTTTAAAAACATATTTTTATATAATTTTATCTTTTTTTCCCATGTATTTTCATTTATAACTTTTTTATACGGCTGATACAAATGACTAAAGTTGAAGACCCTCAACTGACTAAATGTGCTTACAGGAAAGCATTGCGTGACTCATTCATTATACACAAACCTTTTTTTACTGCCTTGCATCTGCATTTATAGTTCACCTCCTCTCTGTATTTGAAATAAATTAATTACATACAAAGCAATCTTAACTCATAACTAATTAATTTACTAAGCAAAAGATAAAAGAAAAGCAGAAAACTCCAAATATTATGTGTCAGACTAACATCATACCACCTTCTGTACAGCGGTGCTGTTCAGAGAATATATACATATATGTCAGCTTATCAGTGAGAAATATAGAAAATGGATTTCTCCATACTGTAGAAAATTTTAGAAAGGTTGGGGCACCAATAGTGTCACCTAGAACATTTCACATGAAACACATCTGAAATACCACGAACACTGGAGTGTTTGAGGTTTGTAGTTTTGAGGACCTCCGAGAAGGTGATGAAAACGAAGGAAGTACGTTTTTTTCTTTTTTCTGTTTTAAATTTAAAGTAGATTGTGAATCAACAGGAAATCGCTTAAAAAAACTAAATATAGATGCTGAAGCTATTTCACCAAGGTATAGAATTGAACCTACGTTTTGCACATGGAAAAGAAGCGCAAAGCAAAACTGTACCATAAGAAACAATCAGCAGTATAACCTATAAAACAAAATATGCTGACCTACTCCAAATGGACTATTACATTTGTTCTATCTAGATTTCCTTTCCTTATGAAAAAAGTGTTGCCGGTGAACACATCACATACCTCATTTTTGAGCACCTTTAAACTCATGCATGTTTCTACACAGGAAGACATACAGCAGACAGCTGTCATGTGGACACCACCTCCATCACACCTCTATTATTATACAAGGCAAAAACTTTATTAATCTCGAGGGACTCATTGCAATAAGAATAGAAACATTAGCAGAAAAAGAAAAACTGTGTGGTGTCAGCAGAAATATATACAAAACACAACAAAATGAAGCTCAACCATCAAAGAGCTACAATCAGAATCTACAGATAATCCCAACAGCATAAAATATAAACATTAATGTGAATGTGCGTAGAAAGTGGCACAGTGTTAATAATAAAAGTAAAAAGGCCTGTAAAGGGAACAGAATTGTATTTTCTATATATTCATTCTGCCTGTAGGCAATTGGACATGCATAATTTGGCTTGTCATTTAATATTACACTAATATATGTTGCTGTGGAACTAGGCAGCTCATGCTCTCCTTCAAGATATAATGCATTTTGGGGTCAACTTGAAATAAAGGCAGATGTGGAATGTACATGTGAGGTCAGAGGTCAAATGTGACATGATATTTTGACGCAAACTATAATGCGATATTCGGAATTCCCGTATACCAGGACCATAGTTTACTAAATGTTGGCAATACAAAAAAAAAGGTTTTGGAGGTTAAAGGCATTTTATCACAGTTTGACCTCATTTCACTTTTGAAGAAGAGGTCAGAGGTCCAAAGTAACGTTATATTTAGAATCCCCGTATATCATTCCCATTATGCCTATGTGATGTCACTAGTTGGAAATATCTCTATATAGTATTTGTATCGATTTGTAACCATATTTATCAGTTTTTAGAAAACACATCTTTTATCTTAAACCTTTTCAGTGCATCTGTCCTATTTTTTTTTTTTTGGGGGGGGGGGCCTCTAGCATAACTAAGCAATTTAAGAAGACTTTTACTAGTTCAGATGCACAGGAGAAGAATGAAACTCACTAACAGTCTAAAGCAGTTGCCTAAAATGACAAATGGAATGAGCTGTTTTTTGATGGAGACCACCAGTAAAATTGAGTCAGATATTTTTCCAGTAGTACTCTTTCTTTATGAGTGTGTGCTTAGAAAAGTCTATTTAAAATTTTCACTTCAGGAAGATCGACAACTGAAATGCAAATGCTTTGGTGAAATGACTGTATGATGGCTTTGATATTGCGTATGTAAATGAAATATAGTCTTGAATATATACTTTTCTTTCAAATCTAGAGATAAATCAAGATTCTCCAGTTACAACCTGGAAAGAAACTAAAAAAAGACACTGATTAAGACAAAGTGAGACATTTGCTGTATTTGGATATCCAGTGGAAATGATGTCGTAAGGACAAAAAAACAAGCAAAAAAAACCCTGATAAAGACTTTGAGTTGATATGTGTTGAACTGTTTTGCTTGCTGAATTCCTCCAAGAATTAAGTTGGAAAAGCTTTAGAACCCTTTTAAAAAAAAATTGATTGATGAACAACAAGGACAAAAGTGTTTAGGTACATCAAGATAAATCACTTTGGGCTAAAAAGAGTCATTGCAGAAATGCTGTGTTTCATATGTCAATATGTTACTTGGCCACCAGCCAAGTGTGTAGTAACCACGCGTTGCCCATCTGGGTATTCCCATGTTTTGACATAGGTAGGGTAGTACATTCCTGTGGAAAACTTCAGATCTTCCAACATAGACTGGTATCCTGCTGACATGGAATTCCAAACCGCCTTTGCAGTGCACTCCAAATCTACACTCCTTTGTACAGGTGCAATGGGTAAGGATGACCAGTCAGAGTGACAATAAATGGGCTTTATAGCATTCCCCACAGTGCCAAATCACAACAGCAGTCGCCTCAAGGTGCTTTATATTGTAAGGTAGACCCTACAATAATGAAGAAAAACCCAACAATCATATGACCAAAGCAAAGCAAGCACTTTGGCAACAGTGGGAAGGAAAAACTCCCTTTTAACAGGAAGAAACCTCCGGCAGAACCAGGTTTAGGGAGGGGCGGGGCTATCTGCCACGCCCAGTTGTTGTGGGAGGAGGAAGACAGGACAAAAGGCACGCTGTGGACGAGAGCCAGAGATACTAACAATAGTTTATAGAAAGCAGTTGATAGAAATTGAACGATCCAACTTATTCCTCATGTCCAAACATTTAAAGACAGCATAGAGGAAAACAAAACTCCAACTGAGGGGAATGAAAGTGAGAAAGAAAAGCATTTTCTGTCCACCTTAGTATTAAACTTAAATGTGCTTCTTTTTCTTTTTCCTCTTCTTTTTGCTTGTCCCTTTAGGGGTCACCACAGCATAGCATCCGTCTCAAACTTGCTCTGTTCTTAACTTCTTCCTTCTCTGTCACACCAACACTCTGCACGTCCTTACTCTTGATATTTTCGCAGGTTTGAATTGGCTAAGATTTTATGTCAGATGCTCTTTCTCATACAACTTAAGTGGGGACAGGACATGAAGGTAACTGGGTTTTGAAAGAAGTCCTGTTACGTTCAACTAAACTACTTAAAGACTACAAGAACCCACTTGAAAAAGGTAAGTGTCAACATATCAATAGTTAGCAAACTCATCCATTACCTGGTCTAAAGCTGAGTTTAAACAGAATAAAAGAAATAAAATGTGCTTAAATATGATAAAAAAAGAAGGAGGCATTCAAATCTAAAATGAAAGGTAAAGCGTCACTTTCAAACAAACGATCTGCTCATCTGTTTTTTCAAATAAAGAGTTAGAATAGTTACTCTGGCTATTTATTCCTCATGAGGTGTCGCAGTTTATATGGAAAATGATTAGGCTTTAAGGCTTTGACGTGTAAATGTTAGTCAGTTTTAGCTGCCTGCTAGAGAACAGAGTGTGGGGGAAACAGGAAGACAGGAAGATATAACCAGGTAAGGAAACAATGACACAGAATCAGTAGCGTGAGTAAAACGACACACACACACACACAGAGAGAGAGAGAGTAGAAAGAGTGAGGCACATCTTGAGGAAGTTAGCAAAACAACAGAAGTAGAACAAAAGGCACATCATACTGAAGGTAAAAATAATTGTTTTCTTTCTTTCTTTCTTTCTTTTTTTCTTTCTTTCTTTCTTTTACAATTATCGTTTTATTGTAATAGTCTTTATTTGTGATACTAACTTGGTAGTTGCGTTAGCTTTTATAGATTTTGATCCTTGTCCTTTTCGCAGTGGTGTTTGTAGACGATTGGCAGCTTTACATCTGTCCACAGAATGGGATTGGTGCAATACTCTGTGGCCCTCCTGATGTTATCCACACAGTTGGTGCTCAGCTTTCCCACAGTAAGACTTTGTAACCCATTCGCCTTAATTACTGCATACACTTTTATCAAATAAGACAAATAGTTGACATGAGTGAATGTGGCATGGATGATGAGTTAATGAGGACTTTTTCATTTTAGTGATTAATATCTATCTGTGTTGACAGACAAAGAACACCTACAACAATGGTGGGAGAGAGTGTAACTATTGTCCTGCAGGTAGGAAATGTGTGATAACTTGATGTGAGCTTCTATTAATATTTTTAAAATTCTGCTGTCTGCTTGTCAGTTTAAACTTACTCAGAATTATTATTAAAAATGAATCTCTATTTTGTACAGTGGTGTGAAGTATGTTTTTTTCTGTCTATGCATTGTTTTTTTTTCTGCATTGATGAAAAATGACGCAGACTGAGCTTGTGCAGTATGACCACATCCTTCATTAATATGCATTCTGAGTGTGCAGGCTGTCTGCTCACACTGCTTGTCGTCAAGTTGTTTGCATTGGTTTCTTTCTGTTCTTACAGGTATGTATCAGAGTGATTGTACAACATGTGAACACTGTCCTGCTGGAAGTTACACAACTGACTTGAACTATGAAGATGAATGCCATCGCTGCTTTGGAGACTGCAACCCTAGTAAAGAAACTATGAGTCATTTCTACCTTTAATGATTTCATCAGGATCGTGCTATACCCGTGATCTCTGGTTTTCTATAAAGAGCTGATAAACCATTAATAGTAACTCCACATGTACTGTGATGAATAGTCTCTAAAATAATCTCTATTTCACTCTTTCTCAGAGTTTCATCTTAAAGTGGTTCAGAACTGCACCAGTACGTCTGATATGAAATGTGACTGCGAGGATGGTTTTAGATGCATCAGGTGGGCCCATGACAAAAAGAACTGCTTGTCTTGTGAGAAGATGCCAGACCCAACCCCAACCAGTAAGTACAGAGAAGAACACTTTGAATTCTCATGTCAGATAAGCTCAAACCAACAGTGGGCCTTATGGCAAACAAAGCAACTTCTAAAGCTGAGAAAATGACCAGTGTCAAAGCAAACAACTTTACCGCAGCCATTAAAAAACAAAAGAAAAAAAATAGCTGACAGGATATGTAAACTTAGCTCTGGCTCCCGTTATTATCAGATCATTCTGAGAACAGGTTCCTCTCAAGTTGCCATGAATATGCAAAACTTGTCTAATATGAACAGGTTTGAAAATATTCCTGGAAATCTTTATGCTCTCTAAAAAATGCAATGCCATCAAGCTGACATGAAAGTGTCACAAAGGACACTTTTCTATGTTCTAAGTATATTTTATGAAGAACCAGCAGAAAATAATCATTCTAATCTGCAGCACTCCAACGCTCTGCACAGATTGGTAGATCATAGTTTTGCCTGCTTCTTGATTTATTCAAATTGCTTCCATAGCCTTGTCTTCTAAAAAAACCAAACAACCCAAAACCCTAACTAGCTGTATAATACTTGATCATTCTTGCAGAGTGCCAAACAGCAGGGCTGTGTTTGGCCCCGACAAAATGCAAGCGAGTTATTAAAAATAAATAGTGACATATTTTTAAACATGTCACTGCTGACCAAGTAGTATTTCTGGCACACCCACCACTGCAGAGCACGGTGTCACACTGCACACTGTACAGAGTAAATTTGATGGTCAAAGATGCAGCACATTTTAAATCAAAATTGTAGAATTTCAGTTTTACTTCAAAGAGGTTTCAAAAATTGTGTGTGTGTGTGTGTGTGTGTGTGCGTGTGTGTATGTGTGTGTGTTTAGAGTTTACAGCCTGTTATCCAAGTAACAGAACAATTGACAGGCTAAGTCTGCTTCGTCGTTATTTCATGACAAATGAAAACAAACATGATATCCAGTCCAGTTCACCACCAACACCAAAATGCCTGAAAGACCACAGAACACAACTGAAGTACATGATGTATTATTTCCCTGATTAAGAAAAGCCCTTCAAAACATCTAACCAAGTCAAGAACACGCTTAAGAAGGCGGGCATGTCATTATCAGCGGCTACAATCGAGACACGCCTTACCTCAAGAACAAGAAAGTCAAATTAGACTTTGCACAGCTGTGAAAAAAATCTTTGGACCAATGAAACCAAAATGAATCCGTACTAGAATCTTGAAAAAAGAAAAGCAGCTCATGATCTGAAGCATATGACATGATCTGTCAAACATGATGGGTTCAGTGTTTGGCATGAGCGTCTATGTTTGCCGGTCAAGCTAGGGCTGGTATTTATTAATCATGTGATGAAGTATACAGTGCTATACTGTCTGCTCAGATTCAGTCAAATGCTGCAAAACTGATTGGACTTCACTGCACAGCGCAGTTTCACTTAATTGTCAGGTCAGTCACCTGATGTCAGCCTAGAAGAACCTGCTTTTCACTTATTAAACACAAAACTGAATGCAGCAAACCCACAAACAAGCAGGAGCTGAAGGAGGCTGCAGTAAAGGCTTACCCGAGCATCTTAAAGGAGGAAACACAGGATTTGGTGATGTCCATGACTTCTAGACTTAGTCATTTTTCATCCAAGTATTAAAAACAGTTCTTATATTTAATGTTAGTTCTTTAGTTTGTTCAGTTAATTTTGAAACTCTGAACAGGGGGACTGAAAATGTCTGTATTTTTTTAAAACCCCTGTGGGAAAAAAACCTGAAAGGCTGCCCTTCAGTCACGTCATGTTTGATTTAAAATCCACTGTTGTGGTGTGCAGATGCAAAACTGCAAAAACTGTTTCACTGTCCAACAAAATATCAAACTAAGTGTGTAAAAGAGGATGGATCTGGAAAATGAAGCCAGTGTAGAAGTGGCTTAAATGTGGATTCTTTGTAACAGCCAGCAGGGGGCGACTCCCCTACAAGTAATAAACAAACGGGGTTAAACTAAAATGAATTTGTTTTCCCAGTGCACCCAGGTTATCAAGTTCTGAGGAACAGTTTTTGTTTGTCAGTGTGTGTGTGTGTGTGTGTGTGTGTGTGTGTGTGTGTGTGTGTGTGTGTGTGTGTGTGTTTGTGTCTGTCTGTGTCTGTCTGTGTGTGGTGTGGTGGTGTTGGTGGGGGGATTTCACGTTCTTAATGATAAAGGTAAAACAATGACAGGAAATAGGGAGAGAGAAAAACTGGAACTGTATGCAACAAATCCAACCTAGGACAATACAGTTCATGACCAGCGCCTTCACCCCTGTGCCAGCAGGACAGCCCAGGGGTCGCCTTTTACCCTTGTTTAATATGAAGTGGAAAAATGTACTTATCCACATTGTAAAGTAACTCAGGCAGGTCTGTGAGACTGTGTTTGAGGTTTTTTCTTCCTCTGAAGTCTGAAACCAATCCTGTGATGGTTTATTCTCTAGAAGCAGCAGCTACAGAGATCTCAGTCAGAGATAAACACACGCCTTTCTCAGTTTCCTCCGGACATACCAGCACTTCTCCCAAACCCTGCCAATCTCCAGGGTAAGCCTCAAATTTCCTTTGATACAGTAAATACTGAATACTTCACTGAATCTCTGTGTTACATGAAGCTGTCACAGATTTTGATACAAGTATTGTAGACTACCCTCATCACATGGGGAGGGGAGGGGAGGGGGGGGGGGTCACATATTTGAAATACTTAACATTTTATTCCTTCACACAGGTGTCACCCAACGAAAGAGCCGAATCCCACGACAGGTGAGACTTTATGACTGTGTATGTGGATGAAAGGGAGTGTTTGGAGAGTATTTACTGTTTTCATTTGAGCGGAAACTGAAAAGTTATGGGAGGTTATGTCAGTTAGAGCTGGTCCACCACATTATTTTAATTCATGCTCCTCCGAGGACTTTGTTGAGTACCAAAATGCCACCAGTGCCCTTTGCAGGACCTATTAGGTCCTACATAATTCAGCAAGGATGTTCACGGTGCCCTTGAGATAAACTGTATTTTTCATTATCACATTGGTTCTCCAGCTTTTTCTAATGTGCTTAGTTCACATGTTGGAAAAAGTTCATGCCATACAGAATGAACCGTAATTAAGCGTTAAGAATAAAAAGGTGAAGTTTAGTAAAATGTGTAGTAAATAAACTTGTTTTATGGTCTTTGATTGTTGAGCTGAATTCAATTCAATTCAATTTCAATTCAATTTTATTTATATAGCGCCAAATCACAACATAAGTCGCGTCAAGGCGCTTCATAGATACAGAGAAAAACCCAACAATCATATGACCCCCTATGAGCAAGCACTTTGGCAACAGTGGGAAGGAAAAACTCCCTTTTAACAGGAAGAAACCTCCGGCAGAACCAGGCTCAGGGAGGGGCGGGGCCATCTGCTGCGACCGGTTGGGGTGAGAGAAGGAAGACAGGATAAAGACATGCTGTGAAAGAGAGACAGAGGTTAATAACAGATATGATTCAATGCAGAGAGGTCTGTTAATACATAGTGAGTGAGAAAGGTGACTGGAAAGGAAAAACTCAATGCATCATGGGAATCCCCCGGCAGCCTATTGCAGCATAACTAAGGGAGGATTCAGGGTCACCTGGTCCAGCCCTAACTATATGCTTTAGCAAAAAGGAAAGTTTTAAGCCTAATCTTGAAAGTAGAGATAGTGTCTGTCTCCTGAATCCAAACTGGAAGCTGGTTCCACAGAAGAGGGGCCTGAAAACTGAAGGCTCTCCCTCCCATTCTACTTTTAAATACTCTAGGAACTACAAGTAGGCCTGCAGAGCGAGAGCGAAGTACTCTAATAGGGTGATACGGTACTACAAGGTCATTAAGATAAGATGGGGCCTGATTATTTAAGACCTTGTATGTGAGGAGCAGGATTTTGAATTCAATTCTGGATCTAACAGGAAGCCAATGAAGGGAAGCCAAAACAGGAGAAATATGCTCTCTCTTTCTGGTCCCTGTCAGGACTCTTGCTGCAGCATTTTGGATTAGCTGAAGGCTTTTCAGTGAGTTTTTTGGACATCCTGATAATAATGAATTACAGTAGGCAGCTAAACTTCTTTTAAGGTTCTTGTAGATGTTTCAGCTCTCATCTGAGAGGTTTATTCAGACGTATAGAGGTCAAAGTCCTTCATAAACCTAAAAACAAGCCCAGTTTCCTTCAACTTCAGTGCTTAAAACATGGATGACTCAGACCCCCACATTGACGTTTATTTAAAAATATTTTCACCTGGTTGTCCATGTTCCAGCTGCAGTGTCACTGTGGCTTGTCAGCAGGGACTACCCCACAGTTTGAGAACCAACGCTCTAGTGTGATCATCAGGTGAAACTGCTACTTAGTCAAAATACCTTTATCATCAAATATCTACTGAACCGATACCATAATAAGAGCTGCAGTGTCATGAGTATTTTAGCATTTAGCTAAAGCCTGACTCTACCAAAGTGCAGCCTCACCAAACCACTAGTGACTGAAACTGTAAAAGCCACATTTGCACTGCAGGAACTTTCCCCAAGTCCAAGGACCCTTTGGAGAAACTCACATTACCAACACAGGGTCTGAAACAAAGAGGCAACAGACAAGTCTGTTTCATTAGTTGTACATTTATAAAATAAATTTTTATTGCAGAATGTGGCAGCAATAGAATAATAACACTACTGGTGTACTGTCAGTTGTCTATAAGGCTTTTTTATGCAGTTCTGTGCATCACTGGATACAAACTCTCCTGGGAAAGCTTACTCGTACAACCAAACAGAAGGATGATAGCACTCTTGTTTTCTCTGGTAGCTACTAGCAGCATATCTTTGAAACAATAGGTGTTACTCTAACAGGGAAGAGATAACTGTGTCCTATTGTCTGATAAAGGGCAAAAGGTCCGAGGGAGATTGATAGAAAGTGAAGGTTAGACGGAAACACAGGAGCGAACAACATTCACTTACTGGAGAGCTTCGGAAATCAGCTCTGAAAACAAAACAATGGGCTGTTTTAAAATGGGAAGTGGTCCAGACGAGGGTGGGGGCAGAAATGGTGTCTAAGTTGTCTATTGCCAGTTATGAACAATTCGAACTGCAGTTTTTGGCACTTTAAGTTGGGTTAATCTCGGGCCTGGAAATGCCAGAGTAAACTTGCTGAACCTAATTCTCAACAGCTCAAAAAGTGTCTCATGCTCTATTAAAGTTTGCTAGTTTTTCTTTACTCTTCAACATAAGTCAGTTTCATATTTTAATCAGGAGGCGTTTAGAACAATTTGATTTAAAAATATATTGTAGGGTGAATTCTTGACTTTTTGAATTTGGGTAAATGAACCTTATCCCCACTGTGGAGATCAGATCTGCTCCTTGACTGCCATCCTACGGGGATTCGCACTCTCTTCAATATTATTGTTATACCATACACAAAAGTGTCAGAGCGGGTAAGAAAACAGGATTGTCTCAAAGTATGCAAATTAACTTATTGTGAGTAAGCTACAGGATAACGGGACTACCCAGTGCTCCACTGAATTAACCCTTTGAGGTCCACACCAAGAAAAAAGCAATGGAAATTGTTTTTGTTTGCATTTCTTATTGATTTCGGTGAGCAATAACCACAATCATTTTTTTTTCAATAGACCCTGTAGTTTTTAAAATATTGATCTCCACCAAATGGTTGAGATGTCACTTGGTAAAAGTATGAAATGTCATGCAAATACAAGTACATTAGATAATACAGTTGAAAAAAATCAAATAAAGGGCCAAATTATGATTAAATTAATAACAAAACTATCCAGGGCATTGGATACAGTTTATTTCTAGTAGCATGCCAGTGAACATTGCTGTTTTCATTCCATCAAAGGAAAGTATTATATCAAACAACAAAATACATAGTTTTTTAATCTGCAAATGGGAGTAATGTACTACAGCACAAAATACTCACATTCAGGCCACTTCTGATTGAATACTAGTGTGCAAAATCATTTTTGTTTTTAAAAAATAAAAACAGTGCAAATCAAGCACATCTGCTTGTGGTTTCGGTCGTTGGGTGTAGCATTGATTCTGTGGTCTGGAAGAGCTGAATCATGGTTGTCCAACTCTAGATGCTGGCTTGTTAACTTGGTTCAGACACAGCCAGGTGGAAACCTTTTGAGAGCCATCGGTTTCTGGTCCAGTAGGGCACAGTCCCTCTTGTAGACCAGGTATTCAAGTCAAGAATGTATCCGAACAGTGGACTATGCCATCACCATAACTTGTAACTTATAACTTGTCTTATACAGGTGTAATAGCATATCAGGGCGATCGTGCCTCAAGAGTTGGCAGTTCGTCTTGTAATCAGAAGGTTGCCGGTTCGAGCCCCAGCTTGGACAGTCTTGGTCGTTGTGTCCTTGGGCAAGACACTTCACCCCCTGCTGGTGTTGACCAGAGGGGCCAATGGTGCGATATGGCAGCCTCGCTTCTGTCAGTCTGCCCCAGGGCAGCTGTGGCTACAACTGTAGCTGCCTCCACCAGTGAGTGAATGTGAGAGTGAATGAATAGTGGAATTGTAAAGTGCTTTGAGGGTCTCGAAAAGCGCTATATAAATCCAATCCATTATTATTATTATTATTATTATTATTATTATTATTATTATTATTATTATTATTATTATTATTATTATTATCAGAAAGCTTAATTCCTCCCATATGCTAATTATATACAGGGATGAGTGATGGGCATGGAATGGTGATCTTTGCATTGGACTCTTTGCTCCACCGATGAAAGAGGCATGAACCCACAGGCATTGTTTAGAAGGTTGACACATTTCTTGTCAAACCATTTTATTGCAATCAGACCTTCATCAGACCTGTAATAACAGGCTCCATGGCCCTTCTTCATCAGGTCTTTGTCTGCCATCAGGGGAGCTCCACCGGTCATACAGTACCAATGCACCTGACACCCAAGGAGGTGTGCAAGTTCTGGACCAAGGTGAAACTCGTGAAGAGCTGAGGCTCTTTTATGGGTTTGCATAGTGTTTTTTTTTTTTACAACCCTGGTCCTTAGAGGGAGCTTCTGCTCCTTTTCACTGAGGGGAGCATTGAAGAATGTAGAGCCCCTTTGATACAGCAGCAAGTTGTGGATGATGCCAGATGAACTTGCTTGGCAGAACAATTTAAAGCCCCACTCATCTGGTTTGTTGGCAATATACTGGTGGAGAGTGCCAGCCCTGTTGGCTTCTTATGAAACCATGACCTCAAACACACTGTGGTTGAAGGTGGATGGTATCACGAGTATCATGCCACAGGACCATGTGATTTTTAGCCATATAATTGTTTAGCGTCCATATAGTACTTGTTCAACATGAAATTATAATTTTGAAAACTTAATATTAATTTACCAGCTACTCTAATTTGGTTAAAAGGTAATCAGTTGTGATATGTGTGATTTCCAAGTGTTATTCTTGATTTTTACAATTTTACTAATATTAACTCAGAAAGTTACAAAAATAATTTACTGAGGAAATTATTTCATCATATTCTTGCTGTGCTAACACTTACTGTGATTTATCAATAGCAATGAATAAACAAAATGGATCTAGTGGTCTGATTCTATGGCAAATAATCAATTTTAATAACATTTAGGTTATGTTATGTTAGCACCATAAAGGGTGCGAATGCTAACCGTTTGGTTGACCACTTTAAAAAAAAAAAATTAAACATTTAATTTCACGTTTTTAATGCTGTCAAGTGACCTACATCTGTTTAGTAAGTCCTCTAACACTATCATATATCAAAAAATTATATCTTAGTTGAATCAAAAACACTCAAAATATGGTGGATTTTTTTTGTTTCTGACCTTCTGGTTGGGAGAGGTATAAGAAGAGCCAACAGTTTCCATTCACAGTGTCTTCTGGTGGATTTTTTTGGCATTACAGATGTAAACCAATTGGTAGAAAAGACTCAACAAGGTAGGTCAATTTCAGTGAAAGTTAGATATAGGGCCCGAAAATGTGTACCAATTGGTTGAGCAGAACGCTAAAGGGTTAAGACAAAAGATGATCACTAATTTTATAAAATGCTCTAATGCACAAGTGGTCATATTGAATGCGTTCAGTTTTATAAATATCTTGGGACATCTGTTGACCCCAAACTGAACTTTGTGTGTGGAGTTTGCATGTCCACCCCCTGCCTGTGTGGGTCTTTTCTAAATTCATTGTAGGTGTGAATGTGAGTGTGAGTGGTTGTCCTCTCTCTGTGTTAGCCTTGCAAGACACTGTCAACCTGTCCAGGGTGTACGTGGTCTCTTACCCTGTGACAGCTGGGTTCACCCCCACCCTGAATCAGATAACCAGAAATAAATGGATGGATGGGATTTACTGAGTCTGTTTTGTCCTCTTGGTTACTGTCATGGTTTGGATATTTATCTGTGAAGAACAAAAACTCACTCTGATTCGTTAGCCACAAATGAACCCAGGATCCCTGTTGGCTACAAGACAGTTACTGTATAGCGATTGACAGGTTTTATTTTTTGTTTTGACGACATGCACTTTTTGTATTTTGACTTTCAGTTTCCATGTAGATAAAGGCCTCTGGTCCCAAAGTACAGAACAACAGTGCTTAAAAGCAGCTTTGTTCCAGCAGCCGTCACTCAGATGAACAAGCAGCTTTGTTATTCTACATTTATCCATCCAGCAATCGCTGTAGACCATGCCAACTACCGTAGCATGTGAGGCGGTGTACACCAAGCACAGGTTGCCAATTTGTTGCAAGGCTAATGCAGAGAGGGACAAAAAAAAAGCATTCACACTCAGATTCACACCTATAGCCACCCTCAGTGTGTGCATGTTTTTTGGACTGTGGGAGGAAGCCGGAGTCAACCCACAAAGACACGGAGCAAACTCTACACAGAAAGGCCCCGGCCAGACGGTGGATTCAAACCCAGAACCTTTTGTCGTGAGGCAAAAGTGCTAATCGGGAATTTATTATTATTTTTCTTGTCTATCGTCCATTTTGAAAATGTGCATGTGAGGATGGATGACTTCCCTGCTGCACACTGAATCTACTTATGGGTACAGACAAAGCACTTTGATCCTGAACTCCACGGTCAAGGAGCCCAGGTTTCAAAAAGAAAACAGGGAAAATCCCGATAATCCTGGCTGGATTTTATAAAATGATTTTTAAATATTGAAAGAGTATCATTTAGGAAATTAAATACAGCTTTTTGACACTGCACATAAGTGTCATGTTCATGCAGCCAACAGTGTTAATCTAATTAATCATCTATGGAAAGAACTGGACTGAACTCTCAGCTGGGAGAAAGATAAGCAATCAAAAGCAACATTTTGCTTCTGTTAAATATAGAATGAAAAACTCTCTCTAGATTTTTATGTACAAAGCTGCTAACGCTTTTATGTGTTACACTGCAAAAGAGAGATTTCAGGCACAGCACTAATCATCCTTTTATTTCTCCTATAGGTCATGCCAACCGTTACCTGGCAGCTATTTTCATTCCAGTGGGTGTCCTTGCAACTTTGGCCCTTCTCACCTTGTTCTGTGTCTGTCGTCCAAGAGATGAGACATATATAAGGCAAAGTAAGATGTTTACATCCAGGAAGTGCTCATTTTCTGTCGCCTCTGTCAAACTCTGTGATTGAATCAGTTCTGAGAAACAATAAACGTTCAACAAGATCAGTGTGGAAATTACTGTGAATTTAGGGTTATCATGCCCTTTGCTGATATGCTCTTCACTGCTTTTGCTAAGTCATGTTGAGTCACCACTCATGAAATGTGAAAACACACCAGTTTCCTATTATTCATTATTCAATCTACTGTTTTTTCAGCTATTGCAAAGCTCTGGAATGAGGTACAAGTCTAATGAACTCTCATGTGTTTACATAGATTACATCCTTTTTCCTTTGTTTGCGCCAAATTCATGGTTGTGTTCTCCTGTAGGAAGGGCGAGTTGCTTCTCACAAGTCAAGGGAGCCAACTCATCAGTTCCCCAGAGACTCATTCAGTACAAAGCAGCAGCCCTCAACACCTTCAGCAGCCAATCTTGGTACAGCTGAGTAAAATGAAGACTTCTTATGTGAAATGCTTGACTCACTCGAGAAAAAATATGCTAGAAACAAAAAGATGCAGCTGTGATACCGTTATGAGTCCGAGTTGCACTTAGCTGTCCTGTTCTGTAGATTATAGGTTAATGTATCTCTGTAGCTTGCTAAAAACATCCTTTGATGCATTCTCTGCTCTTGTTTTCTCCCTGTAGGTCCAGTCCATGTGCACAATCCAGGCACAGTCATCTTTAGCTTGCTCAGTCAATTTACGGGTCAAGTCGGGCCAACGACCGAATGCGGGAAGACGGCTGAGAGAGCGAGGAGAGAGGAAGAGGATGAGAGAAACTGTCCAGTGTTTCATCCTGCATCTTCTCCCAGCATTCATCTCTCTGAGGAGGAGAGGAGTGGAGAGAATGACACCATTTTCTTCCCTTCCCAGGAGCAGGGGAAAGACTCCCACATGTCGAAAGAGGAGATCCTATGATGCATCTCAAAAAATTCAGAAGACTTGGATACAACAAACTTTGAAACCACAGATGAGTATGGATCATATTCGTCTTTCCTCAGCAAGCTGCGGATGCACTGACTTTGTTTCTGCAGCTTCTGGAAAACACTCACCTCAGAAATGTATTAAATCTCGGAAGAACAGCTGCAAAGTGGTCTTCTTTGTAAGTTATGATTTACGAACTCTTGTATATACTTTTAATAAGCTTCTTTGGCTCAGTGCAAAGAATGCCATCCAAGGTGTAGAAAGCTTTGTTAGGTAGTTATTAGGTAGTTTTAGTCAAATTTATTAAGTTTATTTTAAATGAAAAAGAAATAGAAGAAAAAATGTACACAGAACATCCACATGTGATATTGAAAAGCTGGCTACAAAAGCAGCTAATTATGTCTGCACATATATGTAGATATACATGAAATATGTTTAACTTTATGTACTATAGTACATACTTTCCTTTCACTGCCACAATGTCCCCTCTGTCTTATCAGTTCCAAGATTTTTACCCACCACAATTTTATACACTTCAAAGTCACAGATGCCAAAATGATCATCTGTCCTCTCAGGAAACAGCAACAGTTTCAAACTTTCCACCTTCTGGCATTCCACTGATCAGCACGGCGCGGAGTGCCTTTTAGCTCCATTTAAATGTCCAAAAGCAGTGACGAATGTTTTCCATCTGGGATGTGCCACCGAGTGTCTTGTTAGGTTCTCGCTCCTCCAAATTCCAGATCTGGTCTTTAACACATAGGTTGGTCACATTTCCCGCACACTTCCTGGACGGGCTTGGACACTTCTTCATCACATGCAGGTTGTGTGGCAGGTTTTTCAGCCAAGAAGTACCCTAAGCAGCAAGAAATGACGGGATGGTTTTAATAAGAATTTAAACATTTGGGGGTATTTATAACACAAAAGTTCTAAGAAAAATATTAAGTGATTTAAAAGAAATCTACTAACCGTGAGTGAACCTAATCCAGACTAAAAATGGCTTGATTTTTGTCACAACAACCAGTGCAATTCCTGTACACAGGAGGGCAATTATCACCAGGAACCACACCGTATCTATAATAACACATGAGAGAGTTAGTTTCCATAATTTACATCAGTTCAATAATTTCACAGGCAACACAATTTGGCTACTTTACCTGCAATCGGTTTAGTGGCGAGCCTGGTGGTGGTAACATCAGGTGTCGCCACTAGAGGGAAACATAAAAAAAAGAGAACCTTATAAGCTCACTGCAGGCATTATTAGTTCGATGACAAGATGACACTATTGTGGCTTGGATTTGTCAGTGAGCTCACTCTTTTGTCCCTAATGTTTAACTTATTTCATCATGTGTTTGTGTGTGTGTGTGTGTGTGTCCTTTCTCCACGGTTACTACAGAAGAGGCAAACAGTTACAAGAACATGCAAATAGCTTCCAAGCATTATTAACAGCTCATTTGTTTGGATTATTTTTAGTCATGTAACAGTTTCAGCTGAATCAGAAACATTTTAGGGATTCTGACTATGACCTGTCCACATTACTGTATGTAGGCAGGATTACAGTACAGGAAAACACATGCTACAACTAGGGCCTCTACAGTGACATTTAAAAAAAGAGACAACAGACTGTTTTGCTCACCTGCCCTCGTACAGAGCCCAGAGTGATAATAACACAGGACACGACATTAAGACTTTGAATCAGTTAACAGATTCATGTACTACACCCCTAAATCTGCCTGTCTTCTAGAACTTGTTATCATGGATTGCTACACTGTTACTGAGTTATGTTGTAGGGGGGATGGAGGCATGAAAGGAAATTTCCTTTAAGCACTGCGCAGAGCTTTGCCAGGAGGCTGTTGAGGTAGACAAGAGAAGTGCACAATTCTCACATTCTCACCTGTGTCTGTGCTCTCCTCTGTGGTTAGGTTTAGGCAACTCAAGCACTTCACATGAAGTTAGTAAATTCCCTAACCTTTGTGAAGTGCTGATGGTGCCAAAACATAACCATAATTAAAAAAAATCTGTTTAAGCTGTAAGTTGTAAACAACATTTCTTCATTGTGTTTCATGAAAAATGCGATCCGATAACAAATATTTTATTTTTTAATTTGTTGTTGTTTTAAACACTTTTAAACACTGATGTTATCACCTCAGAGTGCATACTTGTCCCTCGCAGACACAGTGGGTTTAAGGTGGATGACATCAGCGTTAAAGGCATCTAAACTCATTACTGGCAGACTGAAAGATGCTAAAAGGCCACATAGAGCTGACTGACCTCTGTAGGGTTGTGGGTGATGACTATCTATGATTGGGTTTCTCTAAGCAAGTCTTGACGTTAGTGCTGCTTTACAATATCCTGATGGTACTTTTGTGTTGATATCTTCTTTTCTTTGGGTTAAAATATGCACTCAAAAAATTAGTCTTTGCCCTCATAAACACAAAATGAAACTGAAGTATATCAAATCAAAGGTTTATTCATTTAATTCATTAATCGTGATTTTTTTTAGGGAGTTCAATGTAAATTTCATTTGGCCAGATTCCATTAATTTGAACATTTTACGTTGTACTTACGTAACTGAATTTTTTTCATGTAATCAGATTACTTAACGCCACCACTTTGGGCATGAATATTTTTTGAGTGTGAATGTTTCCTTGTTTGTAGGTACCCCACTGGATCCAGACAAACACGCTAGTAAATGCTCTTGTGCATACATGTAAATAAACAGTTTCTTTTAACAAACTTATTACTCTGAGCTACTTTCAGTCTTGTTTTCATAAAATAAGGCATTTGAACTCATGGGTTCTCAGGAGTATTTTTAAATAAAAAGAAGTTATATTCCCAGATGTAGTTAAATGAGTAACTTCTCATGAAAAATGAGCATTTGCTGCCCTTTTGTGGTTCAGCCTGTACACTCAGACAAGTTTGACGCCTAAATCATTTTGGTGTAAAAGATGAGTATATCTGTTATGTTATTGCTTTTCATGGTAGTGTTAAATTAGTCTCCGATCTTATGTCTTTGGGCAACGCATCTACAATGTTATTTTTTGTGCTTTTACACTGATAATCTGTAGCAAATTGTTAATGAAAGAATGCAAAACGACAAAGCTCCTTAATGAGAATGTGATGCTGCACGTGGCCCTCAAGTGTGTTATGGTTGAAACTATTCAAAACAAAACACTGCAATGAATAAATGATAACCACTGTGTCAACAATTGTTTCACATTTAGTTGATTGTGCCGAGAAGGGCTCACTTACCAGTAGTAGATGGAGGGACGGTGGGTTTGACTGTGGCTGGTATCAATACACACTCTTTACAGTCTTGGTCTTTGCACTTGTAGCCAGCCTTACATGTGCACACATGAGTCGGGTTGCAGTCTGTCTTGACCTCCACTTTTGCTGTGGAAAAACACGGTCATTGTTAAAAGTGATTTAAAGACGGATAAAGTTGAAAGTGTATGCAAAGGATGTCTTTGTGATAAAACTGAAAATGTGAAATGACTCACAAAGCTAGGCACGACAGGTAAAGATTCTGGTTTGAAGTCATAAGACCGTTATATTATCACGTCTGGTGCTTCTTCTTTAGAGAATTTTAAACACTTTTTAAACACTGATGTTATCACCTCAGAGTGCATACTTGTCCCTCGCAGACACAGTGGGTTTAAGGTGGATGACATCAGCGTTAAGTGCATCTAAACTCATTACTGGCAGACTTTAAAAACTAGAAACAACGAGCTGAAAGATGCTAAAAGGCCACATAGAGCTGACTGACCTCTGTAGGGTTGTGGGTGATGACTATCTATGATTGGGTTTCTCTAAGCAAGTCTTGACGTTAGTGCTGCTTTGCAATATCCTGATGGTACTTTTGTGTTGATATCTTCTTTTCTTTGGGTTAAAATATGCACTCAAAAAATTAGTCTTTGCCCTCATAAACACAAAATGAAACTGAAGTATATCAAATCAAAGGTTTATTCATTTAATTAATTAATTGTGATTTATTTTTTTAGGGAGCTCAATGTAAGTTTCATTTGGCCAGATTCCATTAATTTGAACATTTTACGTTGTACTTACGTAACTGAATGTTTTCATGTAATCAGATTACTTAACGTCACCACTTTGGGCATGAATATTTTTTGAGTGTGAATGTTTCCTTGTTTGTAGGTACCCCACTGGATCCAGACAAACACGCTAGTAAATGCTCTTGTGCATACATGTAAATAAACAGTTTCTTTTAACAAACTTATTACTCTGAGCTACTTTCAGTCTTGTTTTCATAAAATAAGGCATTTGAACTCATGGGTTCTCAGGAGTATTTTTAAATAAAAAGAAGTTATATTCCCAGATGTAGTTAAATGAGTAACTTCTCATGAAAAATGAGCATTTGCTGCCCTTTTGTGATTCAGCCTGTACACTCAGACAAGTTTGACGCCTAAATCATTTTGGTGTAAAAGATGAGTATATCTGTTATGTTATTGCTTTTCATGGTAGTGTTAAATTAGTCTCCGATCTTATGTCTTTGGGCAACGCATCTACAATGTTATTTTTTGTGCTTTTACACTGATAATCTGTAGCAAATTGTTAATGAAAGAATGCAAAACGACAAAGCTCCTTAATGAGAATGTGATGCTGCACGTGGCCCTCAAGTGTGTTATGGTTGAAACTATTCAAAACAAAACACTGCAATGAATAAATGATAACCACTGTGTCAACAATTGTTTCACATTTAGTTGACTGTGCCGAGAAGGGCTCACTTACCAGTAGTAGATGGAGGGACGGTGGGTTTGATTGTGGATACACACTCTTTACAGTCTTGGTCTTTGCACTTGTAGCCAGCCTTACATGTGCACACGGTGTTATGAGTCGCGCTGCATTCTGTCTTGACCTCCATGTTTGCTGTGGAAAAACACGGTCATTGTTAAAAGTGATTTAAAGACGGATAAAGTTGAAAGTGTGTGCAAAGGATGTCTTTGTGATAAAACTGAAAATGTGAAATGACTCACAAAGCTAGGCACGACAGGTAAAGATTCTGGTTTGAAGTCATAAGACCGTTATATTATCACGTCTGGTGCTTCTTCTTTAGAGAATTTCAGTTTGATGAAACAAGGTCTTTCTTAAATGATGCTTTAGTGTGCACACCTCAATCTGATGTTACATATTAGCAATCAGCGAACTACTTATATGACTTCCAAAGAGTCACAGTCATCCCAAAACCAAACACACAAAGTGAAAATCGTAAACAGAAATCATTTTGTGGCATTTAGGGTTACAGAGGGACGTAGCACAACATGCAGAGTCTTAAAAGCTCACCAGCCAACAGCGGTCCACAAGCAGAATAAAAATATTTTCACTTTTTCCAGACAGATTACTATAAAATGAGCAGCTGAGGTCACAACACGAGGACTGTGGACATTTTAAAGCTGGCAGCGACTCTTCCGTGTGTGCTCAGCACTGTTTTACTCTGCTGTCTTATAATAATGAATTAAAATGCAGTGAGAGCAGTAAGCAGCATAAACATACAGAGTAGTAAACAGAAGAGAACAGGTAACCAAGCATTTTGTTCCATGAAGCCCTCTGAGGTCCACACATCCAAACTCTTATCATCATCACCAACAAATCATTGGCACCAACAACACAGAAGCACTTTTTATATCACTGCTCTGCTATGCAAAGTTTTTGAGTGGGCTGAATTATTTCCATAGCCGTTAATTGGTATAAAGCCCCTTCTTGTGCTTTGAACGCCCACCTTCCTCTGCTGAAGAAATGTAAACAGTTGTTCTAATGTGCAGGTGTATAAACAATAAGTAGATGTTTGGTCGATGTTAAATGTCTATATGTATCTGGTTTGTAATTTGGAAAAAGGTATGTGAGCCCTTTGATTATGATATGTGTAAAAAAGGCTTCTTGGTTGACACACAAAAAAGTCAAATTCAGCTAAAATGCACATGTAGCCAAAATTGAGACCGAGAAACTCAAATTTGTCTCAGTTCTGTGTTTTCTCTTGTCTGTTTTCCACAGTGACATTTAAAAAAGGCACGACATGCTGTTTTGTTCACCTGTACCAGCACAAAGCCCTGAGTAATAATAACATAGGACATGACATTTCTGCTCTTTCCACTGTTTGCTGCTTTTTTGGTATTTTGCTCTTTTTTCCACTGACATGAAGATGGTCTGCTTTTTCAGCCTCCTCCTGTCTCGGTGGGCTGTGCCGCAGACCATGTCGAGATTACTGTGTAAACACAAACTTCTGCTGCAGAATCTCATCATATTAAACCCCAGTGCTGGCTCACAGTTGGTTTCACAGACCCCCTTCTCTTCCCCTTCTGTCTTTCATCTCCTTCTGACTGTATCCCCCCGTTGATACATGAAATGGGAAATCCCCTTGTGTAAGTTTTGTATATGCAAACTTCTCTGAAATCCTGAGTTGAGAAACAGCTAGCAGTCTGACTTTGTCAAAATTCTGTGGAGTCATTGGTCAAATGCAGTGGTCAGGTTGACAGAGAGTTAATGACTCACTCACACATCTCACATCAAGAGAGAGCATGATAGAGCTCACACACTAACACAAAATGTATAAGCAACCACATGTTTCACTATAACAAGGGGAGGGGGGGTCCTGAGTAGTATTTTTACTGTAATGCTTTGTCATTCTTCTATCTGCTTAAAAGATAACAGGTGCGCTCTAGCGGGAATATCTGTGTACAAGAGCTCGAATCAATGTGTCTGTAGAAAAACGTGTAAGTCGTAAAACCCACTACGTCATCATTCCTGCCACTAAAGCTCTTTGTGCTGTCAGTCTAAAAATTGCCTTAAAGTTTTCACACATTTCAAATCCTCACATGTACTGTAGCGCCTCCACGCCCAAAGCTAAAGATGTGAAGTTACTCACGTTTACTGCAGCTGTCACAAAATTCACAGTTCATCGCCGTGTTGTAGCCGGCTGTGTATTTCCCAGCTTCACAGGGTTCACATTTATGGTCACAGTTTTTCTGTGAGCGTCTGGCCATAAACTCACCTGGAATATATGAAACATCAGTTTGCAGTTAAAGCACTACTGTTGACATCACAGCCATGAACTTTAATGGGATGTGAGGAAGTTACTGTACCTGCAGGGCACTTTTCACAACAAAACGTAGGTGATATATATGGCCAGCTGTACTGTGTTGGACTGCAAGTGGGCTTTACAGGGTTAGAAGATAGCAAAGGTAGGAAGCACAGTAATGGTAAAATAAAACAGAGTGGCCGCATCTGGGAAGAAACATACAAGAAAAGAAGAGGAGGAGGAGGAGGAGGAGGAAAAGGAGGGGAGTAAGCAGAGACAGGAGGAAAAGTATTACTATCATGATTCTGTCAAATGTATTCACATAACAATCCCAGCAGGCACTCAGTGAAACACACTAAAGATTAAAGATGATAAATATCATAACATCTTCCATTCTGAGAAAAAGAATTCGGTAGTCAGGCTGCCTAAATATGTTAGGACACACATTTTAAATTCTAAAAAAGCCTGTAACACACTGATGATAAAACACATACAAAATACAACACTAAGAGAGACCAGCTTTACATCCTAATGCAAACAGGTTACAAGGCTCTACTAAAACATTCAAAATGATAAAGTTATAGCTGAAAATACATGCTGTGAAAATCTTTACTTACTGTGGAGGAGAGGTTTTAGCAAGATGTCACTTGGGACCCTCTGAGCCTGAGACTGAGCAGGGGACGAGAAGTGTGTCAAGGGACTATTCATAAAATGTCAGAGATGACTCATCCTGAAAACCTTACATATTAACAGTCAACATCCTTGTCCCACTCTCTCTCTCTCCTGTCTTTTTGGAGACCACCTTGGCTGTGCACAGCAACATACCCCCGTCAGCCTCCACATTTTTCCATCATCCTATCTCTCTCGTTTCCTCCAAAATCTGCTTTTGCTGCGAGCACTCTGATGCTTTTTATTCTCTCGTTTTCTCTTTCACCTCTGCCACTCTCGCTCTCTCTCGCCTCTTCTTAGCACAGGATGATGAAGTCGTTTAATGTAAGGCATCGTTTACCTCATAGGTATCTTTTTACTCTTATAGAAAGGTGTTAATGAGAAAAATGTCATTCCAAGAAATTACTTTGTGATAATGAGAAGGCGTGTAATGTTATGAGGATTGAAAACATTGCAATGCCAATTGCATGCATAGGTCCCAAATTGCTCATTACAAAATTTTTTTATCATTTCAAATATAAACATTTGGCTGACAAAAAACCAAAATGTTTCTGTAGAATAACGTGCAAGTTAAGAAACAGTTATGTTATTCTTTATCAACTCATATACACATTGGAGCAATTAAAGGATAATATGCGCGATTATTGGCTGTGTGTGTGCGTGCGTGTAATCCAACTGTGTTGTCAGTTGGATTACTCAGAAGGTAAGGACTGATTAATATAAAAATGTTACCAAAAGTGGAGCATGGGTGAACCTACAATTTTAAGTTTTGGAGTCAGATTTAGAGCCAGGATGACAGGCAGACTGAGGCGAACAAAAAGCGAGCTGTTTACTGCAGACTGATGTCAAGGTTGTACAAATGTGAATCATGAGGGACAAAGGAAACTGAAAACTATAACTACTAAACCTAAGACTTGAAAGCACACTAAGGCCTTCAAACACCAGAAACACCAGAGGTCGGGACCACTGGGAGGGAGAACAGAAACATACACAGACAATATACACAGAAGGGTAATTAGGGAAAGTGGAGATAAGACACAGGTGAACTAAATCATACAGAAAACAAGGTACAAGAAGCAAAAATAAAGGAAACGCACAAGGAATTCTAACTCTCAAAGTAAAACGGGAAATGTGATAATTAAATAGGGAAGACATACACGTGAATGAATTTAATGCACAAGACTTGACATAGCAGAAAGGGAACACAGGAAGGATTACAATTACAATTACAAGGCAACTAGGAACCAAGAATGGGGCTAAATTTACTAAGAGTAAAAAAAACAAGAAATGATATAAAACATTAAACAAACCTAATAGAAAGTAAAAAAAAAAAAACTTACACAATGGGCAAACTAGCTGAGTTTTTTTTAAAGGCTGACATTTTGATATAGGACAAAATTGGGCATTTCACATCACAGCTTCACACACACTTCTGAAGTGGGATAACAAAAAAAAAAGTGAGGCATCATGTTTAAGATAGACTCTCAATATAATCACAATATTAAAAAAACGATCCGGATCCAGACATTCATCTGGATCCAGCAGCTCATTTGTTCATGGTGTGGACCTCATTGATATCCTTGTATGAAGTCTTAGACTGTCTTCTGTTAGTTTCATGCACACTTCAGTTTGTTATCTGAAGGTTGAGTGTATTGTTTCTGAATTAAAAACAAAAGGTATATTTTCCAGACGGGGGTAAAACCGTGCTGTAAATGATAAGAATGATATGTTTCTAGTTAATTGCTTTATTATTGGTGTAACTGGTAGCGTAGGTGTGAGAACATTAATCAGCAAAAACTGACAAAATGCCATTAGTGTGTAGATAGCTGCCAGCCAGCGATAATTACTATACTTGACCTCAGTTTTCACAGAAACCAAGCCACAGCACGTGACCTCCTTTCAACAGTGAAACGGGGACTAGGTTTAAGGAAATAGGGGCAGCCTCAAGTGACAAGTGTGACTATAGCTGAGTAGCAACACTCAAACAGAATACAGAGATGACTGGATGAGAGATGACTGTGCAACAAGACCATGGCTGATCATGAACTGGTTACAGCAAAACTGGTCATGCTTATCTTGAGGTTTCAGTATCAGTATTGATGCTTGACCGTAAGAGTTGATACGTCTAAACAGAACTTCAAAAGTTCTTGTGCCAGGAACATGTTGACTCTTTTGTTATGAAGTAAACAGATAAACAACGCCACTTTTTAGTTGACAAAATCTGCATGCTGAGTCAGAGATGAGCCAGTCAGTCCTCACAGCTGGACTAGAAGACTGTGTGGGGGAATCAACAGTCTATTTGCATGTGCATTTTTGCAAAGACCTATGTATGCCAAACGGGTTAGTGTAAGTGACACTTTATGTGTGACACAGAGGAAGACTGGGTGAGAGGGAGGAGGAAGAGTGAAGAGATGAAGATGCTTTTTTTGTTGCTACCTATAAAGGAAGGATGTGGTTTTTCTGAGGAAGCACTTGTCTTGCTCTGCTGAATGAGCTCTTTTAGTATACTGTAATAGCAAAGTCGCGTGAGGTAACGCTCTGCTGGCCTCTTTAATAAAGGACTGGTCTACTACAGGATGCTCTTTTAAAAATTATGGTGCCTATAAATATAGTTAAGTGATACTTGCCTTACAGCCTATGCTTAATCTCTGTAGTCAATTTCACAGTATGCAAAGACGTTTTTATCAGGTCCTTTCCAGAATAACTAATGATTTCAAAGTAATGGCTTAACCACTCAGCGTCCACTCAATTGGTGATTCGTTTAGGAGTAAAATGATACAAAGGTATTAAAGGTTCATCCCTTTATAGGACATTTTCAGATCTTTGGCACATTCAAGCAGAAGAGAGCAAGACGAATGTCATAGACTGCAAGTGTGGAAAGAAAGTGAAAGACGTGCCCAGACCAGGTCCCTGACAGAAGCTGGGAAGAAGACACAACACGGGAGTAAAGGGAGAGCACGGGGATGTATTATCATTTATCGCACTGTAAATAAACGCGCCGTTAGCGTTTTGGGTCCTATTTTCCTCCACATCCCCACGGCTTGCCCTGGCAAACCGTGACAGAATCATCCCGCGTCGGTGGAGGCTGCACACTATTAAGTAGCTCCCTCCGCCGATGCTGATCCGCTGACGGTGTGTGGCATCTTCCTCGGGCGTGGCCAGCAATCTTCAGCCTGCAGCCCGGCCTCCTGGTTACAGCCACAACCACGCACACACCTCCCTATAAATACACACGGAAAAAAATAACAGTGAACACACACACAAAATATAAAAAGGTCCACAACTGCTCAGGGACCCTGGGTCCCTCAGAACGTTTTTTAACGTTTCAACGTTGTCTTTAATTAAAGAGTAGTTAATAAGCAACCCCGTTTACAAAAAGCAGCTGGCACACCTTAATAATGTAAACAACATGGCCTGCAGAGAGGTCAGTTAAGCATCCATAGCAGATGGCAGCACCTGCCTGCAATGATGGTACTTGTGACACAAATGTGAAAGCTACATACATGATATGTAGTAATGTCCCCTCCCTTTCATCACTGTGCTGGCTTTTAAATTCCTCTTTATCCCCTGGGAGGCAATCTTTTACCTTTTCATTCATTAGATCACAGCTCAGGCCCCAAAACGCTTCTGGATCGTCTTTGGTTATGTTTTTTATCTGGGTCCGTCCTTTGGGAGGTTTACGGGCTTGCCCCAGCTGTGAGCAGACGCACAGAAAGACCCAGAACCCGTTTGAGACATACATAAATACTGAGCCACCAACACCTACACGTTATTATTACAGCTGTTTGGCCACGCCATTAACTCTGCAGTTATTGAGTCAGCGGAGCGTTGGCGACTTTTCTGCACAGTGTGGCTCAGCACTCTGTAACTTCACTTGGTCTCGGCTTCATAGATAATTTCTGTGATTCCTTAATGGCGCCAAAAGATTAAGGGGTGTTGTTCAATATTTTGATATATACGATGCCCTCCCCCGCAATGACGAAGTGGAAATCGTTGCTGGAGAGAAGACTGTCTGGAATATCCTGCTTAGTCTGCTGCCACTACGATGGAGGACTGATGGATGGATGCCAGATTTTAGCACTCACACTGGTGCGTGGACGTGCAGCGGCTTGCAGTCCTTGCCACTTGTATACAGAGGTTTTCTGAATATGAAAACCTACAATGCAATGCTAGTATGAACTACTAGCCCACGCAGTCTTTCGCACCGAGGTGAACCCCTCCCTGTATTTGGGAAAGACTAAATCACCCTCTCTCCGAGATACTCTTTTTATCCGGTCAAGCTACTGGCCTATCGATGTTTAACTCTATGTTTTAGGTTGTGGATTGTTCCCTTAGATATCTGTGTATATATAGTCTAAAATTTAATTTAATATCTTTTTTAATGTAGAAATTTCCAATTCATTTTTTTTTAAAAAGCTGAAAATGATCGTAGTGTGCTTTTATTTACAGATAGCTCCACATCCCAAGTGTTTTATGATTCTTGTTATTGTCCTTATTGAACTGAAGTTGACTTGTCTGCTGGTTTAACGGCTTTCCTACAGGTTTGTTGTGTTTTTGAACCTCAGGTGCAGTTTTGCCAGTTTGCCTGTGAAACTAATTCCTGTGAAACGTGCGCGTCACAGCATTTCCCGTTTGAGACCGCCTCCCCTCTTCAGAGACTGGGCAGCAGCAGTTCTGTCGCGCTGCTTTCTCTAAAATATATATGTGTACTTCAGTAACTGAAATGCCGATTTCCACGCAAGGAGCTGAGGTTAAGAAATATTCCTCAGAGTGACGGTGGTCGTCCAGGTAAGTGACAGTTAAATATCTAAGCAGTGTGTCTGTGGGAAGGAGCGATTCATATCAGACTGTGGTGGGCGTTTGTGTGGTGGGTAGTTAAATCGAAACCAGTGACAAGAAAAAAGTTAAATGAAAAGTGCAGGTTAAGTTCTCAAACACGTCAGTGTAATCTGTAAATACGTAAAAATAAGACACGTCGAGTTTTTGTGCGCTTAAAAACACTCGAAAAAGTTTCTAATCTCAGCCTTTGACCGCGACAGGGAAGCGAAGAGGGAAGCTGCCCAAACAAGTGGCGCAGATATGCGACCTTCGTTTACTGAGCACAAAATCAGTCTCTCTGTGAATTATTTCTTTAGGGATCACACTGTCTTCACAGTAGTCACACCCAAACTCGTCCTCTTTAAGGTGTTTAAATTCATTGAATTAAGGGCTTGTTAACGGGAGAAGATGCATAATGTGCAGTATTATGTGTAGGATTGTATAAAGCACCGCTCTGCTAATAGTCAGCTTTAATAAAAAATCCAGGCGAAAACATTTGCAGCCTCAGCCCCCGCACGCGTTACATATCCGTATACCTGTGGCGTTACATTTGTGAGATAAATGAGATAAATTATTACCTGTGCAGCGGCTTGGAGAGAGTTTCGTTTAATCTTCTCACCATGCTGGGAAAACCACTTCTGATAATTCAACCTCTACCACACATACCATTTCATCTAATCTATTTAAAATTTCTGTCCAATACAAGTCTATGGACACAACGTGAACCCGGGGTTCACTTTGTTTCACTTCTGCTAATTTAAATGTAAAAAATAATTTTTAATAATGCTCCACATCTCTATGCAAACTCCTTCTATGTTATCAGGAGTTGAGCAACCAAACTTGGCAGGTCTCGGGGTTCTTATCTATCATCAGATGTTATGATGTCATTTGGTTACCTAGCATTCACCTACCAACTGGATTAAATAGCACATTTTTAGCATTTATGCAACCATAACACCTGATAAAAGCACAGTATGTCTTAATGTTATGACACAATACTGTAGCATATGAGTAGTTCTAAAGTGCACAAGCAAACATGGTAGCGGCTGACGCGATTAGAGCTTTAAAATGCATTCTGCTCTCTGCCAAAATCCTGCTTTATGATTTTTGTACTGTGCCTATTCCTAAAATCCTTTTTGTTAATTACCATTCAGCTGACCAGAGAACAGACCGCAATCCTACACAGCAGCCAAGGGGCCAGTGCGAGGATCGGGGGCTGATGGAGTGCAGCAGCTATGCTATGCAACTACACTTCCTCAAATTAGTGGACTTTGGGTCATTTTGATTATGGAGGCCCTTCGGCACAGAGGACAGAGGAGTAAAAAAGCCTCTTTTGGCACCTTACTTTGCCTGATGGTGAGAACACCTTAAAGGTCACTGCATGAAGAAATGAGAAATTCCCTTGTTGGGAACTTCTCTTTGGATATTCATTGTAAATTCTTTGTTTTAGTGCATGTTCATCACCACTTTGGCATCGTTACCAGAGTCACAGGAAGTTAATAAGAACTGTAAACCTGACGAGTTTCACACTGAAGATGGAATATGTTGCAACAAATGCAGTCCAGGTACTGTATGAGCCACTGTATGTCATATATATCCACAGTGACAAGCAAATAATCTGAGACATCATCAAGCTAACTTTTTGTTTTTACACGTAATTTTCCTGTTTTCAGGTTTTAAGCTTCAAGAAAAATGTCATGGTCCCAAAGAGAGATCAACCTGCACACAGTGTCCGGGAGGACAGTACTTAGAATTTATGAACTACTCCCCCAACTGCCTACCTTGCAGAACCTGCAAAGGTAGAGCAACTTTATCCTTTCCTGACTCAGTCTAACATGTTAGATTTAGAAGTATATCTTCAGCTTCAGGTTTGCCTTACTTGATTTTCTTTTGTGTGTGTGTGCGTTCCTTTCTGCAGCTTTAAAGAATGAAATCCAGGTGTCGCCATGTTTAGGAAACCAGAACACTAAGTGTCGATGTAAATATGGATATTACAAGATTAGAATTGACAGCGAAACCTTTGATTGTCGCAGATGTAAAACGTGCAAAGCCGATGAAGTGGAAATGCAGAAATGTAAGCCTTAACTTATTCCAGTACCCACTAAGTCATGGCCCATAATGCATTTCTTCATGTGAGTCTAAATAGAAACAATCTTGCTGTTCACAGGTACACCAGATAATAACACTGTGTGCAGATGTAAGGACAATTACTACAAAGACAACGGCAAGTGCAAACTGTGCGAGAGGTGAGCATACGACTGTTGTATGTGAGCTTTGTGTGTGTGCGCATTGTTCCTATTTCACTGTTTGGGATTGTTTGTTTAAATGTTAACGGGGAAGTGTGTTTGTAGAATTGAAACTCTCAGCACATTTCTCAGTCTTTCCATTTGTTGGCAACAGAGAAGTTATGACACATGAAAACCTGAGATGTGAACAGTCACTGAACAAGTTCTCATTTGTTAAACACACGGTCTGTCTGTCCCACTCAGGGAGGAAGTAAATGTTTATAAGTCTTAGAAACACTCGAGTCAAGCCGATGTAGACAGATGTCTTATGTGGATGTCTTATACTTAAAAAAATAGAATTATGAATGTAAAAATCATGGCAACCCACATTTTGTGTTAGTTAATAATTTAGCATGTGGATAGGTACAGTGGTATTTATCATGGGAAAAAACCTGAGAGCCCAAGGGAACTTGCTGCCCGTACTTTCAACAATCCCGAGCTACATTCTTTCTAACAAATAAATGTAGCAATTAGTAGTGATTGTGACAGCTGAATAAGTGTTAATTCAACACTAATTACTTGCTTAGTGGTAACTTTGAAACAGTACTGAAAGTGTGAAAATGAAATTGCTTGAATTCATATGATGATGTAAAAAAGGCATCTTGGCTGTCATGTGAATCGTTTCCTCTTTAAGATGTGCTACTTCCTCGTCCGTGTTATGAAATGTGTTCTCTCTTCTCCACAGTTGCTCTCCTCAGTGCAACCACTTGTGTTCAAAACCCACAATAGGTGAGCACCAACCAGGCCCTCTTTCTCACAAAAGAGTGAGCAAATAGAATAATCATAGATGTACTTAAGCATATTATAATATTATTAATAATTTTGTTGACTAAGACATAATGTATGTTTTTTCAATTCTCGACTCCAGTAAAACTTTACATTTTCTGTACATTTTCTTTTCTTATGTTTTAATATGGATCTATTTTTTTTTCTGTAACTCTCTAGCTACTTCAAAAGAAAATACGCCCAATGAATCGGACTCTTTTGTCAGTATAATTGCTGGAGCTGGAGCTGGAATATTAGTGTTGATGGTGTCGGTGGTTTTAATGACGTACGTGATCACGAAACGACAAACCAAAAAAAGGCTACTACGGTCCTCCCAGCGATCTGACACTTCCCAGGAATCTTGTGAGGTACGTTGATTTAACTGCCGGTCGTTACTTTTCTCAGTTCGGTCTACAATCTGCAGACAATAAATAGGATCTGCTCTTGTTTTATAGCAGGTCTTGGTGAAGAGTGAGGAACATTTGGAGACCATTGTGACAGAGGTTCCTCAGACTTCTGTGGCCCAAGTGGAGACGTCCAAACTGCCTGACTGTGTCCCGCTGGAAATCAATCGTGAGTGTATAGCTCCTCATCAGAGGTCCAGTGTGCAAGCTTCAACAAAAAGTGCTCAGTTGTATCGCTTTTGCTCAATACCCCTATTCATTTCTCCCCCCAACAGTCTCTGAGCTGATCTATGCCGTCCTGGATCTGGTACCTGTGGTGCAGGTGAAGCAGCTGGTGCGTTGTCTTGGTGTGACTGATACAGAGATTGAACAAGCAGAGATGGATCACCGATCCTGCCGGGAGGCTCACTACCAGATGCTGCGGGTGTGGGCCTTACATTCAGGTGGAGGAGGACGAGGTGGAATGCTGCACAGGCCACTGTTCAATGAATTATTAGAAAAACTAAGAAATATGCACCTGGGGAAAGCAGCTGAGGAACTGGAGACAAAATATGGCATTCAGTAACTCTGTAAAACGTGCCAAGAGGAACAAAATGCTTATGAGCCCAAGTATTGCTGGCTTTAAGGACTCAATCGTGGATGCCAAACTGGCCTGGTGCTACAACAAAAGCAGCAGCTTTATTTCACAGTACACATATGAGACTGAAGACTTTGGGTCCTTCTTTGACAATCACACAGCGAGATGACGGGAAGAAACAACTAAGAACAAATGAACAAATGGCTGAAAGCGTCGCAGAAAACGTTTGCATTCAGATCATTTTCAAAGAGCTTTTTACAATGAGTAGTTTTTTACATTTTGAAAACCAGGATTATTTCTTTATTGCTGAGCAATATCTGAGAAGACTGATGCTACTCTCTTCACATTATATATAATCCTACAGCTATTTTGTACCTTTAAACCAAGCCAAGCTATACTCCCCAAAGCAAACTATATTTCCCAAAGACGCAGACATTCATTAACATGACCAGTGTTAAAGGCTAGTTGTTCCTCTGGCTCTAGAATGACAGTCCTACGCTGCACCAGTAGAGAAGTCCCAAGTTGGGCGTTGAGACAGTTTTGTGACCAAAAGTAGCCTCAGGAACAAATCTGACAACTTAAAAAACAAACAAACCCAAAATGAGCAATGTAAGTGTAGCGTGAGACAATGTGATGGTGCAATTGTAGAAATGCCAAAGCAGACAAATAGATTTTGAGGTAAAACATGCAAAAAGAAATGTTTGAGATTCCAAAAGAAGGTCTAGTTGAGTCATGCCAGGTAAATGTTGGCACGTACGATGGAAGAGTGGTGGAGAAATTGCACTCATTCGTTGTAGCGTAGGATTCAGGAGGCGTTATCACTGTGCGATCGGCATACCTCAAACTTAATATCCTGCTAAAGCTTTTTCCTGCTAAAATCTTGCAGTCTGAATGCACCTTAACCAATGTGTTATTTCTTTATTATCACTATGACAAGTCTCTTAAAATGGTTGATGCATTTTGTACCGTATGCATTTCTATGTAGTTTTATTAACTTTTAGGGGAGTCAAATGTATCTACTTTACTAGTGTGTTTAACTTAAGCTACCCATTTTTTTTTATTGTAAATAGTTGCAATTAAAAAATAGTTACAAGTTAAACTTATTATTGCAAAACATGTATTTCTTTCTAGAGGGAAGTGGTGTATTTAATCCCGGTACCGTTGAGTTAACAGGTAATGTTTTAATAGGACAGTGGTTCACAAACATTCTGTGGCATGCTTCAACTTAAAAATCAATTTATCAACCCCCCCCCACCCCCACCCCCACCCCCACCTCCTTTCCCTTGCAAGAGCTCGTGCACGGTTTCTGTCACTCATTAACATCGATGAGGAAGGAACTTAAAAAAAGAGGGACAGAGATTCTAGTTGAATTTCAGTCATATGAAGGTCAGCACAGTAATACTGACAAGCTTTTTACCCCTTGATTGTGCATGTTCTTCCTCTGGTGCTGCACCCACACAGGGAGGCCCACCTTGCAGTTGAGGACCACTGAAATTGTATTGGAAACTTTGTGGTTCCTACTTACAGTAGGGCTGACTGCTGCCACATTCAATGATAAGCTTTCAATGAAACCCTATCATGCAAGCATTATTCATACTGCTATAGAAAAGAGGACACACCTGTTCCCAGTGTCTCTCAGCTGAGCGACTTTTATAATACAGTTGTTTCACCGTGCAGATTCACATAGCAATCAGTAACATTTGAATTGAAAAGTGTATTTTCAAATGGTTTTATACTTAAAACAAAAATATTTACCGACTGGATGATGATTGTCAATCAATGTTGCGCATCAATCAAATGTAAAACTCAAGTTTTAATAAATGTGTCATGTCTCTTTCTCTGTGTGTCTGAGTTACATGTGTGAAAAATGTAATTGTGCATATTTCACTGCAGGCACGCTGCCAGTCTGCATTCCAACGGGGCTTTAATCATTAACACGAAATGTTATCTTTCTGTGGCTTTAAATGGAAGGATGTTTTGCTTTAACCTAACCTGATAGTTTTATAAAAATTCTATTTCTTTAGCTACATTCCTTTGCCTAGACCTCTTCCCCATAACTCCCTGTGCATGCAATATAAAACACTGAATCTCGTCTCTGTATCCCTTATTGGTTTCTCATATAATGAATAGCTGAACGAACACACACACACTCTGCTGCTGTTTTTAAACTTTCCTGGTTGTTCGGGGTGATCAATAATCCTGATTGACAAGAAACAACAAAACAGATCACCTTCAAAGAAGCAAGGCACCACCTCCGCTTCACTAAGCACCTTAACTGCGACACATTAACCAACCCTCAGTGCTGATTTGTTGACTGCAGAATCCAGTCGTTCCTGTCAGGCCAGTTGCAGAAGGAAGGGGTGCAGATGAAAAGAGTAGGGAGGGAGGGACAAGCAAGCTAGAAAGAAAGGAGGTGGAGAAAGCTAACAGAAACCAAAGATGACTCTGTGAAACAAAATGGATTCAGCCAAGTCCAGGTAAACTTTATGATTTTATCTGTTAAAACAGCTGTTGGTTAAAGGGTAGACACTGCTTTGAAGGAACAGTTTGTTTTATGTGTTGACCACAGCAAGGCCCTGACACGTCAGAGCTCATGTGTAGATTCACGGACTCTGATTTGATTTGTTGGCTTGCTGAAGTTATAAAATTACCAACATGCTTGTCTTTATTGACTAATCATCATGTTTTAAAGAAGATCCAGTGCTGTAATTCCGATATAATTATAATTCACTGATCACTGAGTTACAGTAGGATATAGGCAGTGATTGTAAACAAGTATGACATGGTGATGAAAGCACTTGAGTCAGTGCGCTGATGTTTGACAGTAGAGTGACAGCAGATGCGTGCGGTGTACTGAATCTGTTTGCTCGTGTGAGAATCTTTGCTTTTACGATACTTTCTCAGACTGTCCAAATGAGAGTAGGAATCCTAGTAAAAGTGTTAATGTAAAACACACCTGAAGCTTTAATCCTGGCAGTGTAACAATGACACCGCAGGCTACAGCTGTAAATGGTGCAGTGGGGAGTGGGGGCTTAAGCTACTGCAGGAAATGTTACAAGGTAGAAATAATGACAGATAAGTCCAGGTGTGACACCCTGACCCGCACAGCTGTGTAACGACACCTGGAGTCATTAAAAACTGCTGGTGTCCTGTTTTAATCAGTGCGATCAGCAGTCTGTTCAGACGGCTCACTGCTGGTATTCGCCGTGTCACTCTGATCCTTTAAAGTCAGAATGTGGGTCAGTATTAGAGCATTGCTCACTTCAGACAGGAGCTCACGTGTATTTGACTGGTTTTGTCATCTGGTCTTTTTTTTTTGTGACTGTCCTGCTTATTTAATCTTTTTTATTGGAAGTAAATACGTTTGTCATTAAATCTGCCATGTGTCTTAATAATAATAATAATACATTTTATTTATGAGCGCCTTTCAAGTCACCCAAGGACACTTTACAATAGGATAAAACATTTAGTAAAACAATGGCAGAATAAGAACAATAAAACAAAAGCACAAGATAAAATTAACAAACAGTGGATTCACAGTGAATATGCAGATTTGAACAGATGAGTTTTGAGTTGGGGGAGAGAACCAATGTTTCTTATTTCTGGGGGCAGAGAGTTCCACAGCCTGGGAGCAGAGCAGCTGAAAGCTCTGCTTCCCATGGTGGTGAGGCGGAAGGAAGGTACAGCAAGCTGGATAGAAGAAGAAGATCGAAGTGAACGGGCAGAACAGGTAGTGGTTAACAGGTCAGAAAGGTAAGGAGGAGCGAGGTTATGAATGGCCTTGAAGGTGACCAGAAGAAGTTTGAATATTATCTGGAATTTCACAGGGAGCCAGTGAAGTTCCCGAAGAACAGGGGTGATGTGCTGGTAGGAGGGGGTTCTGGTAGTAATGCGAGCAGCAGAGTTCTGAACCAGTTGAAGCTTATGGAGGGATTTTTGGGGGAGACCATGCAAAAGAGAACTGCAGTAGTCAATACGGGAGGTAACAAGACTGAGGACAAGAATGGACGTAGACTGGATGGAAAGAGAAGGAAGCAATCTGTAAATGTTATGTAGATGGAAGTAGGCAGAACGGGTGAGAATACTGATGTGAGATTTATAGGAAAGTGAACTGTCTAGGATGACACCAAGGCTCTTAACCTGAGGAGAAGGGAAAACTGTGGAGTTATCGATGGTGAGTGAGAAATGGTTCGCCTTCAAAAGGTTGGATTTGGTGCCAATAAGGAGGATCTCAGTTTTATCCTCATTGAGCTTTAGAAAATTAGAGGCAAACCAGGATTTTAACTCGGATAGACATTCTGAAAGGGAGGAAGGTGGGAGGGAGGAATCAGGTTTGCAAGAGAGATATAACTGGGTGTCATCAGCAAAACAGTGAAACTGAAGATCAAATTTGCAGAAAATTGTACCTAGAGGGAGGATGTATATTATGAAGAGAAGAGGGCCTAAAACTGAGCCTTGTGGTACACCAGAGGGGACAAGGAATAGACGAGAGCGGAATGATCTTAGTTGAATAAACTGGGAACGGTCGAGGAGATATGATTGAAACCAGGCGAGGGGTGTGTCAGAGATGCCGAGAGAGGAAAGTCTGCTTAGAAGGATAGAGTGAGAAATGGTGTTGAAGGCTGAGCTCAGATCTAAAAGGACGAGAATGGTGAGAAGACCAGAGTCAGCTCCGATTAGAAGATCGTTAGTGACTTTAAGTAAAGCAATTTCTGTACTGTGACATGAGCGAAAACCAGATTGAAATCTCTCGTAGATGTTATTATTAACCAGGTGTAAATGAAGTTGACCTGCAACCACTTTTTCGAGTATCTTAGAAATGAGGGGTAGATTGGAAATCGGACGGAGGTTGTTAAAGTTGTTAGGATCTAAAGAAGGGTTTTTCAGTATAGGAGTGACTGGAGCAGTCTTGAATAAGGAGGGAACGATATCGGTGGTGAGAGAAGAGTGAATGATAGCAGAGATGAGTGGGAGTAAAGAAGAGAGGCAGGATTTCACAAGCCCTGTGGGCATGGGGTCAAGATGACATGTGGCAGGCTTTGATTTACATATGAACTCGGAAATATCAGATAAATCTGGAAGATGAAAAGTGGAAAATGGCTCAAAAAGGAGAAAAGGTTCTGGAGAGGGCGCAGACACAACATTTGATCTGAGTTGCTGGTGGATGTTATTGATTTTCGTAGTCCAGAACAGCATCAAGGAGTTGCAGGTTTCAGAGGAATAGAAGTGCGGTGGTAAAGCATTGGGGGGTTGAATTAGTTTGTTGAGAACTGAAAACAGAGTCCTTGCATTACCCTCATAAGAACTGATAATACCAGAGTAGAAGCTTTGTTTGGCCTTGCTGATGGAGTCTTTATACTGAAGTACGTGATATTTATAGATTTCTGAATCAACAGTTAAACCAGATTTCTTATATTTACGCTCTAGCTGCCGAGCTTTGGCCTTCAGAGCTCGGAGGTCAGAGGTAAACCAGGGAGCAGAGCGAGCAAAGGAAACAGAGTGGGTTTTTACAGGAGCCAGAGAATCAAGGACAGTGCATAGACAATTATTATAATATAACAACAAATCATCAGGAGTAGAATAGAAGTCCGGAATCTGAACATTGTCCAAACTGGTAGCGAGAATGTCCATATCAATGTTCTTGATGTTGCGGAACGAGATGAGACGGGTTGGCTTGGTAGAAGAGCAGCAGAGAGTGAGGTTAGATGAAAGGAGGAAGTGGTCAGTTATGGGGATTTCAGTAGCAGAAAGATTCGAGGGAGTAAGACCAGAACAACAGACCAAGTCCAGGGTGTGTCCTTTAGAGTGAGTGGGGAAGTCGATAAATTGCTTAAATTCAGAGCCTTCGAGACAGGAGGAAAAGTCTCTGGTGAGCAGAAGGTCATTATTGTCCACGTGAACTTTGAAATCTCCCACCAAGATCACATTTGGGGAGAGAGATGAAAAATGGGTTAGTAAATTAGCAAAGTCACTGAGGAAGACAGGGTTAGGTTTGGGGGGGGAGGTATACAGTAGCTATGATGGTGGGAATGGGTCCAGTCAGCTCACATGCAAGGACCTCTAGAGAACTAAAGGAATCAACATTAACTGACAGGACTTTCAAGTGCTGGTGAAAAAAGATCGCGAGACCACCCCCACGACCTGAGCAGCGGGGTTTGGAAAAGTAAACAAACCCCAGAGGAGTAGATTCATTTAGCTGAGAAAAGTCATCAGGTTGTTGCCAGGTTTCAGTTAAGCAGAAAAAGTCAAACTTACGGTCAGATAGGAGGTCTTGGATGAGAGGTCCCTTACTCGTCAATGAACGAATGTTTAGAAGACCGAAGTTGAGTGGAGTATTTTCTTTTTTGCTAATCGCGGTGGGCGCCTTGGGCAGGTGGGCTAGAGATTGATGGTTGACAGCCCAATCAGGGTTCCTGCGAGGGCGGCGAGCAGCAGACCAGAACGACACTTAAATAAACTTAAATTGTTTAAGTTAAATTAAATCTTTAAATAAATGAACACAATTATAAGTTCTGACATGTATTGAGTTTTCTTAATTTTACGTATTTTTTAAGACTATTTAAAATGAAACAAGGCTCTAAATGGCGTACCTTTTGCTGTGCATTTATGTTGGACTGTTAGCTGTTCATTTGGACTGATTGCTTACACTCAAACTGTGTCACTGATGGGAATCCTGAAAAGTATTTTTAAAGTGGGATTTGCCATGAATGATCTGGAGCTTGCCACTGAGTTTAATGATAATTCAGTTTATCATTATATCTAGGTTGTGAGTCTGATGTGCATTTACTCATTGGATTTAAAAAAAAGTCCTAATAAAAGTCCTGTGAAAGGACTGTTTTCTTTTTGAAGAAGTCATCACACACTTTATAATGGCACTGAGTAACTCTGTGTGCTCCTCTTTAGCCTTATCCCAAACGCACAGCATGTAAACAACGGAGGGGGGAGTGAATCACCAATGGAAGAAACGGTGCTGCAGACTGTGGATGGAGAGAGGCAGAGGGAGACGGAAACCAGAGAGCCTGATGTCGTTGACGGGAAAGCTGCAGACCTAAACATCCACCACAAGAGGGCAGCAGACAAACACAAGTACAGCACAATCGGCTATCAGGCAAGTGGAGTGGGACAGAATTGTAAGGATGGGGCAAGCCTACTGTTCTGGCACCAGTGGAGGTTAAATTAAGTAGATTTACTTGAGTACTTTAATTAAGGTAATTTTCTTGTATATGTTTATAGGCTGAAACCCATTATTCCTTTTTTGTTTTGCAGCTTATTGACTTATTCTGGACAACTTAGTATTTAAAACCAGTTGAAGTATTTTTCATACATTATACTGATTTTTATAGAGATCAGCACTTTATGCAACTTAAATATTAAAAATATGTCATTATGAAAATTATAAATTGGCACTTGAAGCACTCTTACTTTGACTATTTAAATGTTTTATTGATAAAAATCCCTGTACTTTCACTAAGATGTCAAAAACCTTGACTTGTAAAATACTTCTTCTGTACCGAAGTACCGTGCATTAAGTTTAGATTCAGTTCTAGGTGTGTTACACTGTTTCAGTTCATTTATTTTCATTGCAAACCTCTCTTGTGCATACATGCTCACATGTCCCGCTGCATTTTTGTGCTTCCAGAGGCGAACGAAGCAAAAGGTCGCGAATGACTTTGGAACTCTGAGTAAAGGAACTTCTGCAGGAGCCAAACCCAGAACTGCACTCAAACAAGTCCTGTTCAGCCAGGGAGTGTCTGACAAAGCGTCTGAGGTATTGTGCTGTGCTCATCAAACTACATACTGGTTTTCTAAGGAACAGATACAGACTTGCTGTAAAGGCAACCGCCCACTCAAACGCCCACTCAAACGCCCAAATTCACAGCAGCAGTGCAGTTCATTCTGTTCCACTGTCATACTTTTAGATGTACCTGTGGCCAAAACTAACATCTATTTCTATTAAGGAAGGACTGATTCAGTAGAGCGTCATATTTTCCCCTCATTTCCCTGCCTGATTAATTTCTTCTTCTTTGTTATTTATTTATTCTCATGGTTTATGACAACTTCCCAGGAGCGAAGTCAACTGGATGGGTTGAAGCAAGTCCTGGAGGCCTTCTCTCTGTCAGAGGATCTCAGGTGGCGATGGAACGAGGAAAGTCAGGGAACCACGCTGGAGACGAGCTGGACAGATATAGTGCAGTCTCATTCAGTACGGGCCCTATCGTTATATATATATTTCTTTTTCTTACTGCCAACAAATCAAATTAAAAGAACAAAACAGATCAATTCATTGGCCAAGGCCTGACATCCTGTAGTTTATTCTCATGTGGTCTAAATGAAGTCCACAAATTGTTTATTTCAGTAAACCATGCCATTGTACATGCTTCTTATGCACTGCCTTTTTAGGAAATAAAAGCACATTTTACTGGCAGGAACAATTGAGCTTGTGTCCCGTGTGAACTGTTGGCTGTGGGGGTGGCAAACAGTAATAGAGGAACTGATACTCTGTTGGCCTTATTCTGGCTGTGGGACTCGTTGATGGCAATAATCATTACACAATATGCACATTTGACATTCTTTCTGATGACCCTGACATTTCTTCTGCTTCCTCTTTTCAGACAATGTCAAAAATGCAGAGACACCAGCAGGAGGCGCTGTGGGAGTTTGTCTATACTGAACTCACCTTCATCAACAAGCTGCTTATTATAAAAGACGTAAGATGTCACTCTCTAGCTGCTTACAGTCAGTTACATTAAAGTTTCAGAGCGGAGAAAGGGAGTTTCAACAGGATGTATAACAAAGTTGTGTCTGCCTCCCACAGTTGGTTATTGCGGCTCTTGTCCAATTGCACCAAAAAGGATTTCTCCAGGAGGTCAGTGTGCAAAGCATGCATTATCATTTAAATACTAAAAACACAACAGTTTGCTGCACAGTCACTTCACCTGCAGGACTTATTTTCCGCTGTTCTGCTTACCACTGACATAGATTGATTAACAACGAGAACATCCGCTTAAGATGAGGCAAAATACAACTCGAGTGCAAGTGGAACATGTAGCACAACAACACATTTCCACTGAGAAGTCGGAAAATATAGCAAAGCAGGGGAGTTAAACACATGTTTTTATTTTTGTCGCACTTCCTGTTTTAAAAGGTGACCCCCGAGCAGCTTTTCTCCAACCTCCCCTCCATCCTCGAAGAACATCAGCAGTTCTGGCAGGAGGTGGTTTATCCGATGTTACAGGAAGCGCGAAAAACAGGCAAGCCCTTTGACCCCATGAGGTTAGACCCTGGATGTCTCCAGGTAAGTCCCCCCCCCCCCTCCCCTCCAGTCTGAATGATACTGTACGTGCAGACAGTTTATATTACCGGTCAGTTATAGAGTCTCCCCCCTTCATTTGCACCTCTTACATCATGCTTCACCTCTATGTGGGTACAGGTTTTGTTTCCACAGGAGTTTGCTTTTCTGCACGTTGTTTTGGAACAAAACATCCACCAGATGTATGACATATAAGCACATTTACTCACGTACAATGAAGTAATACATAAAAGTAGTCCTGCAGGTGGAAACACTTGGGATATGTTTATATATTCTGCCATTTTTCTAGGCCTACTTGTATAAATTTATGTGCATATTGTTTTAGGACAAAGACACAGTTTTTGTGGTTTTGCCTCTGTACACCATCACAGTGGATTTTAAATGAAGCAGTTAAGATGCAATTGAAGAGCAGACTCTGAGCTTTAATTTATGGGTTTTGCAAAAACCTTGCATAAACTCTTTGGGGCATTACAGACATTTGTATACAAAGTCCTCCATTTTTTACAAACTTGTAAAAATGCACACCTGACTGATGGACAGTTTTATGGCCAGCTGATATCTGTTGGCTTGTTCTTTCATGGCAAATGAACCAGACACAATTTTTGAAGTGCTGGGTTTTTGTTTTAAAGCTTTTCAAAGTAATTTTAAATATAAGGCCCAAAGTTGACAGTGCAAGTGAGGGAGGCTGTCACTGAAAACTCCACACAAACTTATCAGAGCGACAGTACAAACAGTAGACCGGAAAGACCACAGAAGAAAATGGCAAAGTGCATGATGACAGAATTATTTCCACAGTTAAGACAACAACTAACCGAGTCAAGAACATAGTATGAGGGTGGGGAGTTTGTGAAGTGGGTGGGGGGGTAAGTGAAGTGGGTGAGGGGGGATATCATTATAAAGATCTACGCCTTCTTGAACAATAAACAGGTTTATAACCAGATGCAAACCGCTGGTTATGCGCAAGAACAGGAAGGACAAATTAGACTGCTCCAGAAAGCATCGAAAGTCAAAGAGGTGTCGATGCAAGTGAGGGAGGTCATCACTGGACTGAAAAAGAAAAGAAAACCAAGACAGATAAATAAACCAATAAGTAAAGAAGGTACAGTCTTAAAAATAAAGACTATGTGAACCAGCTCAGCTCAACCAAAAGAAAGACCGAGGAAGATAACTAAAGTGCATGATGACAAGGTTATTATCTTATAATGCTCATTTTTATATTATTACTGTATATTATTATTAGTGAATTACTTCCATGATTAAGAAAAAACAACTTCACAACATCTAACCGAGTCAATAACACTTGTGGGGAGGTAGGTGTACTATTGTCACCGTCTACAATCAAGTGACGCCTTGATGAATTTAAATGCAGAGGGTTTACAGCAAGGTGCAAACCGCTGGGTATACTGAAGAACAAGGTAGCCAGATTAAACAGTACTCAGCATTCATCCATATGTTGTAAAACTGATCAGACTGCAAAAGGATGAGGACTAAAAAAAAGCAACCCGAGGGTTTCTCAAAGCAAAGAAATGGGATATTCTGAAATGGTCAAGTCAGTCACCAGGTCTCAACCTGAAACAGCAGCTTTTACAGTTACTGTAGATAAAACTAAACCAAGTATCCAAGTCTGCACTTCAATCACATGTTTATTATTTGAGTAATAATTCACTGCGGTGGTGTACAGAGGCAAAACTGCAAAGAAATGGTGTCTTTGTCCAACAAACTATGGGCGTAACTGTTCATGCAACAGGGAAATTTGAAGCTCTTCATGTGCGTCACAATGGAGCAAAGTGAAGTATCCAAGGGTTAAAAAGGCATATTTAACTAGATGGCGGCGTTAAAGCTAGCGCTAACCTCTGCATCGTTAATAATAATGATAAACATACTGATGTGACTTTATGGGGACTTATCCTTTTCTTTTTTCCCCCAGTTTCATAAACGCTTCTCTTCCTATCATGAATACTGCCTGAAGGAGGAAGACAATCTTGAATTCTCGCGCAGGCAGATGGAGAACAACCTACATTTCTCCACTTACGTCCAGGTACAGTGAAGCAGCAGTAACATCCATATACAGCCTGTGCATGCATTCTATACATCTGAAGATCAAAGAATTGCTCTCCCACACTAACCCAGTTATTATTTCAATGTAATTCATTTTAATGACTGACTAAAAGTTCAGTTGCTATTGGTTGTGTTTTGTGGTTTGTAATGTTTTCATAAGCTTGTGGGCGACTTCTTAGAGCTGCTTCCTGACGGGCACCAACGTCTTCTCCAAATGATTCAGCCTTAACAGCGGTGTGAAAGATATCTAGTTCACAAAGATTTGTGCAGAAGATTTATGGGAAAAGAGGCTGCAAGAAGAGTGTGACCTACAACACCTCTTACATATTTGGCTAACAGGCAAACGATCCTCACTTTGTCCCTGAGAGAAGAAGCGAAATCCTTGTGGGGATGGTCACGTCTGGTGTCGAAAAAATCAGAATCATCACAAACATCGCTGTGACGAGTCAGAAAGTACCTTTAGATGAACATAATCATATTTAAACTAAAACCAGTTCTATATTTGTAGATATTTCCAGCAGAATCAGCTAGTGCTACCTTGTGTTTAACAGTTAAAGCCTTCCTTTACCAAGAACTGGCGCTTACTGGGCAATGAGGGTGTGGCTGTTAAAACAAAAATAACTCATTTAAGGTTTTTTTCTTTTTCCAGTTATAGTTTCATTCAGAAGGTTTTAGAGGTGGTTCTGATATCAGTCACAGAGTCTTCTGGCAGTTCATTAATAAAATTATAGAGAAATCAGAGACTTCTGTGAATTGTCTTCACCTTCTTGTTTAATCACTGTGAAGTCGATGATTTTATCAAATATATAATTAGTGCATTCGTTAGATAAAGACAGGTTTTTTTTTTCAATTCTGTCTCTCCACATCACCACAGTGGGTTTTTAATCAAATGATCAATATGTGATTGAATTGACTTTCTTTGAATCTGCTCCTTCCATCGATTACTCGTGGTGGTACAGCAGGACTTGCTGTAATTCAAAGGGTTTAACAAAGTGTAGAAGCCATGGACATCATTAAATGCTGTTTCCCTGAGATGCTCTGCCAGGCCTTCAGTGAAGCAAAATTCAGTTGCTGCTGTTTGTGGTTTTCTTTTTTCCGCCTTCCGTTTTATCTTCAGTAACTGAAAAGCTGCTCTGTTTGATGTGACTGACTTGACCATTGCAGAACGTGTCGTGTCTTTGCCTTGAGAAACTCTTGGACTGCTTTTCCAGTTTGCTTCGGGTCACTATCCATTTGCACTGTGAAGCCCTGCCCGATCGGTTTTGTAGCATTCGGATAAGTCTGATATATGTAGCATATGTAGTTTTATGGAAAAATCTAATCTGTCCTTCCTGCTCTTGAGCGTACCCAGTGGTTTGCGCATTGTTGTAAATGTGCTATATTTGCACTCATGGAGGCGTCTGTTGATTGTAGATGTTGATAATGATGCAGCCACCTCCTTGACAATGTTTATGACCTGATTAGTTGCTGTGTTGTTGTTGGTCTTGTTTGTCTTAAACGTGGAAATAATTCTGTCACAATGTCTTGTGTGACATCTATTTCACTTTCCCTCACATCTCTTTGGGCCTCGTATTCAAAATTACTGGGAACTTTGAATCACTTGCAGATATTATGACTGCTTCATTGTGAAGAAATAACAACAGACCATGAAACTGTTTGTCACTCTGTCTAGATGCGTAAAGAAATTTTTTCTAAATTGCTGAATAATTAATTTTTTTTCTTGAACCCATTGAATTGAAGTTGAATGCCTGCTGTTTAGTCACGTAACATCCGCTGTTGTGCTGTACAGAGGCAAAACTACACAAATTCTGCATTATTACAATGAGTCTTGAACTTAACTGGATAGTTTTAAAAAACTTGGTTGTCAGGCTATCAGTTTTATTTTGAAAGCATCAAGTTGAGTTTATATTCTTGTGTTTTTTTGTCCTCTCCAGTGGGTAGAGAATCATCCTCAGGGCAATCGGATGCGTCTTGGAGACATGCAGGCCAAACCCCATCAGAGGATCACAAAGTATCCCCTGCTGCTCAAAGCTGTGCTCAAACACACTCAGGACCCTCCTGTGGAGCACACACTCAGAGGCATGGTGAGGATTAGATACCTTTAAATAAAATCCTTTTAAATTCACCACAGAATGTTTTTCCCTTTATAGATGCAATATGTGAGTCATTGCATCACACTGGCCTCCTTTGTCTGTTCCCCTGTACAGTTGTTCAGTGTAAATAATTTTTTGGAAGGTATCAATGACTACCTGCGACTAAAAGATGAGCAACACGCACTCAACATCTCTGCTCAGAGGTTGGATGGGTATGAGGTGGATGGACTAAATGAGGAAATCGACAGGGTAAAACACATCTTTGTCATCATTTTGTCACTTTTTTCTGTTCTTTGGAGTTATTTTGTAGCTTATGGATTGACCTTTCAACAAAAAATAAACAGACTTACTTCATTCTTAAGCCCAGAGGACATTCTGTGTTGAAAGTGTACTTTTGTTTTACTGCAATAAAGTCTACACAGTGCATTATACATAAAAAGTGCATTGATGTTTGTGTGGCTTGAAATCTGGAGAAGAGAAAAAGTTTAATTCAAAGAGAGCTTAGATGTCACATCTGTGTTTACCTTGTTTTGTGGATGTAAAGCACGAAGTGCTGTAATGCCTAAGTTCTGTGGGCACTGAGGTTATTGTTGTGGTTTTCTAAATGGTGGGATTCACACAAGAGTGGGTTACATATTGGTGAGATGCAGCAGGTCAGTGTTGAGTTTATAATCACTAGTGCGTGTAATGTAGTGAACAGGAAACTCAAAAAGATATTACCTCTATTCTTTTGAAATGCTTTTGATATTTACATGAGGTTGATTTCATTGACAGCATGTCCAAGAAGTCTGCAAGTTTGACCTAACGTGCCCCATCAAAGGTGTAGGTTCTGAAGTTGTACGCAAGCTGCTGCGTGAGGAGAGCTTGAAGGTTCGAGGCAGGAAAGACAGTAAAGTGAGCAAAAACTGTGCACTTAATTATTATGATTTTAATTTGCGTTCCTCAAAACTACTACAAATTACTTTGTATTTATTAATTTTTTCCCCTTTTCTTGGTATGATGTAGCTGGAGTTGGTGGCTCTGCTTTTCTCAGATGTGCTTCTACTCACCAAAGTCCAGAAGAAAACAGAGCGGCTGAAGGTGGTTCGACCTCCTCTGGCTCTCGACAGGATGTACTGCATACCACTGAAAGATGGCTGTGTGTAGCACTTTCTTTTAGACTAGAGTCGAGACACTTGGATGTAGCTTAATTATTATAAAAAGAACAATCTAACTGTCTGTCTGCTTCTCTCAGATTCATTTCTCCTTGTGGAGGTAGGTGAGCTTCAGAGTGCTATGAATGTCGTCATACTTGTCGCCAGCACCTCAGAGAATTGCTCCATATGGGTGTCCACCATCGACCAAGCGAAGGTATCAGAAAATAAAATAAAATATTAGAAATTTTGAAATCTTTGTAGTCTGGCTTAAACTTTATCTGTAAGAGCACCATACCCTTTGCTATGAGAATGACAGTGTCAGGTTTTGGTTTAGACCCCACATAGTTGACAGAACTTTAAAAGCATCTTCTTATTGCAGCCATTCAGTGTTACAGTGTTGCTATTTTAACACTGATATAAATAAGACACAAGCTCAGTGACCTATTTTCAGTCATGACTCTGGATAGTCATGTTTTGGAATCTTTTTTTAAATTCCTCCAGAAAAATATTTAATTCTGCCAGATTTCCAGAAGTGAGAGCAACTCCATCCCTGGCCTTGTTAGCAGAGAAACCCATATCATTTTTGGACACTACTCAGGCAGCCAGCTGTTTAAGGAAAACTAAACATGTCACTACTGGTCCAATTGGGGAGGGGACCAGAACAGCTCAGCTGCTGTACACTGGGGATAAAAGGAAGGATGGATAAAAGTTACTTTGTCGTCACCTGTTAGAACAGAAAGCTGCAAGAATGCATGCCTACTTTTTACTGTCCTGCTTTGCATAATTTTCCATCTTCTCAGTGGAAATGTATCATTGTGCACTTGAGTTATGTTTTGTCTCAGCTTAAGCGGATGTTCTTGTTGATAGCCAGTCTATGTCAGTGGTATGTAGAGCAGTGGAAAAAGGCCGGCATGTGAAGTGACTGTGCAGCACATTGTTGTGTTTTTAATGCCTTCCAATATATTTTGAACTAAATCTGAGTTATCAGACTATCTGCAAAGTTGGCTCCAAAAATTAAAAATATGCATATATATAACAAAATTATTTTTTTTTTCAGTTATGATTAGAGTCCGATCCTGAACCTCCTGAATTTGGCTTGTGTTGATGTGATATTTTCACTGATATATCCACGGATATTTTCATTTTTGTTGCACAACTTGTCATATTTGGTCTATCTAGCATTTGTTTTTTGATAAAAAAAAATTCATTTTAAGTCCTGCGAAAAACTTTACAAGACTGCCTGATTTTTTTGTACTGCCCCAAACGGGGAGATTTGTCCCAAACTGCAGATCCTGGTTAAATTTTATCTTGAGAAAGTCCAGTAAAAGAAATTAAGAATTTAAAATAGGCTTTTATTTTCAAAGGTGCCTTTTCAGTACCCGCCCACAATTCAATCCAGTTTCATAAAACATCTAAAACATAGTATTGACATAGTATTGCTAGTAGAACTTGGGGTACTTCATGTAAAAATGAATGGCAGATAGAATCTGTGGGCTGCATTTGCAAGCCATTTATTAATTTCATGTCGTAGCTCCTTCGTTAGAGCGTGACGGCAGTACTTTCAACATTTTGGTGGAAATGTGTGGAACCAGTAGGTGGTAAATGGGTGTTTTTATGTGTGAACCAGTTGAGTCACTTTTTTTCTTTGGATGGTTTGTTAGGAAACACTGAGGCAGTTGAGAGAGGCAGAGCACCACAGACAGGAGACAGAGACAAACCAGCAAAATGAAAACCCTGTTAAAGAAGCAAAGACAGACGATGTGGAGACAGAAGAACAACCTGTTGCACAGCCAGGAATGGAGACCTCGATGGACGAATCCACTGATGATACTTTTATCTCTAACTTGATAAATGGGTTGGCAGAGCCAGAACCGTATCAATCTCCAGATGAGATGACCACTAATAAAAGTGAGTTACCTTTTTGGTGCACAGAGCCCAATTACACTGAGGACAAAATCGGGCGCAAGAGGCGTTCACCGGCTTTCAGGGGACATGAATGGATAGAATTGGGAGTGAGACATGATCAAAGTGGAAACCAGGGGGAGGATGAAGACAGAATTGTTGAATCTCAGATGACAGAGGAGCAGAGCATGACTTTGAGACAGTCTTTCCCTCCTCTGGATTCTCTCACAAGTGCTGCACTGCCATTTAAACACAACACTGTAAGAAAATACAGTTTTTTACCAGGTGAACTCCCAGATGTTGACTACCCAACAAATGAAGATGACACTTTACAATCTAATTATCAACCGATAATAATGAAGGGACCTGAGTTTTTAAGACAGCAGACTCAACAAGAAATATTAACAAGAAAAGACTCAGATTCCCTCTCCGTGAACCAGGACGCAGGGAGAAATTCCAGTGGCAGTCTGTTTGGAGACACTAAGACACCTCAACAGGCGTGGGTCTCCAGAAATATAAAGTCTCCTGGGATACAACGGAGGAGACCAGTCAGCACAAATCCAGCCACTTTTCGCACATCTAAGGAGTTTTTTCAGAGTTTGGAACAAACTGGGGCTGCTTCAAACAACTACTCTTCCTCTAATTTTGGCTCAGACTACAACCCAAAGCTGAAAAGAAACTCTCTTCCTATCTACATGCCCTGCCAATCTGATCCACAGCAGACACTCAAACTGGGCACCCTGAAGTCAAACCCAGACACGTTTTGGAATGATAGAGTCTTTTCTGATCCCCAAGCCTTCTCTGAATCTGAGCTGCCTGACAGGAAGTTGGAAAACAAAAAGCCCAAAATAAAAACCCACAGAAGTTCTTCTGTTTCCAACATGAAACCAAAAGGAAAAGCCAAACTTCGCCCCAGTAGCTTACACACGCCACCCCAAACAGACGATGAACATTCCTCACGACTGGAGGGCCTTTTAGAAAGAGCGAAAGACAGAGACAGGGGGAGAGGAGGATTTAAAAAAGACAGAAATTTAAAAACAACAACTCTGAGGTCAAGATACCCTTCTCCTTCTCCCTCATTTTCTGCCACATCTTCGCCGTCACGCAGTGATGGAGACAGAGACACAGACTTGGAGGAAGTGGAAGTAGCAAGACCCAAGGCCCTCAGCGTGAGTCAAGGATGGAAGGAGCAGCTGGTAGATGGAGATGAAGATGAGCAGGGGAACAGGTCAGTATATGGCAGTGATAAGTTCCCTTTATTTTCATTCTTATTCACATTTTATTTAAAAGGGACCTTTTATCCTCCTCCATTTTCTGTCATTTATCTAATCCCCGCAAATGAAAAGCTCAGGCTTTTGTTTCGCTCTAAATGTTCGTTTCAACCTACGAATGACGTCAAAGAGGGGCCATATCCCTAATATGGTCTTCTCAGGCACACTGCACTGACTGTAAGAGCGTGCACCCCACCCACCTGCTGTTCAGAAAACTTTTATTTTTTAGAGGCATTAATGAGAAGAAAGCTGGCTTATTTCAGCCTGAGGCTGGAACAAAGCCCATTACAAGATAAATTTTTGAACTGTGAATCATGCAAAGCTACTCTAGTAGAGTCCGAGAATAAACACAGAGCTGTAAACAAGCACTACCAGGACTACTGAACATTTAAAAACAAGTGATTACTGCCAGGCAAGTGATTTTCATCCTCTAAGAATAAAGACATAAGGAATACATGTAAAACAACAGCCCTGAACATTTACTGTCACACACAGACAACAATCAGAGAAAACATGCACCTATCATATCAACTCAAAAGATTTACATATTACATATTTTATCTTTAGATCGTTATGGGTATAAAAGCTTTCCTCAGAATAGCTAAGTTATCAAGATGAAACAGAGCAAATTGAGCCTTAAAAGCCACAGTTTTCCATAATGTTCAAAGAAGATTTGTTACATTAAAATTTCCATTGACATTTGAAGTCACTTGTGGTATTACAGTATTTGTATCTTCATAATGCTTTGCATTGCTGCTGATTTCTGCTGCATACTGCACTTACCACAGTAAAGACCACAGTGGGGTCGGGTGGGTTGCTTTCTCTCATGTGCCCCACATACTGACAGACTGAGTTGAAGCAAATAGTTTACGCTGTAGTGCAGATCAGACATTTAACTAAAAAAACTCACTGACTTAAAATAGTGGACAGAGTTAGCACGCATCACTTTTAAATATATCTTTAAGCCCATAAAGCTTCTAATCTTTAAATGAGTTTTCAGTGAGGTGTAGGCTGGTAACAAATAGACCGTTCTGTTCCAGTGGAAATGTTACTGTCTCTAACCTCAATGTGCTATAAGCACGCTTAGGTTTTGATTAACATAATGAATAATAATGAAGCAAATTTCTTTCTCACAAAACACTGAGAAAAAAAAACATTTTTCTTGTTTTAAAGTTCGTTTTTTATGCCGGAGTCAGCAGCACTCCTAAAATATCTTTATTTACTTTTTTCTAAATTTAAATATTGTTCTTTTGGTTAGTAAAAAGTATGTATAATTCCTCAATTATTGTTGGAACATTCATTCTAATTTAGTGTTCTTACAATATTGAAAACTGTGGATCTTTATACATAACATTATACATAATGCTTATGCATTATACATTATAACAGGTATTATGTAACATATAATATCTATATAATATGTATTAATATATCATTCTACATGCTATAGAAAACAGAGATATAAGTACTGAAGTATAGAGTTACTTTTACTGTGTTTTTGTTTTTACTATTTTGAACTTCTTCTTCACTACGCCGTTAATTAAAATAGCCTCCTCTACATCAGTTTAGTAACATTAGTTGCAACTCTTCAGAGTCAAATTAGTAATATAAAATGTAATTTTAATCTTTTTATAGACTCAGTTAACACTTTAAGCCTGTGTTTACACAGCTTTACACTCGGAGCGATGTGCACCTTAAAGCATCAATAAATATGTTGTACTAAAAGCAACATAATGGTAAACATGGACATTCTGCATGTTTATCTTTAATGTTGTCACTGAAAGCACATTGCTTTATATATATGTGCTTATTAAAAATGCATCATCCGACTTGAGGTAGACTAAAAGCTCTTTAAGGGGTCACCTGATTGTGACCCGGTAAATGTTGAAAGAATGATGACCTTTGACCTTCTGTTTCCCCCTTTCAGTGTGTTTGCAGAAGGTGTAAATGTGGATTGGCCCGGCTGGTGCTTTGATGACGAAGAAGTTAATGATCATTTACGTCCTTCCACAAATGGTTTTCTGGAGGAAATCAACCAATCTTTGGCCTTGTGTGGTATCAGCGAACTGTCGGAGCAAGAAGATGGCGAGTGCAGCCAGGTGTAGCGTGAAAGCGGCATTGCAGCTGTAGCCACAGAGTGGTTTCAGCGCTAAACTGCCAGCCAGCTAGCTGAGGTCAGTCGCAGTGGGTTGGCTAAAAACTGTCGGAGCAAGAAGATGGATGTGGATCTTAATTTCAGAGCGATGAATTGACAAGGATGGTAGACTTTTTATAAAAAGTTGAAGCAACCTAAGGAGGGAAAGGAGATTTACAAAAGATACTTCTTTGCACAAATATTTTATTTGTAGCACATCGGTCCTCACTGTCTGAATTTTGGACCATTAATTATTCTGAAGTGAATGTAAAATAGCGATAAATGTAGTCAGTGTTTGGTTTATAGAGCTAGTGTTTGATGTAAATACTGAAACTTGTTTTCTAAGTTGCTGTGTATTTTATTTATACGAGCACCAATAGTTCTCTGCCACTGACCAACAATAATTCGACTGTGCATACGTGTAATAAACAAAAATCGATGTATTTCTGTTAAATGCTCTTTATTTGTCAAGCAGTTTGTTCTCAGTTTGTCATTTAAAAGCAAATGTAAATCGTCACACATACAACAGTTTAAAACATGCACAGCTGAAACACAGGATATAGTGCATTTCATTTTTGTTCGAATGAAACAGCATTGCTACAGTATCTGCTCTGAAAATATTTACAAAATCTGTGTAAACAAGAGTCTCTCAACATATTGCAGGCGGCAAGAGATTTTGCTTCAATTTAGTGCTCTGAAATTCTTCCAGCGAAGCCTCGAATTTTATGTGTCCTTAGATTTTCTCCCGGTTCCTTTCTCTCTCCTCCCGCTCGTTGGAGATGGTATGAACAATGGTCTCCAGGGCGGGATACTGAAAGATCCTTTTCCTCTGTGGGGAAGAGATGTACAGCGTTATTTGAGGTAATCTCTACAGATATAATCTGTGAATGCACGCTTTCATATTTATTCTATGCGATTTTTCAAAATTACAAATTTTGTTTTTTTTACCCTTTGGCGGTTCTTGTACATCTGAGCCACAATGAGGAGCAGAACAATGAGGAGAAAGCTGAGGCCGACCACTGTGGCGGTGTTATTTGATGCGCTTGAGGATTTCTGTCCGCTCAGACCACCTGCAAAAATATAAAATAAACATTTAAAAAAAGGTTTTAATGTTCTTTATAGTTAATATTTATTTTTTAGCACAGCAGAAGTAGAAAAACACCAAAAATGAGAACTTACTCATCAGATGAGTATTGTATGTCACATTCCCCAAAAGGCCATCTTGCCCATAGAAACTACATGTCCATTCGCCCCAGCTCTCCTCTGACCCGTCGGTAATGATTATATCCTTTCCCTTCTGGATGGACCCAACAACCGCGGTGCCATTTTCATCGTAGGTCACATGAGCCCACTCGTATTCGGTGACCTCGCTTGCATCGCTCAGCTGGCAGGTCAGCATCGTTGAGTATTTTTGCTTTAAGCGGACGACTGAGAAAAGAAACAAGAGAAATGATTTTATATCAAAAATACAAGTGCATTGAATTTTCCCTCAAACTGAAAGATCAGAAACTTACTTTTAGCAACAACGAGCTGCAAAGTCCGAGTCAACCTTTGCTGTCCTACATTCCCACTACATCTGTACTTTCCCTCGTCCTCGTATGTGACCTCATTAATACGGATAGACCTATCCCAGCGGAGCCGATCAGGTGAGGACGAAGCCAAAGAAAGCAGTTGGAGATCGCGGGTGGATGGAGACACAGGATTGATTTTCTCCCAGCCTGCGCTCAAAGTTCTTAAACCAGAGGAAAACACACAGGGGAGAGTGACCGGAGACCCCACAGTAGCGTAAACCTTGGTGTTATCTTTGGGTGGTTGGATGATTCCTGTGCAGGAAAGAAAGAAAGAAAATTGTTAAGAGCACAAAATACTTTATCCAACAGCTTCATAAATCAGTTGTCCAGCTTAATATTTCACCTTTCACATCCAGAGCTGCTGAAGCTTGGCCCTTTTCTCCTTTGTACGTCACGACGCAGGTCCAGGTTCCGCTCTCTTTCTCGGTGACTCTTAAAACCCTTGAAACTTTGTCGCCGTGCAAGCCGGTTTTAGCCTGAGGCAAATATGGATTGTTGTTTAACATCCACTCCACAGAGACGCCATGACGCCAAGGTTTCAAAGCACAAGACAGTTGAGTGTTGCTCCCAGAGAGGGGAGCCGGTGGAGAAAAGGACACTGTAAATGAAGAGAGTGAGATTTCTGTCAATTTACAGTAAATACTACATATTACAAATGTTTAATATTTATTTTATTGGTCACATTTTTATATCACAAATAAATATTACTTTTTTATATGGTAAAAAGCTCTGTGGTCTTTTGTAATTAGTGAGTGTAGGCGTGCTCAATTAGTGCTTCTTACCTTTAATAAGTCTGAGCATGACCTGCTTTTCAATCACTTGGTTTCTAAGGTCCACTTTACAGGAATAAAGTCCAACAACGTCCTCTGTCACGTTGTTTATCTGAATGCTGAATGTGCCACTATCAAGCTGGAGGTGGGGGCACTGCACACGTTGGGACCATCGAGAGCCGCGGTATTCCAGACCGCTCCGTTCCTTCCTCCAAATAGTGCTGTAGATGAAAGGGAATCACAACAATCCAGAGTCATCAACAAATAGATACAAGTCTTTTATTAGTGAATGAGGAAGGAGTTTGTTGTTGTTTAAGGGGTTAAAGCTGATTAATCTGCAGATGAAAAGTGAAAGAGAATAGCAAAAATGTAAAAAAAAAGAAAAAAGGAGAAGTTTCATCTTACCCTTTCTCCTTATGACTCCAGACAATCGCAGGTGGACTGCTGATCAGTATTGCAGGGTATTTACAGGGTAGTACAACATCCGAGCCTTCTGCAGCAAATACTTCACTGTGTATCGCCTCACATCTGGAGCCTGTGTGAAGAAAAACATGAAATTAACTTCAATTTTTTTAAAAATTGCATTTTAGCGCAGATTTGCTTTTGAGTTGATCACACAGTTACCTGTTATAAGAATGGAAACCATCCCAAAGATAAAAAAATCCAACAAGTTTGTTTTGTTCATTTTGGTTTTGTATCCACAAACTCTTAAACTCTGCCTTTCTCTTCAAGCGCTGCCTTTTCTGGTATGTTTTTGCGATGTGGGTTGAAGAGGTTTATATATCAGCCCGTGGGAAGGTACCGAAGGCAGGGCGTCTGGTAGTTCCTCTGCTGATCATGTGACTTCAGCTACACGCCAAGCGTTCTTGCGGTCTTTCTTTGTCAGCCTGGAAACTATAAGACAGAGATGTAAACAGGGAGCCCCACTTCCTCCCACGGATTCTCTCTAATGTATTTCCTGTTTCTTTTGCGTCAATCACTCTGTAAAAGTATGTTCGATTATTGAATTTCTAAACCAACGAATACACAAGAAACATACAGTATGAAACCATGGACGGTAAGATATTCTGTATTTATACCTCTAAAAGTCACTTATGTTACACAAAGTTTGGGGACAAATAAACAATAATGTGTATATACAACATTTACTCCACAGCAAGTGTTTAGAATATCTTCAGCATCATTCACGGAAGCTCGAGTTGCTGTTTTGAAACCGAGATGGCAAAACTGCAACACCAAACTACTTGTCATGATCTCGTCACTGCCAGTTAGTTTTGTTTACAACCACTAGTTAGCTCCACTACTCACGATCATCATCATGATCATCATCATCTCCAGTTTGAGAATGAGGACATTTATGGTATCTTCTTGTGAAGGATATTCATGAAAGTGAATCATTCCCTCCATTCTCATTTTTTAGTGGCTCTCAGCTCAGTAGAAACGGGCCTACACTGCCAGACAAACACGTACCGTTTTAGCATATTCCATTCAATATCAAGATGAAATGCTCACAGGGAATACTGTCAGGTTAGAGGAAATACACCGATTACAGCTCTTCCCCTGAATCTCGTCAGAGGAGTTAGACACTTGTAGGAGATCATTAAGATAACGTAGAGGTGAGACGGTAAAGGGAATGTCTGCCTCACTGAATACTTCAGCCACCTGTGATGCTGCTAAACAGGGCTTGCTTTGACAAAGTGTGGTTTATATTTTTGTTCTGTTTGATGTCATGTGTAAATACATTTAGATGTACCACACAAAGAATTGCTGCTGCGGGTGTGGTGTCAGTAAAATGTCAGTATAATAAATATATACTATCTGTTCGTTTTACCTTTAGAACTATTTCTATGTGTTGTTTTTCACTCTGCTGTATAGTTAAATAATTACACATTTTCTGTTTAATTATTCATTATTCAGCACGTCAGTACATGACAACAGACAATACAGAATACAGGCTAGGCTCACATTAAACAAAGAAAATATCACCAGGCATCAATCCACTTGTGTGTGAAGCTACCTGAATCTCCTTTTATTAACATCAAATACACTGTATTAAAGTACAGGCTAGATAGATAGATAGATAGATAGATAGATAGATAGATAGATAGATAGATAGATAGATAGATAGATAGATAGATAGATAGATAGATAGATAGATAGATAGATAGATGCGTGCATGCATAGAAAGAAAGAGAAACTAAGACAGTTACCCAGATATACCTGAGAACATGTGGGTGAAACCTCAGGGCTGTTTTTCTTCATCTTGGTAAGACATTTTCCTTGGTGAGAGCCATGTGACTTTTGTGTGACTGATATTGTAATCCTTTCATCTCATCCACACTGAACTTCCTTTGTCGGCCTTCAAATTGAAATCACTGTTTTGTTTATTTGATCTTGAGGCTTTGGTTTGAAAAACACCCTGAGAGAGCAGGGGGCACCTCTCAGCGTGTTACTCAGTGCTGTGAGGTGGTCTTTCCCTCAGCTGTCGTTTATTCATCTCCACCGTATCTGAATATGTGATGATGTTACCCTGAAGGAAAACACCCCTCACATGGAAACTACTGCTCTTTGAGCTTGAAGGGATGCAGACGAATATGCTAATAGAGATTACTTTGGAAAATAGTCAAATCAGACTCCTTCTGTACAAGTACGGCAGATGAGTAGTTTGTTCCCGTGTCAAGAACAATTATCTCTCCTCGTTGTCCATTTTCTAAACTCACAGCAGCATTTCACAACCTTTAGTAGAGAATGAATGTTTTCTGTTATTGTCGATAGTTCTGCGGTTTAATTTCAGTAACTGACTGAATTATAGCAGGGTCACATATTCTGTATTTGCTTATGCTGAAATATCTTTGCACTGGGTTTTACTGGCAGGAAGCAGAGTGCAGATAAAACATGCGGCTCTGCTGAGAAATTCTTTACATTTTCTTATGTCAGCATTTTATTTGCGCCGGCATTCAGAGCAACAGTGTAAGGGAACTTAACGCTGTACTGCGATGCAAAAACCGAGTGCGTGGCAAAATATTTTTCCAAAATTACACTTCGGGCTTGCTGAAAAATATCTGATTCGTGTTTTTTAAGCATTACCTCAACATATATACACAAACAAAGCTGCACTTTTTGACACTTTTTTAAAAATTGTTTTTGGGTTTTGTTTTGTTTTTTTGCACATTTAATCTAAATTGAAGTCAAAGTTAAATTAAGGTTGCATGTTTACAGTAAAGCAGTAAGCCTTCTCTGCACACAGTATTGCTCTGTGGTTATGCTAAATGTGAATGGAATCTAATGTTTGATGATGTTTTGTTTGGGCTAAATTTCCACATAGTGTCTGCCGCATTACCAATAATGAAATACAGACAAAGATCAACTGTGCTGGTCTTATTTCTTTGAAAAAGACAAATTATTCCATTCAGCTCTTTGCAACAGTAAGACTGAAAGTATCAGCATCTGTCACTGATGTCATCTGAGTGCGTATGCGTGTGTGAATGAGAGAGAGAAAAAGGCAAAATAGGCAAAAACAGCCTGAATGTTTGCAGCTGCAGGCTCAGCACCAAATCTCATCAATCAATTTGTGGTTTTTGCCAGTTTTTTAGGCACACCAACCAAATACCACAAATGCAGAATTCCTGCAGTATGTTTGTTAGTTTTTAACCAGACTGTAGATTGTGTTGCTGATGACATTTGTTGTGTTATATTGGGGTTTTTTTGTTTTCATTTACATAAATGAGAAAAACTAAATGATATTGAAATTTGCAATGGGCTACTCAGCCTGCATGGATTGTCTGATTTGCAATAGCACTTATGAGGTTTGCAATAAAATGTATTCTTTTTTCCCCCAGATGTTTTTCAGTGCAAGAATTCACCTGTCTTATTTTCTGCTTTTCAGTCCCTTTTTACCGTAAAGTCCAGTGTTGTACGAACTTATAGGAGGGCGGCTGAATGTGAACATCAGGACACATATATAATTATGTTGCACATAGACTTCACATGCAGATGTTTCATAACAAAACAGCAACAGTTTCCCAGCACAGAAGCCCCTCGGGGCTGAAAGCTAAACACACTTCTCTACTCCTTGTGCACCCACGATTTCACACCAACCCACTGCACTCAGCTTGCAGATGACACCACAGGGTTGCACGTAATTGTTATGAGGCTGTTTACAGGCATGATTTGCAAAGCGACTGATGTTGTTCCATCAATAACCTGGCGTTTAACACCTCCAAAACAAAACAGATGATCATCAGCTTCAGCAGACAGAAAGAGAATCCTGCTCCATTGAACAAAGGTGGAGACAATGTGGAAAATGTTCCAACTTTAAATTCCTCAGCACAAACAGGACTTTAAGAAAACCGTGCAGAGCTGTATCTTAAGCACAGTGAGGAGAAACAAGCTGACCAAACAGCTGCTGGAGTTATTCTACTCCACTATGGCATTTTGGTGTGAAATACCATCTTCACTGGAGATGACAAAAAGGCCGTTGACAGAAACAAAACAGAAAAGAAAACCACTGTCAGTCAGCTAGAAGCACAGCTACAAGTCGTGCCACAAACAACAACAAGGACTCTTCTCATCCTGGCAACCACCTTTTCTTTCTGTTGCCACTTGGATGGTGCTAGAGATCAATAAAGGCCTGCATTAAACTGCACACTGCCGCCACGCACAGCATCCTTGTGCAATATCGCCAAGGACTTCACAGGTGATATTTGCGTGTGTGTTCATAAATTCATAAATGTGTATGGTGTGTGTGGATTTTAACTTATACCTGTCCTATTTTTCTAATTTCTATCCCGTTTATATATTTTAAAATTTTGTTAAAGCAAGGCTTTTTTTAGAAGTTGCTTGAAGTTTTTCTGCTTAATGTGTCTCACTTGTGCACGGCTCAGGAAGACGCTCGTTATCTGTAGAAACACAAATAAAGGCATTCAGTTTTATTCTGTTTTGTTCGAAAAGTAAATACAACAGATGTTAAACACATTTCACATAACTAAATCCTAGTGAGTGCCATTCTCTCCAACTTCTGATTTCTCCTCACCTGGCATTTAACTTTTAATTGAAAATTACTTTTAGATATATTAAAACATGTAATGCTCTGTAGACTCCTTTAAGAACAAGGCTTAGCCAGGCCTTCTATTGATGTTCTTTTGTTATTATTTGTATAACTGTTTTTTTAATTCTCTATCACTTTTAACAGTTTTAATGTTTATTGTGATTATTCCCAGTTTTCTGTATAAAGCGCTTTAAATAAACTTAACTTACCTATTTACTCGGGTATCGACAGGCCTATCTCCCCCTACTGGGTAGAATTCGTAGTAAAAAGTTGCAAAGACAATAATAAAACTCTTCCTTTGCGCTTCTCTACAGACAACACGGTACTGCCGCGTTGAATTATGGGACACAGAGTAAAGATGGAAGCCGCCACACAGAGCATGTCGAAGCGTCAATAACAAACATTCTAAAGCGTTGCATGTTCGTAAGTGATCCTTAGCTGCGATATAAACAAAGGACTCGAGTGGCATAAGATTCTGAACACGCGTGGAAACAGGTAATGGTCGAAACACTGACTTCAATGTAATGTGCTAGCTGAAGCTAAAGCTAAGGGTCACCGTAAAGATGGTTAAAGAAACTGATGCCGTGTTTAAAGAAGGAACAGTAAACTTTAAAAAATACTCTGAATTTTATGAGCGTTGACTTCAAGTTTCATCTAAATGATCTGTTAACAACTTCTGGCAGAAAACTGTGGACATGTCTCTGCTGGGAGGTCTGCTGAGAGCTGGGGCGTCCTACTGTCAGTCTGCTGGGACGCTGCTGCACACCGTCAGGACCATTTCTACAGGTGAGTTGTCTCACTGGTTCCAGTAGCAACTGGTAACCTGAACTCAGGAAGTAAAGCAAGTCGTCTATTACTCGGAAGATTTCTGGTTTGACCCCTGATTGCTTCGGCCAAAGTATCCTTGGAAATAAGACAGAATGCACTTGGCGCAGATTAAAACATGTTTGTACGAATGTCGGTGTGAATGTGACATTCTGCGTGTGCCTGCATGAATTTTCTTGATTTCAGTAACAAAAAACAAGTTAGACTCAAACTATCTTAGGGATGGGATCTCATGAAATCAAGCTTTCAAAGTTGTATAGGGATTTTAACTCTTTCCTCCTTGGACCCCTATTAGCCCTGTTTCTCTTTTCTGACCCGAGCGGTTTCTGTCATACAGTGGGGCAAAAAAGTATTTAGTCAGCCACCGATTGTGCAAGTTCCCCCACTTAAAATGATGACAGAGGTCAGTAATTTGCACCAGAGGTACACTTCAACTGTGAGAGACAGAATGTGAAAAAAAAAATCCATGAATCCACATGGTAGGATTTGTAAAGAATTTATTCGTAAATTAGGGTGGAAAATAAGTATTTGGTCACCTCAAACATGGAAAATCTCTGGCTCTCACAGACCTGTAACGTCTTCTGTACGAAGCTTTTCTGTCCCCCACTCGTTACCTGTATGAATGGCACCTGTTTGAACTCATCATCTGTATAAAAGACACCTGACACAGCCTCAAACAGTCAGACTCCAAACTCTGCCATGGCCAAGACCAAAGAGCTTTCGAAGGACACCAGGAAAAGTATTGTAGACCTGCACCAGACTGGGAAGAGTGAATCTACAATAGGCAAGCAGCTTGGTGTGAAAAAATCAACTGTGGGAGCAATCATCAGAAAATGGAAGACATACAAGACCACTGATAATCTCCCTCGATCTGGGGCTCCACGCAAGATCTCATCCCGTGGGGTCAAAATGATCATGAGAACGGTGAGCAAAGATCCCAGAACCACACGGGGGGACCTGGTGAATGACCTGCAGAGAGCTGGGACCAAAGTAACAAAGGTCACCATCAGTAACACACTACAACGGCAGGGAATCAAATCCCGCAGTGCCAGACGTGTTCCGCTGCTGAAGCCAGTGCATGTCCAGGCCCGTCTGAAGTTTGCCAGAGAGCACATGGATGGTACAGCAGAGGATTGGGAGAATGTCATGTGGTCAGATGAAACCAAAGTAGAGCTTTTTGGTATAAACTCAACTCGTCGTGTTTGGAGGAAGAAGAATACGGAGTTGCATCCCAAGAACACTATACCTACTGTGAAGCATGGGGGTGGAAACATCATGCTATGGGGCTGTTTTTCTGCCAAGGGGACAGGACGACTGATCCGTGTTAAGGACAGAATGAATGGGGCCATGTATCGTGAGATTTTGAGCCAAAACCTCCTTCCATCAGTGAGAACTTTGAAGATGAAACGAGGCTGGGTCTTCCAACATGACAATGATCCAAAACACACCACCCGGGCAACAAAGGAGTGGCTCCGTAAGAAGCATTTGAAAGTCCTGGAGTGGCCTAGCCAGTCTCCAGACCTCAACCCCATAGAAAATCTGTGGCGGGAGTTGAAAGTCCGTGTTGCTCGGCGACAGCCCCAAAACATCACTGCTCTCGAGAAGATCTGCATGGAGGAATGGGCCAAAATACCAGCTACTGTGTGTGCAAACCTGGTAAAGACCTATAGTAAACGTTTGACCTCTGTTATTGCCAACAAAGGTTATGTTACAAAGTATTGAGTTGTATTTTTGTTATTGACCAAATACTTATTTTCCACCCTGATTTACGAATAAATTCTTTACAAATCCTACCATGTGGATTCATGGATTTTTTTTTTTTCACATTCTGTCTCTCACAGTTGAAGTGTACCTCTGGTGCAAATTACTGACCTCTGTCATCATTTTAGGTGGGGGAACTTGCACAATCGGTGGCTGACTAAATACTTTTTTGCCCCACTGTATATAGGGCTTCCTGAACAAAATGACTAGATGTCCATCAGAAGTTAGTGGGGTTAATCTCTTCCTACGTGGTATTACTAGGGCTATTCATTAGAAAAACCTGGAACACATTTTAATGGTTGTTAAACTTAATCTTTTATTTTATGTGTGTATATATGGGATTCAAAACACATACAGGTGTGGGGGAAAGAGTTAAGATAGCTTGATAAATCAGAAAAAGGGGATTTTTGTCCAGTCAGTGCATAACCTCTCTAAATTTGATTTGAGTGGGAATTTCACTGTAATTTCACCCAAAAAAATGGGAGTAGGGGTTAAAAAGGGGAGGCATTTCTGTTGTTTGGGTTAAATTATGGTGACATGAATTGAACTTTTATTGTATTTATTTTTATTTTAAGGCATTTTAAGAGTTATAAGTTTGACAGATTTTTCTTTATATATTTTTCTCCAAATGCAGGGTAGTTTTAATGTAGGCTGGCCTCATTTAAGCACTGTTTTTGAGAGTAGTGCACAGACTGTGGATTTTATGTCACTCTTTACACTGTTAGTGTAATATGTGCCACTGTAAGGTAAAAAGTATGCACAGTTAGCATAAAATAAAAAAAGACCAGAAATTGTCCAATAGTCCAAAACTGCATATCTATCTATATCTATATATAAAAAAACATTTTCTCCACACCGAGTGTTTGTTGTTCAGAAATATCATCAGTGTCATTTACAGAAGCCTGAGTTGTTTCTTTGAAGCTGAGGCGGCAAAACTGCAACCCCAAGCCACCCTGTCATCACTCCGTCACTGCCAGTTAGTTGTGTTTACAACCTCTAGTTAACGACACTACCTCTCATGATCATCAACATCATCATCAGTTGTGAGAAAGAGGACATTGAAGCTATGATGCTGATGCGTGCTGTGATGGATATTCATGAATCATTCCCTCCATTCTCACTTTTTAGTCGCTCTCAGCTCAGTAGAAATGGGCCTACACTGCCCGACAAACACATGGTGTGTTAGCATATTCCATTCAATATCATGATGAAATGTTCACCGGGAACAGTTGGACACTTGTAGGATATAATTAAGATAACTTAAAGATGAGCTAGTAAAAGGAATATCTGCTCTATCTGCCTGCTTCACTGAACATTCCACATTCCAACATGTTTTTATATGAGCATTTGTCGCATCTGATATTTTGTGTAGAAACATTTATGTGGACTCCAAAAAGACGACCTGCTTACTCTTTGCACTGCCTCATTTTATTTGTTCAAATAAAGTCACGCATGTTCGAATCATTTAAATGTCGTCCACAAGTCAGACCAGCACGATATGAACACGACCTTTTTAAAGCTCTAAGCAATTACACGTTACCAAATAAACAAGACAAAAAATTAGGTTCACATAGAAATTGAAGTCGTGAGCGACCTCTGCTGTCAAGAACAACAGTTATATTTTCCTCAACAAGAAACAGAACAAACTCAAACCACCCCGGACCTGCGGTGCACGAATCACACTTTTCCCATGAGTGTGTTTAAAAAGCTTCTCTGGTATCTATTGAGTCATTAGTAAACATCTGTTCCAATATGGCTACCTGGTAAAGTTATTCTTATAATTTTCTAGTAACCTGGATGTTAAATATTTTCAAATAATTTAATTGTCTGGGAGTAGAAGAAATGTTATGTGTTTATTTGTACTGTATGTATGGAGCCATATATATGCTGATTCATTGAGTCTGTGAACAACATGGTGCATAAAGTGTACATTAGCTTTTGTATTTGATACCTTTGATTTGAATCATTTAATGTGAATGAGCACATCGAGTAATCTGCAAATTGTTTAGAGAACAAAATAGACTATTTTCCCCAAATGTGAACAAGCACTTTGTGCTACTGTGTGCTGTTTTCAGGTACATGCTGTCAGATCAGGATGCACGCCATCCCTCAGCCGAAAAAGGTGGACAGATGGACTGAGAAGAGGAGCATGTATGGAGTTTATGATAACATAGGAATCTTGGGTGAGTATCCTCAGCATCCAAGAAAATTAAGAGGATGTACTGTACAACTGTTGGATGGTTAGTTTGCTGTTTCTAAGTCATAATGAGTAACTTAACTTGTCTTAAGGGCTGACTGTGTGTGTGTGTGCGTGTGCGTGTGTGCATACAGTCTTACAGTATTCTCAACATCCGCACAGTAAATTGGCAGGAGATGGTGTGATAAGATAAGCTGGGTATGAGCGTAGGTGAACAAATCTATGATGATCCGACATTTAATCTGATATGGTGCCTTGCTTTGCTGTTCATTTGACCAGTTTTGCCTCTCCCACAGCACACTTTTTTTTTCTTTCACATAAACTGTCTCTCTCTCTTCGTGCTCTTTCTACAGGGGACTTTAAAGCTCATCCTAAAGACCTAATTGTTGCCCCCTGCTGGCTGAAAGCTTTCAAAGGTAATGAACTGCAGCGGGCAATTAGAAAAAAGAAGATGGTGGGAGACAGAATGATGACTCAGGACAGGCACAACTTGGAAAAGAGGATACGCTTCCTCTATAGACGCTTCAACCGCACTGGCAAACATCGCTAATGCTGAACAAAGTGCAGAGCAGCCAAGAAGGACTGTGTCAGTCTGTTGGTGTGATTTCATGCTGTCACTGTGCTCTGTTTCCATTTTTCTAGGTTATTGTGTGTTTCAGACTGAATGTGCATTATTCATTTCTTATCAGTAACTGATTCAAAATAAATGCTACTAAAACCTGAAAATAAATTTTAAATGGACTGGAATTTGTGGCTTTTTATTCCTCGAGACCCAACGAACATTCAGATAAAGCTGAACTAGTCAGTCTGTAATTAAAAATGATATCATGGGATTACTTCGTGAAAATAGGCTCTAGTGCAAAAGTCAGAAAAAGCTTAGGATGAAATGACCTGTTGAAGTAACTGATAAATTCAGACGTTTAATACAAAAATCATTTGGAGGGTTTCTTGAGTTAGTTTGAGGTCTGAGAAACTTTCAGAGCTTTAACTTTTATCAAGTGAAGCGAGTAATAGTTTCACCTTGTAAAGGACCTTGAATGACTAGTCTTTGTGCTGTGTGAATACATTTGCCTCGCCTGTTGATCATCTCGTTATCGCAGTAAGCTAATGGGTAAGTTTGGGTCCTGATTGTACTATGATGTTACTTTGGCATGTGCCACCGAAGGTATTACATTGTTACAAACCAAGCTTTTAGCCAAGGTCCTCCACAATAGAAGTGTTAGTGTGCTCTGCAAACTTGCTCCCCAAACTCCCCCAAGCTAATCCAATACAGGTTTCACAGAAGACACAGGACAGCCTCAGAGTTTCTGTGGGGTTGGTGTTTTTTTGTTTGTTCGTTTTTTAGGATCAAAATATTAGGCAGATGGTTTTAATGTTATGTCTGAAACAATGGAAATGCCTAAACATAATGCACATGATCTACCATTTCAAGGCTAATGGGACTTCATTCTCTGAGAAGAGTTTCAGTGAGACAGTGGACTCTGCATGCAGCAATTTTCTCCTACTCCAGAGCACTGCTGAGCTCGCTCATTGGTGTTCAACCATAAGAAGGCTTTTTCCCACACTCCAGTTCACTCCCAGGGTGTTTGATAGGGTGGAGGTGGAGGCTCAGTGCAGGTGAAGTTCCTCATGTGGGCACTTGTGTTAAAACAGGGAAAGCACTTCCCCAGTGTGCAAAAAAACATCTGTCTCCATAGTGTCATGGGACAAAAAGCAAATGTATTTGCAAAACAGATTACTTCTTAATTTTTCTCCATATACGTCATCAAATTTTGAATAAACTCTTCAAAGCTGTTCTTGCAGCTTAGACAAATGCAAGTTATTGTAAGGAACCTTGAAAAGGTGAGACTAAATGTGACATCCTAAACAAGACCTTTTGGACATACTGCTTAACTGTAATTTTCTTTTTAACATCTGAAGAGCGTCACATTCTAGTATGTTTCACTTCATTGCTCTACTGACCTTTTTTATTTCCCGTGAGGCTTTTTCTAACTCCGCTCACTTTAATATGCATAAGATTTGGTTCAAAATATAAGCATAGTAGAGGTAGGCTCAGATGTAGGACTCCATTAGTTTTCAAACGAAAGCCGTTGCAAAGGGAAATGGGATACAGGATCAGAAAGAGGAGGGAGCTGGGAGAATCCCAGGCCAGGGAGGAAACAGTCGAGTCAACACTCTGTAGGCATTCACGGTACCGCAGTGTCGTCCCGCCGCCCTATCCGACACAGAGCTGCAGTACTGCAAAGTGTGAGGGGAGAGGGAGGGAGGGAGGGGAGGGGGTGCCGCACTGTCGTTACGAGTCCAAGTGGTGAAGGCAGGAGCAGAGACGCATTATTGCAGTTGCCCACAGAGCCACTTTGCACGGACAAAACTCGCGTACCTCGCATACAGCGCGCAGTGAGAGAGAGAGTGAAGGAGGCAATCAGAGACAACCGATTTCCTGTGACTTCACTTTCCCCCTTTATTGTTGTTATTATTATTATTTTATTTCAATCGCAGGTATTCTGTCAGTAGCTTTCAGAAGAGGCAACTCAACAACCAGCCAATCAGTGCTGCGTCTCAGGATCTAGGAGGGGAGCATCACTTGGAGGAGCCGGATGCAGCTCTGCAAGAATACAAACATCCGTGGATTTCTTTTGCATGGATTATAATTTGGAAGTACTTCCTTCCTGAGCTGGCATCGCTCCTTTTTCATTCCCTGCCCACTAATCTGGTCACACAGTGAATTATCACCCGACCTGTATACGTGTCTCAGTATTGCAGTACTTTTGGTGACGGCTTGCAGTATAAAAGCATCGCTAGAAGATCGGCTCCACTGCGCCAAGAGCCTCCGCCTCAGTTTACTGTCAGTGCGCCACTTCAGTCTGTTTACTAATTAAGCATCTGGACTTTCCTTTGCACACGTGCCTCCGCTTTTTCGTCTCTTCTGTCTTTTTGGGGGTTTTTTCTCTCTCGCTTTGTACTTCAGACCCTCCTGCCTCACAGCCAGTCACCCCTCCTCCGCTGCCCGTGAGTCAGTTCAAACAGCTGCATAGAAGATGTGAGTATTAATGCGGCTTTTCCATTGCGCTCTTAAAAAAATGAAAAGAAAAGAAAAAAAAAACAACAAAAGCAGATATCTAATATGTGGTGGCGGAAGAACCCACATTGAAACGTGTTCATTTCTTTATTTTCTTCCACTGGCGGTCCGAAGTGAGATGATTTACTTTCAGCTTGAAGGGTTTTTGCTGACGCAAGCGAAAAATATTCCATCACTGCTTCGCTGAATTATGTATTCAGAGGTTGACTTCTGTCTCATACAAAGCCCGAGACGGGGCTGAATGAGTTGTTTTGGATGTTTTTGTGTCAGATTTAATAGAAAGCAGCGTGTTTTGTGGTGCTGGATGAGTTACAAGGTTTTTGTGGGACTTGGGGGTCATCATCTGTTTAATGCTGTAAAACGTGAATTTTTAAAGGAAACTGGGTTATCAGTAGCTTCCTTAATGCAGAATTTCTCTTAAAAATATTGTAAATTTTCATCCTGCAGGAGTTAGTTTATCATATATTAAACTGGCAGCTGCCTCTGCAGAGGTTTTTTGCTCAGGTTTAATTGTCCTTCCTCTCCCCTCCTGCTGGATTAACCGTTTCCTCAGTTCTGCCTCACCTTTTCTTTTCACTTCCAACCATCTCTCTGTAATCCATCATGAGCAACATCTGCCTTCTCTTTTTCTTCCTCCCCAAAACGTTCTCTCTCTTTACTCATCCACCGCCATCCTGTGGCCTACATAGCTTTTTTAAAAACCTCTCCCCCACTCTCTCTTATGCGCCCCTTTCTCACTGACACATCTCTGCCTACGTTTGCGATTTGCAGGTTCCCTTCCTGCAAATTACACTCTTGACTCTTTCAAGCCTTTAGACAGGGCATTTTTCCTTCTCAGCATATTTCAAGTTTCTTTTCAGATTTTTATAAAAACCTATCCATTGTTGAATGTGAAATGTTCTGACTTCATCCAATTCTTTCTCTCACAAAACTCTCATTGTTGTGCTTGGTCAGGTCTGCCCCAGATGCTGCCCCACCAGCTGGAGCTCCTGGAGCTCCAGGTGCCCCTGGCGCAGATGGAGCCCCAGCTGGCGCACCTCCTGGCCCTCCCAATACCAGCAGCAACCGCAGGCTACAACAGACTCAGGCCCAAGTGGAAGAGGTGAGCTGTTCTGAGCTTCTGGGTCAGAATGCATTCTGTGTAGAAAGTCACTGATGTAAAATATGCATGAGCAACAAACTGCAGAAGAATTACCACTTACGAAAACGACATTCCCATCTATTTTCCTCCTTTACTACCCCCCCCCCCCCCAAAAAAAAAAAAAAAAATGCTCTCTCATCCTTGCTGGATTGGTCTAGGTGGTGGATATCATGCGGGTGAATGTGGACAAGGTTTTGGAAAGGGACCAGAAGCTTTCAGAGCTGGATGACAGAGCGGACGCTCTCCAAGCTGGAGCCTCCCAGTTTGAAAGCTGCGCAGCCAAGCTAAAAAACAAGTACTGGTGGAAGAACTGCAAGGTGGGCGCATTACTGTGGCTCCTTTACACAGATTGGTAAAACAGAGAGAAACCTATGGTATCATCTGACTTAGAATGAACAAATTCCTATTAGTATGTGTTCTGGCATGCAGAGAGAATAGAGGACAACATAGGAATTTGTTAATGAGCTGCTGTAGAGCACTGAAGTGATACCTCAGGGGAAATGGGAGAAAGGCATCTGCTATTGTGGAGTTTTCACTCTAAACACTGAGGGGATTGTATAACTAAGCCACAACAAACACAAAGAGCCTTTTAAGTGTCATAATTGTTTTGTTTTGTGGTTCAGATTGGTTTCTATTCTGTTTGAACATAGCGAAACCCTAAAAACACAGCTTCGTGTATTCTTCTGTAAAAGGATGAAGTCTAAAATTTTCATCTCTTTTTTTCAGATGATGATCATGATGGGTATCATTGGAGTTATTGTGGTTGGAATCATATTCTGTAAGTAGTTTCATTCTGACACCGATGCAAAAATTTCCACAATTAACTGATTACTTTCAAAATGTAGATAATCATCATGCGTCGACTTCCCACTCAGCATGGCTATTTCCACTTGCACACGTGAGAAATTTAGAAATCACTAATACATCAGTGTTAGAACTGATACTGATGGGGTTTTTTATTAATGTAAAAAAAACCCATCAATATTATACATATAAGACAACACTAGCATAATATTATTTCGTCTTTAACAACCCCACATTCCTGCATAAGGAGAGGTCAGTGTGTCCTCTGCCCGTTTAGTTTTAATGACGTGTTGCCAGACCCATTAAACTAATTACTTCTTTCCCTCTCTCTTTAATTCACAGTATACTTCTTCCACTGAGCTCAGCTCATCAGTACAGATGAATATGGACTTGAGGATAATATGAGAGGGGAGAGGCAAAAAAAGAAACCCAAGCGCTGCTCCTCAATTTTGTCAGTCCTCTCCTTCCTCTCTTCACACAGTCTTCCATCAAACCATCTTGCACTTAAACATTACATTAGTGTTTATAGATGTCTCTGCTCTCTTCGTCCTCTTTCCCTCCCTTTCCTTGCTGCTTTCTTCCACTGTTTTGACTTGAACTCTTGCTCACTCTCCGCTGCCTCTGCACCTCATGTATTATTGAAGGACACAGCAGGCAGAGTCAAAAGAGGAAGGAAGGAAGAAAAGGAAAGAAGGTAGAGGGAGAACACGTGGGGCTAAGCACGCTGGTGGGGGGTGTACAGAAGAGTCTTTCTACACCGAGTACGCCAAAGCTTATTCATATGACGTTTTTTGAGAGTTCAACATTTGTAAATTGATACTGACATGCATAACTAACACACATCTTCTGTCTGCTACTTCCACAGTTGCTACTTACTAACACAAGGTCATGTTAGATTAAGATTATGCTAGTTTCTGTTGTTTGTGCTTGTGTGTATCTGTGATCCAAAGCATTGTAACTAAAAGCTTTCTTCCACTTTTACCTGGTAGGCTTTGATTGGTATTTTTTTCCCTTTCCTGTCTAACTTTCACTCACTTAAGTCTTTTTTTTCTGCAACCTCCAGTGATAACAAGAAAAGAGAAATGCAAAATAGGGAAAGAGACTGTGTGAGAGTTTAGGAAAGGAGGAAGTGATTCAGGGAAAGGTAGTAGGAGTACTGCAACACATTTCTACTGCATAAATAGGTAAAAATTTAAATCCGGACTGAAAAAGCAGAATGTTTATACCACAGGCATAGAGGTGGCATTTTAGTAATAATATGCACAGCAATTAAGTCACACGAGCAGGCACTTACAGACAATCTAACGAATACATGAACTAACTGCTTCAGTCCAGAGGAAGGCCTCTTAATTCTGATTTGCAGAGAGTCCCAGCCATAGACAGATGAATGTGTAGCGCCACATTTCAAACAGGTAGAGACATATAGTTATTTTGAGAGTTGTGCTGTCAAAGTGTTTAATTGTTGTTTAAGTTGTCCAGAAAGCAGGAAAAGAGGAAAGAGGATATGATTTTAGAAACCCTGAGCCACCTGGTCGTCCCACCGTCACTGCTGACTCACATAAAAGCACCCATCTGTCATCGACAGTATGATAACGGCCAGTGTGAAGCTTTTGTTTCTAACCTGCATGGCAAACGGTGTCCGTAGTTTTGCCTTTTTGTGTAACCTGTGTATCTGCCATTTCTGAACCTTACTGCCGACTGTACATTTTTTTTCTTAGTGGTTTAAAGGACCTATGTACAATGTCTTTCTGATCTGATAATTACTGCTTATGCAATGCAACAATGCTCAAGAGTTTGCCAACATTTTGTTAAGATCACTTGTGTTGGACAGTAAAATAATATCCAGAGACTGCAAACAAACTGCTACTGTAGTGAAAAATGAAAACGTAGTATTATTCGTGTTGTATGAGTAGAACTATAGTACACATCTGTCAGTTTACGCTCCTGAAAACAGGTTTATAAATTCTTTCAAGTTTTTTGAGGGGCTGTAGGATATGAAGTTTATTTTCCTTACTTTGGACTGATATTCAGGGTTGATAAAACGCAAAGGGCATTTATGCATAATTGTAGCGGTTAGCCAAAATTATCTAATGATACTGTGCAGTAATATTATTAGATAGTTAACATGGTTCATGAGAAGATGTTTTGTGATTTACTTGGAACTACTGGAAGAGATGCAACTGGATTTAGGAGAACAAATGCATGTTTACCACTTTTTGCTGATGCCAATAAAGAAATCATGAAGTGACTACATACTGACTTTGATTATATCCTTTGGTCGTGTTATAGCATCTAAAAAACTAAAAGACTATAATGAAAAGTTTTTTCCTCAACAAAATCAAAATTTTCATAATTTAATTTCTTTATATATTTGACATTAATTGTAATATTCTAAGCCTTTATCGTTTTACTTTTGATGTTTAGGTCTCAAAAATCAGAAATCCACTTTCACAAATTATTAGAATATTTCATTTAGAGTTTGAGTAAATTATTAGTCACACAGTATACTGTAAATAATATGCATCTTTTGTTCTAGTTCAATACACACAACCACAATCATGGGGAAGATTGCTGGCGTGATTGTTGTCCAGATGATGATCATGAGCAGCCTCTATACGGAGGGCAAGCCACAAGATGTCACTGCTGAAAAGGCTGGCTGTTCACACAGTGCTGTAAAGAAGCATCTTTATAGAAAATTGACTGCAAGGGAAAATTGTGGCAAAAGCGACAGAGGTGACTCCAGGTTTGAGAGGATTGTTAAGAAAGGTTGGTTCAAAAACCTGCAAGAGCTTCACAAGGAGTGGATGGAGGTCTCTGTCACCACACAGATGTCTTTAGGAAATGAGTTCCAATGTCAAAAGTGTCTTTTTGGTCTTCTGGTAAAAAGAGAAGAAATGGACTGTTGCTCCGAAGTCCTCTTGTCAGATGAAAGTCAATTTTCCAGTTCTTTAACACTTGCCTCACAGGATCTGGGTTCGAGTCCACTGTCTGACCAGGGATCTTCTGCGTGGAGTTTGCATGTTCTCTCTCTGTTTATGAGGATTCTCCCACGTGGCTCCCACGTGGCTCCCACAGTCCAAAGACATGTAATTATTGGGGTTAGGTTAATTTGGTGAGTCTAAATTGTCCATAGGTGTGAGTGTAAATGGCTGCCTGTCTTTCCGTGCTAGCCCTGTCCAGGCTGTACCCAACAACTATGGTAGCTGAATAGGCTCCAGCCTCCCCGGGATTCTGACAAGGATGAACAGAAGAGAATGGATGGATTTACCTTACAAGATAAAGCACCTTGAGACTTTTGTTGTAATTTGGTGCTATAGAAATAAAATGTAATTGCACTGAGGGGTTTATTATGAACAGCATGAAGCTTTTCATGATGTTGTATTTTTTAATGACTTCAATCAATTCCACAATGTACAAAGATTGATCAGTGGAAATTCCTTAACCATTGTCACAGTATTACATAATCCTTCTATATTACAGGTACAATAAAATAAAATAAAATCATACAAAAACTGAAGGGAGGATAAAACAAATATATATATAGTACCAAAAATAAGAAGTATAACAAAAACCTTCTCAAATTCCCACTTTAAGTATAATAATCTACATTTATTGGGTCTATGTACCATCTTTCACTGACGTTACACACCAAGTCACACATTCAAACTAAGGCTTGTATGGCAGCATCACTCCATCCTCCTTAAATGTCACAGGGAGCATCAGGATCTCCACTAGAATATAAAACAAAGTTCTGCCAGGCTTCTAAATTATTGAATGCACAGTAAATTCAGCAGGTAAGTGGGATTTAAGAGGCTGTGATTGTTTAAACAGTCATACCAATTTTTCAGTAGAGTCACAGAAAAAAAACAACCCTTTCCCACTTTATATTGATCAACAAAAAAAAAAGTCTAAATAAGCCCCAAATACTCAAAGCGTAATTTTACATTCAAGGAAAAACAACTTTATGTTCATTTAAGGTGCTTTCAATATTGTTGCTCTTTTAAAAAAATAATTTCTGGGCCTTTGTGGGCTCCTGGGAAAAAATATAAAGTAAATAGTTTACAAAAATATTACAGAGACCATGTCTCAGGTAATAAATACTCATAGTGCAATTGCACTATTAGCTGCTTTCAAATACAAATCGTGTGGACCTTTCATGTCTGCAGAAGATGAAAATGCCTACTGCCCCTACACACCATTATTTTCTACCTGCAAACAACAGCCCCCCCGACAACAACCATACTGAAAGCTGTGAAGGGAATAATTCCATGTAAGGGAGTTTGCTACTGTATAATTGCAGTGTTATCGTATATGAATAAAATTTGTACTGTTGGTGAATAACATAGTTTGGGATGTGATCTGTGGGTTTTAATGCAATTTAGCATATTGCAAGCTTCAAACTTGCATAGTGCAAAAATAGGTTGGTATTAAAAATAATAAACAAAAAATGTATCATGTATAGAAATTTCACAGCTATGTCATAAATAGATCGGTTACCATATGCATAGCTTTCACCCCCCCAAAAAGTTTTTTGTACGGCGCAAAATTTTTTCCCCAAATGTTTACAAATGATATATAAATTAAACGTAAATTAAGATTTACAAATGTGCACAATGATTAAATTTTTCACTACTTGGGTGCTCGATCCACACATAAATAAACAGAACAGCTCATTACACTGGACTAGGAAACATACATAGATGCCATATAGTAACCTAGATTGTTATCCATATCAACTTAATCATATATAATCAAAATATACAAGAAATTGTCAGCACCTGTGGATTCACTTCAGAGGACGAGCCATAGAGATGTCTCTCCACCCTACATAATCCATAGTAACTAAAACAAGCACACATATGAATCCACTGGAACCCCAGATGTACCAGTTGTTTTCTCTAGCACTTGAACACAGCTTACATTTGTGGAACTATGTGAACATCACAATGTGAAGTCTCAAACCCTCACTGTGCATATCAGAGGATTCATGCATGCATATTTAAAGATCTGTATGTGAGAATATAAAGAATGTTACAGGAAACTTTCTAAAAGTACAAATTATCAAATTTATAAAGTCGAACTGTAAAATTTGTGTCCTGACTGTTTATTCAGGTTTGATATATCCATTTGTAAATTAGTTTTCCATGTGTTCCAATTCCTCTGTATTTGTGTGTGGATTAGAGCATGTGAGTCTTCAAAACTTACAAATCATTGTACACATTTATAAATTTTAGTATACACCTGTTGATCACATATTACACATTTGTAAACCTCCTGAGACTAATTTTATTCTATACTTTTGTTTTTCAGTTTCTAGAAAGCTGGAAGAGTTGAACAAACCAGTGGAATACCTAAAAAAAATAACTTAAACACTAAAATGACACAAAGAAACTTTCTAGTCTCCAGTCACGATGATGTAAGTGAAATTTATCCCATGACCTGATAGAAGAAAAGTACAGTGATGATCAGGAAGCCCAGTATCCACCAATAGGAATCTGCGGAGACACACAAAGGTTTTGTGGATAAGGTTAACATCAGACATAAATACAATCACCCTCATAATAGAAAAAAAATGTTTACACTGTTTCTGAAATAAATTGTCATGTTGAATTCATCCACAAAGTCAACCAAAGTGTTGTGCATCAAGGGTGCTAAAAGTGATCTGTAAATTGTTACATTTGTAACACGTCAAGGCCCCAAATGCCAACTGAAAATGTGGAAAACACCTGGTTTAACTACAACTGCCAGTTTCTATATGATTGAACCAAAACTTCCACTGTAGGATTTTGTTAGCTCAGGACCGAACCAGAGTTTTTTTCTATAGAAAAATATAAAAATAGCAATGTCAGACTTGTCATCTATTTATATTCCACTCTCAGCAAGATAATGAAAACCCTTTGATAATGGTAAAAAAAATTTTTTAAAAAGTGTTAAATAGATATACATACTAGGCTCAGGAGGTTCCACCACCACACTAACAAAGAGCGGTTCTTCTAGAGCTGTGTGGGAGACCTTGCAGATGATTTTGGTTCCTGGGACGGTGGTGGGAGGCACAGCTATGTGAGAGGACAGGGTGAACGTTCCATCACCGTGCTGCCGATGACTGGACAGGGAGCCCTGATCTATAAAGAGCTGTGGCTCTGTGTCCGTAGGAGAGAGGGAAAACCACTCAATCTAAAAAACAGAAAAGAGCAGAGAATTATGACCTGTCATTCAATTAAATGTAGCCTTAGGAGCTAGTGCAATTCAAAAGGACACAAATGAATAAATATGGAAGATAACTTATTATCAAAACAGCAAATAAAGACACTTTTCATTAACAAGATGAAGAGCATTGGTACGTTTAAAAATATCTACACTTTCAGGCGTCCTTAGAGAGACTTTGAGAGAGAGGCTGGTTTAAGGCCTGCAATAACTTCTCTATTAAATTCCTCTATTTCATTGTGATTGAGAAAAAAATCTCCTTTCATAAACATGATAATATATTAAAGTTACTAATAAGATTGGTGTTTAAAAGGATGGTGTTACAAAACAGTAATGGGTAACAGTTACATCTCAAAACACAGTTACTGACGTGAGAATCCAGTGGGTAGTATTTACTGCTGTGACAACTTAATTTCTGGGACGAACTTGACTTTAAAACCAACTTCTCGACTGAGAGGGAAACATCTGGAGGTTCTATGGGGGAAAAGTAAGAGAGAAGAATTAACAGAATATCAAAGAAAACAACGGCTGAGGATTAAGATCAGAGTGAAACTTACGAATAATGCGAAGTTGAACGACCTGCTGGGAGTGGAAAGGACCAAGACTGACTGTACAGATGTAGGTCCCCTCATCTCCAACCTTCAGCGTGGTCAGAGTCAAAGACGCGTTACCCTCACCAACAACCTGGGCAGCATTTATGCTTGAGCCGGCCCTCTCACCGTCCACTAAACAGACAGAATAATAATTGTTTGATGTTTCTTCAGTTCGTGCTCTTCACATCATCTCCACATGTGTGCTTTAATGGCATCTGCCTGTCTGTCAGTAATTCAGCAAGACTAAACTACAGAGCAGAATTTCATGAATACACAGAGGTGAATTGTGGGTAAAGGACGAAGATATTTAATTCCTAAATGACCTCCTTTAAAACTATAAGATAAATGTATTTTTAAAGGAGGCATGTAAAAGGCATGTAAAAACTTTATGTAATTAAAATCCAAATCTAGTTATATGTACACTGACACTGGAGCTGGTGCAGGACTGAGATCACCCACTGTCCCTGTGATTTCATATGTTTTAACAGTTCTTCTGAGGTCCTGAATTATTTATAAAATAACAAACTTGTACACCTATTTAAAATCTATTTATTCAAATACAACTACAAGCAGCAATGTGGGGTACAAAAAGGGTGAAGGTGAAATTATCTTCATTTTACAGGTGGCAATAGTAGTAAGACAGATGCATTTTGTTTTTTCAGTGGTTTTTTGTTTTGTTTTTTGTTTGTTTGCTTGTAATCTTTAAATACATCCATAAAGTTTGGTTCCAATACCATAAAAATCTTTTCATATGACCTCACTTCCTGTTTGCTAGCTTCTCCACGGATGAATATTTTTTAAAATCTCAAATAACCTTTGAGTTAACTTTCTGATAACTTTTTGTGGCAACTTTACAGAAACATAGTAAAAATGCTAAGATGCTAAAGGTCATCTTTGGTGACAACAGGCCTGAAATAAAAGTCAAAAATTGACATTATAGTCTCCTTTCCACTTGTCTCAATACCATTATCTAAACAATTAATAAAAATCAGACATTTGGTTCAAAACTTACATACATAAAGAAACCCATGGCTAGAAACTCACTGAAAACATTCAGAAGACTGCCACTAAAATGATCCTCCTAAGATCACTAGAAACAATCATTCAAAGCCCCTTTTTTTAAACATATATTTGTAAAGTGGGATGCCACTATTGAACTATCACCATCCTGAGTAGCATCAGTCTTAAAGCCATTAAAATAAACAGTGTAGGTTCTCATTGCCAAACCCTGCATTACACATGCAGATACACCTGCTAACACCTACAATGCTCACCTATCGTGCTGCCTTCTGTATCATCCAGCGCCCTCTTCATTTCAAGCACCTTCCTGCCTTTACCTCTGTGCTGCAGACGCCACTCAATGCCCACTTCCTGTGCTAATGGCGTGTCCTGCTGCTTGAAGCCACAGTTGAGGAGAACATCACTTCTCAGAGGGGCAGACACAGACTTTATGTGGGTGAACACCACAAATATCACTGAGGGGTAGAAAACATTTGAGGATGATGTGTAATCTAAGAAAACCATATAAAGCTCCTTCGTATAAAATGTGATATTAAACTATGGATCTCACAGTCGGTAAGCAGAGTTCCTGACTGGCTGAGAGGAAGAGCCAGCTTGCTTTGCATCAGGGTTGACTCGTCTTTCTCCACCTTCAAGGTCTCCAGAATCAGCGCAGTGCTGAAGTCAACCTCATCCACACTGAGGGACACCATGAAAAAGACCCGATCTGAGTTTTCCTCGAATCCCCGAGGAGAGTAACTACTTAATTCGCACATCACTTCCTGCTCATTGCAGTCTGCATGGAGCAGCACGTTTGCATTGGGGATCTCAGGAGATGATACTGTTACAAAGAATAAGAGAAGTTCATCACAGAGTCCTGCTTACATTAGAGGAAACTTTGCACAAAGAGGTGGCAAGGGAAAAACCTTTGGCCTCAAACAGGAGGAGGTCTGGATCAGGGATGGAGGGAGGAACAAACGGAGTGAGTTCTTCGAGTGATTCGTCCGGGCCCACAGCAACATCTCGTAAAATAAGAGTGGCTGGAGTCCGAGTGAAGTGACCGCCTCCCATTCCACCAAGTCCAGCTCCCTCCTCCACCAGAGTGCAGGTGAGTACCACATCTGCAACTCCATCAGCTGAAGAAACAAGAAGAAGAACAGTTCTTAAAAATCTTAGTGCACCAGCATTTAAGATAGAACCACTGTCTGGACTAATAGAGAGAAAAGATCAGAGAGCTCAGGTGTTTCGGTATATTGAGCCCTTCTATTATTCTGCTGCCATTTTAACCTAAATACTGTTAATTAGAGGTTCAGAAAATACCCACTTTTCTCAGAGCTCTTCGGTTATCAGCAAATACTTCTGTTAAAAGCTTTAATGTCGAGCTCACAGTCACGTCTCTACAGTCAGTGCTTAATCAATGAGATTTATGCTCTTACCATAAACGCACGTCATGAGGTATCCAGTTAAAATGACTTTAATAACCATCATCATCCCTACCATAGTGCAAGTGTTCCCAGTTTTTTTGTAAATTAAAATTAGAAGGATATCAAATAACTGCTGAGTGCACCACAGCACTTTCACTTTTGATTTCAACAACTACCACCGCATTATTCAGGAGTTTACTGCCTAGAGTTGTTTATATCCGTTCTTCACTCCATCGATGGCGATCATCATACGTGCTGGACTTTAAATTTAACGCAATCTAAAAGTAAACAATAAAGGCAGTTCAAGAGTCTGTGCAGCTGTTTCTTTGTCAGGAGCATGCGCACTGTAGCAGTGGGTGGAATGAAAGTGAAAGCGAACAGGCAGGATCGCCCAATGACAGAACAGAGGTCCGTCATCAGTCAATGCGGAAACAAGCACACACGCTCATTTTAACGTAAATCGACAACATAAATAAAATATATGGATGAATGAATTAATAATTAAATAAATAAATCTTCTTTTGTCTGTTTGGTTTTAGGGTTACCAAAGTGGATCATGGATAGGGACAGGGACTGGACATCCATGCTTTGTCCAGTCCACACAAGCATGTCTCCAAACCGTTCAACCAGAGGTGTCTCCACTGTGTCCCTCTGATGTGTCTGATTTCTTATAGACCCTAATGAAGACTTAGATTCTAAATGTATTGGTCTGTTTTGTTTGCTGAATTTCTCCAAGAATAAATTGTTACAGGATTTTATCCTGGGCTCTGTGTTGGCCCTGCGACAACATGGTGACCTGTCCAGGGTGCACCCTGCTTCTAACCTTATGGTACTGTAGCTCGGATAGGCTCCAGTGTTGCTCAAGTTCAGATAGTTATAGACACAATGTGCCCCCTATGTTTTTCTCCTAAGCAAAATGATTAAATTCCTGCATGTCTCCTGCTTCACCACTGAGAAATGCACATACTCCAGTTTGCTTGTTTGAATCTGCCTGTTATCCATGTTTACAATGCAAAAGCAAAACACCAAAGCCTGAAACAAAAGTACAGTGGGATGCAAAAGTTTGGGCAACCTTGTTAATAGTCATTATTTTCTTGTATAAATTGTTGGTTGTTACAATAAAAAAAAAATGTCAGTTAAATATATCATATAGGAGACACACACTGTGATATTTGAGAAATGAAAAGAAGTTTATTGGATTTACAGAAAGTGTGCAATAATTGTTTAAACAAAATCATGCAGGTGCATAAATTTGGGCACTGTTGTCATTTTAGTGATTCCAAAACCTTTAGAACTAATTATTGGAACTCAGATTGGCTTGGTAAGCTCAGTGACCCCTGACCTACATACACAGGTGAATCCAATAATGAGAAAGAGTATTTAAGAGGGTCAATTGTAAGTTTCCCTCCTCTTTTAATTTTCTCTGAAGAGTAGCAACATGGGGGTCTCAAAACAACTCTCAAATGACCTGAAGACAAAGACTGTTCACCATCATGGTTTGGGGGAAGGATACAGAAAGCTGTCTCAGAGATTTAAGCTGTCTGTTTCCACAGTTAGGAACATATTGAGAAAATGAAAGACTACAGGCTCAGTTCAAGTTAAGGCTCGAAGTGGCAGACCAAGAAAAATCTCGGATAGACCGAAGCGACGAATGGTGAGAACAGTCAGAGTCAACCCACAGACCAGCACCAAAGACCTACAACATCATCTTGCAGCAGATGGAGTCACTGTGCATCGTTCAACCATTTGGCGCACTTTACACAAGGAGATGTTGTATGCAAGAGTGAAGCCTTTTCTCTGCCCACAGCACAAACAGAGCCGCTTGAGGTTTGCTAAAGCACATTTGGACAAGCCAGCTTCATTCTGGAATAAGGTGCTGTGGACTGATGAAACTAAAATTGAGTTATTTGGACATAAGAAGGGGTGTTATGCATGGAGGAAAAAGAACACAGCATTCCAAGAAAAACACCTGCTGCCTACAGTAAAATATGTGGTCATCAAGACAACGACCCAAAACACTGCTCAAAATCCACTAAGGCATTCATGCGGAGAAAAAAGTACAACGTTCTGGAACGGCCATCTCAGCCCAGACCTGAATATTATTGAAAATCTGTGGTGTGTGTTAAAGAGCGCTGTCCATGCTCGGAAGCCATCAAACCTGAATGAACTAGAGATGTTTTGTAAAGAGGAATGGTCCAAAATACCTTCAACCACAATCCAGACTCTCATTGGAACCTACAGGAAGCGTTTAGAGGCTGTAATTTCTTCAAAAGGCAGATCTACTTCATATTGATTTCATTTCTTTTTTTGTGGTGCTCAAATTTATGCACCTGCCTGATTTTGTTTAAACAATTATTGCACACTTTCTGTAAATCCAATAAACTTCATTTCACTTCTCAAATATCACGGTGTGTGTCTCCTATATGATATATTTAACTGACATTTTTTATTGTAACAACCAACGATTTATACAGGAAAATAACGACTATTAACAAGGTTGCCCAAACTTTTGCATCCCACTGTATAACTGAGACTTATGGAAAATTCAAAACATCTACAAGTATTTCATGTTGAAGCCGAGTGAGATCTATAGGTTGGCACTCGAGTGGAGAAAAGCATAAATTGGCGAATGTGTTCACAAGAATCAGCATCTTCTGCTGGCAAGCATATGGACATAATCATAATGAATGAGGTGAATATGATCAAGTGTAGAGGTTTGATCAAGGTGATGGCATTGTTGTAGTGTGACCAGAAACATAGGGGAGACCTGGTGGGTTCTGATATTATTAGATCACATGAAAATCTGCAAATCAACACCATAAGAGGAAGGGGGGGAAGTATTCAATAAGCAAATATCAAATAACACATGCAATTGAACCTGTTAAATTTGATACAGGTTGCCCGTTACAACATAACTATTTGAAGTCATAATTAACTGGTCTTGCAACTATGCTTGCTCTCCTGGCTCCATTTATACTCATGATATACTCTTACACTTAAGGGATTTTGCTGTCTGACAACAGACTGAAGACTTAAATGTGTGATTAAATGCCTTTATGCTAACAACAGATTGTTACCTGGTATGCACTCAACCCACCAGCTGACAATCCCAGCAGCCCAGTGTCTCTGTCACCCTGGCACGAGTCCTTCCCACCTTCAGGGAGTTCAGCACAAAACATGTTATTTGTTAATTCTGGTATTTCATGTGTCTCCTTGTGGAAATACACATGCTCATTATTGAAAGACCAAAGCCCGAAACCAGCGTGAAAACAAAAATACAGCAGTGACTTCCTGTAAATCTTTTCCACAAAATTAGTGAAATTTATACATGTTGTTACTTAGGGGAGAAGAACAAATTCAAAAATTTATGAGGAAAATGTTTACTCCTTTTAGATAAATATGATACTTTTAAAAAATCTAATGTATTTATTTGCCTCTTATTTCAGTTATGTGTGTAGCACCCTCCTCTGGCAAACATATGGGCATTACACATGAGATTATGAGATCTACTTTTGCACTCTGATCAAGTCAGTACCATTGCTGTAGTCTGTACTGCTGGAGTAGTTGTACTCAGGGTGAAAATAGACTGAGCTGCTTACTGAAGAGAGCGCTGAAATGTTCTGATATCATTAAGTTACATAAAAATCTGAAACCAGTAGATACAGAGGTCCCATTGCTTTTGCAGGATGAGAGGATAAGGTTGAGAATATTGGGGAGACTGGATTTGTCCGTGCATGACAGGCTCAGTGTTGGAGAGCTGCCGGCACTCGCTCACTGAAAACCACAGACACCTGGAAAAGTGAAAAAATCAGAGCGCTGGAGCTGAGTCAGTCGTCCAAGGTTGATGCAAACAGAACAAGAGCACATAAAGTGATGCAATCGCTGATTTTTATTTTAATTTTAACATCAACTTTCTTCTAACACCAAACTGGTTTCTTCTATATTACTAACAATTTGCTCGCCTTGTTCAATTTTAACAGCTTCATGTCTAGAACATTGGTTGTAGACGGAGCATAATGATTTAAAAAAACACCATATAACAAAAAGCTCTAAAATCTTGATAGGCTTTGTGAGCTAAATTGGAAATTCACAAAAGAAAAAGAAAAACAGCCCATGTCTGTAAAGCTCTGGCATTGATTGAACTTCCAGAAGAGATGTCTCAGACTGGAATGAACCATGACTGTCACACAGAAGATGATTAGCTGTATTTAGCACTGGAATTTGAACTGGACTTTTTGTGGTAAATGGTAAATGGCCTGTATTTATATAGCGCTTTACTAGTCCCTAAGGACCCCAAAGCGCTTTACATATCCAGTCATCCACCCATTCACACACACATTCACACACTGGTGATGGCAAGATACATTGTAGCCACAGCTGCCCTGGGGCGCACTGACAGAGGCGAGGCTGCCGGACACTGGCGCCACCAGGCCCTCTGACCACCACCAGTAGGCAACGGGTGAAGTGTCTTGCCCAAGGACACAACGACCAAGAGTGTCCAAGCCGGGGCTCGAACCGGCAACCTTCCGATTACAAGGCGAACGCCCAACTCTTGAGCCACGATCGCCCGTCTTCAAGCTTCTTCTTTTTTTCTTTGTTTGCTTTGGTAAAAACAAGTAGAAACATGATTTGTATGGGAGAAAAAATGCCAATAATGCCTCGAACATGGTTGCACATAAAAGCCGAAAGAATTTAAGTTCGTATCAAGTACAAACCTGTAGAGAATGAGCCGAAGGAAAAGCACGTGGAAAGAGAGCGGGCCTTCTTTGTTAGAGTGGGATGAAATGACTGATGATGTGTTTATCATTTTCAAAGTGGGAGGATTTGATTAATCTTTGACACAAGAAAAAAACACATGCAGATCTGCATTAACTATCTTTATTCAAACGTAGTAAAAGACAGGCGTTACAGGGATTTAAAGACTATGCACCGACTTTCAGACAGTATTTTGTGGTTGTTTCCAGAAAGCGGAAAATCAAAAACTGAGCTTTTAGTGAAATATAGATTAAAAATTCTCAAATCAAACTCCACAGCAGAGCGAAAATAGTATAATATTTATTGTCCAAATGTTTTGCCTCATCGTGTATTTACACCGTGTTGTACTGAATTACTGTAACTTTAGTTCTCCTGCATGGTCTTCTGGATCCAGTCCAGGTAATTAGCGACTCTGGTATAGACTCCATATGTGCCCTTTCTTCCACACTCAACCCCCCAGCTGACAATCCCAGCAGCCCAGTGTCGCCCATCTTTAGTCAGAGTGAAGGGGCCCCCAGCGTCACCCTGGCAAGAGTCCTTCCCACCTTCAGGGAGTCCAGCACAAAACATGTTATTTGTTAAGTCTGGTATGTTGTTACGTCTTCTCCTTGCTAAACTGATTGAATCCCTGCATGTCTGCTGGTCCACCACTGGGAGATAAACATACTTCAGTTGATTTGTTAGAATGCGACGATTATTCTCGATTGTAACACCAAAGCCAGACACCAGCCTGAAAGAATACAAAACACATTCATTGTGGGCTCAGTAAAATTTTTACTAATCCAGAACCTTAAAGATAATAGCTTGTCAAAATAAAGTGGTTAACAAACAATGAGAGCACTTAAAAGTAACATCAAATTTTATACAGTGTAGATGACATTAAAGAGACTTCAAAATCATTATGACACAATAATAGTTTGTTTACCCCATCACACCAGTATCATATGTGGCTCCTGGTTCTGGCAAACACACTGGCATTACAGATGAGTTGAATGTGAGTGTGTCTTCCAGTTTGATCAGGGCAATGTCATTGTTGTAGTCTACATAGTTGGGGTTGTTGTACTCAGGGTGAACATGGATTGAGGCAGCAAACAGAGGAGATTTCTTGAGGGCTTTTACCTCATTAAGTCCCATGAAAATCTGCAAGTCAATATCATAAAAGGAAAGACTTACCAAGGGAATCCCAATCAGACAGAGATCATGCAAAGTAATCCTCACAGTCAACTACTTACCCGTAGAGTTTCATTTGCTACCACCACTCCCCTATTTACTACATAATGAGCTGCTGTCATAATCCACCGGTCTCCAATCACCATGCCTCCTGCCCTGTTTCCACTTACACTCAGTAGCACTTGCCAGGGGATTGTATTATCTGGAGCATCCTGGCCTCCAAAGATCCTCTGATACACATTGATGTGATTTGTTGGCTGACCACAAACTGGATAAGATGAACAGAACTCAGGTGTAAGCAAAGGCTTCATGCTTTCATTTTGAAGTCCTAAATTTGTTATTAGAGTATTTTATTTTGACAGCACATCAGTACCTGCTATGCAGGTTGGGAGAGGGAGTTGCCACTGCCCGTCGCTTTGACACATGGCTGAGAATGTCTTAATCTCTTGTTGTCCCTGAAAATATATGACTGTTACACACATTTTCTAATTGACAAATTCACCAAAGAAAAAACCTAAAGAAAAATGAAGAAAGATCTGCTTCTGTTGCTCAAACACAGACACATGGAGATAGCAAAAAAAACTCTATAAATATCCTGTGAGGGAAAAGAGGCTGTTAATAAAGTTCACTGATGCACACTGTAGTAAACAATGAAATGTCATATTACCATCATCAACTTGTATTCTTGGTCACAAGTGACATGGATCGAGTCTCCACTAAAGTATTCATTTAAATCAGGAGTGATCCTGCCTTTTGTCACACTCCCTGGGTGTGGACATTTCACCTCTGTAAAGAACGCAGCAACCAAACATAAATGAACAGCATGAGAAAAATAGTTTTAAACTGCTAACGTGGAAATGCCACCTCTCCTCCTCACCATGTGTGCTATATTGCAGGCTCCAGCCGTTGCTCAGACCTTCCTCCTCAGTGTGGTAGTCCAGCCTGACTGTACTTGAGTTTGTAACTATCAGACCAGGACTCTTTGTTCCACAAAATTTCATAGCTAATCTGCCTGGAATGGTCACCTATGAGGGGAGAGATAGTGGAAGGCTACATACAGACCAGAGGAGCATGGTTTGTAACTTTTAATCCCTGTGGGTACCGCGAGTCGTTACCTGTAAAAAGTGACCTTGGCAGCTTGAACCATGCTGATTATCTTTATTATCAATGTGAAAATTGTCTCTGAAGTTGAGCGTCACGATGAATCTGGGCTCCACAGAGATGATGTACTTGCAGGAGAGAAAAGGGGGTGAGGGTTTAGGATACCCTGGACTGGACAGATGTCCTTCATGCTTGTCAAAAACACACCCACCACAGGACACTGGGCAAGAACCAAAGGTCAGTATAATAATAACAGTAAGAGAATCAGTAATCAGCATACCACCTCAACCATATTCTAGCGACTGAGCTTCATATGACAAGTATTAATGTACAAAAAGGCCTAATTTCTTGTATTCGACACTTACACAGACATGTGCGCTGGTCTAAATGAAGCTTGTAACCACTGTGGCAGGAGCAGTGGTAGGACCCAGCAGTGTTGATACAGATTTGAGAGCAAAGCGGACCTGAATCCAGTCCTGGGTCTGTTTTGGAACACTCGTCTATGTCTATTTAAAGAATATTTACTGTGTTAAACTTTTCCTGAAGCTGTTGATGAAATAGTACATTAATGGGAGTTGGAAAATTTCAGGAAAACTGTACCTATTGCCTTATACGTGGCAGAAAAACCAGTATGTTGTTGATGCTCTGGTGTAGAGTCACTTGTTTGGAATACGAGAGTCAGTTTGTTGCCTGGAGAAAGGATCGTCTCGTCACCATGGTGATCAGTAGAGTTTCCCTGGCCACAAAACTTTCCCAAAACCTTTTCATCGTAGAAAAACTGGAAAATTAAGTCAAAACTCATGTTAACAAACTGCTTTTGTAAAAAAAAACAAAATTCTAAACCAACGTCTTAATTCAAATTAACTTCCAATCAAACTGAATGAATGAATACACTAAAATTGAAAACTGCAATATAAAAAGTTTTGTATCTTGTTTGAAATATTTTTTAAATTCAGATCTAATCAAAGCTCTGACTGTGAGAGAGTCTTGACTGCAGTCTGCAGAAACTTTAATATCCAGATGTGTTAAAGACAGCTGGATCTGGTAACCCCTGGGAACCCAGAGGTCCCATTGCTTTTGCAGGTGGGGAGGATAAGGTCGCGGATATTGGGGAGACTGGATTTGTCCGTGCATTTCAGGCTCAGTGGTGGACAGCTGCTGGCACTCGCTCACTGAAAACCACAGAAACCTGGAAAAGCAAATAAACAGAGAGCTGGAGCTGAGTCAGTCGTCCAAAGTTGATGCAAACAGAACAAGAGCAAATAAAGTGACACAACCGCTGATTTTCACTTTAATTTTAACATCAACTTTCTTCAATCACCAAGCTGATTTCTTCTACATTACTAACAATTTGTTCAACGTCTTCAACTTTAACAGCTATATGTCTAGAACATTGGTTGTAGATGAAGCATAATGATTAAAAAAAACATCATATAACAAAAAGCTCTGCAATACTGATAGGCTCCATGAGCTTAATGAGAAATTCACCGAAATAAAAGATTCTTTAATACAACGAACAAATTAAAAAAATCTTCATCACACTCACCAAATGATGCAGTGGGTCCAGCCCATGTTTGTAAAGCTCTGGTGTCGATTGTACTTCCAGAAGAGATGTCTCAGACTGGAATGAACCATGACTGTCACACAGAAGATGATTAGCTGTATTTAGCACTGGAATTTGAACTGGACTTTTTGTCTTCAAGCTTTTTTATCTTTGTTTGTTTTGGCAAAAACAAGTAGAAACATGATTTGTACGGGAGAAAAAATGCCAATAATGCCTCGAACATGGTTGTACATAAAAACCAAAAGAATTTAAGTTCGTATCAAGTACAAACCTGTAGAGAATGAGCCGAAGGAAAAGCACGTGGAAAGAGAGCGGGCCTTCTTTGCATATAAAAGTATTGCTTAGTAATGTTAGAGTGGGATGAAATGACTGATGATGTGGTTATTGTTTTTAAAGTGGGAGGATTTGATTAATCTTAGACACAAGAATAAAACACATGCAGATCTGCATTAACTATCTTTATTCAAACGTAGTAAAAGACAGGCGTTACAGGGATTTAAAGATAATGCATTGACTTACAGACAGCAAATCAATAACTGAATTTATAGAGTTTTTTAATGAAATATAGATTAAAAATTCTCAAATCAAACTCCACAACAGAGAAAATTTAGTTTATTATGCAATTTTTTTTCTCATCGTGTATTTACACCGTGTTGTACTGAATTACTGTAACTTTAGTTCTCCTGCATGGTGTTCTGGATCCAGTTCAGGTAATTAGCGACTCTGGTATAGACTCCATATGTGCCCTTTCCTCCACACTCAACCCCCCAGCTGACAATCCCAGCAGCCCAGTGTCGCCCATCTTTAGTCAGAGTGAAGGGGCCCCCAGAGTCACCCTGGCAAGAGTCCTTCCCACCTTCAGGGAGTCCAGCACAAAACATGTTATTTGTTAAGTCTGGTATGTTGTCACGTCTTCTCCTTGCCGAAGTGACTGAATCCCTGCATGTCTGCTGGTCCACCACTGGGAGATAAACATACTTCAGTTGATTTGTTATAATGCGACGATTATTCTCGTTTGTAACACCAAAGCCAGACACCAGCCTGAAAGAATACAAAACACATTCATTGTGGGCTCAGTAAAATTCTTACTAATCCAGAACCTTAAAGATAATAGCTTGTCAAAATAAAGTGGTTAACAAACAATGAGAGCACTTAAAAGTAACATCAAATTTTATACAGTGTAGATGACATTAAAGAGACCGCAAAATCATTATGACACAATAGTAGTTTGTTTACCCCATCACACCAGTATCATATGTGGCTCCTGGTTCTGGCAAACACACTGGCATTACAGATGAGTCGAATGTGAGTGTGACATTCAGTTTGATCAGGGCAATGTCATTGTTGTAGTCTACATAGTTGGGGTTGTTGTACTCAGGGTGAACATGGATTGAGGCAGCAAACAGAGGAGATTTCTCGAGGGCTTTTACCTCATTAAGTCCCATGAAAATCTGCAAGTCAATATCATAAAAGGAAAGACTTACCAAGGGAATCCCAATCAGACAAAGATCATGCAAAGTAATCCTCACAGTCAACTACTTACCCGTAGAGTTTCATTTGCTACCATCACTCCCTCATTTACTACATTATGAGCTGCTGTCATAATCCACCGGTCTCCAATCACCATGCCTCCTCCCCTGTTTCCACTTACACTCAGTAGCACTTGCCAGGGGATTGTATTATCTGGAGCATCCTGGCCTCCAAAGATCCTCTGATACACATTGATGTGATTTGTTGGCTGACCACAAACTGAATTGGATACAAACTTACATATAAATCTCACACATCAATTTCCCATTAAATTAACCATTTGATCTTCATCAAGTTTTGCAGGATGGAAATGTATACCTGGTAAACAAAGTGGACTGTCAATAACTTCATGGGTTGATCTCCATTTCCTGTCTGCATCACATGTGAAGTTAACTGAGGAGCAGAAGAAGAAACAATGTGACTTTTACATTTTTTTTTGCTGATCCTTAAGAGTTTCAGTTCTCCCCCTTGTGGAAGAAATGTAAAGGGTATATATTTCCAGTTAAATCATGTTAGCATTTAAATCTTATTTAAGTTTTGAATCATGGTAGTATATATCATGTATCATCATATCAGTATGCCATGATGGTTTGACTGAATGAGAATCGCACATTATAGTTAATGGAGCCTGCTAATAGTAAAGTTTCAGAACTGTGCAAAAGGAAAGTAATGAACAGTAGGAATCCAAAACAAATTGCACTATTAACATCTCACCGTTTGCATCCCCAAGGAGAGAGTAAAATGGTTCATTGCAGCGATACTGAATAACAGAAAGATACTGATTCTGAAACCCAGAAAGGAAGGCCACGCCTCCGTTCAGCAAGGGGTCAGGTTCTCCGCAATCAATTACTGCAGAGGAACAAAACAAGAAAATACAACAAAATGCACTTTGTCTGTGAACACTAGTATGGATGGAGAAGACTTTGTATATATATGCTTAGAGACGACCTACTGTGGCATTCTGGCAGAGGAAGGTGCCACTGCCCATTGCTTTGGCAAATGGAAGAGAAACTCTCCATCTCCCGACCATTCTTTAAAGAAGGGTATAAAAACCATGTTTTACATTATACACAGTAACCAGGAAACAATTATTTTGTTTTTCACTGTTAAAAAACACAATTTCAGCTAACCATCATCAGCTTGTATCCTTGATCGCAGCGTACATAGATGTAATCTCTGAAGAGATATTCACTCAAATTAGGAGTGACCCTGCCTTTAGCTACACTTCCAGGTGATGGACACTTCACCCCTGGAAACAGCAAAAACAATCAAACATATATTTTACACTGAGATTTAAACCCAGAAGGACAAACAGGAGAATTGCAGTTGCTTGATGACATGTTACTGTGTGTGCTGTAGTCGAGGCTCCAGCCATTGCTCTGTCCTTCATCATCAATGTGGTATTCCAGCTTGACCATGTTTGAGTTTGTGACTATCGGTCCTGGGCTCGTTTTGCCACATAGCTTTGTGGGCTGTTCGTCTCTGACAGTCAACTTTTTAGGAGAGAGTAGTGCACAGTTTATTAATTGTATGACATATAGAGACATTTTTATTTCCTGTGATTTTGATGAATCTAGGTGTGCTGAAATCGCTCGCCATTACCTCCAACCAGTGATGGAGACATTGCGGGCCCTCTGGGCTGTCCATGCTCTCAATGTGGAAGTTGTCAGTAAAGTTTAGAGTAATAGTGAAGCCCTCTTGTACAGAAATGACATACTGACAGGACACAGCATGAGGTGGGTGATTAGGATATCCCGGACTGAACAGATGCCCCTCTGGTTCATCAAATATACCACCGCCACAGGATACTGGGCATGAGAGAGAGGAAAGAAACTGAGAAAGTTTACCCTCTTAATGAATTGACTGAAGTGTTTGAGGATAATTTGGGGAGTCCTTACACAATGTTTTAAGTCCAGAATCAAAAAAGTGATAATAATTAGTGCTGTTTGATGACCCAACTGCCTCTAACATTAAACCCAGACTCCCCATCCTCTCCTCTTTTTTATAGTGCTTTTGGTAATCTTGAGATCCTATATGTTTGAATGTGTTTGTGAAGTGGAGCTAAGTTCTCCCAGCAGACTCCAGTTTGATGGTCTGAGCGCACATTCATTGGAAGCATCTTCATGGTACTCACACACACAGGTGCGCTGATCAGAGCGAAGTTCATAGCCATGATGACAGGAGCAGAGATATGAGCCAAGAGTGTTGAGGCAGATCTGAGAGCAGAGTGGCCCTGAGCCATCTCCAGGCTCTGGTGCAGAACATTCATCTATGTCTAATAATGAGAAGTCATTACGTTAGTGTGAGTTGGCGCAGCAGTAAAAGAAGGAAGTGCAAGAAACAGAGGTGGAGGAGCTACCTATTGCATGGTACTGGGCAGAGAAGCCCAGATTCTGGTGGGCCTCCGGGTTGTTGCTGTCTGATTGAAAGATGAGGGTGAGACTGTTTCCTGGAGACAAGATGGGCTCGTTGCCTGGGTGATGCCCATCAGCAGAATTCTCACTGCCACAAAATTTCCAGAGGGCCTTCTCTTTGTAGAAAACCTAAAGGATCAAAGAATAAAATCCTACATGAAAATAAGGCAAAATCCAGAAGATGAAAATTTATGTTCAGTTCATGGGTTCTTCATTTAAATGTCTAAGATGGTTAAAAGTGCCAGAAAGGCCAAACATAATCCAATGACCCGCCAGAACTAATGCTAAGTTTAGTTAAGTCAACATCAAACTGGATATAGTAATGCAGAGAAAAAAATCTGTTCAGTTATGTGTCCCTCTACCATTTTAAATTCTGTGCAACGTCACAGTAAAGACTGACTCTAAAACTTTTTGTCATAGCAGCAGCGATACAATCTGCTGATAAGCTACAGCTATCTGTTGCTGTTGTCTCCAGTGGTTATACACTGTTGTAAATTTTTAACTTACAATTATCACAATCAACAAGATGATCACGGTGATTACCAGGGTTATCATAGTTTCAGTTTAGTCTTTTTTAAGTATTATTGTATGGATGTATATTTCAGAGGCAAGATTTAGGAAAATCAAGTACTACAATAAAAACACGCATTTTTGAAAGCAGTTGACTGACAGTCCTCTAGATATCCAAAGTCTCATTAAACATGTTTGGCAACATCTCATCAGACAAGTGTCGATAAAATTTTGTGACTGCAATTATATTTTATTTTAATTTCCCAACTTTAAAAAATAATTTCAGTTAGTTTTAATTTTATTCAAAAGTTTTTCAAAACTTTTACATCTAGTTTTAACTATAATAACCTTGTTAATTACCTTGACAGAAACATGAAAACATATGTAAGTGGTAAACTCAAATCAGGTTGTCAAGCGTTACTCTTGAATCATATTTGGGTTTTCACCTTAAGCTATTTATTAATATTATGATTTTTAGGGTAATTCTGTATATGTATTGAAATATGGGTCTGACTGTAAGTGAGTCGTAGTAGCAGTTCGCAGAAGCTTCAATATCCAAATGTGTGAAGGTGAGTCGAATCTGGTAGCCCTCAGGGACAACGAGGTCCCACTGCTCCTGCAGGTTGGGAGGGTAAGGCTGAGGGTACAGAGGAGATTGGACCTTCCCGTACATTTGAGGCTCTGGTTCTGGCAGAGGTGAGCACTCACACACTGAGACATACAGAAACCTAGAAAGGTACAAAAAAGGAAAGAGTTTGATCTGTTTATCAGTCTGCAGTCATCTGATCTGCCAGTCCAAAGTTGATACAAACAGAGAAGAACAAACACAGTGGCACAATCGACACCACTGTGCAACTAATATAATATTGTCAAGACTGCATATATATGGCATACTGACTGATGAATAAAAATATAAAACACTGTTCATCTAAAGTGAATTCTTGCAGATTATCAGTATAAAAACACAAGTAATTCTCCACTATTTTCAGCTACATGATTTGAAAATTTCTGCACAAAAGTGGAAATTTATGACCCAAAAAGGGATTTTAGGAGATATTTGACAACTTGAAAATGTCTAATCCACTTACCAGATGATACAAGAGACCCAGCGCATTTTCCAATTAACCGTATCCATGAGTGAACTGGTCGGCTTCTGCGAGAGCAAATGTCTCACATTCAAGTAAAACATTAATGTCACAAAGTCTGTCGTTTCCAGTGTTTAGCAACTCTCTACGTTAATGCCAGGAATTGTTTATCTTGGCAAAATCAAGCAACTCCAAATTGCAGATAAACAGGAAAAATTTTGTTCTAAACTAGAGAACGAGACAGACTTTGCAAATTCTACATCTAAAAAATATAACATAAACTCATGCAATTTTTGAGCACAATTATCACATTAGAATAATGAAGCGATCTTGATTTATTTCACTGTCTAATCCACTCTTAATCCTCATCCTACCACCAGAGGGCGGCATTAACAGTTTTTTAGGCATCCTTGATCACAGCAAGTGTTTTCAGAGTTTAACTTGAGGCCAAGCAGACATGCCGAAACGTCTGGATGTTAAAATAGCAGGTGAAGCAACTGATTTCCAGAATGAGGAATCAGATTCATCAAGTATGTGGATGTGTTTGTTGCCTGTCATTATTTATATCAGCATGTGGTTTATTTCTGCCCTCAAAATAGCATCAGTGTTTCAGTTTCTGAAGGCGAACTGAAACAACCTGTTCCTCTCTGCTTTACCTTAGAATGTTTTGCATTAGTTCCCATAAGTCTGACGCTCTTTAGTCTTGTGTTCTTGTGTTTGTTTAACCTTGTTAGTTGCCAAAACGGACTGATCTGAGTGTAGGGGCCGCCACGCTGTTATTTTACAGACCACTAGAGGGGGCCACCAACAAAAATCTACTATTGAAAGGTTTACATTTTTTATCTGGTCGCAACAACCATGTATATTTCTCAATTTTATTTAATTTAGCTCCTCCCAGCAAAAGCATCCTAAAACTTTAACTGATCGAGGCATAGAAAATCTGTTATTTTAAGTTGACAGAGACAGGAGTCAGCTATAATTTGATACAAAATTAGAAAGTCTGTTACAATGATGCTACCTGGCTAACACATTTTAATACAGATACATTTAATACACATTTTAATGAAAACAATGAATATTTCTTAATGTTTTTTTTATTAAAAAGTAGTACAAAGGATAATTCATTGTTATTATTAGTAGTAGTAGTAGTACAAACTACAAAGGGATAAACCCATGGGAAAGAGTTTTTGAAGCTAGGCTGACAGGTGATGGTCACTGAGCAAGAAAGCGAACTACAGATGCTATTTTTGTTTTGATGGAGAAGTCTAGAAAAGGTCAGGAGGAATTGCACTGTGTCGTTGTTTATCTTGAGAAAGCATAAGATAGAGTTCAAAGAAAGGAAGTGTGGTTCTGCATGAGGAAGTGTGGCAGAGTGAGGGTGAAAGTGAGGGTGGTGCAGGACATGTATGAGGACAACAAGGCAGTGGTGAGGGGTGTGATATGGGTGACAGACTGGGGTGGGATGATATCAGGGGTCAGCTCTGATCCACTGGACAGGTTGACAGATGAGGTCAAGCAGAGTCTCCGGGCCTGTGATTGTATGATGCTTGCAGATGACATAGTGAGGAAAATGGAAGATTTCCAAGATAATAATGAGACTTACGTGCTTGAAAAGAGAGCAACTGGGCGTTCCTTTCTTGTCTTTTTTAATTGAAAAAAATGTCTCCTGTCATCCAAGAGGCTTGTCCAGTTCTAAGACCAAAGCGTGTAGAGCTCCCAAATATTTAAACCCTTGACCTATACTTTCAATCATGTGCATCATCTCATGAACCAAGGCAAACTCCTAATCAGAATATTTTATTAAACCCAGAGAAAATTCTGTGGTCCCAGTTGGTCCAAGACAGTAAAAATAGTAAGAAATTAGTTAAAGTACTATATTAAATAATACATGACATTACAAAATATTGCTCAGTAGCTCCAATAATACAAATATCTCTAATATATAAAGGTATATGGCGTGCAACGTCTGCAGTGTGTACCTGTGCTTTTAAATGGAATCCTGTTTGCAAATGACCTTAAAATAAGGGGAATGGGTCAGAGGTGTAGATGACACCATCGTGACACCTTGAACTACCTTATCACATGATCTATTGAGGTCACCTGGTGTAAGATGTGAGTCGGGGTTGAAGTGTCTGGGAAGGCATCTAAAGACTGAGAGCGTGTGAGCCACCCCCTCTGTTCAGTGATGGTCATTTACAGTTTTAAATCATCTGTTTTCTCGGTCCAAAATGGGAACTCATTCCTTGAAAGAGGGACCTTTATACTTTAGGTGTAACTGTATAGCGGAGTCTTGTACTGTCGAGGTGGCTTTTAGTAGTGAGAGCTGTTATGATGTACAGTTTGGAGATTGTAGCAAAAAGACAGGAGGCAGAGCTGAAGGTTTGAAGACTTTCACTGGGAGTGACCGAGAAGAACAGGGTTAAAAATTTGAGGACCAGCTCAGGCTGAGTTGGTTTTGACATCTGCGGAGAAGGGATGGTGGACGTATTGGACAGAGGATGTCAGACAGGAGGAAAAGAGGAAGACCAGAGAGAAACTTCATGGATGAGCTGAAGGAGAACATGCAGAGAGCTGGTGTGGTAGAGGAGGTTAGGTTTAGATGAAAGCAGATGTTGCACTGTGGGGGGGTTTCAGCCGTTCAGCACTTTGGTCAGCAGCTGGCTTTTTTTTAATGTGGTATACAAATAAATTTGACTTGACTTGAATTAAATGCTCACACTATTTACATTTATCGCGTCATTCTTTGTAACTATATTGTTTTCAGTGCATGCCAACCAACCCCATACAATAATTTCATTTGTGTCATTTCTAAATATTAGCTGGTTCCTGTGATTTACATAAGCTTTCATAGACTTCACTATGAGAAAAATGAGCAGGACATTGAAATAAGGCCAAATCTATCATGTATTTATTTATTTTTAGGTCTGTGTTTTTTAAAGTATATTTATTGCCTCCATGAGCTCTGACTCTCACAGTCTGTGGTCTCACATGCAGCTGGCTAGTTTGACTTGTGGGCGTTTAGCTGGATGTTTGATTCTCCTTTATATCATCTTAAGTTTTCTGTCACAGTGTAGTTCGGTTTAGGAAGTAAAACCACTCGGCTGAATCTAGGACGTCTCAGAAACCTGTGTGAGAGATAACCAAAAATTCAAACTTACCCCATGTGCACCGTCTACAGCTGCCAACATCTGTTGCTGTTGAAGGCCAAAGCAAAGCAACTGAATTCTGTTTGTTTTTTAAACACAAGCATCTCTCTCTCTCACCATTTAACTCAGTTTCTTTGGGTCTTGCAATCATCCGATTGGCGAGACGGCCTCGCAGTTTGATCATGTGTTAAAGTATGCACATTCATGCATTGATCATTTTTGTATTCGGAAAAGAAATACAGGTGAATGTATGGGGAAAAAACATATAACGGGCAGTTAATAAGTTCAGTTTTGTTTTGGATGGATGGATTTACAGTAAGTAATATGTGTCACCACTAAGCGGCAGTAGAGCATCACTACCCCTAATGAGGAAGTGAGACTGGAGCCATGATTTGTTTTCGTAATGAGCTGAGGGTTGTTTTTAATTATAGTTTAGTTTTTTTTAAAGAGCATATTGGCTGCAGTATTAATCAGAACAACTTTTATGAAGATTGCACTGCTGTGACGCTAGAACATGCTTCTCATACTGATGTTAAACACTGCAGTGTCAGGGATTAGGCCGATGGTTTGTGGCTGTCTAAAAATAAGTGCACTTCTCCTGTGTGGCTCTGTCAGGCTGTTGGTTTGAGGGCCTTGTTTTCAGTTGTCATGCACTATTATGCAGACACTGTCATGCAATATCGGAACAATACACCACTTCTTATAGAGTGTGTCTGTATGTTATAACAGTAGATATCATAGCCAGACCTCTGCCACAAAAATAACAAATAACTGAAGAATTATTTTGAAAAAATAAATTGTTTTAAAAAAAAATAGGCGAATTGGTTAATTAATTCAATACTGAGAGCAACATCTGGAGCTACTGGTGTTAGTTTTTTAATGTGAGAAAGCTTGTTTGTCTGTAAAGCACTGTGATGATCCTCTAATTTATGGTTCTAACTACATTAGAAATGAGAACATCGGAAGGACGGCTCAGGTTAAGCGATTTGAAAATAAAGAGGGACGATGTCGAGATGGTTTGGACATGTGCAGAGGAGGCGTAGTGGATATGTATTGGACAAAGGATACTGAAGATGGAGCTGCCGGGCAGGAAGAAAAAGAGGAAGGTGGATGTAGTGAAGGAAGGACACGCAGAGGGTTTGTGTGACAGAAGAAGATGCTATAGACTATAGAGACAGGGTGATATGGAGGCAGATTATCTGCTGTGGCAACCCCTAAAAGAAGCACCGGAAAGGAAAAGAAGATCATAGCCTGCTGTCACTTATAGGGAAAATATACTGATTATACAAGAGTTTTTAAAAATGCAGCTTTGTGTGTCTCTTAACTAATAGGGATTAAATAATTGAAAACATGCACACACACACAGATTGTCTGCAGATGATTTGCAAACATTTCTCTTTAATAGGAAACAATGTAGAAATAACAAGCTGTTCTGATTGTGTTATTTATTTTGGTACATTTGATTATAAGGTTGCGGTCTTTATTTTATAAGCAAAGTAATTTTTTAAAATGTGAATCAGCCCTGAAAATGATTTTATTATCGTATATAACAGAGTGTTTTCTTCATCATTTATTTTACTTTCTCTCTGATTCTTCTGCCTCTACTCTCTCTATTGTCTGCTTAATCCACTTCACATAATTCCCTACCTTGGTATAATAACCCTTGTTCACTATTGCAGTTGAGTCTCGTTGGGGAATCAGACAGCGAGCTCCCCATGACACAACCCCAGTCAGATAGTAAGGCCCACTGCTAGAAGACAACATGGGCAAAACAAAAGGACCTCCACTGTCTCCTTTACAACTGTCCTTCCCGCTGTCTCCAGCACAGAACATGTTATTACTGAAAATCATGGAGTTCCCACGTGAAGTGACAGGTGTTTTCTCACACTCTCTGCGTGAGTAGGCTGAAACATGAGCATATTTTAAAACATCTGATAACTGTTTTTTCTCTGTCACCCCCCAGCCTGACACTGTACCTTGTTCATTTTCCAGCACATCACTGTTTTCTTCTGGCAGACAAATGGGAAGCAGGTTTGGGCCTAATGTGATTCTGGAGGTGAATCTTATAAGAGCAATATCATTGTTAAAATCAGTGCGTGCACTTCCAGTGATCCCCTTTCTGTAGCCAGGATGAATTATGATCCTGTTAGTGATCAAGGAAGGTGCGCTTGGGGCATTTGTTGTCGTTTTATCTATCAGTCCACCAAAGACACTCAAAGGGCTGTTCTCATGCCCATCCACAACATGAGCCGCTGTCACAGCCCACTGATCATTTATCAGGGATGCTCCTCCTCTGCTGGGCTCTTTTATGAATAGCTGCCATGGTATTTCTCCCAGTTTTGCATCCTGACCTCCCAAAATTCTTCCTGTACCTGCTATCAGTGTTTCAGGCTGCCCACACACTGAAACAAATAGAAGTCATCATTAAACCCAGAGCTCCAAACGAATAGTGACATTGAAAAACAGAAGGAATACATCCGTACCTGGAAGACATTTTGGAAACTCTGCATTTCCGTTAGTTGATATCCATTCGCCACTGGCACCGCAAATGAATGTGTCTGAAAAGAGTCAAGGAGAAATTTGCAAAAGGAATAACAGATCAGTGATACTAGAAAAGGTATGAGCAAAAACGTCCTGTAATCACCATCTCCTTCCAGCGTGTAGTACTTTGAGCTGCAGCTAAACTGGATCTGGTCTTTATATTGAGTTTGTGGGTCATCTGAACCCACCAACTGAAGAATACCATCTTCCGGTATATCAGGAAGTCCACAATTGACCACTATATATGAGAAAAAATGATACTGAGTGTGAAAAAAACAAGTAGACACAAACAGAAAAATCTGAAATTAATTGTAGTCAGACTCACATCCACAGGTGTAGCTGGGAGTCCATACGCCTGTGCTATGGCACATTGCATTGAACTCTGATTTCACATCATGGATGCCTTTATCCTTAATAAAATGAGAATGTAATTTAATTTAGAATTCAATTTATTTAATAAATTAAATATTTACATCAAATGTCAAGGATACACTTCAGATTTCTTTCTGCACTCACATCATTTACAACATAGCCCTCTTCACAAGTGACCTTCACTTCTTCACCACGATTATATTCTGCTTTCTTGGGAGTCACGGTGGAGTGTGAGGTCACCACTGCTGGACAGACCTTATCTGCAATTAAGATGTGAGAAGAAGAGTCACAGTCGTTTCCAACAAATATCCAAACAGATGCTCTTTACCAGCTGTGTCTGAGATGAGGAGGCTGCAGTACCTCTGGTCCTGAAGTTGAGGTGGAATCCTTTGTTGGTGCCAAAGTCGTCAGTGGTGAAACGGATCGTGAGCTTGTTTGCGTGAGTGAGAAATGGCGATTCGGGAGGCGTGTTGCCACAGAACGGTCCCAGAGTCCCAGAGGGAGTCTCAATCTGCAAACAAAACAACACAGGCACTGTCACCAAGTTCAAGTTTACAGACTTTCTTTAAGATGCAGACGTGCAGCACCTGTCAAGAATTTGAACACAACTGCTCGATGGATGTGCGAGACTATCCGTTTATAGCATTCTGACATGGACGTTTAAAAAAGGAAAACCCTTGTAAAAAAAAAAAGAAAAAGAAATCATTAGGCCCACAACAGTGTGTTGTCCTCCCAGCTACAGAGGAAGACCAGCCTTAGAAATCACATATTATAACCCACATCAATGCTTTCCAGACATAAGGTTGCACTTAAAAACTGGATTTATGGTTTGCATCTGCTTATGTGGTTACTGATACAAGTCTAAGGTGTGATAGTCTGTTAACCAGCATGACTACCACAGTATCCTGCAGTGGTTTGTGCTCAGTGGGATGATTATTCATTTCTGAAAAAGACCTAATGACCTAAAACACACCTCCAGGCTCTATGAGGGATCTTTGACCACAAACCTCCACAGCCTCCTGTCCTTATTGTAACTGAGACTACACAGCAGCAGCCAACAAGATCGTCAATTTTAGAAGGCGACAGACTTAAAAAAAAGTCACAACATTTAAGTAACATGTTGCCAGAAAATGCATACAGGAGGCTTTCAGATAAAAATGATTGAAGTCAATTACAGAGAAATCCTGGAGGAAATTCTGACAGTGCATACAGCAGGGCGGTGACGTTGTTAGCACCATTTCCTCTGAATGTGCTTACAGCAGGTTGGTGACGTTGTTAGCACCATTTCCTCAAAGAAAGAGGGGCCTGGGCTTCAAGCCCCAGCAGGGCCCTTCTCTCTCTGGAGTTTGCACATTTTTCCCACCGCTTTGGGGGTTTTCTTCTGGAGCTCTGGTTTCTCTTGGTAGCAGCTGTACTCACCCTCCCTCCCCCTTTTGGTTAGCGCTTGTCTCAGGTATCTCACAAAAGAGATTCTGAATCTCGAATAGTTTCACTTCCTGGTTAAGGGCTAAAAAACTGCTGTTACTTGGTGAACGACATGGGCTCTGAATGTAAGAACTGAGGCCTGATATGACCTTAAAAATATCAGCCTTAAAGTTCCTGTGTAGATGAAAATGACAAAAGACGTGATGTCTAACACTGACAAAGAACTAGCCTAACTTATATTTCTAGCACTTATCCATTTATTATTTTATTATTTGGGAGAAAATTTATTTCAAATGTCATTAGAGACTCTTTTTCTGTGGCTCTGAAACAAGAAACAACAACAGTACAACAACAAAATAATAATTGGGTTATATGTCAAATTGAAACTAAACAAGATGAGATCAATGTACACAGGAATGGTACACAAAGAAAAAACCCAAATGTGTAACACAGAGAAACCATAAAACGTCAAAAATAGGATGACTGTCTGTTGTCAAATCCATGGTTACAACACTTTTTTTTCTGAACTTCCTCTTTGTTTATTGATATGCAAAGTTAAAGTTTCTGGGGGGAACACACACACAGCTTCGAGGGGTATTTGCATATTCTGAGTCATCACTTACTCTCAGTGCATCTATGCATTGACCATTGGGGCCTTGTTCCACATCAAAAACGTCCGAGAATTCGAGCTCCACCTGAGACTGGGAGTCGACGAGCAGCGTGTACTGGCAGTTTGCGTTCTCTGCATACGAGTTGGGCCAGGAAGGACTGGATATGATACCGTTGCTCTTTCCTGACAGGTCCTTATTGCAGTTCACTGTGAACATGAGAGATCATTGCCATTACCTTCATTTTAACAAAATCATAAGTTTTACACAATCAGTACCTTCCCAAAAATCTCCCCACAATACTTCTGCTTCCTCTATTTTCCCATTTTCACTTCTCTTTGTGTATTTTTGTCTCCTTCAGACGTGTTAAATACTGATTCTGTTGAATGTTTGGAAGCAAATTTGATTATTTGTACCAGTGCAAGTGTGGTTGTCCACATCCAGGTGGTAGCCGTGGCGACAGGAGCAGTGGTACCCTCCGATGAAGTTGTGACAGAACTGGGTGCATTGGTTGATTTCGTTATCCTTGCATTCGTCATAGTCTAACAGAGAGAATGAGCTAACGGTTAAACGCAGAAAAGCATTAAAAAAAAAAAACAATTCCTTGGAATGACTTGATAAATATATTAATCATGCTATCTATCGTAACATTTTAACAGAAGTCATAACTCAACAAGTGATCAAACAGCAAATGTTTGTTCATCTCGACAGAGTGACAACAAAAATCCTTGACATTTTGCATCTCTTGCATTAAAAAAAATCAGAGAAAACCACAGTTTCGCATCAGTTCTCCTGGTTTGTATTCTAGGTAACATGTGTGGCAAAAGTCTTCAGTAGAGGAACAAGAGTCTACTGATACTAGACGAGGTTTAGGTGAAACATCAGTCACGTTAGTGTCGTCAGCACTTTTTTTTTGCAGTGCAAGAAGACAAACTCTTGCACACAAATGTTTTTTAATCTTATGTTTTCTTTATTAAACAAAAAGCTTTTTACACTGTGATTTATTCTCTAAAAATGACTTCCTTGAAATATGATTACAAAAGTATAAGTATATTTCCACAAGCTGAGCTCCTTCTGCAGATTTCTACTCTGATTCTCACCTTGGGTTGTATAAAAGCCTCTAAAGCCGGTGTGCCTCTTTATGTTTGAGTAGTCCGAGTGGAACGAAAGGGCGAGGCAGCCACCCGGGGGCGAGAAAAGCGCAGGATTTACAGTGGACTGAAGCTCCTCAAATTCCTTTGTGCCACACAAAACGGAAATTAAGTTTCCATTTGAAAAGATCTGAGGGGGAAAAAAGATGAGAGGCATAATGAGAAAATAGTATGTGGCAGGTATTAACATCATTTAAGATATCCTCTTACCTTCACTGCATCATTTTCACAGTCGATACTGTCCTCCAGGTCCAGGTGGATGAACCTTATGGAGAGGCTGTGACCTTTGGGGGCGCACCTGCTCCAATTTAGACTAGCATGAGGTAAGTACCCATTGGGATAACCTGGAGACTCCACCCATCCCAGCAGCATGCAGTACGTGGAGTGGAAGAGCGGGAGAAGCAGGAGACTGAAGAAAATGGTGCAAAGCAAAAATAAATATAAGGGTAAAGAATTTTTTTTTAAAAAGTAGCGTTAAACAGAAATTAAGTAGTTGGATGTCAGAGACAGACACTCTGTAATCACTCTTTGCACATCTATTGTGATAATTAAACAAATCCAAACCCACCTTGATCTTAACATCTTGTCCTGATCAAATCTCTTCTCAAATAAAGCATTTGAACATGTCTCCTTCCTCTTTTCATATTAATTTCTATTTCACCCTCTTCCTGCTGCCCCCTTCCTCTCTTGCTTATGTTTTGCACCCGTAAGCATTTATAAATCTATTTCTAGATAGTTTCTTTATGCATCTACGGCAACAGGAGGGTGACTGTGGAGCAACAGGAAGACAAACCGAGCCAAAAGCTTTTCAGCAGCTTTGCACTTTTCAACTCAACACCGATCCTTTGTCAGCGGGACAAATATTGTATTGAAACAATGGTGACAGGATGAAAGGAAAGGGTGTAGTGGATGAAGGAAATATTCCTTTGTGCACTTCGAGTGCCAAAAATCAGCATTTAGTCCTGTAGCTACAGTACGGAAACACATTTACAGTTAACATGAGAAGGCTAGTACAGGAAGGAAATGAGGAACGACACAGAGCTACAGAGAGGCGAAGGGGGAGAAACAGCAGATGAGGGTCACTGGGGCTTTCCACTGTGTAGGACTAGAAAAGACATGAGAAGTAGGTAAGACCGAGTGAGGAGGGGGAACAAATCAGAGACAGTACGTCAGAAATAGAGTGGAGGCAGATGAACCTGAGCAGCAACTGCTTGATCATCAGAAAAGCCAAGGCGATCGACAGAGTTCAGTTCTGGATTTTATCTTCTGAGCTACCATACCGATTTAGCCAATTTTCAGGTATAGAAACAGCTTGAAAAGACGCAGGCTTTTACAGTTTAGAGAGTTTACACGCAGGTGGAGGGCTGTTGACGAATAGGATACAAAATGTGCAAAGAAGATCAGTTCGAGTATGGTGACAGATGCTGTCAACGCTGTAATGCAGGTCAGTGAATACGACAATGCTTCAGTTCCTCACGTTTCTCCTCGGTTAACAAACTTTCTTTACAGGCTGCACAGCATTCTTCAAAAGCCGTATTTTCATTAACCAACATCTAATATACAAGTCTGTTTGTTTCACCTTGTCAGGAGAGTACATGAAGACAGCATGCGATGGCACAAAAGAGACCGAGTGTGCCACATGTCAATATGGGTTCTACACAGACTCTCAAAATCATGTGGAAAAATGCCAACGCTGCAAGCAATGCCTTCTCAGTAAGTTACACAGGCATACACGCAGCATTAGTCTTAGAAGCTCAGTCAAAGAAACACAGAACCACAATTCAGTCTATTTCTAATAGAAATACAACGATATAGAACTAGAAAGACCGTATTTGAACTCTACTATGCAAAATACAAAAAAGCTAGGAGTGCTGCTTTCACAGCAAAAGAAAGAAAGAAATATACTGTTTGACAGCAGGAAACTGCGCAATAATGATGTTGCAGATTGTGAAAGCTGATGGCTTTTGATATCTATACTTATGGAGTAATAATACCTGCTTTGCTGTTGTTTGTCCAAGTCAGCACCACATGCTCACAGATCCACTTCTTTAACATCTTCTTTATTTCTCACAAGGGGTCGTTTGACTGTTGAGGTTTCTTTGTATTTTTGTGTTTTTGCAGCGTCCAAAAGTGTTTTGTGGCAACTGTTGTTGTCATTTGGCGCTATTAAAGTTCAAGGGAAAATTGAATTAAACTAAATTTCCATTTTGAACTTACTGTAAGTCCCACAGAGCTTAGCTCAGATTTATGTTAAGATAATTGTGTTAAGAGACGATTTTAAGACAATAAAGGAACTTACATTTTCAAGTTCAACACTTTCAAAATGTTTCATAGCGCAGAAACTGTGAGGTGGGTTTTCACTGTTCTTTATGTTCAAGCCACTTTGACACTTTGAACTGGAGATCAACGACCCCCATCTATACACACACACACACACACACACACACACACACACACACACACACACACACACACACTTAAACGCAGAGAAAAAAACGTCTCTCCCTTGCTCTTTCAGGTATCAAACAGCAGACACTCAGTGGATGCAAAGCTGAAGCAAACACAGTGTGCAAGTGTGTGTCAGGTTTCTACTGCAACGATGATGAATGTGAACACTGCTTGCCTGTAACCCGCTGCCAAGTGGGTGAAGGGGTCAAGACTCCAGGTAACCTTTAACTATAAAATTCCTAATGAACGATAATTTTCTCCAGTGATATTTCACATTCTTAGCTAAAGTGCCACAAAGTCAGGTGAATAAATTTCACTCCTCATTATAGGCGACGGCACGAGTAACGTAATCTGTGCTCCATGTGGAAAGGGGACCTTCAGCAACGTAACAGATTATGTGTCACCCTGTAAACCTCACACCAGGCAAGACTGCATTACAACTATTATCATTGTTATTATTATTATGTTATTATTAAATCTGAAGAACTGTGTGTTTTATGTAGACTGTGAGTGAATTAGTCATCCATTGACACAGAGCAGAAATTAGTCTCTTGGTTTCGGTTGGTGCCCTCAGTCTACAAACTCGAAACGTACAACATCCCACATCCTACCTACTGTAAATATTTCATCCAGACTGTAAAAATTGTGCTGAAACAGTTTCCCATGCTTGTAGGAGGCCTTTTTCTTTACATCCCTTTAACACCGATTTTGTAGCAAAAGCTTGTCCAGTTTTTTTTTTTTAAAAACAACAACTATAAATTGCGACTTTTATTATTTTATTATTATTCATATTTATTGTGTTCACCTGTTGTTGGTGGTATTTTTTTTTAGATGTGAGGACTACGGAGGAGTGCTGAAAATTCCAGGAGATAATGAAAGAGATGCAGTTTGTGGAAACTTCAAATCTGGTAAGTTTCTGGCTTTATCAGTGTTTGAGATCTTGTTAAAAAAAAGAGAGAGATGGAGTTGTCAGCGGATGCTCTTATGCCGAGTGATTCACTGAGTTCCTGTTGACATTATCTTCCTGTAACAGGACCTATAATTAAGAAAGGAAGTTGAAGATGTATTGATGCAAAATTACTAATATATACATTTTTCATGTAAAATTAAAGTAGTAGCTATAGTTTAGCCCACTGGACCTCAATATTGCTCTAGTTCACGCTCACTACATCTATAGCTTGCCTTAAAAACCAAACATCATATCTAGTCAGAGGCTGTGAGCGGCAAATAACACTAAATTAATGTGCCACTCAAACAGCCTCACAGTCAGCCAGCGTAAAATTCCAACAACTAAATGCGAGACAAAGAGTATTTGTGTGGTCCATTTAACTAATCTGAAATTTATATCCTCAAGCTTAAAAAAGAAAAGTCGGAAGGTGAGTGGTACACTCACAAACTTCTCCAGTCAGTTTGTTGAAGCAAGATGTTGTTCTTGAGCAAGATATTGAAGCGTCAGTTCGGTCTTTGTACCATGAGTTGGTGTAGTTCTCTGAAGAAACATGGGTTTAGGGCAGATACTTTCAAGGCACTGACAAGAAGAGAGTAGTATTTGTTAGGTAGCAGAGTGCTGTGGTGTATGGCCACATCAGTAACCCTGTAAGGCTGTATTTAGGTATTAATTTTTGACCTGTTAACACCCTGATGTTAAGAACGTATATTGCTTAACTAGCTCACCACCTTAGATTTTAATTTTAGAAGGTTAAGAGGTGCTTAACTTTCTTTCAGAAACATCTAAACCACAAACTGAGCCTAGCATTACTTCAGGAAGGCTACTAAGCTGAGCTCAGCCCACAGTCCCAGTAGATCAGCTGATAACGGCTGATCTTAATATCAGCACATGTCAGCTGACACTCTTCTGTGCTTCAAACTGACAAATCTTATGTAGGGTGTCCTATTTAGACTGCTTTAGCCTGTTTATAGCTGCAGTGTGAGCTATTTTGCAACCCCAGCTCCCTCTTTTCACACGACGTCTGACTCAATTCATGTGATGTTTGTCGTAATCGACGTTAGTTTTGTCCTGTGAGGGGGTCCTGCTGCTGCTCTTTTCACCGTAGGCTTTCCCCATCTGAGCATGGAAATGCAGAGAAGTCCCAAAGCAGAGCCACACCACCAAATATAAGTAATGGCATATGGAAATAGTCATTTTTCTTTTGGCTAAAGTTTTTTGGATTAAAAATCAGTTTGATGGTGGTGTCAGCAGAAAACTTTAAAAACCATCAAAGTTTTTAAAATACCTCGTGTGAACATCTACATTACCGCGAAAAATGATTTTGCATACGACCCCGCCGAGCCTTATTTTTCAGTGGTATTTCTTTTTAATGAAACCAAAGGAAGACATTCTTTTGCTTCAGTACTAAAAACAAATTCACCTATCAAAGTCACTTCTGGGAAAGCATGAAGCCACATGCATTGTTTAACAGGAAGTGTTTTTGTGAGGCGCATTGAATTTTGAGCAGCTAAAAAAAAAAGAGGGGGCAGAAGAAGCACACAGACAAAGAATACAGACATACTGAAATGTCTAAATATACTCCAGACAATGAATCAAGTCCAAATATCGCATGAGATGACTTCTTTTAACTACTGTGATATTTGCTGGGGTGATACTGAGAGGGGGGTGGGGATGTTGAAGATGGTGAAGATTTCCAGTGTTTATCACATTTTAAATATAGTCATGTTATGCAAGCTTTAAAGCCTACTTTCAGGTTTCATAAAATGCATATTTTGCCCCTTAAATACTTATTTCCATTAAATTGAGTCAAATCAGTAGTGAAACTCACACATAAGTCTAATGTTGAAGTCTAAATTTAACCTAAAAAGGTTTAAATTAGAGTCCGATTTACCTTTTTCATCTTCTTAGGTAGAAAAAACAGCATAAATTATTATTTAATCCAATATATTTTAAAGTATAATAGTGTATAACTCTATAATGCATTGCTGCATTACCATAAAGCTCCTACAGGCTGAGGAGGGCTTCCCAAGTGTTTCTTCTTCACTCCCCTCTTTTTACTCTCAGTGTTTATACACCACTTTGTGTTTAATGATTAGTTTTCATTCATCTCTGGCTCTCTTCCAAGTGTGTCTTTTGTCCTGTTTCTGCCTGCCGTGGCAGATGGCTGCCCTGAGCCAGGTTTCCTCCTGTTAAAAGGGAGTTTTTCCTTCCCGCTGTCACTAATTGCTTGCTCATGGATGGGGAAGTCATCTGATTGTTCTATTACCTTATTTGGCACTATGCATATAAAATTGAACTGAATTGAATGATGAAGCGGCTTAACCTGCTGTACAGTCAGTAAGTGAATGCTTGAAAATATATTGAACTGACGTCTTTTGCCTTGGCTCCCTCCCTTAAATAAAACTGATTTAAATTGAATACATATAATTTATATCTTTCAAAATATTATTTTAAACATGTATTCAACATATAATCAGCAATGTGATTAACAAATATGCGAGCCATATTTATACAGCACATTTAGACCTTATGATATTTTGTTGTAGATATCATTGCTTTATGAACACAGTACGTAAAGCTGTATGTTACAAATGATTGGACTGTTCTGGAGTGGATTGCGGCCATTTATTAAGAATTAATGCTGCTTAGACATGTTGGCACTTCACCAGAAAGAGTTTTCTTTAAGTGAGCTTCCACGGATCATGAGTCACCACCTGCAAATTCAAAAAGAAATGCATATAAGCTTTCACTAACAATAATCAGTCTTTTTATTTCTTTGATAAAGTCAGAAAAAAATCAAGTTTCTCCTCGTCACAGTCATTTCACTCACTACCTTATTAATGAAGAAACATGAGTTGTAATCAGTAATCACTCCCTCCCACTTTAAGTTTCCCAGAAGTTATATTACGCTTGTGAAAATTTATTGTGCAATCAGGTGAATAACCCACTGTAGATGTACTCGGCATGGCCCTAAGAACATTTTCTTCTCGTTGTTTTCCAGATTGTTATTGGATGTTGCCAGCAGGTTTGTGGTCAGGGCTCGTGTTGACCGCAATCGTCATCGTGTTGATTTTCATCCTCTGGAGAAAGAAATGCAAAACGTACAATGCAGGTGTGTACGACACGTCACTCGGATGGGCATGTTTGCCACTTTTTCTCACACTTGTTCTCATAATTGTCTTCCTGAAGAGGCGGCAAAATGATGTGCGTGTAAGCCCACCCACTGGCAGTAACTACTCATGCTTTAAGCCACAACAGTGAGAGGGTACTGGCTTTGAAGTCTTACAGTTGAAGGTCACTGCTTATCTCTCTCAAACATGGCCTCCCACTGTTTCCTTGCAGTGTATTAATAACAAAACCTCAGGGAAACCTAATATTACATTTGCAGACTGGATTTTTTGAATATTAAAATGTGATCTTTCATGTAAAGTAAGTTGAATTTCTCCTTTTCTTTTCGCTTGAAAAGGATATGATGTAGTTGAACTCTCTGACAGATTAAGAAAGCAGCAGCCGAGTCTGATGCTCGAGGAGCTTTAGCGAACATGACTGTCTCAATGAGGAAACCACATCCTGTACATATTCAGGCTGACACAGTTATTTGGTGTAATGTGACGCACTCTTCACGGGCAGACAGCTCATACTGAGAAACAATTCCTACGTATGTGACACAGTCACACAGCTTATTATTTTGGCTACCCTTCTATTTCACTGACATTTCTTTTATTTCCACAGAAACAATGTGCTAGTACTGGAAATCACTGATGAACTCACAGAATATAATTATTGTCTTAGAGAGCGTGTGTGCCGTTTTGCTAATATTACAGGAAGGGGTGTGTGTTACTTTTAAAAGCACCAGTTGTTACTCTTTGTACAGTCATGTGGGAAAAGTTTAAGAGTGATTCTGAGCCAATAAGATCCTTTGATTTCATGACATAATGCCTGTATTTTCCACATATCTGCACGTGGATATATCAAAGGCTTATTACTAGAGAAATTACCAAAATGCAAGTTTCCTTTTTCATAGCCTCATAATATCCTGCCATGCAAACAGTTTCAGTTTTATCTTCTGAGGTTTGGAGATACTTATCTTTAGGATTTTTACTGCCAGCTCAGTACAGTAGATGGTATAAATATACTGTATATGTTGGTTTGTGCAGCTCAAAGTTTTGTTTTCTAGTAATAATTTATTGCTATGTTTTTTTCAGTATGTGATATAAATTGGAAGTTTCTCTTTGCTCAGAAAGTTTTTTTCTTAATGCCACTTGTTTGAGTCTCGTTTTAGAAACACTTCAGAGTAATTATAGTTTTGAATTTATTTTAATTCTGTGGGTTTTTATTTAATCAGTCGTTTCCTGAGTCTCGTTACACACTGGTTATTTTTATTGGCGTGTATGTTGTTTAAAACTGTTTAGTTTTAGTATTAGTTTTCCTTTCTTTCGTTGTGAAATGGTCAGTATTAGTCAGGGGCTAGTTTACAGCAGTTATTGCAACATGCGCAATTATCTCACAGTCATGTAGAAACCCCGGTCTCAGTAAACAAGCGTAATTAACACGCCTTCTCGAGCTAGTTGTGTTGACAAACTGAACAAAGCTGACAAAGACTAAAAGTGGATTAAAAAAAAAAAATCAGTAATGGTAAATGGCCTTTGTATATTTGTATAGCGCTTTACACACCCAGTCATCCACCCATTCACACACTGGTGGAGGCAGCTACAGTTGTAGCCACAGCTGCCCTGGGGCAGACTGACAGAAGCGAGGGTTAGGGTTATCGCGCCATCGGCCCTTCTGGCCAACACCAGTAGGCGGTAGGTAAAGTGTCTTGCCCAAGGACACAACGACCGAGACTGTCCGAGCCGCCTTGTAACCTTCCGATTACAAGGCGAACTCCCAACTCTTGAGCCACGATCGCCCTAGTAACCTGCTTATGGCTAATGTTCTGTTTAGTCTCGGGAACTCTAACAGCCTTGGTTTGCTTGTCTGTATCTCAGAGCTGTTCTCAGAGCTGTTCGGAGCTGACTCAGAACAAAGTTCACACAGATGGTCAAAAGACAGTGAAGGGACTCAATGTCGCGACTCTAATGACCAGTGGCTGGTGTTTTTTTTTTTACATGGAGGTGCTTTGGTCAAACTCAACCCCTTGGATTTTGGGGGTTTTGGGGAGGCTTTAGTGCCATCTAAAGTCCAACTGGTGGAATTATTTGTATGTTTTGTGCATGTTTGTGAGCATAAAACTAAAATGCCTTTTTTTTCCCTTGTGATTTGTGATGTCAGCTCGATCCAGTATTTGTGGTACTCCAGTAGCAGTGGTTCCCATTCCAGATGTAATGCCTCGAGAGCAGCCTTCTTACTGCCAAGAAACCTGCATCATGCCCGACTGCAAGTTACCAATTTTTAACGAAGGTGAAGAATCACATCGACTCTTTTACATCATTTACACATAATGTTACCGACTTGTTCTCAAACAGCAGGATTTAAGTTTGAAACAAAGTCACTGCGTGCAACAAAAGTGCCCCAAGACTTTTGTGTTGGTGCAGCAGTCCACTTGTTTAGGCTCGAAAATCATTTTCTGTAAAACATTTTCACCCGTATTTAGTGCCATTATAAAACCTTGCTCACATGCTTGGCTTGTTGAAACATTATTGTTATTAATTTCACTATAATGATTGTTTTTCAACACTGTATCTACTCTAAGCACAGCCCCATAATGCCTAGAACAACTCAGTTATCTCTCCACACACACTTAGTGTTTGACATTGGAATTAGTGATTGCAGAAATACAAGAACAATGTATGTAAATAATAAATCTCCAATGATCTCAGCTTAATTCAACACCTAGGTGAGACTGTGGCAGCCTTGGTTGATAATCAAAACAGCATTTCCCCCTAAAATCGTCAAAACACGGCCTTAATTCATGTAGGACGAGCCTGCTTCATCTATGCTGGGGATGTGAAACTCTTTTTATATCGCAGGCCACGACTTTGATCTTATGTGGGCCAGATGGGTGAAACTACAATTTCTGTCAGTGTGAAAAGTTGAACTACACATTTAATCAATGAGATAACTTAAAATAGGACAAAGAACCACAATTTCAACAGTATGACTCATTTTTCCTACATGGTAAAGAAGTGCTGCTCTGGTGTCACCGTGAGTTTTTGAGCTTGGATCGTGAGAACGCGCATAAAATTACACAACTCTAGAAATCAATGATCTTGGTGTATTGTGAACAGTGTTGGTCAAGTTACTTCAAAAAAAGTAATCAGTAACGAATTACTGATTACTTCCCCAAAAAAGTAATCCCGTTACTACTTAGTTACTTAGTTACTTTTTTAAAACACGATTTACAACCTGAAGAGGTGATAAAGCGATAGATCTTTCAGCCCAATTCTACTTTTACTGCATAATCCATCATACAAAATGTAATCAAATGGAAAAGTCTCTTTTTTTAACTTGTTTTATCAGTTTTAATCTTTTAACTTTATGCATCAAGCAAAAATTTAATTATATGCAACATTCTCTGAGTTGAATAAATTAGTTTAACATTTAAACCTATTTTCTACACATTCCAGCACATAAAATAAAATATTTTTTGTGTTTACACTCACTCTTTCAAATAGATGCAAGTAAAACACAGCAGAACATAAATAAAGTCAAAGACTCAGCGGTCCTGTGCTCTATTTTCACCTGTAAAGCAGGACTGCAGTAGGCGGAGGTTTACCCTGGTGCAGGTGTGCCGCGGTCAATTGAAGAATCCGCGAGTTTCTCTGTGAGTTTCCCATTACATCGTTGCGCACTCGGTGCTTGCTTGGAAGTTTAGGGGTTTTTTTCGCTGTAAAAAGAAGTTTTCTTCTCACGCACGATGGACGCTAATGTTTTTGTCACTTTTTATGGAATCAAACTCAAAGTAAGGTCAGTACTTCCACGCTTTAAACGCTACACGCTCATACTCTCTCCCACAATCGATATGTGATCCATTGTTGATCTGCACACAGCTGTTGTCACTAACGCTGCACTCGCGTCCGTCATCTTCGTGAGACATTCACGGTTTTAGTAACGCAGCGTTCCTACGGGAAAGTAACGGTAATCTAATTACCGTTTTTGCAATAGTAATCCCTTACTTTACTCGTTACTTGAAAAAAGTAATCAGATTACAGTAACGCGTTACAAGTAACAATCAGAGATGGGCAGTAACGCGTTACTTGTAACGCGTTACTGCCCATCTCTGATTGTGAATGGCGATGAGGGAGGGTTTTATGGGTAGAAATGGTCTAAAAGCTTCCAAAGCCATCCAGTGGGCCAGATTGGGGTCTTTCCTAGGTCAATTCTGGACCTGGGGCCTTATGTTTGACACTCTTGATCTATGTGACACAACACTAAAGCTGGATGCTATATGTTGGTCATTTCTGCAGTTTCTCAGGAACTCATTTACATTCATCTTACAAACATTGCAGCTCATAAAGTGCAAAACTGCATTTCCAGTGAGGAATGGTCATACTTAATGATTTTATCGTTCTCCTCAGATGATCCTTTGGTCATTTCCTGCACAGAGGACACCTTGAACACCAGCCACCCCATAACTCCACTGAAAGCTTCCGTTTCCTTTGTCGAATCCAGTAACACGAATGGAAACGCGAGTTACTGCAACAACTTCTTCAGGTCGCAATCCGAGCCACAGGAGGACGAGTACTGTGGGACATAATCCAGTGTAACGGCATACTTACCCAACCTCAGACCCTCACTGGATCGGAGGCAATGCAGTTCTTTTCAAGACCTTTAAACCCTTTTAATACCAAAAGAGAGAGACTGGGCTCTCTTTCAGGTCCCTTGAAGGTTGACTGATGCCACCTGCAGGACACTCATGAGAATTTCCTCTCAAATGAAGTGACATTTCTGTGCTGTCCTGCCCACACAGCTGAAAAAACACTGGTGATGCACAGTGGTGTCCTGTTCTCAGGAATAATCTGACATGTTTTGTTTTTGTTTAGTTTTGTTACTACAACAATTCTCACGAAATGACCAAAAAAAATTAAGCGGTGATAGTAACAAACAGAGCCTAATATAGTTTACATTTTAAGTGAGCCAAAGTGACGCAGTGCGTGATATCATCCTTCATCATCCCACATCCTGCTGCTGCTATGAGTATTTTTGAGCAGCGGGAATAAATCCTACAAAAATAGCATCATTTCCACCCATTTCAAAAACATTTTTAGGTATCCCAATGACCAAAGGCTTTTTCTTTGCTTTTAAAAGATTTGCTTTCTTTATAGGAACAAATCGTTTTATTGCTGATAAGATAGTGAAATCAGAAAATACATGAATCTTTGTAGCTTTTCCTTGGATTTGTTGATAGTGGGAAATCTACTGCTATCCTGACCGTTTAATGGAATCTGTATATATTGAGTTGTTTAACTTATATTGTTCCCACTTAAGTCAGTAATTCAGATTTGAATGTATTGTATATGTAAATCATTATAATGCGCATGAACACACTGATTCAAGTTTTCCTTTCTGCCATGCAGCACACATCAGTAAATAGTCGGCTTCACATAGACTTTGAACCAGGGAACAGGAGGTTAAAGGCTAATGTCTGAGCTGACTCTGTCAGACTGTTTTGTTGTTTTGTTGTCGTTTTTGCATTTTTTTTACTTTGGTACTTTCTGTAAAAGTTCAGGGCTGCAGTTCATGAGTGAAAATGACTTTAGATATGAAGCAGCAACACGCACAGACACACACGCACACACACACACACTTTGTATAATTTAAAACACGGAATAGAAACACGACAGATGCATGAATTATGACTTCTTTATAACATTGTGCAATATGGGGAAGGACGCAGTCATTCTGCTAAACTGCTCTCTTCTCTTTGTTAAACCCATCAGACATATTCAGTTCATATTCTGTTTTCAATATTCAGTACTGCTGATTATAATAAAAATGCTATAAACGTGACTCTTGTACCGGCTACTTTGTTTTAATAGGATTATTCGCTGTAAAACATTTCCTGTGACTTCAGTTTGCCTTCTTGAAGACTTGCTTGGCTTTGATTCCTTGGACTCTCATCTCCTGCAGAGAGGAAGTGGAAAAGACGAGAAAAAAAAAAAAAAAAACACAAAGTGAGAGGGTGTAAATGAATGGTGAGAAACAACGAGAACATTTGGCACATTAAAGACGATCACAAAACTGGGATTGTGTCCAGGACACCATTTCCACCCCACCTCTCTCCTTCTCATCCTTTGACCTCGTAATCCGTCTTCTACTCTCTCACCATCTATTCATCAGGTCTTTTCAGCCCGCTCTCTACTTTCCTCCTCTGCCTCTATATTAGTCCCTCACTGTTCCCTTCCCCTGCTTTGTGTAACCTCTAAAACCCACCATTATAAGTCTTGATCCTAGCTGGCATTTCTTTCCCAATTCTCTCTTGAGTTTAGCATCAACAACACATTGTTTTCTCCCGATTGCAACAAAGGTATTAAAAAAACCTCGTGAGAGCTTCTTAGCGGAACAATGTAGATCGTTTGAAAACGTAACCAGTAATGAAAGATAAGCTATGAGCTTGAACTGTTTGAGCTCAAAAGTGCCTCTGAGCTTCACTCCATAAAGACGTGCATTCAGGGCTCCTCTGCCTCCTTTGTGTGTACTCCTTTGTCAGGTCGTAGTTTGGCCTTAGGCATGTACAAACTCCACTGACCTCTTAATAAAAACCTCTTCACACAAAGACGGTAACAGAAATGAATAACTTCTAAAACCTGCCTTATTTGAATACCCTCCCTCATTTAGCATATCAATTTCTCCATCACTTCCCTTTAAGCTTTCATTTTCCTTCTTCCCTCTTCCTTGCTTTCTCTCTGCACTGGCCTCTTCTTCCCCTCGTACATCCTTACCAAATGCAGCTTGTCGCCCTCCAGCCAGTGCGTCCAGCCTCGTCCCTCTTTCTCGCCTCGCTGTACACAAACCAGCTTGTCGCCGTCCCAATCTACTGTAGTCTGTGTAACCACAGAGATGCCGTTAGTGTGAGACATTAGCATGTACAGTAGCTCACACAACGCTTAGCCACACAGAGACAAGAAGCTTTGTGCAGCGCAAAGAGGGGAGACTAATACAGTGATCCGTGAAAGGTCATGAACCCTTTAAAATATACTTCATTTGTTCAAACATGTGACAAAAAACATCTGATTTTTATACAAGTGGATTTAAGTTTAAGATTTATATGTATTAGATTATTTAAGTCTGACTCTGGTTTGTTTGCTGAGAAAAATGATCTCTGAGTGGAAAAAATGTATGAACCTTTGCATTTTTTTGTATCATGTAGACAGCAATGACTACAAAAAATACATTTTACATCTTCATTCTTCTTTGCCTCACTTTGATGGGGGAACTTGTGAGTTTGAGGCCATTATCTTGTTGTATAACCCACATTCTCGTGGGATTTAGTCCACGGACAGGCATCCTGTCACCTCCCTGAGAGTTTGCTGGTATCGTTCAGAATTCATTGCTTCATTAATGAGAAAAAGACAACTAAGAACAGCAAAACAAGCCACCATCAACATTTCCTTCATTTAAACTGGTTTCTCATTTTATACCAAAAAGCTCTGCTTCAATATCATCTTTACCTGAATTATAGTTCAGTGTCCTGGTTTTTCAATTAGATGGTAAATGGCCTGCATTTGTATAGCGCTTTTCTAGTCCCTAAGGACCCCAAAGCGCTTTACACTACATTCAGTCATTCACCCATTCACACACACATTCACACACTGGCGATGGCAAGCTACATTGTAGCCACAGCTGCCCTGGGGCGCACTGACAGAGGCGAGGCTGCCGAACACTGGCGCCACCGGGCCCTCTGACCACCACCAGTAGGCAAACACGGGGTTAGTATCTTGCCCAAGGATATTTGGCATGCAGCGAGGAGGCAGCCTGGGATCGAACCACCAACCTTCTGATTAGTGGCTGACCTGCTCTGCCACCTGAGCTACAGCCACCCACCTGAGCTACAGCCACCCATTAGATCTTTTGCAAGCTGCAAATGGAGATCAGCAGCTTTCTTCTGGTAGCCCTACTCCACACCCCATTGCTGTTTAAAGTTCTGCTGATGTTAGACTCAGTAAGCTGAAGATTGTCACTGTTAGAGAGGCCTTTAAGTTTTTGGATGTTGCTCCTGGAGTGATATTTGTTGGTTGACTACACCTGGGGAGGGCAACAACAACCTATGATTTCCATCATTTGTCTGACTGTGTTTTGGTGTAGACCAAACTCTTTAGGGGTGGTTTTAGCCTTCACAGCCTGATGAGCATCAGCAAATCCTTTTCTGAGGAGCCGCATCTATTCGGGCTGTGATGCACGTTCGTGTTTTGAACATCTGACCTTCGATTCCCGTCCCACTCACACCTGAACATCATGCAAAGCAATGAAACCTAACCCAGTTTCACCTTGGCAAGTGAAAATACATTACATATTTTTCCACAGCAGATCTGCTTTAAATGCTTATGTGACAAACATATTTATTTAGAAAAAAGTTCAAACTTTCAAGCACAAGGTCTCCTCCTATCTTGGACCTTTTCAAAATCATTGTGGAGTTAATGTACGTTACTGCAATTCTTAAGCCCTCCTCTAAGCAGCAAGTAGCAGCTATGGAAAAAAAAACCTCAGCAGGTGTGTTGACTTTGTTTGAACACTAAGCATGCAAATCAAACTTGTATAACAAGTAATGACTTAATAAAATCAATGTAATGTTAAAACTGCGTGCATGTACAAACATGCCAATGTGCACATTTGGAAAAACCAAAACACGTACCTGACACACACGGCCATCCACTGGCCCAAGGTCCTCAGTAAATTCTTTTCCAATAGTGAAATCCATGTTGAAGTTCTTGAAGGTGGTGAGTGTGCGGATTTTCATGGTTCCTGTGGCCGGGTCATGGGTGACCTCTTTAGTGGGCTTCAACAGACAGACGATCTTCCTCAGAGCAAAATTAACATCTAAGAGAAGAAAGAGAGAGAGAGATGTTGTAGCATGAGCCACAGTCTGTTACTTCAGTAAAGCAGGTTTTTTTGTCTCTCACACACACTGCAGGCAGAGGGGACGCACAGTGTGAGGGAGTGAATGGATCCGGGGTCACACAGAGGACAAGGTGGTGATTTCATTACACTAATGTGCTTCAGCAAATAAAGATGGTCCTCACCATTAAATCAGACACTTAAGGTTACCTTTTAAAGTAACCTAATGGCAACGAGTCAGTGAACATATGAATACTTAAAAAAATAAAAGACATGAAAGATTATTGTTACATTGGAGGGTTTTAACTGCACATCTGTTACAAAAAGCAATGCACTTGAAGATTACAAAAGTATTTAAAATACTGTATACAGATTTGTACCCAAAGCTCCGAGGTAGGAATCCATATTCTCCTGTTCCACCATATGATAAGTGCCGCTGTAATTAGGTTTTGCCATTTTTTTCTTCTTCTTTGTTGTTTCCGAAACTCCAGAAATCCCCGTTTTTCCTCGTTCTTGCTTTTCCTCCAGTCCCGTGTGGATCTCACAGACAAGCTGCCGGTTCCTGTGATATCACTTTCAGTTGCGCAACGTTTTGGACAATGGACCCGGATTTGACGGGAATGCGCGTGGAATGAGTGCTGCCTGTTGCAGATTGTTGCTGGAGTTTGGTGCTCGGTTATGCTGCAAGCTGCTCCAAATATGCAACTCTGGTGGTGACTCACGCTCAGTATATGCAATCGTTTCCAGGGAGGGAGCGGGGCCTTTTCTGCAGGACCTCATGCAGGGGGAGGTTCATTCATCTTTACTAATGCTTTTCTCAGAGGGATCAGTTGCAAGAAGAGGCGGCGCTTCGGATCCCAGACATGCAGAGGGTTGGTTGATGCACTAAGCAGCACAAAGTCAAAGCGAGGAACAAAGAGACATCAAGGATAACCTGATATGCTCATTTCCAGCGCCATCTTTTATTCTTTGACCATACTAAAGAAGTTTTGCATGTTCCAAATCGTCCTTATTTACTTTGATGTACAGACCTCATTTAATCATTCCTCTCAAAAAGGCTGTTTTCTCCGTTTAAGCCAGCTTTCCTCTGATTGGTTGGTTTTAATGAAAGTCCTCTTCAGTACACATGGCTAACTCTGACCCTATTTATACAAAAGAAAACTCACAGAGGTTTTTCATGTTTTACTGATTGATGCTTTTGTAGGTGTTTCCTTGTTGGTAGCCTCCCAACTGGTACTGATGAAGTTTAGTATATATAGTATAGCAAGTTTTGTTACGCCAACAGGTGAGAGGCAGGAAAACAAGTTCATAGTTAAAGGGCCAGATTGTGTCTCTTACCTGTGTGCCGCCTTCTGCTTTCTCCCAAGGGTGTTCCATCCAAAAAAGTGCAGATCAATCCAAATACCTATAGTATCAGTGCCAACAGTGGATTGAACTAGTTCATATACTTGAAACATGCGCTATAAAATGTCTGAATGTTTTTGTGTCTATTTTATTTACAGCCTATAGCAGCGGTCCCCAACCCCCGGGCCTCGGACCGGTACCGGGCCGCGAGGGTAGAGGCTCAGGTGTGAAATGTATGGTTTTCAGGGTTTTTATCGGTTTTCAGCGTTATTTTGTTATCGTTTTTATTGTTAACTCGGTTTTCCTCGGTCTTTTCACGTGTGTTATGAATAAATCTTATTTTTTTCGATACTGGTACTAGTTTTATTTTGTTGTATTTATCCGTGACACCTTAAAGGCCGGTCCGTGAAAATATTGTCGGGCATAAACCGGTCCGTGGCGCAAAAAAGGTTGGGGACCGCTGGCCTATAGCACATTTAAACAACTGAAGTTGACCCAGATCACTTTTAAATTCCAGGTCAAACTCAAAATACTTGAAAAGCTGAAAGGTGTGTTTTGTTTTATTAAGTCATTATTGATTCTGATTCAGTGGTTGCTACAGTTTGTTCAGAATCTACCTCATAACAGTGATTTATCTTATATGTCATGACACACTACTCTCCTCTACAACTGCCTTTATAAGTTAAAAGTATCGGTGCTGGTATCGCCAATGCTGGGCCTGTATTTACTTGGTATCAGATCAATACCAAAGTTAGCTACATAATCAGTATCAATTTGAGATTTAAAGGAGGTCTGAGCAGTCTGTTGGTTTCTGCAAACAGAAACTGGGTAAATGTAAGAAAAAATGAAAATAGAAACTAAAACAATTTTTTGAACTCAAATAAATAATTTTAGAGAAAATATCCTTAGTTTTAGGATGTGCTAATTTAGTAAGATTTTCTATCATGACTGCATGACTGTGAGTCAAATGCTTTCAGTAAGTTATGTGATTTGTTGCAATGGCTGTGGGGATTTTCCTTAAAATAATACTTCAAAAGACTAAAAGTAACACTGAAATGAATAAAAACTCATTTAAAACAAAACATTTTCAAACAATAAGAAGGAAACTGAAACAAGCAAAGCCACTCTGACATTAAACTGAATTCAAAACAAAAATTAAAAACAAAACAAAAATAAAAACTAGAGTAGAAAATACAAATTCAATAACACCTGCTGTGGGCGAAACTTCCAGAGAGGCAGAAAAAGTCTGCTTAATGCTTCTAACTGAAAATGAATTTGATGAGTTTATAAATGGTCCAACCCAGAGAAGCTTTAGAAATTGAATAAATGCAAAATAAAATAAAAAATAAATAAAAACAAAAGAGAATTTTTATGGTTTCGTATAGTTTTGCTAAAACTGTGTGAGATTCATACTACTACTGCTCATGTTTCGCTAAAATTAAAACCTGACACCAGTTTTCTTTATGCAAACAGAAGTAAAGCGAAATTAAAAATGTTTTTCCCTCCTGAATGAAAACCAGTGCTGAATCCCTCCTGCTTGAACTGCAAACAGGGAGAAGCTCCCATCGGTGTTGCATGCCTTATAGCTTCTGATGTTTCATCTTGGAGAACAGACATAAATAAAGATGCAGCACAGAAAGTGTACACACAGCCCGCCTTTATTTTGAACAAACATCAGCCAAGCAATCATGTAGCATAGACGATGTCATCAAGTTATGCTGTTTTTCTGAACCTTCCTTTTATTTTGCGTAAGGCTTCAACAAATAGATTGCATTAACAAGGGTGTCTGCATAAATATAACATGACATACTTTGATAAAACCTCCCAGTCTTCTATCTCTTTTTCACGGAGCCACTCTTCTTGTCCGACTTTGACTTTTTCGCGTCTTTCTTTCCTTTTGACAGATTCTCGTAAACGTCCTCTTTGTTTCTGGAAAGAGACGAAGAGAAAGCTGATTAGTGATTTCATCCTAGCCGCCAAGACTGATTAAACACAGATCTGTGAGAAACGCATCAGAGAGAGTGGAGAGATTAATGAAGGTCACGCTGCATGAGAAACGTTTAAACAATCCATCACTCAAAGCTGCAGGCCATCTATTCAGCTCTCCAAGTGGGTCAAAGTTTACAGCGTTACAGTGAACCGGCCAATGTGTGTCTGCTTTCTCCTAATAATTAAGTTCATTAAAAGCCTCGTCCAGTATGAGCATCTCATAGTCCAGAGGTCACAACAGACAACAGGTAAACAATATGACTTCATTCATTCACACAGTGCAAAATGTAAAAAAAACATTTTTTACACTTTTTTACACCTACATCCATTAAAAGTCCTCTTTGCATTAAGTCATCATGATGGCTGAAAGCAGCTTTTAGCAGGATACTTGTGCTTCAAGCTCATAAAGCAGGATGTAGCAAATGTAGGATCCAGTGTTTTTGGAGTTTGACCAAGTGGCCAGTGCAGTAGAGCCAAAAAACTGCACTTTCTCAAACAGCCACTTGGGGCTGGTTTCTAAAGTGTTATGAGGGGCAAAAAGCTCAATGTGAGGCTTCAGAAGAGTGTCTGTGTCCATCTTTTATACACAACCTGTGTTTGACTAATAGTCAGATCAGCTGCTTTGATCTTTAATCGTTCCTTCTTAAACTTGTCTTTGGACTTAACGCTAAAGACCAAATCAGCTGAATTCTACTTTTATTTTCTCTTTACAGGTATTGAGGCGCGCTACTACATCTATGAATCATCTACGAAAAAACAAGATTGTGGAAAGTCTTTTATGGCTCCAGAGAGAGCTCTGAAACCGGCCTGAAAAAAACCCCAACAAATAAAAAGGTCAAAGGTCTACTGATGTCGACTGAAAACTAAACAAGTGTTTCTCTCATTAGTATTTTTACATTGCAGAGATTTTATCTCCATGAGGTTAGCACCTGTCCTTTTTTGCACTACCTACACAGGGAACTACACAATATTTAAATAATGAAATATTTGGGTCGAGCCCTGCCTATTTCTCGATTTCCTCTCTGTATCTTTTCTAACATAATAAAAAAAAAAAAAGGCCAAAATTGCCACAAAAAATCTTTCAAAAGTAAAATTCTTTCTAATTTCCTCTTGTACTGATGTCCCTTTATTAAATTAAAATGAATCAATCTGTTTTTCTAAGAATATTTAAACACATAAATCAGATTTTAATTGGTTAATTAATTGGTTTAACTGGTTTAAACTAGAGTACGAACTACTCGCCGATAGCTCCCCACGTTAATGAAACAAGACTGTAAATCAGTTCTTCCTCCAGAAACTGCAGACATGAACCTGAAGACGGATCGTGTTTTTAAACAAAAATAGGGTGGCAGTGTGAGATTTAGAGGAACAACGTGAGTGCATTCGGGACACTCGATTCACAATCACACACACAGAGTCACTCACTTTGACACCACTCTGCCCGCTGGTTGGTGTTTGATTTGGAGATTTCCATACTCGGTCTCGGTTTCCTGAGGAAGAGAGAGGCAAAGACGTTTCACAAGTGACTGAGAAAGAATTAGTCAAACAGGGAGTGAGGTCACGTTGCTGGATCAGTCTGCGTGGTCGACTGTTTTCGCGTCTTTGGGTCAACGTTCATCTTTCATGAGGGACTCTGATAACTTATCATTCTGCTGGCATTGAACTGCTCCGCTGTAGTGTTTAAATCAATGATGAAATGAGCCAACACTCATTCACAGCCTCTTTTCTATGTTTCCCAATTTTAAACTATATTTGAGCCGCAGTGACTAGATTCTCTGCTCCTCTCACCATTGAGGCGGAGTCTTTGGCCTTGGCGATCTGTATGTACTCAGCCACAGCCAGGTAGATGAATTTGTACTGGGCCTCAGTCTGCACCATACCAGAGCGCTGCTCTCGCACCATCTGAATGTATTTCGCAATGTCAATATCAATGTCCAGACCTGCAATGAAAGGGAAGTGAAAAAAAGGAAGGCGGTGAACGGAGGCACAGCAACAAAGAGTAAAACACGTCGAATGGTTTCATTTTTACTTGACTGATTTATCAAGAACATATTTCTTTACTGTATTGTTACCTAAAGTATCAATGGTCTCGATGATCATGTCAATTACCACGATTGTGCCCGTTCGACCAATACCAGCACTGCAAAAATCACAAAAGAAGCAAAGTTAATCTCACCCACGGAGACAAACAGGTCAGAAATTTGGACCAGAAAAGAAAGCACAAATGGATTAATGATGCAAAGTCCATTAAGTGTTCTAGTAAGCGGCGATACTGAACCAACATGTGCAACAGTAAGATCTCTTCTAAGTGCAATACAAACATCAATAACAATGTGCTTTGAGAAGTACTTACCAACTTCCCAATTTCTTAGTCTGTCACTTTCATGTTTCAGATCATCAAACAGATTTTATTATTAGACAAAGACAACCCAAGTAAACACAAAATGCTGTTTTATTAAGTGGAAAAAAGAGATCCAAACCACCAAGCCCCTTTGTGAAAAACTAGTTTTGCCACCTTTGGCAGCAAAAACTGCAATCAAGCATTTGCAATAACTGTCAATGATTATTTCAGATCGCTGTGGAGGAATTTTGCCCCACTCTTCTCTAGAGAATTGTTTTAATTCAGCCACAGTGGAAGAGGTTTGAGCATGAAACAGTTGTTTAGGTTATGCCAAAGCGTCTTAATCCGATTTAAGTTCAGATTTTAACAAGGCCACTCCAAAACTATTGTTCCTTTCTTGCTTTCTTTTGTTTTTGAGACACTGAGAGGTGGACTTGTTGGTGTGTTTCCAATATTTGTAGTGCTGCATAACCTGACAGCGACTGAGCTTTAGGACACAAACTGATGGCCGGACACACTCTGCTTCAGGATTTTCTGGTAGAGAGCAGAATTCATGGTTCCATCAACTGCAGCAAGTCATGCAGGTCCATCACACTATCAGTACCATGTTTGACTGCTGATATGATGTTCTTTATATTAGTTGCTGTGTAAGTTTGTAACAGGATTCAGCTTTTGTCTCAGTCTGTCCACAGAATATTTCTCCGATTACATTTTCACACAGGCAGCACTGACCTAGAGGCAGTTACACTCACAGCTCAGTGAGATGCCAACAGGCTCGCATTACTCAATCAATACTGGTGCTTACCATGTGCAACACGTGCAACATTTATCATCTAATATCTGGCTTACATACAGCAAAACCCAATGCAAAGCTAAAATTGGTCATAAATCAAAGTAATGCACACCATAATAGTAGTGAACGCTGGGAAGGGACTGGCATAAGAGGACTAAAATCAATGCAAATCTATTCAGTAGTTATTGAGACGTTTCTCCAAGAACCACAAATGTCAGTCTCATGATGCTGCAAGAGAAAAACTCATCTTGTCACAGCACCATTAATGCCAATTATAAACTTCCCGACAAAAACAGGGCACAGATAGCTCAGTAGGTAGAGTGGTCGCTCCATGATGGGAAGGTCAGGGGCTTGAATCCACTTAACAGCTACCCTGAGGTACCCCTGAGCAAGGCGTCGTCCCTACACATTGCTCCCTGGGTGCTAGATTGGTGGCAGCCTGCTGCTTCACTGAGTGAATGGATTAAATGCAGAGAGAAATTTGTCCCCACAGGGATCAATAAAGTATACATTATTATTATGTTGTTTCTGAATCACTAGTCACAAATCTATATTTATTTCTCTCTAAAGAAAAAATACACATGCAACCATTTGTGAATATTTTTTAAGCCATTTTGTTTTTGCAGAGCCTCATGAGAATCATACAATTTTGATCCTGTTACTGGATTACTATATCCAGTGATCTGAACAAATGGCTCATTTGTGACTCATCCACGGCCCTGTGCAGGGGAAAGTGCACAGGATTTTACAACTAAACTTACACTTTTACTAGTTTGAAATATGTAAAACTACAAAAAAACAAACAAACAAGTTGTTTCAAAAAAAAAGAAGAAAGGCCAGGATGAAGCTTTAAAACAAAATTAAAATCAAGTGTTAAAATCATTTGTTATTAATTATTAATCAGAAAAATATTTTCTAAATCAATAGGTTTGTCTAGGAAATGTCAGAAATGTGGACTTGATGCTATATTATTAGCTGATGAGATAGGCACTCCCAAATAACCAATCTGAGAGTAGGAGAGATTTTAAAAAATTAATTTAAAGTCTTTACTTGTTTTCATTTGAAAATATTCTATATTTATACATTATCAGGCAAAAATCTAAGTGAAGGAAACATCATGCTGTTGCATGCAGAGTCCTGTGTTGGGTAAAGTATTAAATTCTTCATACTTCATTTTTTAAACATGTCTGTATCGTTCAAAAATGCTAACACAGGGATCACATAATCACTTGACCGACATCCAAAATCTCTTTAAGGAAGCACAAGCAGCCTCAGCATCTTTTAAATCACACTGGGAAAATTCCAGTAGGATAAACTGTCAGTAAACTTGAAGCCTTTTGTTTAGTTACTACTAATCTTAATCCAGAAAATGTGCTTGTTTTAATCTTAAACCTCTAAGTATTATCACCTAATTAAGGATTATGAAACCCAGCACTTTGCAAAAAAAAAGAAAAGAAACAGTGTTGCTTTGATATGTCTACTGTATTTAAAATGCAGATGTTTTCCACATCACTTGTTTAAAGTAGAAAGGATTTGAGAAGTGAAATATTCAGTGAAGAGTGTGGGTTGCAGCTGTTAGGTACCTGCAGTGGACGATCATGGGACCAGCGTTAGGAAATTCAGCCTGTTTAGAGTTCACTTGAGTGAGGAAGCCGAGGACACCGCCTGATTCCTGAGGGACGCCGTGATCTGGCCAGCTGAGGTACTGGTAGTGCCACACTTTGCGAACATGTTTTGGCTAAGAATGGGGGGGGGGGGGGGGGGAACAAGAAAGGTCAAAACCTGGAGAAATCATTAGGTGTGCAGAGATGAGGAACCACAGTGAGGTGAGAGTTAGTTGTTTGTAGGTCACCTGGTCCAGGGGTGCGATCTCCAGGACTCGGATTTTATAATCACCAGCTTCCCTCTCTAGCTCGCAGCTCACCACGTAGCGGCCCACCTCCTTAGTTGAGTGGAGCTCAGGCCAGTATGGAACGCATTTATTCTGCACAAAAATGAAAAATAACTTCACCTTAAGCGTCACTTCAAAATCAACTAACATCTCAGGCTTTTTAAAAATCATGGTTGTCTTTCCAATTATAGTAAATTTTTTTTTCTGTGCTTCCACTTTTAACTTAAAAGCCATGCAGACAACTATTTAAAGTAGTTTCGCGCTGATCATTGTTTACCAGTCTTCTCTCGAAGGACAAACGAGGGTTACTTTAAGAGGGAAGTAGTCAGATGACACATGCTTTTGAAGTGTTTTCACACATGAGCATAAATGGACCGTGTCGGGAGACGCAGGTCAGGGTGATGTATGAAGGTGGCTTTTCTCACACATAGCACACAACAGGAAATTGTTGGCTTCAGCCACTTTCTCACGCCCAAGATTTTTTTTTTTTTGGGGGGGGGGGGGGGGGGGGGTAAGGGATAAAACATGGCGACCAATCACACTGTGAATTCACTCAGTAGGTTAAAGGCTTAAGATCAGGGCAGCATGGTAAGTGTGAAAACCACTTACAAATGTTGGATTTAAGTTGTTAGTCAGTTGTCTAGCACCTAACATGCACACAGCAGCTAATATGTGAGAGCTGGATAATCAGTGTATTTTACATCAAAAGCCACATACACATAATGTTAAGTGGCACAGACCAATGAAACTATTACCTCATACTATTAAAAATACCCTCCAAATTTGTCTCTTTTCTTTCAGCTTAATGATACACAATAATTAATTACTTGTAAATAATTGTTTGTTTTAGCTAATTACTTTGGGACATGATAGGCACAGATAAAAGTCCAAAATTTCTCCTTCTTTATAATTTTCACATTACAATCACACTGAACTGTCTGGCCGCTCATTTCCGGCTCTTGGGCCTTATGTTTGACACCTCTACTATAGATCATCAGTTTTACAGGTTCCAGCCAACAACACGCAACAGGTGTGAAACACAAACAAGAATCAGCACACTATAAAAAACTGAAATAAATGTATTAGAGTATAATTAAATGTCTACCAGTCACTTTATTAGGTATATCTGTTCAAACACCTGTAACCCCAAATGCTTTGACCTGATAGGAAGGCAACAGATAAACCTCATAAAAACCTCATTACAACGCAGGCATGAAGAAGGGCATCTCTGAATCTGTAACATGTTGAACTTTGAAACAGATGGGCTACAGCAGCAGAAGACCACACTGAGTGTTGCTTCTGTCAACTAAGATCAGGAAATTGAGGCTATGATTCACACACGCTCACCAAAATTAGACTGGAAGGCTGGAAAAACTTTGTTTGGTCTGATGAGTCTTAATTTTCTGCTGCATCATTTGGATTGTAGGGTCAGAATTTGATGTAAAAAAACAAAAAAAACAAAACACGAATCCATGGATCCATCCTGCGTTTTCATCATCAATTCAGACTGATTGGTGGTATAACTGTGTGGGGGACATTTTCTTGTCACACTTTCGCCCCCTTAGTACCAATTCAGCATTCAGCACAAGCTACCTGAGTATTGCTACTGAACATGTCCATCCCTTGACCAGAGTGCAGTGTTCTCAAACTAGTTTCCTAAGATGACAGTAAGCTCTCGGTACTCCAATGGCCTCCACAGTGCTCCGCGTAGAGCACATTTGGGATACAGTGGGACAGGAGATTCACATAATGCAGACAAATCTGCAGCAACTGTGTGATGCTTTCATGCCAATGTGGATCAAAATGTCTGAGGATCTAGCACCAATCTATGAAATGAAGACTTAAGGCCATTTTGAAGGCAAAACCCGATGCTCAAATTAAGCGTTTAAGGATGTCCTGATCAGCTCACAAATTCATTCAAAAAGCACAAAAAAAAAACCTCAAAACAAAAATGTAAAAGTCCCTAATCTGCTTTTATTTTATTATATTAATTATTCTGATACTTTTCGATAGATTGGTAACATGTCCAGGGTGTACCCTGCCTCCAGCCCAACTGTGACCCTGTATTGGATAAGTGGAAAAAAAGGATGCATGGATGTTGCTATACTGACCCGTCCTTTCTCGACCTCTCTTGTTGTCATCACGATCACACTGGTCCTCTCTTGCCATACCATCTGCCAGAAATCATTAACTGTTGTTGCTAGACACCCCTGAGTGGCAATGTAAACTTTCTGATCTTCGGATTCCTGCAGTTTGTTCTGCAAACACAGAGCGAATCAATGCACACTCGGAACCAAGAAAGACTTCAAAGCAACAAATATCACAGTTTTCTTCTGTGTCTTTGTCACGCTGTGTTTCTATGAGCTCAGTGGCTTTGGATTCTTACTTTCACATAGTTGCCGTTGATGTAATCTGAACCCACAACATTGGGATCACTGTCCTCCAAGATGACCCTGGTGTCATTGACTTGTGAGAGGAAAAAAGTGGAAAGAAGTTCATTGAGAAACAGTGGGAAAGTTAGCTCTGTGTTGATTTCTTTAATTCAGAGAATAATAATGATAAAATAAAAATGCGCTCACATGGAAGTATGTTCTTGTATCTGTTTTTGCTCTTGTTTTCAGGTCTTTGGCCCTCATCTCTGCTCTTTTTCACCTTTGCCTCCAACTTTTGAAGAGCCTGGCAGGAGAGAGGATGACAGCGTGATGCCTGCTGTGACCTGTGCAGTATGCTCCATATACAAACCAACGCATGTTACAGTTTTATACTAACACGAAATGATAACAACAGCTGTTTTCACAGAAAAATGAGGTCAGCAGAAGGCCTGAACATGTCCTTTCTCACATGTAGCATACAAAAGGACATGTTAATCTAGCCTAGGCTACACCCACTTTGTCAATAATAACCCATTAACTCATGTCCTGTACTGCAGTCCTGGACATGAGTTCATAAATGTATCTACAGGAATTAATGTTTGTCCATTTTTACATTTTTTTTGGATGACCCTTCCTCCCCAAAAGACACAAATCCATCTACGTATGGTGATCTTTATGCACCATCAGTCACATGACTGACATGGGCTGCTTACTAGAGTGACAGCATGCTACAAACAAATGTCTTTTTCCTTGCACAGACAGAAAAGGATTACTTGGAATGGGAATAGTTTTCTTTTCTTTTCCTTTAGTTTCCCATGCGTACTTTGTCACTGGCCTCTTGCATGTTTATTACATTCTTAGTCATTTAAAAATGACTAAGGTTTTTCATACTACACCAATGTAATTAAGTCGTGGCTAAACAATTAACTGACAAAGGTTTCTGTTTTTTCACTATCTAACATAAAAAGTTTTGGGTTTCTAGTGAATTCACAATTAAAAACACGAAAATAGAACATTTTCTGTGAATTAACAAAAAAGTTCTGTTTTATAACTACAGGGACAGTCTGGACATGAGCTACTGCTTTTACACATTCATTTTATCATGTTCAAAAAATTTAATATACTGCTGAAACTGCAATGTTAAAATACCTCATGGATCAAAGTGGGCCGTGTGCGGTCCACGATGATTTCACCACTATAGGAGAAACTTGAAGGATAAGTTTAGTTCTCCAGAAAATCCTTTGAACTGATTTTTCGATTAAAATGTTCTTTTGTAAAAGAATTTCTGACTCTGGTTTTGGAAATTAGTTTACAATCTTTCCATTAAGTATTTACATTTTAATGAAATAATGAAATAAAGCCACGAGGGTTTAAATTTACTAATATTCTTTACCTGGTTTGACAAGTAAATCAACAGAAGTTCAAAATGAATCGATGAAAAGAAAAGAAACACTTAAATGTTCTGCTTGTGTGGTGATCAAAGCTGCAAATGAAGCTTTGAATGCCCCATATTTAGTGTATTCTCCAACCACAAGATGGTAGCATACTGCCTGTACAGTTGTTTAGGCCCCACAAGGAAGTAAAATACCAAAGCCTGATGGCAATTTCTGTTGGTTTATAAAATGCTGATGTGTGGTCTATTTTATGCTAATGCTTTGTGTGAAACAGCAATAAGTTTGGATTAAATCTTACGTCGAATTCCTCCCAGAAGCCCGCCTTGCTCTTCTCTCCCTCGCCATCCTGCTGCTTCTGTGTGGTCTGGTCCAGCTGTTTCACTCTGCTGTCAATATCTGCTGCGTTCACTCTAGTGGAGTAATACGGCTGAGGGAGGGAAGGAAAATTTTATATTAGAGATTAAAGGAAATAAGAAGCCAATGAGCGCGTTACACATCGTCATAATTAAGACAAACGCAAACAAGTGAGTAATGTTTCCTATCTGTGGGCTGTGCTGCTCGTCTTTTAAAATAATTTACAAAGAAGACATCCTGCCCTCGTTTTATAAGATTCAAACATGGTTTCATGTGACATTTACCTCAGACATCACTCACACTTTTAGAGTTTCTGGTCTATTGACATAATTTGTCTATAGTTTATCTCACCTGTTTGAGGTAAACCCAGTTTCCAGAGATCTCCTCAATGCCTTTGCGTTTGTAGTGCTCCACCAAGTCTGTCAGCGTGTCAAACATGTCTGAGCCTCCGATGGTATACCTGTCACTCTGCACACACCAATCATGTCAACGACAACAACAACAAAAAAAGTTTCAAAGACGGCCAAGTGAAAACCCACAATTAAAGACAAAGCAAAATTGGAGTTCAGTCAGACAACCCGAGCTTAAAATGTTTAGAGTTTAACATCTAGGCTCCAAACTCTTTCATATTTCAAATATGACACATAAAGTTATGTGTCATAAGTATAACACATAAATTGGGAAGTGATGAGTAGATATTGCCCCGAAACCTGCAGGTGGATCCTGGGGCAGTGTTTGACATGTCAAAGGGAGACATGGGAAATTCTGCAGAAATTCTGTGAATAGGTCACCAAATTGAGATGGCCTGTATGGTACAAGACGGTATAAGAGTGTAGAATAGGTGTGTATTAAGGAGCATACACGATTCAATCCAAAGTAAATAAGAAAGGTTTTGGTACAAAAGAGCTGTCAGAGAGCATCCCTCTGTGACATGCACATGCAAACAATATTCAAAGCATGTCTACAAAAATGCGTCAATGCTAGACTGCCCAAAATTCTCAGTTTTACAGTTGCTACAAAGCCGATTTCCTCAGGCAGCGAGCAACCTTCTGCAGCAGCCGACGATTCAGAGCAGTGTGGCCGGCAAACTCGCCTGATCTCTGCCACGTGCTTGTGAAAAGCCCCTTTGTGACCCCACCACTAATCTTATATTAATCTTGTTAACCCCAGCAGTGCACAAAACATGTAACCAATTTAAATGCAGGCCGAGGAGTGTTTTCTGTGAGGTGTGCCGTGGTTAAAAATAACATGCAAAGGCCCTGATAGTGACCAATGGCGGAAAGACACAATCTATGAAAATGAGTCGGCCATGTGAGACGTTTTTGTGAGTATCATTGGCAGTTGTTTGCTGTGGCTGTGTAAACAAAGACTGATATCAGGATAAGGTTGGGTTTCATCTGTTTGTCTATTTCCACTAAAACATGACACTGCTTTTTTTATTTTTTTTATTTCATCAGTAGCTGAAGTATGAGAAAAAAGTCTTTTATTACATAAGAAGGGGAAATGAGACCTAAAACCTTTTTTCAACGTGAGTTGCACATATACGGGAATGTCCCTCAGTATTTTTGTGATGGGACGCAGTTTCAAGGTCTCTTGTTTCTGTACGTTTACACTAAGACAGTGATAAAGAAAAACAATACCCTGGTTTCATGCATTCGTATTTGCCACTGAAACATGCATGGCACCCACCTGGCACATTATCTTTATGTGCGAGACCCTCTTTCCTCCGCTTTTGCTGATCTCGTCCGTCAGAACAGAGAGGACAAAGTCTCCAGGTTTGGACAGCGACTCTCTGACCAGGAAGGTCCCTGGCTCGTCTTTCACAGAGAGCAGCTTCTCGGCGTTGGACCCTGACAGGTGACCGTGGTACCACCTGAGACACATGCACACTTGTTTAATATTAAAATGGCAACTTGTGTCTCCTGCAGATTTTTGGCTTGTGAGCACTGCAAGATAACTTTGACATTTTAGACACAAAAATAAAAAACAAAAAAAACCTCCTTCTTACTGCTTTCTACACGTGAGCTAAGAACCGGTAGCGCCATGGGTGCTGCATTAAAGGCATTCAAGCCTGAGCGGTTGTCAGAGAGACACTGATGTGGTTCACTGGGCTGTTATGCGTACCGTACAGTAAAATAGAAATAGAAAGCCACAACAGAATCGGGAGAATTAGAGGAGTTATAAACAGCGAGAGAAAATACACAGATGTTGCCGTTATAGAGCAGGTCAAGTGTATTTTTATGTCCAACACTTACTTCGTGTGTGTGTGTGTGTGTGTGTGTGTGTGTGTGTGTGTGTGTGTGTGTGTGTGTGTGTGTGTGTGTGTGTGTGTGTGTGTGTCAGTGCATGCTCAGTCAGGCTGGGCTGTGACTTAATTTTAGGCACAGTTCTCGATTTCTTCGTCTAAACTTCCTGCATTGCGGTCGGAAAATTTCTGATGACAGATTTCGTGGCTGAAGAGGACAAAGTATTTATAGACTCCCCCCGGTTTATCATCCACAGATAAGTACGCTTTGTTTTTTTTTTTCTTCTTTTTTTGTGTGTTGCAAGTAGTTTTTGCATGCTTTTAATAATTCCCTTCTTTCTTTTTTTCAAGATTTACTTCTTTGCCAAATCACACAGCATGCTTTTACAAAGAAAAATAAATAGAGACTGCACCTGGTGATTTTTATTTAAGGCAGTGTGCAAGAAAAACAGCAAAGACAGAAAAAAAGAGGTCGTTTTGGCTCCGTTTTACAGACGCTGTGCAGCAGAAAACAGCAGCTGTGCGTGTGAGTGGTCAAAATTTTTTTTAGCACAGTTTAAATATGCATGTGTTGTGTGAGGTTGAACATGATAATTGTCCTCAGAGCACTTTTGTCCTTTTTCTAGGAAGCGTTAAGCTTCTAGGTAAATAGGAACTCTCATATAAAGAGGACTGCATCACAATGCAACCTGGTGAGGTAACTGTGCTCTGCAAAGAGCCGAGAGAGAGTTCGGGTTAGATGAGGAAGATAGCAAGTGAGTGAGCAAGAACATGATGGAGTGTGCAATAGAGGAAGGCAAAGCAGGGTCTGGCCATTGCTTTCAAAAGTGTCAAAACTTAAAGTTTCCAACCGCAGCAACAAAAGGGAAGTTAGACAACCGACAGAGAGAGAAGGACGGGGAGGGAGGGGGGGCACAGGGTAGAGCATCTAGTTTGGGTGAAACACACCATAATACACACATACAGAAAGCAGTGTCCTCCTTGAGTCATAAAAGGAGTCAAAGTGTACAACTTTACCACTACAAGTTGGACATTAACCCACTTTAAGCAGCCTAGAGTCGCACAATGTTTCCAGCTTGGAGGAATATACCGTCAATTAGCCGCCACCTCTAGCAGTAATGTCATAGCGTTCAAAAACCTGCGCATATAAGCTCTAAGAATATATATATGCAAGCTTTCTGATGTTGTTTTTGTCAAACAATACATAGATTAAGATTTGGATGTGTATAGCAGAAGGGCAGATTGTCCTTTGATGTGAACGCAGACAAAGACGTTAGAAAATCTGTATCATCTGTGGCTATATTTAGCAGACACGTCAGACATCAGCAAGAATGAAATAACGGAAAAAAAGTGTTTTAGGAAGCAGCATGATAACTGCTACAAACTCTGCTACGCGACTAAAATTCCTGCATTTGAAAACACATTTTTAGGTTAAATTTAAAAGCGGTCGTTTTAGTGAAGAACTACTCCTGTTACAGCAATGACTGCAATGCTGATTTGTAACCAAACCACTCAAAACTCAAGCGTTAAAAGGCAGGCTCTTCCTTATGCAGCTTCTCGTAACAAGATCCTCTCCAAACGGTTCGAAATGATATCCTCTATGAGTTCATTCCATCCTAAATAAAAATAAAAATCTTTATTTACATAAACTGTTTCAAATTATTCGTTAATATTTCTCTCAAAAAAATGGCTTTCGTGGACGATAATTGCTGGTTATTTTTTCCACATTCACTTACTTAAACTGCTCTGTTCTGGGAACAAAGATAAACAATGCTTCCGGCACTGCTGCGTAAAGTACTGACAGAATCTCTCGGATACATGGGTGCAAAGGTTAAAAATAAATCTACGCTATCAGAAGAGTCAAAGTCTGATATCACTGCATATTTAAATTCATGCCAGATATTGATTTCCCTTCTTTTTTTTTCTCTCTTTTTTTTTGGCACCTCTGATTAAAAATAGAAGTAATTTTAGAGGGAATTCTGGTTGACTTTGATCTATTTCTATTAAGAGGAAAAAATAAAACCAGTGTTGCAATAATCTATTTATATGCAACAAACACACCACCTGAATGTTTGATCATCACTGTGCGTGTGATGCATGTCCGGAGCTGGGTTAAAAGTGTTTTTAAATACTTCTGGAGGAAGTAAAATGTTAAGCCGAACTAAAAATCTGAGCTCAAGAGAAGCCCTAGGAGATGATGTTTTTGGAGTCGATCATGGGTGAATACCCCACTTAAAACAGTGTCATGCAGCATTTAAACCAAAACACGCAGAATATTTGATCATATGTCAGGATTATGGATTATGAATAATCAGGGAGGAAGGATGAGGTAAAATTTTTTGAGTCTTCTTAGTTTTTTGGGGCCCAAAGCCATATCCGATTGTTTTGAGGGAGCTACATTTTTTATATGTAACCTGTGGGGGTTTCTCTGAAGAAATACTTGAATTGCAAATAAAGTTTCCACCTGGAAAAGAATACATGCTGCTCGTATGTAATCCACAAGCTGCGGCAGGGGAGACTGGCGTAGGAATAAAGTCTCGACAGCTCGACAGCGTGGGCACTTGTTTTTACTGACTCATATGGTAAAAGAAAAGTTGCTATTACATATACATTTTTTTTTAAATTGGCCACAGATCAAAAGTGTTTCCCACAGAGGAAAAGATTAAAGCCGAAAGAAATATTGAAACAACAAATGATGCCTGTTATCCCAACTACAGAGGAAATATACCTGGTCACAGTTGACTATATTTGACTCAACCGCCTAACTAACCACTGTTTTAACTTAACCCGAAAGTGTAGGTGGAGCCAGCGCAGAGAGGCCGGTGACTGTGGGCCACATTAACCGGCTGGGGCTTGAACAGTGAACACAGAGCTGAGACGTAATGATGCACACACCTCTCTGTGGTGGGGTCGGAGCAGTTGAGGGGATATTTGAGCTCGATAACGGTGCCGTCCTTGTCCTGCAGGATGCCGTTCTCTGCCGTGTAGTAATCCACCAGCTCTGACAGCGTGGCAAACTTCTCACCGCCATATAAGTCATAGTAGTCTCCTGTATTTTGGATGCGGATGTGGGTCACCAGCTCACCCACCCTGAGAAGATAAAGCCACACCAACTAACCGTCAGTGTTTTCCTGGCATAAAACTTCCTGTTGACAGTGTGTAATAAAAATTGACCTGCACAACAAATTTTATGTCGTTTTTATCTGTCAAAAAAAAAAAAGATCAAGGGCGCTCGGCCCACAAATTACTCAACCACAATCTCACAGAGCATTTCACAGATTCTGCAGCCAACAGTACTGTATAGTACCTGTGTGTGTGTCAGTGCATGCTCAGTCAGGCTGGGCTGTGACTTCACTTTAACACATGGTGTATATATTTTGTATTCTCTGGTTGCCTGAGTAGTAAAGACTTTTCTAGATATATTGTGTTTCCTGTTATCACTTTGGACCAGGAATCTTGCCAAAGTCTTTTTATTTTTGCATTTAACAAGACTTTGGCTTCAAGAAATAAATACCCTTTAACATCGACTGAATTTAGGCTTGGGACAAAATTTTAAACTGTTATCTTGGCACTGGAGCAACTGGATGTTACCGTTTCGTGTCTATTCAGTGTAAAGGCTCCAATCTGCAAGACGTGTCTAAGATGGAAAAAGAAACCTGTGTAACTAAAATGTGTTTTTAAAATATCCTCCGATGGTGGTTAATGGGTTTAATGTACTTTGACCTGGTAAATGAGAGGAGCTGTGGTTTTGATCACCAACCTTCAACCCAAAAAAGACAAAAGCGCCAAAAGTGTTTTTTTTTAACGTGTAAAAACTGGACGATGGTTTCTGGAATATAAAAAAGCTACAATTTATTCCATCTTTTTGTCTCTTAAACAACAGATTTTACCCCTCGGATCATCAGTGAACAGATGTTTTATGTCATTTCAGCTTTCAGGATTATGAAACTGACCTACATGGTAGCTTTACTTTAAGACCTGCTTATAGGAAATGACCACTGACACACTGCAAAAGCATCTACAGAAATATTGTCTTTGGAAAAAGTTCTGACATGTGACCTTCACAAGTGTGAGTGTATCACACTTCTACTGCACAGTCACAACATAAGCCAACACTGTGAAACAAGGTTTTGCTACTCAGGATGATTATTTCAGGTATCAGATATATTTATCTGTACTATTTTAACAGGAATAAAATGGTAATTTACAATTCACAGTTTGACTTTGTCACGATCACAAAGTGTGGCGGGTGCTTTCATTTACACCTGCAGTACATGGAGTCCTCAAATATTCAGCATCTCTTTTTGTATTTAAAAAGAAAAAGACAAAAAATAGAGAAATACTTTATATTGTAGGAATTTAGGGATTTAAAGAAGCTGGGAATGCAGGAATCCAATTTTTGCGCTGGGGGTATCTTGAGATGAATCATGCACATCAAGCACGAGCTTTAAAATTCACAAAATCAAACAAAGATTTTGGGTGCTCTATTACCTTACAGACAGGGAGAAATCGCCAACATTTTTCTTACTGGGCCGAGCCAAAAAGCTGCCATGAATGCCTCGAGTCTTGAGTATCTCCTCGGCCTGCAGGCCTGTGATATCTCTGTGGAACCATCTGCATAGACATAAATATAGTGTGTAAAACATAGAAATGCACTCAATGCGAAGCCGCCACAAAAGACTTTACGAGATTAATGTCGTATGCATATTAACACGCAAGTAACTGTGCACAGGATCGCCGCGAGTATAAGGTAAACTGATTAAAAACACACAAAAAAAACGCAAAATAGCTGCACATCCTCACAGAAACTTTGAGGCTGATCTCACCGGTCTACAAAAAGAAAAAGAAAAACTTAGTTCAGCCTTTCGAACACCAATTTTAGCACATCTCTGATCTAATTGCTGCAAACTTCTGTTACTATTTTTAGATATTTTTAGATTATGCCAATTTTACAGTTAATATGTTATGGTTCACAGTCAAAACGGCAGTTTTTGCTGTGCATGCATATTAATCACGTTTACAGACTTTAATCTTGATCAGAAAATGCAAAATTACTTTTTCCGCTCATTCTCGTTATCATTTACTATTAAACAGGACATAATGACATCTGTTTAAACGTTTCAATAAGGAATTTCAGAATGGAATAAAACAGCAGCAGAAATATTGATACTATGCAGCACATCTGTCCAAATATAACCCACAAATCCACAAACTCTCCGGACCAAAACGGTGTTTGTCATTTGTTTGCTTTAAAGGTGTGATACACGTTGGCTAACACTCTGTGGCTAACCACAAAAAAAATTCAACAGACCTAACGTTGCTTTTTAAAGATTTTATGCACATTAGATTAAAAATGCTTTTTTAAAAAAAAAAACAGCAAGAACATTTTGAATGTCGCTGCATCAGGAAAAGTCACCTCACCAGCTCACTGCAAGAGCATGGCACAAAAACGGGCCCCAGAAATGTTGGAGAATCCTAACTTTGGGTTTTTCGCGACAAATACGGTGAACTAGAATTAGTCAAGTTTGAATACATCACTGTCAAAAGGGTAGGGTGTATTCAAGGTTCATAAAACTACACTCACAGATAATTAAAAAAAACCCAACTTGTTTTAAATGATTACATTTTCCATTTTAATCAAGGAAATCTTTAACTTTGGGATGCCAAAAGTGATCTTTATATGGGAATGGGTTGAAAAGGAGAACATCTGTAATACTGTTACCAATACACACTAGTGGCAGCTCATGCAAAGGGAACGTGATACAGAACCACTAAAGAAGGCAAGTGTTGAGGCTAACAGGTGTTTTACTCAAAGCTCTGAACTTAAACATCATCTATGACACATTTTTTTTAGAACAAACAGACAAGACAAGGCAACCACATGATAGGGGAAGAGAGCAGGACGAGTCGGCAGCTGGAGAACGACACAGGAGGAAGAATGGAAAGAGAGAAGTTGTCTTTACGGCTTGCACAAAACACAAAGAACACGACCAGAGCTGGCTAACAGAGTACTACAGTGTCCAGCGGGGGACTGACTCACCGAACCATGTTGTCTCGTCAACGTTTCTGGGACCAAAGAGAAGAAGAAGAGCGATTGGTGAGCAGGAGCCGCTGTGTCACATGTGTAAACTCAGAAGTATACGTTTCTTCTTTTTTTCAAATCACTAATCTAAGACAAAAACTAGCCTTCCTCACTTCACGGTCGCTAAAACTGAAATTAAGTCTGGTTCATTCGTGTGCGTTTACTCTTTAACTTACTTACTCGACTTCAGACACCGACATTTCCCATCTAATGTTAACCTCTGCATAAGGCCACATTCACAAAACAACCATCAGCCCATGCCATTCTCCTCCATCTACTCTTGCCTCCACCCTCTTCCTACATCCTACCCCCCTCAGTCTCAGTAGGAAAACAGGTAAACACTTACTCTCCTCGGCTTCCTCGGCAAACAAGTGACACTCAACAAGACGTACAGACTGTATACGTCTGCCTCTCCTCCTCTCTGTCGATCTCTCTCGCGCTCCTCTTCCTTCCTTTTTACGTCTCCTTTCACAAAATAGTGAAAGCAAGACAGGAACCAAAATAGCTGACAGGCCGGAATTCCTCCACCAGATAGACTTTTTTAGACGACAACCACAACAGCAACCAAAAAAAAAACAACTTGTTACATTTGACAACGGTGTCGTTTTAAGGTATGAACATGTGCCCTCTGGCGCTCCATCGCTTAGTTTTCTGTGCAGACCTCGACAAAAACGGCAGCAGGCGAGATTCAAACGGTTCCATTCGGCAGCGAATCACAAGCCAGAGCGACACACCAGTAATTCCAGCTCAGTTACAGGAATAAAACATCCACCAAATAGGCAGTTTGAGCTTCTCGTGCCAGCGTGAACAAGCCCGCACTTTGTCTCTCACTAAGCATTTGCAAAGCTTTTCCCCTCTGCCTGCCCACCTGTCTGCAACCACTGTTGACTGTTTGTGCTTTACTTCCAGGTGTGTATATAACGCACAAAGGTCAGAGTCACAGATCGCTTCCTCATTCACAGTTTAACCTTCCCCCCTCGGTGTGCAGAAATGTTTATACATAACTGTGTGTGTGTGTGTGTGTGTGTGTGTGCGCACATGTGCTGCTTTCAGCTGCAAGCGTGAGCGCCTTTCATTATCAGACTGCAGAGGCAGAAGCACCAAACCCGAAGCTGAAAACTGGCATTAGGCAAATAATTTAATGCCACATGTTTATCTTTGCTCCATAATTTTCAAGGAGAGGCCAGGTTTCTTGCAATGCAACACAGACACACATAAGAAATGTCTGGCTACTCTGCAAACACATGAAAAAAAAATGTTAAAGAACCACAGATAATCTGAATCTAACTTGCATGTCATATTTACCTATAACAGGCTTGAGAAGGCAAATTTGAATTCAAAATATTTAATTCCTTTTCCCAAGAATATATACCCATGGGCCATGCTGAAGTGTGAAATCAATTCTAACGGTCTTAATTTAAGATCGTTACAGATAAATTTGCAAAGCTGACAGTGAAGCTGTGCTTAAACTCTGTCTTAACTTTTTTTTTTCACCCAAAGTGGAAGAAACTGCAACATATAGTTCACCTCACCCCCCCTATAGACACACACACACACTCTCTCTGTCTTGCGCACACACACACACACACACACACACACACACAGAGCCCTGCAGGTGCTGCTGGTCGTGGTTAACACAAGCTATTGCAGTTTGCATTATTCTGCGCTGAGGTTCTCATGTTTAACAGTTGAAGCTGGCTTCCCCATCTAACATCACAAAGCTTCAGTTCTCAGGCTGGGGGACACAGGCAGAAATGTGCACACACACTTTGTCTTTGTACCGCCTCAGAGTGACAACAAGGATGTTTCCCAGATTTGGTCAGTCTGCTGAGTGTTGCAATGCATCGGTATGTTGCAATGCATCAAACTGTTTCTGTTTAGAGGAATTTACAGTACACGCACTTCTGCTCTGTTCATTAAAGGCCTGAAGAGCGAAGATAATATTAGTGATTGGTGACAGAAATTGTTATTTTAGCCTCACAATCACAACTTCTTTGTTTCTAAATGTGAAGAGTTGTTCCTCTCTGTTTTTGTATGTTTCAAACTAAATGCCACCGCTTTGATTGGGGAACAGTCAGGCAGCATTTAGGCTGCATTTCCTACCAATTATTGCTTTGAGCTTTTGCCTTTAGTGCTGCTTTAATTCTTAGTGGCTTAGACTCAACAAGGTTCTGGAAAAATTCCTCAGAGATTTTGGTCCATATTGATCTGACAGCATCACACAGTTGCTGCAGCTTTGTCAGCTGCTCACCCATGATGTGAACCTCTCGTTCCAACACATCCCAAAGGTGCTCTATTGGATTGAGACATGGTGACTGTGGAGGCCATTTGAGTACAGAAAACTCATTGCCACGCTCAAGAAACCAGTTGTGAGCTTTGTGACATGGCACATTATCCTGCTGGAAGCCGACATCAGAAGACGGGCACACTGGTCATAAAGGTCAGCAACAACACTCAGGTAAGCTATGCTGTTCATGCTCACTTGGTATTAAGGGTCCAAAGTGTGCCAAGAATCATCCCTCACATCTTTACACCACAACAGCCACTTTAAATGTTGATACAAAGCACGATGGATCCATGCTATTGTGCTGTTTACACCCAATTCTGACGATATCATCTGAATTTTGCAGCAGACTCATCGCATGAGGCGACATTTTTCTAATATTTCATTGTCATTAACAGTGCATTTAGGTGTAAACTGTGTGAGCAGCACCTGGTTGTAAAGGCCAGAATGCAGTTTTCAAAGTTTCCAAAGCGAACTTTGGTAGATGATGCTTGGTCAATGTGTTGTAGATATGGATGAAAGGTTTCTCATCAGTACCAAGAAAAGCAACACTTTTTAAGCCTCAACAACACAAAGCAGATGGAAAATATCAGCAGGTACTGAAAAGGCTCAGAAAAGAAAAAAGAGAAAAAAAGAGAGAGAAAAAAATTTCATTGTCTGGTTTTTGTGACCCCATGTAAATCATAGCCTCAGTGTCCTGTTCTTAGTTGACAGGAGTGGGAACTGGGTGTGGCCTTCTGCTGCTGTAGCCTATCTGCTTCAAGGTTCAGCATGTTGTGCATTCAGAGATGCTGTTCTGTGGCTGTAATGAGTGGTTATTTGAGCTACTGTTTCTTTTCTGTGAGCTCAAAGCAGTCTGTCCATTCTCTTCTGAACTCTGACATTAACAAGGCTCCACAGAGACGGTTGTGTGGGAAAATCGCAGTTTCTAAAACACTCAGACCAGCCCTCCTGATACCAATAACCAAACCATGTTCAAAGTCAATTAAATCATCTTTCTTCCTCGTTCTGACGCTCAGTTTGAACTTTAGCAGGTCATCTTCACCACATCTACATATAAACCTAATAAACTGAGCTGCTGCATTAAGAATTAATTAGACAGGTTAAGAAAGTGTCTGGTGAGTGTATGCGTAGACCTTTTAATTTCCATATGCGTGTTACCTGATTTACTAAAAAAAAAGTACTTAAAAAAAAGGAAAAGAAAATAGGCAAATCCCAATTGGACATCTTCGGATATTTTCCAAGATTTATGAACCAATGTTTATTTTCTATAGGCATTTATTACCCTTTATCTAACCAGGAAGTGATACTCTTGAAATAAAGAATCTCTTTTGTGAGAGTGTCATGCATCCATACAGGCAGGTTAAGGCAGGTTTTTCAATGTAAAGTAGAGAAAACCTGCACGACTATGGTAGAAAATGCAAACTCCATACAGAAGTAATGAAAGCACAAGTGACAGGTAATGGACTAAAGTGAGCAAATGCTTGAATACATTCGATCTGCATTCAGAACTACACTGAATTATGACCCACATTCTCTTCAGCCAAGTCCAGAAGCCTGAGTTCAGTTATAAAGCTACCACACAACATTTAAATCTTGCAACTACAATTCAAGACCCGTTAAATACTCAAGATATTTCTCATATACTCTAACCTTTGCAGATCTGCTTTCAGGTACAATGCACCACAAAGACTGAAGGAAATCCAAACTGTCCTAAAACTACAGACTTTCACTCTCCTCGGGGATCTTGGAGCTTTATTACCTGTTTTTTTTTGTTTGTTTTTTTTGTTCCTCCTGCTCATAATTTCCTGCTGTGTTTACAGTCAAAGAGTCAAACCTTAGATACTGATCTGTATGTGAAGGTTTACGGTACACATCAGCTTTTAGATGTCCCCCACTGATGGAAATCTCAGTAATAAGAAGGCTAACCTGCCACTTTTCATATCCTCCCTGGTGAATTTGATGTCGGTCCACCGAGTTAATGTGATCCGTGAATTAAGGTTTGACTCTCATCATCCAATGGAGCATAAACTGAGTGCCATCAGGACGCTACAACACAGAGCGAACACCATCCCCACAGACGCAGCGGCCAGGGAAGCAGAAGAACATCACATCAAGGAGGCCCTGAGTAAATGTGGTTATCCCAGCTGGACATTTGTCAAAGCTGGGAAGGCCCCTAAAGAAAGCTTCAGCCGATTCAGGAGAGAAGGACAACCGCCGCCTAAGCAAAAACCTGCAGTTATCCCGTATGTGTCAGGAGTATCGGATCAGTTGAGACTCTGTCTCTGTGGCTTTTAAACCTCAAAACACGCTGCGCCAAAAACTGGTCCACCCCAAGGATCAAACAGAGTAACATAGTGTACGCTGTTAAGTGCCGGGAGGATTGCAGGATTTATACATCGGGGAAACCAAACAACCTCAGTGGTCTAATCAGCGGGTGTTGATCAATGGTCACGAGAATTTGCATAATTACGATGAAGGAACTGACCACCCGGCCCATTGTTCCTTCACTGGGCTGGTTTCAGTCATTATGCAAATGAACTGTTTATAAAATGCAGTCAGCTGAGACTGAAGAAGTCACTTGGATGAGTGACAAAACGTTTCTTCCACTGAAAAACGCTACGTGAGATGAACAGAATCAACTTATGGAGTGCCACTGTGATATTTTTAATCATAAATATGCCACCTGCCATTAATTTGTCGACTTCTCCGACAGCTTTTTGTAGTTTTCATAGGACCATGCCCCTTTGCACTGCTTCCAAGCACTTTGCTTTCTATTGTGTGCCTTTCTCTTGTTTTGTGTGTGTGTATATATATATATATATCTTCTGTTTGCCATTTATTCCTAATTTATTTATTTTTTTACTATTTGTTTTTGCACCCGCGAGATGGCGTGGAGCACCTATAATTTCGTTGTACATGTACAGTAATAGTAAAGAGCTAATCTATCTATCGACCAATGTGGCAATTTTTTAAACATTGTAATCTCTGACTTTACTGTAACTTTTCACTTATAATTATCACATTTTACTATTCTATTGTGAACTAGCAAGTCTGTTTACGCAAATACTGTTTACGCAATTTATGTACTGTTTCCGCAAATACTCATAAAAATGATGAAAAACTATAATTAATTACATTAGGACAGCTCAGAATATCTGTCATGGATTAGGGGACCCGTATAGCTATAATAACCACAAATAAAGCCATTAAAAAAGCATTCTTGTATAATTTTTTTTTTTTTTAAGTCAGTAATTTTATCTGTTAACTCTGCTTGGTCGTTTGAGGGTTAAACATATCCTCCAAAGTCTTCAAAGAGACAAAAGAACAGACAAAGCATAAAAAGTAAAGTAGCAGCAGTAGAAACAGGCAACAACGAAGCTCAATGACAAAAAAAAAAGTATTGCAAAGCAGCAGCAGAAAAAGAAATATTTGTCACATATGCACAAGAAACTTACCCACAAGACATTATGTGGACTCTCCTCTTTGCACTAAGCCTAGATTAGTCTGTACGAGGAAGTGATGGTGGGGTAAATCCCGAAGTCAATATTCCTCCGTCTCGGATCAGAGTAAAACTCACAGAAAGCATCAGGTTACTTTAACATTCTGCTCATGAATTTTGAGCGCAAGTTAAATCCCCTTTTCCTTACACCCAGTCAGGCTCAAGTTTAGCCTTCCTCTCTGGCTCACTCTCTTTCATGATAAGATATCAGGCTTCATTACCGGCCCAGTAACCCTCCCGCCCTGTAATTTACTCCAATTTTCTTAATTAGGATTCTATCTGTGGGAGAAAATGTGCCTGTTCCTGTCCCTTCTTCTTTGCTCTTCCTCTAACAAACTCTTCCATATACAAATTCTCTCGGGTTTTTCCGCCTCGCTGCATTTGCTTCCATGTAAATTCCAATTTGTCTTTCCAGGTTTGCATGCAAATTATGGCATGCTTTGTGTGCGAGAACAGTATCAGGCTGTTCTGAACGTGTACTTTTTTTGTGCATGCAAGCGTGAGAAAAACCTGCCTTAATGGAAGTTTTTAACGCCCCTTTATAAAAAAAACAAAAAAATGGTGTCATGTATTGATATGGCTATGTCTTAAGGTGATGACCTTTGAACCGGATGTTGTTGTCCGAAGGAAGCCCCGTTAAGTGGCTAGTTGTAAGATGGACAGTGTTCAATAAAGCAACATAAAGACCGTGCTTTATGTCCTGATTCAATTCAGAGTGCTCTGCCTAATTTAGTAATAAGGTGAGCATACAACAATGGCGACGAGGACGACACGGACCTGGATTTGTTTTTGTGAAAAGTAGACCCAGCGGTGGCACGGTGTTAGCGAAAAAAAAAAACTTGTGGGCTAACATGGAAAAGTCGGGTATTCAACCGTTCGCCTGCTACACGGATCCAGCTACGCTCGGACCGAGATGGACGCGCTGGTTAACATCCTTCGAGTTGTTTGCTGATGGGAAAGGTCTTATTTTGACGGATGATGCTACAGACGCGATCAGACAGCGGAGACGCGCTCTTCTACTGCACATGGCCGGACAGGACGTGCAGGACGTCTTCTCCACTCTACCACAGACGGGAGAGGCAAAGGATTACAGCGCTGCGGTGACTGCGCTCAACACTTACTTTGTTCCTCAAGTGAATGCAGCATACGCACGCCAAACTTTCCACAAATTGTCCCAAACACCAGGTGAGACTGTGCAACAATTTTGTACACGTTTGAGGCGAGCTGCAAAAGACTGTGACTTTCAAGCTGACAATGATAACCAGATACGGGACGCTATCCTGAGTAAATGCACTTCTGAATATGTACGGAGAAAGCTGCTTGAGGAGGGTCCAGGCTTAACTCTTCTTATTGTATTCTAATTTTTGTCTCATAACTTTTGCACTGTCCACTTCCTGCTGTGACAAAACAAATTTCCCACGTGTGGGACTAATAAAGGTTATCTTATCTTAACTCTAAATCGCACGTTAGAGGTGGCTTCACACTGTGAACGTGTGGAGGAGCAGATGGCGGCGATGAGCGTCACCGGGGAAAAGAAAGGAGAGGACACGGTCAGCCGGATTTTTACAGCAAAGAAAGAGAAGAACAACAGACCAAAAGGAAAAATGAAAGATGATAATAAAACAGAAAGACAGTGTTACAGGTGTGGTTATACTGACCACATGGGCAAAGATCCCAAATGCCCAGCACGAGGACAAACATGTCACAAGTGTAATGGTAAGGACCACTTTTCAAAAATGTGTCGTACAAAAAGACAAAAGAAACAAAATGTGAATGCTGTTGAACAAGATGATTATGCATTTACTGTAAATGATGATAATATACCTGAGAAACTTACCTTTTCTGTTGGGGGAATAGAGTTGAAAATGTTAGTTGACTCTGGAGCTACAAGTAATGTGATGGGAGAAAACATATGGGAAAAGCTAAAAGCTGAAAAGATAAAATGTCACTCATATGTACCCAAAGAGCAGAGGAATTTATATGCATATTCCTCAGCACAGGCACTCACGGTTAAAGGCGCATTCAGATGTGAAATCAAGATTGGTGACAGGACTGAAGAGGCTGAATTTATTGTGATTAGAGGTAATGGTGAACCACTCCTGGGGAAAAAGACTGCCATAAAGTTAGGAGTGTTGAAAATAGGTGAAAATGTGGCGGCTGTCACAGATTTAAAGCACACTCTTAAAGAAAAGTATCCAAAAGTGTTCAAAGGAGTAGGAAAGCTAAACACCAAACAGATCAGCCTGTACATTGATCCAAATGTGAAACCAGTAGCACAGCCACTGAGGCGCATACCTTATCATTTGAGGGATGCAGTGGAGAAAAAGATCAATGAACTAATTGACATGGACATTATAGAACGTGTAGAAGGACCTACACCTTGGGTAAATCCTGTAGTGGTACTCCCAAAGAAATGTGACAAAGATATCAGAATGTGCTTAGACATGAGAAAAGCAAATGAGGCAATAATCAGGGAAAGATACCCTATACCCACTGTGGATGAAATCTTGCAAGGACTAAACGGCTCTGCAGTCTTCACCAAACTCGATCTCAAGTGGGGATACCATCAACTAGAGCTTACCCCGGAGTCAAGAGAGATAACTACATTTGCAGTGCACAACGGAGTATACCGGTACAAAAGGCTAATATTTGGAGTCTCATCAGCTAGTGAGCAATATCAGCATGAGATTGCCAATGCACTAGCTGGCATTGAAGGAGTTGAGAACATTTCAGATGACGTAATCATACACGCGCCAGACCAAGAAACACATGATAAGCGCCTGCATGCTGTGATGAAGAGACTCTCTGACTGTGGCCTGACACTAAACTCAGAGAAGTGTCAGTTCAACATGGACAGACTCGTGTTCATGGGAATACTGCTGACACAGAAAGGCATCGGCCCGACTGAAGAAAGAGTGAGAGCTGTGGTGGAAGCCCGAGAACCGAAGAATGCTACTGAGGTGAGAAGCTTTCTTGGACTGGTAGGCTTCAGTAGCAGGTTCATACCACAGTTTGCTACACTCTCTGAACCACTAAGACGTTTAACTCGAAAAGAAACTATGTTTACATTCGGGCCAGAACAAAAGCAAGCATTTGAAAGACTAAAGACTGAGTTAGCCAGAGCAGGTACCCTAGCCTATTTTGACAAAGAAGCCCCAACCAGAGTCATAGCAGATGCAAGCCCTGTAGGCTTGGGCGCAGTGCTAATACAAATACAGAACGGAGAAGAGGTACCAGTGTGCTACGTAAGTCGGAGTTTAACAGACTGTGAGCGAAGATATTCTCAAACAGAAAGAGAAGCCCTAGCACTGGTATGGGCATGTGAGAGACTACATCCATATGTGTATGGCAGGAAGTTTGACCTCATCACAGACCACAAGCCATTAGAGGTCCTATACAGCCAGAAATCTAAACCTTGTGCACGCATAGAAAGATGGGTTCTCAGACTGCAACCATATGACTTTAAAGTAGTGCACATTGCAGGAAAGCAAAACATTGCGGATTCACTGTCAAGACTGCTGGCTGACACCACGTCAAAAGAGATACATAAGCATGAATCTGAAGAATACGTGAGATTTGTTGCAGTTAATGCTACTCCAAAAGCACTCACAACAAGAGAGGTTGAAGAAGCCTCTGCTACAGACTCAGAATTAACAGAAGTGCGAAGAGCTATTGAAAACGGACACTTTGAAAAATGCAAAACATATGCACCCATTGCAAATGAACTGTGTGTCATCGGCTACATAGTTTTGCGGGGAACTCGCATTGTATTGCCAGAAAACCTCAGAGCTCAAGCACTGTCACTAGCTCATGAAGGACATTTAGGAATTGTTGGAACCAAACAGCATCTCAGAACAAAAGTTTGGTGGCCAGGGATGGACAAAGCTGCAGAAAAGTTTTGTAAAGCTTGTCACGGATGTCAAATAGTAGCCAGACCAGATCCACCTGAACCACTGAGAAACACACTTTTACCAGATGGACCATGGCGAGATGTGGCGGTAGACTTACTGGGACCACTACCTTCGAACCACTCAATACTTGTACTGATAGATTACTACAGTCGGTACTATGAGTATGATGTAATGTCATCTACAACTGCTGAAAAAGTCATCGACTCTATTGACTGTATATTTAGCAGACATGGGCTACCAGTTACAATCAAATCTGATAACGGCCCACAGTTCAAATCTGAGCTGTTCAGAGAATATTGTGAAACTAATGGAATCAAACATATAAGAACTACACCAAAATGGGCTCAAGCAAATGGAGAAGTGGAACGGCAAAATGCATCATTGATGAAAAGAATCAGGATCGCACAAGCCGAAGGACTTGACTGGAAGCGAGAGCTAAGAAAATATGTAACAGTGTATCGCAGCATTGAACATCCAACCACGGGCAAAAGTCCAGCAGAACTACTGTTCAACCGCAAAATGAGAGGAAAGTTACCGAACATCAGTGAGGCAAAAACAACGGAGTTGGACGTGCGTGACAGAGACGCTGAACAGAAGGGAAAATCAAAGACTTATGCTGATGAACGAAGGGGAGCTGAGTATTCAAAAGTTGACTCGGGAGACACAGTGCTGGTTCAACAAGACAAAGTGGACAAGTTTACAACACCATTCAACGCAACACCACACAAAGTTGTAAGCAGAACTGGAAACCAAGTCATTATTGAATCACCAACAGGAGCTCGCTATCACCGGAATACCACACGTGAAGAAATACGAGACGAATGAGACCAGAGAAGGACACTATGACACAATACCTGAAAGGGAGGAAGGTGAAACACCCACAAAGACTGACACCTTCACTCCAACACCACAAGAGGGCTCCCAGGGGCCAGAGAGACCAAGTAGATCACAGAGGGCTAAAAAGATACCCGAGAGGTTTCGTGATTTTGTGGTGAAATGAACTATACCGTATTTTCACGACCATAAGGCGCACTTAAAAGTCTTAGATCTTCTTCAAAAAGTACGGCGCAGTGCGCCCTGTGTGATGTAAGGAGGACGTAGTAGAGAACACCATGAGAACGCTAAAGGGTGAAGTGTGGGCGCAACCCTGAAAATGGCAAAGAGACACGCTTATGAAGCACAGTTTAAACTGAAGGCCATCAGCTACGCGGAGGAACATGGAAATCGAGCAGCGGCGAGAGAATTTAAGATTAACGAATCGATGGTTCGCAAATGGAGGAAGCTAGAAAACAAGCTCCGGCAGGTCAAGAAAACGCAGCTGAGTTTCCGCAGACATAAGGCGAGGTGGCCCGAGTTGGAGGAAAGACTCGAGCGGTGGATCATCGAGCAAAGAACGAGCGGGAGAAGCGTTTCGACGGTCACCATTCGGCTAAAAGCAGTTTCACTTTCACTTTTTATGAAACGGTGCCATTTTTCCATCCGGACCAGGACTACGGTAGCGCAGCAACTTCCAGCGGATTATAAGGAAAAGCTGGCCATCTTCCGCTCCTACTGCAGCAAACACATCGGCGACAAAAACATCCAGCCCAGCCACATCACTAACATGGACGAGGTCCCGCTCACTTTTGACATCCCGGTGAGTCACACTGTGGAGAAGAAGGGGACCAGCACGCTAGCGATACGCACAACGGGGCACGAAAAGTCTTCTTTTACTGTTGTGCTTGGCTGCCATGCTAATGGACAGAAACTGCCGCCTATGGTGATTTTTAAGAGAAAGACTTTGCCTAAAGAGAAGTTTCCAGCAGGAATCATCATTAAGGCAAATGAAAAGGGCTGGATGGATGAGGAAATGATGAAAGGGTGGCTGAGGGAGGTGTATGTAAGGAGACCAGGTGGTTTTTTCCACGCATCACCATCGCTCTTAATCTGTGACTCTATGCGTGCCCATCTCACAGCCGATGTGAAAAAACTAGTGAAACAAAGGAACTGTGAGCTTGCTGTCATTCCGGGAGGCCTGACAAAGGAATTCCAACCGCTGGACATCGGTGTGAACCGCCCGTTCAAAGTAAGGCTGCGAGCGGCCTGGGAGCGATGGATGACCGATGGAGACCACAGTTTCACCAAGAGTGGAAGGCAGCGCCGGGCGAGTTACGCCACAATTTGCGAATGGATTGTAGATGCTTGGGCTAACATGTCTGCTGGCACTGTTGTTCGAGCTTTCGCAAAAGCCGGCATCATTTCCGAGGAGCCGCATGGCACGGAAAGTGACTCTGACAGTGAAGAAAGTGAACCTGGCATGTTTGATGGAGATTTAGCGCAGCTGTTCAATTCAGACACAGAGGATGAGGACTTCGATGGGTTTGATTGATGATAAAAATGTGAGTACCAAACTTTGTTTTGCTCCTGCTTTATTTTTAAATATGCACACTTGTATGCTTGTGTGTTGTTGATGATGACCATTACTGGTAATAAAAATGTGAGTAAGGTACCGAACTCAGGTTTGCTCCCGCTTTATTTTTAAATACGCATACGGTACTTGTATGCGCCCTATGATCCAGTGCGCCTTATGTGTGTGTTAAATACAGTAATGGCACACATAACTGAGACTGCGCCTTTTAGTACAGTGCGTCTTATGGTCGTGAAAATACGGTAATATGTTAAGGTGAAGAGGTAACTTAAAGTTGGCAAGTTTCAAGTTCATATGTGTATTTCGACATGTATATATTGAAAAAAGAAAGGTACATGTGTGGTGAGACAGTTAGATTATATACTTGTTAGAAAGTAAGACAAGAAGAATGTTCAGTGTTGGAAAAAAAAAAAAAGACATCAAAGTTATTACAACTAAAGTTTGAGTCTAAGGAAAAGGGGGATGTCATGTATTGATATGGCTATGTCTTAAGGTGATGACCTTTGAACCGGATGTTGTTGTCTGAAGGAAGCCCCGTTAAGTGGCTAGTTGTAAGATGGACAGTGTTCAATAAAGCAACATAAAGACCGTGCTTTATGTCCTGATTCAATTCAGAGTGCTCTGCCTAATTTAGTAATAAGGTGAGCATACAACAAATGGGAAAATAATAATCTATGACCATCTGAGCCACTTTGTGACAGTGCAGCTGAACATTTATGGCCAACTTCCTTTAAAAGGACGGTCCCTTTAGTTTCTGTCTTATAACTAGTTTTACTAAAGACACAAAGCTCGTCGTGACCTTAGAGGAAAAAGCCAGGAGGGTATCTCGTAGTCTCATTCGCCAATATGTGCATAAACATTCTTACTTAGCGGACAAAATAAGTGCGTACACGCAACTTGCACCTTGGCAAACAGGACACGCCCCCTTTCCCCCCTAGAAAGAACACATGGCTGAAGAAAGTAATTTAAGGTCATTTTCAGTGTTACCCGTGTCTCTTTAAATGGGAAATAAATTAACTGTTACTTTATTTATTTCACCGAGGTTTAAGTAAATCACTCGTTTTATCCCTTGCCGTGAGTTAAAGACCTTTGTTTGTGTCTAGCTGACGGTTTAATTGAAATATCTATGTTTACATTTTCTATGACAGCCTCATTCATTATCCATGCAGATGCGTCTTCTGAGGCACTGCTCAAAAAATTAAGGAAGCACTCGATCATCCCAGTACAACACGGAGTCAGTTAAACTACAGGGAAATCAATCTGTCCTGTTAGGAAGCGTAACCAATGTGAATAGGATACAGAGGTGCAGAGGCAACAATGTGTCAAAAAAAATGAACCTATGAATAATGTCTGGTGTCTAAATAAATTTTAACAGTAAACCACGCAGAGTCTGGCGTTGTCACTCTCTGATAGAACTTGCCATCCCTTTAGTATCACCGCTCATATGGTTAGAAACAGAAGCAGAAGAATGCAGTGCTCAAGAAAAGAAAAAGGAGAACCAAACCTATATAATCAGTTTAAAAATAAAACGTGGCAACAACAAGAAACTGTTGAGTTTTTTTTTTTTTTATTGTAGTCCATAAAAACAAACAGCAATGATAAAAACAACAGGGTGGTAACCATAATAATAATATTCAATAATGGAAAACAACATAACAATAGACAGTAAGAAATTAAATTAATTTAAGATTGCCATCAACCTCAACACCATCCCATGTACCTAAAAAGCTGGGGAGCTATTGCGAGTTTGTATTACAGGAGACTTCCCATGAAGCAAATCTGTGGTGCAGTTAGGAATGTCAAGGTGCTGTTTGGGTTTGTGAGCACAAAGAGTTGATCCCCGACTGGGTCACCAGTTGGACCAGGCAAGAGTTTGAGAAGGACGGAAGAAGAGGTAACAGATCTGACTGACTGATACAAAAGTGACAGGAACACCCTCTCAGTGTCGAGGCATTCTGCAGTAGAGATGCACGCCACTATGCCCTGTTTAACACACACATGCATACAAGAAAACACACACACCTTCACTCTGCACACACATACAGATGAGGACATTAGAGTTAAATGACTTCTAAAAAAAACATACAAACAAAAATTTCACAATTTCCTAAAGGTGAAAACAAGCACAATAAAATCCCTTGAAGTCTGGAATAATCCAAAAGTTACCACAAAGCACCAGTATACTCCAAACATGCTGCTTTCCCTCCGGTCTAAGCTTCTTCTGCTTCATTATACATATAGTTACACACACATGTTAGATCCTGCTGGAAGGACAGGTCAGTTCAGTGTTCAGGACAGAGGGGTTCAATCTGATTCCCAGTGGAGAAGAAAGACATCTGTATCTAGTCTGCCGCAAAGAAAGAGAACTGATTCTTACATTCGCTTCCGCCCTACATCTACAGTCCCAGTCTTTTCAAAATAAAGTCCAGCAGCACAGCTGATGCTCTTCTGAGTCCGGAGATGGGTTGTGGGTGCAGAGGAAGAAGTACTAACCTGACTGCTGTACATGGTGGCTGAGGGGGAAGAATTCTGCTACATGGCGGTGAGGTGTGTGCGACTGGCCTCGTTTGGGGAGTGTGAAATGTGCGCTGGGATTGGTCAGCGCGGCACCTGCATCTGCTGTGCGGTCTGTGATTGGTTCTGAGCGGTGACCTCGGGGCCCCGGCTGGCCAATCGGCTGAGGATATTCCTCTCGGACATTTGTAGCCGCACGGCCACGGGGGGTATCCTGGCGATGGTAGCTGGGAGACGGGTGACGTCGGCCTTCATGTCGCTCAGCAGTTCCTCGAGCTGTTTGAGAACTAGAAATGCAGCACAGAAATCGGCATAACAGGGGTGAGCAGCCAAATTTTGGTTTTTGGTTGAAATTAACAGTGTGGCATCCCAAAAAGCAGCAGAGGACAGAAAACAGTAAGGATGGGTTTGTAAAACTTTAACAGGAATCTTCCTGTTAAAAGGGAGTTTTTCCTTCCCACGTATGATTGTTGGGTTTTTCTCCGTATGTATTATTGTAGGGTCTACCTTACAATATAAAGCGCCTTGAGGAGACTACTGTTGTGAATTGGCGCTGTATAAATAAAATGGAATTGAACTGAATTAAATATGGAGCACAAGAGTTACACAGTATCTCTCCTTCAGTACCATTTGTAACATTTCACCAACACTCATAAAATAATGACAAATATAAACCTTACACATTTCCCAGATTGAGCTCTGTGTGAAATCAAGCTTGGAGGCAAAAGTGTCTCATCTCGTTCCAGGCCCATTACAGATGCATTGAATCCATAGTTGTGAGTTTAAAAGGCTCTTTTTCCTGAATTTGAGACAGTTTACCTCTAGACACCTTTAAACAGTGTTAATGGACAGTGCTAATTTTTGTTTATGGCGGAAATGTCTGTTTACGTAAAGTGAAACAGAATACTGGTGATGAGTTAAAATATGATGGAATATAATGGAGTTTTTGGACAAATATTTACTAAAGATTGAAATGCATTACCTACACAGCCCTTTTCTCATTCAGAAAACGTACTGTGGTAACTGAAGTAACTGAAGCAGAACTTTTAAAGCATTGAAGAATATCCAATATGTCTGCCTTCAAAAATTTCCAATGCTCACTCCTTTGTTTTTAAACGTGTGTAGCTGAAGTTGTCTACTGTCAAACAACTCAAAACACCATGACCCTGACATGTAAAGGCAATTATTCTCATCGTTGTGCTGCAGTTTTTCAAAATAACATAGTCAGAGAATTGAAAAATATAGAAAAGGCATTTCAGAAAAGAGCATCAAAAGCAAAACACAAGAAAAAAAACATTACTTTCACCATTTCATCACCACTGGATTGTGAAAAAAAATAAATTCTTCATCATTCATTCACTATTCGAATGATCTTTAAACATTACTGTTTTCACTAAACTCACATGCTTTATCAGCTCCACAAGGTCTTTTTTTTAATAAATATAAAATATGTCACATTATTGTTTCATGCTATTTAATAAAAGTAGTCTTAGTGTTAAACAGCCCCTGGCCCAACGCCGGCACAGAGGGAGAAAACTACTGCTGCTATAACTGAGACACTTTTCATTAGAAGGATAATTACTGTGAGTTCACTGTTGTCTAGGCAGCTGCAATTACGCATGTCATTATGTGCATATACTGTCATTTTGGTGAAGAAGCACCTGCAAGCAGCTGACTCTGCAGTTACTTGGTAAAAGGAAACCATGTGCAGAATAATGTCCCTTGACAGTCCCACTGTTTTAATCACGAGACTTCTCAGTGTTGCAGATATAGATTTTAAGTCAGTGAGAACTTTCGCTTTACTTTTCTGATTTGTAACGTGTCTCACCTTTATGCAGCACTGCATTGGCAGGCTTGTTTCCAGACATTGACTCTTTGCTGAGATGCTGGTGGGACTCGGCGAGACACTCCACCTCACTGAAACGTGTGTTTAGGGCCATGGAGGGGTGAGCCGGGTCCTCTGTCATGTTCAGGTAGGCCGCCCTGCGCAGCTGCTCTTCGATCACGAGCGCCTGCTCGAGTAACTGTACAGGAAACGCAGGTGGACCAGACGTGCTCAGTGAGATATGACACGCAGACAAACATTCACACAGAGAACTCAAAGGATAACCGTGTACTCGTTTCACCTTGAACCTGCGGGCCAGAAACTTGTTCTTGATCTCTAGGAAGTTGCCTCTGCTCATCTCCCCTTTGAAGGGCTCATTGAGGATGGCAAACCTCACGTCGTTCTGCACATCCTGCCACCGAGCGTAGCCGTGTCTGAGAGACGCCAAAGTCAAGAATAACAACACAGGTGTGTCTGGATGGTCAATGCCATTTAGAACAGGGTAACAATTTGGGTGGAAAGACTTTAAACATGCATCACTGTCCTTCATTCAATTAATAGCAGAGCTATTTCCAGAAGATGAACGCCTCAAATCACACACTGGTTTCTGGACATCACCATGTAAGCTTTTTTTTGTTTTTTTTGTTTTTTTTTAGACATAAGTGACTATAGTTGGACAATCCAGTGAAAGAAATCTATGCTAACTGTATGATCAAATAGAATAGTAGCACAGGTAAGTCATTTTATTTGTCAGATAATTTAACTAAAATGCTCCAAAAGGCATTAACAGCACAAACATGGAGAAGTCCAGTTCAGTTAAAGTTAGCTATCAGCTACAGAGTCTACACCGGCACACTTGTCATTTTAAGCAACTAAGCTCCTACATTTAAACCAAAAGAAAGCATTATGTGTTTCTGTAGCAGGCTGCAACTATGTAGCTCTAAAGACACTGACCAATTTTTGGAACTTGTGTATTGATTTTTCAGCTCTAGAGGCTGCTACTGGTCGAAACCACTCAAACCACTTTATAGAATTGATATCGAGATAAATCCAGGCACATCTTAATGGATCAATATTAGCTAAATCCTCTCTTTATTCAATTCTGTGGTCTGCCTGAAACGGCCTGCTGCTTAATGACAGCTGTGCTCTAATGTGATCAGTTCACTTAATATGAGTGTGAAATTTACAGTCTGTAAATGTGAAATGATATTTGGTCACCCTGTTTATAAACCTGCAACAACTTTATGCACCTATGAAGACTGAAGAACAGTGTGTTAAAGATATTGTCCGTCTGAAAGGATACTGTATGATGCCAGCAAGCAGCCAGTAGTCATGGCGGCGGTGCCAAATCTCAAAGGTCTTCTTGGTGACGGTAGCTGCTCTCTCCTCATTCTGCCACAGAGAGTGAAGCTCTGGAAAGCAAGACAGGAAGGTCAAAACAGGCAGAAACGAAACAGAAGAAAAGAGAAGAGAAAGAAGTGTGAACGGCTGCATGTGTGTCCACCTGTGAATCCTCCGTCAGCGATGTTGAACATGAACCTCTGCTTGGTGGCTTTCTTCTTCTCTTCACTGACATTAACCACAGGTGCAGCTGTTCCTCCGTCTTTGGCGTTCTCTCCATTCTGCAGTTTGCCAGACTCGTCTGGTTTCACACTGTCCTTCTCCTCTTTTTGTTCTAAAAAAGAAAAAAATTCAAATTAAACATCTTAAAGCTGTGTGAACAAAATCCATGTGTAATAAAGGGCCCAGAATTCATCAGCTGAGGAGTTGAAATCTTGTATAGTATACATTTTAATGCGCAGCTCAAGCTTAAAAGGTCAAAAATAGCAGAGAAGGTTTGTTCCAGTGCTGTCATCTGTGCTTCAAATGTAAGACAGAGTGTAGGTGTTTGACTCAGAGCTAACCTTTTTTCTCCTCTGCAGCTTCCATTTTCTCATCTTTGCCTTCATCAGCTAAAAGAAGAGAAATAAAGTTAAAGACTGAGAAGGTGAGAAAGAAACCAGAGAATACTGTACGTGGTTTAAGACAAGATAAGATGATATAAGATGGGGAAATTCACGTTATTACAGCTGCAAAACCAAGAGAGCAGGAAAAGTTAGATTCAGCATTACCTTTAACAATATATGTGTGCATATGGTTGTACCCACATATACACACACATATACATACGTAGGTATATATATATATATATATATATATATATATATATATATATATATATATATATATATATATATATATATATATATATATATATATATATATATATATATACACACACACACACATACATACACACACCCAGCACGCCCCTGCGGGCGGTTTATCCTTCAAGCTCGGGTCCTCTACCAGAGGCCTGGGAGCTTGAGGGTCCTGCGCAGTATCTTAGCTGTTCCCAGGACTGCGCTCTTCTGGACAGAGATCTCCGATGTTGTTCCCGGGATCTGCTGGAGCCACTCGCCTAGCTTGGGAGTCACCGCACCTAGTGCTCCGATTACCACGGGGACCACCGTTACCTTCACCCTCCACATCCTCTCGAGCTCTTCTCTGAGCCCTTGGTATTTCTCCAGCTTCTCGTGTTCCTTCTTCCTGATATTGCTGTCATTCGGAACCGCTACATCGATCACTACGGCCGTCTGCTTCTGTTTGTCTACCACCACTATGTCCGGTTGGTTAGCCACCACCATTTTGTCCGTCTGTATCTGGAAGTCCCACAGGATCTTAGCTCGGTCATTCTCCACCACCCTTGGGGGCATCTCCCATTTTGACCTCGGGACTTCCAGGTTATACTCGGCACAGATGTTCCTGTACACTATGCCGGCCACTTGGTTATGGCGTTCCATGTATGCCTTGCCTGCTAGCATCTTGCACCCTGCTGTTATGTGCTGGATTGTCTCTGGGGCATCTTTACACAGCCTGCACCTGGGGTCTTGCCTGGTGTGATAGACCCCAGCCTCTATGGATCTTGTACTCAGAGCTTGTTCTTGTGCTGCCATGATTAGTGCCTCTGTGCTGTCTTTCAGTCCAGCTTTGTCCAGCCACTGGTAGGATTTCTGGATATCAGCCACCTCCTCTATCTGCCGGTGGTACATACCGTGCAGGGGCCTGTCCTTCCATGATGGTTCCTCGTCTCCCTCCTCTTTCTTGGGTTTCTGCTGCCTGAGGTATTCACTGAGCACTCGGTCAGAAGGGACTGCTCTCACAGCTAGAGATTGACGAGTATATATATATATATATATATATATATATATATATATATACATACACATACACATACACACACACACACCTTTCAGCAGCAAAATGGGATCTTGCGTGGTGTAGTCGTTGAACGTTGATATCAGGACAGAGAGTAAAGAAAGCATTGTGCAGTTTCATTGTAACTATTGCAGATTACGATATAATAGAACCAGTGTGTGCATATATGTATACACATGTGTATTTTTAAATGTGGTCTGCTGCTGTTCTTCACTGTCGAAGGAACAACCTCCTAAATCTCCCCTTCATACTTTGTAGGTGTGGCCAGCCTGTCACTGACGGAGCTGCTCAGTGCTTTCAGGGTGGTCTGCATGGGGTGGGAGGTGATCTCTAACAGGGACGACAGCTTAGCCACACCATTCTCCTGTGGCTCACTACCTCCACTGCTTTAAGAGGACATCACAGAACAGAGCTGGGGGTCTCGATCTGCTTGTTCAGTTTCTTTTTGTTACCAGCAGAGATACTGCTGCCCCAGCCCAATGCCATCAGTGTCATAAAAGGTCTTAAGGAGCTCCCCCTGCACTTCCAAAGACCTACGTATCTGCAGCAGACACATCCTGCTCTTTCCTTTTAATGGCATTTATGCTGTTAGTACATTCCCATTATTGATCACATGAACATCACCATCCATGTTTTCTATCAAGAGACGGTCACATGGAGAAGTAAGGTGGGATTTTTCCCTTTGCCCCATAACAGTGCACATTCTGCTCGGCTTATTTTTTATTGAAGTTCTTCATTAAGGCAATTTTTATGTTTCAGATTCACCTGACATCTAAGTGTAGTCTGTATACACCCATGAACATGTGAACATTCTGGATGTCCAATTTTTATTTTACCTTTATTTATACAGGTAAATCTCACGAGGTCTCATTTTCAAGAGCAACCTGTTTAATAGTAAACAACAAGGTACTGAGACAAAATGTCAATTCTGCAAAACATGGATCAAATCTTTTTCATTTTGTAACGTTATTTAAGTGGAGTGAGACTATGAAACTGACAATGGACCACAACTGAGACGAAGCTTAAAAGTGACCTCCAATGGTCCTGTACTGTCCCTTTAAATGTGAGTAAGCAGGACTTTCAAGAGAAAACCAGAATAAAAATGGATATTTTGCAGACTAAAAGGCCTTAAAAGCTTTTTGTACTGTTAAAAACAGATGTTACAATCATCGTGTGCCTCACCTCTAGACCTGCCCTCCACTAAATCAGTCTTGCTCTCTGAACCTTCACCCTTGATGTCGGCAGAAGCGTCCTTCTCCACAGACTTCTCCTCTTTCTCTTTGCTCAGGTCTTCAGCTTCTTTCTCTTTCCCTTCAACTCCATCTGTCTCCTTCTCTCTGTCCTCCTTCTCTGCAGCAGAGTCTGCTTCCTCTTTCTTGTCCAGAACGGGGGATTTTTCAGACTCATCTGGGATTTCAATAATCTAGGCAAGAGATGGACAAAATAAAAGGAGATATATCTTCAAACTGTGCAATAGCTGAAGTGAAAGCAGAAGTTGAGAGCAGAATTTACCTCTGGATCATCTGCCTTCTTAGCAGCTTTGCCATCCTCTCCCTCCTTCTTCGTGTCTTCCTTGTCCTCTGACTTAGACAAATCCTCTGAAAACAGAAAGCACATGATATTACAGATATGGGGGGAGTGCTTTAATCTGTTATGTATACAACTAATTAGGATTCCTATTTAACATTTAATCTTAACAAGTGTGTGTTTCTTGGCCTATAACTTATTCATTGTAGTCTTTCCAAATGCATCCACAAGAGGGAGCAAATCTGGAAAATCTCTGGGGGTCAAAACAAACCTGATTGAATAATTACTTCTGAGGGCAAAACACGAAAATATCTCTTACACATCAAACAGTTATTTCAGGGTTAGTTGAGTCTTAAACATAGAATTCACATTACATCTGGTTCAAAACTAAGGTGAAGTATGTGGTGATGAGGTTACAGCTCAGAGGAAATGACAATGTGTTTCATCGTCACGAGTGTCCCCTTCTTACAACATGTAGTCAGAGTGTCAGAAACAGAGTCTAATTATAATGCATGCATCGTGTACTGAGTCTAAAAAAATGTTAACATTTGTTTAAAAAGCTCAGTAGTGAGTGCAAATAGTGTGTGTGTTTACCCGGCACAGGAGTGTTGGGCTGTGTGTCTGCAGGAGTCCCTGTGGAAGGAGTCTTTGGGTCTTCTCCTGCAGCCAAAGCTGCGGCTCTTTTGTTTTCCTCCAACTCGGCCATCCAGGGCATCGACCACTGACCATTCACATGTTCAAACTCCTGCACCTGTTAAACAACATGTGACTCAATGATTAAGAGTTTGGATAATTTAGACCACATTCTCAAGCAGGGCGACACTATTTTTACCATTTCTACTGGAGCTGTTGAACCGTACCTTTTTCCGTATGAGTGACATCACACCGATGCGAGTGAGCACGTGCTGTCTTGACAGACCCTCCCGAGGGACGCCGTCAGCAAACGTCTCGGCTCCGTCGGCCCCCGGCTCACAAAGGTGACGCATGAACAGAGACACATAGGCCCTGCAAAGAAAGCATGACATACTGAATAAATTTGAGCCAGGTGTATTTTATATTGCAGAGAGACAACATGCTAATTAAGCTGAATGTAACTATCCTGCTAGTATTTAGTACTAAGAGACTTCACGTTCTAATGGCTCAGTTACCAGTTTTAACAATAATTACTTTAGACAGTTGGCCAATTTATAAAACTGTCATTAACGGAACAGCTTAAACCTTTAACTGTGTAGACAAGTTTACAAATTTGAGCAGATGATTGATACTAAAAATTAGGTTCATAACAAAAAAAACAAAAAAAAGCACTTTACCTTGATATTAGACTGCACCCATAACAGTAGGAAAATTATAAAAAACACCCATCAGACTCACTTGAATTCTTTCTCTGACTTTCCTCGTAGGTCTCTGACCAGCCACTGGTTAGTAAAGGCATCTTGGGGAGGCATCCCATAACGCATCACTGCATTTAAGAAAGCCTTCCTCTGCCGTGCGTTGAATCCCAGCACCTGACAGGTAAGAGGTCAAAATGTAAAAGAAAAGCTTAATAGAAAGACAACAGAAAGATGTGACTCCTCCACCACTGTGCAGTTAATTTTTTTCCCTTGCACATTCACTCTTGTCTCGTGGAAGGAACCAAAAACTCACCTCGATGTTCCCACCAACCCTGGCCAACAGTGGGGGTAGAGGCTTGTCCCGGTCGTTCCTCAGCCCTTTGCGGTTTGGCCTGCGGGCATTGGCTATGAGCAAAGAAGCACGGTTAGTTAGTCTGTCTGAAGGCCTGAAAGTCAGCGCCAACTCCACCGAAGCCATGAGGACGAAAAGTTGAACAGTAAATTTTGCATGATGCATGATCGTGTGTGCACTTATCATCCTAAACTTTCCACTTACGGCTCATTGGCTCACTCTGATCCTGCTGAAGCTGGCCCTCTCTCCACACTTTACAATAAACGTTTCTTGAAGCGCAACGCTTTCAGAAAATTTACTACTGAAAGCAATCTGGCAGTACACATCATTTAATAAAACTCCAGTTACAGTAAGAAAAATACAACTGGTATATAAATGCACACCTTATAGCACCTTTTAATTGGAAAATAAATTTTTTACAACATGTTTATTAACGGATACAAATTTAATAAATAAAAGTGAACAGTTATATAAACAATTAATATAAACACAAACAATTTAATCTGCAAAGCAGATTAAAGGACTGGGAAACCATTGATCTTAATTTTCTTTCCCTGTTTCCTTCTCTTATGCTTTTTCCTTTCCTTTTTCTTTCTGCCTTGCTTTGCCTCTCTACGCTCAACGCAGATGATGCAGTCACATTTCCTTTTTCGGCAGTTGTTGTTGAGGTTGTCGAGGAGGATATCATAGCTCTCGTCTGAATCTGAATAAACATCTGCGGGGGTGTTGGAAGGATGTTAGTGAATTATGTATCTCAGATGTGGAAAGACTTCTTATCATCGGTTAATAATCTGAACAGGAACCTCCGCCTCCATGTCAGCTTGTTATGATCAATAACTTCACTCAACTCCATCTTTATGACTAATGCCAAACTCCTCAGAGCACAGACGTCCCAGTGTGAAAGATCTCCAACGGTTGTAACCAACTTACCTTCAGTCCGTTCATCAAAGTCCTCATCGCCCTCCTCTGAGGCCACCGAGTAATCGGACTGGTTATCAGACTGATCCTCCTGCCAGTCTAAAGAGACCACAGAGAAATGATGAGATGAGCGAGGAGAAAATACCAAAAAGGACAAAACTCTTCCCCACCAGGTCTGAATCTAACTGATCAACAACGAGATAAAAGTACACATACGAGTACACAATAAAAGTAACTCCTTTCAGAGGTTTAATCACAGGTTAGTAAGAGTTCAACCAGTAGGGGGAGTTACCGTGTTAAAACTGCATTTGAACTACTAGATTACTGCCACTGATTAGCTTTGACTGCTGCAATAAACAAAAAGAAAAGATCCTTCACTGATGTTGTTAATGTTTACACAGCTATATGCAAGTGAAAAGCCTACTGTGGCTCTAACAGCTTTGGGTTTTGGTTTATTTGGGGGCTGAGACAGGAAAAAAAACAGATCATTAAAACAAAACTAGTTCAACTGCTTCTGTGTTTTGCAGTTTGAGGTTTGTTTCTTCAGAATTGTCACTCTCCCAAAATAAGGTCTTAAAATGTGAAGCAGAAGGGTTCGGGAGAGGACTGTAGCTTTGGTGATTTTATCAACAAATCCTAATACACGTTCATGTTATTGCTTTTCCTGGACCTCCAAAATCTACATGAATAGTATGGACTTTTTTTATATATATAATTAATATTAAAACTTAACATATTTGAACAGAACCTTGTTGAAAGCTGCACTTATTACAATTGCCATGGCTTGTTGTTTCCAGCTAATAATGTCCCTGTCTGTCATATATGATCTCTGACAATGGAGTTCACTGAATGGAATAATGTTTGAGAGCAAATAAGCACTGAATGAATGGAATACAGGCAACTGATAATTGATTTCCTCCTCTTATTAATGTTTGCATGTTTTTCTGCAAGTTTCAAGATGTAAAACTATAACATCAAGATTTTGCAGACCTGAGTCATGTGCATGATCTCCCCTTCCCCCTCTATGTCTACACTGCGTTTACACTCAGAAAAAAAGAAAAGAGGTCAGTTCAAAACCAGTGGAGGCCTGTTTTTCCCCACACAGGAAATTAATGATAAAGGTTGCAGAAAAAAGTTGACCCTATGAGCAGAATCTCCCTTCGATAGACTGCACTCCATCTCTCTTCTTATGAGAGCTGGGACAGGCTCCAGTCCAACTCCCAGGACCCTGCGGTTAAATTGGTCGGATGGATGAGGAGAATAAAAAGCAAACAGTCCGTGACAGATGCATTTTCTCATGTCTGTGCAATCAGACATCATACAGACTACACTCAGGAGCTGGCAGGTTAATCTCCACTTAATGGGCGATCACACACAGCTCAGCTGAGTGACGTCTAAGAAATGTTTATCAGCACATGAGTGAAAATGGCTGTTGTGTTGTTTGCTGTGCCCTATCGCACGCTCTGCCTGTGCATCCAGCCCAATCTGCTGCTGCCCCCTACTGTTTTAATGCTAAACCAACGGCTGTACTGCAAAAATATTCCCTTTGTGCCATTTTCTAGTCCGAGCAAATTACATCTAGAAAAGGGGCCTTAACTACCTACAATGTGAGTCCGTCTATCCACCTATTTTGTGTGAACGTATCTCCTAAAGGAAGGCGACACATTTCTGGCTTAGTGAGAGGCCTTATCCTTCTGAAAAAATCGATTTTAAACTGGTCTAAACATTTAAAAATAACATCAACTACCACATTTCTACACCCGAGCACAAACTAAAACAAAACTTCATGCCATAATCTCACTGTCGCTGCTACTATATTACCACCACATCAACACCACACAAACACAAATCCACCACTGGTACTGCACTCCACACACGCACAAGAAGAGGTTGCATTATATATTGTTCTGTACCCTGTCTTATACCTCGGTCCTCCTGGGAGCCATCATTGTAGTTGACTGGCTTTCGAGTTCTTTTGCCTTTGCCCAAATTGCGGGCGAGATCCTCCTGCTGTTGCTCGTAGTGGTGCCGAAGCAGCTTCTCCCAGTAGTCTGGATCAACACTTTCCTCCTGCTTGATCACCTCCCTTTCCACCTCCTCCTCCTTTAAAACATTTTTTTTTAATACAGTGCACATAAAGACTGTTTGTTCGTGCGTAGACTTGGAGTTTGACTACTAAAGATGCTCTAAAAATGACAAAAAACTAAAGCCCGATAGGTAAAGTGATATGCTCATATACGCACATTGTAGCCATGCTAATACTGTACCTCATCATCTTCATCTTTCACCACATACTGTGCCACTTTGAACGAGCTGAGGTATTCGTTCATGCTCTGGAGCTCAGTGTCGTCTGTGGCATCCTGGTTCCTGTCAAGCAAACGATCAATTGCCTGATCATCGTAGTGGATCACACTGCTGTCATCCTCCTTGTTGTCCCCTGAAAGTAGAATAAGTGGAAAAAGAAGGAAGGATAGGAGGAAGAGAAATTTGAATTTAATGCTCAAAACATCTCTGGCATCCCAGTGGAGAAGTCATAATTCCACCTCTTTCTCTTTGCTTTTACACACAATGCAACTAGTGATGCGCAGAACCAGTCGACTGGATAATTAACCAATAAAACTTTGCTGCTTTCACTACTCTGCACCAGGGATAGTTGTTTAAACTAGTCATTCATATTTTTTTGTATAAGCCAATCAACCCCACTCCCCACCCCCATCTCTGACAGGAAGTTTTAAACAAGTACTGTGGAAAATAACAGATAAGAGACCTGCAAACCAGCAAAGTTCTGCACTATCTTGATCTAGAAAATGAAACAGCTGTGAGCTGAAGAGTAAACTGACATATAACCACTCAACTGGAGCAATGCATAAACCACATTCTGCAGTGTGGACGCTATGGCCTAATTTAGATTTCTGTGGTGAATCTCTGTAGATTCTATGACTTAACCTACGCAAGTGGCCAATATTGATGCTGGTATATATGCTTGTGTGTGGAGTATTATGTGACAGTTACCTGTGGTCATGTCTCGGCTTCTTATATGCGGTGCCAGCCGGCAGAACTAAATAAAATGCTGTGACTTTTTCCCCTCCTCAGTCCTTGCTCTGTGTTGTGTCTGGTTTTTTTTCAAGGGCAAACATATTTAACTTTTTCCACTTCTTTGCACATTCCCATTACGTCTAATCGGATAGTTTCAGCAATCCTCCAGGAATTTGCTGACATTTGTTAGTCCTTTTATCGATCCTATGATTATTATTCCTATTGAGGGGCTCATTGTTATTCTCTCACTGATCAATTTCAAAGCTGCAGTGAAAACATAGCTGTAGATGCACAGGAGTACTGAACAGGTACATCACATCAGGTGACTCTGTAGGCTTTCAGATGGCTTTGCAGATACAACATAACTATAGGATAGATTAACCAGACATACAGAGAAAGAGGCTCCCAGTGCTAAAATTAATATCAGCCCCACTCACCAAACTAAGCGGACAGTGTGTGTGTGTGTGTGTGTGTGTGTGTGTGTGTGTGTGTGTGTGCGCGCGCCATCTGTCAGAGGCTCAACACTGACTCACCATCTCCAATTTCATCTTTAAACAGTTCTTCAGTTCCAAACTTGAGGATGTCATCAAGCTCCTGCTTGGACATGGAGCCCATCTTAGATCCGAGGCCGGGTCGCACCACCAGGTGGGTGAGCATCATCTTCTTCTTTGCCACCTGGTGGAAGCAAGAAGGTGGAGGTCAAGCTACCAGTCAATATGTGATCATTGCAATTCAACACATTTGCTAAAGTGGTGTTAATTTTCACAGACCTGTGTTATCCTCTCCTCCACAGACGCTTTGGTAACAAAGCGATAAATCATCACTTTCCTGTTCTGGCCAATACGATGAGCTCTGCTGAAGGCCTGTGAAGCACACATGAAACACAGCATAATCACCCCTCAAAATAAACGCTCACACTGGCGCAGATGTGAGGTTAGTCATGTGGTTTGCATACCTGGATGTCATTGTGGGGATTCCAGTCGGAGTCATAGATAATAACAGTATCAGCAGAAGCGAGGTTAATGCCCAAACCACCAGCTCTGGTAGAGAGGAGGAAGGCAAACTGCTGAGCACCAGGAGCTGTTGGAAAGAGGAGCAAAATTAAAATTAGAAAAACAGACATGAACTCTGCTGTCCTGAGAGGCAAAACTGACAAATAGCTAAACACGCCTCACCATTAAAGCGATCAATGGCCTCCTGTCTCAAGTTGCCAGTGACTCCTCCATCAATCCTCTCATATTTGTAACCCTCGTTCTCCAGGAAGTCCTCTAGCAAGTCGAGCATTTTAGTCATCTGGGAGAAAACCAAAACCCTGTGGCCTCCTTCTTTCAGCCGTCTCATCATCTTCTGGAGCAGCATCAGTTTCCCTGAAGACTTGGTCAGGGCAGTGCCTTCATACATGCCATTTGGAAGTTTTGGCGCTTCCTGAAATTAAGGAAGTGATGTCTTAAACAAGTTTAAAAGAAACACGAAAAAACTAAATTAAACTAAATGTATAAAAAAACATACATTGGCAGCTGCTGGAAAGAGGTAGGGGTGGTTACAGCACTTTTTGAGGTCCATCACAACATTGAGCAGAGATACTTGATTTCCTCCTCCACGAGTGTTCAGGGCCTCAAAGTTACGTGTTAAAATGAACTTGTAGTATTTCCTGAAGTACAAAAAGAGAAGTAAAAGAAGCGTGAAAAAATAGACTGCAAAGATAAAACAAAGGAAAACATGAGCAGGATTAAAGCTTCAAGGGTGACATGTTATGCTCATGTTGCTGCAAATGGTTCTATATGAAGTTTGTATTATTCACAGTTGAAAATAATATTCATCTATCTTATACTGGGCATTGCTGCAAGCCCTCATTTTAACCTCTACATGAAACAAACAGTTTAAGCTTCCCTCCGAACCACCTTCTGACTGACTGCCGCTTGCAAACAGAAGACAGTTATGAATGTCGAGTTGAGCTTAGTGCCTAAGAGGAGACCATCTTATGATGTGTTCAAATCAAAAACCAAGCCTGTTGCACAATTCCATACAAGGTTTTATGCAAAGACTATGGATTGTTTCCACATTGCAAAGAATACATGTTACTGTCAATCTAATTGCAGCTATCAGTAGTATTTATTACATTTACTCCTTCTCCTCCAACTCATAGCAAATATTTGTGGGTTTCCAAAACCATCAGACAGAATCTGTGACCAGCACAAGGGGAAACTTTGCTTTGTCTTTTCTTTGACCACAACATTAGGAATATCCCCTTTCACTGTCGACAGCAGAAAAACTGTCTGAGCTGTTTGAAGTCTGAGCTTCAGGCTCACAGGTATAACTCTGCCATACTCTGGGCACATTATTTGAAACTATGGCATGTTTAATTCAATTAATTTTAATTTTATTTATATACTGCCAAATTAACAACTGTCACCTCAAGGTGCTTTATATTGTAAGGTAAAGACCCTACAACAATACAGAGAAAACTCCAACAATCAATGAGCCTTTATGAGCAAGCACTTGGCGACAGTGGGAAAGAAAAACTTCCTTTTTTCATTTTTCCAAACATATATTTGCAGCTACTGCAAAGTTTTTTATTGCTTACTTTTGCATGGAGCTCAGCTCCACTCGAACAATGAGCTCGGTCTTTGAAGGCATGTGTTTAAATACATCAGCCTTCAGCCTCCTGAGCATGTGTGGTCCCAGCATGTCATGGAGCTTCTTGATCTGGTCCTCTTTTGCGATGTCCGCAAACTCTTCCAGAAACCCTTCGAGATTACTGCATGAAAAAAAAAATTAAAAAGCCACATGAATCACAGTGGATGTCATCACTGTATCTGCAGTACAGCTACATCTGCTGTAGCCCTGCGCTGTGTGCAGGTACTGACTTGAATCTCTCTGGGGTTAAAAAGTTCAGCAAATGGAAGAGCTCCTCCAGGTTGTTCTGAAGTGGAGTGCCTGTAAGCAGCAGCTTGTGTTGCAGCGGGTAGTTGTTCAACACTCTGAAGAACTGAGAGAAAGACAGAAAACATACAGTACAAACCTGGGCACTGGAGCCAAGAAAATTACACCACTAAACTGTTATGTCCAGCATTGTGTGTCCAGTGATGAAGGGTCACCAACATACTTTGGTTTTTGTAAAAGAAAAAGAAAAGAAAAAAAGCCTTTGTTGTTACCTTGGACTGGTTGTTCTTCAGTCTGTGTGCCTCATCTACAACCAGACATGCCCATTCAATGGAGCCCAGCACAGCCTGGTCAATGGTGATCAATTCATAGGATGTCAGCAGAACATGGAACTTGACTGGTGAGTCTTTCTGTAATATGCAGAAAAAAGTGCTTTTTAGTTAAGCTGCAAAACTGGGAAATAAGTGGAAACGATTACAAATATTACAGCTGCAAGTGCTGCAACTAAAGCTGGCTCTGACTGGCTGATCCCAGAATGCCTACAATGCCCACAATGCCTTCCGAATCATGTGACAACCCCCTTGGCTTTCGTACTTGCACTTCGCTGTTCCACTTGAACAATGTATTGTTGTTGCAGTTAGCAATTAACCTATCGTTCACTCAAAAGGCGTGATGGGTGCTTCGACTTACGAAAAGTTTCGACTTACGAAAGACCCTCGGGAACGAATTAATTTCATAAGTCGGGGTTCCACTGTACTTCAAAGCCACTACACTCTGAAATAACAGTTTGTTTTTTTTTACTTACCTTCATCTTGGACGCCTTTTTTCCTCCTCTGATGGCGTTTCCCTCAAAGGAGAACTCATTCTCTCTAATAACAGCCCTGCTGTCTTTATCCCCTATATAGGTGACCACATACATGTCAGGAGCCCACATCTCAAACTCCCTCTCCCAGTTAATGATGGTGGACAGAGGAGCGCTGACAAGGAAGGGGCCTTTGGAGTGACCCTGTACCAATGGAGAACAGAGTTAGAATACATTAACATGCAAAGATGATTCATAATTTAATATCAGATAAATTACACAACTGCATTTGTCTTGCCCTGCCTTTAGGATCGAGCTCCTTACTTGGAATTCATCCCCTTTAATGGGCAGAGTTACTGTGTGTCACATGTCTGCAACCCCAACCACTAACACTGACTGACAGGGGAGGGCAGACTGGACAAAACAGCGTCAGTTAGCATATACAAGTCTTACTAAAGATAAAACAGTACAGCATTAGCCTTATAAATCAAATATTATCAGGTACTGTGTTGTACTTTTAACTGTTAAAACAAGCTTAATGCATTCATATTTATAAAATAAACAGCCCCTTACCTCCTTGTACAATGAGTAGAGGAAGACAGCTGTCTGAACGGTCTTGCCCAAACCCATCTCGTCAGCCAGGATTGTGTCAGTGGCTTGAGCCCAAGAAAACCTGAGCCAGTTCAAACCTTCCAGCTGGTAGGGATGCAGAGTTCCTCCTGTGCTGTCCAGATAGTCAGGCTGACGGTCAAACTTGATGGTGGGCTGGAAAGGAAAAAATAAAATTGCTGACCCGATCTGAGGAGCGAGCTTTTACACGGTCATCAATAATCCATCAGAATAAAGCAATTTAAGAAAAAGGTTGTATTTTGGTGCACGTACATCTACAACTGGATTAGCAGGCGGTCGCTCTGCCTTCTTCACTTTGACTGTCTTTTTCAGCTTCTTGCCAGGTCTGCCTTCCTCACCCATCATCAACTCTCTGATACACAGAGTAGGGAAAAAAAAAGGTAAGACTGACTAATTTATTCACTGTTTTTTAATGTAAACAGGAAAAAAAAGACATCAAACTGCCACAAATATCTCTATATGGCACCTAATTTACGTCCTAGAAAAGGAGTAGAATTAATTTTACAATTATTTGATCTTACCCTACTTTAAGATATCAACAGTCCTTGCACAACCTGAGCAAACAGCTTCTGACACTTAGTACACTACTGCATACCTGTGATTCCAGTAAGTCTGTTTGTAGGGGTCATACTCTGGAATGTCCATGTCTTCACTCTCCCAGGTGGACTGATCATATGGCAGATCTCTCCACTTGATCAGGTAATGCACATTATTCTTTTTATCAACACTATCAGGATAAAACAGACAGAAGATATTCTGTTGTGATAAAATGGTATACCTAAATGCTTCTGTTAAAGTGTTTCTTTTACAAGGTGACATTACTGGCTTCAAGATACTTCAATATGTGGAATCGATCCCTCTCATTCACTCTTCCTCTTATATTTCCTCTTACTACTCCAAACTTGGATACTTTGTCACCCTAACCCTTTATTGACAAAATAACCACAAAGAAACAACCAAACACCTAGTGACAAACATTCAGCATTACTCCTGCACAAGCATAAGCAACTGTGCACTGTGAATCGACACTGTGCACTGTGTTGTCATTGTGGTTTGTTATCACAAGTAGACAAAGGCCGTACACAGCATGAGAAAAAACAAATGAGAAAGGCATTGTGTTCTACTCTGAGTCCATGCTATGCATGCACATACAGTGGGGCAAAAAAGTATTTAGTCAGCCACCGATTGTGCAAGTTCCCCCACTTAAAATGATGACAGAGGTCAGTAATTTGCACCAGAGGTACACTTCAACTGTGAGAGACAGAATGTGAAAAAAAAATCCATGAATCCACATGGTAGGATTTGTAAAGAATTTATTTGTAAATCAGGGTGGAAAATAAGTATTTGGTCAATAACAAAAATACAACTCAATACTTTGTAACATAACCTTTGTTGGCAATAACAGAGGTCAAACGTTTACTATAGGTCTTTACCAGGTTTGCACACACAGTAGCTGGTATTTTGGCCCATTCCTCCATGCAGATCTTCTCGAGAGCAGTGATGTTTTGGGGCTGTCGCCGAGCAACACGGACTTTCAACTCCCGCCACAGATTTTCTATGGGGTTGAGGTCTGGAGACTGGCTAGGCCACTCCAGGACTTTCAAATGCTTCTTACGGAGCCACTCCTTTGTTGCCCGGGCGGTGTGTTTTGGATCATTGTCATGTTGGAAGACCCAGCCTCGTTTCATCTTCAAAGTTCTCACTGATGGAAGGAGGTTTTGGCTCAAAATCTCACGATACATGGCCCCATTCATTCTGTCCTTAACACGGATCAGTCGTCCTGTCCCCTTGGCAGAAAAACAGCCCCATAGCATGATGTTTCCACCCCCATGCTTCACAGTAGGTATGGTGTTCTTGGGATGCAACTCAGTATTCTTCTTCCTCCAAACACGACGAGTTGAGTTTATACCAAAAAGTTCTACTTTGGTTTCATCTGACCACATGACATTCTCCCAATCCTCTGCTGTATCATCCATGTGCTCTCTGGCAAACTTCAGACGGGCCTGGACATGCACTGGCTTCAGCAGCGGAACACGTCTGGCACTGCGGGATTTGATTCCCTGCCGTTGTAGTGTGTTACTGATGGTGACCTTTGTTACTTTGGTCCCCGCTCTCTGCAGGTCATTCACCAGGTCCCCCCGTGTGGTTCTGGGATCTTTGCTCACCGTTCTCATGATCATTTTGACCCCACGGGATGAGATCTTGCGTGGAGCCCCAGATCGAGGGAGATTATCAGTGGTCTTGTATGTCTTCCATTTTCTGATGATTGCTCCCACAGTTGATTTTTTCACACCAAGCTGCTTGCCTATTGTAGATTCACTCTTCCCAGTCTGGTGCAGGTCTACAATACTTTTCCTGGTGTCCTTCGAAAGCTCTTTGGTCTTGGCCATGGCGGAGTTTGGAGTCTGACTGTTTGAGGCTGTGGACAGGTGTCTTTTATACAGATGATGAGTTCAAACAGGTGCCATTCATACAGGTAACGAGTGGGGGACAGAAAAGCTTCTTACAGAAGAAGTTACAGGTCTGTGAGAGCCAGAGATTTTCCTTGTTTGAGGTGACCAAATACTTATTTTCCACCCTAATTTACGAATAAATCCTTTACAAATCCTACCATGTGGATTCATGGATTTTTTTTTTCACATTCTGTCTCTCACAGTTGAAGTGTACCTCTGGTGCAAATTACTGACCTCTGTCATCATTTTAGGTGGGGGAACTTGCACAATCGGTGGCTGACTAAATACTTTTTTGCCCCACTGTATAGCACGAGAGCGGCTGTCGTCTTCACCTTATGTGCACAGTGATGCTGTATTTATAGAATAATGTTCATTAAACATTAATGTTTTACTTTGAACTGAACTCCTTCCTGACACTCCACACACACAAAGCATACAGAATACAAATGATATGCATGCATTAAAACAGCAATGCTAATTCAGTTTGAGGTCTCCACTCAGCAAACTGTATTTACTTTGTTAACTTACTTTTATTGTTTCTTGCTTCGAAACCTGCTTAGTGTTCTTGTTTCATTTGTATCCTACCTGTGGTTAAGGACGCGGTGGATCATCAGCCACTCCATCTTAACTCCATAGCGGCTAAACTCCTCCTCCATGTGGACAAAGAGTGGATCTTTGTTCTTCCTCTTCGTGCTTTTGTCATCGTCACCCTCGCCTCCAAAGTCAGCAGGCGGCGGTTCATCCATGTCAGTCTTCCTTTGGTAGTTGCGGAACATCACTTGGCAGTTCAGCTCCAACTGGGCGAGAGTAAACAAGGGGGTGTCATGTGCTGAGTATGTTACAAAAAGGAAAAAATAAAACCTCATTCTCATCTACAGGTGGATGCAATGGTAGTACCTGTAGCTCCTGCACCCAGGAGCAGTGCCAGTACGACATGTTGCACCACTTGACAAAGAACTCCCTCTCTCTACGGCCTGCCAGAGGTGGTGGGTCAGGAGCATCAGCAGGCAGATCAGCAGGCCGGGGTACGGGCATAGGGGCTGGTGCTTCTCCCCAGCGCCATGTTAAAACCTTCTGCACTTTTCCCTTCATCGGTGGACACTGTGAGAAAGTGTGGATGGCAGAGGAAATTGTTATCTAAAATGCTGCAGGTAAACTTATGCACATCAAGAGAAAAGGCTCTTTATCTCCAGTGCAACTTGGAATTTGTAATCCACATGCACGCCCACGTGAGCACGCGCAGTCTCGTATGCACCAGTGCTCAGTGCTCACCTTGCAGCGGGGGCAGATCCATTCTCCATTGGGGATCTCGGGGAGAGGAGGGTTGAGGCAGTGGATGTGGTAGGAGGAGGGGCAGGTGTCACAGCAAAGCAGCTCTCCCCCGTCCTTACACACACGGCAGAACTCAATGTGGTGGTCGTCTTCCTCCTCCATCCCTTCATCCCTCCTGTCGTCATCGTCCTCACCTTCGGCCTCGGACAGATCATCCCTGGCTTCCCACTGGATTCCCTCCTTCTCCTGGTGGCAGAATTACAGACAGAAGGAGGAGGTGTGCACGCGGGGGAAGAGGAAGGGGGGTTGGGGGGTGAGGGCAGACAGGCAGGGAAGGTATGCGGAACGAAGTGAAAGAAAAAAAGGGAGGGGTGTGTGTATGCGTGGGGGGGATTGAAGAGCGCCGAGGGGTGGGGAGGGAGGGTGGTGTGCATTGCGTGCGTGTGGAGCAGTCAGAGGAAGGGAGGGAGGCAGGCAGGGGAGGGCCGAGAAGAGGAAATGGAGGATGGGTGAGATGTGTGGTGGGGAGCAGGAGAGGATTGACGGGAACATGAGCAAAATGGTTGTTGGGGTGGGGGGAGAAAGGGACAAAGAGAAATGGAGAACACTACAGTCAACCCTGCTGCCAGTGCAACTTCCACACAAAATATTTTAACATCCATGTTTCATGCAATTTTTGCCCTCCTGATTCAAACTTTGAAAATCAGGCGCATTTGCTCTAACAGTCTGCCGTGCACATCTCTCAGAGGATTCAGGGTTCCAGTACTCACACAGTGCGGGCAGCTCCACTTGCCCTCAGGTGCCTTCTCCATGTCAGGGTCCAGACAGACCATGTGATAAGCCCTCGGACAGGTGTCACACAAAATGATCTCTCCTCCCTGCTGACACACCTCACAGTAATCCTGGTGGTCTGTCTCATAGCCGTCACCATCTTCTGTCTCGACTGAGAAAAGACAGAAAAGTAGCAGGAAAAAATAGGTATCAGCCTTCACTTCAGCCTTGACTTTGCTCTTGTTAAACAAGCCACCTACATTACACACATTTCTTTTCTTCATGGAAATGCTGATATAATATCACACTTTTATTTCAGTATGTTTCCAACCTTTTTTCTTTTTCTTTGCACTTTTGGGCTTCTTCTTAGGACGACTGCTGCGGCTGGAGCCATCTGACACTGAGAAGCTCCCATCATCAAAGTCGCTGTCAACATCAGGTTCGTCCTCATCGCTCTAATGAAATCAACAAGCGAAGGGAAAAGATTGATATGAGTACCTTGTTTCATTTCATCACATCATCAGTATTTGGATCCCAGTGATTAAATATGCAGAAATAAAGTCACTGTGTGCCAATTTTAATAACTCACAGAGGAGCGCTTCCTCTTGCTGTTGAGGCCTCCAAGTTTAATTTTGAGTGGAGCCACCTTCTTAGGTTTTGGTTTCGGTGGAGGCTTAGATGTGGGCTTCGACCTCCTACGAGCATTGGGACCTCAAGAGAAGAGAAGATATAAATTTATTTAAAACAGCCAAAATCTTAATTCTGTATACACTTCATAAAGTCATAAACTCTGTCCTATTTTACCTTTGCCCTCTTTGGTCTTGGCCTTGCGGAGAGGAGGTGCTGGGGCTGCTGGGGGTGCAGTAGGCGCTGGAGCAGCAGCAGGAGTTGAAACAGGTGGAGTCAATGTAGCAGGAGCGGTATCTGCCCCGCTCTCTGTCCCTGCCACCACCATGTTCTCCACAGCTGTCGCCACATTGGCAGCTGCCAGGGCTGCATTAGCAGTGGCACAACCCTGCGGGGACACAAAAGCACACAGTGAGAACCTCTGCTCTCTAGAAGTGTATAGTATAACAGAAGAACAAAAGGCCTCAATATTTAATACCTTCAGAGGGTTGTTTGTACTGAATTCACGCCACTTGGCCATCATTAAAGTCATCATCTTGGACACAGCAATTTTGGGGTTCTTAGCTGCAATTAATGGCCTAAAAACACAAAGTGGGCAAAACTTTTATACTGTTACATAAATATTTATGCACAAATCTGTAGTCACAGAGTAGATGCAGACTTTACTGTCAAAGCCTAATAATGATGAGGGTGTCTTCACCTGACAAACTGACTGAAGGCCTTGTAGTTGGTGAGGGAGCTGTAGTCTTCCTGAGTAAAGACGTGGTCAATGTCTTTCATACCCCAGGCTTCCAGCAGCTGGGTGGAGCTTTTCGGCTGAGGTGGGAGGAGAGAGTCGAAAAGGACAACGAGGAAGGTTAATGTCACACGTCAGCCCTGCAGTAAGTAAACAAAGTCTGCATGAGGGCCTGAATTAAACTCTACCTGGCAATCATCGTCATCGTCCTCATCATCTTCTGGCTCTGGTTCTTTACGTTTGCTCTTTGAGCTGGACGAGCCTCCTTTCTCTGCCGCCGCACCTCCCTTCTTCTTGTCTTTGGCGGAGCTGGACCGTTTCTTCTTTTTCCTCCCTGGTGCATAATCACTTCCTTCACTCTCTGACCGCATACCTCCCTCATCAGCATCCCTCTCTGCTGCCTCCACTCCAAGCAGGTGCTCTGGGGAGCTGACTGGCAACTCCTGTAAGATAAAGAACCACACTGCTGGGTTTTATGTATAACACAGAAATTAGACGCTAAAATTACATCTTTCTTTGTCTTGTTTCTTGTAAAGGTCCTGGCACTCTATTAGGCTTGGGGAATGAAAAGACACTGGGCTGTCATTCACAGCGCTGCTATGGTCAACATATGACTCATCACTAATTTCAGAAGAAGCAAAAACAGTCAGTTGCTTCATCTATTGTTCAGTTGACACAGAACGGGTCTTTTTATTTATTTTTCAGCAAAAATGCTAAATATTTCCTGATTTTAATATTTGTTTTCCCCGTTTTATGTGAGTGGTAATTAAATATATATTGTAGACAATGTGTTTTAAATGCACTGACCTGGCCTATGGAAAATTATACATTTGCTAGTAATTGGTTCATTATACATTAATTGATTTGACCTCTTCTTCGTTCAGCTGCTCTCTTTAAGGGCCACTACAGTGGATCACCTGCCTCCATCTCACCCTATCCCTCCCTATTACCCTCCTCTGTCACAACAAACCCTCCTTTACTGCATCCATGAATCTTCTCTGAGGTCTTACTCTTTTTCTCCTGCCTGCCATCTCCATCTTTAACATCCTTTTCCCAATACATTCACTATCCCTCCTCTGCACTTATCCTAACCATTTCAGCCTTGCCTCTCTGACTCTGTCTCCACAACTGCTTAAATTTATAATAAAAGTGCTACACCCTTATTTCAGGGTATTTGGGTCTTGGTTTCCCATCTCATGAAATCACTGTTTGCAACACATCCACCTATAGTTAAGTTGATTTTGTTTAGATTTTTACTTGTTCAGCTCCTGTATGTTAATTAATTTTCCTATTAAAACTTAAATCCTTTCTTTGAGTGCCTTATTTAGCTATTTTGTTTTCCATATTGCATTTTACCAAGCGATTATACTTTACTACTTTATTTAAACCTAGGCTGCACTTTCCTATTGAATCTTGTCAACTTTTTCCAAATAAAATCGACACTATTTTGTATTAAATACACCCTACATCCATGCAGGTTTTTTCACAACTTCGCAGAAAGAATTACTTTTGGTTGTTTTATGCATGTGCAGTAAAATCAAAAGCAGAACAGCATCTGTTGTGCTGACAGAAATGTTTACAGAGACAAATCTGTCACAATCTTTAAAAAAATGAAAAGAAAAGAGGATTCCCTCAGTCACAGGCTTAAACTTTGTGCAACTCACCTCTCGGATCGGTCTCTGCCGCTTGCTGCTCCTATTCTCTCGGCTGCTCTTCTTGGCTTTCTTCTTCTTCTTGGACTTTGGTACCTCTTCTACGTCAGACACAGCATCCTCCGGCTCGTCCTCATCTGCCGGCGACACGCTTTCATTAGAGACACAGTGCATGCACACGCACACACACACACACACACACGGACAGGAGCACCACCGCTGCAGGCCGAAGGGAGAAAACAGGAGACCGCGCACTGGCACACGTCCGTGCACGCACGCAGACACACACAAGGCGAAAGCCACAAAAGCGCAGGTTGAAACTTGTCCGTTTTCTGTGTTTGAAACTTTGACAGCTCACGCCCACGCTCGCGGAGGGACCCGCGAAAGAAGAAGGGGGCCGAAGAGGAAAAGGAGAAACTCTAAACACTTGCTTGCCAAGTTAGCTAACTAATCTATCATGGCGAGTGACGGACGGCCCGGGCAGACTACTCACGGCTAGCTGAAGCTAACATTAGCATCGCGTTGAAGGCGAGCTCAAGTTACGGAGATGGACCTTCTTCTTCGGAGGCTAAAAAAAAATAAATAAATAACAGGCGAGCTTACCGTGAATTAGTGAGTGCTCGTCCGCGGTCCCAAAGTCTTCCCTCTCATCCTCGCTGCACGACATTTTCCCCTGCGTTTTAATTTTATTTCTTGCTGGTCGAATTAATCCCTCCTAAACCTTGCTCCTCGGTCGGCGAGGGAGGAGGGAAAATGACGTGGGACTGGTGGAGAATGAACCGGGGGTGTCCAGGAAGGGAGGGGGTAGTGGTGGTGGTGGTGGGTGCTGGAGAGAAAAATATATATAATAATAATAGCAATAAATGGCATCGGAGGGTAGCTAAGCCTTGCCCGTTTCCTATTATTTACACAGCATCTAATTGTCCACCTGCCTGCTCAAACAAGTTGGATAACTTCATTATCTGTGACATTTATCGGCTGTTGATTTCCAGGTATATTTTTACAATGAACTTCAGCGTGGCATCCGTGGTCACTTCAAATGCACACCGTGAAATCGGACTGTTGAGTTAAAGCGTTGTATGAGAGCAAAGTTGAAGCATTACGAAGCCAATCTCCTAACATTAGAAACTTACAGTAGTGTGCTTGTAGTCCCGGCTCGAGGTGTGCTCTCCCCCCCTCCCCTCTTCCTCTCTCTCTGTCGGTGCGAGAATTGCCACAAATCAGCCTGTTTGTGTGGCAAGGTTCATTCATTAAGCCCGACTAAACGGGTGATGAGGGAAATTCAAAAAACGAGCCGTCAACGACCCCAAAACACGCTGCTCCGTCCCCCTCTTCGCTCTCTCCCCAGCCCTTACAGGCAGCGCTTAGCTAACATCCTCACAAACACACAAAGGGGGCAGACATCCCATAATAATCTCCCCCCCCTCCCACACTCACACAGGACTCTGCATAGTTACCTCGCAACGGACAGACCATAATACTCAAGCCTGTCCCCACCCCCCACCCCTCCACCACCACGCGCGCGCCCGCACGCACACTTCCACACGCACCATGCTCACTGCATGCACTCACACTCCTTCCCCTCTCCACTGGCAGTCCCAGCCCCCTTAGCAACCCCGTTGTCATGGTGACACCCCCCCCCACTCCCTGACAGACCATAATACTCAAGCAGTAGCAGTATACATCCCATAATATACAACTCCTAAAAAGACAAGAAAGAGAACAAAAAAACACTATTGAGCTGGGTCTCCAGGGGAGCGCAAGTCCAATGGTGACAGACCATAATACTCACAGAGCATCCACCTGGTAGTGAGCAGGACTACAAGAAGAAGTCATTTAGCCTTCACTCTTTCCTTTGGATCCATACAGGTAGGCAGCATGCCGACTGTGTTCGGGTCAAACAGGCCTGCTGAGCAGGAAGTGCTGCAGATCTCTGGGCCCCCTGTTCCTGTGGTATCAACACAGGTGGAGAGTACCCAGGGCCACCCCAGTGACAGAGAAGACTGCCATCAGTTCCTCCAGGATTATCTCCTCCATCCACATCACAAACCAGTAGTTATGTACCAGCACAGCAAGGGTTAGAAAGTAATTCCTTCATTAAAAAAAATAAACAAATATTCCCTCCTTAAGTTGAATTTGTGACTTTTACAAAACTTTTTGAGAAGTTTTGTTAAAGTGTATCAACACCCACCCACTAGATCCTTACCTCCACCCTCTGAATATTTGCAGAAATAATGAAAGCCATGATATCCAAGTTTTATAATCTGTTTGTGTTTAGAGAGTGGATTATAGTGTTAATAGTGCTAGTTACATATGTTGCTAAATGCAACTTATGTAACTACCCCTAAAGTAAATGACTGTACTATAAATATAACAGACATATGTTTTAAATGTACAGAGTCCAAAGTAACATTACTTCACTGTGTGAGACTTTACAGGAGGATTAATATATTTTGTGACGAGCTCAGAAAGACACATGCAGAGATCATTTAAAAGTTGTTTCTACTAAAAGTTGTTTCTACTTGGTTTGTATCCAGAAGAATGTTTAAAAACACCCATAGACCTCCATTATTTAAACATCAGCATTGCTTTAGGGAAAAAAAGGAAACCTTTAAATATCAAATGTTACACATTATTCATCCATCCAACCATGGAGACCTCCCTCTCCTCCCAGAACACATCTACTAGCTGTGGGAGCAGTCACCATGGCATTCCCAAGTCAGCTGACAAACATAATCTCTTCAGTGAGGCCTGGGTTTTCTCAAAGATTATAAATTGGAAAGACTCAAAACACCTCACCCATGACACGTCAAGGCAAATGTTATGCATGATGAGACGAATGACCTGTCACTGGAAAAATTATACAAAATACACAATATTGAAAGACTAGTTGTAAAACAGCTAACTGATAATTTGCAGAGGAATGGTTTGTTTGAATAGTTTCGGTCAAGTTTCAGAGCTCATTACAGCACAGAAACAGCTTTAGTGAACGTTACAAATAGGGATGGGTATCGTTTAGGTTTTATCCGATACCAGTGCCAAACCGGTACTTTTGAAACGGTGCCGGTGCTCAAACGGTGCTCAAACCGGTGCTTAAAGAATGGAGAACACAAAATTGGTCCAAAAACCTCTCATGTTCAGCTGGTTTTTTGTAAAAAGATAACAATGTTAGCCTTTTCTGCAGCTATGGGGCATATATGGTATCACTCTTGGCTGGAAGCAGTGCTTAAACAATGGAAAAAACACAAACTTTGTCCAAAACCTCTCATGTTTAACTGTTTTCCACTTTTTCTTTGGTCATTTTAGCCTTTTTGGCCACGGTGAAGGGAGTATCTGAAGGGAGTATCTGCCATCAAACAAGAAGACAGCCGCATGTAGCTATGATGAGGTTTGCTAGTTCACCTTACATGCATTAATGTAATAACGTGGTTAGCCTACTCAACGTAAATTACACACGAACAACATGAAGCTACTCACGCAGAGAAGAACGGCTGCTGCTGCCATCATCATCCGTCATCATTTCTGCTACACTGGCAGGGCTAGGGGCCAGGACTCTACTCTTCGGGGTTTTTGGGGGATATTGCTAACTCCGGTCAGATAACAGGCAACCCACGCACAGTAGATGCGCTTGGTGTGAGGTCTCGCAGCAAGCTATCATATGGCGCATTTCTGGGCTTTTAAAAAAAACGCTATGCGTCGCCAGGTGTTTCATCGGATTCGAGGTGTTACCTCCTTTGACAGTATCACAGTATCAGCTTAAAGCACTTGTTGCAGTGCCATGACCGGTACCCATCCCTAGTTACAAATGATCTTCTCATAGCCTCTGACACTTATCTCTGTGCTTGTCCTGCTTGACCTCAGTGCAATGTTCAATTACAGTGACCATTACAGCAAGTACAGCATGCTGTAGGTATTAGAGGTACTGCGCTGCAGTGGTTTGAGTTATCTATCTATCTAATAGACTTAAATTTGTTCATGTAAATAGAGAGTCCTCTTCACACATTTAGGTTAATTATGGCGTTCCACAGGGTTCTGTGCTAGAACCAGTTCCATTTGCATTACACATGCTTCCCTTAGGCAGTATCATTAGAAGGCATAGCACACGTTTTCACTGCTATGTAGATGACACCCAACTTATCCATCTATGAAGCCAGATAACACACACCAATTAGTTAAACTGCAGGAATGTCTTAAAGACATAAAGACCTGGATGACCTCAATTTTTCAGCTTCTAAATTCTGATGAAACTGATGTTATTGTAGTCGGGCCTAAAAATCCTAGATATGTGGTATTTTACCAGATGCTTACTCTGGATGGTATTACCTTGGCTTCCAATAACACTGTAAGAAATCTTCGTGTCATTTGTGACCAGGATATGTCCTTCAAAGCACGTATTAATAAATAAAACATCCTGTCTCAGAGTGACACTAAAAAACTAGTTCATGCATTTATGACTTTTAGGCTGGACTTTTTCTGATAATTCTTTATTATCAGGATGGCCTAAAAACTCCCTAGAAAGCCTTCGGTTGATTCAAAATGCTGCAGTGAGAGTACTGACAGGGACTAGAAAGAGAGAGCATATTTGTTTACTGGCTTCCCTTCATTGGCTCCCTGTTAAATCCAGAATTCAATTTAAAATCTTGCTCCTCACATACAAGGTATTAAATAATCAGTCCCCATCTTATATTAATGACCTGACAGTACCATATCACCCCATTAGAGCACTTTGCTCTCAGCCCGCAGGCTTACCTGTGGTTCCTGGAGTACAATGGGAGGCAGAGCTTTCAGCATTCAGGCCCCTGTTCTGTGGAGCCAGCTTCCAGCTCGGATTCACCCTCTCTGCTTTTAAGATTAGGTTTAAAACTTTCATTTTTGATAAAGTGTATAGTTAGGGTTGGATCAGGTGACCCTGATTCCCATGATGCACTGAATGTTTCTTCTTCAGTCACTTTTTACACTCACATTTTTGGTTCTTTATATCTGTGTTTATACATCTCACTGCATTTAATTTTTAGTTATTACTCATCTCTGGCTCTCTTCCGGTCGTGGCAGGTCCCTGAACCTGGTCCTGCTAGAGGTTTCTTCCTGTTAAAAGGGAGTTTTTCCTTCCCACTGCTGCCAAAGCGCTTGCTCATTGGGGTCATATGATTGTTGGGTTTTTCTCCAATTTCTCTGTATTATTGTAGCATCTTTACCTTGTAATATAAAGCACCTTGCCACAACCGTTTTAGTGATTTGGCAGTATATAAATAAAACTGGATTGACTTGAATTATTAGAAAAGGGCCTGGGTGTTGAAACAAATAAAAAATTAACAGCACATTTCCACCACAAAAAAACAATAACTTAAAAGAGAAGTAAAATCAGGGGTGCACAGTGATGCAATGGATATTACTGTCCTGGGTCCTGAGCTTGAATCCATTGATTGGCTGGGGCCTTCTGTGCGGCGCATGCATGTTCTTCCTGTCTGGCCTGTGCGGGTTTCCTCTGTCCCACAGTCCACAAAATATGCATGTTGACTAAATTGTTTCCAGTGCTTCTCTTTCTTTCTGTCTTTGTGTTGGCCTTGTGATAGACTGACCCATCTGGTGTACCCCAACCCTCATCCCACAGCCCTGAATTGGGTAAGAAGAAGAAAACAGATGGATCGAAAAATGAAATCAGGCCTGACTAAAACCTTCTCCCAGCTGGGTTTGCTTGGTTCAGTAATTCTGAAGTAAAATTACCTGAATGTGCAAATAAGAGCTCAGGATGAGCCACATGTGAGTTTGATCGAGTACAGATTTATTGATACACTACAAGAGAGCCACACTCAGCATTTCAATCACAGTGATTCAGTTTTGATTATGTACACAAATGATGGCCATTATCATACGTAGAGTTCCTAAATTAGACTGTTATTAGTGGGTTCATTACAACTCGACTGCAACACATCTGTCTCCCATCTGGTCATCTACTTTCAAGAGCCAACAGATTTGCAAGTACACACATATCTTGTATCTTGTGTAGTAAAGTGTCAGTCGAAAGGAAGTGCTAAAATGACGCAAAAATTTCCTCGTTGTGGGATTAATAAAGACCTATCTTATCTTATCTTATCTTATCTTAAAATTGATTCATAAAAAACATGCACACTGCTGCTGCCTTCAGGTTCTGTCTGGAGTAAATACAACCAGAGCTTCAGCACATCCAAAACCATCGCAGCAATAATCATGATAGATTTTATATATATGTAAGCTGCAGGTACCAAAGATAATATGTAATACAAAAGCAAAAGTACCAAATAAGTTAACTAAAATGTGTCTGCTTCAGCAGCACACTCCTCTGCTAAATTCAGCTCCCTGTTGTGGCTTCACTGATTGATTTCTAAAACTTATTATTTTAAAAAAGAAATAAATGAAAATGGATGCTTTTAGCTGCTCAGTGGGGTCTCTTCATTTCTGAGTGGCTTCCCAAAGTAAAATCCCTTTAATGTTAAGTCCAATTTCAAAAGTTTGAACTCATAAACGAGTTTAGAAGGAGCAATCGAAGGCCACATGGCGTCTAATCAGGCTCCAAAGATTTACTCATTCACCATGAGAAATGCTCATTTCTACTACTCTGAAGAGCACTTTGTAATCACACTGAATCAGATTTGCGTACAGTTTAAGCATCATATTCCTCTGTCACACACAGACATATGCTTGCACACACACACATACTTTGCCTACTAGCTGCAGCAGTTTAGCATTCAGTCAGGTGTTTTGTGCAACGTTCACCTCAGTGTGTTTGATATCTGACAGACATTTTATGCCAATTTTGGCAGCATTTGGCTTGTTATGACTAGCTCACTTTGCAGGCTGCTGCTCTGCTCATTATGGCATAAGACATGTTACTATTTAGACTGTCAGCCATGGATAACTAAACTGTAATTATGCGTTGCATTTTAATTGGATTTCCTGCCCATTAACTTACTGTATTTCTTTACTTTTCACAGAGATCTATGTGTTTCATTTCATTGGGGGAAAAAATTACATAGTTTACATTAACACTATTATTTTTTTCACTGCTAAATAGGCATGTGATTAATATTTTATTCTGCTTTTTATTTGTGGGTCTTGATTATTGATACCTATGTTGCTTTGATTCATAAAAGAAAGATTCCTATGGTATCAGATTCAGATCTCAATGGGCAGGAGCTGCAAAGATGTGAGGCCTTTCTTTACACTCCAGAGGCCACTTTGCAGTATTCCCCACTGTACAGGACATGCAGATCGCATAGCAACAAAGGCCTACGTCTGGTCATTGTCCGTTACTTTTGCTTGAATGCCCCTTACACATGCATGTGCGGGTGCACATGCACTCAAGTGCAACTCCGTCATCTTCAACGCTTCATCTTGCTCCCTCTATCCTATATGCACAGCTGTCCTTCCACCTAAAGCAGGCTGCTACACCCCCCCCACACCACAAACACACGCGCGCACACACACGTACACTCACCGCCATATTTCCATAACATCCATGGGTCGTCCATTCCCTCTGCCCCCTCCCCCCATGTGCACACAGCTCGCCGCCCACTCTGCCACCCCCTCTTCCCTGCCTGACAACACCACCGCCCGCCATCCCATAATATTCATGCACACGCTCCACACACATTCATACACAGCAGTGCGTGCAGTGCTCTTTGTTGGCAGAGATGCCTGAGCAATGTGAGCCTGCTCATGCACAACAGTCATGTTCCTGCCTGATATCTGCATTCAGACTGCTGAGGCAGGTAGCCCTCAACTGCAGGGAAGTAACAAAGCAGATCAAGGAGTGAGAAAAAGGTGATGGGTTACATTTCTGTCTCTTAATGACCTTGGGAGGGGTATGAGGGGAGGGGTATGGGGGGGGGGGGGGGGGGGGCATGTTCGTGAAGTCTAGACTCACCCTGAGGCAGCCCTGTCCGAATGAGGCCAATCATCCATCCCAATGGTAAGAATCAGTGGACAAAGTGAGATCAGTTAAGAGTTGTCTCTCAAAGTCTGCTGCTGTCTCCCACTTTAACAGAGGGAAAGCAACTCATCTCCACATATATGTCATGCTGAAGCTTTAACAAGCATCTCTTTAGGCTTTGCAACCTGGCTACAGTCAATCAGTGTGGGACCATTTCGGAATGATAAAATGTCCACAAAATGGGGGAAAGATAAAGATAAAAAAAAGAGGGCAGGTTATTTACGAGAGAGGGGTGAAGGGACGAGCATAACAGAGGCGCCGGACATGACAGTGGCCAGCTCATCTCCATGGTGTTGCTGTGGGAGACAGCAGAAGACGTCACTTGGAGAAACAGGGGACACAAAGGAGTAATACGACATGTGGAAGACTAAAAAAGGAGGGAAGGGAGCCTCGAAGAGACCTGTCTTTGCTGATACACACAGAGGAAAGTGTGCAAGAGAGATGGGTGACCATTTACTCTGGGTGTCAGGTAGATGGGCCACCAAATCTTAGACGAGGACTCCCAACATTTGAGTCTGCAAATGTTTGGCTTCAGTGACGCACTGACTGATTCAACACATGAGCCTCTAAGATGAGCAAATGGGGTTTCATTAAGTGTCACAAGACTGCGGCACATATGTTAATTTATAGTCTTTGAAGTTAAATTTCAACTTTAAAATCAAGAAAAATTACCATCAGACATCAGTGATGTCAGAATATGTGGAAATCAGGACCTAAATTAAACATTTAAACTCTGAATTTTAAAAAACTGCATTTACCACCATCTGGTTATAGTTAGCTGGTGACGTAGCTGCAAGTTTCACCGTGTAGCTAATTTACCTTTAAAAGTCACGTTGATGCTTCTCACTTACTTTGTTGGACATCAGCTGAATCTCATCATAACAGAGGAAACTGTAATACAAAACTACTTTCTATGCTAACTAGCCTAGATTAGCAGAACAACAGAACCAGATTTCTGGTTTAGGATTCTGGTTGAAGTGGAATTTGTGTGATTATGTGCAATTGAGCTGCATTTAAAGGTCATGTTTTATTCATATCATAATCATATACTGATCGTTTAATACATTTATGAGCTATATTAATTTACGAGTTCTGATGCTCAAGAAAGCTGAAACAGCACATTTACTGACATTTTACTGATCTTGTGACAACCTGATTTTTCTTTTCCCGAGGGAAGCGGGCAACTGAGGAAAAAATATAGGTCAATAAAACTTTATTTTCTTATATCTTTTATAGTTTGACTTAGTAGGCCTTAAAGACCTTACATTATTCAGTAAAAACCATAAATATGGGGAATGAAATAGTCATAATTTACATGCTTCTTCTGGTTGTTTCAGAGTGTTATAAGACTGGAATAGGTCCCAAAAGTAGCTTAAATCTAAAGGAAACACAAATTTTTAAAACACTGAAGGTACATCTGGATTTCTTCCAGTATTGCTATGACTGGTTTGAAGGAGAGAAAGGGAGGGAATACTACAAAATAAAAAATGAAAATATATGCAGTGATAAATATTCTTTAAAAAAAATGCTGTACAGTTTATTTCATGCGCTTGTTTTTCTGTGCTAAACAGCCAACATGCAGTAATCAATAAATTTTTTTTAGGGTATTTCAAATTCTCCAGAAAATCTATGTTCACGTGGATAATTTGATTGAGAATTTGGTCTTCAGTTCATATACCACCAACCTGGTTTATTATTCTTTATTGCTTTTCCCAATCCCCCGTGTGACACTGATCCGCTCTGTCCTCGTGCCCTCCCTTCTTGTGATTTATTTGCCTTAGTTCCAATATTTGTCGGCAGTCTGTTTTCTTCCCCTTGTCTAAATGTCACCTCTTCTTCTAAGACAATATAGGGAGTGAGAGAGAAGGAGAACGAGAGGGCAAATGTGGGGGACATAGAGGAAAAGTAGGGGGGGAGAGCTGGACTCGTAAAATGAGCAACAAAGTTTGGGAAAATTACACATTAGGTAAGACACTTTCTCACATGCGTGTACATATATGTGGAACTGGAAGTGCTGCGTTTCAGTCACTGACAAGAGGATTTTGCAGAAAAGTTTATTGAAACAAACAGGTTGGAGTTGGAGTTCTCATAAGTTTCTCTGATATAAATCATATATATATGTTCATACATGTGTTCAGGCATGTATGCACACAACCACATTTGTGATTTCAGTCCAGGTACCAGCCCAGGCTCAGACTTTAGTTTTCATGCCAGATTAACACAATAGAGGGCATACTTACGCTTGTAATGCTTGCGTAGTAAAACAATGACCCTTTTCCAAACCCTCCTCCTCCTCCCTCAGCATCACTCCACACCCTGGATGTCCTCTCTCTCCCAGCCTCACTCTCTACCTCCTTTATAACCCATCACTCCCAGCTCACTGCCCTCACTCATTCTTGCTTTTTCAACTCGCAATGGACACATTTGTTTTCCCGGGAAAGAACTAACCATAAGATGACACCGTGCTACTGTTTTCCTGACTAATAAAAAAGTGACTTTTATTAGTGTTTCTGGATTTTAGGTTCTTGTTTTTGGGGGTGAATTCAGTTAATCTGGGACTGAAATCGGACATATGGACGTCTTTTTGTGCATCAAGGATGAGTTTGTGAAACAGTCATGTAAGTATGCTTTTTTTTGGCAACAATAGAGAGAAGCTGAAGAGCAGCTTTGGTGAATAAAATTGTGATTCATTTTGAAATTCTGTCCACTCAGTAACAAAAAGAAGAATAACTGGCTATCACAAAAATATCAACTGGTAAGAATCAATTTTAAAACTCTTGCAACCTGAAGGAAATTTCACGAGTATAACACAGTAATTTTGTGGTTTTATTTGCTACAAAATGATAAACTGCATATACAGACTTAACTTCGAACACCAGTAACTTGCATAAACCTTATCATTAGAAAACTAATAAGGAATTTATTGTTTACTTGACCAAAATACCATGCAGAGCATCTCTGCATTCATCGTTAACCTGCTAACTTGTGATTTCAACAGATATGTGGGGATCATCCCCAGACTCTGGACTTTAAACTTAAACGGCAACAAACACACAGACGGACGGAGCGATCACTTCAGCTGTGGACCCAAAGACCCAGCCTGACGCACGGAGACGGACAGACAGACAGACAGTCTGATGCCAACTGTCTCCACTGTCAATCTCACGGCACCACTCCTCCTCCTGTTGCTATGGGCAACCCACCCCACCATGGCAACCAATTGGCTGTAAGTCTAGTGTGTGAAGGAGGATGAGAAAGAGGGAGTTTGTTTGTCATGCTATAACTTTTAAAAGGTGGTGACATGTCACTAAATCTCTTTCAGTCGCTCCCCTCTTTTCTTTGTCTCGCTCCTGGTGACCTTTTCTCTTTTCTCTCTCTCCCTGCCTTCACTGTGCCCTCCGTGTCTTCTTTGCCTGTTTGTCTCCTTGTTTTCATCCTCTCTATTTGTTACCTTTTCATCTTTCTGTCACTCTTTTAAAGGCCCCAGCCTTGTACTTAAATATGCATCTTCCCCCACGTACTTGCTGTGAATCACTCCTCCACCTTCCATTTTTATGTCCCAGCTCCCTGGCGAGGCTGCCCCGTTCCCGGCCTGTGTCTGGTGCTGCCCCATGTGCACGGCTGAGGGGGCTGACCCCAGGCCAGGTGGGGGTGTGCAGAGCACGGGGGGAGGTCATGGAGTCTGTACGCAAGGCAGCAGAGATGGTCATAGAAGAGGTATGAAGCATAACTTCTGAGTGATTTAAATAACAATCACCATTATGTGTGGCAGAGATGGAAACTTTTACATACCTGGTGTGTAACTCGCTGTCCAATTCAGTGCCAGCACCAGTTCAGGAATCGCCGCTGGAATTGTTCCATCACCCCACGTGGGATCAATGTATTTGGCAGAGTGATGAACCAAGGTAGACCCATTACTGGCATGAAGTTAGTGAATTTTCTGAAGAAACCTCGATTCACTGAGCAACATTTATAAATATTCTCTAAAAATAAAGTTGTGTCATGTCTCTGCTGTGGTTTCAGGCACTCGTGAGGCAGCCTTTGTGCACGCTCTGTCCTCAGCAGCTGTGGCGGTTGCGGTGACCCGAGCCTGCACCCGTGGGGAGCTGGAGAGGTGTGGCTGTGACAGGAAGGTCAGGGGGGTCAGCCCGGAGGGTGAGCTTTAACTCTATTCCATGAAAATATAGTGAGTAAATCGACTCTGACTCACACAGAGCATAGAAAGGCTGCTACAGTGCTGATTGTGGGTCTAAAGTATGCAGCAGTAATGTCAGCTGGTAGTTTCCCATCTGCTGTCACATGTAACACACCTGTGCTGTGAGACTGTAGCAGCTGCCCCCTGCCTCACATGAACCAGATGGGATTTTCCATTTAACATCTAACCTTCTTTGACCTTACAAAATCGCAGTAACACAGATCATCTTAATCTAAGCCTCGTTCCACCACAGGTTTCCAGTGGTCAGGGTGCAGTGACAACCTGTCCTATGGTGTGGCTTTCTCTCAGACATTTGTGGATGAACCAGAGCGAGCCAAGGGGCTGTCAGCAGGCCGGCCGCTCATGAACCTCCACAACAACGAGGCGGGTCGAAAGGTTAGCAACATCACCAATGTCCTTACAGATTTCCAAATCCCTGTGTCAATTTACAGAATTTTTTTGTCCTTTATAATTATCTCCTCCTCAGGCCATCCTTCATAACATGCAGGTTGAGTGTAAATGTCACGGTGTGTCTGGGTCCTGTGAGCTGAGGACCTGCTGGAAGGTCATGCCCCCATTCAGGCGTGTGGGCGTTGTGCTCAAGGAACGTTTTGATGGAGCCACAGAGGTAACAGATGATACCTTCTGCTTGTTTTATCTTCCCTAGCTTAATGGGGTGAGCAGACGTCACAACAGCTGAAGTAAATTATTTATCAGAAAAAAACTACAATTTCCGCTGAAACATCTCGAAATGAACATGTTATGCTTTTTCAGCTCCATGTTTGTATTTTTGGACCTTGCTACAGTAGTTTTATATGATTCACATCTCAAAATAAATCTTTATTTATCTTGTTGATTGTTGCAAGCCCTCAGCTCATCATCTCATGAAATATGGGGGTTAAAAGCAATTTAACTTCCCTCCTCTTAAATCAGTTTTTTTCTGATTGGCTGCTCCTTGCAAACAGAAGGTTTAAACATCAAGTTTTGGGGCTACTTTCCTGAAAGCCAGAGCTGTGTGCTCGGGATTACCATATTAACCTTGTAACACCAAGTGCCTCAAATTCTTGAGTTTTAGAGATCTATCGATCATCAGTGTGATTTTTGTCCCCACGGAAACTAAATAATTCGGGCCCAATACATTTTTATGTAGTAAATTGCAAAAAAAAAAATAATGCCAATGTATCAAATATGATTAATTTTTTAAAAATTGTCAGAATGTTCAATAAGCACTCCATTTTCAGAAAAATTGAATTTCCTGGCAATTATTTCATGGTTCAGGCTTTAAAGGGTTAAGGATATTATCTTTGACATCAGAAGTAGCCAAGAGAAGGAAAACAGTCTAAAATAAGCTGTGAGCTTTTGGATCACTTCTGCATAAGCTGACCACATATTTTAAAAACGTTGACCGTGTTTAGTAGTCATTATTATTACAGTATACATTACTGTGTTTTAATGTCACAATCCTCCCAGGTCCGCCTGACACGTATAGGCTCCAGGACAGCCTTGCTCCCCCGAGACTCACAGGTCAAACCCCCTGCTGCCAGAGATCTTGTGTATCTTGCACCCTCCCCAGATTTCTGCCGTCTCGACCCTGAAAATGGTATTCCTGGGACTGCAGGTAGAAGATGTAACGGTAAGATCACCAGGACCACGTCACAGGAAAATAATTCACATAATCCAACTTACCACTCATATCAATTTAGAAAGTGATGTTGCAATGTTTTAAACCAACCCCCCTCCCCCCAGGAACGTCTCGGCTGGCACCAGATGGTTGCGAGCTGGTGTGTTGCGGGCCAGGCTACAAAGCAGGCCGGGCTGAGGTGGTGCAGCGCTGCTCCTGCAAGTTTTCCTGGTGCTGCTCGGTGCGTTGCCAGCAGTGCAAGAATACGGTCACCATTCATACCTGTAGAGTGTAAGAAGTCCTAACAAGGCCTGACCAAATGAGCCCAGATCCTAACCAACCACCAGACAGACACCGCTGGACACAGCGCGGGTTAACTTTGACACCAAATTATCGTAATTATTGTCCAAAGCAGCCTTTCTTTGTCCACGTTTTCCCTTAGAGAAGTGAAACTGCAGTTTGGTTTGATTGTTTTCTTGTAAAAACTGCAAAATTAGAACTAATGTAAAGACAAAGCTCCATCGGGAAGTACAAAAAAAAAAAAGTCTGCTCAGCTTTTAAACTGCTCAAAATATTAAGACAGACAAACTGACAGGCACAGACATGCATACAGGTGTAGCCATGAACACACACAAACACAGCAGTTAATCACACGCTGAACTGACAAAGCTTTTAAAGCAGAGCTTAACCCAAACTAACTCTCAAACACTGAAGATTTCTTTTATCTTGTATTCTGTTATAGGCTAGCACGTCTTTGGACTTGTACTGTATTTATGTCTTCTTTTTGATTCTGGTTTATTTATTTGTATATCAGAGTCTTTGCTGCACTTACTTCCATGTCTTGTGTTTTTGTCCCTCGTCCTTGTATGAAACTGTTCTGTTTCCTGCACAATGAGTGCGTTTAGGTCTTTTTGAGTTTCTAATAAATAGAGTAGTTTATTAAAAAAAAAAATACCAAAGTGCTTCTTTATTGAATGGTACCCTGTGAGACTGTTTGGAACAGAAGTTGTAGTTGCAGGTCCCTGTACATGTTTAGTTTTGCATGACTATACCATTGATTGATTTATTATTTAAAACCTACAGTGAAACTCAGTAACTGTCAGACTGTCATTGCTAGTAGACTTTATATAAAAAAAGAGATCTCACTCATTGATTTGTGGAGTCCTCTTACATCATGTGACTCTCAAACCCTGCCCACTTAAAGCAACTTTTCAATCACAAAGCCTCGCCCTAAAACATGCGCAGCTTAATCATGTTTTTAATCCAATAGGAGCCATAATTTACACAATAAGCATCATGTTTTTTTCTCTAAGACTTGAAACCAGCGACCGAGCTCATAAACTCATCAGGAAAGTGGTTATTGACGTCATAGATCAAGGGCGCTGTTTTCCTATTGACTTGTAAACAACTGAACTTCTTTTTGCAGTCAGAGAAATCACCACCTACCTGGCGTCATGTTAACAATCCTTTAATCCTTATCTGGATTGGCTGCATGGCTCAAGTCCTCCAAATCCATTTAAGATGCTTTGTCATTTCGACCTGAAACAGGCCGTTCATACTCGAAAATCCTCCAATGTGGCTGAATTCAAACAATTCTGCTGTGAAGATTGGGACAATATTCCTCCTCATCAATGTGAAAGACTGATTGCCATATATCAAAAACGCTTGATTGCAATTCTAGCTGCCGAGGGTGACACAACCAGTTACTAGGTTTAGGGGGCAGTTTTTTCAAATAAGACCAGGTAGGTTTGGAGGGATTTTTTTTCCCACTTCACTGGATACCTTACGCTTCCCTCAACTGATCATGCTGCAGCTTTTAAGAAGATCTAAAAATAAACAACAAAATGCATAAAATTACGAAGCTCATTGTGCTCTGGTAGAGCAAGTGTTTGTGACAGTGGGAGCATGTGAGAGAAGCATACTCAGGCCCAGATCATTAACACAGTGCAAGTACAGAGGCAAGTGTGACTTGTGTGATCACGCCCTTAAACTCTGTAATACTTTCGAATTCAGTCTTTTGCCTTCAAACACACAAAACAACGATTACATTTCATTTGAGCTCAACCATTTTATTAAAAATATCCTGTGATTACAAACACCCAGAAATTGACTAGAAAAAGTTCATCTTCTCAAGAGCCATTAAAAATATTACAACTTGAATCTTCTCATCATTCGCTCAAATGTTGGAGGTCTTGCAATTAAAAAAACAAAACGAAAAACAACAACTCAAGTTTCAAAATGGGAAAAAAATAATTAAAAAATACTAACATTTTCCCAAAACAGCACTGTGAAATTACAATATACACAAAAAAGAAAACAGAAACTCATAAGTAACCTGGATAAGGGAACTTGGTGAAAACACTTTTCATCCCTGCAAGTCACCACTAGTTAGAAGAAAGTAACCGTTACAGACAACTGCTTTTGTTTGGAGTGACAGCAAATGTTTAGTTTTTTGACATTATTCAACTGAGGAAGGTCGGAAAAGAAAGCAAGTAGAGTACCACTTAACATCAAGTTGCCCCCTTAAACGTACTAATGTTAAATGTAACTGAAGTATTTCCCCTTTTATACTTCCCTATACTGAGTTTAAAGGACCCAGTAGGCCACAGTAAGTAAAACGCAGGAAGAGGCCAATGTCAAGTTTATAAATGAACATTTCTTTGGGGGGAAAAAAAAAAACAGTGACAGGCAAGGGGGGGCCTGCCCCACCTGAATATTTATAGAGAGAACACTGCGATTTCTAAAGGTTTCAGAGAAGGACACAGTTGGTGCTTAAACTGCATTCACTGCACATCTGATACTTTGAATCCTCAGCCTGTTTCAGCTTTTATTTTGAAGGCACAATCAGTGTACGTGTGTACCGAAATACATTTCGATGCCACGGTACCGTCCCTTCCCCTTTGGTTTTGTCCTTTGTTTTTTGGGATTTTTTTTTTTTGTCAAAATGGCCACTAATCTTTATGATGTTTTCAATCATCCCACCTATTTTTTCTATATGCACCGTTTTGCATCTCGCGGTCAGCACTCTTCTATAGCAGAGCACACCTCTTCTTTGTTTTGGTCTCGGGGGGCTCCAAAGCTGCCAGTATGGCCTCGTCAAACACGTTTTTAAGTCCTCGCTGGTTAAAGAAGAAGAAGAGGAAAAGATGACGGAAGCATAACAGAAGGAAGCATAACTTTCTATTTCAAACAAATCTGTCACTTTTTAAATACGTTTTAAAAGTGTAGTGAGATTTTACATACCTGTGTGAGGGCAGAGCACTCCACGTACTTAACAGCCTTGAGCTCACGAGACAGCTTCTCGCCGCTCTCGGGTAATAAAGGGCGCTGTTTGTTCTTTGCCAGCTTCTCCACCGTGTTGCTGTCTTCCCGCAAGTCTACCTGTGTCCCCACTAACAGGAAAGGGGTGGTTGGGCAGTGGTGTGAAATCTCAGGGACCCACTGGATACAGACAAAAAGACAAAGTTTATCTTAGATACCCAATGAAATTTGCGACTATCAAAAGCTGGTATGCTTTTCCTTTAATCCAAATAGTTTCTGATTCATATTTTTCATTTCATAGAAAATAATGTGTAATAAAATGTCTGGCATGTAAAACGGTGAGATTGTAGAGAAACTGAGGAAGCAGGAGGCTTTTTCTTCCATGTGACATTTATTGAGAATAAGGACGACAATTAAAACAATTATTAAAATTCCAAGCAGTCCAAGCAGAAAGGACATCGCGACTCCTGATGTGGAGGTGTAACACACCTCCACATCAGGATGATCATAAGAACACAGTGAAAACTTCACTATTTTGAGCAAGTGGCTCTTGAACGTGTGTCAAATTTAGAAAACTACAGCACTTTCTTCACTCTATTACATACAAAATTATTTAAATATAAGCATTAGGCTAGCTAGAGAAAATGAACAGGAGATCTTTAAAAATAATCATTATTTTTAGATCTATACGCTTACTGGCCACTTTATCAGATTCCCCTTGCGAGTACCTGGTTGGACCCCCTTTTGCATTTGGAACTGCCTCAACTCCACATGCATCAAACATTCCTCAGAGATTTTAGTTCATATTGATATAACAGCATCACAGAGTTGCTGCAGTTTTAATGGCTGCACATCCATGATGTGAATCTCCCATTCCACCTCATCCCATAGGTGCTCTATTTGAGACCTAGTGACTGTGGAGCCCATTTGAGTACAGTCTACTCACTCTAGTGTTCAAGAAACCAGTTTGAGATGATTACAGCTTTGTGACACGGCACGTTATCCTGGTGGAGCAGCCATCAGAAGATGGGGACACTGCTTATATAAAGGGATGGAGACTGTGGTGTTTAACGATGCTTGGTTAGTTGGTACTAAAGGCCCCAAAATGTGCCTCACTCTGTTACACCAACAGCCTGAACGACTGATACAAGGCAGGATGGATCCATGTTTCCATGCTGTTTATGCCAAATTCTGACCCTACCATCTGAATATTGTTGCAGAAATTGAAACTCGTCCAACCAGGCGACGTTTTTCCAACCTTCTGTTGTCCAATTTTGGTGAGCAGATGCAATCTGTAACCTCGGTTTCCTGTTCTTAGCTGACAGGGGTAGCACCCGGTGTGTTTTTCTGCTGCTGCTGCTGCAGCCTATCTGCTTCAAGGTTCAACATGTTGTGCATTCAGAGATGCTCTTATGTATACCTTTGTTGCAACAAGAGGTTATTTGCATTCCCGTTGCCTTCCTGTCAGTGTGGTCATTCTCCTGTGACCTCTCGCATCAACACGGCATTTCCCCCCAGAGAACTGCTGCCAACTGAATATTTTCTCTTTTTCAGTCCATTCTCTATAAACTCTATAGATGGTTGTGTGTGGAAAATCTCAGTAGATCGTCAGTTTCTGAAATGCTCAGACCATGTTTGAAGCCATTTAAATCCTTAACCTTTTTCCCCCCCAAGTCTGATGCTCAGTTTCAACTTCAGCCAGTTATCTTGACCATGTCTAAATGCCTAAAGGTACTAAGTTGCAACATGATTGGCTGATTATAGATTATGAATAAAACAAAGTGACCAGTGTAAGTCTGCCAACACATTTAACAAAAAATAGTCAACATCTCTGTTCCCAAAACAGTGAAAAGAGATTTCAAAACTGACCTTCTCTTTGACATTTTCATACGACGAGGGTGAGACAACAGAGAAACATACAAGGAACACATCTGTCTGTGGGTAACTGAGAGGACGCAGCCTGTCATAATCTTCCTGACCTGAGAGCAGCAATCAAAAGAGAAGCAGAACAAGGACATTTTTTTTCCCAAAGGTTTTAGACTGACAGAAATGAGAGAGAAAAAGTGAAACTGAGAGACTTTCGAAGACCAGCTTACCAGCTGTGTCAAAAAGACCGAGCGTATACGGCTCTCCGCCGATCATCACTGTCACGGCATAATTGTCAAAAACCTTTGAAAACACAAAAAAGAAGTAAGCAAAAAAGGGCAGTTAATGGTAGTGCAGCATTATAACCATGAATAATATAAGAAAACAGAAATTTTATAGGTGAGCATGTTTACAACAATATGGCTCAGTCTTTCTTAATTCCTCCTCCTACCGTAGGCACATATTCTGAGGGGAACTTGTTGGTTGTATAGGAGATCAGTAAGCACGTCTTTCCTACAGCCCCATCTCCTACTACTACACATTTTATCGTCTGCATCTACAAAGAAAAACAGAAAGTAGGAAACATGACAAGATGTTTGCCAGAAACAGCACACCAGACAGCTAGCTAGACTCTTAGAGAGGAAGTAATACACAAGCACTCTTAGTACTGTATATAAATGCCACTTGTTTTGCACATATTCAACTCTGTATATTTTATATATTTTATTATTATTATTATTATTATTATTATTATTATTATTTTATTTTATTTTTTTACTATTTAATTTGTAAAAATGTGTATACACACACACACACACACACACACACGTAGGAAAATATTTAGTATACACATCCAGAAATGCATACACTATTATATATTGTACATATATTTATTAGTTTCAGGTTGGCCATTCTTGTATTTTGGTCGTTTGTGTTGTTGTGTTTGCACATCTCTGTTGCTTGTGGGGCTCGCACACAAGAATTTCACTCGCATGTGCTGTGCCAGTGTGCCTGCACATGTGATGTGACAATAAAAAAGTGATTTGATTTGATTTGAGTGATTACTGTCTCTAGAATCATGCATGGGTTCACATACAGGCAGTGAAACAACATGGAAACAAACACACAAGCACTAACTGTGACAGACTCACAGAGACATGTGATGCATCTAACCAGCACATCTAAGCCTGGAATTAATATTTATATTCACTACTGAATAATCTGCACATTATTTTGAAGATTAATCAATTATTGGTCAGTACAATATGAAAGGTCAAACAATTATAAACTTACAGACTGCATCCTCAGCGGAGGCCAATGGCCTACTTTGCATTTTTAAAGAAAACGATTAAACCTTTATGTTTTTCTGTCAATATTTTCCTGGAATTTGGCCTGGTGGAATTTGCACCCTCTTGCTGTCTGAAGGAAAAGCAGAATGCAGCAATCGCAAACCCTTCCTCCACCTTGGGTGGGGGTGCAAAACTGAAACCAGCAAGCGCCTGACATGCCTTTCTGAGACGAAAGGCATGTCTGATCATTCATGAATTTGTCTCTAATCTTGTAACATGCAATGATTTATAGTGTAGATGTGGGAATGGACTGCATATAAAGATTACATAACTTTATATATGAAGTAATTATTCGTATGCAGCATCACAGGATTTTAGACATCAAACATGCAAATACTCGAAAATAAAGTATTAAGTATTATGTATTAAGTGTTAAAGTATTACTTTACCAAATAAAAACTGAAAGTTTTAAATAGCTCAACCTCTGTAACTCTGATAGTAAAATGCTTACACATTACATATTGCAACAGCAGCATTTCAATGGCCATTTTCATAGTTTTGATCCATTAAGCTCACACTGCTAACATATTTTGTCCTAAGATAAGCGATAACATTACAGTTGGGGCAGGGTATGTCTTTTTAGGACTAGTGGACAAAAAAGTATCCATTATAGAATTTCAGCATCTTAATTCAAATGGCCTGAGCCAGAACTAGACCCTTACGCCGATGCTGGGCTTTGTGTTCAGGCTTTTGAAAATCCAATCATAGGTCTATTTGGACAGGCTGGGGTGAGTCATATAAAGTAGCATAAAGGGTGAAAAAGTCCACACAGGTACTAAGCTGTAGTGTTGCAATGGATTAAACATAAAACGTTCACATCAAAGGGAACAAAGTTTGAATCCCATGTGAAGGTAATACTTAGTATTAACTTATTTTTTTTAGGTCAAATAAACTATTTGCATATTTAAACAGTGCCTGCTCAGATTTCTTGGTGCCACACCTTCCTACAGTACATGTTAACTATTAAATTCATCCCACTTATTTAAAAGTCAAATTTACTAAACATTTCTGTTGCTACTTTAATGTGCAGCACCTAAAACGACTGCAACCCGATCCACCCTTCATGACAAATATAATATTCAGTAAAAGTCGAATCAGTTTGAGACAAATGAATTAAACTTTTGTGGTGCTGATGAATTATACCAAGGCGTTTTTATGTGACTTAGACCTCTAGTAATACGACTTTTATTCGAAGAACAAACCAATTAAGTTATTAGGCATAAAAGCATACAGAGAGAGCATTAGTTAGAGCATGACAGCTTTATCAGTGATATACGCCACTCATCTATTGGTCCACATCTGTCATTACTGGCATTTATAACAGCTGATAAATGAGACTGAATAGAGCTTCACCTATCCACATAATGCACATAACCACACAACATGTGTACAAATATGGATGGATTGTTTCTCTTTTACAATTGTTTTCTTTCTTGTTTCTGTCAGTGCTTTGTTACCACACTCCACATCCTGTTGCATCTTCCACAATAAAAGAAAAAACAGTAAAGAAGAGACAGCGAAAACATTGTTCAGTGGTTTTATCAGTGTTGACGCACAGTTTGTCCACCATCGGGCCCTCTCCAACTTCCCTCTTTTTTTAAATTGCACTTCTATTATGTTAATAAGAACTCTACGCATGTAACTAAACTAAATAACTACACATAAGAAATGTTGGTCAAATTTGGTTGATATATTGGATTCTAAAATTGCCAAATATCAGTGTCAATCTTTAAAATCCTATATCAGTTGGGCCCTAGTCTTACTTGTAAAAACAAAAAGAAACATTTGCAGTATGATGAACAATGCTAAAAAAAAATACAAAAAAATGTATTCCATCAAATAGTCTCTGATCAGATGAGACAAGATAAACTATTTATCCCCAAAACTGAGAAAATTGTTTGGCACAATCAAAACAGCCCAAATAAATAAGTAGAATAAACAAATGGAAAACGATTTTGCAAAATTAAAAACTACTTTGAAATAAAAATTAATGCAAAATTAGTCTAAAGGAAACAAAAACATGAAGGATACGGCTGTATATAGATAGGTGTGAGTTCAAGCAGCGTGCATACCGTTTGGAGGTATTCCTATTTGGCTTGTTATTACATGTGCAAGCGAAAAATTAATGACAGTGAATAACTTCCGCATAAGCTGCACAGCGAGGATGTTAAAGGAAAATGCCGCCTATTAGCAAAATGACATTTAGAAACGGATACTGCAAACACTTCCGCTAAATAAGAGCTCCATCTGTTAATCTGTTATCTGAAAGTTTAACACCTGCAAATGAGATGTTTTAGCCAACATATAAAAAAATAATCATTTAAGACTGAGTCTGACTGAATAAATTAAATCAGATTTGTGAACAGTGGACAGGCAGCGTGAAAATACTGTCACTGGTAGATTTCTTATTTAATTACAATGTACAGCGGGATCTAAATCGATCAAAATGAAAGTAATCACACTACCAAAGCTGACAAACAATCATGACAGCTTCATTAAAGAAATGTTTGTCCGCTCTGAATTAACCCTGATCGGTAGAAAACTTTAACCACCCCGCAGATTTAAAACATCTAGAAACAAATGTTTCATTTCTGTTAGACTGAACATTGTTAGAGGGCCTCTCCTGCATGTGTCGCCTACTCTAATTAGCCACAAATAGTAGTTTTAAGCAGTTTTTGTAACTCTACTCACCGTTTTTCTTCCCACAGGTTAGGCGTTGGTTACATCCGGGTTTGAGGGTCGAATTACTTTGTGCGCAGGCGCATAGCAAACCGGGACCCAGTCCCGATTGTAGAATCGATACAAAAGAAAGAGCGTCGCCTGCTGCCCAAACTGCAACACATTTCTGTTTTTTTTTCCACATGGCAAAACAGCACATAAGGCATAAACAGTGTTTATACAAATCACATGAGCTTGACAGTGAATATTTTGTTTGACCATCTTTATTATCCAACAAAGCCTGAACTGTCTATTGAAGCTTTCTTGTAAGATCTTTAAATAGTCTTCAGAAATAGCTCTTCAGGCTTTTTGAAGGTCAGTCGAAGCTCTTCTTCAGATGTTGACTGCCTTTTGTTTTGGATCTTTGTTTCTCTTCCTATTAAGATCTATTAAGTTTTAACTAAGGACATAAAGTCTGTCAGTAAAGACTGATAGATTGATTGTAGATTCAGCTAAAGAAATGCGAGCAAACCATATGTGTTAAGTCTAATTGTTGAATGTTGCCCTTGTGTTTCCCCAACAATATGTTGTTCTAACATGGGGCTAGTAACAAAGTACCTAAACATACAATTTTAAAATGGTTCTTTGCTAAGTTGTGTGTTGTTCCTTCCTTGAGTTAGTTGATAAATGTTTAGGTACAAGAAATCGACTGCGAATTAGTAGGAAACCGATGTTTAAAGAAAAACTTCAGAAAGACTGGAAAGCTAAAAAGATAAGATAAGACTTTATTTATCCCAGAGTTGGAAAATTCCTTTAAATTGTAAGTTAAACACAACAAACGTATAACAAGTAGTCTAAGTAAGTACTATGGTACAGCTCAATAAAATATAAAACAACAAAAATAAAGTATAAAACTAAAATAAAATAATAATATATTTAAATGCATGTGTATCAGTTACCTGTAAACACCCCTAATCTGCAGAAAAAGTGCCAAAAATTGTCCTAGAAGCCTCTCCGGAAATGTGTTATTGTGAAAATATGCTAACCGGAAGTTAGCTTTGTTAGCTTTGATGCTAACTTGATAGCAGCGTTGCTTCCCTTTGTCAGAGGACTGACTTCCGTTTTTGTGTTTTCTCCAGGTTTCTGGAAATCGCTGTTTATTGAGACGCTACGATTTCTGCCTCCTTGTTAAGCAGTAGTAATTGTGCGTGGTTTTCGAGAGGGAGCTGGTAAAAGATCCCCCACTTCAGCTTAAATCGAGTTTGAGTTCATTTTCTATCAGCCTTTAAAAACTGTTTACCTTGCTAGCTGGCTCGAATCAGCCAGCTGAGAAATCACCTAGCATGTTTCGGTTCTTGAGTGACGTTGATGAAGATCCCTATATGATGTAAGTACTGACATTTCACACTTTTTTTCTTTTGACACTGGTGTCTTTGTGTTCTATAAGTGATTGGTAGCTATATTGCGGATTGCTAAGTTTAAAAAATTTCCACTGTCCCTTGTAGCAGGTACCCTCCGTTACTCCTGCCAGCTGTGGGGGCCTACACTGGTCCACCATATTGGATAGACAATAACAAAAAGGTGTTAGCGTTCAACAGTATTTAGTTATAACCAGCCGGTCACTACATTTAGCAGTCAATTGCTCTCATTGGATTTCCACTGTTTCTTTAAATCGCTTGTTTTTTAGGTTTAAAAGTGCTTACTTTTGTAGTCTGGCAGGTTTACATTAGCGCATTTCCCGCTGGCAAATGGATGAAAAAAATCCGTAATCTCGCAGCCCTCAGTAAATACAGCATATATGCATTTTTGGTTTTTTATTTCAGACAAAAAAATCGAAATAACAGGTGCAAGTAAATCTTCTACTTCGGCTAATCTCTCACAAACAAACTATTTATTTTTAGAAAAGGCGCACTGCTTGATCAATTATGGAATATAACCGCGATTTTATTCTGATATTTAAACACACATAAAAAAACTTAAAAAAAAACATCACAATGCAAAAGACTACTAGTGAAAATTTCTGAATGGCATATATTTGTACTTTACAATAATGCAAAATAAATCAAAATATTATTTGCAAATGAAAAATAGCTATTTTTTTTCATCTAACTTTTCATACAGGTTTTATCAAAATGAAGGTGTACCACAAAAACAAAAGTATCAGTATAGTCTAACCCAAATAGTACATAATTCTAGATTTTCCAGATGGTGCTCTAATTATAGCCGAGAACTCATTTTGAATAAATGTGTATGCATATTCTCTTTGCATTCATATCATTCTCAAGACCTACTGTCTTGCCAGTCTTGCATTCTTTACATTAGTGCATTTTCCCCTCAGGCAAATGGATGGAAATGGAAAATGCATAATATTTTGCTCTTTTAATAAATGCAGTGTAAAAGCATTTTTATAATGGAAATTAAAAACAAAAAACAAAAACACCTTTTGTAGGTGGAAATAAACTTTCTGTGTTGACTCATTTCCAATAGGCCTTTTATTAATAAAGATGCAATGATTGCATCTCAGCTCTTCATCACACTTATTTTCCATTTAACAGATAAACATCAGCTTTCTGTTAAAACCACAGCACAATCTAACGACACAGATGCACAAAATGCAAATTTCAGTATTTGATTTGGGTCTTGATGTTATACAAGTCCATGTTTGGTGTGCCTCCAGGCTTACTGGCTGGTTATTAAACTAATTCATTGGCAGTTGTTTTTGTCCTTTAATATCTTTTTTCTTCTTTTTTTAATCATTTGGTCTATTACATTTTAAATTGGCAAACACACTTTAAAGGAGCAACCAGACAGACACCAATTTTCAGCAACAATGCAGCCAGAGTCATAGAAAAATAACTAAATTGAGGGGCTTAAAGCAAGAACGGACAACATGAAGTGGGGACTAATTTTCGACAACTACTCGTTAACAACCAAACATCAAGGTGTGTCCTCACTTTAAAGCTGGTTGCTAGTGGGTATTCCAGGCTCTGGTTGTCGAGGTAACCCACTAAAGTATTTACTAACCTGCGATAATATCAATCATTGATATCCTGTGCTCTCATTGGAAGTCTCTAAAATCGCTCACCTGAAAGTTGAGAAAAGTTTGTGTCTTCCCACTTTATGCTGCCAAAGTTGTTGCTCGAAGAAAAAAGTTTAATTTTTAAAAAATAATGAAAGAAAAAGAAAAAACAGTAGCAAAATTTCATTGATATTCACTGGTCACTGGTTGGAAAATCACTTTAGCTACAAAACGATGTGTCAGTTGATTGACTTGCTTGTTGAAACAATATTCAGATTATGAAAATAATGAAAACAAAGGTGGCTGATAGCCTGGTTAATAAAGCAGGGTGCATGAGAGAAGAGTTCGCTGCGTGAATTTATTAATTTTTTTATATGTATACAAAATACACTATAATAGATTTTCTTATATTACTGGCTTTTCTTGTATTAAACCCCCAAACTGAAGAAAATAATAAAGCAAAATAATGGTTGGCTAAACTGGGCTCACAAACCCAGTGGAACTTGAAACACTTTGCTGGAGTATTTGCCTTGTGCTTGAAAGTTTACAGTTTTCCTCCTTGTGTCGTTTTCAGTTTACCTTCACCTATGTGAGTACAGTTCACACAGCTACACTCAGTTGATTCATACATGTGAAATCGAACACAAAAGTCTGATAAATGCTTTTGATTTCTTCCAGGGATCCGTTTGCAGCTCACAGGCAGCAGATGAGGAGTCTGTTTGGACCATTTGGGATGGAGCCTTTCCCTCTTGCTCCTCAGATGCAGCCACATCGTGCATCACGCAGACAGGTAACAGACTCTGTGCTGATAGATACTTTGTATGAGTTTTGTATGTCCAGATTGGCTTTTTGTTTACTGCCTTTTTTAAAATCTTAAGGTGTATATTTGTCTTTTAGGCTGGCCCTCTGGCTCCTTTTGGCATGATGGGAATGGTTAGTAACACCTTCTATGACCTCTTTTAACAACTGCAAACACGGTGCATGGTGACTTAATTTTCATTAAAGGAATTACAGAACTCTTAATTCTGTCACCAGCCACATGATGATATTCTGACTGATGATTGATAGGTTCCAGTGTAATTATATTAGACTTCTTAATAGGTTAGATTGAGGTTTACATCCCCAAAACTCTGTAGCCCTGAACATTTCAAGGTATTGCACAATGTAGGTGGTGCAAAGTTTAAGTTTATTGATTTGCTCGGATAAGAAAAAATAGCAGCAGTAATAATAGTTAATAATAGCTAATGAGTTGGCATCGAGTGTCCTGCTTCCTGTACCCTCTCATCAGGCAGCTCCTTCGCCAAGTATGTTCTCTCTAGAGAGAACCCACCGCAAGTCATCTCCTGCTCTGTCTGAACTTGCTTTTTCTGACTTTTTACAGAGTGTCAGTGTGAAACCAGCTCAATACAATATGGCAAAGCAAAATCTCTCAATAAAGTAAAAAAAATATGCAAGGAAGGAGCTCGGTTAAATATAGAAAAGTAAAAAAAGTAAACCTGAATAAAAATGCAACAAAATAAATAAAGGCACATTACCCAGATCTGTTATTACCTTAAACGAATCTTAAAAGAATGACTGCTGATTTAAAATAATAAAATAAGTTTTGTCATTTATTATATGGATTTTATGATTATGGTGGTTCAGCGGTTATCGCTGCTGCCATATAGCAATAAGCCACAAAGTTTAATCCTGCTGACCATCTTTCTGTGTTGAGTTTGCATGTTCTCCTTAGCCTGGGTGCCCCAGCTTCTTCACACAATCTACAGACATTCGTGTCAGTTATTTGTTTATCTTTGTTTGGCCTGTGCAGGGTGTATTTCATCTCCTCCCTGATGTCATCTGGGATCCTGGATTAAATAAAGGGTTAAAAAATTTAAGGGGATTGCTCAAAGAATGTTTTCTCCTACATAACGTAACACTTTTGGGCGTTTTCCAACAACGGGAACTGCCGTCATAGAACATCTTTCAGTCTGTTTTTAGCATAGAAGTGCATACTCTAGGTTAGATATCTGAGTGGCCCAGTTAATTGGTTAATCTTGAAAACAAAAAACACATCTACTAGTCAGAAACAGGAAGAAGAGTAGCTATCAACACTGAAATTCTCCAGTATTGGTGGACGCAACAGTGTCCACTGTTGTTATTATCAAAGGGTTCTAGACCACAGTGGGAAACAGAGAGGCTGAAAGGGCTGTTTATGGCGCTGTGTAGCACCTCATGGCTGCCACGAGCTCCTGCACTGGAAAAGTGGTTATTGACAACTGTGCACTCAACACACAATGTATGCTGCTTTTCTGCCTGTGGTTGGGGACTACTCAAATGAGAAATGTAAAGATCCTCTTATTGCTTGCAGGGTGGAGGGTTCATGGATATGTTTGGCATGATGGGAGAAATGATGGGAAACGTGGTGAGTTGTTTTTTCTTTCCAAATAAACAGAAAGGAATTATTGTCGTAAATGAAATGTGTGTCTCACTAGTTCTCCATCATTTCTATTTACTTTCCATTATTTTTCTTCTTCCAGGACAGAATGTCTGGTTCACCAAACTGTCAGACGTTTTCCTCCTCAACAGTGATCTCATATTCGTCAACAGACCCAGGGGCTCCTAAAGTTTATCAGCAGACCAGTGAAACAAGGACGGGCCCAGGGGGGGTAGGAATAACTCATATTAGTTCAAATATATATACGAAGTTGTGGTCAGAGCCATGTAAGTAGACCTGCTCAGTGGCTGGGGCCTAATTAGTCTGCTGGCCTCATTAACACCAGTAAGTGTAGTGACTGTAAATAGATTATGTAAAGTATAAATATCAGAGATGAACTTAAGTTCATCCCTTCCTGCCTGATTTTGTAATCTGAGGTATTTTTTGATTTGTTTTTTTTTGTTTTTTTCTTCCCCCAGATCCGTGAGACGCGGCAGTCGGTGAGGGACAGCGAGAGCGGCCTGGAGGGTCTTGCCATTGGCCACCACATTGGAGACCGTGCACACATAATGGCGCGTTCACGAAATCGCCGCACTGGAGACTGTGAAGAACGGCAAGACTACATTAACCTGGATGAGAGTGAGTCGACCCTGATTACAACACTAATCTTAGCTCAGGCTTCACCTACTATTCAAGCTAATTGGAATTGAATTTAAAAAGGGGGCAAAGGAGATGAATGAGGAGTTGTGACTTTGATGGTCTCACTTCACACACGTGTGATTTCTTTTTTTTTCTTTTTGGCTCTTAACCCGGTGTTTGTTCCTGCTAGGTGAGGGTCCAGCATTTGACGAGGAGTGGAGAAGAGAAGCAGGAAGATACGCTCCCCCGAATGCTCGTGGGTTGGACTACGGCCGCGATCGACGAGGAGGCGGCCAGCAGCTCGCTCTTACCGCTCCTCCCAGTTCAACGTCCCCACCAGGTCATCGGCACGAGTCCCCCAGACACCGTCAGCCCCAAACCCGCCCACGTTACGACTGGTGAGAAGGTAAGAGAGATGTCAGAGATCATTGTGCCACTATTATTATAATTGCTGTAATCTGTTGTGAGCTTATTAATTTCTGAATGTTATCAGACATAAAATTAAATGGCCATATTTTACTCTTATAAATACTTTTTCGCAGTATATTGGTTTGCACAGTAAGAAATTATAAATGCTAAACGTTGTCACTGCTTTTTGATTTGCTTTTGTTCATTTGCACCTTGAATGCTAGGAGATTAAACAATGCCAGCTATTTTCCCTACATAGTTCTACAGAATGGTTTACTGCCCTTGTTTTAACACTTTTCTGAGACTGCTCTTCACACATGAGTACCTGCTGCAGTATCCTCCTGAACAATAGGTGCCATTACTCAGAGAAAACCTCCACATTACTCTTAGTATAGGAAGTGAAGAAGTTAGAGGTTTTTTTCCAAAGTCTTCCAAACTCTATTTTTCCAGAAAGTCTCCCTCTGCATAACCTTTGAATCTCGGAGCTTCCGTATTCATATATCATTAAAATGGCAGGGGCACCAGTTTAGCTCACTGGGATGAGCAGGCGACCATATGCCGCATCGCAGAGAGCGGTGGGCCTCACTGGCTTCCAGTGAAGTTCAGAGTTAATTTTGAAATATTAATTATAACATATAAAACCTTATATGGCCAGGCTCCTGTATATATAGAAGAGCTTCTGAAACCTTATAACAGCACATGGCCTGTCCAATCTATCTGATCATGTCTCATAATTTCATCGACTTAATTTCAGCAATACCCAAATAAACCTTCTTACCGTTAAAAAATAATTTAAAAATAAGGTTGTTTTCTTCTCTGTTTACTGTTTGCACCGCCACCGTAGCCTGATCATTTTCTTCTAGGAATCTTAAGTCCTTTAGGCTAATGCACAGCAGCCACAAAATCCCAGCACTGTGTTGGGGTCTCAGTGCTGGGATTTTGTGATAGCTACCAATCACTCAGTTTAGTTTATCTAATGCACTTTTTTGGCATTGTGTGTTTGTCCCTCCAGGTGTTCCGTATAACAATGCGACCAGATTGAAGGAGTTGAGGATTTCCCCGATGCTGTGAACCACGATGAGGACGGGAAGTTGATGCCCGCCATAAATGTTTGATATGACTGGACTGTCTTTACATGAACAACATATTACACACACACACACACACACACACACACACACACACAATGGTTAGAGTTTAAATTCTTTACTCTTACACACACAGACACACTTACAAACGCCCCTGTGTAAACATGGGTATAACTACACTCACTTAATGTATAAATATATATAAACACTCATTCTCTAAACTTGACATGTGTCTTTGCCCACTGCACTAAAGTGCTACAGTATACAGTACATCTGCTGTACAATCCATTTTATGTTTGTGAAGACACTCGTGTGTCGGTGAATTGAATTGTATACTGATAACTAATTAATGTAATAAATAAAAAGTTCATTAAACATTGTTAGATAATTGCAAAGTGTGCCTCTGTTTTGATGTTTTGGGGTTGCATGTCTTAAATTATGGAGTGTTGTTTAAAGAGTTTTCCGATTCTGTATTTTTCCTTTTGTTTTTTTTAAAACCCTTGCTTATTCATAAAATGTATTGACAGCTAAATAACGTGTTCATTTGTGTCAATGCAAGTCTACATACACATGCATGCACGCATTCATAGGTGTGCGCCCTCTTCATCTTCCCTGTGCCACCGTGTCTGCAGGTCATGTGATGTCCAGATGGCACGTTCAAGCGGGGCAGCCAATGAAAAACTTTCCTTTTCTCCAAACGCCCCATAGCTTCCCGTCTGCATTTCGCTCGTGCTGGCTGTATCTTTAATTACATCTAAGACTATTTTTAAATGCACATCCTCCCTCCGGCAGCGGCTGCTCCCGTCTACCTGTCTTCTTGTTTCCTTTAATCCCTATCATTAGATATCTAACGTTCCCCAACAAGGCGCCTTCTTTTCTGCTGTCTTTGCTAAGATGCATCCTCCTTGTGGTTGCTTTGTTGTCACATCTCCTGCCTGTCATCCACATGCACTTACTTCAGCTGTATCGCAGCGCTGCTTGGACCTGACAGGAAGCGCAAATGAACGTTTCATGTATCAGTTTGCTGGGACAATATTTTCATGTCACGAGTGCCTCTGTAGTTATCAGCAGTGAGCAGATGTGTACGCAGCACGTATGACAGGACTGCGTGGGTGTAAAGTAGCGGTGTATGTTAAATGCTCAGATGGTTACATTGTTTCCTGCACCCCTATTAATACACAAATCCACATTGCTCCAGCTCTTCTACTCAATTCCTCCTTCCTATCTCTTTTTCCTCTCTCCTTGCTTTGTTCCCTCCCCTCCTCTGCATCTTCCAATGACTCACATGCTCACCCTCCCCCCGTGTGTCATACGTTTTCACCCCTTCTCCTCCCACCTCCCCTTCCCGCTATTGCTCCTCATTCGCCCACATTCGCTCACTTTCTCCACCAGGCTTCAAACAAGCTGCAGGTAACGTTTAAAAAGATTGATCTGTTTCTTCAGTCCCTCCATCCCTCTCATCCCGCTCCCCTCCCCCATCTCCTCGTCGCTACCTGCGCTGTCTTTTGCGTCTCATCTCTGTTGGTCCGTGCTCTCTGTCACTGACTGAAACGGGTGAGAAATTGAGCTGGTTTGTGGTCTGGAACAGTTTGACAGATTTTTAAGTAGGTGCGCATCACTGGTTTCTGATTCATGTCTTTCTCTGTGTGAGTGTGAGCATTTTCCTTGAGAACCTCTTTTTCCACTGCTTTCCATCCTCAAGGCTGCGTCACTATCACCACAGTGTGTGTTCAAGTGGAAAAGAGGAAGAGAGTGTGAAGTCCTTGTTTTTCATATGAGTGCTTTTGGTATTTCACAGGCTATTTTCATACCGAGCTTCATCTTCACGCGCAGCTTTGCTTGCTCATGTGTTTCCTTCTCTAATTAAAATAACAGACTGAGTGTATGAGCACTGGATAAAATCTGCATTTGAAATGAGGCCAATGTTCCCTTGTTTTTATTTATTTATTTATTTATTTATTTTAACAGGATGTCTATAGTGAATATTGTTGCCAGGGAGATCTTGGACTCCAGGGGAAACCCCACTGTGGAAGTAGATCTGCATACAGACAAAGGTTTAGAAAAAATAAAATCTCTTGTTTAATGTCTCAAATTAATGTTTAGATTATTTCATTAAGGTTAACTACATCCTTCTCCATCCTCTTTCCTCTCCCTCAACCTTTCACCCCATTACGTCTGCCTCCTCTATCCACCCACCAATCATATGCTTCGATTCCAGGTCTTTTCAGGGCTGCTGTTCCCAGTGGTGCCTCCACAGGCATCTACGAGGCTCTGGAGCTCCGAGATGGCGACAAGACTCGCTACAAGGGCAAAGGTGTGAACACTTACAAAGATGTCTCCCCTGCACTAAGCGCTCTTGTTTTTCTGCCTGTATCTGATTTTGCATGATGGTTCTTTTCCTTATTGTAACAAAATGGGGACTAACTGGCTTCACGTTTTGCACTAAAGGTGTGACAAAGGCTGTTGCTCACATTAATGACACCCTTGGACCCGCCCTCATCCAGTCTGTGAGTACTTCACTTTGGCTCAGTTCAGTTTTGTTTACTGTACACAGCACAAGTTCACAACCAACAGTAACCTCAAGGTGCTTTCTGTTGTAAGTGAAATGTTATAGTATTACAGAGAGAACCAAAAACATCACATGCGCCTCTATCACCAATCAGTGTGGGGGGAAGAAGACTCCATAGACTGTATATAGAAGATGGGTGAAGCCAGCATGACATTGATTTCTAGGTTGGCTCCACATTATGAAGCCTAGCTGTATTTGTTTTGTTTTTGTTATACAGGCACACCTGCTAAGTGACATACTTCTTAAAATACGAGAGGTTTACTCATCCTTTTGGATGGGCCATGCTTCATTGCAAGTCATATTATTAGTACTGTTGGTGCCAAAAGGCAGAGGTCCTGTTCATTAAGTGGAGTTTAGTGCTTGAGGCCTAGCAAACAACAACTGGCTCCAGCTCGTTGTGTTGGAATATATGCAGGTCAGAGTGTCCACACTCCTGTAATGTTAATTAGCCATAGAGACTACAGTCCCGTGTAAATATGTTATTTACCAGGCTAAGGTTTTGACTTTAAACTTGTGAGTCACTGTTGGACAGAACCCCAAGTCGCCATACAAGGAACTGCAGATTTAGCATTTTGGCATTGGCTTCGTTTTGCTCAGAAGAAATCTTCAGCAGCATTTGGCTCAGGGAGGGGCAGCCATCTGTTGCAGCCAGTTAGGCTGAGGGTAAAGAGAAACAATGGGCAAAAACAAAGGGAGAAGATACACAGTTAATGTAGTGCAATAGTGACATAAAAATGCATAGGAAGAGAAGACGATGGGAGTGGAGAAGAAGTGATCAGTGCATCAGCTTAAGGCTACATCAGTGTAACTAAGGCAGGGGGTGGCCAACTCGAGAGCCGGTGTCCTGCAGGTTTTAGATATCACCCTGGATCAACAAACCTGATTCAAATGATTAGTTCATTACTAGGCCTCTGGAGAACTTCAAGAAATGTTGAGGAGATAATTTAGCCATTTAAATCAGCTGTGATGGATCAAGGACACATCTAAAACCTGCAGGACACTGGCTCTCAAGGCCTGGAGTTGGCCACCCCTGAACTAAGGGATACCTCAGGGTCATCTAATCCAATACTAACTATAAGATGTATCAAAAAAAAGGGAGAGCTTGAACCCAAACCAGGAGAGATGGGCGCGATAGCTGAAGCACTGCCCCCCTTTAAATCTGAAGGAACCACAAGTAAGCCTGTATTGTGAGAGCAAAATGCTCTATTAAAATAGTACATGATGGGGATTCATCCAGCAAAGTGATGGGATAAACAAAAGAATATTCAGTTTATGCTGCAGAACCTGATGAGCAGCCGAGCGGGACTGAAATGAAAAAATCTGTTTACTGTATGAGGAATATTGTGTTTTTCTTCCAGGGAATCAGTGTGCTGGAGCAGGAGAAGCTGGACAATGTGATGATTGAAATGGACGGCACTGACAACAAATGTAAGCCTCGCTCACATCTCGTGTGGGGTGATGGTATATATGTGTACTGACATGTTTCCGCACCAGTGAGTACCGACTGCATGTGTGCGTTATGTTTGTGACTGCCTCTATTTCGCCTCCAGCTAAGTTTGGTGCCAACTCTATTCTGGGAGTATCGCTGGCCATATGCAAAGCTGGCGCAGCAGAGAAAGGTGTCCCCCTGTACCGTCACATTGCTGACCTGGCAGGAAACAGAGAGCTGGTCCTCCCTGTTCCTGTGAGTTTTATAGTTTTTAAAAAAATTAATTTTTCTCCAAACATAAATGACCAACCATAAAAAAACCCACATCCATCTGACATTCTTTTAGGCTTTTAATGTGATTAATGGAGGCTCTCACGCTGGGAACAGGCTGGCCATGCAGGAATTCATGGTTCTTCCAGTGGGTGCCGAGTCTTTCCATGATGCTCTGCGTGTGGGGGCGGAGCTCTACCAGACACTGAGAAGTGTCATAAAGGAGAAATATGGTCAGGATGCTACAAATGTGGGTGATGAAGGGGGGTTTGCCCCTAACATACAAGAGAACAGTGAAGGTAAGCACGGCGACCACCTGAAAACAATTTCCTTCAGCCTAATCTAACATATCGCTCCTGTTTCTTCCTGTCAGCTCTGGAGCTGATAAAGACAGCCATAGAGAAGGCGGGCTTCACAGATAAGGTGGTGATAGGAATGGATGTTGCTGCTTCAGAGTTCTTCAGTGAGGGCAAATATGACCTGGACTTTAAGTCGCCACCAAATGCTGCCCGCAACATCACCGCTGATGAGCTGGCCGCCATCTACCAGGGATTCATTAATAACTACCCAGGTGTGTAATGTGGTGTGTGAGTACACATGTTCTCCAGAGAGCACAATGTGGGCACCTCTTAGTCATTAAAAAAAAAAAAAAAGGGGGGGGGGGTGTTATTGATTTCTCTAAGCCTCCGTCAGCTTGAATCAAAGCATCAGGGCTATCGCAGTCGACTCCATATGTTTTTTTTCCTCCCACCATATTTCTTTTGTCACATTTTAGAAAGAAATAGTCAAAGAAAAAGAGAAAAGGGGCGGCAGAAAGAGCCTGGTCTCGCCTCCTGACACATGAAGCTGTTAAGGAAGATTTAATTATGTGCTACATTGCAAATTTGGCAAGCGGGGTACTGCTCTGATGTGGGTCTTTACCCTGTAAATGGTGTGCATACTATTTGTGGGCTGTGTGCATGTTTGCATCTGTAATTAATAGCAGTAGATCTAAAGGCATTAGAACAGCTACTAGTGATTTCAGCTAGCCTTGTGTTTCTCCTACAGTGTTGTAATATTTGAGTCATGGAGGAAAATGATCTTACCCATGTGTCCTTCCCTCTAGTGGTGTCTATTGAAGATCCTTTTGACCAGGATGACTGGCCCGCTTGGTCTCAGTTCACAGCCTCAGTGGGTATCCAGGTAAGATATTACAAATTATGCCATTATTATGTGGAAGTAGATCAGCGCAGCTCTTCTTCAACAGGTAATCTCGTATTCCTCCTCCTTCCATTAAACAAAGAACAGTCAAAATTAATGGTGCAGAAGTAAAGTCATCCTGTTTTTATTTAGCAGAATGAGCCAAGCCGTAAAAAGCAAGTTTCTATCAATATCCATACACATTAAAGCACGTACCCCTCCTCTCCCCTCCAATACTGCTGTCTTATTTATTCTATGTGGACCAGAACTTCATTTACACACTTAGAGATACAACAAAGGTTAATGCCCCCTGAATAAGTACACGTGATACTAATCCCCGTGCCCTTCACTTCACTCGCTGTGCAGGTTGTTGGAGATGATCTGACAGTCACCAACCCACGAAGAATACAACGAGCTGTGGAGGAAAAAGCCTGCAACTGTCTGCTCCTCAAAGTCAACCAGATTGGGTCTGTTACAGAGGCCATCAAAGCGTGAGTTGACTTTATGTGTTTCAAGCCAAAATCTGTGGGCACACACACGGATTGCAGTTATACTAATTTCCTCTCTGGTTTTCCAGGTGCAAGCTGGCACAGGAGAACGGCTGGGGCGTGATGGTGAGCCACCGCTCAGGAGAGACAGAGGACACTTTTATAGCTGACCTGGTGGTTGGTCTCTGCACTGGACAGGTAACACATGCAACAGTCTGACAGCTCATATCCCTCTGCTAGCTTAACTGCTTATTACTGATCACGTTTCATGCTCTAAGTTTTCCTTGGGTCCCGGTGCATAAGCAACATAACAGCAACATAACAGTGCAGCATCACACTTTGGGACCATACAAAGCAGCAATAATCAGAATCAGCATCAGCATACTTTATTAATCCCTAAGGAAATTATGTATGATTATTGTAATTATGTATAATAATATGTATTATACATGATAAAGCAGTGCAAATAAGAGCATGAGGTAATAAACAGATGTGGAAATGAAGCAGCTCAATATTCATTAACTTTTTACTGTACTTCTAAAAACAAAACAACTGAAGTCCTGAAATTAATAAGTTAACTAATCAGTGCATTGATAACAACAGTGAAATATCAATACAGTCAATTCAGTTTAGTTCAAGGTGCTTTATATTGGAAGGTAAAGACCCTAAATTGTTAGAAAGAAACCTTAACAGTCAGCCAGCCCACTTGGCAACAGTGGGAAGAAAGAACTCCCTGGCAGAACCAGGCTCAGGGTAGAGGCAGCCAACCACCGTTCCCAGTTGGGTGTGAGAGGGAAAAGAAGAGAGCAGAGACGGGACGAAACGCAAACTTTAGGAGATAAACATACAAAACATTTGGTCATAAGATCTTCATAATGCTAATAATTTGCAGCTTGTTTTTCTCAACACTTTTGTCTAAAAATATAATTTTAAGAATAGTAGTCAGAATTTGTAACATTATACACAGAATAATATATGTATTAAATATCAAAATGCCAGTTAGTTATTGCCTCAGTACAGAGTATTAGTACTAAATGTGCAGAACCTGCTTGAGGGGAGTGTAACCCGGTTACGTTGTTCCCTAAATGCTTCATATGCAGGCAGTCTAAAGCTGAAAACAAGTAATAATCAAATTGTGAGGACTGCAGATCGAAACAACTTTATCCTCAGCACTGCACTTACTGGAGACTCCAGCAGTCCACCTCCCAAGTAGGAAGAGATCAGCTAAACGTTGACAGGCGATCAGACATGTGGAGATTTGTTGAATTAATGATAAAAGTTCAGCCACGTCTGTAGCTGTTAGTGTTTTTTTTCTTCATTCAGATCAAAACTGGAGCTCCCTGTCGATCTGAACGCCTGGCCAAATACAATCAGCTCATGAGGTGGGTATCTGTAGCTTACATTGCATAAATGTATGTACATGGTATGCAAATGGATTCCTGTATAGCGCTTGCACTATTTTGATATTTCTCCTCTTGTCTTCATTCTTTTATCTGTTGTCATCTTCTTTCACATTCACCTTCCTGCTCTGCATTTCACCTCCTCTTCCTCTCAGGATTGAGGAAGAGCTGGGCGATCAGGCTCGCTTTGCTGGACACAACTTCCGCAACCCCAGCGCCATTTAGGGAGTGGGGTGCCAGTGTTCTCAGCAGACAAAATGAGAGAGAACAAAAAAAACCCCACGCATACATATAAATAGTGTCATATTTCCCTGATTAGTTCTATGTGGTGAGAAGTTTACGTGTATCAGCAAAGCACTAAACACACAAAGATGAACTTAAAAGCATCAAAACGAATTAGTTTTCACATTATAGCTACAATATATCGATCTAACACTTCAGTGAGTGATAGAGATGATTGCCTACAGCCAGCCTCCACGAATCCTAACAAAGCCTGGTGGAGGAAAAAAAAATCTACTGAACTACTGAGTCACACTCCCCTTCACGGGCTTGTTAGTTTCTCTCATTTTCCTGAGCCCCCTGACTCTCTCCTTTTCACTTGCTGCAGAAGTGTTTTGATCTTTTTTGTGCCCTGTTGTTTCCTCCTCTTCCTCCTCCTCCTGTTTAACAGCTTGCTGCAAAGTTGTGTCTGCTACTTTGTCTGTTCAAAGTGAAGCTTAATAAAGAGATGGATATATGTTAACTCTAACCAAAGATCTGGGTGTGTTTGTTTTGAAGAGAAGCCTCACTGTGCTTCTTTTTGAGAGGTAAATATAATCGGTTATGGAGCAAAACTAGAAACCCATGTAGCTCTGAAATATTATCTTACAGGGTTTATGATTATAATTTCAAACCTGTGGTGAAATAAGGGAATCTTTTAGCACAAATGTTTTTTTTCTATAGGGGTTTGTTTGTTTGTTTCGTGGTCTTTGTGACTGAAACAACTTCTGGATAAGAAGAATGAGTTGTTCATACGTAAAGACTTCCTATAATGGTTTGAATATTTCAAGCCTGTTCCGTGCCTCTTTCATGCAGGTAAAAACACTTTTGCAGGGAAACACCTGTGCATCCTCGATTTTAGCTCCTCCTGCTGCCTCCTCTGTCCTATAGATGCAATTTGGGAATGGATTTCTGGGTCACAGTCAGGAGGACACAGAAGACAAGGAGGCACAAAGTAGTAATGAGAAAAGCCCTGTGCCTTTGTCAGGTCATAGTTGCTGTAATGTTTCCTTTTAGTGACCCTGTGTGTTTTAAGACTTATCTTGTTAGTCTCTTTTTTTCATGCTCTATCCTGCCGTCATTGCGCAGCGTTTGTCTTTTAAGTTAAAGCAACTTTAATTACTTTAATTTAATCTGTGTGTGTTTGGGTCAAAGAGTCTCTCCAGTTTGACAGTTTGGTTTCACAGTTCATGCACAACAACAAAAAATGTTAAAGTTGTGTAGCTGTCTTGACTTCTTTACACATTGCGACTTAAACAGACTTCTGTGATGCACAGAAATTCATTAGAATCGCATCGTTAAATATAACCAGCTGTCAGAGGCAAACACCTGCTGTTTTCGTCAACAGTCTGTGTCATAGCAGATCATTTTGATACTACAGGAAAAGCACAGGTATTATTGGGAATATTTAAAAAGACCTGTTGCCGAGTGAAAAGTGGCTCAAATGTTACATCCACAGGCAGCAGTGCAGCAGCTTTTTTTCATTTTAATATTATTAATCTTTTATACTGCATAAAAAATAGTCTTTAGAAACTGTTTTAAACAATGTTATTGCAGCAAGTATCACAGAAGGTAATGACTTTATATAATCTAATACAAAGAAGTTTATATTAGGAGAAGAGACAGTACACACACAAAGACAGCTATACATATAGTGGATAGATTAATGTAAAGTGGATGTAGGAGTGGAGACAGTTGAAGCGTGGGCTAATAAACGTGTAAATTATGTAAAGTAGTCTATTAATATACCAATCTTTTGATAAAGGTATAATAAATGTGCAGACCACTTAGAAAAAGACATCGTAATAGGAAAACTAAACAACCCCTCCAACACACGGCCCGTAATACCCTAAGATATACATTAGATGTACCAGCTTAACACTTTAATACAGTAGAATTAATATATTTCTCAATGACATATGAAGGAACAATCTCAATAAGCTCTTTTTTTTCTTTTAAGTATACTCAAAAGAAATAAACCAAATAAAATAAAATAAATTGAAATAAATGAGGTTAATAATGAAGTGTGTGGAATTTGAGTTCAACAGGATAAAATGTAAATGAAATACAATAAAACATCATGTAAGCTATTTTAATTATGTTTTAGTTTGTTTACTGAATTTGAGATATTTCACTGAATGAAGCCATTTTATTGTTATATACTCAGCTTTTATTTAATAACAATAATTGTAGTATTACTATGTAACACTTGTTTACATTGTACTATTTTAATTTTTGTTGGATTTTATTTGGATTTTAAATGATTACAATTGGAACTGTATTACAATTAAACTTGTCTACTCCTTTTAGTTTTTACCGTGTTTTGTCGTTTTGTATTTTTTTTATTGATTTATCAATTTATACATTGCTTTATAAATTTAGCCTGCCTATTTCAGTTTTGTTGCAGGTTAGGGAGAAATAAAGCATGTCTTGTCTTAAAAGCGGAATATAATGCAGTAAAGTGGCTTTACAAAGTAAAATAGCAAAAATAAAGCAGAATATTGTAAAATAATCTGCCACATTCATGCAGTTTGAGTGTGTGCACCTTCACTTTATCTAAGTCAATGTGGGTCTTCTATAAGGAACAAAAATAAATTGAAATACAGAACATGTAATTATTAAATTAGTTTAAATTGGTTACATAGCTTCACACCTGGCTCTGACAGCTGCACAGGTGTGACTGCAGGTCAGGTATCAGCTGCACGCGCCGGGCAGCAGAGGGAGCGCGAGCGGGGCTCGGTTCCTGTCTCGCCCCGGTTGCTAGTGATGATGATGAAGGAACGCTGGAGCTGCGCAGGCGCACCGCGCACAGTCTCCGGCCGGGTTTCCATAGTTACCACACAATAGGAGACGGGACAGGGGGCTGAGTGAAGGGGAGAGAGAGGGACGGGAGCGGAGAGGGGAAGAGGAGGAGGAGGTCTGCAGAGCCGCTTGACTGGACACACCGCTGCAAGCTTTCCCCAGACAGACAGGAGCTGCTGGACAGCCTGGCGGACACACAACACGACAGAGATTTAATTGATCGTTTATTAATTGCCTAATTAATTCGCACGAGCCTTCTTTGTTAACTCGCACACACTGACATTAAAATGCCCAGTTTCCTGTTTTCTCTTTAGTCCACCTTCAGCAGAACCTCTGAGAACAAACAGTATTTGTTCTCGTTGTTTTTCTTCTCCTCCTCTTTCTGTTTCACTGCCAGATAAAACCACAGTTATTCACTGCGAGCCTTTCCATACAGTAAAGGTGACTCTGGAGGGACTAGGCAACAGAGACATAGAGACCCTCCCTCTTGATCCCCTCCCTCTTCAGAGTTTTGGCCCTCTCTCTGCGCCTCTCTTCCTCCTTCTCCCTGCCTCACTACTCCCTCCTTCTCCCTCCTCCTTCTCCTTCGCCAGCCTCCCCCTCCCCTCTTCTCTCTCTCTCTCTCTCCTTATGCAAATCACGCCCTCTCCTCTCTCCCTTTCTCTCACCCAACGTGCATCCCTCTCTCTGGCTCACCCCTCCGCTGAAAAAATTTGTGACTGTAAGAACAGAAGAGAGGGGCATTAAAAAAAAAAGTGCAAGTCGTCTTAGAGGAAGAGGGGGGAGTAGGTAGGGTGGGAGAGGGGTGGGGGGCAAAAGAGAAAAGGGGGCGAAAGGGGGTGGGGAAGAGGCGAGGGTACGCATCAATTTGTACAGTCTTCAGTTGGCACCCCTGTATTTTTCCTACAACGAATAGCAAGAGATTTCCTCTGCATTATTGTTATGATCGGAGCCCGTTGCAATATGAGCCAGCACGAGTCTCTGTTGACAGACGACCGGGCTCTGAGGTGTACGTGTCAGCGTGCAACATAAAACGACAAAACAGGGAGAGAAAGGAAAAGAGAGAGTGAGAGGAGTGGGAGCACGCATCGCTGGATATTATAGGTAAGGAGAAGGAAAATGGATGCTTATACTTGTGTGTTTGGAGCTATTCCTGCTGGCCACGCTTGTGCTCTCCCTCCCATTTTTTCTCCCCTTCTTTGTGCATTAATGATCATCCTGCGTTATGGCTAAATTATGTCCCGGTGAATTAATGTGAACTGAGCGCACGACGCGCACCCACATTCCAGCGAGGAAAAGGGAGAGCCGGTGCGAAATGCCATGATTCGCCATTCCATATCATCTTTCCTTTTTTTTTTTTTTTTTTTTTAAAAAGGAAGATATGTGGAGCGTCTGGAAACAGCACTGCACAGGCATCCATTCTGACTGGGGAACATGTATGTGCTGCTGAACACGTCTCTTCCCCCCGTCGTGGATGGTCTGTGAAGGCAGACCATAGAGCAGCTTTGGCCGGTCTCCTCTGCATGTGTATCAATAACATTAGCAGCAAGAAAGAAGAAAGAGTCGTTGCAGTGCCCCGCTCGCTGGTGATGTAAGCAGAGCAACTGCATGCTGCTGCTTTGCATCACATGCAGTGGCCAATTTGTTGATAATATACGTGCTGTGTGCATGCATGTGTGTGCATGTGCGTTAGGAGGGGAACTTGTGGTGTAAATGCAGTTGTTTTCCGACCACAACTGAGGACTTGCCAGTGGACCACAGACAGGCCAGTAGCTGCCACCTGTAACTGAGATGCATTGTGTGTGTGTGTGTGTGTGTGTGTGTGTGTCTGTACAGAAACCCACCAGGCAGGCTCTGAATGCTTCTACTTCAGTGTCATGAACTTCGTTGTGTGTGTGTGTGAATAAGGGGACTGTACATGCACACAGCACGCACTGCATCGCCTCTAAATATGTGTGGAGAGTGTGTACAGTGATGAAGATTTTACTCATAAAACTGAATCAGTCACTGCAGCATGCACTAATTAATGCATAGCCATGTGTAGTGAGGCTGCTACGGGCTTTACTTGCTTTAAATAAACACACATACAAGCGTATTTACAGACTCCACGCCACAGCTCTGCTAACTACTCTTTTTTTCTTTCTTTTCATCCAGCGGTGTGCACTATTTATATCCTCATTCAATATACATGAGCCATTTTTTCATCATAGTGGTACATGAATGGATGGATTAGTCGGGCCCCTGCGAAGTAGTCTGGCTATGTTGTCGGTCAAATGGATAAAAGATCTTGATAGTGTGTGTTTTCCCTAATGGTTGGCTTGGCTGGATAAATAAGCATGTGATTCTGCTGGCCATAACCAGGTCATGTGGGTTAACCACAAGTGTCTGTGGGTTCGGGCTGTTGTTGTGAAGGTGGAAGGAGGGAGGAGGGGGGGTGTGGCCGCATATTCCCAAGATGTTTTGCTGGAGTTCTTCTGCAGACTGCGATCCGAAGTGAAGTCTACCAATCAGCACCTTTTCTGCTCTGCATGTATTATCAGTCAGGGTGGGTTAACCTATTGTGCTGTTAAGGTTTTGGGCTGCTGTGGTGAAAACAAGGGTGCAGAGGCTGTTTTGAGTCCAGTGGAAAGCAGTTGTGCTGATACAGTGTGAAGCATGCTGGGAATTAAATGTGGTAACTGGGCTTTTGCAGTTGTAAACTCAGATGTTTTCAACAATGTCACAAATTCCTGGACCCTGCGCTCAATGATGATACCAAATCTTGCCATCATTTCATGAACTCATGTTACTCAAAGCCTTGTGTTCTCATTAGGTTTTCCATGTTTTTGTTTATGCTTCTTCACAGGTTTTGGTAGCTCTCGTCGTGTAGTACAGCCCAGTCAGTAAGCAGCTGGAACCAGTTCAGTCCCTGCAATGGCTTGTGTTGTAAAATGGACGTTGTAAAGAAGAAATAATGAAAACAAGGACACACAAAGAATCGGTATGCATAAGGCCTATGTCTGCTTTCCATGATGATGTCAGCGATTGTGTACCTGCCTAACTCTTGATTACTGCTTCCACATTATAATTAGTTCAATATGTGATCAAATTTCAAAATGGCCAGTGTAACTGAGATATAAATTATTTATTTGGTTGCGAAAGGCCGTCTAAAAAACAGATTCCACATGTAAATTTGATTTTTTTCTTTTACCTCCCTCCCTTCTTCCCTGTATCCTCCTGTTCCTCCTCTCTATTTCCTCCTCTTTTATTCACTACATCTTGTCGTCCTTGTTAAATTCCACCTTGGATTGAACGAGGTTGACTTCCCTTCAGCCTGATTTAACTCTGTGTTTGCTACAATCACTTCTTTATTTCTCCGTGCATACTGCGATGTTCCTGTATAATTGTCCAGTTTTAACACTTTCCCCACATGCCACATTTCCTTCTTTCGCTGCACTTTGCTTCGCAGATGCCCATGCGCAGTGGGCGACGGCGGGGGGCAAGTGAGGAAAGAAGGGGCAGACGCCCGCACCCCAGCCCCTCTCGCCCTGAACGCAACGACAGACAGACGGTTAGACCCCGCCTATCTTATTATCTCCTTTCTCCTGTCACTGTTTGGGCCATATATTAACGTGTACGTGTACATAATGAACAATAAAGGCCTTCCTGTGTTTCTTGAATTTTTGTGTGTGAATGTGTTGTCAGTGAATGAGTCATCCCTGTGATTGCCATAGATGTACCCCTAGCAGTGTCAGAATTGTTAGAGTCTGTGTTTTACACCGTAGCACTTTGAAATCTTTGATGTTTCATGTTTGACACTCTTTTGTGTGTGTGTGTGTGTGTGTGTGTGTGTGTGCGCGTGTGCGTGTGTGTGTATGTGTGAGAGAGCGTGAGTGCATGCAAGCGAAGCTTTGTTCTAAAAACAGACCTAGGCCTATTAAGGATTCAAAAGCGTCACTACAGAATTAAAAGTCTTGTGTTGTTTTAGCAAAGAGGTGCTGGTGAGGAATTGGCTGGAAATCGCTTCAGTCGCAGATCACAAGGGCATGATTCATCAGAGAGTGAGGGGGAGGAACTTGTGTCTCCTCCAAAGAGGCAGAAAGTTCAGGTTTGTGTTACATTTCATCAACTTGTTATATAAAGACCTAATACAAAGCTTTGATTTAAATGAATCACCTAAAAGGGGACGCCTCAAATAGATATATATTATTATTTTCTGCCATCATGTAGATAGCAGATATTACAGTTTAACTTTTTACCTCACCCTCAAATCATCTTTTCTTGTTAGGATTCAGCCCCTACTCCAATTCCTCCAACATCAACACACTCGACTGACAGCTCAGCTCCTTCCACTGTCCCACCTCCAACCTCAGTTGCCAGCCAATCCCGTGAGAGTGACAATGAAGATGGCCAATCTCAGGGCAGCAGGAGTTCAGTTGTAGGGAGCCTGGCCAATAGCAGTAGCAGTCTGAGCAGCGGGAGAGATATAGACCAGGACAATCGTTCCTCATCCCCAAGTCTTTCCGCTTCCCCTTTGGGCAGCCTGGACTCTGACTCTGATGGCCCCGATTCACCAAAGCAAGGAGACCGGGAGAAAGGTAAAGAGGGGGGCGCAGGGAAGGTGACAGGAGAGGATAGGAGAGTGCTGCGGGAGGGGAGGGGTGAGGAGCCCTGTGGAGATGGAGAAAAGCGAGATGTGGATGCAAGAATTGAGGACTGTCCATCTCTTAAGCCCCCCTCCACTCCCTGCTCTTCCTCTGGACTGACTCCCTCTCTCCGTGGAGCAGGAGATTCATCAAATGACAGCAATAGTGGGAGAAAGTCATATTTCTCCCTGGACTCTAAGCTGATGTGTAAAGTTGAGTACAGTGGACCGACCAGCGTTGATGCTGCGCTAAGCAGCAGAATGACTTGCAAAGCCAGCACACAGTGCGTGACCAAGACAACTATCTCCGGAGGAGATTATTCCCATAACAGCCCCAACATTCCCCATTCCCTGCCCCCTCCACTTCCTCCTCCACCTGCCCTGAAGCCTTTGGAGCTTGGGGCACAAAACATGCCTACTGAGGTTAAGGCAGAAAGAGACAAAATGGAAAAAGGAGACAAACTTCTGGACAAGTCTCAGTCCACTCCACCTTCTCTGTTGCCACAGACTGGTCCCCAGCCTCAGTCCCAGTCTCAGCCTCAGACCCAACCCTCCTCCCACCCTCACCACTACAGCTCCACCGGCTGGCAGGGTGGCACGGCAACTGGTTGCCAGGCTAGCTGGGGCTACACCCGTTACCCTGGCAACCACCACCCACACCAACCACAGCACCAGCCCCCAGTTCAGCAGCAGCAACTTCCCTCCGTTTACAACCCTCCATCCTCTCGCCACTCCTCTTCCCACCCCTCTTACCTCCCCCACCCTCACCCCCACCCTCACAGGGAGTACCTTCCCAGGTATGCTGGAGGGGGAGGAGACAGAGAGAGGGGGGGTGCAGGAGAGAGGGAGAGGGGAGTGAGGGGGGAGTGTGGGGGGAGGGAGATCAACCGGGAGTTCTCCGCTCCGATTGGCAACAGTAGTAACAATAGCAGCGGGGCAAATAGTAACAGTCCTTGTGGTGGGATGGGTGGGCCCAATAGCATCCAAGGCAGAGACTTTGGAGCGCTGTCAGTCAGTCAGAACAGGGAATTCCAAGGTTCTGGGAGAGATGGACCTAACTTGGGGCCAGAAAGAAGAGACTTTGCTCCGGCTTTCAGAGACAGGGAGCGTGAAAGGGAGCGTGAAGGAGGAAGGGAGTTTAATCTGCCAAACCAAAACCAGAGTAGAGACTTTGGCCCCAGTGGAGCCAGTGGGGGGCATCCCAGAGACAAAGATGGGAGCAGATGGGGTGAGTTTGGGGGCCAGACGAGAGACGTTGTGGGGAGCAGTAACCCTAACAACAACTCCATCCCACAGGGAAACCCCCCAAGTTCAACCAGCGGGCTACCTGTCACCCCCATGCTGAACCGTGACCCACCTGCATCTCCCCAAAACAATCCCAGTCACACTACTCATCCTTCCCTGCCGCCACACCCCCACCCACATCCCCCAAACTCATCGAACCGGGACTTACCTCCTCCCATCGACCAGGCACAAACGCCCTCCTCTGGGGCGGATCACTTTCACAGGGAGTATCCACCCACCGGAGGAAAAGACTTCCCTGCTGGTGCACCTCCTTCCACTGGTACAAATCGGGAGTACCTAAACTCCCCTGGAGTAACTCCTAACCTGGGACGAGAGTATTCAGGGCCCGGGGGAACGCAGCACCCCCACCCACCTCATCCCCACTACCAATCTGGGCCTAGAGACAGAGAGAGAGACTCAAATCTGCGAGACACTTCTCTATACCAAAACCGTGGAGGCCCAAGTCAACCCCCTGCACTCTCTCCTTCCTCCTCTTCTAGCCATCACGGACACCCTTTGAATGCTCCTTATCCCCCTCCACCCCCTCAGCCCCCTCTACCCCCACCTCAAGCCTCCCACACCCAACCACCCCCCTCAGGAATGGCACCCAATGTACGTCCTCCACACTACCAGTCTTCTGCCCAGACTCCTCCGACACCCCTTTCTCCTTTACCCAGCCCATCTACCAATCAGATGGGAGCTTTCTCATCTTTTCCCCCTGGCTCCTCCTCTGCAGCCAGCATGCCGCTTCCAGCGACAGGTGTGTCATCTAGCTGTTCGCCTGGATGCCGCCCTTCCTCTTATCATAGCACTTTGAACAACCACCCTCCTTTCAGTGGATCTTACCACTCTAACGGAAACAACAGCAGTACTATGGCCAGCAGCAGCAGCAGCAGCAACAGTAGCGCACCCAACAGCAGCAATACCAATCCACAGTCACTCTCGCCTCAGAATATCTCAAAGGGACCTCCACCCCTTAGTAACTCGGCCAGCAGCAACAACAATGGCATCTCCACACCTGCCTCCAGTTCTTCGCTCCCTGGTGGAGACGGACATTCGGATTCAGGCCCGCCTCCTACACCGGTCATTAAGGAAGAACCAATAGAAGACAGGGAAGAAAGTGAAAGCCCACAACCTGTGATGAGAAGCCCCTCGCCTGAACCAAAACCTGTAGACATTCCTATCCACGCCAGCCAGTCAGCACGGTAAAGTCAGCCTAATTGAGATTGTAAATGTGTACACTCCCTGTAATTAACAGCAGCGATAATTGTTACGATGGTGCTGCTGACTCCTGATGATTGTAATAATGATGTACTACATCGGTGTCTCTCGTGACTCTAGGTTTCACAAGGTCCTCGACCGCGGCAGTGGGAACTCCTGCGCCCGCAGCGATGTCCTCTTTGTCCCCCTGGATGGCTCCAAACTGTGGAAGAAGCGGAATGAGATGATTGAAAGGGCCCGCAGGGAGGTGGAGCAGAGAGCCCGAGACCTGCGAGAGAAAGAAAGGGAACGAGAGAGGGAGCGCGAGCGTGAGAGGGAGCTCGATCGGCATCTACAGGTGTGCACATTTCAGGGTGATAATCACGTCAGATGTAATGGATTTGATGTCGTTTAAATTGGTCAGTTTAATGGGAGGGGAGCAAAGCAGACCAAAGCACATGTGATTTACTGTCTTCTCCTATTTCCTCTTCAGCAGCAAAAGGATGCCAGCGCTGCTGGAGGAGGTCGCCAGGGCTCCTCACTCTTCTTTCCTTCCTCAACCTCGATCATCCTCGACCCTTCGTCTTCTTCCGCTTGTTCCTCGGGCAACCCCCATCCTCCTCCTCATCCACAACATCATCACTCACATCCTCATGCTCACCTTCCTCCGACACACCATCTCCACCCTACTCTCTCCCACTCTATCCCCCACTCCCTCCTCTTACCATCCATGGGTGGGTCACCAGCAGTGGTTGGCGGCCCTCAGGGGGCCCTGGGAATAGGTTTAGGAGGACCATATTTAGGCCCTGACACCCCAGCGCTGAGAACTCTGAGTGAATATGCTCGCCCCCACGCTATGTCTCCACTTGGGATGGCAAGTCGTGCCCCGGCACACCACCCACAAGTTCATCATGGTCATCCCCACGTCCACCCCTCATTCTTTCTTCCTCAGTTTCAGAATCATGCTTTAGCTCACCCACACCACTTGCCCACTGATGCAGCTACTGCAGCAGCCATCTTGGGATTTTTGTATGGTGGCAGCCTGGAAGGTGGTCCAGGTGTTGGTGGTCACCCGGGAATGGCAGGGGGCCCAGTACCTGGAGGGATTGGGGGTGCAGGATTGGGAGGTGTCGGCTTTCCTCATGCAATGGCTGCACACCGAGATCGGATAAAGCCAGGATTTGAGTTTAAGAGTGATGAGCGGGTTTACCCACCAGGGTCTATACCTGATCCTGCAGTTCTTGCTCATTCACATTCACATGCTCACGCCAGTGCCCATGCGCATGCACACTCTCTGCTCCTTGGAGGCAGTGCAGCGGGCAGTAATGAGGTATCAATCTATGGCACTCCGCCTCCACCAGCTCCACTTGGCCCACCTCACCTCCAGAACCCAACTCTGGCCCCTGTAACTCGACCTCCCAACCCTCCTGCTCCACAGTCCCTGTCGAATCCACCCCCTTCATCTCTGCTCCCACCCACACTCCCCTCTCACCCTTCATCTGCTCCCCCGGCTCCCCCAGCTGCCTCTGCCGCTCCTCCCCCGGCTCCTCCTCAACCTGCCCCACCGACCTCCAACGCTACCTCACTTCACCACCCTGTCCCCCATTCTTCCTTTCTCGGCTCCCTGTCCTCTCATCAGCCACCAGCCCCTGCCCCGGCCGCTGCCCCTGAGACCTACCCCACTCCCACTCGCTCTCCTGCCTCTTACGAGCGAGAACGGAGTGGAGAAAGAGAGCGGGAGAGGGAGAGGGACAGAGCAGCTCTGCCGGCCTTTGGGGACAGAGAGCGAGAAAGAGAGAGGGAGAGAGAAAGGGGAGGAAGTGTTGGAGGCGGAGGAGGAGGAAGCGGAGGAGGGGGAGGGGGAAGTGGAGCCAGTACAGGTGGAGGAGGTGGAGGAGAGAATCTGGGGCGTCTTCAGATGCTAAATGTGACGCCTCATCATCACCAGCATTCACACATCCACTCACATCTTCACCTGCACCAGCAAGACACAGGTACCCACTGCTACTAACTATGCAATTGTCTATACCAACTCATCAATCTTCAGATTTCACAGACGTGTAGCTCAGAAAATTCCTGGAGTCAAAAGTTTATCTTACAGAACTTGTTACAGGAAAGGATAAAGCTGGTGATGTTCTGTAAAGCACAGACACCAATAAAGAAGAAAGCCAGAGGTTTTCCGGTGGTAGTTTTTTGGGTTTTTTTCCCTTGCAGTAAATGTGTCTAGCCCAGAACAAATGCGCGTTTTTAAGAAAAACTAAAAATTATATTTGTGACCTATTTTAAAAGATTTCCCTCTTTATTGTACGAGTACATCTAAAATGGGCACGGCGCTGAAAAGTGTTGACCGAACACACTGATGGTTCTGCTCATTGGATAAACAAAAGCCTTATCCTTTAACTCCAGTATAATTACTTTTTGTATTAGTTTAGCTCAGCGCTGAACACAGCTTTTCTGTGATTGCATAGTTTTCTCTGAAACATCTGACCATTGTTATTCAAAGACATTTGTTTTATCAAGAGAAGTAAAGAGATGATTGTGCACTCAGATCTCTGTTTGGGAACAACAAGGAGCAGCTCACCCATCTTTAAATCCAAATTGTACATATTGACATTTGGAATGCACACTGACAAGTTTATATCTGGCTGTGATCATGAAGTTTCAGGACTTTTCTCATAAAAAGAAATCAAAATATATAACCAAGTTTGGCTATTCTCCTCTTTAAGGTCGTCTCTGTGTGAACTGCCTCTAGCACTGCTTCTATAGTTGGAAAGTTCCTAGGAAGTCTTGATTTGACCGTTTGCACTGTGTGCTCTGTGAACTCGAACCTTTGCAAGGAGCAAACATCTACTTTTGTGTCAAACCGACCCGACTTTCATGTCGAGGATCGCCCCTAGTGATTAAAAGCCGAGTTTGTGGCTAAAACGTGAAGACCTAGCAGCTGTTTTCAGTGGGAAAACCTGCTATGTCGAAGCTCAAAGGTGTGCAACCAGGAGCATGCTGATCATTTGAATTAATTACTGTGGGTGAATTCTGTTGTAACATCCTGAGGCATCTGAGGGAAAACATTTGGCTGAAACAGCCTCGATTATGCGTAACATCGTATGCAGGTACACAGCTTAATGAAAACATATTGTTTTCTTGGCAACACCACCACCAGCCCACCACCAGATCTAGCCAGATTTGGCTCCTTGTGAACTTGCCCAATTCTATAAAAAGAGATCCAGAGCTTATCACAGACACATGGGGTAGTGCTTTTGAATATAGATGACCTTAAAGGGGGGATTTAAATCAATATTAATGAGTCTTTATGGGCGGTGCCAGAATGTCATACGACAGATTATATTATTACTAAAGTACGAACTCTAAAGAAAATCAAACTTTATTTGTACTTGTCAATGTTTGTAAGGCTCTTAAGTTCACGTTTTTACCCCTTTATTGAATAAATGAGCCTAATGTCACAGTATCAGTAGTGACAGCTGCTCTGACTTAATCTAAAGCTTTTAAGTGTTAACAAACAGCGCTATAATGCAGCAACAATAATCTCCTGTATTTCCTATTACATCACTGGCATCCAGCGGCGGGCGGGGTTCACCCCCTGATGGACCCGTTGGCATCGGGGTCTCCATTGGCACGCCTCCCTTACCCAGGAGCCACACTAGGCACCCCTATCCTGGCACACCCCCTCACTGACAGCGAGGTGCTCCGCCAACAGCTGTTCGGTGAGGAGAAGGCTCCTCGTCCATGTACTAGTTCAGTTTTCTTCTCTAAAAACACCGTGTTGAAAGCTAAAGAAGAAACATTTTGACACTGGCGGCGATGAATGATCCCTGTTTTTCTTTCTCCCTTTCCCACTTGCTGCTGCGGCTGCTCTTTCCTCTCTGTTTTGGTGACAGGTGCTCCTTTCCGTGACTTGCCCCAGCCTTCCTCCCTCACCGGCCCTATGTCTGCAGCCCATCAGCTCCAGGCCATGCAGCAGGCCCAGAGCGCAGAGCTGCAGATCCAGAGACTGGCCCTGGAACAGCAGTGGATCCATCATCATCACCACCACTCCCTCACCCAGGATGAGTATTACAGGTACAGAGGCTGTGCATCCACTGCAGCTGCCAGTGGTTGACTCTAACTATTCAATTTTTTCAGATGATTTGTAACACAATAACCACTTAACAGTATAAACTTTAGGCTCTATCCTAATTACGACAAATATTAATACAAACCATCCTTAAATGCACTTCACAGGAAAATGTTGAGGTCACAGTGATTCAGCTGTAGAATCAGGTACGACAGCAATGCTACAGGCCTGGCTGCCCTTCTCTGTTTTCATTTCCTCATGAAGGTCAGGCTGCTTGGTTTGGGGTCAGCATACACTCTATTTTACCAACATTGTGGGTTTTGAGTTCTTGGCTGCTAGCTTTTTGTAGCCTGGTCTCTTTGATAGATGCTGGTGAAGTGATGTTGTGTTAGCTGGAGTTTATAGTTGTTCCTGGCCCGGGTGCATTTTGCACTTTACCGTCATGTTCATGTTCTTTAAGTAAAATTAAAGTAGCTCATTATCTCCAGTCCTCATAGACCACATACTGTTTTCTCCTTCCACACGAACTGTGTAGCACAACTGAGCAGGAAAAGCAAATGTTGATTAACTTTTTTTTAAATCGGAAAAAATGATGCAGAAAATTGAAAAACAGATGGAACATAATTGTTCGATGAGTATCGGGTTGATTAGGGAAAGTGTGATTACTGACTTTAATACAATAATGTGCTACTTTTCTTCACTGCGGGTAAATATAATTTAATTACAGTGCTGTGTGACACCCAGCACTGCCTTGGGTGGTGGTATCCTTTTTTGGCTTGACCAACAGTCAGACCCTGAACACAGCTGGGTGGCTGTCATATAAGACAAATGGAAACCGAGTCTTTGAACATATAGGAAGCCAGAAGCTTTTTATTCATCTAAATATGCGCTGATAAATATGTTCTGATATAATGACCACTACTGTTACTGAGGCACTGTTTTACAGACTAATCCATCTGAACGCATTGCTGAGCCTTTAAGCTTTATCTTCTGTATATTTAAAATTAACAGAAAAAAATACTACAGAGTACTATCTTTTAAGAAATGATTAAAATTCCTTTACATTTTTTTTTTGGATTTAGAAAGGACCTTTGGGTGGTAACAAAATGCTGCAAAGTCTGTGTTACCTTATTTTAATTTTACAGGTTTTCTTGGTATTTCTGATTTACTGAACACAAACCGGGTTAAAAACTGTTACAATGCTGATAATTTTCCGTGGAGCCACCAGCCCTTATTAGTCTGTTCAAGCTTTGAAGACTCCTATGGGTGGAAAACAATTAGAATTAACTCCATATGTCAGTTTGCAATAAAAAATAAAGCTGTTTCTTTTATCCTTCATTTTTTAAGAGACTGTCTTGCATTTTATCACCTTAAACAAATAAATTCTGAATGCAGGAAGCAATCTTCCTGAATATACTAGCATTTCTCTCTTTATATTTATATTTAGTTTTTTATCTGTTGTTCCCTGGTCGCATTCATTAATACATAGTCCTGGTAAAAAGAAACTGCATCCTCAATTTAAAGGATACATCAGGACGTAATAAAATTCACCAGAAGCTTTCTTATGGCTTCCATAGCAAAAGCGGTTAAGTAGCAGCTTGGAACTGCTAATCAAATTCACTTGATTAATTGACGATCAATGAGTGTGGCTGTCAATAAAAGCAGAAGTTTTAGCAGATTGCTGGTTTGAAGCATTCAGGTTTGTGTTAACACAAAGCCAAGAAGGAAAGAATGAGCAGTGATCTTAGTCTGTTAGTCTGGGAAGGGTTATAAGGCCAATTTGAAGTGCAACAAATTCACCCCAGAGTCAGAGAAACGTAAAAAAAACCCCAAGCGCTACATCTCAGACTCTATAGGCCAAAGTGAGCAAGTTAAATGTTAAAGTTCACGACAGCACAATTAGAAAAAGAACAAGTATGGCTTGTTTGGAAGAGTTGGCTGCAAAGCTGCACCTGGATAAACCGCAAGATTTCTGGAACAATATATGGCCTAATATGCCATGTTGTTTTCCTACTCAAATTTAGTAATGTCTTGATATGTAAAGTCTTAGAAGTTAAAGAGGGTGTACTTTCTTTTGATCATCACTGTAGTTGGTTGTGTGTTGGGGCATAGGAAGACCAAAATCAGTAAAAATGTCCCTAAATCTGACGTTTGGCCTCACACGTTGTTTGGATGTGTTCAGTAGCAGAAATCTGCATGCTACATTTTGATCTGCCTCTAAACAAGACTTGATCAGGCTGACTCTACAAACATCACTGATGTTATTTTTGTAGATGAAGACCGAAGGGAAGTTTTAATCACGGGGACGAGTCTTTGAAGCGTTTTCCGACACACTTGTGCCGAGATGAAATCAAACCTCCGTCCAATACCTTAGGTTAATGCACTCATTCGATTCCTCCTCTCACTTTTTAGTCACCTGAAGAAAGAGAGCGACAAGACCCTGTGAGGGAGGGGCACCAACAAACAGCAGCATGGAGAAAAACCAAGGGAGAGTGTGCGCAAGAAGAGAACACATACAGCGAAACAAAAAAAGCACTGAAGACTCCGAACAGAGGTCGGACTCGTGGACAGGGAAATCGCAGAAGGAAACGAGAAGATTTTGAAGGATTAACAAAAGAGGGAGGAGGGCGTGAAAACCTTGCACAGAGTCCCCGCGAACGGCACCAGACTCCAGCGCTTTCCTGCATAATGTTGTTTTGTATTGTGCTCTGTACAGTATATTAGATGGGGGCAGCAATAGTGAAGTACAGTATATGTAAAATACTTGATGCCAGAAGGAATGTGTACATGAGTCCCTTTTATGTCATTGCATGTAGCTATAGGCGCTTATTCTGAACTGGTGGAACTTTTGGTTCTATTTTTAGTAATTACCCCCTCCTTTGTATCTGAGGGGCGTTCAATATGCATGAGACCAGCATTTTAGTGTTCTGTTATGTTTACGATCAATAGCATTGTTATAATGATTAATGTTGTCCGTTTGTTGATAATGATATAATTATATATACAGCACATATTATTTGTATTATTTTTTTACATTTTCATGGTATGGCAGTCAGTTTTTATTTTTTACGTTCAATTTAACTTGTGAAACAAGATGCAAAGGAAGGCAAAAAAATCTGGAAATAAATTATAATCTTTTTTTTTTGCTAGTTTCTCGAGTGCTCGTGTGTGTGTGCACTGTGCCCCCCCTCAAACCCCACCTCTGCTCCAGCTCTTACATTCAGAGTATTTCCCCTGTCTTTGTTTTATACAAGTCACTCATGCACAAAGCATATCAAATTCTTGATATGCCCCCCCCCTCTCTCTTTCTTGCTCCCCTTCTTTCTCTTCATCGCTCACTCCCTCCCTCTCTTGGTGAGTGTGGCTAATAGGAGACACATGGGATGAGTGTGAGACATGGGAGTTGAGTCGCTCCAGTGAACACCAGCCACCCTGTAGAGTGAGCATTCCTTACTGCACTGTAAAAATGAAGAGTAGGGAGAAAAAAAAAGATATAAAGACAGAAATGAAAAGAAAGGAGGAGCTGTGAGAGTGTGATTTACGGACACTGCTGAAGGCTGGGGGCTGTGTGTGTTCTCACCGCGTCCTGCCAGAGGAATCTCCTTCAAAACGGATACGGATCAGTGAATACGTCCTTTTTACGTCAGGCAGACTCTCTGCTGGCGCACGGAGCTGCTCAAACAAACTTCACGTTATCGCAGCCTTTAATATTTTTACTGATGTGCTCTGTCTAACGTGGATCCTCAGAGGCCTCAAATCTGCCTCCCTTTTGTGCAATAAAAGCTCCTCGTACTGTTGTGGCACTGACTGATGGCCTTATGATGAAATATATATATTGTACAGGCCATTCTGTTGAGTTGGTATGTAGGTTGTGGGCCATTTAAAGTCACCTTGAATAAGTGTGTCAGTGTAATGTAAAGTGATTTCTAGCAGGACAAACCTGATTTCCCCCCCGGTGACATCGCATCTGGGGGTTATTATTAGCACTTCATCAGTCCTTTCCCAAGATGGATGAGGACGTAGGGAAAGGTATAGATGAAAGACATATGAGGTTGTTTGAGGGATTCTATGTGGCTGGCATTTGCCTCTTTTTATAAGTGGACAGAAAACAAAGAAATATTATTTTACTGCTTGTTACTGCAAATATCTAATCAGCTGATCATGTGGCAGCAGCTCAGAGGATTTGGGCTTCTAAACATGGTCAAGACAACCTGCTGAAGTTCAAACTGAGCATCAGAATGAGGAAGAAAGGTGATTTCAATGACTTTGTGCGTGGTGTGGCTGCTGGTGCATGAGAATTTCAGAAAATGCAAATCTATTGAGATTTTCTAACACAATGAGAAAATTGTAGCCGCTCTTTGGCATCAACAGGGCATTTTCACCCAGAGGTCAGAGGAGGGCAGCCAGACCGCTGGCAAGAAGTCAGGTGAGTAAAGTTTTCTTAGTGTATTTAGATACCTGCTAATAAGTAATTAGTAGGTATCTGCATCTGATACAGTTTGATAAACAACTGACAGCTTAGCACTCAAACGTTTTGTCCACATACTGGCCCCCAAGAAGCAACATGGCGTCAGCTAAATGGCTAAGGTTGATGTTTCAAACCAATGGGTAATGTCCTTAGACAGTATAAAACATAGATGTAGTCACCGTGACTACATCCATGTAGTGACTTTGAATCCAGAAGTGACAGATGAAAGGGAGACGTGCTAAGTTATTCACCTAACCCTATTTAGCTTGGTTAGCAAGCTATGTTCATAAAGTGAATGGGTGCTAGGAAACAGTTAGCTAAAATGCTAGAATTTCACTCACCAAAACTGACCCGCAAACCTCTCAGGTGATCTGCATCACACAACAAGACATAATGTCAGTGAGATAATCCAGTAAAGATTCAAAAGTTCACACATTATGAAAAAGTCCAGTGTATTGACTCAAACTCATGCGTGAGGTCTAACAGGCTCAGATGGGAACACCTGTCAATCAAAACGGTCACGCCCCTGGATCCAGGTGAATGAGTTATGAAAAAATTTCCCCACTCATAGATTTTTTTTTTAAGAAAAGGGAAAATGGAAGTTTATTCTCACCACTAAAAATAAAACATTCTTGGAGCTTCCTGACTGAAAAATCTAAACTAAAATGTAAAGTTATCTCAAAACTTGGCTTAATAACTCAAGATTTCTAGTTATTTTTTTACATTTTTAGTTCTTTTCTCAGATGTTTGAGTTAGTAAGTAGAAATTTAGAGATACCCAACTAGAAAATTTGACTTATAGATGGCAATTTATGTATTGATTAATTTTTGCCTTTAAGTGGTGGAAGCTTCCATAGAGAAACTACCCATGAACACAAAACCTTTTTTGTACCAGGCTGTAAAGATGCTTTTTAATACTATAAAGTTGGACATTTTAACAAAGGAGTCTGTAGGGATTGATTCCCATCTGTAGCCAGCCAAAAGTTGCCCCAAAAATAATTTTGGTTTTTGCTACTTTCATCTCAGAAGTAGGAAAGAATTCCCAGGAGTTTGCCTCAGGTGACTGTCATGTTTTCCAGCCTCAGCAGATGGACTCAGAAACCAGTACCTTTCCTGCTTAAATAAATCCAGTTAACCCGGAGAACTTTCAGGTCACCATTTGTTAAACCGTCTTTATTAGATTAGTGTTTCAACCATTCATAACCTTGCAGTTACACTCTACTCAATGTAACTGCCATTCATTTCATTATGTTTAATGACCAGTTTCACCGATTTATCCATTTCGTTTGGCTATCAGTTTAATAATTTTTAGCTCTCTATATCATCTCACATCTTGCTGTAATTGCATAAGTACAGCAATACATGACATGATACTAATTTGCTTTAATTTTGTTTACAGTAAATTACTGTATAAGGTCACAGATCAACACACTTAACACACAAAAATAACAGGGCCAGATTTAACACTCAAAGAAGTTTATGCATGTTCTACGTGCTATAATCATTTATGAGCCCTTGGAAGCTCTTTCCATGTATTTAAGTGGATGGGCACAATGTCAGGGTTGCTGCATACTATTTCAGATTTATTCAAAATAAAGTTCATAATAGTAGAAACACATGTTTTAAAATATAAGCTCTTCATCAGTATTCAAGAATCTGAGAAGCGAGACCTGGAACAGACGAAGAGCCAAATATGATGCACTAACGTTCAAATGGTGCCACAGACTATGTGAAGTTTCAGTGTCATATGTTTGGGTTTGAACTCGCAGTGACTAATTTGGTTTAGTTCCTGTTCCAAATTTTCCTCCAGCAAAAATATCTTCTTCTCCACATGTTCCGTTTTCATTCAGCTGTTTTGCCTAAGAGAGAGTTTTATAACACGCTTTGCTTCTTCCTCTAAAATATCTGCACCACAGTCATCTTTCTTGTCCCTTTGGAGCTGTTGTGTTTTTCCCCGCTGCTGATCACATGATCACACCTGCTAACTCTCCCTTTCATTGTCCACTTTTACTGTTTCAGTCTCGTACTGTGGCTCCTCTGTTAGTCGTACCTTTCATAGCCCTGAAGCCTCAACACTCTCATAGTGATTCTGAAATCTACTGGGAGAGACACTCACCCTGGTCAGTGAAACTTCTACTTGAACAAATCCCCCAACATCTCATTCATCTATTGGAGTGTCGTCCCAGCCTGCGGCAATGACAGGCAAACTGCAAAGTGGCACAATTGCTGGCGGAGAACTGAGTCTGTGGCTTTTTCACCTTCTCTCACCCAGACAATCAATCTCCCCTGACCTCTTGCTCACTGCAGCCCAGAGAAGATGATCCCAGTGGATGATCTTGAGGCGTTGCTGAGCATCTTTAAGCAGTTGTAGACAACAGGCGGGTGATCAGAGTGAGAATTGGACCAGAGAGGCCTCTGCCTCCTTCCACTGCACATCGGTTTGACAACATCTTCACCATTTCAGCATCGAAACAGAAATATGATTTTCTTTAGTAAAAGTTAAACTAGCATTTTATGAAGAGGGTTGATAAAACGTTTTGCTTTAGTGATCCTAGCCACATATTTTGCCTCTTGGAGTTGTACTCGGGTGAGGCTCTTCTGTGTTTTCAGTTTGCATAGTTTTCCGATGTTGTGCAAGATTTCTCTGAGAGCTTAGGTTTCTCCTGCGGTAAAAATATCCATGAAAAGTTAATGTTAATAGTTGGATATGGGACACACTTCCAAATGAGATTTGCAATCCAGTTCGATTAAAAACTTCTACATCAGACACAGGGAACTACAGCTGGACAAGCAATGATGTTATCAGAATCTGATCCAGTGAAGATTTTCATTAGATTTCCCTGAACCCTGGTAAGGGCAACAGTCCTGGGTGTACGTCACCTCTCTCCCTTTGATAGCTGGGGCACCAGTGCAGGTGCTTCTTTAGAATGTGAAACAGATAACAGACAAGTATGGCACAAATAATGCACTGCAAATGCTTCCACAGTATAACAACCATCCTCCGTGCCACCTCGCTCTCTGACGTCGACATGTGCACTGACACAAATGATGGCAAACCTACGAGCTAGCTTAGGCAAGCAGTCCAAGCTGAAAAACACCCTCTCGGTTTGTCATTCTATTTAAGCTGCAGAATTTCCCTGCATCACTGCCTGCTGTTTCAACCATTCCACCACCCCGACATCCACCTGTGTCCTTCAAAGGGATGTTTAGCTCATCGCTCCAACATTTCTATGTGTATCATATTTGCAGGGAGTGATGAGCCAGACCCCAAAACACAGACTGTAATTGGCTGGTGTTATAAGTCATTTCAAATGTGAGATGTCTGGCTGAAATGTAGGATTGGGTGCGGCTGCACGCAAAGGATGTGAAGAGAAACAGCAAAAGAAAAAAAAAAGGAAGGGGCACCGATTTCTCATTTGAAAAAGCAGCATGATTACTTGAAACTCAGATTGTATTTCATTGAATATTTACACACGCTGCATTATGTTATCTCCAAGCCAGCAATGCAGACATGTGTGAAACTTGCAAGAATGTGTACATATGGTCTGCAATGATTCTTTGAGGACAGATCATCCAAAGCAGGGGGATTGAACATTTATTACACCTTTTATTTTACTACTAGCCATAGCTGAACACAAACCATAGCAACCAGCTCAAGAAGGCAGGGGTGACTACATATGTCTGGGTGCCATCACCGCCATGCAAGTCTTTTAAAGTCAGGTTTAAAACAAATAAAAAGAATGGCAAAGGTGACTGGACAAATGAGAGAGCTGAGTTTTAGAGTGCCTATTCGAATAGAAATGGAAGCAGTGGTGCGTTGGTGAGTCAAAGGCGCAGAAAGGGATAAAAAAAAAACTCAGTCACTGTGAGGATCAGCATGTGGTAGTGCGTGTGTTGGAGCAAATGCAGCGCTGGGTTTGAACATGATGTGAAGGGCACATTGTTATTAAAGACAGAGTAGTCTGATTTGAAATATTTATGAAATTCAACACATTTTAAAAGCACGGGTTTACCAAATGCATTTGTAGATGAATAAGATGCCAGCACAGAGCAAGAAGTGGACAAAAAGCTTTTGATGGTGATAAATTATTTCACAGTGGGTCCAAATGAGCACACGTTCGTTCATGTTTGTAGGTTTCAGGAGCGGCTGAAGGACTGCAGTGGTCACGCTCAAAAAACAAAAAGGAATGCAGGAAAAACATCTGAAGAAAGAAAGTAATGATGTTCAGCAGAGATCTGTCAAGTGAAATTATAAAACAAAGCACACATAAAAGCCATCTTTTCTTTTGTCAAATAGTGGTTGGATAGTTTTCAGATGAATATGTGTGATACACATACAGGGGGATTTGGGTTTGTTTCGCAGCCACAGGACCTGGGGGTACCTTGCAGTCGTTAAGTCGACCATGAGCTCCTCTGTATACCAAAGTGTTCTTGAGTCAAATATATCTGTGTTCGACAGCTAAAGCTTGGTTGAAATTGGGTTGTGCAACAGGATGATGATCCCATGCAAAAGCAGCAAATGTACAACACAATGACTGAAAAAGAAAAGAATAGAGGCGACTGAAATGCTGTGAATAAACAAATGAACCCACACTGAACTGAAGACTGAGCCAAAATTTCCCCACAGCGACGTGAGAGACTGATAAATTCATAAAGAAAGCTTTAACTTCACGTTATTGCTGCTAAAGGTGATTATTATTTTCAATTACATCTTAACACATAACATTTAAAAATTGAAATTGGGAGTACTTTCTTTTTCATGACTGTACCTGAAACATTTAATATGAGCACAGAGTTTAAGGTAAGTACTTTCTGAGAGGTTCTACCAAACACCAGAGGTGCGATGTCACAAAACAAGGTCATCTGCGCTGTTGAGACATTTTTGTATTCACACTTCATGAAAATTGTCCCATAGCATCTTTCCCTAAATCCAAGTCCTTTATAAAAATGATTTGTAGTAGAAACTCCAGAAGTCGTTATTGTGTCATTATTTTAATTGTCTCCTCGGCACAGTTGTTGTAAGTGGTTTACTGAAAGGAGCACCTGTGTGTGCATGAGAGCTCTCAGCGGGTCTCTCTCCAATAAGTGAGAGTACGATAAAATAATGTTGTTCGACATTATTATGAGACGTGAAGTGTGCCTGCTGAGCTTTTTCCACATTTACAATCTGGAAGCATTTTAAATCAACCTAAATCTGAACTTAGAAACGCAGCATTTAGATTAATTTACTGACTTATTAAACCTGTCTATATATTGAAGTCTGTCAGCCAAATTCCCAGACTTGAATAGAGCCTAGTCCAAAACTAACCCAGTGAAGAACTCCACTGGAGAGACTGACTTACTGACTCTGGAAACTGAGGCTGGAACTTCTAAACTGGTCTAGAATTGAAGTTTCTTTTTATTTCACCTAAAAAATTGGGGGTAATATAAAATTTTCACTGATTTTCACATTTGATATGACATTGACCCAATTTCCACTCATGTTAAATCAGCTCGAGCTGTCATTGGTACCTACAATCACACAAAATTTCAAACGATATACTTGAGACTGTGGACACTAGACTGCTAACAAACAAACAAACGGACAAACACACTAACAAAACCAATTACATGCAAAACTCCCAAAGTAACTTGGTGGAAATGTCTGATTTAAAGATTAAACTCTGAGGGCTATATCTCGGTTAAAGTAAGCCCCTGACAGTAATTTACTTATAGCAGAGCTTTTATTCCAAGGCAACTGCAGTAAGTTAAAAGTAGGAAGACAAATCAAGTCATATTAAGAAACCAATCCTGACCTCAAACTGCGTACAATTAACACATCTACCAAACCAAACTTGGCACATTCCTGTCCAAAAAGGCCTGGTCTGGCTTTGCACTTGCTGGGTCCAAACCAGGTCTGGATGAGAGGCAAGAAATAAAAATAAACTAAACACAAACACATCTTCAAACACAGCTCGCTTGCAAGCACTGCATGTTTCATGTTTAGAGGTCACAGGGCAGTTACTGCTGCACACCTGAACTTAGCTTTATTACCTACACCGTGAAATGGGCTGATTAACACGTATATCAGCTTCACATAACACAAAATACTCGACCCTGCTGCTGCTGCATGTGTACGCTGACAAACAGGCCAAGATGCTGTCTTGATGCATGCTCAGTCATCCAGGACGTAGCATTTCCAGTGCGAGAAACGACTGAAGAAGTGACTAAATGTATCTCCCACTGAAAACTTTTTAGGAGGCGAAAATGCTGCGTCACAGCTGCTCGCAACAACAAGTCCCAATGTAACCCCTGAGTATAGATAATGGCCACATGATGCCAAAAAATGGAGTGAGGAGCTGGTGAAAAACGTCTTTGTGTTTCCTGGTGAATCAAACCGTTATTTCAAACTATTTTTTTAAAGATCAAACATAGCAAAAAGTTCTGTGGTCTCCTAAATGTTACACCCCTGTCCAGACCCTGAAATACTAATTAGAGTTGAACACCCTGTGTGCTGCGCTCTGTGCCTGCACGCCACACTGAGGAAACCGTTTCCCTTATTTTGAGTAAAAATTCAAAGCATGTTGTTCCAGTTTCTCAGAAATGTAAATTTGTTGTAGCTGTCCTTTTTATGCAGCTTATATTTTGGTTTATTATGTTTTTAAAAAAATCACAGGTGATGCTTTTCACTGAGCTACATTTTTGCCATATTAACTGTTTAAAGCCTGAACTATCAAATAATTCTTTTTTTTTTAATTCAACATTTATTGAACCTCCTGACTTTAAAAAAAGATATATAGATTAACATATAAATGAATTTGTTACATATTTGTTACATCTGGCCTTTTATTTCTTTTTCTTTTGCAATTTATTGCCTAAAAATGTGGTGAGATATTTATTCCCGTTTTTCAATGTATCAAATATGATACACTATGAGTTAAGGAGTTAAAGGTATCCTCTCTTTGGCATCACACAGATCAATCAGTGACTTAAATCAGTCTGATGCTTGAGCTTCTGGCTCACAGAAACTACTTGTATACATGCCCCCACCAAAGAGGTGACAGTGTTCAGTGTCCTTATAACAGGTTTTGGCGACTGGGGATCAGACTGCCCCTCCTGTACATGGTGGGCTTATGAGGGACTGGGTGCATGTTACTCTTTCTGGCTACAGGGTGGGACCAAGGCAACTCTACCCTGGGGAGGATTAACAGATCCCTTGTTCTTCCCTTTATAGGGGTTTTCTGAATAGCTCTTGTCTGACCCCTCACTCAGAAGCAGTTTTGCTTGGGAGACCCTTCCAGCGGTAAATTGGCCCTCACAATATATCTCCTGGCATTACACAGGCGCACAGACCCCTTCATCATGACAAGGTGGAGGGATATCTGGATCCTAGTTATCCATCTGACTAGGATGCCTACTGGGTGCCTCCCAGGTGAGGTTTTTCAGGCCTTTCCTACTGGGAGAGGACCTTGGGGAAAAACCAGAATACATCAGAGAGATTAGATCCTTCAGCAGGCTTGGGAAGCCTTGTTGTCTCCTTGGAAGAATTGAGTTGGCTGCCCCCACTATTCAGACCCAGACCTAAGAAAGTGGCTATGGATGGATGGATGGATGATAGGACGACAATAATTTGGTATAACTTTGAGTACTTGAATGTCCAAATGTGCCTTTAAACCAAAGCGATAAAGTCAACGTGAGCCATAATCTCTTTTTAAAACCTGGTAGGAGCTCAGAGTTGTATAACTTTGAGCATGAGGTGCAAAATACAGTCAAGATCTACAAACTTTTAGTCAGCAGGAGAAAACATATCATTTTACAGTCAGAGGCATATCTGCCAAGTCTGCCCATGAGTTTGGAGATTACTACACACACCATCAGCCAGGACAGTGTGCTACCAACCCACCTCCCAGCAGCCAAGTTTTAATTAGTTCATACCACTTCTCATTTTAGTCTCTCACCAGGAGCCAAGTACACGAAGTACAAATGACACAAAGTTGTCCTCCAGACAGAAGGAGGGTGTAAATGTACAAGTCACAGTACTGTCATGACTTACTGGGCTGTCTTCAGCTTAACTAGCATCACATGTATGACAGGAAACAGGCCTAATTCAGTTATTTGTGAGGCATAAATCAAGCCTCCATGAAGAATAAATAATGTGACCTTAATACTGCTTTCAGTAGAATTTAATCTGATTCTTTTTAGCAGATTGTTTCATATATGCAGTCAGGTGAAGAGTAAAGTGTGTTATTAATGTTTCCATGGGAATTTAGAGGGTATGCAAAAGCCAGGTGCTGCTCATCAAAAGCAGTTTTAGACCAGTTTGCTAGTCTGGAGTATTCAGTTGTGTGTTAAGACAATGCCGCAGTCGTCCCAGGACTAGACACTTCAAATTCACCCCAAGTTACGCCGTGCAATATTCAGAGAAACTACAACTATGTTGATGTTACAGTGAACGATGGCTAACACGTCTGGAGTAGCAAGATTTACTGCTGTGGAAACACTGAATCCCAAAGTGATGATGGAGATGAGTGGGATTAACTTGTTTTTGCATCAAAATGATTCAAACATATAAATGAAATACATTAAATCACGTAAAATATCTGTTATTGATGATAAACACAAAGAGAAACATTAAAGAAACCATAAACATCCCTGTTTAAACCATAATGGGCTCATAGATAATCCCTCTTGGTCCCTAAAATAACTCAGTGAATACATGAATTCAATAATGTATAATTATGGCTCATTCTTTACAACAAATACTTTTGGTATTTGTAGTTTAAAAATCAGAAGAGTTTCCTCAGCACTGCTTCTTGTGCATGCATTTATGGTGCAGAGGCCTATATTATGTGGTGACTAGACTACCTTCATATTTTTAATATGCGAGTTCACCAGCTCACAGAAAATAAATCCACATGGAGTATATTGGACAGGAGGCGATATGAACCCTGCCAAATACTTAAGATTGATGGGAAACTATGAAGGAAAAGCTCCACCTAGTGGAGTGAAGTGTAACTTTTTTCCTTCTGCTTTTTATATTCCTGCAGCAAAAAGACTCACACATCCCATTCAGCTAAAAGGAAGAATATGTCAGGATTTTTCCCATATAGAAAACAGGTTTTGGGCATTTCCCCTTTAGGAGTTTCAGAAGAACTGTGGTAAAAATATTTTAAGCATTTTAAAGTAAAAATTATTTTAGTTAAGGTAACACACATGTGGACTAATTGTCCCCCAAAGTCCTGTTTTGAGCCAGACCTTCACGTGAACTGACCGTGGAAAGCAGAGAACACAAGACATAAAAACAAAACAGGTTTTTAATCAATATTTTATTCTGAAAGGATCGATCTAAGGTTATAAGCAGTTTATAAAAGTTTATTTTCACATCATCTACTGCTGCTACAGTTTATGCACACAAGGCATAATGAAATCCATGCACATTTGCCAACATAATCCACAACTAACATTTCACACTTTACATTCCCTGTTCGAGCTCATCGTGTGTTTTTCTTTAGAGGTAAATACTACGTGATTATAATTTTACACATTCATGGATCCTGAACCACATTCTCCCTCTTGTGCACACTTCTAACGTGTCTGCCGAGAGACTCCATCCATTTGAAGGATTTGCCACAGCAGTTACACACAAAGCGTTTCCCCTCGGTGTGGATCGTCTGGTGTCTGTTCAGAGCGCTCGTCGTGATGAAGGTCTTGCTGCATATTTCACACCTGTACGGCCTCTCTCCCGTGTGAGTCCTGATGTGAGCTGCCAGGTGGGAGCAGTTACTGAAGCGTTTTTCACAGACGGAGCAGCTGTAGGGTTTGTCTTTGCCCTCCTCGTTGCCGTGGAGGTGGTGGTGATGGTGGTAATGGTGGAAATGTAAGGCTTGGTCCTGCAGACTGGCTTTCAGACTGGAAGGAGAGGAGATGAAGTCTTTGATGTCTGACTCGAGGGCTTCGAGCTGGTCAGCATCGTGACCCATCCAGAAGTCCCTGTGGCTCTTCTGCTGCTCCTCCTTTTTGACCTCTGAAGTCTCTGGATGCTCCTCATCCATCTGCCCCAGGCTGCTGCCTCCATCCTCCTCCTCTTCCTCGCACTGCTCAGGCTCGGCCTCAGGCTCAGAAGCATCCACTGCAGGGTCTGACTGAAGAGGAGGAGGAGGAGAAGGACGGTGGCGGTGATAGGTTTGCTGCAGCAGCTGGGCTGCAAGACATTTGTCTGATGGAGGCTCTGAGCAAAAGACAAAAGACGCCGGAGTTATTCATTTTTAACTCAATATACAGACATTATAAGGAAAAGCTGCACGGGTTTGGCTATAAAGCGGGTTTAATTCAAACCTACCTGCCTTGAGAAGCTTCAGCTCCAATCTGAGACGGCTGATTTCCAGATCTTTTGAACGACAGAGCTCCTCTTTGTATTCGGCTATTGTCTTTTCAACCGCTCCAAATATCTCCTCCGCGGCCACCATCAGCCTCTCGCTCAGAAAAGCTTTCAGTGAATGCATCCTGGACATTTAGACGGGAGGCTGCCAGCTCTCGGTGGCTCCTGAACACGTATTTGTGCGGGTCCGTGAACGTCACGCTTGGATTGTAAACACGGACATGAAACTAGTGAGGTGAGAAATGTGCAACACGAGAAAACAGCGCCACCTTCTGGCGTGGAGGACAAGAATAAACGTTACGCCTTGATGATAAAATAAAAAAACATTCTTTACTATGATTTCTGTTCTATTTAAATATTATAAACAGTGCTGTTAAAAAGAATTTTCCTCTTTTTTGAATATTTGTGACACTTACATTTTTTAATATCAATGCTAATAAAAAAATATGTCCTTCTTCAGAACACCAGTGTGCTTGAACTTCAGCACAGAAAAGAAAGCCTGATATTCTGGTAGAGAGCAGAATTCACGGTTCCCTCAATTACAGCAAATCATCCAGGTCCCGAAGCAGCAAAGCAGCCCCACTAAAACCATCATGTTTGAGTGTCGGTGTGATGTTCTTTTTATGAAATGCTGTTTTAATTTTATGTCAGATGTAACAGGACTCAAACCCTCTACAAAGCTCAGCTTTTGTCTCATCAGTCCACAGAACAGTTTCCCAAAAGTCTTGGAGATCATCAAGATGTTTTTTTGGCAAATGTGTGATCTTTTTGGTTAGCGCTCTCCCATGTGCGCCATTTTTGCCCAGCCTCTTTCTTGTTGTTAAATCATGAACTCTGATCCTCTGACTGAGGCAAGTGAAGCCTGCAGTTCTTTAGATGTTCTGGGTTCTTTTGTGACCTCCTGGATGAGTCATTGATGTACTCTTGGAGTAATTTTGATAGATTGATCACTCCTGGGAAGCTTCACTGCTGTTCCAGGTTTTCTTAATTTGTAGATAAGTCTTATAAAAGGTTTTATAACCCTTTAGAGACTGACAGATATCAGTGAGTTTGTTTCTCAGCTGTTATATCAGGGTATGCCGTGTAGCTTTTTAGATTTATGTATTTTTAGCCTACTTCATTTTTTCAGACAAGTTCTATTTAAAATATTGTATATGATCCTGTATGGGGTTTTTTCTTGGCTGTTTATTCTTGTCTGCTGACAAAACACACACACACTCTCACATACATTCACTTCATCATCCCAGCTTCAAAGCCCTTCCTGTTCAGGCCTGGCCCCGATATTGCTCACAGCAGGATATCAGCTGTAAGCCTGTTCAGTTGATTTCTCCTGTTCATTTCAGCAACTTTTTCAACTCAGTTTTTGAAGTTTTCAGTTAGGAAATAACAATCATTGCCTCCATATAAGGACCCATATGTCAACAAACCCCTGAACTCATTGCCCCAACTCTGGGAAAAGCTTGTGAGGGAAGAAGTGTAAAGAGCTTGGGTACATACATGTCAACAAAACAGCAACCACAACAAAGAGAGGAGGCAGGAGGGAAAGGAGTCCCAGGATTAAAGGAGAAATTGTGGAAATTATAGTTATTATAAGGGCAGCATGGTGGCACAGTGGTTAGCACTGTTGCCTCACAGCAAGAATGTCCTGACTTCAATTGCACCATCAGGCCAGGGTCTTTCTGTGTGTTGTGCCCGTGTCTGTGTAGGTTCTCTGCAGGTACTCCAGCTTCCTCCCACAGTCCAAAGACATGCAGTTAGTGGGGTTTGGTTAACTGGATACACTAAATTGCCCATAGGTGTGAATAGTCTATGTGTTAGCCCTGCGACAGACTAGTGGCCTGTCCAGGGTGTACCCTGCCTCTCGCCCTAAGAAATCATCAATGGCAGCCATTCCTTTCGGTATGCTTGATGACCTATTTCTTTGCTTTATCCATACTTTTTTCTTCACATCGTTCTGCCAAAAGCTGGTTTCATCTATGCATTTTTCAGGCTTGTGCAGGCTCTTTTAAAGTAAAATCTGACCTTCTTGTTCTTGAGTGTAACAAGTGTTTTTCACCTTCTTGTAAACCTTTTGCATTTCCTTTCATGAGGGCATCTCTTGATTGTTGACAATCACACATCTACTTTGTCCAACCACTGGTAGGACCTGGATGTCAGCCACTTCCTCTATCTGCCGGTGGTACATACCGTGCAGGAGCTTACTTATCCTTCCATGATGGTTCCTCCTATTTTTTGGGTTTCTGCTGCCTGAGGCATTCACTGAGCACATGGTCAGTTGGGGCTGTCTTCCTGATGTATTCATGGATGTTTTTTGTCTCATCCTGGACTGTGGTACTGACACTCCCCCAGCCGCCTTCCTTCTGCTTAGCATACAGCCTCAGAATGCTGGACTTGGGGTGAAACCCTCCATGCATGGTAAGGTGGTCTTCCTGGTCTCGATGTCAGTGGCTTCCATCTCCTCCTTTGGCCAACTTATTATCCCAGCAGGGTACCTGATCATGGGGAGGGCGTAGGTTTTGATAGCCCAGAACTTGTTCTTACTGAATAGGATAAGGGACCTATGATTGTGTTGAAAGCAATCACATGTTGATTGTACACCACCCTTTTATAATCAGAGACAGAAGTACTTTGTATGTATATATATATAAAAAAAAACACCCAGCACGCCCCTGCGGGCGGTTTATCCTTCAAGCTCGGGTCCTCTACCAGAGGCCTGGGAGCTTGAGGGTCCTGCGCAGTATCTTAGCTGTTCCCAGGACTGCGCTCTTCTGGACAGAGATCTCCGATGTTATTCCCGGGATCTGCTGGAGCCACTCGCCTAGCTTGGGAGTCACCGCACCTAGTGCTCCGATTACCACGGGGACAACCGTTACCTTCACCCTCCACATCCTCTCGAGCTCTTCTCTGAGCCCTTGGTATTTCTCCAGCTTCTCGTGTTCCTTCTTCCTGATATTGCTGTCATTCGGAACCGCTACATCGATCACTACGGCCGTCTTCTTCTGTTTGTCTACCACCACTATGTCCGGTTGGTTAGCCACCACCATTTTGTCCGTCTGTCTCTGGAAGTCCCACAGGATCTTAGCTCGGTCATTCTCCACCACCCTTGGGGGCATCTCCCATTTTGACCTCGGGACTTCCAGGTTATACTCGGCACAGATGTTCCTGTACACTATGCCGGCCACTTGGTTATGGCGTTCCATGTATGCCTTGCCTGCTAGCATCTTGCACCCTGCTGTTATGTGCTGGATTGTCTCTGGGGCATCTTTACACAGCCTGCACCTGGGGTCTTGCCTGGTGTGATAGACCCCAGCCTCTATGGATCTTGTACTCAGAGCTTGTTCTTGTGCTGCCATGATTAGTGCCTCTGTGCTGTCTTTCAGTCCAGCTTTGTCCAGCCACTGGTAGGATTTCTGGATATCAGCCACCTCCTCTATCTGCCGGTGGTACATACCGTGCAGGGGCCTGTCCTTCCATGATGGTTCCTCGTCTCCCTCCTCTTTCTTGGGTTTTTGCTGCCTGAGGTATTCACTGAGCACTCGGTCAGTTGGGGCCATCTTCCCAATGTATTCTTGGATGTTCGTTGTCTCATCCTGGACTGTGGTGCTGACACTCACCAGTCCCCGGCCCCCTTCCTTCCGCTTAGCGTACAGCCTCAGGGTGCTGGACTTGGGGTGAAACCCTCCATGCATGGTAAGGAGCTTTCTTGTCTTTATGTCAGTGGCTTCTATCTCCTCCTTTGGCCAGCCTATTACCCCAGCAGGGTACCTGATCACGGGCAGGGCGTACGTGTTGATGGCCCAGATCTTGTTCTTACCATTCAGCTGACTCCTCAGGACTTGCCTGACCCTCTGCAGGTACTTGGTGGTTGCAGCTTTTCTAGTGGCCTCTTCATGGTTCCCATTCGCCTGCGGGATCCCCAAGTACTTGTAACTGTCCTCTATGTCTGCAATGTTGCCTTCTGGTAGTTCAATCCCCTCAGTTCTGACTACCTTCTATTAGATTATTCTGTTATTATATGTTACCTTATATATGTAATCAAAGTAGTTGAATTAGAATACTGCTGTAGATCACATTATACCCTTTAATATAGAGTGTGTGAGCTGTATGTAGTTTAGTTCTCATTATACTTTTGAGTTAACAGAACATATTCACATATTAGTTCATTAGATAAATGTGCATCACTCTGTATCCTTGATCTGCTGGGAATGTGTTACACTGTTTTCTTGACATGCTTAATTGTTGAATCATGAAGAGAAGGTTGTAAGCAGGAGACTCTGTGTCTAAAGACAGGGGAGATAGATAGCCCACATTCCACACCCCCACCTTACAGAAAGCAGAGAAACAACTGCCGAGGTCATAACTTAGGCGCTGTAACAGAGAAAAAATGTGATGTTTTGGCTTTTACGACTAGCTGGGGGCCACTAGAGACTATAAAAAGCTGAGCAACCCGTCACCATTTTGAGACATGTGCCTGACCCTCTGGTAGCATCTCTCCCGTCCGGACGTTGTAATGCTCTTACTGTTGAATTGTATGGAAATAAATGATTGTTGATTGAGCATTGATACACCGAGTATTGTCCTTCCTTCAGCCCAAAGATTCAAAGAATTGGGAGATTTCCTCCTTTGGCCAGCCTATTACCCCAGCAGGGTACCTGATCACGGGCAGGGCGTACGTGTTGATGGCCCAGATCTTGTTCTTACCATTCAGCTGACTCCTCAGGACTTGCCTGACCCTCTGCAGGTACTTGGTGGTTGCAGCTTTTCTAGCGGCCTCTTCATGGTTCCCATTCGCCTGCGGGATCCCCAAGTACTTGTAACTGTCCTCTATGTCTGCAATGTTGCCTTCTGGTAGTTCAATCCCCTCAGTTCTGACTACCTTCCCTCTCTTTGTTACCATCCGACTACACTTCTCCAGTCCGAACGACATTCCAATGTCATTGCTGTATAGCCTGGTAGTGTGGATCAGTGAATCGATGTCTCGTTCACTCTTGGCATACAGCTTGATGTCATCCATGTACAGGAGGTGGCTGACAACTGCTCCGTTCCGTAGTCGGTATCCGTAGCCAGTCTTGTTAATGATCTCACTGAGGGGGTTCAGGCCTATGCAGAACAGCAGTGGGGACAGAGCATCTCCTTGGTAGATCCCGCACTTGATGGTGACTTGTGCTATGGGCTTGGAGTTGGCCTCTAGTGTTGTACGCCACATCCCCATTGAGTTCCTGATGAAGGCTCTTAGGGTCCCATTGATCTTGTACAATTCTAGGCATTCCAGTATCCAGCTGTGGGGCATTGAGTCATAGGCCTTCTTGTAATCAATCCAGGCAGTGCACAGGTTGGTCAGTCTGGTCTTGCAGTCTCGGCTGACTGTTCTGTCTACCAGTAGCTGGTGTTATGCGCCTCTGGTATTCTTGCCAATTCCTTTCTGTGTCCCGCTCATGTATTGACCCATGTGCCTGTTCATCTTAGCCGATATGATGCCTGACAGGAGCTTCCATGTAGTACTGAGGCAGGTTATTGGTCGGTAGTTGGAGGGGACCGGTCCCTTCTTGGGGTCCTTGGGGATCAGGACCGTCCGGCCTTCGTTAACTAGCAGCTGGTTCATTTGTGCTGCCAGACGCTTGTGGAGTGCAGTCAGCTTCTTCAGCCAGTAGGCGTGAACCATGTCGGGCCTTGGTGCTGTCCAACTCTTCATACTGGAGACCCTTTCTTGGATATCTGCCACTGTGATGGTTACTGGACCCTGTTCAGGGAGGTCGCTGTGGTCTGCCCTCAGATCCTCTAGCCACTGAGCATTGCCGTTATGGGTTGCATCCTTCTCCCATATGCTCTTCCAGTATTGCTCCGTCTCCAGCCTTGGTGGTGCTGTTCTCTTATTGTTCCCTTGCCACTGAGAGTACACCTTTGCTGGTTCTGTGGAGAACAGCTGGTTTATTCTCCTGCCTTCTATCTCTCTGGTGTACCTCCTCAAGCGGCTGGCCAAGGCTGTGAGTCTTTGCTTGGCAGTTTCCAAGGCCTCAGGTATGGACAGCTTGCTGTATTTCTTAGGCACCTTATTTGTCGCACCTTTCTGCAACTCCGTTAGTTGGCTAACCTCCCTCTGTGCTACTTTGATCTTGCCCTCTAGCCTCCTTCTCCATGGAGGGTACTGCCCCTTGTGGCTGTTCAACTTGTAGCCAAGCATCTCACTGATCACTGCTGCCGTATTGTAGATCAGCTTGTTAGTGTCGGTAATCGTGGTTGTAGGTATTGCCCGTAGTGCTGCATTAACATCATCTAGCAGACCTTCTGAGGGTACTTCACGTAATCTTGGTAACCGGCTACAGGGGATCCAGGTTTCAAGCTTGGCCATGATCCTATTTTTCAGGTCAGTTCCTCTCGCACTCAACGATCCTTCTCCTATCGCACTCTCCTATCGCTATGTACCCAATCTCGGGTGGGGGTGATGATATCGCCCCCCTGACCTGGCGTCCTGACTCCTCCTTGCCGTAGCATTTGTGTTGTACCTCGTCAATCTCTAGCTGTGAGAGCAGTCCCTTCTTTCGAATGTTGGAACACTGAGCTACTAATTGTTTTGGGTATCGAAGAATCCATAGGTCCCTCATCCTATTCATGTAGCCCCTTCCGCCGGGGTTACTTGCGTAGTAGCATTCCAACAACGCCCTGTTTTCGTCTCTTGCCCACCGATGCCTTCTTGTTCCAGTAGCCCACTTTTCGTCAGGGTGCCCTGGTTCCTCAACACCTGACGCGGACCTTGTTGATCCGGGCGACGTCCGAGCCGGCATGCCTTCATATTTATCTGTCTCGCTCATGTCTGCGGTAGGCTTGCTTAGCATAGGGGGTCTAGCCTTAGGACCCTTACTGGATACAGACGCCCCAGGCAGGAATCGAACTTGCGATCCTCTGTTCCAAAGGCGTGTAGTCTAACCACTACGCTAGAGAGAGATAGATATCTCTATCTAGCTATCTATCTATATATATATATATATATATATATATATATATATATATATATATATAAAAAAAAATAAAATGTTCAGAAATTTATAGACCTAACTGACCATTTACAACAGGACTTCTGTATGTCTCAGGGGAGATCTGCCCTGGCCACATATGTATCGAGTCTTGCACAGAGTATAAGTGTTGAGTATTTTAGAGTAGCATAAAAACTGGGACCAAAAATGACCTCATGAAGGCCTCCTGAGAGCGATTAGTGGTTTTATTGAAGCCTTCTTACAGTAAACAAGTTGTCATGACTGAAGTGGTCCATGTGCTTTTGCTTTTATTAATTGTAAACAGTCTAAAAACAATAATTTCTCTACACAAACCTGTAACTGGCTTTAATTTCCCCGATTCATAAACCTTTCACTGCCATGTCTGTTTTAGCTCAGCGCTGGGATTAAAAAAAAAAAATAGCACTGCACTTCTTCTCTGCATGGCATTGTGCTAACAGGACCTCACTCCTGTAACATGATACTCCCTCTCCATTTTGAGAATACCACTGGGATTACCACTGTGTATATGGACACACAGCAGCCTCAAGTGCATGTGATGAAAGAGACGAGGCACTGGAAGAGTCTCTAAACCATTTATTATGTTTCCTTACAGCTTTCCTACCCTTATTCCCATCAGCTGTGACACACAATGTGATGAACATAACTGACACTTTACTTTTGGCAGGACAACCAATGAGAGAATGGATCACGCACAACTAGAGGGAGGTAAAAGCCACAGAAAAAAAACAAAAACAAAAAAAACCCCAATCATAATTACACAAGAGACGCCAGTAAAAAGACAGAGTTGATCGACATGAGCTGTCACACAGTTTTACACAGAAAAAAAGTTCATGAACTTTTACTTAAAGTGTGGACTGCCCGTCCACCTCAAGGTGTAATCGTCAGCCTTTACAGCTTGAGCACTGAGTTGCTTCTAGTTTGCACAGACTGTTCTCAGTGGACTTGACTGTTATCAGTGCAGTACAGTGTGTGTCAGCCTGTCCCTTTTCTTTGTGACAGAATACAACCCCCCGCCCCCCCAAAAAGAGGAAAATGAGGGAATGACATCATCACAAATGCTTTGAATGAAAAAAAAAAAAAAAAAAAAAAAAAAAGGGGAAAAGGACTAAGTGCTGAGAACGAGGGATGAAGAACTGGACCGTCTGGAGTTGGACTCTAATCCAGTCGCATTGCAACTGCCCGCATTTTATGCCTTAGCGTTGATGATGTCGATGAACTCTGGCTTCAGGGAGGCTCCGCCTACGAGGAAACCATCAACATCCTTCTGGGAGGCAAGTTCTTTGCAGGTAGCACCGGTGACAGAACCTGAGGAGAAGAAATGACGCTTGAGAAGAGATCGATGTGGGACTCAAAGGAAAACAGCTACCCAGCACAGCACTGACCTCCGTAGATGATCCTCACAGAGTTGGCAACGGCCTCAGAGACGTTGGTCTTCAGCCACTGCCTCAGTTTCTCATGAACTTCCTGTGCCTGAGATATTACACAGGTGACATTGTGTTGCAGGCTGTAAGCACAGCAAGTTAAATATTCAGTGATTTCTAATATTTACCTGCTGTGGGGAGGCGGTTTTCCCAGTGCCAATGGCCCACACAGGCTCGTAGGCGAGCACGACCTTGCTCCAGTCCTTTACATTGTCTGTGAAAGAGACGTGTGATAAGATTTATATTTCACAAGAGTTCGGATATCCACCACACTCTTGCTTGCACAAGCATGTACAAGAATGTCTGTTACAACATTTGAACTCAGGTTGGCATAAAACCTGTGAGCTGCTTACCTGCGATGACCTTGGTCTGAGCAAAGACGACCTTCTCAGTGATGCCTCCCTCCCTCTCATCCAGCTTCTCGCCGATGCAGGCGATCACGCCAAGGCCGTTCTCCAGAGCATGAGCAGTCTTCTGACCAATCAGCTAACAACAAAGGAGACAATGATGAATATTTAACGTTTTTTAAAAATCTAAATGACTGCCATTAAAAAGAAATAATAATAATAATAAAAAAAAAAATCTATCCATGTTACCTCATCATTCTCTCCAAAGACGTGGCGCCTCTCGGAGTGTCCCAAGATCACCCAGTTCACACCGCAGTCCTTGATCATCGCAGGGCTGGAAGACGAGATTATCACACAGTGAACATAAATCAGAATTCCACAAATTCCATTGTAATGAACGTTTTCTCCCTCCCTGCCTGAGTGTGACACAGTTTGTATATACAAGAGATGGAAACAGCCACCTTGATGTCACATTCAGAAGACTCAACTTTAGCATTTTTGGCTGTAGCCATCTTGGACTTTGTGGTTCTGAAATCAGGGAGAGGCCACACGCTCCTATTGTAGTCACTTGTCAATTTCAAAGTAGGCCCGTCCTAAACTGCACCCTGTTTCATCATCCAATTCCATGTCAATGTGGCTATAATTTACAAAAGTGAGATAAGACTTAAAATTGGTGAACAAGACCAATAATTCATTAGGAAAATGTTTGAGGTCCCAAAGGAAGCATCACTTTCTCAGACTTCAGGAAGAGTCGCCCTCTGCTGCCCATTAGAAAAACTGCAATCTGTCTTGTTTGGCTTTACCAGTCTAGGCCCCACCCACTCCTTGTAAAGAAACATTGTGATTGGTAAAACTGTACTTATTCAACCAAAGTATAACCATCAAGTGCTTTTAGTCGGCATTTTGACTGTATAAGTATATACACATATATATGTATACACTCATACACATAAGCAGTTTATTTTTATATGTTTTGTTTATTTCTGACGTCATGTTTGGAACTACAGGAGCACACCGTTACAACAGTGTCTGTGCCTGGTGTCCTAGTGCTGAGAGGCTTGTGTCATCAGGCAGGACTCTTTGCTCTTAGATATTTCTCTCGTAGGTTTCTCATAAAGAGAAGCCCCCATGTACTTGTTAAATATAAAACAACTGATAGGGGCAGGATGTAAAGTTAGTTTTGATGAATGGACAAATATTAGACTTAATGAAAATATTGTCTGACAGCAACCCTGTAGGAAGTGTGGATAAGAAACTTTGATGTTAATTTGTAGGAGGTAACTCTCAGAACATTATTCTAGATTGATTTGATTGTCCTCACCTTGACACGTGCTCTACTGTTAAATGAATCAACCCAGTTAAGAGTGAAAAAGAGGGGGGGGGTCACTTTGGCAACACTCTGGGATTCCCCTAAAATCACCCCTGGATTAATTTATTTATATAGCAACAAAGCACAGCAACAGTTGGCTTAAAGTGCTTTAAATTTTAAGGTAGGGACACTAGAACTCCTTGTAAGATTCCTAACTGTATTTTGAGAGTGTGAAATCAGGAATTAGGAAAAATAACCTGAATTAAATACCTGATCTCCCCAGTGAAGGCACCCTTGGGAACTTTGTAGCAGTTCTGAGCGGCCACACCGAACTTGGAGTCCAGTTTGGACCTGACAAAGTCCAAGTAGATCGATGGAGCGCCGCACACCACCTCTGTTAAAGGAGGAAAAAGAAAAACACTTAGGTTACAGTTAGTTAATCCAGTTACTCTTAAAACCCAATATTAGAATATTTATGACCACCTGACATCCATCAAGCAGAGTTTGAAACCTCCTTGTGGTACCTCAGAGAGGCAGTGGCTATTAATGGGCCTTTTGTGATGAGGAAAAGGCACAGAAAAAAGCAACAGTGGTAATTAGACTATCAAAGCATCCTCAGTGATTAGTTTGACGTGTTTTTATATATGCGCGTCTACAGTTCAGTTAATCTGAGCCATGCCAAACACAAGAACACATTTTTTTCCACACAGCACTACTGCAACTAAGAGGCTGAACTGAATCCATCTTTAAAAATCAATAATCTGAGAGCTTAATGGGCCAGTGAGCAAAATTCAAAGTGAATGACTGGGAACTAAAAAAATAAATAAAATAAAAACCACAGGAAGCACTGGTTCAATATGAGGTACAGTCTGCAGCAGTCAAGAAGAGTACAGTAAAGTTAAGACACTGACATTCACATTGTAACTATATCTTTGGGGTTATGGAGTCTATATTAAACACTGCCCGTTATTATTAGTTTGGCAAAGGTCAGTCAGGTCTCCCTGCAGTAAAGGTCTGAGTTCAGCCTCCAAAAGGTCACCTGCCATGGCTGCATTCAGCAGAGGTCAGAGACAACCCATGCACCCCAGTTCAAAGGGTCAAACAGAAGATCCAGAGTTTATCCAATATATCCAATATCCAACAGGTCGGTCTGAGGATGAAACAGGTGAACTCTGACTTTAGAGGCAAAAGCACGGGGAAAAAAAACTCGTCTTCATTTTCACTTCAGCTCTAAAAATGGGGTGGATTCATTAAAGGGAGCAAGGTCCAAGGATCGTCTGAGCAGACTTCAGTCCTGAGCACTCAGGCCTGTGAGTGCACACAGCATTGCAGTTGCATAACAAACACACAGGAGGAGATAAACGGGCCTGTGACAGCAGACACAGGCTGTCTTCAGAGTGTCATACACTTAAATAAGGGAAATATAAGCAGAGCTCAGTGTCTTAATGAAACAGCAGCTGCTGCCTCTGTCTGGTTCATCTGCAGGAAGCAGACAGCAACAGGGCAATGTCTTCTGCTGCATTCAGGGCAAGTTGGGAAAAAACTGACTACACACTCACACGAGTGAAGAGCTGAAATAAAATGAGTGCATCCGTTTTTTTTTTACTTGTTTTTGACTTTTGCGCTGTTTAAAGCTTAAGCTGCTGAATAACTCGGCTCAATATGCTGACGAAAGAGCAACCCCATTAACGACCAGCCTGACTTGAATGCACCCCGCACATCCACAGCAGAGGCAGATCTGCTCTGATGGTCTACGTGCCGCTGCAAACGCACACCCACCACGACATGAATGGAAAAAGCCATCCGAGCTTCCCTCGCCTGAGCTCCGGCACGTCTGCCAGCCGCTGGTCACGATTTAGCTCGGTTTAAAACGACCTCACGCTAATCCCGACTTTATTAAACACGGCCTGAAACAGACAGAACCTCCGGCGCCAACGCTGTCATTGATTTTTTTTATATTTTGAATGAAACTGACATTTTCATCGCGGAGGATCATTCAGCTGTGATACGAATACACAGGGATAGGCTTAAAATAACTGAAAATATGGAGACAAGTGGCCAAAAATACTGAACCCCATTCAAGAAGGGTGATGGTGTCAGAAGAAGCCACATACCGACATTTGAGTCCACCTTGCCTCCGTTCATGGTCTGGATGAGCTCCCCGAGGCTTTTCTTGTCGCCGTTCATCTTCCAGTTTCCACCAACGAAGAATTTTCTGGTCATGTTTGCGATTTTGGGGGGACGTTAGCCAAAGAGTGAAACGGTACTGAAAGTCCACTGGAGGTCCTTCTAGTCTGGGGTAAGAGAGCGGACGTTAATGAGCAGCTCGGGGTATTTATTAGCGTGAAGGTCTAACCCCTCCTCCCCCTCAGCGCCATTGGTTCACGCTGGTACGCCCGTAAAACGCGTTTCTGCCTCATTTTGAGGAAGAGGAAGAGGAGAATGTCATGCTGCGTTCAAGTGCCGTGCGGGAAAAGTAGCTTTTCCCTGGATGAACCCGTTAGTGAGGACAACAGATATGAAGTGAAGCAATCGACAGCCTTGTGTTATTTTCACTCCTTCTAATTAAAGAAAAGATGTTATTTTTTCTTATTTATTTTTTCATGTTTTTCTGAGTTAGTTTCCAGAGTGTGTTCGTTTTTATTCCTTAAATAGTTTTAATGTTAGCTCTTCTTAAGTATATGTATTTAGGGCTGTGCAGGAATATCGGGAAACGATGCATCTTACCAATATGTAACACAACTACAGCTAACAAAAATATAAATAAACAGTTGCAAAAAAACATGTAGGGATTTTCTGTTTATCTACTCGTTTAAGATACTCGTTAACAACAGAGGAAGTTCATGGATGTAGTGAATGAGGACATGCACAAGGTTAGTGTGATGTAGGGTGGGTGGTCGAAATACGGTGAGATGAATGCAGATGGTACGCTTTAGCGACATCTAAAGGGAGCATCCGAAAGAGGCAGTTATTACATTTAAGTAGTCTTGTTTCGATCAAATTTCAGCATTGATATGAATAGTATTAGCCTTTATTTCACCTGAATCCTCTAAATGATCAGACCTACGGTACCTTATTTTTTCCAATCATAAGTATCTCGCTTCTGTTACTCAGTCATGACGGTCAACCATTTGATTGGCTGTGACGACACCAATCCCGCCCACCCACTCATTGACGGCTTGTTAAAAAAACGTTGTGATTGGTGAACACTCGGGCCAGTTTTAAAGTATTTGCATATCCGGCATGCACTGCGCTAAAAATGCCCTTTTTATACTTTTAAAGTATAACTTTCAAAGGGTTTCAGTTGATACATTGGCTGTACATGTATTTAAATATATTATAAATTTTAAATATTTCCATTATTTCTGACATCGTATTTTGCACCTACAGAATCACACCGTAACAACAGTGTCTGTGCCTGGTGTTCTAGTACCGATAGGTCTCGATGTCGTATCAGGAATCTTTGCTCTTAGATATTTGTCTAGTAGGTTTCTCATAAAGAGAAGCCCTCACTCACGTGTGTAAAAGAAGCTCTGTAAGTCTATTCATGAGTAAGTAGAAGAACTCGTACCTCATCTAGAGCCTATTTTACTCTCATACTTCAATTTGTGTTACACTTATAAGATACAGACGGGCTCAAGCAGCGTTGTCCAGCAAATAGTATTAATAAAATAACACACAAAAATATGCAACATAAGGTAAACATATGCGTTCTTCGGTAGCTCTGGTGGAATAAAATCTATATTGTGAGCCTCTTAGCTCTTGAACTCTTATCTGACTTCTCTCGTAAAACTACGTGATTTTTAAGACTGTTTAATGTCACTGTTTAAAATCTCCTTTGTGTACGAGTGATCTGTGCCTGTGAGTAGTAACCGCCCGCCTTTTGATTGGCCATAGTGACACAAGTCCCACCCACTTCGAGAAGACTTCGTGATTGGTGAAAGTCACTGGCGCTTTATACCACCATAACAACAGTGTCTGTGCCTGGCGTCCTAGTACCAATAGATTTCAACTCAGCGACAGGAATCTTTGCTCTTTGATATTTGTCTAGCAGGTTTCTCATAAGGAGAAGCCCTCTTACGTGTTTAAAGAAAGCTAAATTGACATCTGATCTTTCATAAAAAGCAGCTTAAAGTTGTCTGTAGAGTTATTACTGAGTCCCATAACTAGTTTCTCTTTCACTTTAATTTCATTTCGGATTACACTTATTTACGCTCAAACAGCGTTGTCCAGCAAAAAATATCGATAAAATAACACGCTTCACTGAAAACTTAAAGTGAACATGCGTATTCTTCAGTAGCCCTGCAGGAATAAAATCTATAGCTAATGTGAGCCTAACTCTTATCTGACTGCTCTCGTAAAACTACGTGATCTGTTTAATGTAGTGATGGCCAAATTAAGCTTTCCGAAGCACTGAAGCTTGTATTGAAAAACGGTTCATTACTCGAAGCTTTTCAACACAGTCCTCTCCGGTGACATCTGGTGGTGAAAATTTTGAAGAGCAGCTTGAATCTGCAAAATAAAACGGACTGCTCAATTATCACTGCTCACTCAAGAGTGGAGTTCTCTCTGATATTGGGCCACCGTTCCGTTGCTTTGAACATGTAATTGGTTTTGTTTTCTCGATTGGGGGGCTGAAAAAAATGTAATGCGTATTTGCGTAATACATTTTGATCAATAAACTTTCCCTATTTAAACATGCACTATGGTGTGGCCTTTCTTTGCTCATAACTCCTTGATGTTGGTAAATACAATAAGTGAGCAATATATATAATATACATATGAGAATGCACAGCACATTATGGAGTATGCCCCTGCTGTGAAGTCCTGCCTCCATCTACTTGTCGTTTAATCACTGGACAGCTGGACAGGTTCATACAAAATATTAGATTAGGCCAATTGTCCTATACATATTTTTGACTTAGGGGTGGGATTGATTGTGAACTGGAAAGGGAAAATGCTTAGGGAGCTGAGTACGGCTGCATCGTCACTGATTTGTAGAATCATTTTTGATTCGATACAGGATCCGATTCAATTTGATTGGAATCTGGAAAGTTTTGCCTCAGTCAGAAATATTACAATTCTGATCATTTAACAGTATATATCCATAAGTTCGTATCTATTAAAAGAAAGCTGACACACGTGAGACTTAATTAGAGATGTAAACAGAGAGTTATGAAACCTGCAGCTGCAGAAGCCAGCGAAAAAAAAAGAGGCAAACACAGCGCGGACCCGACGACGCACCAAAATCTGACTCTGACGCGTCGGGTCCGCGCTCTGTGTTTACGTTTGTATGCAGAATCCGTAAACCTGCTCCCAGTTACTGTTTTAGCTGCATGGTGTTTGACGACATGTTGTGAGGTTTAACCTGAGATGCTGGCGTTTCAGGCATAATAACGTTAATTTACAAATCGACACGGGATTTTAATGAATCAATATCACTTTATTCAATTTAGCATGGATTGTAATCAGAAAAGCGATAATCAAAACCCACCCCTAATCAAGAACTTGCAAAGTAAAAACATGATCAATGTAAGGTAGCCCTTTTGTTATTTACATTTAAAAAGAGGATTAGTGTTACTGTGCGCTGGCTGAGTCTGTTTCTTTTCTTAGAAATAGTTTCTCCTGCCCTGGAGAAAATCCACTTGCATGGAACAGAAGAGGCTGTGGAGTGCAGGAACCACACTGCAAGCTGGTAGATATGCAGGTATTCCTGGGTCCTGCAGACTATCACCTAAAAACAATAAACAAAATGATTTTCTAAACTGTGTAGCAATGTAATGTACGTATAGTGTCAAATACATTTTTGTAGTCTTCATTAGCTTTAATTCACATGGAAGTGTTCCTAAAGTCATATGCTGTAATGATATTTACATTATGAAAACATGATTTTGGACATTTCAAGTTTTTCACTTCGGCAGATAAAATGAATTGAGCAAAATCAACTCAAAATATTCCCACACGCCAGAACGTCCTCTCTTCCTCGCTGGCTCCATATCTGTAAGTGGAATGATAACCTCGTCGCTATCTGTCACCATCAACACACTCCACGAATCCCGTGGATGATTCACTTCCTTATATCCGTTTGAATCAGGTACCGAAGCAGTTACGTGCGTAATGAAGCTTCGGACGTCACTGGTCACGTGACTTTTGCCAAACGAAGCAAGCCTCGACACAGTGCTTCTGAACCAGTGTGTTGTTTTTTTTCGACACACGCTCCGGAGCGTCAGCTTCAAGCGGGCCATCACTAGTGTCAGTATAGTGTTGGCATCCTAACCTTTAACTGCCCCCTTCTTCTTCTTCTTCTTCTTGGTTTATGTGCACCACCACCACCACTTACTGCACTGGAGTGCCATATGGCCATATGTTTGGAACACCGTGTCTCCAAGAAGACCTTCCAAAGTAAAAGCAATCTTCAGTTCCTTAATAATTCCCTTTCCTACCGATGAATCCACATTTACTTATAAAAAGTGTTATTTTATTAATATTTTTGTTAACCAACACGGTTTGAGCGAGGTCTGTATTCCAAAGTGCAACAAGCCTGACACTGTAGCAATACATTTTGCATATTCAGGTTCACTGCAGTGCATGCATAGTCTGATTTCCTGTTCACCGATAAACTGCACTCATTTCCTTCCACACCTACATGTTTTGTACACTGTAAAATCTTTGCAAACTGTGCTATAGTTCCCATTTAACATCTAATCTGCATGTTTACCTTATCTAACACTCATGAGTGCTGATAAACTATGATTAGCCTTATTCCTTTTGTTGCATTTCACATGTACAAGTCATTGGATTATATGATAAACACCTAAGGAGATATATATGAGTATATATATATGAGGTACAATTGATAATACTGTATATTATGCAACCCTAGATGTTTCACATTTATATTTGAAACCCACCCAAAGCTCATAAAATGAGTCGCTCATTATTAGCTGTGCTCTCAGGACTCCCCCAAGAAATATATATATATCTGTAGTGTTTATTGACAATGTGACTGCTGATAAAATTAGCAGTAACACTGGTTCCTTCCTTGACTTAGCTGCTGTTTTTATATCTGAGCTTCAACTTCAAAAATAAAAAAAGCATTCCTCTGAAAATGGTCAGGTACAAGGCAACTAGTCTGAACCAGTCTGAGACTAAAATGAATACTGTTATGAAAGGATTTAAAAATGAGACAAGACACTGAAATAGTATTTAAATCATTTATATTTATTATGTTTCCTTACAGCTTTCCACCCCTATCCCATGTCTTTGTGACAAAATATATAATCAAATAAAAAATGTTTTTAAATAATAAAGGAAAAGGAGGGAATGTCATCATCACAAATACTTTAAATGAAAAAGGGAAAGAGGACTAAGTGCTGAGAGAGAGGGATGCAGAACTGAACCGTCTGAATGGAGTTGGACTCTAATCCAATCACACTGCAGTTGTCCACATTTTATGCCTTAGCGTTGATGATGTCAATGAACTCTGGCTTCAGGGAGCCTTTGCCCACAATGAAACCATCAATGTCCTTCTGGGCGGCAAGTTCTCTGCAGGTATCACCTCTCACTGAACCTGAGAAGAAGAAGCGATGTGTGAGAAGAGATCAACGTGGGACTCAAAGCAAAACAGCTACCCAGCACAGCACTGACCTCCGTAGATGATCCTTACAGAGTTGGCTACCGCCTCAGACACGTTGTTCTTCAGCCACTCCCTCACTTTGGCATGAATCTGCTGCACCTGATATATCACACAGGAGACATTATGTTAGAAACGGTAAACACAATATGTTAAATATTCAGTGATTTGTAATATTTACGTGTTGAGGAGAGGCAGCGTTCCCAGTGCCAATGGCCCACCCAGCCTCATAGGCCAGCACGACCTTGTTCCAGTCCTTTACGTTGTCTGTTAAAGAGACATGCGATCTTTATATTATTGTAGGGTCTTGACATTACAGTATAAAGTGCCTTTAGGCAACCGTTGTTGTGATTTGGTGGCAATAAAAATACATTTTATTTTGAATTTTATTGTGAACCAAATTGATAAAACTTGCCTATAACAATTCAACATTCCAGCTCTCATGTGCACATAAAAACCCAGTGACAGTGTGAGGAGCTGCATACCTGCGATGGCTTTCATCTGAGCAAAGATGACCTGATCTGTGATGCCTTTCTCCTTCTCTTCCCGCGTCTCTCCGATGCAGACGATCACACCGAGATCGTTCTCCTGAGCGTGAGCTACCTTCTGGCCAATGAACTAACAGCACAGGAGGCAATGAAACATGTTTTGTGTGTTTTACTTGTTTTGAGGAATTCAGTTCTTTACATTTGCAGGTGAAAAACTAAATGAACAGGATAAATTTATCTGTAGTTACCTCATTACTCTCTCCAAAGATGCGGCGCCTTTTAGAGTGTCCCAGGACCACCCAGTCCATACCACAGTCCTTGATCATTGCAGGGCTGGAAGACCAGAAGCATTCCCATGAAGATAAACTGATTATTTTCTTTTTTTCATTGATAAACAGTATTATGACCCAGTCATTAGTTGTATTTGACTGTGATGGATGGTTGTCCTAACTGTGTGAGGATAGTGATTTTCACAAGGTTGAGTTTCAAGGATAAGAGATTGAGCAAAACATGATAAAGTCCCACTTGGAAGTGGATTTGAACATGTTAGCCGTCACCATCGTGGTCATATATAAATGCATACAGTGTTGAATTGTGAGTCACAAGGTATTTAAGTCCTAACCCATACCTTGGTTGGCTGTAGGTAGAGCAGGTCATCTACTAATTGAAAGGTTGGTGTTTCAATCTGCTAATACCCCTGATATTAAGCCCAAGTTTCTCTCTGATGAATCAGAATGTGTGTGAATGTTCGATAGAAAGCACTCACATAGAAAAAGTGCTGCATGAGTGGGTGAATAAAGTGCTTTTAGTGCTCAGGTAGCGTAGAAGAGCACTATATAAGAACCAGTTTATTTACCGTTATTATATTTGTGTAAATGGAGCTAAAATGTATAAAAGGAAACATCATGCTGTGATGCTCTGCTTTTCCTAAGATCCAGAATTTGGATACAGACTTTTAGCACCCATAGCTAGCACCATGATACCAAATAACTCTTAAGCAGAATAAAGTGCACTGTGTACCTGATCTCTCCAGTGAAGCCACCACTGGGAACTATGTAGCAGTTCTGAGCAGCCACGCTGAACTTGGGATCCAGTTTGGACCTTGTTAGTTCCAGATAGATGGCTGGAGCAGCACACACCACCTCTATTTAAAGAGAGAGAGAGAGAAAACACAATACTTGGGTTACAGATATGTAGTCCATTTATTTATCAGGGCACAAACACAGTAAATATTAAAACTAAATATTACAATATTTATGACCGTGAACTAGCTGGAGTTTGACACTTCCTTTTGGTTCTTCAGAGAAACAGTGGTCATTAGTAATGTGGTTGTGATGGCTCAACATAAAGCTGCATCTCTTGACATCTGATTAGGAAAAGGCAGCCGAAGAAAAACGAAACTAAACTACGTCACTCTTGACGTTGGTCTGCAATAACTGTTTGTGTGCAGTTCGTCCCACAGTGTTGCTAAACGACCAGCTGCTGTATTTCACAGGGAGAGAAAAGAGAGAGAGCTAACTTCACTCAGAGATGGAGAAAGATTTAGGAAGACGGATGAATAGGAGAGGAAGAAGGTAAGGATTGTTCAGTTGCACTTGATAAAGTGCAGAATTAAAGCTTTCATGCGATGTCGTAATTTTAATCACATAGTTGATATTCCTGCAAAACAAACTAAGCTATGCTCACTCTGTTATTCAAATGTTGCGTGAAAATGCTGGGTAGTTTGTATGCTTACATCTTGTTGAATTCAGTTGTGTAAATCCACAAAGACCTGTAGGTCAGCTGATCACTGCGTGCATACTAAGAAAATCTACTGAATCTACTTGAGTACATTTCAGAGCCTGTACCTTTTCACTTTTACTTGACTAAAAAAGTTGCTTCTGTACTTCAACTTTTATTGGAGTATTTTTTAACATGGGTATACTGCTTCAGTTAAATCATTTAAGTCTTTAAATACTGACCAGTCAGTATATACCATGCATCCCTGTGACATGGAAGTGCCTTCTCCATACCAGACCTTGACTTCTCTTCTTATCAGTTTCCCTCCATTAGTATAGGCTTGTACACAGTGAAGAGGGACTGAAGCCTGTGCATTTGCTTTGGGGTGTATTGTTGTTTTTTAATGGCTTATAACATTGGAATATAATGAAAGTGCTTTTATAAGTAAAGTGGGAATTGTTATGTTAAGCATTTGACCTATAGACCCATTTGTGTTGACCTATGTATACAGGTTAAGTTTTATTTTGGCATTGAAACATGTTTTTATGTCATATATGTCAAGTAATTGCTTCTTACTGCAACACTGGCATAATAGCCATTATTTCTGACCCTATGGTTGACCTTGATCATAAACCTGTCAACAAGGGCATGAATAATGAATATGGATGATAATGTCTGGGAAGATTTTTTTCACGCGCTACTGTCATATCTTAGATTTCATTCAAGTCAGTTAATAGTCAAATTTAAGTGAGTTTGTGAGTGTGAGAAGTTTCAGTAAAGGCTGTGATACAGGGATCCCATTTGCAACTAAACACTGACGATGATCACAGACAGGTTTCAATCTCACATAGAAAAAAATCAGATATGTTATTTTAGATGTTACGTGATAACACCATCACAAAACTGTCAGCGGCTGGTTTCATACTGGATCAGGAGTCTTTGCTTTTAGATGTTTGTTTAGAAGTTTGCTGTTCCATCATTATCATTATAAATTGTTATTAGTTTCCACCTTTGATGTGGTATTATTGAAAAAGTTCATTTCTGGTCTTCGGCTTTTCACACGACAATATTAAAAGTGAGTGCTTTTCCTTTTCTGCTTTTACACAAACACTTTTTCATTTAAAGCAAAGCTTTTAAATTCAGGCTACACAAAATGTCTCGTGTAGATGACTTAGTGACATCGAACCACAGAACTGGTTTTAATAAACAGGGATTTTTTCTTATTTTTAGCACATAAACACAACTTGTTATAGGTATGTAGCAGCTAAAGTATGTATTTCTGGTTATTGTTTTGACTCACATTTGTCACTATGGGCAACTTCAACAAACAGTAATTGCTTCACCTTAATTACCTGGTCACGCCTCAGGTGGCATGGAAAGAGAGAGGATGAGTAGTCCTCAGGTATTTTCTGTTGATCCTATTCTCATCACTCATGCATCACTGACTGATTGGAATGAAATGTTTGGTTTCTTTCCTGTTTGTTTGAATAAAATCATCATCCATCTAAGGAAGAATCCACTTTGTTGAATGAGTCACAGTAAAAAGCCCAACTTAGCCTCTCAGCGGCTTTTCTTAAAGGAAGTTTTCCTACAAGATGCTGCAGAAAACTGTATGTACAGATTGAAAACTTCCGAATATACACTCACTGGGAAGAGCTGGCCACAATTGTGCAAGGTGAAACAGCTGACAATGGATTGATGAAATATCGACCGTTACATGTTTGTGGAGGTGTGTTGTGCCATTGACTCAAGTTGCAGCTAATGATATTTCACAAGAATGCATAGTGCGAAATGCCCATGGACTAACGCTTAATAAATCATTTCCACGTAAAGCCTTGTAGCCTTTGATATCAATTGTTTCAAATATCTGATAAATAACCATAAGTAGTTTATCTTTGTTTCCTTGTATTGTGTTAATGATAAGATAGTACACACTTTTCTTTGAAAAAATAACCCAGTTTTAAAAGGTGAGTATATTTATAGCACAAAAACTTTTAGTGAACTCTGAAGAGCAAAACGAATGAATCAGTTGTTGGTTTCAATAACTGATTCATTCATTGTTGTTTAAAAACTTGTGGTCTGCTCATGAAAGAGCAACACCTTAACAACCAGCCTGACTTCAGTGTACTTTGCGTTTCCTCAGCAGACAGCTGCTGGCTGGACTGATGAAAAATTCTCCAGAGCTTTCCTCATCTTTCCTCACATTTTTAATGAGGTTTAAAATGACCTCAAAGTACTCCTGAACTTTTGCAGATGCTCCTGGCATTAAATGTGTCTGTGATTTTTTCCCCGTTGAACTAAAGAGTAATTTTGACCATGGAGTTGTGACATGAATACAAGGAGAAAAGCTTAAATTAACTGAAAATAGTGCAACAAGTGTCTAAATGGTGAACCTTCAAATGGAGAAATAATATCAGAAGACAAATACGTTTTCTGTGATTTTCATTTAAAAATGAAATAAAGGGTTGAATGGAAAAAAAAAAGAAAAAAAAGAAAAAAAAAGAAGACACATACCAACATTGGGGTCCAGCTTTGCAGTGTTCAGGGTCTGGATGAGCTCCCCGATGCTTTTCTTGCTGCCGTTCATCTTCCAGTTTCCACAAACAAAGAATTTTCTGGTCATGTTTGCAGGTCTTTGTGGATTTTTTTCTGAGGATTAAAACACTACAAAGCCAACAGGGGTCCTTCTCTTCTAGGGTAAGAGAGCAGCTCGGGGTATTTATTAATGCGAGAGATTTAACCCCTCCTCTTTCTCAGTGCCATTGGTTCATCCTGGCATGCCCATAAATGTAGTTGTACCTTATTTAGAGGAAGAGATGAGTTGTGTTATGATGTGCTCATGTGTCGTGTGGTAAATGGTCTTTTATAGCAAATGAGAGAGCATTTTCCATTTATTTTCACTTTTATTTCTAATAAATTCAGAGTTTCATTGTGAGACGGCATACGAATGGGTACCATGAGAGGAAGTGTGGCACTCTTTGAGGAAGTCAGGAGAGGTGAGGCAAGAGTGACAGATGACTTCAAGGTGAGGGTGGGCTTACATCACTGACCTTGCTCTGAGCCCCTTCTTGTTCGCACTGTTAATGGGTTGGTTGACACATGAGGTCAGGCAGGAGTCTCTGTGGACTGGCACATGTTCAATAATTGGTCAACAACCGTCTGAAGGGACAACTCCCTCTAGGTCTTGATGCATGCTGAATCATCCAGGTAAGGAAATCCCAAAGAGCTGATTCTGTTCACCTGGATTTAGTGTTTTCATAACATAACATAACATTTGCATAACGACTAAAACCAACATGACTAATATTGGGCCGAGAGGTCATGGTTAGTCAACCTCGCTGAAAACACTACGTTTAGATGAACAGAATAAACTTTTTGGGAACTTGAGTTTAAATACCTGGGAATCTCCAGCATTTGGTTTTAGAATTGAAGAAGCTTCTCGAATGCTAGGTGAAACATCTTCAAGACACTTAAAGAAGTCCACTCGGTTTTCTTTCCAAGCTCCTTAGATTCCCACGACCTGGATGACTGAGAACCTACACACACAAATTCTTTTTTATTGTTTTCTTCATCTTTCTTGATGATAATCCTCTTTGTTTTCTTTCAGCTGCTTTTTTTAGGGGTCACCAAAGTGAATCATCTGCCTCCATCTCTCCCTGCCTCCATCATCCTCTTCTGCCTGACCAACCCTCCTTCACTACTTCCATGGATCTTCTCCGTGGTCTTATTCTTTTTCTCCTGCACAGCAGCTCAGCGTCCAGTGTCCAATAAGATTGTCATCCAGCAGCTTTTGTCTTATTAATATGTTTCAGCCACTGAAAACCATACAAACACATCTACATGACATAATGCTCTGACTTTTCTTTAAAAGTTACATAGATTATATCAGTGCTTTGTCATGAAATGAGTGAATCTGTGCATTTGGTAGAGCTGGGCGACATGACCTCAGATCACTTTGATGATTAGTTGAACATTTTAACTTGATCGTTAATGGGGTTTTTTTTTCTTGCCCTTCTTACCCTGGTTTCAGAGTATTAGGACCATGTTAAAAAAGAAACATTGAAGTGTTTTATTCATTTTGAGAATAAAGTGTTGAGAAAAGGGTGAACTGTCTCAGTCCTCGGGGGTTTCTCGGTATGTGTTTCTCTGTACATTCTTGTAAAATACCATTAGCTGCAACCTCATTTTTTTATACAACACACCTCCATTTTTACTACACAGTAATGTAACCATCAACATTGCATCCATTCACTGCCGGCAATTTTACGTTGCACCATTGCAGCCAACTCTTCTGGGATTGAGTGTGTTTTTTTCTTTCTTTCTTAATAGATCCTTCACAGGCCTCGTATTTCTCACACAGCAGTTTATGTACAGAAAGAGAAAAATGAATCCCTTGGTACTAAAAACGATTCTGAAGCAAAATGTCTCAGACTCATCTACACAAGGTATTTTGTAGAGGGTGCAGCAGGTCGTGACTTCAATAACTTGAGAATGAGGTGATTTTCAAACTGAAACCAAATCTCGGATGAGTTTGACCCCTGACCTTGGTCAAATTTTCTGAAAATCTTGTGAATACAGTAAATTGAGAAAGATTTCAGCTAGGATTTTCTAATTCATATCATAAGTGCATTTACTAAAAGTACTGGAAGAATTTGAATCTCAGTCACCTAAACCTCAAGATCAAGGTAAGAGATCAGGTTTTCTGAAAATCTCTTGAACATGATAACTTGAGAGATGTGGAACTTCAAATTCATACTGTAGGTACATTTACTAAAAAACCTCAAACAAATCTGATGCCAGTGACTTTGACCTCAAAGTCCGATTTTTGGGGGAAAAAAGTCAGAAATGTTGAAAAGATCAACTTCATTAGTTCAAGGGCGTCTCTCAGTATGCATTCTTGTGTTTTCTTGTGAAATATCATCAGTTGCAACCTGATTTTTCTGATACAGCATACCTCCACTGTAATGTGCACATGTGTAATAATCGACATTGCATCTGTTCATTGCCAACTTTGCACAACTGTGGCCTTTTCTTCCCAGTTTGTTGGGGGTTTTTTGACCTCCTGAACAGACAGAAGTTCTCATACATATAAAACTATGTTTATGTGCAGGAAGAGAAAAAAAAATCCCTCGCCACCAAAACCAATTCTGAAGTCCCATGACACTGACTCATCTATACAAATATTTTGTGGCGGGTGGGGCAGCTGTGTACTAATTGGCAGTAATCTAACTTGAAACAACAACTTTAATCTTAACATTTCCAATTTTTCTCAACATATTGGATCCTGGTTGATGTTATTTGGACTCAACATCCAAAAATTAATTTAGACTTTATTCTCAAATCAACAAAAAACCCCAACTTCATTCTTTAAGTTTAGGTTAGGAAAAGCATCCGGTTTAAAACTCAAATCAAACATCTGCAGCTTGTGGAAAGAAATCTGCTGATACTAGCCATCCTTCGGTGATTATTATACTCCAAGTGTTGAAACAGATTGCTGGTATTCCCTTTGCTTATTGAAACCATTTGTATACAACTTCTTTCTGTTTGATGACAATATGAAAACACACACGCCAGCAATGAAGCCAGTTAAATATAAAAGTAATGAACAAACTCCTGATGCTATAATATGGAACTCTTTTTAACTCTTGCCTATAATTAACAAAATTATACATGAATATTACCTACTACTCTAAGATAAGGATAAGCAGAAGTGAAGGGATGGATGGATGGATATTATATTTTATGTGAAAAGGGACCGTCTACGATATTAACATAAATGTAGCCATTCAATGCATTGTACCAGAGTTGGCTTAAGCTAATTTGCATCTGTAGTCCCTTGGCAGGTCATGAAATAATATATCTCTTATATAAAAGACAAAAGATGTTTCGGTAATTGCATGGTGGAAATGATTTTTTGTTCCATGTGTTCTTGTGACATTGTTTTGCAATGATTTCCAGTTAGTATCATGTAGTGCTGTGTGACGGTCAGGTTGCTGACCCAAATGCAGAACTTAGGATGCAGAAGTGCAACAAAAGTAGCTTTAATGTCTGTTTAACAATTTCAAGTAATTCAAGTAAGTAATTCACTAAAAAAAGGCTAAGTAGGAAGAAATACACTTTTAGGGACTGAGACATAAAGGCCAACAGTGGACACTCGGTAGTACTGCAGGATGAGTGTTGTTTGTTTCACCTGTCTTGAGCCAAGATCATCCATGGAGGAAAAATGGAGCTATAAAGAGAAAGTACGAATTTTGGGGTCTTGTGATCCCGGCAGCTTTATTTAAATCCCTGAAAGTGATTACGTCTTTCCCAGAGCTCCTGTTCAGTGGCATATCTACATGTGTCCTCTAGAGAATCCCTCAACGTATACTGCTGCCAGGATGAAACCTTTAAAAGTATGGACAGTATGGACAATAATACCACCGTGTGGGAGGTTCGTCATGAAAGCAAAGATGAGTGCAACATAGCAAGCGTAAGCAAACTACCAAGTATAAATCTTCTGTTTTCTCAACCTGTAAGTTTACAGCGTAGGCCCAGAAAAGTTCCTATACTGTTAATTTGTCACATTATTGTTGTGTCATAGTAGTAGCTGACAGAGTTTTTTTTTTTTTTACGATGTCAGGTAAATCATCCCTACAGTTTAAATGAGCTGCCACTGACAGCATTGCTATGGAGAAGCAGGGATTGGTAGCAACTGGTTTGTAAGGCAGGGTTAGGAGAGGTGTGCTCACATGTTGGTGCCATACTCTACACATTTTCTGGCAGTTGTAAATAAATGTAGATTCGTGCATCCAATAGAACGGCAACTATCTGGCATTTTGGTTAAGTATAACTCGAAGATGTTGAAATGATGGCTGGATGGCAAAGGACTGCAGTACTGTTTTTGACCTCCGAGAAGGCGTGTCCCAGTAGCTTAGATGTCACGTGAAAACTATGGATCAGCTGGGCCCTGGCCACCTTCACCCTACTGGGACCGATGCAGCGTGCTTAGCCATCTCCACTATTACCAACTTGGGCCATGGAGGGAGCTAGAAGATCAAACTAGTCAACTGCAAAGGAACAGCCTCCAGACTGTTGCTTCGAGCGGTCTTTGAAGAGGTTAGTTTAGGGAAGCTAACCAGTCTCTAGCACAGCTATTTTGGAAGGAGTTTCACTCTGAGGGACACAGTGAGCCATTTCAGTTTGAGGCACATAATGAGGAGTTTCACTTTGAGGCACATGAGGAGCAGATTCAGATTCACATTGTGAAGAAGTTGAGACTGTGGTACACTATGAGCAGGTTCAGAGTGAGGCACTAAATCAGCCTCACTTTATGTTAAAGGAGCAACAAAACAACTCTGATTTCATAAGTTAAAAACAAGGATCAGTGTCTGAATCGGCAAGTTGGAAAACACAAAATTCAAATTCATTTGGGCCAACTTGGCAACATGAAACACAGTCTCTGACTTCATAGCAGGCTCATCAACATGAAACACACTCTGTCTGGCTCGGAAACAAAAAATCCAGCCTTCATTTTTTCCAGGCTTATATAAATAAAACATGGATTTCAAACTGGCCTGGAACAAAAGGTTCAGTCTTACTCACTTATTTGGCTGTAATGATTGATTTATCGATGCGTATATATTTTGTTAATGCTGAAACTTGCTTTAGCAACAATGCAATAAATGGAAAATAAATGACGTGGCAGTGCGTAAAATCTGAGCAAATGGTCCTATTTGTCCTCTCATCCACTGGTGTTAACAGCACTCTAGTCCAGTGTTGGCTGAAGCCCCCTCGTGGTCCATAGTGGGACTGCAGGTGGGCCCCAGTAATAACAGAAATTCAGTTTGAAATTACTCACAATTATGTACAGCTACATATCTAAGAAATGTATTAAGTTATATAAAAAGAGACTTAAAACTATATTAGGAGGTGGTTAGCTTGTGATATTACTCATTAAGCTCAACTAAATTTACTGCTTTTGTATTAAAGTTTGGCAGGTGGGTCACATGTTGGCCTTAACTTTTAACATGTGACTTGTTAGCATATTTATTTTGTTTATGTTTTTCCATGATAATTTTGTTCAAATTACTGTCAATATTTATGGAGCATGTAAGGAGAGAGGTGCAACAGTAAGCCATCGGTAGAACACAGTGGGGGCTGTGTCATGGTTTGGGACTCAAAATTTATGGAATTACACACACACACACACACACACACACACACACACACACACACACACACACACACAGTCAGATTTTGAGCCACCATAAAATACTAGTGAAAAGCATCCATCCTCTCTCTGTCGCTCCCAGGTCCCTGACGAGTTTCTGTGTTCCTCCCATGCTTGCGTGGGTTTTCTCTGGGTAATCCAGTTTCCTTCACCAACATAATTAATTAACTAATTATGTTGGTAGAGAATAAATTTTAATTAATAATGATTAAAATAATTCTGCTCAGCGTATATCGGGGGATTCTGCACAGATTCGAGTGCAGAAATCGGTTGTTTATTCATGTTTTTCTACCTGAATTTGTTCCCTCTAGGCATGCGTACAGACAAATGAGGTTCTGGTTGTCTTAGGAGCTTTAATCTACTGATTACAGCCCCAACGGATGGCTTTAAGAGATTTGTGTGAATATCTCTGAATGTATATGAAGACATATTATACTGCTGTGTATTTTACATGTATGTTTATTATTCTGACATCGGTTTTGAAAGTTACAGGATGACACCATGACAAAAGTGCCTGTGCCTAGTGTGCTAGTACCGATGGGGTCCGGGTTCATGTCAGAAATCTTTGCGCTTAGATATTTTCTAGAAGGTGTCTCATAAAGAGAAACCCCCCAATAACTGTAGAAAAACAGGGGCTTTAAAGCTGATATTACAAATTTAGATTCTAGAGTACTGCTTTCAATTTGCGTTACAGGCAAAGGTAAAACAGAAAATATCACATTTTCTGGATGAATAGCCAATCTGCCAAGCCCCACCTCCTAATAACGGCTTAGTATAGAAGCGTTGTGATTGGTGGGTAGTCAAGTCCCCTTCAAACTCATTTGTATTATACTTACATAGTTTATTTTTCATGGATTTCTAATGTTATTTATGGAGTACATTTTAATGTTGTTGTTGTTGTTGTTGTTGTTTTTTAAATGACTCCAATGCTCCAATAAGCAGAATAAATATGAAGCTCGATCCAGCAAAATAAAATGTTCCCCCCAAAAAGAAAAAAAAAACACAAAATAAGAATTGAAAGAATGAGCTCAGTAAATAGTCAAAGTAGTTTAAAATAAAGGAGTAAAGTAAAGTAAAGAAAATACAATACAACATTATATTGTTCTTTCAGTTGGCCACATCCACTTCTGCCTCCTGTATTTTTTTTGTTAGTGGTACTATACAAAAAACACACACCATAGCAGGTCTCACCACCAACACGTAAACTTTCCCTTTCAATCTTGCTGCTGTTACAAATCACTCCTGACATTCATCTCTGTGTTGAAAAACTGAATGAAAGGCTCCATGGTATCATGTTTTTGTCTAAATATAATTCTCTATTACAAGATACACTCATCTGTACAAGTTATCTTTTGCATGTTATGTCCTGATTGTATTCTGTGACCGTGGTGGGGAGATAACGTATTCCTATAAATTATTCCATGCTTGTTATTACTTTTTGTCAAATGCCACGTAAACATCTCCTGCACTCGGTATAGTTGTTTGACTTAAAATCTCAGAAAGACAGCTTGTTTGTGTAGATTGATTTATTTCAGATTTCCGTAACACTTGTCTGCACTTGAGACTGTTGAAATAAACAAAAAGGGGCATTTTTAATGTTTAACTAAGTAAAGTCCAATATAAATTATAAGGCTAGTTAAAATGACTTTTTGATGTTCTTGTTCAGGGAGCATCTCTAAATGTTGTTTCTTTATTTGGCCACATGGGGGCACACTTACACCACCGTGTATCATCTGTTTTCTACAGTCAGGGCTTTTACCCACAGAGATTTAAAAAATGGGGCTGATACTGACCTACCAAGTTGTCACCAAACGTAATATGTTAAAAAAAAGAAAGAAGTTAAATAAATTCTGTTTTAATAATAAAAATATAACATTAGAGTACAGAGGCAGAGTACAGAGAGGAAGTCCTGAAGCTGGCAGCATGGTGTTCAGAAAACAACCTGGCACTGAACACTAAGAAAACCAAAGAGCTCGTTGTTGACTTCAGGAGACACAGCACCGACTTGGCCCCCTCTACATCAACGGGGAGTGTGTGGAGAGGGTCCACACTTTCCGGTTCCTTGGTGTCCTTATCTCTGCTGACATCTCCTGGACAGGAAACATCTCAGCGGTCATCAAGAAGGCCCAACAGCGGCTGCACTTCCTGAGAGTCCTCAGGAAGTACAAGCTGAACTCCAACCTGCTGCTGACCTTCTACTGCTCGTCCATTGAGAGCCTGCTAACCTACTGCATCACGGTATGGTACGGCAGCTGCACCAAAGCAGATAGAGTGAGGCTTCAGAGTGTGGTCAAGACAGCACAAACGATCATCGGCTGCCCTCTCCCCTCCCTGATGGACATTTATTCCTCCCGCTGCCTCACCAAAGCAGCAAACATTATCAAGGACAGCTCCCACCCTGGCTTCAACATGTTCAGCCTGCTTCCCTCAGGGAAGCGCTACAGGTGCATCAGCACCAAAACCCACAGACTCAAAAACAGTTTCTTCCCCAAAGCGATAACCACCCTGAACTCACACATGCACAGATTGTGTTATCTGTGCATGTGTGAGTTCAGCCCCCACTTCCCACTTCCTCTAAGGACCACCACTGTGCAATACCAATTCTATGTGCAATAACTCAACTGTATATACAAAACACTATTTATTACATATTACTTACGTCTTGTATATTGTACATTATACATATATATATATATATATATATATATATATATATATATATATATATATATATATATATATATATATATATGTATTTCCCTATGTTAATACTGTCCATATGTACATAGCGCTGCAGAACTGTACCCCCCCCCCCCCCCCCCCCCCAAAGCATGTTTACACTGAGTAGGAGATGCTCTGTATCTCATTGTACAACTGTATAGTGACAATAAAGACATTCTATTCTATTCTATTCTATTCTATTCTATTCTATTATCATAAATGTTTGTGCAGTTGTTCTTTTTGTTTATATTTTGTTTATACATCCACACTATATACATTAAACTAAAACAAATCCTTGCAGTAATAAAGCTAATAACATATGGAAATCTTAAAAAACATAAACAAAAACATAATTAAATGTATATTTATCTTACTTTACTATATTTTTCGTCTGATATTTTAGCTTTATTTTCTTATTTTTCGCAAATGCCCACCTTTTTTGATAAATTAAGTATATCTTCATTTAACAAACTCAGAAAGCAAACGAAAAAAAAAAGTTGACATCATAAAGGGGAGGTGAAGAGAGGAGGCGTTGAGGGATCCTTTAAAAAGTTGAGGTTTGCGTCCACACAGCTCTCCGAACTGTGGCGAAAAGACGTTTCCGCCCACAAGAAAGATGGCGGCCCCCTTGCTGGAGCAACTGTCGGAGTCTTTAGGTTCCCCGGAACCAGCGATTCGACTCATTTTATCTATTTTAATCGGTGAGTTTCTACCCACGATTCACTTACAGGTTGTTGTCGCGGTCAGAGGTCATCACACCAACCTGTACGTTAGGTGTGAGCTGCTCCTGTGGTGGTGTAACTGTTAAATAGTTTCAGCTAACATAACGCTCACTCAGCTGTGACACTATCCAGTTATCTGTCGGGCTGCTGGTGTTGGTAGCGAAAACATTAGCTTTATATTTAAATTTCAGGCTGCCCCTCAAACAGTAGCTTTATTTCCAGGAAGCACACACCCTCAGAATAGTTTCCTGCACAGCCTCACCACAAACGGCTAACATGTGGCTTTCAGCTGAACTACATTCATTTTCTACCTGTTGGGACTGCCTAACGGGAAGCTAGGATTGTGCAGCAAAATGCATTCTTCTGCCCTTTTTTTGGAGCTATGTGTGGCCTGCTCGTTGTTGTATGGGATTGGGGTTTTGGGGGCACCGAGGTCGACAATAATAGCTGCAGTGTTGTTGGGAGGGAGAAGCACAGGCTGCCAAAATATGCCCCCTTACTCCCCTTTTTCCACACAAAGCTGTGCAGAGAGGAGACACACTCTGAGGAGGGAGCTGAACACTGGAACAAGTGCTCAATTTCATTTGACAAGTCTAGCTTTACATTTGTTGGTTTAGTGCTTTGGGATTAACACATAGCACTACTTTAGAGCTGTCAGAGGTGTGTGTGTGTGCGCGCGTTCACGTGTAGTTGTCCTTGTGAGGACCAGTTGCAAACCTTGGAATTGTAAGGACATTTTAGCTGGTCTTCTTTTTTCCAACCTTTTACCTGTTTTGGGTTCAAACTTAAGACTATGTTGCTGAAGCTGTGCAGGGGAACGTGTGGGTCCTCACCAAAATAAGCCCTATGTGGGTGTGTGAATGGTGTGGGGGAGGATGCTCCACACTGTCCTTGCTGAACTTTGCTCCAACACATGGACACGTCTGTTTTCCCTCGCCTGACTCCAGCCCTGCTATAGACTGAAAGAAAGGGGCTATTCAGACGAGTCTTTGTTTGGAAACTTGTCACCTAACCTGTTGCACGATCCCCGGTCCTGAAGTTGCTTCATGTGCGTTGCATAGTAGTGTAGTTCACTAGTAACAGCTGCACACTACAACGAAAGTTGCCTCATCTGTTCCATTCTTGTGCATCCTTTTGTGTGTAGGTCAAGTAACTTATAATAAACTGCTGTGTAGGACATCACAAAAGTTAAAACTTTTCCTTAATGGGGCTTTTGGTTTCTACTTGAAGCATGTAGGATTTTGCATTCAAGGGATTCAACGGCTTTTCACCCGATTCTTCAGATTGCAAAAGTTTAAAAGGATAAAGCTGGTGCTATTACTTACTTTTCTACAAATACCCCTGGAAAAAACAATGTGTTAATCTGTCTTTCAGTGCTTTCTGACTTCCTTACCCCATCTGTGGCACTCGGCCCAAAGTTCTTTTTGGTCCTCCTGGAGTCTTTGGATTAAACAGATCAGTGGTGTGCAGTTTAATTTTTAAACTCTTAAGCCACCAGACACTGGAAGCCAATGTTTCTCTCACAGAGGTGTATAAAGTACAGCTTAGTATTAAACTGCTGCTGTTATCAGATGGTAGTAAACGTGTATGGCAGCAAGATGTTGCGTGTTCGGCTTAATAAAAGTATAACCAGAATGTAGGCTTGATATAAAAGAGCAACATTGTCACTGCTACGTTAAATTCCTGAAGCTTTGAGCTGAGCTAGCCAGGTCCTAAAACATACCCTGTTTGTCCTCCATGTTTGCCTTTAATAAGCACCATAAACACAAAGTGAATGCCGTGTTGTAGGGCAGAACAGGAACAAGGTTTGCATGTTCTCCTTGTACGTGTGTGCTTTTTCCTCGGGGTACTCTGGTTTCTCATAGGTGATTCTAAATTGATCATGTTGACCATACGTGTGTTTCTGAGAATGTGTGGTTGTCTGTCTCTTTGTTAGCTTTGCGATGGGCAAGTGATTGGTTTCATGTGCATCTCACCTTTTTGGCCTTTAACACCTGGGATAGGTTCCAGCTCCCACAGCCCTAAATTAGCCTGAGCAAATAGATGGATACAAATGATGCTTTAAAAAGAATCTGAGGTTAATTTTACCCCAGAGTTCTACAGTCGGACCGCTTCTTGCAGCCAGCAGTTGCCCCTTGGTAGCCAATTTAAGGCACTTTTGCCTTGGCTTCACTCTTCAGACACTGTTTACTGGAATATTTTTTTTAATTGCTTGAGATTACATTTTGCAATAGTTGCCACAGCACCACAGAAGGACCAGCCAAAACAAATAGATGACCTCGTTCCTAAACGAGGGGCTTCCTCTGTAGCTTAGACATGGTTCGATTATGAAAAGTCAGACACAGAGCAGAAAACCGTACTTGAGTTGCTGCAACTTCTGCAGAAAATTGGTCCCCACCACAGACACTGACACAACAAACCTCTTCTACCACCTTAACAAAAACTGTGTATCGAGTACAAATAAGAAGCAAGAAGAGCCGTCAGGTCGTCTGGTGACCTGCCCGGGATATTCCCTGTGACAGGTGGGATAGGTTCCACGACCCAGAATTAGACTAGTAATTAGTGAAATGAATATGTGGATATCCTGACTCGGTCTGAATAAGAACTTTGAGTTTATTTGTTTTTGTGGGTTTTATTTTCTGTTATTTTTTTTGCTATGAAAGTGGATGGATGGACTTGATCTTTGCGTCTCACAGATTACAGCTGACACAGATGGTGGTTTGCTGTTATTCATTATCCTTCAAATGCAGAGAAAAAGTTAACATGCAGAAATTTTTCAGTTTGTAGCCTTTTACATTTCAGATTTATATCATATAAATATCTTTACGTTTTTGTTACCTCACCTCAAAAGGGTTCACGCTATATAAAAGAATTGGTCTTTCGCCGTGGAGGTAATCTCTCTCCTTGAGATGCCTGACTTCTCACAACGTGGCACACAAACCCACCAGTGTTAGTTATGCGCTACCTCACGTCATGTGTTTAACCTAGAAGGTCGGTGCTAGCGCCAGGAGAGATTAAAAGTAGCCCACTCGGCTGATATGAAGAACCACACTCTAATTCCCATTAACATATTTTCCTGTTTCTCCTTGTGTATTCTGCAGGGTATCCCTTTGCTGTGGTGTACCGGTCGTTCTTGTTCAACCAGACTCCCACAGTTATCCATTTATTCCACACGTTCTCTGGATTGGCTCTAGCAGCATTCAACTTTGGTGAGATGAAGTGGCATGTCTCCAAAGACCTGATTTATCTTTTATGATTTGAAGTGAATTGCTCTCATGTATGTTTATCGTAAATGCATAAAAGGATCTATACATTTGCTGTTATTAACCAAAACGTGGTATCTGTGTCTCTTACATCTAACAGTCTGTTGATTGTGCTCTTTTTAGAGATTTGTTTTTAACCTGATTTTGAATTCTGTATTGTTAACATTCCTGTTGAATCGCTGACAGTGATCTTGTTCCTTTATTTTGGTTAAGCTTTTCTGTGTTTCTTTTTTGTGTAATTGTAACAAATAGCAGTCTGAGGATGAATCGAGCCAGAATTTCTAAGGTTAAGGCTCTCAACATGTTTTCAGGATGTTCAGAGTCAAGTTGTTTTATCTGTTAAGTCAATCATTGCTTTTTTTAAATTTTTCCAACAAGAAAAAGGGCGAAATTATTCAGTTTTCTATCATCTAACACTAGAAAAAGTTTGGCACTGTGCCTGGGACGGGACTGGCGTGGGATAAAACAATGAGCAAATTATAAAAGTAGTTGCAGAGTAATCTGAATGTGAATTGAGTAGGAATATTATAACATTAAAAAATGTTTCTAATTTTGAAATTGAATGTTTGGAGTGATGCTACCCTTTTTAATTCATTTTACCGGTATTAGAGTTGTTACATTTACTTATGATTATTTTGATGGTATTATCATTTTCTCCATTACTTGCAAATCATAATTTGCAGCTGTCAGGTTTACTCTGAAATTGAACACATTTTTTATTTCACACTGAGGAAAAAATCGGAGGTGTGGACATGTTGAAGTACGCCTTAAAATTGCAGCTGTCCAAATTTATGACTAAGAACGGAGACACTTTGACTTAAAAAAGAAAAAAGGAGAAGCTGGACTTGAACAGAAAGCACTTTTTCCTCATTTTCTTTTAAATGCAGTGCGGTTTGAATGCCTCTTTTAAAACCACACTGACGCTTTTATGGATTAGTCATCAAGTTTTGTCAAGTCACAGGGAAGTAAAACATCCCCCCCTTCAGCTATGACAGTAGATTGATTTCCTGTATGTAACCAGCTTTGTTACCCGTGTGTAGCATATGATGCAGCGAGCTGCCACTTATTATTAAAACATACCTGGCAGTTGTTTTCTTGCTCCAATCAGTAGCAATAAAAAGCTTCTCAGAGCCCAAGGTGATCCACCAATTATTGGACAAGTAAAAATGCCAAAGCATCTCAAATGCTCGACGCAGTTATTTGATGTTCTTCTTTGCCTTCATAAAATAGTAAACTGAGTTAACATTTTTTAATATTTCAATATTTTTGGAATAAAACAAAAGATATTAATTTTTTTTAGGCTATCACATAATATACTACTTTTTATTCTGCATTTCTTTCTTTTAGAAACGGTTACATTTTCTTGTTTGTGTTTTTCAAAAATAAAAAATACAAAACTGAAAATAATCATTAGTTGCAGCCATTACATTATTATTAAAAGAAAACCAGCTCGTATTCAGTCTGATAACTAATAAACAACACGTTATTTCAGGCAAACAGAAAGCTCATCAGGACAAATGTCAAACTCATAACACTCAGTGTACCTTTTGTAGACCAGTTTTTTTGGCACATCCACTTTAAAAAGCATAAAGTTTATACCTCAACTACCACAATATTTATAAATAATTAATACTAAGAAATAATCCAGGCTGTAATTTCCTGTGGCAGCAGCAAGGTCTTCTGCACCCCCTCCTGTCCACCACAGTAGGCTGTTTGTACCCCCAGTGGGGCCTGCCCCTCAGTTTGAGGTCTGTTGCTGGTAGACCAAGAAACTGAGTGGCTTGTGCTTGCTGTTGGGAGAGTGGTCTGCTGGAGTAGTAAACAAACTGCCAACATTGATTTCTTTCTCTTTTCTTTATTTTGTTGTTGCTGCACTTGGATTTTACAGCAGGTCTGTTGCTTTACCTTTCTCCTCGAGTTCGTTTCAAGTCAGATGTTGTCATGTCATCGTCTTGTTGTCCTCTCTCTGTCTCTGCCAATTCTCAACTGTAGAAGAAGAACACTGTTGTCATGTCACACTTGACTACACTCTCCATTTCCCCCCACTCACCGTGTCCGTCTCTTTTTCTTTTTCCAGGCTCTCAGCTCTATCACTCCGTAGTATGCGTCCTTGTCCAATTTCTGATGCTGAGGCTCATGGGAAGGACAGTAACAGCCATCCTGTGCAGCTTTACCTTTCAAATGGTGAGGTTTTATTGGGTTTATCTCTGCACTGCTAGTTTTCTCGCAGGTACTAAATTGTGATTCAGGCTTACTTTGTAGCACCAGCCCCCTCCTTTATCCACAGGACGCTTTTAATGCAGTTTGTTCCACAAGTTTAAAATCTGATTTCTTTATCTGCATTTTCTGGTCTACTCTTTGTCTTGTTGATGTCTAACTACTGTTTGTTCCATTTATTGAAGTAGGTCTGTAATCTTACAACACATTCACACGCTTCCTGTAAGGAAGTGGCACTTTTTACATGCTTTATGATGCCCATAGTCTGACAAACTACGAGTACGTTCATAAAAAGAAACGTGCCAACTCTATTTTCAAACTTTAAGCAGCTTCCTGTGAGTCCTTTCTTTCCTCAGGTTTTCTGTAAATCTAAAAAAATAAAACAGCTGCTCACCCTATATCTGATACCTGAATGCCATCTTCCTACAGTTATACCTACTAGCGGGGTATTATTACACAGCCACAGAGGAGTATGACATCAAGTGGACTATGCCACACTGTGTCCTCACACTTAAACTTATCGGTGAGTTGATGTAGCCCAGTAATCGTTTTCCTTTTTTCCTGCTGATGTCATTACAACCTCCTGAAAGGCTGCACGCGGGGCCTTTACATGCTTTAAGCTGTTTTTAATCAAGTGCTGCTGACAGTAACGGTGCCTTTACCATAGTCTCATAGACAAATTTGTGTTTTTCTGATTGCAGGTTTGGCGTTTGATTACTATGATGGCGGGAAGGAACCAGTGAGTTATTGCTCTGTCTTGCTTTAGCTTAGAGGCTTTCTTAACATTTATCTTTGTTAGACCATGTAACAGTCATTTCTGTATTGGGTTTTTTGTGGGGGAGGGTTTAATCTCTGCATCAGCAGAGTCACGTCTCTAAGTTCGTTTTTTTTGTTTTGTTTACACAAGCAGGGCTGTTTGCGTAAAAAGTTAATTATAGAAAATATTTAGTCATGTGAAAAAGACTTTTCATTGTATGCTGTGCAGTCCTGTGGAAAAAGTTCACCCCGTGATTCAGCAGCTTGTAGAACCACCTGTGGCAAAAATAATTTGAAATGATTGTTTTCTGTGTAACTTTATCAGACTCTCACATCGCTGTGGAGGAGCTTTTTGCTGCGCTCTCTTTTTGCAACATTATTATAGTTCATTGAGGTTTGCATGCATTTGTTTATGCTTCTGTAAAGTCCCACCACAGCATTTCACCACCACCACCCTAGCACGCGGTTGAGGTCTGGACTTTGGGCCATTGCAACACCTTGATTATTTTCTTTTTCAGTGTAGATTTGCTTTGCCTGGAAACATCGTCCTTGGGCTTCAGCCAAGCTTTAGCTGTCAGACACATGGCCTCACATTTGACTCTTTAAATCTGAAAAACACAGACGAGTTCATGGCCGACTCACGGACTTAAAAGTGCCCATGTCACGTGGGTGCAAAAAAGCCCAAATCGTTACACCTCCATTACTGTGTTTAGTAGTTGGCATGAGGCTGACGTTCTGCTTGTTTTACCTGTGCGTCTTGTGGTTTGTTCAGCTCTGACTTTGCAAGCCTAACCTGTGCCATCATGTTCTTTTTAGAGAGAAGAGGCTTTCTCCTGGCTTTCTCTTTCCAGATAAGCCATACTTGTTCAGTCTCTTCATAACCGTAGTGATACGACCTTTACGTTTAAGTTTCCCTGAGCATCTCGCAGTCTGACTTTGGGGTGAATTTAGTGAGCTGTCCACCTCTGGGAAGACTATGTTCTCCAGAATACCAGCCTACCCAAAATCTCACTTACTGATGGTCTGTTAAATAAAGTACATTTGATTATCACCACGTGGCAGCTACTTGCCCTCTTAATTCACTTACACGTAAGGGTGTACTTAGTTAAATAATTATAGTAAAATAGGAAGTAATCAGAAATGCCTTTTGGTGCCTACAGGTTTCATACAGATGTGTAGCGAAGTAACCGAAGTAGACGGCAAACAATACGCCAGTGTTACAGTTTCCACGAGGGATATAGAGTTTATGATCAGAGGCGGAGCTGCATGCCTCTCCATGCCATTTTTATGACACTACACTACAGTGCGCTCATGTGCTTTAGGCTTAATCCAGTGGGACTTGAGGCATAATGGGTACCAAGCGCCCAGTGTCCTCAGCAACATGAGGACTAATTGCAAAACAAACAATTGTTGCAATTGTAAGAAGTTGGTATATAGTAGTAGGACTGCCTCAGGCGCTGCAAAGCATTGGGCAGTTGGAAGCAGATATTCCTGTTACACTACTAAAACGACGTGAAACTAAAGGACTGAAAGCAGGTCTACCAGCAGCTCAAAGCGACATAATAAGAAATCTTTATAGTGGGGAGGATCTGCGCTGATCTTCTTCTCAGCCTTCTCTGCTTTATGTCTCACTTAGCTCAGGCTCTCTGTTAGCTCTGTACTGTGGTAGGCACTGTAGTGCTATCACTACAGTGGTTTTCTTCATGTTACTCCAGACTCATTAATGCGTCTCCCCATTTCCCTGACTTCACCTAACAGTCCATTAATAATCACGTTACAACAATAGGTGTTACTGTTTCCTCATTCCTTCGCTTAGTTTGAATTCTCTCTTTTGCTGTTGGCACATCTGTGATGGCTGTTAATTACCCACACTGCTCTCTCTTTCTAATCTGAGGATTTTTGCTTTTAACTCAGTTTTTATCTCTTATCTGCATCGATGTCATTACTCAGTACTGCAGCTGAATGCTAAGGGTCATACTCAAGTACACTGTTTACAGCCGTCAGCTGAATGTCAGTTAATGAGTATTTAGTGAAGCCCTATTTGTCTTTTATTCAATTTAATGTCTGCTAACCTGCCTTTATTCTGAGCCTTTTAATGTCCATTTTGTTTTTCCCTCTTGCTTACTTGCCACATCTTTAAATTCCAGTCCAAGCTGAGCGCAGAGCAGAAGGAGTCAGCTCTGCGGTCCGTGCCCTCGCTGCTCGAGGTGTGCGGCTTCTCCTACTTCTATGGCGGTTTCCTTGTGGGTCCCCAGTTTACACTGCGCAGCTACCAAAGACTTGTGGCGAGGGAGCTCACCGACTGCCCTGGAAAAGTTCCCAACAGGTTAAAGAAAAATGAATTGAACAATAATCCTTTATTAGATCTCTTTAAAAGGGGGGAAAGCAACTTCCCAGTATCAAAGCCCTTCAGTTAACATTATTAAAGTCTCTTTATCTCTCCTTATTTCTCTCAGTGTTGTACCAGCTATGAAGAGGTTTGCTCTTGGTTTCCTCTGCCTGGTGATATATGCGATATTTAGTCCTCATTATCCAGACAGCTACTATTTAACAGATGAGTATGAGGTGAGAACAGCAATGGCATTCCCAATAATCACGATATAAACAAAGAAAAGATTTCTTTTTTTGTTTGTTTTTTTTAATGTCTTAATTGCAAAACGATTTGCTTTCCACAGGCGCAGCCATTCTGGTATCGCTGTGTGTTCATTCTCCTGTGGGGCAAAATCATTTTGTATAAATATGTCAGCTGTTGGGTTATAGCGGTAAGTAGACTCTTGATCTTGAGCAAGTACCTCATTGCAAACAACTAAAAGCTAATAAAGCTTCAATAATGTGAAACTGCAGAAGGTGTCGGCAGTATCGCCAGTTTTGCATGCATTCATACATTTCTTTAAGGCACACCTCATTTAGCGTGAAGTCCCAGTTAATCAGGTTTGTGTGCTTCATGGTGTGATCTTACATGAGCCAGTAAAGTGCACGCTTTATGTGTTACAGGAAGGTGTATGCATATTAACTGGACTGGGATACAATGGAGTAGTGGATGGTAAGCACCAGTGGAACGCGTGCGCCAATATGAAGGTGTGGCTCTTTGAGACGACGCCACTCTTTGGAGGAACCATTTCTTCTTTCAACATCAACACAAACGCCTGGGCTGCCAGGTCAGTGTGCAGTCTGAAATCTGAGACGTTCTCTAGCTGGTATGCAAAGCCATGCTATAAAAGTTAAATATTTGCTTGGATGATAATGGGAAGAGGGAGGAATAACAGCCCAATCTAATATGCATACTTGCCAGTCTGTCAGTAAATGAATAAATAAATTACCAAAGCCTCTGCCTTTCTGCTGTTTAACAATAAAAGAATCCTCACACAGGTGGGTGAAGGCATGCTGGGAGGATTTTAAAACTTTGCAATTAAAGACAATTATTGACAGTTTTGGTGCTGAAGATTCATGCGTGAAATTCTTTGAAAGCGTGTCAGTTTTACGACAACCGCTGCAGTGCGCAAAGCAATTTACTGAACATACAGTTTATTTCATGCTCTGTTTTAACAACATTAACCAACCCACGCTTACTTTCTCTTTCTACTCCACGACACTCCTTCAGATGTAGAGTGGCAGTAGAAACGGGCTCAAATGGAAATTAAAGTGGCTGGGATGTAGAAATGCAACCTATAAAGTCAATTAGGACTTAAGGGGGTATTATATTGGAACTAGTTGATGGAGCGTTTTCAGGCATTTGGTAGATGTATCACAGGCTTGACATTTGCTGGGCTCATTGTGTAACCTATAAAGGAAGTCGTATTTTTAGCCTAAAATGCACCACTTCTGAGTTACTCCTGGCGCACACATGAGAAGTTTTAATAATGAAAGGCTTCAGATGCACTGGTTAATGTGAGGCTGTGTTATGCTGATCTTTTTGAGGGGTGTGCAATTAAATTCATGAAAGATGCAAGAAGTCACAAACCTTAGGGAAACGACGGCGAAAGGTTCAGCGTTCTCATACGCGTATAAAATATTTATACAGAAGGGTCGTCTGAACATATGTTAAGTGTTCAGATTCAGAAGTGCCACACTGCTAGGCAGAAAATGTCAGGCTTTAGGTTTTAATTTAGAACAAATAACGGGCGACCGTGGCTCAAGAGTTGGGAGTTTGCCTTGTAATCGGAAGGTTGCCGGTTCAAGCCCCAGTCTCTTCACCTACCGCCTACTGGTGTTGGCCAGAAGGGCCGATGGCGCAATATGGCAGCCTCGCTTCTGTCAGTCTGCCCCAGGGCAGCTGTGGCTACAACTGTAGCTTGCCTCCACTAGTGTGTGTGAATGGGTGTGTAAAGCGCTTTGGGGTCCCTAGGCGGGACTAGTAAAAGCGCTATACAAATACAGGCCATTTACCAAATAAAGAAAAAAAAAAAACCTCCAGAAAAATCCTCAAAATAAAATGCTAATTGGAGTTTCAGTCCACTACTGTGGTTTGAATATATACACATGCAGCAAGGTCATGTGCTTATGAAATGAAGCCAGTCTGACCTGAAATGATTTGAAAAAACACCGTGCATTATACTACAATCATTGGTGTCTTCATTGCGCCACACAGATCTGGGGTTTAGTCTTTGTGGTGTTGTTTGTTTTTTCTTTTTTCTTTTTTTTTTTCCCCCCAATTGCTACAAGTGTATATCTGTCCCATAGACCCTATATGTGAGATCTACATAGCCACTGTGACATCACCTTTTGGTTTGTGGTTCACAAGTTCAAGTCTTAAAGATAACAATTTGCCCTTTGCTATCTTTAATGTTCTGCTGCCAGAGGTGACTGTATCTGGATCACATGGTGGATTCCTGCCTTAGCCAACAGTAGCAGGTTTAGCTAGTAAACTTTATGAGTGTCTGACACAGACTAATAGTAAGCTAGTAAAATGTAATTTCAGTGACTTAACTGAAGCACAGACTTCTTGGAAAGTGTTGCGTTTCTTGGGGGGGTTGTGTGTGTTTTTTAAGAACACACAGGAAAGCCTGTTACACCTGCTTGTGTCAGGACTTGTGCTTGTGTAACTACTCTTTTAAGACTGTTTCACCCTCTGTACGGGTGTCACAAAGGAAGAAGTAGCAAAAGAATTGACTGTTTGTTGTCACGAACCTTCATGTGTTTGGATTTTTGTTCATTAAGGAAGTGTTGAGTTTTCAGCTTTGGTATCATTTTTGTCACTCCCAGTTGTGACCATCGTTCCTTCAGTTAACATCATTGTTGCTAACCTAGTTAGCTTTAGTAAAGTTTCAAAGACTTTTTAGATACTTCTTAGTTCGGCAGGCTGAAGGACCAGCATATGCCATGGTAAGATGTCTGTTGTCGGTCGGTCAGTCTGTCAGTCAGTCGTTTGTCCACAGTTACTGCTCCTCTACAGCACTGGTCAGAATTTAAACAATTAACTTTTGGAAACTGGGACTGTTGTCGAGGTCTTCACCAATAAACTAAACTCTCCTATAAGCTTATTTGTGTGGCCCTCCACAACAGTCCCAGTTTCTCGTGTGGCCCCTTGGGGAAATTAATTTTCCAACTCTGATTTAAGTCTTTACCCATATTGTGGTCAAGGTTGCATTTACAATAAACTGAACTGTGAATGATTGTGAACTGGATGGGCTGCTGCATCACTGATGTTCTGATTTCTTGTTATTCTGTGCGTCTACAGTCTATAGACATTACTGGCTGTCATGCAAGTTCTTGCTTATTTCACTGAGTGGCACATCACTGCCAACCTCCCAACCATCATTTTTACCACTTCTAGCTTTCTCTGAGTGACCTTTGGAAATGTCAGTCTATTCAAAATCACAGCATGGCCCTTATTTTAACATTAGATAGGGTCCTTAGTATAAAATCAGACACCTGTGTCCCTCCAGCTAGCCAAAGCTTTGAATATTCAGTTACTATTGGATCCAAACAGTATTGTGTCCTGGTATTCACGATCACTCAGTTCGTGTTTGTGCGATTGACAGTGGGGAGGATGGATGCTGTTAAATATCTGATTATTATCAGCTTTTACACAGCACCACCTCATGTACCCCCTGGTCTGGTCCTGTTCCATTCAGCTAACACTGCAGCTTCTCACCTGTATGCAGTATAGAAGAAGAAACTCTGGTTTGAGGTTTGATTTTTAAGTTGTTATAATGTTCCAGTTTGGGTCACAGTTAGTCCTTTTAGTACAGGACATAAAGTTGTTGGGTTTTAATATAACTCAGTTGCTATGCAACCACAAATTCAAGGTGAATGAGTGCTCGCCAGCGTGACAGCTGATGCATTAAGCATGTTTGGCAGCCTGGATTTCCGGTTAAAGAGATAATCTATAACTCTAACTTCTTTATAAGAGACTAAATGAAAGACGCGCACAGTTAAAGGTTTATTTAACCTGAAAATGTCACACTGACTAAATCTAAAAATCTCAGAAGGATCAAACTAAGCTCCATCAGTTTCTTTTCACACTTCTTATTCCAGGTGCCTGGGTGGTGGAGCCCATCTCAGCTGTGATAGGTGGGGATAGAACCTGGACACTATTATAAGAAATGGGTTGTCCCCTAAAGAGGTCAATCAAAGAAAACACCACTAAAAATGATGTTTTGTTATTAAAACAGGAACTTGAATTTTAAAGAAAAAAGGGAGAGCTCAACCAGCAGTCATTATTAGGTACACCTCTACTCTACTACCATGGTGTCATCCCCTTTTAGACTTTGGTATAGATTCAAGAGGGTGCTGGAAACATTTCTCAGAGATTTTTGGTCCATTTTGACATGTTAGCATCATAGTTGCTGCAGAACCAGTACCGCTCTGTGGCCCAGAGTTTGGGAACTGCCATCATAGAGGATTTTTGTGGTAAAATCCCAGTAGATCAGCAGGTGGTTTTATCCACCTGTATAGATCTATTTTAACCAGCACACCCTCAGACTCCTCTTTCGTCTAACGGGGAATGACTGGAGCAGCAGATATGTAACTCAAAGACAGAAAAAAGTAATTAAGAGAGAGAGAGAGAGAGAGAGAGAGAGAGTGTGTGTGTGTCTGTCATCTTTTGAAAATAAAGTGCTGTGTCATAAAATGAGTCGAAATGAATTAACTAAAGTGAGCGAAGTAGTTGGTAATGTGGTAGAAACCATGAACCTGTGTGTCCAATTTGTGGAAAGTGGATGAATATTCACAAATTATTGTTTAATTTGTGGTTGTGGATACAGCCAGCTCATTTTATTATTGTTTTTTTCCTCTTCCTTCCTCTTTACAAAGACATGTGTTCAAGCGGTTGAAGTTCCTGGGCAATAAGACTTTATCTCATGTGGCCACGCTCTTCTTTTTATCGATTTGGCACGGCCTTCACTCCGGGTACATCCTGTGCTTCTCCATGGAGTTCTTCATCATCACCGTGGAGCGACAGGTCAGTTACCCAGTCCCAGCTCTGCACCCTGTAACTCGAGCTGCACGTTTTACTCAGAAAGTAGTGATTGTGCTCTGTATAAACTAAGAGTGTTGCATTTAATGTCTATTGATTACAACTGTGGCATTAGCTCTGTTATAAACGGAGTGGTGATGCTCTTATTGAATCTACAATAGTCTGCTACTATTGATTAAATGCACATTACTAATGAGAATAATTGTGACTTAAGGTTATAGATTCATTCTTCTATCTTGATGTAACCTGTGTGTGTTTGTGTGACAGGCCCAGGCACTAGTAAGGGACAGTCCTGTGCTGACAAAGCTGGCCAACAGTGCACTCTACCCACTCATCTATGTAGTCCAGCAGTTTATCCACTGGCTCTTCATGGGGTATCCTCTAGTGGCATTCTCCATCTTCAGTTATGACAAATGGCTCAAGGTAAATCCAGAAGTCACAGTTCTCTTGGTTCCTTCTTTCACTTCTCTTTGACTTACCATTGACTTAGGGCAGCATTTCATGCATTTTAGCCGCACGCTGAACAGGAAGTTTCAACTATAACATGTTATTTTTCAAGTCAATTCTCTTTAAATACAATTTGGAATTTAACTGTGCTGAATAGGTGAAAATTCCCTGTAAAGGTGTAGATGTGAACCCAACCCTACCTTCGGTCTTTCAATCCTACTTCAGTGGATTTGTGGTGCCACATTTGTGTCCGTGGATCAGTGATTCTCAAACTCTTTTTATCAAGCCCTCAGTTAAGATAAGAATATTCTCCATTCAAACCCACAGATATTTGTGACAGAACCACAGTTTTATGAATCCTATCAATAAAAAATAATAGCATATGAGTATAATGATCATAATAGCACGAGTTAACTTTTGTTTCCTTTCCCTTAGGCACAAAAAATCATTTATTCAAATTAGTTCCACTCATTATTTTTCATATTTGTCCACACCCCACCTGCAGCGATTCTGCGTCCCACCTGTGGTGGCTGTGCTACGGGTGTTTGTATTTGGCTATGCAAAGTCAAGCTATCAAATATAGATGTGCTCACATGCTGTCCTCAAAAAAATAACAAACAAAAAACCCTCGATGGTAGAATGCTGATTTAGAGAGCATAGTTGTCCACAAAATGGCAAAAATGATCAAAGATCAGAAAAGCAGGATGAGCAGCTGCAGGGAGCGGTGTTCATTATCTGAAACACTGTTTCACTTCACTGTGTTTGTGCTGTTGTGGGTCCCTTAGCTTAGCTCCTGATCAGAGGACAGTAGTCTCAACAGACAGTCCATGTGTGTTTGACACTGCCCCCTGGTGACGGTACACAGCTACAACATTTAGATGCGGGTATTCAAAGTTCTGTGTAGGACTAAAGTTCAACCACATCAGTCCCTTAAAGCATGCCGTGTATGAACATGTGCAATATTATCTTAATATTAAATGCTTAATACACACTTTGAGCCACAAAGGCTGCTATTTTTTAGTGTGCAGTGATCTTTGGATTTATGATATTAACTAGTTGCTGTGTTTACAAAGTTGCTGTTTGTGACATACCGCTGTGCTGCCCCGATGGCGGAAAACCTGACCACGTCTGTGTCTGTTTAATTTTTCTGCAGCGTTTCAGCAGCAGCCAATAACAAAACCTTAAGTACTGCGCTGAAAGCTCTTTTATGAACTCGACCCCGGGAAGGTCATTTGTGAGGAACACAAACACGATTTTTGTTTGTGCCATTTCACATCTTTTGTTGTGCAACATACAAAGCACCTCAGACTAGAGGAGAACCGGAGGCGGTGAAGTTTAAACTTGAAGGCTTATCGGGTGCTAAAAAACTGCAGCTATTCATGATGCAACGATTGGCACTTTTTCGGTGTGTTGTCACATTGTGTTACAGCAAAAAGTTTCAAGTTACTATTCTTGCCAGACAACCGTGTGTGTGTGGTGGTGGTGGGTGTTTGTTGTGTGTTGTTTTTTTGTTTTGTTTTGTTTTTTCTTCCCCCCCCCCCCCCCCCCCCCCAAGAGGCCTCCGTGTCAGAACTCCCGCTGCGTCGATGAAAAGAAAAGCCACTGAAAAGACTGATGGGATTGAATTTTCGTCTTTCTTTTCTGTACTGCCTTAAAGGAGATTTATAAGGAACAGTCAGCAACAAAGCACAAAAAAAGCATTTATTTAGGAAATGGAGTGGCTAAGTGGGTTACACAGATGGTCTGAGAGCTGGAAAGCAGCCAGGCAGGTTTCAGCAGAGAGAAACTGAGAGTTGCACGTGCAGGTTGTGATTTGACTGTTCCATCTTCTTTCTCTTTCCCCCCTCAGGTGTATTCTTCTGTTTATTTCTGTGGTCACCTATTCTTCCTAGTAGCATATTTAATAATGCCATACCTCCGTAAGGCGCTGGTGCCTAAAAACGAGGGGAGAGAGAAGAAGCAGGAATAAGACTTGATACTAAAACTTGGCATGGTAAGCAAACTTGAACAGCTTTGCTAAGCAAATAAAGACATTTCAGTTGTGCGTGGATTGGTTTTTAACATGTCTGTTTCCTTCAGGTCCATCCATCGTTGAGACTGAATACTCACTTAAGGGAACTGCGACTTCCAAGGAGCAGAACGGAAAATATTTTAAGGCCTTTTAGTAATATATGTCCATGTTTGAAAAGAAAAAAATAAATTTCTATATATTTTTGTGTTTCAGGCGGGGAGGGTGTTTTTATAAACATTTGGAGAGATGTTTACAGGAAATTACCATTGTGCCACAGGGGTTTAATTGTGAGCCAGTCAGGAGCAATTTCCTGTTTTTTGTCTTTTCTTTTTAAAATTTCACCACGTGGGACTCGTTTGCTGTCGACACAGAACTGCACACGCTCACAAGTCATGGGTTCAGAGTCTGTTTTTGGCTCTTTTTTTTTTTTTTTTTTTTTTATAAATGCATTCTTTATTTCACGTCCACATTGAGCAGGAAGTGTGAGCACACATGTGACACTTTCTGATGTTGTGCTACGACATGTATAAGAAGATGGATGGTAATCATCATCATCAGGGCTTCTTCTTTCTAAATGGCTGCCAGTGGTTATACAAGCACTCTAAATCACACACTGTACACTAACACCCAACTCTAAATGGCCTTGTATTAATGAATGTTTTTACAGTACATTTGTTCTGGATTTAATTTGATTTGTTATTGGGGGCGGGGGTAAAAAATTGAATTTTATAAAGTTAACATGTTTTCTGAAAATGAACTTTTTTGTAGCTTTGGATAAGATTTAATGAAACGATTTGCATTGTTCTCCAGCCTTTCCTCAGTGATGGTTTTCTTCTCGCCACATCTCCTCTTCTCCCTCTGTTCTGTTTACGCCAATCTGTCTTTCTGTCTGCCTCGATTCAAGCCCCTCGACTCTGAAAATGCACAGTTGTGAAAGTGAACAGCCCTACAGTCACTACAGTTAATTGTTTTGCTTCTTTTGGTGTTCTGATTTTATATGAAAAGGGGGAGAAACAGGCTTTTTTTTATTTTTTTTAAGAGGGGGGTGCAATTTTCTTTTTTTGAACTGGAAGCAAACTAATAAAATGGTGTTTTTTTTGGGGGGGGGGAGGGGACAGTCCTGGCTACTAAGCCTCCTTTATTCTAAGGGGTGGGGGGGCTGTTATGTCTGATCCATGCATTGCTGGAGAAAGGCCTCTGCCTCTGAGGCCGGTGCACACACACACGCACACCCATGGAGAGGACGAACCTCGCTGTAACGACAGCCCAGATTTTTGGTAATATTTATACATGACACAGTGATTATTAATTGATGTGAACTGCTATTCCAAGAGACTTCTTCATGCCTTACTCCTAAAAGATGTAGAAAGGAACAAAAAAAATGTATGTGGCAAAGGAGATGGGGAGGGTAATTATTATTATTTTTTTGTAATGTTAAATAAAATGCTGCTTTCAACCTCTGGCTGTAGTTCATATGTTTGTGCTTTCATGTGCCTTACAGGGGCAAAAGGGGGGTGACATGACGTCATTTTGCAGTGTGGACATGGGAGGTTTGTGTGGCAAAACTAATGATCCGAAAATAAATCTTAACAGAAAAAAAAAAACCTATGGGGCAGCTCGTGTGTTACTCATCTAACCATGATGCTACTGCTGGAGTTTATTTTTATTTGTTGGAGGGGGGGGGATAAACGTGATGAGATGGATTGCTGTGTTGAGGTCTGAGTCACTCTCAATGTGCGTTCAACAGCAAAAAACAGCCAGAGCAGCAGTCTGGTACGGAGCTGGTGGGGGCCGGAGAGAGAGAGATGGAGAGGGAGAAGGACGCAGTGTGGGCGGGTTAAGAAACGCCGAGAGGGAGGGGACGTCAGCGTAATATTCCTACCGTCTTTTTTTTGGTCCCGTTCCTCCTCCGTAGAGCCGAAAAAAGAAAAAAAAAAACAAGGGCATCCATCGGTGTCTTCATCCTCCTCGCATCTCATCACACAGCCTTGGAGATTAACCCTCCTGTCCGGGTCTTGGGTTGTTGAGAACATCCGCCTGTGTGCGTCTCCACCTGGAGGACTGGGTCGTTTGCAGCCTGCGGGGGGATTGCCGTGCTGTGCCGAGCGGCAGGGGCGTGAGAGGCGGATGCTGCGAGCGTAGAGGCAGGGTACCAACCAGGAGCATCACCGCACTCAGCACGGTAATGTCAGACCTGCAAGTTTCTGCTCAAGCAGACCTTCATTTCTGCGACATTCAGCCTGCTCGGGTTCCCGATGCGATGTCTGAACATGGCTATCGGCAGCCATGTACCCGGAGCTGTGTAGTAATGTGTGTCAGTGCAGGCAGGCTGTGATATAAATCGGCTGCAAATTGTCGCATAGTCGCATGTTTCTGCTCCTGAATGTGTGTGTTTGTGTGTCTAGCCTTGAACAACCTGTGACCAGATGGACTCTTCTGTGATATATTTCCGCCTCCTTCTTTTTTTTCTTTTTTTTTGGTTTAATCTGTGCTGTCCTGTAGCTTTTCGAGGACTGCAGCAGTGAAGGTGAAAACATAATAGAGGTTTCTTATATCAGGTTAGGTTAGGGGGGGGGGGGGGAAATGCAGCTGCAGCCACATCTGAAGAATGAGTCCTTGAGGGGTTTTCAGCTCCAACAATCCACAATGAAAACCTGGGAAAACACCCACACTGCCACACACACACATGCCACCTTTTCTCCTGACACACACTCCTGAGCAGGTATGCATGTGATCCACAGGCTATCCTGGGCTCTCGAGCTGAAACCACGCCACTCTCGTGATGGTGAACAGCTTCTCGATCGTTCATGTTCCTCCTTGTGTAGCCTCTTTTTTTTTTTTTTTTTTGCTGTGTAGGTCTTACATACGTGACTCTTGCACAGTGATGTTTTTGCGCACACACAGGCAGCACCAGTTGATAGGCCTGATCTGTCTCTGTCTTGTTACTGTTCCTGTCTCCTCTCACTGCTGATCAGTTGTTGATGCATGTACTGTATTCCTCCCCCTCTCTCCTAACCCCCACCCTGTTGCCCCTCTCCCCCCTCCTTTTTTTTCCTTTGCTCCCTCAGATGGACAGAATGAATTTTCTCTCTTTCCTCCTCCTTTGCTTGACTTCGGTTGCCATTGGCAACAAAGGTCAGTTCCTCATCCTTTTGACTGTTAATTGTGAAGTATTGAGATGATGGTTTTGAGGCAGGACCGTGGCTGTTTTGGCCCGAACTGTTCCTTTATTTACAGCTTCGACGCCTCGCTCGTTCAGCAGCACGTCTGAGCCCTCATACATGTTCATGACCCGGTGTGTCTGTGTCGCCTGTGGTGTGACTCTGAGAAAATTATAAATCTGTTCCCCCGCCTATAGCAGATTTATCATTCTGGAGAAGCATGACTCTGCTTCAGCATCATTGTTCCTGTGATTATCGTGTTGAAGGAAAGGCGGATGAAACGGGCGGAGGGAGAATGTCAGAGGAGAAGAAGGTAGAGGAGTGGAAACGCAGGGAAGATGAGGAGATTGAAGGAGATGGAGTGTCAGAGAGATGGGGAGGTGTGGTGGGAGGGGGGTGTTAGGAGAGAAAGAGGAGAAGGAGCTGTGACAGGAGAGGACGTGCCGAAAAGATCCATGCTGATAAGTGGGGGGTGGGGGGGTATAGAGAGGTGGTACGTGAGATCAGGTGACACGAGGGAAAAGAGAAGAGGAAAAGTGTGAGATACTGGGCTATTTCTGTGTGTGGGTGAGGAGGGGTGGGTAAATGTTGTGGAGCGATAGAGTGACAGAGAGGGGAGGAGTGCCAGGGGACACAGAGAAGGAAGAGAGATGGAGTGAGCTGCCTCTCAATCTGTAATCCGGGATGTAATCCACAGGCCTGATGCTCAGATTAATGCTATAGCAGGGCAGGGCAGGGCAGGGGAGGGAGGGGGGATCAGCAGAGGGGACAGAGGGCAGGAGATAAATGACCAAAAAAGAGACACACCAGAGGACCATGGAAACAGAGGAGGAGGAGAGGATGAATGTCTTTGATTAGGGCTGGGTATTAAACCTCAGTATGTGTTTGGTGCCAGCTAAAATTGGTTTGAACCAGTTGGTGTTACAAACTGTCTGGCACGCTCACATTTGTGCTCCTTACTTCTTTTTTGCTCAGTAATTTTTCTTTTATGTCATATTAAATAATGAAAGCATGCATATATAATTTGGACATTTGTGAAAATGTAAAAATAAATAAATAAATAAAAACCTTCTATTAAAGTATATGTAGCTATCGCTGCAATTAATAATACTTTCATTGTCACATAATCTGCCTAATTTCTTGATTAATTTCTTGATATGTGGATTAATTATTAACCACTTAACTGCAAAAACACTCAAGACAAAGCAGCATAATGTCACACCCGAAGATGAAGGGGTTTGACAGAAACGGGCATATCTTTTTAAAAATAGTCTGTTTTTAGTCACGTCTTTGCATGCAGTTTCATTAAAGCACAACAAAACCTCATAAGCAAATTCAGTTTTAACAGAAAGCCCATTATAGCTGGTGAGTCCGAGCCCATTTTCAGATACAGCGACGGAGCGTGACAGGCTTAAATGAAAAATACATTACGGCGTGCTTTTTTAAAAAAGTGTAATAGCAAGTAAAATGGAAATACCTCCTCCAATGTTCTTAAGCTAGTTCGACAATAAAAAGCGTCTTGTGTTGTGAAGAATCAGAAAACTTTCACACGACACCCCGGCGCCGTCTCTGAAGGGAGAGCGGTGCGATCAGATTCAGAACCAGGAGCATTTTTCCTCTGTTCCCTCTCCTCTCTCAGACGAGACAGCAAAATTAGTTCTAGTCAGACTTTATGGAGAAAACTCACTGTGAAGACAACAAAGTGATTGCCAACAAAAGTCTGCCTGTGTCTGATTTCAGACTCTGTGTTAAGAGATTGAGGACAACAGAGGGAGGGCACTCCGGCTTTTGTTTTTGCTCTTTGCTGGAGTGTAAAATCATCATCCTTCTGGCTCATTAACTCGCCCTTTGATCACTCAGCACAGAACATTCAGCACCAGGATGAATAATTAATTTGCAATTAAAGGTTAAATTCAGAGTAAACCTGAGGCATTTGATTCTGACTCTGTTTTTTTTGTGAGGCGCCTGTGGCAGGTCAGTTTAGGTGATTGATATGAGAAGTATATTTCTCTGTGTGTGTGATAGGGAGAAATCTGACTGGCTTTAATTACACTGTCAGACAGGAAGGTGTGCAGAGTGGTGCTTGACATGAACAAGGGCAGGTGGTCCATGATGGAGAAGAAAAAAGGGGGTTGGGGGGCGAACTGTGAGATTGTGAACGTGCTCAGACTGTCTCACATCCATCGTGTATTTTTCCCACTCGTGCACACTCTCACCATGTCCTCACCCATAATGAAGAGTTAAAAATAGATGCATTGGTTCCTTCTAATTGCTCCATTTAACCCAAAGCCTCCTCTCTGTGCCGTTTAGCCAATAAGCACAAGCCATGGATCGAGACAGAGTACCAGGGGATTGTCATGGAGAACGACAACACCGTGCTGCTCAATCCCCCTCTCTTTGCCCTCGACAAAGATGCTCCACTTCACTACGCTGGTAACACCAACTGCAATAAGAAGCATGGAAGAGCATTAAGTTGATGCGAACATTTTTGATGTGAAGCCTGCGGTAAAATAGGTCAAATCATCTGCTCGAGTAGCCGGACCGAAATCATCTCACTGGGTCAAATTGGAAATGATGTGACTTTAATTTTATGAACAGATTGATGCTGCAGCTCTGAGGCCAGTTTGAGGTTTATTTATGTCAGTTTACGTACTTGAACTTTTACTAGTAAACACGAGTGCTCATTTTTCACTTCGAGATGTCAGACTGCTGCCATTTCCAGCCATATTTCCCAACAGACGGTCCCTATATTAAAAGCAATGCATTCAGTCACAGAGTCCACTATTTTTAGACCATCATAGTGTAATTCAACCCTTCGTTGCAGGAGCAGTCAGCGGCGCTCTGCAGCCTGATGAAATGAGGTTATCGTGTTTGCACTTGCAGACCTGGAAATAACTATGTTCAGTCAAATTATAAAAGATCAACTTAAATTACTCAGGGGCTCCCTGAAATTTATTGGACCCGTGTCAAGAATGAAGAGGAAATTAGCTGTTTGCGCATGAACCTTCGACTTATGTCAGCCAGGGAAGATCCGCTTCATTTTGAGTCGCAGCTGCAATCTGTTTCATTCTATTCTGATCATGACTCCCAGCGTGAGATAAAGTGCCACTTAAAGCAATATCTAGATAGTTATCGGCACATTTCTGGTGTAAGGATGGATGATGTGACCTACAATCTGCTGAATATTACAATAAATTGTCACAGTTGGTTCAATAATGTAGCACTGTGGGACATTTCCCTTCCCACTGTGGATCACGTGTGATCTGTTTGTCCTAATTTATGCAGTATAACTTATTTAAACTTGACAGTGGGTTGATTAAATTGAATTTTTGCTGCTGAAAACATTAAAATAACTGTTTGATTGAAGGAGATGTGCACAGTTTTTAGCAGAGATTCAAAGCTGGGAAGATACATTTGAACGGTGAAGCTTTTTTTCAGAGAACAGAGACGCCACGATCGCCTTCATTTTTAGTCTAGACTGGACCAGGGGATTTGCAGCAGAGCTGTGCTGCAGGATCTCAGGTGTACTGTGGAGGAATATAGTTCACAAACACTTAGAAACGTATGATGGAGTCACAGCGTGGAGTGCTTTAAAGATAACGAGTAAAGCTTAACCAATCAATGCTCATCAATCAAAGCTAAGCCAATGCAAAGCCGCTCTGTTTAGTTATGTAACCTCGCATTAGTGTAGAGTTCCCAATTCAGACAATGCTTTTTTCTTTTTAATAAAGAATTTAATAAATAAATCATTGATTCTACTATCTGTCGCCGCCCCCCTTTCCCTCACCCAGGTGAAATTTGTGGCTTCCGGGTCCATAATGGCCCCTCGGGATCCGGTTCGGTCCAGTTTGAAGCTGTGGTCCTAGACCGCTCCACCGGTGAGGGTCTGGTTCGGTCCAAGGAGCCGCTGGACTGTGAGAGCCAGCGGGAGCACAGCTTCACCATCCAGGCCTACGACTGCGGAGAGGGACCTGATGGAGTCAACAGCAAGAAATCCCACAAGTTAGACCCCCACCCCCCCTAATTTAGACAGATTTTTAATCCTTTCAGCAATAATCAAAGTCAGTGTTTGAGGCTCTTCTAGCTATGCATTGTAAAAACTGTGCATCCAGTACTGCTTTCTGTTGTTCCAGTAATCTCCCTACTTGTTTGTCTTCCCGCTCCTGCTTTCCTCAGGGCCACCGTGCACGTTCGCGTGAACGACGTCAACGAGTTCTCCCCCGTGTTTGTTGAGCGTCGCTACGAGGCCTCTGTCCCAGAAGGGCGTCTGTTTGACCGAATCGTACGCGTGGAGGCTCTGGATGCCGACTGCTCCCCGCAGTACAGCCAGATTTGCTTCTATGACATCATCACTCCCAATGTGCCCTTTGCTATTGACAACGATGGTGAGATGAATCTCATTTTGCAAATTAGAGCCTCATAGACTAATCCATATTTCCCCTTTGATTCCAAGAAAAATACAATATGCCTGCCAGTCACCATATTATTTCCTTATTTTCTCTCTTTCTTGGGTGGCCGTGGTTTCAAATAGAATAACAAAATTCAATATTCGGATCAGTATTCAACTGCTAAACTCCGGATGTCCTCAATACATGAAGAACATACACACCAGACGCTGCTGCATAGCGACAGAGTGAAAAGATTTGCAGGCACTTATGATTCTTCTCCTCTCAGGTAGAAACCGAAAGATGTTAAAATAGACTTTGTGTGGGCGGACGATTGTTCTGTCTCTGCATCAACATCGCAACAGCTGTTCGGCTTAAAGGGGGCTTATTGTGTAAAATCCACCTATTTATTTAATTGTATTTTTGAGTATATTTGGGTTTGTATAACCCCAAAACTGTGAAGAAAGACCGCTTGCTTGCTTCTTTTCTTTCTGCAGAGATCAGGAACTGAGCCTCAAAATTTACTGCCCTGTTTGATGTCAAAAAGAGATAAGCACAGTGCTCAGCAGTCAAAAGACCTTTCCCCTTAAATTATGAATAAGCGCAACTATTATTCCCTCGCTCAAGCAACTTTTCCTAACCAACGTGTAATGTACTCCAGACACCTGAGGACTCAGTGTCCCAGTGGATTACATATGTTTTGATGACAAAATCCTCAGAGGTGATCCCATACAAGAGCGATTCAGTAATCACAGGTACTCTTTATATCAACTATTTTTGCCTAATTATCGAGTTGTTTCCACAACATCCATTCATTAGCTTAAGTGCTAATGATTTGGGAAATATTTAAATGGAAATAAACATTGAGATCATTATTTTATGCGATAGATTTAAAAAACAACTGAGTTTGAATGTTCTCAAATCTGTCACCTGGGAGTTTGGAGGTTTTCTGTTAAACTGATTTGAAAATGTGAAGTTTGAGTTTTATAGTGGATTTCCTGTGCATGATACCATCAGGGATACATATGTTTTCAACATAAATCCACATTACACTGAATTTACAGCTATTCAACAGATGTAAGATTGTAAGATTTTCCTCCCTAGAAATGTACCCCAACATTTTTATTGTCGTTCAGCCAGCATTTAAAAGATTTATGACACAAAAAGCACACATTACACAGCTGACAAAGTAACACATTTAACAGGACGCATTAGGAGAAAGAGAGAAACCCTTATTTCAGATAGAAGACATTTTATTTTCCTTTCTGTGTTTCTATAAATATGAAGCCCTTATCTAATGCTGCTTCTCAGCAGAACATAACTTCATCTCCCTGAAACATAAAACACTTTGTTTAATAGTTTATGCAACACTGCAGTGTGATCACAATGATTTAAAGGAGCAGTTTGCAGTTTTCCAACCTTACTGAACCTTTCAAACCACTGAATTATATCAAGTATCATGAAATCATTGCTTTGTTGATCTGAGTATTGCTGAAAATGATACTGAGTCCAGTTTATTTACTCGGTGTACCATATCCTGTACTCAGACAATAACAGTGTTCAGATCAGTTATATTAATCTGTTCTAAAAGTAATGTTTACTATATAATTGCACTTTTTTTATATTTCACATGTAATTTCTGTATAATTGCATCACTAATAAAAAGAACTCATATTTAATGATTTTATAAAAATCAGAAACACTCAGTAAAAGCATAAGCTATGATGGTGGGCCCAAATCCTGATACGATCTCAAATGGAAAACGTTAGCCATTTCTTTCATTTTAGGCCCCTGTGCTAAGTGCTAAGTGCTAACATGTCATCTCAGGAGCTGTTTAAATAAACTTTCTCTGCATTTTTGTTAAAATAACATCTTAAGCAAATATACAATACAAGCAATTAACCGTCTCTATACAGATGACAATACTGTAGAGGAGAAGAAGCATTTAAATTCCCTCCGCCATCATTTGTTTGGCTGTTGTGCCACTTTGGGGCAAACTGCTGCTGTATAATGAGGGTTTGTCAGTGAGTTTTAAAATACCTTTCTCATGTTTTAATTATTGTCTTAAAAATATGATGAAACTAATAAACAGACGTGTATCCTAATGTTAATTTGAATAGTAAAACTTGATAGTTAGTAAACCAGACAGCACCAAAAACAAGCAAATTGTGGCACAGCGGGCACATGTTCTGTAAAATAAATAATAAAACCCATGGACCTTTTGGATTAATTAAAAAGAAATTTGCTGCCGTACAAAACTGATCATCGCTTAAACGGAATATTTAATAATTTGATAAATTCGACCTGTGGATATTTGATGTTGCGCTAATTATCCATAAACTCAAATAAATCACTGCTAGAACGTGAGGCTGTTTTCAAACTGCAGATTAAAAGGAGTCCTGGTTTTGACCAGAATTCACTTCAAAAACATGGAGGGTACCAGTGCTTATTGGTCTCTGTCATAGACATTAAATTGGTGTTAAATTGGAGTTTTGCTGTTCGAACTATGACATGAAACTGATGCCTAAATATGGCTGAACAAAAACAAGTTTTTGTCTTCTTGAACTGGGTGTAAAACTGATTTGGTTTAGTGAAGCTTAAAGGCTCCAAGGATGTCATGTGACCACCTCCTGCACGTTTTTAAGTAAATAAAGCTGGAAACAATAACAATTTCAACCCTGTCATATGTGCTCTGAGAGCCTGAAAGTTAAAAAGTAATCAGAATATAACGGTCAAATTTCAGGTGACGTTATTAAATAAACTAAAACTCTTATACAAAAAAGAAAGAGCTGATTTTTAGGGAGTTGGGTTGGAGGCACTGATTTGTTTTCCTTGGTAGGCGGAGCAGTAAATATGGCTGATGTTACCTTTAGCTTTGATTCATAAGAACGCAGAGCACAAACCATACTCACTAACTGGAGGTTTGAATCCTGACAAAGTGCCTTTCTGTAGCTGGAAATTATAGTTATATTAGGATTATTTGACTACCCTGTGAAGGTTATTTATATGTTAACAAGCTGCTGTGTTGTTGCTGGTGTAGGCATTTTGAGTAACAGAGTCCCAAAGCTTTCTCATTCTTGGTGTTGATGCCCCATGTATTATTGCCAGCGTTATGAACTTTGGTCTCCACAGAGCAAGGCTCGTGTTTTTGGTTTGACAGCTTATTAAAAATATATTTTTTATCTTGTTGGTAGACCGTCCCGCTGCACAGAAGCATTTACACATTTATCAGTTTTTGCCAGCAGACAGAATCGACGAGGAGGCACCTTCACGCAAAACAAACCTAAGAGAGCCATTAGATGTTTTTCCTCCTCAGGCGTGGGACCTAATTATGCTCCATCACTATGTCCAAGCTGTAATGCGGAGGGATGACGTGAGAAGGCGTGCAAACTTTAGCACAGATTTGGCCAAAAAGCGAGAGCTGGGTTTGGGTTGTTGTGCTTCATTGCCATCGGTCACATCTGTTTGTTTCTTCTGTGCTCACATATAGTGTGTTTTAATACAGATTAATTCACATTAAGCTGATCTCATCCACATACTTTTCCTGTTTCTGCTGTTAGTTTGTGAAAAGACTGTGAAAAGTGACACAAATGTGGCCTATTAAGACTACATTGTTAACAAGCCATATGTTGCCACTCTGCACTGCTAAAATCTTGATTTTATAACCATGAGGTCCTCCGATAAAATCACTATACACATAAATTTAAAAAAATAAGATGAAAACAACAGCTGTCTTGTGATTTTGGTCACATTTACATGTAAAATGATCCCACAAAGAGCACGTTCTCCTTCACATCTATATCTTCTGCCCTGCGGTTGAATGCGTGTTGTGTGCTGTCTCTCGTCTCTGTTTGATTTAAAGCTCCAAACAATCTGTTTAGAACAACAATGAAAACCTTGAAAATGAATGAATATTGGAGCTTTAGGCTGAATCCTTTGACTGGTTGGTTTGGGATCAAGTGCAGCTGTTTAACAGAGTGTCACAGCAACTGAGAAGGACCCTGTTTTGGTATGACTGTGCAGAAATGTCCCAGACTTGGAGGGCTTTGCCGAGGATGAGCGGTTCCTTTCTTTAGGGGTCAGACTGATACAACAGCACAGCAACCTTTTGTTCCAGATTTGCTCAAACGCTGTGGGCTGTTTATTGTCTATTTTCTGTTTCAATTTGTCTATTCTGCTCCTGTTTCTACCTCTGTCTCTTTCATCCCTCTGTTTTTCCCTCTCACCATGTCACACCGTCTTCTTTCCTTAGCATTGTTTGTCAGCTGGCATGCTGAGTGCTGTCAGCCTATCACGGATACTCGCTGTTTATTCATCTTTATCTCTAAAAACAGGAAAACCCTTCAGTTTTTTATCCTGTTGTGTGCAATCTGTCCTCGCTTTCATATCACCGAGCATGACGCGTTTAACAGGGCAGTGGCTCTGCTGTTGGGAATGTGCCGGTTTTATCAATGGGTCTTTATTTGACCCGAGCTTCAGTTATGCAACAACCTTGTGGTTGGGTGACTAATGTTCTATTTTTTTCCCCGGTTTATTTTTTGTTTCATTATTTTTCTGTGTCTCCTAGGAAACATTAAGAACACAGAGCCGTTGGATTCAAAGCGGCAGCGCGTTCACACCTTCTGGGTGACAGCCTTCGACTGTGGAAAGAACCGCGCTCAGGCTGACGCTCAGGTTGTTGTCACGGTCAAGCCGTCCTGCAAACCCGGCTGGATCGGTAATTTTTCACACGCACTTCTCTTTTTCTGATCCCAGAACAAGGCCGATGAGACTTTACACATACGTGCGCTTTAGTTGTTTAATATTTTCCTTTTTTTGTGGTGATGGGGGAGATGAAACTTTCACTTTGATTTAGAAAGTGTGTGGGCTGCCACTTGGATGAATCACCTTTGCATGTTTAGATCAAAAGAACTGTGTTTTAAAGAGGCGGTGTTGAATCTTAGTAATATCAAGGGAAGGTAACTGCATAGTTAAACTGTGACAGTATATTTTTAGATCACACATACGACTACAGCAATGTTACGTGCTTTTTCAGACAGTAGATTTCCTGTTTAAAAGGGGAAGTCCACAGAGGAGGTTCATGGATGTAGTGAAGGAGGACGTTAGGGATAGATGGGCTGTATAAATTTAACACACTTTCCCCTTTTTAGCATGCTGGAGTCAGTCGGCTTTGACATTTTTTAAAGATAAGGGTAGTTAACTCCAAAGCAGTTTTCAGACATGAACTCTGGGAAAAACTGGAGAATCAAGTTGGGATATTGTCTGAGGTTGCCTTCTCTCACATGTATCACACAGCAGGGGAATGTTTGCGTCATATTTATTCTCACTATCGTGGTTTAGCCGAGACATGACGCCCACTCCCTCGCTGGGAAATCACTCCACAAATTACCCGTGGTAATTCTCACATGGCCGCAATCAGACACCAGGCATACCTTGTGCTAGGGGAAGTCGATGGTTCGAGACATTTAATGTCTGAGTCGTCTGCGTTTGATGCTAAAGGAGTGTAGAAAAGGTCAGAAGGGCTCAGATGTTAAAGGTGAAGCGGGTATTGATACTTTTTTTTCAGGATGGACCAAGCGTGTAGAGTACACCCCTGGGTCAGGCAGCATCCCTCTGTTCCCCAGCCTGCATTTGGAGACCTGTGAAGAGACCGTGTGGAACATCCAGGCCACCGTAGAGCTCCAGACCGGCCACATCGGGAAAGGCTGTGACAGAGACAGCTACTCCGACAGATCTGTGCGACGTCTGTGTGGTGGGTTCAGGCTTATGACTGAAAACATGTTAACCTTTTGACATCAGATCCGTTATTTCTATCACCTCTCTTTTTTGTATCAGGTGCTGTCAGGGGCGAAGTCGACCTGCTCCCACCTCCATCTCCTGCCGCTAACTGGACTTCAGCGCTGCCCACTCTCCCATCTTCCGACTCATCTCTGATCTTCTCCTTCAACGGCTCCAACCACGTCGCTGTCGTGCCCGATTCGGTTGTGTCCGCACTATCCGGCGACCACTTCACCCTCCAGCTGTGGATGCGCAGAGGTGGTGCCAACATCCAGCCTGCGACCACGCAAACCAGAGGAAATCGCAAGGAGGAGGAGACTATTGTCTGCAGCACCGTCAGGAATGGTAAGCGCTGTCCCTCGCACATTAATTTAGCCTTTGGGACTGCGAGTGATGTTGTGGTTAGAAATGGTTTTGCTTCTTCACTTTTCTATCCACTCCTCAGTCATCTAAACCCTTAGAGGGCACCATTTTATCACGTGAGCTTCGGGGAAAATCATGCCCTGAAAAAAAACTGTTTAAAGCTACTATCAAGGTGCTCTTGAGAGAGGCACTTAACCTCCAGCTGCTCTGCTTGTGCAGCCAAGTGGAAAACAGAAGAAGAGTAAAATACTGTAATTGTGCCAGGAACAATATTATGGGTAATGTGAATATTTTCAGCTGTGTGACTTTGTATGGGTGCAGTTTTCAGCAAGCTTTCCTTTTTGATAAAATTCACAGGTGAGAAAAACATGGTGGAGTTTCAGATTGAATGTAAACTCACGTCGTGCGTCTGCACCAGCAGCAGAAGCTGGCTGGTCCTTTTTCTTTTCACCTCGTCCGCCTGTCCGTGTGTCCCATTCTCGTGAGCGTGATGTCTTAGCAGTGTTTGAGGGAATTTGGCACAAAGATTCACTTTGACTCAAAGATGAAATTATACATTTTTTTGTCTGTTCTTAAACAAGTTCAATAAATGTGTTTGTGTTTTACTCAAGAATTAATATGCTAATTATTCCATACAGTTAGAGCCATAATAGGTTGGACAAAGACTCTATGTACATATATGACAAATAAAGCGAAGACTTTCAGCTTAAATTCAAGGGGTTTAACAAAAGTATTACATTAACTCTTTACAGCCATGTTTACACACAGTGCCCTGTTTTCAGAGGCTCTAAAATCATTGGATAATTGACCGATGAGCTTTTTCACGGCTAGGTGAGGCCTGTTCACCTGTTATTTCATAATAAATGAAGCAGACATAATATCTGAAGTTGATTCAAAGCATTTACCTTGTATTTTATGGCTTTTTACTGTATTTTTTTAAAATATGAGACCCAAAGACATATCAGTACGAGGGAGGGAGGCCATCACTGGGCTGAAAAGCCAAAATAAATCAGAGAGATTAAATAAGCCGTAGGAGTGTTTAAATCGACAATTTGACACGTTATGAAACACCACAGAAGCCAATGAAAGTGGATGATGACAGTATTTTTTTTTTCATGGTTAAGGAGAACAACCAAGCCATGAAAACTCTCAAAGAGGTATCTGTATCAGTGTCAAGGTCCACAACCAAGAGAAACCTTCATTAATGTAAATACAAGCTGCAAACCACTGGTAAAAGAACGCGAAGGCCAGGTGAGACTTTCCCAGAAAACATGTAAAAGAGCCTGAAAAGAAAATTTGGCCAGATTACACCAAGATGAACTTGTAGTAGAATGACGGTAAAACAGAAGCATCATCTGTTAAACATGGTGGAGGCGATGTTACGGCCTGGGCATCCATGGCAGCTAGTGTTTATTGATGATGTGGCCACAGATAGAAGTAGCAGGATGAATTATCAAGTGTACACGTTTAGATTCAGACTGCAAAACTAATCAGACAGCACTTCACAGTGCAAATGGATAATGAGTCAAAGCAAATAAAGAGTTTCTCAAAGCAAAGAAATGTTATGTTCATCAATGACCAATTCATTGAAGAATATCAATGAGTTGATATTTGTCATCAGAGTATGTTTTTGATTTGCTGATGTCACCTAATACTGTGCAGGAGGCAGGTTTTGGACCCAGTATGAAGGACTCGAGAGGCAAACGTGAACTCTAAATGCTTTTCAGAATCACAAAATGGGATATCACAAAAGTATGTGACAAAGGACCAGGAGGAAGACACGGACAATTTAAACACAAGGCATTTAGGTGAGGGGTAAACAGGTGGGAGACACAACAGGAACAAATCATGGATAACGAGACACGGGAAGTAAAGCTAGACACAGGGCACAGGAGACCAAGGACTAACAAAATAAAACGGGAAAATACTACACACTGAATCGCAGAGGAAAACTCGACAAAGCACAGGGAACACAGACGAGGCCGATAAAACATGACAGGACAGAAAACAACAAACTTTAAATCAGAACAGAAACCAAGAACAAAGGGATAAACACTGAGGAATTATAACTAACTCGACACAAAGGGATACAAGACAAAACACAGAGGCTGGATTAGACCAGACACAGAAACATAAGGGAGGCAAGAAAACAAACTGAAACTAAGAACAGAATTAAATGCGAAACCTAAACCTGGGAACATAAATACGGAGAAACAAATCAGGAAATGATCTAAAAAAAAGACACAAAACTCAAAAGTTTGATTCTTAGACCCAGAGACTGTAACAACTGAAGGCAGAAAGACCCACAAACAGCAACAACCAAATCTGGCCGAACATCTCAAGGGAGGAAATGCAGCATTTGGTGATGTCCATGGGTTCTAGACTGCAAAGGATTTTCATCCAACAACACTTAATGCAAATTCTTGCAAAATCCCTTTAATTAAAGCTGGAAGTTTGCACTTTAATCACATCTTGATTGATTTATAATCCACTGTGCAGAGGGAAAACTACAGAAACTGGGTATTTGACCAACAAATGATTGCCCCAACTGTAAATCTTCTGTGCTACCATGTTGAGGATGTGCATACAGATTCCATGTATTAGAATACAGCTTATTTGCCACCACATCCATATTATGAAGCACCGTCTACTGTCAGAATCACTGGCCGCTCCACTGGCTGGTGAATCCACACCACAGCAAACCAGTAATTCTTCCCATTTCTTCTTTATTCTCCCAAAGAAACGCTGGATGATTTTAAGAAGTTCTGACAGGCCTGCGCCAATTATCTTCTGTTTTTCTGCTCTCCTGCTCCACAGATGACTCCTTCTCCCATTACTCCCTCTCCGTCCACGGCTGCCGCCTCTCCCTCTTCTACTGGCCTGACGTCTCAGCCGCTCGCCCCGTCAAGTTCTTGTGGAAACTGGAGCAGGTAACTGAAGGGAAGTGCAACGCTCAGCTTCGATGCTGTCGGTTGCACAGTTTCTTCTGTTTCTCAAGCTCGAAATTAAGCTGAAATAGAAGAAAATTCAGTCGTTACTTTTTATGTCTGTGCCATGTCAAACATCAGAACCGTCCCTCGTTGGAAATTTAGCTATTTTACAGATGAGGATATATGCAGAGCGAGTGAAATGACAACCCTATTGTTTATTTGGATAAAAGGCTTTTTCTTTCATCTCCCGGGCTTTCTCTAACGAGATCATTTAAATGTTTCATGCATGAAGAGGATCTGTGCGTCATCCGTATTTACAAAATCAATTTCTGTTCGGACTTTTTTGTGCAGTCCGTTCCCAGTAAAAAGGAAATGGAACAAAATGGAACTCATTTTCTGTTCTGATCACACCGCATCTTCAGCACCGTGGTGAAACGCGCAGTCTCAGCCGAGTACATGAAGATGTTTGTGTCGCTGCACGAACCTTTTATGTATCACAACATACTTCTCGGCTCTAAATCTATATCTTTCATCATAAAGCTACCTGTGAGGTTAAAAGTCCAGCATGCATCAGAATACATGAATACAAGTAGCGAGGTCTTTCGGCACACCTGTATACCTGGGTGCATGCGAGGCTGTGGTTTGGTGTACGTGGTGGAGGGTGATCGGGGTTTGTTTTGACGGAAGCCACCAGTCTCAGACAGATTGAAGTCACATGGATTAAAGGATGCTGAGCTGATACAGAGAAGATTTGTTAAATCCCCCTGTCTGGACCTCAATATCTTATTACCCTGTCTTTCTTTCCTACTCCCTCTGCCTTTGTAATTCCCCTGTCATTTGTGTGCTGTATTCCTTCAGGTTTCACATCACTGATAAAGAAAGTTTATCACAGCAAATGTCTGCAGGAATTCACCTGTGGTGGAAAGTACATTTATAAATATATATAAATACTCAAGTAGTAGAATCATTTGGATTATAATTTTGACTTGCAGCTTACAAAAGGAAATGTCTTGTCAGGGGAACTTGTCACTTGATTGGATTTCAGAAGTTCCAAAAGCAAATTTCACCTCAAAACTTTGACTTGAATTTTAACAAGTATTCAATAAGTGGCAAAAACAGCCACAAAGGCAAAGAAAATTTGCATAGTCGGATTTCATTTATCTCATTTCCTACCAACGTGGCAACCTTCAAGGCTTAAAAATATAGGAAAACCAACCCAAACCCCCCCAGAAGAAACTGCACGAAACACGAGTCACACCACACACACATGTTAGCATGCCCAACTTCACCTTACAGCTTTTCCTTCATTGCATGTACAGGGGTGAATTTCTTTATAACTTTTGTACTGAATCATGACTTAAAATGAGGGTCGAGGTTGCTGCAGCTGTAGCTGGTAGCTGCTAAGCCTCACCCTGAACTGGACCTCTCTGCTGTTTTTGAGTTGTTGGTGTCTTTTGAAGCATTATTTAATAGATTTATCTGACAAGTATTACGTCTTGTTGTGTAATTATTTATAATAACAGACAATATGTCCATCCTGGTTTTAGTCAGTGAGGTTTTATTAGTCTGTTATTTAGTGCTAAATAGCAGGTATATGTGTCTGTGTATTAAACCCATACAGTCTATGGATCTGGTTCAAACTTACCACTCCACCGTCTCATCCAAATGTGGTTCCTTCTTATCCAAGAAAACCAACACAACACCAGCACTAACGTTTTAGAAAGGGTCTCTCAAACCAGTTTGTGATGTCATAGCGGGGTGTACCCGTCTTTTTATACAGTCTATGTTCCTACCAAGGATATTACAGGTAAAGCTGGATGTGGACAAAACATTTAGGTTAACTAAAATTAAAATAAAATTCAAAAATTTAAAAAAGCAAACTTGGAAAACTAAACTAAACTAAAAGTATAGAACAAATGTCCTTAGTTTTGGGATTAGGGATTTTTGGGATCTGTACTGATTTTCCTAAATCTTACCTCTGGCATTTCTTTAAAATAACATCATAAATAATAAAGACTAAAGCCAATGTAGAAACTAATAAAAATCTAAATCTAAGCTAAACTGAAATAAGCAAACACACTCTGGAAACTAAATGAAACTAAACTAATTTAAACTGTCCAAAAGAAATAAAAATAAAAATGAATTAGAACATAAAAAACGGTTCTTTCCCCATTTTGTGACCCTTTGAACGATTCCAAGCTTTTTGTTCAGAACCACTGAGCTAAACTTTACAAATTACTAGCATTACTTTATTTTTATTAGTTAAAACTGTTTCCTGAACCAGCTACAACAATAATAGGAGACATTTTCGTCTTCAGAGTGTTGTTTCACATACATTTTAATGCTAATACCTGAGCCAAGCTGTTTGATGAGAGGAGAAGTCATGCAAACTCTGCAGGGTTGTAGGGCTTCACAGTATTTTTCCATGGCTGTAGTGGTACTTTTATTTAAATATAGAGTCTGAGTAATCATTCCACCCAGATAATGCACTCATGCTGACTCCATGTTATCTCCCTCCAACAGGTGTGTGACAGCGAGTGGCATCATCTTTCACTCAGCGTCCAGTTCCCATCAGTGACCCTTTACGTGGATGGAGTGACCTTTGACCCCGCCCTCATCCACGACAACGGAGCCATCCCGAACCCCGCCCCGCGTCAGCGCATGTTCATCGGTGCCTGCTGGGGTGAGACTAACATGCTGCGCGTTTCATCTCAGCTCAAAGAAAAGCTTTGCTTCCTGTCTGAAAGCTGCTAGCAGCAGTTTGAATCCTCGTTTCCGTTTCTCCATCCCTGAAATGTCGTTTAAACCCAACATCAGCAGAGATAGCAGGATGCAATTTCTGGCAAGTTACGAGTCCTCGTGAGGCATCTCGAGACAGGCCTCTGAGACGTTTCACACCGCGCCGTTTCTCCCTTTCATTTCACTCAGTTATAATTCACTTGATGCATCTTGTCTTTGAGGGCTAATAATATAACTGACTTATCAATTATTCAGGGCAGCAGAACAACACGAAGGCCAGACAGCCATCAGCCACTTACACCCGAGCCGCTGGTTAAAATGGGAAGCTCTGGCTGCCAATTAGCAGTGAAAAACACACACACAGTCACTCCGTTTCCTGCGTGGCAGCAGCTGCTGCCGGATAATGAGGAGATGCTGCAATTTTTGAAGATTGTCAACAGTTTTCTTGCTGCCTGTGTTTTTTTTATTCTCCCTGTCAATCTTTGGTACCCTCAGATTTCCTCTCGCTTGCTCTTCAAGCCCCTCTCGACTGAAAAGTATTTCTTGGAGCGCCTCATTGTTTTCTGTTTTTCTCTTCCCCCTCTCTCTCCCCGCTGCGCCGCTTTCCCTGCAGAGCCTGAGGAGAAGCAGAAGGAGATACTAAACAACACCATCCCAGAGGGTAAAGACTCAGGTGACCTTCTTGTTTCACACTGTTGTCAGCGTGATGGTGTGCGGTCTGCCATTTTGCTGTGTCATTGCTGGTGTAGTTGAAGTTTCATGGGATGATGTTATGTGTGTTCACACCTTAGTGAAGTATGTTGGCAGTTACCATGGCCTGTTGTCTGGGGTGACGGTGCGTCCTGGCAGCGTGGAGCCTCACAGCGTGGTCGAGTGCCTGTACGCATGCAGGGAGGGGCTGGACTTTGGCGACCTGGAGACTTTGGGCTCTGGCATGAAGGTAACAGCTAAGGGAGCTCTAGGCTGCCAGATCACACACCTCCAGTTATTCCCGTCTGGGAAAGTCACTTAATATCCACATTTCAAACACATCTCTTCTCCAAATCTTTTTTGGCTGATGCCGTGATGGCTGAGGTTGTTTGTGGTTCATGGTTACTTTATATGCAGTGCAGCTGGGATATGACAGAGACACTGCATGGAAATAAACAACATTATCCTTGAAAGTACAAATCGTATAACAGTACAGTAAACTGTAAAAAAAAATTCCTTAAATGTGGAAGATGAATCTTAATTTTTCTATAAAAGACAAATACTGTAGTTTTTAGACCTGCATTTAAATAAAATCAAAATAACGATACAGTATAATTCAGCTCTTTTTCGGCTTCTGAAGTCCCGAAATCCTTGCAAACTTAAAGTGTCTCATATAAAAATCCCAAATGTTCACTTATTGAGGAAAACATCTGGATATCGACCATTTACAGAAAAATCACATCAGTTTATCCATCTTTACAACATTCCCTGTGTTTGGGACAGCGTGGCATTGGAGTGGTTAGCAATGTCGCCTCATCGTGAGAAGGTTTCTGGTTCAACCCTCAGTTGGAGCCTCACTGTTTGACACTTGGTTTTGTCCAACCTTCTCCCACAGTCCAAAGACATGTTAATTAGTGATTCTAAATGAATATATGTTTAGGCTGTGCTTTAAGTGCTCAGTAAGTCCAGAAAAATACTGTATAAATTCAAGCGTGTTACGTCATGTTTTATAATTCACACTTGTGTGTTTAGTTTGTTAAGCAGGTTGCATCTTCGGTGCAGAAAAAAAGGTTGCAAACGAGGTCATCCCACACTTCATGTGCACACACTTAAGTCTTTTTTTTTTTGCTTGGTTGAAGACACAGGTGTAGCATCTTCACAGCTCACCTGAGCAATGCTCCTAAACTTTTTTGCTGTTTAACGACAAAATGAAACAAAACAATAAGAATTGAAACCATGTATTTGCTGGTTGGATAATCCATATTGATTTTTAAGCTTTAGTAGCTCCATTCACCACCAAACATTTGTAATGCGCGAGCAGATAAATGTTCAATAACTGCCCAAAGTTATGATTTTGACCTAAAGTAGGGGTGGGCAAATAATTTCCCTAAGAGGCCACGTGAGAAACTACGAATATTATGAAGAAAAAATCCACCTTAAATGCTATGGTCTTTGCTTTTAAAGCAGAATTGGTAATTCAGTCATTTTCTCCTCTATTCTGTAGCTTTTAAGACTAAAAAGCAGCAACATGTGCTTTAAATAATTAGGAGGATGCTAGGGATAAGGTAAGATGGAGGTAGATGATGTGCTGTGGCGACACCGAAGGGAGCAGCTGAAAGATGTGGGAAAAAAAACATACTTTGCACCAGGTCCATTGATATTTGTGTAGTATGTCAACCAAAGGAACAATAGCTACTTAACTCTACAAACAAGCCACTGCTCAACCATACACATGTGCATGTTGTTTGCTTTGATGCTGAAAGCAGAGCTTGCAGACACCTAAGCAAAGAGCTGAGTGTGATTTTTGTCCTCTACAACAGCGGTCCCCAACCTTTTTTGCGCCACGGGCCGGTTTATGCTCGACAATATTTTCACGGACCGGCCTTTAAGGTGTCGCGGATAAATACAACAAAATAAAACTAGTACTGGTACCGAAAAAGAAGATTTATTCATAACACACGTGAAAAGACCCAGGAAAACCGAGTTAACGATAAAAACAATAACAAAATAACGCTGAAAACCGATAAAAACCCTCAAAACCATACATTTCACACCTGAGCCTCTACCCTCGTGGCCCGGTACCAAACGACTCAGGGACCGGTACCGGTCCGAGGCCCCGGGGGTTGGGGACCGCTGATCTACAATATATTTGCACTTAGTTGCATAAGTAATTGGACAATGACACTTTTCCTTTGTAATTTTGCCTCTGCACACCACTACATTGTGTTTAAATCAAACAATCAGCATGTGATTGAAGTGCAGACTTTCACTTTTAAATCAAGTGGTTTGACAAAAGAACTGCATTCATTTAGGAATTACAGCCATTATTGTCTAAAGTCTAAAGGGATGCTGATGCAAGTGAAGGAGGCTCCAGATACTTATGGACATGACTCTCTGCGTGCCATTGTGACTTTTTTTTTCAGCATATTAATTCCAACCATGAATTTTTCTATTTCTCCTGCAACCTTTCATATTATTTACAGGAACCTGACCACTGATGTTGCAAGGATAATGGAAAGTGTAGTACCATTTCTGACCCCTGAAAATGCTTTTCTTTTGTTTTTTGTTACATTATACATTTTGACTTCATTGTAATTTTCCACTTGACATCCCTACATTGTTTTACAGTGAATATTTACTGCTGCAAAAGCACTGAGGCAGATACTTAATGCCCAAAATGATGACGAAAACAGCTCAACTGCTGGACACGAGTCGGGCTCACTCCTTTTTGTATGAAAACTGCTGAAAACAATTAATGACATTATGATGAAAAAGTGTTCTTTTATCAAATCAATGGTCGGATAATGGTCATAAATGTGCCCACTCTGTCGTTCTAGTGAGTAAAATAGACTTGTTGTTTAAGGGTTAACATGAACGGTCCATACCTGCCGGGAGCTTTGATGTAAATTAATATGAGCGTCCTTCTCTTTTGACCCTCCAGGTTCACGTGAATCCCAGCCAGTCTGTGTTAGTGCTGGAAGGAGACGACATCGAGAGCTTTAACCGTGCAGTGCAGCAGGTCACGTACAGAAACTCTCTACGCTTCGCCACCCCTGGCGTTCGTCCGCTCAAGCTTACCACCTCCCTCAGGTACAAAAACACAAAGATGAGTGTGCATGAACCTCAGTAATATTACATGTAAGACTGAGTTATAAAGACGTGCTGGTTTCACACTCCTAGGCCAGAATGTAATTTAAATGCAAGGATGCAATCAGGAACCTCTTGCAAGACAAATTTGCTATCTGACTACATTCAGATTGTCCTTTGAGTGGAAACAAAACATTCGTGCTATTTAAACAGAATTGGAGAAAAGCAGGAAACAAAGAGGGGCAGTGAAAGATGACAAAGGCAGAGAGGAATGTAAATCAGCACACTGGAAATCTCCCAACAGCAGAAATTGAGTTTGAGCAGCTGAACTTGTCAGATGAAGTGTCACTCACTGCTGCCTTCTCCTCTGACATTGAACTCATCAAACGTGGACCACGCCTCGGCGGTGATAAGGACTGACGTGTGATTAAAAAGGCGATTACGTAATGAACAAGGTGTCTCAAAACAAGCGATAACAGGGAATATCTTATCTCTCTTATCCATTCAGCCACCCAGTAACTGCTTTGGTAAACGAAATCTTTGGGGGGGGGGTTTTAATCGTTGTTCTTTATTGTAAAGCAGCCATTAAATAATTACCCAAATGGAAACGTTATCTTTACTATTTGCTGTAGATGTTGTCGTTGATATGCACAACACACCGCTGCTCAGCTCCTGCATAGTCCGCCTGAAAAATAACCCACATCGGTTCAGTGTTAATCATACTGAGTCACCTGGCTTGGAGATGAAAAGCACACAAACTCTGTTTCCGGGTCAGTGCTCCGCTGTGCTTAACAACTGTGAACCAGCTCCCAGGCTTTAGCAGCCACTTTTAGCTGATGAAAATTTAATTCAGTCAGGCAGAGCGGCACATATACTTCATGGTATATTGTGAATTTATACTCAAAATAGCGTCCTTCCTGACAAATCCCATCTGATCAAACTCTAGTGCAGATATCCCTGTTGCCGTCTTTATCGGCTGCTGTTTTAGACACTTGTTTATAAGATTATCATCGTTATCAGACCAAGAGTCACACTGGAGATTATTTTCCCCAACTAACTGCTTTTAAGTTCCCAAGGATTCAAGGTCATGCACAGATTTTTTTTCCCTCTTAGTTTCTGCTTTAGTGTGCTGGAGTTGTTTATGTTTTTTCTTTACTTGAGCATGTTTTATTGCGTGTGTGAAGATTAGACTGATTTGAGGCCAGGAGTTACCCAGATGGCTGAACAGCAGGCCCTTCTGGAGAGGCTGATAGAAGCAGCTGCTCCCTCTGATAGCGGAAATATAACACACAGACACACACACACACACACACACACGTCCAGCTTAATTCCCTTTCAAATACGATGCCGAATTTTAGTGCAGATGAATAAATATGTGTTATCAGTCTGCCATCCATCTGATTTGCTCTTCTTTTCTGGCAGGAAAATTAAATTTGTAAGAGCGGAGCCGCTGAAGTTTGACATTTGCTCTTTTTTTAGTGTCACAAACAGACAGAAGTTAACACGGCTGTGGTGGAAATAGCAAAAGGAGATAGCTGTAGATTTAGATGTTTTTGACACAATCATTGTGACTCAACACCAGGCGATCAAAATGTCAGGACAAGAGAACAAATTCAGTCGTGCAGCAGCAGAGCACACCAAGGGTTGTAGAAAGGTGGTGATCACTAACAGTAGATCTAAGAGTAGGAAAAAAGTGTGGCACAGTCTGTTTTATTTTATTCCCATGGTGCTTCACTCTTTATTGATGTCGAGGAAAGCCCAAGCCCAATGTTCACCCAAGACATCAGTTCACACTGTGCACATGGAAATGTTGCAAAGTTGAAACAGTAAAAAAAAAAAAGATCTTGGTGTTATAGTGACACTTTATGCAAAGGAAAAAAAATACTTATTTTAGTTAAATTTGTGTAATTATAAAGCTAATTCTTAGCTACAATTATCGCAGGGCGCAAAGAGCTTGTTGTTTATTTCTCTAGAGGTGTGTGAGAGAACTACTGCATGAGTGAAGTGAAAGAATACTCTGTACAATGTCTGATAAATTGTCTTAACTCCTGCTACTAGAGTCTGCATCAGTAGTGTCCCAAACCCTTGGGACCTCGACTATTTTTTGTGAATTTCACTTTTAAAAAAACATCCCCTGATCAGTAAGAAGTCCACAACTGTATGGTCAAAAGAAACAACTATGGCCTGAAAAAAAAAAACAGGACACAGTGACATATTTAAAAATGACAGCAAAACTCAGACTTCTTACTTCTGCCCCATTAAACTGTACTGAATGGCTCAGTCGCACGGCTCAGTTGCAACTAGGAAACGTTAGTAGTTTCTTACTGCATTGAATGTTTTTGCTAGAAACCAACTGGTTGCCCATAGAGTGAACATGCAGTCTCCTTTAGTCAGAGGGAAATGGTACAGGTTGCCTTCATGGAGGCAACCTGAGTCAGAAGGTTTGCAGTCTAATTTATAAAAGCAGATGAGCAAAACTTGTTAATGACACTTTTCTTTTCAACAGAGGATTCGATTGAACTGGTTGTATTCTAATAACATTTGTCTAAAAATAAGGAGAAATTTCTGACTTTTTGTTTCAAATCTGAGGTTCCTGCTGGACTCTGAATAAAAGGCGTTACTTTGAGTTTCTGTGTATTTCAATTGCAGATTTCCTATTAAAAGAGAGTTTGTCCTTCCCCCTGTCACCAAGTGCTTCCTCATTGTTGGTGTTTTCTGTGTATTACTGTAAGGCCTTTATCTTGAGGCAACTGTTATGATTTGGCAAGATATGAATATTATATTACAAAAAGATTACATTTCAGATCACATCCAGTTGAGAATTCATGGCAGACTCACTCTGTCTTATTGCTGGTTTGTTGCAATTTGGACACACCAAAGTTTCTTTGAATACAGCAACTGACTGCACGTGGTCACAGATCTGTTCCCCATCTTCAAAGAAACTATTTCAGTGCCAGCGAGAGTTCGATGTACACATTCACAATAGTTGTGGCCATGCTGCAGTCTCCAGTCACTGTTTCTCCTACAGTGACTGCAACATTAGGGAATAAACTACATCATTTTGACATGAGGTAGGCCTCAGTCGCACAGGTCTAGAGGGATGGTCGTTTACCCTCTGGCAACCATAGATCATAGGCAAAAGTCTGTATTTCCCAGCTGGTTTATGGTTGTTTCTACTTCAAAGAGGGTGATGAGCTAAAAACCTCCTTTTGAGGTCTTTGGTCACTAGCAGATAGTCCCAATCGTGTGAACAATGCCAACTTGTCTGTAAAAACTCACAAGCACCACTGAAACTTGACAGTGTGACACAATCCAAGAACAGAGCATGTTCAGCTTCAAAGTAAAAGTTGTTGTGCCATCAGTGCACATTTTTCCCCTGCAAATGGTGGTTTCGAGGGGTTGCCAACCGGCCTCTCAGCCTTTGTGACTGAGACCTTTGTAATTACTGATGTTAGTGGACTGAAAAGTCTCAGCTGCATCTCTGCATGATTTAATTTAACTAAAAAGAAGCAAAGTCATGTTACACACAAATTTGAATCACAGCCTCTTCACTGAATGTTCAACAGCCTGAAGACTTCTAAAAAAAAACGAGGCACACTTAATAACTGATGGAGGTTTAATGTCAGTAAAGGAACCTTGACTCTCCACCTGAACTATTGGCAGTCAAGGTGCCTTGTGGGTAATGTAGGCATTGTGTTATGTAGCGCTGAAAGAAATTGTGGAATAAAAAAACAAAAATATATCTGGATCTGATGCATCTGTTTAGATATTTTTTTAAAAAGTGTTGATTGTCAGTCTGACAGTGTTATCCAGGGAGTACTCCATAACCAGTGACCTGTGAGGATGATGGGCAGGAATGTGTGAATCAAATCTCACTGAAATACAAAATATCTGCCACATGGTGACACAAAATGTGAGAAGATATCATCAAACTTAAGATTCATCCTCTGTAAACCAGGCCACTACCTGCAGAGATATTTGAGTCTGGACCAAAGCAGTGGAAGTTTATTTAGCATACACCAACGACATTACCTCCCTCTTACCCTTCTGACTTCCTGACAGATGTTTCAACGAGGAGAGCTGCCTGTCCCTGAAGCAGCTCGAAGGATACTTGGTGGTTCTTCAGCCTGACGCTCCTCAGATCTCTCTGTCTGGGGTTGGGCCGCATCTGGCCCGTCCAGCTCCTGAGTTCGAAGGTCCCCGCGGCGTCCCTCTCTTCCCCGAACTCCGGATCGTCTGTTCCCTGTCTCATGCTGTCAACACAGCTGCACAAGGGATGGAAGGTGGAGGTGAGTCACCCGTCGTCTCTAGTCTGATTTAAGGAGATTTAACAGCAGATTCTGTAGTCTGCACACATTTCTGTCTGAAAAGCGTTAATTGTGTCATTATTTGAGTTTGACCTCCAACATTGTCTGCTAGCTCTGATGTCCGATGCTGTCGCTCACACTTTGGATGGCTGTGAGGTCCAACCACTGGGGGAGGAGCTAAATCCAGAGAGAGAGGAGCTTCTGGTAGACATGGATGTTGTGCGAGAGAGAGGACTAGAAATCATCAATACTACTGCTTATATTGCCATCACAGGTACAGCTGTGCATACACCTCTGTTTTTAACCAGACCTGCTTTGATTAGGTATGAAAAGTTAGGCAGACTTAGGGCCATAAAACCATAATTTATTAGATAATTTGAATTTAGTTGTTCCCATGTCTCTGTTTTAATGTTCCTCATATTAGCATTTCACAGTTCAAACTTAACCTTCTTATTGGTATAACTTGGTTTATGTCACAGGAAAGGAAAACACGTCATAGCATTGTGATTCAAATATTGCTAAGTCTTGATTGGTGCCAATCCTTATAATAAAAAACCCTCATTATAATTAATATATTAGGTTGCCATGAAGTTTAAAACAAAGTTTAAAACAAAAGCTAACCATCTGATAAGAGAGAGCGACTAATCAGTCACTCCTTTTTAATCTCCTCCTGTTATTTCTCCTTTGTCTCTGCATTGACTTCTTGTCTTTATTTCTGTGCTGTCCTTTTTCCTTTGTTTGTGTTTTGCACCTCCACAGGTGCTGAATCTATCTCTGTGTATGAGGACGTCCTTCGCTCTGTCCGCTACCGACTGGCTAAAGGCTCAGCTCGCTTTGAGAGACGATTCCGCCTGTCCTGTTCTGAGATGAATGGCAGATACACCAGCAACGAGCTGACTCTGGAGGTGAAGATAACCATCAGCCAGTCACATTAGTCTTTGTAGCTGTCAGAGATGACAATGCCAAAGACTGATGGTCACGTAACATCTGAAATGACATAAAAAGCTTGTCTGTATCATTACATGCACACACCGTTGTAATTCAGGTTAGACCTACATTCTTACAGTTTAAATGAGCCACCACCAACAGCCATATTTGCTGTGGAGAAGCAGGGACTTGCATGATTTTGCCTGTAAGGCAGCATTAGGAGACGTGTGCTCACAATTTGGTGCCAGATGGCTGGATGGCAAAGGACAACATTACTGTTTTTTCCTTCCGGGTGGACGTGTACCAGTAGCTCTGATATCAAATGAAAACTGTGGATAAGGAGTTACTGCTGACCATTCTCCACTGACTTCTAGTATCAACGAGGCATTTTCTCCCAGAGAACTGACACTTATGGTTGTGTAGGAAAACTCCAGCAGATCAACAGTTTTTGTAATACTCGTCTGTTGGGCACCAACATCCATGACAAATTCAAAATCACTTCATCTTTCTTCCCCATTTTGATGCTCGGTTTGAACTTCAGCAGGTCGTCTTGAGCATGTTTGCGTACCCAAATGAGTTGCTGCCACGTGATTGGCTGAATATGTATTTTATTTAACAAGCAGTTTATCAGGTGTAGCTAACAACACCCGAGTGTATGTTCCAATGATAACTGCAATTGGAGATGTTGTGAGGGAGCAACGCAGTTTAACCACACAGCCAGTGAAGTCATTCTTTCTTCTTCTCTGTTTTTAATTCTCTGTAGGTGAACTTCCTCCACTCTTTGGACAGTCTGTACCACCCATCCCACCTGCTCGCTTCCCAGCAGCAGTTCCTCCATCCGTCCCACCATGCTGGAGAGTTGAGTGGACACACCCTACCTAATCCACATCGCAACTCAGGTGACATTTCTGGGGTTTTTTTTTTAATAGCACCTTTTTCAGATGTCTTAAAATCTTTCAGCATGAAAGATAAAATAATGTTGAATACCAAAACATATAAGTAATTAAAACTAAAGTAAATATAAATTGGACTTAAAAACAGCCCAGTGGGTACTTTTTCCAATATTTCTTTTAAAGGTGACTAAGATCTACAAAGATGTTACAATTTAATAAAAAACAATGGCAAAAACACTTCCTACCTTAATTAAAGTCACAGACACTAAATCACACTGGTGATAAAATACTGCAGTAGTTTTTGAAAGTCTGTCCAAACACGCAGACCTCTGAATGTAATCACCAGGATTTAATCTATATGATGAAAGAGCCTTTGGATTTGGTTACAGATATAATGTGTAACCTAATCCGGTGTCAAACATCTGGCCTGGGTGCAAATTTGGCACCGTTTCACGTATTTTGCACCAGGAGCATTTTGTTCCAAGTTGTTAAGGATTGAGCAAGTCATGAGAGTGGGTTAAAGTGCTGTTTTATCCATTCAAAGGTCTGAATCATCATGGCTTTTGTAGACGTCTTACTGACACAAAGGCTTTTATGTGATTTGCCACAGCAGGATTTCTTTCTACAATGACAGTAGACTGAACGTGAAAAAAATTGAGACATCTTTGACTTTTTCTTTTTTTTTTTAAAACACCTCGGGCTATTCGTCATCTATTTTGTAAATGAATGTTTCGTTGTAGGGTGTTATGTAATGGTTTTACTGCTCCAGCCCTCTTGAGATCAAATTAGCCTGTGTTTGAACCATAATCTAAAATGACTGTACGGCACCTGTATAGTTTTAACGTTTAGCAAACAAACTTAATTTTATGACTATGAACAAAATTAGGTTGTACATATGGAAGTGAGCATTTAAGGCAGGAGGACAGCACACATACACATGACTCAGAATTGAACTACAGTGCTCCCCATGTACCCCATCCATCGCATGTTTTAATAATTCTGAAGAACAACAGCCACACGAGGCATTGGGTGCCCAGGTAGTTGTGATCAGTTAATTGCTGTGGGACTTTGTTGTTTCAAAGGGTGATAATTGGAAAATTGTGGTGTGATTCTTTAATCTGATTGCTCTATTTTATTCCAGTGGTCCCAGGAGCAGCCACCGTCATCATAATGGTGTGCGTAGGTTTCCTGGTTGTGATGGTGATCCTGGGAGTTTTCCGAATCCGCTCAATCCATCGCCGTGGTGAAGGAGCCAGAGGCGGGGCTAAGGAGGGCAGCAGTCAATGGGACGACTCTGCGCTCACCATCATCGTAAACCCAATGGAGGTAATAAAGATGTTTGATTTTCATTCTTTGTCTTATGTTGCCAAAAGTGTTTGCTCGTCTGCCTTCACACGCGTGAACTTTTCAGAGTATTCCCTCCAAAAAAAACAATAATTATTGATGTGATCACACTTCTTCATCCACTTCTTTTTTCCCCCAGTCCTACGAGTCTCGTATGGGCATCTCTGCCGACACGGAGGGCGAGGGGGAGGAGGATGAGGAGGTAGCAGAGTCGCCTGACGACGCGAGCGATGACCAGCGAATCATCATCAAGAAGGAGGGCAGAGACGGCAACGCCCGTCGCTACTGAGCCACATGTATCTCTGCACCCGTTCTCATGGAAACCACAACCCAGCTCACCAGTCACACACTCCAACACTTTTAATATCAACGAACGACTAGTATAAGGAATGTAAGCTTACAAACACGACGCACAATGCAGTCACCGTAATACTCCTGACACCCAACGCCATATGTGACCTACAGCCGACAACAGGCTGCCTCCACCTAAATGTTCAGTGGCACAATGTATACAGCTAATGTAATTTAACCACCTGATTAAACCCCACCAAATTTGTATGTGGTGCACCAGTGCTAAATCACAAAATGGTCATGTGTCTGTATAGTGTAATACTGGTTGAATAAGACTGTTTTGTTTAAAAAAAAGAAAAAGTAATAATAAGATTGTATTCTATCTTTTGTCTTCGAACACAGAATGAAATCTTTACAAAATGGAAACAGGGACAATTTGTTGCAACATGTAGGCCTCGAGTAGATCTGTAGACACAAGCCTCGATCCTGACACATCTGTTCATTAGACTAACCCGAGAAGTCTGCACAAGCTCTTTTCTCGCTCTTTGCATCCTCTCCTGACGCATTCCTCGGCCAAGTCCAAACACAGAGTAAAGACAGTGGGGTCAGACATCACGGGGTCACGTATTCATGATAAGCTTGCAGGTGTTTTGCTTTTGTTTCTGTGAGAACACTTTATGTTTTATTAGGAACTTATTTAGCGTCCACTTCATCCTTAACCCAAGCTGGCACTTCTGCAGCGCTCCAAGAAGGCAGACTGAGAGCCGCTCGGTGTGGTTTCTACTTCAAAATCGAGTCTTCGTAAAGTTTCAGCTCGTGACACAAAATGACAAAACATCACCTCGTACAATAAAGCTGGTGTAACCTGACCTCTGAGCCCCCCCTCCCACACACACACACACAGTGACCGCTGCAATGCCTCTAAATGACTCTGACTGCACTGTTTGACTCACTGCACACTGCTCTTACAGTAACTGCAAGACGCCACATGCACACACAAACAGAAACACGCAGACACACTCCATAACGCTACCCGTGCTGTTTCCAGAATGTCCGCTCAGCTTGGGCAGTTTTGATTGTATTGATTGTAATGAATTTTCTGTACATACGATGATGACTATTATGATATTATTGTTATTACTATTATTATTGCAGCCACTCTTCTCTTTATCTGCACATTTGGAGAGAAAGCTGATCATCATTTACTTTTCCCCATTTGAGTAATCACCCTTAACAGCATCGAAAAACAGTATAATAATAATAATAATAATAGTAGTAGTGATAAGGATGATAATCCCTGGCTTGATGAGTGTCTATTAATTTGTGTGTAATATTGTTGTAATTTAAGAACTTGTCGATATCACAGAAAAAGGAGGGCACATTGTTGTGATACCAAGAAGCGTCTCACTCATTTCATCTCGCGCACTTCTTGCCGATTATTTTTCACATTTCAAAATATTTCTTTATTATTTCTTTTTGAATTTGATTTCCACCACATCCGGTATTTTCGGTTTAATGAATGTACAACCGTGTGCTACTCCTCACCTTTCCCTACCCCACCGCCTTTTCCCTTCACCTCTCCCTCACTGTCCCTCTGTGTCTCTTGCTGTCCGTCTGTGTAGCCTATCAATGTGCAGTGCTAACGCTGTCAGTAAATAAAAGCCTGTTGTTTTTGAGTGTGATGTTAAGAAGGAATAAACATTGCATTGATTAAGAAATTATATTATTACTATGTTACTATTCAAACATTACCTGTAATTATTGATACAATGACAACATGGAATATCCTGACTAATTGTTATTGAGAACTGTCGGAAAACATTGCGAAATTCATAATAAAAACACTATATGACGTCTCCATGAGAGGGTTTTCTTGGAAATAACAATATTGTAAGTATGACTTTGCACATGAAATTTAACCCTGAAGATTGAATCTTATATTACAGATTATGATATGATTATAAAATCTATTGTAGAACATCAGCATAACTTCGTGCTGAAAATTGGGGGGATCAAGTTCTCTGTCTAAATAAATAAATAAATAAATCTGGGTAAATTCCCATATGATTAAACATGCAACTATTTTGCTGGTATTAACCGAATTGAGTAAAGAAAATCAACAGCCTATTTATGCAAGATAATTTATAATTTTATTGGGTTTTTTTTTTTGGTTGGGTCTGATTATCGGGGGGGGTCATAACCCCCCTAACCCAACCGCCCCCAACATGTCTGGCTGGATAACCACAAGGCTGTGTGATGAGCCCTTTCCTCTACTCCCTCTTCACCCATGACTGCAGACCTGCCGATGGTTCTAACACCATCATTAAGTTTGCAGATGACACCACGGTGATTGGCCTCATCAATGACAACGATGAGGCCGCCTACAGGGAGGAGGTGGATTGTCTGGCTGAGTGGTACAACACAAACAACCTGCTGCTTAACACTGAGAAGACCAAGGAGCTCATCGTGGACTACAGGAGGAATGCTGACCCACATCCACCCATCCACATTAAGGGGACGGCTGTGGAGCGTGTGAGCAGCTTCAAGTTCCTGGGAGTCCACATCTCCGAGGATCTCACCTGGACGACCAACTGCTCCAAGCTGGTTAAGAAGGCTCACCAGCGCCTCTTCTTCTTGAGGACTCTGAGGAAGAACCACCTGTCCTCAGACATCCTAGTGAACTTCTATCACTGCACCATCGAGAGCATCCTGACCAACTGTATAACAGTCTGGTACGGGAACTGCTCTGCCTCGGACCGGAAGGCGTTGCAGAGGGTCGTGAAAACTGCCCAGCGCATCGCCGGAGCACCACTTCCTGCCATAAAAGACATCTACAGGAAGCGGTGTCTGAAAAGGGCTGGGAAAATCATCAAAGACCCCAGTCACCCATCACATGGACTCTTCACCCTCCTGCCCTCTGGGAGGCGCTACAGGAGCCTCCGGACTAAGACCACCAGGTACCGGAACAGCTTCTTCCCCACAGCTGTCAGACTCCTGAACTCTGCCTCCTGACATCTGACTCACATTAAACACATGGACTGGACATACACACACCCACAACCACCTACACACACCCACAACCACCTACACACAACTGTACCCTCAAACACACAATAATATGGACTGAACCACCACTCACAACCACTAGCACTTTATATAGCCTCTGTAGAAATTATCCACATATCTCACTTATCTTAACTGCACTACTGTATAGCTCTGTGTAAATAATCATTCTGTTCAATACGATAATTTTTAATTCTACAGCTGTTTATAACCTGCATAGTTCACATTTCTGTATAACTATATATCTCATATTTCTGTATAGTTTTTCATATTTATATCCTGTACATAGTTTATACTCACTACAGCCTGTACATTCTTATAGTTATAGCATATTCATAACATACCTTGATACCATGTACATTATAACATACCATAATAGACCCATTTCTGTAATATACTTACATATCTATATTATTGCTAATATATATTTGTAATATATCTGTATCGTGGCTAAAGCACTTCTGGATGGATGCAAACTGCATTTCGTTGCCTTGTACCTGTGACATGTGCAATGACAATAAAGTTGAATTCTATTCTATTCTAAACCCCCTGGAAATTACGCCCCTGGCAGAGAAACACTGGGGAACTAGAACTAATATTACTAATAATAAAGACAAGACTACAAATCTGACAGTCAACACCAGAAAAACCATTAAGTCATAACAAGGACCAAACAGTCAATACTAGAATATCTTATGAAGTATCCAGATGTTTGAAGAAGAAAGCAAAAGCTATAACCATAAAACAAACAAACAACAACAAAAGTAGCTCACGCAATAATTTACCGATTACAAAAAAGAATCAAAATGAAACAGGAAGGTCAGTAGAAAGTTTCATCAGTGGAATAACAAAAGATTTTAGTGCTGGAAAAATATAGAAAATCATTCATGCAGCAATTCTAGACAACAGCTAACAAATAAATAGACATACTTTAAAATTAAAAAGGTAACTCGAGTAGAGAACTACTCAGAGAAATAACAATTTTGGAAGTTTAGTTAAAGGTTTACATGAAAAATTCAAATACATGATAAAATAGTCAAAAATTCTAAAAATCTGAGCACGTTTTGGATATTTCAAAACATTGGTTATGGTTAAAAGAAAGAACACCCTCTTTCAGTTCTAAGGCGTTATATCAGAACATAAAAAATAATGTAGTCCTTAGCAGTTCTTAAAACGAGGTAAAAACAAACTCAGATGAATAAAAACCCGCCACGTGTCATTATTTAACAAAAACTAAACAGTTGAGGCTTGTAGGCATTCATTTATGCACAGCTCTCTTAAGGTCTCAGCACAGTATTTCAATCAGGTTGAGCTCTGGACTTTGACTGGACCATTGCAACACAGTGACTCTTTGCTTTTTTAAGCCACAGTGTTGTAGATTCCCTGCTGTTCTTTGGACAATTGTCCTGTTACGTGACTCAGTTTATAAAAAGCTCTAGCTGTCAAGAACATGACCTCACATTGGATTCTCTTTTATATCTAAAAGAGTTCATGGTCAGCTCAAAGACTTAAAGGTGCCCCGGTCCTGTGCCGGCAAAACAAGCCCCAATCATCACCGCTTCACTGCTGTGTTTGGTAGTTGATATGCGGTGTTTGTGCTGATAATGCTGTATTTGTTCTCCACTTTGGTGTTGTCTCTCCAAAGCACAATGTTCCAAAAGCTTTGTGGTTTGTTCAGATGTGGCTTTGCAAACAATAGCCATGCTGCCATATTCTTTTTAGAGAAAATAAATGTTCTCCTGGCAACCCTTCTGAACAAACCATACTTGTTCTGTCTTTTTCTAACTATACTGTCATGAACTTTAACATTCAACATGCTAAAAGAGGCCTGCAGAGTCTGAGGTGTAGATTTTGGGCACTTTGCAGTTTATCTGAGCATTTTCTGAGTTTTCCACTTGTAAATAATCATTCGATGGGCAACAACAACTGCTTCTCTAAGATCACTGCTAAAATCTTTCCTTCTTGACACCGTGTTAACGCACACAGACCAGCACACTGCCATAACTTTTATAGAGGTCCTTTTGGGCCTTTTGTTTGATTAATTGATCATCAGCAGACATCAAACTGAATAATTGGCTGCTCCTGGCTGCTACTTACCCTCTTAATTACCATGTACTCAGTGGGTGTGCTTATTTTTTCACACATTGCTTCTTCTTTTTAGCTTAACATGTGTTAAATAAAAAATAAAAGAATTCAGGAACTGTAATAAGCATGATAAGCCAAGGATTATCATAATTATTCTGAACCCAAATGAAAATTTTTTCACTTTGAAACATGTGGAAGACCTGAACTTGGCTGTTTGTGTTAGTACCATGTGGTAAACCTGCCACAGCGTGATGTGAGGATTATTTTCCTTATTAGCTTGGCACAAGCATCAGTTACATATCAACCTTTGTTACAGTACGGCAGCAGATTTCTGTCCTCTGTGGCTGCTTCTACTTAAATAAATGACAGTAAAATGAAAGAGAAAGCATTCCGATCCTTTTTTAAGCAAAATGATCAGTTCAGCAACACTAAATTTACATTAAATGTCCTATAATTCAAAATTATCTGATCATGTAAAACTAACATGTACTTAAAGTGTGACACACAATCTATAGCTCAAAGATTTATATAACTAGGCATTACATTGTGTGTTTTTCTATATAGGTATGCTTTTACACTATTGGCGACGTGTTTGGGATCAGTGCTGAAAAATGAACATATTGCAATTCATGTTTTCCAGATGGCCCCTATGCCTTTCTATGTTCATAATTCCATAAATTTGGACAAGATCCCCAACACCACTGGCTAAAATGCAGCCCTAATGCAGCCCTTTGCTGGATTTTTTCCCTAATTTGTAAGGACATTAATTTCAGATACTCTTCATCTACTGAACTATACTTTTTTTATTTGTTTTTTAAGGACACACTGCACACCATGCTGAGATATACCAGGTTTCGACTCCCAGTGCATTTTCACAGTAATGCATACACAAATCCAGAGTATTTGTGCTAGCATTTAGCAAAATAAGCATTTCTCAACTGATTAGAAGATTTTCTTTAAAAAGTATTATATGTAGTCGCAAATGCTGTTAAAAGCACTTTTTTGATTCTGTAAAAATACAGATTTATAGAATAGAATAGAATAGAATAGAATTCAACTTTATTGTCATTGCACATGCACAGGTACAGGGCAACGAAATGCAGTTTGCATCCATCCAGAAGTGCTTAGTGATATAGATATATTACAATATATATTAGCAATAATATAGATATGTAAGTATATTACAGAAATGGGTCTATTATGTTATAATGTACACGGTATGAAGTATGTTGTGAATATTCTATAACTATAAGTATGTACAGGCTGTAGTGAGTACAAGCTATGTACAGGATATGGACAGGATATAAATATGAAAAACTATACAGAATATGAAATAAATAACTTTATGTCTGTCAAATTGTGTTATCTTTGGCATTATTCAGATTCAAGTAAAGAAATAAGAATAAATGATGTGGTTTTATGATAAACTGCTAGTAACAAACTCTATAAAGATAAAACACCTTTAGGTTTTTTGGCTAAATTGTCTTTTATATGCAGACACAACCTTGTTAGGTGTCGTTTTTATGCTTACATTATTCATATGTCAGTGTTTAGTGGCTAAAACGTAGAAACGTTCCTCTGAAAGGGTTTGGTATAAGAACAGGGCTGAAAATGACCTTTTTTTTAAAGAGAAAAAGTGAAAATCTCTAAAAGCGTGGAGAACTATTTCTCAAAACTACTATCAAAGACAGAAATCAGGTTCTTTGGAAGTAAAATATAAAGAAATGATGGTTGGCTGAAGACTTCTGCACAGCACTGCGCGTTACTTTCGTGTTTTTTTTGTTTTTTTTAACAAATACATGTTTCATCCGGGAAGCGGACTTTGTTCTCAGGCATGTTACATTTTAACGTTAGGCTCTTTACGCCTTTTTTCCCAGGCGCTGACGCTTCCTTACGCATGCGTAAAACCAGTTGAAGAATACGTAACTGGCGTAACGTTCACGAGCCAGGCTAGCGGTGAAGGGTTTTGTGGGTCATGGGGGAGGAAGGTAAATAAAAGCGGGGAGCTAATAGCACTCAGCGACTGGTTTCGGACGGTTACTGGAAAATTTATTCGGACGGAGGTGTGAGAGCGGGACAAGAGGGGACATACCGCCGGAGTGAGGGACTGTCGCTCGGATACAGCAGCAGCTGTCGGCGGTGAGGTGAACAGTATGCTTCCCTTCTATTCATGCTTCTTCGCTGGGTGCACACTACGGGAGTGATCTCTGCACTGGCCCTACTGCAGCTAGCCAGCTAGCCACAGCTGATATTTTTTGAGTTCCGGACGGTCGTGAGCGTCCTCCGTTTCCCTTTAGGTTTCATGAACCGCACGCTGGTTACATAAATAACACAGAGTATCGCTTATCGAGCTAATGTTGCTGTTTGTAGCTGAAGCTGCAGTTAGCTCCGATCAGCTCTATTTTATTACACAGTGCTCCCAGAAAGGTAACAATGCAGGCAGGTGTGTTTAGTTGATATCTATAACTAGTGGACTATGTGTGACAAAGGCAACCTTCGCCTATTCCTATCGTCTCCGTGGATTTGTAGTCAATAAACAGGTGTCATAATGGCCCGTCTTTGGTAATGTGTGTATTAATATCTCTGTCTGATCCTCTTACTTTGACCCTAATCATAATACAGCAGCCATTTGAAGCGGTGGGACTAAAGTAGCCTTTAAATCTTCAGCCTAGACAGCAAGAACAACAGTCCACCTGTAAGGTGTTGTGTAATAGTCACTGAAGAGTTTTTAGGTAGACGCTCACATGCGAGATTAGGAAGGGAATTCATTTTTATGTTCCTCCTCTCCAGGGAGGTCAGCATGTGTAATTGATAGGGGTCATTGAAGTACAGCAGCAGAGTTTCATACATCTGGGACTACATTTCAGAGTGAAACAGTGTCACGGTATTGTTTATTATTTTGCTTTTAAATGTTTAGGTGAGTAATCATCAGATGGAGCAGGATCAGTTGAAATGTTTGCAGTTTATATAGCTGTTATTTTAGACCTGATATGGAGTGTTGTGCAAACATGCTGCTCTTCATTTCGTTATATTTTGCTTCACAGAGGAGCCAAACATTCTTGTAATATATCAAAGTGGTCTTGAACACTTCTCAAGTTCTCAAGGCTTTCTGAAGGTATTTTTATTTAGATATCGGTTGTTTTGTTTCTTTTCTCATTCATTTTTAGCTCAGTAATTGTACCTGACCAATTTTTTATTTTAGTCTCTTAACACTGACCCACTATCCATCATTCAAGCATATAAAAGGCACTTAACACAAGCAATGTACCAGTCTTGTGTCAACTATAGTACAAGCAGCTGGAAGAATCAGGAAAAAATCCATGAAGAACCTGGTGTCAGTGGAAAAGGCTGTGGTATGCCAAATTATGCAAGAACTTGATTGAAAATCAGTGGCAGCAAATCTTAGAATGATGAATCCAAATTGAAATTTTTGATTCAAACTGTCGTCAGTGTGGTACAACGGTGAGTATGAACCTTTTCCTCCCTTTCAGGCAGTGGTGCTGGGATCTTGTTAGAATTGATGGAATTTTAAACACAGAATATCCATCAGATTTTGCCATTTGGAAAGCATCTGATTGACAGCAGCTTAATTCACTGCCTGGATAGCAAAACACTTATCAGTCATGGATTGTCCTCCCCAGAGCATCTACCTCAAAATGATTGAAGCAGTTTGGGATCGTCTTGACAGAGAACAGAACAAAAGGCAGCCAACGTCCAAAGAGGAGAACTTATCCTGAAGACTACTTAATAAAATTATAAGAAAGCTTGCATAACAAAGTTTCAAATATTAACTTTAAAGCTCATTAGAGTAGTACAAATCTTGTTGGTGGGTGTTTGTTTTTGTTTTTTTCTCAGCTTATATTCTATAGTTCAATGCATGTTTGCACATTTCAATAAATCATGTATAAATAAACATGTATTTTCAATTTTCCTAACAAAATATAAAGAAATGAGGGGTGGCTCAAGAGCTTTTAACAGTAATGCATACACAAATCCAGAGTATTTGTGGTAGCATTTATCAAAATAAGCATTTCTCAACTGATTAGAAGATTTGCTTAAATAAAATAGTATTACATGTAGTCAGTGTGTTAGTATAGTGATGCTGATGTTCTTTATCTTCGTAAACGCTCTTAAAAGCTAAAATCTCCTGAACGTACCAGATGAGTTAAGTGAAACATGCTGTGGATGCCTGTGCCTGCTGAGCCATCATATTCTCATTATTAATGGTTCACTAAGAGCCAGAAGATGAAATGAAAAACAGCAGATGGAGCTTGAATTTGTGCGCGTTTCATGAGGCTATTTGAGCAGCCTGAAGATTTCGCTCGGCCTGTCAGCTGTTAAAGGGGTCAGGAAATTGAATAATTATTTTTAGATGTGATGGAAGGGACACAAAACAATGTGAAGGACTAACTGAACTTAAAATTACTCTCTGGTGCCGAATAATAATAATAATAATAATAATAATAATAATAATAATAAAAAAAATCTTTCAGGGTTGAATATGTCGAGTGTTAAAAATTAAAACATTTTATATTTTGGGGGATGGTTTTTCAGTTATTGGTGCATAACTGTTTAGTTTCTCTAATATTTAAGTGTCTAATTAGAAATTGGACCTCATACTGGATGCTTTAGGATCTGCGTCTTTTAATTGTTCCATTGAGGTGCTTCACTCTACATAGTCCATTGCATGACTATCACAGTAAAACTAAATATGAAAAAAGAAAATAAATGGTAATAGATAAAATGATAATTGGATGGCATGGTGGTGCAGTGGTCAGTGGTGCCATCTTTAAGCAAAGTGGCCTTGAATCCACCTGCTGACTGCAACCTTTCTGTGTGGAGTTTGCATGTTCTTCATGGTAAATGGTAAATGGCCTGCATTTGTATAGTGCTTTACTTAGTCCCTAAGGACTCCAAAGCGCTTTACACTACATTCAGTCATTTACCCATACACACACATTCACACACTGGTGATGGCAAGCTACATTGTAGCCACAGCCGCCCTGGGGCGCACTGACAGAGGCGACACATCGGTGCTGTGGTTAGCCGCTGTTGCCTCACAGCAACGAGGTCCTGGATCCAGGTCTCCTGGAAGCACCCCATTCCAAAGACGCACATGTTGGCTTAACTGGTGATTTTAAATTGGCGTGAAGGGTTATCTGTTTCTGTGTTAGCTCTGTGAGAGAGGAAGAATGTGGATGGCTGGATGGCTTACCCAATGCAGGGTCATAGAGTAGGCGTAGAGCCTTTTCCAGCTGATGCCGAGCGGGACACAAAAAAGCCTGCACATTAGGGAAAAAGAAAGACTAGCTACAAAAGTATTTTACACTCATACAATTAGAGCAGGGCAATATGACCAAAAATATTTATCACGATATACATTTGAAAATTTGTGATAACGATATAACTGACGATATAATTGACACTAGACAAAATACTTTACAACTCCGCAACTTTATTAGTGCAAAAAACCCCATCAATGTATTTTCACTTAAACAAGCAGCTGTTTTTTTTATGTGCATTAAAGTTATATAAAAATGTAACAGTGCAAATGCAAATTCCTTGCTGACAGTTTAACCAAAAGGCATTTCCAGTGGAAATTAGCTGACATATCCTCAACATAACCATGTATAATATCCACAAAACTTAAGAAGAGGTTATACACACACAATACGATAATATTATGTTGAAGCACAGTACGTATCACTCCGCGAGGCTCCTGCCTACGATAGCCGTACTAAAACATTTGACTGATTTTCGAGCGCCGTGCACATAAAATCGTTTTGAGGTCAGTAAACACAACCAGAATTCATACATAAGGCACACGGGATTATAAGGGGCACTGTCGATTTTCAGAAAAATCAAAGGATTGATTTTAAGTGTGCCGTATTTTCCAAAAAACACGGTAATAACGACGGCCTGCTAGCATGCTCTACAAAAAAATTGTGCTTTGTTGTGTATCTAACGGACGAAAGCCAAACCAGTTCCACACCACTGAAGTTGCAGCATTTTTACAAACCAATTCTGGTTCATCCGTTTCATTCAACGATCCACTTTCGCCCCTCTCATTCTGCGTCGCCGCCATGTGCATATGTAAACATAGGCACTGCGCATGCGCGTTTTACCCATATTCTATTGCGACATTTCATTTTCCTATCGTTGCCCAAAATTACACCGGTATTACCGTGAACGGTATGATATAGCCCAGCCCTACATACAATAAATAAAACCAACTAAAAATAAATGTATAGAAAATGTATTTTGTTTTAGGGTTTCTCACTGAGGAGCATTTAGTGTAGATGTTTAGTGGGACTGGAATTTCTTAATGTTTGTAAGACAAGTATTTGTATTATATCTGTTCTGATCTGTCACCAACAAAAGGAACAAAAACAGTGAAACTAATAAAACCTAAACTGAAAACTTTACATGGGGAAAAAAAAAAAAAAGTAAACAGTCAAAACTAAAGTAAAACAAGCCAACCCATTTGGGGAAACTTAGTGAAGCTAAGCTGAAGACAAAATAAAACTGTAATAAGTCTCTTCTCATAGCAATACTTTTCTTGAACACAGACTGAATATGAGTGGTTCATTTATGGCTCTTCTTCTCAGTTTGCAGGTGGTCTTATTGGGTTTGCCTCATCCTTGTGTTGCCATGGCGATGCGTGAGTTGGTGGAGGCAGAATGCGGGGGAGCCAATCCCCTCATGAAGCTGACCAGTCACATGACCAAGGAAGGGGGGCCATGGCAGAACGCCACAGCACCTCCAGTGAGTATTTTGTAAGACATCAGGCCCTGAGCTCTGTAGTCTACACGATATGCTTAGAAGTTTGGGGTCACTTAGAAATGTCCCTGTTATTTTTCAGTCTCTTTATTGATTTTTAGCAAACTTTGGCTTTGAGTTTCAACATTAAATTAATAAACACTCATTTTTATCTGTGAGGAAGAGCCTGATATTCTTTTTTTATTTTTTTTATTTAAGGCAACAATAGACTATACTTAAGCTTTCCTTTTGTAACTTTATAAAATAAAATGTAACAAATAATTACATTCAAGAGTTTCAATTTGCTCAGTGGTATGCATTAGGGAAATAATACCTGACAACAAAATTTATTTGCATTTGTTTCATTTTATCTCAGAGTTTTTCGGATGTTTCATTCATACCCAAGCTAGTTTTTTCTTTTTCTGTGTGGAGATGACAAAAAATGGGGATACTGTTATCAAATAATACTAATCAACTTCCTGACAAAACTTTGTTACTTTAAAAGTAATAAAGCTTTCCAGCAATTCCTTCTGCTTCTTTTTACATAACATCTCTGCTACCAAACAAACAAATGAGAGAGAACCTGCCTCATCTCGTGGGAGCTTTTCAGTCCTGACAGGAGATTCTGGTTAAGTAACAAACATAATTAAAAGTAGTTGGTGTAGCAGGTGTGAAAATACCATTAAAAGCTGTAGCTTTGCTCTTGGGTTCGTCCATGTTCTGTTACTCCTGCTAATGAGGGGCCCTTGTTTGCATGACGCACAGCAAAGTAATTACAGAACAACATAAAACTGAATTCAAGTAAGTAAAATTTTACTAATATTGGATCTTTCAAGATAAAAATCACAAAGTACCTCACAAAAAAAATGCTAGAACATCAAAACAAAAGACGAAAATATGAGTACTCAGGTATTTGTCCATGTGGAGCTCTGAAAGTCAAAACCAGAATCTTAATAATAACAATAACAATTTCCGATTGCGCGTGCAACTCTCCATCTGCGTGGACATGAGAGCAGATGTCCTTAAAAGTGCTCAAAATGGACTGAAGCTAGAGCAAGGCCCCAAAACAGAACCCTGTGGCACACCGTAGACAAGAGACAAGGAAAAGAACCTGAACTAAGAAGCAGCCACAGAAAAGGAACATTTATGCAGATACTGACAGGTATTATGATCTGCTCCAGAGGAGAGCCCAGATTCTTATCCTATTGAGAAAATTGAGGTGGTCGCCATTGTCAAAGACAGAAGGCAAGTTCTTCATCAGCAAAACAGAACATTACCCTGCACCCACTTTGCATCGAGATGCTTATAGAAATGCTCCTTCTTATGAGTAACTGATCGAGCTTTTTGAGTCAGGATCTGAACAATATTTCCTGGATCCATGCTTTTAACTTAAAATGCAGAAACTGTATCAAAGCATACAGTAAATGTGTAAGAGTGCCTCTGCTACAAGAATACAAGATTTAACACAATCTGTTGTAGGGCTGTAAATTTAAGAGTATATCTTTCCTTTTAATTAGAAAATCTAACACTGTTCTCTGTCGCCCTTGTTATATAGCAGTTTAAGAGCTAATTGGCCTTTAAAAAATATTAATGTTAAGTTCCAGAATTTTATGTGCAGTTGGCACCAGGCTACAGCAAAAGCACTAGTGTTGCTTTTGCAATAACTTTTCTTTATATATTTTCAAGCTCCCTGTGACCTTTATCTCTGGAGCTGCTTGATTTAACATTTTTGTGCAAAACATTTTGCTAATAGATACCATACTTCATTATTATTTTTTGCAGATTCATCCCACTCCCATTGAAATTGCAACTGAGGAAGATGTAAGTGCTTTTCTTTCAATTTTAATGATTTGCTCTAAGACTGTACAGTATATACTTCAAGTTTATACCCTAAAGCCAAAATATTTAGGTTTCCTCAGCATGTACTCCAATCATTAAGAGTTACCATTAGATTTTATATAAAATGAATGTTTTTGTTCTAGCTCGTTAATGAGTTCCTTCAGGAACCTCCACGCCCTCCACAGACCTTTGACATGGGTCAGCTGCTGGAGGAAATGCAGCAGATTGACCAGCAGAGCTACAGACAAGCTCCACAGAGAGGTGCTCTTCATCATTATTTGATGAAGTTTAAAAGATTTTCTAAACCTTTTTTCCAGTAAATTTGAACTTCTTTGTATTTCCTTGTCATAGCTCCTGATGTGGCAGCGCTGGCCCTCTCTGGTGACTGGGTGGAGGAGTTCCTCCAAGGCTCTGATTCTGCCTCCGCCCCGGGGCTCATCGCGCTCGGCGATGCCGCAGATGCTGATTGGACGAAAGAATTTATTGCCGAGGCAGCAGGTATGTTTTGTTTTCATTGCTTTTCTTGGCCTTCTGCATTTTTTGCATAATGAGCAAATCATCTTTCTGCCGTTATCATCACTCTGTCTCATATCATCACGTTTTTTTGCTCAAATCAGAGTGAATATCTTTAGGGCAAAGTCTTCATAGTGTAGCTGTTCTGACTCATGAACTCTGGACAGTGTCAGCAGAATTGCATCCAAGCTTCTTCCAAGGTTGTCCTTTCACACATGTAGCACAAAGCAAGAGATGATCTACTTTAAAATTTACTCACTGCTAAAAATAACCTGTTTGTTGAGAGTGCTGAGAGTCCACCGAATGATTACCTGCACTGTTCTCACACGCGTTCAGGCACAGGGTGTTTAAAAGGGAGCTGACAGTTATAAACCATTTAATGTCCGATCCAGCAGAATCAGACGTTTGAGTTCTCACATGCAGCTCTGTTAGGCGTCTACAAAGGTTTTTTTTTTTTTTTTTGGTTTTTTTTTAGGCGCACTGCATGGGTGAAAACAGCTTATGTCATTATTACATGTTTGCTGTGTTTTTAATTTTTCAATTTCTCTCATTTTTAGATCCTGGCCGCTGGGCAGAAGAGTATCTGGAGCAGTCTGAGGAGAAGTTGTGGCTGGGGGATCTTGGAGACAAAGCAAATGAATGGTGAGCAGGGGATAGAGCCGGGGGGTGGAAGGGGGTTACAAGCACTGCATTACATGTAGAAAATGTAGGGTAGACATGTGAGGGAGAATCAAGGAGGACAAGAGTGCTGTTGGCAGAACTTAAAGCACTTGAAAAACTGTGATAATTTTCTCTTCTTGGTGAGTGAATTTTCTGTTTAATTGTTAAACATTTAACCTGATATTCTCTTGTCTGACAGTGTTGAGTTAATCCATTAAATCTCTGGTAGAAGTCAGTGAAGCAGATGAACATGAAGTGAAAGCTGATTTAAAGAGTCCTTGTATAATCATCGTTGTGCACTGGGCTCTAAATACGAGAGTGTAAAATGCAGTTTATATTTGAAGTGATTTGTTCCAACCTACAGTACTGTGCAAAAGTCTTGAGCCAGCCATCATCATTGCTTTATATTTTATATTCTATGAAATATTGGAAATGGGTGTCATTGAAACATCTGTAAATATACATTGAAATACAGAATATAAGTTGAAAATCGTGTGTACAATTCTAATATGCTTGAAAAGCAGTATTTGCTATGACTAACTTCATTCTTCACCTTATTGGTACAAAAATAAAACTATTTTATGTCGAAATGAGTGAAAAAACAGCAAATGATCAAAGAAAGGCTTTGAAAGACCTTCAAAAACCCTGAGAACTATTGTTCTAGACCACTTTAAAACATCATGGGAAAGTCTTGCTCAAGACCTTCTAGTTTTATAGCATTAAATTTATGTTTTCTTTTGTTTGTTTTTTTTATTGTTAATCTGACAGGACTAAGGAGTATCAAGCAGAAGACGAGCTGAGGCAGACAGCCAATGAGCTTGTCTCAAAGGTTGATGACCCAAAGTTACAAAACACAGAGGTGAGCAGTGTGTCATTGTGACACCGTAATACACATCATTTCCTTTTACATGTCTATCACCATGTTCTTTCACTTTTTTCTTTAACTCTTTTGTAGAGTAGGTCCTTGAGACTGTAGCATGTGGTGCACAGATGATTTTTGTGGTTTTTAATGGCTTTTGTCTCAGTGTGGGAAGAAAGTTGCTGGTTTGGGAAGAAACTAGCATTACTGGTGTAAAACTGATGAATTAGTAATAGTAAATGCTTTTTTTTTTTTGTTGTTGTTGTAATTTGTTTTTTGTTGTTGTGTAGTTCCTGCGATTCATTAGGCAAATTGGCGAGGGCACTGTGACAGTGGAGAGCAAGACAGACAAACAGCTCACAGATAAAGCTCAGGCCGAGAATGCTCAGAACTGGGCCTCCAACCTCAACCAGGTACGAGTCGCAGCCCATTGAGGAAAGGATGGTTACAACTGTGAACGCTGTATGTTGGGGTAGAACACTGGTTCACTGTTGCCCAGTATAGGCTAAGCCTTGTGACTCATCACCCCAGTATCTGTTGCAGTGTAAAATTTTCCACAAATGTAACCAGAAGCAGCCACCAGTCTGCTTGTAATATGAGTCTCCAGGCTGCAGTGTTGCAGATGGAATTTGTTTTTGCAGAGAAAGGGCTCTCATAACTGTCAGCTTCTCCTCTTGAGCATTTAGATTTTAATGTGCACGACCAAGATTTGGGGTTTTCCCATCTTGACGTGATTTTCCTTTCGTTCTGGATTTCACAGAAGGTGCAACTTCATTGCTTTGTATTCGATCAGTTCAGGCAGTAAAAGGCTGATGCCAGATCGAGTTTCTCTCTAAATGTATTTCTCTACAAGACGACAGATACAAAAGTATGGAGGCGTAATCCTTTCACTTGACTGAATTAATGAGAGATTTTATAATCCCAAAGGAGCCTTATTGATTTGAAAGCTTGATTTCTTGAGCTATAATACTGCTGCAGACTGTTTGTCTGCTGGATATTTCATGTTTCTCTTAGATCAGTTGAACCAATATGGCTTCAGGATGTAAGACGATGCATCTCAAATGCATTCAGACTGGCTAAGTGGTGACTCAAGAGACAAAGATTCCAGTACCTCCCAATGTTTCCAGCATAAACCAAGAGGAAACTGTATTAACAAAGCATGGGGCATTACTGCTTATGAAATCAAGGTTTCAAATTAATAGAGGCTCTTTTGGGATTTTAAGGTCTGTCACAACAATGTTTAACTGCTAACTTAGCTATCATGGGGGAAAGGTGAGGTATACTCTGAACAGTTGGTTTTTAAGCTGTATCTTTGATCCAGAAAAACAAGACAAAATAATTAGTCAAGTAAATGCATAACATTTCTGACTGCATTCAAAAATACACACAACCCCCCCAAAAATATAGATCAGAGTTAAATATCTTTAACCCACAAGTGACTAAAATGACCAAATAGGTTCTTTTAAAAAAAAAAAAAAAAAAAAAAAAAAAAATATATATATATATATATATATATATATATATATATATATATATATATTGTGTTTATGTCAGAAATTCTGAACTGCTGTGATGTTGTTTTATTCAGTCATTCTGTATCCTCAAAAGGTTAGGTTTAGTCTCAAGACTAAGTCTTGCCATTTTAGGTTTGTGATCCATAGTTTGCTGCAGAACATTACAAGTGTGTAATGTAGAGATTAGAAGGGAAAACTACAACAAAATCAACACGTATAATATTTAAAATGCACATATATTCAGTTATATGTTATTCCTGCTATATTAATGGGCTAATTCCTGAAACAAAAGTTCTAGAAGAAGTCTATTTAAAAATTCTTAGTCTAAAGCATTATACAGCACAAAGAAATATACCACTGAGGGCATAAATGAATCATGTAATTGGAAAGTTAAAAATACTCTGCAAAGCAGCAAATTACTCAATTTTAGAGATTTACATAATTTCCTTAGGGATTTTTAAATTATTCTGATTAAAAGAGTATAAATAAGAAGGTTTGGGTTATTTTATTTTATTTTTTGTACCTCCTAAATTGGATCTAGAGATTGATTTGTTAGTAACTATTTTTTTTAAATTTTATTTTATTTATTTTTTTATTTACTAATTTTTACTAATCTAGTCAGAATTTGGAGAAATTGGGTGTTTATACTTCTGCCTTGAATCTATGATGTTTTTACTTTTTACTGTGAAGCTCTATGCTGTAACCATGTATCTCCATAAATGCATCATCAACACAGTCTCGTTTACTGGCGCCGTTTGGGCTTAAGCTTCTCTGGCTACTTCTTCTGTTGCCATTTTTTTCAAATCGACTGTAAGAGAGGGGATCTTGGTTGCAAAAAACAAACCAAAAACAATTACCTCAAGAAGGTTCCTGTGACAAAGTCTGACTGTGAAACTGCTTGTTTGACAGGTGGTTAGCCAGTGAGTGTGCAGGTTCATACCAATGATAATCCTCTATTTTAAAAGATAGCATCACTATCATCATCATTTGTTTAAATTCAGTATGACCCAAAATAAGTGACTGGGCCCATGAACTCATCAGGAGAGTGTTTACACAGGTCAAGACAGGAAGATTGGGGGTTTTTTTTAGTAGTTTTGCAACTACTGCTATCGCCATCTGGTGGCCTCCAGATAGAATGCAGGTGTAAGACGCTTGAACGTTGACTTTGTGATCTGTGTTCCCCCAGCTAGTGTTTGGGTAAGGAAATTGCAGAGCATTGCAGGAACACCAGGGATAGATGCACATGCTGGCAGCAGGAGCTGCACCGTAGGCTCTAAATAGATTCAACGCAGAAGTATAAATTAAGCTATAATCTGTACTTTAATTTAATCTTTTGTAAGTCCAAAATTTGACCTGATATCTCAGTTTGCTTTTTTCTGCTTTACATCTGTTTCGTGTTCTTTTCCTGGCCTAAATGGCTTCCACATTATGTTGTGCATGTGTAGCTGTCAGCCATATTCATGCTACATTATGATTACATCTATGCCATCGCCCTCTAACTCTGAATTGTGCTTTTCCTATTTTTTTTTTTATTTTTTTATTTTTATTTTTTTTAACCTGCCTTTGGATTCTTGGCTTACCATTACCTTCATTAACACCTGTTATTCATCTGCTCCTCTTGATACTTCAAATTACTCCTTTTTTGCCCACCCCTCCAAAAAATTTGTAAAAATCCTCCATACCAACTCCTCCTCTTCCTCGAAACATTGTCCCGTTCCCTACTGCCACCCCTCCCTCCGTAGTTCCTGATGAAGACGGGGGGAGGGAGTCTTCCCCTGGAACCCCCAGAGATGAATCAGAAGATTGACAAAGTAAAAGCTAAACAAGCAGAGCAGTGGGCCAGAGTCGTCAGGCAGGTACGACCTCTGTGGTCACGGCAGCTATCCATGTTTTATTTTAAGCTGCAGTTGTAGTTACTTATTTGTATGTTTTGCTACCAGTGTTAACAATTTCGATCTTACCCATCCATTCAGATAGTCTCAGATTTCCTGCATCTAGTTGCTGTTTAGTGCTTTTACTGTCTCAGGAGAAAACTGGGAGTTAATTAGGAAGGAGATAAAGGAAGCAGTACGAGAAAAATGGTTTCTTCTGTGTTCTTCCACCTTTCATTTCTTTACTCCTTCACATTCACTCCCCTCTATATTTTTCCTCTCTGAATGCCCCGGTTCTCCCCTTCTAATAACAGTTTTCTCAGCCAGCGCATACAGATTCCTATCAACCACTGCCATTGCTCTTCATTGTTATTCAGGTGTCAGAGGAGTCAGCTGAAGCCTGGGTAGATGAGTTCGCTACATCAGGACCTGATTTTCAACAAGCGAAAGCCGCAGTGGAGGTGAGGCAAGAGTCTGTGACAATAAAAACCTTCAACCCAAAGCCAAGTATAATAAGTAGTATTGTAGAGGTTAAAGCACTGAGTGTCATCGGAGTTGAGGTTTGAAAATGGAAAGTTTCCTGAATGATTGGCATGACGGTGCCCTTGATTTTTTTTTTTTTTTTAAAACACCCACAAACTTAATCCTGTTTAAGGAACGAAAAAAATATAGGGCCATCCTATAAGGCATCATCGATGCAGCAGCGTCTTCCAGTTGAAAAAGGTCAAAGTTATCTCCAATACGCTGTGAAGTAATGATGCGTGTCTGTCATTTTGTCAGAGTGATGTGGATTTCTGGGAGAAGCTGCAGCAGGAGTGGGAGGAGATGGCGAAGAGAGATGCAGAGAGTCATCCCTGGCTGTCTGACTTCGATCAGCTACTCAGCACTTCTTACGACAAGGTATCCGTCAGCCTGCTCAGAGCAGGCGTCTGCTGCTATCTGTTTTGTGTTGCAAGATTTCAGCATTTTTGCGCATACAGCTGTCATGCACAATGTCTAATGTGCTCCTGTGTTTCATATACCCTATTAAGTACTAATTAAAATCATATACACACACAAGTTCTCTGAGCAGTTTCAATGTTTTCCTTGTTTTCATTTGCAGGGCTATCAGTTTGAAGAGGAGAACCCCTACTTATCACACCCGGACCCTTTGTCAGAGGGATTGAAGAGGATGGAGGCAGGGGACATCCCTGGTGCCGTCCGGTTCTTTGAAAGTGCTGTGCAGAAGGAACCAGACAACCAGCTGGTAAGACTCTGAAAGGCTGTGTTCTCATTTGCATTACACTTTTTTTTTTTTTTTAATTCTTAGAACATCCTGTTATTACTTAATATAACATTGTGGGCCAAAAGGTCTCCCTACTTCTAATTTTAGCCATGTTTTTCTCCTGCTTCCAACAGAAGGCCCTTGAAATAATACCATGTGTCTTTTTTTCCCCCATTAAATTGCAGGCTTGGCAATATCTGGGAACCTGTCAGGCAGAGAATGAGCAAGAATTTGCCGCCATCAGCGCCCTCCGCAGGTCAGTAGTCAAAGTTGACTAAAACATGTAGTAAAACATGTAGTTGTTGTTATTATTATTATTATTATTATTATTATTATTATTACTCTAGATCTGGGTGTTGTCTCTTGTCTATAGTTTTTGTATCTGTAAGCATATAAAACACATTTTGCATATAAAAAAAATGTGTTTTTCCACCACAGAGTCTATGTTAAAGTGAGGATCGATTTTTGTTAAGACCTTTTTAAATGCATACTAATGTGAGTGTCACCTCAAAAGAAATATTTTCAACCAGGAAAGCACCTCCATATTTTAACACTTGTCGTTGCAAATAAGAGTTTCTTTGCCAAATGAATAGTCGTGTTTTTTCTGTCTGACTACTTCTTTTTATTACCACCATTCTTCCCATAGGTGTATAGAGCTGAAGAACGACAACCTGACTGCCCTCATGGCGCTGGCTGTCAGTTTCACCAATGAGTCACTGCACAGGCAGGCCTGTGAGACTCTTCGTGACTGGCTAAAGCACAATCCAAAATACCACTCTGTTTGGGAGCAGAGTGAGCGCGAACGCTCCAAAGACAGCTCCAAAGAAAGGGAGAAGGACAGAGAGAGGTTCGGGTCATTGCTGCCAGAGTGAGCATCACGCACGTTTAGGAGAATACAAAGATACCTCTTTCTCTTTGCCCTTTCCTTATTGCTTTTCCCTTGTGCAGGTCTTTGTTTACCGACGTCCAGTCCATGTACCTGCAAGCAGCCAATGTTGACCCTACCCAGGTGGACCCTCAGCTTCAGTGTGGTCTCGGCGTCCTCTTCAACCTCAGTGGAGAGTATGACAAAGCGGTGGACTGTTTCAGCGCTGCTCTCTCCGTCACTCCACAGGTTGGTGAAGAAGCCTTTGTAGAAATTCCAATGGCTTCATGTCATGTGCTCAGTTTCTGAGCTCTTTCTTTGTTTTTCTGTCCCCATAAGGACTATCTGCTGTGGAATAAGCTGGGTGCCACGCTAGCCAACGGAAGCCGCTCAGAAGAGGCTGTGGCCGCCTACAGGAGAGCACTGGAACTGCAGCCTGGCTTCATACGCAGTCGCTATAACTTGGGAATCAGCTGTGTAAACTTAGGGGCACATAGGTGAGACAACAGTGCTGTTTTGATGTGTATTTTGCTAGAGAGTCTTGGCATGTAAAGAAGTAAAATCTTTAGATTAAATGCATAATCCTCCTGAAGCTGGTTTTTATGATAGGGGAGTGTCAAGGTTCACAACCTTACCACTGATGACCTGAGTGTGGCTCTCTTAACAGAACAGTTTTCTGATAGATGTGGAATTAGTCCAGCAGTTTACATTTAGATAAACTTTTAAAAAACATGTTATGTGAAATCAGCATTTGATATACCCTTTTCAAATTGTCTTAAACACACTGACATTCTGCTGCTTACATACACATCAAATGCGTTCTGTGCCTTTTCAAATTCTGTCAGATTGCTACTTTTGAACTTTAGCAATTTTATGCTGCTTCCCAGATGTTTTTACCTTCCACTAGGGTGCTGTCTATAGTTAAATCTGCCTCCTAGTGGAAGGTATTTTATAGCCTCTTTTCCATTAGTACCTACTCCGATCAACTCAGCACGGTTCACCATGCTATTCAGGGTTTTCCATGAGGCCATAGAAACTGGTACCAGGTACTTTATTAGTACCTGCTCAGCCAGGGTTTCAAGCGATTGAAGCAGGTACTAGAAGTCACGCTGCATGCCACCGATTGGCTCGTCAGTAGCATCACTCAATGAGTCATAAGTGCATCTCGTTCACGAAAATTAAAACTGCCATTTTTGAAACCAGCAACGAGGGAAATGGCTACAAAAAACCGCAGTGTTCCCCGAGTTTGACAAAAAGCCACAGACCGAGCAGTAGGTATATTCTTGGCTCAATGTCCACCTTTGTTGTAGCGTTCGTGTTGCATATTAATTACGTTGCAGGATGCCCAGACGCATTGCTATGGCAACAAGCGCGCGCACTGGGTTGTAATGGAAAACCAGTCGATCCGAGTCGTAGCGATCTGTGGCAAGTAGATCAGAGTAGCTACTAATGCAAAAAGGGCTTATGTGATACAGCTAGACCACACACAAAAGATGCTACACTAGACCAGACGTGCAAGAAATCTAATAAATCTCACAAAGGTTTGTGTTGATGATGATTGACATTCACTTTATAAGGTATACCTTCAGCGAGGTGCTGGAAACATTCCTCAGACATTTTCGTCTGTTTCGAAATGATTCCCTGACATCCCAGAGGTGCTGTATTGGATTGTGATCTCTGATCTCTCGTCAGCAGGTCATCTTCGCCATGTCTAAAAAGCTAAATGTTGCTGCCATTTGGCTGATTAGATATTTGCCTTATACAGCGCTTAACCAGGTGTACTTAATAAAGTGGCCACTAGAGTGTACACCAGTGAGAAATGGACCTTAATTTGCAAAAGTGAACTTAGTTTACACAAGTTTTTTTATTACTGTTGCCTGTTCAGGTTGATATCAGCACATTGCAGATTGAACATAAATCCATCCTGTTCACTTTTTTAACTCCACAGAGAGGCAGTGGAGCATTTCCTTGAAGCTTTATCTCTCCAGCGCCAGGCTATAGAGGATGGAGCGAGAGCTCCAAGGGGTCCCGGAGGAGCTGCGGCCACTATGATGTCCGACAATATCTGGTCCACCCTGCGCATGGCTCTCAGCATGATGGGAGAGAGCTCTCTGTACGCCGCGGCCGACAGGCGAGACTTGGACACCTTGATGGCTCATTTCTGCCAGAGAGAGGTGGATGGTGGGACTGAATGAAAACCTGCCAGGAGAGGGCTCATTGAGTGTGAATGTTTTTTGCTGGGAGGTAAATGTATGAGTGACTGAATGAAGCTGATTGAATGGAGGAATGAAGGGGACATGGTACAGCTAACGGTTAAAAGAAGATGATCGAGGAACACACTGTGAAGTGATCAAAGTGCTCATCATCATCATCATCATGTGTACATGTGTGTTTAAAAGTGTTGCAGTATCAGGCTTCACCTGTAGAGAAGCAGGCAGCAGTAATCCAGTCACGAACTGTTTCACACGTTCAGCAGTCACTGGATTTCCTCCTTTGTTGATCAAGAGAACCAGACTGAATGATTTTAACTTGAAAATCTTTCTCAGAGAAGAAGAGAAACAAGAATAAACATGGTTTAATCACTAATCTGTTCACCATCCAGCAATGTTAGTTTGTGTTAAGACACTCAGTCCTCTCCCTGTCTTTATTCACAGTTTGGTGGCCTCTGAGTTTATTATTACTGTGTTGATGTTGTTCCTACAGCATCTCGTTAACTTTGCTTCAGGACCACCATTGCAACCGGACAATCACATTGTTGTATTCGCTTCACAACTTGGGAACAAGATGTACACAAGAGTCTGGTAGGGACAACGCTGTGGTTCATGAATGGGTGAAACATAAGACTTTCACCCAGGAGACTGAGGCTTGTAGTTCTTGTTCATTTGAGACTTAGTTGACTGCTTTTCATTTTGAAAAGTATTTACTTCAGTCACTTTGGTTAGGTGTATAAAATGATCATATTAGAACTTAGTGAAGGCAAGCATCTTTTTTTTTCCTCCCCCCTCAGGTGCAAAGCTAAGCTAGTGTTTTGTACACTACAAACCCTGTTTTATCAATTCACATGCCTCTTCATACATGTGAATTGATGAGCCAGGGATCTAACCAGGCCTTCCAATTCGCAGACAACCCGCTCTACCTCCAGAGCTGCAACCATCCCTGATTGCAACGGTGTGATTGATCAGTGATGGTCCTGATGGAGGAACAACACAGCAATTATCAGATGTGTGTACTCTCTGCGGTTATGTATAATCAAGGTACAAGACCTCTGACATTAAAGAGTGCTGCTTATGATCCAAGGTGCTCAGCAGGCGGAAGGATTACAGATTATGCCATTGTAAAGTAGAAATACAAGTCATAAGTGCTACAGCTCTTTTTGTTATACTTTATTTAATTTTTTAGTAATCATTATCATGCCAGGATAATGAACTGATAACCAGCGGGACTGTTACTCAAATGATAAGGTGTGTGTGTGTCTCTGTGTGTGTGTGTGTGTGTGTGTGGGTCGGGTGAGAGACATTATGTCAATGAGAGTGGCTTTTCTGGGTTCCTGTGCTCTTTTTCATATTGCTCCTGTAAAACTACTTGCTTCATTGTAAAATAATGCTCTATGCCATACTGTGTATTGTAACATAATTGATGCACTATAATTGTTTTCAGGCTACTTATATCCTGACAGCAATGTTTAATATAATATTCAGCAATAAAAGCTTTGATTCCAGACATCTGTTATTATCCTTTTATTTCAATTTGGACCCCCTCTTGTTGGTATATGGGTTGTTTCATGGTCCTATCGACTAATTTGCAATTTAAATGTTTAGACTAAATTAGATTTTCATATTATAGAGCAAGATGGTTTTATCAAAATGTCAGCTCTAAGAAGTGGGAAGACTTGCCAAATCAGCAGGGCATTGCATTTAAAGTTTCCTCAGAGTTAATAATAAGGATTTTAATTTGTTTAACATGTTTTTTTGTTTTTTGTGAGTAATGCAAAATTATTAAAACTTGTGAAATACAAAATGCTGTGGCTTGGGAGGTAGTGCAGGTCATCTGGTCTACAAGTTTAAGGATCTTCATGCAAGATACTGATCCCTGAGTGGGCCTGATGCACACTGGAGTGTGTGCTAATGTTAGTTTAAAAGTGCTTATGCATAGAAACAGTTTGCATGAATTGGTGAATGAGCCTTGTAATAAAGTGCTTTGAGTGCTCAGCACTTAATAAAGAACAGTTAATTTACCAAAAAGTGATTTTATTTATTTATTTATTTATGTTTTGGGGGGTAATTCTATAATGTTTGTAGTGGTTTGGTTTTTTGGGGGTTTTTTTAGTGCATACACTTAACAACCACTTGATTAGGTACACTTGCAGACTCTAATATGACCAGTGATATAGTACAGCCTGAAATCTTCAGAGCTCATACCAACGACGTTGGCTCATTCATTTAGGTTTTTGTTGAGGTTGTCAGGAAAAGTAACCTGATTTCATGATTACTTGCATTACATTTAATTCAGTTCCTATGTTTGTTTGTTTGTTTTAATCCACTTCCCTAACATACAGGTACTCAAAGTAAAAAATCTAAATTTAAATGCTTTAAAAAATTTATGCTAAATCTATCTGGAAATCTGAAGGGTTATATCAAGCATTGTTTTTACCTTTGACTATCATTATTATATATGCGCAGATTTTATTCATTTTCACTAAATGCGAACTCGCTATTCATGTTCAATGTTTTATTTATTCTTGGCACACTCCGGCCTCCATACTTACTTTAACAAGTCATATTCAAAAGAAAACTCGTAACTCGTGTTTCCGGAGCTTTCCCAACAAATTCATTTTCTCTCACAAGTGAAAAACAAAACGTTTCCTTAAGTTATCAGCAGCCCACCCCGCCCTCTTTTAAACTTCGCATTCCTCTAGGCCAATCAGAGTCGAGAAGGCGAAGTGCAAGAGAAAGTTGATTGGTTCATTTAAAAATAACATAAGCGCAACCACGCCATTTAAATGTTTTAAAAGTCGTGTGTTCCTCCTGTTGATCTGAAGTGTGGAATAGGAGAAAGGCGGATAAACTATACGCTTGGTCCACTGTATTTGTCGTTTTTTCAGGTGAGTAGTGAAATAAATGACACGTCCGAATGATGTAGACCGAGTTTGTGTTTTTTTTTCTTTTGCTCTACTTTAAACGGTTAACGGTGCAGTCACGTGAAACTGCAACATTTAGCTAACATACGTAGATGTGAATATGGTTTCCAGCTCTGTAAATGTCATACAAATTGTCCATAGTGACAGATATAGTAGTAAAGTCGTGTTTAAGATGAGCTACGATTTTTTTGTATTTAAAAACTAACGTTAACTTTAAGTCACGAGCACTAATCCATCAGCTAATAAGCTAAAATACAATGTTTAACAACAGGTTATTTATGCCTTGTCAAGCATTAGTTTTTACCGTTGTGTGATTGTAAGAATGAAGAATACACCAAGAAACGAGCCTTTCAATGTATTGATGAATGAGAATAATACATAGTTTTATTGTATTTCATCTAAATATGTGTACATCTGTGCTTTGTATTTTTGCTGTGTTTTTATGTTATGAATAAATAAATGAATAGAACTCTGTTTACCTGAATGGCAGGTAACATTAAAAAAAGGATCATGGGATCAAGTGAGAGTAAGATGACTGCATCTGCAGCCATAAAACCAGAGCCAGCCTTCAAAAAGACTCACATCAGTCACCTCATCGATCCTCGCTCCCCCTCAGCTGGCATAGAACGAACACCTATTCAGGTGGGTTACCTGGTGGATCCATTCATATATTTAAAAAAAAAACACAAAGTCTGAAAAAAATGTACTGTCTGAACTCCAGAAAATGTGCAGTCATTCTTTTTTATTAATGAAGGCATGAACATTTTTACTCTGATCTTGAGGCCCTCTGATCCAAACTCTCTTCTGTACTCACATTTCAAAGACTTTGAAAAGCTTCTTGTTTGATCAGTGTGATATGTCCAAACTATAGAAGGTGTGAGGGGAACAAATGAGACTTTTCACATGCGCTTATACTCCATCTTTCCCAGATGGTGTGGATGAGTGTAGAAAGTTCACCCAAAATCCACATTTTGAAGTTTTCTCCAGTAAAGTATCAGAAAACAGATCCAAGATATCATTGCTTGTCGTTGATCCTTTGTGTAATAAACACAAAGCTGGTGCAGTTTAGCTGCTAAACTTGCATGTCACAACATGCAAGTTTAAAAAATTACCCTCTGATGGGGAATAGGTGGGAGGCACTGATAATTATTGACCCTGCTTTATTCTCTATACTACTTTTGTAAACTGTGGGGCAATCAAACATAAAATAATTGAATATTTTTGCAAGGTTGGGCAGCTTGTGTCCAAAACATCCGCTGAGATGAAAAGCGAGTGCCCTGTGGTGTTCGGTGATCCACGTTCACCTACCATTGGCATTACCCGCACCCCTGTGAGAGAAGTTATGAGAGGTAAGTAATATATAAACGTAATAACTTTCAGCTTGACTTTTCTCACTTTATTGAAAAAAAAACAAACAAATCTAAAAAAATGACTTCCTTTCATTCATCTTTCCAGCAACAGTCGGGTCCTTTGCTCGTCGCCTGGGTATGATTTTCCACAGTGAGGTTGAAGGGAAACTCCCCGAAGGCCGTCAGAAAGGCTTCAGTGGCGCATCAAAGAAAGAGGAGGACTTTATAAGTGAAGAGCTGGCATCGACTGAGCCCCTCCTGAGCCCACAGCCGTCCAGCAACCTTAATGAGCATGCTAACTTACTGGTGCCACCTGTCCAGCCCCCTCTCCAGAGCGTAGAGAAATTGAGTCCTTTTGTGCTTCCTGAAGAGCCTCAGGTGGAGGTGGAGATAGAAACTGAAGCAGATATTAGCCTGGAGGAGGCTGAGGAAGCAAGAGAGTCTCCTCTTCACAAGAGACTGAGCATGAGCCTGATAACCTGCCACGAGGGCGCTCCCTCCCCCCGAGCCTTTGCAGAGGTCCATCATGAAAATATTTCATCCCCAGAACCTGGCACAGAGGTGGAGCCACTTGGGGATGGTGTGGATCACGCTTACGCCCTTCCTTCTGCTACCATTGAAGCAGACTCTCCTGTTGAACCTGCCCCCTCCAACACTGATGCTGATGATTCCCTTGCACAGCCAGAGAAGGAAGAAACTAAAGCGCTCGCTAAAGAAGCTAATTTGCTTCCATCCGGTCCACCATGTGTTCGTGGTCCTGAGCAGCCACAGGCTTGCACCGGCATCCGCTGCCCCACCTTTGACTCAAAGAGCCCCAGCCAGACTGTTTTCAAACCACAGTGGCTGGGAAATGGCTTTCGTCCGTCTGGGCTCAGAGCAAGAGGAGTGCAGGGGCTCGGTGGAAAAGGAGGCTCGTCTCCTCTTGCCGTCCGTGTGGCCATTAAGAACGTAGCCAACGAAAACAAAGGACAGTCTGGAAAACTGAAGCAGAAAGGTGTGTAGGAAGTTTGTCACCTTTTGATTGTTTATGGTGAGACTGTTCTGCTTTTCCTTTTTTAAACTTTCTTTTTCTTCAGGTACTGAAGGCCGCTCTCCGCTGCAGATCCTCAAGAAGACCAACTCGCCCAGAGACCAGCGCGCTCAGGTATTTGTAGCTGTAATTTACCCACATATGGGCTCATGAAAGCAACATCTGTGTTTTTACTTGTCCAAAAACACAGGAAATTCACGTTTTGATTTCTTCCCAGATGAAGCTGAAGACGTCCACTCCCGACAAGCAGAGGGCTGGACAGATGGACCGCCGAGTGCTGGCTGTGTGTCTGGATAAGGAGAACCGATGAGGCACTGCACGCACTGTTTTTTAAAATGTGTTTTTATGTGTATAGCTTCCACAAACTATTTGTTGTCCTGTATATATTTAACTGCTTGTTGTTGTGTAAATAAAATTTGCAAACCTACTAGAGCTTTAAATTTTTACTGATTAACTCTTATCTGTTATTTGGAGAGTTTTCTTGTTCGTTTTTGTGCGCATTTAATCTTCGTCAACACCTAAATTATATTCAGAAATAACACTTGAAATTTAATATTTCTCCAGTTTGCAAAGATTGCATAGCTCCCATGTCATTGAACTGACAAAGCGTCCTTAGGCAATGGTGAACACTTCGTTGCCCTCGCCTATCAGTGTGAGTGTAAAGTGTCTTTTCTATACCCAAGGCATGCTTTTGAGTGAAGAAAAAGCACTATGTAGCTACCAGTTCATTCAGCAGGTTACCTTGATGTCTGCTGAGTTGCTGTCATGTGATTGGCTGTTTGACATTTGCACTAGCGAGCACTATAGCAGGTGTACCTAATAAAATCTTAGGAAAAACAGACATTTTAGCATTAATTAGATGTAGCCCTTTTTTTTTTTTAAAGTTTTTACATTTATTCATTTTTACTTTTTTGTCACAAGGAAACAACAGAAGAGAGAAGGGTGTGGAAAGAGTAACAGGAAATAAATAAACAGCACAGTAGTAAACAGTCTTTCTATACTCTAAATGTTTGACTTGCAGGCAGATCATGTGGCCAGCTGATGATCTGTTCTTGGAGGAGCAGCTCCTATTTATGGTCTTTTTACATGCAATATTCAAAAGGGAGGAATATCGTCATATTTAATCGTGCCACTAGGTATCAGTCCCAAAAGTGTCACTGGGATCCTTGAAAATATCACAACCAAATATGTCCTCTAAAGTGTTTAGTGTCAACATTATTAAAGTCCATTGGCATGCTCGTAGTTTTGTACATGAACTGCTGTGACTGCACACTTCTACACAGTTTGTCCAGGGGTATATTTGTATGATGTGTACCTTCAATCGCTCCATCATCTTCTGGTGAAATTCCCTTTTGAATCTCTGTATTATAATTAATGTATTATAACTTGATAGAGAACTTGTGTTTTGGAGATATTCACATGTACATGAGTATGGGCGGAGTTAAATCTGGATGATAAGATCATCTGTGAGTAATGCCATTATATGGTTCTCCTTAGCTATTAGTTCCTATGAGTCAAGGCCTCTGTGAATATTCCATAAAGGGGTGAGCTGAGGCAACAACCCTGCATCTGTCTGACAGGTGATCTTTATTCTAGCATTTTTACCTGAGGCTATATCATCCTCATTTTTTTATGATTAATTTTAATTGATAATATGGGGATAGAAGAGGTTGGTCAAGGTGAAGGTTTTACAGTGTGGATGGGAGTGAGGCTGATTGAAGCAGTTTGCACTTTCACCTCACAGTAAGAGGGTCCCTGGTTTGAGCTCCAACTGGTGCATGTCTATGTGGGGGTTGCTTGCTCTTCCTGCGTCTGTGTGTGCTTCCTCTGGGTTCTCCTGGCTTCCTCCCACAGTCCAAAGACATATATGTTAGGTTAGTTGGTGTTTTTAAATTAGCTGGATGCAATATGTGAGATAGATGAAGAGCAGATTTTTAAAGATCTGCTCATTTATAAAATCAATCAGGGTTTGTTTAGCATGCAGCTGTGTGTAAAAAGCCTGCAAGGCTTCACATCTGAGCTTGTTAAATGCACAAAGAGCCTGTTTATCCTTAAGAGAAACTACATTCTTATGCTTTTGTCTAGACAACTCAAGTCACGCTACAAATAAATGCTCACATTTTCTCTACAGTGAAATCAAAGAAAACAGAAGCGTGGCTGACATTTCACATGCTTCACTCGTATCTAGAAGGATTTGAATGCCAGAAATAAACATTTAGACTTGTGTAATGCAGATCTTTATTAGATAGTGCTGCTTCACTTTGTACAGTGTGTATCCACTCTGGAAAAGAGCCCGTTTAAATTAGAGTTAGATTGTTTTTTTCATTTTTATATACACAACCTGTCCTTCAAGTTTAAAGGTTTGCATGCAGAGGAAAAGTAAGCACTTATATACACATTCAGATGTACTACTCATAAGCACGGCAGCCATTACCATCCATGTACCACTCATACAAAGAGTCCTGTCCTGAGACAAATGGGTCATCTTTTTATGTAAGTGCTTAGCGAAGCATGAAAATCATTTTATTATCCCATCTGTCAGTTCAGCAGTTTACCCAAAGGACTTTTCAGGTCTAGCTACCGAGGTGTTAGGCCGAGTGATGAGACCCGAAATCCTGGTAAATATTGTCCATCGATCACATACAAAAACACACGCTAATGCAGACATCTGCAAGCTAGAACTCCATTTTAACTAAAGTTAAGAAAATGAACAGGAAGTAAATGTAAGCATCTAGAGAATCTACCAAAACTAACAACAAACAACAGTCTGAAACAATAAAGCTCATATTATTTATATGATTTAACTTATGCTATGATAGAAATCACAGCATGTTAGTAAGTTACCCAACACAACATATGCTTCATCTGGACGTATTCAATTCTATCTCATCCTGTGTGCTACCGTTTCCATTTGGCAACTGTTCTCAAATTGCTGTAATTAATGTGCATCCATGTGAACCACAGTAGAATTAACTACTGATGGGAATGACATTTGCTCAGACCCCCGAACCCAGAATTCCCCCATAATGTGAGAAGAAAGTTTGGAGCGCAACGTGATGGAGAGGAGAGAAAATCTTCACATTACAACCCCGCTCCACCGTTAGATAGGACTTGGCACAATTTGACATACCCTCTTCTCACCCCATGTGACTCCTCATCCCCTCCCACAGACCTCAATTTCTTTATATTTTCTTCACTTCACTAAGTGCTCTCTTTGCAATGAACAGCCTCAGTTCCAGATCTTGAGGAAGCTGTCCCAGGATCCCGTGCAGCACGCCATGCCATCCGTGGATACTCCGATGCAGCTCACTCTGTTGTCGTGACCAGCCAGCACACCTGAACAGCAGCAAGCAGGGAAATAAATGAGTCAAAGGGTCAAACATTTTGAAATAAACTTCCAATTCAGATTTATCTCCCAGTTTTTTCTTGTAGTTCACTTATGTGCAAAACTAAACTTTACAAGGAAATGTAACTAAAAGAATATTGTGTGCTTTTAAAACTAATAATAGACGGAAAATGTAGTTTTAGTCTTTCTTGTTTGGTCAGATTTGTCCAGCAGCATTAAGAGGAGTTGGTTCAAATATTTATTGTCCCTGGGGTGTATATGGGACTGTGTGTCAGGTGTTTGTGTTGCATTATATTACTGTATTGAAACCACAATGACAGAAAGAAGAGAGCAAACTCACTCTGGAAACTAAGTGAAAGGAATATAGCAGAAAAAAGATGGAGAAAAAAAAGTCGAGTAACTCGGTTCCTCACCGACTCTCTCGGCTTTGAGCGAGTCCCAGATGTTGACGTTGAAGTCGTCGTAGCCAGCCAGTATCAGGCGTCCAGACAGGGAGGGGGCCAGAGAGGTCACCCCACACATGATGCTGCTGTCCTGGTAGGTGATGAGCTCCTGGTCAGCTCGCATGTCGTACATCTTGCAGGTGGCGTCATCTGATCCTGTTATCACTGCATTACCGTTGGGGAAGAACTGGAGGAAATAGAAGTGGTTAGAAAGCGTGCCTCCTTGGACAGGACGCGCTGAGAGCTTTGCACACAATAGAAAAGGAAATCTTTTTTTCCCCCTTTGTTCTCACCCCAATGGCGTTGATGTCACTCTCGTGACCTCCAAAGGTCTGTCTGCAGGTGCCCTCCCTGATGTCCCACAGCTTAGCTGTGAAGTCACAAGCCCCTGAGATGAAAAACTTGAAGTCTGGGGACACGCCGAGGGACATGCAGTCTCCCTGGTGTCCGGCAAACACAGTCTTCTGGGTCCCCGTCTCAATGTCCCATAGTACGCTAGAAAGGCAAGTTTAATTCAATTTAAAGTGCAAAAGAATCAATTCAAGCTTTCTTTTGTTCAGTAAATCGAACTATATTCTTACCAAGTGCAGTCGCCTGAGCTGGTGATGATCTCAGTGTCGCTGAGGAAACGACAGCAGGACAGGTAACCTGTACAACCACAGAAATACCACATGGGGCACTGCAGGACTCATCACAAAGGAGCGTTTAATTTCTGTTTCTTGTCACCTTCCTACCTGTGTGCGCTGCCAGCTCTCTCATGACCTTGACATTCCCATCCTTGCCTTTCAGGTTGTAGATGGAGCACATGTTGTCCAGACCGCCACACGCCACAAGGTTTCCAGAAGGTGCGTAGGCACAGGTCATCACCCACGATGACTTGAGGGGGATGGCATTCACCTAGGTTTACACAGAGGACAGGAGAGCTTGTTTTCAGCCTCTGAATTTACTGTTGTGTATTTAGTTGTCTCACGATGGAAATTTAGATCCTGTAACTTTTAAAGGTATGTGCTTAAGTCTTAATGTTTGAGCGAGAGATGCTCAAGGCACAGTGAGAAGTACCTTGTGTATTTTGGTGTGTTTGAGAGTGAATACACCCTGCAAGGTTTACAACCACGTTTACTTTGGGTTTAGGTATAGCTGGAAACAAAAATTCCTATTACCGGAATTGTAATAGACCTGCCCTTTGGCCTCTCCTACCTTGTTGGTCGTGATGGTGTCCCACACTATGAGTTTTCCATCCTGCGAGGCACTGACACACAGCCTGGGGGAGAAATGTGGATTAAAATCAGCAAAAAAACCCAAAACATGTGAAGCAGAGGCTGTAACATTAAGAATATGCTCCCCCCTATCAATTTACTCAGTTTAAAGCAAATCTAATTTACCATCTCCCTTCTGCATATCTGGACTTTTCTCACTTTCCTCACAATTATTTAGAAAATTATTAGAAAACTATCAGATCTTGGCTGCAACACAAACAAAAAAGCAGGTGTTCTTTCAATTTGTGCAGCATGTTGGGTAATTACTTTGAATCAGTGGACCAGTGCATTGCATAGATCTTGGCAAGATGACCCCTTAGTGTTTTCCTGGTCTTCATCTGGACACGCCCCATCACTGTGATCCCAGCTGCTGCCTCCTGCAGTGTGGTATCCTGCACCGCCTTGCGAGCTGCCTGCAGAGCACACACACACAAAGTGCCGTCAGGAATAATATGTGAACACACGTCAGACAGAACAGTATGTGTATTATGCTGGATCTACCACAGATGATATATTGTGGCCAACTTACGGTAATCTGGTCTTTGAGACTATCTGCCTCCTTTCGAAGTTGCTCCATTTCACCCATGGCGATCAATCAATAGTGGGCTGTAGAGAAGATGTCAGAAGAGGCCGTAGTCCTGGGAATAAGAAGGAGAGTTCCGGTGAAGCAGCATGAACAAAACTCAGTCACCAAGAAATCATAAAATCTTTGCCAAGTCACCCGCGCTATCCTTCCATCCCAGAATTTTACCTGCATTTACCTGTTAACCTCCCTACTGCAGGTCTCCAGGTAAGTGCTGCTTTGCAAGTCAAACCACCCCCATCAGCTTTGCAAACTTTTTCTAACTTCGCAGGAACATACAGAGAAACCCACAAGACACACCTACACTCAGACACGCACGCACAGGCAGACCGTATGAATATTCACCCGGTTAAAGTTTGCTCTTCAGACGATGTGAGAGCAAAGATCCTCACCCTCAATGTACACACAAACCAGTATGTCCTGTAATGATGCGTATCAGCTCTCACTCGCTGCCTCTCAGCTTCACGGCAAATTCACAACACTTGTAGAGGAATTTGTGCCATTTAACACTCCAGCTGAGCTCTCATCTGCTGCTGATGGCTATTAAATTTGCTAATGTGATGATTAAATGAGCAATGTTTAGCGGTACAACCAATCGCCTAATGGTCAGACTCATAAAGTGTGACAAATGTAATCAACGCACAACTGAAGAGGCAGCCAGAAAGTCAAAAAGTGGCACAGAGAAGTTCAGATGGAAAAGCACGGCGTTAATTTCTCAGGTGAAGCACCACAATATAAGCAAACTTTAAAAAGAAAACACACCCTTTTCAGTTTCTTGTACAAATATTAAAAGTTACTTCTTTTTCTTTCTAAAGCAATCAGTTTTCATGATGCCATTTCCTTTATCTTACCTTAAAAAGTGACAGGAGGGAATACTTGCGCTGATTTTACCGTTTGCGTCCCTGCAGCAATCTCTCGCTTTCTCTCCCCTCTACTATTTGAATGAGTGTCCCTGTCAAAACACGTGACCAAGTGGATTTGCCTCTAATTTGTTTGAAGTGAAAAGGAGAGGAAGGGAAAGGAGGGAGTGACTCTGTAAAAGAAAGAGATTTGATTTAATTGTTTGCCACTGGGCTTTATGTGTAAAGCTAAAGTAAATGGATGATGGCCTGATGCGGCGCTCCAAAAACACACACCAGCCGCAGCAGCTACACTTTGGGTGTAGCTTTCTTAAACTGCTTACTGATACGTCGTCCCTGAAGTTTCTGAACCAAGGGGGATTTTAAAGCCTTTGCTCCAGATGTGGAAATTGCTCCAGCAATGAGCGTTTTAATGACGCTTGAGTGTTTTAGTCGTGCTATTACCCTTTTGCCATTGTGTTCCTGGGACCCTGCCATTGTTCCGTGTGATTAACTGACTGCTAGGGTGGTGGGATGGTGGAGTGCATTAACACAAACAGAGGGAGAAGTGGAGGCAGAGGGAGGGGAGGCAGGGGGTTGAAATAAGGGGGGGGGGGGGGGGGGTGAAGGGTAAGAGGTGAGGCAGGAGAGTGAGTTTTAAATCCTACTGGCTGAGATTTTAAGGGATGCCTTTTGAATCAAATCTGCTCTCATCCGATTACTGACTGCTCTTTGCATCTGGATAAGAGATGGAGAAAGGGATGGGGCGGCAGATAGGGGCATGAGAATGAGGTAGGGGGCAGATGGAGGAGGTGGGCAGAGGGAGAGCTGGTGAAAGGTGGGGCAGGGCCCATCAGTATGGCCAGTGATTCGACTTTGAATCAGAGAGCTCCTCAAACAGTTTCCCTCTTATATTCTTAAAGGGGATGTTAAGAAGTTGTTAAATGGCAGTGAATTATTAGTTTATGTGAAATAACATTTATGTCACTATTAAGATGTTTTTCATTGGCTTTAATTAAACCGTAACACTCAGTTCGCATCACAGTGAAAATGTCTTCCTGACTTCAGCCAAAGCACCTCTCCCTTCTCCACCAACAGTGTATATGACTTCTTGTAAAAGGCACACTGTAACAGATCATTTTTTTCACGTTGCATAAATGCCATCGACCACTTCTCCAACTCTTAAAACTTCAAACAGCCGATGCTTTGATTCTTAAGTTTACACGGAAAATAATAACTGGAATAACTTTACGCAGCTCTGTCATGCAGATTATGTCCGATTGCATTAAGAGTCAGACCACGAAAGGAGTTTGTTTTTTATTCAGATTATCAGAGCATACAATTAAATCACTATTGTATGCTGATCCCATGCAAATCCCTCATCTGCATGTGCTGTAAGCAAAAGATGAAACGCAGCTAAAGACATCGGGTGTGTATCAGTATAAATGTGACATCTCCATACTCGATATTTAATCAGACTGTTTTAATAATCAGCAGGTTTCCAGCTTGAGAAGAACTCTTACACTTCTTTTCTGAAGTGTAGGAATCACAACACTCAAAACAACCACATTTAAAAACGTCACAAATATGGACACATTTTAAAAAGATATCAGCCGGAAATGTGTTCAGGTCCGTTTTGTATGACCCTTGATGCCCATGAAGCATGACACCGCAGCATATCCGCAAAACTGAAAACATCAATGTCTGCTGAAAGGAACACATGACCATCCACTTACCAATCGGAGACTGCTATCGAGGTGTTCTGGTAGATCTTCAATCCCTCTTCCTGCAGCGGCCTCTCTCAGGTTGCTGTCATAAGTTCAGCCTGTCTGTTCCTACTCTTTCCTCCACTCATTCGCTTTTGGTATCGCGGACAGTGCGGTATTCCTCACTTGCCTCACTGCTCCTATGAGGAACAAATGAGGATTGGAGGGATGAAGGGAGATCAGCAATGAGGGGATAAACCCTGGGATGGAAGAGTAAGGGGGAGGGGGGGTGATGGTGAAATAGACAGAAAGGGAGAAGAAACAGTGGGTGAAACCAAACAAGGTGCAGAGCATGTCTGTAGGGTCACAAGACATGAGCCGGGGTGAATCCAAGTCAAAAGACTAAGAGATGGAAATCGTGGAGGGGAGGGAGAAGAGGATAAATAGAGGACCTGGGAACATGGCTTTTTATGGTGCTGAGATAGTTTTCAAAAGATCTATGACTGACAGGAGGGTTTGTGTTTTGTAAACCTGAGGTGAAGCTAATATTAGAAAGTGTATGGGCAGAGGGGGAGATTGGCAGTGTAAGGATCAGACTGGCTACAATGATAAAGCAAGAATAACTGCAGGATTAAGGGGAATGGATGATTCTTACACACAAGCAGACCAACAACCATGGGCATTTCCTGACAGTGTGTATGTAACAGAGTCATAAATAACATTGTTATAATTACACAAAATGTGTTCTAAACCCCCAAACTTCTCCTTTTATACCTGACTTTTAGGACCTCCAAGCCTGTAGTTGTGTTCATTATCAGTTAGAGCCCCTCCTCATTCTTTTCTTCTTCTTTGGTGCAATACTATAAATACAGTGTACCCCTTTTGCCTCTCCCCTTTTTCTACAATTCCCCTGTGGGAGAGGTGGGTGTCATTTCTTTCCAGCACCTTAAAGCACACATAATTCATATTTAACCACCCTGATGTTTATGATTGCGATTTTAATTCAGTTATTGTCATTATTGAGCCTGTTTTTGTAAGATGTTATAAGTGTGTAGTATGTGTGTGTCATAAATGTGTTTTAGGCGCCATAAATGATAGCATGAATATGTATTCCTTGCTAGCTTGGGAGCTGTGGTGGGTTGAGCTAATCCTCTTCCCCACTGTCTGTATTTGGTCGTAGGAGCTGGAGTGGGCAAATTATTTACTTGGAGGTCTTTCTTTCTTTTACCTTTTTTATCAGACACAACGCAGAATCACACCGGTTACATGTAGAGCGTGCGCCACTATAGCTGTCTCCTATGTTCTTTGTCATCTAAAGGTAGAGATAAAGAGCCACAATATCCCTTCGGTTTGCTCGAGTTCTGCCCACACATCTAAATTTAGAGGTTTCTGTTGTCACTCGTCTGTTGATGTGCCACTCCACAGCTTTTGCACATTATCTAACAGAGTAAATCACCTGTGTTAGTTACGAAACAACGCAGCTTGCACTCACGATCATGACATTGCATTGTTAGGCAGAGAGCCGGATCGACGAGAACAGACTGCGTTTGACCCAAAAGGCCTGGGAGAAAGTCACCGAATCAGGTGCTGAATCCCAACTGCATTATTAAAGGGAGCTCCCATTCCTTTCTCCCACTGAGATTTTCACATGGATCAGGAGAGTCACTTTATTGAGAGTTACTTTCTGTAGCTGAAGTATGTTCATGAAAAATGTATGGCAGCGCTATTGTACTGCAGTGTCTGTAACTTCTCCTTGAAATTTGTGTCAAATACCGAGTGGCCTCTGAACAAGAAGAACACATTCAAATCCTAAACTAGTCCTAAAACAAATTTGCTTAGGGGTGTTTACAAGTACACAGTGACAACATGCAAAACATCCCAGTCTAAGACCTTGTTTAATGCTCTTTCTCTAAAACACACTTCACTTAGTTGCAAAGAATAATTAGAAAATATAACATAAAATCCTGCCCATGAACAAATTAAATCCTACTTGTTCCAATATAGAACAAGTAGCCCAGATATCACATTGCTACTTTCCAGGCAAACCCTTGTTGACACGGATTCGGACAGTTGAACGCCATCAGACAATACGAATCCCTTGTTTGCACATTTGTGAACATATCTGTGTTTGGAGCAGAAAAGCCTTTGCTGTGTGCTTCCTGGCTTCATTCTGTGATTCAGCGCGGCTAAATTGAGCCCTGCAGTTTAAAAGCGTTGACCTTTGCTCGCTGGATTGTGGTAACGGCAGTGGTGCTGACCCTTGATTTGGAGAAATGGAGTCAGGGAAGCACAGGCTGTGAAACGGCGAGTGAAACAGAGAGAAAAAACAAAGAGCAAAACAAGGGATTTGTTAGCAGAGGCACAGAAACAGGGCGGGATAAAGACAGAAAGAGTGTCCGATTATGGGTTACTATTTAAAGACTAACAATGCCGCACTCTACTACAAGGAAAACTCTCAAAGTGGTTTGTAAAGTCTTATAATCTTCTATGATTTTATTACATTTACTACTGATGTTAAACCGACTGAACTGAAAGCAGAAAAGGTGAGCATCCCTCCCCGAGTGAGATGAAAATTTCACTGCACTCGGTCCCTGCACAGCACAATAAAAACAAGAAGAGGAGATTTGTTTTGTTTACTTTGCACACGCTGAAAGAGATCTCTGAACATTTGATCTGTGGGAGGAGTGAGTGGATTAAATGACAAATGTGTCAGACACCAACATGTTGTTAGACTGCTGATGTTTTTATAACTCATTATGGTCTAGACGACCCTTACTGAAGTTCAAACCCAGTATCAAAATGGAGCAGAAAGCTGATTTAAATGACTTTGAGCTCGGCATAGTTGTTGGTGCTACAAAGTAGATCATCAGTCACTTCTGCTGGCTAAGAACAGAAAACCGAGACTACAATTCACATAGGATCACCAAAATTAGACAACGGGAAATTAAAAAAGCATTGCTTGGTTTGATGAGTCCCAATTTCTGCTGTGGTGTTTGAGTGGTGGGGTCAAAATTTGACACAACACGAAAGCATTGTTTCATTCTGCCTTGTAACAGCTGCTCAGGCTGCTGGTGGTGTAACAGTGTGTGTGTGTGTGTGTGTGTGGGGGGGGGGGGGGGGGACTTTATTACCAGGTGTGGATCACTGAAACACCACAGCCAACTTGTGAACTGTTCCTGACCATATCCTTCCCTTTATAATGTGCCATTTTGCTCAAATCCTCACAAACTGGTTTCTTGACAATGAGTTCACTTGTACTCAAATAGCCTCCACAATCACCAGATCTCAGTCCCATAGAGCACCTTTGGGATGTGGTGGAACAGGAGATTTGCATCATGGATTTGCAGCTAACAAATCTGTAGCAATCGTGTGATGCTATTATGTGAATATGGTGAAAAATATCTGAGGAATGTTTTCAGCATCTTGTTGAATCTGTGCCGTGAAGCATTAAGACGGCTCTAAAGGTGAAAGAGGATCCAACCCGATACTAGCAAGATGAACTTGAAAATGAAATAGCAAGTGAGTGGGTGTATATTCACCTTGCATATGTTCCCAAGCAATATCTGTGCACTCTCAGCAGGCGGTTTGTGCTTAGACAAAAACATCTGTCAAGCAGGTGTGGGTATAATTTGACTGATATTTCAAGGTTTTACTGTTTACATTAAAATGACGAGCATTCGTTTTTCTGACAAGTTTCTTTCAGTATTCGTGTGTAAACTGGCAGTGTTTTGATGCAGAGATTAGCAGACGAGGTCGTCTCACAGCAACAAGGTTCTGGGTTCAACTCAAAGTTGATTTTCTGAGCCGTCTGCAGGGGAGTCGAGGAGAAAAAATCTCCTTCCACTTTCCAAGCAAACTCAAATGACTGCGAAGACTTTTCACCTTAGACTGTGTCTGATGGTGCAACTACCCTGAAGGGTTCAACAGTAACAGTAAGCTGCTGTAAACAGAGTACAGTTTCTTGTTCTAACTGTATGTAAGCAGTTGGTGTGTTGAAATGTTGCATCTCTGCTGCTGTTCTTTTAACTTTTGATACAGGCTACCCCTATAAACAGGAATGTAAAATAAAAACTGGAATCTTATTATTTCTGTTTACTCTACTCTTCAAAATTACGTAAGGCACCAAGGCCAGACATCATCATCAGGCAACCAATAGGAGGTTAGGGTCATAATCACAAATAGTAGGAAATGTGATATAGGAGATGAGTATCCTGTCTGCTACTCACTACACACAGCACTTAATTATAATAACACCAGTTTTATAACTATGCGGCTGAGCCTTACATAATTTCTGCTGCTCATGTAAAAACATAGAAATTTGATGTGTAAATTTCTCGTTTGTATACGCAGGTATCATTAGACGGCTGTGATCTTTAATGTGCCTTTAAAAAGCATTAAAATGCATTATGCATAAAATGCTTTTTAGTGACTAACTACTACTTAAGTGAAGATTAATGCGGAGGTGTTTTGGGCGCTACGTGGTCTCAATGTGAGAGGGAGGGAAGAGGTTAAACCCAAGGCTGCATTAAAAAGGGCCCACCGACCCAATTCCAGCAGCAGGGGATTATAACACAGGGGGGAGTAAGAGTGTTAATATGGGCCATGAATGGTACTTAAGTCGGCACCTAATGCACAAGATGAAAGCAGAGGAGGGGGGCTGAGTGGAGGCTCTGGTTGTAATGGGGAGGATAAGATGGGAGAAGGTGGTCGAGTGTCACTGCGCTGGATGTGAATGATTAAATCATCTCTCCCGGATTACTATTCCATATTCTAAATGGGAGATGTTTTTAAGCTTCATAAACAAATGCACTCATTTATGAGGGATTAACAGTAATCTCTCTATTTCTATCTTTTTTTCCCCTCCCTCCACACCTCTCGCTGTCTGTCTCTGGTCCTTTTCTCCCTCTTTTACTGCCTCAAACGATAGTTTCTGGACAGCGTCACTGTGTTCACAGGTTCCTGCTGCTGTGTGGTTCCTATCTTATCATCCTATCTTTGTCTAACAGACTAAATAAACTTTAACCTTCTTTTTGTTTATTTTTAATTGTTTTTATCAGCAGGGTGTTAAAGAGGGTGTGCAGTAATCACCTAATAGATTACACAGACCTGTTTTCACATCATCTAATGCGCTCTCTGTTCAGCACTTGCATGCATTTGGCATACAATACCCACGATACACCTGTACAGAGTCACATTTAAGACTTTTTTTATTCTCTTTGGTTTTTAGGGCAGTGATTGACATTAGAGGGACGACAGGACATTATTTCTCTCATATACCCTCATCATATACAGTATAAATACAGTATATACACAGATGCAAACTGTACACCACCAGGCAGCAACATGAAGAGGGTGAACGTGTGGGTAAATGATGGAGTGTGGGCTCATTCTGGCCCTCACAGCTCATCCTTGCCCCCCGTCACCCTGCCTCTCTCTCGCTTCTTCTCCTTTGTCACTTGGCTCCGAGCGTTACGGCTAGAGGTGGCACCTCCCTCCTTCTCCTCGTCCGTTTTCACCACACTGTGTCCATCTGCAGCCCACACGGCCTCTGCCTCCTCTCGCTCCTGAGGGAGAGATCCAAAATGCAGCTCAAATATTGACTTCCTGCAGTCACAGTGACATAAAACTAAAGTTTGGGAGGAACATTCATCTTTGTTGGAATAATTTTAACTTCTCTTCTTGCACTTTCAGGACAATTTTTCTGTAAAAGAGATTCTCCTCTGTTAGAGTGAGCTTCATTTGCTCAACACGAGCCCACAGGGCAAACAATGACCAATGCGGGATAAACTAAGTTAATGAAACTTTGTTTGCATAACCAAAACTTTAATGAAAATGTAGCCAAGCAGATAATGTAAGGCTGGAGCTGAAAACCCCCTGTTCATCTAAGCAAAGTGTGTTTCTACATGTAAATTTAGATTTTCTTTTATCTACGTGATGCTAAAAGTTATGTAAACTGAGTCGTTTCGATAGTCTCTTTGACTCGACAGCAGCTCTTCAGCGCAGCTCCTTACATCTCTGTTATTATCACTGATGAGGATGCACTCCCTCGCTGCAGAAAATCACAGCTTATTAAAAGAACTAAACATGTTTTGGTTTATAAATTGTCAGGGGCATGAAAAATGATTGCATTTATGATAAACCTAAAAGACAATGTCATGGCATCACCACAGACCAGGCACAGTAAATAGGAAAACATGCAAACAGCCACAAGATTTGCATTGTGCCCCAGCTGCTCATGTTATCCAACACCGGTATCATGACATCATCAACCACACGCCTGCAGGTGACCGGCCAGACCTGAGGAGGAGGAGAAGGAGGTCATGGCAGCTCTGTGCTGTCATAAAGCTCACCCTGTCCCTGTAGAGCTTCTCCTTTGTGAACCAGAGGGCCAGGGCGCACCGCCGGCCTCTGGTCACCGCGGTAACACCGTGAGGATTTACCGGACCCGAGGAGAAGCCCACCAGTCGACCACAGCTGGGTTTCACTCGAGCCTGAAGGCACAGAAGACAAGTTTACCAGCTCCAACAAATATATTAATTAAAGACTTAAAATAGTAATAAAAAGATTAGAATGACTTACCGTTACGGTCTTGGCATCTCTGTTAGTGAAGAACAACTCTCCGCCATCAAAGTTGTCATTCAGGTAGAGGATGGCGCTGTGAGACAGAGAGATGTTTGTCATTCAGTTGTAAAAGTAACCTGCTGTGTAAGAATTAGGCTGAAATCTGAGCATAAATGCACACACAGTCATTTGATTATTATAGTTTGTTATTACACTGTTATGTAGTCCTGCTAATTCCACTTTACATTTTAATCCCATTTATTTATTTTTAAATTTCACACCTATGTGGACCGTTTTAATTTCTCACTAAAACTTCTCATTTCTTCATCCATTTATTGGCCACTTAATATTTCTTCATTGTTTACTATACGATGAAGAAACAGGCAGGTGAAGATGTTGCGTCTAGGTGAGATTCTGTACCATGGAGAAATGTCAGTTTAATCAATCATGCAAAAATAATATAACATTTAGATAAGAAAATTGTCCAAAAAAATAAAATAAATTCATTACCCCTGAAATAAAAAGAAATGTAACTTTACTTTGCAGCACTGCAGATTTCCTGCCACAAGGAAGGTCAAATCCAGGGTTAAAGTTTTAAAATGTGAAATAGAAACAATTAATCTGTAACAGGCTGGTTCTTCTGAAGGTTTCTTCCTGTTAAAAGGGAGTTTTTCCTTCCTACTGTCACCAAGTGCTTGCTCCTAGGGGGTCATCTTGTTGGGGTTTCTCTGTTTTGTTGTAGGATCTTTAACTTTCAATATAAAGCATCTTGAGGTGACGGTTGTTGTGATTTGCCACTGACTAAAATTCAATTCAATAATGTCACAAAATGTTAAAACTGACAGTTACATTTCATAACAGGAGCACTCAGACAGCCCACCTCCATCCACCTCATAACCATCTCATAAAATCTGAAAATGATATCTTGAAAACTGTGGACACTAAAGTGCTAACAAACAAACAGACAGACAAACAGAACTTGCAACAATTACATATTTCCTTCCTTTGGTCAAAGCAGAAACATTGAAACACTACCACCTACAACCATTTGGGCCTTTTTTTTTGCCAAAAATTCAGCTCAAAATGTAACTAAGCCATTTCAGTCTCCAATTATTAACGTTTTTTTCCTTAGACTGACCTGTTGGCATATAATAAAAACTAAAAACACCAACTTTAAGTGTCACGTTCAGTTTTCAGTTGCATTTATTTATGGAGTAATTGTGTTGTAGAGCAGTGTTTTCTCTGCTCTCCCTCCACCTCCATCGGTTCACGTAGCTCTAAGGTGTCATTATTTCCCCATAACAACAGAACAAAACTATTTATCAGTGACGACAGGTGCTCTGGTTGTTTTGATATTTGCCACAATTGTTCCCCTGAAACACTGTTTAAGACTTGCAGTGCAAACGAATGCTTTTTAGGTAATTCCCTATAAAATCAGCAACATCTAAGAAATGTTCCCACCTGTCCTCTTCAGACACAGCAAGATATTTTTCTGTAATCAGTTTTTGAGCACCAGTATCTCGGGATACATCATTGTTTAAACAGCAAAATTAGTTGCAGATACAAGCATGCTATGTTTTAGCTTTCCTTTGATTATTTGCTAAGGAGAGCTTCAAAAAGTTGACTTCATTTTCTAATACTAATATTGTAACACTCCCAAATGTAGCTTATGGCTGTGAAATGGAGAAACAACGTCGATGTTCACATCTTCTATATAATGGTTTGAAAATGTCACATTCCTCAAGCAGCTAAAGGTGTTTCTCAGAAAACTATTCTGAGCAGACACAAGTCTCTGGATCACAGAGTTCTTTGTTCAGTTTGTGACAGCTTTGTTCTGGCAACGATGACATGTACCATTCTCTCACTGTTATAAGCTGATGATATCTAAGTGACATTTTACCAGTAAAGGCGTATTAAAACATTCTGTTCGTGGATATTTGCTGGAATAAAATGGCTTGAGAACATCTTCTAAAATTATTTATGGAGCAAGTGTGAGCCCAAATTTATTATTAATCCACGAAGAGATGTTTTTTCAGTACCTGAGGTCTCTGTGTGTGAAAGCTGGTGGTTCCTTCCAACACTGCTTGGTTTCCGGCTCGAGGAGACAGTTGTCAACGTGGACGGGGTGAGAGAGGTCCAGCCTGCCCTTCTGATCCTCTGATTTAAAAAGAAAAAACAGAACAAGAACAAAATAACACATTTAACTTTAAGTAATGAAGTAAGAATAGAGTGGATGATTTGGGTACACATTAGAGAACCTGTTCCAATTATCCTAGTATTGAGTACTGTTGGTTTTACCTGTGACAGCAGTGCGACAGACCAGGTGTGTGAAAGTGATGAAAAGTCCTGAGGGGCTCCTGAAGTAGGAGTGCAGCACGGTTCGCACTCTCTCACCCAGCTCATGTAACAGCTTGGCATCTGATTGGTTCACCAGGCCTTCCTGAGCCAACTGAGGAAGAAACAGCAGTGAGGGTCACGAGATGCTCGTAGACCTGCTTCAGTTACATCATTTCCACCCACCTTCACCGCCCTGAGGACAGTCAGACCTTCAAACGTCTCATGAGGAGTGTGTGGAGACCGCCGTCCTCGATAACCATCTCCAAGAGATCCTGCCACCTATGAGAGACCATGTAAATGTGTAAGTTAGGGGTTTTCACATGCATGCGTTAAAAAAACTGATTGAACTTACTGATGCTAACTGCAGTATTCTGTCACACTCCTTCTCCGTCATGACTCCATCCAGGACGACTCGATTGGTGCCATTCAGCATCTCGTCATCCATTGTGATAGTCACGCCCACCCGAGGCACCGGACCTCCTGCAGAGAGGACAAATAAGAAAGTATAAGACAGTAAGTGGGTCACCAGAAGATGGTGATACGACTGTGTTTTTGGTGATATGAAGTCGCAGAAGCTGCCAAATGGAAAATCTTTGCTTCTATAACAACAGCGTGTAATGGGGCGACCAGATCCCAACAAACTGAATGTATTCTTTTTGATTTTACTTTTATTTCAGGCACTGGTCTGTTTGGTCTTCAGGTTTCAGTAGATCCATAGAAACTGTGTCACTTCACGCCTCGTTTTCCTCTGTGTGAAACTGATAAATTATTCAAGCAAATAAGACAAAACTCTGTTTCTCGGTATAAACTGCCGCTTCAATTTCTTTGTAATAGTTTCCACAATATTGAACAAAACCCACAAAGCTTGTGACTTTTTGGTGACTTTCCCTGATGGCCATAGCAGCAGACAGGTTAATCTCCACTTGACTATAAGTGACTCCTTCCCTGTTTTATATTTTAGAAAAGTCTAAGCAGTGTAATATAAAGAGTAGAATGTCTTCTAGTGTGTCATCTTTAACAGAGATGCCAGGAAACAGTGACACACTACATTTAAATGATCCTCTATTTTCACATACATAAGATGTGTGAGCTGTTATAATCTGTTTATCCTTACTCACAACCCTACAAAGCCTGTAGGTACGTGTGGATGTTATTCATTATTTCACTTGTTAATGGATAGATGGATGTTAATGGTTACATGCCAGATAAACAGGCATGTCTGTCATGGATACACTCGTGTTTCCTTGTTTTAAGCTAGCTGAAGTGTAATTAAGGTGACGAGGAGCTCCTCCCATGATGCCCTAGGTAGAAAAGGCTGAAGACACATAGCATAGGGAAAATACAGTCTCTCACCTGCAAAAAACCCACTGTCATCCACTTCCTCTTGCTGCTCGCCCACTTTCATTTTCTCATTTATTTTCTCTTTTTCAGCTCTAACAGTAAAACACAAAAGATACAGATGGAGTTTTCTGTTTCATTAGTTTCCACTAGTGACAGATTCACCTTTGATTTCTTTTTTACCTCCAGATCTCCCTCAATGATTCAGGTACAACTTCTTCTGGAGTCCAAAGATCCTGCACAGAGGGTGATGAAGAATCTCAGCAAAGAAATGCTTTATAGCTGGCTCTCTTGTCACTGCACTGCACATTTGGCATCAGTACTTACTGGATCTGTGAAAGTGAAGTCGAGGTTCTCCATACCAAAATACAACAGCTTCTTCTCCTGCAAGGAGTGGTTGATGTATCTGACAATCTCCTGTGTGACAAAAAACACACAAATCTGTGCTTAAACATGACTTTAAAGATGAATTTGAAACTTAATGCTTGAAATAACTGAACAAGAGAAGAGAAAAAATGTATTTCTCATTTAAATTACTTGGATTACTTTATTGGATTTATGACTTTTTACGTTTTTACACCACTGTGGTCATTTCAATATAATGAACCTTGAGTGGTTTGAATGGTACCTGAGCAGGCTGTGTGCTCTGTGACTCTGTGTCTCCCCCTAGTGTCTCATGGTAGAGCTGCAGGTTGTCTAAGGAGTCCTTGTCAGAGGGGTAAAACAGCAGGAGAGAGCGAAGCATCTGCAACGCCCCGCTTATGTCACCACCTGCCGGGAATCGAGGATGCAAAGTAATGCAAAGTAGTGCATCAGTCTTAAGATGAATAATAAAATCACGTGTGTGACCTTCACATTGACCTAAAAAATCAGACCTTTAAACTGTGCGATGTGCAGATGCTCAAGCTGTGTTGGCAGGAAGTCCTCCTGAGCAGAAATCCTTCCAGGTCGTGTGGCCACTTGAGTCACGCATGACTGTCGGCATGAGAGCAGGGAGAGGGACAGGGCTGGACAGAAAACAAAAACTGGTGACATTTGGCTCTTTCTGGTCTCTTTCTGTCTGGCTCAAAACTTCTGCCTGCTTCTTACCTGCTGCCTTTTCAAACACGCCGTCAACGCTGTCAACTCCCCTGTCCTCAGGCAGCCGTTGGGAAGCGACTTCACACTGCACCCTGCACTCCTCTGTCTGCCGCAGGGTTTCATTCACACAAGCTTTCCATTTCTCTGCTGCTTGCTTCCATTCAGAGTTAGCCTCGAGCTGCAGTGCAGCATCATACAGGACCTGAAGTCAGTGACACAGAGACAGAGATTAACACAGAGAAATAACACAGTCACCATTTGCTTGCTAATTAAAAAAAACAAAACCTAATGAGTTGTGTATTGTTTTGTATCATAGTGTTTAAGAAATATAACACTTTTAAATATAACTATTTTAAAATTGCTGTGCAAAAGTATTCTCAGTGCTCCTCTAAGTAATCCTTACAGCAGCATTAACAAACATTTACCTGAGGAGAAAAAGATTAACCGTTTATAAAACACACGCTTATCAATAACGATGAGATGCTATTGAATTATAGGTGGTTTACACACTGATTATTACAATCCTTATTGTTAAGTGTTACCCAAAGCTAAAGGCTAGCGTTTGATGATGACGTACATTTTTACCTTTGAGATATGTGCATGTCATTACAGGCAGCATTTATGCCTAATCGTGATATAACACGTGTGGCTGGATAGTGAAAATGAGAGGCAGAGGCAGACACCTCACATCTGGATTGCACGGCTAGAAAACAGACAAGTGAAGGTGAGAGTGAGACAGAGAAATTCAGTCCCTCAGGCCACGTCTGACTCTCCACAGTGACGTCTCTAAAACCATTCTGTTTGAACGCACTTCATTAGCAGTTGAGTTGTGAACTTACATCAGAGTGAGGACTATTAGAGGACTAGCTATGGCTTAGTTAGGATCAATCAGTTAAAGAAAAGTCTGATATGTTTGTTCAAAGCCACTGCTTAACTAGTGAATCAAAGCTTTTATGCTTTTTAGAAACTAAAACTGAGAACTATTGGTTCATTCCAGAGGACTTAAAGTGCTTCAAAAAGATAAGTAGTTTGGTCTTTCGTGCTATCTGCTTATAGTTGGACAATAGCAACACTAGCAGCTGTGAAAGAAGGTGGAAGGTAAGGCAATATGTTTGACTAGTGCTGACAAATACTGTTAACCTAACCATTAAGCCTCTTTAGATAAGTGTTCTTTATCTTCGCCTACAGATTTTATGACAATGAAGCAGCTTTTTAGAATTTCTGTTGAATTAAGATAATTTTTTAAGGTAATCACAACATTTTTGCTTTAAATTGCAACATTTAGAGTGGATGTAAGACAGCCTTCAGTTTTTTTAAATGTCTTTTTAAGACATAGAAATGTCATGTGTCTCTCCTCTGTGCTTATGAAGGTATGAGGGCTCCAAAATGCTGAAGAATCAGCTGATTCTGAATGGGTCAGACAGTACATTTATTCAGATTTGACTGATTTTTCTAAGCAGTGCAACCCAGTTTCTTCCCACTTACACTGTATGCCCCATTACTCTTCCCTCCTCACCCAGTGTTTCTCATTGTGACTCTCTCTGTCCTGAAAATCTTCCTCGGTCACGCCTTCCATCCGTCTGTACTTCTCGATGTTGTTTCTCATCTCCAGGTGAGAGGGGTTGGCCACGAAGTAGGTGTGAGCTGCCGATGCCGCCCTCTGCAACTTTTCCAGCTGATGTGGAGGAAAATGAGAGACTGAATGAAGTTTGTTACAGACCAATAAGGGTGTTGCTGTGATTATTTATGCAGCTGTGAGCTGAACTATAATTATGGCTGCAGACAATACTGACAGGTGCTTTCCTCTAAATGACAATTTGGAGCACAGTACTGGTAGAAGTAATGACAATTTAGGAGCTTTATTATGCAGCAGCTCCTTACGGCTGTGTAAAGAATGGCTTACCTTGTAGTAGGTGACTTGCAGAAAGTTATAAGGGTTGCGAGTGCCAAACTCGTATTCTATATCAGCAGAAACAGGAAGCTGTCCAACATGTGTGACAGAGCGTCCAATGCAGAACCTCAAACACTCAGCTTTTTGCTGCACCCAGTCCAGGGCCCAGAGGTCCCACATAGTCCCGTGTTCAGAGTCTAACAACACACACACCATTGAAAAAATGATAAGGTCCCAGCCTGTGGCATATATTTTATAAATTTTGAGTTCTAGAACTGCAATCAATCCACAACAAAACACAAAAAAGCTTATCTCACACATTCTTTGAGCTCTTGAGGTCACATTGTTCTTTAGCTACGCATTTAGACACCGAGAAGTGAGAGTGAAGCTGCCAGTAACTTCATAAAATCTAGTTTCCAACTAGTAATTAACACAGACTCAAAGCTATCTGTCTGGCTACATGATAGGTCCAATCTTTTTCTTCTTTTAGCCGTTCCCTTTAGGGCTGACCACAATGAATCCCCTGCCTCCATCTCACTCTTTCCCTATTATCCACCATCTGCATGGCCTCCTTCACCACAATGAACCTCTGCTGTGGCCTTCCTCTTTTTTTCTTACCTTGCAATATATATAGCCACTATGTCGCCTGTGCGTATGTCCAAACCATCTCAACCATGCCTCTCTAACTCGTCTCCACCCACTCCACCCTGCCTGCATTCCCTTCTTCACCTCTCCCTTGTGTACTGTTTGTCGCTTTGGATACCCCAGATATTTAAACTCATCTACCTTTACTACCGCTACTCCTCTTCTCTTCAGAGCATAGGTACACATCACTATTTCGTCTGCATGAATCCATGAATGCTCTACTTTACATATTCACTGAGTAGGTCAGTCATTTCTGGCCTTTCCTTAAAGTTGGCAGGTTTGAAAACATTCAGCAGGTTGTATGGAAGAAGGTACTAGTGACTGCTCCCTTATTTCTCACAGCAGATGCCCCTCCTGACATAGCCCTTCAGGTTCATCCCTGAGGGTGTGTTTGTGATCTAGCAAGTGTAATTATGTCAGTTGTGAGAAGCTAAAAGAATAATTGAATTTCACAAAATCTGTTCTAATATGTTGCATGATGCACTGATGACATTAATACCAGGGTATAAAATAAAAAGACTGGCTGACAGCTGATTCAGACACCGACACTTAGTCTGTGTTTTTTTGTTCCATTGAAGCAAATTAGCTTTAACTCTACACAGTTTTGAAACATCCAAGTCGCCCAAAACTGTGTCACAGATTATCTTTATTGGCCAATTTTTTTGCTGATATGCCAATATTAGTCAGCAGGGACAAAACTGGTCTACACCAGTGTTATATAGCTAATTTATTAATGCAGTTTAATGTAATTAACATGTTACTGACTGTTAATGAGCTTCTACAGCACCATTCAGGCGCATTGTTCAGACAGATCATCATATTACCAGTAATTGATCTGATATAATTTATATTACCGCCCAGCTTACCCAGTTTCTTCAGAGCCTCTGTCCCTGCTGCCATACAGTCGTCATAACACTGCCTGCGGACCCCGAACAGTGATTCCCTGGTCACGATGGATTTCTCCAGCAGCTCTGCAGCTTTGCCCCACTCCCCACTAAAATATGCGCGGACCCCGCTGTAATACAGAAAATCATACGGCTGCAGAAGTGACATAACATTGGGGCTGCCTCCTGCCCAAGCCGTTGAGGTAAAACTAAACAGTGCGAGAATAACACAATTAAACGCCACGTATACAGCCAAACGTCCCGATTGAAGCGCCATGGTCCGACAGGCAATCCCAGCAGAGGAGGCGAAGGTGGGAGCAGAGGAGGGACTCCAAGGGGAGAGCTACCCACAAAGTTTCCTCCCTGTTAAGAAAGTGGGGGCTTTTTTTGAATTTTGATGTACTTTTTAATGAATTTAATACATGTAATACAACACTGCGCGTTTATTAACGACTCCCGTTGGGTTTGCTTGAGTTTGTCAAATTGGATTTGCGGTATTGATGAGTTTTGACTTGATTGAACTTGTTATGTCTGAAGCTACAGTATTTGTACCTCACCCGAGAGGAACCCGAAGTACGCAACCGACGTTACCGTAAATACAGATGTAAAACAACTTTGGTAGTTTGAAGTGAAACTAATAGTTGTTGGTTGTATTTTGAAGAAAGTAATCATTTCTTATAATTAATAAAGCACTAACGCACATTCACATTTTCATAAGGCGACTCGGCAGTGGAAATACCAAGTATAAAATAGTCGTTTTTGCATTACAAAAATGAGAACGCGTACCTATATCCTGTGGATTACGGTAATGAGCAGCAGCCACTCTGTGTGCGGGACTTCTTTACGGCCTTCCCTCAACACAAGGCAGCGTCTCATGATTCATTCAGGCAAACACAGGCAGCACAACAGACGCGCTTCCGAGCCAGGGTATCAAGAGGCTGGGTGTCCAAACTCAGAGCAGGTGTCCCACTGCAAGGTGGAACTAGCGAGCTTCGTCATGGCGGACGTTGGTGAGCTTTTGATGTCGGTTTTGTCCACAATTCGGGTCCCGAAACCCGGGGACCGCGTCCACAAAGACGAATGCGCCTTGTCATTTTCCTCACCGGTGAGCCATTTTTCCTTTTGTAAATCAAAACTTCAGCCGATGGACAGTGTTGCTGTGTTGTATTCCCTTCCTCTTTCGTGATTCACACTAACGTAACGTTTTGCCAGTGCTGTCTCACTTTAATGCTCTGTTTTTCTACGTTTTCCCCATTTCAACTAACTAGCAGGTTAGCCTCAAGCTAAGCTAATAATGCAATGTAATGGAAACTTAGCGGCTATAGCTTGTTAGCTAGCTGTGTGGGTTTAATAACTGAGTAAGCTGTCAAACTAAGTCAGTCACAACTGTTACAGGACCATTGATTATGTAAATTTAACTTTGCTCAGTGTGTCACACTTAACAGACACTATTTTTCTGTGGACTTTAAAATAAACGAGCATTGCTTAACAGCAAAGGCTAGCAAATTGACAGGAGTGCTAGTTACTTTCACTGTAGCAACTGATGCTGTGACATGCTTAACTTATAGATCGCATCCAACTTTAATTTGCAAGTCTACTACAAGTGGTGCGAGATAAACAGAGAGGACAGTAAGCATTAAACACTGTCTGTGCTTCCTTTACAGGAGAGTGAAGGAGGCCTGTATGTGTGCATGAATAGTTTCCTGGGTTTGGGGAGTCAGTATGTTGACAGGCATCATGCTCGTACTGGTCAGAAGGCTTATTTGCACATCACCCGGACTCGTAAGGCCAAGGTGGGACACTTTATGGTTAAAATACGGTGATCTAAATTACATTTGTCTCTATCAGCACCATCCTTTTACATGTCCACTCACCTACTCTCAATGCCAACAGAAGGAAGATGATGGTAACTCTGGCTCTGGACACCCACCTAAGAAAAAGCCCACCAGACTGGCTATAGGTGAGTGCATAAGCATGCATGTATTTAAAGAAAAAAGGCTAACTGTATGGGTTTTTTTTCCTAGAGACATGCTTCCACCCTTGTTGTTTTTGTTCTTTTCAGGTATTGAAGGAGGGTTTGATGTAGAGCAGGAGCAATATGAGGAGGACGTAAAAGTGGTGATTTTGCCAGACAGGCAGGAGGTGACATCCGAGGACCTGGCCACCATGCCTGATGTCGTAAGAGAGCGGGTGAGAGGTCTTGTTTGTTTTCTAGTCTGTTCAGGTTTTCCCCAGGTTGTCTGTATGTCAGTAAACGGTAAGATAAGATGTGCTTTATTAATTTCAAATGTTGGAAATCTCCTTACTATATGCTCAGTTATCAAACAAGATACCTGATGCAAAATAATTATAATGCCACATCCTGTTTCACAGTGTGGCATGAAATAGGAAACCCATCCCTTTTCTTTGTTATTTATGTTCACATGTATTTTTTCCTCATCAAATTATAGTTAAAATGAAAGGAAATCCACTGATTTGTTTTTGAAAGTTGAATAAATCCATAATCTTTTAAAAGTCTTGCTATAATTTTGTTAAATAATACTGCACCAAGATTTTGACCAAAATAATCATTATGATTTTTACCGTAATCACACAGCCTTACATTATCTTAGCAAACAAGTGAACCTTTTCAACAGTCCTTTAATACTAGAACTTGGGTGACATGCATATAGGTGTAGATTATGATTTATGGTTGATAAACGAGGCATTTTCTCTTGTTTCCCAATTGAGTTGGATGTGAGCACTCAACTGTGACACAGTCAGATTTAATGATAAGCAGTTTTTGAACACGTCAGCCCCTTAGTGCAAAGTGTGAGATCTCTGGATGCTCCTATGTGTAAATAGTGCAAATAATTGTCCAGAGAATTCACAGTGACAGTGGGCATGATGTGTCCTGCCCTCCACATGCTCTGCCTAGGCAGCTGTCTCGCCTAAACCTCACAAGAGTATTTCCAGTAGTGAGAACACGACCAGAGTGGATTATCTCAAGTTGCCTGCCTCACTTCAGACAATGTCCAGACCTGACTGCCAACATTTTCCAGAGTTCATGCTTTTTCTATTGTCAGTTATCAAGTATTTGAAGTTTTATCAAATCACTTAGATTGTAGGTGGTAAGATGTGTATTCTTTGAGTAATGTTTGGTTTATTGTTTTGAGCTGTATTTGTTACCATGGTGGAATAATTTCTGGTGTTGTTTCATGATACTTGCCTGTTTGTTTGTGTGCAGAGGATGCATAGTGCTGCTATATCATCTCTTTATCATCATCTAACCTTTTGCCTCCTTCCAGTCTGTTTGGGAATTTTCTTTTTCTTTAAAGAAAAATTTCTGTGCTTAAGAGCAAGTGGACTTCAAATTAGATTTTCTTGAAATTTGTCCCCCTGCTGTCCACCTAGGTGTCCCTGTCTATGGCGGGTATCATGGCAGCTGACTCGGTGTCTCATACCTTACAAGTTCAGCAGTGGGATGGAGAGGTGAGACAGGAGTCGAAGCATGCCGCTGACCTTAAACAGCTAGACAATGGAGTCAAAATCCCTCCCAGGTGAGGCCAAAGTTCTATTATTTAATAAACTTGCCGTGCAGCAGCTCACATATTCTCTTCAAATTTGATAAAAGATGTGCTGGCTGTTAGGGCTGGGCGATATGGCCTAAAATCCATATTGTGGTATAATTTGAATCCTGTGCGGTAATTATATATTGCGATATTCTTTTCATCTGTATATATTGATATGTCCAAATGACTGAACAGTATAGAATGTCATTTTAAGAACATTTATTGTGCAAAAGTTTTTTTTGTTTTCTTATTAATTACAAAAATTTTCAAATAATTTTTAAGATATAACTGATCCTTTTCCAAACAATGTAACACAAAAATCTTAAATGACAAATAAAAATGAAGGTAAATGTGAAAAAAATCTTTGAATAAAAAAATACAAGTAAAATATCAGTAAAACACTAAATTCTAAAATTATAGTTGTTTAAGATAAAGTGCAAATGTGCCTTTGGAAAAGATCAGTCTGTTGGTGTGTAGGGCCGTCTTTTGTCTTTCCACTTGACTGACTGGGCGTTTGTGGAGAGCGCAGTTTTTGGCTTTCCTCATATTCCAAAATGTTCTTCGCTGTTACTGTACCCGGCATAATTTGCAGATGATATTTTTCTGCTTAACATCCGGCTGCTTAAACCCAAACACGGTCCATATGACCGACGTCACACCAGTCCCCTTTATGATCACCTCCTCCTCCTCCTCCCCACCTTTAAGCTCCATGCTTGCAGCCGCTGCGATGCTTTTGACCAAAACAGGCGCAGCTTGATGACATTATCAACATGCGCTATCGCAGTAGAGCGGTATAGTCAAAATTGCTACCGTTGGCCAAATTCATAGCATTTTTACCGCCCTCCCCTACTGGCTGTCTATATGTACAAATCTTATGGAGTTGCCACAGGTGTATCTATTTTAGTCGAGATACTGCCTTTCTACATTTAGAATCCACTGATTCAATATTGATCCTGTTCCCGTTTCAGTAATACATCGTAAAAGAGAGAATGTTGTCATTTAAGCTCTATAAAGGCCTGTTATCTTTATATCAGAAAGTGTGTTTATTGGAGGCTTTCTCTTCTGTCTGTCGTAGTGGCTGGCGGTGTGAGGTGTGTGACCTCCAGGAGAACATTTGGATGAACCTGACGGATGGCAAAGTTCTGTGTGGCCGCAGGTACTTTGATGGCTCAGGAGGCAACAACCATGCTCTGCTCCACTACCAGGAGACCGGTTACCCACTTGCTGTCAAACTCGGTACCATCACTCCTGATGGCGCTGGTAAGCGAAAAAACAATTTGATAGTAATTGGTTTCTGTTAATTAAATTTTTTTTACAGAGCTTATGCATGTGTCTGAAGCTCTGTCCCTGTGCTGTTTTGTTTTTCCAGATGTGTATTCCTATGATGAGGACGACATGGTGCTCGATTCCAAGTTACCAGAGCACCTGGCTCACTTTGGTATTGACATGATGACCATGGAGAAAGTAAGTTTTATTTTTCTGCTGATTTTATTTTGGATTTGTTCACTTATCGACCAATGCAAGTTGAGAGCTGTCATATTTCTTCCTGGTTTTTAATGTTATGCATTAGATCAAGGTCGTGTAGATAGAAGTATTGATCAGTCTGCTGCTTTATGATTGGAGTGTTGTAAATTTAGACAGGGATATGGGACTTTTTTTTTTTCCCCTTTCTGTTTGCAGACATCCAAATAATGGTGGTGTCTACTTTTGTCTGTTAGATAGCCATTGATTGTATGGTGTTGCAAAAATTAAGGTCTAAAAAAGTCGCACTGCTACTGAGCTGAAGATACTTAAAAAAGATACTTCTCTTATTGAATATCTCACCCCCTTCTCATCTGGTTTTCATTTATTACTGCTTTTGTTTTTCGTTAACTACATATTATGTTGTTCTTAATATAATAGTGCTTTAATATAATTATTACTGCTTATCATATCGATCTGCTTCCTTTTTTTCTGCAACACCTGTTTCCTCTTTGAATCCCTGCTGTCTTTTATTTCTTGGCCACCTGCTTCCCCTCTTATGCAGAGTGCAGTCTACACAGCTGTCTTGTCTAAGATGTCTGTACCTCTCACTGTGTACTCTAATGTTATTTCTTTTCTTGCTGATGTTTTTCTGTACACACCTAATGATGCTGCACAGCCGAGGAGGTGAAAGAGTTGTGGGATAGTAAAGCAGAAGACAGAATACAGCAGTTAGTTGTATATTATAGTGTCTTGTCTGCCTGCCTGGTGTCATTAATGAGTCATACTGCCTAATCTCGTTTATCAGTTTTCTTAATATAAAAACTTTTCTTTAAGCTTTTATATTAAGCTTCTTGCAAAGCATTTTGCTTTCTTACGCAGCATATCTTCCCTTTACTTGTAAGATAAGATACTTTGTTTATCTTAAGTTGAGAAGTTATGGCAGCACAAATATTAAAGATATAACATGCTTAAAGTGGAATAAGATAAACTGGCTCAATGAGGCAAAAAATAAACATGCAAACAATCAAAATTAAATTTTGGGGAGCATCAATGAATAAATATCTAAATAAAAGCTTGGATTACACAATTTGTTTCTTATGAGGAAATCATCTTAGGTTAAAGTTCTGCATCATAAACCAAACAATATTGAACTGTGTCATTGTTCTGTTGCAATACCCAATTTCAGCCAGACTTGGCTTGTTGGTCAGATTGCCTCATATCTGGCTAGAATACTTCGGTAACAGAGAAGGTCATGGTTGACTTGATGATTGTGAGGGGCCCGGGTTGTATGGCTGCTAAACAAATACAAGTCATCAACCCTTTACTGAGCTTGACAGTTGGAACGAGATGTTTGTGCTGTTTGGTTTTCTCAGTATGTGGTGCTGTGTATTACAGTCAAGCATGTCCTCTTTGGTCTGATCTATCCAAAGGAAATTGTTTCAGAACTCTTGTGACTAGTTCAGATGCAACTTTGCAAACCTAAGCCACGATGCTGTGTTTTTTAAGCGAGATTTTTTTTCTCCTGGAAACCTTTAAAAACAAGCCATAGATTTTCTAATCATGAAATCAATGAAATTTAATGAAATTTAATGTTTAACACACTGAGGCCTGTACAATCTGAGATGCAGCATTTGAGTTTTTGGGGCCTCTGAGCATTATGTGGCCTGACCTTGAGGTGACTGCCTACAAATTGTAAAATCTTCTGATTTTATAGAGCTGGTCAATGAGAATCTGTTACTGTTACCGATCTGTTACTGATAATCAGTTAATCGATTAAACCCTCTTAATTACTATGGAAGCAGTAAGGGTATGCTTAGTTTTTAATTGGACTGCATAGAGTCTTGTATTTAAAATTTTTAATTTGAGTGAAAATTAGCAACAGCTCTAAACTCTGTGTAGCACATCAGTTTCTTGCTTCGCATTAGAACTAACTTAAATTGCATTGTCCCTTTTAAATAAATAATGAAATGAAATTCATAGTCATTTGGATGGCCTCTGTGTTAACTGATGGAGCAGTCGGTGTAGTGATTCAAACTGAATTCATACAGCAACAGCAGGTGCTGCTGGCCTTGGCAAGTAATATGAATGTATTCTTCAGCTAACAGTTCAGTATTTAGGCCACAGAAGCGTTTCTCCACATGGTGTAAACCGATGTTTCATTCACAAACAGTGCAGTCCCTACACTTTTCTAAACCACTCAGATTAACTGAGCTCTGCCTGAAAAGTCCGGAAGCCAGATACAGTCCAGTCCAGGTAGTGTGATTGCAGCCACCATACTTACTGCATTGACTTTTCTGCTTTCAGACTGAGAGGACAATGACAGAGCTGGAGATTGCTGTGAATCAGCGTGTGGGAGAGTGGGAGGTGATCCAGGAGTCGGGGACCACCCTGCGCCCCCTGTTTGGCCCCGGCCTGACTGGCATGAAGAACCTGGGAAACAGCTGCTACCTCAATTCTGTCATGCAAGTGCTCTTCACCATCCCAGACTTCCAGAGCAAGTCAGTAACCTCCTTTTTTTTTTTTTTTTTTTCTTTCTTTGAAACAGTCACCATCCAGCTGTGTCCAGCATGTTATTTCTTATAGCAAACTGAAATAAAAATATTGCTTTTTAGTCAATATTCACCTAAAAGGTGAAAATTTGTCTGATACTTTGCATTAACATTTAAGATGAATCCAAAGAATTTCCTTCAAGCTTTTCTGTCCGTGCCTCGCAGGTACGTGTCTAATATCGACAAGATAATTGATGAAGCACCGAGCGACCCAACCCAGGACTTCAAAACCCAAGTGTGAGTTTCCTCATTTTAAACTACAAGCTTTTGTGTAATTATTAAATGTCCTCATTTGTACTGCAGGAGAGGGAAAGCGACTCTTTTTAAAATGTTAGACATGTTTTCGTGCTACCTTAGTTTTCATGCACATGTATTTACATACACACATATGGCTTTCTGATATTGGTGTCACACACAGTAGAATCAAATAAGCCATCTGCATAATTATACACAGGCACATTTACAGTGTGCCAGCTGTCAGCCACGAACCCAATTATTGTGTGCTTTTCTGGCAGCTGCATTTTCAAGTGTGATAATTGTCTTTTAATGTGTAAATACTGCCTTTCTCTTTTGAAAGGCGCTATTTTTAGACAGACTTTCATCGACACCTGTTTGCTGTTATTTCGATAGCACAGCAGAAAATCAACTAAAGAGCCTCGCTTCAGAAAAAAAAGAAAAATCCATTATTGTGAAAACAGAAGGTCGACACAGCTCATGTAACTTGACTCTTTATCAACAGTTTGATATAATAAGATTAAGTCTACTTGCTACCTAATTTTCTTGTTTTCATTAAATTCATATCTACTTTATTGTAAACAATCTCTGCTTTTCAGTAGCTGCGCAGCGACCTTTCAACACAGATAATAATATCAGCTCCATGATTAGATTTTCCAGATTGTTATTTGAAATAAAAATGTAAAAAATACATCTTGGTCTATATTTAAATCCACCTTCTGCATGAGGCTCTGGCATCCCGTTGGATGTGCATCTTGTCAGCTTTGTTTGTTTATTACAGAGCCAAGCTTGGTTATGGTCTGCTGTCAGGAGACTATTCCAAACCAGTACCAGACCCAGGAGAGGAAAATGGTGCAGCTGAACCCAGGGTAAGCAGAAGGAATCAGTCATACTGGATCCAAAAAACTAGGTTTAAAAAAATATCCGTCCCTTATGTTGGGATTATCGCTCAGAAGTGAGTGAGACTATAGTACAACCAATGATGACTCCCACAACTGAGAAATCCTTCTTCTCCGGCTTTGCTTTCAGGGAGACCAAATCGGAATAGCACCGCAAATGTTCAAAGCACTTGTCGGGCGGGGCCACCCGGAGTTCTCCACCAATCGACAACAGGATGCTCAGGAGTTTTTATTGCACTTCATAAACATGGTGGAGGTAAAGTATCACTCTCATTGTATTTTCTTATTTGTTTGTTTGTTTTTTGGCCTTTTTCAACATTATTGGATAGACACAATGAAGAGAGGACAGGAAAGTGGGGGCAAAGAGAAGGGGGAAGACATGTGGCGAGGGGCCGCGGGTCGAACTCGAATACAGGCCGGCCGCCCTCAGCCGTGTGGCATGTGGTCGCCCGCTCAAAGCACTGAGCTAAAGTCTTTTACTTTTACATTTTTTCCTTATTATTTTGTTTTAAATGTCCATTTTCTTCATCCTACAGAGAAACTGCCGCTCTGGGTCCAACCCGTCTGAAGCCTTCAGGTTTCTGGTGGAGGAGCGGATTGTGTGTCAGCAGACACAGAAGGCCAAATACACACAGCGGGTGGATTACATCGTCCAGCTGCCCGTGCCCATGGACCAGGCTACCAACACAGGTGAGCAGCGGATGAGGACATTCTCTGCAACGTTAACATTTAGTTCTTTCCAGGTATTTAGACTTGAGCATTTCATTAAAGAGAAACCCGTTGTTGTTATTATTATTATTATTATTTTATTTTTTAAATAACAGAAGAGCTTCAGGAGGCTGAGCGCCGCCGTGAGGAGGGGGACTCGTCAGCTCCGACAGTGCGTGCACAAATCCCCTTCACAGCGTGCATGGCGGCTCTCAGCGAACCAGAGATCCTCACGGACTTCTGGAGCTCGGCCGTTCAAGCAAAAACTACTGCTACCAAGTATGAAGAGAGACGCCCTCATAATGGAAGTAGTGAACTGGAACAGATTTTAAAAGATCTTTAGTAATGACAGCCTTTCTCTCATTTATCAGAACGACCCGCTTTGCCTCTTTCCCCGACCACCTGGTTATCCAGATTAAGAAATTCACTTTTGGTCTTGACTGGGTGCCTAAAAAACTGGGTGAGCAAAGATATGGTTACATTTTTGTTTTGAAAACATGTTGTTTTTTTTTTTTTGTTTTTTTTTTTCTTCTTTATAAATTTCTGTGTACAAAAATGCACGCCAGAGGGGTTTACTATGAATCAAGTTTGTTGTATCCAGGCTGTCTTTGAGTTAATTGGCTTAACAAAGCATAAAACTCAAGTAAGGGATTAGGGGTATGAACGCTTTGTGAAAGTAGGTGTTTGAAAAGTATTTTACCTTTTTATTTTTTATTTTTTTTAGCCGAACTGAGTGTCACCTGCTTCAGTCAGACCTTATTAGAAAAAGAGGTGATGGAGATCCTACAAAAATAGGCTGTTTATTTAAAAAAAACAAAAAAACATTAAATGTAATAAGCCTACACTGGTGCTGCAAAATAAAATAAGAGAGCAATGCTACATTGTTGAGATTTCAAAGGCCGTCCATACATCTGTTCATCCCTCCTATGTGAAGTCATGTTATGGTAGTGGCAGGCTAACCAGGGTATTCCAGATGTCCTTCTTCCCAGCAACACTTTCCAGTTCTTCTTTAGTGATCTGGAAGTGTTCGTAGGCCATATGATATATACTGCTTCCAGTTAGCTCTTGGTCTACTACGGGGTCTCCTCCCAGCTCGACGTGAAACTAACTCAGCTGGTTCCTTTAAACACGAAGGAGATCCTTCTGGATGTCTGAGCTCCTAACCCTGCAGACAAAACTCATCATTTGATCTTTACACAAAACCCATAACTCATAACAGTAGTACGAGACAGTGCCTACATTACTACTGACCCCTCATCACTTGTGAATGGGAACACTGTCGCCACTCTGAGGATGAGGGAGTGCAGTGTTTTTTTTTTTGTTTTGTTTTTTTTGTTTTGTTTTGTTTTTTTTGTTTTGTTTTGTTTTGTTTTGGTTTTTTTGTTTTTTGTGGGGGAGTGGTTGTCTGTTTGTTATTGTTTTCAAATACTTGCTGCTTCCATGCTTCTGTGTAAAACAATATTTAAAAATTGTAGATGTGTAACATTTAAAATTTTGCAAAAAAATGCTTAAATTATTTTGATTACTGAAACTGAGATTTCTCACTAGGGAACAACCACCACAACATTGCAAACTGCAATAAAATCAAAATATATTGTTTAAAAAAAAAAAACAACCCACACATTATTAGCCATTGACAGGAAGTTGACATTTTGAAATGTACTTGATGATGAGTGACTTCAGGTGGTTTGTAATGGTGTGACTTTTCTCTGATGCAGACGTGAGCATCGATGTTCCTGATACTCTGGACCTGAGCGGGCTACGTGCAACTGGCCAGCAGCCAGGGGAGGAGCTTCTGCCAGAGGTGGCCCCGCCCCCACTCATGACACCAGATGTGGAGGTTAAAGGTATCCTGGGTTCCCATGGCAACGAGGAGGACGACTCGCTCTACTCCCCACTGCTGTGTCAGTCTGTCATTTCTGCTCTTTCCCTCCTCCCTCTCACTCATTCGCCCACCTTTGTTTCCTTCTGTTCTTTTTTTTTTTCTGCCTTTTCTGTTCTCACGCGTCCTTCAGTTGCCTTTTTAAAAAATATTTTTTGGTTCAAAACAAGGTTTTGGTTCGGTTTCTTTCTGAGCATCAGTTTAAGTTTACATTAATATAAGTTACAACATTTCATTTTCGAAATTTTTTTTATTTTTTTCCTTTTGTAAATCTTGTGCTGTTGTACCAAAAACGACATCCAAGTAATTCAGCTGTTTTCAACTCTCTCTTAGCTCCAGTCCTCGATGACTCCACTGTGTCCCAGTTATGTGAAATGGGATTCCCACTAGAGGCCTGCAGGAAAGCGGTGTATTACACGGGGAACACTGGAATTGATGCTGCCATGAACTGGACCATGAGCCACATGGATGATCCAGGTGTGTAGACCAACAGTGATTTGCCAAAAATCAAACCATCTCACCATGACTGTTGCTTTTCACATCTTCTTTTACTTCTGATTGGCTGCAGACTTTTCTGCCCCCTTGGTGTTGCCTGGCTGCAGCTCTGGACCTGGAACCACACCCACAGAGAGCCTGTCTGAGGAGCACCTGGCGACCATCGTCTCTATGGGCTTCAGCCGAGACCAGGCAACCAAAGCACTTCGAGCAACGGTCAGATTTTTTTTTCTCTCTTAAAGGGCTTGAGCCTTAAAAGAGGGGATTTTCTTAATAACATCTGAGGCACACAGTTTCTGCTGTCTCCTTTTTAATCAATGAGAAGAAAGTTAGATTACAGAGAGAGGGAGGATGAACTCAGGGCTGCAACAAGTGCAGTAGTAAGTAACATCTGTAGTATATAAAAACACCAGACCAAAGCTGCCTACATGCAGCATGAAAGCTGTAGCTTGACATTACATGATCTATCTGTCTTGGGGTGGGACATAGGGTATTGTTTGAAGTTCACTGACACACCTTGATTGTGAGCACTTGGTTGGATCGATCTTCCTCCCTCTTCAGGGACTCCTGAAAGATTCTTGTAAATGGTGACGTAGTTCTGACATTACCTCATATAGCTTAGCCTACCTAAAGGTGTTTGGCACACATTTGAGCTTCGGGAGATGGTTGATGACTCGGAGTGCAGCCAAACACAGCAGCTACTTCTCCCCAGAGCAAATACTAACAGCGTGTTAAGAAATCTTTCTGTGCTGCTCCTGTCCTCTAATGGTCTTTCATCAGCTGTCTTTGCTCTCTAACAGTTAGACTCTTGGAAGTATTTGTGATCAACAGAGACTCAGCTTTAAGCTTAGAAAGTATTTGACTCTTGACTGGTGTTTGTCACACAGAGTAACGTCCTGGACCGGGCAGTAGACTGGATCTTCTCTCACCTGGATGACCTGGAGTCCATGGATGTGTCTGAAGGAGGGCGCTCAGCTGCAGAGAGCGAGGGTGGCAGGGATCCTCCACCTGGACCCCGCGTCAGAGACGGACCAGGAAGTAAGTCCATAGGAGGAGACGGAAAGAGGAGAAATAATCTTTATAATCAGATTGTCTGCTCACGTTAGTTTAGACTATGTTAATAAAGTGCTTTAATGTGTTACAGTCAATCTATTTTTCTCTTGTTTGTCCAGAATATGAGTTGTTTGCATTCATCAGTCACATGGGGACGAGCACCATGTGTGGCCATTACGTTGCCCACATCAAGAAGGACCAGCAGTAAGTATTTTAGACACATTGAGGTTCGAGACGGTGGTTCCTAACATTTCTCATGAGTCTCTTTCTGCTGCGTATTCAGAACTTTTGCTCAAACACGATCAGTTCCAGTTCCTTAAAATGTAATTTCATACTTTTTCAGATTAGCTCAGCCAGTCTTTCATGTTCTTATTGGCTTTTACAAGACTTCTTGTTGTTTAAGGAATATTTCACAGTTTTGGTTGGAAATTTAAAATCACCTGTCATAACAATAAAAATACCGCAACAAAATAACTGTGATTTACTGCATTCATGTCCCCACTTGCACAAAGAAATTCCTGAAGAACTTTTTATTAAATGTGCTTCCTGGTCCCTGAATTTAATTTATTTTCTAGTGCAGGCTAAACATCTGTAAAGAATTGCATTGAAATGATAAAGTAGCTTCAGCAGGGGGCACCATACTCCACATCTACTCTGACAAAACTCATTTCATGGCTGCTGATGTGCACGGTCTGATGTGTTAATCTGTCAAAGAAGTGAAGGTTTGAAGGATTTATATCCATCTGTCACCAACATAACTAAAGGAAAAATGTTTGTTTCATGTCTGAATAATGAAAATGGATCAATTTCTACTGACTACCTGCTTTAATGTGTTATTATGACATCTGTACCTGAGTTGTTCATTTGGAGGCAGCAGGTGCTGTTAAACAGGCCTTTGTAAACTGCATTTTCTCTTTGTGTCTCACAGATGGGTGATCTTCAATGATCAGAAGGTGTGCGCTTCAGAGAAGCCTCCCAAAGACCTGGGATATCTCTACTTCTACCGCAGGGTGGCTGAATGAAGCAGAGCAGCGTTACACTTTAGGTGAACGAGAAGATACGTGAACGCTAACAAACACCCATGACAAAATTCATAGTTGCACTCCACCAAGCTCTTGCAAAAGTCCTGGCACGCTTCACAACTGACAAAAGTGTAAATAAGTCTCTCAGTTTGCGTATTACACACTCAATTAATTGGTGCAGATGTACAGATGAGATGTTGGGCTGATATTTTTCTTGAAATCCTCTGATTACAAACCACAGGTCTGTTCAGAGAGCAGGTTTGGTTTGTTTCCTGGGCCTTGATGATCGGTCAGCCATCTGTTCAAGTTTAACTCGCAAATGATTTCAGAAAACCTGCTTCAGGGAACAAGTCCCAAACATTAGCGACTTTGAGTCCCTTCACTTGTTTTGTTAACCCCGACTATTGATTTCCACTGCCATCAGTAGTCACTGCCGCCTCCGGTCCCCTCTTCTTTCATTGGATGATTGCAGCTTGGTGTCATCACTCCTCTACCTGTTAGTGAGGACAAAAGAGTTAAACACCCACAATAAGAGAAAATGTCAGTGAATAAAAAAAGAATAAAAACAAATGTGTGTTACAAAAAGGAAAAGCACCAAATCAGCTTGTTTTCCTTCAGTTTGGTGAGGGTGATATCTGGGTGATTCTTGTTTTATTTTGTTTTTATTTTTGAACAGAAATGCTTTGTTACTTCTGCTGTGGCAAATAAATAATTGTCTTTCTGTCAAATAAAGTGTGGTCTGTCCTTTTGCATTATGCAGCTTCTCTTTTTTATTTTCACATCCTGATTACAGACAAAAGTATGATGAACTGCCGTTTTCTGGTGACAAATGTGCAGTTTAAGCATTTATAACTTGGGTTTAGAGTGACTTAAACTGCACCCACCACTACCAAAGAATGGGTTTCTCTTCAGATGCTCTCAAACCTCTTTAGTATTTTTGTCTTTGTGCTCATGTTGTTGAAGTGAAGCACAGAGAGGATTCATTAACTGCTAAAAGACACAGAACGTGCTCAGAATTAAGGTAAGTGCTCAACCTTTTATTTAATTAACCCCAATTAAATCTCATTTTCAACCCTGGTGCATATAGATGGTTTAATATTTGAGGGTAAAAGACTTAAGTTGTAAATCTATGTTTTTGTCAGTTATGGGGAGTAAACACAAAATATCTTCAAATGATCCAAACTAGTTTCATGTATAGCTCTAGATGAGTTTTGGCATTCTTTGATGTAAATGCGATTTTATTTTATGAGAATTTGACTCTCACTTTACTCAATTTTAACCTTCTTTTTAAAAGCTGCTCCTTTCTGCTGAACATACGAAGTTGAAGCAGTTTTATAGGAAACAGTTTAAATATTGTTTCAGACAAACTAAAAGCCACAAAGAGGTTTTTTTTTTTTTTTTTTTTACAAGATTAATATTTTTAATAAGTGACACAGGATGGAAGTAGATCAGAGGGTGTGGTGGTTTCTTGGTAGAAACTCTGTGGCCATGTATGAAGTGACATGTTCATGTTTAATTTGTTTCATAGTTTAATCTCAACGGTAAAACATTTTTTTAAACCCTCAGAATGAAGATGCCGGTGTGGTTTGTGTTTGGTGAGTAAAGATACTTCTGGAAAAATACTGTGAAGGCCTGAACAGACTGAAAGTGACGTCTCAGCAGTGAGAAGGGCATGAAGGAAAAGTGAAGCTACAGAATAATGAGTCACAATGGGAAAGAAGAGGGCAGTGGTCACTTCGGTGGCCATCACCTTTTAAATTGTTCCCGTTTTGGAAGTTGCCTTGTTGTTGCCTTTCTGGTGTTTCTCATGTCGTTTTGATTTGGACCAAAGCTGGTGAAATGGCTTCAAAATGGTTTTTGCTTTCAAACGGGACAGATTAAAGTTTAACTAACTTCGTTATACTGGGATTGTCAAGTGTTCCCTTAATTTTTTGAGCAGTTTTGATGTAACTAAGCAGAGTGTTTGTTGACTCCATTTGTCTTCTTTTCAGTGCTGGGTGCACTCTCTGCTGCAGGTGAAGTTTTTGTTGCAAAAGTCGGGGGGAAAGTCACATTGAAGTGTGGGGTCCGCAGCTACACACGCTCTCTGCGGTGGCATCATGGAAATGACCTTCTTCATAGTGTTGATCAGAGAGGCTTCACTCGCAAAGGTACTTTAGTATCTCGGAATACTTAACAGTAAACATCAGTATGTGATGATAACATTATATTAGAACATATTTTTATTTTCTGTGTTAGGCACTGCTGAACTTGCACAGAGGTCAGTCGTGAGACAGACGAATCTGGAAATCTCCAGTGTGAGAGAAACAGATGCTGGACGGTTCACATGTTCGGCAGATGGGACACGTCATGAACATACACTTTCTGTGTTCTCAGGTAAACAGTTGTGCAATTTACTCTTGTAGGTCAGTTATAATGGAAAATAATATACATCAATTTAAAATCTACTTTTTACAAGTGTACACACACACACACACACACACACACACACACACACACACACACACACACACACACACACACACACCTTTTATCTAAGCTTGCACAGCTGTATGGATGAGGTTAGTGCCTGTTTCGACACTTTATTGTAAAATCTTAGGTCTGGGGAAGTTACACTCTTGTGTTTTTCTGGTGCAAAAAAGGGGAGTTTTTTTCTCACAGTGTGGAAGATAAGAATGTGTTTGCACGGTCATTACCCCAAATAAGCTTCTGTTATTGTGCTAGGTGATGCACACTCACAGAGACAGCGTGTGTCTGAATGCTCAAGCCAGCTGAGCTTAGTCTATGTAGAAAAACACTAAGCACTCTAAACTAAATGAAAACCTGATAATGTGTCCACTTTCTGAATTTCTATCACACACACACAGGAACATTCTAGCAATTTTACCATGATTTTTAGGGGACAATTCAAAGTAGCAGAGAGCAAAATCCAGATTACAGTACTGAAAGTTCAAGTCTTGAAACCATAGAGTCCTACATTTCCCATAATCCAACATCCATCACAAACACATAATTTCCTGTTAAATGTTTGTACTCCATACGAACATCATCACCTCTGTTCAGGGACTCGAGGTGGGCAGGGATGGGGATGGCAGATGTTTAAATTAACTTAGTTTAAAAAGCTTGTACAATCTGGCCTACAGTGTTATACAGTGCAGAAATAAAGGTTACCATTTTTCCACTTAGTTGTAGTAAACTATCATCTTTTTCTGATGTTATGAAGGTTTTTCATGTGTATAATGAATTTGGATCAAGTCCCTTGTTCATCATGGCCTCCTCTCTCTCTTTATGCTTCTCACTGTGTCCTCACCTCCTGCTGACAGTGTCGGTCTCTGTCACTCCCTCTGCTGATCTCCTGCTGGGCAGCGAGGCAACGCTCCAGTGTGACGTGAAAGGTGTCACTGAAGGTTGTGAAGTGAAGTGGAGGAGCCCAAAGGTAGATTCACCCGAGTGGTCACCAACAGCTCAACTCAAACCTGTAACAAGCTCACATAATGGGACCTGGCAGTGTATCATCACCTGTGGCAGCAATCAGCTTAGTGAGCATCTGACCATCACAGTCCAAGGTAATACACAGATACTGGAAATGAAGACTCCTGTATTCCATTGTGATCAAAAGAAAAACAAACGTGTTTTCCTTTCCAGAGCCGCCTCCTACAACATCAACAACAACAGCTTCACTGTGCAGCCCAAAGACCACCTTTGCCATTGTGTGCTCAGTTTTGCTTTCTTACTTCCTGCTGTGATTAATAAATAATTGTTTTTATGTCAAATTGTGTTCTTATGTGTTCATTATGAATTTCCTAAGTTTTTTTCTTATTCTACATAACTATATTTAAAGAGGCAAAATCTACTCAAAATTAAGGGCACAACCTACATTTTAATAGAGGTAATATTTAATTTAATGTGACTATCCTGAAAACACTTTGGACTGTTTTAGAACAGAAATAAATTACTGGCCGAGCCACCAGTTTCAGAACAGACTGAATATTTAACGTCTTTCATGAATAGATCCATGTAAGGAGTCTTAAGCTAGAAGCTTTTAAACAAGAAGAAACATCTGTCAGACAATCTGAGGATGAGATCAGGCACAGTTAATGCATCACTAATATAAGTATTTCCATCACAAGTACACAAGGAAAAAATAAGAACTTCTTAATTATTGTGTTTGTCATAATTCTGACTTCAGTTTTGTTAAAGCTATTCTACTCCTCAAGTGAAGCTGGATAAGTATAAACATCTACCTTACCTGGGAGACTGGCCCAGCTAGTATACTATGAACCTCGGAATTGTGGCCCTTTATATACACAGTGGCACGCACACACTATGGAGGGTATGGCCCAGTATGGTTCTCCTTAGGTCTAGTTTTAAATAAAATAGTTCCAGTTCATTTCTCTGGAAAATGTTCCCTAAACTTGATTGATTTATTTCTGGTGCACAATCTGCTGCCTGACTGCAGATAATTTATAAAGTAATAAATAGACACCGTTGAGACAACAGCCTAAACGTGAAGCAAGAAAGTGTTTCTGCACAACTGCATACATTCATTTACTTTGCACTTTGAAGAACATGCCTCTGCATCTCAGGAGCTTTATGTGGTGAGGTGAGGGGCAGGAAGTTGATTTACTTAATGCATAACAGAATACATAAGTCATGCATGGGAAACTAACATTTATTATTGTATCTGTATTTTGGATTAAACAGGCTCTGGGGTTTTCGTTTATAAAACATTGTTTAGGGTCATTGTATGAATGTATAAAAACATTTATTAAAAAAATCCAGTAAATTTTCATTTCAACTGATTTCAATAAACTTAATATTTTACAGTGTACTTATGTAACAAATCTACATGGAAACTTTACATCAAATAAAATACTTTAGGGAGAAATAATACTGATCAGTCTGAAAGCTCACTCTCTAGAAGCCACAAACAGTCACTGCGGACACCATCAGCGTTTATGCAGGAAATTTGGTAGCATCATTATATTCACATCAAACACTCTGATCTATGGTCTTCCCAGATGATAAGAAATAAACGATGCAATAAATAACCCTAGGATATCATTTGTAAACTAAACTTCTGTTAAAAGGATTTATTTATTAAAGTTTTTATAAGGAAATTGTGGAATTTATGACTGAAGTTATGCAGTTTAATCAATGAGTGTGATGATTAATTTCCAGACTAGGCTAAATTTACACATATGTTAGATTAATTTAAAAACTTCGGCTCAACCATCCAAAGTAATGAACAATGGACAAAAGAGGTGAAGAAGAGAGTAAGGGCAGGGTGGAGCAGCTGAAGGCAAGAGTGAGGGATAATTTGTGACAGAAAGACAGCAGCAAGAGTGTAAGGGAAGGAAAGGCAGAGCCTAAGTTGTTAAGATTTTCATTGGGAGTGACCAGAATGGACAAGATTCTGGTCCATTCTGAGGGGCAGCTCAGATCCAGTGGTTTCAAGACACAGTTGTTGGGAAAGGGGAGGATGCTGAGGGTGAGACGGGAGTAAATCATGTGCTGCGGGCTGTACGACAAAATGAACAATCCAATCTCAGCAGCTCCTCTTCGGCCATCATAATCTTGAATCTTTACTGTATACAGATGTTTCAGTGCATCACTCTATTACAAGGAGACTGGATTGTTCCATTTCCGTTTATACATCATATTCTATTTAACTGTCAATCAGAGCAGTGTGGTTGGAACTGATAATGGTTAACCACCACAATTACATTCACCGCTGCCTATTGCGGTTAGCATTGTGCATCACGAGTGCGTCACTGTGGAAAATGTGCTTTAGTGAATTTTTAGAAGTTAGCAGTTTTATAGAAAGTAAAACACAATAAACCACTGATGATAAATCAGCTTGAGCAAATGTGATGGAGAAATGGTTACTGAGAAAAATGAATTTTGAAAATTGAATTGGAACTTGAATCTTATAGTTATACAAAACTTATAGTTTTGTGGCTTATCACTGAAACAAGTGTCATAATAAAGTGAGTCTATGAGTAACTTGTGGATGGAGATGTGTGAGGGTGGTGGTGTAGGCTTCATTCTGGCTTCATTCACCACATGAACCACCAGCATTGCTGTTTTCCCTTGACTTTCCATGCAAGTGCACACAAGCTGACACAAATTTGATTTATTTATTTATTTTATATAAATGTTACATTTTTGTGTGCGAAAGACTTCATGAATATAAATATATAAAAATCATTTAGCATGGAAAAGTCTTAAAAGATTATCTTGCATAACATTATTTTGTGTTCAATTTAAGTAAACTTGGACTGTGGGATGAAACCAAAACAGCTGAGGAAACACACACAAGCATACTGAAATTTCAAATTCTGCACGGAAAGGTATTTTTAAAAAAATACAATTATGTAAAACACCACAGTCTGTCTGTTCCTTGGAGGATGCAGTCCTGTAAAATATAATGTTTAAGCTAGCTGTGTAACTGTAACAAGTGAGGCACATATAAATTTCGCTCATAATTAATAAATCATCAAGTCAGCTTTCTGTCTGATGCATTTATTTAATAGTTCACTACTTTCTTCAGTAAAGAGTCTGTGTGTTGGTAAAGCAGCTGGTGGCAAATCCATTTCAACATTGTTCTTCTGTAGATTTGAAATCAGAAGACAAAAATGGAGGAGAAGATAAAAGGTTTCACTGAAAGTAACACATATGACAGACTCAGACACAGTAAATATAGAAAGAAGTTGACATTCAAAATCTAAAAATGCAGCACACAGTAATTCAAAGTCAAGTGGCTAACACTCAAATACAGTTTTTCAGAGAAGACAGATTTTCTTTTCTCAAAACTACAGTTACAACACCCCTGACTCTTGTGGCAAAACTTCACAAACATCAAAATCGTTGGATCTGCCCTTGATCTGCGTTTTACCATGAACACCACAGACGGCTCTGTAAACTGCACAACAACACTGGAAACCAACCAGTTTAACATGCACTAAACTGAATAACCTAGTACAATATCCTTATGGAGCATTTAAATGACACAAAATCATGTTCTAATCTTATATCAACGCAGGTTTCCCCTTGACAGAGTTACGAGTTTTTCAGAAAAAATAAGATACTTTGTTTGTTGGGGGGTTTTGCAGTTTTTTTCCTTTCTTTTTACAATCTCCAGCGGGTCTTGTCACCCAGATGACCAGATTAAACAGGAAAAGATTATGTGAAGATGATAATAAACCCAAAGCAGGAGAACACTTTAACTTTAAATACACGAAAAAGACAGTCAGGGAGAATGGAAACATAAATGTACCAAGACATAGCTGAACTCAATCTAGAGAACAAGTCACAGGGAAGTCAAACTAAAGACAAGGCACAAGAGACAAAGAACTCACAAAATAAAACATGAAGTAACTAAACAAACAAAAAAGAATCAGCAAAACAAAGAAACACAGAAGTTTTTTACTAAAGTCAAGTAAAACAAAGACTCAAATACCAAATTATAAGGCTACATATTTCAAAATTATAACTCTAAAACAGAACTCAGAATGCTAGAATAATCTTAAAATAAAATAAGGAAACCCAGTCAAATAGTAATCAAAACTCAACAATACCAAATATTAATGGCTCAAAAATGAACTGACAAAATCCACAGTCTATGACAGTAAAAGCTGTCATGCATAAAGTTATGATCTGAACAACAGTCTGTGTAGAAAAAATACAGCACAATAAGTCAAACAGTGGTTCATGGCTTTAGCTTTACATTGTTATGCATCACTACATCAGATAAGAAATGCAATTTTTTTTAATTTTAAATTTTAAATTTTTTAAAATTCCTTCATAAATCATCATTAAGATGCTTCCTGTGAAGAGTAACTTCTAGTAACTGAGTTTCAGGTGGTCGACAACCAAAGAAACGTTAGCTGAGAACACACTTCTTATATACATCAAGTAAAACTCCCTGTCAGTTGTCTCCTTTACAGCAATATTTGTAAATGTTTTTGTTTGCATATTTTATCCACATCTTTCACACAGTTTGTATCCTATTTTCTCTGTCCCTTAGTATTTGCGACATCACCCAACCTGGCTGCCGATGTTCAGCTACGTCTGCTGCAGTGTTGTCGAATCTGCATCTTATACGCATGAAACAAACCAGAATCAAATCCAGAAAAGGGCCGAGAAGCAACAAAGTAAAAAGTTTATCAGCGATAACTTTAAAGCAGGGGTTATCCAAAAATACTCCAAGAGAACAGATGACACCGGGAAGGATCATCAGAAAATAATTAAAGAAGAACAAAAGGAAAATTCGTACAATTCTTTGTTTTTCATCAGTGGTCACTAAGGTGTCAGCAGCCAAGGCGTGAAAGGTCCATACTAAAAACAGGATGAACAGGAGAGCTGGAAGGAGGGCAAAAATATAGAGGATAAGAAACTTCTTGAAGACTACAGTAGGAACTACAGTTGCAATACAAAGGATCCAAATCAAGAGAGAAACCAGCATGGACCCCTTAGTTTGTCTGCTGCACTTCAACTTTGGGCAGGTGATAACAAAACACCTGCAACACAAGAGAGATATCACAATAGTATGTTATTCTGTATGAGGATAGAGAATACAATGTCAGGGAAGAACACACAGAGACAGACATTCACCTTTCAATAGCAATGTATGTCTTGAAATACCAACTAGCCGTCAAACCAGCTATGCAAATAATGTCATCTTGTTCAATTACAGATCCTCGCTTCAACTGCCAGGTGAACATTATGCTGATGTGGACGAGATTGGCAATGAGCAGGTTAGTGAAATAGATCACATGCTCCTTTCGTACCTGCAGGAGAAATTCGTTAAAGTCAAATTACTGCAGTAATAAACACAAATTGCAGAATTACACATAGAAATGTTTACATCAGATGATGCATGAACAAGGAGGTTGATTTGATTTTGCTTTCTCTGCTGTTATTGTATTAAGCATCAAGCAAGTATTTACAAAAAATAATTTAGACTTATAAAAACATTTTTTAAAAGATGAAAAACTAAGTGTTACAAAAGTGTACAATGTAATTAATAATCAATGCAGAACTGAGTGTTTTAACAAGTGTGAGAAAGAAAAAGAAAGTAGTAAGTGTGACTGTTTACGTACCAAGCAACACAACCAACAGATGACCAGTAAGGTCAAAGGAAGGCAGAACATGAAGTTAGTCCATATGATAAAATCGGAAAAATTCATCGCTTGCTGACTTTCTGTGTGGAACTGCTGTGAAAGATCCTTCATTCCTTTTCAGGAAAGAACCTGTTGTGTGGAATAGCAGGTTGTGCAACAGTGAGACTGTGGAATATTAACCAAATGATATTCATAAGAAATTAAAAGAGAATAAGCCAAATCTGTTTAACTAAAAACAAAAAAGAAAACAGCTGAATTTGTCATGGATTCCAGAGTTCTGGACCCAAGTTCGAAAACACTGGATAAAGCCAAGAAAAACACTGCAAGAATAGCCCAAATCCAAACCTGACCAGCTCAGACACACAGGAAATTATAAAAGAAACTGAGACAAAAGACTGAGTTGAAGACAGAACAACATACAAGCAGAAACGCAACCTGGGGAAATGGACATGGCCGGGGGGGAAACAGGACACAGGTACAGACAACACAGACAAAGACCCAGGTGGGGAAATAAAAGTAAACACAAGACACTAACTACTAACTACCAACTACCAAAATAAAACAGGAAGTGAGAATCTTAATCAAATGTGAAAATGTAGACACATAAATGAACTTAACACAGGGGAGTCGACACAAGCGCATCAGGCAGGAGATACTGAGGAAACAAATTAAACTCCAAAGCAAAAACTTGATTTCTCCAGCCAAGACAGAATTTTCCTTCACAAGTTGTTTATGGAGACAAACCTACATGAATAATTCTGTATTTTTTAAAAATGAAAAAATAACGCCAGAGTGATTCTACTCCAACCAGATCACACTCGATTGATCCATAAATATTTAATCAACAGCACATTAAATTAAACCCTCTTGTGTAATTATAGCTATAATTGTATAGTTTAGATGTTTAGTAGCAAAAAACATCTCTGTAGTAAAAAAAAAAGGGAATGAGTATGAGATCAAGTTATACGTCACTAGTAACCGCATTTCCATCGAGTTTCCATTTGAGCAGCTTTTGTGCTGTTAATGTAGAAACTGTGCAAGCACAAAGGATAACGACAGAAAAAGCTTCTAGATCTTAAGATTTTGACTTGGCCTCTCCAACTACTCAACTTCTCAACTAAAGATAATATGAATAAGTGTAAACATCAACCTTACTGGCTTCAGGACGACTTCCTGCTCAGCTTGTTTAGTGATTCAGTGATGTGACGCTGAAGTTTAGCTTCAGAGTGAAGCAGAACAGAGCACAGAAATGTGGTTTATATACTTCACCCCACCCACTGATGGGTATACACACACACACACACACACACACACACACACACACACACACACACACACACACACACACACACACACACTGCTCCTTTGGGTGTTGGAGCTGTGTTTCTTTCAGCTTGTTTTGTGTTTTGAAGCTCTTCATATTTTTTGAATGTGAATTCTGCTGTCAGCGGATTGGTTAGATGCTGATGAAGCCACCTGTTTGATGTGGACATATGTAAGTGTAAATGAAGTCAGATAAGAAAAAAGAATATTGTGAGCATTTCCTGAGCTTTTTTTAATTGCACTTTTCAATGATGTGTATCTGAGACAGGTAAACGCAACATCTGAGGGAAATACATCTAAGCTGTAATCTTTTCATGTTCAGTTTTACAGTCTTACACTTCTGGCCTTTTTTGTTCTGTTTGTAATGTTGTTTGATGTTTTCTTGATTCAGTGATTGAAAATCAACTGTATTTATAATATTTAAAAAGTCATGAGAAACAAGTGATAGGAACCACACTCAAAAACATTTGTGGCTGGAACATGAGTCATAGTGTTAGCTGTGATGTCTGCCAGCTTGTAGGTGTTAAAAACATTTATTACGTAAGCTGGTGACATTTTGCAGTGCTGGGGTTGTTACATATACCAGTCTTTCTAATCTGGCTTTTTCACTTCTGTTGAAGTCTTTTTAATTTCTTGTCTTAAATATTTTTTTGTTTTTTAGTGTTGCTTTAACAGCCCTTTGTGTTCCATCAAAATGACAAAAGTTTAGCATTTGGAGCAAAGCTCAGGTCATCACCCCGAATATAAATATAAATGATAGTACTTCCAGATTTTTTGAACTTATTTGTGAAAGTGTTTACAGGTATAAATAGAGCAGGAATACAATCAGTGCCTGTTGAAATAAAAGTATATCTTTCAAAGTTTTTATTTGGACATATTCTATTTTTTGCGGTTTTAGTACCTGGCAATTTTTAAACAGAGATGTTGGAGATCTTGTCAAGATTGATGGAATTATTAACACGCAAAAGTGCCATTAGGTTTTCAAATAACAGTTTTATTTTTCAGCATTACAATCATCCCAAACAAATCATCTTTTGGCTTTATGTGACATATTCAATATTCAAATTTAAAAACAAAATAAAATATAAAATAAGTGTAGGGAAAACTTTTTTATTTTTCTTGTTTCAGAGAAGAGTGTTTTTTTCTTGTCCTAAAATTAGCACTTGCAGTATTACACGTATATGCAAGACAAACATTACATTACCCATTTCACACAATAAATAGCAAAACCTTTCAGCAAAGTGAGACAAACTGTGTACAGATGGCAGAAGAGGTGAATATTTTTTTATTACTGCAGTGTGAAGCTATTCAGCCAAACTGATAAAAACACTTAAAACTAACTCCTGCTGAGGTCTTCTTACTTTCACTTTCACTTTAATGCTCCTCATGCTTTCATACTATTGTACATAGGTTTAATTGTTGTATATTTTCCCTGAAGTGTCCTTTTTTCTTTTTCTTATTTCTTCTGTTATACAAAGTTCAGAGAGAAAGGAAATGAGTCTCTCACATTTCACTTTACACATTTTTATAAATAGGTTTTAGAATCTAATAGATGGAGGGAATTTTAAAATAATAAAAAGAAATGTGTTACAAAAAGAAAATAGAGCAAAAAGTCAGCTTGTTTTTTGTGTTTTCTGAAGATTTTTATCTTGAAAACAAAAAAAGAAATACTTTGTTACTTCTGTTGTGATAAATAAAAAAATGTCTTTCTGTAAACCAGTGTTTTGTGTTTTTCTTGATATGTTTTTCTCCATCTTATTTTACTGTCCTGGTTATAAAAATAATTGTGATAAATTGGCATCACTTTTCTGTGAGAATAATCTGAGCGCACGTCTCCAGTTGAGCGTTTTGTAAATAAGCTTTAACGTGACTGTTCAGAACTTCATTCAGTTTTTTTAAAGAGCTGCACTGTTTTGAAAATGCAATGCTTCGATTGCAGAAAGTGCAGGCGTGAGTAGCAAACCCACAAAGATCTGGGGTTTGCATCAACCTGCAAATTTCCAGAGTGCAGCTCTCTCTTCAGAGGCCTTCTGGGTTCTGCACTTCTGCATCCTTGAGATCTTTGTTTTTGTTGAAGTGAAGCACGAGAGGATGAAGAAAGATTTTTACTGAACTAAAAGACACAAAATCTGCTCAAAATTAAGGTAAGAGCTCAAGCTTCATTTTCAAATTTAGTTTCATTTGTTTCTTTTTGTTTTATCTTGTAAAATGGATTTAATGTGGCTATCCTTTCTTTTCAAGCTTACTGGCAGAGGCACCAGTTTAAGAGCAAATACAGATGAGTAGTGTTTCAGAACGAGCTGCATAAAAGAGTCCAAGTTAAAACCATTTAAACAAATAATAAGAAAAAAATGTGTCAAACTCTGTTTCCAAGGCTTGATGTGTAGAATAACATTAATTTATGATGTTAAAGACATAAATTCACTCATTTTGAGATGTGAATGTATTTATTGAAATTAAATACAACAATATTAATGACAGAACTAAGAATCAATAATTTAGTTTTTGGTCTCAGTGTGTTGTTTGGAGTAATTGATTAACTTAGTTTTAAGCAAAAAAAACAAAAACTTAAATGTTAAGTGTTCAATATGACACAAATTAATAAAAAAAAAAAGTTATTTTCACTTCTTTGTTACAGGAATCATTGTGATCACATTGTGACAATTGATCCATGAGAGTAGTCTAACTGAGTGTGTGCAGTTGAGCCTGTTTTAAGACAGAACTTTCTTCAGCTTTTTGTAAGAACTGCACTGAGTAGAAAATGCCAGGCCTAGATTGCAGGAAAGTGCAGACCTGAGTAGCAAACCCACAAAGATCTGGGGTTTGCAGTGGTCTTCCGCCTTCTACACTTTTGCATCCTTTAGATCTTATTTTCTTTTTTCTTTTCTTTTTCTTTTTTTTTTCTTTTTTTTCTTCTCATCATTTAGATGAGATCTTATTTTCAGTGAAGTGAAGCACAGAGGAAGAAAAACGATTTTAGCTTCAAAAACTGAACTAAAAGACACAGAATCTGTTCAAAATTAAGGTAAGAGCTCAACCTACATTTTAAAATTTGGTTTTATATTTCAAAATAAATACAAAGGATTTAACATGACCATCCTAGAAACTTTCTGTTTGCTCCGTAATGGAGTTCAAAGTTAGTGCAGAGGGACCAGTTTAAGAGCCAATACAGATGAAAATGTTTTAAGTGTTTCAGAAATTGTTGTTTGTACGGAGTCGAAGTTAAAACTGATTTAATTTGTCAATTTGGACTCACAGATTTAAGTTTGAAACTCCAATGAAAGCACCTTTTTGGTGGCAGCAAATTCTTAATAAGTGTTAATATTCATTTTGACGCTATTTAATTGGACACATAATGATCTCAGTTGAGCTGTTTTTTTAGGAGAATTTATTTAAGTCGGTCCAGAGGAAATAAATTTTTATTTTTCTTCTTAAAAACGTCTCATTTCTGATGAGCAGTCAGGTAAAGTTACAGCAGCTTTACAGGAAACACCTTCACATGAGCTGTTGGTTAGATTAAATTAAAGAGCCACAAGAAATGTTTGACTGTTTTTCACTTTTTAAGTCCAACGCTGAGTTTTATTGTTTTTAACATGCGACACAGAGAGAGGACGGAAACAGAGCGAGGGCTTGGTGGTTTCTCTGTAAAGTGTTCATGTGAAGAAGAATCTCTCTGTGGCTGTGTGTGAAATGAAAGTGTTCACGTTTAATTAGTTTTCTTGTTATGATGTCGTGTTAACAGTAATGTTCATTTGTGTTTTATTTTAAACCCTCAGGTCGACTTTCAGAATGAAGGTGATTGTGTTGTTTGTGTTTGGTGAGTGAATATACTTGTGAAGACAATATTGTGAATAATACTTTAAAATACTGCACACACATGTTGTAGATGGTGTGACCTCATGTTTAATCTAATTAAAAAATAATTTATAATCTGATCTCAGGTTCTTTAATGTCACTACAAGTTTATGACGACATACAGAGAATATTACTGGTTTTGTCTCCATGTAAAGACATTTGTTATATCCTCCTTTAAATACTCATTAATACAAGATGAGTATTTATTTAATTTATTTGCCTTCTTCTCAGTGCTGGGTGCACTCTCTGCAGCAGGGGAAGTTTTCTTTGCAAATGTTGGGGATAAAGTCACATTGAAGTGTGGGGTCAGCAGCTACAGACACACTCTGCAGTGGCATCATATAAATGACCTTCTTTTTACTGTTTATCCGTCAGGCATCACTCGCAAAGGTACTTGAGTATCTCAGAACACTTAACAGTAAAGTATTTGATGATAACATTATATTAGAACATATTTTTATTTTCTGTGTTAGGCAATGTTGAACTTGCACAGAGGTCAGTTGTGAGACAGACGAATCTGGAAATCTCCAGTGTGAGAGAAACAGATGCTGGACGGTTCGAATGTTCGGCAGATTGGACACCTCGATACCATTCACTTGTTGTGTTCTCAGGTAAACAGCAGACCCTGGAAAATATACATTTACAAATAAATGTTCACATTTAATGGACCAGTGATGGGTTTAATAAAAACATCACTGCTGTGAAATGAGGGGAATTTTTTCAATGTGACTAATGGTTCTGTAACTATAATGTATGAGCTTTAACATAAAAGTGTCCTTATTTTCTGTTGTATTTGTTTTCAGTAAACTGCTGCTTAGAGAAAAACCTATGGTGTGTTTCTATGTGGCAGTCTTCTCTGTATAACCAACAAACTTTACAGTCTGGCCTTCAATTGTTTGAAATGCAAAAATAAGAATCAGTTTCTGATGTAATGAATAGTCCAAGCCTGATCCTATCTTCACCAACTACTTCCTGTGATTCTGTCACTGTTAAATTTTTGGTGGTTTTATATCCATAACATTCTGACAAGTGTGTGAAATGGTTATTTGTCTATTAACATGCAGTGTAATATGCCGTTTTGTTTTTTCTTAACTCTTTCTCTCATGTTATAAAGCTGTGCCATGTGTCTAATGACTCCCCTTTCTCTTTCTGATTCTCACTGTATCCTCACCTCCGTCCTTCTCAGTTTCGGTCTCTGTGACTCCCTCTGCTGTTCTCAAACTGTGTGATGAGGCAACGCTCCACTGTGAGGCGAAACATCTGCTAAAAGGTTGTGAAGTGAAGTGGAAGAGCCCAAATGCTGATTCACCTGAATGGCCATCAACAGTTCAACTCAAATCTGTAACAAGCTCACATAATGGGACCTGGGAGTGTATCATCACCTGTGATGGCAAACAACTGAGTAAGAGTATTACCATAAAGGGTAATACACGGGTGCATGGAATGAAGGCCCATGTGTACATATGTGGTCAAAAGAAACAAAGATTTGTGTTTTTGTTCTTCAGAGCCTCCAACTTCAACAACTCCACTATCCACCCGAAAGAACATCACATTATTTGTAACGAGTGTTCAGAAGACAACATGTACAACATGTACAACATGTACAACATGTGCGTCCAGCTTTTGAAAATGTCTGCAAATTTGATCAAAGTGATCCTTTGCTGAATGTGTAACTCATTCTTGTCATTCTCACGTTCTCTTTCTCTGTGTTGCATTCAGGTACTGCCGACGATTGCCCACTGGGACTCTCCTGTTGGATGTGGATTGCAATGGGGGTGTGCTGCCAGTTTGGGATGTTCCTGATAGTTTGTGTCACAGTCTTGTGTAAGTGCATGAGTGGAAGGATGGTATGTGAGGAAAGGCGTTCATCAAGTATTTATGTATAGTGCTGATAGCTGTGGTTACAGATTATGTTGGTCTAACCTCTTCGCCGAATGTGTAACTGATCAGATTCATAGTTTCACTACACCAAGCTCTTACAAAGTCCTGGACATTTCACAACTGGCAAAAGTCTAACTGAGTGTCTCGGATTATCTATTACACTCTTCAGTAAATCAGTAGATGTACAGATGAAGTATTTGTTTTGTTTCCTGGGCTTTGCTGAGTAAAACCGAGAACCACCTGAAATCTCTCAGACATCTGTTCAGGCTTTTCTCCCAAATTACACTTTATTGCCAAAAGTATTTATTCGTCTGCCTCCAAACGCACATGAACTTGAGTGACACCCCATTTTTAATCCACAGGATTTAATATAATGTATCCCCAACTTTTTCAGTTATAACAGCTATAATTCTTCTAGGAAGGCTTTCCACAAAGTTTTGGAGTGTGTTTATGGGAATTCTTGACTGTTCTTCCAGAAGCACAGTTGTGAGATCAAACACTGAGATGAGAAGGCCTGGTTTGCAGTCTCTGCTCTAATTCATCCTAAAGATGTTCTGTTCAAAAGTTCTTCCTCACCACAGTCACTCATCCATGTCTTTATAGACCTTGCTTTGTGCTGTCTTGTAGAGGAACAGGAAGAGGCCATCCTCAAACTGTTCACACAAAGTTGGCAGCATGGAGTTCTCCAAAATGTCTTGGTATGCTGAAGCAGTAACAATTCCTCTTACTGGAGCGACCAAGCTCTACTCCAGAACAACAATCCCACACAATAATCCCCTCTACACCAAACTTTACAGTAAGTCCAATGCAGTCAGACAAGTACCGTTCCCCTGGCAACCTTTAAGCCAGACTCATCCACTGGATTGCCAGATGGAAAAGTATGATTTGTCACTCCACAAATCATCTATCCACTGCTCAAGAGTCCAGTGGTGGCATGCTTTAAACCACTGCATGTGATGTTTTGCATTGTCTTTGTTGATGTGAGGCTTGGATGCAGCTGCTTGGTTGTGTAAAACTCATCCCATGAAGCTCCCTGTGCACTGTTCTTGAGCTAATCGTAAGACCTGAAGTTTGGAGGTCTGTTGCAATTGACTCTGCAGAAAGTTGGAGACTCTGCACACTATGAAGCTCGGCATCCACTGACCCTACCCTGTGATTTTACACAACCTATCACTTTATAGCTGCATTGCTGTCATTCCCGATCGCTTCTACTTTGTTATAATGCCACTAACAGCTGATTGTGGAATATTTAGTAACAACAACATTTCACAACTGGATTTGTAGCAAGATGGCATCCTATCATGGCACCACACTGGAATTCAATGAGCTCCTGAAAGCGACTCGTTGTTTAACAAAAGTTTGTAGAAGAGGTCTGAATGCCTACGTGGCTTATTTTATACGCCTGTGGCCAGAGAAGTGACTAGAACACCTTGTTCTACTGATGTCAGCGCCCTAATGGCAGCCAAACATTAGAGCGACTTTGTTGTAGCTTCACTCTTTGTGCTAACTCTGACTGTTGATTTCCACTGCCATCAGTAGTCACCTTCAGTCCCCTCCTCGACCTGTTAGAGTGAGGAGATAACAACTAATGTGTTTTACAGAAAGAAAACAAAGCACCAAAACAACTTGTTTTCCTTTGGTTTGGAGATCGTGATTTTTCAATGATTCATGTTTTTTTTTAATTTTACTTAAAAAAAAAAAACTTTGTTACTTCTGTTGTGATAAATAAATGTCTTTCTGTCAAGCTGTGTGCTCTTTCAATTTTTGTTTCTGATATTTTTTTCTAGTTTTTGCTCTATATGTTGTCAAAAACAGTGGATAATCTTCATGTTAATTGGTCAGCTAAATAGCTTTTAGGGTTGAGCACATAAGCCCCACTCTCCTGCCATTCTAATCTTGTATTTGTGAGGGGCAGCCAATCAGAAGAAAGTTTTCTCAAGGTGGGTAAAGCTATCTATTAGATAAATATTAACTAAATATTAGATAGTATTACACAAATAAGGCTCACCTGTCAATCTAAGTGGTCAGTTGGTGTGTTTTGGAGACGTTTTAATGGATTGTGTGACTAATATTCTGATATCTAATAACCATCCCAGAGGTTCGTGCTTCAGTTCAGGTGAGTGAAATTCAAGTGTTTTATTAGTTGTCAAAGGAGCTTGCAAAGAAAAGCGTCTGGACTTCTTTAAGTAAGTTCTTTAATAACTAATTAAGTAATTAGTTATTACTTTGAGCATATAGAGCTCAAACACATATCAGTAAGGATGTGTCTTATGTGCGTCATACTGTACAGTTTTTTGGATGCAGCTTTTTAACCAAGTAAGCAGAGAACCAACTGACCACCCTGAAGGTGGTCTAAAAATGATGATGTTTGCCTTTGTTAACACCTGGGGGAGGCTAATGAGGCTTCAGAAGATGGATTTCACAACCATTAATGACATCTGTAACTGAGTTTGTCAGGGTGCATGGCAAGAACGGGACCCAAATGCAGGACCTTCCAGTCCGAGACAGTGTGTTTATTTATAGTGGCAGTTAGTGAGCAATGTGCAACAGTTTCAATAACGTGGTTCCCGAGTCCTGCTCCATGCTTGTGTTCCTGTGACAGACAAACAACTGCAACACTTGATTTCACAGTCGCTCCACTCTCCTAAACCTGGTAAGACAAGAGGGGAAGATCAGTGACGAAATGCTGAACACAATATTTGAACACAAACACAACACAAAAGAATAAAACTGAGTTTAACTCTTTAAATCAGCTCATTTACCTTCATTTTCTTTTATAATGAAAACTATTACTTTCTTACTTCTGCTGTGATGAATAAATATTGGTCTTTTTTCAAACTCTTATGTTCTTAGTCGTATAAAGCGCTTTGAGTGCTCAGACAGAGTAGAAAAGTGCTATATAAGAACCAGTCCATTTACCATTTACCATTTTTTCTATTTTTCCTGTTATGACGCACAGACATGAGTAGCAAACCCACAAAGATCTGGGGTTTGCTACTCACATCTCAATCAAGGAAAATTAGTGAAACTGTGTATAAACAAATTTCCATGATGGAGTCAGTTCAGTAGAGACAAATTTCTATTTTTCTTCTTAAAGACTTCTCATTTCTGATGAGCAGTCAGATAAAGTTACATAAAACTCTGTGTTCTTTCTGTTCTTCCTATTATGACTTCCCTGTTTAGTTCCAAGTTATTTTCACTTCTCTGTTACAGGAATCATTGTGATCACATTGTGATCACATTGTGACATTGTGATCCATGAGCGTAATCCTACTGAGTGTGTGCAGCTGAGCCTTTTTTAAGTCACTCTGCAGAACTTTCTTCAGCTTTTTGTAAGAACTGCACTGAGTAGAAAATGCCAGGCCTAGATTGCAGGAAAATGCAGACCTGAGTAGCAAACCTACAAAGATCTGGGGTTTGCAGTGGCCTACAACTTTGCAGAGTGCAGCTCTGTCTTCAGATGTCTTCCACCTTCTACACTTTTGCATCCTTTAGATCTTATTTTCAGTGAAGTGAAGCACAGAGGAAGAAAAAATATTTTAGCTTCAATAACTGAACTAAAAGACACAGAATCTGTTCAAAATTAAGGTAAGAGCTCAACCTACATTTTAAAATTTGGTTTTATATTTCAAAATAAATACAAAGGATTTAACATGACCATCCTAGAAACTTTCTGTTTGCTCCGTAATGGAGTTCAAAGTTAGTGCAGAGGGACCAGTTTAAGAGCCAATACAGATGAAAATGTTTTAAGTGTTTCAGAAATTGTTGTTTGTACGGAGTCGAAGTTAAAACTGATTTAATTTGTCAATTTGGACTCACAGATTTAAGTTTGAAACTCCAATGAAAGCACCTTTTTGGTGGCAGCAAATTCTTAATAAGTGTTAATATTCATTTTAACGCTATTTAATTGGACACATAATGATCTCAGTTGAGCTGTTTTTTTAGGAGAATTTATTTAAGTCGGTCCAGAGGAAATAAATTTTTATTTTTCTAATTAAAACTTCTCATTTCTGATGAGCAGTCAGATAAAGTTACAGCAGCTTTACAGGAAACACCTTCACATGAGCTGTTGGTGAGATTAAATTAAAGAGCCACAAGAAATGTTTGACTTTCTCAGTGACACTCTTTTTCACTTTTTAAGTGTAACACTGAGTTTTATTGTTTTTAACACAGAGAGAGGACGGAAACAGAGCGAGGGCTTGGTGGTTTCTCTGTAAAGTGTTCATGTGAAGAAGAATCTCTCTGTGGCTGTGTGTGAAATGAAAGTGTTCACGTTTAATTGGTGTTCTTGTTATGATGTCGTGTTAACAGTAATGTTCATTTGTGTTTTATTTTAAACCCTCAGGTCGACTTTCAGAATGAAGGTGATTGTGTTGTTTGTGTTTGGTGAGTGAATATACTTGTGAAGACAATATTGTGAATAATCCTTTAAAATACTGCACACACATGTTGTGTCATGAATCGCTGTGTGGCAGGCAGGCAAGCAGGAGTGGTGGACCCAAAATGCAGAACTCAGACACGGAAGTGAAACTGAAAGCGCAGCTTTATTGCTGGGAAAAACCTCGTACAAACTAAACTCACCAAAAGACAAACAAAAGTCTGAACAGAGGAACCAAGGACTGAAACACTGGAAAAGAAAACTGGAGCAGGAGACTAAACACTAGGCACATAGAAGCAGAACACACAGCTAGTTGAGGGTACAACGCAACACTGACACAGAGAAACACAGGGCTTAAATACACAGACGGTAGTAATCAAGGGATGAGAGACAGGAGGGGAACACACCTGGGAGAAATCACAGCTGACGAGACAGGGGAAATGTAAACTGAGCACACTCACATAAGACACAGACCTTCACAATAAAACAGGAAACTCAGACACAGGGAACCAGACAAGATGCTGAACTGAACAGACAGATTCACAAACAGACGGGGTGACACCATAGACAGACAGAGATACAGACGCAGACTCAGAGGCAGACCGAAGAGAACTCAAACAATAATAATCATCATAATAATAAACTAGAAAATGATAATAATAAACTTAAAGCGCTGGGTCACCGACCCAGGACCATGACATGTTGTAGATGGTGTGTGATCTCATGTTTGATCTAATTGAAAAATCATGTATAAATATGGTTGTAGTGGTGTTTTACTCAGGTTCTCTAACATAAAGAGAGAATATGACTTGTTTTGTCTCCATGCAGAGACATTTCTTGTATCCTCCTTTAAATACACATTAATAAAAGCAGAGTATTTATTAACTGTGATTGTCTTCTTTTCAGTGCTGGGTGCACTCTCTGCTGCAGGTGAAGATTTCTTTGCAAAAGTCGGGGGGAAGGTCACATTGAACTGTGGGGTCAGCAGCTACAGACACACTCTGCAGTGGCATCATGGAACTGACGTTGTGTTTAATGTTGATCAGAGAGGCTTCACTCGCAAAGGTACTTGAGAATCTCAGAATACTTAACAGTTAACATCAGTATATGATGACTAATTATATTAGAGCCTATTTCTATTTTCTGTGTTAGGACTTGTTGAACTTGCACGGAGGTCAGTCGTGAGACAGAACAATCTGGAAATCTCCAGCGTGAGAGAAACAGATACCGGAGAGTTCAAATGTTTGGCAGATGGGACACGTCATGAACATTCACTTTCTCTGTTCTCAGGTAAAAAGCAGACCCTGGAAAATTGCAAATTTTTTTACAAATAAATGTTCACATTTAATGGATCAGTGATGGGTTTAACATATTAGGCCTGTTATGTTTTTGTTTTAAGGATCCTTCCACGTTACACTGATAATCAGATTAATAAAAACATCACTGCTGTGATGCTTTAACAAACTCTGTGCTACAGACATCCTTCCTGCTAAAACTTTGTCCTCTCTGATTCCAAACTGCGACATCAAACAAATAATACAAAGTAATCAAGGCCTGCTCTTTTTTCTTACCAGCTGTATAACTACTTATTACAATTGCTCTACAGTTAAATGTTTATTTATGATATTTTCATATCACCAAAAATGTTCCCATGTGTGAAAGAGTTACCACTTTCCCTTTAATACTTAGTGTAAGATGCTCTCACTGTTTTTCCTCTCATGTTATAAAGCTTTGTCACGTGTGTAATGAGTTTGGATGAAGCACTTTGTTTGTCTCCCTTTCTCTTTGTGATTCTCACTGTATCTGTTGTTGTCCATCTGTTCTCCTTCTCAGTTTTGGTCTCCGTCAAACCCTCTGCTGTTCTCAAGCTGAACGATGAGGCAACGCTCCAGTGTGAGGTTATAGGTCAGCACCATGGTTGTGAAGTAGAGTGGAGGCGTCTAAATACATATTTACCCTCAAATACATCAACAGTTCAACTCAAACCTGTAAAAACCTCACATAATGGTCCCTGGCTGTGTTTCGTCACCTGTGGCAGGAATACGTTTATTGAGCGTCTGGCCATCAAAGTACAAGGTAATACACAGTTACTAGGAATGAAGACCCATGTTTACATATGTGGTCAACGAAGCATAAAGATGTGTGTTTTTGTTCTTCAGAGCCTCCAACTACAACAACTCCACCATCCACCCCGAAGAACGTCACATTTGTAACGAGTGTTTAGAAGACAACATGTGGCTGGCAAAATCCCATCACCACCTCCTCACGGTGCCAGCTGGAAACAACGACCCTCGGGAAGTTGGCTAACGGTGAGGGTCCTCGACGTCAGGTGGAGTGACGCGCCGGTCGATGTAATCCACAGTCACATCCCATGCAATGACGTCTCAAAAAGCTAGGGCGTCCCCCGTCGCAGCCGTTAAAAATATGGAGAATGGCAAAGCGACCGGACCAGACGACATACCAGCCGAAGTCTGGAAGCTGCTCGGGCGCCAAGGCGCCTTAGTCCTCGCCAGCCTGTTCAATAGCATCATCAGAGACGGGACCGTCCCAGCAGCCTGGTCAACCAGCATAACGGTGCCCATCTGGAAAGGGAAAGGCGATGTGGCTGAATGCTCCAACTACCGCCCGATCCGACTCCTAAGCCATACCATGAAGGTTTTCGAACGGATCATCGACGCCAGGATGCGAGAAATCGTCAACTTAACGCCCAACCAATGTGGCTTCATCAGGGGGCGTGGCACGACGGACGCCATCCATGCTGCCCGCCTGCTTTTGGAGAAGCACCGAGAGAAGTCCAAGACCATCCACATGGCCTTCCTCGACTTGGAAAAGGCGTTTGACCGTGTCCCACACGACCTCACCTGGCACTCCCTGCGATCACATGGAGTTCCTGAAGCCTACGTCAACTGGACAAAGCTCCTCTACCGACAAGTCACCAGCGTGGTCAGAAGCCCAGTGGGAACATCGCCGCCCTTTAACATCAATGTGGGCGTCCACCAAGGCTCGGCACTCTCCCCGCTGCTCTTCATCCTTTGCATGGACACTGCGACGGCGGATCTCCAGTCACCCCATCCCTGGACACTTCTCTACGCCGACGATGTCTTCCTGGCCGATGAATCGCGAATAGAACTGCAATACCAAACGCAGCAGTGGAAGACTCGCCTAGCTGACTTCGGCCTGAGGCTCAACACCAACAAGACCGAATACTTAGAGGCTGGCCCCCAGACCGACGGCACGATCAGCGTCGATGGAGAAGATCTGGCGAAAGTACCTCATTTCAAATACCTCGGATCGATGATCAGCAATGACGGCGATATCCTACTAGATGTACGAGCCAGGATCAACGCAGCGTGGATGAAATGGCGCCAAGTCACCGGCGTCCTGTGTGACCGAAGAATGCCCAATCGCCTCGAGTCAAAGATCTACAAGAGTGTAGTGCGCCCCGTCGCCCTCTATGGATCCGAGTGCTGGCCAGCCACCGCAAAGCACGAACAAGCCCTTCACACGATGGAAATGCGGATGCTGCGATGGTGCCTAGGCCTGACACGATGGGACCACGTCATGAACACCGACGTTAGAAAGAGGATGGGAATCGCGCCAATCACAGATAAGATGCAAGAAGCGAGGCTGCGGTGGTACGGACATGTGGTACGGAGCGATGAGAACTCAGTGGTGAGAACAGCACTGCGGCTCAGCCCCCAAGGACGTCGACCTAGAGGCAGACCAAAGCGGAGATGGATGGACCGAATCAAGGACGACGTGAAGAAGATCGAAGCCGATCTGACCGATGCCCTTGACCGACCCAAGTGGAGACGACTTTGCAGAAAAGCGGACCCTGCAACCGAGTGGGAAAAACGCTAGGAGGAAGAAGAAGAAGTTTAGAAGACAACATGTACAACATGTGTGTCCAGCTTTTGAAAAATGTCTGAAAATTGGATCAAAGTGATCCTTTGTTGAATGTGTAACTCATTCTTGTCATTCTCACTTTGTCCAATGATCTGTGTTGCATTCAGGTGTTGCCAACGATTGCCCACTGGGACTCTCCTGTTGGATGTGGATTGCAATGGGGGTGTGCTGTCAGTTTGTTCTCCTGATAGTTTGTGTCATTGTCTTGTGTAAGTGTATGAGAAGAAGGAGGGTATGTGAGGAAAGGCGTTCATCAAATATTTATGTGTAGAGTTGATCGTTGATGATGAAACAAAAAATGGCTTAAGTCTAAATGACTGTCTCAGTTTGAGTATTACACTCTTCAGAAAATTGGTGCAGATGTACAGATAAAATATTTGGTTTATTTCCTGGACCTCGCTGAGTAAAACTAAGAACTGAAATCTACCTGAAGTCAGACATCTGGTCAGGCTTTACTTGCAAATGACTCACTAGTCTACCTTCATACACATATAAACTTGAGTGGCATCTCATTCTTAATCCTTAGGGTTTAATATGATGTAGGACCAACTGTGGCATCTTAAACTCTTATGGGAAGGCTTTCCATAGGTTTGGGAGTGTTTATAGGAGTTGACCATTCTTCCAGAAGCACATTTGTGAGGTCAGACACTGATGTTGGACCTTGCTCGCAGTCTCCACTCTAATTCATCTCAAAGGTGTTCTGTCAGGTTGAGGCCGGGACTCTGTGCAGGCCAGTCACGTTGTTCCAACAGGAACAGGAAGAGACCATCGCCAAACTGTTCCCACAAAGTTGGAAGAATGAAATTGTCCAAAACGTTTTGGTATGCTGAAGCATTAAGAGTTCATTTTACTGGAAATAAGCCGTTAAACCCCAACTCCTGAACAACAGCCCCTCACAATAATCCTCCACCAAACTTTACATTTGGCACAACGCAGGCGGACAAGTAGCATTCCCCTGGCAACCGTCAATTGGATAGTCCAGATGGAGAATCTTGATTCGTCACTCCAGAGAACATGTCTCCACTGCTCCAGTCGTCGTGTGCTTTATGCTGATCTGAAGGTCACATGAAGGTTGGAGGTCTGTGGTAATTGACTCTGCTCTGTGATTTTATGTGGGCTTCCACTTCATGGGTGTGGTGCTGTCATTCCACTTTGGTACCATAACACTAACAGTTGACTGTGGAATATTTAGTCATGTGGAAATTTAGAGATAGAAGTGACCAAAACATCTGAATTTAACGATTTGGATGCTTGAGTGAATATTTTTAGTATAATAACAAGTCCCAAACATTAGAGTAACTTTCCTGAATCTTCTCACTCTTTGTTAACTCTGACTGTTGATTTCCGCTGCCATCATTTGTCACTGGTTTCTCTTCTTTTATTGGATGATTACAGCTTGGTTCACTTCAGCCTTGGTGATTAATGATTCTGTCTATGTCTTGTTTTTTATTTCAAAAAGAAAAGCTTTGTTACTTGATAAATAAATGTTTTTCTGTCAGGCTGTGTGCTTTTTTAGCTTTTTGTTTCAGATTTTTTTCCCACTTTTTCTTCTATATGATGTCAAAGGGAGTGGATAACGTTGATCATGTTGTTAATTTCTCAGGTATATATCTTTAGTTTTGAGCACATAAGCCCCGCCCTCCTGCCTTTCTAATCTTGTATTTGTGAGGGGCAGCCAATCAGAAAGTACTGTGGCCCCGAGAGGCCAAACGGACTGCAACATAAGAAAACATCAGCAATAAGAAAAATGCTGCAAAAGCACACAAAACACAACAGAAATAGGAAAAACGAAAATGGAAATGGAATGTCTGGCCCATTGTTATGGGCCATTCGATCCCTATACAAGCGTTGCAAGAGCTTGGTTCGCATTGCCGGCAATAAGTCGGACTCGTTCCCGGTGGGTGATGGGATTCTGTTCATCATTTTTATGGACAGGATTTCTAGGTGCAGCCAAGTGGCAGAGGGCTTTTACTTCGATGGCCTCAGAATCTCATCTCTGCTTTTCGCGGATGATGTGGTTCTGTTGGCTTCATCGGGTGAGGGCCTCCAGCTCGCACTGGAACGGTTCACAGCTGAGTGTGAAGCAGTGGGAATGAGGATCAGCACCTCCAAATCTGAGTCCATGGTTCTCAGCTGGAAAAGGGTGGAGTGCCCACTCCAGGTTGGGGATGAGTTCCTGCCCCAAGTGGAGGAGTTCAAGTATCTTGGGGTCTTGTTCGCGAGTGATGGGAGAAGGGAGCCGGAGATCGACAGACGGATTGGTGCTGCAGCCACAGTGATGCGGACGCTGCACCGGTCCGTTGTGGTGAAGAGGGAGCTGAGTGTAAAAGCAAAGCTCTCAATTTACCGGTCAATCTATGTCCTTACCCTCACCCATGGCCATGAGCTGTGGGTAGTGACCGAAAGAACGAGATCGCGGATACAAGCGGCGGAAATGGGTTTCCTCCGAAGGGTGGCTGGCCTCTCCCTTACAGATAGGGTGAGAAGTTCAGCCATCCGGGAGGGGCTCAGAGTAGAGCTGCTGCTCCTCCACATCAAAAGGAGCCAGCTGAGGTGGTTCGGGCATCTGACAAGGATGCCTCCTGGGCGCCTCCTGGGCGCCTCCTGGGTGAGGTGTTTCAGGCATGTCCCACCGGGAGGAGGCCCCGGGGCAGACCCAGGACACGCTGGAGCAGGGGTGCCCAATCCCGGTCCTCGAGAGCTACCGTCCTGCAGCTTTTAGATACATCCTTGTTCCCACACACCTGAATCAAATGAATGGCTTGTTATCAGGTCTTTGCCAAACATGATGGCATGCTGAAGAGATCAAACCATTTGATTCAGCTGTGTTGGAGTAGGGATGCATCTAAAAGCTGCAGGATAGTAGCTCTCGAGGACCGGGATTGGGCACCCCTGCGCTGGAGAGATTATATCTCTCGGCTGGCCTGGGAACGCTTTGGTGTTCCCCCGGATAAGCTGGAGGAGGTGGCTGGGGAGAGGGAGGTCTGGGCTTCTCTGCTTAGGCTGCTTCCCCCGCGACCCGGCCCCGGATAAAGCGGAAGAAGATGGATGGATGGAAAATGGAAATAGGAAAAAAGAAAACAAAAATAGAAAAAACGAAAACAGAAATATGAAAAAACTGATTTCCCAAGCACAAGGGAAGTGTTTCTGGGGAGACAATAACCCTACGGACCAGTTGCAGGAACCAAAATATGCTATGTAAGTGTGTTTTAGTCTCATGATTCATATAATACTGATGACAGATTTTTAGGCTAATAGTTAGGCTAACACACTTACCTCTCATCTTTTCTTTCCTCACAAAACTGATAGATAGACATGCATTTCTTTTAAGTGTCTCCCAGCGCACTTCTTAGCATATTTTGGTTCCTGCAACTGGTCTGTAGGGTTATTTTCTCCCCAGAGACACTTCCCTTGTGCTTTTGGAAATTAGTTTTTTCCTATTTCTGTTTTTGTTTTTTCTAATTTCTGTTTTCTTTTTTCCTATTTCAGTTGTGTTTTGTGTGTTTTTGCAGTGTTTTTCTTATTGCTGGTGGGGGTTTTTTTTAAGTTGCAATCCATTTGGCCTCTCATGGCCACTGTAGAAAAGGATTTTCTTACGGAGGGTAGGGCTTCAGATGAAAATAAGATAAATAATGTTCACTTGTCAATTAAAGTGGTCAGCTAATGACTTTTGTGGACGTTTTAATGGATTGTGTAACTAATATTCTGATAAATATTAGGTTTGTGCTTCAGTTCAGGTGAGTGAAATTTGTTTATTATTTGGAACTCGGGATGTGTGCAACTAATCATCGATGTTGTCACTAATCAGTCCCAGATTTACTTGTCATTTAATTTAATTGTTAAAATGTATTATTAATTGTCCAAAATGTTGGCAACAGTCTGCAATCAAATGACGCATTGTTGAGAAATGCCAAAAATTTGTGAATGAAGGCCTGATCTTTTTGTTAACTGCAGGAAATGAGCTTTCTATGAAAGGTGGATGGGCCCTCTCTTAGCGACAGGGTGAGGAGTTCAGTGATTATGGATGGGTTCAGAGTAGAGCCTCTACTCCTTCACATCGAAAGGAGACCGCTAAGGCTTTCGCCTCCCGCGTGAGGTGTTTGGTGTTGTGCCAAAAGGGATCGTCTGCCCAAAACTGATTTATTTCCATTTGTTTTTTATGTGTAATGGCATTACTTATTTTAGTAAACAGACTTTATTAAACAGGATTTACAAAGGATAAACTCAGAAAATTACCTGTTTTTCATTTATCTTTATGGTTGCTGTAACTTTATACCACAGCAGCAGCTTCTCAGCTCGCAGCCGAACACATCACCAAAAACAACCCATGTTCAGGACCCAGTTCCCTATAATGTGCAGGGGAGGCGTGACCAGCTGATGTGGCCCAGGTGTGACAGCCACACTACCAACCATGCCCCGCCACAATAAAACACATTACAATGACATTTTATCAACACAAAATGCACCAGTTTATTGAATATGAATAACGTCATCAATTTACCTCAATTGTTAGAACGTCTATGTACAACCAATGTCCACTATTAAATTAAGTAAATGCAACATGTTCTTTGTTTCAGTGCTAAACATTTACCTGGATTTTCATTCTTAAGGGATATTTCATAGTTTTAATCAAATTTTGGATAGAACTTTATTCAAACAATAGCAAAAGAAAAATAAAAGCATTTTATCCTACAGAAAACAAAATAGATGACTTGCTTACAAACTTACAAACTGCTTATTATATATGTGCTTGCTGCTCTCTGGTCATTGTTTGAGTTATTTATTAGTTCAGGGCATGATTACGAACCACAGGTCTGGTCAGAGAGCAGGTTCGGTTTGTTTTCCTGCGCCTTGCTGAGTAAAACTGAGAACCACCTGAGATCAATCAGACATCTGTTCAAGTTTAACTCACAAATTATTTCAGAAAACCAACAAGACCCACGGCTGCTTCGGGTCCTCTCTGCCTTTATTGGACGATTGGAGTTTGGTGTCATCACTTTAGTCTGACGACACCTCCTCTAGTGTGAGGAAATAAGACAAAGAAAGAATTTAGCATCCACAATAAGAGAAAATGTCATTAAATAAAAAAAATTGCAACTAATGACTGTCGGGGGAAAAACAGAAAAAACACCAAATCAGCTCGTTTACCTTCCGTTTCTTTTATTTTGAAAACAAATACTTTCTTATTTCTGCTGTGATGAATAAATATTAGTCTTTTTTCAAACTCTGTGTTCTTTCTTTTCTTTCTATTATGACTTCCTTGTTTATTTCCAAGTTATTTTCACTTCTCTTTTGCAGAAATCATTGTGACAATTGATCCATGAGAGTAGTCTAACTGAGTGTGTGCAGTTGAGCCTGTTTTAAGACACTCTGCAGAACTTTCTTCAGCTTTTTGTAAGAACTGCACTGAGTAGAAAATGCCAGGCCTAGATTGCAGGAAAATGCAGACATGAGTAGCAAACCCACAAAGATCTGGGGTTTGCAGTGGCTAACAACTTTGCAGCTCTGTCTTCAGATGTCTTCCGCTTTCTACGCTTTTTGCATTCTTGAGCTCTTGTTTTCAGTGAAGTGAAGCACGGAGAGGATGAAGAAAGATTTTTGCCGTCACTAAATGAACTAAAAGACACAGAATCTGCTCAAAATTAAGGTAAGAGCTCAACTTACATTTTAAAATTGGGTTTTATGTTTCAGAAGGATTTCTTATTTTTAACATACGACACAGAGAGAGGATGGAAATCGAGCGAGGGCTTGGTGGTTTCTCTGTAAACTGTTTATCTCTCTGTGGCTGTGTATAAAATGAAAGTGTTCACTTTTAATAAGTTTTCTTTTTATGATTTAGTGTTAACACAAATGTTCATTTGTGTTTTATTTTAAACCCTCAGGTCGACTTTCAGAATGAAGGTGATTGTGTTGTTTGTGTTTGGTGAGTGAATATACTTGTGAAGACAATATTGTGAATAATCCTTTAAAATACTGCACATACATGTTGTAGATGGTGTGTGACGTCATGTTTAATCTACTTGAAAAGTCATACTTGAAAAGTATGGTTGTTGTGGTGTTTTACTGATCTCAGGTTCTTTAATGTCACTCTACAAGTTCACAACAAAATTAAGAAAATATGACTTGTTTGTCTCCATGTAGAGACGTTTCTTATATCCTCCTTTAAATAAGCATTGTTAAAAGACAAGTATTTATTTACTGTGATTGTCTTCTTCTCAGTGCTGGGTGCACTCTCTGCAGCAGGTGAAGATTTCTTTGCAAAAGTCGGGGGTAAAGTCACATTGAAGTGTGGGGTCAGCAGCTACATACGCTCTCTGCGGTGGTATCATGGAAATGACCTTCTTCATAGTGTTGATCAGAGAGGCTTCACTCGCAAAGGTCTTTGATTATCTCAGAACACTTAACAGTAAAGTATTTGATGGTAACATTACAATAGAACATATTTTTATTTTCTGTGTTAGGCACTGCTGAACTTGCACAGAGGTCAGTCGTGAGACAGACGAATCTGGAAATCTCCAGTGTGAGAGAAACAGATGCTGGACGGTTCACATGTTCGGCAGATTGGACACGTCATAACCATTCACTTTCTGTGTTCTCAGGTAAACAGCAGACCCTGAAAAATACACATTTACAAATAAATGTTCAAATATAACCGAACAGTGCAGCGTTTAACATATTAGGACAAATATGGTTTTGTTTTCATTTTCCCTGCACATTACATTGATAATCAGATTAATAAAAACATCACTGCTGAAAAATGAGGGGAAATTATTTTATGTGGCTGATGGTTCTTTTACTATAACAGGTAAAGGATATACAGCAAATATACAAAATGAATTTCTTGCACAGCATGTCTTGTATATGTTTTGAAATTTGGAGACTACATTTCCCAAAATCCAACTTAATCCCCTCCTAGTCAACCTGGTGGTGGGCAGGACCACCACAGTGTCAAGTGTGGCCACCCTGCCATTACTGGAGTCCATCAGGAGAAGGGGAAGCATCGGAGGGGCCACGGACATATGCTGGGCTCTAGAATTACATCCATAGCTATTAAATATTACATAAGACACAACTATTAATTAATAATTCTATTTTTTTTATACTATTAACTATATAAACAGAATTTTCTTTAAAAAACTACTTTAGCTTTATTCCTTCGTTTTTTATTTCTTTTTGTCAGATAATTGAATAAAAAGCTTACTTTGTGTTTCTATATGACAGTCATGCCGTGTAAGCAAATTATAACAGTGACCAAAAAAACCAAACCAAACCAAACAGTCCAGGCCTACGCTGTTCTCTCACCAGCTGGGTCACTACTTATTACCATCCCTCTACAGTTAAATGTTTATTTGTGTTTCATTTCACCAAAAATGTTCCATGTGTGAAAGAGTTACCACTTTTACTTTAATTCTTAGTGTAAGATGCTCTCATTGTATTTCATCTCATGTTATAAAGCTTTGTCATGTGTAATGAATTTGGATGAAGCTCCTTGTTGGTCTCCCTTTCTCTTTGTGATTCTCACTGTATCTGTGGTTATCTGTCTGTTTCCTTCTCAGTTTTGGTCTCCGTCAAACCCTCTGATGTTCTCGAGCTAAACGATGAGGCAACGCTCAGGTGTGAGGTGAAAGGTCAGCACCATGGTTGTGAAGTGAAGTGGAGAAGTCCAAATACATATTCACTCACAAATACATCAACAGTTCAACTCAAACCTGTAAAAACCTCACATAACGGGCCCTGGCTGTGTATCGTCACCTGTGGCAGGAATACATTTAGTGAGCGTCTGGCCATCACAGTACAAGGTAATACACAGTTACTAGGAATGAAGACCCATGTCCACATATGTAGTCAATAGAAACATAAAGATGTGTGTTTTTGTTCTTCAGAGCCTCCAACTACAACTCCACCATCCACCCTGAAGAACGTCACATTGTTTGTAACGAGTGTTCAGGGTACAACATGTACAACATGTGCGTCCAGCTTTTGAAAATGTCTGCAAATTGGATCAAAGTGATCCTTTGTTGATTGTGTAACTCATTCTTGTCATTCTCACTTTCTCCAATGATCTGTGTTGCATTCAGGTGTTGCCAACGATTGCCCACTGGGACTCTCCTGTTGGATGTGGTTTGCGATTGGGCTGTGCTGCCAGTTTGGGATGCTCCTGATAGTTTGTGTCATTGTCTTGTGTAAGTGTATGAGAAGAAGGAGGGTATGTGAGGAAAGGCGTTCATCAAATATTTATGTGTAGAGTTGATAGCTTACGATAAAAGAAACCAAAAGAAAATGGGTTAAACGCCTCCTGCACCACTGTGTTTACAGATTATGGTGAACTTCTTCTTAAAGTTCTTCATTGATTGTGTAAGTGATCAGAGTCCTGATTTCACTCCACCAAGTTCTTACAAAAGTTCTGGCACACTTCACAGCTCGCAAAATTCTAAATGACTGTCTCAGATTGAGTATTACACTCTTCAGTAAATTGGTGCAGATGTACAGATGAGGTGTCGATTTGTTTTCTGGGCCTTCCTGGGTGAAACTAAGAACCAACTAAGATCTCTCAGACATCAGTTCTGGCTTTACACACAGATTACACTTTATTGCCAAAAGTATTCACTCGTCTACCTTGACACGCATATGAAATTGAGTGACATCCCATTCTTAATCCATAGGGATTAATATGATGTACGACCAACTGTGGCAGCTGAAACTCTTACAGGAAGGCTTTCCAAAGGTTTAGGAGTGTTTATAGGTGTTTTTGGTGCTTCTGTACACCTGGACACCTGTCTAGAAGCACATTTGTGAGGTCAGACAATGATGTTGCACTAGAAGGCCTGGCTCACAGTCTCTGCTCTAATTCATCCCAAAGTTGTTCTGTCGGGTGGAGGTCGGGACTCTGTGCAGGCCAGTCATGTTGTTCCAACAGGAACGGGAAGAGACCATCGCCAAAGAAGAATGAAATTGTCCAAAATGTCTTGGTATGCTGAAGCATTAAGAGTTCCTTTTACTGGAACTAACCAGCTGAGCCCAACTAATGGAAAACAATCCCTCACAATAATCCCCCTCCACCAAACTTTACACTTAGCACAACGCAATCAGACAAGAAGCGTTCCCCTGGCAACCGTCCATTGCATTGTCCAGATGGAGAATCTTGATTCGTCACTCCAGAGAACATGTCTCCACTGCTCTAGAGTCCAGTCATAGTGTGCTTTATGCTGATCTGAAGATCACATGAAGGTTGGAGGTCTGTAGTGATTGACTCTGCTCTGTGATTTTATGTGTCCTACATCTTCATGGGTGTGCTGCTGTTATACCACTTTGGTGTCATACCACTAAGAGCTGACCGTGGAATATTTAGCGAGGAAATTTCAGAAATGGAAGTGACCAGAACACCTGATTTACTGATTTGGATGCTTGAGTGAATATTGTTAGTATAATGCCAAGTCCCAAACATTAGAGCAACTTCCCCAAGTCTCTTCACTCTTTCTTAACCCTGACTGTTGATTTCCGCTGCCATCATTTATCACTGCTTCCTCTTCTTTTATTGGACAATTACAGCTTGACATTGTGATAATTTGATGATTCTTGTTTTGTCTTGTTTTTTATTGCATAAAGAAAAGCTTTGTTACTTCTGCTGTGATAAATAAATGTTTTTCTGTCAAGTAATGTGCTTTTTAAATTTTTGTTTCTGATATTTTTTTTCTACTTCTTCTTCTACATGATGTCAAAGGACGTGGATAATGTTAATGTTGTTAATTTTTCAGGTATATAGCTTTAGCTTTGAGGACATAAGCCCCACCCTCCTGCCTTTCTTATCTTGTATTTGTGAGGGGCAACCAATCAGATAAGGGTTTTCTCAAAGAGGGTAGGGCTGAATATTAGATGAAAAATTAGATGAAAGCTAAATAAGCCTCACTTGTCAATCTAAGTGGTCAGCTGGTGCCTTTTGGGGAATTTTTAATGGATTATGTGACTAATATTCTGATAACTAATAATCAGCCCTGAGATCTGTGCTTCATCTCAGGTGAGTGAAATCAAGTCTTTTATTTGTTTATTACTTGGAACTTGGGATGTGTGGGACTAATCATCGTCATTGTCACTAGTCGTAAATGTGAGACTTTTTAAAATTTAAAAATGATGCCCATTGCCAGTAACTTACTTTGTCCTAAATGTTGGCAACACTCTGCCACTAGATGGCGCATTGTTGAGAAATGCCAAAAATCTGTGAATCAAGCCCTGTGTTAACGACAGGAAATAAGCTTTCTCTGAAAGGTGGATGGGCTCTCCCTTGGCGATCGGATGAGGAGTTCAGTGATTATGGTTCAGATTAGAGCCGCTGCTCCTCCACATCGAAAGGAGACCGCTAAGGCTGTCGCCCCCTGGGTGTTCAGTGTTGTGCCAAAAAGTGATCCTCTGTCCAAAACTGATTTGTTTTCACGTGTTTCTTATGTGTAATGTCTTTACTTATATTGGTAAATACACTTTATAATAATAATAGATTGCATTTATATAGCGCTTTTCGAGACCCTCAAAGCGCTTTACATTACATTTCCACTATCCATTCACTGTCACGTTCACACACTGGTGGAGGCAGCTACAGTTGTAGCCACAGCTGTCTTGGGGCAGACTGACAGAAGCAAGGCAGCCATATCGCACCATCGGCCCCTCTGGCCATCACCAGTAGGCGGTAGATGAAGTGTCTTGCCCAAGGACACAACGACCAAGACAGACAGAGCTGGGGATCAAACGGGCAACCTTCTGGTTACAAGATGAGCTTCCCAACCCTCTGAACCACGATCGCCCCAAACGTTAGTGAACAGGATTTACAAACATTATATGTAAAATTGAATAATTACCTGTTTTTCAAGTATCTTTATGACTCCATGTTATTGTTTCTATGTCCTTTTTGGCAACTTAAAATATGTTTACAGAACTATTGTTATATTTGTTGCAATTCCTGCTGTCCACTTGGCCAGATTACTTTTTTTAAAAAGACATTTTTAATGTCAACAAGATTTTTTACCTTATATATAAGCCACTGCAAAAACACTGATTGCAGCTTCTACCTTGTGATAGGAATGTCGTTTGTGGCTCAAGATGACTTGATATAATTAATCAGGGACACAGTTGACATATGTTTCACATATTATAGGCCAACAAGTTATCTAAAGCAGATATAATACAAACAATTACTTTTTGGCAAACAATCACTCAGGCCTACCGATAGAAGACCTGGCCCCTACTTGAAGGTAACAACTCTAACATTTAAATGTCTTAAACCATTTAAAGATGAAACTACATTTGTATTAAGACAGAATCTGAATTGATGCAGTAACAAATCAAGTTTACAATAGCAGCATTTAGTCAAAATCATAATTTTTTATTTCCTGGAGTCTAACGTAAAAAATGTATTCTGATGTGGAGACAAGTGTCATGCCAGCTTTAATAACTTGTACATTTGGATTATTTTAGGTGGCCCACTACTGCCCTCTATGTGCCATTTTATGTGAGTTCTTAAGTCCTTAAAACTCTGCAATGGAGCTAGTGACAGCAATATTATCGCAAATATCAGACACAATGTCTGCTTTTATGGGAAACAGGCCACGTTTGAAAGTGCAGGATTTATATTTAAATCAGTTCTTACATAATGACAAAAATAACAAGCACCTGTTCCCTGGTCAAAAAGAGGAACGTGGAAACTGGGTGGAGCCATGTGATCAAATCTGTGCTCAAATAAGTCAAAGGAGAGACCAAATCAGTATAGTGATTACAAAGGCATGAAGTCTTAAACATTTCTTCTGTTAAAAACCTCCTTGGAGGGTGGAGATGATCTGCTGTAAAGACCCCTGAAGGGAGCAGCTGACAGAAAAAGAAGGGACCGGCTATTTTTCAATGTTCATATTTATTATTGACAAATCAGCCCTGGTTGAAGGGATATTTCATAGTTTTAATTAAATTTTTGGAAGCAACTTTAGTCAAATAATAGCAAAAGTAAAAACATTTCTTCCAGCAGAAACAAACAAAATAGATGAATTCCTTACAAACGTCCAAACGGACAGTTTTTAAGTTATTTATTAGTTCAGGGCAAATATCGGGAAAGAATTGCATTAAAATAAAATGAGGTAACCTTTGAGCTTCTTCAGCAGGGGGCACCATACTCCACATCTGCTCTGACAAAACTCATTTCATGGCTGCTGATGTGCACAGTCTGATGTGTTAATCTGTCAAAGAAGTGAAGGTTTGAAGGATTTATATCCATCTATCACCAACATACCTGGAGGAAAAATGTTTGTGTTGTGTCTGAATAGAAGAAAATGGACCAGTTTCTACTGATGAGTCCTGCTTTAACTTTTATTATGACATCTGTACCTGAGCTGTACATTTGGAGGCAGCAGGTGCTGTTAAACAGGCCTTTGTGTGTTTTATCTTTGTGTCTCACAGATGGGTGATCGTCAACAATCAGGTGAAGGTGTGCACCACAGAGACCTATGATAGCTCTCCCTCTACTGCAGGCTGAATGAGGTGATATTTGTCTTTAAATCCTCTGATTACAAACCTCAGGTCTGGTCAGAGAGCAGGTTCAGTTTGTTTCCTGGGCCTTGCTGAGTAAAACTGAGAACCACCTGAGATTTTGTCAGACATCTGTTCAAGTTTAACTCACAAATAATTTCAGAAAACCAACAAGACCCACAGCTGCTTCGGGTCCTCTCTGCTTTTATTGGACGATTGGAGTTTGGTGTCATCACTTCAGTCTGACGCCTCCTCCTCCTCTGCCTGTTAGTGTGAGGAAATAAGACAAAGAAAGACTTTAACATCCACAGTGAGAGAAAATGTCATTTAATGAAAAAGAACTAATGTCTGTCAAAAAAGAAAAAAAAACAGCAAATCAGCTCGTTTACCTTCAGTTCCTTTTATTTTGAAAACAAATACTTTGTTACTTCTGCTGTGATGAATAAATATTGGTTGTTTTTTTCAAACTCCGTGTTCTTTCTATTCTTCCTATTATGACTTCTCTGTTTAGTTCCAAGTTATTTTCACTTCTCTGTTACAGGAATCATTGTGGATCCATGAGTATAATCTGACTGAGTGTGTGCAGCTGAGCTTTTTTTAAGTCACTGTGCAGAACTTTCTTTAGCTTCTTGTAAGAACTGCACTGAGTAGAAAATGCCAGGCCTAGATTGCAGGAAAGTAGACCTGAGTAGCAAACCCACAAAGATCTGGGGTTTGCAGTGGCCTACAACTTTCCAGAGTGCAGCTCTCTCTTCAGATGTCTTCCGCCTTCTACACTTTTGCATCCTTGAGCTCTTGTTTTCAGTGAAGTGAAGCACAGAGAGGATGAAGAAAGATTTTTGCCTTCAATAACTGAACTAAAAGACACACAATCTGCTCAAAATTAAGGTAAGAGCTCAACTCACATTTTAAAGTTGGGTTTTATGTTTCAGAATAAATAGTAAGGAGTTAACTCGACTATCCCGGAAACTTTCTGTTTGCTCCGTAATGGAGTTCAAAGTTACTGCAGAGGCACCAGTTTAAGAGCAAATACAGATGAAATGTTTCAAGTGTTTCAGAAATTGTTGTTTGTACGGAGTCGAAGTTAAAGTCTTTTAAACAAACCTGAAGAAAAAATGTGCTGAAGTTTGTTTCTGAGCCTTTGATGTGTACGATCATGTTAATTTAATAGGCTTAAAGATTCGTTAACCTGTGAGTTTAATTCTGTGGTTCAGTCACTGAGATTTAATTTTTCAAATGAGGCTCACAGAGTTAAGTTTAAAACTGAGCTTTAACTTTTTAAATTTTTGGCGTGATTAAAGCAGCTTATGTGGAGGCAGCAAGTGTTAAAATTCATTTTGATGCTAGTTAATTGGACACAATGATCTCAGTTGAGCTGTTTTTTTTAGGAGAATTAATATACACGTCACTTGAGTGGAAACAAATTTATATTTTTCTTCTTAAAACTTCTCATTTCTGATGAGCAGTCAGATAAAGTTACAGCAGATTTACAGGAAACACCTTCACATGAGCTGTTGGTGAGATTAAATTAAAGAGCCACAAGAAATGTTTGACTTTCTCAGTGAGACTCTTTTTCACTTTTTAAGTCCAACACTGAGTTTTATCATTTTTAACATGCGACACAGAGAGAGGACGGAAACAGAGCGAGGGCTTGGTGGTTTCTCTGTAAAGTGTTCATGTGAAGAAGAATCTCTCTGTGGCTGTGTGTGAAATGAAAGTGTTCACATTTAATTGGTGTTCTTTTTATGATGTCGTGTTAACAGTAATGTTCATTTGTGTTTTATTTTAAACCCTCAGGTCGACTTTCAGAATGAAGGTGATTGTGTTGTTTGTGTTTGGTGAGTGAATATACTTGTGAAGACAATATTGTGAATAATCCTTTAAAATACTGCACACACATGTTGTAGATGGTGTGTGACCTCATGTTTAATCAAACTGAAAAATCTTCTATAAATATGGTTGAAGTGGTGTTTTAATCATCTCAGGTTCTTTAATGTCACTGCACAAGTTTACGACGACATACAGAGAATATGACTGGTTTTGTCTCCATGTAGAGACGTTTCTTATATCCTCCTTTAAATAAGCATAATTAAAAGCAGAGTATTTATTCACTGTGATTGTCTTCTTTTCAGTGCTGGGTGCACTCTCTGCTGCAGGTGAAGTTTTCTTTGCAAAAGTCGGGGAGAAAGTCACATTGAAGTGTGGGGTCAGCAGCTACACACACTCTCTGCGGTGGCATCATGGAAATGACCTTCTTCATAGTGTTGATCAGAGAGGCTTCCCTCGCAAAGGTACTTGAGTATCTCAGAACACTTAACAGTAAACATCAGTATGTGATGATAACATTATATTAGAACATATTTTTATATTCTGTGTTAGGCACTGCTGAACTTGTGCAGAGGTCAGTCGTGAGACAGACGAATCTGGAAATCTCCAGTGTGAGAGAAACAGATGCTGGACAGTTCACATGTTCGGCAGATGGGAAAAGTCATGAACATTCACTTTCTGTGTTGTCAGGTAAACAGCAGACCCTTGAAAATATACAATTACAAATAAATGTTCATATTTATTGGAACAGTGATGGGTTTAACATATTAGGACAGTTATGGTTTTGTTTTCTGGATCCTTTCATGTTACACTGATAATCAGGTTAATAAAAATGACACTGCTGTGAAATGAGGGGAAATTTGTTTAATGTGACTGATGGTTCTGTTACTATAACAGGTAAAAGGATATACAACAAAAATATACAACGTATTTCTTACACACTATGTTTTGTACTCACATTAGACAATTCAAAGCAGCAGAGACCAAAATCCAGATTATACTATTGAAAAATCAAGCTCAGAGTACTACATTTCCCTTAATTCAACTTAATCCTCTCCCAGTCAGCCTTCAACATCTTTAAATAAGTAAGTAAAGTTTATTAATTAAGCGCTTTTCATAGACAGGCCGTCACAAAGCGCTGTACACAAAGATTAAAATAAACAGAAAGTTACGTCACAGAATTTTCAATATACACAATATTAAAGTTTAATAGTAAATAAAAATGTAAAATTTAAAAAGCGTTGATCAACAGAAGGCTTGTTTAAAAAGATACGTTTTAAATGCTTTTTAAAGGATACCATAGAGTCAGCCAAACGTAGTTGTGGTGTAAACTGTTCCACAGACTGAAAGGCTCTGTCCTCTTTCAGACGTGTACGGGGAACAACCTCTTTAACAAACTCTGTTGTACAGGCAGCTTTCCTTGTTTGATGTCTTTAATCCCAACGTGGGACACCACTGAAACTTCCTGAACAGGAGTGGAAACACGGGGTGGGCAAGACCACCACAGTCTTAAGTTCTTGTTTTTTATTTTAGTGAACGGCTGCTTAAACAAAAAAGCTTATGCTGTGTTTCTATATGACAGCGATGCCTGTGTAAGCAAATTATGACAGTTAGGGACAAAAAAAATACAATTTGGTCTACACTAATTTGTAGTAAAGGAAAAGGACACAAACATCAGCTTGTGACGTAATAAACAGTCCAGGCCGGATCTTTTCTGTCACTAGCTGGGTCACTACTTATTACAATCCCTCTACAGTTAAATGGTTATCTATGATATTTTCATATCACCAAAAATGTTCCAATGTGTGAAAGAGTTACCACATTTCCTTTAATACTTAGTGTAATATGCTCTCATTCTTTTCCTCTCATGTTATAAAGCTTTGTCATGTGTAGCGAGTTTGGATGAAGCACTTTGTTCAGCATGGTCTCCTTTTTCTTTGTGATTCTCACTGTATCTGTTGTTGTCCGTCTGTTGTCCTTCTCAGTTTCCGTCTCCGTTAATCCCTCTGCTGTTCTCAAGCCGAACGATGAGGCAACGCTCCAGTGTGAGGTGAAAGGTCAGCTCAAAGAATGTGAAGTGAAGTGGCAGAGTCCAAATCCAGATTCTCCCACAAATCCATCAACAGTTCAACTGAAACCTGTAACAAGCTCGCATAACGGGGCCTGGCAGTGTATCGTCACCTGTGGCAGCAATAAGTTTAGTCAGAGTCTGACCATCACAGTACAAGGTAATACACAGGCACTAGGAATGAAGACCTTTGTGTGCATATGTGGTCAAAGAAACATAAAGATGTGTGTTTTTGTTCTTCAGAGCCTCCAACTACAACAAAGTCGCCACCCAAACTGAATGGCAAGAGTGAGAAACCCTGCGACATATGTGTGTACAGTTTATCACGACTTCTGCTCACAGAGATCCTTCACTGAATGTGTATCTGACACTTTTAATGCTTCAATAATCTGTTTGGCTTTCAGGCCTTAACGATGATGCTTCACCGGGGCTGTTGGGGCTCGCCTGGTGGGTGTGGGTTGCCATTGGTGTTGGCTGCCTGGTTGCGATTCTCCTGATGGTTTGCGTCATAGTCTTGTGCGTGAGAGTCAAAAGAAGGAAGGTGAGTGAGGAGATCCATTCATCACATCTTTATGTGGTGCTGTGATGACTGAAGATGAAACAAAGAAGAATGGCTCTCCGTAGCAAACAAAAAATGCATTTTTTTTCTTCTCTTGTTTTTTATAGAAGAGATTTCTGAAGATGAAGGGCCAACAACGACCCAGGCATAAGAAATACTGCCAGTGTGACCAGTAAATGTTCTTATTTTACTCCAGTCTCATAAAAAAAATCCCCTTTTACCCCCACTTCAGCGATCTCTCTTCACTTTACAGATGCTTTCTAATAGACTCTATTCACTTTATACGAATGACTGTTTGACCTTCATTTTCACAGTGGCTTTTACCGAGTGCTCCATTATTATGTTGTAATTAGTGTGAAAACTTCTCCTCTTTGCTCTCTTTATCACAGCCCAACAGCTGCAGCAAAACCGAAGCAAGGACGCCGGAGAGAGAAGCCATCAGCCCTCCCTCTGCACCCCGCCTAATGGAGTGACATGAAAGGCAGATTGAAAGGAGGGGAGATGCAGGAGAATAAAGAGTGAAAGAGAGGAGGGGCAAGGAGGAATAGATGGAGATAAGGAGTGAGTGATGGAGAACCCCAGTGCAGACACGGCGTGAATGTAAATTAGGCTTTTAATGCAAATAAAAATTCAATGTAATGATGTAGGAACTTTTTGTGTAGGCGTTCTTTCTGCAAGTATAATTCCCGTCTGAACACTGTTTGTCCTAAACATTTCACCCCTCCACCCCATCTCCACCCCTCTCCATCCACCCACCGGATGTCCTTGGACTCTCCTCCCAAATCCTGTCACCTGACTCCCCACGCTCACCTGCATGTCTCCAGTCAGTGAGCCGTGACATCCTCGGCTGTTTTCTTTGTCAGATTGTCAATCTTCCTCCAAGCGTTGTTGCTTCTTTTTTATTGTGTTTTTTTGTGTGTTGGCTTTTTTGTTTTTTTGGCCTGTCTGCCTTTTAAGCACAATTGTAACTAAAGATCTGCACTCGTTTTGCCTCAACATTTATACGTCATTTTAAATGTAACGCATTTATCGAGCTGATTAAAGAGAATGTCTTTCTTGTGTTTTTCTGCTCATATGTAAGATATTTCTTTTCTTCTTGTATTGCTTTAAAATCAAATGTTTATTTTTTCCATTCAATAAACTTTTACTTGACGGCAACATTTGCTCATTTATTTCTATCTGCATGTCACAATCACAGGGTCACATAACACCGTCAGACTGCAAATTCGCTGCAAATCCTCAGTGTTAAGTAACAAAATAATTAAAATACTATAGTTTAAAACTTTTACACCCTTGTTCTTTTGCACTTCTCTGCTTTAGACCATGCCTACACTGGTTTCAAAGCTCACGAATTCCCTAAAACTGGTGCAATACCATGCAGCTGTTGACACCAGAGCAGCACTTCATGATATGGAATAAACAGTAAACACCTGTTTACTTCAATAACACGACCACCCGTGGCATACATACATACCTGCTCATAAATATGCACAAGTGAAGTATTTTCAATCTTTTATATGAGTTAAGAAAAGCCCTGTTTTGTGCACTAAGTTGAGCTTATCAAACCTCTAAAAGTGTCCTCCAGGTTTGTCCCTCAACTTGTAATCTAGTCTGTAAAATGTATTAAGTGCATAACAGAGGGGGTGAGATCATAGTGAACGCTGACTTCCTGTGTGTGTGTGTGTGTGTGTGTTTGAAAAGGCACCTGCAGTGCACACAGCCTACCAAGTGTCAAAGCTGAACTCATAGCTGTACTGAGAAGATCCCATGTAAGTACTCTGTAATACTTTGTATGTATACTTTAGTGTTTTACGTGATAGTAGCAGGTTTTAAAAGCTTTTCTTCAAGGGAGATGATACTTTAATCAGGATAACAACATGTCAAGGGCTCGAATCATAACTACATGCTGACAAATGTCAGAGACGCTGCGAAAGATCCACTCTGATAGACGCAAAGGGGCACGTAGGGTCAAGATTCAAATGTGGTCCCAACAGAGGCCGCTTTTAAAAGTTTTTTGACTGATTTGTCTTGAATTTGATCTGCTCGTGTTTGTGTTTGTTGCCTGAAAAACTGGCACAATTATTTTCATATATATTTATATCATTAGAAGAAAGTGACGATCCACAGTTCGTAGCCAGCGTTCAGTGTGTCTGACTGTCAACACATGAATTGAATTAAATTCGTCAACACTGAAAGATTTATGGTTGTTTTATCATCAGACTTAAGCAATTCTCAAATGAGCCGGACCTGATCTGTAGATTTTACCCTCTATGGGACGTCTTTCAGCCTTCATTAGTCTCTCTGATGTGCTTAAACCTAATGACAACCCTGAGGAGGATTTCAAAATGTCACATCAGAAATGCCTAAAATAGAATTTTCTGCTCTGCAGTCTCTTTAAACGTAAAGATCAAAATTTATGCAATAACAGCAGCGCCAGCAACACATTGTTGATTTTGCAATAAGATGCTAAATTTGTCCTGATCTTACGCAATCAGGACATAAACTAATTTTAATTTTTTTGAAAAAATGTAAAGAAAGTTACAATATTCTTAACAGTTTAAAATCAGGCAGGTTTGCTTGAATGTTAAGTTTAGTGTGTGTGTTGTTCCTCTAAAATATGATAGTGCTAGCTTTGCTGAGGGCCTTGTGCCATGCAGAACGCTTAATTTTGTAGGTAAATAGCAACGTTAATCAAAAAGCTTCAAATACCTTCAAATATTTTTAACACATTTGGTAAAGTGTTTCTTTTACGGCATTTATAAATTACTAAAACACACTGTAGCAAAGTATTTCTCTTTTTAAGTATATAACATTAAAAATGTTTTCACAAGTTAAAACTTCTGCCTTAAAACAGCCTTAAAAAGTCGAAAAAAATCTCACAGCTTATCTTATTTTTATATTTTTGGCACTGATAGTGTCGACAGTAATGTACTGCTTTTATTTAGTTCAGGTAAATAAGACCTGTAGCGTTCCCACTTACAGCTGAGTGTGGATCGCACCTCATCTGCTGAGTTTTCGTTAACAAACAAGTAACTCTGAGAAGCTTCCAGCGTGCGTACTATCTTTAGAAATACAATGTCAGAAGATGCCAAAAAATTTACTTATAGCAGGGTTAGTTCAAATGCTACGTGTGGTGGGCAACAAATGATTGTAATATAATGAAAAATTTGCTTGTTTAACGCAAATCTCCTTGTAAACTGTAACACTGAGCATAGTTCAGCTGTTATACTGAGGAAATTAACTTTAGATCACACTAAGTGGTAAAATCTCATATTTGCTTTAAACTCTAAACTCAGAGGCACAGGTATCCAAACTAGGTTACCTTCAGAAAATAAAAGTTTTGACCTCTCGTTAAAGACAGGTGGCGCGTACGGTGGTTACATCAATGACGGCCTTGTTTTATTGAATGGTCCCAAAGAGTCGTGAAGCAGTGAGCCTGCGTGGCTTTGGGGTCCTACTGGTTTTGTTTTAGGAGGACCCTGAAACTGAAAATGCTTCCTATGAAAACTGCCAATATAAAATAAATGAAAAAATAAATAAATGAATGAATGAAATGAAATTTACCAAGTGCTGTACTCTCACTCGAATATAAAATATAATAAGTGTAGGATTAAACTGGCTCAAATTTTTTGATTAATATTACAAAAATGGGCAATAATTTAGTGTTAGAGATATCTCACTTGAGATTATAGTGCTTCTTTTCTCATCTCTGAGCATTATATCAGGATAACAGTCTAGATTTCACTAATCCGTGGCTCATAGTGTTTTAAATTTTACTCATGATAAGTACCATTAAAATTAGATCTAGCAAACATGGCAAAGTGGCTGCAGACGCACAAAGATCTGGTGTAAAATACTAAAAAATAAATTTACCTGGCTCTTTCTGCGCGAGCGCTTTAATAGATCGCCTCCTTTCAGCTTCTCCATGTTTTATCTACTGCCAGAGCTTAAAAGGAGTCATATAACTCACAATTTTAAAAATGATATTACAAAATGGTAACAAATTAAAGGAAAATCCTGAAAAGCCCCGACCCTGCCAGCGAAGCAATGCGATGCAGTGGCCCCTTTTTACTTTGAGGGGCTTGTCCCTCGAGAGCAAAGCGTCACTAGAAATCAAGCAACCAAAAAGTTGATTTGCACTTTATCCTTTCATGGAGCACTTCTATCCTGAAGGGAGCGGTCTGTTCCAGGATGGAAATGCCCCCGTCCAGAGGGCGCGAGGGGTCACTGAACGGTTTGAATATAAAACAATGTGCTACGGCCTCCCGAGACACGAGATTTTAACCCAGTATGAATGATTTTAGGCTGATGTACTGAACTGCTCTCCCCATCAAATGAGAGAATATCTTGGAAAAGAGTTGCGAGCATCCCCCCCAGCAGAGTCTCAAAGATTTAACGCAAATATTGTAGAAAAGTGCACCCAAGCTGTTCAGGCGGCACGTTGCGGCCCAACTTCTAACTAAGACACTTGCTGGTTTTCACATATCTGTATGATGTTACTTCTGCTGCGTGTGCACATTTTATGTTCCAGTTTGCTCTAAAACTAAATGTTTTGTGACAGAAATTAAATTTGGTAACATACATGTCGGATAAACTCCATCAGTGGCCAACCAGCACAGCGCTGCAGCACAGTCTGAAACAGAAGCGCTACCTTGAGCTTAAAGTGTTGACTGTTTGTTTTGTTTTTTTACACCAAAATGTTAACGTACAGCTGAATGCTGCACCTCACAGGTGTCAGCAGGCACTTCTTACTTGCTGAACTGTCTTCTTGCCTTTCTCGTTTCGAGGGTAGTCTGTTTTCAGTTTGCTCAGTAGGATTGAGGTTGGTTGGCTGATTTGGCCTGTGAATGTCGATCACATGTCCCCGGGTTCTTGGTTGTTTCAGCTTCATGCTCCGGATGCTGTTCCTACAATTCAAAGGACTGAATTGTTTATCTCTGTTTATCCAGGAACACCCATAAAGCTGTTCAGAGCAGTTCAAAGCCATTTATTGTTTATTACTGACTAACTAAAGTGCTGCTGATTTACTCTTTTTGTTGCATATCATCGTGAAGAGTCATTAAATGTACTTGTTTCTTCTTCTTGGACTTTAGCAGTGAGCAAAAAGTCTCCTAGAGGCACACACTGTATGTATTTTGATGTTCTCTGTAGGCGATTACTGAGATGTGTTTCCCTTACCCTGTTATGAAAATATAACCTGTCTACACTGGAGGTGTTCTCATATGAGACATTAGGATTCCCTTTTCATGGGACTGCATTAGTCAGTTCTCTTTTTCACTGTATTACCCAAATGTGCACACTCATAGACACAAACATGCAGTCATACAAAGTGAAACTGCAATTTCTGAACCAGGGTGTGTCCCTCCTTCTGCTATTTCCATTTGTCTTGTCATTCCATCGCTACAAACCATCAGGAGCCAAATTCAGGTCAGCAAATCAAATTTTTTACTTCTTGATATCAGCAGGTTAGAAATGTCACTGTTAAAGGACATTGTTGCGATACATGTATTTATTGTTTGTGTAACCTCCATAAACAGCATATTACTGTAAAATTACGCTTATGTGAAAAAAGGAAGTGGACCGTTTTCCCATTCTGAACTTTTATGTATCAGGACATAATAAAATATCATCTGGTCCTCAGCAGGGATCTGCAGGCAACACGGCAACCACATCCTGTCCTACTGTCAGGCCAGTAGAGTTAAAGAAATGTGCATACCATAACAGCAGCTGTATGGCCGCATACCTGTGAGGTTGTTGTAAGGTAGTGTTGCATCTGTTAGTATCAGAGTAACAGTCTACTTCCAAAACTTCTCTGCAGTAAACTATAAAACACAAATATGTGATGCTATAAGGTCGCTTATAGCATCACATATTTGTGATGCTATAAGCGATCACAAATATGTGATGTCGTGCGACACTGGGTCGCACGACCCTTAAAGATTAAAAAAACAACAACATGTGATTAAACTCTTTCATTGTTTAGTTAACAAAAACTAGATGAAAAAGCAGAAACTGTGTGAAATAGAAGATTCGGGAGCTTGCAGAACAACCTTTAACAATAATCATTTTCTGTATGACTTTATCAGTGTCTCACATCATGTTGGCCCACTTTTCTTTGCATTTTTACTTTAGTTCATTGAGGTTTGTAGGCATTCATTTGTGCATAACTCTCTTCAGGTCCCAACACATCATTTCAGTCCGGTTGAGAGCTGGATTTTTCCTGGGCCATTGCAACATCTCGATTTTTGACTTTTGATTTGCTGCTGTGCTTGCGATCGTTGTTCTTTTGCATGACTTAGCCGTCAGACAGATTGCTTCACATTTCTAAAAGTGTTTCGTATAAAGTTAACTGTCAGCTCAGGACAGTGACAGCAGAACAAACATAAATCATTACTCCTGACTGTGCTTGACAGTTGAGGTGTTTGTGCTGATAAGCTGTGGTTCATTTTTCTGAGCGTTATGGCCAAACTTCTCTATTTTAGCTCGATCTGTCTAAAAGCAGTCGTGTGGTTTGTTCAGATGCAAAGCCATGCTGCCATGTTCTTTTTAGACAGTGTTTCTTCTGGCAACTCTTCCGAACAGGATGTACTTGTTCAGTCTTTTTCTGAATGTATTGTCATGAACTTTTACATCTAATAAACTGAGGCCTGTAGAGTCTGAGATGTAGCTCTTGGGTTTTCGGCACTTTCTCTGAGCATTGCTCAGTCTGACCTTGGTGTGAATTTGCTGGGACGTCCACTGAAGATTAGCAGCTGTCTTAAATGTTTTCCACTGATGAACAATCTTTCTCGGTGTAGAATAATAAACTTCACAATGTTAGGAAATGGCCTTAAGCATTTATAGCATTTACATATAGCAGTTAGTTAGATTACCAGACCGTTGATATCTTTCTTGTTGTTAACACAAACCTGAATGCTCCAGACCTGTAACCTGTTAAAACAGTTAACATGATTAATTAATGAAGTGCATTTGATTATCAGCACCAGGCTGCTACTTACCACTTAAGTCCTATAATGAAGGAATTAAGTGGTGGCTCCCACATAGCAAGCAGGTCTGGCCCGGATCTGGTACCAAGCCGTCACTGCTGGCTGACTTCTGGCATGGTAAGTGGTATGTCATCCATATATGGGTCAGGCTTGGCGTAGATGGCACTGACTATGTGATGGCATGCCACATCTGGCTCGATTATGTTTTTGGTTATGTGGCCCAGGATCATAGAAAAGAGATCTGGCCCGACTGGTGTCATGGCAGGGTGTATGTCAACCAGATGTGGGCCAGGTCTGCCAATCATGACATAATTTATGTTCCTATTTTCCTATTTTAGTTAGAAGACCCAAATGCCATGTTGCAATACTATACTGCTATGGTAGCCAACGTTTCAAATGCAGGTTTGACAGGTTTGTGAGTGTACACTTTATCCAAAACCTAGAGACGGTTTACTCATGTTTATCACAGGGTGGCTGTAGCTCAGGAGGTAGATCAGAAGGTTAGTGGTTCGATCCCTGTTTCCTCCAGTCTGCATATCAAGAGTGTGAATGTGTATGAATGTAGTTAGGAAGCACTCAGTTAAGAGAAAGTGTGTGATTGGGTGAATGTGTCATGTTGTATAGAGCACTTTGAGTAATCTGGGAGAGTAGAGGAGCGCTATATAAGAATCAGTCCATTCACTGTCTGAACAGAGTTTCCTCATGTTACTTTTGCACTATTATGTTCCGGCACATGTTGTTATTACACGGCTTGATTAAGGTACACATTAGGCTGACATCTGCGGCCAGAGCTGAAACTGTTCTGGGGCAGCACAGGCCGTCATTCTTTGCGGTATGTGAGCCATGTGTAAGCACATTGTGTGGTCCAGATCCGAGCCATACCAATTTTGCTATGTCGGCTGTAGCTCAGGAGATAAAGCATGTCATCTACTTTTTGGAAGTTGGATCCCTTTTGATTCCCTCCCTGCTCCAATTTGTATGCCAGTAAGTTAACAGGCTTGTAGAAGTAGAAACAAGCGCTTGTCTGTGAATGGGTGAATGGGGCAAAATGTATAAGCGCTTTGAGTCCTTGAGTAGAAAAGTGCTATATAAGAAACGGATGTGTTTAATTATTCATAAACTTCTTCTTAACTTTTAACGTTTACTAAATAAATAATGACACAATATGTCATGTCACATGTTGCTGTTCATTGGAGGTTGTATTTAAATAATGTTAAGTACTGCTAAGAATCAGATCTCTCTTATTATGTGTGATACATTAAAACTTTAGAGATCAAAGAGGGTGTTTTTATCTTTTCCACATGACTGTAGCAGCATCTCCTCGCTCGGGCACCCCGAGTTTAGTTTCTTGGTTTTGTCATACTATGACAAGATATCGGCTCTGTAGAAGTTCCCCTTTTTCTTCCACGACATGGTTAGGGGAATGCTTTGGTATTTAACTTCAGAGCATCTACCCCGAAAGTGAGCACAACTGAACCCTACAGGAGTCTCGTTGATGGTGGTAAAGCCTCAACACGTAATAGCTTAAAATAACCACCATAACATTTCTGAATTAATACTCTGAACACCAAAGAAAAAGGAATTATATATAACGTACTTTTTACAGTTTACAGTAGCTTCCTGTTAATATTTTTTTGTACAAAGGAATCGGCACAAACTACAGCGCAAAACTCTGTAAACTGTCCTTGATTTCAGCTCCAGTTTGTTAGATTGAAGTATTCGGAGAGGGGTTTTTTTTGCAAACGTACGTGCATACGTAATGACCCTGACACAAGTGCCAATGTAGCCACCATCATTACAAATTTGTTAAATGCCAAACAGCAGCAGATTGTTGCAAAAAACACCAAAAAACACCAAAACAAAACAGTTGCAATAGTAAGCAGGATGATGTGTGAGCTTTCAGAGCAGGGAGAGGCAGCACACAGCAGCCAGCTGTAACCCCACTGCAGGTGCACTCCTTTTTTAAAAACTGAATTTCCTGATTATTTTTGAAATGATCGTGTGCTGGGTGATTTCCCTGCAGTAAACTCCCCTCGTGTTTCACTTCCACGCAGGTTTTAGTGTCAGAGCAGCTTTTCATGACTGGAATCGCTGTTAAAGCAACCTGCAGAGGGTGATCGGTCAGTGACCGGTCGCAGGCTAAAATCCTGTGTTTTCTTGTTTGTTAAAGTTGTCCTCTCATAGGTGGCGTCTCAGCTGCTCCTCTTCGTCTTGCTGTGTGTTGTTGGCTTTTAAAACTAAAGAAGGGAAAGTGTTGTTAGTAGGCAAAGGGTAACATGCAGTGAATCAGGAAATGAAGCATTATGGTTAAATTATGGCCGGCTTTTTAAATGCTCTTCAGCTCTGTTTGTGTAACAAATGTTTTCTGGTTTTCCTGTTTCAGTAGGTTCATATTAATAGAAACTCTTTCACTGTGCACCTGTACTGGCTGTCTAATACAGCTCTAATGTAAGAGATTGTCTTCATTCTTAAAAGACGTCCTAAAGTTGTGACAAATAACGCAGGTACCATTAAGTCTTTCCCTTTTTGTGTTTCTCTGTCAGTGTTTTCTAACATTTAATGATTGCAGCAGACATGAAGGGGGGGGGGGGATTTCGTGCTAAAAAGAGTGTCACTTAATTTGACTACCCACATGGAAAAGAAATAGAAAGTGCTTAGAGCGAAATGTTTATGTTTCATGTTCAGGAGATTGACTCTTTGACGTTTTCCTTATACAGTCGTAAGATATTTAGAGTGAACTGAGTAAACATTGTTTTGTGAGGTAGAAATTAGTAGATAATAATATGAGAGATGACCCACTCAGTCACAGTGAATTATCTCTTTATTTCTCCACATTTTGTAACAAGACTTTGTACAGAACGACATCAGCTGAGTAAGTTAAGCCTCTTTTACCTTATAGAACCGGGAAACTGTGTCTTCTACCAAGTATGTGTGTGTTTTGCTTGTAGTTTGCTACTAAATAACTGTTTGCGAAAAATCAGCAGCAGCCCAGCGAGTGGAAAACTTAACGACAAATGCATCTTTACATTTCTCACTTCCGAATTAATGATGTTTACATTCACATCTTCCAAAAGTCACACTGGCTTCATATTGCCTGTGTTTTATTGTGCGTATTTGCGCATCAGATGTTTTATTAAATTTGTCACAGATACTTTTTAAACATCAGTCTGCAAACTTTGGACTCGTACCGCAGGTCATGATCATCATTATCAAAGGCAATATAAACACTTTTTCTATTTCTATTTCTTTTAGTTTACCTTTAACTTTGAAGATGATTTTAGCCCATTAAAAAATCTGCCTCTCCTGTTGCCTCTGAAGCGGCATTAGGAAGCAGGCTCCTCAAAATCAACGCCGCAAGGCTGAGCCTGCAGCGAACAAAAAAACTGCACAAATGCACTTGTGAGGCATATTTTTAAAATGATTTGATTATTTAATCTAATGGCAGCTTAGTGTGTTTTTTAGCTATTGGGCAGATGTAGCAAAGGAACATCACTGAACTCTTCCTGACACTTTGAATGTGGCCGTCTGTACAATGAGTGGCAACATGTGAGTAGTGGAATAGTGTTTTTGTGCCTAACGTTTATGCAATTAAAATGCATTTAGTTCTTATTTGAATGCATGTTGATGGAAAAAAAATTGCAAAACATTTCCATAATTTCCGGATATAAACTGTAGGATGTACAGAAAAACATTACTGACTGAAAACTGAATTTTGTTTGTGTCATTGTTTTGAGAAATGCTCTAAAACTGACATCAAATGTTTTTTGTTTCCATTTTGTTTATTCATTTATTACAATAAGCGAATAATCATATTATCTCGATTACTTACAGGAATGCAGTAACGTGCTTCAGCTACGCTCAGCGCATATGCTGCACACACGTCTGTAGGCGCTGTGGAAATATACAGCAGTGTTTCCACTGCAAACAAACGTCATCATTAACCTCATCATCTTAATCACAGATTTATAGTAGCAGTCGTGTGCAGTCCATATGAATTAGAAAATCTACATGAACTGTGGCAAAATCTACATTTTCCTTTTGATAAAAACGATCATCCAGCGGCCCACAAACCAAAAATAACTTATAGATACTGATGATGGAGGTTTTAGCGATGAGTGGGAGAGACAGTAAACTTTTCTGTCTTTGCGACTGTTTCACAAGTTTGAGGTTTCAAAGAAGCTTGAATGAAGTTCCCCTCATGATGAAACACACTAAATGTTTTCAGGCACTGAGGGAGAATGTCACTTGTTTCTGATTCTTAACATCTTTTCCACTGACATTTTGTTTATTTATGAAACACAAAAACAGCCACAGACTCTTAAACTTCCAGCACACACCCAGCACCTTCAGCACATCCTCCCGTCTTTGGCTAAATCGCACGCCATAAGTCTAACCTGTAATTTTATCAAATACAATAAAACCAGCGCAAGTCAGAGACAGGAAATAGAGATCGATTGCCGAGGGAAACCCTCTGTAGGAGAGATTGGAGGCTGAGGAAGCATGAGAGGCATATGAAAAAAGTGAATCACCCATCTTTCTTGCTTGTGGCCCACACTTTGTCTTTTTCTTTTTCAGTAATGACACAGTGTGGTGCACACCCCCTCGTTAGGTGTGTGTGACTAATGAGGGAGTCCTCACTTTCAAGGTGTTTTCCATCAAAATCACAGCTCATAAACAAATATGCATCCACCGAGGAAAGAAAGGGGTGTCGCGCTGATCGCGGGCTTTGCAGCCGCTTTTATATCCGAGTAATCTGAAAGGAGCTCCATTTAAAAGCTCATTTCATTTAGGCCTGTAAGCAAACGTTTGGCTGAGGCAGCACAGACGTGAAGGTTTTGCTTTACGAGTGAACAAAAGCTTGTTTCATTTCGAGCTCAGAAGGAACAGAAGCAGGTGTGAGCCCTTCATGAAGGCAGTACAGAGGCAGGCAGAGAAACCTCAGAGAGACACATGAGACGTGTGTGAGATGTTTGTTTTGTCCTTGTTGTGGTTCCTGTATCTAAACCACCTCAGCAGCATGTTTCTGCAGCACCAGTCTGATCCCTGTAGCCTTCATTAGCTGTGATGGAAGAGATCATCTGATTTCTTGAATGAAAAATAAGCGATTAGCTTCTATTTCAGCAGAATAAACAGCCAAACGATAACCCTTTACAGAGTCAGTGCATCTGTGTCAAACATGCTGCTGAGCCTCTCAGGCCTGCCTTCAAAGTGTAGTACTTCACTGGTATTGTGCCCAAATTTTAAGCAGTTTTGATTCAATTTAATGTAATCTTCCAGTCACAGGATCTCTCATGTTTTCTGAGGACATCAAAGATGCTCTAATTTTTGTAATTAGTTTGCAGTTTAATGTTTTATCTAGCACATCAGCACAGCTGCCATAGCTGTAAGGCAATACTGTACTCACCCATACAGCTCGTGTGTACAACTTCTGAGAAGCTGAGAAGCTGACAACAGTGAGAAAACACAGAAATCTACAGATGTTGTTGAGTCGAGCGCAGATGTGACTCGGCTGCATTTTAGGAGTGCAAATAAGAACAAGCAGATGATCAGCTCCCTCACAGGTGGACAGTTACTATTATTAAGTAATAAAGCAATGAGTAATCAGAGTGCCGTACAGAGAGAAAAGTGAAATGTGCAGAGAATCTGAAATCTTAAGCTCAAAATTATGATACCGATCCCCAACAAGAGTCATCTGTGGGACTCTTTATATCACTTTTCAGGTCAAGAAGGGAGATTGAGGGAAAGGTGTTGTTATATTTCTCCCGGACTGCCCGAACTCTGCAAGCTATACGTATAAATGAATTTTAGTGGCATGGCAGATTGACTGATGACGACCGATTGCCTTCATGTCAAAGAAAAGAAGAATATCGCCTCTACCATGAATTTGATCACACTCTGGTAAAATGAACTGGATTGATGCTGCGTGCCTTTTTTTAAATGAACAAAGTAGTTTGCTGATAATTACATTTAGCACAGTTACATTTACAGACTAATGTTGGCCGTCATAGACCTCAGTCTGGTCAACCTTTTATTCACGTGTTTGTCTGTTAACCAAGGGTCCCAGATATTTTAGCAACTAAAGTGACCCCTTTATACTTTATACAACAAAACCTAATTTACATGGCTCTATTTGTGTTTATTCTAATGTAATCAGCAACGGTTTTAAATCATTTTGATGTTACCCAACTCAAACGCTTTAGCTATATTTCATCGTCATCGGGCACCGAGTATGTGCTCGACTTTTGCAGATTTGGTTCTCTGAGTCTGTTAGCTACGCTCACTGTAAAACATTGTAATGCAGCGATTCCAAGTAAAAACATTTAAATAAAACAAACCAGAAACATTTCCATCATCATACATGACCCCACACAACTTTCCATTATCCCTGACACACCATTGTTCCAATTCCTGTAATCTATGAAAAAATATGAGTGAAGTAGACCGATGAATTCATGGTAGGAAATGTTTTCATGATTAAAGATTAAAGACAAATATTTCTACACCGCTAACGTCATAAACGAGTCCACGCGGTCATTTGAAGTTAAAACTCGCAAACCCAGCATTGTTCTGATGAAGTTCGATCAGTTTTTCTGTTTAATACAAATTTGCTGGTAAGACATAAAGAAACGGGAATTATGTAAGACGGAAACATTCAATAAAAAACTATTGATCGCTTTCACCCGCGCTGACCGTTTGGCGGGTCTTTTCTTGTCAAACGCACAAAGGGAAGATTTTCTTTACTCGACAAATCTTTACATTTCAGTACAGTTTGTTTTATTAAAATCAGTTCATCGAATCTTAGATTGAAAGGAAATTTCAATTTACTGCTAGTTACCGCCAAATAACATGACACAGTGGTTTTTATTTTGATGAATGTTTTACTCGATGCTGTAGCTTCGGCGGAGCTCCGTAACAAGCACAAACAGATTATATACATCGAAAAATGAGTAACATTTAAGCTACTCAGCAACAACTGAAGAAGACATATTGTGAACATTTATTCTGGCGGGTATGTTTGTACGATTGTGATTTCAGCACCTTTACACGCGCGGCTGGTTGGACTTATAAATTTCACAAAGTAATTGTGTTTGTTGACTTTATTCTACTTTAACATCCATTCATCTTGTTCTGAACTTTAAAACTTAGGCCGTGATTATTGGTTGATTGATGATTCGCTCGCCGTGTTCAGACAGCAATATTTGTTTGCTTTCTGGAAGAAATCTAAACATGTCAAAGATGGGGAAAAAATGAACGATAAGGGCAATTTTAAAGTGCGAAGAGGTTCTGAAAAGCACTGGTCATGGAAGTGAGAGCGAGACCTTACAGAAGAGACGCTGCACTGCACCGTCGTCGATAGACTTGAAGATTTTAAGTCCATGAAGTCTGTTATTCCGTCATATATAAATTAATCTCATATATGCCGCTCTCCCAGGAAAAAAAACATCCCTAAACTTTTTGCTTTTCTCATCCCGTTCTGCACTTTATCCGACTTTCTCTCCAGGAAATGTCGCATTTTTAATTTGCATCAGTCAACTGTTTTTGTGAAGATTGGTTCAGCAGTTCATGCTTGAATTCTGATACACTAATTATGTATCTAAATTGGTACAATTATAAGACCAGTGGAAAATTACAATAAATTAGTTTGTAAGCGGCTCATGTGCCGCTTAGAACGTGCTAAGGATAGATAATGAGTCCGGAGAGACCCTTCACAGAGTTTATGACATAAACAGCATCTCATACTTAATGAGCTAAGACATTTTACCCCATTAAGATTTGTTCTCTATTTGTTATTATAGCCACTGGACAGATTAAAAGTAAAAACAGAAACTCAAAAAAAATTTAATTTTACTGGTTAAATGACGACATGATTACACTGCCAAAGCGATGCGTTTCAGTGTTTTGTGTATATGAATCTTAGATATTTTGTTTACTCTAAACAGTACCCAACGGTAAACAGTTTAAGGGGGTAGAAAACTTTCGAAAACTGATCTTGAGTAGAGTTTAACAACCAATCAAAGGTCATTTTTCTGACTTTGGGTCTGATCAGCATCTGTGTGTGTGTCTTCCAGGCCAATCAGTGCTGAGGGAGGTGCAACGGCATTTAAAAAGAGGGCTCGTTTGATAAATATACAACACTTCCGACTGACTCCGGATCACTGAGCACAGAGGGACACTCTGCACTGAGCAGCCGCTGTAAGTATTGTGTAATTTTTCAGATTTTAACCTAATACACACATAATTCAGAACCACGGCACACGTTGTAAAGTTAATTTATACTAGAATTATCAGTATCACATTTTTTTAAATAATAAGTTTGAAATATAAACATGTAAAGCCTCAACAGGCCCAGTGGAGCCAGAATATCACGCTGAGTTTTATGCAATTAGAGCTCCAAGGTAAGTTTTATAAATCGACAGCGCAGTGACGATCCTCTCCAGATATGAAAAAACTGAAAGAAAAAACTAAATAATAAACTTTTTGGAGGATTTTAAAAACACACACATTAAACGTTGCCTGAAAATGTAATTTCAGATTGTATTATTAAAAATGTTAAAATGCTAATCCATTTCTTGTATTTCTTTTTTCTTACATTTAACTAAAACATATAATCGTTTAAGCGCTGAGCAACTGACCCGTACAAAACAGATGACCGCTGAGCAAAAGATGTATGTGTAATTTTCAAATTATACATTTACAATAAAATAGGATATAAACATTTACACCGGTGGATTATTTTAGCTTGAACTAAATATGTTGACGTAGCATTAGCGATAGTTATTTTTTAAGTTACTCACAAATTCACGCTTTATGACACACAACTATTCCTGATTTTTCTGAAAAACAAACAATCTAACACTTTAATTTTTTTCTTAAGCTTCATAAATAAAATATGTTTGAGGTGATGGTGAAAAAAATAAAGGAAACTTTTTGTCAAATTAATTTAAAGTCTGGCCAAAAAAAAAGAATAAATAAGACAAATGAAGATTTAAAAAAATGAGATGAATGAAATTAAATGAAATGCTGCTGTTAATCTGGTTTCTCTGTTCATTCAGCTCCCCTCCTTCATCTCTCTGCTGTGTCTGACCCTCATCCTCCCCTCCCCCCCATCTCTGTATTTGTTGTTGTAGCTCCCTCCTGACTGCAGATACGATCATGTTGGTTTCTGGGTTATACTTCCACAGGTGCGATGACTTTGAACGTCAGTTTGTCATCAGTTTCACTCCATCACCGATCTTCCCTCATTATTGTTTCTTACAAACTCTGATACAATTCATATTAAACACTATGCAGTTTCAGTCGAGTGAAATAGATTATATTGGAGCATAAATTCTCTGAGACATTCTCCCTCAACACAAAAACACCTCAGATTTTAATATTTCCTGTTGATTTTCTTCTTCTGGTAGCTGGCTCATCTATGAGCGCTAACAATTAGCTTTTTTAATTCAAGATTTTAAGAGTGAGACCCCTAGAGAGATGATTGCACTCTAAAGCTGTTACGAGAATTTTTATTTTTTATTTTTTCATGTGAATAATGAGGCTATTAGTAGGACAAAGGAGGACTTGGTGACTTTTATATTTATCCCAACACATTTATGCACATTTAGCCCATAAGGACATTGTGCATCATACGTGGAGCTGATTTTCCCTCCAATGGTGAAACTAGTGAAAACCTGTAATATTATTAAAGGTATTTGGGGGCACTTTACTGCACAGAGACATGTAGAGCCGGCGCCCGGGCTGGCCCAAACTAGAGACTCCGCAAACCTTTAATTTTACCGTAAGTTTAAATATCTATTAGCAGTTAAACCTTAAACAATAACTCAAAATAACTGGACACGAGCAGTTATTGTGTGTCTCCACATATTATATACAATAACGCATTAAATTTAGATTTAAAACAAATTCAAATTCAAATTCAAATTTTATTTGTCACATACACAGTCATACACATTCGGTCGCCGATAAAAAAAACCTGTATTTAGGCGTAAAGTTCTGTTTTACCTCACTATTGAAGAATATTTTGATGAACAATTCTCTGATCTTCGTCTGTTTCACGAATAAAGAGCCCACAGCTTTATCCACGTCTCATAGAGAATCGTGTCATCACAGCATTGCCATTTTTCTTCAATCAAAATAATTTATTATTTTTGATCGATTTATGTTTTGATCTAAAGTGTTTAATCCAAAAAGGAAAAATATGATACTGAACTCAAGTCTTATCATTTAAAAGTCAAATAGTTCCTAAGATCTCTGGAAATTGTGGAGTGTTGCACAAATAAATCTGATTCGCTCAATCTGCTCATTCAAAATAAAAAGTCTTTAATGAACATCGGCTTATACATTAAAGAAATATTCATAATCTTACTTTAAAGCTGCTTCCCCTTCAAGAGTGTGTTTGTTGGGAGGGCACATAAATGCCCTCTTTTAACATTTTTTCAATATTCATTTATTTATCTTTTTACACAAACATACATTTAGAGTTTCTGTGTACAACCATAACACAGCGTACAGGCAAAGAGAAGAAAAACAGAGATAAGGGGTGAAACACAGAAAAAAAAGGAGAGAAACATCTACCTTAAACCACAGTCTAGGTGTGCTGCCGGTGCTGTGGTCTTTTTAAGCGTGGAGAGATCCGTCTTTCGTGGAACACAGGAGGAAGAGAGGGGGTGTGAGAGGCAGAAGAAGGGAGGACTGGGATAAGAATCTGCACCCTTCACTAAATCAAGTCCCACCACAAGCCAGCTTACGCTCTGAGCCTCTTCCCTCCAACATTTGTCTGCTTCTTTTCATCCAAAGCCCACCACAGGCCGCCTACTCTCAGCTCTCTGAACTACTTGTCTTTTATCTTCTCAAATCTCTCAAAATCTGAGACCACCACAAACCCCCCTTTGCTTCCTGTTGAATGATTTCACTTTGCAGCAGACTTCAATATACACAGGACGCTACAACTAAACTAAAGACTCATTTTTACTGAAATGCTTATTTTTCAACATCTACTTTTCTTCTTGTTTGTCACTAAATGATTAAATACAGTACGACATATTTACGATGTATTGCGGACCTGTTCAACAGCTCTGAAAGACCTTCAAGTTTCATTTACAGGTTACATAGAGAGTTATTTATTTATTGATTCGTATGCAGTGAAGTACAACATCACTACTAAACACCCTCAAATCAATCGGTCAATGCATTTTTTTAAAGGATTGTATTGAGTTCAGGCAGCAAATCTCAGACAATTGAACAGTAAATTGGATTTGCCATATAAACTGAAGAAGCAGGCTGATGTGGAATTTAATTCCATGGAGATTTTCTTTATGGTTTTCTTCTGTGTTGTATCTGTTTCAAAGAACTACATACATTTGTGATCATATAATATATAACAATTATACCTCGGGCTTTCTGATGTAAAGAAAGTAATACATTTCTTGAATGTTGTTCTGCTCTTTTAAGAAAGTAGCAAATAATCAGGCTTGAAGTCTTAATCAAAAAAGTTAACATTTGAAAGAAGCTATAAAAATAAAGCTTATAGTTACTATAAAAATCTATAAACTGTATTTTTATTATATTTTCCAGACATATAACAAGGATGAAGAACTTCATTCAGTCCCTTCTCCTTCTTATCGCTGTGATTGTGTCAACTACCGGTAAGACGCCCTGACTGTAGACTTATTTATTTTCATTTGGAAACTGGACTGTTTGATATTCCGTATTAACACATAACATCCTTCTCATCCTTGTAGGTGCTCAGAAAGAGATTTATGCTAAGGAGGGACAGGATATTACCTTGGAGCCAACATCCTATCCAGCAAACTCTTATGTGTACTGGTATTTTGAAAAACAGGATGGTCATCAACTTGCCTGGCTTAACCCCTTAGGCGGAAAGGGATTCAGTAATGGTAAACCATATATTTATGTATATATTATTTATTTATTGTTACTGAGCAGGGAAATACAGGTAAATAAAAAAATATTTTTAACAATAACTTTCTGCCTTGTAGATGAGAAGTGGAAAAACAGGTTGTCCTTAACTGGTGCCTCGCTGGTCATAAAGGCTTTGCAGGAAGACCTCTTTGGGACTTTTGTCTGTAAAATCAGCGCAGCCGGTCAGCATGACTCGATCACTGTATTTAAAGTCATTCAAGTCAATGGTAAGAGCAAAAATAAGGTCACATGATTAGTGTGTAAGTTTAATTAATGGTTATTAAAGTTTAAACCACTGTATTTACATATCTGCATCATATTCAACAGTCTTACACAAGTTGTTCAAATATAGCGCATGTTTTTAATTTGTGTCCTGAGATGTTTGATGTAAGAGCAGTTTAACTTATTAACTTCTTAACATGGCCTTTATGAATTCATTGGACATGACAATCTGTTTTTTTAAACTACGTATGTGAAAAAAGTTTATTTTAAAATGTAAAACATATCACTTCTATTCTGTTTCCTTTATTCTGCTTGTTTTCTGTGCTAGTGATTGAGAAATCAGCCTCTCCTCTGTTGTCTGGCGATTATCTGAGTCTGACCTGCAGTCTGGGAAGTGTTCCTCAAAACCCACCTGAGATTTACTGGCTCAGTCCCCAGGGAAACAGAGAAGGAAACAAAGGAATATTCTACATTCAAGCCAGAAGTGAACACAACGGCCAGTGGGACTGCGTAGTGAAAAAAAATGCCAATGAAAAGAAGTTCCCAGTTTCTGTTACAGTTGTGGGTGAGTTTCTGTGTGTTTGCATTTGTTTCGCAGTTGTGTATCCTCATCTTTAAGATCAGGTTTCTAACAGTTTCTCCTCCTTTTTAGACCTCGCCCCTGTGCCTTCACATCAGTATACATCCACAGACTCGCCTCTCACCATCCCTTGTTCTTTAATTTCTCATGTTAGCTGGGAACAAGTGAAAAAAAAGGAGATTGAGGAAGTTCAGTGGCACTTTGCTCCTAAACTCTCCTCAGGCACCCTTTCTGACAATCCAGAGCAGCTCTTCTCCCTCGATCTGGAAAAACTTACCTGGAAGAGGGGTAAAGACAAAGGACTGTCTCCTGTATATAACATTAAAAACGGAAATCTGTCTTTGACCAAATCAAAGGCAACAGTAGAAGAAAGAGGGCGCTACACGTGCTCAATGAAATTTAAAGATGGCAGGACTCTGGAGACCACAGTAGACGTAGTGGTGTTGGAAAGTAAGTCACATTTTTTTGACAAGACCAGCTCTGTGTTGCACTCACCTCCGTTATATTTAGGGTTATTTTTTCTTTGTGACCGCTCTTGCTGCCTTCCTGCTCAGCCAGTATTTTCATTTCTCTGCTACTGAATTTATTTGCAAGTGTCCACAGTGTGACATGTTTCTAATTCACAAGCTCCTCTTGTTTTAATTGGCTGTATTAAGCATCCCCTCTGCCAGAACAGCGTGCTAACACAGTGAATCTTAATTGGACCGTGTGTTATGAGAATTTATGAAGTAAACTATGATTTCTCAGTTGCGGCTGAATGTTTTTTAAAGTAGAACCAGAAACAAATACAGATCTGATGTATTTACTCACAGGAAATTGCTCCTATAACACAATTTCTCTGGACTGTTCTCAAGCAAACCCACAACTCACATTATATTCAAATGATAAAAGCTATATTTAAATATTGATGTGAGATGTTGAATTTCTACAGCATTCACATGTGGAGGTTTGAAGCCAAACCTTTTGTTTTTTACAAGCTTTTATTTGGGAAAGAAATCAAAATGTCTTGTTTAGACATCATCGCTGCTTTCGTGGCCAAAGTTTTAGTCTGATTTCAGGAAAATGCCGTTACAGACAACTTCTTTGAAGCAATTTATTTTATAAAATGCATGTTTTTCATTTTATTTCTTTGTTCTTTCTCTTCTGCTTCGTCTCCAGTCATCGCCCACCCAAAAGCAGAGCTAATCTACGGTCAGCAGGTCAATCTGTCCTGCAGCACTGGTGACCAGCTGCCCAATGATATGAAGTTAAATTGGACTTCACCTAAAACGTCATCTTACATCTCTTACCCCACCCATATTACTGTCCCGGAAGTGGGCAAAGAAGATAACGGAAAGTGGGGGTGTGAGCTGTGGCAGGGCGGCAACAAGCTGACGTCAGATGAGATACTGCTTAAGATCGGTGAGCACGGGAAGTGAGACGAGCAGGAAGTGTGACATGGGCCTGACCTTGTGACCACAAAATTTTAAGACAGAAACTTCTTTTACATGATGTGTTCTTTCTATACTGTATACTGTTTGATGACTGTCTGTCTCTGTTGTGTACAGAACCCAGACTGAGTGTGTGGATGCTGGTGATCATTTGCAGCGCAGCAGTCATCCTTCTCCTCCTCCTCGTGCTCGCTTTCATCCACTACCGACGCAGAAAAGTACAGTTCAGCCGTTCATATTCCTTTCTTTTCAATCACACTGAGTTATTAGTTCAGCTTTAAGAGTTACCCCTCTGTGTCTGCCTCTTTGTCACTCACATTAGCAGAAAACGAGACTCCTCAGGCATCAACTCTGCCAGTGCAAAAAGTACGTACTAACCATTTCCTGAACTGGTAAAATGGCTCCAAAGCCACATTTATAAGCATGCACACTTATTAGCACTAAAATCTGAATGACACTTTGAGCCATGAGATATTTTTTGAAGTACGAACATTACTTAAATAAGCATTTATGATTTGGCTTTTGTAGTTCTGCGTCAGTTTCCATAACTCAAACAGAAACCTGGGACTTTTTCTTTTTCAGCCCCAAACCAAAAGGATTTTACAGAACATGAAAGCTCACAGACCGGATCTTTAAGAAGAAACGGGAACACGCTGAATTTCTGATCTGATATGTTCTGATTTACCTGATTACCTGGATTTACATCTCTCATTTTGCCATACTGGAAAGTACAAAAGAGTTTTGTTGGATTGAGGATCAAACATATCAGGCAATCTGGACTGATTTTATGTATTTTGTGTATGATTATTACCGTCTGTGACTTTAAATCATTTACACTTTGAGTCTATCTGTAGACTAAATTTCCTGTACCCTTATGTATATTTTTGAGGAGGTCTGTAATGCTTTCAGATGTGTAGGTGCTTCTGTAAATTTACATGTGCAGCATATTATTTGTGTAAAGTTTATTGCTAAAAATGGAAAGATGAAAACTGTAATGTGTAAAAACATTAGCAGATGTTTTCAATAAAGCATCAAAATCTTTCTGAGTGATGTTCCTGTAGAGGTCCTCTTGGGCTAATTTAGCGGGATGGCATCCATCTGACAGATTCGTCGATACTGGAAGGAGCAGGGAACGTCGTACCAGTTTGTGATTCTGGGTGTCCACCACCGCACAGTCCTCTCCAGCTTCCCCAGCGGACGCGTTGTTATCCGGCTCAGACTTCAGTGTGTTCCAAAATCTTTACAACGCAGATGGAAGAAGATTAACATTACTTTCATTAATATTCTGCTGAAGTGGCATTTCACCTGCTAAGTTTGTGCACTGTTTTAACAGTTGTCTTGGAAGATGCATTACTTTTAAGTAATTCTTTATTCTTCAAGAGCCATCACCAGCTAAAGGACCTGTTTATTTACCAGATGGTTCCTTGTGCTTGTGCACATTTCTAGTTGTGACTATAGTTAGTTTGAAGGATGGAGGAACTGATGCAAAACATGCCTACACCTACATACTAGTTGATGAATTGCTGTGAAGTTTTGCAAAAAACAAAAAAAAAGATCAAATTGACTTGTCCTCCAGCGCAACCATCAGGTTTTCAGGGAACTGCCGTAAAGGTTATTTAATAAATGTTTGTGCTTTGTACTTTTCATCATGTCTAATATGGTGATGTTCTCATGAAAACAGTGGTAGTTTTCTTCTTCGAACAGTTTTCTCATGGAAAAATGTCATGACGTAATGAGACATGCAATTATATTAAAACATCTATAAATCTAAACACCGTCTGTTGGAGGGAATTCATTTCACATACACCATAGGCTAGTCCAGAGACTTTAGCAACCTCTTCAGCATTATTAGTAATATGACACCTATAAAAATAAAAACACCCCACATTACTTAAACCAGTAATTATGTACTTGGTGCCAAGAAACCTTTGCTGTGTACAAAAGCCAGATTAACAGGCTGAAAATGCTCTTTAAGGACTTGGCGAGCTCTGTGAACCCATCTGGGTTGATTTTAATCGAAGCTGATCCTCAACTCTGCCTCGATCACCGTTTTCTCAAAAGAAGTACATTTATTGTTAAGTCTTTAGTGAACATGCATGAACCAAAACTCTGTGTAGGTGTCAAACTGTATGTTTCCTTTACAGCATATGAAACCTAAATAAAAGATGATGGCAACGTTACAGAAACACCCAGGCCTTCATTTTAAGTCTCTAAAGCATTCAGTGTGTAGGCAGGCAGGTGCTGCAGCTCCATGCAACAATGTTTGTCGTTAAACCAACGATAGGTTACTCGATGATTATTCAGACTAGCGTGTTCATTTATACATGTTTGCTTTAGGATTGTAAAGAAATGTCGTGTTTGTCATTTGTCATAATAATATAAATATTTGTTTAAAATTGTTTAACTAAGTAAATATGATTAAAGAGCAAAATGGTCAGAATTAGCATCAGCATTTTCATTTTGTTTTATAAACTGAAAATTAATAATTCATATTTTCAGCAATCGTTTTATCTTCATTTTTTGCGCAATCTGCACTACCAAACAGACTCTAATGTGATCCGTACATCTATCTAGAAGTGGCCAAAGGAGTCATTTAACTGACATAAACAACAATCACACAACTTTTTTTTTTTTTACTGTTTCCCAACTGCTTCTCTACCAACCATAGACTGTATATAAAAAATGGACACAGCCAGCATGGTGTCACCCACTGGTTTGCAAAGTCCTGCCATGAAACCTTGAGTTTAGCAATGACGATGAGCGACCCAAGGAGCACTGCAGCTCTTAAGGCAGCAGCGTATCAATCAGTAACTAGGCCTGAGCTAAACCACACTCTGGTTTGACACAGGCCTAATCCTCATTTTGACTACAATCTGATGTTATATTACAAAATGCATAATTTTGTGTTAAAATAACTATCAATTGAAACAATAAGGCATCAGGAAAGTGTTCATGAGTGATTTCTTTATTGACTTCCATACAGTCTGACTTCTTTCTGCATCTATATGAGGTGCCCCCTGCTGGCCATTTGAGAGAATGCAAGTTCCTGCATCCATGAGACAAAGCCTGTGTGGTCTTCACAGTAGGTGCAGACATCGCACTCGAGTTACAGTGAGGAAAAACTCATAAGTGAAACCCCAAAACTTTTTAGGGTTTTTTACACGAAAGCTATAGCAGCTGAATTAACCTGTTTTAACAAAGCATCAGATGGACATTTTTAAACTAATAGCTTTTACATATTTTTAAATGTCCACAAGCTTCAACATCACACAATCCACAGTGAGAACTATTTGTCTCTCTAACTGATGATCATTTGTAAACTGTATCTGTTAACAACCATCAGAAATGCTTTTTACTTTATTTTTTTACTTTATTTTTTTTTGTTAGATCACCCACTTTTTGTATGATGATACCATCCTGAGAAGACCATTGAAATTTGAATCAATCAATTCATACTTACGAAACTTGAAGCGTTGAGTTGTCCACCCATTTCCAGTCTCCTCTGTTCTCAATGTCACTCAGCCCAAGCCAGTAGAATGGGTTAAATGTCCCAATCGTCCTGGCTTCTTTTTCAAGAGCGTCCTAAAAATAGGTACAGTCAAATTCTTTAGCACTTGTGAATTCCAAAGAAATAGATGTGAAACTTTTAAAGTACAAAGAAACTCTCACATACTCTTCTTTGGTGGTCAGGATGGCGAGGTGTCCGCCTATATCCTTACATTTGAGCGTACTGTTAAGCCAACCGTCGGTATCGTTGCTGAGGAAAAAGCAGTGATCCCCTATGTGAACCCACCCGTCAGGACACTCTGTGCAGTTGATCGCTGTAGGGTGACACGGGGACAGACAAATATACAAGTTAAACATTTATAGAAAGGTGCAGAACAAGAAACAAGCACTGAATTATCATTCATCTGCTGAACATTTGGTACCTGGAGCTGAACAGTTGTGTGCCAGGTCGGAGTATTGGTTACACATGTGTCTGAAGCGGTCCTTCAAAGACTCTAGTTTCAGCTTTAGAAAGGTCAGCTCTCCCTCTGTGTTGTTTGCGTCCTGAGCAGATTCAGCACTAGCAAACAGGCCGAGCACAACGCAGAGGATGGCGAGGCCTTTAATGCCCAAGGTGGCTGATGACAGACAGCAGACTCAGCATCAGCACACATGCAAACAGATCCGGACATATGAATATCTGGAGCTGCATCTTCTTACCTTTCTTTTGGATAAGATGCATGTCAGCTGTCAGCTTGCAGGATATCGCAGTCTTTGGTGTCCTCTCTGTGCCCTTTTGATCTTTTATATAGCAGTTTGTGTGTCAAAGAGAAGGGAAAAGTACAGCTTGCACAAATCTTCCAGACAGATTGGACTCTTCATGGCTATCAAACCATGTAAACTCAGATGGTGCAATCTCTTGTAGCCAAACTAGTAATAACCTGCCATGTTGGATTGCACAAACAAACATTTGATGATGGGGAGCTGGCATGTAGGTTCAGTATTATTTACCAAAAACATGAGCAAAGTTCTCTTTCTGTCCCCAACTTTTTTAAAACTGGCAAAAATGGAGGACTGACTATGACTCAGCATTTACCAGCACTGCAAGTGTGTGTGTGTGCTGGTAAACATGTGCGTGTGTCCTTAAGGTTATTTGTATTCTCTCCATAAGCAGAACAGCTGTAACAATATCACCTCTTCACCACACACACACCAGATGCCCACTCTGTTCTTCCAGCACACTGTCAACATTTTTTCTGGTACATGTCCAAGTTATTTTTTTCCTGGCACCTTATTCCCACAGACATTGTCAGCTCTTGTGCTTCATGAGGTTTTGTTATTCAAACCAAACTAATTAAAACAGAGAGGAGGGGTGTTTCATGTTTGTGTCTTATTCAGTGACTGCTGTGCTGAAATTTGTGGTTGCACATGACCAGAAATTCTTCTCTTCTGACTTCCTGTACTTTTCTCGCTGAGCCACAGCTTGGCTCTTCTTTTTTAAAACACGCTGTTCCCGCCTGCTTTCCCATCACAACCTTGTCACAGCTCCAGTTCTAGTTCTTGTTGCTTTAATTAATGTCAGGAGGAGTTCAAGTACACACTGTATTTTTTCGGATCCTGTTAAAGAACACGTTCCCCCATTCTGACTCATCCGTAACGAATTTCCAGAATCGGTGGCTCAATCCAAACAGAGCCGAGGAAACTTCTGGGATTGCGCAAGATGGGGCTTGATGGCACAAGATGTCCCACCAATGAGAAGCACACGGTGCCAAAAATGTGAGGAAAGAGCCTCCCTGTTTGGCTTAACAAATTCTCCTTTTTTACAAAACAGATGACACAGAAAAGCTTGAGTTATCTCGTGGAGGGCAAAGAGTAGTGTTGTGCAGTTCTCTGAGCAAATATATTTAACACTGCAACGTTCTTTGATTCAGGGGGACGTGCCTCAATAATTCAACCAGCAGGGACAAATTTAATTTTAAGGAGAAATATTGTTTCTCCAGACAAAAGATACCAAAACCTTTAGGGACCTGAAGAGGTAGCATATAGAAGGACAAAGTGGGGAAGAGGGTTGAGAAGGAAACTACAGACATGGAGCAGAGAGAAAACTACAGCAGCCTGCACGAGTTCACAGAGGAGCCCAGACCGGGAGCGAACAGGCTCGTCCCACAATACAGCGACGGTAATTTGTGTGAACAAACAGATGTGTGAGAGCCAGAGGTGGACTTGAGTACATTTACTTAATTGCTAAACTCAGCTATGATTTACATGGTACTAGACTACTATTTTGTACCCATGTTTTATACTGGATGCAGAATAAAATATGGATACAAAGTACTTACCGCCTGTATTTCACTTGACTTTATTAATGCTACTTTTTTATATATTATAGCAGAGTTTTTGTTACAAATGAATTCATATAAGTTGCTCATTACAGCTGCTGTGTGGTAAAGTTATTGTGTAGCTAGTGCTACCTTATTTTAGATTTTGCTGTTTTAACCTCCTGAGGCCCGAGCTATGTGTGATTAGCTGCTCCTGATAGTCTAGTCTAATAATGAAGCTTTACCCCAGATTATAAACTTGTTACTTTGCTACAAAGTTTTCTTATGCCTTGTTTTTTTAAATAGTATTTTCTCACAAGGGGATAGTGCCTTTAATTTTATTTTATTTTTTTCTTATTTTGCAGCATAAGACAATAAATTTAACATTGCTTAACAAAGCATGAAAAAACTGAGCACATTGAAATTTAAGGTGCAGAACAGCCATAAATGTGATGTCCTCACATGAGGTCGAAGGATCTCAGGAGGTTAAGACTATTTAAACACGTATCCATTGAATGTAGTAGTAAAAACAATGAAATATTAAGAAACACAGTTGGAATCAGTTTTTTTTAGGTGAGCTTACTTTCACAGCTATCATGAGCAGAAGTCCATGTGATGTTGGAAAGAACTTGAACTATCTTTAATTTAGTGCTGCAGTTTTAACGTATCTAAATTTCACTTGAATGCTCGTGTCTATGCTTTCCTGGCAGCTCAGGGACTCCATGCTTCAAACAGCAGGATCCAGGGTTCAAAGCTTGGTGCTGCCTTTCTGTGTGGATTGTGCATCTTCAGCTCATGTTGCTAGGTTATTCCTTCTTATCTTAGTTCAAATTACTCTCATCAAATTCATTTAAACTTTAATTTCCTCTTTATATTAAACAGAGTTGGTCTACAATCTTACTTTGCAGATGAATGTTTTTTTACAAACATATCGTCTCATAAAGGAAGTGGCTGCAGATTATGCTTTAAGTCCAACTGTCTTATAGAATCACAGCCAAAAATGTTGGCAGTGGTACAAATTTCTTGTTGCTGCTTCAGCTTTATTTAAACTGTTTTGTGTGTGTTTGTGTGTGTGTGTGTGTGTGTGTGTGTGTGTGTGTGTGTGTGTGTGTGTGTGTGTGTGTGTGTGTGTGTGTGTGTGTGTGTGTTTATGATCTAGCAAAGAAACAATCAAACACATTTCATACATTTCATGGGGAATGTTGATCTGTCTTCTTTGTATCTTCTGCAGTGTGTTTAATATCAGCTGCCAGGACAAATCCAGAAGCTCTTTGTAATTAACATATTTGCTTCTGATCATAATAATACAGGAATGCTGAGAGCCACCACCATAAAAACTGGGGCGTCAAAGCACCCTGCCAAAACTTGTGGCCATGACTGTAATCTCTAAGGATAAAATTGATGCACAACTTTCAGTATCTGAAACTCTGTATTTTAGTGTTAGTGTACATATGTGACAGCATGAGGCAGAGAGTATCCACTGGCTTGCTATCTTTGGGGATTTGAAAATATAATGAAGCTAAACTCTGGTCAAACGGTTCTGCCCCACAATTTCCTTTAAAGTCTGCTCTCGCTGCTACACCAGAGGAATTAAAGTGGTGAATTGACAGCTTGCATGCTGTGGACTGTTTTGTGTCTAATCAGGCTCCCAGGGACTGAAGCAAGGCGTCAAGTGTTTGAGGAGTAAGACTTCTCTCCTGATACTTATTGGCTTTTTGGCCTCCATCTGTGGCAACATCGTACTCGCTGTGCTCTGTAAGTATAAATACTGTCTCAGAACCTCGTGCCCCCTCCTGTGTGTGCTGTACTTTGGGTCCAGTGCAAAAGACTTTGGTACTTAAAATAAAAAGCTTAGTAACTAAAAGTCCATATTTATCAGTTTTTCTTCATAAAGAGTGTAGGAAAGAGGGAAAAAAATCAATATTTGCTACAAGCAACTACCATCAGTTCCCCTGCATATGTACACAGCTTCGAAGTATTTAGGATGTATATGTTGGAGCTCATCCCTCAGTTCATCAGAGGATTTATTTTCAGTATCTTCTGTCTCTTCATGAAATCCCAGACTGACTCCACCATGTTGGGATCAGGCCTCTTTAGGGGGGAAACTCATTGCTCTTGCTGTCATTAAAGATAGTCATTTATGACTCTGGCTCTATGTTTGGAGTCATTTTTGTGCTGCAGTCTGAATTTAGTACCAACCTGATGTCTCCCTCAGGTATTGGTTGATAGAAAATGGAACATTTGAAGTGCCTAAAACTTTTGCACTGTGCTCTACATCTGCCTGTCTATGTCTGTGTCTTTGGGTCTCTATCCCACGCTGATTATTCTCTCTTTATTTCAGCTCAGTGGGCTTTTGGACACCTAGAATTGGCAATAAAAAAGATAAAGCACTCTCTCCAGTCCAGTGAGGGTCATGTAATAGAAAAAGCACAAAAGTCCATAATTGTGAAATATTTCTCCTGCAGGGCCAAGAGTCTCTGGCAGCTCAGCCTGATAATGTGCTTGTGAAGACACTCTTTCATTTAAAACAAACACCACTGGGGCCGTACGTGCTTGATCTATTGCCACGCATGCACATACACACTCGTTCAGACGCACACTCCCAAGCTATCGAGTACAATTTTCAGATCCGAAAATGATGACTGGGATGTCTTGCAGCAAGAGGAGGAAAAAAAAAGAAATACTTCCCATGACAACAGGATCTCTAACATATTTTAAGACTTTTGAAAGAGAGAGTGCTTTAATTCCATTTCATGACTCTGTAGAGCAAGTCTGCCTAAGTAAAACAAATTAAATGTAATGTAATGGTATATACAGTAGCTGCAGATTAAATCACAACTGCCGTATGAAAAGTTAACACATTTCATTTCACAAACATCTGCAGCATATGCATTTGTAGAAAGGTTTTTTGTGACGTCATGCAAGCCACATTTTACCACAGCAGCACCTGCACCTGTGTTTTGAGAGGGCTTTCCAGGAAAGGATCACATGTCATTAGTGGTAAAAGGTCCAACTCGTTTTTCTAGCACATATTAACTCTGATGTGATTTACTAACCACAGTTCAGCTTACAGTAAATCAAGATAAACATGATGAAAATAACTTTGAATCAGTTCAGCTGTTGCAAGCACCTTGGCTTTCACTTCCCTGACACATGACCAGTTGCGACACTTCTTCAGGGTAACATGTTGATTGGGCCTGAAGGATGTCACCACTTCTTATGGTACTTCTTAATGACAGTGAGGTAACTATAGTAACCATTATCTCTATTTATGTCATTAGATGAATATATTTTTTAAACGTTTCAGTACTCAAATGAGAAGTGGCAACATAAAAGAGAGCAGACACACAAATGGAAAAATATGTGGCAATGAAACCAGATTGCAAATGATAATTTCTTCTGGCCGCAAGGGATCTCATGTAAACACGATCATTCCAGCCAGGGCAGCAATGAAACCATACAGAGTCACAGACTGTAAAGAGAAGGCTTATATGCTTCAAGAGGGAGCGGTTTATTGGCAAATGAGAAACCACAACAGTATAAAAACTGCATTTGTTTATATTCAGTCTTATATTCAGTCCAACACGAGAATACTGGATGGATTTATCCGGTGATCGACCCCGAGATATTGGCTGTGTTGATTGAAATGTCTTCACTGTCTCATATAATTTTGCACATGCATCCGTGTTCTTTTCATCAATATCATCGCTGAGTCAACAATTAGATTTTCCTCATAATGTTCCTATCAACCTGCTAATTTCCAAACATTAGTGTGCGAGCACTCTGATAGCTGTTAGCAAAGCATGCCAGCGGATGCTCCACCAAACGATCACATTTGCTGTGGATTGCTTTGCTGATCGGTCCATCACTTTTTTCCAGACTGATCTTCCCAAGTATCACATGAATTGCCATAAAATTTGGTACATACACTCATCAGAAATTTAGGTACACCTTGCCACTGCTGGGTCGGATACCCTTTTGTCTTCACGGCTGCCCTAATTCTGGATGTGCTGGAAACATTCATCAGAGATTTTGACCCATATTGACATGATAGCCTCACATCAACATTGATGTGCAACATCTCAGCAGTGCTCTGTGTGGAGCACTACAGAGGCCATTTGAGTCCAGGAAAATCATTGTTATGTTTAAGAAACCAGCTTGTGATGATTTGAGCTTTGTGACATGGCGCTGCTGAAAGCGGGATAAGGCGCCATGATCTTTTGACTTAACAACCAAAGTCAAAAGGTCACTGCACTAACTTAAATCATGCACATATTTCTTCCCCATTCTGATTTTCAGTTTAAACTTCAGCAAGTTTTCTTGACCATGTCACATTGCCTAAATGCAGTGAGTGAGTTGCTGCCACATGATTGGCTGATTCGATGTTTAAATTAGCATTTAGCTGAACACGTATACCTATTGTGGCCTATCTATCTATCTATCTATCTATCTATCTCTCTCTCTCTCTCAGTGATTAGTAGGCCGGTGCCAACAGCCCCACTGGAGTCTTCCTCCTCTTCAGCTCTGGGTTTGAAATCGATGCAGAGGCGTTACATCCAGCTGTGTGAAGACTACACTGCCCTGGGACAGGGCTGTTCAAAGACAGGTGGCAGGAAGTCGTTCAAACAAATGAACACAGTCTTCATTTCCTGCTGTCTTTGATTTCCCTTTCCCCTCATCCCTTTATCTTGCTCTTTCTCATTAACAGTTAAGCAGTGCAGGGAGTGTCCTGAAGGTTGGCTTCACATCGGGAATCAGTGTTACTATTTCAGCAATGACAGGCTGGACTGGGTGAGGAGCAGAGACAGCTGTGAAGAAATGGGCAGCCATCTCACCATACTGCACACCATAGAACAGCATGTATGCAAATTAATGTGTTTTGTGTGCGTGTGCTTGTGTGTGTGAGTGTGTTGAACCCTGCTGACCAGCACAGGTGTTGCTCATTCCCCTAATTGTGTGGGTTACAGCATGCTGTTGGCGAAGGAGTGGATGTGGGTGGAAGGAGCGATGACACTCATATATCTTTGCGAGGCAAGGTTATTTTATCTGCTGAAGTTAAGAGGACCACTGGATTTTTCGGTGATAACATTAATGATGCCTTCCTTCTATTCAAGTGTCACAGTTAACATGGTCAGTGTGGCAGTTAGCTAAGTCATGCACAATACCAGGATGCTGCAATAGGAGCAAAAAAATAAAACTCAGCCCACATTCAACATAATTTGTTAAAAAACAGTAACTAAGCCACACACAAATAATGCAGTCAATTGTTTAAACTCCACAGTGTGAGTAATATTTATGTGATTTCATGATTTCATTTGTGTGATTTCATGTGATCACCATCTTGGTCTTTTGGAACCAGATAAGACCACATTAGCCAACTAGCTGAGTGACTAAGTTACAAAAAAAGAAAAGAAGAGAGCAAAATCTCCTCTTGTCCAGTTATTGTGAAAGGGGAATTGGTTAAATAGGCCAAAAACCTTTTTATATCAGGTCTTTAAAATGCTCATTTCATTGCTGATGTTCACTGATTTGACTTTTTTAGGGCGTCAGCCTCAAGTGGCGACTGGCTGAGTGGAGCCCCAGAAGTTAACGCCTAGTTACAATGCTAATTTAAGAAAATAAACATACACAGGTGATCCGAACAGACCATGTTCGACTATCGTTTTGGCTTTGTTGCACCACATCACAGTGTAAACTGAGTTAATTTGTCAAGAAAGACTCTGGGACATGTCACAAAAAAGAAAGGCATGGATGTAAATAATAAGATTTATGATGGCTAAAGTCCATTTATCACCTTCAGGTTCCATTTCCTGGCATTCTTGCATCATGACTGATGGTTTGCCGGACACAACAGAGACACTGTTAGTCTTATATGCTGTTAGATTTGCTGTTGTGCTTCTAGCTATGTGGGTTTGGTTTACTGCATTAACTGGAGATCATTCTCCAATAGTGCAATATTAAGAGAATGTATTTTGAGCTTTCGACCTTGCGGGTGTACGTTTTGCAACATAAATTTTACATCAACAGTTTTCAAGGAGCACAGCTTCTAAGTTACGGTTAAGGTTGAGTTTAGATTTTAGGTGTAAGAAAGGACTCTGAGTCATGTATGTGTGTTCATTTTCTCCAGGATGCTCTGGAAAAGGAAGCTAAGAGAATTGGTGGATTTTATTACCACTACTGGATCGGCCTGTCTGACATAGAGACTGAAGGAGAGTGGAAATGGGTGGACAACACGACACTCGAACACAAGTAACAAAATTTAATGCATGCATTTATTTTCTTTTTTAAACTTTTATTTTCGATTATGACACCAATCAATCTGTCCAGGAACAACCTATATAAATTCAAATGGCAAACTCTGCCCACACTTATATCAAAGCCTCAGGTATATCAAACATTTCATCATCAATAAATCAGGTTGCTGGCCAAGGTGAACTTGTTTTTATCATTTGTCAGACATGTTTGGTGAGCTATAAATAACAACTAATCTATCACACTTTCTGCTCTCTCCCTCTGTCACAGATACTGGGATCAAGCGAGCTCAGAGCCAGATAACCACCACACAGGAGGGGAACACGGAGAGGACTGTGCCACCTTAGACAGCCACTCCAAGACATGGTTTGATGTTCCTTGTGATCACATTTATAAACGAATCTGCCAGATGGATGCCATTCAGCTCAACTGAATCCCTACACCACTAAAAATGATGCAGACCTGCGAAGGCTGGATATGCAAGACGTGAAAATGAATGGGGGCATGTTTGGGATTACTGAAAATAGATGTCGGCACTAAAATAAGCACAGTTTTGCTTTTTTGTTTTTGGGGTTTTTTTGTAAGCTCACGGTTGCTGAAAAGCTGCACATTATGTTGAGAAAGCTTGTTGGAGATTAAGCTGTTCACTGAAAGATATCATTTGCTTAGTGGTGCACTGATTGTACACAAGGACGTGAATATTTTTAAAAAAATGTGAGACCATGACATCAGGTGGCAATTTTTGACTTTACAATGAACTCGTGTAGTTTCAGAGTTGCACAGTCTGCTGGGAAATGAGCATGAATGTTGTCACTGTGTCACATTTTTTTAATCTGTCTGCTGTTGAGGGCTGCAAAATGGTTTAGAAACAGCACTGTAGGGTTTGTTGGGTGCCAAGCAGCGGATGTCCTATTTTGACCTTATCTTAGAAATCCACCTTACCTTATCACACAAAACCCATGACAGCCCGTAAAACCCTGTGAAAAAAAAAAAAAAGTTAGGGAGGTGATTTGATTCTGTTGATCGAGTTTTGTGCGTACACAGAAGTTGCGTTTTTTTAAAACTGAGGATTTCAATTGAATTTCAGTCGAAAATGGCTGCAAAACAGGAAATGAGATAATATCTCGGCAATTCTTTGTGTAAACATGGTCAAGTGTTTCGACTTACATCTGAAACATCTGGTGTGTGTGTGTGTGTGTGTGTGTGTGTGTGTGTGTGTGTGTGTGTGTGTGTGTGTGTGTGTGTGTGTGTGTGTTGCTCTGCTGAACTGGCCCTTCATATCTGCTGTCAGCTAAAGTATAATTTCTTAGTATTTTCCCTTTAAGATGAACCATGTTGCTTGTCTGGAGTATTCTATATTTGTATGTATGTACACTTGTAAATCAATAAACTATGTTTTATCATCTACCTTTTTGCTTTCTGTCTATTCCATGCTGCTTGCAGACAAATGAACAAATAAAAAAGATATAACAGTTTACAAACCTTTTTTTTATTGTTTAAAGCTAAATTACTGACCTCTTGTTAAATGTTATGGCCTTCGTGTAGATATGAGTTTGCGGACCTCTTACAGACTTTACATTCTTTGTTTATTTTTGATACATTTGTCAACTATTACACAAGAATTGGAGTATTATGAGTTGCAAGAATGTCATATACAAGGCCCCTAGTAAAGCACCTTTTAATAAACAGACAATATAACTTTTAAATAGATACAAGCCCTAACAACATATACTGGAAAACTTGTGCAATTTAAAAAGGCACGAGTAAGTAAATCCTAAATGGTGGATTCTGTTCATCTGGACGTAGCGTTTTCAATTGGAGAAACGTTTCGTCACGCTACGTCCAGATGAACAGAATCAACCTTTTGGGGCCATGAATACTTAAATACAGTTATATCTACTGATCAGTTATGTAATTTAAAAGCACGTGGTGAAGGGTATGGGGAACATTTTGTTGTTTCCAATGATTATGGACAGGTTCACAGGTGAGGTCAGGCAGTCTCTATGGTGGATGCTCCTTGCAGACGACATTGTGGCTTGTACTTAGAGTAGGTAGGAGGTAAAGTGATGGAGGCATAGTCTGAAGAGAAGAGGAATGTAAGTCAGCAGAAGCAAGACAGAATACGTGTGTGTGAGGGATCATAAAAGGAGTAGAGATAGTAAAGATTTAAATACCTGTGGCCAACCATTCAAAGCAACAGAGGGTACATAAGAGAGCTGAGATGGTTTGGTTTATTTGCAGAGGAGGGAGTGTGGATATATCACTGAGAAAATGTTGAATATCAAGCATCCAGGCAGGAGGATTCAGAATCAGAATACTGTATTAATTCCTAAGGAAATATCTTAAAGGAAAGAACCAAACCAGAGTGTAGGTTCAGATGTTGTTTAAGGAGGACATGCAGTATAGCTGTATAGCTGTATATCTCAGATTTCTGTAAAGTTATTTATTTCATATTCTGTATAGTTTTTCATATTTATATCCTGTTCATAGCCTGTACATAGCTTGTACTCACTACAGCCTGTACATACTTATAGTTATAGAATATTCACAACATACTTCATACCGTGTACATTATAACATACCATAATAGACCCATTTCTGTAATATTACTCACATATCTATATTATTGCTAATATATATTGTAATATATCTATATCACTAAAGCACTTCTGGATGGATGCAAACTGCATTTCGTTGCCCTGTACCTGTGCATGTGCAATGACAATAAAGTTGAATTCTATTCTATTCTATTCTAATAGAGGAGGATGCTAGGAGCTAGCAGATGATCCACTGTAGCGATCCCTAAAGGGAGCAGCCAAAATAAGAAGATAAAGATATCATGCTTGTCTTGAGTTTCCCTCTGAAATACATACATAGACTTTGGGAGATGTAGAGTAATATTAAAGAGAAAATAAATATTAGTAAAGGTTATTGAAGATAATAAACAGTTGAGGCCTTTTTTTCATATTTATGTTCCTAAGTTGAAAGCATGCTAACTGTTTTATTTGGCTTTGTGTTTAGCAGGAATAAGCATTTCATCACTGACTGCTGTTCATGAGAACATTGACACTCGGTACAGTCCGCTAACATTTGCGTGGAGTATACCCAGTCGCCGCTAAGTGGTGCTCTCCTCTCTAATCCGCTGTAACAAATCGTGATTGACAGCTGGCTTTGTCCCGCCTGCTTTGAGCGGCTGTCCAATCACGGATTACGTCACTTTGTTGTAGCGGAACTGAGCGCTCGAAAGGGAAACTGTCTGCCAGAAACCAACACAACAAGGTAAATTTTAACACGCTAATCCGCGTTTTACCATTTTTGTTTTAATATTTCAATGCATATGTAGTTTATTGGCTATCTGAATACGATGGTGGCATGTTTGAAGTCAATATAAAGCCTTAAAATGGACTGAGGCCTGAAGTCAGCGGTTAGATGAAGCCTGTCGGCGGCTAATTAGCCGCTAGCAGCCGAGCTAGCATGACACATTGAGCTTGAATAATAGGTAATGTTTACGTAAACAGTGAGCTTAAAGTCGGGCAGCTACCCAAAACTACAGTTATAATGTGTATCTTTAGCACTTTGTCTGACAGCTGATTTGATGTTTCGCCCCGGGTAAGCATATAAGCTTAATATCAGTGCACCCTAAATTTAACTACTTACTTCAGGACAACACATGACCCTTTAAGTCTCTGTAAGCGCCACTTTATGTTTTGGTTGATTTTTGTTTGAATAAATAGATCATCATCATCATCATTATTATTATTATTATTATTATTATTGTTGTTGTTGTTGTTGTTTAATATTAACAAGTTTAAAATTGAGATCTTGAATCAGTACAGAATGACAGAGACGTTTCTGTTTACTGCTTTAGACTTGAAAGACGAATATTAATTTAATTTTAACAAAGAATGTAACAAAATTAACATGGTGATAGAAGTAAAACTTCAAGCAAGGAAACAATAATTTTTTAAAGACCCAATTTCTGGGCAAAGTCTGCCATTTTAAAGCAGTCAGGTTGACTGCTTGCTCTGTAGATGCAGCTTTTGTGCTGCTGAACAATTAAATTACAAATAATTATAGATAATGCTTGGAAATATACGCACGGATAGGTTTCAAGGTGGCTTCCAAGTGGTGAAGGAACTTTGCTTGAAGTAGTTTCATATTTAAATGCAAACTTTATGCACACAAGTTGATTCAAACAGTATTGTATTAATGACCTGAAAAGTTGCAGATTTATTTGTGACTTTGACCGAAAACTGTCAGCAAAGAAGGCTCTTATTTATGAATGTCAATTAGTGCTAAAATGTATTTGTGCTCCTTTTTCATGCAGAACAGTCAATTTAAATATATCCATAAAACAAATATGACAAAAATGGTTTAGTTCCCAGAGGTATTTATAACACTTTAAATATAATTTGTGGGGTACACTGCTTGTTTGACTAAACAAGCTATTTGAAGGTGTCACCCTTATCTCTGGTAGAGTGTGAACGACAGTTTCTCAAGGGTACACTGATAAACATGAAGTGAATATTAGTAAGCGCTAGTATTAGCCTTATTAAGGGAATATCAGTGTATTGGCAAGCACAAACTCACTTCCAACATTGTGTAAAATGTGACTAAAAACAGAATGGAATGATTTTAAAATCTCACAAACCCAGATTTTATTCACATGGAGACACTGTTTTATGAAAAATATCCGTTCATTTCTAATTTCATGTCAGAAACATGTTTCCATAAATTTGGTTTGGGAGCAATTAAAGGTTAAAAAAGTAAGCAGTATGAAGAAGAAACAGATGGAGGAACATTTTGTAACTAATTGGATTAATTGGCAAAAAGTCAGTAACATGATCTGTTGCCAAAAAACAAAAACTGCATCTACAAATTGGAGAATAGTTTCGGAGTAATGTACCTCGATAATAAAGTTGTTAAGACTTTGAGTATCTCATCATCTGCAGTCCACAACAATATTAAATGATTCAAAGTGCCCAAGGGACAATGTCGACAATCACTATTGGATGCCATTGCAATTTAGCCCCTCAAGCAACACTGCATTAAAAACAGACAGGATTATGTTATTCTGAAAATCACTGCATGGGTTCAGGAACACTTGTTGATATTACTGTCTTTTAACACACTTCAACATCACATCCACAAATGCAGATTAAAGCTCTATTATGCAAATAATAATCCATATGTGAACATGATCCAGAAACCTCATCTTCTCTGGGTCACAGCTCATTGAAAAGGGACTGAGGCAAATAGAAAACTGTTCTGAGGTCATATGAATTGAAATTCTTTTTGCAAAACGTGGACACTGTATCCTCTTGACTAAAGAGGAGAGGGATTATCTGGCTTTTTTTTTTTCTTCAAAAAAGTCCTTCCATAAATCAGTAAGACAATGTGAAACTGCATACCGCTGCTATGAAAACAGCGTGACTTCCTGGTCCGGGTGCTGAACTGGACTGCCTGCAATCCAGCTCTTTTGCTGACTGAAAACATTTGGAACACTATGAAAAAGAAGAACTTTTTTGAGACGTGTTGCTACTATCAAATTCAAAATGAGATAATAATGATAATTACCACCAATATGGGCCCATAATTCCACAGTTGGTTAATCTTTAATTTTCATATTCCGAACAAATGAAGCCAATTGACAGACTAATAGTTATGGCCTTACTTCTAAATAGTCTACTAGTGTTTTAACTCTCACAGATTTGATACGTAGATGATACTTAAAATGCTACAAAACTGTTTTTAACTGTTTTTAAAAAAACAGTTAAAAACTCTTCTGTTCAAACAAGCCTTTTGTTGATCTACATATTTTATTTTATTTTATTTTTTTTACATTATTTACATTTGATCTTTTACATTGTATATAATGTCTATTGATTTTATTGTTTATTTTAATATTTTAATATTTGTGTACAGCGCTTTGTGATTGCCTGTCTGCGAAAAGCGCTTAATAAATAAAGTTTACTTACTTACTTACTAAAATTATAACACAAGTAATCTCAGGGGATTTCAGAATAGTAACTACCATATTTTTCGGACCATAAGACGCACTGGATTATAAGGTGCACTGTCGATGAACGGGTCTGCTTCCATACATAGGCGCACCGGATTATAAGGCGCATTAAGCGAAACAAGCATTAGCATTCCAGCTTTACTGTTTATGTTATGCTAGCATAGCTGTGCCGCTAGCGATCATGTAGCACATCATTATATACCATCTAGCCCAACTTCAGTAACGCTACAAACGTCACTGCTGTTTAGTTTTCTGTCTTCACTTATGTTGGAAGTGATAGCAGAGCTGTACATTTTAATGTTTTCAGAAATCTCTCTGTCAGAACATGGTATATCTTGTTTAGGTGGAAACTAGCGAGCTAACTTCCTGATAATTTCTAACTCCGTTAAATGTAATAAATTCTGTTTTCATGGATGCCTGGATGTTAAACTTAACTGTTACACCCGGTAAAGCAGCAACACTGATCATTTTATTACAGAGGAAAGAATTTAGACAGTTTATAACTCTCGGTGATGCTGCAGTGTTCGTCTGACTTTGGGACCTGATGCGGACGGAGTTTTGTACCCAGATTACTCCGCGAGGCTCCTGACTATGGTAGCCATAATGCTCCAACAATCCATCAAGCTGTGCGGCTTCGTAGCTTAAGTCATTCTAAAACATTTTTTGACAGATTTTTGAGCACTGTGTACCACATAAAATCGGTTCGAGGTCCGTAAGCACAACCAGAATTCATACATAAGGCGCACTGTCAATTTTTGAGAAAGTTAAAGGATTTTAAGTGCGCCTTATAGTGCGGAAAATACGGTAGTTTAAAGTAAAGCATAACAATTTTCATTTGAGCAAGCACAGTAGGGGGTCTTATTAGCAGGAAGAAACCTCAGAGAGAACCAGACTGGTTCAGTGAGGGCTGCCATCTGTCTCTACTGGTTGGGGAAAGGGTAGAAAGAAAACATTAGCATTGAGAAACAGCAAACATGCTAATCAGGTTGGTGGGTCATTCAACGATAAATTCAGTGAGTGTCTCCCACCTGAGCCTCTCCGAATAAACAGATTCTTTTTTATTAATGACCATTCAATATTCTAAGAACATATGCTAAATTTACCTTCACACTATGAAAAAGTCTTTTTTTCAAGCCCTCAGTGGGTGAAAATTTGCACTGACATAAAGCATGTAGTTTGAGTAGCATCTAAAAATGAATCTGGTACCAAAATGTAGGTATATAGCTTTCATAGCTTGTTTTCACCAGCCAGATAGCTTACACAGTGGTATAACCCTTGAGAGTTTATCCAAAATGCACTTCCTGAAGTTTCTTTCTGGGTACCAGTGTTTGTTTCTGTTATTCTATGTGATAGACATTACATTGATACAGTTTAGTTATTTGAACAGTGATATATCCCATGATGATCCTCAAAGTTGGTTACAGAAGAAACTGTGCTAAACAAAAAATTGATTTTAGCCTTAGATGGTGACACTTGGAGTGGGTGTAAAGTTAATTTGGTTGCAGTTCTTCACTCGATGTTAAATTTGTTTTTCAGCCCAGAAAATTTCATGCTACAGCTCCTCCTGTACTTAAGAGATTATGAGGGCTCAAAAATGCTGTTAAAATGACACAAATCAATGTGTTTATATGCAGTGACCCTGGTCTAGACAGCAGTCAAACATAAAACATATGCAGCTCCCAAAGTTGCCTGCAGAAAGGTAAAGAGGACACAAACCCCACCTAACCAAAACAAGCAACTTTATTGTCACATCGTGATAATTTCTGTCCTCTGTCCATATGGTCTTAGTTAATCTAGAACCAAACATCTCATCAGTTATTTTCCTTTAAGTAGCTTTAAAATGATTTAAGCTTCTGTTCTTTGTTTTAGGTTTTTAGTATTTGCACAGGCTGTAACCTCTGTGTTTTTATGGCTCAGTTTGCCTCAGCATTTAATAAGAAGCTGACTATGTGAAGTGTCAAAACAAAAACTCAAGCCTTAGCAGTGGTTTGCAGTGACCTTCAGCATGTGTCTTGGTTGCGATGCAAAGTCTATAGCACAGGGAGCTGTTTAGTGAGTTCGGGGTATTAGAAAACAGTGGAAGCTTGCAGCTCCAAAATTCAATTTTGTATTTCTTCTGCTTGCAGTATAGACTTTTTATTATTTAATAAACTGTCTTAGTCACTTTGATTTTCTAGCTGTCCAAATATAGAGCTCCTCTCAGCAATAACAATAGCTAAAGAACTGAATGTTTTGAGTAGGACTTGTAATGCCTGAATATGGTAGGACAGGGACATTGTATTAACATTAATACACAATTAAAGTAAATGAATAGGCAAAATTAAGGATACGTTGTTAAAAAGAATAATACAGGCATTACCTAAGGTCTTTGTTAAAACCACGTATCTTAATTTGCAGCTGTCTGTCCATTTAAATTTATTCATGAATGACAGTGGGGTTTTTTCTGTTTTATTCATGTTTATTATATCACAGTATCTTGTGTCTGGACAGCTGCATCTCTCATATTGAGCAGATCAACAAATTCCTCATGCCACCTCTCACTGATATGCAGCCAGTTTTGGCCATCTTTTAAATTCAGTTGAGGTATACAGATGGATCCAGTTCAGCCTCACACTTCGAGCTTGATTTGACTTTTAGAAAGCCCTGAAAGTACGAGAGGCGGTGTTTCTTTAGCACGGTGTAGGTTAACTTGTTTGATTAAATCGCATGTCCACTCACCTTTTCAGCTCATCTGGGAATGTGCACTTTGGACCTCCTCAATGATGATGCGATGGGGCGACATACAGAAAATGTGCATCTAAATGTGTCCAATTTATGGGGATAAGATACTATATTGGTGCCATCAGCAGAAGCAGGCAGAGTAGTATTAGCACCACAATGGGTATCCAGACACTGTTGCATAAATTTTAGGAAGTGGCCTAAGGTAATGATGCCAGTATGATGCAACTGCAATAATTTAATCATGCATCTGTAATACCAACTTCCCTTGTGTCCCAGGATGTGTCTACTGGGATTAAGATCTTAAAATATCCCATCAGTTGCTCAGTTGAGGCTCATTTGAATCAGGAGGAAGTGGGATCAAACTGGCATACATTTAGATTTTTATAACTAGAGAATGTAAAGAAAACATTAAATATGACGGGTTAGATCGGGGTATGGTCCTGGATGTTTATTAGGTTGTTTGTTTTCTTTCCAGATTTTAAGTGTCTGCTTGAGGCGCAGATAGATTCATGTCAGTACTTAGGTAATTATTCTGGTGCTGCCTTCAGCCCAAAGTGCATTTGCATCGTATTTCTATTGAGGGAGTGGGGTGATGAATATACATGCCCTGCTTCACATTCGTTTCACTTGTTGCCTGCTTTGGTACTGCCCAGTTAAGCTGCTCTTTCAGTGTCTGAGGAGCTCTCCAGGCAGTTTGAGGGTTAAGTGCTTTGGTCAAGAGCCCTTGGCTGTTGGACATTAAATTAGAGTGAGTATTGTTCATTTATATAGATATATTTTCAACAAGTGACGAGTGGCTGCAAGGTTTGACAAGGGCATGGCATTGCACGCAGATGCTGTGGGGTCTGAGGCTTCATTAATAGACCATTGTAGTTCTTGTTCTTGTGTTTTTCAAAGATTTTGATATGATGTCCCCAGAGGGCTTTAATAAAGTGGCAGAGCTAAGGCAATAAGAGAGGATATCTCTTTGATTCTTATCGTGATTGCTCTGCAGCTCATCCTTGTCTCTGTAGTATCCTTGTCTCGTCTAACCTGCTAACTGTGTTTCTGGTACCTGTGTCCTCCCGGCATCAGATGGAGGTGGAGCAGCTCCTGTCTCTGTCAGGCTCAGCACTGGCCCAGGCTGTCAGCTCTCTGCTGGAGACCCCAGGCCTCTATGTTTTCTCTGACATCTTGGAGCTGCCTAATGTCAGAGAGGTAAATGCTCTTTCCTCACGCTTTATCCACACACTCTGCCCTTTGGGATATTGTCAGTCCTGGCATGAATGAAAATCATTATTAGTTAAGTCTTGTGTTTAAATGCACCATCAATAAATTCTTCCAAAACTAACTAAAGATACCAACAACACCACAGAGAACAACCACACTGATAATTTTATTGGAGCTGAAAGAATTTGCACCATTTTTAACTCAGTGGTGCCTCAGTGCTTGTTTGCTTTTTGGACCTGAAGGAGCTTTTGGATCCTGAAGTGATAATGATGTCATACTTAACAAGTCAATTTCCTGAAGATATATAAACTGAAGATGAACTAGAGCCAAGCTGGTCCCACAAGATTATGCAGTAAGTCACTATAACCTTTAAGCTTAATCACTTAACCAGAAAATGATTAAGCACAGTCTTATTTACAGTTTTGGCCAGGTAAATGGCAGACCTTCCTGTCTTAATGCTGCCCCCTGGTGGTGAGAGTTTAAGTTAAAAACTGCAGAGGGAAATTACAAAAATGTCCTTTAATGAATACAAGAAGAAGCTGATCAGCCAAACCAGTGGCTGCACAGCTTGTGTGTAGTATGATTGCAAGTGTTTACAAACTGAATCACATTTGCCATCCGTGCAAGTGGAAAAACACCACAGTTATGTTCCAGTGACTGAAATCAGAACTCACCCTCCGATCAACACAACAACACATAATAAGCATCGAGCTCCTGAAGGCACCATAAAGTGCAGGATAACACGTTACATACACACAGCTAATACCCTGCTTTTGAAGCGAAATGCTGCTTTTAAAGGAGAGTGTGATTTAGCAGAAACATTCATCCATTACTTAAGTTAAGCCGTGAAAAGGATGGAGAAAAAGCCAGACCAGCGGGAATATTTGCTAAGGATTTGAGACACCCTTTTTTAGGAGCTAAACAGATAAATTGCATTTGTCCTTATTTAATAAAGAACCATACCAAGGTGAAAAAAAATGAAGACAAGCAGTCCTAAAGAAATATAGCAGAGGACATTTTAACTAACAGATTGCAATAAAAAGACAAGAGAAAAAAGCTAAAGTTGAGATTTCTGAACAGTTCAGACAAAGTGATAAATACCACAGGAAATTAAAAATGTCGGTTTGGAGTCAGTTTAGACAGAAGAGCAACAATACAACAGCCTACACAAATATTTACCTCTGTGTTTTTTCCCCTCACTGTTTTTTAACTGTGCATCTATTTACACAATAATCTATTCCAAACATCCTGTGTGAGTTTATTCAGTTCTATTGTGATTTTCCTCTGGCAGGACAAAGACAAGTGTTCTCTTTTCATCAGACAATATTTGTATTTTTAACAGCAGTGAATATTTTCCTTTCCTCTTAGCTACTTTCCAGACATGCACAACACTCAAATCGACGTAGGCAATTACAGAAGTCAGACGAAGGGCCACTGCGGTCATTCCTTTCCCCCCTATAATTTCTGTTAAATTTAATAGATGGCCTCCAGTTATTTATAAGGACAGGGAAAATGGTTTGAAATGGAATAGGATTTCTGCAATAGAGCAGCTGGACATTAGCAAAGAAGAATTTCACCTGCCCTCTTTCTTTTTTTTTTTAAAAGTTATATTAAAATATTTTTTTTAAACCATGGGGAAGCTGTGCATCAGGAGGTAGCGCAGGTTGTCTGCTAAATGCTAGTGGTTCGATCCCTGTCTCCTTTAACCTGCCTGTCAAAGTATCCTTGGGCAAGAAACTGACTGCAGAGTTGCCCTCATCCATCAGAGTGTAAGTGTGTGAACGATGAAAGCACTTGTATGAATGTGTGTGTTTCAGGTGGATGAGGCTTGGAGTAGCAAAGAGTGATCAGATTTAGTAGAAAAGCACTATGTTAGTACCCGACTGTTTAACATGCATGTTTTAGCCAGGTTTTTATTAATTAAAATATAATTGACACGTTTGTTTATTAAATGGCCACATAAGGTATAAGGTAACTGTACCAGGCGATCTTCCTTATCATGCTGTGTGTAGTCACCCAAATAGACCACAGTCTGTCAGACTCGGCCCCCACCGGTCCAGCACCATCACACTCAGCACCGGGTCTCCACAAGGATGTGTTTTGAGTCCCCTCCTGTTTACGCTCTACACATCCGACTGCTCCCCTACCCATCTCTCAAACACCATCATAAAGTTCGCGGATGACACCACAGTGGTTGGACTCATCTCAAGGGGGGATGAGTCGGACTACAGAGATGAGGTCAACAGACTGACTGAGTGGTGTTCAGTTAACAACCTCCAACTGAACACCACGAAAACTAAAGAACTTATCTTGGACTTCAGGAAGGGCAGAGCAGACCCGGCCCCACTTTACATTCACGGGAGCTGTGTGGAGAGGGTACACTCCATGAGGTTTCTGGGCGTGCAGATATCTGATGACCTCTCCTGGACTGCAAATACTACAGCGGTGGTTAAAAAGGCCCAGCAGCGTCTCCACTTTCTGAGAGTGCTCAGGAGGAACAACCTGGAGGAGAGGCTGCTGGTGACATTTTACAGAGCCACCATAGAGAGCATCCTAACGTACGGCATAACAACATGGTATGCAGGGTGCTCAGCTGCAGACAGGAAAGTACTGCAGAGGGTCATCAACACAGCCCAGAAGATCACTGGCTGCTCTCTGCCCAGCCTGGAGGTCACTGCAAACTCTCGGTACCTCAGCAGAGCTGGCAATATCATCAAGGACCACTCTCACCCCAGCAACCAACTGTTTGAACTATTACCGTCAGGCCGACGGTACAGGTCACATAAAACCAGGACAAACAGATTCAGGGATAGCTTCTTTCCCAGAGCTATCACCGTAGTAAATAAGCACAAAAACAATTGAACCTATTCCATACCGTCACTGTCATTATATTATGCTGCTATTCATACTGTCATTATATTAATGCTGCTATCCTGTATATATTGTACATACTATTGTTTGAGTACTTACGATTGTTTTTTTTGTACTTTTTATATTTTACATTTATATTTATTATTGAAACTTGCACCAAGGGAGTGGCACTCCAATTTCGTTGTACTCTGTACAATGACAATAAAGGCTATTCTATTCTAAGGCCAACTCTGAGCCAAGAAAAAACCCTGGTGAGGAAATGGATGGATGTGATTACTATTTAAATGTTAAGGACCAGGAAATATTAGACGGGGGTCATTCTGTGTCAGTTCATCATATGCCTCCCACCTGACCATCTCAGATTTGCCAGGGCAAAGATAGTCTCTTAATAGGAATTATGCTAAATTTCAGGTCCCTGCTGTCAGACGTTTTTCTGGCATCTTTTTTTGAGGGGATATTTTAAAGTTCATTTATCTAGAAAATTACTTGAGCTAGATTTTTCAGAGGAAATATCTGGTACCATGACGATATTAATATGGACTGTCGGGGGTGTAGCTTAAATTAACATAGAATGATGGCAGCTTGAAGTGTCATAAATACTTGGATGTCTAATCTCTGACAGCAGATTTGAAGGCTTGTAGAAACTACAAATTCTGGAAGGGGAGAGTAGAGGGCTGATAATTTGTTTATAGCTTCTCATACACAAGGCATATAATATTCTTTAAAAGATCGGGTGAATGGTTTCACTGATGTTCAAGCTTCAGTATAGGTGGAGAGGGAAAAAAAACACATTTTCATCCAACTTCAGTGTGACATTCCCCAGGTATGCCTCCATGTACCAAAATCCAAATTACCTTTTTTAGAAAGAGAAGGTTTCTGTTAATAATATATCAAAATTTGTGATGGTTTTCTGTCTCATTTTCTCAGTATGAGGTGTTTTCTTTTTTTTTTTTTTTGACACTCTTAAATTTATGTACGGGAGCCAAAGATTGTTTCAGAAGCCGAGCAACATGTTTTAATTTAATTTATGCACCTTCAAGGCCTAGCAGGAAGTTTTTTTTTCTAGCCAAGAAGAGAGGATGTGTGCTCAGTACCATAAGCACATGATTACAGGCAGGAGTTCCTGGTACACTGGATGCAGATATGTAATTAAGGAGGATGACATAAAAAGGCTGAGACTTCCATGAAGGAATTCAACTTTTAGTTACATTCTGCTATTGAAGATAACTTGTTTCATTAACGTTGATGATGCAAGCTATACAGGTAGCAGAATTCATGCATGTGAATGCATGTGGTGTTATATTATATTTCTTCAAATGAATTAAATGCTGTTGGTGTAGTATTTATAATTTCTTTGAAAAAAAATGTCATTAGCTGAATTACTGAGACTTTATGATCAAGTGATTGAAAATTATATCTTGGAAATACTTAAATAAGAATGTTAAAATGCACTTTTGAAGCCCGAGTATCTCTGTAGCCAATAATCTGATAAGGACAATCTCTCAAATTTTATCTCGGCTATTAAAAATGAAAGGCAGCGGGTGAAATTTAGGCCCTTTGTCTTAGATCCAGTAAATTTTAGAAATGTTTGAATTTATTATAATCCTCAACTGCCATACATAAAGATGAGTATTTCAAAATTCATACTGGGACAAATTTTGATATGTTATTAGCAGAAATGTCCTCTTTCAAAAAAGGTAATTTAGATTTGGTACATCGGGTCATACCTGGGAAATATCACAGTGAAGTTGAATGAAAATGTGGTTTTGTTTTCCATATTCAAGCTTGAATATCAGTGAAACTATTCAGCTGATCTGGACTGATTTAAAGAATATTTTGTGTCTTGTATATGAGAAGCTATAAAGAAAATATAAGCCCCTACTTATCCCTACGTGAACTTGCAGTTTCTTCAGGACTCCAAATTGAAAGCGATTAGGCATCCAAATATTTATGATGCTTCAAACATCCATCATTCTTTGTTAACCTGAGCTTCACTCCTGAGAGTCAGAGAGTCAGCACCAGATATTTACTCTGAAATATTTGAAGGACACAGCTCAAGTAATTTTCTAGAATTTTAAAGTTGCCGCTCAAAAATTATGCTATAAAACATCTAAAACCTTTCATAACTTAAAGTATTTTTTCTGCAAAAATTAATGTCACTAGGGAGCTGAAATCCAGCATAATTCCTGCTAAATAGTGCATCTTTACCTGGAATCTTTTCAGGCAAAACTGTGAAACTGTCATGTGGGAACTTCTTTTTTTTATTATAAACTGAGATGGAATGACCCACAGATCGCCAGAGATGGATTTTGGAGCCTGGTATGAATGCAGAATAGTCCTAACACATTTGAATATACCCGTCAGGTCTTTTTTTGTGTTTCTTTCTTTTTTACTGACTCACAGAAACACCTCTGCTCTGTCCATGGAGAAAATGCCGTTGAATAGCTCTTACGTAGAGAGTCTCATTACTTACAATATTCTGCCACATCATTTTCTCTTTCATCTTCTCTCCAAACCACAGCTGGAGAATGGTCCTCATGCACCGGTGTACCAGCTCCTGAACCTCTTTGCCTATGGAACCTACTGCGACTACAAAGGTATTGCAGCGGCAGCACAATGTAAATAAGTAATAGGGTGGCCCTGCAACTCTTTTATTATGAGCCGTATTTCTTTGCTTCAAGGCAGGCACCTTGACACAGAGGCTTTAAACACCCTCACCTGAAATGCTGCAGGCAGGTGGTTCATGGATAAAAATTGCTGGAGCCTATTTAGACTGATGATTGTCTGTGTCACAAACAGACTGTAAACAAATCTTTTCCAACTTAAATTGCTTTCTGCGTAACACACCAGGAAGCTTCAAGTAGAAGTGGAATCCTAATTATGACTAATTATGTACTGAAGATCAACCAATAGCCTGGAAAAAAAGATTGTAGCCTACTTTATTGTTCTTTCCCTTTTGAGACTTGCCGCCAGGGAGCACATTTACTTTCATAGAGCTGTGTAGTGGATCCCTTAGAGGAGCTGTCAGAGCTGCCGTCTCAGGGGGCGTGAGTCCTGTCACCAGGGTAGCGAGTCAGCAGGAGGCACAGTTGCAGGAAATGGACTTCCTCCCGACTCTGTTCTCTGACTGCTTAAACAGCTCCACACTCACCTTCACCTTGCTGTGTTACATTACACCTCATAGTAATAAGTTTTGCTTCTATTATGTGTGGCTGTTTGACCCTCTGTAAAGTAACACTTACACACTGTTCTGGTAAATGTTTCCCATTGTGTTTCTATTTGTTTTTTTGTGTATTATTATTCTCGTCTGCTGCTGCAGAGAGAGCAGCCTCACTTCCCGAGCTGACCCCGGCACAGAGAAACAAACTCCGTCATCTGTCAATCATCAGCTTGGCTTCCAACCTCAAGGTACAGGTCCATTATTCTCTCGTCCAGGTTTTACATAAAAGTGCAGATGAGCTGTGGTGTTGTATTGATTTTTGTTTTCTTTGTCTCAATCTTAGAAAATAAATTTGCTGCAGGCGTCATAAAGCAAGCCCTGATATAAATGATATGTGGGCAATTCTGCTTTTAGATGGCTTTGCTATTTTCCTCGGGCTCATAATCAGATTTTTTTTTTTCTCTTTTTCTTTTTAACACTCGTGTGAGGTTGGCTGTGATCCTAAGCTTGTGGCTGTAAATATATCAGCTAAATTTGGAGGAAAACAACAGACGAGCCTCTTAATTTCTCAAGAAAAGTTACCAGCACAACTTGTACCCTTCGTGTCATTTGAAATTTCAGTGCCAGCACTCCATGTCCACGATAAAGTATTCATCTTATGTGGTTTGTTACAGCATCTCTCCACTGTCCTGCACCTCTCCTTGTGCCCTTTTCTTTTCTCTGCTCCTGATAAATAATAGATTCATTATTCTCACCAGTGCTGTCTTTTTTTTTTCTTCCTCCTCTAACTTAATATCTGTGTCCGTTAACATCCCTCTTTTCACTCCTGCCCCCTTGTTTTTCTCCTTAATGTGTCACCGCTCTCCCTACATGTGGGTTTGAACTCACTAATTGCCCAGTGAAGGATTGTAAAGATTTAAGCTCCTTTCATCTTCCTCTGGCAGTGACATTTACACAAATGAGCGTTTTCACTGTAACATTTTTTTTTAGTCATTTTCCATCAGAGCACTGAAGTGGAATCAAATTAGCTGCCTGCTTACCTACACTTTCCTCTTCTCTTTATTTTCCCCTCAGTGCCTGCCGTACTCGCTGCTCCTGCAACAGCTCGATTTGAAGAACGTGCGGGAACTCGAGGACCTGCTGATTGAAGCTGTTTACTGCGACATCATCCAGGGGAAACTGGATCAGAGGAACCAGCAGGTGGAGGTAGACTGCAGCGTGGGTCGCGACCTCGGCCCTAATGAGCTGCCAAACATAATCAACACGCTGCAGGAGTGGTCAGTATCACCTCTAAGTGTCTGTGGACACACTTTAGATTTATGTCTCAATTATCTGTTTTTCTTACTCCGTGCTTTTGTTCTCTCTCAGGTGTGCAGGTTGTGAGGCAGTTCTGTGTGGTATTGAGGAGCAAGTCTCGAGGGCAAACCAATACAGAGAGAGCCAGTTAAAGGTCAAAGTCCAAGTGGAAACAGAAGTAAGTCCTTCCTCCCTTCAGTCTTCAGTTCTGTCTCTTTTCCGCTTGGCTACTATCTCCCCTTTTTTCCCTACCAGCCATTTGTGGTATTCTAGTTTCACCCTGACTGCATATTTCGTTATTTGCAACCTCATTTCTGTAATCAGTCTGTAATCAGTGGGAATGCGATTAACAATTTCATAACAGCCATTTAAAGTGATTTTTTTTCTAATGCACTTTGTGTCAGTAAAAACCTGCAGTCCCTTAAATGTCCAGCTGATGTTAAACTAAACATTTTTATTCTCTGTTAGCGCAGCTCTGTGAATTGCTTGGTGGGGTTAAAAAATAGAAAAGATAATGAATGCATTTTTATTTTACATTTTTTCGAGATTTGCATTAAATTGACTGACATGAAGCCACGGTGCAAGTTTGTTTACTTTTCTCATGTTCCCTTCATCAACACTCAGGCAGCCTGCTAGATGCTGTCAGTCACACAGGCACTGACACACCCCTCTATTATTAGTATTCACGCCAGATTTAGACAGTAAATTCACTGATGATGTGTGATTGCTCCAACTAGCTCGAGCTTGACAAATCAAGTGGACATCTTCCAAGGTTAAAGCTGTCTTAGTACAAAACTCCCTCTCCGTGCAAGAGAGCAGCTCAGCAAGGTTAAAGTCCTGTCTGTGGAAAAGGGGCCGAAGCCTCACGTAAACTTTTCACTGCAAATTTGCATGGAAAAGTGAGAGGGGACTTTCAAAGGCATTCATGGGCAGTGTGAACAGGAACAGATGCAGCTACGCAAACATGTTTTTGTATTCATGTAGGTACCTCACTGTTGTTTTAATGTAGACTTACAGATATTTGCAGACTCATTGGGGGTAACTAGAATAGTTTTACATGTTCACTAAACAAACTGTACATGTGTCATATGTAAATGGACCAATAATAACATAGTACTCCTTTACTCCATCTGAGCACTCAAATCCCTTTTACATTAAAACTACATTCAAGCAGCAGAGGCTTTGAGAGCTTTCTAATCATAAAACACATCATCTGACTGTATGTGGCAGTCTGGGCTTTAGTGTCTTGTCCAAGGACACTTCAACAGGTGAAATGGAAGAGCCCGGGATTGAATTTTTGACCTTCTGTTGACCCGCTGGGTGACATTTGCCACTCCCCTTTCACATCTGTCCATACTCTGAAACCTGGCCAGTCTCCCCAATTAGGAATTACTTACCAAATCAACATTTCTTCGCTTTCGTCGTGCCAGCAAGCCGCTCTCTTGGCACAGACGTACCCTTTTACAAGCTCGTTTGCTCACAAAGAGTTAAGCTGCATCAAGCCCTCAAAGTGTTCTTAAAGTGAAAGTGTTCTCAGTGTACTTTAACTATAAGATGACCTTTGAAAGTGTTGACTTTAGTATGGATGAGACAACACCACTGTTTCTGCCACTGCTGCATATTTAGATGTGGCTGCTTTATATGAGGCTGTTCTTATATCTATAGAAAACAGTTCATGCAACGATAGGAAAATTAGTTTGATAAAAGCTTTACATACAAAATATAAACAATGTTCACAAGTGTTCGATGTGTTGCCCCTCTGGACTCACAGCATGCGTCAATACGATAAATAAACCACGATAATTCTTTCTCATACACCCTGTATGTATCGGTGGCAGTGGGAATAATCTCTATTCCCGTTGACACCATCAGGGTTATGAGGGGCGCTGGAGCCTATCCCAGCTGTCACGGGGCAAGAGGCGAGGAACGACCTGGACAGGTCACCACAGGATGTCTGTCACAGGGTCAACACATAGAGACAGACAACCATGGATAACGTGCCAAAAATGAATGAATGTGTATTCTCTTTCCATGCTTGGTCTCTTTTTTTTTTCTCTTGAAAAGGTCTTAAAACATCCTAAATTTAACTTGCTTCTACCTGCAGTTCACATGAGTGGACTCGGACTGCTTAAGTTAACAGCGTTTTCATAAGATTAACTAAACGCATTCCTCTGAGAGATTAACATGTAAATATGGACAATATCGCAGCTTATACATTGCCGTTAACTTTTCTGAATTGTGGTTTTGTTACATCATTGTCGTTATAAAATCAGGATTTAGCAGTGCAGCAGCTCGGATAATGGCTTGTCAGTTAAGGCTGCATAACATCAGTATAATGGGACGTGTTTGTGTCACTATTTCATGCTTGTCCTGTTGTCTGACAAGAGAAAAATAGAGGTATGTAAATGAGAACTGCTTTATTGGGAACTCGGCTCTTTTAAAATACAGTTTATGGAAGCAGAGAGAGTAACAGAAGAAGTAAACAACACTGCAGTGTTAGCCACATTTGCCGTGCACTGTGCTGACAATTACATGCGGTTAAACTGCTCAAGATGTAACATTTTATATTTAAGTGCAGAAGAAGAAACATAATAAAATAGCACAACAAAGAAAAGAAGAAACAAGAAAACAAATTGCAACCTTATAGAAAACAAATCATCCAATAAATCACTCCACTAAAAGAAGAGATGAAGAAAACTGATTGAATTACTGAAAGCATAAGTAATCTGGTTTGAGGTGACAAAGCAAAGCATGTTTGAAGAAGTGAAAAGATGGCAAGGAGTGGATATTTAAAGGTAACTTATTACAATCAGTGGAACATAAAAGCTTTTATAAGTTTCCTTTGATACAAAATCTACTTTAAAGCTTCTAAATGCAGGCTGTTCCCTCCAGAAGTCATCCACGGGCTCTTCATTACCTTAGAAGACACAGATAACCTCTCCCCGAATTTAAAGTGATTGATTTATCAGCTGAATCGCTCTGAATCCCATTGTTTACAGCTGGTTGCTAGTGGATGTTACAGGTTCTGGTTCAGGATAAATGAGCATCTTGTGTTGCGGTCATTTTGGCAGTCATCTCTACAAGTCTCTGAATTTGGTTCTCTCCACCTGTCCCACTTGAAGAGTCAGGAGAACTGGAGCCTGTCATAGGTTGTCGTAGGAGAGGGGTTTGGTACCTCCTGGTCAGGCCTAAGAACTCACTGTCCATTGCCTCTCACCATCACATCCATTTGTATATCTTCTTGTCCTTAGCGGGCGACCAGCGGCGGTGGTCTGCCGCGCAACCAGTACGCTCCTGTAGGTGCCGCAGGTTCTCTTGCTTGACCAACGATTATCTTCCACGCTTTTCGATCTAAGGCGATGGTTCTTGCCTGCTCGAGGTCAAGTCGAAGGGCCTTCAAATCATCCTGGATTTGTTTCATCCATGTCTTCTTTGGTGCATTTCGATGCACCCTCCAATCGGTGGGGCGGGTCAACCAGAGTAGGCCATGGGGGTAGCGGCTCGGGTCCATTCAACAAATGTGGCCAAACCAAAGGAGTCGGCGGCGCTGGATTAGGTCGCCGATCGTTGGTTGGCTACCGCAGCTGGTGAGGATGGTGTCATTCGAATGACGGTCGCGAAGGGAAACGCCGAGAATGCATCTAAGGCAACACATTTGGAAAACTTTGAGCTTGCTCAGGTCGTGTTTGAGCATTGTCCACGTCTCTGCGCCGTAAAGTAGAATGGGCAGGGTTCAGTAAAGGCGGATCTTTGTCGCCAATGAGATGTTGTTCTTCTTCCAGACACACCAGCGCAGGGAAGCGAATGCTGCCGCCGCCTGCCCGATTCTGGAGCATATCTCCGCTGATGATGCCACTTTCTTCTCCTCGACGAGGGACCCCAGATATTGAAATTGTTGGACTTGTTTGATCTGCACACCATCAAGGTGGACGATCGTTGGTGAGCCGTCGGTGGTCAGGACTTTGGTCTTCTCAGCGTTAACCTTGAGGCCGTACAGTTTGGAGTGCCGGGCGATGTCATAGAGGATGTGAGTTGCCTCGGTGTCGTCTTCGCCTCGGTGTTGGCGCTATCGTCAGCGAACATTAGATAGGTGATAAATCGGTCAGTCGAGGCTTGGACTCCGCGGCAGCCCTCGAATGCTTCCGTTTGTATATGGCCCTTTAGACTAATGTGGGACCGAGGCAGTTGTTCATTCTTATCTACAGTGATGTAGATAAGTAACAGGAAGAAAAAAATCCTCAACTACAAAAGAGACTTTTCAGCTACACGTTTTCTGAGGAAGAAAAACCTGTTATTAAGCATTTGTTTTTTGTGCGTCAACTGTGATGTCACCACAGTCCTGTGATCGTTGACACTTCTTGGTTCAGGTGCACCTGACACACTGCAGTTGTCACTTGCATGTTCTCAGCATCAGTGCTGTTATGGGAATAGAAGAAGTTAAAGTAGGAAGCAAGCTTTCAAGCTGTTGCAGCATCTCCTACTCTGTAATCAGACCATCTCTGAGCTCCTGTACTGTTATATCATTGAAATGGCGCTAAAGAAAGAAACGGTCATACACTCTGGTGTCCAACACGGCCAGTACACCAGCCTACAAAATTCAGCACGCGACCATAAAAGGATAATTAGAGTGGAGTTTGGTTTTTGTAACTTTTTACATGCACAAAAAAAACAAGATCTGCTCCCTGACGTGTGTTTGTCCGCTTGTGTAGATCCTTTTCTTCATTCTGGGTGTGCAGCCGACAAAGACATGTAGCAGTGACGCTGTACGTAGGTAGAATGCTGATTGGTTGAAAGTTTGGCTTGAACAGGACAGCAGAGTTCAGCGCAATGGGGAAAGAAGATGGGAAAAATATCAAAGACCAAACAATCAGCACGAGACACACAGACAGCAGCCGCAGTGAACCGTCTTAATCATTTTTAACTCAGTTTCACTTCACTACAAAGAAGTTCTTTGTCTGTTATGGCTGCTGTCTTCTCCACAGCAGGCTGAAGGACCAACAGCAGCCCAGACACAAGAGTTTTACGTTACCAGTTGTTCTAAATATTTTTGACATGGCCTCCTGGTGTCACTAACACAAGAGGACACCCACGCTCGTCCCTTTAATTTTCAGTTTTTACCCTCTCTCTTCACTTCTCCACCAGGTCTCAAATCTACAGAAGACGTTAAAGGCCAGCGCCGCGTCTCCATCGTCAGGCCCCGCTCCAGCTGGAGCCGCCTCCAATCAGGACGCAGACCAACCCGCCGAGCCACGAGACCCCGCTTCCTCTCAGGAACCGAGACAACCAGGCAAAAAGAGCTCAAAGGTGAAAGGGTGAGTGGCGTCCCGCTGTGTTTGTAGTGGTTGCACGTAGCGGGCAGCAGAGTATTTTGAGTGAGCTGCTTTCATATTTATTTATTTTATTATACAAAAGCACCCACCAGGAGTTTGCATAGAAATTGCATTTATTGTTTTCATGGCTAAATATTTTACAGATTGAGCGCATTTTATTCAAATTGGTTGGTACGCTTTTAAATGAAGTTTCTGTTGTTGAGGTTCTTCCCTCCCCCATCCAAATAAGAAATTCATTTTTACAAGTCACAAAATTGGAACAGAAAGCTTCATATGGAGGTTTTTTCCATTACGTTTGTTTTATCGCTGCACCTCCTTTTGTTCTTTGAAGCACTTTGTAACTGTGATTTTTGAAAGGTGCTTCATAAATACGTATATCCCTACTTATAAGCATGAAACTATAAAGACTACTTCAAACACTAAATTAAAGCCATTAGTCCGGGTTTCTTGTAGAGAGCAAAACGTTAATTCAGCCGAGAACCACCGTGTTTCCATTTTTCTAATAAACAGTAAAAAGCCAGCTGCTGCTGTAAGTGGCTTGTCTGTGCAGAGCGTGTGTCTGCATGAAGTAGCTTTATTATCAGATGCACATTAGTGTTTTGCAGCGGTACCATAACCCCGCTATCAGGAACTCTCTTTCTGTTCTGCTTCCATCCGGCCTAATTACCAGTGGCTAATTTCACATCTGTCCTGGATTGTAAAATGTCAGTGGATATACAAACGCCCCGCGTGTTTCCTTCCTGAAAGAACCATTTCCCCCCTCCAGTGACCGGCCGAGATGCTTTGCTTGGCTGCTGTTTATGTTGTTCTTGTCAAACAGAGAGCAGTGATTATTTTCTGGCTGCCTGTCACATTTTGACGAAGCATAGAGCCCTGTAATTTCCATCACTCAGCACCACACATCATTCAAATGAAGATCCACTCAGTGTTTTAAAATCCAAATTAATGATAGCTTAACCTCAATCCTCAAATGAAAACAAGTTTTGACACCATTTCTTTATGAAGCTATTTAAAGGATGGGACTGATACTGCAGCTGTTATTATTAGAAATCTGCTCTTTGCCGAAATATGCAGAAGAAGAAAATCCACTGTGATCAGTGCCACTGCGAAAAAAACAAAACTGTAAATACTGGTGTTGGGAATTTTAGCATAAAGACACTTTTGCACCCAGGTTGCATCAGTAATTTGTTGCTTCAGTAGAGCAAGCAGAAAGTAAACATGTAAGTCATCAAATTATTTAAATAAAAAAAAGAAACACCAGCTGAGTTTTGTATTTGTTTTCTGTCCAGGCTGCGAGGCAGCGGCAAGATCTGGTCCAAGTCCAACTGAGGACGAAGGGACAGCGGCACTGATGGACACTCACTAATCAACGGGCACACACGGTGTTGACAAAAACAAACATTTAAATAAATAAATAAAATGTGATCACAGTTCATTTACCACAGAACAACCAGGGAGCTTCACGGGAACTTTTTCTTCTAACCAAATCTCACCCTGACGGATTGAGAACCACACACAGAGCTGATGGATAAAGCAGGCGTGACATCCTCTCCTGCAGTCGTTAACGGGCGGACTGTTTGTGTAAATACACGGAGACAGAGCAGTCTGCAGCAGGAGTCAGTTGCCTTTGACCAGAAACAGGATCAGTGTATTTGACGCCTGTTTGTTTGTGTATGCGTGTGTGTGTGCATGCGCGAGTGTGTGTGTGTTTGTGTGTGTGTGTGTGTGTGTGTGTGTGTGTGCGTGCATTTTTTTGGTCTAAATTGTTCTCTTGGTTTAGTTTAATTCTATGTTGCTTTGTATTATTTGTCTCTCTCGCTCGCTTCTGAGGTGAGACGTGTAAAAAAGGAAAAAAAATCTGAATATAAATTGTTGGAAAATAAAACGAAGCCCTGTACTTGTCTCGACTGTCTCATTAATGTCACTGTCACTTCTTTTATTAAATGCGCTTCAGAGTCTAACTCCGGAGGGTGCGCTGCTAAATGTTAACTCGCAGAAGGGGGCTACCCGTTAGGAGGTCAAGCCATTAATTAGGGCATGTCCCCAAAGAGACTAATGTATTATAGAGCTGAGGCTTCCCCTGTGCACTACCAGCATGGCTACACAGACACACACACACACACAGAAACTCTAAGAGCATCCATATTTCATATGAGAATGTTTTGCCCAGAGCTTCTATTTCAATGTCAAAATTGCCTGTTGAAATTGCCTGCCACCCTTTCTTGTACCTCCATCACGCAGTCAAAATTGCCTTCATCTTCACCGCTCTGTCCTTCTCTCACTCTTTTGATTCTGTTTCCTCTAAATTCTCCGCTCATCGTCCCGTGTGACAGTAATGGTTGCAATTAGCTGACCATCAGCAATGGAGAAAGGGCAGCAGACGGAAATTGTGAGGCCCTTTTCATTTAACCTCCCGTTTTTCTCCGTTCCCTCCTTCCTGCCACTTTTCTCCTCACCTTTATAAATAGTGGTGTTAATTTCAGTCAGTGCGATTCAGTTTCATCGGTTCAATTTTTTTACTAGATTGGATCTGTGAAATCTAACAGCTGCACACCTTTGGAGGTGTTTGCGAGTGAGAGATGAGTTGACGGTGTCAGCTGCGTGCTTTATTATAGGTGTGATCATGTGACCAAGAGACCGCATGCACGAGTTCACACCTGTTATTTTTTAAACTTATGCATTAATGTTTGTTGTTTACCCATCATGGTTCCTAAATTGCCGCAACACCTGCCGGTACGTCTCATAACTAGACCACCATTAAAACTTCCACGCGGAACCGAGCCAATCAATTACTTTGATTGATCAGTAAAATGCCCAGAGGAGATGGAAACGCTGTGCGGCAATGCTGCCGCAGAATCTCAATACACTCCAGTGGCATTTCTCTACTCGTGCCCGCCTTGATTTTATTGACATTTGTTTGAGAAACTACACAGAGGAAATTCTTGCTTAGCACCCCGTTAATCTTTGTAAAGCGCAAGAAATCCGTATGAGGTGAGGAGATAAGGAAGAAGTTTCAGACAAAAGCAAGCGCCTTATTCTTCACCTCCTTTCATCTGCTCCTCAATGGTGTAAAAACAGCCAACCGTGGCTGGCATATTCAAGACTTTTCAATGCCAAGCTTGTGGTTTCAAATCAATGCAAGGCAGTGGACTAAATGTTCACTTCAGGGAGAAAAAGATTAGGATACAGGGGTAGCTATTAAAATGCACGGTGTAAGCTTTATCCTTCCCATAAAGCATTGCCGATCGCACCGCTCCAGGGGGAATTTATTCAACATGCACAGAAATAAACAGATAGGCAGAGCTAAAACGCCAGTATTGAGTCTTTATTGAACTTCCATGGTACAGAAAGACCACATTTCTACAGGAATGCTACTAAAAATCACAAGACTGGATATCTGGAGGATTGCACGAGCTACGCATGATGCCACCAGCACTATGTGTGTAGTGGGAATCTGTGTGTGTTTGTGTAACTGGTAGGGGGAGGGGAGGAGGGGGTCATGCCTCAAAGCTGCTTAGAAAAGTTGCCAGACACAAAGTGACATTTGGCTTTGAAAGGGTCTAAAAGACATCACTCACTGATAGGTAAAATAGACATTTTATAAATAATAGATTCAAAGCAACTCTCACAGGTGTATACATGCAGATTCACAGGAGATACAGAAACGATGCTCCTTGATGTTCTACTTTCCTTTGGTACACCCAAGACAGCTAAAAAAATGATGATAATAATGTGAGAGGGAACAATGGTGGTTTTGTTTTCCAGATTGAGATACTTGGCTGTCGGGTGAAGAGAAGAGGGGGGGAAAAAAGAAGAAAAACATCTTGTTGTGCTAACATCAGTCCTTTGATCACATGTGCAGTTCACTGATACATCAATCTGTCTTTGTAGTGTACCATCCAAACCTTTGGGAAACATCGATTTTCAGCAGGAACGGTTCCTCGCTTCCATTCATGTCCTGAATATTTGAAGTACCTGTGCAGCGTCCGGCAGAAAAAAAGGTTCGCCGAGAAAAGGTGAACGTCGGCCAGATAATTAAGAGAACAAATCATGAGGAAAAACTGAAACAAAAACAGGCTCCTCTGCATAGTGCAGAGGGATATAGCCACACTATTTGCATTTCGGGCGCTCAAAGCGGGGAATAAACAGCAGTTTTTGGAGCGTGACATGTTAAACACATTGGCTGCTGGCTACAGCCGTGCCAAACAGCTTTGTGAAATGCCCCGTTCAGTGTGTGGAGGTGCTCAGAATGGCTTTTTAACCATCTACAAGCCTGTTAATCTGAGCCAAATTTGAGTGTCATGTTATGTAAAAAGAAGACTCTGCCGGGATTGCCATTAATACTAAACAGCTTCACATGTGGGGCTGGATCGGTGAGAACGGTTGTGGAAGCACAGGTAGGGCATTTCGGGGATAATGGGATGCTTCATGGTTGTTTAAACTGCTTGTTTGTGAATTAGTCGTGGCGGGTCGAAGCTTAGCAGAGCTCGGGGCCAAATAAAGGCTGGAAAACGGAGAACATGTCACAGTGACGCAGATCCACATTAACAGAAATTTACACCAAGCCGGAAGGAAGGAAGGACGGACGGACGGAGGAAAGGAGGGAGATGAGTTCAGATGTTCCTTTTTTTTGTTTTTTGTTTTTTTAGACCTCAGGGAAGCAGGAGTGTTTTGTGATGGCTGGATACCTGGGATCCCTGAATTCATTTCACAGTTTAGAGAAAATAAAAACGGTGCTGCGGGCGCACCCTCCGGTCTTGTTGATGCTCCTCCTCAGGCCCCGTAGAAATGTTTACCATATGGAAAAACAGTCACCTCAGAGGTTCACAACAGGGATCCTGACACAGCAAGAGACACAGAGGAGAAGAGTGAGAGGGATAGAAGGAAAGGAAGAAGCTGGGGAGGCCCGGCGATGGAAGGAAAAGGCAGAAGAAGAGAGGAGAAGTGGAGCACAAAAGCCTGAAGCTGGAAAAGTTGTGTACATGCAAAAGGAACGCTGCGTCGCAGGGGGACGGAGAGGGTGGCGGGGGGGGGGAGGAAGAAACGGAAGAGCAGCGAGGAAGGAGGAGAGGAAGGTGGAGGTGAAGCTGATGGGAGGGGAGGAAGTGAGAGGGGGAGCACTGGAGTGTAGCTCTATAATTATCCTGATTGAGATTAACTTTAAATACTCTCGAATATAAGCATCATTTCATGGATGGTGGTTGGGCGCCTTTTTTGATAGGCCCAGGATGACTCATCCGGTGAGGGAGTTTAAAACACTGATACATCTTAGAGCAGCGCCAACACTTCAGGCCTGAATACTCCACAGAGAATAGCACCACCGTCCAATTACACTCCAGGTACGTCCTTACAGTGCATGCGAAAAGGTAATACGGGTGCTTCACACACAGACACGGAAGAAAACTTCAATCCAGGGGTTGCACGGAGACTCGCACACGCACATGCGGCTTAGAGACTGACACAAACACGCACGCACGCGCACACACTCGGGCCGTGTAGAGCTGGTGAGGCGACTCATTACCTCTCCCTGTCGGTGAAGGAGGAGGAGGTGCTGTGCAGCGTCTGCCGGCTGTCCTCCGAAGCAAGGGAGCGAGGGAGAGCGAGGGAGAGGGGGGGTGCTACGCCACGGGAAAGCGGGGGCGGATGCTGGGAACAGCTGCGATCGTAACTGGGAGAGAAAGGATAGTCAGATAGATAGATGGAGGAAGAGGAGGGGAGTAGGGGGACAAGATTTGCAAAGGATGAAGAGTTAAAGAGGCAAGCAGTCGGCATGGAGTGGGACACAAGTGCAAGGACGAAGAGAGATAAGACAAACGAGAAGAGAAACGGGGCATAAACAGATGCAATAAAGTTAGTTTGAGTTTGAGACAGATATTACAGTAAGAGAGGGCGAGACGGATACGAGGAAACGACAGAGAGATTGAAATGAAGAGAGGCGCGGAGAGGAACGATAAGGAGAGCGATCAGAATGAAAGACACAGAGGGAGAAACAAAGTCAGAGAACATCAGGAACAGCCGATCCATTTAGCATCAGCGAACACATTATCCTGCCACTGTGAGAGAGAATTAGTGCACTCATCGGACTCATTAAAACACTGTCGGAGAGGGGAGAGAGGGGGGGGGAGGGAGGCAGAGCGAGAAATGGGGAAGGAGACTTCACTGTGAGATGTGGGGAGGGAGTCAGAAGGTTGGAGGTGGGAAGGATGCAACAAGGCGAAGAAACGGACGGAGCAGTGGCGCGTGACTGAGGTGTCGTGCCATTACTCCTGTAAGGAGAGGGGAGTTCTGGTGAAGACGCAGTTGAGAGGCGCAGGTTCGGGCTCTTTGGAACACTTAGATGCACAACAAAGCTGTTCTCACCGCCATAAAAGCCCTCGTGCACCCTCATCGTCCCTCAGTAACACCTGTTCTTTCCTGGCTGACTCCTCTCACTGTACGCGCACACACAAACACACACCGTCACACACTTGATGACATTAGCCACACTGACGATTTTAGGGCTGGGAAAATCACTGAGCACATATGCCGCTCTTCTATAATCATAATGAACTGGACTGTGGCCAATTTCCACTATAGGCTATCATTTCGGTCCATCTGTACCCCCTTCCCGTTCCTTTCTCCCTCTAACACATGGTGTTATTTACACATTTATGACACTGAAGTACGAGCCAGTCTATAGAGAGGAGCTGCTGCCATGTCTCCAGACTGACTCCCTGCAGTTCTCGCTATTCTAATACCACTTGGGATTCACTAAGCAGTGTAGGGTTTTTTTGTTTTTTTGCCAGCGCCAGGTGAAGTAAGTTATCGAAACAAGAGCGAAGGCCAGTCTCAGGAACAGAGAGAAAGGGGGGCTTATCATGTATCAGCTCACGGCAAGCTGGAGGATTATCTGTGGATCTGCAGCCGGACTGGCGGTGCTGGTGGGGGAGATAAGAGAAGTACCGGCTGTGCAGAGACAGGCAGCTTTAGAGCAAGGCACTGACGATAACTGGAACAAAGCGAGGAACCTAAAAGAAGTGTGTGTGTGTGGGGGGGGGGAGAGAACAGGTATTCAACGAAAGGAAGAGAAAAAAAATCCAGTGGGAGCCGAAGGGGAAGGAGAAACGAGGAGGGGAGGGGTAGATGGGGTATGAGGGGTAGATAATGTACGAGTGTGGGAGCAAAATTGAGATTAAGAGAGAGCGTGAAAAGGGGATATGGGGGAGAACAAATCATACCGATGCAGGCAATGAAAAAAAAGTGATACAACAGAAATTCAGGTAAGATGTGCAGATGAGATTACAGTAAGGAAGAGGAGGAGGAGTGCGAGAAGGGGGGGAGGGAGTGTGAGAGTGGGAAGAGAGGGGTCCCAGCGGTCAAATAAATGAGCCGTTATTGGTTTGATCAGCAAGGCGAAGAAGTGCTTCACTACATCGCGGAGAGATAATGGCCATGTGTGTACGGATCACCTCCTACCTGCCTCCCCGGCCTGAAAACATAACACATGCGCACACACACCGCCCACTCTGCGTCTATACGCTCGGGGACGCCACGTGAACACCCAAAACTATAAGACAAGAGATCACTGGTTATAGTTAATGCTTAATCACTGCAACTTTAATGGCTCTAAATGATACATCTGTGCCAATCGTGACTTTTGGGAACACAAGTGCTGTTAATAAAGTCATTAGTGAGCAATTACTCAGCTCTCATTTAGGCCCGTAACATAATCGGCGACAGGCGCACAGACAAGACGGGCAGGCCAGCGTGTGCGGGCAAACACATCTGCAGCCATTAAAGTCTCCTCTTCAAGAAAAACCCCACTCATCTAAACCCCATGCATCTGTCCCATTACACACATGTGTGGGGGAAAATGGTGTCTCTTGCTTACTCGCTTTATTTAAAAAAAACAACAACAAAAGTCTAAATACTACTACATAAAAAAGCAAATTCAGCACTCTCCTAAACTGTCTATAAAACATGAGGCATCTGGGTTTTTATGATGGATTTGACTTATAGGTCTCAAAATTAAAGACAATTAGGTGGTTATTAAAGCTTGTTTATGCCAATGAAAAACACCCATATGTCAAAATTTTGACTTACTCAAAAGTTTGAGTTAAAAATCCAAAGTTAAGTCAAAATGAACTCTGCCTGGCAAAAAAAGAGAAAGAAAGAAAAGGGGAAAAACTCAGTGATGGAAACAAGTTCCATAGATGGTGCCATAAACCTGCATTTTTAATTTATTTCCAGCAGAGGGAGACTCATCTGGGTCCAAGAGGAAGCCTGGCTGTACAGGAGTCTAAGATAAAGTGGTAATGATGCTCACCTCAGAGCTGAAAAATGAAACCAGTCCATAAACTGCAGTTCCTCTAGTGGCCACTTGAGGCTGGCTACAAAAGTGAGTCAGTCGCCACTGACTTCTATGTTTAAATGGCCAACATACACCATTAAAAGGAATATTTGCAGCCTAGTATTAAATACAGTTTTGGCATCTATGGATTATTTAACCTTTATAACAACTGTACAGCAATGACATGTTTTATAAGTCAATTGTTTTGATGTTTTTAAGGCTTAAAAGCTGTGGCAACACAGGTAGCTTCAGTCAATAGCTGCCTTTAAGCTTGAGTCACACAAGCCTAGATACCAGTGTGTTAGCACAGGCCCTGAAAGAAAAAATGTGTATTATGCAGTAGCTGGAGGTTGCTAGCAGTCGCTAGCATAAAACTGGTTGAAATAGAGATACACAGTGCTACACCAAAAACTTCTTGTAGTTGCTTTGGTTGTTAGCAAGTTACTGTGGTACCCTCAGTCTGCACGGAAAACAGCAGGTTGCCTGTAAATGATGCAAACCAGAAATAATGATATTCTGCCTTTAGAGAAGAAGTTGTTTGCTTAAAATGTGTTGGGTGGAGCAGTAAGGCATAACTTTTACAATGAAGGCGAATGTTTTCTGTTTGTGAACTCCATCACATTTTTTCGCAATTACTGCTCAGAGAGTAAATGTAGAGACCGCAGACAAGCGGGCGTTATTCATGTCAACTGTGGGTGACTGTGGTAACATGCTAGCAGGCAAAGTAATCACAAGGAAGTTTCTGGTGGAGCACCGTCAGGAACTTCCAGCGACGGTGCAAGTCTGTGCTTCAGTTTTAATGAGTGAAATTCACAGCAGTATTTTAATCAGTCTGTTAATTAAGACTAATTAGCAGATGTCTGTGTCTTTGTGTTGCTCACATACAGTTTATGGATGCTACTTGCTCAGCTTGCTAACCCGAGTTCGTTAGCCTTAGCCAATTACTCCGTCCACTTGCCCAAATACAGCAAATACAGGCTCCACAAACCAATATGGTCAGCAGCCAAAATGCTAAATTTGAAGCTTCCACCAAACAATGGGTGACATCATGGCTTCATAGGTATGTCCACTTCCTATGTAAAGTCTATCCTAACGAGTTTGTTTTTGGTCTTATTAATTTAAGAGAAGATTATGAATTTTACTTAGCAAATCATGCTGCCATTCGGAGTAAAATAATCAATAAAGCAGGCTGTGATTCAGCCCATGGCTAGCATGTGATTAACACAGTGTTACCTATTAGCACGCATACTTGCTTACTGGTTAAAAAAAACAAGAGAGCGACATCCGAAAACACTCATCTCAAGGACTCAGCACAAGTGAAGACTTTGTGAACCCACCGGTGACATCACAGTTTATGGCCTTGTTTTCTTTTACATATGCTTTACTCTGTTAACACTTATGACCTGTCCTGACAAGTTTCTGAGTCAGGTATAACCTACAGTGAAGATTAAGCCAAGATTACGATTTTGCCTTTCTGCACCCTCTCCTCACTGTCTTTGGATAACAACCAGGTCATCAAATCGAGATTAGTCCACTTACAATTATTAAAATATTAATGAAGTGCAATTATCTAGTAATTAATGAGATAAAAGTCTGAAGACAGAAAAAAAAAATTTTTCTGTAGCAGAATATTTTGTTTTTAATCATCTCATTATGCCTCAGGTTTTTCTTTCAACTCCTTGGTGGGGTTACAAATCCCCATGTTGGGACTGTTCTAATCAAACATTCAGCTGGCCTCAACACATCCCTGCTTTAATGGAAAGAACCATGATTTTAAAATAAAGAACAAAAACAAGATGATAATTAGCAGCTCATACACCTCTCTCAACATTAAAGTGTCCAAGATGCTGCTACATTCATATGCTTCCACTGAAGTGTGCAATTTCAGTTTTTGGAAAATACCCAGTTTCTATTTCTTACCATTGTAAAAAAAAAAAAAAGGCCCTGAGGTATTTTAACCAGAAGAATCCAGTAACACCACCCTGCTGCGTGTCAGGCTTACACAAGGAAAGTCGCCTCATCCTTACTCAGCAATGCCCACCTCATATTTATGTGGTCATGGACACAAACACACACACGACACGGTGGAGGAGAGAATTTTGGTTCCTACCAGAGTTTGGCTGTAATGATGACTGCTGTCAGGATGAGCAGCGAGGAGATGGTCACGGTGACATAGAACTGTGGGTCCACTGTAACACACACATTTACACACACACTCACGAAGTTATTCATCTCAGATTGTTTAGCTGTAGCCAGAACAAAAGAAGAAAACAGTGTAGCCAGCTGAAACATCAAATTGGACGTGCAAGACTCTAGCCTCCAACTATCACACCCATCCGATGACGTCTCCTCTGTGTTTTGCAGTTATGACAGCGGCTAATTCTTCCCTGTGAGTGATGAGAACTTTATTAGGCAATCCCCGCCGCAGACACAGCCGGGTGCACACAGCTGGGTGTCAGCCTTCACCCTCATGACAGCTAATTCCCTAGAGGACTCCTGGCATGTGAGTGTGTTCGCTCACTGCAACTCATGGACACCTTTATTTAGAAATCCTTCATCTCTTGATGCCCACCTTCCTCAGGCTCTGTCTCCTCTGCCTCAGTCCCACCATCCTCCACTCCCTTCTTGGGCTCCAGTGGTGGCTGCATGCTTTCGTCAGGGTAAAGCCAGTTCTCAGGCGTGGCGGTGCTGGCCTCTTGCTGGTTCCCATGCAGGTACAGGTGATCGGTTTCCTGGCTGGAGAGGAAGTGGTAGGTCTCGTCCTCCAGCTGCTGCGTGGGACCCCAGACCACCGCCCACAGAGGGGTGGGCGTGACTTGGGCGGTGACGGACAGCTGGACCGACAAGGCGTCCACCTGCTCCTCGGCCTCTCTGTCGTCACGGTTACAGGTGGAGGGCTGTGTCACCAAAGCAACCAGGAGGAGAGAGATGAGGCCAGTCAGTCGTGCGACAGGAGAGATGGAGCTGGAAGGAAAGGTGAAGGAGAAAGGATGAGAGAGGGTGGAGTGACAGGACAGTTATCTGAGAAAATGCATTGTCCGCGGCCGCCCTGCACGACCTCAACAGCTTAGACATTGATTCTCAAGCCGGCCATCACTCAGAATGACATTTTATGCATCTGCGTCCCACACATCTCTCCACCTCAGAAACTATCCATCTTACCATCTCTCCATCGCTTCACTCTGTTCACTGAGACTCCTCTTCTCCGATCATCTCTCTCTGTAAGATAAAACAGAGGGGCAAGAGAGGAATAAAAGCCAGAAAGGGGGGAGGGTCCTGCTTTTTGTCGCCTCCTTTCTTCTTCTTCTTCTTGTGTTTTGCCACATAAAATCCATGTAAACACAGACAGCAGCAAGAGTGCTGGCGAAAAGCCAACTCTGTCACATTTTGAAAGAAGCACACACGCGGACTCCCCGGGGCATCACAATCTAAAGCTCAACTGTCTGCCACATGTTCACACACATCTGCATGGTAAAAAAAAAAAACATCCAGAAGTACACACCGGTCGTCTGCTCTGCCCTGTCACACACATCCACAGCACACACACACCTGAGCACGGCACATTAATCATCATTAGAGTCGTCATGCATGGAGCGAGTACTCTATAAGTCACTTTGAGCAGAGAGAGATAACTTCCTATCAACAACTACTGCATAAATGCCACAGAAATGTCACTCAGAGACACACGAACACACGCGCTCCGACACATATCAGTTATCATGCCTACCTCTGGCTGTGGAGAGAGGGAATGAGAGAGGGAGACAGAGAGAAAGGGGGAGATACAGGGAGAGAGAGAGAGAGAGTGAGGGAGGGAGGGGAAAAAAAAGCATCGGTTGCCTTAGCGACTGAGACATGCAGAGTCTGGTGGAGTAAGAGAGGGGAGAGAGAGCGACGTGGGGAGGGCAAGAGACTGTAGGAAAGAGATTTAAATGCTAATTATGTGTTTTTTTTTTAAATGGGTTCAATTAAACGGACACAGAGGAAAAAGAAATGAATTTGACGAGCCAAACAGAAATTATACCGAGGACGACATTAATAAGCTCATTTTGGAGGCGGAGGTTAAAAAAAAAAGAAGAAACCTCTCCAATTGTGTTTACAAAGACAGCAAGGACACCCCAGAGAGAAAAAAAAGAGACAGAAATACAGACAGTAAAGAGGAAGAGGCGCGAGAGAAAGGAATGACGGGAATAAAATTTAATTTACATTCATTTACGCTGGCAGAGGAGGCTAAAGAACTGGTGTTTCCAGAGGAGACGGGGTCAGACGGAAATACAAAAAGAGCAAAAAAGAGATGCAAATTTGTTGGTGAGAGTCACAGTGTGACAGCTTTATTGTATGTGAAAATAATATTTACACAGAAAACAATCTGCTTATCGCGCTCACACGCACACTCGCTCACTTTCTCCTTCCAACACTGATACTCGGTCTGTCACACTTCACACCCCTGCACCCTCCCTCGCTGTCACTTCGCTCCCACCCTCTCATTTCCTCTTCATGGCTGCAGGCCGTGGTGTTCTCGGCACGAGAAAGCGGCGCTCACTGGAGAGCGCAGCGGAGCCACGAGCCGGACCCTGCGTCCTCCTCCGCGGCGGCGGACCGGCTGTCTTTTCCTTCATCGCCACCTTCGTCGTTATCCTCGTAATCTAAATTAGACGAGGGGGGTCATAACGATTTTTCACGACAAGCATCACCTAAAATTAACACGACCGTATTCATTTCGGCAATTCCACGGTTGCTCATTAAACGTGTGAGGCAGCAAATGAAGATGTGAATGTGTGTGAAATTGCAGCGTGTGTGTGTGTACCATCAGTCTCCTCATCATCTTCAGTGTCTCCCTCTGACTCCAGTAAACAGGAATCCATTAGACTGTCTATCCTTGCCGTGACATCACCCCTGTAACATTTACACCCGCAATTAAATAAAGCAGGCGCTTTGAACTCGTTATAGTTCACAGAAGAGCCCGATTTCATCTCAAGTGGACCAAACAGTAAAACTACTGCATAGCAACCTATAGATCACACTCTGGCAACACTCGCATTTAGAAAACAGATGAAAAACAGCCTGAGATGTCTGAGGAAAAAGGTGCTGCTGTAGAAATACGTCTCAATTTTGCATGTTCACTCAATCTATTCTCATTAGATGTGCATTATAATTTACACAGCTGATCTACAAAGGCACAAAACACTTCATATGTGGAGTAAATCACAACTGAACAACCACAGTATGTTCTGATTAATGAGTCCTCAAACTCGGTGTGTCGTGGAAATACTTTCAACTTTTCACAGATTTTTACTCCCGGTACAGTCAAGCTGGTACCACTGCACCGAGATTTCGTGAAAAAATTGGAAGTATTCATGACTTTTCTTTGCAAACCCGTCCAGTGGACCAGATTGAGCCCTGTGGCAGGCTGGTTCTAGCCCCTTATATTCGCCTTAGATTTAACACCCCCTGAACCAAAAGCATGATATCAAGATAAATGTGTGTGTCAAAATCAATTAAACCCATTAGCACATTAAATCCAATTATAGCTTTAGAATTAAAAGTGCAGCTGACCTCAGAACAAACAATGAATATTCAAATAAGGAAGATAATTGAGCAGCTTGGATCTATAATCTTTTTAAGCCAGTGGTGTTGACAAGTATCGCTCCCACCTTTGCCTCCCGGAACTCGGGAGCTGCTCCCAAACGATGAGGTCTTGACCTCCGGTGACCCATCGGTGGTCTCCGCTCCCAGTGGTCCATGCTGCAAAGCAGATGATTCTGGGAGCGTCAGGCCAGGTCAGAGAGGCCAGGTACCGACACTGAGGCAGAGAGAACACTAGAGAGAGGAGAGAGACATGATGGGACCGGAAGTCAACGGAGGAACATAAAGTGTGTAAAACTGCGTTTTTACATTCTCGGTAAATTAAAATTGGTTTGCTCGTTTTCCAGCAATACAGCACTGGTCCCCAGTCTAGAACCAGTTCCGCATATTTCGCCTCCCCTAAAAAATAGCTGGCAGAAACACACCATCACCAATCTGCTGGCCTCAAAGCTGGAATTGCTGCAGGATGCAGCCCCCAGACTCTGTCCACAATGATCTCCTTCCCACGGTAATTATCCCAGCTTCTGTTAGCAACACTGCATAATTATTGGTTTTCAAAGGTGCCAAAAAATGGTCTGGTTCTCTGAAGATACCAAAGCAGTGCGGGCTTTGCAACAGCACCTGCAATGGTAAAAAAAGAGAGATGTGGGACTCACAATTTAGCCTGCTCTCGCCATTCGCCAGATCGTAGCAGGATCCAATTAGGAGGCCTCCCGTCTGGTGAATACAATCTGTTACTCCGGTGATACTGCTGTGATTGGTCAGTCTGGTCATCGTTCCTGTGATAATTGGAGAGATGTTAGGTGGAAGGATTATGCAGATTTCACTAAATCTGCCTTCCTTTTTGGATCTTCCTCTCTGACACACACACAGCCTACCGGTCCTCCAGTGCAGGATTTTGAGCCAGGCTCGACCATAAGCCAGGAACACTCTGTCTCCCCGCGGGCTGAGGGTTAGACGCCCGCACGCCTCCCCTCCGCAGCCTGTCACCTGGCTGTTCCAGTGGTGCAGCAGCCTCAGTGGGTCTCTATCCGAACCCCGGTTCTCCCACACAGACAACCCTCCCTCAGCCGAGCCGCTGAACACCAGTGGACCCTGAGACTGCGGAGGGCACAAGAGACACAGTTGTCATGGTGATTTAAGTCTTTACCCTGTGTGTGTGTCTGTGTACACGTGTCTTAGAGTGAGTGTATGCATGTTAGTGCAAATGCAAGAGAAGTGTGTGAACAGTTTTAAAATGTCTCTGTGCTTCTGCTGCTGGTTATAAATGGATTTTGCGTTTTGCATGATAAACAACACAGAGGATGACAATGATGTGCTACGCTTTAATGCTTCAGGCATATTATGATGATTGCAAATTGAAAAAAAAAAAGTGCATATCCAGCTCTGGGTTTCAATATTCATAAAAAAGCCTTTTTTCGCTCAAAATATATACAGTATGCTCTAAAATTGGACGAGCTCCACAGCTTACATCTTAACAAATATCTTTGATTTCCATTTGAAAGCAATAAACAAGGAAAGCTTGCGTGAGGATGATGTGAAGAAATATAGCCGTTTGATTTCCGGGGAAGAGGCTTTTTCACAAATTACTAATCAAGAGTTTGAAAAACTACGTTAGACAGCCACAGAAGGGAAACAAAAAAACTCTTCAAGTTAAAAATAGGCTGAAAATGAAAACAGCTTGAGCATCCTCCATGTGAAGAGAGCGTGATGGTCAGCAGGTGAGTGACCCACCCACCTGGATGGAGGTGACGGCTTCCTGGTGAGCATTGACTGACTGGCAGTTTTGGAAAGTGTCCCAGCTCCAGGCTTGAACTTTCCCCCCGTCTGCGGGGTGACAGAGTGTGAGGTTAATACGCGCTGACAGGCGACTGGCAGTCATTATTGTGGGTTACGGTTGACCCACCTGAGCCTGGCTGCCTAAACTGTGTGCCTCCATCACTGTGATTCAGCTCGATAACTCTGAGCTGCTCTCCCTAACTCACTGGCAGATGATGCCACATTGTCAGACTCTGCATGCATATTAGTCCCATAAACAACAACAACAACAAAAAACGGGCACATACATGCACAAAAATAGGTATGTCACCAACACATACTGTCCTCAGGAAAACACACCTGATCCAGTGATGATGTAGCCATCCTCCTCCGGCACAAAGCAGAGCGCGGTCACAGCGTTGAATGTGTAGATAGACTTAACACACTGCCCTGAAGGAAACAGTAAAAATCGAATTTAACTGACAGGGCGCAGGCCATCAGTCACACAGGCAAACATTGATTACGATGCACACATTTCCCACACACAACCCTCAGGCTCCATCTACCTATATATGTATGTCACTCTATGTCGCTGTGTGTGTGTGTGTGTGTGTGTGTGTGTGTGTGTGTGTGTGTGTGTGTGTGTGTGTGTGTGTGTGTGTGTGTTTGTGTGGTTAAGCCTACCAATACTCAGGGCCCAGATCTTCACATAGCAGTCCACTGAGCCACTCAAGATAAACCTCTCTTTGTCGGACAAAGACAGGGACCAGGCTGTCGAGGGGGTACGCGCAGACCAAACAAAGAGCAGAATGGGGACAGAGGAGGGGAGACGGAAAGAGAAAAGAGATTACGCTGGCAAAAAGCTGTAAATAAGTGATGATGCGCAAAATAAAAAAGAGGAGACCGCAAGACAAAGACTGAAAATGACTAAAAAGGAACCATGTAATTAGTAAGAGAGACTATGGTTCGACTGAGCTGCGTCATCAGTTCACTTCTAGACTTGGTATTTTAAGTTGGGGAAGCAGGTGGGGAGGGGATGTAGGAGGAGAGCCGGAGATGTGTTGGAGTGCAAATGATGGAAGGCTGCCTGCTTCAGACAGACAGTGAACTCTCTAAAGTGTCCACTGTGGTTACCTCTCTCTGGGCTGATCTGATGAACTGCTCCTATAATTACCAAACCGCAGGACAGCGGCATTACTCAGCTCTGCTCGGCCCACATGTTAGGATGTGTGTGTGCGTGTGTGTTTCCTCACCCAGCCTCTTGCAATACTCAGGGGGAGGTGCTGCCAGACAGGTGACCCCGCCGGTGTGACCTCCTAAGTTCTTGTGCTCTGTTGCAGTGGGAACGTGCCACACCTTCACTGTCGTATCTCGACTTAAGAGTGAGAATGACGGACGGGAAGAAAAAGGGAGGGCCCAGGAGGAAAGAAAGAGAGAGGGGGGAGAAAACAAGCAAAGTTAAAAGGCGTTCCACATAAACCGCAAGAGATTTGCGCCGAGTGATCAGGCGGAGGAAGAAAACCAAATATATGTCAGACAGCGAGGGAGAGAGCAAGAGCCTATTAAGTGATAAATTAGGTGAAATGTTCACTTTGCATATCCATTATGCAAATCGAGTCTTCTTTTCCTGCTTTACCTCCCAGAAACCACCAGGTTGTCAACAGCAACCACGCAGGTGACTATGTCACTGTGACCCTGCAACAGCCTCAAGCGAAACTTCGCCTTCTCCCACGACGCTTTGAGGGATGTAAATTCAGCTTCTGTAAAAGAAATGATTTGTGCAATTAGCAGTGTTGACTCATCAGCACCCTGGCTCGTTAATCTACACACTTCTTCAATATGGATTAGTCTGCCACTGCAAAGCGTGGGGCTAAATTAGCTCCAAGGATGCAAAACGTGGGCCCTGTCTTCAGGGAAGCATATGCAGCCAGTTGGTTTTAAAACTGGCAGCCTCGTGAGCTTGTTAGGACTCCTTCGGGGCAAAGAAGAATAATCTGATTTTAGATGTTAATCACAAATTAGGGCACCGCTTTGTGCTTTTAACTGCCAGTGACAAATCGTAACGGCAATCTCTCCAGCCACTTTTCTTAATTATCCCACCTTCCTGCCGTAGTAGCCGCTCCTCGTCAGAGCCCGTGCAGTCGCCTGACACGTCCCGACAGTTATCTGACACCTTGGCCGCCGCTGTCCTTTCCCGCTCTCTGCCCATCTCCGCCTTCCTCTGCCTGGCAGCCGGGGCTGGCGCTGCTTGAGCTCTGGACTCCTCTTCTCCCTTAAGGATCTTGGAGGCTGGAGGCGTCTGTGATGGAAGGGCCTCAGGGACATCCTCCCTGTGCCAGTGCAGAAAGCAGGTGCTGAATATATAATCGAGATGCAAACTGCACACAGTCACAGCTTGGTGACAGTGAGGATACCTGCGGAGGATCTCCAAGTGTCATACAAACTAAAATAATACTCCTGTAAGAGTAGTAGTCTGTAGTCTGCCTGCCAGGAGAAAATCAGCGTACTTCATTCAGTTTTATGTTAATGTCCACACACATGCGGATTTCCCTCCTTAGGGGCTCCAATAAGGACAACGACATCCCTGAATGATGTTTACACATGACGAGCAGGAGAAAGTTCCAAATTTCCTAAAGCATGACAGTATTTGACCTGCAATGTGTTTGGATAGACATACAAAACAGATCAAAGGCTTCAAAGTGAATGTTGTTGCTTTTGAAGAATTATGTTTCTCTTCATCTGCCCCCCCACCCGTGGCTGGTACCTCTCCCTCACTTCCTTACACTTGTCTTTTCATCTTCTCCTTTTTTCCGTCTCCCACAATCCCAAGAGTTTGCTGCGGGCCAGAAAGCTGCAGCTGAAGCTCAGCCAATCTGGAACGAAGCTCCGCCTTCCTGGAGATCTGAGAAGGGAAGAGGCACGAGATTGGTTGTAAACCAAGCTGCTAAATCCACAAGTTGTTTATATGCACAACCAACATACCCGGCCTGTCTCGATTTATTAGACTGCAGCCCGCAACATACAGCATACTCCTGTTAGATTGTGAGCTTTGAAATATGCATGAATGAGTGAATCAAGCGTGTCAATTTTAGATTAGGTGGCTGGTTCCTCGGTTAAAGGAGCACTCCCCTAGTTTTTATTTCTCAATTTATTTGTCAGCATTTTACTCTGCCTGTGAAAATCAGTGTTTGTATCTTTCGTGGCTCTCGGCGGAGCTTCGAAATTATCGTGGTTTTTACCAGCAGGAGATTGCGGAATACAGATTTTTAAAACACGGGTTCAGGCATTTGAAAATCTCCAAGGCGCAGTGCATCTAACACGCTTTTGCATTGTGGGAAATGTATTCTTAAAACAGAACAATAAAGTGTTGCTGTGTAATCGTAATATTTGATCATCAGCTGTGGAAGAGCCACTTTAATCTAGGTAAGACTAGTTAAGACTGCCGTCTACTTTTCTAATTAAAAAAGGAACCAGCAAATAGATCTGTCAGATCAATTATTTAAAGAAAAGGCACAACGTTTCACTCTAAAACAGGGGTATCAAACATGCAGCCTCTGCAGGCCACAACTGGACCACCTATTGGCATGCACGTATATATAAATACCTAGAATGGACAGGAGGGCAGGCTAGAGGTAGCAGAGCTGAAGATTTTCATTAGGAGTGGATTAGATCAGAATGACAGCTCAAATAAGTATCAAGGCAGAGATGGTTTGGAGTTGTGCAGGGGAGGGATAGTGGAGATACTGGACAAAGGATGCTGAACGTGGAGCTGTGTGTAGTGAAGGAGGACATGCAGAGGGCTGATGTGAGAAGAGGATACTAAGGATAGGTGGGAGGAAGATGATCGACTGTGGCAACTCCTAAAGGGAACAGCCAAAAGAAGAAGAAGAAGAAGATTGTATTTTGTTGGATAAAAATTGTTTTGAAAGAGGTTAATGATTCAGACCTCTAAGATCATGACATGAGCCATTCTTCTCATTTTTACAGGCTTCTTATAAACAAAGACATTCCCTGTGGCAAGTAGGTTTTGGAATGAAGATCCATGATCACAAAGTTACAGGTTTCTTTGTAATAACAGAACGTGGAAAAACTGCACTTATTTTTCTAAAACATCTCAGGTTGCACTTCATCTCTTTTGTGAATGGGAGGCTTGTTAAATGCATTCAGAAAGTCGATCTTCACATTGTATAAGAAAAAAGGAGAATTTAAAAGTCTGCTATTATTACATGATTACTATGAAGTGTTTTCACCGGTAGGACCCACCTGAGATCAAACTCGGTTCCTAGTGGCCTATGAACTTAAATGAGTTTGACACCGCTGCTCTAAAATGTAGCGAAGTAGAGAAATAAATGGTAATGCTGAAGGAAAGCACATCAAAATTAAGTTTCTTCTCCCACACGGCAAAGTAACACTTCATTTTTCACCTTTATTGGATTATTGTGATCTGCTCTTTATGAAAGAATCCCACTACGTTGGATACTCTAAACCATTGTGCCTTACCTTTTATTACTAGCTGTGAAAACTGCACATAACACTGTTCTCTAAAGTGATAAGAAGCCAGCTGTATACGTCCAAAGACTAAAGCAGGCTGTTATAAATGAATCTCTCCTTGGCCTGGTTCCTTCCTCTGATTGGTTTAAATACACATGTGTTTAAACCACGAATGTTTGCTTGCAGAGTCGAAATAAAGTCAGACGCACCTGCTCCTCTTCCTGGTTTCTCCTATGGAACAAGCTGAGATGTTTGAACTGGTTAGTATGGGGATTTTAAAGCTATTTTTTAAAAGACTGCAGAGGCAGCAGGTGCATTTACTCCTAAATTTGCACTATAATTGATTTGAAATTGTACCCATTTTGATCTTTTCCTGCACATAAAGTCGATATCATCTTCCCTGTATTGGTTTTTTAATCTAAACTTTCATCACATTAAGTAAAGGACACAATAAAGCCACTTTCAGCTGCTTCCTTATCCACGAGGGGTCGCCACAGCAGGTGGCTTTGCAGATGTTTTTTTTATGCTGGCTGCTTTTGCTGACGTAACCCCCAGGGGATTGGTTTCTCCTCCTGGGATCAAACTGAGGATCTTTCACTTGTTAGGCGAGTGTGTAAACCACTACATTGTGAAGCAAAGGATGCAATACTAAAAACTCTGAATATAACTGCATTTTAACAACACTGCAAGGAAAATGTTGCTACTCTTTTATGTTTTTCAGTCGCTTCATCACATTGCAATAGAGAGACGATCTGTTTTTATAAATAAGAACTGATTTAATTTGCACAATATGTTTGTTATTGTCACCGTTTCATATTACCTTTATGTTTTGATTCGTTTTTTTATGACGTAAAGTGTAAATGCTCCCGACTGACTTCCTCATAATCAGCTGATTTTTTAGACTTTATCATTTGGGTTTGCTCAATGATACCGTCAAATATGTCAGTGGTTGTTCCTGCTGCATTTCGTTGCCTCAATCCCTGTTAATCTTGTGTCATTTTTCTTTTTGCATAAGATGGCGTGTCCCTTTCACTCACTTTATGAAACTTTAGAGGGAAGCAAGGTCATTATGCTAACAGTGAAACTAAAAAAAGAACTAAACTGATACAAGCTAAATCACTCTTTGAAACAAAATTGAATTAAAAACAAAATGTCAAAAAACTCCGGCGGGAAGCATCCAGTTGCTGTGATACTTGTAGTGTCCTAATCTGCTGGCTCATCTCAGATCATCCTCTGTGATCCAGGTCCTACTTCATTTTCAGAATAGATATATTCAGGATCCTCTTTGTGATATGTTTCCAAACTGAGGGTTTTACTGCATATACATAATTCTGGCAACACAATATTATAACCAGTATTTTACATAAGTGGGGCTCATTTATTTTAGTTTAACATCCATTTCTGTTTCTTAAATGGACAGGTATGCATAAACTTCTATTATGTAAGGTAACAAAAACTTTTTACCCTAACTACAGCTGGAAATATGCATAGTTACACCATAAAGGTCAGGTTTAAGCCAAGAAATTATACAGAATCTGATTATACAGAACATGTCAGTACCAATGTTGCTTCTTCATTTCACAGCCAAACGCTGCATTCGTAAGTGCTGAAATGTGACTGTATTAGAAAATGCCTTTGGCACAGAGGGAATCACGGCGAGATGATGGAGATGAACCTGGTATCTAAACGCAGGTAAATATTACAGCTTTCACGTGCTTTGACTGGCCATCTATCTCAAATGTTGATATGACCCTTGAAGGTTTACCCAGCATGCAATGTTTGACGTTTTCTCCAGTGAATGATGAGAAAACAAATCAAACATGAAGGATGCCATTGCTTGTTTGTGTTACTCCATGTCACAGAGATTAAACTGGTGTCATGCAATTGAAACTATGATGTACAAAGTTTGTCTTTAGACTTTGACACCTGCAGTTTTATATATGTTATTATATATACAGTTATAGATAGAGAGAGAAAAAAAGCTCCAAATTTCAGCCCACCTGAGGCCCTGCAACTCATAAAATGCTTATATAGTAAGAAGATAACAACTTTCATGGATTCATTAAATAGACTAAAGTTACTGCACAAATCAAATGAGCTGGCTCTGAGGGGTCAGGTGGGAAGCACTGGTTGTTTTTCATTGAATGAAGGTTCTCAAACTGACGGAACCAGCTAAACTTAAGGTTTAAAGCTCCGTCCAGATCCTTTACACGTGCTTTTAAACGTGCCTTCATCTAAGAATATATAATTAAAAGAAAAACGATCCTATTTCAGATGATGTGCAGGCTATTTTCGACAACTATGAATGCAGGTGTGTCTTGAAATTGAAATTTTGGCTTGCATTGTTTATGCACAAAATGTTTGGGAAAAACGCTGCCAAATGCCTTTCAGCTGGAAATGTGTGTCACGCCATGCATTCATGCATTTACAGTCCTACTGCCAGAACCAGGGGCAGCTCAGTACACGGAAATCACTGCTGTGGGGCTCGGCCACTCTCTTATTGCATTCACATTCTGGTCTTTAACACGCAGAAGCTCTCCTGAAGTTTCTGATTATTATATTTTCCAGATGCATTCGGCTCAACCTGTGATCTTCTGCTGTTCCTGGGGCGAAAACTGTCAAATTATTCATTGCACGGTTATTATTAATGCATGTTAATCATGGCTTTACGATGCCAACACTGTTAGTTTTAAGAAGCCTTACTTCACACCTTTTTGCAGCTGACTTGTACTGTGTGGCAAACCTCTAATGCTTACATTGACTGTGTGGTCTATTGAATAGACAGCTTTGTTGTAGTGACTGTCAGCAGGTCAATATCTATCTGATGTTTTTAATTTAGGCTAAATGTGTGTCTGTGCTGCTCTTGCAGGTATAACCTCGTGCTTCACCTGAGGGAAATTTATTCAGGATTTACACACAGGCTACACGGAGATGTAATGAAGAGGGAAAGGCGAATGAAGTGTTTCTGTACCTTGAATCTTTCCTCTGGGGTGAGATTGATTTTTATTTCCAGATTTTCAATCTGTCTCAACTTCTTCTGCAGCTTCCTCACCTCCCCCATTGGCGTTGTCTAACCCGGTTAGCTACACTTTAAAACTGGCTTTCAAGTTGGAAGAGAGCGTCAAACAAACAGCATTTCCTTTAAATAAAGAGTCTGAAGCGGTTTAAATAAATAAAGATGCATCGAGAGGCTTAGCAGGGCGGCTCAGAGACGTGTCGCCGGATGTTGACGATGTGTTAGAGGTGTATTACTGTCCTTACAGCGCCATCATGTGGTCCGTTCAGAAAGAGGTGCTAAATCCCGTTAATAAATAATAAAAGTACACCATGTCCTTACTTAAAAACACTGTAATGCGTATGTACGGTTTCGCATACACGAAATGATATAACTGTGTGAGGCTCTTCTTCAAAATCCAGGCCCTGAAGGTCACCATGACAACCGGAGGACAGAGCTGTAAAACTGTGCTGCATTCAAATGTACTCCCCATAGCTTGTATTTCTGAGCGTCCGACGAGTGAAAGACACTCGTTGAAAAATAAATGAATAAATAAAAAATTTAAGGAAACACAAAGTCGGTTAAACTTCATTATTCAGAGATAACAATGTGTCCAGTTAGGAAGCACTAACCACTGTGGATCATTTAACCTGCTTTGGTGCAAAGAAAGTGACAACATGAATAGTGGAGAGGCAACAACAAACAGCACTCCCCCACAAAAGTGTATGCATTTTATCCAAATGCTTTATTAATCCCAGTGGAAAATTGTATTGTTACAGGTGGTCACTTTAAATATAAATATGAAAGATTAAAAAAGTTAACTCTCTAAAAAAATAAGTAAAAATAAGTGCAATATTAATTTTAATATTCCAAAGTTAAAATGATACTATGCAGAGTATAGACAGGATATTGCAAGTGAAAATAGTCCATTTATGATAAGGAAAGTTGTAAAGATGGCCAGAGGTAGGAATGATGTCCTGTAGAATTCTGTAGTGCATGTGGCTGAATGAGTATTTCCTGAACACGCTCCAGCACAAGATGAAGACAGCGTGACGGATTGTGCAATATTGACAATAGCTTAGACAGTATCCTCCTTTCTGACACCTCTGTCGGAGAATCAGGCTCCACACACACAACATTATTGGCCTTGCGAATCAGTTTATTCACTCTGTTGTTATCCACTTCCCACATTCTGCTGCTCCAGCACACTACAGCACAGCACAGCACGGCTCACGACAGACTCATTTTGCATGTGGTGTCCATAGATCATTGCATTCAGTTTGTGTACTATTTTTCTTTCTTTTTTTTCTAATTTGCTTTTTCCTAGTGTGCTTGTCATTAATGCATGAGACACTATCTGCAGGCCATTCAGGTTGCAGAGGTACTCCACCTCCTCCTCCTCGACTCAAGAGTGGTAGAAGTCGTAGATCCCTAGAAGGGCATTAACCCACCAGGTCTGGTACCTGCTCCTTTACTTGAAGTGGAACAGGAGGAGCACTGACAGAGCCCTACAGTGCATATTTCACCTGTGCTCACAGACCAGCACCATGCATCTTCATCGGCATTTGCCAGAGAACTGGCAGATCTGTCTGTTTCACCTGGGCAATTAATTTGTTTCTTATATACAAATTAATTGTGTGTATATATATATATATATATATATATATATATATATATATATATATATATATATATATATATATATGTATGTATGTATGTATGTATGTATGTATGTATAGATAGATAGATAGATAGATAGATAGATAGATAGATAGATAGATAGATAGATAGATAGATAGATGTTACCAGATATTCACTTTTTTAAAATCATTAAATTTTGAAGATTTGTATGGATTTATCCAAAAGCTATGAAAGTTCTTGAAACATTGTCAGAATCTTTACTGTTCTCGTATTATTACAGTGAGCTGCAATGTCTTAATGAGCACAATGATAACAGGTGGAATTGGTTGGCCTGCAGAAGCTGGCAAATTATAGTCTTCCTGGTTCTTTTTTGCCTCCAAATCCCACAGACCTAAAACAGAAATAGGGGCCAGTGGGGCAAATTAGTAATCCAGAGGCCCAGTAGCCCATAACCATTATGGGCCACTGGGCCTGTCCAAGTTGGACCAAGTAAGATGGTATGTCTAGTCCAATTTGGACCCCTGCTGCATGGACCTCTGCAGTATCCACTGAGAGCTGGAGGAGGTCAAGTGCAGATGATTCATTAAAATATTTGCAACATAAAATGGCTAAAGTAAGAGATTAAGTTAAGGGGGAAACATTAAGTGAACAAATGGGTATTTAGAAAAAGACAACAAGTTAGTTTGGAAGTTAACTTTTAAAGCCATAACGCTGGGACTTTAATGAAAAATAATTTGAACTAAAAATTAAAGGCTGTTTCTAAAAACAGTTTTATTTATTTCTATTTTACAGAGCAACAGCTGACACATACTCATTAAAAGTTCTAATATTCACCAAAGTCTAACAGTACAGTCGTCGCCATAGGTTTTGAGAATGACACAAATACTGGTTTTCACAAAGTTTGCTGCTTCAGTTTTTATAATAGCAATTTCCATATACTCTAGAATGTTATGAAGAGTGATCAGATGAACTGCGAAATCCTTCTTTGCCATGAAAATGAACTTAATCTCAAAAATTCAATTTCCGCTGCATTTCATCATTCAGCATTTCATGCCATAAAAGGACCTGCTGAGATCATTTCAAAAAATTTCTCATCAACTCAGGTGAGAATGTTGACGAGCACAAGGCTGGAGATCATTATGTTATGCTGACTGAGTTAGAATAGCAGACTGGATGCATTAAAAGGAGGGTGATGCTTGAAATCGTTGTTCTTCCTATTAAACATGGTTACCTGCAAGGAAACACATGTAGCCATCATTGCGTTGCATAAAAAGGGCTTCACAGGCAAGGATGTTGTTGCTACTAAGACTGCACCTAAATCAACCATTTATCAGATCATCAAGAACTTCAAGGAAAGAGGTTCAATTATTGTGAAGTAGGCTTCAGGGCCCCCAAGAAAGTCCAACAAGCGCCAGGATGGTCTCCTAAAGATGATTCAGCTGCGGTATCAGAGTGCCACCAGTGCAGAGCTTGCTCAGGAATAGTAGGAGTCCATCTGCACGCATAGTGAGGCGAAGACTTTTGGAAGACGGCCTGGTGTCAAGAAGGGAAGCAAAGAAGCCACTTTTCTCAGAAAAAGCCATCAGGGACGAATTGATATTCTGCAAAAAGTACAGCGAGTGGACTGCTGAGGACTGGGGTAAAGTCATTTTCTCTGATGAAGCCCCTTTCTGATTGTTTGGGGCATCTGGAAAAAGGACTGTCCAGAGAAGAAAAGGTGAGCACTACCATCAGTCCTGTCTCATGCCAACAGTAAAGCATCCTGAGACCATTCATTTGTGGGGCTGCTTCTCATCCAAGGCAGTGGGCTCACTCACAATTTTGCCAAAAAACAGCCAAACATCCTCTGAAAGCAACTTCTTCCAACCATCCAAGAACAGTTTGATGAAGAACAATGCCTTTTCCAGCATGATGGATCACCATGCCATGAGGCCAAAGTGATACCTAAGTAGCTCGGGGAACAAATCATCTTGGGTCCATGGCCAGGGAACTTCCCAGACCTCAGTCCAATTGGGAACTTGTGGCCAATCCTGAAGAGGCAGGTGGACAAACAAAAACCCACGAATTCTGACAAACTCCAAGCATTGATTATGCAAGCATTGATTCTTATGAAAGAATGGGTTGCCATCTGTTAGGATTTGGCCCAGAAGTTGATTGACAACATGCCAGAGATCTAAAAACACTCAAGCAGCAAACTTTGTGAAAACTAATATTTGTGTCATTCTCAAAACTGTTGGCTACGACTGGATAAGGCTTTTTTCAAGTAAATACTGTGAGTGTTTCTATTTCTTGCTCTATTTATTGTCTGAAACGCAGTGAAGCCTGTTTAATCATTAAAATTGCCAAAAAGAGCAGTATCGGTCAGATTTCATGGAAATATTAATTGGACAAAACAAGACATTTATGAATGTTATTTTAGCCCCGCTAAACATTTGAATTTATTTATAAGCCAAACTAATCAAATTATAAAACCGGTATGCAATATACTAATTTTCTCTGAGATAACATGTTCCTGTCTGCATGATTAAGAATTACTTACACAATTATTTACTACTGAACCAAATGCTCTTTGAACTTTGCTGACTATTTTTCCACCTACAGGTTGTAATTATGCCTGTTGGAATGTTTTAGAGAAGAACATTTGGCATCGTTCACTGCTAACTGGGGTATAATTTTATTTATAGGGAATCTTACCCGGTGTTGCACGGTAACAGTAAATTTTAAAAAACAAATGTCAATGCAATATTTTAAGCTGTTTTCAGGATGTTACAGAGGCTTGAAGTGACAGATTTTGTATATTTCCCGAAGACATTTCCCCGTGATATTTTGAGGATGCGTTGGGACAACAGATTATAGCCGTTCAGTCTTAAACTCTTGGAAAGTGCTGGTTAGATTTCATCTGGTGATTGCATTCATGGTCCTTAGTTAATGAGCCCTGACCACTTTTGGTGCACAGATAACCATGTTTTTTGTTATTCTAGGAATATATTGTATATACACAGACAGCTCCATATCGTTGCTTACATATTTGTCTAATGAGTGAAACATTCCTGGTTTCAATCCAGGAGACACAGAGACACAAATATCTTTGAGTTTTTGTATGGAAAGGCATTCAGTGTAAAAAATAATCTGCCAAATCAAACATGTGGAGCTACCTGCTGTGGGCATCCTTTGTGGATAAAGGCGTAGCCAAAAGTAGCTACACAGTAGTGCACATGGTTATAGGTTTGCGCTTCTTGCTTCACGGCAAGAAGCTCAAACCTGCTGGTCTGCTGGGATCTTGGCACTTGCATGATCAGTCTGTTACCTATGTGGGTTCTCTCCAGGTTAATTAGTAATTCTAAATTGGCCTTGAATGGGAGAGTGAATCACCATCTTTCCATCTCTGTTAGCCCTGCAATACACAGGCAGTCTGTACTTTTAAAGGTACAGGAGCCTCAGGGAGCTTTGTGGGGTTTCTCACCAGTGCCACTGGGGAGTAACAGTTTTGAGTTTATATGTATATATAGAATTATAATAATAATTATTATTATTATTACTGTTAAAATTCTGTCTTCAAAAACCTAGGAATCATCAAAAGATATATATGTGGGATATATTTTCTTTATTTTTGAATTTATGTATTTTGGACTGTGTCGTGAAATTAACACAACTCATAAAGGGATCACTGTAAACGTTGCTGTATGCACTGGTAAAACTGAACAAATGATCTAAAAAAGTGAATCAAAGTGTAAATACACACAGTGCCGGTTCACCCTCTTGAAGAGATTTATGGAAGCTTGTTTCAACTGCTGTATTTTCTTTTCTTCTTTTTTTTTTGTTTCAGAGCTCAGTTGAAAATTTGTGTTATTATCTAAAAAATAATTAAAAAAAAACCCCTGATAAATCAGTGCTTCCATGAGATTCCTCCAATAACCGTTTATCAAAACTGCGCTGTCAAGATTGCTTGAATGACCACAGATTTCTTTAAAGCTCTCTTAATACTGAGAGAGCATCCAGGTGTACCAGACCTCTTTCCAAAAAAACTCAGTTGGTTCATTTTAAAAACATGTTTATAAACCTTTTACTAATGAAACATCCCTCTGGTAACATTTCAATTCAATTCCGTTTTATTTATGTATCTTCAAATCATATCAGCAGTCATCTCAGGGGGCTTTATATTGTTGGATAAAGACCCTAAAATAATACAGAGAAAACCTCAACAATCAGATGATGCCCTTTAAACACGCACTTTGTGAAAGTGGGAAGGAAAAACTCTCTTTTAACAGGAAGAAATCTATAGCATGACCAGGCTCAGGGAGGTGCACCCGTCTGCCTCGATCGATTGGGAGTGAACAAAAGACACACTTTGAAAGAGAGACAGAAATTAATAAAAACAAATGATTAAATGTGGGGGTTTTAAGTGCCACTAGCAATGTTATAGCAATGTTATTGATAAATATTTCAGAAAGGTAATAATTTGGAAGAATAATTTTAGGGAATATTACCTTTAAAAATAACCTTTTGGGAACAAAAAGTTTTGCCGTTATGGACAGTGATAATATAGCTATTTAAATGTTTGCTGCTGCTGTCTTGGCCAGATCTCTCCTGAAAATTGCCTTTTTTTTTTATGTCAGCGACTCTTACCTGGATACACAAGGATAAATGAATGTCTCTTTGTCATCTCTCATGTTCCGTCTGGCTCAAAAGGAGTTGATATCATTCATGAGAGATATGTTTGACAGATTATAGGCCAACAACTCATTTACAACAGTTTAAATACCAGAAATTACTTTTTGTCAGGAGATCCCTTTTTGCACGACACCGGTTCTGGTCCCCAGGAAGAGTGACAAAGTAAAGTAATCATGTGTGTATATTGTTTAATAATGGAACAAAGTCATTTGAGTCTAGTGCCTCACAAAAAACCCCAAAAACATTAATTGGGCAGACCGGTTCTGGCCCGCGGGCCGAGTGTTGGACACCCCTGACAGTACTGACTTAATTTATATTTCTGACCACAAGTAAACGCACCACTGGGGACTTATTCACTTGGTAAGTAAAAGCTGGCATGCGATACAGTGAAATAATTATTTATTTGTTTATTTTACTGCTACCACTACTACCACTCAAAAAAACACGACCAGCTGATCGCGGACTTTTTAGATTTTTTAAATTAACTGCCTGACAGAAAGCGGAAGTGACGTCACTGCACACGCTTCTTTTGTCTGACAACCTTATCAGGAGGAAGTGAAGCTCAGACGAAGCGACTGGCTCACCGGAGGGAAAAAAAACGAAAAAAAAAGAGAGCGAGAGAAAAAAAAAGAGGAGGAGGGGGGGAAACTTCACAGATTCACTGGAATTTGGACAGATTTGGAAACTGTGTCCAAACTATCCCGGCCTGCTGGAGCTTCGCGGAGGAAAGCGGAGTCGTCAGCTCCGGTAAACGCCACTCTTCTCCACGCAGTCGGTAGTAAATTTTGATAGATTCGGTCGACTCTGCTGCCGCCTCTCCACCCGTCCCCACAGCCGGAAGTCTGTGAGGATGGTCTATTTTTTTTTCTTCGCTTCAGTTTTTTTTATGCTTTTGGTTTTTTTCATTGCTTTGCGTTTATTTTTTCCCGAGCGGGAAGGCAGCACAGGCTCACACTGTGTGTCTGCTAAATGTATGTTAATCAGCACGTCGGGCCTGAATAACTGCAGGATGCACGGAGGCCAAATGGAGACCTGCTGTAGATATGCGCCTTACATTGTTCCGATATGTGGCGTTTTATGAAAGTTCATGTTTTTGTAGTTCTTTTAGGTCTACTTTATTCCGCAGAGCAAACTTAAAGCTAAGTAGCTGGATGTGGATCCCCTTTAATGCCGCTAAATACTGACATATAGGAAAGCGGGCAGGAAAGTTTAACCTCATATTATTTAATAGTGCTTTTTAACACATCTGGACGCTTAATCAGAGCTGCAGTTATGGAATTACAGCTGTATGGAGCCAAACACTTGCACCCAGACAAGGCTGTAATAGGCAACCAAACTAAAAACTAAAAGTGGGTGTGACAATACATGTTAGTTACACGGAAATAATAAAAAGTAACACAAATTCTCAACAAAACAAAAAAGAAAAACTAAACTAAACAGTATTTCATATATTCCTTAATAATCTGAGTGCAATAGGAAATATAAGTTACAAGTCTTCACTTTTAGTCTTTTCTGATACGTTTTAATTGTGAACACATTCAGTATGTGGGATATCTGTGCACACGTTTAGTCGAGTGTTTTTATTGATCTGAGCTTCTAAAATTCTCCCTTGTACAAACATCCCTTGTATTCTAATAGATCAAAACATTACTAAACATTTTCCAACAAAAGAAACTAAAATGTAACCAGCAAACTTAATATGGAAATTAATGAACAATAAGACAACAAACAATTAAGACAAAAGTAAAAGCTAATTGAAATATCTCTAACGACTCATCCATGAGACCAACATGCTAGTTTTGCTTTTCTTATCATATAAATGTACCAACTATCTCAAAAATCTATTACATTAATCTGACAAAAAAAGTAGTTTCTGAATTATTGACATCTCTTAAAATCCCCCCAGTATAGCCTCTGTAATATTAAACTTCATGAAAACAGTGATGCGGTACAATTCTGTTTTCTTTTAAGTTAGAAAAATTGGGTGATACCCACATGTTCATGGATTGTCTTATATGTTAAAGATCCTGGAGAAACAATGTAATATCGAATTTCCCAGAGGAACCCACCCGAGGGATTAATAAAGTTCTATCTTATCTTATCTTATATCAAGCTGATAAACAGTGTATTACAGTACCATCTATATTACTCATAGACAGCAGTATCTCGCACTGGTTCAGACCTGAACCTAAAGAAAATTGTATTAAATGAAGCTTAATTAAACATTAATGCTTATGAAGTGAAACTTTTAAATCAACAGAGACTCTTTTGGGATTTTTAGTCTGAGCAACAGCACATTTTCTTCTGCGACATAATTATCTCATTAATTAAGAAAAACAGAATCTTTCTCCCCCTTTCTACTTTTCCCTTTTAAACTGTATCTGTAGCAATAACACGTCACAGGAATGAGCCTAGTGCTTCCCCAAGAGACCCACACCTTCAGGGACCCTTTAAAAAAACCTCCACCCTCACACTGGGGAGTTAGTGTCTAGTAATTTGATTAACTGGGTCTTTTATTTAGTGCCCACAAAAGTTTTTGCCAGAGCCAAAAGAAAACAAACAGTGGGAGTGCATGTATTTCTACTCAGTAATATACAAAGCTCTTAACTGTTTTTTTTTCTTTCTTGAACTGGAAAACACCCTGTCAACCAGGTTTTCTTACAGTCTAAATATTTCGTATCACAAAGGAAAAAAAGCAGAAGTGTAAGTTATAAACTTCACATTGGCCTCATTCAGGGCTGATTTTGACCCTGGGGCCATATCGGCATAGTTAAAGTAACCACAGTGCTTCACACAGGACAAGTGAATCAAACCTGGTTACAGGTGAGAATAAAACAAACAAACAAACAAACAAAAAGTGTCACCACAGTGTTAGAACCTCCATCGTGCCGTTAAACAACCCCTCAGACTCTTTGCAGTCATTTGCTGTGAGTTTCTTTAAAATAATTTCGCCTCCTATTGATTTTTGGAGGATTGTTTTGTTTTGCTTTTAGCAGCCAGAATTACATGAATTTCATTTCTCTACTTTAGTTTCAATGTCCTGGTTTGGCTTGTTGGTACACTGAGGTTAGAAGTGAAACAGTCTTTGCTTTTTATTCTAAAACATGTCACAACAACATGTGCTGCGTCAACACACTTTGTCTGCTTTACACCCGCCCCTACGGTGAAGCAACTGATATGGCGAGGCTCTTTAGGTCCAACCTTATTACCTGATCCCCATCTCGAAGAATGTCAAGATTCAGATTTGTGGTTTTCATTATTTCTCTTGGTTTTGCTAACAAGGTGTATGTTCTTAAATTAATTGGTGCTCTGCAGTGTGCAGTCAGCACTCAGGAAGCCATGTCATATTTTAGGAATAAGGTGCACAAATGAACTGAGAGGGTTGACAAACCATTACTAATTTTTGTTAGGAGGCCCGGAGGCCTCCTAACAGGAAATCCTTGTAGTGGGTGAGCCCTTAAAACAGTAATGCATTGATCTGGTATTTGTCTTGTCATTGATCTGCAGGAGAATAATGTAGTACATGCTCTTTGGTGTGGGAAACATTTCATTAAGGTCTTTCTCATTAGACATAGAAACACACTGCATGAGCATTTTCACTACAATTTTTAATTACTCTAGTAGAAATGTCTTCTCTTTTTTTTTTAGTCCTAATGTACACAAGCAGCTGTGAGGGAAACAGGCTCCACTGCCACTTCATTAGGTACACCTAACTCAAACCAATGTTTTTTTTTTTTTTATTAATAAGCTATCCAGTGAATCGTAAAGCTAAAAAAATTAATTTTCTGTTAAAATAGTTTTATCGATGGGTCCTCCCTCCTACTTTGAGTGTTTTAATGTTAGACTAAATGTCATATGGCACAATGCATGTACCATTATTACAAATGTCAGCTTCCAAATCAACTCTAAAGTTAGACTTTATGTTTTATATAGAAGATACAGTGTTGGCCAGCTGTGATGGAAAGTTTTTAAATCTTGCTGCTTTTGTGTCGTTGCAGAAATGATGGAAGACTCTCATTTTAATTCATCATATTTCTGGTCCCCAGTCCCGACTATGCCCGGACAGGTTAGGCTACAAAATAATTTACTGTTCAATCAGTTGATGACGGGGAGAGAATGTTTCCGTCAAAGAAAAATCTCCTTTCTCCTGACAGATTGAGAATGCCATGTTCCTAAACAAAGTAAAAGAGCAACAGGAAAAAAGCGCTTCCTTCTCTGCTTCCCCTGCATCTCACTACCAGACGACTCTTCTCACCATCCCCACGCCTGGGGCCAAGACAGATGGAGGAGGCCAGGCTGGTAGTGCGGCGCACCTCCACCCTCCGCACAGCACCCAGAACATCACAGTGTTGCCTGTCCCCTCCACAGGCATCATGACAGCAGGTGGGCTTGTTTCTGTGTTTAGAAACCTTTAAGCGTCTCTTTCTCAGTTTTGAGGTTGAAAGACTTAACATATTTGGGGATTGAGTTAAAAACACTGAAACACCAAATATTAAGGCCGTATTTAGATCCCATACCCTCAGTTTTTGAAGTATAATGTAACAGCAGTGTGTTAAATTATTTAGGTTATGAGAACAAACTTTGTAAATAGAGAAAATGGGAGTAAAATGAACAATTAATTCAAGGTTTTCCTCAACTGAGACAACTTTAGCGCTGTATTACAAACATTCTGCTTTGTAGTGCTATTGTTACACTTGGAGATGTAGATTATAGTTTAAAAAAATGCCTTTGGCAACATGTTCTTGAAGCTGTAAATTGAATTCCTCAACCTCAGTGACACTGCTCATCTTAGACAATTTCTCATCTCTGCTCTTGTCTCTTTCTCTGCAGCTGGTCTGGTGATCACGACTCCTCAGGGAACTCTAGTCTCTCCAACCTCCTCTCAGTCGTTTGTGTCCGGCCATCCAGCAACAACCATGATTGTTTCAGCACTCCATTCTTCAGGTGAACAGCATGTTATTATACACACACACTGGCTAACTTGTTTCTAAGTACAATATTGTTACTATGTAAATGATTAAAACTTATATGGGTGGATCAAACAGTGTTATAGATTTACTACGATTCAGAACTCAGGGTATTGTGTAAAGCCTGGTTTATGGTCACCTTATTGGTTTTGGTATGTGTCGACTGTGATGCCGCTGCAGCCCCATGGCCGTTACTTACTGGCGCTTCAGTGTGCACTGAACTAGAGATGGCACGATACCACTTTTTTATGTCCGATACCGATATCATAAATTTGGATATCTGCCGATACCGATATGAATCCGATATAGTGTTTTTTAATCAACAAAACTGTTTTTTAAATATCTTGCTGCATTTTGTATAAGTTCATACTCAAGTTTAAAACAACAACTACACTAAAGCTATTCTGTTATACCTGTATCCAAAAAAAATATTTCATAGTTCAGCAATACTGATCAATCTAATAAACTTAAACCTGCACCATCCTCCCTATTCTGGTATTTTAAAGAGTACTTAGCGTAAATATTAAGCAACCTAACTAATAGGGTTCCAACTCCCAGCAACAATAAAAATAAATAAATAAAAAATAGGGAACCACCCCTCACGCTCCACCTCATGATGCTTAATCAACGTAATCAACCTTAATTTGATGCAGTGTGAAAAAAAATGCACAGAAATCAATTATTTTTCAAGAAATATTAAATAGATTCAACATCTTTCTTCAACAAAATTGCAGACTGCACAGATGGTACCTTCCCAAAGGAAAAAGTACTATAGCTTACTAGGGTATATATATATATATATATATATATATATATATTAGACTTAATAGTTACTATATACAGTAATGGACTTCTATTCATTTTGCATCAAATTAAAACTTTGGCTGTCAGATAATTATTTATTAAAAGCTAGACATTTTAAATGAGAATAAGAAAGAAAAGTATGTCTTTGTGCCCCCTTTTCCCTGTTAATGCCCTATCGGCCCCCCTGGCTAAACTTTGCTAGATCCGCCCCTGCATAGTTACCAGCCGTCAGCTACGTAGAAAAAGATCCTGGAGTAGAAAGTAATAATAAATACATTCTAACAACAGCTGATCAAGCTTAAACGTTCTGCTGTTGTTCAGCCGCTGGTTTCCTCTTTCTGGTGCAAAGTGGGCCAAAAGCAAACAAGAGAGACGGACTCCCGACAGAAAAGCCGATCAGCTGATCGTTAAGCAGTTTCATGATTGAAGTAGCAGCAAGAAGAGGCAGTCGCTCCATATATCGCTCGTTAAGCTTAACGCAGGAATGCTTTACAAACATTCAGAGATGGACTTACACACTTGCTTTACTTCTCTCGGGATAACTTTGTCGGAGATGAAATGCCGGGTTGCTAGCGAAGCTCCACATGCTATCCAGACCACCGACAGGTCCCGCATGCCACAGCCGCTCTATCACGTGATGCATACTGCTCCGACGTGCTAACGTTCTGAGGTGAGTTACGGCGTGTTGCAAGTTTTGTGAGGTGCTTTCGTGATATTTAATGGATCGGATTACATTTTTTATTTTTCTCCGATATCCGATCCAGTAATTTAGGTCAGTATCGGACCGATACCGATACGTAATATCGGATCGGTCCATCTCTACACTGAACTCGCTGAAGTCCTCTCCTAGATAATAGGTGCAGCAACTTTTCATCAGTGCTGGTACATGAGTAGAAGAATTAGAAAGAAGAAGCTAAGAATTCATAGAGATTTCTCCAGAAAGTCTCATTTTGAAGGTGTTGCTGCAGCTCCTTCTTTGTAATCTGAGAATGTCTGAGCTTTAGTATATATCATTGAGACCAGCACAGTCGTATATATGTATGTACAGTATATATATGTATGTCGATGGGTGCGCTAAAGGCCCATTCTCTTCTGAGCTACCAAATGAAGTTTCATTGTGTGAACACGTAATGACAATAAAGGATTCTTATTCTTGTGTCTTCATAGCTTCTCAGCAATGCTGTGCACACTGGGTTACAAAAGTTGTCAGGTGCACGACACACTGAAACAACACTTAACATGGTTTGTGCTTTTCGCACTTTCATGAGGGCTACTATAATGAGCATAAACCAGGTTTAATATGACTAATCACTGACTGAATCCCTCATCTGTGAAATATTTTGGCTTTTGGGGGGCATTCATATGTTCTCTTATGGAGCTATTGAGACTATAAAAGAAAATTCTTACACTAAAAACTCAGGAGACAAAAATGTCTGAAGCATTTAATGATGACTTGATTACCTGGAACATGATCAAACCTGACTGAGAGTCTTTCTTGCAGTGCTAAGTTAGACTTTGTTCAGGCTGTTCGTAAATTACATCTCTGAGCTATGAACACATCTGTGTCCTTGTCCACAAAGCACAGAGTGATCTGATGAGTAGCAAAACCAGATTATTTTATTACTAAGCCTGTGTCAGTGACTTATGGTTCTGTCTTTTTAAGTAAATTTATGTCTTCCAGTACAATAGATGCTGTTTGAAACTGTTAATAAATTATTGGTGTCTTTGCTTTTAGAAAACAAACATAAATACAGATTTTCAGTATGAAAAGTGCCCATATTTATAAAAGAAGCACATCAATTTTGATCATGTGTCTGATGCTGTCCAAATGTATTCACATGTCGATTATACTGAAACACATTAGACTTCCTTCAGCATCTTCTGGTTTTCAGTTTGATGTCAATGCACCTACAGACCATTATGTAGATGGTATTTAAATATGGGATGGAATTATTACAAACTTGTTCCATCTTCTGCTTTCAAAACTCTGTTCCATCATCTTAACCTGTGACTGTCGATCTTCTCATAGACAAAAAAGAAGCGGACGGGAATCCACATGTGGTTGTGATGCCAGCGCCCTCCAAACGAGGGAGAAAGAAGAAGACCACAGTGTCTCGGGTTGGTCCTCTGGGCATGCCGGGAAATGAAACTGTAATACTGGCTCATCTGACGCCAGGTGGCCAGGTAAGAGAACAGCTACAGATGTGAAAAAGGAAGCGTGATGCAACGAACTGCTCATTAAATCAATTTTAATTTTATTATCAATAGGTGACAACTTTGCAGCATCATGCTAGAGATCCATATGATCTCTCAAATGAAGACGAAGACCATGCCTCGAAAGATAGCACGAAAACATACAGGTATTTATTTATTTGTTTAATGTTTTTAAATACTTGCTGCTCATCTCCATTTGTTCTTGCTCTGGCTGTGAAATATGCATACATCTGTTTCTCTGTTCACTTCTGGAAATTAGCATTGAGATTTTCAGCTTTTGTAGATGACCTTGGCAGTGCTGGATATTAGCGTCTGACACGCCGACTCCTCAGACAAACACTCTTCACTGCATGTTGTGGCTGAACACACCGGCTTTGTGATGGATGCTTAATTCTTTACTAAAAATGTATTTGAGAAAACAAATACATGCTTTGTAGATGCTCTCTCCGTCTGCACACACTGGACACAAACCTGTCTTCTACTCTCCCCTTTGTCCTTATATAGCATGCTCTTTGAGCTGTGATCTCACTTCTGTGTCCTTCTCTTCCTCTTTTTTTATAGTACCTGTGTACCTTTCCTCCTCAGTTTTCACTGATTTCTCCCTTGACATTTCACTGTGTTGTCTGGTTGTGTCGTCTTTATTTGATTTAACCCGCCTTTGTCTTCATTGATTTTTTTTTCTTTTTTTTTCTTTTCATTTTCTGTGATATCTTATTTCTCTCTGTGGGTCATTGCTCCATTACCCTGTCTCCTAATCTTCTTCTGTCCCATCTTCTCTCTTTTTTTTCTCCTCCTCTTGTACATCTCCCTCTTCTTCCTCCTCCTTGTACTTCCATCCCGTCCTTCCATTTCTCTGTCTCTACGCCTGTAGGTGCCGGATGTGTGCGGCGACCTTCTTCAGTAAGTCTGACATGCAGATCCACTCCAAGTCGCACACAGAGGCCAAACCTCACAAGTGTCCTCACTGCGCCAAGTCATTCGCCAACTCCAGCTACCTGGCCCAGCACATCCGCATCCACAGTGGGGCCAAGCCTTACACCTGCTCCTACTGCCAGAAATCTTTCAGGCAGCTCAGTCACTTACAGCAGCACTCACGGTACTACAGACCCCCCCAACCCCATTACCCACCCATACCATATACCCTGTTCTCTTAACTTGTCCTGCTAAGACCCCTCCTATGTTCTTCTCCATCCTGGTGAAGACAGTGAAGTGCAGACCATATTACGTTGCCTTGTGGATGTTGGCTCGCATGTTGCCAGTTCCATCCAGTGACCTTTTCAGCATATTAAAATTCAGATGACACCTTTGAAGTCTGGCCTTTGGCCGTAAATTTTTTTCTTTTGTTTTTTTCCCCCCTGCCTTTGTTTCTGTCTTTGCTGTGTTTGTGCAGGTCTTGCTCCTTTTTGCACTGCACCTTCTGTTCTTCTGTCTGCATGTGCTGTCATGTCTTCCGACACTGCTTCTTCCATAAACACACATACCTATTTCAAATCTTTCAAAGTAAACTTCTAAAAAATAAAGTTGACAGTATTGTTGCTCTTTACCATTGTACAGCCCTTTGTGTTATTGATTTGATGGTTCATATCTTTGTCAGTGCTTTTCTCACCTTCAACACTCAATAGTGATGTTCTGCCATGCTTTGCTTTCATGCTCTGTTATCCTGTTTGTTTTATCCTTTTTGGGGGGCTGTGCTCGTATCAATTTTCCATCATTTCAGGAAGCACGATAAACTGATACATTTGTAAAACGTGTATTTATTATTTTATTGTTTTAAAGGGGACCTGTTATGCTTTTTTTTATTTTCCGGCATATGTATACCATTAAAATGCTGGATTTTCATATTAAACAAGTGAGTGTAAGGTAATTTCTATGAGGCAAAAACACAGCTTTTAGACTGTTCTTTTAGTTGTAGATACTTTGTTCAACTCTTAGCTCTGTATGATATCAGTGAGAGTCAATATCCATAAAGTGGTCACCTCAGGGACACAGCTCTGGCAAGGAGCATAGATTCCCCACCCACCTGCTGTTCAGACCTCCTGTCTGATGGAGAAAATTGACTGAAGGGGAGAGAGAAGGAGATAAAACGACTTGTTTCAGACAGCTGAGAGGCTGCATCAAGGGGCTGCATCAGACCTGTAAGGCTTGAAAAGCTACTCATGTTAAATTCAGTATTAGCTAAAAATTACATAACATAATGGGTCCCCTTTAATATAATCTCTTGTGTTTAAATCTTAAGCATCTAATCGAGTTGGTCCAGACAGATAAAATTGTTAAATTTGTTGGATGTTTGTGTGAATTTTGTAATTACTGCTGGCCGTAATCAGTAAAGCGTATTTTGTTGGGGTGTTTTCTTCAGAATTTCCAAATGTTTCATTGCTCTGTGCTTCATCGCCGCAAGCTTTAATTTCCTTGTGTGAGATGTTTTTCCCTGAAATGATAAATTAAGAGGATTATCTTAAAATGAGGCTTTTTTTGTCTTCAGTTTATCCTTACAGTCCTGTTTTCATTTCTCTCTTTTACCATCTTATCTGCTCTCATCAGGAACCACACAGATGCAAAGCCCCACAAGTGTCCCCATTGTACCAAGTCATTTGCCAACTCTAGTTACCTGGCCCAACATATCCGCATCCACACCGGAGTGAAACCCTACACCTGTTCCTACTGCGAAAAGTCCTTCAGACAGCTGAGTCACCTTCAGCAGCACAGCAGGTAAATCACCCACTGGTCTAGGGTTTCTCATCTCCTTGCGGTCAGGTTAGGTCACCCTGAAAGTGATAGGCGCCCGTGTTTGTACATGTGTGTGTTTTTGTGTTTTATTCAGGATTCATACCGGAGATCGGCCATACAAGTGCAGTCACCCAGGCTGTGAGAAATCCTTCACGCAACTCTCAAATTTACAGGTGTGAATGAGTTTGGTTCTGTTCTTATGCATGGAGTGTTTGGGTATTAACTAACTCTCAAAACATTTCACTGTATTGTTATGCCTTTTTTTCCCACCAATAACAATTTTTTCCCCTAGTCTCACCGGCGTCAACACAACAAAGACAAGCCTTACAAGTGCCCGAACTGCAATAAAGGATACATAGATGCAGCGAGCCTGGAGGTGCACATGTCCACACACACTGTCAAACATGCCCGGATCTACTCGTGTGGTCTCTGCAACCGCACTTACACTTCAGTAAGACAAATGTCCATTTCTGAAGAGCATTACTACATGCAACACTATGAATCGCCTCACTGGCATCAGACACCTGGCAGCTACTTTACACCGTGTAGTCATGTCTCCACTGTTTCCCCTCTACCTATCCTCCCTTCATCTCAGGAGACGTATCTGGTGAAACACATGGAGAAACACAACCCAGAGCAGTTGACTGCATCAGCAGTCATGGCAGCACAGCCGGCACAACAGAACCAAAGCCAGGCCCAGGGCCAGGCTGGAGCTCAGAGCCGGGTAGAGAGTGCAGATGGAGCATCGAGCCGACCTGGAGGAGCTGGGAGTGGAGCGGCGGGCAGGGGCCAGCAAGGACAGAGCCAGAGCAACTACCCTCAGACAGAATCCATCTCCTGTCCGTTTGACCTCCATCAATATAAGACGGTGTCTGCCAACGACATCCAGTACAAGTCAGTCAGTGTGGCGGACATTAGTACCCACAAGGACCTCTGTCTCACTGTGTCAGCATCCACCATCCAAGTGGAGCATCTCAACTCTTAGAGAAGATGAAAGGAGAGAGAGTGGGAGGTTGGCAAGCTAAAATTTATTCATAATAACAAGAGATGGAGGATGAAGAGTGGAAAAATTAAAGCAATACTAAGATGATGCAGAAACTTTGGAACAAATGACTGTGCCTGAATGATTTTTTTGAGGCAGACAGGAGAAACGATACCATGACACAATAAACTGAAGACTATAATTTTAGTTTTATTTTTTTAAGTTTTATCTCTTCTTTTTTTTCTTGCCTTGTTTGATTTGTTTGCTTAGCTGTCCAGTCTGACGTGCATGTGAAGGCTGCAATAAAGTATGTTTCAGTCCATCACAGTGATGGTTTTATAATAGGAAGCATCTAAGAGATACTTCACTTTACTATTAACACCTCCTGCTCTTCCCTACAGATACAACTGTGGCCATCTCAAGTTATTGACTTTCTTTTATTGAAATTAGTAGTTGACTACGGAAGTATTTTTTTATACTTTCATACAGAAACTTTCAGTTTTTACATCAACGTTATTAACTCTGCGAAGTTATAACAACGGATGCTTGTGATCCTTTTTTTCTGGAAAGAAAAAATAGCAATCACATATATAAAGTTATATCCTACCAGTTTATAAAGTATGATTGCGTGCTTAAAGGTTATGGTAAAACACATAATGTATTTAAATCGATTTGCAGGCCTTCACGTAACCTTTGAGAGAGAGTGATGAGCCTGTTCATGTAATCCAGTTGTACTGCTTTGTATGTATGTCCTGAAAGTAGTGTTATTCAAATGTGCTTCTGCTATTATACTTCCATAGTAACAACATTTATAACACTTATTCATAGACATAATGACTCATGAGATTTTTTTCTGCTTATAATAAAAATAAAACCCTCTAAGTGATTACTTCTTTTTAATTTTTTTCTACTTTATTACCTTTTAAATTATTTTCATATGTGCTGTAATTGCTTTATGGGGGAACTTTAACTTTTTATCCTTTTTCCCCCAATTCCTTTCACATAGTCTTTATTTTTCTTAAAAAATAAATAAACACATTTATGTTGTTTATTTTATGACAATCATGCCCGTGGATCAGGTATATTTGCTGGAATGTGCAAATTTGCGAGGTGTTTACAAAAGTGGACTGTACCATAAGAGCACAGGGGTGTCGTGATCAATTTCTCGGATATTTTCAGATTATATTTCTACGTAATGATACACAAAGTAAAGATGTTTAATCGTTTGAAGTGTAATCGTAAAATGAGATTTAAATAAAGCCCCACAAATGCACAAAATGATCGGTTTTCCAACACCTAAAATTGGTTTCTTCCGTCATTCTCCGCAGTCTGCAGTGGATATGGCGTCACTGAAAAGTGTACGAGTCGAGAAACTTCATCCATGTAAATAACGCCAATAAGAAAGCTGTGTGAGAAGCTTTACGCAGCAAAACATACTGCATAGCTTTCTTTATATATAAATATATTAATCGTTTTGTTTGTTTTTTTAAACTATGCCCCGGAAAAAGCCATTTAGCAACAAACAAAAGAAGAAACAGCTACAAGTCAAACGGGAGAGAAAGAGAGGTAACAGTATTTTGCCGTTAGCATGCTAGGCTTAGCAGTTTGCTAACGGTCCGTGCTCCATTGCTGAGTTTAACTGCAATGACTCTTTGTGTCTGCATGTTGTCGGGGGTTCTTAAGTTGATTATCAAATCACTCATTTAGCCCGTAAATCGAGGCCAGTGCTCGTTTCCGCTAGCAGTCATAAGAAGCAGTGTGGTATAACATTGCCTTCGGAGTGGGCAAGTACGTGAAAATTAGCGCACAGACTTGCGTTAAATGTGTTAAATAATGCAAAGTCGTGTGTTTTTTGTTTAACCATAGAAACTACTAGAGACAGAGCCACTTTAACAGAGGTCTTGGACCGTGGTGCTATCAATAGGTCAATTTATTACCACTAATAGCATACTGGGTTTAAGATTTTCCATGTGCTGTCTATGTTTCAAGTAATAATAAGTCGGCGTGACAAGTAACGTGATTTAGTATCCATCAAGGACGCCATAAAATGTGACATAACTTGTCAAAACTAGGCATGTTCCAACTAGGCGCTTCCTGAAAAATCCTGCCTTTCCTTTAGGTGTTGCTGAGTCCACTTAAAGCGTGATTAACAAGAAAAGTATTAGTTTTCATAGCAATGTTTATACTCAAGTGCTTACTGTAACCAGTAAACCCTTTAAGACATGCACTGAAAGTCTTTTCTACCAAGGTCAGGTCATCCACACAGGGTAGTCAATGAATTCTGCAGTGCAGGACAACATTATGGATTTATTGTACCCTCCATTAAATAATCAAGAGGTCAGGATAGTTGAATGTGAATTTCATAAACATTATCATGTTCCAATTAATTTATGCCTGGAAGCATTTAACATTTCCACCAAAATGAACCAATAAACCTGTTAATAAGCACAGTATTTAAGCAGCAGATAAGTTAAAAGAAAATTTCTTGGTATTGGTTTGTGATCTTCCAGGTGACACAGGCTCTGGGCCAAGCAGTCGCAATGCCAGTGTGGAGCGAGGAGGAGAGCGGCAGTCAGATACCTCAGACAGCGAGACCACTGATATTAGAAGAATAAATCAGCAGCCCTTCAACAGAGAAGGACGATATGACCCTAACAGGTGAGTTGTAAGAGTACAGCACTGTAAATGATTTCAGATTCTTGTTCTGTAAAACTGAGCGAAATCCAACAGCCTGTGCTTGAAGTTGCACATAAAAAAGATGCTTAAGTAGGAAGCAGCTGCATTTTGATAACTAATTGGAGGTTTAGAAGATCATGCAGAAAATAAGATAAATTCACATGTGTTGAATTTTACAAAAATAATGTAATTTGTGTTGGACATGATTTGCAGTCAAAATGTAATTAACGCTTATAATCTCATTCCAGTTATAAAAATAAAAATTCTACAACACTTAGAAGAATACAACAATAAGAAGGGTTTTTAATTTCACGATTTTAAATGCTGGACACAAACTGTCTCATGCTTCAAGTCCATTCTTAATATTCACTGTAGAATTGAAGCTTTAACACCCCCTTTTTATGCTGATTACTCAATCGGGATCGGTTTCCAGGTCAAATGGTCAGTAAACAAAGAGAAAATTCAAATTGTTGAATTTGTTGCCTTTACGTACACACATCAAAAGTATTTAAAAGCCACTGACACTCAGCAGAAGCTGTTCAGTCATGGAAGCCCATGTCACGAAGCCCCTCATACACATTTATGCCAGAGGAGGTTTTGAACACTGCAATGAATGGGTCAGCAGAACGTCGGTGACTTTTACGCACTCAGCACTAAGCGAGCCCATTCTGTTACTTTACTTTGTCTGCCACTTTGTGGCTTAGTTGCCGTGGTTCCTAAACCCTTTCACTTTGCAATAATACCACCTACAGTTGATTGTGGAATATCTAGGAGGGAAGAAATTTCCCAGACTGACTTGTTGTAATAGTGGCATCCTTTATGGTACTATGCTCGAATTCGTTGAGCCCTTTATAACAACATATTCTCTTAAAAATGTTCGTAAAGATGGACTACATGGTTTGGTGATCAATTTGCCTGTACTGAAAACACCTTAATTCAAAATTAAGAGGTGTGCCCAATACTTTTGTCTATACAGTCTTTTTCTTTGTTTAATTTTTTAAATTATTATAAATATCCAACAGTAAATATACAACAAATTAGAAAGTGAAGATACCACAAGAGAGAAGGGAAAAAGGAAACAAGTAGAGAGTGATCTTCTAATCCTAAATTAGGTTAAAATAAATTAGGTCTGTAGGACGTTACATAGTTGACCTGTTTTTTCCCCCCAGTATAAATCAATGCTCATATAATGTATTTGTAAATAATGTGGTTCAACCTTTCAAATGTAGGAAAAAGAAGAAGGCACATTTTTCACTGGATAGGGGCTTTCATCATTAATTTGTCATAACAGCAGACAGTCATACAAAGGATCAACAGGGGGTTTTCTCATTTTTTAGGTTCCGACTGCACTTTGAGAAAGAGGGTAAAGAGGAAGTGGAGAAGAGGAAGAAGCTGGCCAGGGAAAAGGTGCTGCAGCAAGTCTCGGACAAAGAACTTGAGGTTGACATCAATGACATCTACCCCTCAGAGAAAGGTCTGATTCATTTTGGTGTTAATCCTTTCTTCATCCTAAAATAAACCAAACGTGAGCAGAGTAGGCTAATGGAGTGGGTCACTGCTTGACACACTAACACTTGATTATTCACTGCCAGGCCTTGGTTTCCCACGACGGCCGTCCTGGAATTATGAGATGACACGGGAGAGCCTGCTGAGGAAAGAGGAGAAATCGTACAGAGACTACCTGGATGACTTGCACTCCAGAAACCCACCTGGCTCTCTCAGCCACTTTGAGCACAATCTGGAGGTAACTAAGTAAAGGAGTTTGTTTTTACTGTAGAAGTGCCACTGCACAATAATGAACTGTAAAAAGTTTTGATATTTATGGGGGGTTTTTTCACCAGCATTTGTGGTGAGTTTTGCAGGTCAAATTCTGTTTTAAAAGTTCCAGGAGTGCATTTGCTGCCTAAACTAACTCAGGCTGAAGTGCTGATTTTTAGGAGAACCTTTGTACTATGAAGTTGCTTTTATTGTCGCTGAGCACTTAATCAGATGTTAATCTCAATTATTATGGCTTCCGATGATTATGAAAGCAAAATAATGGGCATAGAAAACAACTTTGTGCACTTTCACCCCTACGTAAAAGCTCAAACTCATGCACTTTTTACTGTAGCTGGAGCCAAGGCAATTAAAAGAGAGCTAGTTAATTTAGTTACCAGGATCTATCTAAAAGAAGTAAATATCTCTGTAGGTGAAACTGTGGAAGGATTATGGCTTTTGGGACTAACAGATGCCCTTGTGAGGCCCCACCTCCCCGTGAATCTGTGTTCAACACCACCATCACATTTTAATTTATTTATTTATTTTCATAATTTAGTTATTAATTAATTTTCATAAGTCTTAAAGCTAAATAAATTATGGTCATTAAGTTAATGACTATTGAGGTTAACTAATTTAATTTAATTAAGGAGTGATCCTTCAAAAGACATGAATTGAATTCATTAAAGAACTGATTTTGAATTAGAAATTATTTGGCCATTAGACTCAGACGAAGCTACAAAACAGTATGAATCAGAATCTGAAAAGGCAGAATGACAGAGGAGATTTAAGCACACAGAACTGAGGCTGGTTTGTAGAAGGTGTGCATGAACATGGTTGGACCTGAGTGATAACAACATAATTAAGTTTGACAGCACCGCTAAGCAGAAGAATAGCTAGTATCCCAGTGACCCAGGATTGCAGGCAGATGAGTGAACACAGATCTGTCTTATTGAACATATGCATAAGCTTAAATATAATATTAAGCCTAAATAATTATGATTCTATCTTCACGGGGCTTTAGTTTATATAAATGTAATGCTTGTGTTCAGTCTAACGACCTTTGTCCAGAATCCAACAAGTCAAAACACCCTCCACTTTTTCAGATGAATCATCACACGCCACACCACTGTGGTTAAACTTCGTCATTTTCACACTGATCCAGGGCTAGTGACTAATTTAATGAAATTCTCTGCTGTGCCACTGTGCATTCATGCGTGTCTTTTCTCAATATCGGTCTTCATTTTGCAGTCATGGAGCCATTTTAGTAATGTGGTAACTGCTTTTTGGGGGGCAGAACACTTCTGCAAAAAGTCTGTGTTCTTGAATCATTCCTGACTCTTTGAGAACAGATGAAACATGAAGTATTGCTGCTTGTTAACACATTTTTAGGTAAGCTGACGATTACCCAGCAGACCTGCTGTGCCATATTTGTCTTAAAGGCATAAATGTTCAAGCTGTTATCCAGCATGTGGCTCCAGGACTTACCACAGACTCATTATATCATTTCTTAGCTCAGGATGATGTAGGGATCACAAAGAGTTATAGAACATAGCTTTGTATTGTCTGATATTTCCCACTGGTAGAAGCACCATTATATCTTCCTTGCATGCTGTGTTATTGTTCAGTTTTGCTCCAAGTATGAAACCGATAACAATATTGTTCAAAACCACAAGCCCTGCAGATCATTTAATTTCATCGTGGGGGTTCTGGAGCCATATCACAGCAGAAGCAGGGCTGGTGTAATAGGTGATCCTCAGTAGTCTGAAATTGTCTGTTTATTTTTGTTTTGTTTTTTAAATGGAAGTCAGGATAATAGAAAAATATAATTTAGATTAAAACGCTGATTGAACATGTTGTTTTTCCCGGATAGGTTGATTACATTAGACTTTAAATGATGTTATCTTAAACCTGCAACTTTTTTTTTTTTTTTAATATTAATAGAAACATCAGAAAGCTGTCTGTCATTTCGACAAATATAAACACTGAGGGTGGTCTTTGGACAGTACATGGTAAAGTGGTTAGCGCAATCACCTCAGAGGTTCAAACCTCCCTGAGGCCTTTCTGTGTGGTGTTTGCATGTGAAACCAGCTTCTCAGTTTGTAAAATATACCGTACTGCAGTGTAAAGAATATGACGGTGTAGGAAGCACTATTTGAAATCTAAGTTTTAAGCTCTGGGACTCATTTTTTGGTTTAAATGGTGTTGGTTATTCCAGTTTCCATAGTGGAAGTTGATTAAGTTAATGTTGCCTTTTTAAGCACTGTAGCTGGTTTTACTGCCCTTCACTCTTATTTCAGGGGAAAAGCATAAAGCTGCTTTGTGTGGTTTTGACTGTGCAATGACCACATGTGTCACATGGTGATTATTTTTATACTCCTTCCTCTCATAAGTATGCACCCTCCTCTGTCATTATTGTGATAGAGATTAAATGCTGTTAAATACAGGTCACTAACACTGACATGTTAAAATGACAGGTAATAAACCTGAAACTTGTTTGTTTTTTTGTACTCTTCTGGCTCTCTGAAAGCAGTAAAACAAGTTGAAAAGAACTTTAAGAAAATAGTTTTGCATTGAACCAAACCAATGAAAGTTTGGTTCATTTAATTCTCTGCAGCAACTAAATTCACATTATCACCCTTCTGTTTTAAGAGTTCGCCACTGTCGCTTGCTGTTGTAGGGCTTTTGAATTGAATGTGTTCCGAGTTGCTGTGTCACAGCGGTAATTTTTAAAGAGTATACTCCTTCCTTCACAACTGCTACACATGTGGCAATTATGAAGCATCATTCAATTGCAGAGTGAATGTTTAGGCCACCTGGGAAATTTAGGTCCAATATTCAGTCCCTGTTCTTGGTTCCCAAATGAAGTCTCTGCAAATTAACGAAACATCTGGCTCTTGAGCTGCTAAATGCTCCACCATGTTCACCAGCTAGTTAATAATTACATTGGTCTGCTGTTTGTCAGCTGTGGAGGTCTGGTGCATTGTGTTATTTAGAGCTTTTTCTCTGAAAACAGCTGCCCACTGCAGCTGAACCTGCTGAACAGTTGTGGGTCAAGCAGCTAATCAGCTTGAAACTCGGTATCCATCTGCGCAGGTCAGAGCAGAGCTTTCTATTTGTTAAATAACTCTCTTTATGTACACCGTTACAAGCAACCACTCTGACTTTGTCTTTGGGTTTTTGTATTTGTGTGTAGTCACTTGGAAAATGTTCGAGTAGTTTCTAACACATCCTCAAGTTGAGTAAAAAAGGAACTAGTGGATTTGTTTTATTTACAGTATTAAACCTCATTCTTTTCCCCCCATTTGCTTTCTTTCTTTTAGACGTGGAGGCAGCTTTGGAGAGTCTTGGAGATGTCGGATGTGATTCTTCTCATTGTTGACATCAGGCATCCGGTAGGTAGAGGTGGTCTCCACTAGATGGAGACACAGTCAAAAGTTATTGTTTATCTGTTTGTTTACCTGATGCATTTTATCCTGAAAGCAGGTTTTGTTAGAGAGAGCCTCGAATGGGAACAGAGGGCGCTGAGTAGATAGCAAGATTTCTATACAGCTATTACTACCTGTAGGTGCACGCTGGCAGACGACAAGAAAAGATATAAATTAGAAAATTATCTCATGCTGCTTTGGCATCAAACGCATATTGTCATTTTACCCACTTTTTAGATGTAAAATTGAGTTTCCTGAGTTGCACCAAAACTGTCTGCTGGTTATTTGAGAAGAAAATAAATGACCGTATTTTATATGTGAATAAATTTGACCCTTCATTCGTCTCTTCAGTTTATCAGAAATTTCACTGGAACATTTTATCAGCATCTCATTAAATTGTATAGATGCTGTGACCTTGCTGATGAAGTGAGCTGAATTCAGTTACTGCTGTGTTCAGTGTGTGTCTGTGTGATCTGCTCCTGAAGATTCAAGTCAATTCAGTTTTATTTATATAACACCAGTTCACAGCAACGTCCTTTCCAAGGTGCTTTATATTTTAAGGAAAATATATTTCCATATTGGAGAGAGAAAATCTCACTAATCAGATGCTCTCCTACCAAGAACTTGGTAGCAGTAGGGAGGAAGAACTCCCTTTTAAAATGAAGAGATCTCCATCAGAACAAGGAGCACTGAGAAGATAAAACACAAATCTACTGGAAATAGAAAACAAAAGTTAATGGCATCAGTAGTGGCCCATAAATGAGGAGAGGTGAGGTGCATCACGGGACGCCTGAGCTTATAGCAGCAGATCTGATTGTTCAAGGTCACCTGATCCAAACTTAACTATGAGCTTTGTCAAAGAAGAAATCTTAAAAGTAGAGTTTTGTCTGACTCCCAAACCAAAACTGGAAGCTGGTTCCACAGGAGAGGGGTGAGAAACTCAAGGTATCACAAGTAAGCCTGCACTCTTAAGCTCTTTTTGCATCAGTACCTACTCATTTTCCATTTCAACTGGATACCACCTAATGTGCGTGGGACCGTTATAGCAATGGAGCCGACTGTCCTGTGACGTCATTTGTATGCGACACAAACGCTACAATGAAGGTGGAAGTTAAGGTGGTGTTATACCTGCTGCTCGGTCTGTGGCTTTATGTCAGACTCGGGGACCACAGTGTTGTTTCCATGTAGCTGTTTCCCTCGTTGCTGGGTTTCAAAAACAGCAGTTTTTGAAAGGAGGAAACTCTCATGGGTCATGCATGCAGTCTGTTGATGTCACATTTTCAGATTGCCTCAGATTGCTTGGAACCCCAGTGGAGAAGCTACTAAAATGTACCCTGTACCAGGTACTATCATCTAATGGAAAACCTTGAAAAACATGTCAAGTCGAGTCAACCTGACCTGAGTTGGTATTAATGGAAAAAATGGTATTAGATCATAGTGTTTTATTGGGCCAAGGTAGTATGATGGGGTTTGATCAATCCAGCCTAGAAGTAACAAACACATGAACTAGTTTTTAGCGTTACTCTAAGAATGTTTCTAAACACTTTATAAACATCGGAATTCACATTAAAAATAAAACCTAGTTCCGTGCTTCTGGCATGGTTACATTTCCCTTTTAATGCAAATTTAAAAACGGTACACTTATACTTGTTTCTATTTATAATGATTCAATCTAATGGGTTATTTTTTTTAAAAGGCAGTAGTTGTTATGGAATGCCTTTATCACCTCTTGAGTGGACTACTGCAACTCCCTGTATATGGGATTACCCGGTTCCATTCACTCTCATTTGCAGATGGTTCAGCATGCAGCTACTTTTAACTATCAACAAAGAAAACAGAGCAGATCCACACTGGTCAGCTCAGCGGCACTAGCTACCTATAAAGGTTTTCATTAATTATTTGTTTTCAAAGCCCTCCATGGATTAGCTCTGCGATACACTGCAGGTCTTTAGCTCAGTATTTTGCCTCCAGGTCAGTGAGGTCATTGTTCCAACAGCTTCTCTCAGTGCCCTCTTCTCGCCTAAAAACCAAAGGTTTTTGATGTACATAAGGTGTACCTATTTTCTGTTGGATTTGGTTAAGTGTGAGCTCCATCATTGTTTTGTCAAACTACCTATGAATGTTTCTATTGCTCTTGACTTGACCTGTATACCACCCAGGTGCTGCAGTTCCCTCCAGACTTGTACCACTACATCACTGGAGAGCTACAGAAGCATGTGGTCCTGGTATTGAACAAAGCCGACCTGTGTCCTCCACCACTGGTAATCGCTTGGAAACACTACATGGCCTCCCAGTTCCCCCACCTGGAAATAGTTTGCTTCACCTCACACCGTGGCCAGCCATACAGCACAGGTGAGGAGAGGGAGAGCCGATGGGGGGGAGGGGGTTAGAGAGAGAAGAAATACATGAAAAATAAAGTCAGACAGACAAACCTGTCACTTATTGAGCTTATTTCAGCACAGTGTAATCAGAATAACCTGCTGTGTGTCTGTCCAGCCCCTGTAGTGACTGCAATAACTGTTGTACTTTTCTGTTCTGTTCTGACTCACAGTCCTCCAGAAGAAGAGGATGAGGAGAAAGGCTGACTGGAGTCAGGCTGGAGGTCCTTTAGATATCCTAAAGTCTTGCCAGGAGATCACATCAGGGAGAGGTAGGAGAAAAAGTCATTTCACTGTTCTTCTTTTATAATAATAATTAATACATTAAGTTATACACACGATGAATTTAAGCAGCTTTTCATTCAAAATGTTATTGATCATCTTTTTGTTTTTTGTTGCTTTGTTGTTTTGTCAGTTGACCTCTCCAGCTGGGAGCAGAAGATTCAGAGAGATGCTGTTTCTGAGCGGCTGGACGGAGAACGGACAGATGAAGGAGCAGAGTCTGTCTTGGTGGAGCATCAAAGTGATAGTGCTTTGGAGATGAGCAGTCCATCACAGGAGCTCTACAAAGATGGTGTACTTACATTGGGCTGCATAGGTAATCATTTTCTCAGAGAACAACAATCTTTGGCCAGAATCAATGAACATTTTCTTTTTAATTATAGCAAAACAGGTTCTTGTTAAGAAACTTGGAAAGTATATCTTAGTATTTTCTCCAGATATTGCTTTTTTGGTAAGAAATTAGAATAGTTTTTTCAGATAGGAAAAAAAGTACCTCAAATCCATGCTTATCTGGGAACACAGTATTATTTCACTTTTATCTGATTAGGAAAGAACATTGTCTTACCAGTCCACAACAATATAATTCGATTTTCAGATTAAAAACTAGAGGACAAATAGGTTTAGCCTGAAGGCCATAGAAAGGAAGTCATGGTATGTCTGTTATGTGTATCTTGATTATAATCGAGTGTACCATTAGTAGATCGGCCAATCTCAATATGCAGCCTCCTTAGGCTAATAGTTTAGCTTGTAAAGTGACCTAGTTTGTCTCCAGACCTCAGTCCTGTAGAAAATCTGTGAGGAAGCTGAAGCTTCATTTTCCAAGCAGCAGCCAAGAAAACTGTACTTTCTGTAAAGAGCAGTGGGCTACTATTCCTCCTGAGATGTGTCTAAACCCAGTGACCAACTACAAGAAACGTCTTACGGCTGTGATCATCAACAAGAGTTCCAGCCAAATACTAACTAATGTTTTGCTTGGGGATCAAATATGTATTTCACTCAGTGACTTGCAAATCAATTTATAACTTTTATGTTATATTTTATGTTATGTTATTTGGTTGATATTTTTATCTTCGTCAAAATGAAAATACTAGAAAAATTAGACAGAGTTTATTTCTTTTCTTTAAGCAAATATCCATAAAATAGGATGTCAAATAATGATTTCCCCCACAGTACCTTCTCACATTGTTATTGTTAATGGTCAGTCTTGCTCGTAACTTTAGAATTCTCCATCTAGATCTTTGGACGTGTCTGTGAGCGTCACAAGGTCATAGCTGTAGGTGCTCCCTCATGCAGAAGAAGTTACTTGTGTGAATTCCTCTCAGCAAAGTGAGAAATGTCGGTAGAAATATTGGCCGACTGCAAAACTGTGGCTGAAATGATGGTGGTAATTTCAGTGTCTAGTGTGGCAGAAGAGGGAGGGTTCAGCCTTCAGAATAAAATACAACAAGAAAAGTTGTCAGGGAAAATATTGGCTCTGCAGCAACCTCCCATGATGCATTTCATTGCGCTCAACCGAGCACCCAGCAGGTCATTTGAGTTCATATTTGCCTGTTATAGGCACAGTGTTTTTATTCCTCTGCTTCTTGTAACAGATTCTGTATGTGGGTGTGTGTTTGTGTGTGTGTGTTTGTGTGTGTGTTTGTGTGTATATTGTTAAATCAAAGTGTGCATATTGGAGCTTATCTAAATTATCTCTTCGCAAAGTTAATTGAAAAAAACAACAACAACAAAAAACACCTGCTCGATCTGCTTCTTGTGGTGTTGATGTGCGAAGTGACCGTACAGTTGGTGTTTCTATCTTTTAATAAAAGACATTGCGTCATGCACTTAAAACATGCACCTCACTCTCATTAAACATTAAGAAGTTTTTACAAACTTCCTTTTTTGAATCTAGTGTTCCTGACTGAATGTAGTTATTGGCATCTGAATATAAATTCACAAACAGTGACTCTTAAAAAGAATTTATAGAGCTTGAATACTGTTACATATGAGTGCCTTTGTAACCTCTCTTTGTTTTCCAGGTTTTCCCAATGTTGGTAAATCTTCAGTTATAAACAGCCTGGTGGGAAGGAAGGTGGTAAGCGTGTCTCGAACCCCAGGTCACACCAAATACTTCCAGACCTACTACCTCACTCCGACAGTCAAGCTCTGTGACTGCCCCGGGCTGGTCTTCCCCTCCCGTGTCAATAAACAGTTACAGGTACAAGTTCACTGTTGTGTACTCCAGAGTAAATGTGACTTTCACTTTACTTGCCCGATTGGATGCGGTAGAAACATAATTGTATTGAGTTGCACGCTCTCCAGGAGTATTTTGTGTGACTGTCGCTTTCATTTTTAAATAGCTCTTAGTTGCTATCTTGCTGTTACCAAAGGTAATTTCTGACCTGTCTTTATTTTGTTCGTGAATTTCTTCCTCTTGTTTTTATCTTTAAATGAATTTTCTATAGATTCTGGCAGGCATCTACCCAGTGTCTCAGCTACAAGAACCTTACAGCTCAGTGGGTTATCTGTGTGAGAGGACCCCCTTCCTTTCCATACTGAAGCTCAAACATCCCAGTCTGCAGGAAAATGAAAGAAACCAGGAGTCTGAGGAGCCCAGCTGGACCGCCTGGGATGTGTGCGAGGGTAAGGTGGTAGTTAGCGTCACAGCATCTGAGTTGTTGTGGTCGTTGATAGTTTGGAAACTTCAATACTCTAAAATATTGAGAGGATAAATGGCAAGCTTCCTTTAATGCAAGTCACAGATCTTTATTGATTCTAAAATAACAAAATCAGTACAATTCAAAGGAGAGCCAATCCCCTGCTGCAGGGCCACTGCCATTATTTGCTCTCTCTTGTCAACACAGCCCTGTAGTAAAAATCCGCCAACAATGCACTGGTCCATTTATCAAGTCGAATTGAACAAAGTCAATTTTTTATGTAGCACATTTAATCACAACAAATGCTGACTAAAGTGCTGCTCAACGTCACGAAAATAAAAATGAGTCAATAAAACAATTAGAAAACAAATACTGACGTGCCCTAGCTGTCTGTGGCACCCCAGGCACATTGTTTAGACTAAACATGTACATCACAAATATAAACTCTGGCCTTTAAACGGGCTTTGTTATTTACTCAGACAGCTAGATGTCCATGTCACTCAGGCAGTATTAGTTGGGCTGTTCTCAGCTGTGGATTCGGTGCTCTAACAACCATGTACAGTAGCAGGGTGGTGTTTTAGTAAAGCACTCAAAATAAACTACAACAGCCTCATTCATGATAATGAAAGAACGAGTCAGGCAGTTTTGTGGTGTTTCTAATATTATCAGTACAACAAGTTGTGCACAGGAATAGGCAGACGTGATATTTTGGATACACAGACATTATTACCAGTAGGAAAATAAATATAGACTGTGCTCTTTTAATTATACCTTCATTTGATAGATTGTCACCAATTTATGCTTCCTTCTTTCAGCTTGGGCGGAGAGAAGAGGCTACAAGACAGCGAAAGCAGCTCGCAACGACGTGTACCGTGCAGCCAATAGCCTCCTTAGATTGGCGATTGATGGCAGATTGTGCCTCTGCCTCAGACCGCCCGGGTACAGCTGCTTGAGAGGTAAGAGAAGGCCCTCTGTGTCTCTTCATTTCAACTCTGAGACTATTCGAAAAGTTAAAATGCCAGGTGGGTGGAATTAATTTATTTTGGGGATTATTTATGGTCTGCAGAGCACTGGGAAAATCACCCAGACTTGCCAGAGATTATGGCTCTTCAAGGAAGAGCAACAGAGGAAGAAGGAACCGCAGAGAGGGACGATGAGGAGGATGGCGAGTCCAGCACCGAGCCAGAGGAAGAGAGAGACAGGGATGCGGACGATGACGAGGACGGAGATGGGGACGATGAAGATGAGGGGTTCGGGCACCCGAGACGAAGCGACGATAAGCCATCTGGCTTTACGGTCAACATGTACAACGTCCTTCGGGAAAATGAGTGCGAGTGATAACAGAAGGAGACGCAAGGAAGAAATAACCTGTTCCTCTGCTCTGACTTTTACCCATCTGCCCCAGTCCACTCTTCGTTCCTTGTTTCCCATAGACCTGCATTCCTCCTCGTTTTTTTTGTTGCACCTCCGCCTCCTCGTGTCATTACCTTCTCTGTACATTAACATGCTTGATTCTAATCCATTCATATAAAGCATATTCCATGCTGTGCCTCTGCTCTGCTTCTTCTTCCTTGAAGCCTTTGTTTTTTAAAATGGAGCTTTTAGGAATGGGTTTGGTTTGACTTGAGCTTCACACATTGCATGTAGTTCTCAGAGACAAAATGAAGTAACTTCCCTCAGCCTGGAATGATCAATCTCTTCATAAATGAGTGACCTCACAGCTGAGATGCCAAAGTTTGGAAAAGTATGATGAAACAAATCAAATGCACTGTTGATATGATGTCATTCACTGAAGCAGCCATTTGGCTCTCAGAGCAGCTGGAGATTAAAAGAACACAACTCTAAATCCTCTTCATTGACCACAGCGTGTCTCAACTTTGAGTAGAGGGTGTGGGAGGGTACGTGGGAAATGTTAGGCTGTATAACTAGAACTAATAAAGTAAACATTTCACGCACAGTTACTGCTATTATGAGTCAGAGATAATTTATCTGATCTGAATTTACATTATTCTGCGTCAGAGAGTGATGTGGGTTTTTTGGGGGTAGTGGTGGGTGTTTACACTCCTGTATTGCTGGATGAGGCTGTTTCAGGAATTAAACCTGTAGTGTTTTAACTACTACAACTGTTTTCCATAGATGTTGATGGGGATTGTCAGTATTTCGTCCAGGATTCGGCTGCGCTTATTTAGCATGTTTATATGCTGATGCCAGCACAGTGAATTTTATCCAACCGAGACTGCTTAACAATAATTGAAGGGATTGTTTAACATTTTTTTGATTTTTACTTTTTTTGCCAAAAGGTACGTTTGAAGATTGAGCCCTTTGTTAAATAAAGCTACAGCTAGCAGCTGATTAGCAAGACTGGGACTAGCGTGACTCTGTCGAATGCTTGTAAAATCAGACCATAATTGGCCAGAAGTTTGTTTAATCTGTTCTAAAAGCTGCAATTTGTAATCTTCTTTTTCTTTCTTGGTTGTTCTTGGGCAGTGGATTCCTGCCACCATGAGGTTTTGTGAGCAGAGAAACTCTCCCTCATCAATAAAATCCTATTAAAACTGCAATTAATTGTTACATTTCAGTATTTTATAAAACTAAAAGAAACAAGATTAAAAGTGTTTTATTTGGCTTAGAGTATATTTAACAAAGTGAGTGTATGATACCTTAGTCCTCAGTTGCAGAAGAATGTGTATTCTGCAAGTGGTTGCAGATGTTTGGTGGCTGTCACTCTTAAAGCCCCGTTGATGCAGGCCTAGAGACTGATCAGTGACCCCCTGATCACCAGTGATCCTAGAGAAAATTTTGTATTCAGCAACCGCTGCTGGCAGTTGCTAGCATCAAAATGGTCGCAAAGAAGTATGTGGTGCTGTACTGAAAGCCTCCTTATGATCACTTTGATTTCCAGCAGGTTGCATGGAAGACACCAACTTGTCTGCAAACACTGGCAAACAAGTCACTCAGCTATAATGGAAAAAAAACAATCCAGTGCGTACCAGACAGAGTTTGCCTCGAAGTTTAAAAGTTGTGTTTAATTTGAAAGCAAATGTTCAGGTTTCTGGTTTGCACTGCACTTTTCACAGTTGTACTACAGATCGAAGATCCATCTGCTAGTAACCAAAGCAACCTCGCACGGATGCTTGTGGTGTATCATCGTCACGACCTGCAATAAATACTAACCAGCTGTTAGGATTATGCATTTTTCTTAGTGCCCTGGGATCCCCGGGGGGGTTGCCGACCAGTCTGTAGTCCTCATGAGGCCTTATTTGATAAATTAATATAAACTCTTTTATTTTAAAATATTTTCCGATGGAAAAAACCGAGATATAATGGCCTTTGAAGATAGTGGAAGTCTGATTTTTTTTAAGCTTTTGACGTCTCCTCGCTGGCTGGTCCTTCTCTGTGCACTGCTGACACCTTTATATGAAAACTCAAAACACTGTTATTAAAAAAAACAAGCGATAAAAAATTATCAAAGCTATTCCTTTAAAACACAGAAGGAGATACTGGCCATTACAGCGTCCACCTGTCCTCCATTATATATAACATTATGCTTCACCTCTTCTCCAAAATTTCAAAGTGGACATTTCTCTGTAATGTGCGATGGCCCCGCTCCAATCCTGAGTACTGTATTATCGTGTGCTGTTGTACATCATTCATGTGTTCACCGAGGGAATCCCACGGCACGGTGTTGTGTTACTGTGTAATACATCACACTGCAGCAATGACACGCTGTCATTTCTACTATTGGTACAATGAAAGTAGATGCTAAACACTACCATGCTGTTAGAAACACAGCAATGTTTTAGTTGTTTTGATGTTGGAGTTTTTTTCCCTGGAAATATTGAAACTGACAGCGTCTGGAGAGTGTAGTGTGAGTGTAAAGGCTCAAGGTGTGTTCAGGCTATTTGCTGCATTCCTCATTTCATTCCTGGTATGCCTAATGATGATGACTGGACTGCTTTCTGCAATAAAAGAAGATAACCTTCAGAAACTCTCTTTCTTTTTTTTCTTTTTTTAGTGCATTGTTTAATGATGTGTTTATGATATTTGCTTGTACCCAGAGCTGTAAAGGACAGTCTTTCTACGAAGTCCCCCGTCCACCACATCCTCCTAATTTCAGATGCACATAATTATGCTTTTCCTTTGAATGGCTTGACACAATCTTCCAGGAGGTTTGCGATCAAAGTGGACAGCTCAGACATGTGATTGAGCATTGTCAGACTAATTGCTGTTGGTATACTTCCTGAATGTATAATAGACATAGATACATGTGACTTATCATGGCGATCTGGGTGCTTTATAGTTGTCTCGTAATTAGTTGGGGGACTTTCTTTTATGAGTACCCGAGGGAGATAATTACGATGATGAGATTCCGTGACGATAACGATCAGCTGCGTGTTGCACAGATCTAATTAAAGTCCTCCTAAACTACTTAATTGGTAAATTTCCAGATGGCCAATATTTAAAGCAGATACCGTGAAATGAAGTTAAAGTTATCGAACCACAAAATCATTACAGCGTTATTAAAGTTGTTGTTGAGGTTGAACCCCTGTGAAATGTCTGAATGTCAGTGGAGATGCTTTAATCAAACCTTAAACATAGTAATTGTAGTTGTAGCCATCTATTTCATACTGTAATATGATAGGTGGTTAGTATTAGTTCACAGTGCATTTGCACATGTCCAACAAGAGGTTTTAAAATAATCGTATGCATAACATATGCTCACTGGCCACTTTATTAGGCACACCTTGCTAGTATCAGGTTGAATCCACCTTTTACTCCAGAACTGCTTCAGTTCTTCAAGGAACAGATTTACTGAGGTGCTGGAACCATTCCTCGGAGATTAGGGTCCAAACTGACACGACAGCATCACACAGTTGGTGCAGATACTACAGCTACTCGTTTATGATGCCAATATCCCGTTTCAGCAGCCGTGCTGTGTTGGATTGAGATCTGGTGACTGTGGGGATGATAAACTCAACCAGTCTGAGATGATTTGAACTTTGTGATAGTATGTTATCCTGCTGGAAGCAATGATCAGAATATGAGTTCACTGTGCTTATGAAGGCATGCACATGGTCTGCAACAATACTCAGGTGTGCTGTGATGTCTAAGTGAGTTGGTGCTGAAGTGTGTGTGTGGGGGCAGTGTGGGACAATGGTGAGAGGTGGTTTTGACATTTTCATATTAAACTTAATTGTGCATGTTACTAGATGATCATTTGGCATGTCCGGGCCAGATATATCATATTTCAAGTGTCTGCTAACTACATGTAAGGATAAAAGAAGCTTAAGTTTGATCTTTGGTCCCTTGTGACAGTCCTCACATACTCCCTTATTCTTTTCTTTCACAGTTATTTCAGCTGCTCTTCTGTCTGATTACAGTTTGGATGTGTCCACATCCATATCTAATTATGACACACAAATACTTCGCACCATATTTTCCCCTGTGCAAACTTGAAAAAATAAAAACTGTATTTCTGAGAATATATTGTCTGCTGCGTTTTCTATCATATTCACCAAGCAAAGCTTGTGACTTTTTGGTGACTTGTAACTTCCCCCCATGAGTGTGGCATTAGGCTTCTTTGAACTACAAAAAATAAAGAAATCAAAACTTTCCAGCATGGATATTGAGGAAAAAACAGACTTTAGAAGTGCACATCCTGCAGAAGCAGTCACAGTGTGGGACTTTCTCTCAAGATGTGGGAATAAAGAATAAAGATGCTGTGTAGTCCCAACATAAAGAGAGTCATCTGGTCACCCTACCCACAGGAGTACACCAGCAGCAGGCTGCACTATTGATACAAGGTTTGAATGGCCCATGCTTTCATGTTGTTTATGCCAGATTCTGCAGATCCTACTATCCAAATGTTACAGCAGACAATGGAAACTCATTGGAAAAGGCAACATTCTTCCATTCTTCTGTTGTCCAGTGTTGTTGACAACAGAAGATGGGAAATTTTGTGTGAATTTTTGCCTCGGTGGGACCCTGTGTGGTCTTCTGCTGCTGCAGGCCATCCGTTTCAAGATTTCGTGTGTTGTGTGTTCAGAGACCAGCTCAACTGTCATAAACTACCGTGATGCATTCAAAGTCCCTTAAATCACATTTCTTCCCGATTGTGTTGGCAAGTCTGAACTTGAGCAGTTCGTCTTGACCATGTCTATGTGCCTGAATGCATGGAGTTACTGTGATTGGTTGATTTGGTATTTGCATTAATGATGTAATCCAAATATCGATTAATTACAAATGACGAATGAAGTGGCTGTTGAGTGTATATCGTTTATATCTTCTGCAGGAAAATGCAAAATGTGTGTATTGGAATTATTTTCCATATTATCCATACACATTTTAGATTTTTGAGAACTCTCTGGCCCAGAGTAGAATTTTAAATAAAGTTCTGCAAATCTGAAGAGCCCACGTTGGTAATAACTTGTTCTCCAGGGTCAGTGAGGATGAGATGTGTTTTGGTTTGTGCATGATTGGATAGACTCCAGTGTTGCATTAACCTGCGTAGGAGGTGGGAAAATAGATAGTTGCACTGCTTGCTATTATCGTCAAAGTATAACCATTTGCTTTACTGGAATAAATCACACATTTCATTATAAAAACAAAAAAAGAAGTATGAGTATTTTTATGAGTATGGTCTGGTCCCTCGAGAGCGAGGAACAGGATCAGCAGTGTGGTGAAAAGATGCTGCTTTCATCATAATGCTGTTTGTTTATCAAAGTACATCCATTTTTCAATTTCACTCCACTGTGTGTCTTACATGACAACGTTTAATAAAGCGGGATATGTTTGCGTGGAAAAAACGCTGCAGCTCCACGCGTTGACCACAGCAAAACTGCTTCTATTATCTGTGAAGCATGTTGAACAGATTATCATCCGTGCCAGCTCCTAATAAAATGATATCCATAGTCATCTGATAAAAATCTCAAACCTTTCCTTGAGATTTATGCTCTGCTTGAGCGCCGTTCGTCACCATCCTTGTGGGACTGACAGTGTTTGTCAAATCAAAATCACTCTCGACGCCCATCCAATCCTCCTGACGGAGTAAATCTGGCTGCAGCTATTATCTCATTATGTTTATCATGACCCAATGGGCACCATTCACGAGCAAGCTGAGACAGTACAATGATAATCACCGCCGAGAAGTGCCATAATCATTATTTACTGGTTGGAAGTGGGTGGAAATCCCCTCATTTCAGCATAATTTCGAATCGGTGCCAACTTGTATGGTGCTAAGAGAAGCTATTTGCTGACTAGATAAACTCAGAGGGGGGAAGTAGAGGAATCATCTGGAATTGTTTCCGATTTGCAGCTCCTTAATTTCCCCAGTCAGAGCTCTAACTATGTTGTGGCCCTCAAACCTGTATGGCAGTAATTACAGCCAGACAAAGACCCCAGATTTACTGGTGCATGTCGCCATAAATTTCAAAAGTGTTAATTAAATTCTGCTGTGCTGAATGTGTTTGCTGCCAACATCAGTCACGCCAATCATGCCCATGTGGTTTGAATTTGATCTTTCTTCCTGTTTTTTTTTTTCTGGTGTGGAAAGCTTTCTCATGACGTGATCAGGTTGTTGTGGGGATTCTTCTCCCCCTCTCTGCTCAACTTATTTGCCCCACTCGTGCTCTCCGTGTGACCCAGGCTAACATTTGGGCGAGACCGGGGAATAATGAAATGGCTGCGCGTGAGAGCTAGAGCATAAGCAGAGCAGAAAAATTCATTAGTCTGGTTTTATACTCTCCCCTGGGCTGTGTAGACACACATACACGCATACAGGTGAGATAGAGGGCGGACGGGGAGTTGTAAAAAGCTTTGCATGATGAAAAAGCAACAAGAACCACAAGTGTGTTAGCGTTGAAGACGGGGAAAAAAAATGCCACACTTGGCTCTGTAGAAACAACCAAACTGCAAAGAGTCTCATTATGGTGAATTACAGTTCTTTATCTCAGCTGGCAGGTACACCTCTGCGGTCACTAGAGGGCTATCAAAGCCAGCATTAACATCAAGAGCCTTTTGCTACGGTTAATAGTCAGGTGCACCGAGCTGCCTGTCTACAGGCGATATGATATTCCAGCCGTGTTCAGCTTTACTGTCTTCAGAAATAGTCAGGACACAATTACGTGGGTGTTATGTCCTTTATAAACACATTTCCTGTCTGTGAGCGTTATCAGAGTGTGAAAAGATCAGAACTACCTTTTTCCTGGGGTTTTCCCTGCAACAGGCAATTTCCTTTTCCTACGCTTTTCAGTGAAGTTGTGTAACAAATCAGAGAGCGACACTATTTTCTCACATACAGAAACCACACTGGTAGTAACACACACACACACACATATATGCTTTCTCATTTTCTATCACACACACTGATTTACAGCTCTGGCAGTTGTCCCCCAGTCGGCATCCTGGTGCTGCAGCAGCGCTGTGGGGGGTGGCGAGACCTTAACACTGAAGATTGGATGTCCTCCGCCGCTTCCCCTATCATCGCCTCCTATTGCCATAACCAACAACTGTGTGAAGTACACACACTCCAGCGCTGTCTGCACGGTCAATTTTAGTATCTTTGATGTAGATGTGCCCAGTTTATCCTACAAAATATCATTCTTTGTGCTTTCCCACATTTTCTGACTTTAACCGAGTCTGTAAGACATGAAGCGACATGAAGCACCATCTTGCAACACAATGGATTTCAAAGTGACTTCTTGTTGACTTTGCAGAGAGTCTTTGGTTGAACGTCTCTGCATTTGGAGTAGCTGCTCAGAGCCCAGAGAGGTAAAATTATCCAATCTATCAAAAGCACAATCTTAGATATGAAAAATGAATAAATGATACAAGACATAACTACAAATTTGTCTTTCCAGCTCCCATTAGTCATCTCACAAACTCAGATTTTATCTCCTAAACCAACCATCAGAATAGAAAGAGGGTGAAATCAGTCTCCCTGTAACAACAACAGGGGCTGTTAGTCTGCAGGATGAGTACTTTTACTTGGTACTTGCCAATAAACTCTATAAACTTTATAACAGGATTATTTTACTGGTGATTTTTATGAAGTTAAAAAATGACCTGAGTGCATCTTCCCCCAATGACACACACACCAAGGCCTCAGAAAATGTGTAAAATTGACTATCTGACATCCATTTGTCAATTTCCCCTTATGTCCTTGTGGATGAACTCACAAAAAATCTACACAACTGCTGTAGAGGAACTCACACCACATAAAACATGTTGTACAGTAAGGTCTCTGTTAACTGCACACAGAGAAGAAATCAAGCTGCAAGCGTTTCTTTTCTTCAGGTGATGAACGCTCTGCAAACTGTCCCAGCAGCATGTCAGCGTGGGGTAAACTCAAAAACAATATTTGCCACAGCAAGCCTTCAACACGCTGTGTACAGAGCAGCTTTCCCATCTTCCTCCTGTAGAGGGTCACAATATGGCAGCTGGGTTTGTTTGTTCTGAGGACCTGTGCTCGAGTGTGGAAAGAGGCTGCTCTCTGTTTGATTCAGAGCGCTCCAAAATACAAAACGCTGCCAGTGCAAACTCGGAGTGATTCATTGTGGAATAGTCCAGTTTTACTGTAAGTAGTGGCAGCAGCATTATCGGTTTAATTATTCAGTGTGTGAGTTTGTGGTTTAATGTGTACGTATGAGTGTTTCTGCCCGGTGATGCATGAATGACACCTCTTTGGTTACTGGCTGGCGTGTTTGTCTCTGACCCTGTTTGTGAGTCGGAGCCCATGTGTCAATAGGTATTTTTAGCGCCACCTCTCACTGCATTGCAATGTCACTCATTCGCACCCCTCCGAGTCCTCCCCCCTCACCTCCTCCCCGTCATCCCCGTCTCTGGGGCCTTCCAGTCAGCCACAACAGTCACTCTCACTGGAAGCAGCCAGCAACAGCCTGCCTGATTTAAAACAGGGCGGGAAATTTTGAGATCCAGGCGTGGAGACGGGGAAGGCAGATCATCAAACTTGGTGTTCAGAATGACTGCAGTGATTTAGCTGAGCTTTGTTTCTCCCTGGGGCTTTGGCCAATTTGAATATTGATTAAAATAATTAAAGGATAGCTGTAATTATATGTCTCTTCATAAAGGCTCTGAGAACATGGCACTGATGTTTTGAGGCGGTGATCAGTCAAGTTAAACTGCTGTCTGAGCAACAGACAAGGGGTGTGGATGGGCTAAACATGTAATTGGTAATGACAGTAGGGTGGAGGGCAGACAAAGACGACTCTCACATGGATAAACAACTCCCGAAATGTTATTGAAAGCAGCACAAAGAGACTGGAGAAGAAAAGGAGGCATTCAGGCTCAGCTGGCCCAGACAGGTGAGGAGAGGAGGGAGGAAAAGGGAAGTAAAATAATACAGGAGCTGTGGTGACACTCTGAACAGAGGGCAACAGTTGTGGAAGAGCCTCCCAAATGCCATAGCAGAGGCTGCAGCCCTCCACACTGTCAGATGTATGTGCATGTGTGTACAGATGAATAGCAGGGGCTTTCTAAAGAGGAGGAAACATGACACCAAAAAAGCGTCTGCACCCCCTCCCTCCACCTCTACCGCCTCCAGATATGAGGAAGAGGAGGCACAAGTGCACGGCTACAGCTGAGAGGATCTCCAGAGGCTCTGACCGCATGAGGGGTCATCTGGAACATGCCTGATCCGACACTTGACAATGCCAACTCCTCCAAACCCAATCCTGCCTCACCTCTCTCTCTCTCCCCTCATTCCCCCGACAACACCGAGTTCATCGCATTTCACACACATCCAGCTGCGTGATCACAGGGACGCCTCAGGCAGGGTCGGATTTATCCGGCAGATTCTCGCATGTCTTTGAGAGAAACTGCTGCAAGCCATGAAATGAACCTGTGAAAAGCACTTTTAAAAAAATGTGTAAGCTGCGTTTCCCTTTCAGAAGCGCGAGTCGAATTCTTCAAAAAGGAAGACGGAAAATTCAAGCGTGAAAGAGAGGATTAAAAGCTGTAGGTGTATCTGACGATGTAATGATACGGTTTTAGTCATTCTAGCAGCGTGCGTTCAAGGACCAGCCTGAAAATTGGATGGATTGCCATGAAATTCCATTAAAGACCCCTAACTCACTTTGGTGACCCCATGACCTTTCCTTCTGTGCCACCATTATGTTGACATTTGTGATTTTGAATGAATTATCACCATAACAATGAGACCCGAATCATGTGAGATTATGATTTTCCCTTCAGCTTCAGCTCTGCGCTTTGCGCTAAATAGGAATTGTAACTAATGCATATTAACATGCGTTTAGCCAAAAGCACCGCTGTGTTAGCTACACCCTCCTAGAGCTCAGAACATGACTGTAAAGTCGCCACGTTAACAAAATACATTAACAACCTTGATTCTGAAAGCAGGAAATCAACAATGAACAAATGAGATCTCTGTGGAACCTCCATTACACCATTACCAGACACCTAAGAAGAGAGCTTTGGGACATGCAACGCCCACCTTTACCCTTCGCCCGGGAACCTCCCCCTGGAGCGCACGCTAACCCCGTGACCTCCAACGCTCGCAGATCCTCTTCAGGGGCCAATCAAACACAACCTGCCGCAGGCCTGCGACACCGATACTGACTGAGCACAGATAAGACACACTAAGCAGACATCAAGGGAAAGTAGGGGTGCGTGCACACTCTCACACATCCACACACGTGTGTTCAAACCAAACAAAGGCCTGTGGTCACGTATGCATGTGAAGAAAGGAGGTATGCTGTTGTAAAATTAACTTCCTGGAGGATTTGTTGACCCTTGTAAATTGGAGACATTTATCGGTTTTGAATATTCCCAGTGAAAAACACACTGGTGGAGATGTTTGAGGGGGTAGAATGTTTGGTATGTGGTTCAGCGCTGGTTCCCAACATACTGCAAGCTTCGCATTCTGCAACTGATCTGTGTTGTCTGAATCCTGCAGCACTGCACAGCTGTCAGACCACAACAGGGGGTGGACAGGCTGCCCGAGTGAGTGTGTTTGTGAGTTAGTGTGTGTGTGTGTTCTCCCATGAAATGCCTCTGAATTGAATGCTTCCATTTCTAATTCAGATGTTTGTGTTTTTTGGACCAAAGTGATGTCAGAGAGGTGATAAATTCAAGCTGCATATTTACAATGACGGGCAATAGATCATCTGTCACTGCTGCTGAATAGAAGCTTTGGGTGAAAATGGTAATTTTCTACTGAATGCAATCACCTTTCGTAAAAAAGTGAAGACTTTTAACTTTGAACACAGCTTTCTTTCACCTGAAAACCCTTTCTTCTGCTTGACAGACCACTGATGTTTTGGGTAACTCATTCTTTTCCACTTTCTTTATCTTTAGCACGAAGCGCTTTCTTGTCCTTGCTGACTCATAACTGTGATACAGCTCAAACTCCTGTTCTCTTTCTCCCCCCCCCTCCCTCGTTCATCTCTCTCCCTTACTAAGAGAATTCCTCACAGGATCAGACCTGCTTTTTATGCTCTACTGCTTTTCACTCACAGCAAGTAGCGAAGGGGGGAAGGGGGAAAGGGGGAGGCGTTTTAGTAACAACAAACTAAAACTCTTTGGAAGAAGTGAGCATAAGTGAGGGAACGAAAAAATATATAAAAAGGAGCAGTGAAAGAAGAAGTGAGACACGAAAAGAGTCAACGAGAGGCGGCACGGGGCAGAAAGGAAATAATGCTGAAAAAGGTCATAATTTCTGCCAGGGGATTTGCAGTTGCCTGGACGACGAACAAAGCAGAGGCAGTTGGACGATGTGCACAACAGAAAGGGTTGAAAAGAAATGTGAACAGCTCTGGGGAGCGAGCTGGGAGTTGCTGCACTCTTCAGCCGGGTAATATCTACAACTCGGTTAGCAAAACAGCACAGAAATACACGCAGTGATCCCTCTGTCGTCCCTTTAATTTCAGATTAAGTATACCAGCCTTTTGATTTGCTTAACTTTACTGAAAAACAAAGTCTATAAAGTGGCTGTGCTTAGAGAAACCACTGCTTAGAAGATTAGCGATATGTCTTTACAGAACTGCGAGTGGAAAGTTTCAACGTTAAACACAGAGAATGAGGAGAGTCTTAGTTTGGTTTTAGCTTTCAATTGAAAAGCGATGAGAGAATGTTAATGATATGCAGAGAGAATGAGGCCAGATGAAAGCCGGTCTAAAGTCTGAGGCAGAAGCAGAGAGGGAGGAGGTGAGGGTGAAGGGGGAAGGATGGAGGGGTAGACGGGGTGGTAAAGGTGGCACGAATGAAGCAGAGACAGGAAAGTTCAAGATTAAGCAATGTTCAGAAAGCCGAGTGAGAAATTAGAAAGTATTTACGGCTGTGAGCATACACGTTAGGCTCATGTCATTTATTTGTATCTTAATCCCTGCATCTAATCATATATACACTCACTGACCACTTCATTAGGTACACCTGCTTGTTAGTGCAACTAATCCATCAGTCAGGTGGTCAAGATGACTCGTTAAAGTTCAAACCAAGCAACAGAATGGGGAAGAAAGGCGATTTGAGTGACTTTACATGTATTATAGTTTTTTGGGGCCAGACAGGCTGGTAGTATTTCAGAACCTGATGATCTACCAGGATCTTCCCACACAAACATCTCTAGTTTACAGAGAATTGTCTGAAAAAGAGAAAACAACCATTCAGCAGCAATTCTGTGGGCGAAAATGACTTGTTGACGCTAAAGGTCAGAGGAGAAAGGGAAGTAGCTTGTAGGAAGGCAACAGCTGGTTACAGCCAAGCTATTGCAGAAGAACATCTCTGAATACACAACAGTTTGAAGCAGAAGGGCTACAGCAGCAGAAGAAGACCACACTCTGTCCCACTCCTGTAACCTACCTACAAACAGGAAACCGAGGCTTCAAGTTGCAGAAGGTCATCAAAATTGAACAACATAGAAAAAATGAAAAACATTCTTGGCTTCCACTTTGGTTCATTTCATTTAAACATCACAATCTACAATCACTAGATCTCAGGCCAACAGAGACCCTTTGGGATGTGATGAAATAGGAAATTCACATCATGGAGCTAGAAAGAGTTCAGTTTGCTCATTTGTAAAATTGGCTGTAAGTATTGTGGTTTTTTAAGCCAGGAGGGATGATGACGGTACTTCTTTTTCTTCTTCTTACTATTATTACTGGAACAAAAGCGTGGACTGTTAAATTACAAGCTAACACTAACGAGCTTGTTTATCAAGCTGTACAGACACACATACTATACCTGCTAATTATGACTAAGTACCAGGATAATAAAATAGCAGAATTTCCCCTCACCCAGACAGAAGCACGAACTTCTTTTACAGGCTGTCGGTACAATTAACTGCACAGCAAGCCATTTTATTTGTCAGATAATTGCAGCACCACTACAAATTAGCAAAGATTTAGCTTAGCAGAAGCTACCACATACAGGTAAAAGATTAAAAAGTAATCCACAGTTGCCAAGCCTCTGATCTGAACCTTTAATAACATCAAAGTGGTTGATTTATAAAATAAAACTAAAGGGAGATTATCCAGAGAGAATAAAAAACTTTTGGTACTGGGCTGTGAACATGTTCATCCTGGCTGTAGCATTCGCCATTTTAACATGAGAGTCTATCCCAGGGGTCAGCAACCTTTAACACCCAAAGAGCCATTTGGACCCGGTTTCCACGCAAAAGAAAACACTGGGAGCCGCAAATACTTTTTGACATCTAAAATGAAGATAACACTGTATATATTGGGTTTTTTTTACCTTTATGCTTTGTGTGAACAACTAAGGTGTGTTGCTTATGAAATCCATGAAGTGCTACAGAGAAAATTACATTTTATTTATGTAATTAACACATTTTGAACTCTTAAAGAAATATAACAAAAGGAAAGACACCCAGCTGAACTAAAATGATCCATGTAGCAAACAAAAACTGTTGTGAGCTGCCACCCTTGTATCTCCTTTGGGTTTTTGGAGCCTTGACCTGCCTTTTAAAAAACAATTGGAAAAAAGCACTATGCTGCTAAAAAAAAAAAAAAAAAAAGATATTTGCAAAATTCTGCCTAAATATGTATTTTACCTGGTTAATGTGTGTGGAGGGGTGTGGTCTGCAGTGCCGCTGCAGAGGAGGCGGACGCACCTGAGCGGCACCCGCAATCACGCCTCGCCGCCTTAACGTCTGTGCTGTCTCTGCTGTTGTGTTGTCGTGCTGTGAGCTGAACAGCTGAAAGAATTTAGACAGTTTGTAACTCTCAGTGATGCCACAGTGTTCGTTTGACTTTGGGACCTAAAGCAGAGTTTGGACCTGGGAACGGCTAATGACGTCAGATTTAAAGACTGAGAAATTATGGTTCAGCAATGCTAGCACCTGCAGAGAGCGGCTACTGTCAGATGGGGGCAGTATCAAAAACATGTGCTAATAGCTCCCAGAGAAGATTAATGTTTATTTTTTCACGCTTCTCCCATTCCTGGTCAACTCCGCTGTCACTTCCACCAGACTTGTCAACCAATCAGCATGCGACTAATGTACAGTAGAGATGCATATGAATCCAAATATTGATAGCATCGATAGCGACACTGGCATTGGCATCGGATCGATACTAGCACATAAAGTTCAATACTTGGTTTCTATTCTGTAAGTTCAAAATGGAGCCCAATAATTTTATTTATTTTTTTTATGAAAAACTATACCTCAAACATGTTCTGTGACAAATGTCTGAACCTTTTTGTGTTGACTCTCAGGTCTATTTTATTGATAGCCTATAAATATAGCCTTTTTAAGCACAAATATACCGCACTTTTTGTACATTTTTTTTTTTAAACTTTCTCCTACTTACTGTGCAGTCTCTACAGTCTCTACACTTTGAACAACAGAAGCTGACCCAAAGTGCTTTACAGACAGGCACATTAACATGTACAGCTCTCCTATAAACCAAGTTTCAAAATACACAAAAAGCTGAGAGGTGTGTTTTGTTGTATTAACTAATTATTGTGGAAAATAAAAATCACAGTTGTCTTCAAAATGTGTTCAGAATTTCAAATCGATGATGATTCATCTCATAATATATAAGCTGCATTTATATGTTAAAAGTATCGGTAATGTCGTTACTTGGTACCAGATCAATATAAAAGGGTCCAATATTTACCCAGCTTCAACTGGCTGATTGAGGAACTGCTGTTTTACGCTTATTTTTTATTATTATTATTATTTTAGCTTGGAGAGATGTTCTCTCTGTGTGTTTTGAGTATTTGAGTTTTGTTTTTTTTTACTGTATGGTATGAATCTACGCAGCCTTTACAGCTTCTTCAAGACTAAAAGCTCATTTGCAAGTTTAAACTACAAGTGCAAGGGAACATTAGACAGCAGAGAATCCATGTTCCCTTTATCTGTTTATCCAAGGTGGAGCTTGGAGTCTGTTAAATGACCTTTATTGTCTGTGCCTGCTTATTGAGCACCAGCTAAAGTTTCCCTGCTCTCACTCTTGGGCAAGTACCAGCACATACTGTAGCTGCTTTACAACCTTTGTTTCAGCCTCTCTGAGTCGGACTTGTTCAGTTTTTTGATGTTATTAAGCATAAACGGGCACACATGTGGCCCTTTTTCAGACATGAATTCACTCTTCCCTCCTGCTTTGCCTCAAGGTCCCACATCAACAAATGTCCTGATTCAAGTTCAGTGCTGTGTTTTACTGCAAACCCTTCAATCTGAGTCATTATAGCCCAGAGCCAGTAATGGTATACAGTTACACCACCAATACTCTGTAATAGAGAGGTAAATACTGAGGCAGAGTCCTGGGTCTACATTAAATGGGCCTGACCATCTGTGAAGAGGAAGAACAGATTATTTAAAGAGTTTACAAGTTTATTTTCTTTAAAACAAAATCAGTTTCATAGCAGCAGGAAAGCCTGTTCTGACAAGCAAAGGGTTAACAAGGTGAAACTGTCTTGCGTGCAGCTGTATCGTGGGTAAGCTAATATCCCCCAGATCTCTGTGTTGCTGTAACGCTGAAACTCCCACTGGCCCCGAAGACTTCACTTTGGATTTCATTTTACAGCGTCGTTGAGGCCACAGCGCCCTCCCACGGGAGGCGCTGATTGGTCGAGTTGCCTGCTGGAATATTTAATCAGACACCTTGCTCGCGGCTGTGATTGGACACAGCCGGTGCAGTTATGTAAATGAGCACCTGGTGGCGCCTGCTGGCCCGGCTGCTGAGCCCGGACTGTGGAGGAGCGGCTGAGAGAGGACGCAGAATCAGAGAAGGTCCGAGAAGCAGAGATACTTTGCGTGTTTTCCCTCCTTTATCTTATTATCCCCCCTCCATTAACCACAGGCTGAAAAATATTCCTCTCAAGTGAAAGTCAGCCTGGGGGTGTGAAATCAGCCGGTGCGCGCAGCCCGTGCGGAGTATTGCGCTGTTTTCTGAGTTTTGGTGGAGGTCGTTCACTAAACTCAGCTGCTGCTCTCGGAGGTCAGTTTGGATTATTCGGTGGACGCGTGTTGTATTGAGCACAATTCTCCACAGAGTTCATCCCAAAGTTTGGACCGCTGTCACAGCACACTTCTGCCTGTCTTTTAGGTAAGTACTCCCAACCTGCTCTGCGCGTTTCTTCTCCGTGCGCTTAGCTCCATAATAAGCGGCTGTAATAATATTGCTGTGGGTATTTCCAGCTGTCTGTGTGTGTGTCTGTGCGTCTCTCACTCGCTGGCTTGGCGTCTATATGTCTCGTTGTGATCCGGGAGCGCTGCAGCTCTGGACGCTGGCCACGGACTCCTTGGAAGCGCATATGAGGTGTAACGTTGCGCCCCGGACTCTGCGCGTTTGTGTGGCAGATACATTGTGGTATTTATGCTGCCGACTGCGTAGCTGAGATATTCTGACATCGTACATCATGATCTAGACTTATTGCAACATCGTGTTTAAAAGTGGGTGCTTGGCACCGGAGAAAACGTTATTCAGAGTCCTCACTGCTTTCACGCCTTTTATATTCAGTGTGGATTTTTCTCGTTCTCCGACCTCCGACTCATTGCCACTAACTCTCAAACAGTTACACGGGTTTGATTAAGTTGTACAGTCATTCCTCTTTTGAAAGTCCTTGAGTGTCATTATTCAGAGTCCACCTCATTTACAACATTTAAATAAATAAATAAAAAGTTAAAGAAAAGTAATCTGAGCTGGCATGTGGAAGCTTTAAAACTGACTGCAGCGGGCGTAATGACGCACTGAGTCAAACGTGTAGCATTTAAAAGGACCTAGTGACATCCAGCTGATGGTCATCACACAGACTGTTGACCCTGTGACCTTATAGCAACACATGGGGACCCTTAGTGGGACCGGCAGCTCTGGTTTCACTCACCCCTGGTCCCTGGTTCTCCAGTGGGGAGCTAATCAGTCACCAGAACCAAGTCAGAAATCAGTGTGAAGTTGCCTGGAACTCGGATCTGTGTTGATGAAGGAAACATTTCAGACTCTGGGGACGAGCTGCAGGAAAGTTTGGACTTTGAACAGGATGTACATTTTGTGTTTGCATGAAGCAGAAGAAAGGGGGCGGTGATAGCTGATCAGTCATGTGGTGTTACGAGTGATTCTCATATTGTCTGACAACAGGATGGTGCAGAATTATGTATATTTCAGCATCTTGTCTCTGTTAATTTCTGTATAACAGAGAACAAAGAGAAGGGAAAATGTGGGTTTGATTGCGTGTGTTTGTGGTGTTGTCTTGCTCCTGTGTGTTTGTGCATGCCTCTCTGGGGGCCGGTGACCTACTGGAGGAGTCAAACAATGGGCTTTAGTGGGTGTGAAGTGCAGTGAGCAGTCACCTATCTGACTGCATGAAAATGGCTGATGTGGGTAGTTTGTTGGCTAACAGACTGAGAAGGCAGTCCAGCGTAGAGGAGGTGCACCATTGTTATAAACTGCTGTGTGGGGAGGAGTGGGTGGGGGTGCTTGTGCTATAGAGATAGAAATGCAATAAAATGCCATTTTCCCTTTCTCCGTCCCTCCCTCTCTGCCTCTAAGGCAGGGGCATAAAGTGAGGAGGATCCCTGAGTGTTGATGCACATGTTTGCTGGATTTCAGTCTAGTAGGCATCTGGCCGCTGATTCTTCCACAATGTCCCGAGAGAGCCATTGACTTGGAGTAGTTCATTTTTATCAGCTGTGCAGTTGAGCAAAGAAGACACAAGATATTTGAAATAGTTGGATGGCCCAGTTATGTGAGTATAAGTGTTCACGCACAGACTTGGAACAGCTTTTTATTGATTTGTCTTCCTCTTGGCAGGCTCGTGACAAAGCAGCATTAATTGCATAATATGATTTGTGGAGAAGTATGCACGCAGCAAAATAATTTGTCTAACATTGTTCGAAGGAATGGCTCTTATTTGATTTGTGTCTAAGACTCGGCAACAAAAGTCTTGGAAAGGTTTTTTATGTGCAAGACAAGAAAAAAAAAAAAGAAGAGTGGTTTTGCAGTGGTGTTGTTTTGTGATTGAAAACACGCTGCTGCGTGCCAGTGCAGGCTTTTCTGCAAACATAGAAGCACGGTGTAGTTTCTGCCATGGGAACACTGGTGTGTATGGTCTGGTTGATCATTGACTCCAGTCTGTTATCCTCTATCTGGGTCATTGTTTTGGGTTAAAAGACTTCAGCAGGTGGATACAAATTTGAACCTTAAAGGAGTCGCAGCTTGAACAGTGATTGAACTGCACGTTTGGCACAGTTGCCTGGTCTGTCTCTCGCTAAAGGGGCTACTTAACAACATGAAAGGGCACAATGGCAATGAAGAACTGTCTTTTATGTGACACCTCTCACAGAGATCATGCATTAAACAGAAAGTCTGTCTTTGGTCATAATTGGCTCAGACAGACTGAACAGGAAGGCAAGTGGAAGAATTCATTTAAGTCCAAAGACACGACATGGTTACTTGCCTTCCCTCTCGACAATCCCCCTGTAATGGGAAATGAAACCGATTGAACGCGGGACTCCAGCGTCCAGCCTGTTTTCCCAAACCAATTTCCCTTCAAGTCTAGACAGCTGGACTTTTCAATTGCATCTGTGTATGTGTGGTCACATGCAGAGCGAGCTCAACCAGACTGTCGGACAAACAAATTAATCGTGTAATGGGCGGTGACACTTCAAAGCGGGATCTGGGCTGTTCGTGGGCTTTAGTTGTCAGCGAGTTTTCAAATCTATTTGGTTTCCTCTTCGCGAATCTCCATCCCTGAAGTCCTACCTTTTCTCAGACTGCCCTCCCCCTCCCAGATTCCCTCCCCACCATCCTTCGTTTGGCATCGAGCACACTTTTGATCCTCTAATAATTAGAGGATCAAAAGTGTGTCTAATTGATCATTCTGGCAATCTGTCTCTTTCCCTACATGTAACATGGAACACAGATTTTTCTTCTTCATCTTCTGTATCTCCCCATTCCCTTTGAAGCAGCACTAGACATTTTATTTATCTTCCTCCTCTGCTCATACATCTTACCCTCAATCTCTCTCTTCTCCTATCGTCCCTGTGAGTCTCCTTATTTATCTGTTTGCTCTTTCAGTGAAGGGTGCCCTTGTTAGATAGCGGTGTTGCTTCTTGGATGCAAGTACCCTTGGGTTAAGTTTTCTTCAAAGATTCTCACAGGGTATCTTATCAAAGTATCTAAGACATTTACTTGGTCCCTGATATAAGCTCGGAAAACTGCAGAAATGCCTCTGCATGACTTCCAAAATTACAGGTGGCCTATTTTTGAAGGTGATAATGTACGAGTGTGTGACAGCCTGTGGTAAAGTACAGAAATCTAGAAGCTTGAAGGTACTGCCATATCTCCCTAATATATAATTTCTCAACTCTAGTACATGTTTTATGACTTTATGAAATAATAAAAAACTCTTATTAAAAGAGAGCTTCATTTATTAGCCATTGCACTCCTATAACATTGTGAAATTTTGATGTGCAATTTAAGCAGCAGGGAATCTTTTTATACCCAAATGTGTGCTGTTTTTAGTTGAATGGACTAAAGGAAAAAAATAACCTTGAGCTAAATATTTTGGAGGATGCCTTCTCAGTGTTTATGCAATGAGTGGAAGCAAGGGACACTGCAGTCACACTGTAAAGTATACCCTACTTTTCCCTTCTTTTTGAATTTAGTGGGGACTGTATTTCTGTAATTAACACGATTTATTATTTTTTTTAAAAAACTTAAGTTATTGAGGCCATAGCTGCATTAGGAGGGTGTTTACTGAGGTCACAGATCCTGGGAGCCGAGGATGGTTTTTCCATTTACTTTTATTCAGCTCAACGTCGCTTTGCAACCAGGGGAGTCGCCCCCTGCTGGGCATCAGAAAGAACACAGATTTAAGGCCCTTTCAACCTTGCTTCAGTTTCAGGTGTATCGTCAGTCACAGCCTGGTATCGCCACTATTTACAATGTAATTAAACCCTCGAGAGTCTAGCTGGTGATCTGAATAAGTTTTGCCACCAGCAGCTGTTGTCACCTCATGAAGAAATGTCTCATTTTTCCTAAATCCACACCTCTGTCTATCAGTTTCCTTCACCTCGTCCAATTCGGGGTCACACTGAGACCGAGAACCATTCACACTCACAGTCACACCCAATTTAGGATCACCAGTTAACCTAACGTGCACTGTGGGAGACCGTGCACAGGCTTCGGGACAAACACCGAAGGACCCAGGCTGGTGGATTTGAATCCAGGACCTTCTTACTGTGAGGAGGACAGCACGGTGCTGTCCTCCTCACAGTGTCTTGTGGTCATTAAGAATTTATAAACTGATGATGATTAATCATGAGTACACACTGCTTTCCCTGCATAAGCTGCCTCTATAATTTCAAAGTATATGTACTGGCAATACTGGCCCTTGGTATCAGATGACACAGCACTACATTTTATACAACTTTTCTTTTGTCTAAACCTTATACTCTCCAAAAATACTCTCTCTTGTAAATGAGATTTTTAATCTCAATGACATTTTTACCTGGATAAATAAAGGATTAATAATAATAAAAAAAACCTTAAGACTGTGTTTAATCTGCAAAATTAGCCAAGGTCATTTGTGAATTGGATGATTAGGATGGTCTAATTAGAAGTGGACGATGGTGAATCCTGTGATTTAAAAACAGCTACACACTTTGCCAACTTGTGGAAGCTGAAGTTATCGCTGCTGGAAAAGAACCTCATAAAAGATGGAAACCAACTTAAAAGCCAGTGTGCTCCCTTCTCTGCCTCTTGCTTTCTATCTTTTTAGTTTTTTTTTTTCTCACCACTTTTCAAATCGTCATATTGCGGTTGGTGTTTTTTAGCACCCACAGTGCCTCTTGTGGCACAAAGCGCCACTAATAATTACTAATGGCTTCTGGCAAAGTAAGTGTTTTGAAACCTTGTTGGAACATGGGAAGAAAATTGTGTTAAACATCAAAGGTTACTTTCTTTTTCAATATGTCTTCTTTGCGTATGATGAATTTGAGTTGCAATGACATCCACGCTGAGTGGGTTGGACGTGTCTGCCGTTTCCGCCGAGGGGTTTGTAGGGTCGCATTAGCATCAGGAAACTGTTGTGTGATGTGTAATTTAGTTCTTTTGAGACTGTTTTTCACTGCTGAGAGGGAGGAGGAGGACTGAGAGTTTGATAGAGGTATCAACCTGTGCCTGAGGCTTTTAACAGAGGTAGGTGTGTGTGTGTGTGTGTGTGTGTGTGTGTGTGTGTGTGTGTGTGTGTGTGTGTGTGTGTGTGTGTGTGTGTGTGTGTGTGTGGGTGGTTTCAGCAAAAGCCCAGGCTTTATATTAACCAGGCCACCATATTTTCAGATCCTAATGTGCTTTTGTGTGCATATTTTTTTATTTTGTGCTGCAACATCTGAAGACCTCTACGTTGTCCTCAGCTCTTATTCACTGGAATTGAAGACTGCCGCATTGCTCGGTTAGGCCAGTTAAGTTCCTCACATTGACTCAAAATGTTGAGTCTAGCTGAGCTCATTCCCGTTCGCCCTGATCTTTTTTTTTTTTTTTCTTCCTGTCATTTTCTCTCTGCTACTCTTGAGTTCACCTCTCTCTCACTCCTTTCATCCCTTCTCTTGTTCCCTCTCTCTCCTTTTCAATGGCTTCTCAGCGGATGAATAATTCTCAACCTCCTGCGGCAAAGAGTTGCTTTTGTCCCACACTTGCTCTGCCAGTCTCTTCGTTCGATTACTGGTGGGAATTTTCCTTCATGGCGTTCTTCTGTCTGTCTGTCTGTCTGCTTCAGTCTGCGGCTGTTTTTCTCACTGTCCCGTCACATGCCTCTCCTTTCACCCTGTCCTCCCCTCTGCTTCTCACTTGTTCTCTGACAGGTGGTAGTGAGACTGTGCAAATTGAATTCAGAGAATTGGGCTGTGGCTCTCCATCACACTACAGCCCTAAAGGACCTTTGGTGTCAAACTAGAACCAGAGGTTCACATGCACTCAGCTGCGAGGTCATCGTATTAACATGCTAATGGTCCCTCATGCCTGCTGGATACTCCTCACGAGTCTTACAGCCATGCTTCAGCTAAGGTCAAACTCAGAACTAATCTTCCCTCAGAGTAGCAGTGATGGTTAATCTTCAGGCAGCACATGAGCTTGCTTCGCTTTCAAGTGAGACGCACTAGAAAGTGAAGTGGATCTCATCTCATTCCAGATGGATTAAACAGAGCAGAAAAGGAGCTGAGGACAGTCTAACTACATGTGCTGACAAGTACGAGGCTTCGAGCCCCGAGAAGCATAATAGTATTCCAGTTTCTGTCGGTCACAACCACTTTCCCAGAAGAAATGCAGACAAAACTGAACACATGTTTTTCCTTTGTAAACTGAGAAAGAAGACTTCGCTCTGAGTCTCACGATAATAAACAGCCGACTCCGTGTAGATCATGTTGACTGCCAGAGGTGTTAACAAAACCTTCATTTTCTTTTTGTGTGCGACTTTGTTATGCTCTGTTCTTTGTCTTATTTCAGCTTTGAGAACATCTTCTTCTGATTTGGTTTGACTCTCTCTTGTTGTGTCGAGCTTACCGAACAGGCAGTTTACCTCCTTCTGTCCTGTGTGTTGTTGCTGTATCTGATCAGGCTCATTTCCTTTTGATTGCCTTTGCAGATACCATAATGTTGGAGCGCAATTATAGGAACTTTAATAAAAATAACAAGAACGGTCCAAGGTAAATATTATGGGTTTATTGTAGGACTGTAGTCATGAAGACAAGTCTTGGGACTACCTGCTCTGCATGTTGTTTCAATTACTGATTTCTGTGACGACTGACAAAAGACAAACCTGCAAAGTTCCTTTTTTTCAATATTTCACAAGCTTTCATTTGGATTAAAGTCTAGACAAGTACAAGGAAAAATGCAAATAATGTAAAGGCAAGCATTGCCCTCAAAGCATTGAAACTTCAGAAGGGGCTCAGAATAAAGAGAACTTGGAAAAAGAGCGTTATCTGTTCATTAATGTGTGTTAACTGGAGTCTTTTCTCAAGTAAGCAGGACTGACAAGGAAACAGTGTTGGAAAAAGTACTGGATTTTTGTGTTTGACAGTGTTTTTGATGCATGTGTGTTTAAGATTTGTTATCTCTGTTTGTACTAGGGGTGCTTTTTTGCCTTTATCTGACAGTTCAGCAGGAAAGAGCAGCGGAAGACGCCCAGCAAAGAGCTACAGTTTCTTGTAGTGGGTTGACAAACAAACATAAGGTTAGGGTCTAGCTCTACCGGAAGCCATTAACATGGAACATGGAAAAACAGCCAGAAGACTCGACTTTTTTTTTTTTCTTTTTTCAATTTAAAATAAAATACATTTCTGTGTAAAAGTCTTGCTACCCCTCATTGCTTTATATTTTGTTTCCAAGGAGCCAGATTTTCTTGTAAAGTTTAAAGCGGTCTTGAGCAATACTTCTCCAGGATTTCTGAAAGTCGTTCAAAGATTTTCTTTGACATATTCAGCCTTTCTGCAGTCTTTGTACCTGACTGTTTTCAGAGGAATATTTTTAGTTAAGCCACTTAATGCTGACCTATGAGTTATTCCTTCATAAACACACCGAACTAAAGGGATGAACCACTGTTGTGTCTACGCATAACAGACGACTTGGCAAAGAATTTTAAATTGTGTCTTTAGGCACTTTTTTTCTAGCAGCTTGTTGGAAAATTTTTATATAATTTTTTTCTCCATTTCTTTAGTTGAATCCACAAAAAATATAAAAAAAGATAACACAGTTTGACATAAAATAGTATTTTTGCACCAAAAAGGTGATTCGCAGAGAACTATTGGCCGAGAACTTGGAAACTGGACAAGTGGAGGACAAAAGAGGACATGGAAGGTCTAAAAATATTATCTACAGCAGATTAACAGTATTTGAAAGTCATGTCCTTAAGACATAAGGCAAAATCCAGCAAAGACATGGGACCTGAGAGATTCATCTGGCCCTCCAGCTGGTTCATCTGCTGTTCACTGAAGCCTCATCAGATATGGAATCAATAGAAGGATGGCTGTCAAGAAGTTACTCTTAACTAAGAGAAACGCGGAGAAAAAGCTGAGGTATGTAGGAGAGAGGTACAACAGCGAGTGCCTACAGCCTGTAAAAGACAATCGAGGCTCTCTCCTGATTTTTGGGCTGCATTTCAGCCGGTGGTTCTGGTGACTGATGAGCTATGTTGGAGATCTAGGAATGCAAAAAGCTACGATCAGAGTTTGAGCCACAATTCAGTACCATCTAGAAAGCATCTCATTGGCAACAGCTTTATTTTTCACTATGAAAATTATCCCAAACACCCTGTCAATGCAGTGAAAGCTTATATGAAGAAGTGGCCTCCCCAGAGTTTCAACCTCATCATTATCAAAGCATTTTGACAGAGAACAGAACAAACGACAGCCAACATCCAAAGAAGAGCTTTGAATGTCCTTCAAGAAGCCTGGAGAACTATTCCTGAAAACTACTTAAAGTTTGCCTTTTATTATGTATTTAAGTTTGTGTTTGCACATGTTTCGATAAATCGTCGCGCCTATTAACCGTTTTCCTAGTAACATGTAAAGAAATGAGGAGTCTCAAGACTTTTGCACAGTACAAGCTTATTTACATATGCATCTTTTGGCTGGAATATGTGTCACGTGTCAACAAACCAAGAGTCCGAAGAAAATGTGTTCCTGGTTTTAAACTTGAGATATTTTCTCAAATAAACTCAGGAGACAAAGCCAGGACAGTAAAGCTGGGACATTGACTGAAGCGGTCACTCAGATGCAGCACACAGCAGGAAACGGTCCACTTCGATGCATTCTTAACACTGAAAATACTCCCTTTGGTGTGGGTGAGGGAACTCTTAGGTAGAGGTAGTAGGCAGGACGGATGATGCCCGCTAGCTTGCTTTAAATTCACCACACATTTTCCTGCTCTGTTCTCACAATCGGACATCACACTGACTTCGTACTCGGCAGCTGGCAGATTAAACCTACGTAAAAGTTTGATTTGAGACATTTGAGTTCTCATATTCAGCTGTTTTCAGGAAGGTTTAGAGCTGCAGTGCATGCGTTAAAAACGGTTTTGTTGTGACATTTTGTCCCCTGCGCTTACAGCTAGGTTTGTGTGGCTGCTATTGACGAAGGCAATCTGCGGTAATCAGTCAGCATTTGTCTCTGTCCACCATGAGGATGAGCAATGCTGCAGCTGCTATGGACTGATGAGCCAAGTGGACCTGAAAAGGGAGCCGGTGGAGGTTTCATTCTGTTGCTATGACTGATGTCAGCTTTGTGTAGTCGCATGCTAATGAACCCAACCTTATTATGTTTTGTTTTTTGTTTTTTTTTGCGCTTTTTGCTCTATCCTTGAGCCTCGACTCCTGTGCCTCCCGTTTCTGTCTCAGTAAGGAGATTTTTTTTAAATTGGGCTTCTTTTTTTTTTTTTTTTTTTTTTTTTAGGGGGTGGAAGCTGAGCTGTCGTAATGAGTCATCTGGTGTTATGCACAATTCAAATGTTTCTGGAAGCAGGTTTCATCTTTAACAATTCCCTATCTTCATGACTCACCACCTTCCTCAGCAATTGTTCACATGGTTTATGGTCTCCGTTTCTTACTGATGCAGATTTAATTTGTTTTTCTGACTCCACTGTCTTGCCGTTTCCGTTTCCAAGTGAGTTATCCGCACTTTCCTTCTGCTTCTTCCTGTACACTCAGCAAAATCAGATTCCACAGACATGACTGGCACTTCCTTGTAAGGGTGAATTTTGTGACACACAGATTTTCAACTGGATGCCTAGTGCATGGCCCAAATCCATGATGAAGAGCAGGGCATAATACCACTCTTCACCTGAAGCTCCCAGTCATATATTTGATGGCAAATGTCACAGTTGTGCTGTGTTTTCTCAGTTTAAATATCAAATTAGTTTGCAGCCTCAGTAAGGGTGTAAAGCTGTGTGGTTTCACCCACTCGAGCAAATATTGTGCTGAGTAAAGTTGTAATATTTAACACAGTAAGCTGTAGGTAATGTTTTCAGTAAAACAGATCCCCATGGACATATTGCTATAGCCAAGCATCTCAAGCCTGCCCTTGGAGTGAATCCTCAGTGAAAATAAGAAAACAGTGGCCCCGCAGGGATCAGCACTTTACTCACACCAGTCCTGAGTCACACAAAAGCAAGGCTGTATTCAAGGAAGCCATCAGATGACCTTGTTTGTGTCACTGGCACAGTCTCCACAGTATCACCCTTTAAAGTGTTGTGAAGACTGAAGATAAATTCATGCTTCATTCTCTCCGGGACTCCGAGCGTAGCAGTGCGTACACCCAGCTTCCTCTCTCACACACACACACGCGCACACGAACAGAAACCCAAAACAAAGAGCTCACTACTCCGTGTCTCCCCAGTGGCCATTAGTCATGTCTAACTGGCAGAGTGTTACTTTATCTGGCCGAGACTGGAGACTTCACATGTCGAGATCTGTGTATAGAACAAGAACGACATTGAATAAGCGACATTCGAAGCCTTTTTGATGTTGCAAATTATATGCATTGCACTACATTATTGCTAAACTTTCCCCAAAAACCTCACACTTTTAGACATTTTATCAAAGCTTGTCAAAATAAGAGTTAGTAGCCATGCTGGTGATGCAGCTCCTGGTTTATTACCTCTGTTCTGTCTCCTGTACACTCAGCAAAATCAGATGGATAAATTATTGTTATATTTTAAACAGACTTTAGCGGTGCCCAGAGATGATGATGATGATGATGAAGAACTTTTTGTATTTTCTCTTTTCACCACTATGAGGTTGATTTTGACCAAAATGTTTCACCAACTGAGTGACTTTCATATTCTTACAAAGCCAAGTTCTTGGTGATTTAGACGAACGAAATAAACTGTCCGATGTGCAACGCTGGGGTCAGAACTGCCTTAATTCTCTGTGATACAGATTCAACAATGTACTTCCTCTGAGATTTTTGTCTATATTGAAATGATAGCCTCACACTGTTGCTCCTGATTTACTGGCTGCACATCCATGATGTGAACCTCCCATTCCAACACATCCCAAAGTTGCTCTACAGGATTGAGATCAGGTGACTGTGAAGGCCATTTTACAGACAAACCAGTTTGAGACGATTGCTGCTTGGGATATGGTGTCTTATCTTCCTGGAAGCAGCCATCAGAGGGGGGAGACATTGTCTTTTCATGGTCAGAAACAATACTCAAGTAGATCGTGGTGTTTAAATGATGCTCAATTGTTACTAAAGTGTTAAACGGCTCGAAATGTGCCCAAAAAAATATCTCCCAGCAGCCTAAACTGTTGAGACAAGATAGGATGAACCCATGTTTTCATCTTGTTTACACCAAATTCTGAATTTTTGCATCAGAAATCAAGAATCTTCAGACCAGGCTTTTTCCAGTCTTATATAGTCAAGCTTTATTTTGGATTGTAACATCTGTTTCTGTGGCACGGAGTGTGGTCTTCTGCTGCCAGAGCCCCTAAGCTTCAAAGTTGGTCATGTTGTGAATTCAGAGATGCTTTTCTGCCTACCTGGGTTGTAACAAGTGGTTACTGCCGCCTTGGTGTGAACTCAATTCAGTTTAACCATTCTCCTCTGACATCAACAAGTCATTTTCACTCAGAAAACGTTTAGTAAGCGGTGGTTCTCTATCTTTCAGACTGTTCTCTGTAAACCCTAGAGATTGTTATGTAGGAAAATCAGAGTAGATCAACAGTTTCTGAAATACTCAGACAGCCCATCTTGCATCAGCAACCATGCCACATTCAAATCACCTTTCCGATGCTCAGTTTGAACATCAGCAGGTCATCTTGACCATTCCTGCATGTCTAAATGCCCTAGGTTGCTGCCATGTGAGTGGTTGCCCTAACAACTTATCTGAGTGTGTAACGAATACCACTGCTGCAAAGCGCACTACCGTTGTGATCATTTTATTGATGTTAATTAAATATGAAATGTAAAGAAACATAAAATAATAATAACTCTCACATCAACGTTAAATTAATTGAAAATGTTGTAATTATCAATTGTTAATCAGTCACGGATCATAAATGAATCAAGGAATATCTACACAGGCGTTCAGTGCACCTTTTTTGGAAACATCACTCCCGTGTGTTACCTAAAGCAAGTCTGTGTTTTTAAAATTCTCAGAGCTTATTCTAATTTAGCTATTTGAGTGTCCAGAGCCTTCAAAGATTCGATCATAGTCTCAAAATGGCAAAAAATAAATATTTCTTATGAATTTCATCAGCGTGTTATTGCTCAAAGACATAAAAAGTGTGCTGCATATTTTATTCAGCAGTGAATTATTCTCTCTATAGAACAGCACAGTCTGGCTTTAATTATAACTAAGCAAGACAAAAAAAATACACCAGCGACTGAAGTCTGAGAAACATACGCCTCGCAGGTTCCAAACTGGCACTTTAAATGGTATCTGCAAGGTGACTCCAGGATGCTTGCCTTCTGTGAAAGATTCACAAAGAAGGGGAAAAGCCTCATATCTGAGGTGAACAAAAGGTGAAAATTAGTCTGAGGAGGGAAAACAGCCAGTGGAAGACGTGCGTTTTTTTTCTCTTCAAAATCTTTTCTGGAAGCGCAGCATCTTGGAGTCGCCTCTCCACTGTTGACGTTAAAACTGCTGTTTTGGTGTAACCTTTCATAAAAACGCCAATTAAGGACCTGTGAGGTGTCTTTTTCTCTAATGCACTTGTCCTTTTGCTCAGAATTGCACTGTGGCCTCCTACTTCTTTCTATTCTGGTTAGGGCCAGTTTGTGCTCATCTATGGACTGAGTGGTACACACCATCATATAAAATCGTAATTTTGTCTTTTATTTGTGACAATTTCCTCAATAAAGAAGTATCCTTTCTTTTAGAGCAAAAATACTCTGACAAATTTGAGAAGAAAGCTCCTTTTTTCAGGTCAATTTGAAACTATAATCGAACCCATAAAGGCTAATGATCCAGACACTCAGGTAGCCAAATGTATTCCTTGTGTAATCAGCAGAACAGTTTTCAGCTGTGCATACACACTCGTGAAACGATGAATCGGCCTTTTAACATCCGAAAGCTGCAGTAGGTACTTAAATTTGTTTCAGTGGAACACGGGGCTTTACACCTACGAATATACTCCAATAAAAATAATGAATGACTCATAATTAATGGCGCCATCAATCACTGATTGTAATTTGGAAAATTTATCATCAGTTAAAATAGAAAAGGGGGGGAAGTGTGCTTCAAAAATAAAGACATTTCTAAGCGACCCCAAACATTTTGAGCAGCAGTGTTTTGGCAAGTGTAAATGATCATATTCATCAAGTTGATAAGTTGATGCATTCTGCTCCAGAAACTTGAAAGATAAGCAAATAGTAAGCAAACATGGCCAGTATGAAAGGCATGAAATGAAATTTGCTAAGGTTGCTGTTCGGCAGAACCCTTGACAGGAAAAATGGATGACGTATCAACTGTGATTGATTACCTCTCTTAGGTTTCAAGCCTGTGCAGCTTTATTTTTTCTACTATACTGACGCAAACTGATACTAATGGCTGCAACCAAAAAAGAGCCTACAAGTCAAGATACACTTTAATAATAGTCAGCGGCCGGTGATGTGAACCATGCAGAGTTTGCAATTCAAGTATTAAAACATGCAAAATAATGTGCAGAAAAAAAAACAAAGCAAACTTTTACATCATTTCTGATTTTTTATTTATTTTTTTTGGGGGGGGGCTTTATTGGACAACTGGAAAGAATAATGAAGGCTAAAATTTGGGCCCAAGGCGAGGAGTTCCGGAGAAAAGACGCTAACCAGAGCCAAGGAAGTCTCGCCAGCTTTCGCTGGAGCAATCTAATTATAGAGACTGGCACGCTAGCTTTAATGATGCAATGGCTGCTCACTTTAAAAAAAGTTCTCCCGTGTGTTCGTCCCTGCTCTCGTCTGTTTCAGACATGGTTTTTTTGGGATTTTTTGCTGTGCGGGACAGAAACAGCAGCTGCTCATAAGTATTCACAGTCCTGCTCGTGGATTAGCAGAGACAAAATGTGAGCGTAGATTGGACTGCACACTGCGCTGCCTCCTCCAGAACACAGCGGGCCCTTCTCATTCTCTCTGAGTGCTAACCACAGCTGTTCAACACCACTTGACTTTTCCTAACAACAATGTTCTCAGATGGCTGTGGCCACTTTTGTTCCTTCTCGCTGGAACAGTTGCTCTTCTGGTTTTCTTTAATGTCTTTGTCTCTTGGTGGTGTGTTGGATGAGAGCTCGTTGCCTTGCTGACCAAAACAGTGATGAGACTCTGTTCAGGTTGATGTTTGTTGATATCACCGTGGTTGTTATAGTGATTGCCTTGGATTTGTGGCCCCACTCATCAGTTTGAACTCTTGAGTGTTTTTTGCACGCTGAGCCTAGTCCAGTAAGCCCCATATTTCTGCATTGTGTCATCAGTCGTATGTGCATTCAGATGAAGAGGGAGAAAAGATGGCACTCTTTTTTTTTTTCCCTCTCTCTCTCTTTCACTTTCTCTCCTCTACGTGAACACGTGCACCGTGTATCGGTTGCGTTGTGACTGCCATTCAGGACAGCTGCACCGGCTCGGTCCCCACACACCCATGCGTACGCGCACTACGAGGCCATAAGTCACCATTTCTGCACCACCTCCCAACTACTCACATTCATGTAACCGTGTCATCGCTGCTCTTGCCCCTCCACCCCGTTGTGCTTGAGCAGACTCTACTATTCCCTCTGTTTCCATACATTCCCTCTGCCTGCCTCTCTCCCTCCCCTCCCTCTGATCCTCTGTCACTACAGCTGTGTGTCAGCTGTTGGCCTGTCCCAGTCTACTCAGAGATGAAGCTGAAATGTAAAGGGTCTGCAGGGAAGACAGCCTGGCCCCTCTGTTTCACCCAGCTGTCACTCCCACTTCAGACTTCCACTTATCATTAAGGCTTCTTTCTTCCTTCTTGCTTCCCCATCGGAAGTTTTTTTTTATTTTTTTATTTTTAATTTCTGTAAGAGTCACATGCTTGATTGGTTTCTTTGGGCTTCTAGTTTTTCCTGCCTTTAGTGTTCCTCTGTCTACGTCTTGGTGTTTATTGTTGGTCATTCTTTGTGTTGCTTTGAGGGTTCGTTTTTTCTGGTCTTCAACATGGATCCAAATTTCACGAGGATCGCTCCTACTCCTACAGTGTTGGTCGGGATTTAATCAAACACGCACACACTGATCACCTGATAGGGCTTCACAGAAACGTTGCAGAAGGTCAATATCGGATTTGTTATTTTATGTGCACTTTTCCATTTTCACAGCATAACCTTCATGCACACCACCCACAATTTCACCAAATTCTCACTTTTCATTTACTGAACAATATTCAGTTCAAACCACTTAGTGAAGCCTTTAACATCAGATTCTCTGTGTTGATCCATTTGGCACCTTCAGATCACTTTACCACGGGTGGTGCGTAGCATTTATATCCTGCTCAGTGTCGTTATCTTATTGGTCATTAAGAGTGAGGGAGTGGCCCTATTGGTCGACTCCCACATTAGGAAGGTTTAAGCCTTTGTATCACCATTAGACATCAGATCAGACATGATCATGCTTTATTTTTACCATGTTTACTAATGAGCATGTAGTCATAATGCTCATGAAGTCAAACACTTTTGTTTGGTGGTGAACAAGATGAACAAGACTCCAGAATGACCGTATATGTATGTATATACTAGGGGTGCAACGATACTCGTATCGATATTGAACCATTCGATACAGTGTTTTCTGTTCGGTACGCATATGTATCGAACAATACAAAATTTGTAATTTATTTTTATCAACTTTCCTTCTGACAATGCTGTCTGTGTTGAGCGCTCAGTGAATCTGCGTTCGACTACTCCGCCTAGGCTGCACTGTCGAGCGCAGATCCACTGAGCGTTCAACACAGACAGCATCGTCAGAAGGAAGAGCGCAGGGCAAGCTAGCGAGACAGAAGTTAAGCTCTCCTTGCAACATGGCAAATTGAACCTCCCCCACCCTCATTCAGATCTGGCGTTTGGAATTATTTTGGTTTTCATGTGAGGTATGACCCTGAAGGTAAGCGCGTCATGGACTAAAGTAAAACAGTATGTTGGATGTGCCACGCAATGCTCAATTACATGGGTGGGAACTAGTGTGTTAGCTCGTTAACGTGTTGGCCGTCTAGCCCCACGCAGGGGTAACTCGTTAACGGAGATTTGCCGTGTTACGAATATGACTGCACATTTACACCGACATCATCCTAGTGCAAAGACAAGTGGAAGCAGACAAAAACAACAAGCATGCATGCTACAAACTTTACCCGAGTCATTTAGACAGCCGTTAGCACATGATTCTCCTTATGGGGACCTGATATGTTTAATATTGTGGCGAGCTCAGACAAGGAGGAGACGGAGGTATCGTTTGGTCTTGCTTCCCGTGAGCTAGCCAGGGAGCACAGCCGTTTATTGACATCTGCAGAAGAACACTGCCGCTAGCTAACTGCTCAGCGGGGCAACCGCACAGCAACAACAACACACAGAGCGCCCTCTGACCCCGGAAGGACACGTCGCAGCGAGAAGGCGTCACCCGTCACTATGGCAACATAAACAAAACATAACTGTACAAACAGACCCCCGAACAGCCCTGACCCGCTACATAGCCCCCACCTAAGGGGTCAGTCGTCCCCGACGACCCCATTGCCCCACACAAAGTCCTGCAAATGTCCAGTTGCCTTCTTTTGGCGCACCGGCCGCTCACGACCGGCGGGCGAAAAGTCACTCGGGTCAGAACATGGGGTGCTACCATCATCCCACTTCTGACACCAATGTGGCGAGCTCAGACAAGGAGGAGACGGAGGTGTCGTTTGGTCTTGCTTCCCGTGAGCTAGCCAGGGAGCACAGCCGTTTATTGACATCTGCAGAAGAACACTGCCGCTAGCTAACTGCTCAGCGCGGCAACCGCACAGCAACAACAACACACAGAGCGCCCTCTGACCCCGGAAGGACACACCGTCGCAGCGAGAAGGCGTCACCCGTCACTATGGCAACATAAACAAAACATAACTGTACAAACAGAACCCCGAACAGCCCTGACCCGCTACAATATGCTGCTGAGAATATAGCCCAGAAGAAGCGTATAGTATAGCTTTTATTTTGGAAAGAGCCATTTCTCTGTAATAAACTCTCTTTTCCAAAGATGAGTGATTCCTCAATCAGATACAGGTGTTACCGCGCCAGATCCGCGGCCCCGAACCGTAGTAAGGAAACCTCTGGCAGTTACTTGAAGGTTCCATAACTGACTCGTAGCAGGCAACAGCTTACTATACAGGTCAACTCCGCTAGCAAAAAGATCGAAGGAGGCGTAGGAAACTGCTTCACCGAACTTTATTTCTTCTCTAAGGCACGAACACCGCGTACAGTGGGCTGAAACAGTTTACTCACAGCGAGCATCGCCGCCACAACTCTGGCTGTCGAGGGAGTTATTATATTCCTTTTATTTATTTTATTTTCGTCTCTTCTGTAGCTAACCGTTACTTTTTCCCCTTCTCCGCTCTCTCTCTTCACACACACACACACCAGGCAGTCCCGCTACACACATCCCGAATACATTTCCCATCAGGGTTCATCCTTAAAGGGCCATGCCTGTAACACGGGGCTTGCAAAATCGCTAGCCCGACGTCCCGGGCTAGCGATTTTTCCAGTCGGGCTGCCAAAATCTATCTCTGCCCTGCCCGTCGGGCTATCATAGGAAGGAAAAATATATGTCAATGCTTTTGCATTCTTTCGGAAATGTAGCTGGGTAATTATGTCATTGGCATCGGTGAGCCACTGTCAATATGTGACATATTGAAATCGCGTTTGAATTTGCGCTTGTTTTTTGCTTTCACTTTGCAAATGTCCAGGTGCCTTCTTTTGGCGCACCGGCCGGTCACGACCGGCGGGCGAAAAGTCACTCGGGTCAGAACATGGGGTGCCACCATCATCCCACTTCTGACACCAATGTGGCGAGCTCAGACAAGGAGGAGACGGAGGTGTCGTTTGGTCTTGCTTCCCGTGAGCTAGCCAGGGAGCACAGCCGTTTATTGACATCTACAGAAGAACACTGCCGCTAGCTAACTGCTCAGCGCGGCAACCCCACAGCAGCAACAACAACACCACACAGGGCGCCCTCTGACCCCGGAAGGACACACCGTCGCAGCGAGAGGGTGTCACCCGTCACTATGGCAACATAAACAAAACATAACTGTACAAACAGAACCCCGAACAGCCCTGACCCGCTACAATATGCTGCTGAGAATATAGCCCAGAAGAAGCGTATAGTATAGCTTTTATTTTGGAAAGAGCCATTTCTCTGTAATAAACTCTCTTTTCCAAAGATGAGTGATTCCTCAATCAGATACAGGGCTTGCAAAATCGCTAGCCCGATTTTGCAACCCCAGTCGGGCTACCAAACTCTGCCCTGCCCGTCGGGCTATTGTAGGAAGGAAAATATATGTCAATGCTTTTGCATTCTTTCGGAAATGTAGCTGTGTAATTATGTCATTGGCATCGGTGAGCCACTGTCAATATGTGACATATTGAAATCGCGTTTGAATTTGCGCTTGTTTTTTTGCTTTCACTTTGCAATCGCACGAACTGTGCATAGAGAGCGACAGCACTGATTGGTGAGTGATGATAATTTGCGCACCAATTCCTCTGACATCGTCTTATCAATCGTTAGCTTACTATGCAAACATGACAAGTGAAATCTCCCGCAGCAAGCTTAAACATATGAGAGGTTGATCGCGCAGAGAATCACTGACCGTTATGTGTGTGTGTGTGTGTGTAAAAACAGCAGGATATATATTTTAGTTCTGCTGAGCCAAATAAGACAGGTCAGGGTGAAGAAGTGACAGCCAAAGAAAAGCTTACCACAAAACGGAAAAGTTATGACAAATCAGACTATAAGGCAAAAAGAAAGTGCAGCTTTATGGTTTCATGGACAAAATAATTTCTGTGGCTGCAATATGACGAGCTAAATAACCAGGGCTGCACATAAGTGGTCCGCAGGTGCGCATTCGCTGTCAAAAAAAAAAAAAACTGGCACAAGATATGAAGTTGCAACGCGTGTTTGCATACATAAGATTTTCTGGAGGAGGACAGACATTTGTTTAAAACTCTTAAAGATGTCGAAGAAGCTCCTTTAAGCAATTACTTTGGTGTTCCTCCACCTCCAAAGAAATGTCAGAAGGAGTCCGAACCACAAAAGAAGCGCGTATTCTCGGAAAAGTGGTTGCAGGAGGTGAGCTGGCTTCAAACAAATGATGAACGCACAGAGATGTGGTGCGGAATGTGCCGTGAAAATCCCACTTTAGCGGACAAAAACAGTGCTTTTTATATGGACGCAAACGCGCGTTGCAACTTATCTGGTGCGTGTCTTTTATTTTGACAGCGAATGCGCACTTGCGGACCACTTATGTGCACCCGTGTAAATAACATAATTTTCTGACGGGTGTGTTGTTGGTTTTCTCTCGACTTCTGGGTCGACAAGCGCCTTTGTTACTGGGACCAGTCATTTTAAGAAAGGCCCCCATTAGAACCCATGAGAAATGCAAGAAATGCATTATTGCTCAGTCTGCAATATCTTTCCCAGAACAAACACCAATTGCAAATAACATACTAAAAATAAACCTGAAAAATCTGTTTAGAACAGCGTACTATGTTGCAAAGAGTGAACTACCACTGGCAAAATTTAGTAGTCTTTGCAAACTTCAAAAAGCAAATGGCCTAGATCTTGGTCCCACTTGCCTCTTACCTGTGACTTCAGCGGAAATTTCAAATTCAGGATCTGACACAGACTGATTCATGTCCTACACAGTTCTTACAAGTTCATAGAAATTTCTGTTCAATTAGAACCAAGTATTTGAGTTGATGATTGTAATTTTTATACAATGTTGTAATTTGTTTTTCAACAATTTTTTGATTAATGTTTTGTTTCCTTTACAATATTATACTTTAATGTATAATATTGTAAAGGAAACAAAACATTAATCAAAAAATTGCTCTCTTTTTTATTCGGGCTACTTATATTTATTTTGGGCTACCAAAAACTGAAGAGTCCCTGCCCGAAGGGCTACCAGGGATTTTGAAATTTTGAGAGCCCTGAGATATATTTATTTTTTAAATTACTTTTTGTTTCAGCAACATTAAATTTAAAAACTGTACTTTTGAGTTAAAATATATATTTATAATTTTAATAAATGACAAATTAAAAAGGCATGAACAATTTTTTTTTTTTTTGTATCGAAAAAATATCGAACCGTGACACCAAAGTATCGAACCGAACCGTGAATTTTGTGTATTGTTGCACCCCTAGTATATACATATATAACTGTTGCCTTAAGGCACATTATTTTGTAAGGCAGAGCCTACAATGTTACATTAAAAAGACTCCAACAATCACACTATCCCCTTTGAGCCAGCAAAAGTGGGAAGGAAAAACTGCCTTTTAACAGGTTGTTCTTTTCCTCCTTGGTGGTCAGCAGCCCTGCTCTTGTTAGTATTTGTTTCACTGAGATGTGTTCCCACCTGTATATTGGCCCTCTGTGCATATACAGTGTTACTGTCTTTCATCTGTCTGCTTACCTCTCACTCCTCGTGCTTCCTGTGCTCCTTTTGTGGTTTCCTGTTTTGTTTAACGTCTGGAATTCTGGGACTCTACAATCAGCCATTTACAAAAAAAAGCTCATATTCTGTTTGTTTTGCCGTCTCCTGTGTCTTGTATTTCCGTCCAAAATCTATACTTGCACGATATGCTCTGGTACCAGTTTATTAGTCACTAGCTAAAACTGTATAAATATAGCCCAACTGTTAACACAGGAGACCTGCAGTAAATCCTGCCTTGATGACGGGTATAATGTACTGCTTTTGCTGAAACTAGGGAGGTATTTATTGAACTTTATTGCCGTTTTGGAAGCTCCATACATGACAGTGCAGTTCAGCACCACGGACTAAAGACTCCAGAATGACCATAAAGTAAAATCCACACCTCTGTAAAACAGTTTAGACAAAAAATAAACATGCTAACTTTCACAAGGGAACGATTCATTACAGCTTTGGAGTTTTTTTGCTTTTTAAATTTTGAGGTGTACCTAATAAACTGGCCACTGAGTGCAGCTGTTTTAATGTTTAATGATCTTTAGAGCCTTTCTCTCTCTCGGTAGAATAAAACAACGTCTGTAATAAGCAAGTAATTTACTCAGTACTAACCTATCACAGGCTGCGTTTGTGTCCTCATTAACTCCAAACACTGACATCTGTCCTGTTCCCTTTCTTGTTGGCTCTCATTTCTTCAGCCTTAAAGTTTCATCTGTTTGTTATTTATTACAAACAAGCGTCTGTAACTGGCTGCTCCAAATGTGCTCCATCTTGTAAAGTAGGTTTGAAACCAGTAATTTGGAGATATGAATGGCATTTCAAATACAGAAGGAATGAAATTCTCTTGGAGTAGATGGTTGACGGCTAATTATACCATCCTTGGATACCAGGCTGTTTCGTTTGTAGCCTTCATACAGGCAGCTTAGTATTATTGTATCGTGGCATTCTGGTGCCAGAGAGAAAAACAAATTAGCCTGTGAAAGTGGCCTTTGTTATACGGCTTTGTGCTTGCTCCTCTGGGGCTTTTGGCTCATTTCTGCATTTGGCATTGAAATTGTTGAGAAACAAATGATTGTGAGACACGCGACGTGCTTTGGAATAAGAGGATTTGACCGAGGGTTGAGTTATCGGTGGCGATGGCGGGTCTGTGAGCTTTACAGTCTGGGGGTAGGGCTGTATGTGTGCATGTGAATGTATATATATGTATATGAAGTGAAATGATTTGTGGTCTGATGGTGCTGCCTGGTGTTTTTAATGGGCTTTTTAAAAAAAGTTTTTATAGGAGATGTGGTTCTAAATGCCTTTTTCTCTGCGACAGGTATGCCTTTGGTCGTCAGTCTGACTCCCGACAGGTAACCAGGTGTGTTGCTGCTCTCATGGCTTTGACAACCCTGCGAGTGTTCCCTGTCGCTGTGGTCACCATCCTGGCAGTGCTGGCGTCGTCTGCAGAGGAGCATGAGTGGCACTTTGATCCAGGTGGGATGTCATCTATACATGTGTAGAGCAGAAAACATCGTGTCCTCAGTTTGAATTTGTTTTTGTTTGTGTCCTACTTTGTCCCCCAAACTCAGACATGATTGCATTTTCAAACCTGTTACCCTCTTCCTCTCCTTGGGCACAGCAAACGCCTTCCCCGCTGCTCTGAAATTCTCCTCACATTCTCAGATCAGTCAGCCTCATTCTCCATCCACTATCAACAGGCTATCCTGTGTCCTCTCCCTGTCTGCCAGCCAGTTGTTTGAAACAGGAGAATAAGATAGCTAGGCAACCCCCCCCCCACCCCCCCCCACCCCACCCCCCACCGCAACCGGCAGCTTGTCAAGACCGCTAATGCACAAGCAGATCGTGAAAGTGTCAATCAAAATGTCGGAGAAGGGAATGCATGAGGAGTTAGTGAATGTGTGCCAGCCAGGTGTAACCAGAGGAGAGTGTCTGCAGGGCGGCCAAACTTTGGACCGGAGCAGCTGGTCTGTGAATAGGAGAAAATCTGTAACTGTCATTACTGTCTTAATTATACATTTAGTATTTGTTTAATTCATTAATTATTCTTGAAATGATCTCCCGGCTGCCAGCATGTGACATTTAAGCAATATTTAAGCTGATATAAAACAAAAAAACCCAGCAAACATTTGAGTAGATTTATGAGTTTTTGCATGAAGTTGCCTAAAGTGTACGCAAAGTACAACTGAAACAAGTAGTCGGAATTATTAAACATGATATTTGCATGGGCGTATCTTGATTAGCATTGCTCTGGATAGCAAAACATACTCTAGCTGTGCTGTTCTGTCCTGGACAGTCTTTTGGTGCCAGAAGATTTAAATCTGTGGTGGACCTGATTGGATGCAGGTAAACAGTCCACATAGTTTTTAGTTTTTTTTGTTAAGTATCTGTGTTCATAAGAAATCACCGGTGCAAGGGAAAGGAAATCTTGGCCCAGATATCTGCTGGCTTCACTGAAAGTAAAAATCAGGTGAGATGACTAGCCAATGAGTTCCCAGATTTTGTTTGTCCAATGCTTTAATTGCATGATTACCAGACACCTGAAAAACTGAGAATATCTCCAACATCCTGAAAAATTAAGAAATTGTAACAAACAACTTCAACTAAAACAGAGAAGGGTAAAGAGAGTAAAGTTTGTGGCAATTGCTTCGTTAAGTTTTTTGGTGCAGGCTTTGAAATAAAGTGCACATCTTACCAGTGGAGTACCAGAGACCCAAAATAGAATTGAACAGGTAATGGCTAACAGTAACACAGCCAGTGTGAGTCCTTGAAAGGCCTGATGGTGTTTTTGATAAACTGAATATTTGATTTTAGTCATTTGTGTCTGCATCTCCTGCACTGACTGCTTTTTAGCTTTCAAATCCCATTAGACAATGGCTTGTTTTTCCCATAGACTGTATATAAAGGATGGCCTGAATCACCAGGGCATTACTCGCTGATTTGTGATGTGTCGTTTAGAAGCTTTGGCTGGAGCCATCTTACTTTTGTGAAACCATACATCTCAAGGATGGACATATGCTTTATATGGTCAATTTACTCCTCGTGGGTGTGTAACTCACGAAACAAACACATTGTTTTATTTAAGAACAAAAGACTTAAAACAAGCTATTAAGATCATCTGAAAGTATTCACTAACAGTCTTTTTTTCATAATAATAATAATAATAATAATAATAATAATAATAATAATAATAATAATAATAATAATAATAATAATAATAATGGATTGCATTTATATAGCGCTTTTTCGGGACCCCTCAAAGCGCTTTACAATGAACAGAGGAGTCTCCGTCCCCTGTTGCCAATGTTTCTTCCATCTTTTATGTACATATTTTTATAAATATATCCTTTTCTTCTTGATCTTACGTTTTCTTGAGCTCTCGGTTGAAGTTTAGCTGCTGGTAGACGGCGATAGACCACGATCAGGGCAAACATTGTTCTCTGAAAGTAAAGATTCTTTTCCAAACAGTTTTCAAGAAAGACTTCTCTGATGGTCTCTGACACATAAGATTAAGCTCGTTCTGGTTGTGCTTCTCTTTTTATTATTTAACTGACAGAAAAAATTATATAGTAAAAACTGAAGAGGAGTGATTGGTATTGGAAAAAGGTTATTATTTACAGCTCTAATTAAAAAAATTGTTTTGGGAGGAGTAATCGCCTGTTAAATGACTGTTTGATTTATTACTTAATCATATCCGTGAATCTAGATAAATTAACAGGCTGTGTAGTGCAATAGAGACGCTCGCATTTTGTCTTGTTGAAATGATTAAATCAAGCTTGGCAGTGTGAGCAGCAAGGTTTGGTGCATGCGCTAAAGTTTAATGTAAGATGACAGACAGAGAAAGTGAAGCCAGAGGACACAGCGGGGCAGAGACGAGAGAGCGAGAGGTGAAAAGACTGCAGATGGCGGGCTGTTGACTGGCGATGTGGTATAATGATGATGATGTAATGAAATGGGCACCTGTCCTCAGGGTGTGTGTGTGTGTGTGTGTGTGTGTGTGTGTGTGTGTGTGTGGGGCGTCCATTGGGAGGTTTTAGGGTTTGTCATGCGGCCCGACATTCCTGTTCACTGAGTCAATGACAGAAACTGAGTTAGACGCCCACCCAACCCCCGCCTCTTTATGTCACCCTCAGCCAACCCTGCATATCGTTGTCAGTAACCCTTTCCACTTTATCACTGCCCAACACTCCCGCAGCCTCTCACCCCCTCACCTCGTCCTCAGATAGCGCCATCGTTGGGTAATCCCTGCCTGGGACCGCGCTATCTGGATCGGTTGATAATGCTGCCGCTGGAGCAGAGCCGGTGCAGATATCTGAGACCTGTCTGTGTTCATTCCATCGCCCTTAGTTTCTTTCTCGCTTTAGTTCTCTCTCTGCAAATGCCCAACAGAAACGGGCACTGAAGAAATGGGAAAGGTGTATTCTCAGAGATGACAGGTCACAGTATTTCACAGCGGGTGGCCTCATAAGCTGTGAGCATAAACTTGGAGGTGCATACGGGTATTACTGGCAGTCCGTCTAATGAAGTCACTTGTGACTAGTGAGAGAGGTATTACCGGAATAAGTGACAGTGACATTACGCATTGCATGAACAGTACCAACGGACATTAAAGCAAATAAAAGCAAAGGTAGGAGCGTTACATTTTTCCCCTTCCACTCACTGTCTGTGTGAGTTATGAAGCATAAAGTCCGGAACTTTTCCCAGAAATGACATAACAACATTATGCTCCGTGACCAATGATGACCACTCATGCTCTAATGGAAATATTAAATTTCCCCTGGACATGTGCTCCACACGGAGGAGAATTTTTCTCATATCTTTATCCGGCCTCTGTCTTCCTCTCCTTCTCTGTCTCTATCTCCCTCAACCCTTCCCTTACAGCTCAGTGTCGTTACGCCCTGGGGATGGAGGATGGCACCATCCCAGATTCTGACATCACTGCCTCCAGCGCCTGGTCAGACTCCACAGAGGCCAAACATGGAAGGTGGGAAGTGTGTGTCTGTGTGTCTGTTGTACCTGGAGTTCAAAGGTTACTCTCAAATACCTAAGCACATTTCCACAAACACAAACTTTTGTCTAAAATCTGTAGTTCTTCTTCCGCTTATGCTACAGTCACAACAAAAGTGATCTTTTTGCCTTTTAAATGGTTACTCTGAAGATGGCCGCAGTCAGCTGAGAGAGCAATAAAACAGCAATAAGATGAACTCAATGTGCAGCTGAAGGTGATCAAATCTGTTGCAATCTACAGAGACAGAAATTCACAATACCTGTTTAGATTCAGAGTCGAGCCAGAACCTCAAAGAAAATGCAAAATGGGCATCAGTAACCAGTATACAACCAGTTGGCAACCAGTTGCACTGAGTAACAGTAAGAGACATATTGCAGATGAGTTTCTGACTTGGATTGATTACAGTGTGTTGAATATGTTTGCATTTATGAATTAGATGTAAGTTACTTTCAAACCTTTGCCAGTCTTTCTGATGTTCTGACTGCAATTGTTTGGAGACAGGTTGCCTCCCACCATGCAACCTGTGCAACTGCCTTGTGATTGAAAGCTGGTCGCCACAACCACCTGCAGTCACCAGACATCTACAGACTTTTCCAAGTTGCAAGCAGGTTGCCATCCCGTTTTTAAAGAAGAGTTTTTGAAGAGTTACGCTTGAATTCTGCTTCAGCAAGAAATCCACTTCATGACTTGATGATGTAACCGGAAACCCCTCTAACCCCACGTTGTAACCTCCAATGTCAGTCAGACTCAGTGAGGGCTGCATCGACCCAAGATGAGTTACGTTTCTCTAAAAAGGTGCATGCCGGGTTACGTGGAAAGTTATAACGCAGGGTTAAGAGCGGTTTCTGGTTACGACGGCTGAAAAACAGTTTTCAACAGCAGTGATGTCACCGTGCACCAACACACACACCGTTGGGTTCACATCTGCATCAGAGCAACTAAGTGAAGGTTTCAGGGGATGATAAATTGCTTGCTTTTTGTCCAAGTGCTATACTCTGTTACTATTAGAAAGTAAAAAAATGGCAGATTTACAAGGTTTTTTTAGGACGGCAGCAGCGACTCGACTTATTTTGGATGTGTGCTGTACAGTAATTAAATTCAGAAGTTCTTTTCCTATTATTCCTGGCTGTCACCGCTTTGATGTGGTGAGATAATACAGCTCAGACAGCAGACATCACCATGCAGTGAAAGTGTAACAGTGACAAAATGAATACAGACTTGATGTTCGCTGTGACGGATTACGTAACTCGAATAACTTCTCAGAGCGTGCGATTTGATTTTCACACCGTATTGAGATCAAAAAGAACAATTAGACGCCTGGAGAAGTAGGGAAAAATGCTAATGGATGGTTTGAGAGCAGAATGATTAGGGTTGATGTGAGGTGTAATGGATTGACGCACGCAAAACCACAGGTGTGGTGCTTCTAAAATTGGGTTGCTTTTTCTTTCCAAGCCAGCCACGGGAGAAAGCTTCTTATAAAGAAAACATAATCACCTCTTTGAATAGCAGCACCGACTGGGATCTCAGCTGGTTTCTACTTGATAGGGCGGATTTAATAGCCTGGTAGCGCCTGTCTGAATTGCCGCCCACATTTCTGATTTGTTCAGCGAATCGTATACAGAGTCTTTAAGTACAACAAAATGGTAATTGGGCCCAATTATCAGGCTGCGTTATCATCTCTTTCAGGAGTCAAGATGTCACGCTGGCCACTTGTCATACTCTGTAAAAGAGCTGCTGTTGTATTTAAACTTGCTGAGCAAAATTGAAGCAATCTCTCTTCCACAGGAATGAGATATTCCAGTGCTCATGCCAGGCTGATGTGCTGTCTTATTTTCAGTCTGTTGGCACCGTGCTAAAGTAATTTTTAGCAGGTTTATTAGATTAAGGTGGAAGATGATAGTTTGTGTGTGTCTTCTTAAAACCTACTTGGTAATTAGATCACCACCTTATCTGTCTGGCTGTAAGGTCTGCAACATGTTACCGCCACGTGTAATCTGTGGGATCGTGCATGTGTGTGTTTGGGTTCACTTGCCTCCATCAGCTTGCTGGGTTGGGTCTCTTGGCAGAGCGTCTAACCATGTGGAAATGATTATTAGTGCAGCCTCTTTTTAAGGCACATCAGGGAGATCCAAAAAGAGAGAAAACAGAGAGAGCAGCGGACATGAAGATTAAAAAAAATAAATAAATAAAATAAGTGTGAGGTGGATCGCTGCAATGGCGTGCTGAAAGGTAGGGGGGAAATTAATCTGAAAGCAGGGTTTTTGAGGGAGGGTGGTGTGTGGAGGGAGAGATGCAGAGCTGGTAGGTGATTACTCTTGGCCAGTGGAATACCAGCTTATTGGTTGGAGTGAGAGAGGAAATGATGGAGGGAATGAGTGAGCTGTGAACAATGGGAGACGAATGAAGAGTTGGCTGGTATTTAGGGAGGAATCAAAAGACAGACACACAGTGAGACGGGAGAAAAATGAGTTACTTGGCAGAGCGCTGTTCTGTAATGTTATCCATGCTGGCTGGTGCACGCTAGCTCTCCCTCCTCATCCTCTCTCCATTAGAGGACACTTGGTGGAGCCCTAATGTGTTGATATCATCTTGTGGTTCCCAGCAGCATGATCTCACCCGCTGAGGGGAGAACGGGAGTGATTAAAGTCCAAGCATGGCTGTCAGTGCGACCGAGTTGATCCAGTGATTTGTTTTGGTGGTCTGAGCAGCAGCTTTCATTTTGAGAGAAGCCCCACGGTGGTCAGAGCGCGGTTGTGGCCTGGCGTCTGTTCCAAAGCTCCTCGGTACGAGTCGGAGTCGCACACAGCCAAATTTGTGGTCGTCGTGCGGCTGCTCCGCGGTGCTGCTATGAACTTTTCTTCTCAGGGTTAGGGTTTGGGCTGAGTGAAAACCTTTGGTGCGTGTGTGGTCGTGGCAGGCCTGCGAGCAAAGATTGGTCCTGACGCTCGACACCACACAGATCTTGTTGTGAGGTTTGAAGAATGTGGAGGAGCCGGTAATTTTCACTCTGCTCCTTTCATCTCGTTTCCTCTCTTCATGAGCCGCTTGTGTTCTCTGCTTTTTCCATGAGGTTGGTTAACTAAACTAAACGGAGTGCGCAAAAACATTTCAAGATAAAAACTAGACTTTTGAAAACTGAAACCACATTCTAGACAAATAAACAAACTCTAATGCAAAATACATAAATATATATGCATATAAAAACTATATATAAAAACTGAAACCAACATTTTTAAACACTGAAAGCAGGAAATTCACTCTGGACCCTAAAGTGAAATTAAAAACAGATTCAACATCAACTAAAAATCAATATACAGTAATAACAGGGCTCTGCAGGTTTTCTCAGTCTCTCTGTCTTTAGCCATTTCCAGTTTTTATGCATCTTTCTCTCTTTTTCAGAGAGTGTTGTCATATTTATATGTGAATGTTTGGCTGCTGTAAAATCCAATTTGTGCTGGTGGAGGACTGGACTGTTTGTGCTGAATTCTCACTTGTACCTCTGCACACTGCCGGCACTCGGGGATTTGATGCAGTCTGCCGGTAGTCATGTTTCTATCTGCGTGCGAGTGTTTGCGTGTGGGACTGGGATTTCGTGAGCTTACGATTTGTGTTTTCACTTTAAACAACTTGCAGTTTGTTTTCCTTTACTGTTATCTGACATTATCATCTCTCTCTATCTCCGTCTCTTTCTCAGGTTGAGTACTGGAGAGGGGGACGGAGCGTGGTGTCCATTAGGATCCGTGTTCCCCAGCGGATCAGAGTACCTTCAGGTGGGATGCTCATCTTTTTCTGCTCTGATATGCAGGTGCACTTATTGCTCACTACGGCTGCTGGTTTGGTGAAAGGTATTGATTGATATTTAATGATTAACAAGGTGTGAGTGCATTTGTAACCGTTATAAAAGTCTGTTCAATAATTCAGACAGATTTTTACTTTGAGGTGGTTTTACAGAAGCTATAAGGTTTCGTTGGGCATAATAATAAAGTGCAAATATACTGTTTAAACATTTAGGAAAAAAATGTGGAGTCTGCGTTTTCTCCTTGTGCATGTGCGGTTTTTTTTCTGCTTCCAGGAACTCTGGTTTCCTCCCACAGCTACAAACATGAATGAATGTGAATGCGAAGGTTGCCTTTCTCTCTGTGTTAGTCCCTGTGATGGACTGGTGATCCGTCCGGGCCATACACAGCATCTCACCCATCACAGTTAGGATAGACTCCAAAGGTTAAGAAATCGGGTGGATGGATGTTTGTTACAGTTGTGCAAAAAGTGCAACAAAGATAGGATTTTATTTTACCAGTCGTTGTGTTTGTTACATCTGGGCAGAAGCAGGGTCGCTGTTTTCCTTTTTCTTCTCCTAATGCATGCGTGTGTCACTCCCAGCTTTTAGTAGATACTGAAAGACAGATAAGATCTCTTTATGCTCTTCATGAGTTCTCCTTTCTATCTTTAAAAATCATTGAAATTGCAGTGGTGAAGAAGCTCTTAACTGTAATCCTACAAGAACACATATTTGTCAGTCTAGACCGCGCTAATCATCTTTTCTCTACATCAAGGTCATCGATATCCTCCCAAATCAGCTCTTTGCATTCTGAGCACACACTTTTTAGACTATCGTAAGCATATGAAAATAAGTCCTAAAATATATTGAAATTGAACAATATGAGTAAATGTAGGTGAGTTTGGAAGCATCCCAGTACTTTTAAATCTTGTTGGCATTTCCAGCTTTCTGAGTGACATACGTTATGATCATCTGTCATCTGTAGATTGACCTGCGCAGACTCCACTTCCTGGCTCTGGTCGGCACTCAAGGTCGCCACGCTGATGGGCACGGTCAGGAATTTGCACGCAGTTACCGGCTCCGCTATTCCCGAGATGGAGAGAAATGGATCACCTGGAAGGACCGCTGGGGCCAAGATGTAAGTGGGATTTTTCTCACGTCCTCGCCTTGATTACAAATGAACTGGATCCCTCTGTTTCTGTCACAAACAAATGGAGCGAAATAACAGTTTGAATGTCATTAAATGAGCAAGTGGGGTGTCAACACAAGAAACATACTGCTGAGGGCGACTCCATTATTGATAGGATACGACTTAATATCCTGGGGCTGTTGAGTATAAATGAAGTGTTAATCACAGATATCTGTATAATTCATTTGCATTTGATTTACTTATTATTCATTGTGAAGTTGAGCAGTTTGGAACTAAGCCAAGCTTCCGGCTGAACAATGCAACGAATGCATGTGCAGAGTTTATATTCTTTTAAAGCCTCTATTATTGCATCTGTTGAATATTTGATTTGGTGATACATGGTACTCTGTGTTTTGTACCACTCTTACATGGCAGCTTGGGAATTACAAACTCCGACAACAAAATGTTTAAGGAAGGTTACACTGTTTGGCTCTCACTTGCATTTACTATTCTGGACCTTATATTGACACACAACAAATATTGAGAAACTGCAAACCGAAGTAATTTTTTTTGCGTTAATGTGTTTCATCTAAAAACAGCCTGCGGCTCTAACCTCTCAAATCAATCATTCTTTGCACCTTTATGTATTAAAGAAAAAGTTCAGTCGGTTCATTTCAGCTCCTCTTGGATTAACAAATTCAGAAAATGCACTCTGAATAAAATCTGGGCGCCTTAAGGTGTGGATTTATTCAACCTTACAGTTATTAGCAGAGGCGAACAACATGCTGTGTGATTGAATATTTGAACTGCTCTCCCCTAGGTGGTGTCTGGTAATGAGAACACCTATGATGTTGTGCTGAAAGACCTCGGACCTCCCATTGTGGCTCGCATGGTGCGATTCTACCCCCTCGCCGACCGGGTTATGAGCGTTTGTCTTCGGGTGGAGCTCTATGGCTGCCTTTGGAACGGTGAGTGTGTATGAGCGTGGATTTGATGGACAACGTCCCCGATTTTACGAACACTCGTTTTGTCTGTGCTAGGCGATGCGTGCCCTCCAGTTTAGATAAAATATTTCATATGGTGAAGATGGCTTAGCTGGCTGTCGTCCCAGATTTGATCCTGTATCAGATGGTAATGATCACAAGTGTGTGGGTTGTTTTTTTTTTTCCATGCATTCCATACATCGAATTGAGGCATTCAAATTTACAGCCTTTGTGGGATTTGGCCAAATAAAAGAAGCCCCATATTGATGAATGGTGTTGGTCTCCATGTTTGCTGAAGCACAACACTGACTCACTGAGTATTTATGTCTCCTATCCTGCCCCACCCACCTCCCTCAGACGCTCACTGGGTTGTCAGTAAATCACAACTGCCACTGGCACTAAAAGACCAGTTCCCGGTCTGTGTCTTCAGGGACACCATCCCTCTGAAATATGCTTGAATGTGGCTTTCGGCTCTTTTCCCTTTTCGTTTTTCCTACGGGCTGGAGATTATGCAGAATCTACACAATGTAATGCTGCCTCTCTAAAGTCTGATATGGAATGAAATAAAAGGTCAAATTATACATATTTGACCTTTTATTTCATTCCATATCAGATTTTAGAGAGGCAGCACAATGTCACCCCATTATTATTCCTTAGCTTTAACTTTGGACCTGCTTGGCTCTCAAGCACTCGCACACCGGTACCTGCAAATACTCACATCTAAAGACACATGTTTATGTGCAATCAGGGTGTGCTGCACATATGTTATGTGAAGAATTGTGTTTATTTTGGGTAGCAAAGCACCGGGCTGGAGTCAGCGTTACTGACGTCACCTCTGTTCTCAGGGAGTGGGCTGATTAGGTGTACATTAGAGGCAAGGAGGCTCGAGTTCCGCTGGTGGATGGCCTTTTAGTTTGTTTTACTGCTTGAAATCCAGCTGTAGCAGTTCTTCCCTGCAGCTGGGATTTCTGTTGGCGCTGTACATGTTGAACTACTCACAATGAAAACGGGAAAAAAAATGCTTGTTTCAAGGACCTCTCGACTAATATTTCTTCCCGTCTTGCCGTGTTTCAGATGGGTTGAAGGCTTACACAGCTCCAGTGGGTCATGTCATGCAGCTGCCCGGCATGTCTGTGTATCTCAACGACTCCACCTATGATGGGAGCACGGAACAAGGGTAAGACGTACATCTGCTCCGAGCATCTTTTCCATTTTCATTTTTATGCACAAGTATGCTGGATTTCCATAAACGCCTGGATTTCGCTTTAATGGAAATGTGCAGGCATGGCCTCGTTTATAAATCACGGCACTGCAGCGGCAAATGTGAAATATGATCATGACAACAATTCACACCACATTAGTGACACCCAGAAATGTGGGGTGAAGCGCTATCATGATGATATTTGTGACTTCATCAATGGAGTAACAAAAACTGTGCTTATCACATCTGCTAGCTCTGAAGCCAAATCCTCTCATGAGGTTTATCCAGTCGGCCTAATCGAAAGGGAATGACATTATTTTCTTTAGTTGTTCGGGGATTTGAGGCATGTTTCCTGGCCGTGAGGTTTTTGGTAGGGAGCCATGGAGGGGGGGAAATGGGGGTGGTGTCCACCCTTGCGTGGGCTGTGCGCTTAATGGGGCTGAAATGTTTTGTTAGCCAGTGATGTAGCACTTTTGATGTAATCCAGACGCTCCCGTAGCAAAACGCACGGGCGAGGGCTCATATGGTCGGCAGTGGGGGGAACTGTTTGGGGATCCAGTTCTGTTGCTTAGTGTTTGCTGTTTGCTGAGGTGTGTGTTTGTAGGGGGAAAACGAAGTGGGGTTAAGGTTTGTGTTTGAACTTGTGTTAGTGTGTGTGCATCCTCGTGCACACAGCTTTATTTCTGCTTTAAATGGTAAATGTACGGGTCCTTACAAAGCACTTTCTTTTCTTACTGAGCTCTAAAAGCCACACTCAGACACACAATTGGTGCTTTATTCTGTGCCATTATACACTTTTTCTCTCTCTCTTTTTTCTTTTAACCTCTGGTGCGCACAAAAGCCAATTTGGGGTTCAGTAGCAATGCAATAAGTGCCCGAGGACACTTCAACACTTTGCACTACCTCTTTAGCTACAGCTACCTGTTGCTTGTTTGTGTGCAGGATACAGTTTGGAGGGCTTGGTCAGCTGTGTGACGGTGTCCTGGGAGGAGACGACTTTACAAAGACTAAGGAGTTGAGGGTGTGGCCTGGGTATGACTACCTGGGCTGGAGCCGGGAATCCCTCGGGCAAGGCAGCGTGGATATTGAGTTCCACTTTGAGAAGCCACGAGTCTTCCACCACATGCAGGTAGGCACTCGAAGTTGTGCTTGTGTGCAGTAGTGCGTGTATAAATCTGTGCAGGGCGTTGTTACCTCTGCAGATAGTGTAAATCAGAGATGCCGTTGCGGCTAAAAGCGATAGTCAATGGTCTGTGCCTTGGAGGAGATCCACCTTGTAAGAATGATCATCTTTAGAAATCGTCACTCATTTTATCGCAAACCAGTTTTTCATGTGTTGAGATAATCTCATATCAGGTCACATTTCAGTGCATTTCCTGTGTTTTTGTTTTGGGTGAATGGTTAAGAGGACATGGCAGGACTTTGTTCATGGAGATGTGAAACTGCCATAGTAAATGAAAGAAAGAGTCGGTAAATATCATTAAAATCTACATTTTTACAGTTTAAAATTGAACATAGACCTTGACTTATTAAAGAAAATGTGGCATAAATGGTTTCCATTTACTTCCTCCTGCTCTCCCCTGTTTATTCACACGTCCATGTATTAATATTAATTTAAGAAATACTCATTTATTTATGGATTTATTTCTGTATTGTTTTTTTCTTTGCGTGTATTCCCGCTGGTAGAAAACGAATAGCTTTGTTCTGGCTGGTGCAGTTACACTTTGAATAATCCCCCCTTTATAAGCAGAAATGCATAAAGAACGAACACAAAAATAAATACATTTTGGGGAATAAATATGAGGGAAAATACAAAGGAAAAATCATACATGTATAAACAGGGCAATCAGTACCAGGAGGGAAAGGAACACAGGAGCTTATTAAAACTGAGATTTCTCTCTATATATAACAGTTAAATTGATTGGTGCATTTAAGATCATATAAATGTATTTATGTAGTTGATATTTATTTTTTTGGCAGTTAAACCCTCCACAGTTTCCATCCAACAGGAGTCTCTTTGTCTGTGTGATACATTTCAAAGCACGGCTCAGTAAATGGGGCGTCTTTGATGCATATCATCCTTTTCAGCTTAAAATGAAGATCTTTTTTTCTAACTGTCTGCCAAAAAAACCCTCCAAAACTTAAGTTGAGAAAACCAGACAGCGGTCGAATCAAACTTTCTTTTTTATGGGCTACAGTCTGAACGTTCGAAGCACCTCGATGCGTCCAGCTTCTCGAAGGCACAAAAATGTTAACTTTTGTTAACTGCTCTGTGTCTGTCTTCCTGTCTTCCTGTGTTATGAACAGGCCATTGACTTGACAAAGAAGTATTTGTAATTAATACATTGTTTTGGTTGATTCATTATCTCATTAGCCCAAAACAATCATGTCCCATTTCTCCATCTGATGAAACTGCTTAGAAATTCCTTTGTCTCCAAGCAGCTCGGGCCCTAAAACGAACTCCATCAGCACCGTTATGTGTCTGTGTGTCTCTCTTTTTAAACAGCACTAAGTTCCTTTATCTGCAGCGTCAGGAAGCAACATTTTTACTGGAATAGCTCTGCAGCCATTTAATTAGTTTGAATGTGCCATTGTTTATGATGGGACAGTGCATCAGTGCTCGTCTCTCTGGGAGCCACCAAATTGCATCACAGTCTGTTTGTGCGTCTGTGCGGCTTTTGGGGTTAGTTTGTGGAGCAATGAGGGGGATAATGGTGTGAAGCAACCCAGTTTGAATTATAACTGTGTTGTCTCATTGGACGCGGACTGGAATGTCGGTTTGGGTGAGAAGCACCATATACATCTCTGTGGATTGAACAGCCTGCATGCCTTAAAAAGGGCACAAGTAATTACTCTAAAATCTCCTGACAGTGACTGAACATTTTTTGAATCTTTATTTTCTTTTTCCACGTGTTTTTCCACAGTTTACCTCTGTTACCTTTTAAAAATCTCTCCCAGCGGTATTCGTGGTGTTTTTCCTACGCTTATCCTGTTTTTCTTGCCTTTTCCCCAGTCGTTTTCATACACTAACCTCAACTGACACGCAGCGTTACACTAGCCTGCCCGAGCGGATATGTCAGACACACAGGTCAAATAAACAAGGAGAGGGAACCTGAACCTGATTCTGGCTTGACTCGTCTCTGAAGACCGCACTTCCTCAAACTGTGTTTAATAAGAGAAATCTGCCCTTTGACATTTTGTCAGCCATAACCTGCACTTCTTACACATTTTCTAAAGTTTCTGTTCTGTTCTTTGGGCCTTTTTGTCCAAGATTTTTGCCCGTGCATGTGGACGTAGACAAATATATCCCTTGATTTCTTAACGTGTGTCTTACATTAAGCTTTTGCAGCTGCATTCCCTGAAGGAGTAGTAAATTTCCTTATTTCTGTTGACTTATCAGAGCTCTACCTCTACCACCAGCTTCCAGTGCATACCCACACACCCCATTTTGTCCCCTTTCCAAACAGAAACACTTGCACGCCGTGTGTGTGTGAGAGAGACTTAACACGTGGATTAGGTTAGAGCAGCTGGCCTTTCAGTGTGTAAGGTTTACAGCTAACCTGTCAGAACAGCCTCTGCTCTCTAAGAGGGGATTTTTTTTTCTATCTCGTTCTTAATTTTCAGTCTCTTAGATCTATACTTTTGACCTCAATTGACCAACCTCCATCTTCCCCCACATCCTCGTCTCTTCTTGTCAAGCTCCTCTTTCCGCTTCCAGCCACAACGACTCCTCGTATATTAATTCAGCTTTTATGGATTCTTCAGTCTTTGGCCTTTCCCTGCTTGTAAAACAGAGAAGATATATCCTCTATTCTCTTCTCTTCTGTCATACACTTTCTTTTCTTCTACCCTCCTTCTCTCCTCCTGTGTTCTAATTTTGTTAATTTGCAGCCCGGCTCTGCTCTAAGTCGTGCCAAAGCAATTATGGCTCAACAGAAAGAGAATGTGTCATTAATTATGTGCGTTAATTTAATCTCTTCCTGCCTTTCCGCGGATAATGAATGACAAAGGTCTAAAGGTTTTCCAGATATTTCCATGAGCTATAGGTAGTGAAAAGATTTTGTAACTGATTGCAACTTTTTCTTTCTTTTTTTGCTTCTCTGCACTCACACAATTTTCTCCTTCCTCTAGGTGCACAGTAATAACCGTCACACACAGGGTGTCAGAGTTTTCAGCAAAGTGGAGTGCCTTTTTAAGCCTGGCATCCTCCAGCCATGGTCCTCTCCTGCCTTCACCTTGCCTGTGCCCCTCGAGGATCTAAAAGACCCCTCGTCACGACCCATCTCTCTCCCACTGGGCGGCCGGCCGGCTCAGATCCTCCGCTGCAAATTCTACTTTGCCGACCGTTGGCTGCTCATCAGCGAGATATCTTTCCTCTCTGGTAGGAAACAGAATTGAGTTTGTCCATTTTTTTCATCTGTGAGATGTGTATTTTAGCCACTCTGGCAGGCGGTTATTGCTTCTATAGACGCTAGGCGCTTACATCACACATATCCTAGCAACTTGCACTATCGTGGAAGTCAAGCTGAGATTTAGCTTTGTCTAGGGAAAGGCTAAATATAGATGGCACCAAAACAAAAAGCCAAAAAATACCGACCTGTGAGAGATTGGATTTTCATCCATGCTACAGCAATCAGCTTTCCTCAGGTGTTCAGTGTAAAATTTAAGTAAAGTGGAGCTGCTGTGGCTTTTAGAGTGAAGCTTTCAGCCTTTTAACTGATCAACATGTTCAGCATTTGAGAGTCCTCTTTTGGACATGAACAGAAAAATCATGCTATTCTCTGAGACATTATCAGTACTTTCCTATTCAGAATTTTAAAAACCCAAAGCAGCCCATCTGTGAACATAATTAGCGTTCATTCTTTTCTACCTGATCTAAAACACTATTTTTAAAAAAGTGACTATTTTCCCTCCATCTGTTGTCTTCATTATCTGTGTCTAGGTTCCAACAATCAGGCGCAGCATGAAGGCGAACAGAGAAAGATGAGTTTCATGCCTATCTGAGTCAAAGTCGGATAGAGGACTCCTCTGCTCTCAGCTTCAGATTACTGTGACTAATTAAGCTGTCTTTTCTAGTTAAAAACACTGTCAGGTGTAGTTGGATCAGAATCAGCCGAGTTATCTCACCAAACTCAGGTGGCTCAGATCAGTGGACCCAGCAGTGGCCTGACACGTCTTGCTGCTGGACTCGAGCCACACTGGTGATAAATGACCAAATGAGGTTTGGTTCAAACGTCTGACACGTAAAGAAAGGTCGCACGAAGTCTGTAACGGACTTTATTCACAAAACTACCGACAAATGCAGCTGTATGCTGTGTTAGTTAGAGCTGGCTCACATCTGGCATCACAAAGCGGTCGGCCTGGTTGATAACCTGTTACTCAACTATCCACCGGGCTAGCATTGCTGGCTTAGAGGTAATTTCAGAGTCAGATGTTCCTTACACCCTCTAATCACGTATGTCTACAGTCTATCTCTCACATTAGGGGGTCCATATAAACATTCGGCGCTCATTCATTCTGCATTCAGCAGCTGAGAGTATGCTCAGAGCTCCTCTGCTGTCAACTTTCACAAACCGAACTCCTTCCAGCTCCCCGGTCGACTCCTGCATTAACATTTAGTCATACGTGAGCTACAAGACCGAGATGCTGGCTGTGTTGTGCAAACAAAGCAGAGTATGTTATTTGATTACCTGCCGAGGGTTAGTGAGCTAACACAATCAGTCATGCTAATCGATAAGGAAAGGATCAGTTCCCAGTCAAAAACAAGGTAATTAAATCCAATGAAATGAATTGGCTTTCTCTGGAATAACAACCAGCTGTGACCACAGTCACTGTTTCCTCACAGCTGAGGGCTACCAGAAGGTGTGCTGCGTCACACAAAACCCTCTAAACACATAAAACATGATTTATTTTCATTAAATTGACTTCTCCCCCTCCCCTCTGTCTCTTTTTGGTTATTCAGAGCCGTTTGAGGAGGATGTCACAGACACTGATTTATTTCCTCCAAATATTCCCAAGATTCCTGGCACCAAATCATCTTCTCCTCCTCCTGTTAATGTCACCTCCTCTGCTCCCACATCGAGCCGCGGTGCCTTCAATTCCACTACCGGGCCTACTGGTGAGTCCTGCGCTTCCCCTCTATCCCTCTGCTCATCACCCCAACATTTATCTCCCCTCTCACTCTTTCCACTTACCATTCCTTCTCTGTTGTCTCCTTTTATCACCTGCCGTGCTCTTTCATTTACCCCTCCGTGGTCCATGCTGCGCTCTACCACATCTCTAATTCCCCTGATCTCTCTATCATCTCCTATCTCTTATTTTCCAGTTGCCATGAGTGTAAGCATGTTGGCAGTGCATCTGTGTCATGCGTATGAAGCAGATCCAGAGGCATGCAGCGCCAAAGGAGGCACGTGTTTGACTGGCCTCTGTCGTCATCACGAGCTCTGAAATTTCTTTGCCTGAACCTCTGTGCCCGATCCTTATCTAACACAGTGTGTTGTATTTAAAGGAGAAATCAGGCTTAAAATTAAAGGTCAATTGTTTCATTATGGGTTTTTTTTTAATAACTTTAAAGATTGCTGTATCAGAGTAAAAGAAAAAAGGCAGAATTCTGCTTTCCAGGACTTTTTTTCCTCTGCTCATCACTCTCTTCTGAGTCTCCATCACTTTTCTTCTCATGCCTTCCTCCTTTGTCCATCCCTCGCTCCTCCAGAACCCCCCACCACCACCACCACCGCTGTCATGATGGACACCACTGGTAACTGGACGCTTTCAGGTGAGAGGAAAAAAAGAGAAGAGGGGACGATCAGAGGGGTGGGGAAGCTAACTCCATCCACTCTGGCCCTCCTCCAACATCTTAAAACTGTCCCATTGCTCGGTAGAGAGTATGAAGTATAATGGGAGAAGGATTACAGGGGCAGTCTTTGGCACTGGGCTCTCTCCCCTGGGTTTGAAGATATACAGCTGGAGGAGAAAACACTAACCGAGCTATAGTAAAATTTATTTATGTATGAATAACAACTGGGCTTCCTGTGGTCTCACAAACTGCATGTTTTTCGGGAACTGGCTCTAGTCTCCACAGCTAGACAATAACAGGCTTTTTAGAAAGCTGGAAATGGTTTTCTGTGGCGTGTATGCTGCTTTGTCCTCGTTACTGGCTGCGGTTGAAGGGCTTTGGTTGGGTTTATTTATTACCCGCATGGTGTTGAAGTGACAGACAGAAAGGGGCCGTCTTCTGATCTGACATTGTAATGTATCAATTGGTGGTAAATGTGCGCGCATTAGCGTGGGCGCAGGTGTGTGTTTGTTGATGATATGCATTTATGTGCGCACATCTACGGAAATGCATTATGCACCATATTGCATGAGTTTCTCTGTTGCCTGTAAGAGTTTGTTTATGGGCAAAAGTTTACACTAAACTGTACCGAGGAAACTCTTTCATTCATCTTTCAAATTACACGCCACGCCACCTTCAAAGGAGAAGAAATAGCTGCTTGATTCTGATTAATAGTTGACTTTAAAGCGCTGCATAAAGCCAAACAGTGTTGACATACTGTTCTCACAGCAGCGGGCTCTGAGAAGCTCTCTGGTATGAGCGGGCATACTAAATGCATTCTCACACAGGCAATCCCTATCAGATGCTTTGTAAGCCTGATGAAACCGCGACCTCAGTGAGAGCGTGACTGTGCCGAAAGAGCAAATCCTCGCAGTCTGACCAGAGCATTAACTCAGACCAGCGTGCGGTCTCTCACAAACACCCACACACGAAGACCCCGGTGTTGCATGGTGATCGATAGACATGACGTCAGACCCGCATGCAACTTTTAGGAAATCAAGGAAACATGCTAACATTTCATCCTCTATTTGCCTTCTCCAGGGCCGGCGTTTGCTGCTGTTACTCCAAGGGCGGGGCTTCCCGTGGCTAAAGACGACAGCAGCAATACAGCCATTCTGATTGGCTGCCTGGTGGGCATCATCCTTCTGCTCCTGGCTGTGATAGTTGTCATTCTTTGGAGGCAGTACTGGAAAAAGTTACTGGGAAAGGTGGGTCCAGACTCGGGTCACATGGCATTCCTTTTTAAACTGGCGCTCATGGAGGATCAGCTCATGAAACATTTTCTTATTTATCCCAAGTGGTTTATATTCATCCGATCTTGGGTTGTATCCAAAGTCAGTCATTCGTTCACAGTTCCCCTATTCCCTGTTTTGGGAATTTTATGTAGGTTACTGTGTAGTCAGTTAAACTTTCCAACATGACGATGATACAGGACAAAGGTACACCGTGGAAGAGATACAGAGGTTAATAATGACTAATGATTAAATGCAGAGTGGTGTATAAACATGCAGAAAGTGAAAAGGAAACACTCAGTGCATCATGGGAAGCCCCCAGTAACCCAGGTGTGTTGCAGTATAAGTAAGGGAGGGTTTAGGGTCACCACATCCAGCCCATTTTAAAGTATGTGTGCACTGTGGGATACTTTTAGTGCACGAGTATAGTAATACTTCAAATGAGCAGCTCTACAGAAAAGCCAACTCATTATATACTCATAATGAGCAGTGTGGGCTTTTTCTTCTTAAACATAGTCCTGATTTTATTAGCCAAACTTTTGAAACTTTTGTTTTTTCCCACGCTCGTTCCAGCTAAAACATGTTTGTTTACTTTTGCAGAAAGCCTTGAAAACCTCAAAAATTACAATAATTTTCTAGAGAACCGAAAATGGTAAACGGTAATTTTGCTGTTAACAGATTCAAGGGGAACTACTTTCTGCTGAATAAATGGCTCTAAGCGAGAAATGTGATTAGCCTGAGCTGTTCCTTTTACCCAATTTTAAGTGATTGATGGCATCCTGAGATAACAACTGCCAGTCTTTTGGCAGAGACACTCTGCATTTCCATCTGGATGTGTAGTGGGAATCATTTTACATTTATTGCTAATTGTGTAACGATCAGTGCCCGTTTTCACGGTTTGATCACACATCTGCTCCGGAGACTCAGATGGTGCATTTATATTGCCTGAATACTCTGCCCTCCCCAGGCCCAAGGCAGTCTGTCCAGCGATGAGCTGCGGGTTCACCTTTCGGTCCCCTCAGACAACGTGGTCATCAACAACACCCACAGCTACTCGAGTCGCTACCAGCGCATCCACACTTTTCCAGATGACCGAGACCACGACAGAGAGGCAGAAGGGGAGTATCAGGAGCCCAGCGCCCTGCTCCGGCCCCGAGATCACAGAGACAGCACAGGTACCTATTCAGTTATGTAGGATATGGATGGAAATGTTTGATTCATTGAGGGGTTAAAGATTTCTGTTGTAGCTGCTCAATCCAAAGAAATCACTCTTAGTTTTGATTGATGCTAAACATGTGGTGACAAAGATTGATCAGCCACTTGCAGCTGGCTTGGAAACGATGCACTCTTCCACATGTACAGTGTGTAAATTTCTACAATAATGTATGTGGTTTATATGGATTGCTTTGTTTATCATATCAGAAAGCAAACACATTTGGAGACGGGGGGAAAAAATGTGGCATGAATGTCAAGAAAACAATAGTTTTACAACACGTTCCACCATGCTAAAGTAAATCAAACTAAACACCCTGCCAGGGAGAGGGCCTCCATGAAGATGCACAGCACAGAGGGGGCACAAAAGAGCTATTGTTCTGGGAAAAGGGAAGAAAAGCAACAAGGGAGGGGGGAAAAGACGAGTAAAGAAATAAAAGGCATTCCTTTGCTTGCATTGTACCGCAGGAGGTCGGCATGCCATCTTTACTAGGCGCCTGTGTGAATTTGAAATAACACGAGTAACAGAAACATTATTTTATCCACTGGTTCTTGTTATGTTTGATTGTTGCCTGAGTTACGTTAACTTGCCTGTTTTTGCAATGCACTTTTGTTCTGTGCTCCATGTGCCAGCGCAACCCCACCTCATCCCTTTTATTATGATGGATATGCTAACATTGTCATGCTAATCATTGGTATTTTGTTTTGCTGTGTTTGTACTTTGTGCCACTTTCTGTGCGTTGTACGATCCACTTTGTGGTGCCTGTGTATACCCCACCTCGCCCCGTGCATCCTCTTGTGTGTGTGTGTGTGTGTGTGTGTGTGTGTGTGTGTGTGTGTGTGTGCACTCCCAGCCTTGCTGTTAAACAACCCAGCCCATTACCTGCTCCTACCAGATCACAGAAAAGGCTCGAGAGCATTAGTCGTCCCCAGCTCCACACAGGTTCGGGAAAAGAGCCTCAATGTGCCCCAGGGTAAGAGACCTCAGACTGGGCCAACAGTCAAGAGGGGCCCCTGCTTCATTACCTACCTATCCATCTGTGACTACCTGAGTCGAGACGGCAGATGTGCTGTCGCAGTCGAGACACAAACATTTCTTCCTACATAGAATTAGTGTATTTTGCATGTGTCTGACCTCTCCACTCATTTCTCATTCACTCACCACTCACATTACTCATTGCTTGTTTGAAGGGATGGTTTGGCTCTTGGGTAATTCTAAAAGTGTTCACTGACTAACAGACTCAGACTTTTTTCTTTTTATAAAGCTTGCAGCGAGCTGAGCCAAGCTGAAAGCATAGCTGTCACACTAGCAGTCATGCTGCTGCTAGATGCACTAAGCAGCATGGCTGTAATGATCAACTGGATGGTCCCCCCCTGTAGTTTGTACCTTTCACTGAGTGACTGAGCAACTCAAAGCTTTTATTTATGAAGAGAAATTAAGTTACTGACCAATTTATTAGGTTTGCACCTTTTTATGCCTTTAGAAGTGCCCTACTGGCACCCAGTGTGGTCTTCTTGCTGTAGCCCATCTGCTTCAAGGTTTAAAATGTTGTGCATTCAGAGATGCTCTTCTCTCTTCATTCTTCATTCAGAGGTGCTCCTCGCTTATAACGAGTGGTTATTTGAGTTATTCTTGCCTTCCTATCAGCTTGAAGCAGTCTGGCCAGTCTCCTCTTACCTCTGACTTCAAAAAGGAGTCACTGGATATTTTCTCTCTTCGAGCTCATTCTCTGTAAACCCAGAAATGGTTGTGTGTGAAAATCCCAGCAGATCAGCAGCTTCTGTAATACTCAGACCAGCCACCAGCATCCGTGTCACATTCAAAGTCAGTTAAATCACATTTCTTCCTCATTATGATGCTCTGTTTGAACTTCAGCAGGTCTCTTGACCATCTCTGCATGGCTGAATGCAGTGAGTCACCGTCATATGATTGATCAAGCGGTGTTGTTTGCTGGTTTGCAAATATTTATGCTCACTGTTGTTAGTGAGCTTGCATTTTTAACTTCATTTTACAGAAAAAGAAAATACATCAGAGGACAAATGTATACAAGACATAAATCACAAGAAGTATTGTGACAAACTTTATCAGACGAATAATTCTAAGCGTCTTACTTCTGAGTAGGTCACAATTTTTGTTGCTGTGTACTAAGTGGTATTAGAGACAAAATTAGAGAAAATGTGAATTATTATTTTCAAAATTTCAAATGACATTTCACAAAAGCAAAGTTTGAATAGAACAATGTGCATTTTTTCTACCTCACCCACTAGTTTCTGTCTTTCTGTTTCTCTACTTGGTGCTTAATTAAATGTCAGCCTACATTGGTCTTCACAATCCACAGCAGAATAAAAATCACAGCATTGTTTTCTTAACTTTACGTCTATCTGTTTTTAATAAATAGAAGCAGCATTATTAAAAACACTGAATTAATAATTAATTACAAGGCTCAGTCCTGGATCGTAATCCTGGCGCCACGTCTGCAGTCGTTCCTGGACTCTTCCACAGTTCCCACCATTGACTTCCACATTTGTGGGTTTGATTGAATCATTAATTATTGGACGGACCGCAATAAAACTAGCCTCGACGGCTAAATGCGGTGATGCCTTCGCTTCACGTCATCTGGTCACAATTTTAATTTGTCTAATAATTTGGTTCATGGCCAAAAATCGGTAAAACTAATCTTGACCAGTCTCGTGTGCACGTTGTGTTTTGCTACCTGTTTAAAATTAACATGTTAGTCCTGCCGCTGTGAGCCTGTTAGCATGCTGCTGTTTGCAATCAATCACAGCTGTACAGAACTGCAACGTGGCTTATTTTAATTTTTACTTAATTGTCATTAATTATTATAAAGTCCAAAATGCTGAATTTAAGCAGTTGTTTAAAACATAATTAATATTCATGGGGCCGTGGGTGCTCAGCTTGAAGCGGACTAAAAAGTCTCTTATCGTTCCCATTATTATTTTAACAAAAATATAACAACTTAGTATTCAAAGGCCACACTCCCCGCAAGTGTTTGACTTTTATGAACTGTTGAAACCTCATGAGAGGAGTTTGTGTTGAATGTAAAGTACCCCTTGTTAAATTAAATATTTCAGAGCTGTTTAAATTCTATTAGTAAGCGCAGCAGCACATTTTAATTAGGTTTAAATCTAAGCAGAATAGACCGATGCTGTGCAATACATGAAAGGGTTTTGGGGTTTTTTAAGTAAGAAAGTTTAGCCTTCAGTCAGGAGCGTGTCACTGATTTTGACAGCACCTTCACGCCTTTCACGTCACAGACCTCCGTGATTTATTTCTTATGGGGGTGATTCAGTGTGTCCGCTTAAGCAAAAGTCTCCCCTGCCATCACTGCATTGTGTGAATGAGCATACCAGACACAACCGCAGTGAGAAACGAGCTCACAAATTTGTGATTGCTGATGACTCTTAATAAATTAAGACGATCTAGAGATCCCCAGTGTGCGCTGGAATTTCTGTTGGATGACAGTTTCTGAGTTATTCTTCCTTTAGCTCAGCGTCCAGGCAGATGAATGACTGCACAGCTGTGTGGGCCCATCATTTGCTCATTTACAACGGTGAATTTGTGAGGTCAAAACACCTTTTGTGTGTGATTTCACTCAGTTTGCCTGTTTTACTCTTCTAGTAGATGTGCTGAACGTTATTGAACAAGTCTCAAATGATCCAATCCATCCCTTCACAACAATAATTCCCAAACTGTTTAGAGACAGCTCTGTTTTTAAAATGTATTTGATTACACATTTCTTCTCTCACAGTAGTTTCTCAGTCTCATCCAGCCTCTCTGCATCTTCCTCCTCTCTTCAGCTTGTGGTCTGGACTTTGACATGGAGAAAGGTTTCCCCCCAGCACAGGATGAGCCTCCTCCCTACCCCGGGTCCCCTCCTTACCCTTCTCTCTCTCCGCCCGTGTCTCCCCCGATGCCCCCCAGCGTCCCCCACTATGCCGAGGCAGACATCGTGAGCTTGCAAGGTGTCAGTGGCAACAACACCTACGCTGTTCCGGCCTTGGCCTCTTCAAGCCCCGGAGCTGATGCTGCCCCGCTTCCAGAACTGCCGCGCCAGTGTCTCATCTTCAAGGAGAAGCTCGGGGAGGGGCAGTTTGGAGAGGTGAGAAATGAGATGAAAAGTAACTCCAGTGGGTAGAAGGGTGAGTGTGCTTTAACAGTGCCTGCCTTTTTCATTTTTTGGGTGAAAGGTACACCTGTGTGAAATCGAGAGCCCTCAGGACCTTCCTACACTGGAGTTCCCCTTCAATGTGAGAAAAGGTCGCCCCCTTCTGGTAGCTGTGAAGATACTGCGCCCAGACGCCTCCAAGAACGCCAGGTCTGTAGCATCATATGTGCCTCAGCCTGGACTCTGGCTTCAGTGTGATTCACAATTGTTCTTTCTGTTATCCCACCCTAACTTGTCTTTCACGCTTCCTCCTGAGGTCCTTGAACCTAATAAGTTTCTTAATTATCAAGGAGTATTTAGTGGTCATTTGAAAACAAATCATTGGATATTCTCAGGTTCTCTGTTTTATTTGAAGTGTTAACCTTTAGTAGAAGTTTGTTGCCATTTTTGTAAAGCAAACCTTGTTTTCATGTACAAATCACTCACAAGCCACTCGCTGGTGACAGCGAGCTGATTACTGCCTCTACAATAAATGCCTGCTTCTCTCTCTGATCTCTGTGGATCAAAAGTTAATTAAGAGAATTCAACTGCTTATTTGATGCCTATCACTGTGCAGACATCTCTCCCTGTCTGTGACCTCTAATGACATGTTTCTATCTTGGAACTAATTGTAGGTTTTTTTTGGCCATATGTGCACAAACTAGATGAGGTTTCTGGGTGTCTGTAGACTTGTAGGTGTTTGACTCCCTTCACCTGCTGCTTCTTTACTCCGGCTCTCCCGGAGTTTTGCTCTGAGCAGATTAAATCAGCACGTGTGAGCTTATGTTCAGGGAACATCTTCCCACAGATTTATATTTGAGGTTAGTGAGAGCCAGAGCTACACAAACATATTGAGCAGCAAAAACAAATCAATGAAGTGAAAAGTGTGGAAAGCCACAAGGAGCTGCAGGCTGGAGGTGTTGATTATTGACCACAGGGGGTCGGCAACCTCCTCACTTTACCCAGAGTTAACATTAAACATGTTGTTTGATAAATATTTAAGTATGCTTTTTTTTTAACAGTAAGCCTGAGAAGGAATTGTTTCTCTTTTTTTTTTTTTTATCTCTGATGTAACAACTTCTTCTCACCTCGACAGGAACGACTTCCTGAAAGAGGTGAAGATCCTGTCTCGCTTGAAGGACCCGAACATAATCAGGCTGCTGGGAGTGTGTGTGAGCAGTGATCCGCTCTGCATGGTCACCGAATACATGGAGTGTGGAGACTTGAACCAGTATTTGTCCCAACGAGTGCTTCTGGACAAAACTGGACCTTCACACAATACGCCAACCATCAGGTAGGACATGCGAACAAATGTACACACATACTTAAAAGCACACACAGACGCACACAAAGCAACAGTTTTTATTTTCTTCCATCTGTAATTTCCTCCCTCCAGTTACCCAGCGCTCATTTCCATGGCCAGCCAGATTGCGTCAGGAATGAAGTTCCTCTCCTCGCTTAACTTCGTGCACCGAGATCTGGCCACACGTAACTGTCTGGTTGGGGGTGAGAGGGGCGAGAGCAGAGAGGACCAAGGCGGTGAGCGTCACATCAAGATCGCAGACTTCGGCATGAGCAGGAACTTGTACGCTGGAGACTACTACAGGATCCAGGGCAGGGCCGTGCTGCCAATACGCTGGATGGCCTGGGAGTGCATACTCATGGTGAGAGCACAGGAATGTTGTCTTTATATTGGATTAATTAACAAACGTGGAGATGACTGTTCTTTTTATGCAGTTTCTTAGACCACATTTGACTGCAGTGGTTCACAGTTTGACTTGCAGTTATGGGGCTTCAGTTTCCTAATGTTTCCTATATGCATCATACACATGCAGTCATGTGGCGGCAAGTGAATCATATTAGATTCAGGAATTTTTGAGGCCTCGACATCATCAGTGTACATGGGGTTTTTTCCCCCTGAATTTATACAATCAAACACATGCAGTGCTACAGTGAGATACATTAAAACTTATATATGGAAACTGATATTTAATTTATTCATCAGAGCGTTCAATATAAATTCAAGAAATTCGAATTTTCTGGCTTTTTGGGTTAAATTAACTTAATGATGATAACAGGCCGGTTTTTCGAGGCAATGAATGATCACAGAAAGGTAGCCGTACAGATGTGCGTGTAGGTCCACCTCCCTTACACACAGAACAGTGCTTCGCTGTCCACCTTGGGGAAACACCAGTAACAGAGCATAAAGTTTAGCCAAAATAGAAACAGGAAATTACCGGCCAACTGTGAAATGTCTCAAATATCCCGTCAGTAAATTTTAAAGAACAGATCCACAAGCTGAGCATAGATGATACAATGTGATTACTTTTACAGTAATGGAGTTTATGATAACGAAGGTGACTGTGTCGGTGTGTGTTGGTGTCTGATCACAGGGTAAGTTCACCACGGCGAGCGACGTGTGGGCGTTCGGAGTCACTCTGTGGGAGATGCTGAGCGTTTGTCAGGAGCAGCCGTATTCCACCCTCACAGATGAACAAGTCATCGACAATGCTGGCGAGTTCTTCAGAGACCAGGGCAGACAGGTACATCTCAAACGCAAACACACTAAAACGAACTAAAACAGCATCCATCCTTTTTCTTAACTGTTTGTCCCATTCACCATCCCAGCTGGTGAAACCACCTCTTTAACATGTTTTTACTGTTTAGTGATCATATGCTGAAATATCACTTTCGAACTGTGAACTTAATCGTGATTTGAGCAGACCTGGGAAAAAAAAAAAAAGCACAAACAAACTGCATCAAATGACCGATTTCATGTAAGGTTGCAAACACGGCCACCCTGCAGAGGAAGCTGCACGGGCTGGCTGGACTAAGCCTCAGAGGTAGGAGCTCAGACATCTGGAGGGATCTCAGCGTAGATCTGCTCTGCATGTCAAAAGGAGCTACTTGAGGTGGTTCAAGCATCTGGTTAAGAAGCCTCCTGGGCGCCTCCCTTTAGAGGTTTTTCACGAATGCCCAACTGGGAAGAGTCCTTGGGGTAAACCCAGAACCTGCGGGAGAGATTACATATCTTGCCTGACCTGTGGATGCCTTCAGATCTTCATACAGTTCTTCACTCCCATAAAGACTTGCTTTGATGACCCTCTTCGCCTCACTAACTTCTGCCACTTTGTTCTGAAACGTGACAGAAACCACTCAGTTCAGAAAAGAGGAACCGGGGTTACCCAAGAGAGGGGATGGGTTAAATAGTGCTCACTTTGTGCTTTTGTTGGATTTTTTTATAATATATAAAGTTTCCCCAGTAACCGTTCTGCCTCGGCCTGCACATTTAGAAAAATATAAAGATATGAGTCTGCTGTGTGCTGATTTTTGTTGTTCTATTATTTTTTTCAATATTTGATTAATCATACAAGACTTTATCAGTTCTGTCTCTTTTCTTGAATTCTTCCACATATTTCCACTTTAGCTTATTTAATTTTTGTGTAAAGTGATTTGAAAGTATAAACTCGTCCGATATCTGGCGCCCCCTAGTGGTCGTTCATTGGGCCAAATCTTTTCCTTGAGTTTAAAAGGGTAAAACTGCATGCACTGGTGAAGTTAGACTACACTTTTATGATTCACATAATTCCTAAACAAGTAAAAAAAAAATCCACAGGCTAAAAATATAAATTGCACTCCAGATTAAATCAAAATAAGAGAAAACTCATAACTTTTGCATATGTTTAAAACAGGGGATTTTTGTACCGTGTGGAAACGATATACTATATAACAAAGCAATGCCTCTGATCTCTAATCTCTTCCTGCACCTTTCTCCCTCTCCCTCTCTCCCACAGGTGTATCTGAGCAGGCCGGCCGTGTGTCCTCAGGGTCTCTACGAGCTCATGTTGAGCTGCTGGAACAGAGACTGCAAGGTCCGCCCATCTTTCGCTTACATCCACTCCTTTCTTACGGAGGACGCCATGAACATGGTGTAAAGTAAAGCAGAGGAGCAGAATAAGAAGAAAAGGCTTGTGCGTTCATGCATACTTCCCACAGTGGGAAGACGTGGTGGTGGCTACACATATGGGGCAGACGAAAAGGGAGACCGGGTTGCTCGCTTTTATATTTTGTACTTTTTGGGTGGATGGGGCTGAGAGACCGCTGGTTCGGTTTTAATTCCACATCAGACCCCAAAGACAAAGCTAACTTCCTCTTAACATAGTTTAAGCTACATTTCTCGCGGGTGGTGGTGCTGGTACTGGTGGTGGGTGCGGTCTGCATAGGATCTAATTTCTTCATGGAGGGTTTCTGTGACTGGTGATTATGTGCTGTAGAGTTAAGGAGCTCAGTTACAGGAAACACTCTGTAAACGTAGGAAATCAGGAGCAGTTATGAAGTTTAATGATTGTGTTTTTTTCAGCATCTCCACACAGGATGACAGGTGTGGGTCACATGACCCGCAAAGTTTTAAGAGAATGCCTCATGTCTAGAGAAGAAACACACACAAACACACACACACACACAGACAGGTATTGTGTCAGTACTTATAGTATGTATAAATTACTGCACACAGACATGGCTGAGCTAGAACCTCAGTGATGGATTTCATTTTTATCTCAGCTCCTTATCCGTACGTAGCGACCCACATCCAGAGTTGTCAGTTTTAGTGGACTAATGTGAAATGATGTGGACCAGACAACAGCAGCCCTATTTCTGCAATGTGATCAAGTCAACACCAACAACGTAGTCAAAAACCCCAAAAATAAATATTTGAACTTCATCTTTGAACCACAGTTTAAAAAGAAAAAACAAAACAGGTTGTATGAACTTCTCAAACCTGAGAAAAAGGTGCAGAAGAGGAGACTCTGCTACACCTTTGCTGCTCCCACAAACTGGAACAGCTTTTCCAAGCAGATGTAACACCAGCCAGGCAGTGGACGGGACTTCAGATGCACCTGCTCGGGTGTTTTGGCTGTGACTCATCAAAAAGGAAAGACTTCTTTTTTTTTTTTTTTTTAAATTCCAAAAACCAGCTGCACTTTAAACCCTTCACGAATCCCCGGCTGTGATGAAACTCATCTCTGTGATGATTCCTTTTGATGTGGATTCTAATGCTTTTTCTTTTTTCCAAAGTGAGATCAAAGCGAATCACAGAAGCAGGTCAAACATGCTTTTTTTTTAAATCCTCTCCAACAGAGCGTCGCCAAACCATTAGATGTAAAATATTTTATTTTTTAAATGGAATGGCATCCTCAGTTACTTCAATTTGAAATGTGTGACAACCTTCTGTTCATTTTTTTTTTTTTTTAATGCGCTGACATGTTTAGTCGTCCAGTAATCTGTTTCCATTCATCCAAATGTATCACTGTGTCGTTGTTCAGAAGGATATTATGTGTCTTATCCGATATTAAGCGGGTCATTCCATGGAAAGTAATCAGTGCCTCCCACCTGAGCCCATCAGAACCAGCAGATATTTTTGTACAAAAAATGTGGCATGCATGCTTATCCTGTACATACTTCATACTATGAATATTTTCCAAATAATAGGAACTCAAAGTACATAGGCGAGGGTTCAGATGTTACACTTTTTAATTTAAATTATCGTTTTAGCATTTTCGAGACGTGGAAATGCTAAAAGTGCAGGGAATAGTTACAAAACACTGTCAAACCTGAAAAAAATTGATTCCAACTGTCAAAATCTGAGGTAAAAAACTTGGATCGAGTAAAAGGAACATGTTGTCCTGCGCCAAAACAAAACTGCCACAAGCTGAGCAGACAATGAAGCAACAGCAAAGAAAAAAGGAAATCTTTCATCTGTTATAACCACATGCTTATATGAGCCTTGAAACATTACCCAGAATGAATTTTTTTTTTTCCTCCTGTGAGCAAATCAGATCCAGGCATCCAGGCTGCTTGTCATTATTTCTGTTTCTCTATAGCATACAGATTATGAGTGTAGTTTTGCTTTGGAGCTACGATTGATCCAGCGCCCCTATAGTCAACTTGACTGAGCAGGCAACTCATGTACCAAAGACTCGAGTCCTCACCAGTGTCAATTCCAACCAGCGTTTCATTCTACCTTCACTCACTCACACGTTCTTATTTAATAAATACAAAAAGTTAAACTAAATTAAAAATAAAAACATTTATCTTCTACCACTTGTTCAATTGAGGGTCGATATAGGGTAAAAGTAGGGTATACCCTGGACGGATTGCCAGTCTGTTGCAGGGCTAACAGAGAGACAACCATTCGTGCTCAAATTCGCACCTATTGTCAATTCAGGCTTACCCAAACCCACGCTCGTCTTTGAACTGCCGGAGAAAACCAGAGAGGGGAGAGAACACGCAAACTCTGCACAAGGTTCATCTTAAAATTGGTTATAGAAAAAGTTTGCTAAGTAAATACTAGAGATGGCACGATACCACTTTTTTATGTCCGATACCGATACCGATATCATAAATTTGGATATCTGCCGATACCGATATGAATCCGATATAATGTTTTTTAATCAACAAAACTGTTTTTTAAATATCTTGCTGCATTTTGTATATGTTCATACTCAAGTTTAAAACAACAACTACACTAAAGCTATTCTGTTATACCTGTATGCAAAAAAAAATATTTCATAGTTCAGCAATACTGATCAATCTAATAAACTTAAACCTGCACCATCCTCCCTATTCTGGTATTTTAAAGAGTACTTAGCATAAATATTAAGCAACCTAACTAATAGGGTTCCAACTCCCAGCAACAACAAAAATAAATAAAAAATAGGGAACCACCCCTCACGCTCCACCTCATGATGCTTAATCGACGTAATCAACCTTAATTTGATGCAGTGTGAAAAAAAATGCACAGAAATCAATTATTTTTCAAGAAATATTAAATAGATTCAACATCTTTCTTCAACAAAATTGCAGACTGCACAGATGGTACCTTCCCAAAGGAAAAAGTACTATAGCTTACTAGGGTATATATATTAGACGTAATAGTCACTATATACAGTAATTGACTTCTATTCATTTTACATCAACTTAAAACTTTGGGTGTCAGATAATTATTTATTAAAAGCTAGACATTTTAAATGAGAATAAGAAAGAAAAGTATGTCTTTGTGCCCCCTTTTCCCTGTTAATGCCCTATCGGCCCCCCTGGCTAAACTTTGCTAGATCCGCCCCTGCACAGTTACCAGCGTCAGCTACGTAGAAAAAGATCCTCGAGTAGAAAGTAATATTAAATACATTTTAACAACAGCTGATCAAGCTTAAACGTGCTGCTGTTGTTCAGCCGCTGGTTTCCTCTTTCTGGTGCAAAGTGGACCAAAAGCAAACTAGAGACACGGACTCCCGACAGAAAAGCCGATCAGCTGATCATTAAGCAGTTTCATGATTGAAGTAGCAGCAGGAGAGGCAGTCGCTTGTTAAGCTTAACGCAGGAATGCTTTACAAACATTCAGAGATGGACTTACACACTTGCTTTACTTCTCTCGGGGATAACTTTGTCGGAGATGAAATGCCGGGTTGCTAGCGAAGCTCCACATGCTATCCAGACCACAGCCGCTCTATCACGTGATGCATACTGCTCCGACGTGCTAACGTTCTGAGGTGAGTTACGGCCTGTTGCAAGTTTTGTGAGGTGCTTTCGTGATATTTAATGGATCGGATTACATTTTTTATTTTTCTCCGATATCCGATCCAGTAATTTAGGTCAGTATCGGACCAATACGTAATATCGGATCGGTCCATCTCTAGTAAATACGAGGTATTGGCTCCAGATTGTGACGGTGGGGGTTTATTAATAACAATTTAATATTTACATCACAACTAAAATGTTTTTCACCCATTTCATCTGTCTCTTTTACTTAAGTGGCTAAAAAAAATTAGAAAAAAAGAACAAATAAAATAAGCACAGAGTTTTAACCAACTCTTAAAATATTTATGGTATGAATGTAATATTTTGCATGCCTTTGTTAAATAGAATTATTGTACCAAAAATATATTGATTCAGAGGGGTCAGGTGGAAACTTTTTATATATATATAGCTATATAGATTTGGCTGACTTTATATTGAATGACCCAGTCTGACTGCGGTAGAGTCAGTGCATCTACCTAACCGACAGAGCAGCACTGTAAATCAGTCCTGATCAACATCATGAAGTAACAAATTCACCGGTGGTGAATGGTTGTGCCATACGAGTCCTTTTTGATACACTGTAGTTTAACTAAACCCATATTTTTTTATATATACTATACGTACTTAGGCTCTCCTTGTTGTCTGATTTTTGTCCCGTTCTGTCTGAAGCTGAAAAATCACAGTATGTACATATTTTAAGGACAGAATTACAATTTCATTTAATATATAAACTCTGTCCCAACTGGGGGTCTTCTGTGTTTGTGTAGAACGCTTGCTACGTTGATGCTATTGTAATTCACTGTGTTGTCTATTTTTGTAGATGTTTTAATAAAGTTAATCTTTTCAAAATCAGTGTGTGCTTGTTATTAATTACATCTGTCAAAAAAAAATCAAAAGTTTCATCGATTGAAATATATTTTATTATAAGTCTAACATAGATGATGTTTAATATTTGATACAAGCAGCCAACTTTCACACTATATCAACGAAGGCTGAAAATGCAACATTAAAAAAAAAAGAAGAAGAAGAAAGTATTAGTCACTAGGAACCACCAAAGGAGACAGGCGGATTCTGGCTTTCGTCCTTTTTTAAAAGTGACAAACTGGGCTAAGACCAGTTTGGTATGAGGAACTGTTCCCTGATGAGTTTAACTAGTCTTAAACTGATGCCTGAGGAGTTTAACCAGGCACTTGGTTGCAAAATGCGGAGTGATTCTTAAAAAAAAAAAAAAAAAAAACTAGGAAAAAAAAAATTTCACTACTTTAACGCAGGAAAAAGACAAGGCGACTAAACTCAAGGCAGCATGCATAACAAAGCAGTAGTACTTCGTGATGGTCCTTCTTTACTCATGACAGCTGTATAAAAAGGCAGTTACAGTAAAGAAGAAAACAAAAGGTTCAACATACTTTCATTGGCTTTAACAGGAAACCTAACCAAACCATAAATTGTTCCAACCACCCACTTCCTCCCTCCTCCTTTCAAGACACAAAGAAACTCCTCCCACTTGCAGTTCCAGCCAATAACATTGTTGCCAACAATGTAATCCATTATTACAAAGAGTCTCACGTATGTCTTTTTGCAATGCACTAGTAGACAAAGAAGAGACATTCAATCTTTTGTGATTAGTACATAAAAATATTAACAACATTTCAACACACAAAACTCTGAGGTGATTTGATAAACGCTCTCAGCAAGATTTCAGTCAGTGGTCTAAATGTAGAATGTACATTGCACTAACGTTTGTTTTTTAGGGTCTGACTTTGTCAGAACCTCCTTCTCTCGTGCTCAGAGCCTCCAGGTGAATGAACAGATTTAATAAAGGGGTGTGTAGCAGTGTCAGAAGTGTAGCAGCATACTCAGTTGGGCTCCCTGAAAGTGTATGTTTTGCATTATTTGATTAATTGAAAGGCACAGAAAGAAAATAGAATAAGGCTATAAGCTTTTCCTACATTCTCAGATTAAAAAGTAAAAAAAAACAAACAAACATAATAGTTCATTGACCTAGTCCCTAAAAACTGGGCTTCTACGTATTAGCTGAGGCTTTTGTCAGCCAAAGACAGAAGTTGTGCAGTCGCTGTATCATGTGAGGCTGGTTGCAATGTGACCTGCAGCATGAAGCACAGCAGCACAGCTCAGGGACATGAAAAGAAAACCACACAACAGGGGAAGAAAAACCTAGCCTTGTTTAGACTGGGGAAAGGACATGAGTGAAAAGCATGCATTCACACAGACAATGAGAAAGGTTTACAGTGTTTACAAGTCAGTACAGTCGTTACAGGTACGAGGAGATGTGGAGCTCTTTGTCTAAATATTGTTGACACCTCTCCTGATTACTCTTCTCAATGCGCCCGGGTGGTTTTCCCTGCAGCCTGCGAGGTCAAAAACACAAATACGAATGAAATAACACGTGTACTTGTTTTGAAGTCTGTTACAAAGCCTATTTGCCTTTCATGCAAACTGCACCTGGGAGATGTCGACTCCAGTGAGTTTCTCTACAGCATTTGGCAGCTTGGTCATGATGTCCAACACTTCTCCAGCAAGTTTGGAGGCTCCTACATCTGCGCCACCGCTGGACACCATGGTAATCTTCTGTGTCGCTGACAGTGGCTTGCTGATTTCCTCTGCCATCTGCAGAACAAGAAAGATCAGAATTGGTATGCTTGCACCTTCAAAGTGTGCCATCCGTGAGCTAAGAAGCATGCGAGTCAGCTAATTCTTCTGAAAACTGAGCAGAGAATCACAATTTCAAAGAAATCTCAAAGGTTTAAAGCAACAATGTATCAAGCTTTGGGATATAAAGGTATATAATTAATATACCTTTTATGAATAACAGTTGAGTTGTGATTACTGAAATATGGTTAAAAAATATTTTAAAATCTTAAAGAGGCCTTGGAGTTGGAAAATGTAAAAAAAAAGAAAAGGGGAAAAAAAACTTTTTATGCAAAGAGAAGTAAAATAAAATCAACATTAAGGACTAGCGCTGATGAAAATGGGTTGAAAGGCTAATATAAAAACCAATATTCATGATATTTTCATCCATTAGAGTCAAACTGACCAATGGCAGTTTCTCCAGCAGCATGTCCACCATGGCTCCTTCTTTGTACTGCTTGAAGGCCTCTGCCTTCTTGTTCATCTGCTCGGCCTCAGCACGGCCCTTAGCCTCCACGGCAAAAGCCTCTGCCTCACCCTTTATCTGCATGACAACACACAGAGCAGAAAAGAGTGACGATGGCAGTAGTCACATGAAGCAGGAGAGAAAGGAATGACACATTATATGATGCAAAGTCACAGGAAAGGTGACGAGAAAATTAACAGTAGGAAAAAACTGTGACAGAAAACGGGCGGTTCTCACTCTGATGGACTCTGCCTCAGCCTCAGCTTCCATGATGAGCTGCAGACTGCAGTAGAAAGGAAAAAAAAGAATGAATTTTTTTGTTGTTCAGTTCAAACTATACAGAAGCAATATTATGATTTAGTGCTCACCGCTGGGCCTCAGCCAACTTCTCCAGTCGGTATTTCTCAGCTTCTGCAGGTTTCTTAACCTTGGCCTCCAGCTCCTTCTCCTTGCGTGTGATCTCCTGCTCCTGCAGAGTAATCTGCTGCGTACGCTCCACCACTTGAATCTGCATCTTCTCCTCTTCGATGCGCTGCTTGGTCTTGGCCACCTGAAATGGAAATTCCAACAATTCTCAGCTTTCCATCAATAAAAACACAACATTTTGGACTTGGCCAGGCATTATGATGAGCGTACCTGAAGCTGATAGGCCATTTCTGACTCTGCCTTCTTGGCATTGACCTCAATGTCATAAGCCGCTTTCTTCAGCTCATAGTCTCGCTGGGCTTTCGCCATTTCAATCTCATTCTTGTACTGAGCAGACACCTTCTCCTGCATTGCGTGTGCCTCCTGAAAATGAACAGTACAGGAGAGAAAGACAAATTTGGTACTGCTCATCGGCATTATCTTGTCAGTACATGTCATTGTGCAGTCTTTCTCCCCTCTCCCCAACTGGTCCTTGCAGATGGCCGCTCCCTGAGCTTAGTTCTATTGGAGGTTTCTTCCTGTTAAAAGGGAGTTTTTCCTTCCCACTATCACCAAAGCGCTTGCTCATAGGGGGTCATATGATTGTTGGGATTTTCTCTGTTTTCTTTGTATAATTGTAGGGTTTTCACTTTACAATATAAAGTGCCTTGAGGAAACTATTGTTGTGTTGTTGTGGCCCAATCTAGATAAAACTGAATTGAAATGAACTGAACTGAACAGGCAGAATGACATTGACGATTATTTACCTTAATGACAGCATCTCGTTTGTATTGAGCCTCTCCAATCCTGGCATCCTTCTGCACCTGAGCAGTTCTGGCTTTACCCAGCGAGTGGAGGTAGTCCTGTAGAAGAGACAGAAAGGAGAGAAAGTGACAACCGACTACCAGAGAGCCTTATTCAGGCATTGAAAAGCAAAGTAGTACATCAGACAAACGAGTAATGTCGTTACCACAGAAGCACTTAGGCCTCATTTACGTCTACTGGGATGGCTCCAGGCTGAGAGTCGGGTAAGTCAATATCAATCACTTAAGAGCATTACAGTAACAGAGGAAATCATCAAAGACTAAACGCTTTGAAAACCTACATATTTCTAATGAATTTATCACAAGTCCATCAGCATTTGGCTTTTTTGGGGAGGCAATTTTTTGCATGAATTTGCTTATTTTTAGTGGTCTGTCTATCACTCAACGATACATTGTTTCCTGTTGCACCAAATATAATGCTCTGACAGAATATTCAAGATCTCATGGTAGATAAGCTGTCTGTTGACCCCAACACACGTTACAGGTTTTCCACGCAAAGCTTGCTTTATTTCAGCTTGCCATATTTAAAACAAAATCCTATTTTTCCTATACATGCACATTCAATCACCCACTGAGGAACTGACAATGGCCAGCTGGAAAGGTTTAGCATATCCCCCATGCCCTTCCAGCGTATTTTGTAATGCTTTTACAGTCAGAGTCTTGTCACCAGTGTTGGAAGAAGAAGTACTCAAACAGACTTGGCATACCTGATCGTCATGAACATCTTTCAGCGTGTAGCTGACGACACCAATCCCCATGTTGACCAGGTCAGAGGAGGCTACTTTAAAGACCTGCTCAGAAAACTTCTTACGATCCTGGTAGATCTCCTGCACACACACATAAAGATTTGCACACGTCAAGTTACATACTGTAAAAAAAAAAAAAAAAAAAAAAAAAAAGGCATGCCCTGTGCTAGTACTGAGTAATAAACATTTTGTGCATAAAAGTTCTGCAAAATGCATTTTAGGGCCTCAATGAACCAACCTCTACAGTCAGGTGGGCAATGATGGCTCTCTGGTGTCCCTCTAGTGTCTCCAATGCAATCTGAGCGATCTCAGCCTCAGACTTTCCCATGAACATCTGACAGGCAGCTGCCAACATCTCCTTGTTCTGGCCCTGGATCTTCACCTGGGGAAAAAAAAAAAAAACACAGGTTAATGTGATCTCATTAAGACACTGCTATGAATCCTCCATAATGCTTCCTGTGTGGCCCGTGCTACAGACAGATGTTTATTTCACCATGAAGAAAATAGTTTATAACCTTTATAACCTAAGACCCAGCAAATCATTCTTGTCTTCTGTGGAGTTCATGTGACATGTCAAGCATAAACAATGCAGTCCTACAAATTTATGAGTCCTACTGTACTGTGAAAAGGAAATCCTTTCTAGTGATGCCACGGACAACATGGCCTGTTCTACAGCTTCCACATTTTATGGCAGTAGGTGAGGATGTGATACATGTTTTGCAGATATTGTTTTTCAATTGCTATGGATGAAATTGTTTCTTCAATATGAGATTCTTGAGTTTAATTTACCAGGATTTCAAAAAAAAAAAAGTACTGTAATTTCAACCATTTCAAAATAAACTTTTAATCAGTGAGACTTAAAAATGTGTTTTCAACCCATGCTGATACTTCAGGAAGCAGAGGGCTGAGTGTGGCAGAGAGGATACTACTCAGAATTGTAGAAGTGGAGTCAGACTTTTTGCTTTCAGAGCATGAGGCAGAGGAAGGAAAAATATTAGAGCAGGAAGTTGAGAGCTCAGGAGGACATACCAGCTTTTCTGGAGTCTGAACACACACGCGCGCACACAAACACACACACCTTTTATATCTTAGTGAGGACATCTGATTGACATAATACTTTCCCTTGCTGCTTACCCTAACCATCAAAAATAAATGCCTAACTCATACAACTCATACCCCTAGCCTAAACCTAACCATGAGCTAATTGTAACCCTGACACAAAAAACACATTTTCAGCCTCAAAAACTTCCTTCCAAACTTGTGGGGACGGGCATTTTGTCCCCATAAGTGACACACACGCACGCACACACACACAATCAGCTAAAAGTTCTTAAACTAGTTACTCTGTTGATTTAAATAACTATTAATATACTGCTAAAAGTGAATTAAACTGTACCTCGCCTTGTACCTTTCTTTATTAATTCTGTTTTAATCATAATGAGATTCACTTGAACTGTGAGAGTTGATTTTAAAGGCAGTTTTGTGCCATGTGACATCTAATTATTCCCAATCTGTTGTAACTTCAAATTCTGAAAAAAAGTTCTCAAACCATACCTGCGCAATGCCGGTGACAGAGATAGGGACACCATGGCGGGTGTAGACTTTGTCACTCTTCACATTTAGAGTCAGGGTGTTGAGTGTGATCCTGATTAGACCAAAAACAAACAAACAAAAAAAGACCAAAAGGAAGGGTGGAACTGATGAGATTCAAAACGTGAGAGCAAGGGTAACAGTAACATTGGAGAAACTAAGACTGCTTCCCTGATAATGGCAAGCTTCCCTATTTGCGGTCTCTGTCTTTATTTCACACTACGATGAACTGCACAGCAATGTTGTAGCTATAAAAACTACACAAGGGAAATTAAAATGAAAATGGGAATGACCTCTGGATTTGTTGAATACACGGCAAGACAAACACTCTTCCTCCAGCAATCATTAGAGGTGGAGAACGGCCGCAGCCTGACAAAAGAGGGGAAAACAAACATTAACAAATCCATCCAATAAGAGTCACTCATTCAGGAACTGATTCAAGAGAGCACAGCTGAACTTGCAACCTTTCATGACAGTGCGACTTATGCAATTCATCCACAACAGCTTGCGCCATTGGAAAATTCCTAGCTTACTCTAAACTGTCAGCAAGTCTTGGCCTTATCACAAGACACATGTGACACTTGTACACAACACTTCACTCTAACAATCCAATTCCAGGATTACTCTGTCTTTTGTTTATTACACTGATCTTCTGAGCTGCAAGTTTCTAAACAACAATAAAGCTTGCAGATGCTATGGTGAGAATATTCTCATGTGTTGTTCACAGAAACAATAATTAATCCATTACCAGACACCACCATCGCTTCATTGGGTCCACATGTGTAAAACATCCTGAATCCTAAATTTGAGACACACACAAAAACTTGTGAGAAAAAAACCCCCAATGGACTTGATTTGCCCTGTAAAAATGTTTAAAGTAGAAAATAAATGTATGACATGTATAAAGAGACAGGTGGATGTATCCACCAGTACAACACACAAAATATAGATTAAATCATTTTTTATTACAGCGTCTCATTGCTAATTTAAAGGCAATGAGTCCTATGCTGCCAACTATATTTTATTCATGTCGGTTTAAACCATTTAAACCTAATTAGGTTTCCATGTTTTTCCCAGCGACCCTCGGGGCTCCTCCCACTCCCGCCAGCCCTAATCTTCACACGGAACTCGGACTTTCAATGTAATAGCTGGAGCAACCAAAAAGCACATGAAGCACAAAAAAGTACCGATAATGGCAAACAAACACGGGTGTTGGATGTAAAATTAAAAACTTTAAAGAAAGCGACCTAACCTGCGTATTAAAATTCGCTATCTCGCTATTTAATCGAGTCTGGGTCGATAACGTGGGGGTTAAAAAAAACTGCCCAGTGTTTACGCTACAGCACCGCGATTTAACACGTTAAAACGAGCACTCCGGTTAACTTACCGTTATCCGGTCAGGTCAAAAGGAAACCTCCTTTTTTATATAAAAATAATGATAATAGTAAAATAAAGTCGGTTTTACTGTTGCGACGGTGAGAGCGTTGCTGCCCGTACACTGCAATCACACTGCAAAAAATGTCTGATGACTGGGAAGTGCTCTGCGACCACGCCCATCCTCACGCTGACAGTGACGTAAGTGTGTCTGTTGTCATCTGGTGGCTTAGAGCGACAACTGCACCTCCACCATATCTATTTATCTATCTAGCAAAGAATTTATGATATCATGATACAAGGTTATAATAGTTAACTTAAAGTAAAAACTAAAACTAGAACTAAAGAAACAACTTTTGAAAAATCTACAAACACAGAATAAATATTCTTAGTTTTAGTATTTGTAATTTTGGTTAAAAACATTACAACTTGCCTGATGAGGCAATGATGAACATGTTTATTCAGACATTGGATGTCTACATGCTGGTGAGTCACCCACCTTTAAAAAGTTGTTTTTTCACAGTAATACCTGTGATGACCAGTTTCTCTTTATTTTCAGGACTATTTACATTCTAGATTTTCACTGAATGCATCAAAACTATGAATGAATACATATGGAATTATGTAGTAAACAAAAAGTGTGAAATAACTCAAAACATGTTTTATATTTTAGATCTTCAAAATAGCCACCCTTTGCTTTGAATGCTGCTTTGCACACTCTTGGCATTCTCTCGATGAGCTTCATGAGGTTGTCACCTGAAATGGTTTTCCAACAGTCTTGAAGGAGTTCCTAGAGATGCTGAGCACTTTTCGGCCTTTTTGCCTTCACTTCATCCCAAACCATCTTGAATGGATTTACGTGGATTTTAGTGACTGTAGAGGCCAGACCATCTGGCGCAGCACTCCATCACTCTTCTTCTTGGTCTTACACAGCCTGAAACTATTTTAAAGATGATAAAAATTAAAACAAGTTAATAGTCCAGCTAGTGTTTCTCATTTGCCTTGATAAGTTATCAAATACACCTTAATTTTTGTATACAATATAATATACGGAGAGCATCATGTGAGGAATAACCTGCAAAAACCCATAACTTGTTCATAACCTTTTGTTTGTCTCTTAAATGTAAATATTAACCACCATGAATATCCCATGGCTTTCAAAATGGCAAATACTTTTGCCACTACTTATAAACATACAGTCTATGGTTTAAAAAGAAGATGACGAATTCTTAGCCATGTAATCTGTGTAACAGGCAATACTGTGTATTCTGAATTCAGACTATTCCTACAAGAGCAGCTGGCATGTGCAAGCTGTTGCCCCTGTAAATGTTTATCTAAGCACATTTGCACTTGTTGATAAATTGTGTGTCTGTTAATCTCATTACTTCCACTAGTGGGCAGTGTTTACCATTGCTTGAATTAAGATGTGACAAAATACCCAATCCTAAATTTTCAAATACCAACAAAGGCATCTGTTAAGTAGACTCTATATTGATGCATTTTATAAAATGTGGGCTTCAGAGGTGTTTCCAGAGGCAGGAATATATGGGTGGCACTGTCACACCTGAAATATGATTGGACAAGAGTACTGTTAGGGTCAAAGTTGAAATTGAGTGACAGTATAAATGTGACTAGACCAACTTATTAACTTTATTCATGGATTTTACTGAAGTACAGTTTTAAAGTACTTTTACTGCATATAAGCATCGGTGCTTTTTACTTCTGCTCTGTTATAGTTTGGATAAAAATGTTGTACTTTGTAGACAGGGTAACACTATAATATGGCCTTTGACTAAGGGCTTAATTGTACTCTAATTAAATGGAAATTCAATGTATTTTATGTAATTATATTTACCTGCAAATCCTTAAAGGTAGGCACACTAGTAGAAGTGCTTAACGAGTCAGGTTTTAGAGCAAACAAAGAAATAATGACACTGTAACTAAATATAAGTAGTCTCTAAGTAAATTAAAGTAATGTGTTGGTAAATGTAAGTAGTCTGTAAGTAATTTTAAGTAGTGCCTAAATTCTGGGTATTTTACAGAAAATGAAACACAGATTATACTGTAATTGATAATGACTACCGCATAAGCAATTTTAAGTACTACTTTCTTGATAATTTTGTGGAAGCACAAAAAATATTTCCCCGTCTTATATTCTATGTACACTGTACTTTTTCAGGCCACAGGCCATATTATGGAGTGGCTCCATCATTATAATGTCACATAAACCTGCAAACTTTGATGGTATTTCTTTTTTTTTTTTAGTCCTTATCAGATTATTATTGCTAAAGTAAAAGGGCAATTTAATAATAGAAGATCTGTCAGGTACATAATGGATATTAAATAAAGAGGTAAAACAATGAGATGTTAAGATGTAAAACGGCAAAGTTAAACTACTCCATATTGCAGCTCACACCCCAAAAACATATTTAAAATGTGAGATCAGGAAATATTAATATTACAGTCAAATTGCTTGCTACTTAAAATTACATATGCAGGATGTACATTTATTGTTTTGTTTTTGTTTCCTGTAAAAACCTGATTTGTTACCCCCTTATTCTAGTGTGCCGACCCTTAAGTATTGGTAGGTAAATATATTTACATTGTAAATTCAAATAAAATACATATTAAACATAATAAGATTTTATGTAATTACAGCAGAATTTTGCTCTTAGTCATAGGCTGTATTATAAAATGCTACTATACTGCATACATTTATGTTAAAGTTTTAGTTACTTATTAGTTTGCAGCTTTTAAAATATATATTTTGCCATTGGGGCATAATTATGGACAAACTACCCAGCCTCGTGACAATATAATGGGGATCTACATATTAATAAATCAGTAATGATGAATGATCTGATTAGAAAATGTATATGATTCTGAAAGGGGGCATTGTGCATGAGTACTTTTAGTCATTGTTTTGTACTATTATGTAAGCAGAATTATTACTTTTAGCCAAGTAAGAGACCTAAATACTTGTTTGATCACTTTGTGATACAGATATTAAATTAAAAAACACATTTTTCAGGCTCTTGTGCAGTGCAACTTTTCCTATAATATCTTCATGAAATATCTTTCCTGTAAGTGTCCAAGCAGTCAAAGGATGTACAGGCACAGGTATAATTTTCAAAATATGTGTTTTAATATACCCCCAAAAGACAAAAATAATCTCAAAAACACATAATAAAGAAAATAAGTTACTCTGAGAAAGAGGTACATCCATGAAACAGACGTCTACTCAAAGCTACTGCTTAACAACGGAGCGAAAGTTTGTGGTGTCCCCGGGATTCCCATGTGCTTGTTTGCCATTCACCTAGGGACCATTTTTGATCCGAGGACACCACAAGGGGTATTACATTCAAAGGCAGACACCACAATAACTACATTTAATATAAAGAAACCATGCGGTCACAACAGGCAGTTCACTCCCTTTGATTAGTCTCTGTATTTAATCCAGCTCCACCCTCAGCCTCCTCTTTTACTCAAACAAAGGATGAAAGCAGCCTGCAGGTAACTCAAAAAATAGAGAAAAATAATACAATTTATTATGTATATAGTGGTTGCTGGTACAGTGTTCAGTGCAATCAGTGTAGTGTCATAATGTGTAATAAGAATAGATTAAGCAAATGAATCAACTCACTTTTGGTATTACAACTTTAACGACTACTTAATTAACTTAAATGTTAGAATGTAAGATATAAGGTTTTACACTCCCACCTCAGGAGTATCTCCACATGCAGTCTGAACAAATATTACCACATTTTTTCAAGTGTGTGGTTGTTGGTACGACCATCACACATCTATTTTCTTAATTGCTTGTGCAAGTCAGGGATGCATGGGGCTGTAGAATATTCCAGCTGCAGGGTGAATGGACACCCTACACTGTAAAAACATATATTTTAGCATTTTTACAGATTCATTGCAGGGCTAAGTAACTATTAATCTAAAGTGAAGCTAAATTTGATTGCAGATGCATTCACAGCTAGTAACAATTATGCTTAGTCATTTACCCAAATGTGCTGAAAGTGTCCTTTCTGTCTTGAACAAGGAAGAAAATAAAGAATAGAACCAATGCAATGGAGTAAAAATATCAATAAAGTGTGCCATTTTCTAAAGATCTGTCAAGACTATTTCATAGCCTATACACATTATCATTCTTTAGAAACAGTGTTTAGTTTATTTTCTGCAATCCATTGCCAAACATATATAGATTTGCTCCTGTTTTCCTGAGATCATCTGCTGAGAGCTTGGATCAGAGGCCTGGCACACACCCCTCCTACACAATAATTCCTACCCTTGCATTTTCACATTGTCTTGTGGTGGCTAATAAGTACAGCAATGCACACATATGTAAACTATATGTAAGGTATTGCAGCTCGTTTGAACATGAAGCTAGAGAAAGGCTTCAACATGCTGTTGTTTCCTGATGAACCGGCTGACCCCATCTTGTCCCCACTTCATCTGTTTCCTCTGCAGAAGCAGATACAGTAATGGGTTGTCGTCATCCTCTGGTAGCTAAAACAACTGTAATGTATCTTTCTGGCATTTTTTTCCAGACACCAGCTGGTAACATTCTGGTCAATCCATATATCTAATTTCCACTCCCAGATCTGCAGCTGTGAGGCTCCTCCTCCTCCGTGCTACTCCGCTCAGCCAATCCCCGTCTGCGGCAGCGGTGTCTGGCCACGCCCAACCCTAGCCTTAGCTCTGGAAACGCTCCAGCGATATAAATCCATTGTCCGGCACATTCACACCAGTCTGCGGTCGGCTCCTCGTGCTCACTAAACAGCTGCCTTTTTTTGCTACCCATTGTAAAACTTTTGCATCCATAATGAGGGAAATCGTGCACATCCAGGCCGGCCAGTGCGGTAACCAGATTGGTGCCAAGGTAAGAAAATATAATGCAAAGAATGTATGTTCTTAAAAGAAATAGAATAAATTCTGTGTTTTTCTGTCACAATTCACGTTTAATAATCAGGACATAGTTTAATCATTCGGCTTGTCTGGAAAAGAATTCTCAGTGAAGACAAAGGATACCCTTTTCTTTTCATGCACCATATATCTTTTAGCATATAAATATAACTGTAAATGTCAAGTGATCACTTTTGTGTGCGTCTATTTTTTTTTTTTTTACTAAATATTGTGCACTGCGGTAACTGGTGGGTGGGTGTGGAGCAGCAGAGCGCAGCCGCTCGTATTGAAGTAACGGTATAACGGGGGGCTCTTGTGTCTCGACTGGTTTTTGTTCACACAACGCCGGGCGTGTCTGCGTCCCCGGCACTTCAGATTCAGCTGACCTCAAGACACTGTCTCAGGAAAAGAGACAGAAAAAGGGAGAGAGGGAAAAAAATCAGTCTATTCTTTACTTGTCAGATCTCCCCGCACTCGAGTTTCTTTGTCTTGCACAGCCAGATATGACTGGTATTCCAGACAATGAGTGGGGAGCTGGGCTTGAGAGGCCTACTTATGCCCCCCCGCTAAAGACTGATGGATCCATAGTCCATACTGATTAGATTATTGATTTGGCAAGCTTTAAAGGAAGACTGCAGTTTGGGGTGCTTGGAAAGCAGAAGAGCTGTTGAAGGGTGTGGCATGGATAATTGGTCAACAAAAAATTCTCCCTTTATTTATTTTTTTTAAAAGCTGCATATTAACAAAGACACGATCTAAATACTTATAATCAAGATTCACGTAACTGCTTTTTTAAAAATCAAATTGTATATGTTTTTGCTGCATTTTAATTCTATATTCCAACAAAAAAGGGGGAGGGAGTCAAAGTCTGCATAGGCTCAGTTCATCACCCACCCATTTGTTATAGCAACAATTGCAGTCAGCTACAATAGGTTAGATAATGAGTGGCCCATTATTATCCCTGTTTTACTATCTCCTTTTGTTCTCCAGCTGATCATTTGCCACAGACAGCATATGTTTAAGTAGAACAGTAATCTCGCCCTGCTATTTAGATGGACTGTAGTTTAAAGACTACACTAACAATGGCCCATATTTTGCAGGATGCATCATTACTGCCATGATGTGCTGCTGACAGATGTTCTGTAAAACAGGGCCTTCTTTGCAATCAATGTCTTTCCTCCCCTAACCAAATTAGGAGAAGGGTGGGGGAGGAATGGAGGAAACAGCTGATGCACAGTGGGTGAAGTCACTGGGTTCTCAATTGACTTAATGTGCAGTTGCTGGCAATGTCTTGGTAGACTAATTTTAGGAAATAAATACAAATTGTGCCCATTATATGTAATTCTATTTAGTATTTATTGCAGTTGCACCAAAATCAGTTGCAGTAAAAAAAAATTAATTAAGTTACTAAATTCAATTTATAAGTGCCTCCTTATTTAAGCCCACTGCTCCATTATTTCCTTTGTGTTAATGATATATGATGTAAAGATAGCTGCTTGTAGCCTGGAAGTGAGGATATTCTGGATTCCACCCCCCAAGGACTCATTGACTCAGATGTCCAGCGGGTATGATTGACAGAACTGCTGAAGGGCTACACTGTGGTGAATTAGGTCAGGGTGTGGCATTGCTTTTCTGCTTATTGTCCTCATTCTTTCACTGTGGTTATTTTCAGTCTTTATCTACTCTCGTGTCACTGTAGCTGTCCTAGCATTATTTTTTCTTTATTCTTGTTTTTGATTTTGTGTTTCTTTGTTCTGCTGTGTTGATCTTATCTTCTCCATATTAAGGTCACTTAATCATTTTTGCTTTACATGGCCTTATTTAGATGTCATGATACTTGGTCCACAGCTGACTCCCAATCTCTTAAGCAGTGCTCTGCTATACAGCCAGCTTATCCAGATTATTCCAAATCCTCGTATTGCGCTGTTAGCAGGAAATCACCGGCTGTGTTGAAAAGAAATGTCTGAGTTGGACGATATCAGTAAATATGGTAGAGTAATACGCACTGACAAGATTTATTACGACATAAACACTCTAAAAAATCTGAATGTAGTCTTTAAACAGTGAACAAGACATGAATTCAGATCTGAAGGGAGTCAGTATCTTCAGTGTCGTCTGACTGCAAATGGATTTTATTTGCAGGTTGGCCCGCAGACGGATCTGTAGCGCCTTTGTTCCTCCCTCCTTTGCATTTTACATATGAAAGAACCGCATTCTGCTAAGTCATCACTCGACACTTACGGAAATCTCAAAAGCAGCGTTGTTGGGAATGGGTTCAGATATGGCTCGCTGAAAAATGGAAAAATCCTGTCATTTCCATCAGAAAACAAAAATGCAAACCCACTGCTGTTTTCCTCATTTTCACCCCCACCCCCCGATCCCATGAACCGCACATCTAATGGGTAGATGTGTATTTTCGTTGCAAGTAACTGTCATGTGATATCTTCCATTTTGTGTCTGCAGTTCTGGGAAGTGATCAGTGATGAGCATGGCATCGATCCCACGGGGACTTACCATGGAGACAGTGACCTGCAGCTGGACAGGATCAGTGTTTACTATAATGAGGCCACAGGTTAGCTGTCTTCCTAACTCATGTTAATAAGTGAGGGTATATTATATATGGATTCATTTTTAACTTGACAATTTAATTCCAAAGTATGACACTACATCTCTTCTTGCATTCTCATCTCTACTGTACTGTTACTACACCTTTTCACCTATATCCAAAGGTCCTTCCTGTATTATTGAGCTGGTGTTTTTTTGCCCCCTTTTCTTTCTACTTCTCTCTCTGTCTTGCTCTCCTCTTCTTCTCTTTCGTGTGGAGGAGGTAAATACGTGCCTCGGGCCATTCTGGTGGACTTGGAGCCTGGCACCATGGACTCTGTGAGGTCTGGACCCTTTGGTCAGATCTTCAGACCTGACAATTTCGTGTTCGGTGGGTGCCTTAAAGACATATCTCATGCTCCTTTTTGATTTAAGGAAAAATGTTACTCACTTGAATGCCACTCCTTTTCCTTCAGGTCAGAGTGGTGCTGGAAACAACTGGGCCAAGGGTCACTACACAGAGGGAGCTGAGCTGGTGGACTCAGTCCTGGATGTGGTCCGCAAAGAATCAGAGAGCTGTGACTGCCTGCAGGGTTTCCAGCTCACCCACTCACTTGGTGGAGGAACTGGATCTGGTATGGGAACCCTGCTCATCAGCAAGATCCGCGAAGAGTACCCAGACCGTATTATGAACACCTTCAGTGTGGTGCCTTCCCCCAAGGTAACGTCTCCTTGTGATAGCACATGATAGATTTTTGGTTTTAATTATAGTTTCTTTGGCCTGAGGTTTCTCCTAAGATCTTGAAACTAAATAGAAGTTCTGTGTTCGCAGGTGTCAGACACTGTGGTCGAGCCTTACAACGCCACCCTGTCGGTCCACCAGCTTGTAGAGAACACAGATGAAACCTACTGCATCGATAACGAGGCTCTGTATGACATTTGCTTCCGCACCCTGAAACTAACCACACCCACCTACGGAGACCTTAACCATCTGGTGTCCGCCACTATGAGCGGGGTCACCACCTGCCTCCGCTTCCCTGGCCAGCTCAATGCAGATCTGCGCAAACTGGCCGTCAACATGGTGCCTTTCCCTCGTTTGCACTTCTTCATGCCTGGCTTCGCTCCTCTGACCAGCAGGGGCAGCCAGCAGTACCGCGCCCTCACAGTTCCCGAGCTCACCCAGCAGGTGTTTGATGCCAAGAATATGATGGCCGCGTGCGACCCACGCCACGGCCGCTACCTGACAGTTGCCGCCGTGTTCCGTGGCCGCATGTCCATGAAGGAGGTCGATGAGCAGATGCTCAATGTGCAGAACAAGAACAGCAGCTACTTCGTTGAATGGATCCCCAACAATGTCAAGACCGCAGTTTGCGATATTCCACCCCGTGGCCTCAAGATGGCCGTCACTTTCATCGGCAACAGCACTGCTATCCAGGAGCTGTTCAAGCGCATCTCCGAGCAGTTCACAGCCATGTTCCGCCGTAAGGCCTTCTTGCACTGGTACACAGGGGAAGGTATGGATGAGATGGAGTTCACTGAAGCGGAGAGCAACATGAATGACCTGGTGTCAGAGTACCAGCAGTACCAGGATGCCACTGCGGAGGAAGAGGGTGAATTTGAGGAGGAAGCTGAAGAGGATGCTTAAAGGTCAAGATGTGAAGGTCAAGAAATCATCGCCAAAACAGAAAATAATCAAAACGGAACAACCACAAGTAACCAAGAAACCAACATAGTGTCAAGATCACTGCTAGAATAAAATTTTAGTGTCTGTTAGTTTTACCTTGTCATTGAGTGCAAATAAAGTTGTCGACTGAGAACTCATTTGCCTCTCATTCCTCTTCGCACATACATGCTTTTCATCAGTTTAGCCAGTCAGAAAGTAAGATCCAGGCCCTCTCGGTGCAGTATACAGTAGGCTAGATAGAGCTGCGAGTTACTGGAAAATCTAATGTGATGTAATGAAAGGGTTTATTTCTGCTCCATAAGCATTATGATGGCTAAGGGCCCACATCCATTTGCAACATTCTGCACCAACCCACATTCCCACAACTATCTGGCGTTGAAGAGATTGCACCCTGCCAGTTTTTAGATGACAATAACATAACACCAGAGAAAGTAGGAGGGCATTTGCTGGTTGAGTAACCTACTAATTATATACATGTGTTATTTGAGATGTTTACATTTTGTAGGGAACTCATAAGAGCTATTTCATTTTGGGGATTTAAGATAAGATAACACTTTATTGATCCCACAACGGGGAAATTTTTGCGTCACCTCAGCTCAAGTACAGATATATGAAGGAAATACAAAAATACAATTAAGTACAATCAATGAAAAAAAGTAAGATAATACACTATATACAATGGTAGCATACACAGTATGTGATTATGGATATAGTTGGAAATATGGAAGACATAAACTATATAGCTTGGAAGGTCCATTATGCATGAAGTGGTGACCGTGGATGTTCACAGTGTCCAGTGACTTATGACATCGTGATTGAGGAGTTATAGAGTCTAACTGCTGTTGGGATGAATGATCTGCGAAAGCGCTCCTTCCTGCAGCGAGGGTGTTTCAGTCTCTGACTAAAGGAGCTGCTACAGTACAGTAAAGGTTTTGACAAGAGGACTTCTTTTTCCCTGGAAATACAATTAAAAACAGTTTGACAGGTAAACTCCACATCAGGGGTGGAAATTACAATATCTTACAATAGAGGACAGTTTGCTACAATACATCAAGATATTGATGTAACTGAAGGAAAAACATTTAAAACACAGAAAGCAGGAATTACAGATTTCTTCATTGCATTGAGGTGTACAATAATGTGTAAATTTCTTGAGCCACACCCATTTCTTTATATCATGCTAAGGAAATGTGAAATGGGTAGAGTGATTTATTGGAACATGACAACACAAAAGGAAATACAATAATTATGGAAAAAATGTTTTTACAGTTCTAACCTGAACTGTCTTAGGAAGGCTTTAAAAAATCTTCAGGAATATTTTTCAGGCTTCTCGAAGCACATTCAAAGCTTGCCTTTGGATGTTGGCTACCTTTTATTCTGCTCTCTGTGAAGATAATCCCACACCCACATTGTGTGTTTTTCTGTCCAGGTATGTTTTTACTGCATTGGCACCACTGGATAAAATGCAGCCTCAAACCAGGGCAGGGCCTCCAGTGTTTTAAAGATGCCTTTAGACACTCACTGTTGTACCTCTTGAACAGGGATGGGCAGTAACGTGTTACTTGTAACACGTTACTGTAATCTGATTACTTTTTTCAAGTAACGAGTAAAGTAAGGGATTACTATTGCCAAAACGGTAATTAGATTACCGTTACTTTCCCGTAGGAACGCTGCGTTACTGCGTTACTAAAACCATGATTTTTTGCGAGAATGTCTCACGACAGTGACGTAAGCGAGTGTTCCATTAGTGACAACAGCTGTGTGCAGATCAACAATGGATCACATATCGATTGTGGGAGAGAGTATGAGCGTGTAGCGTTTAAAGCGTGGAAGTACTGACATTACTTTGAGTTTGATTCCATAAAAAGTGACAAAAACATTAGCGTCCATCGTGCGTGGGAAGAAAACTTCTTTTTACAGCGAAAAAAAACCCCTAAACTTCCAAGCAAGCACCGAGTGTGCTATGACGTAATGGGAAACTCACAGAGAAACTCGCGGATTCTTCAACTGACCGCGGCACACCTGCACCAGGGTAAACCTCCGCCTACCCCAGTCCTGCTTTACAGGTAAAAATAGAGCAACAGGACCACTGAGTCTTTGACTTTATTTATGTTCTGCTGTGTTTTACTTGCATCTATTTGAAAGAGTGAGTGTAAACACAAAAAATATTTTATTTTATGTGCTGGAATGTGTAGAAAATAGGTTTAAATGTTAAACTAATTTATTCAACTCAGAGAATGTTGCATATAATTAAATTTTTGCTTGATGCATAAAGTTAAAAGATTAAAACTGATAAAACAAGTTAAAAAAAGAGACTTTTCCATTTGATTACATTTTGTATGATGGATTATGCAGTAAAAGTAGAATTGGGCTGAAAGATCTATCGCTTTATCACCTCTTCAGGTTGTAAATCGTGTTTTTAAAAAGTAACTAAGTAACTAAGTAATTAATTACTTTTGAAAAATAAGTAATCAGTAAAGTAACGGGATTACTTTTTTGGGGAAGTAATCAGTAATTAGTTACTGATTACTTTTTTCCAAGTAACTTGACCAACACTGCTCTTGACTTCCTTCTTAAAAAAAATTCAAATTTGGATACACCACTCAGTAAGACTGGTCACTGATTACATCACCTTTTTCTCGCTGTTTCCCTTCCATAAGAATGCCACCAGCCATCCTTCTATTTATAATTTGTTTTTCTATAAGTAATATATAATAAATCTACAACACAGGAAGGAATGCAGTTTATTGCTATCAATATTATACCCCACCCCTACAGTGCACATCATCCAGCTCTGTGACTTAAGGTCACATAAGCACTTTAGTGGACTTTCGTGGCCAAGGCATGCAGCAAGAGTTGGATCCCAAAGCAAAACTGTGCTGCTGGGCCACTAATTCTCCTACTCATGCACCTGGGTTTTGATGCAATAATTTCTCTATGAATATAAAACATAAGCACAAAATTTATATAACTGAATTTAGTTAGACCCTACTTGGGACAAGGCCTCAATAAAGCAGCACCAAATGCTTATTTTAACTCTTGTATCATGCAAATTTTAACTTTTGCAAAACATTCAAAACTAGTGTCATGAAGAGGGAAAGATCTTACATTATTTATATAAGGATATGTGATTTCTATATCATTATATATCTTATGGAGACAGTTTAGCTCAGAGGTGTTAAACTTATTTTAGTAGAATAGAATAGAATTCAACTTTATTGTCACTGTACATGTCACAGGTGCAAGGCAACGAAATGCAGTTTGTATCCATCCAGAAGTGCTTTAGTCATGATATAGATGTATTACAAATATATATTAGCAATAATATAGATATGTAAGTATATTACAGAAATTGGTCTATTATGGTATGTTATAATGTACACGGTATGAAGGTATGTTATGATTAAGGTATGTTATGTTAGTACATGGGATACATGCACTTGACATTTTGACATCTCTCAAAATGTGTATAACTGGTAGAGATGCTGCCTCCATACACGCCCTTAGTTTTTTGCATTCAGTGGATCAGCTGTCATTACATGGACATATTCCAATTCATAAAGGCAGAAAACTTTTACCCGTGGAGTTTTGCTAAATAAACAATATTCATCACTCAGATTTTTAATGTAAAAACATTTACTTTTAAATACTAATACTGGCATTGCATCACTAACACGATCCTGATATTATTTTATTATAAACACTGAGTAATTAACGCGTTTACATCATTTTAAATGATATCCAGTAAAGCAAATTGGTCCCTGTGCGGCACCACGGCGGTATATTTGACACCCTTGGTTTAGCCCATATTGGTATGGACTAAACCCACATTAGCCCATAATGGTATCATCCAGTCTGCGTGGTTAAAATGGTGCAGGGCGCCAAAATTAATGTATGAACGCTGAAGTCCAGAGGACATGTGGGCCAATCACAGACATTGAGTGAGAAGTTAGTGTCCAATGGCAACATATTATAGCTTGAGTGATACTTATATTGGCCAATCGTTTTCATCGTTAAACGCCTATTGTGGGCGTGGTTAATCACTTCCAGGACGCTCATGACATTTTTTGTTTATCTACACGGGACAAGGCATGGCGTGCGAAGGTGGGTGTCCGAGTACGATCTTTTTCTTAGGTTTAAACTTAATGCACCTTCACTGCAGGCTAACACCGGACGTCAGTTAAAAAATTTTTAGTCAAGTCACCCGTACAAATCACTTTACTTCTTTCATAGATTTCAAAGTAATTAAATTCGAAAGTTGGGATTATAATTCTCCTGAAAGTAGGAGCAGAAAATGGTTTTCTTACATATGCCTCGTTGCTAGTAATAATCAATTTGACAGCTGGGTTGCAGACACATAAAATCTGTGATGTCGATGGTTGAATCACACAAACTAGAGGTTAGCAGATTTTGTCTTCATATTGACCGGAAGTGGTATTACAGGGATGCGATTTTAGAGGAGACTTGTCCATACACATTTGATAAAAGTTGCCTCCGCGTTGTTTAAAGCTGTTTAGATCACTACACATTGGGTGTTTGCAGGAATACAACGGCACAGGTACAGTTAGCGAGTCAATAAGTACCGATGAACTTTATCTTAACGCTATGGTGGGCGGGAGTCAATTAGCCATGCAGGCTAACGTTAGCTGCACAGGTTTCTATTTAGGCTATTCGATCTTTCTTTTAAAGCCTTGTTAAAACTAATGTTACCTTAATTATACGTTAACATTACAGTTTATGCATTATGTTACCCGTGTTTATGTGCAGCACTCTTCCTGTCTTGCGCTTTGCCAGGAATGGATGCTACTCAGATGATCAGTGACTCAATCTTGGAGTCAGATGAGGAAGATAATGAAGAGGAGATCGAAAATAAGAGGGGACGACCGTTGGCTAAACTGTGCATCTTGAAAAATAAACACATACCTGAGGCAGGTGAGTGGCTAACTGATGTTGTTTTTACACGTGATCTGCACAGTCTGGTACTACTTAAGATAGCCTTTATTAGTCCCACATGTGGGAAATGTGTAAATCTTGCATACAGAGGGGGAAACATTTGATCCTTTGGCGAATTTGCAACTTTGCTCAGTTACAATGAAATGAACAGTCTCTAATTAGTATGCTAGTTTCATTTTAATAAAGAGGGACAATATAAACATATTACATAATATTCGATCCCCCTTAATAGTTAGTGATGAAACTCTTGTTGGCAAAGGATCAATATGGTCCAGTGCATTGACCCATTAATTTGGTGAAGTTGTCCAGTACCTTCGCATTAAGACAGCCCCAAAGCATAATTTTTCCGCCTCCATGCTTGACTGTGGAGATGGTGTTCTTTGGGTCGTACTCTGCATTTCACTTCCGAACTTCACTGCCAAAGAGCTGAATTTTGGTTTTATCTGACCACACCACTTTGTCCCACACCTTCTCTGAATCATTTAGCTGTTCACGGGCAAACTTAAGACAAGCCTGTACATGTGCCTTCTTGAACAGGGAAGGCAAGATTTCAATCCATTACAGTGTAGTATGTTATCAGTGGTGTTCTTGGCTGCTTTCAGATCATTAACAACCTCCTCCCATGTAGTTTTGGCCCAGCAGTTGTCACTTTCTCATCAAGCTTTTTGCTAAAATCTTGTCCAGGACATTCTTTGACAGCTCTTTGGTCCTGCCCATGTTGGTGGAGCGGTTGGAATGTAAAAAATGCATTCTTCTGATTTATTGTAATGTTGTACACAGCCAATCTGCAGGTGCAAGAATTCTGGTTGGATTCAAGAGGATCAAATACTTACTTCACTCAATGACATCCAAATCAAAACTTGTAATGTTTTTTTTCCTAGATTTTGGTTAATGTTCTGTCTCTCTCAATTAAATTGATGTTTTATAAACAAATAAAGTAAATTAAACTACACAAATAGGCAACAAATAGGGAAGCCAGTTTGGGAGTATGCGGTTTCAATAGTATTTGCTAGTAAAAAGCTGAGCTGCAGCATTTTAAACAAGCTGCAGTGACACACTGACACTCGAATAAAGACACTAAAATGGAATGAAGGAATAAATAAATAGATCTGAACCAGAGAAATGACTTCACCTTTCTGACTATATATCTAAGTATATTGTTAATGATGATGCTCTCTTTCACACAGAGTTTCCCCTCTTTTTGGGTGATAATGTGCTTGGCCGTGACCCCAACTCCTGCACTGTGCCCTTGCCGGCATCCTCAGTGTCCAAACAGCATGCTACTATCTGCCTTTGTGTGTACCGGAGACGTGCCTGTCGCAGTGAAGTGGACATGGAAGCTTTGGTTTGGGACTTAGGGAGCATGAATGGGACCCGCAAGGGCCGCTTAAAGCTGACTCCTAATGTACGCTATGCCCTCAGTGAAGGTGACAGTTTGGTGGTGGCGGACATCCCGTGTCAGTTTGTCATTTGCGGCGTAGACTCTTCTCAGGGGGACGCAAGCTCTCCTCTGAGACAAAATTCAGGGGTAAAGACCAAGTTGCCAGATGCCTCGGGAGAAAAGGGAGATGACACAAGCACAGACAGCAAGAAATGTGTCAATGGAGGGACAGAGACTCCTGTCAGAGCCAGCTGCCTGACCTTTGAGCAAACTCCCCATCAGCCACAGGGGACCTTGGTCCCAGAATCTGACTCAGACTCAGACAGCGAAACAGGAGTAAGAGGAGAAAGAAGACGAAGGACTCTAGGTTTGTACATTATGTAAATATTTATAACTATTGAAGCTATGCTTTTTGGACCTGGTGTTTACAAGTTCACTTTTATTCTCTTTGTAGTGTCTGATTCTGACTCCCATAAATCCAGCCCCATCAGCTCGTCATTCTTGAGTCCCCCAAACAAAGTTGTCCCTGAAAGGTATACCCATAAAAATAAGCTATTTATTGGTATTCTTTTTGTAACTGTGATTATACTACTGGCTTAGCCATACCCCATTAATACATATGTTTGACTTGTTCATTGTAAGACCTGTTAATTTGTTTTTCCCTGTTCTACAGTGACAATGAAAGCCCCATGACAGTCTCGTCTTCCTCTAAAAATAAACCAAACAGACATGACAGCTTCACCACACAGGAGACAGATGTAGATGCGGCGCGACAGCAGTTGGAGGAAAAAAAAGTGGTTGCACTTGTGGAGGACAGTGAAGAGGAGGAAGAAAGAGCAGTGCAAGCGGGGACAAAGTCTCTGAAAGGGGGTTGGCATATGCCAGTGGAAAAGGAAAGCAATGCCAGTTTTACAGGAGACGGTGAATTGTCAACACCAGCAGTCTCTACAGACGCAATCCCTGCATTTAACATGGACAGTGACACTGATGTGGAGGGAGAGGACGAAGAAGTGGCATCAGCGGGGCCTGTGACCTTGAATACAAACCAACAAGTTGATCAACCTCCAAAGACGGCCCAGTTTCACATGGACAGTGACACAGATATCGATGAGGATGATGATGCTTCAGGTAAAGCTCCCAAAGCTCTGCCTTCTTCTGATGAGAACGCCAAAACTCCTCATGCTGTTTCAGTTATTCCACCTGAAGGCGTCACCATGGACAGTGACACTGATGTGGACGATGATGGGGTCGTGTCAGACGCTGCCACAAAAGCAGGACCGACAGTATGTCAGAGTGCGCACACAGCAGACTCTGCTTTTTCAGTGCAGGCAGAAGATTTTCACCTCCACAGTGACACTGATGTAGATGAGGACGAAGCAAAAAATACAACAGATGAAACACCTAATAAATCAGATATAAAGCTTACAGCTCTTAAATCTGCTCCTGTGGCTCCTGACAACCTGCAGGTAGAGAGTGACACGGATGACGAGGCTCTCCCTGTCCCTGCCACCAGTAAACCCTCAGTGGTCGCTGCTGTTGCAGATTCACGCCCCACTGCAGTTGCAGATGCTGATTTGGAGATTCTCTCTGACAGCGACACAGATGTGGAAGATGCATCTCTTCTGGCTATACCTGTTGGTGTCACAACCTTGTCAGCTTCTCCTGGCCCAACTTTAAAGGCTTCTCTGGCAGATTCTGATGCAGATACAGATGTGGATGAATCTAGCGTGCCCCCTGTTGGGGATGAGGCTAAACCAGCTGATGTCAGAGTCGACGGCGATACAGAAGATAAGAAGTCAGATATTGGAGAAGAAGGTGAGGACCAGGTGCCCAGGCTGCACAGGGAAACTACACCTGGGTTGCTGGCTCCCCTTCTGCAGAACTGCTCCACTCCTGTGCAGATGTCAGGTAATCGATCAATCTTCAGAATTCATTTAGACTGCAAATATCTACTCGTTTGTTTTATTGCATTACCTTTCTAAATACTTTCTAAAATTCAGTAATTGATTATATATGACATACATCAGTGGCACAGTTTTAGGTGAGGCGCAATCTGAGGATAGAACTAGCCTGTGATGTTACAGTGGTCTCTTTACAGGATATCACAATGACTTGTAATGCAGTAATTGCAAAAAATACAATCTAAAAGAAATATAATCAAAGAAAATAATACAAAATATGTGAAGTGTATTGTTGGTGCTCAAAATAAAGACGGCGCCTGCAGGAGAGAGAGGTTTGAAATGAAGAAATCGATCTGTTTTTAAGTGAGTGGACTTGAGATTCTGTGTTAACTTCTTCGATCCAATCGTGTAAAGTGTTTGTTGCGTTGCGATGAGAAAGCATCAAGTTTAAATTGACTTTTACTTTGGATTTCAGATGAAGAAGTGGAAGACATGGCAACTCAAGCCTTCGTCAGTCCCTCTTCAGGTTCATTAAGGCGTGAGTAAATGACTTTTAATAATGTCAAACGAGTCTGTTTCAAAAACATTAGTTCATTTTTTTTCTTTTGGCCAACAGGAGCGGCAGTGCCTGCAGTAAGACCTGTAGTATTGTCGTCCTGCTCAGACATCCAGGAGGAGGAGGATTTTGCTGTGGCTGAGACGCAGTCCTTTACATTTCAGAGCCGTGACCGTGTGAGCAGTGAGGAACCAACCCAAGCTTTTGTACTTGAGTCTTCTTGTGACAATAAAAATGACCAATCTACCAAAGAAGAGTCTTTCCAACTGGGACTGTCTGACAGCAGCCACCTGCAGTGTCCAGACCAAGCTTTAGCTATGGAGAACACCCAAGCTTTTGTTTCTGTGGAGAGGGGTGTGAACCTGGAAGATACCCAAGCATATGCAGCCATGTCAGCTGCAGACAGATCCTCTGCAGAAAATGACGCGAACCTGGAGGCCACACAGGACTATGTAGAAGATAAAGAGACTGAGCGATATCAAGTAGATGTGGCCTTAGAAGCAACACAGGTATATGTGGCAGAGCCGTACAGTCACGCTGAGGATGATGCAGATGATGATGCTTGTGAGACACAGCCTTCAGACTTTACTGCCTCTTCTACTCTTGCCATAGCAGAAACCCAACCAATGTTGCCTATTGCAGGAGAGGAGGATCTGGCAGCTGAAAATCCAGTTTGCTCTGTTCAACAAATTCAGCCGAGATCCCTCAAGGAGGATGGTCCAAAGGCAGCTCAGCCTCAGGAGAAGGGCCTCAGCGACGCTCAGTCTGTAACTGAAACTCAGCCCGTGTGTACAAGTGACAGTGAAGCAAGTGATGATGAAGGCTCATTTCCAGCTCAGCGAAACAGAACAGCAAAGCCACTGCCACTTGAAGAAGCGCAGACACAAGATCTCACTTGTTCAGAGTTGTCGGTTTCTGAAACCCAGCCAATGCACGGTGGAATTGCTGAAACCCAGCCCATGGCTACATGTGACGATGATGATGAAGACTCAATGCCAGGCCCGAGAAAAAGGAAAGCAAAGCAGCTTCATCTTGAAGAAGAGGAGACGCAACCTGTCGCAGACTCTGAGCTCTCCACTGCTGAAACCCAGCCCGTGGCTACATGTGATGATGATGATGAAGACTCAATGCCAGGCCCACGAAAAAGGAAAGCAAAGCAGCTGCAGCCTGAAGAAGAGATGCAAACCCTTGCTAGTTCTGAAGTCTCTGCTCTGGAAACTCAGCCCTTGAGTACAAATGAAGGCCAGCAAAGTGATGAAGAGGATGTGATTGCATGCACTCGGAAAAGAAAAGCCAAGCCACTTCAGCTTGAAGAGGAGCAGACGCAGCCCCTCACTAGTGCTGATGTTGAAACCCCGGCAGTAGTGACAGGTAAATGTGATGATAAGGACTCAATTCCAGGTCCACGGAAAAGAAAGGCAAAGCAGATGAAGCTTGAAGAAAAGACACAGCCAGTCGATAATTCTAAAATGACCCATGTTGAAACTCGACCCTTGACAACAAAAACCGGATTATCGCCTTCAGAAGAATCTGAAGCGGGAACCAGTGGAGCTTGTGTTCCAAATTTAAGAGTGACAAGAGCAAAACCGAGAGAAGAGGAAGATCAGGTGGCGTGTCCTGGACCATCCAAGAGGCAGACTAGAGGAAGGAGTGGAAAACCTTTGTCTGATGGTGACAACAATAAGGAGATGGTAAAACGGGCTAGAGGGAGAAAGATAACGAAGCAGCAGAAACATGATGGTGAGGAAGAGGATGAAACACCGGTAAGAGAAAGAAACAAGCAGGCTGTGAATAAGAGCCTGATAAAGCAACAAGATGGGAAAGATAGAGAGGAGGAAGATGGTGCCGATCTCAGACAAGAAAGAGAAGAAAATGATAACGAAAGGAGGACGACTGATGAAAGAAAGAAGCATCAGGATGAGATAGAAATGCAACTCATGGAAGAGAAGTTAGAAACAGAAAGAAGAGTAAATAAAGAACAAGAAAGATTGCAGGCTGAAGATGCAGCGAGAGCAGAGAGAGAAATCAAGGAGAAGGAAGAACAACAGAAAATAGAGTCTGAAAGGATTGAAAGAGAAGAGCGGGAGAGGTTAGAAAGAGAAGAAAAAGAGAGATTAGAAAGGGAACGAAAGGAACAAGAAAAAGAAACTGCAAAGAGAGAACAAGAAGAGAGGCTTGAGCGGGAGCAACAACTGCAAGCAAGACTCGAGAGAGAAGAAAGGGAAATGGAGGAGAGAGAGAGAGTGGAGAAAGAAAAAGAAGCCCAAGAAAAACAGTTGAAAGAACTGGAAGAAAAGAAAGAGGAACAAGACAAATCCAAAACGCCTTCAAGAGGCCGAAGAACAACCAGAAGAACTATTGCTTCACAGAGCACAGCAGAGCCAGACCAAGACTCAACTGTATCAACCAATGACGATTTCCCAGCAAGGAGAACCAGATCACGCTCAAACTCCTCCAACTCGGTCAGCTCGGAGAGGTCTGCTTCAAGTGTCCACGCCCAGGAAAGCAAGGGCAGAGGGAGAGGGCGAGGGACGAGGGAGACCAGTGAGACACCCCAGAAACCCGTCGCCAGAAGCAGCAATCGAAGGACCACTGTGGCTGCAGGGGCCGTAGAGCACGAGCCTGACTCGTCCAACTCACTAGCCCCTGAGGTTTCAAGCTGCAGCGTGAGCTCTCATAACAGAGGAAGAGGAGGCAGGCAGCGAGGAAGAGCGAGGAAAACAGAACATGACCCAGACTCTATCCCTTCTGTTAGTCAGAGTCAAAGTGATCAGAATTTAAGCCCTGCCAGGGGAAGAAAGGGCAAGAAAGCTGAGGAGTCCTCCAATGAGGCTCTCCATAAAAATGGTAAAGAGGACTCTCAGCCGGCTACAACCACTAGAGGGCGACAACAACCCAGTGCAGCTACAGATGAGGAAGACCAGTCGAAGCAAGAGGAAGCATGCACCAGCGAGGAATCGCTACCTAAAAGAAATGTCAGGGGCAGAGGTCAGAGAGCAGTGAAGAGTGAAACTGTGGAGAAACCAGTTGCTCCTGCGGTCAGTGATGATGATGAGGCTAAAGATAAAAGAAAAGCAACGAGAGACTTGGAGGCAAATACTGGAGCAGATCTCAGCTGCAGCAAAAGGAAAGAAAGATCTTCAAAAACGGCAGAAACAGACGAGGAAGAAGGAAAAGGCAAAACAAACGATGAGATTCCTGTTAGTTTACAAGGGAAGAAAAGAGGTAGAGCATCCACCGCTCAGGCAAAGAAGAGCGCAAAAGAGTGTCTCTCAGAGGTGAAGGAGGAGGAGAGAGAAAAGATGGAGGGTGAGACTGTGGAGAAAAAAGTCAGAGGTCGACAATCAGCGGTCTCGAGAAAGAAGAAAGAGGAGCTGGAAGAAAGTGGAACATCTTTAACTGCCACAAATCAAGATGCAAATTTGGAGGCATCAGAGGTGACTATTGCTTCACTTTTAAACATATGCAGCCAAATGGAAACCATAAAGATGCGGTTTTGATTGAAACAAAAATGCATTAACATTGAAGGGTAAATCAGATGAAATGGAAAGCTGAGTAGTAAATAATTAGTGTCGAGAAGTTCTTGTTGTGAAAGAAGGCTTTTACCTTGGCTCAAGGCCATGGTGCATTTTCCTCTCTGAGTCAGCCTTTTCAATATTGATGAACTACCATCAACATGAGTTACTCTCTCTGTTTCCTCCACTTTCTCTAGAGCAGTCTAACCTGCTCCGCATCACTGCTAATGAATTAAGTGGTTTAGTGGTCATCCAGTCACTTCCTCCACTTACATTTTATGGTGTTTGCTTTCTGGTGCAAGATGTTGTACCATCTTCTTTGCATGTTCCATACTTTGCCCTTCGCTGTCTTCAACCTGTTTTGTTTTCCCTGTCTTTACCTACCCTCTCCCCTATAACAGCCCCAGACTCCAACCAGCAACGCATCCCGGAAGCGGCAAGCTCCTGCAAATTTCTCTCCCGTGGCAAAGAGTCCTCGCTCCTCCTCTGCATCCCCAGCAGCAAGTGGTCGACTACAAACTGAAGGCCAGGCATACAAGGTCTCTGTGGTTGTGTTAGCAAAACACGCATTTTGTGTTTAGGAAAGAGACGCTCATACGGTGGTAGCTAGGCTGATCAAACCTAGCCTAAGACATCGGAATCATAGTGGCAAATCCTATACTTGTATTCTTATATACTAAACATCATATTAAGAAACACTATTCTAAACTATCTTAGCATCTCGACAATGCTCTCAGTCATATTACTGAGCTGTAGCCAGTGAAACGTATTATTTATGGAAAGTCCACCACGTGGTGCTAGCATCACATGCTCTTCCAGTTTTTTCCCAGTTTTTCCTGAAACATGCTGCTGGCACTACATTTAAAATGAGTGCACATGTATGTTTACAATTACAGTTTAATATTGTGTTTTAATCTTTTGGCAATTCATCAGGCTTTAGCCTTATAAACATTTTACTCAGTGTCCTAATAGAATTGTAAAATTCATGTTGTGGTTTTGTTAGCATCATATTATCGATGAAGCTTTCAGAAGTCACCGCTCCTGCTCGAAACTTTTGGATATTTGGACCCATTATAATAAACTAAACACAAAGCCTCCTCCATCTAACCTCTGTGCACAGTGGTCTATTATAACAGCAGTATCTACTCATCCAAATCATTGAAAGTAAAAGGATTTCACTAAGCGTTGCATTCACACTTAGAGCTGCGTAATCAATTTGTGCAGGGTTAAAGTTATTTTTGGTTTGTTCGTGCAGATGAGAGCAGGTGTTTTGAGCTCACGAAATCATTGTTCCACTAACCTCCTGCAGCTTGTTCTGAAATTTCAATTGACTCTCGGGCATGACTGTAAAATGCATGACAGTGCTTTTCTTTGAGAGAAATGCCTAATTTCACACCTCTATTTTGCCTGCATGGCAGATTAAGTTGACTTGAGGCTTTTGCTTTCACAGGTTCTGTTTACGGGGGTGATGGATGAAGCAGGGGAGAAAGTGTTGGCGCGCTTAGGCGGCAGCTTGGCTAAAGGTGTGGGAGACATGAACTGCCTTGTGACTGACAAAGTGCGCAGGACTGTCAAATTCCTTTGTGCACTGGCCAAAGGCATTCCAATCGTCACTACAGACTGGCTGGAAAAGGTATGTTTGAAAAACTGCAGTCAGAAAGTTCTCTCTTAATTTATTGCAGATGTATATTATGATAATAGTCACCCTTCTTGTCTGTTTTAGAGTGGCAAAGCTGGGAGCTTCCTGTCTCCCTCCTCCTTTATTGTTAAGGATCCTGAGCAGGAGAAGAAGTTTAATTTCTCCTTGCACGAGTCTCTAAGGATTGCCAGCAGCCAGCCTCTCTTAAAGGTACTCACTCATTTTTCCTTAGAGTGAGAGGTTGACAGTGTGCCATTAACAGTATTTCCACTAGCAGACGGCACGGGGGTGGTGCATGATGTTTTCGTGATGGGAGCCCATAAACGTTTGAGTCATCCTCAGTCTAAATCTGGTTTAATATTTCCCTTCGAGCATTGTTTGAGCCTCTTTATTGTTAGCAATGTTCAAATCTTCAAAACAGCAGCCTGTGGATTGTTTATCATCATTCTGTGGCTTAGGGGAAAGTAATTTGATATTTGCTGTAAATATACTGATTATATTGCATGTATTATGTTTCTCAGCTTGCGCTATTTCATAGAAGCTTGTAAAGGCATACCTTGTTACAACATAATACCAGCTAAAATTAGACATATAATATCAAATTTCAACCCCAGGAGGCTTTTACTAAATTTCTTGAAGAGATTAAATAAAAATAGATTCACTCATCCATCTCTTTTCTTCCGCTTATCGGATTCAGGGTTGCGGTGGAGCCTATCCCAGCTGTCCTAGGACAAAAAGCAAATAGACCATTGGATGTATTCCAAATAAAAGTAGAGTAAAATGCTTTGCCTTATTTCTGTCTCTCAGGGATACGAGGTCCATGTTACTAGATCGGTTAAGCCAGAGCCAGTTCACATGAAGGACATCATTTCCTCCAGTGGAGCTACCTTTCTACCAAAGATGCCCTCTTCTAATAAGGTGCCAGTTAAGCTGAGAGCCCTTCTCCGGCCAAAACGTTACATGAAATAAGTCTTTGCTTATGATGTTTATTACCTACATTTTAATTCCTCTTCTATTTTCTGTCACCCCCGTCTCCCTCTCTGGCTCTTAGCCTCACACTGTCGTGGTTTCCTGCGAGGAGGACTGGTCTCTGTGTCGCCCGGCTCTGTCTGCATCTCTCCCTGTCGTCACCGCTGAGTTCATCCTCACAGGGATCCTGCAGCAGAAACTCGATTTTCAGTCCCACACACTCTCGCCTTCCACAGCAAATGTACAACCTGCAGGTGGCAGAGGAAGGGGCAGGAGGAAGACTTAGTACTCCCGGAGCAAAAATACAGTGACTGTCTGTGTATGAAATCTTTAGCTGTGAGGTTTGTCCGTCATTTCTGGATACACTTTAAAACTGTAGACCGGTAAAACACCTGTTTAGCTATTGGACTGTGAAAGACTGTATTGAATGTATTGTCGATTGTCCACTGATGTAAATGCGTAATTTACAGACGTCAGTGCTGGAAGAATGTGAATTATTTGACTGTCCATCATCAAATATTTAAAACTAATTTTTAACTTTCCAAGAGAATGAACTGAGAAACAAACAGAAAAGTAGTTAACTTAAGACATTTTGGAAGAATGGTGAAAACTTTCTTTCTAAGCTTGTTTGTGCAGTCTTTTTCTTTTGCCTTATACACACAAACACATTGAAACTGTTAAAGCTACCTCCCCTCTACTTCAAACCCTTCTTTTTTTATGTAGAAACAAGCAGAGCAGGAAATTAACACTGCTAAACTGCTGGTACCCTCCATGTGTGCTAACTGCTTCAGCTCAATCAGCCTGTTTGGCAGGTAACCAACCTTGAAGAGGGAGTTTGTGTAAATCATGGTGGATGGGAGAATAGATGTGGAGATGGTGTCTGTTATGGTATCCAACAGCCTTGTAGTCAGAGGAAAAAAGCTCGTTTCCAGCCTACATAAGAAGTTCATAGTGCCTTTTTAAATGGAGATAATGACGAAGCTACCCACGTGTCTTTCTGGGGTTTTTTTCTGTCTCCATTAACCACCACCATCTACTCCATTAAGGCCTTATCCCATCCTGTTCCTCCAGAGAGAACAAGACAGACTGCGGATGTACCTTCTGCATCAACACCTTTGTGGTGTTTGTTCTCGCCATCGATGTCTGTTTGCTTTATATGTGGATGTGTATTTTTTGTGTAATGCACAAAGCTTGATTACTGACCCACTGTCACTGGTGTTTTAAAGATGGTAGCTTGTCATTTTTAGAACTGTTAGCATGCTAATGCCTTAACTTGAAGTCTGTCTTCGTATCAAATAATGAAATGTCTCCATTATAAATGAAAAACATTAAATATTTTCCAGCTGCAACCACACTGTGCCGAGTTTAAAATTTCACAGACTGAAGCTTCTAAATCCAAAAATTGACTTTCAAGTTAAACCTTTTTGTTTTTCAGTAGATTTGATTGTAATTTTAGACTACTGAGGACGTCATAAATGAAGAAGGGGGTAGATAAATTGGGACGAGCAGAGGATTAGTGAGGAAGACGTAAGGGCAGCTATGCAATGAAGAGTGGAAAGGTGGTTGGTCCACCTGTGGAGGTGTGGAGATGTTCAGGAGAGAGGGCAGTCAACTTTTTGACCATATTTTTGACACGCCCTTGGAGAGTGAGAGGATGTCTGAGGAATGGAGATGTGTACTGATACTGATTTTAAAGAACAAGGGTGATGAGTGGAAGGGTTTTAACTACAGAGAGATGATGTGGAGGAAAGCCTGGCGAAGTGGAGGTATGCTGCAGAAAGAAGAGGTACAGAAATCAGTAGAAGCAAAACATGACCATGAAACGGAGAGGTGGAAAGGTGAAGTGGATAAAGGATTTTAAAGACGGAGCTGCCAACAGGCAGGAATATAAGAGGAAGACCACCAAGAAGATGAGTGGATGTAAGGTTTGGTGGGGAAGAAGAGGATACCTGGAATAGGGTGAGATAGCGATGGATGATCTACTGTGGTGGCCCCAAATGGCATAAGTGGCTCTCCCTTTTCTGGCATCTTCTTGGCAAAAAAGCAAACAAAGCAATAGCTTGAGGAAATGATGGACAATTTTTTGTGTTTATATAAAAAATATGTGGTAAAAATAGGTAGATAAAGGAGGTAAACAACAAATACTTTAATAAGGTAAAAGCATGTCTCAAATTAAAGATAATATAGCCTATTAAAAAATTAAGTACATATAAACATATCAACGATTTATACCCTACAGACGGACAGCATTTGGGCAGAACGTCCTTCTGTCCAGGGTGGCCATCTGTGGAACAGTCTTCCTCAACCCATTAGAGAATGCTCGACATTCAATTTGTTTAAGGCAAAGGTTAAAAACTGGTTATGGACAAATCAAGTGTGTGATCATGTATGCGTTGTATAGTTTTAATGTTTTATTTGGGAACAGAATGGTGTGTATGTGTAAGTTTGGTGATGGAGTTTTTATTATGAATGAATGATGAATTTTTATGAATTATTATGTCTATTTTTTTATGTTTAAGGACAACAGATGGAAATGAGCCCTTGGCTATAATCTGGCATGTTTACATTCATGTAATTTTTTTTTTTTACATTTATGTTCATTAACATGCACTGTCCTAAATAAATAAATAAAGTATAACGAAGTAAAACCATAATTGTTTTTTGTTTTAAAAAAAGCTTACTAAATGCAGTAAAAACATTAATGACATTAAAGTGGATCAGTATATGTACAGGAATGTGTAGTGGACAATGCTGTGCAATAAACAGCTTTGTGCTCTATCGGTATCCTCGTGTATCACCTGGCTGGTACCTCGTTAAATACCCCCCCTAGCTGTCAGATGACCATAGGTATCTCGCGGATGAAGGGTGTCCGGTGTTTCCCGACACGAGTCGAGTGGCTCCGAGAGGGAGCAGAGCCCGACATATTCTGAACATCTTCCAAATGTTGAGCCCGAGTCGTGAAGTGCTGCTCTTGAGGGGGGCGAGGTTGCAAGGGAGGGAGACGACGAGGGAGAAATCAGGCGACGTCCGCACAGATTTTCACCTCTGAAAGCATCCCGGCAGTCTGCTCCGTGAATGCACCGCAGCTCCAGCCGGCCACTCAAAGGTAAGTGCGCTGCAGAGCGCCGTTTTTCTTCACATACATGTACGGATGTGTGCCTTAAACGTGGCCGGTACGTGACGGGTTAAATTCTGCAGTTTTTTGCCTGATGCGCTGTCCCGGCTCTGAGGTGGCTGATAAGACTCCGAGCTGCGGGGTTTATCACCAACTGCACGCTTTACTGGGAACGAGGAGAGGTGTGAAAATATGTTACCTGTTAAACGGTCCCGGCGTGGAGCTCGGGCTTTGTGGATATTTATTGTTTTCAATATATATATATTTTACTCATCTTGTTTAAATTAAAATTCAAAAAAATTTCAGAAATGTAAATTGTGGATGGGGAAATGTTCATTTTTAACAACATGCAGGCTCATCTAAGCAGGTTTAATACAAAGACATACTTGATTGATTTCATTATTGCTGGCAATATAATCATTATATGGAAATTATATAGATATATTTATTTTAGTGTCTCATGGTACTAGTTGTGTGGTCTATTGGGTAAATGTTCTGTTAAGACTTAAAAGCTTGGTTTATAGCTTCATTTCTCAGAGGAAGCCTTGGCCTACAGGCTGTCTCTGCCTTGCTCTGCCTGCAGTCCTGCTCATAAACTGTGGCCATTGCTGCACAGCATCAACACCCAACAAATCCAACCAGTCATTGTTTTCTATCACTGCACAATTATTTCATCTTAAGCATGAATATATCTCACATCTTTTCTTTCATCACCTCTCCTACCATGTTTGTCAATGCTGCACATAGCTCCACCAGCTCCCTCCTCCTCCACCTCCCCGCTCCTCCCTCATGTCCATTGATTTTAATGAATCTGACAGGTGCAAGCAATATGGTGGAAACCTGTCTCATCCTTTAGTTCACTGCAGCAGGCTTTGTAAGAAAATTGGTTGTCAGCTGCTACAGGCTTCCTCTACTAAATGGCACAAAAATGATACTCTCTGATTTCACTTGGACAAGATCTTTGAATTTGTTTTGTTTTCTTTTTCAACAAGAGGAGATCTGCAGTGATGTTTCACCATTCTTTGTTTTGGTGAAGGGGAAACCTCCAAGCTCGTTTTTGACGTATGATGCAATCAAATGCACCATTTTCATTCACTCCCACACGTGTCTCTTGATGCAACAATACTTCTTTCTTTCTTTCTTTCTTTCTTTCTTTCTTTCTTTCTTTCTTTCTTTCTTTCTTTCTTTCTTTCTTTCTTTCTTTCTTTCTTTCTTTCTTTCTTTGATGCCTCATGATTTATAAATGCCAAGCTCTGTGAAGGCATGGTGCAGTACGTACTTCTGTGTAAACCTGCTTGAGCTCACTTGAGCTTAAGCTAGCTTGCCTACTCAGCACGAGGGGGACGTGACCCCGTGTTCCCCGTGCAACGAAAACGAGTTAAGTGAAAATGAAGGAGAAATGATGGAGGTTAAAGACAGAGTTTGCTTTGTAGTTGCCCCACATTTGCAGTCACTGAAGGCATTTCCGCCTCTTTAAAGGCCATGGACAAAGATCTGACTGTGTCTCCGTAAGCGGGGAGTTTGGCGTTTGAAGGAACAGGCACAGGCTTTGATTTCAGAGTGGGATGCATTGGCTTGGATTATATAAGATAAGGAGGAGGAGAGGATAAAAGAGACACGATAAGAGAGAGAGTGAGAGAGAGAGAGCCAGAGAAAATTCAGAGAAAGTGGCAAATTAAACAGCTGCCCTGAGACAGGAGGCATGGGATTCGGGTTGAGAAAAGTCATAGTGAGAACACAAAATGTAACGGAGAGACACTGAGAAATGACACCAAGCTGTCAAACAGAAGCACAGAAAGTTAAAGAAGGCAGCTGAAGAGGACAGGGTGAGTTGAACAAGGTCACGGTGGTAGAAGGTAATATCTGTAGATGCGAAAATTGTGACAGAAGTGAGAAAACAGAAGAAAAAACAGAAGGAGGCTGAGCGGAGAGGCCAGTGAGGTGGAACGAAGACTGAATGAAGCTTGGGGAAAGGAGAGAGAAAGTCAGGCAAGGGTGGCAGATGGCATGCTAGTCTGTGCCTATGTTGGCATCCCACAGGGCAGTGTATAAATAAGATTATATTATAGCTTAATGCCCGTGTTGTCATGTGCATGCATGTTCATGCTCAGTGAAGCAGGCCTCGTCTTCTCATGTTTCGCATCAAACGCTAAAAAAAAAACAACAAGATTTTTTATTTTTTTGGTTCACATATCCTGGTTGTCCGTTGCGACTCCCTGAGACTAACTGCTGAGGCAAACAGATGGACAAACGGTTCCCCTTTCGTTCTCTTCACAGCCAACCAATCCTACGTCTCGGATTGCTGGATTAATTAAATACTGACTTCTTCAAGGGTCAGTCTGGTTTCTTTTAGTTAGATGTCACAGTCAGTGCATGATGCAGCAGCTTCAAACAAAGGGTTCAAGCAGAAGAAAAACAAAGATGGGGACTGTTGTTATACAATTACAGTGTAATTTGAGTTTTAGTGATGAATGGACACCACTTATTCATTTGCCATGAGACAGTGTTCTGTGTGACGCAGCTCTGTTCCATATTTTATTTCAGATACAATAAAATCAGTGGGCTTTTAGGCTTTCTGCCCAGAGTGCTGTGTGAGAATGTGGCAGACACACTGCAGAGGGTTGCATGAGGCCTTCTGGGTAACAGCAGTTCTGGTTGTCAGATTAATACACTGTGAAATGCTAATTACTGTAATTAAATAATAAGGAACAACAAGAGCCTTTTTAGTATTTGGCTTTGAAGAAATATATTCTCCAAAGCCAGTTAGATGGCCGGCATACCGGAAATACACGATCAGCCTAATAGACTGTGAAGATGGCTGCGTGCTTCATCACTTCCAGCAGGAATGGGATGTCTTGTGATGTCTGCAGTGTTACAAAGCGACACTTTAATCCTTACTGCATGTTTATTATCTGCTGCTAAGTGTGACTGTGAGCACTGCAGGTGTTCCCTCCCAGGCCCCTCCTGGGCTTTGTAAATGAAACTGCAGCAAAAATCTCTTTTGCACAAACTGTCTTGATGTGCTGCCTCTGTGTAGCAGAAGGCACTTCACATCACAATAATCCCTTCAGTGTTTCAGCTGAATTCTTCCACAACAGAGACCTTTTTTTTTTAATTCCTATGGGAAAACCAGTCGAACTGTTACCCAGATCACCTTTATACTGTGGTCACATTCAGACATTCGGGCATGTTATTAATGAGCAGCTCTTGAAACTGACCCAAAGACATCTGGGCCTCATAAATATTTACATAAATATTCACAGCCTGAACTCTCTTAGACAAGCTTTCTTATAATTTCTTTAAGTAGTCTTGTGGAAGGGTTCTCCAGATTATTGAAGGACATTAAAAGCTTTTCTTTGGATGTTGGCTGCCTTCTGTGCTGTTTTCTGTCACAGCGACCTCACATTGCTTCAGTGAGATTGAGATCCAGGCTCTGGGGAGGCCAATCAATGACTGATATCTACCCAGGTATACTTTTAGTGCATTGGCAGTGAGTTAGGGATCATTGTCATGCTGCAATAAGCTGTTTTATGGATTAAAATTAAAGAAATGGGAACAAATTATTTATTATAGCTATCATTTATTATTATCTTTATTACATTGTAATGTTGAGACACAACACTGGCTAATCCCTTGAGTTAGGCCTTTTTTATCCTTGGGTTGAGTCATAGGATACGTGTTAAGTAGCCTAACTAAAACCATTGAAAAAACTTGAGATCTGAAAAAAAGGGTGGCTCAAGACTTTTTTATACAGAACTGTGTGCTATTATATCCTATTTTGTCAACAAAAGTTGCATTTCAAGCACCAATTTTGTGTAAAACCTGTAATTAGAACCAAGAAAATGAAGGGACTCCAAAAGCCCCTGCATTCAGTCTCTTCTTCGCAGACAGTTTTTTGGACGGTTAGATCTTTTCTAATTTAAGTCTTTACCTGTACAGAATAAGATAAAAGAGAGGAAAGGCACTTTCAGCCTTAGAGGTATTGCGTAGAGGTTCAAAAGACGTTCTTTTACATAAATAATTAAACAAGGTCATACATATATTATGAGGTCAAAGATGTACACATTTCAATTTATCATGATCTTTTTAAAGTATATAACTAGTGTGCTACTAAACGCTGCACTGTCAAGCTGTGGTCACTGCAGGTGTTTCCTCCTGGTCCTCCTGGGCTTTCAAACACCATAGGATGGTTATTTTTGCTGCAGCCCCCTGTTGCGTTGCTTCTGATGTGTCGGCATGAAAGCCAGCCATTCAAACCATCAATATCAACTGAGCAGTGCTGTAAACCTCCACAGGGTCTCGTAAAAATCATCATTGTCTTGTTGATTTTCTGTTTTTAGATGTTTCCTGTTTGAGGCACTGAACTTAATGGGTTTTCATGATATCCAAGTAATTTTCCTACTTAAATATAAACTATGTTCAAGTATGAAGGAAAATAAGTACCTTTGGCTTTTATTGTGATTTAATCTGAAGATAATTAATCTTCCCTTTTCTTTCCAGACGCTAAAGAATCGACTATCATGGGGACATTCAGAGTGATCGTGCTTAGCCTTCTGGTCACCACGGGTAAGGCCATTGTCAGCATGGTTTGTTTTTGACAAGACATGCAATTAGATGTTATATTAGTACATTTTATGCTATAAGAGGAATTAGAAATTTTTATTTAAGTTTAACTGATGAAAAGGTTGTAAAATATTACTCATATCAGTTTAACTCTAATGCTCTTTTGTCTTTGTTTGCAGCTCTTTCTGCCCCCTTAAAAGGTAAAACGTGTGTCTGAGAGATACTTTTTGATTTGTCTCATATATATTGTGAGCTTTTACTCTAATGTTTGTTTGTTTCTTTGCTTTATCCACCATAAAAACCAGCTGATGAGGAATCTTACACGTTATTCCACGGAGAGGATTTCCACATCCTACTACCCTCCCAAAATGTGGAGGTCACGTTTCATAACAAGTCTGCTCCTCGGTCAAAGGATGTGCACCTGATGAGGGAAGGCAAAGTGGTACACAGTCGGCCTAAACTCGACCGCAGCAACACCCATCTCCTTATAGAGGCTGTGGGTGAGGGAGATGAGGGCGTGTACACCGTGAAGAATCTGGAGAAGCCAGACGATGTCAAACGCATGTCGCTTACAGTCCGAGGTACAGAGTAACAAGACACACATTAAACATGGTGACAGAATTCCTAAAAACCCACAAAATCACACCTAAATTAAATACTGTTTTTACTGTATTTTTACAAATACAGTAATAATCACATAATTGATTGTCATAATTGATATAATAACATAATTGATACTTGATTAGGAATTAAGACGGCGAGTAACACCAAGCTGCTACTAATCACATGCACTTGATTAACTGATCATCAGTAAGTGTGAACGCTTCTACGAAGGCAGAAGTTTGCAGGTCTGCAGCATCCAGGTGATTAACACCCTGCCATGGAGGAACGACATCAGACAAGCATTCTGAGGTTTATTAGTGAGAAAGATTATTCACAAGTGGAAAAAAGTCAAGACAGTTGCCAATTTTCTCAAGAGAGCAAGCTTCAACAAGTTCACTCCGAGGTTGGAGACACTCCAAAAAACCCAAGAGCTACATCTCAGATTGTACAGGCCTCAGTTAGTTAGCATGTTAAATGTTAAACTTCATGAAGTACAATTAAAAAAGACTGAACAATTATGGCTTGTTTGGAAGGGTTGCCAGGGGAAAGCCTTTTATCTCTACAAAGAACACGGCAGCATGGCTTTGGTTTGCAGTGGCATCTAATCAAAGCACACCTCGTGCCAACTTTCAAGCACGGTGGTGGAGGGATGATAATATGGGTTTATGTTGCTGGTAGAGGACCTGGGCACCTTGCAGTCATTGAGCTGACCATGAACTCCTCTGTATACCAAAGTTCCCTAAAGTCAATCTGTTTGATAGCTAAAGCTTAGGTGAAGCTTGGATCAAGCAACAGGTCGACGATCCCAAGCACAGCTGCAAATCTGCAACAGAATGGCTGAAAAAGAAAAGAATCAAGCTGTTGCAATGGCCCGGTCAATGTCCTGACCTCAATGTTATTAAAGTACTGCGGTGCATAAATGAATGCCAACAAACCTCAATGCTCTGAAGCAACACTGTAAAGAATAGTGGGCCAAATTCCTCCACGATGATGTGAGAGACCGATAAAGTCACGCAGAAAACAATTACTGCATGTTTTTACTAGTGCTCTAAAACAGCATCTGAACATCGTCAAAGACGATTAGTCACATACAATTTGTTAATATTTCCAAAACACAGACAGACACGCCTCCTTATCCCCACTAAATACCTTTAATACAGATTTTTGATACTAGGTCTATCTCGCTGTTGCTACTACTTGTGCTTTCAATAATAATTTCAGCAGCTTAATAAACCTACTGTTAGCACATCCTGTTTGTCCTGTGAGAATTACAAGTTGCAGCAATGTTGACTCTGTAGAGATTAGACTTGCACACAAATGTGAAGAAGGCATTTTGGGCTGGGAGCAGGAGTGGTGGGCTCAAACCCAATATTGATAAAAGCGACCGTAGCGCAGCGCTGTGTACCATATGTTGAGAGTAAATGTGAAATCAAGTGATGAAGAGGTATGTGTGTGTTTGTGTGTAGAGAGTGAAGCTGCCCTGCAGTAATTATGCAGCTCTTTTACCACCAACCCACTCCGCTCTCCTTCCCCGCCTGCTGGTGTCCTGTCGTTATCTCGTCTTTACTGTCTTTCACTTTATTTGGTTTGTATTACTTCCCCTTCATTCCTGTAACTCTGATATTTTTGGATCCTTTGTCCTCTTTTTGCAGCATCTGTCACATCATCCTTCCTGTTCTTTTTTACTCCCTTCTCAAATAAACTGTCACTCTGTCGCTGCTCATCTCTGTGAAAATTTCAGACAGTTTTCTGTCCACTTAATCAAGTGTTTTTTTCTCCGCTTTTATCTTCTAGATTGCACCGTTGAGCAGATGGTCAAATATGGAGACAAATTCAGTATTCATTTGTCGGGGGTGAATCCTCCCATCACCCTTGAATACAGACCCAGAGCTACAGAGGCCAGGGAGACATTTAGGTAGGTGATATTTTAACCCAAGAGAATATGTAATGACATTTTGCAACATTGATGTACATTCAGTGAGACAGAGGTAACAGGAAAGGTTGAGAAAAAGCTCCTCCTCTTTGACTTTCCCTCCTGCAGACCAGGTTTGGTGGTGCTGACTGCTGCAGGGACATCACCGGAGCGCTATCAGGGTCGCGTCAGCACCGGTGGTCCTTATGTCACCCTCAGTGGTGTTACAGATGCAGATGAGGGTAGCTACACTGTCAGGGATAACAAAGGTGGTATTGAACGGAAAGTCTGTCTCAATGTCAAAGGTGAGAGCACATATGAAGACACCTCATGCCTATGTTCTTCTCCTACACTTGGCTTGCTTTAAATGAGCTTCTAACCCCCCCTTCCCCTGCTGCCATAATGGCTTTTTAAAGACGGAAACATTAATGGGCTCCTGCGGGCTGATGCATTTCAGATGATCCATGGAGCTGTAAACAGACTTGTGATTTATTTATCAAATGTCCCTCCTTCTTTTCTGCCTCTTTGTGTCTCAGAGCACAAAGAGTTTGTGAAACTGCAACGCGGTAACAAACTGAAGATCAACCTGATACTCAACAGCTCCTTGGTGTACCTCTACTACAGCCCCAAGAGTGACTCCACACTGCGCCTGCTGCTGGACAAAGGAGAATTTACACCTGTAATTAGAGCCTTTTTCAAATCAAATCAAATCAAATCAAATCACTTTTATTGTCACATCACATGTGCAGGCACACTGGCACAGCACATGCGAGTGAAATTCTTGTGTGCGAGCCCCACAAGCAACAGAGATGTGCAAACACAACAACACAAACGAGCAAAATACAAGAATGGCCAACCTGAAACTAATAAATATATGTACAATATATAATAGTATATGCATTTCTGGATGTGTATACTAAATATTTTCCTACGTGTGTGTGTGTGTGTGTGGTGTGTGTGTGTATGCACATTTTTACAAATTAAATAGTTAAAAAAATAAATAAAATAAATAAATAATAATAATAATAATAATAATAATAATAATAAAATATATAAAATATACAGAGTTGAATATGTGCAAAACAAGTGGCATTTATATACAGTGTGGAGTGCATAATGTTAAAGTTCCAGTAGTGAAGCTGAGGTGTCTATGACGTGTTCAGCAGTCTGATGGCCTGATGGAAAAAGCTGTCTCTCAGTCTGCTGGTACGGGACCGGATGCTGCAGAACCTCCTTCCTGATGGAAGCAGTCTGAACAGTTTATGGCTGGGGTGACTGGAGTCCTTGATGATCCTCCCCGCTTTCCTCAGGCACCGCTTCCTGTAGATGTCTTGGAGGGAGGGAAGCTCACCTCCAATTATCCGTTCAGAGCACCGCACTACTCGCTGGAGAGCTTTGCGGTTGTAGGCGGTGCTGTTGCCATACCAGGTGGTGATGCATCCAGTGAGGATGCTCTCAATGGCACAGTGATAGAAGGTCCTGAGGATGCGGGGGCTCATGCCGAATCTTTTCAGTCTCCTGAGAAAGAAGAGGCGCTGCTGCGCCTTCTTCACTGTTTTGTTTGTGTGTACTGACCACGTAAGATCCTCAGCCAGATGTACTCCAAGGAACCGGAAGCTGCTCACTCTCTCCACAGCAGCGCCGTTGATGGTGATGGGGGTGTGTACTTCTCTGCACCTCCGGAAGTCCACTATCAACTCCTTTGTCTTTGCGACGTTGAGGGTGAGATGGTTGTCTTGACACCAGTGGGTCAGGGCGCTGACCTCCTCCCTGTAAGCCGTCTCATCACCGTTGGTGATAAGACCCACCACTGTAGTGTCGTCCGCAAACTTCACAATGATGTTGGAGCTGTTAGTGGCTGTGCAGTCGTAGGTGTAGAGTGAGTACAGGAGAGGGCTCAGTACACACCCCTGTCCCCCACTATAGTCCAGCTATGACTCTTTCATTTTTGTACGTCATTTCTGTTCCTTGTTTTCTGCCATATACTGTTACAAATGTGGATGCTGATTTTAAGTGTCTAAGTCTAAGTGGCTGCCCTTTGAGTATCAGATAAATAAGGATTATTTTGAAGTAAGATTCATACCAAAAAATATGGAGCAGAGCATGAAATGAGCATAAACATCCACTTTAATTTAATAATGTTAACAGGTTGGCTTTAACTTTAATAATTAAAACTGAGCTAATACATAGGTATTAATACAACATGATTAATGGGATTTATATTCACTCTATATGTAAAGGCAGACTGCGCGAGTCGGTCCTTGATTTTATACACCTGAATTCAAAGATTAAAAGCTGCGGCTGATTATTTTTTATCCACAGGTATTGTATCTACACACTAGCTGCCATTTACAAATACCCTATATTGTGGTGTATAATATAAAAATATATACATATTATTTTGCACAAAAGCATAAAAAAGCATTCATTTTTCAAACATATTGTAAAAGCAAATTTTATAACTGCTATTGTAATTATGTGTGCCTTGTTGTTTATGACATTTGCCCATATTCTTCTTCTCATTATTTGCAACCTGCTGAGTAATTGCAGCTTTTCTAAGTGCCTGTGCTGAAGTTCAGGCTGTTTTATAGCTGATAAATGCTTCTAACAGACTGTGTGTGCTGTTTATGTTACTTAAGAGCTAAATCCTTGTATCAGTCAGTATGAATAGGTTTGTATTCCATTTCTCATCAGTCATTCATGTTTAATGTTTATTGCTCTAATCAGGATTTCTGTATTTGATGCCAAGTATGAAAATGTTTGTTTTTTCACGGTAGGCCCAAACAGAGCTGGGTTTCGAGAACCGTCTGTCTCTGGAGGGCTCACTGGTCATTCTGGATGACGTCAATGATAAAGATGAAGGCCTGTTCACGATTAAGGACCTACAGAATTTCACTGTGTCTACTGTCTTCTTGGAAATGAAACGTAAGCAAGGAGTGGGGAAAACACTAATAGACTGGGTTGTATTGCTGTTTATGCTGGTAAAAGGTCATTCCATCTAAAATGCACTGGATCTGAAAAATCCCCCTAGCTGAACCCTACAAAGGGAGCTGATTTGTTTAAAGTCATGCAAAATGTTAGCTTTGAAATTCAAGTTCAAAATGTGTAAATTCAAATTTGGTGTTTTTTGATTCGCCTTATTTTCCTGAATTTTTAAGCCCTCAATGATAACATTTCTAACATGACTTTAAATTAGAAGACTGTGAAGACTGTCTTTGGATGACTGTTATGTTAGTTAGTAATTCTAGGTCGACCATAGGTGTGAAAGGGAGCATAAATGGTTAACCGTGGATGTGATCTTAATTTTACAAGTGTTTAATAAAAGTAAAAATGCTTAAAAATATGTAGAAATTAGACATTTCATATGCCTTACCCTGTTTTGACCAGCCACCTCTTCCACGTGATGATATGACCCTTTAAAGTTTACCCAAAATATAATCTTTTAAAACTTTTCTCCAGTGAATTATCGGAGAACAATAAGTCTACTCTACACCATAGGCAATACATTTTTGCTCATTTTTGCTTAGATTGTGAATTTAAGCCATTTAAGCTTTTTAAAATTAAATGTGCAATTCAGCCCTTAAAATGTCATGTGGCCGTCTCCTGTACCTGTGAAGTAATGAGGGCTGAAAACTTCTGGAATTTGTTTTCTGTATGCAATAGAATTTCAACACATCAATGAGAAGTCGGTTGAAATATTAATATCTCTTTTCTGCCGTGTGTCCTTGTAGCCTATAAGCTGGAGACACTGTATGTGGCCATCATAGCCCTGCTGGGCCTGCTGGCTTTCCTTCTGCTGGTCTGCCTGCTGTCCTGTCTGATCAAAGTGAAGAAAAGGGCCAAGAGGGCTGCCGCCCTGGAGAAGATTGCCCAGAACGCTGGAAAAGAGGAGGAAGGAGAGGCCTTCAGACAGGTTGGAGAAAAAAATACACTACTGACGATGTGATGAAGAGCATAAGGATAGAGTGTGCTCGGATATAATGACAAGTTCTGCTCTGTGTACGTCTTCAAAGGTGGTCAAGAACATCACCAAAATGAGCGAGGAATCCAAGCATTCCCAGGCTGACAACACGGAGAAGTCACAGAGCACTGAGGTGGATATTAAAGTAAGGAAATGTGTTATTTCCCACTTAAAACTGAGTCACTGAGGTTTCTAATGATGTCTCAACTCTTATGCTGTTCTAAGCGTTTACAGAGAGTCGCAGCTTATTCAGAACGCTACTGCTAGAGTCCCCACTAAGATCGAGAAAGCGGATCACGTCAGTCCAGGTCTCCGATTTTTGCAGTGGCTTCCTATCTGACGAAGAATGGATTTTACTCTATCACTATGATTTTCAAAGGCTTGAATGATTCAGGGCCAAAATACTTTTCTGATGTGCTGCTGTGTCATGAGTCGTTCTGACTCCTCAGGTCTTTTGGGATAGGTCAAGCAAACAAACAGCCAAACATGTCAAAGCATCTTTGAGCTTTGCTGTTTTTATGCGCCACATCTCTCGAACTATCTCCCAGAAAACCTGAGGTCTGCCCAAACTCTGTTCTTTTAAATCAAGGCTGAAAACATTTCTTTGCCACTGCATTTTACACCTTACCTTAAGTTACATTTGTTAAAACCTCGCATTGCACTGTAGCTTCGCTGTGACATGTACTCTCCTATTTTATTCGATTTTAGCTTATTATTATCTTCCAGTTTACTTTGTGGTTTTAAATCTTTTGTATATGTGCCTTTTTATGTCCCCTTTTTATATCGAATGCAACTTTGAATCAATTTGTTGTTAATAGACACAAACAAACTTGCTTGACCTTGTCTTCCTACCCTCAGGGTCTCGAGGTTTCCTCTAAAGAAGTTGGAGTTGGTAATCTAGAGACCAGTGACTCCGGCGTTGGCTTTAACACTGCTCTCCCCCTGGACACTGACACTGAGGCCCCTGATCAAATCCCTGACTCTGAGGCTGTAAGCATTTCTATTGCTCCTGAAACCAAACCAAGTCCTCCGCCTGCTGCCGAATCCAAGCCAAGTGCTCCACCAGCTGTGGAAATTAAGCCCAGTCCTGTACCTGAAACTAAAGTGACCCCAGCCCCGGAGACCAAGAAAACTCCTGATAAACCTGTGGAGGAAAAGTTGGATGTGCCCAAAGGAGCAGCTGTTAAACCTAGTCCAGCCCCTAGCCCAGAACCCAAGGCCGATAAAAAACCTGCGCCCAGCCCAAGCCCAGAGCCTAAACCAGCTGTTCCCAAAGCCACCACTCCAACACCTGATAGTAAGAGTGCCCTTACTCCCACCCCTGAGCACCCCAAGCCAACCACACCAGAACCAATTACCAACGGCACGCCCGAACCTGGACCGGATTCCAAACTGAGCCCGGATCACGCCGATATTATCAAAGGCTCAGCTCCAAAAGCAGTCGCTCCTAAAACCCCTGAAGTGGAGCTGAAAGCTAGTGGTGCCATATTGGAGGCGGGCAAAGATGGCACGGTAGCTGAGGATTCAACTACTACCACCTGAGAAGTGCAAAAACACAAAGGAAGCCCCACAGATCTTGTCCACCGCTCACCACTACTGTAGACAATCGAACACCCCTTACCAAATGATGAGGAAACCACTGCAGCTGGGGCGAGGACCTCGATTTAACATGTCTAATGCCTGAACACAGTATTACCTTGATAATCTCACTTATCTGTAACTAACACTTAAACCTTTGAGACTTTCTGGCTCAGAAACACTTCACATAACATGGCTTTTGATTGTTAAACATTTTAGTTGTACACGCCTCGCAGCCTTGTTTTTCTGTTCATTTTTAAAGTTAAACTGCCAAACTGCAAGTTCAATCCTTTGCAGAGTTTACAACTAAAATGTTTACTCCACATGAGGTCTTTTTCTAAAGTATCCTGAAAGGTTTACGACATTTCATTGAAACAGCTCACTACAACAGCTTATTTGACCCTAACTAACCATCATTTCCCATTTCGACGCTTGTTCCTCTAGCAGCACATGAACAGCACATGGATGAAGCCGATAAAATCTTTCAGCTGGTGTCATCTTAAGCCTCCTAAAATATGTGATGGCACCGATATCATCTAAATGAACTAAAAACCCCATCAGATCACACTGCTGGTGAAGTTTTATACATAGCTCAATTTTGGATTTCATTCACTTGAGCCAGTCCTCTAGAAACATCCGCAGTGCATTATCACATTAACCACACACCCACACACACTTATACTAAAAATACTAACCACATTATTTCTAGTCTTTGAGATTGAGATTCACACTCCCAGTGGAAATTTCAGACGATTAAATTGTGTTTTGCGGGCTGATCCCCCAAGTCCGGATCATCCACTTTATTGTCTTTGATCTGGATTTCCCCATAGCTCCATAAAAATCCCAGCACTCTTACAATTTAATGGGAAACTCACAACAGCTAAAACTTCCAGCAGCTTAAAGGGACCCCCCCGTGCCTGCAGTATGAAATATAAAATCAAAGTGTGTGGTAAGTTCACATAGTTAGAGCATGATTCTTTTGCTCTTTTTCTGCCGTCATCACCACCTTGTTTTTTCTTTGCCCCTGTTCATTCTTCTTTTTTTGTTACTACGACCACCAAGGAGGCTATATGACTGATTTGGTTGATTGATTAATTTACAAAAGGTATTAGTGGATTCATGTGACAGTTTTAAAAGAGCTGGGCTTGGTCCGTCTTAGAAGTGATCAGTTATTGAATGTCATCCAAATCTGGATCCAGGGACTTTTGAAAAAACAAATTCCTCAGCATTTTTTGTATTTCACCCCATATCGTCACAAATGAAAACTGCGAGACTAATTCGGAGATAATCATGCATTATGTAGAGGGGATTTTAGCCTCAGTGGAGGTCTTTCACTTCTCCTTCCTTTCTTTATCCTCACGCCCCTTTCTTCTTCTCCCTCATTCTGCTTTCATTTGCTTGCTTTCGTTTTTGCTCGCTTACATAAATGCTGTAAAACTTGGCAGAAACTAAATATTTATGCCTCACTGGCTTCAAAAACCAGCAGTATGGAGCCTTCACCAAATCCATGACACTGTCTGTGTTGAGCTGACCTGGTATTCAGGATGTCCAGTCAATGCAATTTCAGCTGAAACTCTTTTGGTACTTATGGTAAAGAGGAGGTGTGCAGGTTCGTTTTAATGTGCACGTCCCTACTTCATGTTTTAACTGACCAGTGGCAAACCAGTGACTGTCAGTGTTTGATGTACACACTGACAGTGTGTACATCAAAAAAAGCATGTTGGATCAAATGGTCAGAGGAATGTAGGGAAACTAAAAGTAGATCCGTATACAGTCAGCTGGCCTTTCTTTATAGCTTTCCTTACTAAAAGAGTTTTCTTATGAGTAAATGAATAAGAGGTGTTTTGTCAGCATCTGAAAAAGCCATAAAATGAGCTCGATTTAGATGTCAGATTTGATACCAAGAGCAACAGAATAAATAAACTAAAATTACAAAAAATACAAAATACAAAAATACAAAAATAAACTCAAGGTGCCTCAGCATTAGATGGGTTAACAGCGTCAATAAGTCAGATGTATTACACATGGACAAAGGTCTTTTAATGTAATATGTGTACAAAGACGTATACGCCTGCTCTCCAGCCTGCATCTGTGTGGGAACCACAACGCTATTTGGCAGTACTAACAAAGCTCTTCATATAAATACACACAGATACAGACACACACATGTAAAACACAAACATGGACTCCAGCCTTGTAAATACTGCATGTGTATGCAAGTGTAACCCCTCCCCACCATGAGGCTGAATGTTTTTAATGTGTCATACTTAATATTAAAAAAGAAAATCATTTAAATTTCTCTACAAACTTCAATCTAATATATAAATATATATATATAATTATATAAATATACACACACACTATATATACTAATATTCACTAATGTATTGAACTAAATCAACTTCCAAATATTGTAAATTCCCATCGAGACTGTATTAGCCTATTTTAGACCAGTTATTATCCGCTGCTGTCAGCACACCGTATCTCTCACACTATTTACATATTAATAATGTTTAACCAGTGTCATTTACAGCATTGACTGCAGCATGCCCACGGCACGTTCCGCTTCTATCGTCCAGACGTTGTGTCAGTGTGCGCGAATACAGCAGTGGTGTTTTTAATGTCGCCATCGTTGTGTGCGTTTTAAAGTCCGTATGCCTATGATGCACGTATCTATAAGTGTGCGTGTGATATATGAGCGAGTGTGTGCTGAATCTATGCACAGGGAGTTTGTACAGAAATGAAACTCTTATGTGTGCTTCTCCATTTGTTGTGAGCAAAGTATCCATGTGCCTGCTTCAGTCGTCTTGCAGTGTGAAGAGAAAAAAACAAAAAGTGCAGTGTTTTAAATCATGAGTGTGAATGTGATGGAAGCCACAAGAATATTGTAAAAACGTATTGTAACTCTGAGATATTCAAGTGACTCTTTGTCTTTGTTTTAGTGCCTAAAATGTATATTGGATAGTTGGCCTGTGCTCTGTCGTTAGCCGCATTCTAATGGCACCTTTTTAGTGAGGAGGATGTTCACTGATCCAGAATATGCAGTTTGCACACCTGAATGAACAAAGCAAAAATTGCCGGCTAACCTACGATGTGTTAATGTGAAAGAAATGTGTGTGATCAAAGTGATTAGAGCCTGACCGACATATCACCAGAAAGATTTTTCTTCAGTATTACTCAAAATCTGTGACTGAGTCATAAAATCAGCAGGAAAGTGTTTACAGAGGTCAACCCAGAAAGCTGTTGCTTAAATACAAGACAGGAAACAGAAAAAAAAAATCAAATTAACCAGTCAAAACTTCATAGATAGGTCAGCTGACATATAATAGGTATTGGTTAATTGGCTAAGTTACGCCCAAGTAAATGATCTAGTCTGGTATTTACTTGGGCGTAACTTAGCCAATTAACCAATACCTATTATATGTCAGCTGACCTATCTATGAAGTTTTGACTGGTTAATTTGATTTTTTTTTCCTGTTTCCTGTCTTGTATTTAAGCAATTTTTTACAATGATTTACTATGACCCTGATGAAGGCCACAAGCCGAAACGCGTTGGTCAATTATTAAAGTTGTTCATCTTCCCTCAAGTGTTACTGAAGTTCCTGCTTTATGATTGATGTGTCTGAAAGAAAAAAGCATTTTTAAATTACCAAGTATTGCTTCCGGTCTTTAAACTCTTTTGTTGGTTGGGCTCTAAAAGAGATGAAAAGAGTCTGATTTAATTGTAGGCAGCATACAAGCAAAGCATGTTTCCATTAACAGTGTCTATGGGTTAGTTTGGAGTTTGTGAGTGAGTTCATGATAGCAGCAGATGAATGACAAAGCTTTGTGTGGGTTTGGGTTATGTTGTTGTGAGTGGTTAATGAGAGGTGGCTAAAACTACATTTCCACACAACGCCACTACTGTGTGCTGTCAGTGATTGCAATAGAAAGCCACTTAGAGTGAGTATGAGTGTGAGAGAGGCAGACGGTGAGTGGAAGGAAGAGTTATTACAGCTAATTGGTGCCAGAGGGATTGTGGTTTCATACCCACCTCTGATTAGAGAAAACCCCCACCACTTTTAAGACCACTGGTACTCCTTGCACTATGTGAGTTGTCTCTGCTCTGATCCTCTCTAATTCCTGCTCCTGGCCTGGTTGTGGTGTGATGTCTCACATGGTCTCTCTCTCTCTCTCTGTACTCCCTTTTTGCACAACACTTCACACAGATGTTTTGTAAAGACAATATCTTTATTTCATGTCTAAAGGAATACTAAGAATAAACAAAAGATTATGACATCTGCTGCCTTGCTGTCTTAGTTTTTCTTTCTCTGCAATTAACAACCTTTCAGAAGGACAGTGCCGTCTCAGGGCTATCCCACCAAGCGGAGATCTCACACAATGCCAGCCGTGATTTGTTGTGGGGAACACATGTCACTTTCTGACCACATTAATCCCCTCTGGTGCGTTTTGAGCTTCCATAGCTGCCCCAGGACACAGGACACAGAGCTATTTATATGTAGGCCAAAGGTAAGAACATCACAGCTCTGTTTACACCTGCTGTGGATCCTGAAGCTCCAGATTGGCTGCAAATGACAACCTTAAAGAGTGAAGGAAAGTTACAGAAGCAGTGACCTGTGTTTATTTCATAAACTGAGTTTTTCCATTTATACCCTCTTTTACCAGGAAATAAGTGCATAATCAATGAGAGGGACTCTCTTCTTCTTAAAATGAGAGACACAATAGAATCACTGTAGCAACGATTAATTTTATTTTTGACTCATCTAGCTATTATACTTTTGAGTAAGATGTTAAGTAATCCAGTTGGAGAGGTGCTTCAAAAATGAAAAATCATGATGAAATCATTGGCAATTAATTCTGCAAATGTCTTAATGTTCGGTTCCAGCTGAACAGCTTCTTATAGGGAAGGGATAAAGATGTTCAGTGGTGCCATATTCTTTCCATAATCTGTGTCACATGGGTTGTAGAAGGGAAACAGAGGAACCTCCACAGTGCCCATGGAGAAGGTGTAGATTGGTGCCATGGTAAGGGCATTATAAAAAGTCACCTCCTCCTTTTCACAGTCCAAGAACACGCCAATGCGGACGAGGCAGAGCGACACCTTGATCTTTATCGGGTCTGGGTCAGTGCAGGCTAGGATAGAGCCGCTCTTCAGTGCCAAGGTCCACAGGCCGTTGGAGGTGCCTGTGGCAGACATCTCCCCTCTTGGGACGTCTTCTCTTGCCACACCCAGCCTCCACGCCGTCTTGCTCCCAACCTCGACCTCCCAGTAGTGTCGCCCTGTGGTGAAGCCCTCACGGCCCAGCAAGCAGTAGTAATAGTGAAACTGCCGCGGGTTGGCCTGGAAGTCTTTTGTGTCTTTATCCTCATCGAACCAAACTGAAGTGCAGGACTGGGAGAGAGTCAGATTCGGGTGTGCTGTTTCAGGGTCAAAGGTCACTGATGTAATATCTAGAAACAGAAACAGATTGAGGACAGTGACTGATGCTGCTTATTCACATGTGTATTGCATCGAATGAATGATGCTGTATGGAAATACTTGGGTAGAGGCAGCTTTTCATGTGTTTCCATATTCTGTACTGGATGGGACCGACAAACTGGCCAGAGCGAACCTCTGTGTCCACCTCCGCTGGGAGAACAAAGCTGACCTGAGATCTGTTAGGACACAGAGGGAAGGACTAAATGGTAGGAGGTCCATCTGTAAGACAGTCTCACAGATGCTAAACGTCCATACACACAGGATAAATGAGTTAAGAGGCAATGTCAAGATTCAGATTATTTACTAAAGTCACGCTACTGAGAAAACGTACCTTTTAATGAGATCTTGAATTTCCTACAAGAAAAGAATTCAGCCTTGATTAGTTAAAACAACATAACAGAGCACTTTTCTCATAGAAAGCTTTGTATTTGGACACGGGTCTGCTGTTTGGGCTTTTGTTTTCTAAATGAGAAACTGCTTTTTAATCAAATCAATCGAATCTAATGTAATACTTATTGATCAAATAAGTGCCAGTAAAGTGGTGTTGTGTAAGGGTGGCCCTTTGTAAACATGCATGCTCTAACTGTGAAAGTGTTTAAAGAGGATGAACAATTATAGAAAGTTATTTTTACTCTAAGGCGAGTGTGTCAAAGGAGCAGGGTGGAAAACAGTGGCTCTAGATAAAGCACTGTATTGCTGCTGCTCCTCACCACACACATAAACCCTGCCTATCAACACACCACAGCTTTGCAGAGTATAATTAGAGTCAAGTTCATAAAAGCCCAAGTTTAATTAACAATCACATGTCGTGTCTTCTTATTCAGTGACACTCTTCCTCACTTTGATCAGCTTAGGACTGTCCTCCTCAGTCAGCTTGTTGTTGAGCACTGCGATGGCTTTTTCCAGGTCTCGCCCTTGCCCCGCTATCTTCTTCTCTCTCTCCTTCAGCTGTTTCAGTTGCTTCTGTCTCTCCCTCCTCAGTCGCTCCAGGTCCCTCCACTCCTCCTCATCCAGGAAGCGGTGGAGGTTCTGAAACTCTGCTCTGATTTCCCTTTCTAGGTCATCAAACCTGTTCTGAAAGATAAATCAGGGAAAATGGAAAGAAAGAAATTTAGTATGTAGGTCAAACTGAAGGGTTTCTGTGTTTAACCAATGCTGGCCTCAGCACACTCAATTAGTCTGCAATAAACTGAAATAATTGTGCGTAAAAAGAGATAAAAGATAATGAATAAGGCGGGGATGGTACCTCTACTTCCACTGATTCTATGTATGTCTCTCTTTCTGCTTCTCTGCACTCATCTACCTCATGCTTGATTCTTTTAATAGCCTGGATGAGCTTTTCCTGTAACACACACACACACAAAGGAGACATAACCTTGCAGATAAAATACAAAGAGAGCAGGAATCCTACTGCAAACAGTTTAAAAAAACAGGAAGCTAAAAATAAAGGACGTTCAAGAGGTAATGTATCTGCTCTCAACTGTTCCAAACACAGCAGCAGGTGGAAACCATAGAACTCGAAGCTTACCTTTTGACCACAGAGAAGGCTTTTTTGGCAGTTGTTGTTGGTGTCTTTAGCGTGGTTTTGGTACATTCCAGTTTTCTGTGTATAGGACAGAGCAGGAACAAAAAGACCTCTGTGAAATTGAAATAAGAGCGAAAGACGGCGTTAGAAGGAGAGAAACAAAATTAATGACATACAGCACAAACACATCAATATGGGGAGGGAGAGCAAAGGAGCGAGAGAGGGAAAACACACATGCCAGTACAACGAGAACAACAGTGAGATACAGTCAGACTATTAGAGCAACGAGGACGTACATCCAAGCAGAAAATTAACAAGAGGAAACGTATTGACAAGCACAGATCAGCAGCCACAGCCTGACTCGAGAAAATATGGCTCCATTAAAAGTAAGGGAAGAAATGTAGGGGTGGGAGAGAGGCAGATGACTGGAGCTGCCAGGAGGGCTTGCTGGCTGGCTGGCTGGGTGGTTGGCAGCAGCGATTTATGGCAGCAGACACAGAGGAGTCTATTTCTGTCTGCCAGTGTCTTTGGAAACAAGGAGAGGGGCGGCAAGTCAGTGAGATATTGTGTTTCATATTGGCAGTTGTTTTGCCTGGAAGGGAGACAGTGTGTGTTTATTTTTGCAAGGTGGCTCTCTGATATCTGCCTGATCTGGAAGGTGCATTAAAAGATGCTGTTTCGCTATCGGTGCCCTGCCGGGTTCTATATCGACTGCAAGGGGTGGCATCTTGAAATGTGCAGTCAGCGTTTCCCTGCCCTTGGAGAAACACTATCTGCGCCCACTGCTTCTTCTCACTTTCTGTCTTAAATAAATAAATAAATAAATAAACCTCCCTCCAGCCTGTCCACTTATCCAAACTTTTTTATATATATATATATCTCTGTCTCACCCACACCCCATCAACTCCCCCACACACACTCAAGGGTCTGGCTGTGGGCTACGTGCACTGAAGCAGCATCTCTGCAAAATGTTCTTCATCTATAATTCATGGTGCTGGGTGCTGGCCAGTGACTGTGCTGAACTAAGGTTGAGCAGAAAATTCAGTGCACCGCAGGTGGAGGGGACAGGGAGATTTAATAAAATGCAGAGTCTTGACGCGCATGGATGCTACGTAACTCTTGACTGAGGATAAAAGTAGCTGTAAAGCATTGCTGGCTAGCAAATTTAGATATTTAGAATATAAAAGGATGTTTCATGAGCTTTGTGATCGATTCCTAATAAATCAGGTCTAGTTTCACAAACTATTGTGTTACAATACTAATACAGATAATGCTTAATACATAGAAAAAAACTACTACTAGTAATATATGTCTAATACTTTATACTAAAAGAAATAAAAGACATCTGATGCTTGCATTTGTTCATGTGGAACTTTTCTTTCTCTAAATGTGTATTTATAAAAGCTTGAAATCTGCACATATTTGATTTGGTATGGGTTTTACTCTGGATGACCTCCCTAACACAATCCTCCCAGGGATTTGCGTCTCCTCTTCGTGTTTATTTATACATTTAGAAAAATTTGAGAAGTTCCCACCATGCAGAAAACAAGGGAATAAACACACAAGAGAGCATACTATGTCAAACCCAAGTTTGGGACATCGGGCACAGAAAATTGCAGGGAGACATATCTAAGGGAGTTCAGCAGAACCCCAGTGCAAAAAGAGAGAGAGATGAGGAGGAACAATATGAGGAAATTTGATTTGCAAGAATTCACATTTGGATTACTCCTCGTAGGCCAGAGAGAAAGGTTCAGGCTACGGAAGACTGGGCCAAGGTAAGCCCATATTTTGGTTTTCTGCCCTACACTGTTCCTTTCAGTGACTACTCCTGCTTTTATAAGTTGCAACCAGAAAGTTGATCCAAGTCTGCATAACAGGTCTTTAAAAATATGCACTTAAGAGGCTCAACTTAGTTCCCCAATGGGGCTGAAGTTTCCACTCCTGCAGATGGAAAATATTTTGTCATGGGCACAAATGTTTGAAGGACCTATGCAACTTGATTTTAATGGTCAGGGAGAGAATAGTTTTAGAGCACTGTGCAAACGTTGTGAGCCATCCCTAACTTCTCTATGTTTTGTGTAAAAACATGCAGACATAAATGAAAATTTGGAAACAAGAATTCTAATAAGCTTGATAATTAATATGCATGTAAAAAGGTATGACCACCTTTATTCTTCAGCACAGCCAGAACTCCCTGTAATTGAGAAGCCTTTTTGGATTAGTTTCCCTCTTCTTTAAGTTCATTCAGATCTCTTCTTTGGATGTTGCCTGCCTTTTATTCTACTCTTTGTCAAGATGATCCCACACTGTTTCAATAATGTTGAGGCCTGGTCTCTGGGGAGGCCAATCTCTGACTGATAGTGTTCCATTGTGTGCGTTTTTTTGTTTGTTTGTTTTTTTGCTTATGCTTTCAATGCGCTGGCAGTATGTTTGAAATCACTGTCATACTAAAAATTAAAGTAGTGTCAATTGAGATGTTTTCTAGATGATATTGAATGGCTATACTTTTCTGGATTCGTAATTTCCCAGATCCCAAACACCAGTAGTTGAAATGCAGTCCTGAAACATGACACAGCCTCCACTGTGTTTTACAGATGGCTGTAGATACTGTTTAGAGTGTCTACAGTCATACCTCTCTCAATTAGAACCAAAAGTTTCAGTTTGGATTCATCACTCTATAAGACCTGTTGCCCTGTTTACCTTCATTAAAATGTCTTCTTGACAGCTGCCCTTCCACTGATAAGGCTTCAATGAATAGTGAATGGATCAGCTGAAGGTCCAGATGAGGATTGTGCTAAAAAAAAAGTGCTTTGAGTGCTCAAATTCATAGAGAAGCACCATTTATGTACCAGTCCATTTTAACAAACAAAAACACATTCCTTTGAGAATAGTCAGCTACAAGGACTGGACTGAAAATGAGCTAAAACAAGGTAAAAGGAAGACTTTAGAGAAGATGCATGTGTGTAGTAAAGGAGGACATGCAGAGGGCTGGTGTGACAGAGGATGCAGGGAACAGGGTCAGATGGAGACAAGTGATCCGAAGTAGTGACCCATAAAGAGAACAGCTGGATGACGATGAAAAAGAAGAAGGGGATTTAAATATAAAGTATTGTTGGGATTTTTAAAGTTGGTACTTCCACTCCTGCCCAGGAGGTGGCGGGAAAGCACCGAAATTGTGAATGTCAAACAACTGTAACAGCAGAAGAAGAAAGACGCACGAATACGACGTCAGATAGGTAAACAATAGCACGTCCCACGGCAGACTCAAGAGAGAGGTGTCATGAGATAAATTCGCTTTAAATTCACCTGAGTCGTGCTAGCATATTTTGTAATAAGCCTTCGTAAACATTTGAACTGTTCGTGGCGCTCTAGCTATAGGTAGCAGGCTAGATATCGGAGCTAGCTGAAGGTACGGAGGCTGGTTCCGCTGGAAACGAAGAATGTGCTTTTACAGACACTACCTGCTATAAAACAATTACAGTTAGTATCCACTGCTGCTAACAAACTGCAGATTTCATGGTTTAATTATTTGCATTTTAGACATGAACGGCCAAGCGGACGTCGAAGTCGACTACAAGCGGAAATACAAAAATCTCAAACGGAAGTTAAAGTTTCTTGTTTATGTGAGTGTTTTCATTTTAAACCGTCCCGTTTCCTCCGCCGTGCTATAGTTGCGTGTCTGTCTTTGCGCTGATTTCGTTTCGCTGGTTTCCTTTTCCAGGAGCAGGAGTGTTTTCAGGAGGAGCTGAGGAAAGCACAGAGGAAACTTCTGAAAGTTTCCAGGGACAAGAGGTTTGTGAGGATTGTGTCTTCATATAGGTATGCTTTGTGCATCCTAATGGAAATGCAAAAAATAATTTTCTATACATGTTTTCCAGCTTTCTTCTGGACAGATTGCTGCAGTATGAGCGAGTAGATGAAGACTCATCAGGTAGACTAGGAACATAAAACCTTTATGAGTAAAAACAAAAGCTGTTGCTTCTGAAGTCCTGTGGATCAATTTTGTCTTTGTTTTCATCATCAGATTCAGAAGCAACTGTTTCCTCGGAAAACAGTGAAGGGGAAGGACCCAGAGAGAGGGAAAGGGAACGAGAGGGAGCAAAGAAGTAAGTCGGCTATTTAAGTAAATTAATTACCAGGTAGATCAACCAGAATCATTCACTTTTGAGTAGGTTCATATTTAACCTTTTATTTCCACCCTCCACAGACGTCTTGTGCAATGCGAAGTTACCTGTTTACTTTGCATTGCACAACACTGTGTGTTATAAGTATTCATAGTAGTTGCATGCTCCATGAATCACTCATTTTATAGTTTGAGCCCAATGAATTCTGGTGTTGTCATCTTGGAATAAGCCAGTGTATTCAGGGAAGAAAAAATTCAGTGATGGAAAAATCCTGGGCATTCAGTATATTCCGGTAGTTAGCTGATCTCATTTTCGGACAAATAACACTACCAAACCAACCCTAGACAATCTGAAGCAACTACAGATCATAACACTGACCAACAGGTTCCCATCTGAAATCGGATAAATCTGGGATTATATGACCACATGATCTTTTTCCACTGTCCAAGATTCTAATCTTTATGCTCCCTAAACTGAAGCCTTTCCCCCCAATTAAACACCAAGTAGTTTTCTTAAGGCTATGTGTGGAAATACCCTGTCTTTCAGTATTAAACACAGCCATATTGTATGATTTGATCTAGAGTCATTCAATCATCACCACTTCCAGGTTTAATGATGTATTGAACAGTTCTTAACCCAATTTTTGTAGTTTCAGAGATCATCCGGAATGCATGCAGGCCATTAATTTGTCCCTTTTGAAATGTAGCTCCATAAATGAAGCGTGTGAATTACCACAGTAATTATTGGTGGAAGGCTCTTTCCTATTCGAGGTGTTAAATCCAGGTGGTGACTGGATTTGGCCAGTCAGTTTATATTCAAGCATTAAATGATATTAAGGTACAGGTTAGAGTAGTGATTTCCCTTTGTTTAGTGTGAGTCTCTAGCCAACACTAATAAATCATAAAGTGAGTATTTTTACTGTTTTACAGTGGCTGAATGTTGTTTTTCTCCGTTTTCTTAACTGTGACTAGCTAGCACAAGAACGGTGTTTTCACAATTCTGTATGAGAAAAAAAAAATTCAGCATAATCTTTCTGTCACCCTGTCTCTGAGGGAGAAGGTGGCTTGCCCTCCCACTTAGTGACAGGGTGAGAAGTTCAGTCATTTGGGACGTACTAGGAGTAGTAGCAGTGAAATGTTCCATGCATGTTCTACTGGGAGTAGGCCCCGGGGTAATCCCAGGACACCCTGTTCCACCGAGTGAGCTGGAGGAGGTGGCTGGGGAGAAGGAGGTTTGGCTTCTCTGCTGCCCCAACGTTCCGGCCCCGAATAATCAGCAGAAAATGGATGGATGGATATGCAATGAAGGCAGTAGGGGGCATTTTAAAGCTAGGTTTATTTGGGCTTACTTTACATGTCCAAGCCAAGTAAGCCTGTTAGGACAGTTGAGTGAAACATTTGTGCTTTCTAATTGTTAAACAAAACACATTCATATTTCTTTTTATTTAATCCATGACCTTCTTTTCAGGCGAAAAAGTAGTCCCGGTGCGTGCCTCCCTTCATCATCATCTCCTCATCTCTCCCTGCTTTCCCGTCCTGGTGTGAACTCCCTGCAGTCATCCGGCTCTGGGGCCTACCTCAACGCTGTGAGTTTCTTTCCCCTCTTATCTTATTGCAACCAACAACAATAACATTGCCGTCATATTCATCTTCTCATCAAAGAGCATAATCTGTTTTTTTAATTTTGCATTATTTTATTCACAAGTCTGTTCCTTGCTTTTTGTTTTTAGATTTATAATTGCTCCACTGTCTTTTTATTGTTCATTCTTCTGTGTCTGTTTTGTTTGTTTTTCTGTGTGTCTGTCTTATAAACTGCCCTTTGACTGTGTGCATGCATGTTTGTGTGGTCATTTGACAATGATTTGGGGCCTGCGTGTGTGTTGGGCAGATGCCCTTCCCACCAGAGTATTTGGCTCCCCCAGCTGAACGAATGAAGAAAGAGAGAAAAACAAAGACGGCAAAAAACAAGAAAGAGACTACGGGGAAGGTGAGAGAGGAAGAGGGGAAACAAGATGTTCAGAGATAAAAATAATTATGATCAAACACTTCACGCTTTATTCTCACAAACTGTACACAAACCAGCTATTTATATTTGATGGCCCGGCAGGCTGTTTCCAGTATTTTCAGTTTAGATGCATATTTATAACAAAGTAAAAAGCATCTAAAATATGTATATTTCATAGTACAGTTTTTCATTTTTATTGCTCTAACAATGGCATTTCAAGACCCTTTTGTTGAGCCCCAAAATGAAAAAATATATGAGTGCATATACAGTTGTGATAAAAAAGAAAGTGCACCCTCTGTCAATTGTAAGGTTTTACATATCAGGATATAATATTTAAAAAATGATCTGGTGTTAGGAGGTTTTAAATTGAGCTAAATACAACCTGAGATAAACAACACATGGTCTTTACCAAAAACATAAACTGCAGAAGCAGTTTGTGGAAAAACAAAGTGCGCCCAGTGACTCAGTAGCTTGTAGACCCACCTTTAGCACCAATAATTGGAAGTAATTTTTTTCTGTGTGACTTTATCAGTCTTCTTCAGTTCATTGACGTTTGTTGGCATTCATTTATGCACAGCTCTCTTAAGCATTCCAGTCAGGTTGAGGTCTGGACTTTGAGCCATCACACCTTGATTCTTTGCTTTTTCAGTAATTCTGTTTTAGAGTTGCTGCTGTGCGTGGGATCTTTGTCCTGTTGCAGAGTTAGCCAACAGATGATGTCACATTTGACTGTAGAATGCTTTGGTGTACACAGGAGCTTATGCTCCACTCTATGACTGCAAGGTGCCTGAATCCAGCGGCTGCAAAGCAAGCCAAGTCATCGTCCCTGCACCACTGCACCTGACACTTGATATAAGGTGTTTGTGCTGACAGGCTGTGTTTGGTTGTTTTGTATTTTTTGCCATTTCTCTGAGCATTGTGTGTTAAGACCCACTCCTGTGAGGATTGGCAGCTGTCTTGAATGTTTGCCCCTTGCGAATAATCCTTCTCACTGGAGAATGATGGGGCAGATTGTTTGGAAATGCCCTTGGGCAGCAACAGTTGCTTCTCTAAGATTGCTGATCATTGCTGATGGCTTGTGTTAACACACATCTGAATGCTCCAGACCAGAAAACTGCCAAATCGTCTGCTTTCATAAAGGTGCTCACATTTGCTGATTATCAATTAACCAAGTGCATTTGATTAGCAGCATCTGGCTGCTACCTACACTCCTAATGACACACTGTAATATGCAATTGTTACGGTTGTATTTACCTAATTTTAAGACCCACTAAGAACCAGGTGAATTTATTTATTTTTTATTCTATCCGGATACATAAAAGCTTAGATTTTAAGTAGAGTGTACTGTCTTTTTACCATGACTGTTCATGCTTTGTCCTGATTTACTCCGGTCATCTGTGACATTACCATCAATCCCCACTCATCATTCTTTTACACTCCGTCCATCCCTCGCTTTGTCGTTCCAAACAACAACTTCTTCTTTCTGATCTTCTTAGGTCGTTACTTCAATGGCAGCTAATTACCCATCAGGCCCTGCAGCTCCTCCAACAGCCAGTGGCCACTTCAGCTGGGTTCCTAGACAGATGTTTAGCGGAGATGCAGCTGAGGAGGAGGGCGAGAGCGACGGAGACAGTGACAGAGGAGACGAAGACAGAGGAGAGGGAGACGAGGCTGAACTCGTCATTGACATCCCTAATGAGTGAGCCTGAGTGTGCGATTAGATTTATTTATAAGTGAGGGAAATGTATGTGGATGTAAGGTTGAAAAATAGAACAGGGTTCAATGTATTTCTGCATTGAACAAACAAGTCCACACTTTTGAAAGGAGGGTCAAGCTCCCCCTTGTGGACTTAAGCTTAACTGCAGCAGCGCTGTCCAAACAATATCATCAGTAGTGCGTTTGTGTAAAATTATGTCGGGTTATTGGTCTGTGACAAAAGTGCAGTCTGCAAAGGATTAAGAAAGGTCTGGAATCACTGAGCTGGATGGATACTTTACTTTGTACAGCGGTTTCAAACTACCTGCTGATTATTTTTGTCAAAACATCCACACAAACTGAATACTAGGTGTGTCCTTTGTTTTTTTTATTGCTTAACAGCTGTCTCTGACTTTGTATTGTAGAAGTGCTGCAGTCCTTTTAAAACTGTTCAACTGTGACATAAATGTGTGTGCAGCTTTAAGTTTTGTTTACTTGTTACAGTTTTGACATTTCTCATTTGTACTCACAGTTTATTTCATCAAATCGGTCAAAAATTAAAGTGTTTCTCATGAATGGGTGTGTATAGTTTTTGTACCCATCCAACTGTGTGTCAGATTAAAATAATTTCAGCAGACTAAAAGTTTTTATTTAAACTTCACTTGTGTGTGTGTGTGTGTGTGTGTGTGTGTGTGTGTGTGTGTGTGTGTGTGTGTGTGTGTGTGTGTTATTCACAGATTCCACCGATGTAGCTTTACTTAAACAGAAAGTGTTTATGTGTTTACCAAAATGCATTTGTAACATATTTTGTAAAGTGAAAGTGTTAAATTGCTCTTATGTTGTGGTTTATTACCCCACCCTGAACTCACACCCTGAAACTCCCATTCCACAGCTCCACACAGACACTGAAGTAGGCAGTCCTCTTTGTACTGTGTTGCATTTAGCTTTTTTAAATATTTACAACACTAAAATACTGCGTAAACTTCATGTCCATGTCACTTACTGTGTATGACTGTCTTTGCTTGCTTGACCTCTTTGCAAAGGAATCCTGATACCGTTGTTGACTGAAGCCCAAGGGTACATTTGGCTCATGTTGGCCATAACTTTTAAGCAATGTGAAGGGAGCGTGGCGCGACTCCAGCTCTTCATGACTAAAAGGGAGTGCAAGATATTTTTTTCCTTTGACTCTAGAGCTGTGGTATTGCATGCAGATTTCTGTTTTTGCGACATAATGATTTTGCAAAAAGCACTCAGTGCCAGCGTCATGCCTCAACAGGCACGGTTCTGATATTTAGGAGGGCAAATGTGCAAGCCATGAAAGGGAGTGTGTTCAGATTTCAAGAATCGCTGCACTCTGGGAGAGACAATGACCCGTGAAACTGTCGCTATCCAGATTTAGCTCTAATAAGGAGTTCATGAACAGACCCTGCTATATTTAGAGTTCACTTTCTCTCATTTATCTGGACTTTTAGGTGTGAAATTCTTCTTAATTTGGAAGCAGTTCAAAGCAAATATTTGATCTGATAGAGAGTCAGCACTTTAAGGTAAGCGCTTTACCTAACAACAAGAGTTTGTCAATCAAATAACCTTGCACAGAGACCATTGTTTAGGCATGCAGACATACAGGTAATTGACAGTCCTGAATAGGTGTGGGCTTTCCTTGTGTACTTAACAGAAATGGGAGTTAAAGGTGTAACCATAGAGAGTATGAGAGGGAGGGGTGAAGTGGAGGTACAGGCAGAGGGAGAGTCACAGAGGGTGGAACTGACAGAGGGGGGCGAGGCTGTCAGGAAAAGGGAAATGAAGGAGTAAGCAAGATTGTGCCTGCAAACACAGACTCACTCTCACAGAGTGCAGCTAACATTACCAGCGGACAGACATGGTTGCAGAGAAACTGGAGGAGGAAACAAGGAGCGAGTGAGGAAAACAACAAGCCATCAGCAGCCAACCTTGGCCACATTATCTTTCTCATCTATATACGGAAATCACTGGGTAATTTATAAGCCTTTCACTCTGTGTGTGTGTGTGTGAGTGAGAGGAGGGGGGGGATCTGCTAAGCTCACCACCATCATGCTGTGTCCTGCTGCTGTCAGTGCAGCTGCTGCGGCTGTCTGCCTGCTGGCAGTGCTGGGCCTAGGTCTGTCTCTCCCAGCTGAGGACAACTCGGAGGCAGACTTCACCCTCTGCAGCAACTGCTTCTACAGACAGACGCCTCCTCGGGGATCCTCTGCAGGGCCGCTGCTGCGCCCACGCTGCCACAGGCTGCCGGGAGGGCAGGCGTTTGCCACTCTCTCCAGACCGACCTGTGACACAGCTGTCTACTCTGCCTTCCATCTCCGCCAGGGATGGACTGAGAGGGAGGGAGAGGAGGGGAGAGAACCTGTGGTAAGAGTTCATCTATCACATTTCTTAAAGTAGAAGTGCTTAGTTTTAAAAGATTAAGTTATAAGTAAAGAAATGTGGTGGAGAGTAACTAAGTACATTGTGAGTGGTAACCACTCAAATTTCTAATAAAGAAAATTAAGTAAAAAACGCAGAAAATTGAGCCCTGCAAAAGATTGGTGGCGTGTCCAAGGTGTGCCCAGCCACCTGCCCTGTGACAGCTGGGATACGCTCTAGCCCAACCGTGACCCTGAATTGGATAAGCAGAAGAAAAATCATCATTGGTATAGAAAACATGATTCATAGGAACATTTATGTACAGAATGCATTCTTACATATTACATATGTCTTACATATTGTTATTTAATAGTCAAACTAAATGTTAGTTTTTATATCTAAATTTGAGCTGACACACTGGAATTAATCAAACATAACATTCAACCACTAAAATACATTTTTCATTTCAGGAAGGCAAGTAAATAACTGCAATTTGGCATCAAAAATAATAACATGTTTCTATCTTTTTTCTGCTTTTTTGCAAAATAGTAAATTAGAGAATTTATGAATGACAACAATAATGATATTTTAACATTGGATTGACCATTAGGAAACATAAGAAATTATTTTCGTAATTACAATGCTGTTAATTTAGGGCATCTGTGGCATAAACCTTATATTGGTTGGTGAGCTATTAACTTTGTTAAGCACTCTACTTGGAATACTTTATCCCAGACAATAGAAATAATCTGGGATAATAATAAATAAGAAGTAGTAGTATAAGAATAAGTCTGGGGATAACTAAAGATTTTTAATGCAGAGCCTTTGAATAATACAAGTGTATTCAATATAAAATAAAACACCTTTGAAACTTTTATTTTTCAAACATTCAGCTCTCAGGCCAAACAAAAAGTTTTTTTAAATTAGGAAAGGAGTCTGATTATTTTTTCCACATTAAAAATCATTTGAAAATGGAGCTTAAAGAAAATGCAAACAATATAAATTTAAAAGATGGATTGGATCTTTATCACACTCATAATTATCAACACTGAACAGCTGAGCACAGAGAAACAGGAATTAGAGATGTTTCTGTTATTGTTGTGTCCTTATATGGGAACATTTAAAAATCAGAGTGCATAGATTGAAGAGTTTGATGGACTCTTTCTTAAACTGCTGGTTTTGGTTCTTTTTCTGCCAGACAGAGCAGGAAGAAGACATTAAAGTGGCAGCACCAGCTCTTCTCAGAGGAGGTGTGGATCCATCTCATTCTTTCTCGCCCACAGACTCCCCTTTTCACCACTGGGATTCAACAGTCACAACACTGGTCCAGTCAAGCGTGTCTCCCCAGTGCAGCACTGTAGGGGGTGATCTCTACATTCTTACTGGAGCGGGAGGACTCGGGGCTGCTGAGGATGGAGACGAGGAGTGTCAGACGAAGCCGCTGTGGTCTGCGGCGTGCTGTGCTGTCCCGCAGGGGAAGGGTGGCTTCAGCGTTGGGTTAATCAGAGAGACGCAGGAAGGGGTGAGGCAAGTGAGCGTGAAGGAGCTGGAAGACATGCTTGGATTGGCAGAAATGTTCTCTGAAGGCTGCGGAGGAGGAGATGGGAAAAGTGTTGAAGTCGGAGTTGGTCTCCACAGTGAGGGACTTCCTGGAAATACAGATGTGCAGACAGACATTCTGGAAAGCCGAGAGAAGTCGATAACTAAAGAACAGGCAGCTAATTCTCAGTCAGGGAAAGCTGATGGTGCTGACGCCATGCAGGAGACTTCAGCAGATGCAGCAACTTCTGAGGGCAGCAGTAATGAACAGGGTGATGTGACACGTTCAGGAGCTGTCAGGTCAGACTCCGACTCCTCAGCTGAACATGAAACTGCTGAAGAGACGGACACAAACTCCACCAGCACTCTGGTCTCCATCCTCTCCACCACCTTCTCCATCTTCAAATTTCCTCTGCGTCCTGTATTTTCTACAATCACACAACTACCTGGACAGGTAGCTCTAATAGCTCTCTAATAGCTCTAATGTGTAAACATCCAAAAATATACTACACAAAATATAAATATAAACATAATTTAAACTGAATTGCCCCTCTCACCATACTAACAGTTATTTTCTCTGTAAAGGATGTGCAGATATTAAGAGGTTCAGACTCAAAGATGTTTTCTGGGAGTATATCATACACTTCCATAGAGTCGAGTCTATATTAAGGGAAAGGTGCAATACTGGGTCCACTTTCCCATAAAGCATTACTGAGACTTCATGGATTACCTCGCCACACCCTAGTTTGTAAAAACATCATTGTTAACATCATGATTTTGTCAGACCTCTCAGATCCACATTCCAGACACGTGTGTAACACATGTGTGACAATTGTTTTCACAGACTGGCTAATGCTCCCTGAGACTCTCTAATTTCACTAGTTACAAGCAATCCTTGAGAATTAAAAGATATTATGACTTTATATTCATTAAACAGTATAATGACCTGTGGTTCTGATTAATGTTTTCAATAGGAAAATAAAACCATTACAAATCATTAGAAATAGACAATTTTTCTTTCTACATTTGAGCCTCGGGTTAATAAAACTGTCTCAAGAGTTTGTGTTATGTATTAACCTGTTATGTATTAACATATTCAGGTTCAGAGTTAAATAATAAATCATCTCATTCCAGTCTGCTCCGCCCGTAGACTGGAATGAGGTGTGGTGTACAGGTGGAGTTAATTCTAGGTGTAGTACATTGCCTCAAGGCTTTCTGTCTTTTTGTTGTTTATACTTCCTGCAGTCACACTGTGAAATCGACTCACTATTCTTATCTGCGTTCAGGTCACCTATGTTCTCCAGGAAGACCTCGGAGTTCTCTCTACCCTGCCTGGAGAGACCTTCACCCTGTTCCATCTACTGACCTCTGACCTCCTCTCCTGGATGGGCACAGCAGGAGAAATGCTGCTAGGTATTGGGGAGACCTGCTTCTGTAGTGTTTATTACTGCACCTCCTCTATGATGGGGGAACTGCTGAGCAGCTGCCACACTGGGGTCACTGGTCTGGGCACCCTAGCTGGAGACACGGTGGGGGTATTTGGTGAAGCTTTGGATAATGCTTGGTCGGTGACCAAGTTCTTTGGAGGGCGGCTGTGGGAGCACAGTGAGGGTTATGTGGGAACAGTGATGTCAGAGATGGGAGGTCAAGCACAAGCTGTAGGAGGAGGTTTTGGGAGACTGGTATGGAGAAGTGGGAAGGGAGTGATCAATGTGTGCAGGCTGGGTGGAGGGGTTATATTTGGAATGGTTGATGTAGTCTTTGGGGGTGTAAGAGAGGCCTTTGGGCAGGAGTCGAATGAAGAATGAAAGAAAAAAATAAAACTCAAGATGACACCTTTAATAAACTTTAATAAAGTTTCAGTTTTGGTTTGTAAATTTCTTCCAGATATGAATGTGTGAAAAACTAATTAAAGATGATGTAATTTGATATGCCTTAGTTGTTACAGATGGTTTGCTGGATTTATTTTTGAAATAACATAGTGGTGGAGTAAATTTCACTGCATTTCTTACACTGTAGATCTTACAATTCACTGTGGAAAACTAGCTGCCCAAATAGTCTGCTGTACTTGAGAGCTTAACCAACTGTGATTTGAATAACACTGTGCACACTCTGCTTTTGGATGTAATTACTCAAGACAACTTGTGTGATAACTGTCACATCTGTAAATCTGAATAAAAGAGTATGCTGGGTTACCAACATGACATGCACCATTTCCTTGAATTCCCTTAATTGAATATTCTTGTTTCCTTCTTCCAGTAGTACAGTTTGACACATATATGTATATTTACCCAGTTACCCAGTCATATTATACTTCTACTGCAAACTGTATTTTTAGACAGTAAAAATTAACAGAATTTTACAGATTAAACCATGATGATGTTGGTAATACGTTTTTACCAGTTCAGTAAACTGCTGCTTTATTATACTATTATACTATATTTATTATACTGCGTTATTTATACTAAATGACGATGAAAGCAAAGCTAATATATAACCTAACCTGCAAGATGACTCTCTACCACAGACAAATTTTTATTATCGAGGGCACATGAGATATAAAACATTTGTTATGCCTATTTGAATGCAAATATATTGTTTTGGTGTAATATATATATCAACAGACATTGTAGTGATTGAGTATAACAGTCCAAATAGCAACATCTGGAGGAAGGAGCGCGAAACAATAGAGTACCAGGGGCTAAAGGTGGAAGGTAAAGTGTAAGAGTCATTATGTGTGTCATTGTATTTAAATTTGAATATATGTGTGTGTGTAATTAAATTCAGTCAACTGATTGTAATTTCTTTTTTTTTAAAATACATACTTGCTAATTATCATTTTCTTACTATTAGCTGATTTGATGTAATAGTTATGTACTACAACTACTACTACTAATAATAATCACTATCATCGTCATCATACTTTAACTTTTTATTAAACTGCTTTTAAATTGCTTTTATTAGCAGTTTTAACAGCTTTAACAAGACTTTTTAAATGCAGGTTCTATAATTTTTAATTTAATAGCTTTACACAGTGGCGTTGCTAATCTAATGCAATCTAATCTAATCACCGATCGCTGATTAAAATACCTTCAGTGGTAGTTGTTGCTGATCTGTTCTCGTCAATGGGTTGTAGATAACATGGCTTCCGTTTTGTGCCGGAAGCGACGGCTGAAACCCGGAACTCGTTGCAGTTTCATTGCATCAGACGGGCATTCATGTGGCTGTGTGTGTGTGCTAACTGAGCTGACGTCTCTGTCTGTTTCATTCAAAGGTACGCAGGACTCGCTTTAAAACATTTTAATAGCAAGCCTCAGGTTTCTTAGACGCTTACTTTCTGGTGAATTTAAAGTTGTGGCAGCTTGAATAAAGGTTTATTAAAGTTCACGCTGGAGCTGCTGAAGAAAAACTTCTTTCAGTTTGACTCGTTGGCTTAAGCTAACTAGCCTGCTTGCATGAGTTTTCATCAGTCTGACAGGTGCCACGGCTCAGAGCTGCAGAAAGTGAAACAAAGAGCTAACGGGCTAGCATACCTATCCTTTTTAAAGCTAATCTGATACCCACTGTGACATGCTTAAAGCTGATTTTATTAAATATGTTTAAAACAGTTTGCTTTAAAAAAAAACAAAACTTAACCCACCTTCTGGACATGCCCCTTGAGTGGCATAAAGTTTGGCATAGCAGTGTTTCTGCCAGCAAACACACCCATCCAGTCTGATAAGGAAATGCTCAATTACAGCAACAAAATGAATGTTTCTCTCTTACTTCATGCAACCTGAATGTGTCTTCACCAGAGATGACCACTCTCTACGTGTCTCCTCACCCTGATGACTTCAGGAGCCTTCTGGCTCTCTTAGCTGCAGAATATGGACCGTCCTCCCGGCCGCAGATCATCACAGAGGACCCTCCTGCATCTCTGAACGCCCGCTCCAGACCAGCCCTGGTGCTGGCCGCCGCTGGGGATGGTGACTCTCTAGTGAGCGGGGCCACTGCTGTGTCATGGTACTTAGCCTTTCAGGGAAAGAGGGCTGGTCTGGATGCTAAGCAGCAGAGCCAGGTGTGGCAGTGGCTCAGCTTTGCAGACAATGAGCTCACCCCAGTGTCGTGTGCTGTGGTCTTCCCTCTGATGGGGGTGACAGGAGTGGATAAGAAGGTATTTAAAGCTTTCTTGGACCTGAACGTGTGTCTGATTTGTTCATGTAAAAATGTATTCTCCTACTCTTTGTGCATTCTCAGCTCCAGCAGACTTCCCGTGCAGAGCTGATGCGTGTTCTTAAGGTTCTCGATCAGGCTTTGGCACCAAGAACCTACCTGGTGGGAGAGAGCATTACCCTGGCTGATATGGCTGTAGCTACAGCGGTTTTACTCCCCTTCAAATATGTATGTGTGCTGCGCTACACTTTCTGTCTAACAGGTTTTTCTGCATAGCTTCTGAACAGACGAGCTTTATTATGCTTTTATGAATACTCAGGCATTGGAGCCATCAGACAGGAAGGCTGTAACGAATGTTACCAGATGGTTCACGACCTGCATTAATCAGCCACAGTTCCTGAAGGTACTGGGGGAGATCGTTCTTTGTGAAAAGATGGTCCCAGTCACACCAAAAACAAATGCTGCTACAAATGCTGTTAATGGCAGTCCTGCTGCTGACTCTCCCGGCGCTCCAGCAAACGGTTAGGAACTTCAACGAATCACTTGATAAGTATTAGCAGAATGTAATGTACAGTATCTCATGCCATTGTGATGTTTCCTCTCTCAGGCCCACCGAAGACGGAGGCCCAGCTGAAGAAAGAAGCAAAGAAGAGAGAAAAGCTTGAAAAATTCCAACAGAAGAAAGAAATGGAAGCAAAGAAAAAGACACAGCCGCCATCTGAGGTATAAATACGCAACATGTACAAAGAGAAATTCATTTGTGAAGTTTTGAAAATCGCAAATATCCATGGTAAATCATCTGTTCTTATGTAGTGCTTTTCTACTCTACTTGAAAGTGAAAGTGATTTATATAACATATTAAATTCATACAAGCACTTTCTTGTTTTTCTATTTTTAGTCCTGCTGTGTTCTGTCAAAATTATGATCTCAATGCACTGTGATCAGCTGTATAAATTCTCCATAGACTGCTCTTGTTCAGAGCATATCTGTTTATTTCTTCATTTCTGTTCATGCCATTTCAGTTATTACATTGTATGTGGTGTACAGTATGACAATGTCTAAGGCAGGATATGGGGGAAAAGGGGGAGGAGGGTGATAGGGGAAGACGTCATAAAAGGACAAAGTACAATTTATCGCTAACTGCCTCACCTGTAAGAAAAACAGAATGTACAGAACACAAAAATTTGAAAATGAAAATTCGAAAGGGTGACTCTGAGCTAGCCATCTGATTTGTAGTTGATAGTAACTCAGTCACTGAAGACATTACTATTTCAAAGTCTCTCATGGTTTTTTTTTCTTCTGCTTTTTTTTTCTCAGAAAAAGGCCAAACCTGAGAAGAAGGAATTGGGAGTGATTACATATAACATCACCACCCCTGCTGGAGAAAAAAAAGGTGAGTGTTCACTATGCTTGAGTTGATTTGTGTACTGTAAGCACATTCCACGTAACTTAGTGTTCCAGGCAAGCTTCCCTGAAGCTTGCACTTTAAAGTTACCTTATCTTAGTGACCACAACCTGTAAAGCGGATGCCACACCTAAGTTTCAAGCTGTTTAATTTAAACAGAAAATAAAACAGAGGAAATGGCCGGGCAAAAAAAAGTGGAACAAATTAGGGTCAGTGGGCTGTAGGACCAAGAGCTTCTCTCCCTAAACTAATGAGGTAAAAAAGTAAACCAACAAATAAAACTGCAAAAGACAGTCTACCAGTACTTCCATCTTAAAAGAAAAAGAAAGAAGGAAGTGGAGATCTGAAGATGCTGGAGAGCTGCTTGGTCTGGTAGAACAAGGCCCTTTAGTTAGAGGCAGAACAGTCATTAATGACTGGACCTGATAAAGAGGGAATTGACGAGCAAAGTAGGAGAGTAGGGCAGGAAAGGGGAAACAACACTGACAGGTCTGTTGGCAGCAAAACAACAAAGACTGTAATATCTGAAAAATATGCAAAGTTCAAACAGTGTGGGCTAAAAGCATTACAAGTGTGACGTGTCTGATACCAAAAGCACATTAAATGATTTAAGCTGTGGCCTAGTATTTAAAACTCCCCACTGTCAATCAAGTTAGTTTATAGAGGTGTGTGTGTGTGTGTCTGCACTATGTCAGTAAAGGCTTTTTAAAGGCAGGAAGTAAAGCTGGATAAAATAGACCCTCCTGCTGTCTGGGCACGAGGTCCACGTTAATGGTACCACTATATTCCGGAGAATTGATTGATCAGTGGGTGGTAGTTTTGTACCAATTGACCCCCTCTATTGAACTTAACTTCCTTTATAACAAGATGGATCTGCAGCAGAAGTTACCATGGTGATGCGCCATCCCATCACAAGTTAACCACTGTCATTACCCAGAAAATCCAGGTTTAACAATAAAGTTGCCTCAGTAAGCACCAAATCCTGCTTTGTAGCTCAGGCCTGTGGTCACGCCACAGTTTTTAGTTTTTAGATAAATGTGGACATTTCACCAACTAGGTGCTGTGTAAAATAAAAGACACATAGGTTAGACAACCACAGTATTCTTTAGATTTAGGGGAACAGATTCTAGGCTTCAGGATTTGATATTCGTATGTATGCTAGAAAGCTTAACATCCAAGTGTCTTCATACTTCTCATCGTATATTATGTGTGTATTATTGTGCTTTGTTGACCTTTACGTTTAGTCCTTCTGGGTTTTGCAGGGTTTTTTTATTCATTAGAGGTTTATTATTTCACTGAGTGATGACGTGTTTTAAAAAAGTGCACCTTCTTTTCAGGCTGTGATATTAGTAGTTTTTTCAGCATTTCACTTGAGTGAGCTTTAGATGCTTTACTGAACTTTTTCCTCACCTTTGCTGCCAGATGTTGTTAGTCCACTTCCTGACTCCTACAGTCCTCAGTATGTGGAGGCTGCCTGGTATCCGTGGTGGGAGAAGCAGGGCTTCTTCAAGCCCGAGTATGGGGTAAGTCCTCAGATATTATAAAAATGGTCCTGAATTAGATTTTTAATTGATAATTTTAGCTTCAAATAACCTGTCTGTCACTATATTCTGTAGAGGAAGAGTATTAGTGAGGAAAATGCTAAGGGCATCTTCATGATGTGCATCCCTCCACCTAATGTGACAGGATCACTTCACCTGGGTCACGCCCTCACCAACGCCATCCAAGACTGTCTGACCAGATGGTAATTTAATAAACTATAATTCTTTTGTTAACTGATGAAATTTCTCTCTGCTAATATGTTTGAGCTAATCTCCCATCCGGTCTGTGCAGGCACAGGATGCGAGGTGAGACCACCCTGTGGAACCCGGGCTGTGACCACGCTGGCATTGCGACCCAGGTGGTGGTGGAGAAAAAGCTGATGAGAGAGAAGGGCATGAGCCGTCATGACTTGGGCAGGGAAAACTTTATCCGGGAAGTCTGGAAATGGAAGAATGAGTAAGTAAAAGAAGTAGCAGGAAAAGCGAAGATTTAAACAATCTTAAATTGGAAAAACACCACAATATTTCTTTTTATCCCTTGTAGGAAGGGAGACCGGATCTACCATCAGCTGAAGAAACTGGGCTCTTCCCTGGACTGGGACAGAGCTTGCTTCACTATGGATCCTGTAAGGTTTCTAAAATCTTTGATGTGTGGGAAATTTTGTGTTCAATAATAATTAAAAATAAAAATTTTCTGTTTACCTGGGCTCCTCTAGAAACTTTCCTATGCAGTCCAAGAGGCCTTTATCCGCATGCACGATGAGGGAGTGATCTACAGGAGCAAGAGGCTGGTCAACTGGTCCTGTACACTGAACTCTGCCATCTCTGACATAGAGGCAAGTCACTCTGCGTTAAGCCGAGAAAACTTAGATTAAATCGGCTGAACCAAAAAAAAAACCCATCCGTAAACTGACAAAACTACCTCCTAATTCAAGACAAGCTAAAAGCTCAGTCACACAAATAAAAACGTGACACATCTACAAATAAATTGGTGGCTACCTGGAGGTTAAATTGAATTATTTCACATTCTGGCAGATTTCAACTTGTGATGACTAAATGGTTGCCAAGAGGTTGAGGGTGTTGCACAACCATATTTGATCGCAAGCTAATTGCACAGGTGTCTGATAGGAGGCGAGCTTTGTGTAAACAGTTGCAGTCTGACTTGGACTGACTGCAATTTACAGTTGAAAAAAGGGTCATAAATTGCAATATATATTACTTTAACCTTCAACATATCGATAAATGTTGGAAGTCACACTAATATCCTATTGTGAGTTAAGTATTGTGATGTTGCATTGGGGGGTGTCTGGCGTGTCCCACCTCTATCTGCAGTGGTACTCATACTAGGATGGACATTCACAGACAAGTATATAAAGAATATAAATGGAGCTGTCTCACATGCATCTTGTGGATTTGCTAAGCTCATTGAAACATGATTATATTGTGAACTCCCCCATGAACAGTTACCCTGAGGAAAAAAATGTACCAAGTCTAGTGCACTCTGCTCAAATCAAACTTATGCCAAACAAATGATACCACCCCAACTTAATAGGGTGATCAATAATAACTAACCAGGCGGAAAGAGGTTTAGTGAGAGTTAACAAAGTTATCGAGTATGGGTTAAAGGTTTTACTGTTTTGCAAAAAAATAAAATAGGCCTGCAAGCAAGATGCTCTCCTGGACGTTTTTCAACTTGGACTCAGACAAAAAAAGGTTACAGAACAAAAAAATAACAGTCAGGAACATGAAAGCCCTTCTAGGTGCAGTTAATCTTTCACACCAGGCAACACGCAACCCTAACAAACAAGGAGGAGGCACAAAGCAGACTGCCCAGTTTTTGAAATGGCTGTCGTGAATTACTCTGTTGTGGATGAAGCAGAAGAAAACAGGCTGGTGAACAGTAACAGGGGTCTGCACTGACTTGTCAGAACAAATTAGTAACCGATCTGTGGCTGTGACAAAGAGGAAACTTCAAAGCTGCTCCTTTATGAAACTATATGATATATGTCAAGGTCCAGATACATCACACAGAGCCCAAAGACACCATCAGCATGCCTTTACATGCAGGTGTACACAGACCCGCCCTCACTCATTTCACATTTATTGGCTGCTACTACTACCTTGTAACCTTTGAAGCTCTTTCCTGAGCTGAGCAGGTTCTGTGATATTTCACGCCTGCTTATAGAACAAAATGACTGGCTCTGCATCAGAAGATAGTGAGGATGGTCTCCACCTATGCAGCTACTCGGTTGCCAAACTACATCTTTATTGATATATGAGGTGTCAGACTAATTGTTAAGGGTACTAGGAAGGTTGTCAAATGTTGTCGTCATGGGGGAAAGAGATAAAAGTTCACCCATCTGAAGTCCTGATTAGTAAAGTCAATGAACAGTATTAACAGGAGATGAAGTTTGTTACTGTTGCTCCATTTCTAAGCTACAGTTTAATATTAGTTTGAGTGTATGGATGTTTATTCCATAGCCAGATATTGGATGTGGCGTCTCTTAATGATCAAATTAACCATCATAATACAGTACAAGTGTTATGGTATGATATCCCTGAGCTCGTGCATTTCATGGCATTAGATGTGCTTTCCAAATATGGTAAATGTGGCGTGAGCACTGCAGCTCGCTCTCATAATGATGTGAGAATGTCTTAATGAAGCCGTGAGGAACATTAGCATAAAACCGAATCACATCTCGATGATAGAGTTGCATTCTTTTAACAGACTGATGAAGCAATGTTACATTAGGTAATATCACCCACTGATTACTAGGACTGGATATCAGCACAAACCTTTAGATTACCTACAGAATTATGTCTGAAATATGAAGTATTGAAAAAAGACTCTTCGATTCTTTGTACTACTTACTGTGATGAGATATTGTATCTTTACTTTGTGTAATGTGGTAATTCATGCAAGTTCCTGCTCGTGTGAATACAAAATGAAACACTTTTGCATTTAAGGGCTCTTGCTTATTTTGTTAGGCTTTTTTGTATAAATGTGTGACTGCATGAACAGAATAAATACCCTGAAAAAGGCTCCACTGATAACCCTGTTATTAGGCTGTAATGGTAACAGAGCCATTTTGGCAGTGCCAGGCATTGTGTGCCCTCTTGATTAAATGTATTTTTCGGCTTTCAGGTGGATAAAAAGGAGCTCGCTGGCAGGACTCTTTTGCCTGTGCCTGGTTACAAGGAGAAAATCGAGTTTGGGGTCTTGGTGTCTTTTGCCTACAAGGTGGATGGATCTGGTATGTAAATTTATGGAAAGCAAAAAATGTTAACAAAGACACTTTGTGCTGCTGTTACGATACAGGTCTCCTTGTTCTTTCTTTGTCCTTCAGATGAGGAGGTGATCGTGGCCACGACTCGTATTGAGACTATGCTTGGAGACACCGCAGTAGCCGTTCACCCTGCCGACGCCAGATATCAGCATCTGAAAGGAAAAATGGTTCTTCATCCTTTCTGTGACCGCAAGATGCCCATAGTCTTTGATGACTTTGTGGACATGAGCTTTGGAACAGGTAGGCCTGGGGTACAGAAAAAAGATGTCATAGCTGCAGGTCTACAGTGTGCCGAGAATAAGTAATCATAACAAGTCGTTAAGCCCAGCCACTTGCCTCATTACAATTGTTCTTTTTTTTCTTTTTTCCCTTGTTCTCTGCTTGGCCTGTCTCTCTGCACCATTTTCTGTTCAGGCGCTGTCAAAATCACCCCGGCTCATGACCATAATGACTACGAGGTTGGAGAGAGACACAATCTGGCCTTCATCAACATCTTGGATGAAAATGGCCTGCTCATTAACGTGCCTCCTCCCTTCTTGGTATAGTGTCTCATTATCGTCCTTCCCCCCTGCAGTGTGTGACACTAAAGTCACGCTTTCTCATAGTTTGCTTCATGAGGCTATCTTATTTTTCAGAATTTTTTATTTTTAACTCGTCCTTCCCTCCCCAGGGCATGAAGCGTTTTGAGGCCAGGAAAGCAGTGCTTCAGGCTCTCAAAGACAGAGGCCAGTTTAAAGAGATCAAAGACAACCCTATGGTTGTCCCAGTTTGCAGGTAAAATTTGTGCACAAGCTGGACATGGGTTGTTTTTGTTTGAGCTTCCTTTATCTGTATTCCTTTAAGCCCCATTGTGCGTGTTCCCTATCAGCCGTTCCAAGGACATTGTGGAGCCGCTGCTGAAACCCCAGTGGTATGTGGACTGCAGAGATATGGGCAAGGAGGCTGCTGATGCTGTCAGAGAAGGCAGGCTCAAAATCATCCCTGACCACCATCTCAAAACATGGTTCAACTGGCTGGACAACATTAAGTAAATACTGCTTCCTGATTGTTTATTTTTTAGTTTTAAGCTTTTAGTTTAAGCATTTTGACACTTTTGGTTTCTGCAGTTTTAGGCATTTAAACAGAAATCTTGAGAAAAGGTGTCAATTTCAGTGTAGGAAATTGACACCTTTTTGTTATCAGTTAATTGGCAGAATATTTCCTTGGCTATTTGATTAATAAATTATTTAAAACAGATGAAATTTTCTCAGAAACAAGCTTGTTTAAGCTCAAAGATATTTGATTTCTCATCACACAGGAAAAAAGGAAATCAGTTAATAGAAAGTGATGAGCCAGAACCGGAGAAAGTTTAATTAAAAAAAGAATATATTACATTATCAATTATTAAAATTGATGCCAGTTAATTTTCTGCCATCGCCTCACCTATTAGTGAACAAATTGGTTCAGGTCTAGAAAGGAGATGATTATCAGAAAGTGTGCACAGAGTTCATTTTCACATCCGTCTCTCTGTCTTCTTTTTCAGGGATTGGTGTATCTCTCGGCAGCTGTGGTGGGGTCACCGTATTCCTGCTTACTTCATCACTGTCAACGATCCGTCTGTGAAACCAGGAGAGGTAAGATGATTTCTCTTTTTGTTGTCAAGGTCTGGAGGACTTCAGATGACAGATAAAAGCTGCATCCGTATCGTGCATGTCATTGTCTGTTTCTCTGATTTATTTCTTCTTCTGTTCTTTTGCCTGCAGGACATGGACGGTCATTACTGGGTGAGTGGGAGATCAGAGGAAGAGGCCAGGGAGAAGGCGGCGAAACGCTTTAATGTGTCTGCAGACAAAATTACCCTCAGACAGGGTGAGATTTAGCTGTTTTTAATTTGGCACTTTTCCGTAGCACAATTATTGTAAAGTTATCTAATAACTTCATAATGCGCCAACACACACATTTGCCTAATTTAATTAATTCTACTCCATATTCATCAGAATCAGAATCAGAATACTTTATTGATCCCTGGGGGAAATTATTTTTTGTTACAGTGCTCCATTTTAAACCAACATTAAGACAAGACAGACAATACGCTAACTAAGAATAGTACAATATATACATATATATACATACATACATACATAAGTCACTTATAAATAAATATTTGGAAAAGAAACATGTGTAGTTGTAGCAGCAAACAGTGTGTTAAGTGGATGCGTTGTACAGGGAGATGGCCACAGGCAGGAATGATTTCCTGTGTCGTTCAGTGGTGCTTTTCGGTAATCTCAGTCTCTCACTGAACGAGCAGATTAGATAACTTTTGCTCCTGCGTTTCAGACGAGGACGTTCTGGACACTTGGTTCTCGTCTGGCATTTTCCCCTTTTCTATCTTCGGCTGGCCTAATGAGGTAAAACACTGAGGTTAAATGACTTTCTTTCTGCTGACACAGACGGCACATTGTTTCAGTTGACTGAAAGAATACCTTAAGCAGAATAGAAAAGAGAAACATGGAAATGTTTAATACCTGATTTCTGGTTTCATAGTATAAAAGAAAAAACCCTCCTAAAATATTAATCATTCGGTGTTTTTCCCAATGTGTTTGTTGTCGTTGGTTCTAGAATGAGGACCTGCAGGTGTTTTACCCCGGCACCTTGTTGGAGACGGGCCATGACATCCTGTTCTTCTGGGTTGCCCGCATGGTGATGATGGGTCTCAAACTGACAGGCAAGCTGCCCTTCAAAGAGGTGAGACCAATCACCCACGACACTGACACAGCAGGATGTGATATTTGTAGTACATGACTCACTGATGTTTTCGTTTCATTTTTCAGGTTTATCTGCATGCAGTGGTACGTGATGCTCACGGAAGGAAGATGAGCAAGTCTCTGGGCAACGTTATCGACCCTCTAGACGTCATTACAGGGATCTCCCTGGAGGTAAAGCCTAATCAGCCTTTAATCCACGCTCAGATACACACAAACACTTAGGCAAACATAAATATACATACTCTTTTCTCCCATCTGTTTGGGTTGTCTTTTACATAGTCACCATGCTCTTATGGGTCCCTTGAGGCCCTTACTCTTATATAAACTTTATTAAGCACCTCTTTCTGCTTCCAACAAGCTTTTATTGAGTCCATCAATCTCTTCACCAGCTGCGGGGAAATTGTTCAGTCAGATGAAACGGACCTGTCCTCTAGAGGGCACTGAAGGACTTGTAAACTAAGCTTAACCCTGAATGTTTTCCCTCTGAAGGTCCTTTCCTCCCTGGCCAGTTTAAACATCAGGCAGTCGAAGGAGGTCTCGTATTCTGAAGATGAAAAGAGAAAATTGTTGAAAACCTCCCTCGTCCTCTTACTCTCCATCCTCTAGGGTCTTCATGCCCAGCTGATGGACAGCAACTTGGATCCTGTGGAGGTGGAGAGAGCGCAGCAGGGCCAGAAGTCAGACTACCCAAATGGCATCCCAGAGTGTGGCACAGATGCTCTCCGGTTTGCTCTGTGTGCTTACACCAGCCAAGGTGAACTTTTTACGTCTTCCTTGTTTGTCCTGTTTTCCTTCTTAGATTCCTTTTAATGACCAGTGTTTGAAATTCACTAATATACATTAATTACAAACCATAAAGCTTATCTCTGTCAATCAGAAGTAGACATTCATGAGTGTTTCAGGTAAATGAATCCCTTTATGCCTGAAAATGACTTTGGTGTAGATCTGCACCTTTTCTTTCATCAGACCAATGCTATAGTGCCCACAGCTATGGCCACTAATGCCATTTTCACTCATGATAATTCTTCTAGCAGATAGAAAACCACATTTTAACAAGTATAACAAGTATACAGCTTGATTTCCACTGGAGTCGTTCTTTGGTATTTACTGAAATCTTCATTTCTGAATCTCGCAGGTAGGGATATCAACCTGGATGTCAACCGCATCCTGGGCTACCGTCACTTCTGCAACAAACTGTGGAATGCTGTGAAGTTTGCCATGAAGACTCTAGGAGACAACTTTGTACCATCAGAGAAAGTCCAGGTGAGACCAAGGGAACAGATGAAGGATACAGAACATAAACAAAGTCTGTTCCATGCTTATTGATATTCCTCGAGTTAGATGCGTAACACATTTTGACCAAATCTCTGTTTCAAAACAAAACAGTGTTTGTTTGGAGGCTTAGTTTGCCATGATTTGTATTCGTAGATTTGCACACATTGACATTTGGGACATACCTGGTGCGGGGTTGTGTTGCCTGAATCTAAAGATCTCTCTTTTTTTTTTTCTTTTTTACACTTCTGTCGATCCTCTCAGTTATCTGGAGAGGAGAGCGTATCTGACAGGTGGATTCTGTCCAGGCTGAGCGCCGCTGTTACACTCTGTGACGCCGGCTTCAAGGCCTACGACTTCCCAACCATCACCACCGCCATCTACAACTTCTGGCTGTACGAGCTCTGTGACATCTACCTGGTAAGGATCTTGTAGGCGACTGAGCAGCCCAGAGTCTCATGAAAGTTCCACTTCCTCCTTATCTTTTCCTTTTTCTCTTCTTGTTTTCCAGGAAAGTGTGAAACCAGTATTCAGTAAAGCAGAGGAAGACAGCACGAGCCAGAGACAAGCCCTGGTGTGCAGACAGACCCTTTACACCTGTCTAGAGGTTGGTCTACGCCTGCTGTCTCCCTTGATGCCCTTCGTCACTGAGGAGCTCTATCAGAGGTTACCACGAAGAAAACCTCAGAGCGATCCTCCCAGCATCTGCGTCACATCATATCCCACCACCGAAGAGGTGAGAAAAAGAAGGGGGGGGGGGGGCAGCTTGTGCTGAATCTTACTGATGCTCAAATAGCCTTAAAAAGTTTTTTTGTGGAGAGTGCTGTTTTGTGTTTTTTGCAATTACATTTTTTCCCTGTGATTTGTTGTAGTTCTGCTGGAACAGTGAGGAGGTGGACCGCGACATGGAGTTCATAATGACCATTGTCAAGACGATCCGATCGCTTAGGGCTGACTACAATCTAACCAAGACCAGAGCTGACTGTAAGACACACAAAATAAATTTTAAAAGTGATGCTAAAAATAATTTTTAGTTCATATTTCATCTATTTTCATGTGGAAATTAACCAGCATGTCTGTTCAATGCTGTACTTACAGTTGGAAATTAGCTCAATTCAGCATGTTCACACAAGCCTGCCAGCTTCACATGGAAATCTTTTTGCACACTGCTCAGAAAAATTAAGGGAACACTTGACCTTACAGTCCCAGTTAAGCTTCTGGGATATTAATCTGTCCAGTTAGGAAGCACAAACCATTTAGAATTCACTTCACAATGGTTTGGTGCAGATGAAAGTGACAACAGGTGGACTGGAGAGGCAACAAAGACAGAGAAAGTTGGGAGGAGGGGTGGTGACCACAGAAAATTTTGCCCTCCTGGTTGAGTTTCCTGTAGTTCGGCTTTTTGTTAGTATCCTTGTCACTGCTGGTAGCTCGAGTCGGTATCTGAAGCCCGTTGAGTCCTGTTCATCCGGGTCGGTACATTCATACGTGTTATCACAAGATTTGCTGTCTTTCCCCACCACAGTCTCAACAGTGTGGAGGTGATACCTGGGGATACTAGCAGAGCTGGCTCTTATGCTATCTGTTCTTCTCTGTGGGACAAGGAGCACTGCCAGAGCCCTTACAGAATGACCTCCAGCAGGCTACTTACATCCTCGTTTCAGATCAAACTGTTAGAAACAAAATATGTGAGGACCTGGCGACATTCACCTGATCTGGCGATCTGATTTGTGCTCACGAATCAGCTCCGTGCAGCTTGATTGGAGTTTGCCAGAGAGCACCAGAACTGGCAGGTCCACTACTGGCGCCCTGCTCTCTTCACAGATGAAAGCAGGTTCATACTAAGCACGTGACAAGCATGAAATAGTCTGGAGATGCTGTGGCAAATGTTATTCTGCCTGCAACATCATCTGTGAAGAGAACGGGATGCCAGTGGCGAGCCTGCCAGTTCTGGTTTTCCTAGGAGGATGCCAGTTGAGCTGCATGGTGCTTGGCTGTGAGCACAGATCCCACTTGTCACCCTCGTAGAGTCTGATTCTGACTGTTTGGTTAGAAACATGCGCTTGAATAACCTGCTGGAGGTCATTCTGTCTCCGCTGCACAATGGACCAGATACCGGTCCTGCTGCCAAGTTGCCCAGCTCTCCTCGTGTCCCCTGGTGTCTGTCTGAGAGACACTGTAAATCTTCTTGTATGGATGTGGCCATCCTGGAGCTGGACTCACTGAGTAACCTGAGTGGGATGTAGACAGTGACTCATGCAACCAGCAGCAAGTAAAATCAGGAGGGATAGAGCGAGAGCAATGGTCTGTGGCCGTCACCTGTGAAAACCATTTCCTTTCCAGAGGTTGTCTTGTTGTTGCTTCTTCAGCAACTTTCATTTGCACCAAAGCAGGTGAACATGATTCTGTATGGTTTGTAATTTCTGACTGGACAGATTGATACCACTTAAATTTTAGGGATATTATGTTATACTGGGATGATCGAGTGTTCCCTTATTTTATTTTTTTGAGCAGTCTATTTTTATTCCACTATAGTTTTGAATTTGATGGCAGTAATGCTGCATTTTATGACAAGCAATGATTTAAAGATCTAAAGAGGGGAGCAACTGTAGTGACAGATCGAGTGGACTATAGCAACAAGAGTTTGGCCTGAAACACACGAAGACTTTAGAAGTCTCCAAGAAAAGTTTCTGATTCTCTAAAGAAGTAAACTTGCTATTAAAAGAAAGGATTAGAGTCTAACAAGCAGTTTTCAGCTACTTTACATAATATTTTCCAACCTCTCCTACTTTATAGTTCAACTTCGGCATACAGATATTGGAAAATATGTTAAAGCATTTACATACCATATGTTGTTATTATAAAATATGCTTCATTAAAATGAATTAAACTGCACACCAGTATGTAGAGGATGTGTATGCACTGAATCAGAGTTATAGCTCATCAAGAATGCACTGTTCTGATGCTCGAAACCTTTACCATCTGTATTTTCCTCTCTTAGGCTACCTCCAGTGCATAGACTCTGCAACTGTGTCCCTGGTGCAGAAATACAGTCTGCAGATCCAGACCTTGTCTTATTCTCAGGCCGTCATCCCTCTGACAGCCAACCAGCCTGTCCCAGAAGGCTGTGCTGTGGCTATCGCTTCTGACAGATGTACTGTCAACCTTATGCTCAAGGTGAGGGCCAGTATAATCTGCCCTGTTCTGTTTGTATCCTTCCATCTGTCTGTTATATCAGGTGTGTGTATCTTAGACCCCCTGTACTATGAATGCACTAGTGTTTTACATGTAGGTTTTCTTTTTTTCAAGTTTTGAATTAGGTGAATTCCCCTGTGAATAGCCTGATAGATATGAGTAGATATGCATTTATACTATCAGGGATGCCATTTTTAAATTTGCTCCACCTGAATGGCAGTTCAGTTTTTTTTTTTTTTAAGTTTCTCCATTGCAGAGCAAAAATAACAGGATCAAGTTTTAGCTGCGATTCCCATTTTCACTTCTTTTCCCCCCCCCACAGGGTCTCATTGATGTGGAGAAGGAAGTGGCTAAGCTGATGACGAAGAAAGGGGATTTGGAGAAACAGATGGAGAAACTGAGAGAGAAGATGGGGAAGAGTGACTACAAGGAGAAGGTGCCGGTGAAGGTGCAGGAGCAGGATGCTGAGAAGGTGGGAAAAGGAAATTGACTCGACAGGATTCTCAGGTTGTAAGAATTCCTTGTAAATAAGAAACTTCCTCTTTCTCTCCACAGCTACGACAGAGCCAGATTGAGCTTGAGAAGGTGAAAGAAGCCATGGACAACTTCAGGAAAATGATTTAATTCCTATTTAGCTTTATGTAAAATCTGCTTTTTTTCATGTCATGTTAATTTTTTTTTCCCCCAAGTGAATAATGGACAATACTCAATAAAACTCTTGTACCAGACAGCGGTCTTCAGGGATGTGAAGCAATCTATTAATCTAACTCGCTTGTAAATCTGTAAAGTGTTGAGCAGTCGTATCAAATAATGAACAAAAGAATCAAATCCCTTGTCAAATTTTCATTCGGCATATTTAATAGAACATTTAAGAGCATCATTTTAGGATACAGCTTTGTTCAGAAAGACGGTGCCCACAGAAAGGAAATGAACCTGAATGGCTTCGGCTGCATTTTTAAAGACTTAAGTTCTTCTGGCCTGACAATATTAGGAATTTTTTATTTCTACTTACAGCTGCTTTAGAAATACAGCCAAAGAGGGGGAGACTGGAAGGAGTGAGTAATGGCTTGTGCATTTATTTAAAATGCATCTTTCTTTTCTTTTTAAAAGGAGAAACACTGAAAAGTAGAATTCATTACAAAAACTAAAATAAAACATGTTATAATTTACAGGGATTTGTCTGAGGGGGCATAAATAGTAGACCAGATACTTCTAGATGCCATCACGGCAAAACTATACGCGACAACTCGTCTTAGAAAAATCCTAGAACAAAATCACAGCAGTACATTCACGCTGTGCCAGGAACAAACTCTGACCACCGGCCATACGAGTCCTCTGTCTTTGCCCTCGTCCATCCATCAGTGGGCTTTCCCCCCCCTTCTTTTACAGTCTCCAAGGCGGGTGGAACTCGATGGCGGGGAGAGGAGTGCAGTGTGTTGCTTCGAAGTTTCGCATGTACTTTCGTGCCTTGAGAGAAAGAAAAAGACAGCAGGGATGGAGGAGGAATGTGGAATGAGAGGTGTGGGAGGGCAATGAACAAAAAGTGCAGAACTTGATTATATTAGGTTTGGTCTATCTGGCTCAGTGCCTTACAAATCTCTCCCATCTCTTAAGGGTTTACACAGGAGGTGAATAAAGCCTAATTTAGAAGGCATTACCAGGGGAGGAAAAGCATAGCATTAGCTGTAATTGATGGCACTCCTCTTGTTTGATGTTAAATGACTTCAATAAGCTGAGCGCAGTGAAATATATTACACCAGTCAACCTGAGAGCACAGGTGAGCTGGTTACTATGGCGACCAGGAAAGTGTTCCTTAGTGGTAATGCTGTCTGAATAGCTGTGATCTTTTTTTTTTTTTTTTTTTTTTTTTTAATGGGGATGCAATAGAAGGGGGGAAGGTAAACCGACCTAAAACGAGAAGATGGGTCTTACCGAGAAAAGGAAATGAGACGCTGAGCGTAAAAGGAGGAACTTGAATGTATTAAAATCAAACTTGGACAGATCAGATAAAGACAACAAGTGGCTGCCCTTTAAGCCACACAGGGGAATAACTGTTCTCACGGAGATGTAGCACACTGATAACAGCGGATGACTTCCTTACCAAGAATAGAGCCAGCTGCCGCCTTCCCTCTAGAGTCATATCTTCACCTGGTAACATTAACAGTGCATCAGACCGTATTAAAAACACTTTATGTTTGTGGGGAGTTTATTTGCCTTTTAAATGTGAAAGCAGCCCAGGGCTTACCAACACTCCATGGAAACGAAACATCTCTGTCTGCCTGATAGGACTGCAGCACAGACACGCACCAGTCGTCGTCCACTTCATAGCCACTGTACACAGACGCTGCAGACAAAGAGCTGGTGTTATTATACAGTTAATAATACAAATTTACGAGCAAGTTGGTGTCCTAAATATAGCCAAAATTTACACTTTGAATACATTTAGGACCACATGTTTTTGGACAATTACACCAATTTTGTAGCTTGGATTGGGAGTGAAGGGCAGACTTAGCTTGAATTCAAGCTGTTTTTAAAATACATTGCATTTACTGCTAAGGAATAACAGCCACTTTAAAACGCTGTCCTCATTTCCCAACGCTCAAAAGTAAAATGACAAAGTATAATACTTTAATGAAATCCTTTACATTCAGTTAGTACCCGTCCAGATACCATAGGCATCACTAAATGCCGTATTTCCTACCTTGCTCTGCCAAGCCTATAATTGCAGCCACCTTTAGTTACTGCTTATTTATGGCTCTTTGCTGCAGTGAGTTGCATGTAAAAATTGAAAATGATGCTCTATTTGTGTTGAGATCAAATGACTGCCATCCAATTTCTTTAGATTTAACCACTCTGGTCATTATCCCTTTGCACTGCGAAGTGCTACCTGATCGGTTTAACAGCATCTGGCTGAATCTGCAGCTCTGTATACGTCCCAGTTCATGTTGCCATTTCTAGCAGTCAGCAGTCACAAAAACATCAAACATCAGTGACCTAGTTACACTGTCATAACATTCCCTCCACCATGTTTTATAGAAAACATGGTATGCTTCAAATCACGAGCAGTTTCTGTTTCTCCATAGGTTTACTCTTCCTCCCATCATTCAGACTTTTTATTTCAGGACTGTGCACATGTCCTTACTAGTTCTTGTGTGTAACCAGTGGTTTGCACCTTATTGTAAACCCTCTGTATTTACATTCACAAAGGCCCCTCTTGGTTATAGATCTTCACAATGATCTGCCTACCTCTGGTGAGTGCATTCCTTCTTTTTAAGAAAGAATCAGATTGTTTATTTGACCACGTCTAGAGTTTACATTCCCTCTGATGAGTCTGTGTTTTTGTCTAATGATGGTCTATAAACATCTCTCTGGTCTTCTCATTGAGAGTAAAACGCTACCAAATATAACTTCAGCTCCTATTGGTTTAATGGTCACTTAATAAGAAGGGCACAGGCCTCACCAGGCCATGAAACTGTAAACCACTGGTCCAATTACTTCTAAGCATCTGAAAACAGGTGATACAGTACTTTTGGTAAGCGTGCTTTTTTGATTGTTTGATTCAAAATCTCCTGTCAAGTGTGCAAACTGTTTAAATACCTAAGGGCATAACTGTAGATGTCCGAGTCCAACCACCACAAGGCTGGAAATTCCCTCTACAATAAATTCACTCGTTCTTAACGTATTTATGATTATATTGCAGAATCTGCCCAATTTTCTCCCATTTCACAACATTAATGCATCTCTCCTGGACCCAGATCAGGTTATCAATTTTCAAAACTTAATCACTTTAGTTTTTGGGCGGATCGCACCTCCAGTAAAAATTTCATGCAGGGTTGGCCATAATGTGACAAATCCATAAAGTTATCAAAAGTTTTACCCATAAAAATGAATAAAACAATAAAAACCTATTTAATTTAAATGACCTCCGAGTCAAAACAAAGGTTTTCTGCATTGTACAAATTCTGAAGGTGTAAACAGGTGCATGATCATCGTTTTTACAAACACGAGGTTGTGCGCTGTAACTCTGTACCTCGGGGTAAAATTTTCAACAAGATCTACTGTAATATCCTGAGGCAAACGATCTGCTGTGAAGATTTTCAGCCGGAGCAACACAATCTGAATCATTTGTTGAGTAATCAGAACACAAGATCTGTCCAAGGAAACCATCACGAAGAGGAAATGTGAATTATAGTTTTTAGATGTTTAAAAGGAGGAGTCAGACTTTTACAATAACACCTTTTACTGTGCCACATACCTTCTTCTAATGGACTGGAGGCTCCGAGCCATTGTCTGACTACTCTGATCCCTTCATCTGTCATTATTTTGGGATACCTGTCCAGAAAAATGATATCGCCAGTTAAAAAGTGTATTACTCAAGTGCAAATTGACTGAACAGCGAGAACAATGAGAACATTGAAGACTAAGAGACCAACCTGAACTGTAGCAGCTTGAGCAGGAGGTCATTGCCTCTGTTAGACATGATGTCCTCAGGACCCCTGAAATGCAAAATAAAACTCAAAGGTTAATTACTTAAAAAAAAATAAAAAGGTTATTTTAAAACTACATGTGAAACAACAAAATATGAATAGAGTAAAAATGTGACGACAGCCTCTCCTCACAGCGAGGAAACATAGGCGTGGCTGGTGCTACTGACTGCAGGACAATCACAAGGAAACTGCACAGGTCACCCTGCAGGAGGCAACCTATCTCCAAACAACGATGATCCAACTCAGACTGACTGCAATCACACTCAGACAGATTCTAAAGGTTTGCAAATAACTGCTGTCTAATTTATCTGCAGACAGAGCGCCAACAGATTGCAATCAATATGGAAAGGGTTGCGCTGTTAAACGCAACCCTTCGATGGGTCTCTTTGCAACAGGAGACTCCACTCAACTAGTTGCCAACTGGTGGTGTTCTGCTTGTACTCCTATATAAAGTAAGACTGCCGAGTGCCTTTAAGATTTTGTAGTTAAACTAACATCCTGTAGCAACTTTGTAAGAATTTGTGTTTTAAATCCATCTGAATCTGTCTTCACTCAGACTGCTGTATTATTCATATATTTAATCAAACACATTTCATCACATTACAAATTTTCACATTTAAATAATATTTCTTCACAATAAAATAAATAGAAGCAAGCAAATCCATTCACAGACACAAAACTTTCATAACCTTCACTGAAATCATGACTACAGGATGTTATTACTGGAAATAGTTTGGACTAAAAGCACAGGAACTTGTGAAAAATCCAGACAGTTATCATCATCAGATAAATACTGATTTTTAATCAGATTTTTAATGCTGTAAGTAACAAACACTGACTTTCCTTTCACGTTCCCTGTAGTGGTTACAAGGCAAACTGAACTGAAACACCCGGTGCAAGGGCTTCAAATCAAATAAGATAAGATAAGATAAGATAACCTTTATTAGTCCCACACGTGGGAAATTTGTTTTGTCACAGCAGGAAGTGGACAGTGCAAAAGTTATGACGCAAAAATTAGAATACAATAAGAATAAATACAGTACACAGCTGTACAGAATAGAATAAAATAATATACTATATACAGTAGAATAAAATAGAATAAAAATATACAATAAGATAAAAATAGAATACGAATGCTATATACAACTGAGTAAAAATACAACGATGCCAGAAAAGATTATTGCACTTAGTGTTACTGCACATGTGTGGATGTGTGTGTTTGTTCAGTTAAAGTCTTTGTTGTGGAGTCTGACAGCAGTGGGGAGGAAAGACCTGCGAAATCTCTCCGTCCCACACCGTGGGTGCCGCAGTCTCCCACTGAAGGAGCTGCTCAGTGCTGTCACAGTCTGCTGCATGGGGTGGGAGACGTTGTCCAACAGGGATGATAGCTTAGCCGCCATTCTCCTGTCACTCACCACCTCCACTGGGTCCAGAGAGCATCCTAGAACAGAGCTGGCCCTTCGGATCACCCTGTTCAGTCTCTTCCTGTCCCCAGCAGAGATGCTGCCGCCCCAGCAGACCACACCATAAAAGATAGCAGAAGCCACCACAGAGTCATAGAAGGTCTTCAGGAGTGGGCCCTCCACTCCAAACGACCTGAGTCTCCGCAGCAGGTACAGCCTGCTCTGCCCTTTCCTGTAGAGGGCGTCTGAGTTATGAGTCCAGTCCAGTCTGTTGTTCAGATGAACACCAAGGTACCTGTAGCTGTCCACAGCCTCAATGTCCATACCCTGGATGTTCAGTGGTTGCAGTGGAGAATGCTTGTGCCTGCGGAAGTCTACCACCAGCAAATATCGCTGCACTGAATATTTTCTGCAGTTTGAGTCAAAAGCTCACCTTGGCATTCATGTTCCCTGGAGAAATCTACAATACAGCTATCTCATAACTGTAATGAACCGAACCAAAGGAAGTAAGAAGTTCCGGTTACTGCTTATCCAAGAAATGTGTCAATTTGTGACTGAGGGTGAACTTTCTACTTCTCTCTGTATTGTGAGAGTTTGCTTTCGTCAACTACATTATGGAAGTGCTGTGGAAATAAACAACTGTTTGCTTGGTACACAATTGTTAAAATCTTTTTTTATATTACTTACAATCTAATCCATATTAATCAACTTTCTTCTGAATGACTGTCCCTCACAACCGTGAAGCTTAAATAGGAGGGTTTAATGTGGGATCTTGTACTCACAGCCAGAGCTGTGTGCCTGAGAGTCAGCCACGTTACCAGAATCCACTGTCACTGCTATTATACAGACCTAAGAGTAGAAAAAAACCCTGAAGCTGTATTTAAAGCAGTCTGGAGCCTGAGCTTTTTATTTGTTTCTTTTAATTATTTTCTGCATGACTTTATCAACCTCTCAAATCGTTGAGGAGGAATTTTGGCCCACTCTTCTTTACAGCTTTGCTTCAGTTCATTGAAGTTTGTGGGTGTTTGTTTGTCCACAGCTCTTTTAACGTTTTTGCCACAGCGTTTCAATCAGATTGAGATCTGGACTTTGGACAATTGCAGCACCTTGATTATTTTCTTTTTCAACCATCCTTCTGTAGATTTGCTGCTGTGCTTCAGATCAAACCCAATTTCAGCCATGTTTAGCTGAAGAACAGATGGCCTCACATTTGACTCTTGAATACTTTGGAAAACAGAGGAGTTACAACTCAATGACTGCAAGGCAAAATGGTTCTGTGTCTGCAAAACAAGACCAAAGCAGCCCCTTCACCCCTGTGCTTGGCAGTTAGTATGAGGTGTTTGTGCTAATATGCCGTGTTTGGTTTACACCAATCTCCACTTTGGTCTCATCTGTCTAAAGGACATTGTTCCAGAAGTCTTGTTGTTTGTTCAGATGCAACTTTGCAGGCATCTGGGAGGTTTTCTCCCGGCAAACCTTTCCAAACAAGCCACACTTGTTCAATCTTCTTCTAATTGTACTCAACTTTGCAGGCTTCAGCAAGTTAAATGTTACAAGTCCGAGCTGTAGTATCTCTGTAGGTTTCTTGTAGTGTCCCTGAGCATAGAGCATGCCCAGGATGACTCTGGGATGAATATTTATGTTCACTATGTTAATGCCCACCTCTGTAGCAAATTCTATGGATGAAGTAAGGGTATACTATGGGTGATAATTCAGTGTACTTAATAATTATATATTATAGATACTTGTGTGTGTCAGTGTGTCCAGGTCACCAACTATCTGACACGTCTGACACAGTGGTCAGCAGCACAGGAGCACCACAGGGAACTGTGCTGTCCCCTCTTCTCTTCACCCTGTACACCTCTGACTTCTGCTACAACTCTGAATTATGCCATATTCAGAAGTTTGCAGACGACACAGCCATCATGGGGTGTATCTGGGATGATCAGGAAGAGGAGTACAGAAGTCTGGTGAGGAACTTTGTCGCATGGAGTCACACAAACCACCTGCAACTCAACACCTCAAAGACTAAGGAACTGGTTGTGGACTTCGGGAGGTCCAGAGAAGGTCCACTGCCAGTTCAGATAGAGGGGGAGGAGGTGGAGGTGGTCAACAAGTACAAGTACCTCGGGCTGTGGGTGGACAATAAACTGGACTGGTCATGCAACACAGAGCACCTGTATAAAAAAAGCCCAAAGCCGACTGTACTTCCTCAGGAGGCTGAGGTCTTTTAACATCTGCAGGAAGCTCCTGAGGATGTTTTACCAGTCAGTGGTTGCTGGAGTACTTTTCTATGCTGTGGTGTGCTGGGGGAGCAGCACAGCAAAGAGGGACTCATCCAGGCTGGAGAAACTGATTAGGAGGGCTAGCTCTGTGGTCGGCATGAAGCTGGACACTCTGGTGACAGTGGCAGAGAAAAGGACATTAAAGAAACTGATGGACATTATGGACAATGCTGGGCATCCTCTGCACACGGCCATTAACAACCAGAAGAGTCTGTTCAGTGACAGGTTGCTTCTCCCCAAGACAAGAACTAACAGACTTAAAAACTCCTTTGTCCCACACGCCATCAGACTGTTTAACTCCTCTCTGGAGGGGAGAGGGAGGGGAAACAGGAGGACAAAGGAGGGGGGAACAACTAAGCTGTAGTGCCTCTGCACCTCACTGTACAATACCTTGTGCAATACTTTTTGTAAATAGTCAACAGTGCAATAGACTCAATACTTGAAATGTGCAATTCACTTGTATTTTTATTTTTTATTCCTATTTATTCTATTTATCCCCTTTGTATATTTTATTTATATTTGTCTCTGTATTTTATTTATATATATATATATATATATATATATATATATATATATATATATATATATATATATATATATATATATATATATATATATATATATATATATATATATATATATATATATAAAACAGTTCTGTAACTGTAACTTCGGTCGTTGCTGTGCTTTTTTTGGAAGTCGAATTTCCCAGAGGAACCCACCCAAGGGATTAATAAAGTTCTATCTTATCTTATCTTATCTTATCTTCCCAGGTTTTGGGAAACTGATATGGGGTAACTAGACATGCCCCATCTCCTTCATCTTTGAGCATTTTTAATTTGAGATGTCATTTAGCGCTTTCTTTCTCCTTCTCTAAATCCAGCTTCCCCTAAAAAAGTCCCCGCTTAGGAAAGTCCACACCGGAAATGTTTTATTTGTCACGCATTGGTGGTTGATGCAATTACCAGATATTCCAAGCTCTGGTTACCTAGGTAACCGTATCTCATGTCAACCAACAATACCCTTCATTCTCATTGATAGTTGCTTTAATTGCTCACCCCAGTGGTGAGAAAACCTGCCCACTTCATGTCACCAGCAATCACTGAACTTTCTGTGGTCTGACTGCATCATGTGTGGACATTTCTGCAGTGGGCTGGGCAGTAAAAAGCAAACCTGCCATGCTGAGCCATTTGAAGGACTTTATAAGTTCCATGACATGTGTGGACTTACGTTGTGGTGATGATCTCATCTCTGGTTCTCCTGATCAGCAGGACTGGTCCCTGGTATCTGCACAAAGAGTTGCATGCGCTTGTGTTAATCATCAACCACACAACTGTGAGCAATCCACTAAAAAAAATGTAGTTTTGCTATTGTTAGCGGCTGTATTACATAACATTCAGTGATTCAGAGTTTGACTTTTCATGATTAGTGTCACTGCAATCAGACTGTCCCACTCACTTAAGAACCTGCGCAGCGTTGTTGAGGTTCATGTATTGCCTAACTGTGTGTTGTACTAACGGCCCTGAAAGAGACCAAATACACTCAAGTTACTGACTTCTACAAAAAGTTGCTACATAGAGTTTGAGATCTTTAACATCTAGGACTCACTCCAGCTGTCAGGCATGACCTTGAGGGCCAGAGGCAGGAGGTCATCAAAGGAGGCATCCAACACTAATGATTGGATCTCTGGATATGACATCACTGCCCAGCTGGCTAAAAAGAGAAAGAGACAGAGGAACAAAAAAAAAAAAAAAAAAAAAAAAAAGAGAAGAAAACACAGATAAGGGATAAACATAAGCCCGAGGAGGGACTACATACCATAATTCACACTTAACATTAAAGTGCTGATCATGTACTGTACTTCAGCTGAATACCCAAAAGCTAAAGAGAGTGCCGCGCACACACAAAGCCTCAGGATAAGGTTGACTAATCTTAATTTTAGCGATTTATTCCAGCCATGCTCTGACGAGGGCCATGAGGCTGAAACATTAGCATGTTTGTTGACATGGTCAGAATAAACAGGTGAAATTAAGATTACTCTACAGTATCCTGAAGCTCTGTGTGGGTGCTACATTTTTACCTCTGGGTATTCAAGGTTAGAATTAAAAAAAATTTTTAGCACAAAAAACTGGAAAAAAAATTAAAAAATTAGCATGTGTTGTTCTTGTCTTTGAGAACCTGTGAATCCTCCAATAGACCAGGCATATATAACAATGTCGCTGAGGCTGAATCCCAGTTTGTGTACTGCAAACTGGATCACCACATCCATGGCGTTGGCCTCATTCTGGGGAAACGGCACTCCCTGAAAGGAAAATACAGGTTTAAAAAAAAAAAAAAAAACCCGCCCATCATGCATGACTAAATTAACAGGCTCAACCTACACATAAACAATGACACTTTAAGTAACCTCCCAAATGATTTTATCTTTAATGGGAGTGTACACGTTCCTCTTGAACAATACTCCCTGGCTACAACTAGAATTTCCACATACTGGTATTTTCCACTGAGCTGTTTATTTGTTCTAACTCAAGCACACAGCAGTACAGTATGCAGCACATACATTGTAGACCTATTTTATGATAAAAAAAACAAAAAAACAAAACAAAAAAATCTACCAACACTGCTTACCGTGCTGCCTCCAAAGCCAGGGTGATTCCAGCCCAGTACAGAGTAGCCACCTACAGTGTACATCAGCACAATACTGAACTGTAACTGCGACAATTTCCCACTGCACGAAATTTAAATGTCACTACAAAATATTTCAGCTCTTGGAAAGTAAAGCATTCCTTACCCTCCAGCGGCGTATTCATGCAGCCCACCTCATAAAAGCCTGCGTTCCCCTCACAGCAGATGACCTGTGGCAGAATTAGAGAACCAGCTGTAACGTGACCAACGCGACAGAAATGATGTCGGACCCTGGAACAAGCCCAAGGCATAAAATAACAAATCACTGCAGACATTTACCAGAGTCTGGCCATTCTGTCCCCCATCTCTCCTTCGATCCACAAACATTGTGTCAATCTCATTACCGTCACAGGCCACCAGCTTGTTTCTTTGGCCGTCAAACTGTGACAAAGTGGGACAAAAATGATTGAGTGTGTGCATTTATTATACTCTATATGAGAAACCAAATATGCTTCTTTCCCACCTCTTCTATTAATTTAGCCTGACCCTGCTGCAGCATTGGTCTCATGGCTTTCTGCAGTAAACCCACAGAACCGGGGTACAGCATCCTCCTCCCAAACGTGTGGGCAATGACAAAACTGCAGACAAAGACAGATAATGACACTGTGGCATAACTGCTAACAGGCTAAAAAATATTTTCAGAAAAAAAAAAAAAAAAAAAAAAAAAGGGTTGAAGGGGATGGAATAGGATGCCTAAGGTTAAGAGTTTGTGCTCCATTGGTGCGTTGCAATTAACAAATCATTGATCAGTGTTACCCCTTTTCCACAGATGTGGTGTTGGACCCAGGCATTTTCACCACAAAAGATATTATTTTTTATGGAAGAGTCTTCCACACAAAATTCATCAATTACTGCCAGAGGCTGCACCCGATGTGCCCATGGAAATTACCCAAATTTCCACTTGCTGTGATATTAACAATCCATTCTTAAACATGCAGAAATGGATCTCAACAGGCAAGCCTGCATCAGTACCAGCACAGACACCATGTAGGTGGAAAAGAGATGTAACACAAACTCTGCATTTACCTGATGATGTGGCATGGTAAAGTGCGGACAGAGTGGAGGACACTGTCTGCTGCTCCTCTTAATCTGGGCTCTGGCCTCAGCAGAGAAACGCCAGCCTTGGACAGCTTTCTGTCAGACAGGTAGTCAAAGGCTTACAATGAATCAAGTGAGCCACAAAGCACTTGACATTCAGTGGCTGTATTCATCCAGTGTACTACCCAGTGCTTTGAATTCATATATTTAAAATAAGCAGAGAAGAGAAAAGCAGCGACCTCAGGTTCACTACAGATTAAACAAACTTACGGACTGCTGACTTCAGTCCAGCTGAAATCCAAAGGCCAATGTGAGAAGTCAAAGTCATAGCATCTCAGTTTTTTCTGGAAGGAAAGCAGAAAATATGTCTTAGTCATTTATCTCTCTTAATTCTCAAAACAGTATTAATGTTGAGCTTCTGAGTTCAGCTGCTATGATCTCACCTTGCTTGCTGGGGTGTGATTCTTCTTGGTTTCCTCAAGAATTGTGATAAACTGAACATAATCAGTATTCCTAAATCTCCCCCACCCTTTGGCGATAAATGAAAAGAGCAAAGGGAGGCAGGGGGAAAGCAAAGACAGATGGAGTTATAGCAAAGTCCATGTGAGACACAAAACACATTTCACTGCAAATCCTCAAGGGTACGTTTAGTATGCCTCGTGGGTGTAGACCTTGTTCAACTGTCTCAATGGTAATAAAATCTTATTGGCATGCAGCATACACAGCATTGGTTTTGATCTCGAAAGATGAATGAACTGAATTACTCATCGTCTCCCAGCGAGTTCAAATCAGCAGCCTCACCTCTAAGACAGGCCACTCCAAGAAGACACACAAGAACAGTTCCCACATACTGACTCACAGGAACCAGTTTACTGCTACAGATGAAGCCTAAAGACAGACAAAGTAACAGTGATGCAAACACCATCATAGTGTACCCCTTCATCTGTCTGCCAGACTCGAGGCTCATTAACAAGCACTGATAAAAAGATTCACAAGCTGACAGCTACCCTACAACCATGTGCATAAATCAATACCATAAGCACTTTACACTAAGGAGTAACACACAACCTCAAGCAATTACTTTCTTGATGCAGTCTTACTGGGTGTTTCAGTTGATTAGCTTTATATTATTCCCACATGCATGTGAACAGCAGTTCCTAAGTACATCTCCTAATGGTAGTTTTCCCCCCTTTCTCAGCAGAAAGAGAAATATGGCCACATGTGTCTAAGTGGAAATTATGATGATGATTATTTGAAACCATTCTAAGCAAATTAATGAAAAAATAGCAGTGAGAAGGAGGTAATATTCTGTAGTAAAACCTAAAAGAAAATATCAAGTGAATAAAAAAAACAAATCTTAAATTACAAGTAAAAACTTGAATATTCTTTGAGATACACATGAACCCATAAATGCATCTGAAAAAACCCTAAAAATCTGAAATTAACGCCTTTTTGTTAATTTTTTGTGACCACATTTCTTCATTTTGCAGGGTCGGATATCATAGATGGTAAACACTGTTATTGCATCTAATCAGGGAAAGCTTTAGAAAAATCATTAATCTTATGATTTGAGGACAGAAGGGTAAAATCAATATATTAACTTTAGTTAATATTTATTTTATTTCTCCGTGCACTCTCAGTGCTCCAGTTTATTTTTTTAATATGACTCTCTCAGGTTATGCACCTGTTTTGAAGCCTCGCATTTCTTTAAGAGAATAATTAGAATGTTCACATTTTGTACTCATAACCACTTCTCATAATATCTATAATGTCTTTACACTAGATTAATTACCATGTATTCTACCTTCAGTCACAGTTTCAAATTATAAATAACCCCAAAATGGTCCTAAAGCTTTTGAAAACGACATTCACTAAACCCATGAAGCTCACATTTTAGAAGTACAAAGAATGAGAAAATGGCTTCAGTGCTTCTTTTTTAATTTGCCATTTTTCACTGAGAGTACAAAGGAACAGAACTGGACAAAGAGACTGGTATAATTATATGAATCTATTTAAAAAAAACAAACACGTAATGTAGAAAAAACCAGAACAATGAAAAATTCCCACATTAAATAATCAAAGTGATGCTCAAAGCTATTTTTACTGTGCATCAAACAAAAACTACTTGCTTCACTTTTTTTCAGAGCCAGCAAAATAACATCATTATTATTATTATTATTATTATTATTATTATTATCATCATCATCATCATCACAATGTATTATAATATATTCACTAAATTATCATCTGACTCATTTTTAACTGCAACTTGTTGGAGCATCAACATATCTGGCACAAATAATTATTATCAATTCATTTAGCAATTATTTACTCCAATCTATAGATTAACTCAGGTCTTTTAAACATCAAACAATAGTGAAAATGTCTATTAAACATTCCCACACCCCGAGGCAGTGGCTTCAAATGCCTGAAATAATTTCAAATTTACAAAAATAACCTTCCCACTGGACACTTCCTCCATTAATCACTTATAAAAAATGGCTGCTGACTAAATTCCAGTTAACCAGATAATCAACACACTGACTAACATTTCTAATAATTTCAGCTGTAGTCACACAATTCATGAATCAGCCTACCTTTCCTGTAAAGATAGCAAAGAAGAAGAGGAGAGCTGTAGTAGGACAGAGACCATAGTGCTGAAGCCTGGAGGAAGAAATCATAAACAAATCACTAATCATTAATTTAATCTACTTCTGTTTAACTCCACCTACTTCTTTCTATACAGTTCATTACAATATAATACTGACCCAGCCAAGAATGCTGTCAGTGTGTCTTTCCAGACCCCTAGGTTGGTAGTTCCATCCCTGGCAAAAGAGAAGGAAATACTGATCATATCATGCATCAATAGTTTCCCTGATGTTACGTAAAATCAAGTTATTAATAGAAAGAGAAAGGTTCTGAGTTATGCGTGTTCACTCTGTACACCTAAAATTTCTATTACAGCTCTGAATCATGCTGCCTGCAGAGGCTTTCTGATGACTTGGTGGTGGTGGTTGGGGAACTGGTGGATAACTTTATGAAGTGGTGTAGCAGGAATCAACTGCTACTAAATGTAAACAAGACTGAGAAGGTAATGGTCAAATTTGAACATTAACATTACGCACAAATACCTGCTGAGCACTTAATGACCTTCTTCACAGCACACAGAAACTGCAGGCAGCATCTTTGTTATTCATCTACCTTTCTTATTATAGCTGTTTGCAAAGCTGCTGATTGCTTTTTAAAGTTTGAATGCAAAGGCTAAATGTAGGCAGAAATATATGGAACCAGGATCATCTGTGGAAGCTCAGCTCAGTCAATGTATGCAACTAGAGATCTTCAAGCAGTCTGTGGTCTACTGGTGAAGAGATGCCAACAGGATCAATAAAGTCATTCACAAGGCTGCAACAATCATTAGGAAAAAGCTGAACACATTTCAGACAGTGAGATGAAGGTGGTCAATGAACAGATTTCTCCCCATAAAAGACAAAACATCCTATTCTGTCTATTATTCATTACACACAGAGTATGGAAACCGAGTGCTGGTTCCAAATTGTCCAGCCCTCAGGAATCGTATCAATAACAACATGTTTTTCTGACAGTTGGAAAACAGTGACATCACATTTATGTCACTGTGGACCTTCTGCACATCTTAATCTGCACATCTCTCGTTTTACTCAATTTACAGATCATAGACTCAAAGATAAAATTGATCTGGAATCAAAAAGCTAATCAACTGCTTTAGTCTGACTTAAAGGCAAAATTGATAATAGCATTAGTATCAATCTGCATTCACATTTCCAACACACTCATTCGCCTCTGCTGACAGGAAGCATTAGCTCTATAGAACTGCACACTTGTGTGACAGGTGAACACAAAGTTGTACTCATGAACGTAAACATCTGTACATATTCATACTGGATATATTATTCACTGCTTTGTTTTTGCACATCTGTTCCTATTGATCTTTTCCCTCTCCCTTTCAATCATCACCACATATAGTAACATGGCCACTTTATTAGGTGCAACTGCAGGTAGAACTATTTAGGCATGTAAACAAAGTGAAGACCATCTGCTGAATTTGAATCTTGTTCACATCTTGAATCTTGACACACATGGCCTACAGCTGCTTTAGACCACACCACGTGCCACTCTTATCAGCTAAGAATAGAAAAGGAGGCTAGAAATTGCACCGGCTCGAGTGTGCGGGATATTTTCTTGGTATACTTTGGGCGACTAACTAAGCTTTATTTAAAAACCACAGCCTACCCCAATATTGATGCTGACCATGTCAATCCCTTTATGGCCACTGTGTACCCTTCTTCCGATAGCTGCTTCCAGCAGTCACCATATCACAGAACTCAGACCTTATCAGTTTGGTTTCTTAAATATGGCAATGAGCTCACTGCACTCAAACGACCTACCACCCGCTCAACCAAAACCTTTGAGATGTGGTGAAATGGGATTCACATAATGCATGTAAGGCTGACAAACTTGCAGCAACTGCGTGAAGCTGTCATAACAGTACGAACCAAAATCCTTGAGGAATGTTTCCAGCACCTTGTGGAATCTGTACCACGAAGAACTAAAGCGAAACAGGGCCCAACCCGATACTAGCAAGGTGTACCTAATAAAGTGTGTAAGTCTATGTAGAAGTGTATGTATTCGATGCTGAGCGTCGAATTCTTTAGATCTCCAGCTCTCATTTAATTTCTAGGGATACTTTTAATTAATTCTTTTGTGGTTGCGGTGTCATTTCCTTCGCATCACTTATTCGATCTATCGTTAATTTCATGCAAGTTAGCAAACGTTAGCTTAGCTGTTAGCATTATAATTTGAAGACAGAATGTATTCTACAATTCTGTCTTCCCAAATGCTTTTTACAGTTTTTATGCCTTTAAATTGTCCCTGTTTGAGTTTAATATTTTTATTCAATTTATTTGTTTCTGTTTCGTTCCTCCTGGGTTCTCCTCGGCTCCTGGCTAGCGTTAGCAGAAGCGGTTTGACATCATCGAAGATAGATTGAATTTAAATGACCGCTCCTTAGACGACGAGACGAAACAAAACACAACGAGACCAAGGAAAGCGTGTCGTTGCGTTCTTGTCTTTTCATTCATTTCTAAAATGTCATTGCAATGCAGGGTTTCAATAACAAACACCTGACACTTCCGGGCCGCAGGAAGCGAAAGGATTAATTATTGCTCAATCTTTCGCACTCAGCTGCTTTAAAAATCATGCAAAATACTGTACACATCCGTACCCTCCTTCCCGATCTCCCGTCAGGTCGAGACTGGTCCGGGGAACGATGAATTCGTTGAAGATGAGGCCCTAAAACACAGCGAAGCCACATCCAGACGGCCATTCTTCCACTACGAGAACTACGGAAGCCCGTACCCACCAAAACCTCAAACGCGAAACGCTCTTAAGAATATCTTGTTTAGAAATTAAAGCAAGAATTACACCCAAAGTCTTTATTTAAAAGTTTAGTATACATATAAATTAGAATAAAATTATTGGTACATATATTATTTGCAGAAGATTATAAAATTGGAAAACAGCAAATATGACTGACAGCAAGGAAACTCATGAAAAGATCATTTGACATACAGAAGTAGGGTACTGTATCAACTGCTATACATGGGTGACAGGTTTTGAAGCATTTTAAGTAAAGAATGCTTTAACTTTACTACTTGACAATAGCTTAGAATAGAGTAAAAACATTTAAACAATTGTGTGGCATGTCCCTAAAGCACTGAAGTTTTTCTTTAAATCCAAACTGTGACATTTGGCTGTTACTTGTGTTTAAAAAGGCCTTCTGCAGCAGCTGGGAGCTGAGCGGATGTGACAGCTGGATACGGGGGAGATGTGGGTAGGTGATCAGCTTTGACACTGCTCGTATCTGAAAACAGAATGCAAAGACACACTCACAAACACACACACACAAATCTCCAGTGCCCCAGTCTCTTTTATTCTTCCTTAAACACAAACACAGACAGCCCACGCAACAACAGCACACGGGTGAAGGAGTGCTGCCTGTCAGCGCGTGGCGTGATATTATGCCACAGTGTCAGAGTGATTTTCAGGCTGGGGTGATTGGTGAGTGTGAGAAGAATGTGAAGGGCACATGAGTGGCAGTGCAAACACACAACATACAAAAGCACACACAGGTGATGCAACTGTGTTTGCTTACCGCTCCAGTTCTTTATAGACATCATCCTCTCCTCTTGGCTTCAAATCCTGACATAAAGAAGAAAGGGGAAACGGGAAAGAGAGAGAGAGAGAGTGAGTGAGAGTGAGAAGGAGTGGGACAGAGAGGAGAAGGATAAAGAGATGTACTCAGGCCAGATTTATGTCCCTCTGGTGTGTAATGAGATTGATTTGTTAATACCACTAATGTAAGGGTGACAGTTGATAGGCAATGTTTTTATCTGAGTGAAGGCTGATAGATTAGAGGAGAAGACTGGAAGTGAGAAGGAAGACGTATCTGCTGACAGCTTAGGGAGGGTGCAATAGAGAGAATGAGACTTTGTATGCACTAGTGAAGATGTGTGTCACAGTTACTTGCACAGAGACATGCATGCACAGTGCCTGCATGTGTGTGAGTGCATAATAACTCACCATGTAGACTGGACCCTGGGGAGGGGCCTGTTGGGAGGGGAAAAAACTGGTTTAATGAACATCAAGTGACAGAGAGGGAGGGACACTTGAAGTCGGAGGAAAACAGAAGCAGACGAGGGAAGAAAAAGTGCACTATAGAAAGAAGACGGTAAAGGGGGGGAGGGGAGGGGAGGGGGAGGGAAGCAAATACCAGAGGGGCGATGGAGAAGCGGGGAAGATGAGGGCAAAAATCATCAGGAGGTATTTAGTTGAATTCATCACCTGTCTAATATCTTCAGGATTCTCATAGATGTTCTCTGCTTCACCCGAGTGGACAGACAGAGACTGCTCGATACCTGAGTACAAAAAGACAGTTACTAGTGTACACACACGCAAACACACTCGGCTGCACAGGGATGGAGGAGCTGGGAGTGGGGTGGGGGGCAGATTCATTACAACAACCCCAGAGGATGTCACGGCCCAGATCACTCAGCGGAAGCCAACAGGGGCCAAAGATGGACGGAACACGGAAAGCTGTCAAAAAAGAAAACGCCACAAGACTCACCGCGATCAGAAATGTGTCTCTGTCTCCATAGCAACACACCGACAGCTGCGGCAACCAGGGGCACCAGGAGTAATAAAGCAGTGAGAGAAGGGCGCGGGGAGGAGGTGGTGTCATCGACACTCTCTACAAAAGGAAAAAGTGAGAGAAAGAGAAAAGAGAGAGAGAAGCATGATTTTTTCCAAGAACGGTGCTAATATAAAACTCAGAGAGCGGTGATGGTGTGCGGTTGAATGACATTAAGGCTGTCCAGGAACTTATTGCTGTTTGCTCTCCAGTTTGTTCTAGTCGAGCAGGGGGGGGGGGGGAACCTTTTTTTCTTAACACTTGGAGCTATATTTTAGGACATTTTGCACTTCCAATTTCCTGAACATGTTACATGGATTTGCATCATACTGCTGTCAGTCAAGGACAAAGGGTGCAGTGAAATAAGGCGAGGAAATCGAGACTCTAACAGACAGAATGAATAGTCTGTAGAGCAGCTTCGAAGACATCGATCTGACAGACCCTCCGTCTGGACAGTAAAGGCTGTCAATTTGAAGCGTGGATGAGAAGACGGAAAGCAGCAGTATCAAGGAGACCAGATACTCTCTGATCATTACAACAAACAACAAAAACTCAGCAAAATGCCACTTCCACACAAAGCTGTTTATGCAAAAACAAAACCCTAATTATTCCATTTCTCATTTTCTAAATATGATGTAGGTAAAGTCTGGAGATGCTTTTCTTTGCACTCCGTTGACATCTGATCCCAGCGACAAAAAGCTTCTAGGCAAACTGACAAACAATGGGGGATTGCAGTCCTTCAGCCAATCCTGGCCGATGCAGTATTTAAAAACAGGTGGTTTAAAAGCGTAGGCATGATTATCACAAACATTACATAAGCACAACATTAGCTCACTGTTGTACAAGTCAAATTTTGTGGGAAGAGCACATGCGTGCGATCAAACTTGTAAGGATTGTTTGCATAATGACGGTGACATCAGTCTTGCAAAACACAGCCACCGGGCAACATGGGAAGCAGCAGGGTGGCGCCTGTTTCCACAGAGATTGTGTAAATTAGTGCACCTGAACAAGCGCACCGTTGTCTGTCTGCTCAACTGTAGACAGAGCACAAAACGGTAAGATCTAACAAACGTCTTTGGGTTACACAAGAGAAGCCTCATTCACTCTCAATCACTGCAAAGACTGATTATGTAATTACATAATTAGCAGAATTTATGATTAACTCCTTCATTTAAGATTCTCCAAAGGACAGAAAAAAGGTGAAAAGTAAAGTTCACTTTCACCAACTTTTCACAAATTTTGTTTGAAAGGGGATTGGCCCTTGGGCTTCACCTTAGCCCCGGTGTCTCAGCTTTTAGCCAGCTTCAAAATAATCAATCATTATGTGCTGTGTGAGGTGTAATTGATTGGTGAGTGAGTGTAGAGGTTGCTAATGGAATATTGTAGTGAGAGCTGACCCCAAGACTGACCTGCTCTGTTCTCCATGCCAGCTTTAACGCATGAATTATGGTAATTGAGCACAGTGAAGTGAGGCGTAACTGCCCCTAGATTCTCGTGACCACTTGTCCTCTTCTTTCTTTCTTTCTTTCTTTCTTTCTTTCTTTCTTTCTTTCTTTCTTTCTTTCTTTCTTTCTTTCTTTCTTTCTTTCTTTCTTTCTTTCTTTCTTTCTTTCACCTTCCTCTATATCTTTACTATTTCTTTCCCCCATTGCCACTTCTTTACCTCATCTATTTAATCTCAAATGAGGTAGGGAGTGATTTATATTATTGCAATTGTAGGGAGGAGTGCCTGAAGAACTGCTTGAATGCTTTGCAAACGATGGACAAACTGAAGATAGAAAATGACTGCAGAAAATCCCTGACATTTGAAGTATGTTGTGTGCTCCTCAGCACAATAATTGGTTCAATTCTGCATTCTTTGAACTCTGCCACCGGTGAAAGAATTTTGACAGTGCATTGTTATTTTACCTCCTACACCATGCACTCTGCTTGGCTTACATTTCAGTTAATATCCTAAAATTATAAATATAAATATGGGTTGTTTGGTGCACTAAAAACTTGCTTCACTTACTTCCTGCTCAAAGCACAAAAATGATGCTACCCGAGATGTCTTCCAGAGAAAAAAAAAAAACAGTTCAGAAACCTTGAACTGTCACTACTTATTGTCACATTATCCATTATTAACCATGATTTGATTTTTTGTGCTATCTTGCACTATTGCTGTGTTTGTGCAGTCTGCCACTTTTCAACAGAAAAAAAATGTAGGTCATCCAACACTCACATTATTTGAATTTTCACTCTGTTCAGTCTAAATTCCCTGTGACATGCTGGAAAAATGCAACGCTTGTCATATTTATTCTACACACAGTTGCAAGAAATAGTTTGAATTCCCAGAATTTATGAGGCGATTACTCATAAAATGTGGTCTTATCTTTATCTAAGTCACAATTATAGACAAATCTGATTAAAAATAATAACAAACACAGAGCTACCAGCTAGAGTGCAGGCTGAAAGTTGTTACACTCTTGAATTTATTAACTTGCTGAACCCCCTTTAACAACAACAATCTCCAGTGGATTTTTTTCCTGTGGCTGCTTCTGAGACTTGCGCATCTTTGAGACGCTCTTGTTTCAGTTCATCAGTATTTCAGGGACATCTTGATTGAACAGCCCCCTTCGGGTCAAACCACAACATCTCAGTTGGGTCGAGGTCAGAACTCAGAATTGGTGTGATGTTTGCAGGACGCCCACTCCGAGGGAGAGCAGCTACAGTCCTGATTTTCCTCCACTTGCAGACAGTTTTTCTTGTAAACTCATGAACACCCATGTCTTGAGAGAAATGCTTTTGGAGCCCTTTCTAGCAATATGCACTTCTATGATGCCATCATCATGTGAGAGTTGCTTCAAGCCAGTCTCTCTTGAGAAGAGCAGACTTTGCCAGTAACCTGACTTTGTGTGCATGTATTTAGTAAGAAGAGGCACATCTCCAGCCCACACTTCCAGTCTAACCTGAGCACAGAAGCACCCTAACTTCTCTCAGCCTAGACTTTAAATATTTACTCCGTGTGCTCAATCTGTGCATAAAAAGTGCAACTTCTAGCTACATATTGAGTCAGATTGTGTTTGACTATAAGCATGACTTAGCTTATCATCAGAATATCCAAAAAGTCCAAAAACTTTCTCTTACAACTGTATATGTATCTCAACCTGACCACTCCAATCAGACAAAATCTTGCTGCCTCATCTCTTCTCCTACTCGCCATTCACCCTCCAACGCTCGTTCTTTCCTGTGCATTATTCTTATAGCTTTACCATCACCATGCATCACGATGAGCTCTGGGGGCCTTCAACCCAAGTGATGTATTGGGTTATGGGGAGTGAACTCATCTCTGCTAAGGGATTCATTCAACTGTCACATCCTCCTGTGTTCCTCCACAGCCACCAATACAATAAGCTTGAATTATTTAGTTTTTGTGGGAAGAGATGTCCTAAGGTCTTGTCTTCTTATACTCAGATAGCTGGGTGAGTTTGATGAGAAAAAAAAAATAGCCTATATGGCTTTATATTTTCTAGAATAAAATGCAGAGTAGAATATTATCCAATGCATTAAGTTATTCAGCTGGATATTATCACAAAGACTTTTTGTACGGAAGCTTTGACCAGTGACCTCTTTAGCTACATTAAGAAAGCATAACATATGGTATCTGTCATGAGCTTTCGTCTCTGTAAACCCAAGGCTCTCTGGCAGACGAGCTGACCTGGGGTTGGCTTGAATACGCCATAGAACGCTTCGTGCAGCAGATATCCGGGAAGCATCCACATTCATGGTTAATTATTCCCAAGCAGACAGGAAGTCTGCCAGGACTGTTGTGTGTTATATAATAGTGATCCTAAAGAAAATCAGAAAACACACCAACCTTTGGACAAATTCTGCACAACCTTTGGAGACACTGTGATAGCTTGTGTTGCCTGAATGGCCTGCCCATTTTTCAGGTGGAGAACGCAGGTGTAGTTTCCTGCTATGTCAGAGGTGATGGGCAAGGGCAGACTGGTGGTGATGCTGCCAAGGCTGCTGCTTGACATCTTTAGCTTTCGACTCGCGTTGTGATGCTTCCACTCGACTTTTCGGACCTGGGACCGCTCCGAGTAGAGGCAGATCAACTCCATCTTTGAGGAATATTTCTTGATTTTAACTGTGGAGGTGATGCAGAGTGATAAGCGGATGAGTGGAGGGCAGCACGGGAAGAGAACGAGACCAAAGAAATAAAGGGAAGCCAGTAGGAATGATGAGTTACAGAAAAGGCAGTTGCGGGGGGGAACAAGGTGTGTTAAAGGGTAGTGTGTGAATATAGAAAAGGGCAAGGACAGATAGAGAGTAATGAGGTAAAGGGATATGAAAAACAAAGAACAATTCAGAGAAGGGTCAAAATAATATATATTCATTAACTTGATTTGCTGCTAATGCATCGCTTGACTGTGACTGATGTTTAGTGTCTCATCAAAGTGGAATGAGAATCCATCTGGGTGTAATCAAGCTCCACAGACCCCATCCACACACACATAAAAAACACACACATTTCACTCTTGATTAGCGTGATCAGTGTGGGCCACCTACAGCCTTGGTGGGAGGGCAGCAGGTATAATCATGCATAATGATACTTATAATGAGGTGGGGTAAAAATATGTGCATCACATGATTAGTGCATTGGTGGTGCATGGTTGGATGTGTGTGTGTATGGGATGCAGATGTGTAAAGCAGGGTGACAGCGACAGTGACTGATCGGCCGGTCATGTCTGGACAACTGTGATGGATGCCAAGGGGACTGTGATTAGTAAAACCCTCCAAGGCCACCATGACAGGGCATGGTGTATGCGTGCATATTAGCTTTGGTGAATGTGGGTGATAATGTGTGCTTCTGCAAAGTGTGAAAACTCCTCAAGGCACACTCATAAAAATCAACAAGCACTCTGCTTGATTTTTTTTCCTCCTTTAAATTTATGAATTGAGCAAATGTTCTTTTTCATGTGTGTAAAGTCAGTGTATTCCTTTAATAATGTAATTTATCAGTGGCTGCAGGAAATTTTCTCTTCCTTTATTCTGCAGTCAGAGTGCATCGTCTGTAGGAACACTGAACTGGGTTAGAGAAAAAGTCGGTGTCTTGCTCAAGGACAATTCAGCAGGAGAAATGACACCTTGACACGGGCCTCCTGGAAGGAAGTCTCTTTTCACTACAGCACTCTTTGAGCCTGCACTGACTTTGCAACTAAGCTGCACATAGTTTAGTTTCAAATTTATATGGTTTTTATTCTATGGTAAGTTCAACACCATTGTCCAGTGTCATTGTGAAATGTATTAGCAGAGGAAAAAAAGAGGCATTTATATTAGTTTAGTATAAAGACTTTAAACAAAGTTTGTTTGTTTTTTCCAGTGAAAAAATATCTAAGGTTTGCCAAACAGCCTTAAACATACTCGGACTTATTGTGCAGCAAGCAAAGACGCTGCAATGAGGCTGATTTTATTAACATATTTTAGACTGATCTACGTTGTTAGAATGGGCTTAACCTCACAGTCTAATGCAAACTAGACAGTTCTCAAAAAAAGAGGACCAACTTATTTTGACCCTAAAAAGTTTTCCTCCCACATCCAGGGTAACTTAGAACTACGACAAAGATAAAAAACAATGACATTAACTAAAAAAATGGCAGCTAAAATTGTGGCGTAAAAAAGAAGGAGGTTGATTGTCTGGAAAAACTGTAGCTACTTTTTGTGTATTGCTATATTTTGAATTTTTCTGTAACAATATCCTGGTAAATGTGAAATTTTCAAGCCGAAAAAAGATTTGTGTTAATCATCAGTTAGATACTAAGCCAAACAAAGCAAGTTATTTTGATCTATGACGTCACCCCGAGCACAAAAGTGAATAAGCATGTTTCATTTAATGTCAAAGTACTGCTTTAAAAGTGTACAGAAAATGAAAAAATATAATAATAAAAACAGAATAAGTAGGTGGAGAAATATAACAAATGGAGATGCCACCAGCGATTACATGAAAGGTCACTGAATGAATTGATGAGTATGAAAATGATGAGTGAGTCATATGTTATGGCCTTTGCAGGATTTCAGCTCAACACAAAAACATATGGCATACTTTATGATGAAAAGACCAAATAAAACCCATCCATCCACCCATGCATACCTACATATATATACACACACATACATACATCAACTGTTTACAAAGATTGTAGTAATATATTTTGAAGGCAGCGCTTAAATTCGTCCAGCAAATTTAAAAGTCTAAAATCTCTCTAGAATCTGTGTCAAGGAGAATAAAGACAATTTGTCTTTCCATGTATCTCTTTTATCACAGATGCTTGCATAACAGCATCCTTTATGTCATTCTAACACATGTTACACTAAAACCAACAGTCCTAATCTCCAGTGACCCACTGGAGCTGCTCCTATTGTTTTATTCCTTCCAGTCCACCTCTTTCTACTGCCTCCTCCCTCTGACCCCGATCTGTACCTTTCAGCACGCTGAGCGACGTCCTCTGGCTGAAAACGTTGTCATTGAGCAAGACTTCACAGACGTAGAGGCCACCATCTTTCAAGTCAGGAGTAAGCAGAAAGGAAAAGCTCCCAGCCTCTGGGTTGTAGGGTAGACCAGCCATCTGTAGTTTCTCGTTTTGATTAGTCATTAGAGTACCCCTCCAACGGTCGTAATCGAACACCTTCTTCGTATTATTTTGATTTCTGGTGTCTGGAGGAACCCAGTTCACCTGCACATAGTCCCCCACAACACCAGGACAGGTTAAGAGGAAGGATGTGTGAGCCTGAATGGCAGTGGAGATCAGAGGACCTGCAGGAAAGGGTGGAGGAGGACAGATATGGAGACATTACTGTCCAAGAAGACACGTGGATGGGGAATTCAGACTTAAAAAGTGGATGCATGAAGAGTGGGGTAGAGAAACTATAAACAGAATAGCAAGAAAGTGGGAAAATGGAGATACAGTAGGGGAAAAAATTCCTTCAACAATAGGGATTACATTCTTATATGCTGAGAGTCACTTCTTCAGCTCTGCTCTTGCATTCTGCTCTGCCTGATTACCAAGCTGCTGACACAGGACTTTCAGACTGCTTGTGTTACAGAGTTACTTACCATGTGTTATATGGGTGAATGAGGCCACTTTGTCAGCTGTGGGGATGGGGTTGGGTGGGGGGCAAAAAGCAAATAATGAATAATACATAAATGTAGCAACTATAATATTCACAGGAGGACTAGCTGGATTTTAGTGCAGATCTACACTCTGCTTTTGAGTCTTGAAACTGGTCTATAAAAGTAAATACTTTGAAGAACTGTAGCTACAAGACTTCTAAATAAATAATGCTGTTGCTGGAGTTTCTGGCATTGATGCCCACTTGCACCATCAATAAAAGCAACAACAAATGCATTCTAGCTCGTAATGCTTCTGCACGGCTTCTCTTCTTCCAGTCAGCCTTACCAGAAACTGTTACATCCACATTGAAAGCAAAGAGACGGCTGCTGCTGTTACCCCGGGGGTAAACCATACAGACATAAGCACCATCATCGTTGTTCAGAACTTGTGGTAGTTTGGCCACAGTGTTGGTCTTTGACTTTTTTTCGCTCTTCAGTGTAATATCACCAGGTCCTGCCCAGGTGACCTTTGTGAAGGCAAAGTCAGGAGTGACGCTGGCAATCAGCCGCAGGGTGCTGTACTGAGGAATGGGTACATCGGGGACGACGCTGACTGGAGATGAGACAGGAAAGAGTTAATTTGTGCAAATGCACTTAATTCTCCAGCCATTTAAACAAACATTCATTGTGGCAGGCAAAAACAGCCTTTTATTGCTGTATCTGGATGATGTGAGGCTCATTTCGATTGCAAGTAAATTATTTATCTGCTGTGTAACTATCAACATAAATCTAGTGGGTTTTAAAGTCCAGTGTTTCCCTCTGGAATGCAGTGGATTAAAGGTTCAAATAAAACAGTGTAAAGCGAGCTGCATATATAGGTGCACTACTTGACTTAAGAAGATGTGCCAGATGTTACGAAATAAAAGTGTGGTTGCAGAAAAGATCATTTCCTACATATACTGTTTGCTGTCATTTATAAATCAAGCAAATAATATTCTTTTAGTTATGCAGCATTGTGAAGAAGAACTGTGTATAAAAAAGACATAGAGAGATTTAAAAGAAAAGGAAAGGACAGCATGGAGGAGCCGAAACGCAGAAAAATCAAAAACAACTAAGTTAAAGTCTCCCTACACTAAAAGATTTAGTTGGTATTTCTTCTCCTGGCTGTGGGACTCTACAGAATGATGGATGTTCAGAGACACATGAAAGCTCTTCAAGTGGAAAGTTTCTCTGAGTGTACCTAAAATGTATTCTTAAAGATGAGTACCCAGAAGACTGATCTGGGACAGACATCACAACTACTTTGAAAGTCAGTGGTCCAATAGGTAAAATACACTGTTGAAGCCCGGACTCACAAACACTGAGAACAGACTTTTTCAGTGGCAGCTTGTGTCCTGTAGTAACATTTGGAAATTCATCTATCTGTTTTCTTAACTGCTTATCTGCTAGGTGTGGTGGGCTCGAGCCCTCGTCATGGTCTGACAGACCACATTTTTCCTTCCCACTGTCACTCACTAACTGTTTGCTCATGAGGGTCATCTGATTGTGTTATTGTAGGGTCTTTACCTACAATGTAAATTTCCTTGTGGTGACTTGGAGAAATGGTGCTATATAAACAGAACTGAACTGAATTTGGAGGGGGGGAAGGTAAACACAAGGAGAACCCTCACATCCACACCTACAGTTGATTTAGAAGCACCATGAAGATGGAGTACCTGAGAAAACCCCATCCAAACTTCATGTAATCAAGCAGGAGGTTTCAACCTACAGCTTTCTTGCTGTGCTAACCATTGCACTGCCATGCAGCCATGCTGAGAATTCTTGAAAACCGCATTACAAAAATTATTATTTAATGATGAGTGTGTTTAGATCTCACAAATTACCTGGTGGGGAACTTTAATCATTTATAGATCTGTATAAACACATATGCATACTTTATATATCTGAAAATCTTTGATGACATGTTAGTAGGAGTATCTTTCAAATGCACATTAACGTCTTGTTATTCCTACCTGTAAGGATGACTAAAAGGATAATCTCCTCCTTAAGTATCTTCTCTTTTTGTCGTATCAAGCATGAGTAGAAACCAATGTCTGCTGCTTCAGGCTTTAAAGACAGTGAGAAAACCCCACTGTCTTTAAAGTTAGAGTCAGTCAGTTGCATGGATGGCTTCAAGGCACTTCCAGAGATCCTTTCATTTGTACTGGCTAACATGATCAATTTCCACTCATTTGTACAAAATAGCTTCACCTTCCAGTTAATGGTCACAGGCCCTCTCACACTTGTGTCATTGCAGATCAAAGTGGTAAGCATTCCTTCTCTGACCACCACAACATCGTTCCAATCTGAAGGAGAATAGACACGTTTGCCATTATAAAAGATTAATTCCTGAAGCTGAAATGCATTGAAAATATAGTCTTGCTTTACTGCTCGAGTTTTTTTAATCTTGTGCGCAAAGGACAGGATTATGTTTTTCAACTCAAGAAATGACTCTACACATGGCCATATGTAGAGTAAAAGCAACTATTACAGTTAATCCTCATCCCTATTTATGAGTAAAAATGATTTAGATGAGTTTAGCTGAGGCTATTATGAGGCTTCTGTTGTTAGAGTCAGTCATACATAATGGTTATCTTTCAAAGTCTTTTTAGCACAGAATTCCTCTCTTTGTTTCCCCAGACGGTACAGTATTTCCTTGTAGTGCTGCTGTGGATGGATAGTAACAAAAATAACTTTGCACTAAAAAGACTACGGGAGATAACAACTCGATTTATGTAAAACAGACAACTAAAGCTTCACATTTGCTTCAAATGAATTTAAAATGCATTTCAGAAAAACAAATACTGTGGATTTTTCCATCTTATGATAACTGTGGGCATATCGGTGCTGCATAGGATTAAATAGCAAGGTAAACTGGACCAGGTGGCAAAAACGGCAAACAGCAAAAGGAGAGAAGAAAGCTTTTTTCCTTCTTCTTAACTTGGTAAAAGATACAGTAGGTATAGTTTTTTTTTTTTTTAAATTGACCCTCTGGGACAACAAAACAAGCCTCGCTAGGTGTGACTCATCATCGTAATTTACATTCAGAGCTGTGAATTCATTAAAGTTTGCACTACAAAAGCTGTAATTGCTGGGAAATGAAGGCAGTGTTTTCAGCATGAATAGTTTCAAGTACAGTTAAAAAATGTGCTTCCAAAAATCACAGAAATCGGTTCGTACCTGTGATGCCGATGCGACAAGAATATACCACAGAGAAGGAAGCAAGAATAAAGGTGAGAAAACCAGCCTCCATCACAGATTTAAAGAAAAGAAAAACCACTCTCACTGCACCAGTTGTCTCTGTCTTTGACACTGTGACCTTTCTTACTCTTCTTCGGAACAGCAAGAAGTATTTTTCTGCATCCTCCAATATTATTGGTTTGCCTGAGTGGCATCTTAACAACTTTGCTGCACATCTTTGAGCCGAACAGGATATGGAGCAACCAGAATGGACATAATCAGCAGGAAAAGACTGTTATTATTCCAGTCATGTATGTGTGCATGGAGCTGATAAAATACATACACGGGCATTACCATAATGTTGGTGTATGATGTTTTACAACACTTCCGAGCTGAACTTCAGGGCAATTAGTAACAGAACTTCTGACCCCAACGCCGAGTTTGACAAAAGGAACGAGCATGTACTCATGTGCGTATCACAATGTGTGTGTGAAACTGAGAAAACGATAAGAATAACAGAAAGTGAGGGATTGAGGGAGATGAAAAAGCGAGAAATAAAGAGCTTGGGTTGGTGTGGGTGCACTGCAACCCCTAGGCTACATGTCTTTACATCCCATAAATGTCTTTAATTAAGCTAAAGGTATTATCAGCTCCTCTGAGCACTATTACAGATTTTTCCATAATTACCATTGGGTGAATGGGGGCGGTGAAGAGAGATAGTGAAAGAGAGAGAGAGAGGGAGAGAAAGTAGATATGTATTGTGGGTGTCTAATGACGGGGAAAGAGAGAAAAAAAATTAAGAGCAGCACGAGGGGGAGAAATGTGGAAGGAGAGGTGCTCAGACAGAATAAAAAAACCCGGGAAGAGAAGAAGTGTGAGAGAGTGTTGCAAGGGAACAGAGACAGTGTGACTTCAAAGAAGCCTGTGGCTGCTGACAAAGAACGTGGTGCTGATCCTGTGGCCCCTCCTCTATGGGTAAATAATCACCATAAGCCTTGGCTCTGTCTAATGAAGCCACTGCCAATGAGCTAATATCTGTTAACTATGGGCTTCATTATCACTGCCACAGACCCCTGGAGAGCATGAGGATGGAGGACGGGATGAATAGCAGAGAGAAGTGAAGGACGAATGGACAAAGAAAACTGAATGACATGGGAAGAGGGAGAGAGGAAGGGAAGGAAGGAAGGAAGGAAGGAAGGAAGGAAGGAAGGAAGGAAGGAAGGAAGGAAGGAAGGAAGGAAGGAAGGAAGGAGAAATTAGGAAGGGGAGGAAAGTGAAGTTTAAATGAAGGGAAGGTGTAAGGGTATGAGATGGTGAGAAAAAAGGAGTTGAGGTACTGTGTAAAGAAAGTGGGTAGTGGCTGTTAAGTGGAAGGTGTGAAGGTCGATTTGGTACGGGTATGAAAAATGGATGAGTGTGGGAAGGAAAAGGAATGAAACCCTCCATTTGGTGGCGACTTTCTTTAAAGCTCCTATTCTCCCATGAATGCATAAGATTTAGCAGCAGCAGTGCAGGTATGGGTGGTCTTCGCTCACTTCCCATGACTGTGCTGGTCTTCTAACACTGTGCTACAGAGCCAGGAGGCAGAATTAATTCCTTTTTAGGAAAAGAAGTCTAAAAGAAAGATATACTTTACAGCTGTTTTTTCAGGTGTGCACACCATTGCTTGACCTCTGATCACTATCAGCGTCTTCAGAATTTGCATCTCAGTAATAGTCTGGAAATAAGAAGCTTGAGGGGAACTGAGAAAAGGAAGAGAACGGCAGGAAGAAGGCAACATGGTTTAAACTGTGGGACTTACGGAGATGTAATTACATTGGCTGTAAAACACTTGGGTATAGGGATTAGACCTAAACCAGATAATGCCATTGCTATGCTAGTGTGCACCCTGCTTCAGAGGAAAATAGGGCAAAATGAATTGGAAGTTATTCCGTAGAAGAAAAAAATCTCATCAACAATGAGTGTGCTGGAGTCTGCAAATAGATACATGAGAAGCTGTTTCCTTGTGATTTGATTTTTGTGGCTGCCACTGGTTTCGTATTTTGTCGTTCATTAATGAATGCTTATTGATTTTGGCATCTGCTGTTCTGGGGTTTATATGAGCTAATGTCACGTCTGTGCGCGGAAGCAGACAGCAGAGGGCGTAAGCATCATCTGCTTTATTTCATCATGACTCGGAGGAATTGTGTAAGCTAACTTTATGTTGTTGTTGTTGTTTTGTTTTCTGGCGTGTTTTTTTAAAATATAGTTTTAGGTTGTAAGTCACTTTTCTGTTGCAACAATTAGTAGTCTACACAAATTGCTGGTGAGATTATTTTACTTGGCAGCGCCCTAAAATTGGAAGTGGGTCGTGAAAACCGTATCATCCTGATGCTTTTGAAGGAATAAATCTCCCCCTCAAAGTGAAGCACATAAATTTTGTGACTCTGTTCTTTACGCACCAGCTCCACTGCGCATCTGCCCGTCAAAGAAGAGAGATCACTCCTCTGGTGTCTTTCCTCCCATTTTCTTCTTTGGTACAGTTCATCATCGGGGGTCTGTGAACAGCGGGTGCTGTGTGGTGAACAGATTGGAAAGCTCCATGAGGCAAATCTGTGATATTGGGCTGTACAAATAAATTCGCCTTGACTTAAAACCTGCTGCGTAGTTTGGATGGTATCTAGGTGCAGGTTGTATTCCAGGGAAAAATTCTTTCAGCAATTTCAACAAGTTGTTCTCTGAGCCCCCCCGCCTGCCATTGCTAATCTTAATTGTTTTTTTCGGAGGGGGGTGGAAAGGATAAGGACTGTGACGCCTGATGACATCACCTCAGTCACACACGCAGTTCGAGAGCCGCGCGCTCACACGCAGGAAATAGTTGTTGGAGCAGAGAGAGAGAGAGAGAGAGAGAGAGAGAAAGAGAAAGAAAGCAGCAGTTCTTCACATCCTGAACACCGGCGGAGAGGAACTATTCACCTGTGCGCTGCCAGGACGAATTCACAAGGATTTCCATTCATTTTTAGCCCATTTTGCTTTAAAGACGAACGAGGGACACTTCAAACAAGAATCTCTGTCGGACTCTTGACCTGTCCTGTAACCAAACAAGTTCTGATTCTTTGAGTGAGATTTTACTCCGAAATTGACCTTTATTTGAAGTTTTTTTTTCTTCTCAAAGCCCTATTTATTTCGGCGATCCTTCGTTCCTGGGGTTTTAGCGGACCGTAATCAACCATGGCGAGACATGACTCCCGAATCTGGCCTGAATGCACAAAAATGATAGGACTGCTCTGCTTGGTTTCGTCGATACTTCTACAGCACGGTAAGAAAAGATCACTTATAACAAGTCAGTGGTGTCCAGCTCATTGCCGACACCGGCTTGTTTTCCGTCTTCTTCTTCTCCGAGCTTGAATAATTTAGGAGAAGACCAATTTAAACCTGACTACCACCTGTCAGGGCGGTGACGGGCGAAGAAAATCCAGCAGGTGATTTCCTTGCTTTCTGTACAGGCGACGCTTTAACTCGTCGGATTTTCTGAGTTTTGACTATACTAACGCCAAGTGCGGTGGTCAGAGAGATAACTCTTTATTTTAATTATTTCTCTCAGAGGTTTTGATCGTAAACCAGGCCCATCGGTCTTTGACCCGAGTTTCGGTCGGTGACTCAACGCCATGTTTAGTTTCCCTAAGGTGTGGCTCTGTGGAGCAAGGTGTTGAGGCGAGGTGCCTTCTGCGCTTCATTGGTGACTTCCCCTCTTTAAACCTAGGCGCTGTTTCAGTCTATCCTTCGTACTCCTTTTCCCACCTTAAAGCCCATTTCATCCCCACAGCCCCCTCCCTGCTCCTTTTCATTCCTGTATCCACGCATTGACGAAAACTGGTCTGGTAACAGCTCTTAATGTACACTGAAACTGACAGAGGGGGCAAGAACTGGATGGCCCGCTCTGGCTAATATCTAGATGGAACTTGCGCATGATTTTCTTTCAGTGTACCGCTTGGATTTTTTTTAAAAATGTAATCTGGCGTCTATTACTTTAAGCAAAGTGACTGGCCACGCCTGCTCGCGTTAATAATTCAGCTGTTTTCCAGTCTGCTTGAGCTCAGGTAGCGTACAGGTACCGCGACCGTAGGGCTCCCCAAAAATATTCCTGGTATGCACTTAACCTATTAGCATATGAATATGTTGCAGGAAACCAGTTCAACATTCTCGCTGCCTTTCCTCACTAGACCGGGTATTTTGTTGTTCTTTTTTCCTGTAATTGGGGCAGGAATGTAGGACTAGATCTAAAGTCCTGGCACAGCTACAGTATACATTTTCAATAGTGAGCGGGTTGTGGTGTTTTTTAATTGCAGTATTTGAGTTATTCATGCAGTGGACCTTTTTTGTCCGATTTCATTTTACAGAACATGAAGTGCTCTTAGTGGAGGGAGAAAAGTGGAGAAAACAAAACAAAAGGCTTTACATATTTATGAGTGAGGACAAAAGCAAGGCATTCCCTGTGCAGGCACCAACGTGGCTTTTTCTTTTCATTTTTAGTATTTTTTTTCGCTTTTTTTTTTTCAAAAGGGACTTCTGTCTGATTTCCTTTTGGTTAATATGCTATGGGGAACTGAAACTTTTTACTGGTCTCCTTTTGCATTTTTTTACCTTCACTTTTCCCTCTAGAGGTTTGACAGCAACCACTTACCTCCACTTCTCCAGCTTCAATCTGGGAGCGAAAGAAGTTCATTAATTTTCTGCAAAGTTTTCAATTTAACATGGCCCAGCTTTAATGTAAAAACCTATCCAATTCAATATTGAATTGGATAGGTTTTAATTATGTTGGCTTCTGTAATATTTCTGAGTTCAGCAGACAAGTGGCCTGCCAGTTTAAGCTCTGAAATTGAACTATAATACCAACCCCGACCCCCAAGATCACCACGAACCATGGATGTGGGTCAGAAAGGCTTTGGCCCATTACCAAGGAGATGTTTTTATTGGAAGAACGGTGGGCTTACGTGAGGGGGAGTGTTTTTTTTTTTTTTTTTTTTTTTTTTTTTTTTTTAAGTGGGGGAGTATGAGGCTGTGGGAGTATTGTCTTTATGGCTGAGTAAGCTGCGTGTTTGCAGGGGGTGGCTGGCTGGGCGCCCGAGAACCCGGTGGGCATGCAGGGTCAGGGCTGGGGGAAGAGACTCTGTCCTTCTCCGCTCACAAATAAGCCATTGTTGTTGTGTTTTTAATCTTTTGTATACCTGAAAGCATTCAGAAAAGTATGCAAAGCCATTCTTGACGACTCTCCTCAGATTCAAGCAAAAACAGGTGGCTTTTCAGCGGCCCGCTGCTTTTGTGCGTTGGATTGATGTGGCTGAGTTTCTGGATTGGCTGGAAAACGCAACAGGCAGCAACTGATTAAGACAGGCGACGCCCTGGCTACCCTCTTTCCCACCGTCATTTGAAATCTCTCCCCCTCCCTCCCTCCCACCAAGCATGCGCTCCCTCCCCCACCGCTGCTGTCCACTACATACAGAGGCCTTGTTCTTGTCTCCGTCTGTTTTTTTTCTGCTGTCTTTTATTCTTTCCTGTCCAGAGCTTTTGTGTGGGTGATGGTAGTGATTGGGTTATTCAGATGGCCTCCCTCGCTCCCCCCACCTCTCTTCGAACTCAAGGCCGTGCTGTTTATGACAGGAACAACATGCAGCCAGACAGGACAATAAACCACATGACCTTACCATAGCCTGTCATGACTGTAGGATTTCAGAGCTGTATTCTTTTTACAGCTACAATCACACCAGCTAATATGATTATGCTGTAGAATATCAAAGTACTGAAAAAACCACAGCATTTTCACAATCATTAACTGCCCACCCTGTTCAGTCACACACAGACACACACACACAGATGTACTTAGCGTGGATACTGATTGACTCGAATGTACTGATCTTTCTTTTGGCAGTCCTCGGTGTGCAATAGTTCAGACTATTAGGTCTAACAGTTCCCCTCCACATGGTGTGAAACAGTGTATTCCTGCCAAGTCTGGTACAATTCATCATCACAACAGAGGAAGAGCACTAGACTCTGTCTATTAAGAGGAATGTAATTGATGGATCATGAGAGGAGGTTTTTTTTTTCTTTTCTTTTCTATGCTAATAAAGGGGAAGAAAAAAGTAAGTCCTTAGTATCTCATTAGTCTCAGTGGAGCGAGGAGTTTTCAGTCTGGCTTTAGTTTTTTGTGTTAATGGCTGTTGAGGTTTGGTCCTATCATTATGTAAATGAGCTGTCCTCACCCTTTTGCACCAGCACCGTAAATGTCAGAAGGATTTTGAAAAGGTCAGGTGTGTGCTTCTGTACGTGTGAAAGAAAATCTCGTCCCGACTGTGATATGTGCTGGTAAAAACACACACACTTGCACGCACACACATACTCGCTGAGGGTTCCTGTTTAAATGACACATCAATAACGTCTTCCTCTCGCTTATGGTCGCCATTAAAGGTTTGTTGATTCAGACATAAAAGTGTTCTTGAATTTATGGCTTAATGGAGACATGAGAGTGATGCCAATTCATTGTATTTCCCTTTATACGTGGGCAGTGTTTGGCAAATGTGTCCCAATTAATTTCGAATAACAAAATTGTGAAATGATTGAAGCTTTGGCATTTCACCAGATGAGCCTAATGATTTAGACAGCTTTTTAATACTACTTGTTATTTATTTATTTATTTATTTTTTCCAGGTGCAGGACTTGGTAATATTTAATGGTCGCTCAGAAATGAAGCACCACTTATCCCACTATAAAATTGTGACAAATGTGAAGCTTTTTAACTGACGTATTGAAAACATTTTAGCACAAGGCACTTTTCATTTTAAAACCAATATGGTAGCTAAATTGATTAAATTGTTGCTCCTTGACATTTTACCGGATTTTAGGTATACAGCTATTTTGATAAATCAGGTTTTAGTGAGATTACTTTGCTCCATAGAGTTTTCATTACCAGTGACCACAGACACAAAAGATCCATCAAGTTTATTGTTGACTTGGCAAATATTATTAGACTGGATGGATGGAGCGGAGCAGAGGGGGTCGATGCGCGCCAGCCGCTGCATCTTGTTGCGTTTTAGGCCACATAGTATACCACAGAGGCAGGCACAGATACGTGTGCACATTTAGCTGGTGATGCATGGGCGATGTAACCTGAGGCTGCACTGTAAGTCAGATGACATTCCAATAATAGGGCGGAGGCGACACATCACAGAATGACACTGCATGTGTGTATTACTGTTTGTTTCAGGAAGGCAAGTGTTATCCTCATCAGCAACCCTGTTATCTTCTACAGACATCAGATGTGAGGAGTTCCTTTTTTTCCCCAACTCCATGCTCATTTAATTGACTGCCTTAAACGAGGCTTATCCTGCAACTTGTAATAATGATAGTGGGTTTCCTGTGACAAGAGAGCCAAAGCCAGCAGCTCTGCGTCTGAAGTCCCTCCCTGCTCTCTTCCGTTGACTTGTACATGCTGGGTGGATGGAGGTCACACTGGGAGCCCCCAGCCAGCATGTTTGTGTTTGGCTCTGAGAGTTGCCAGACGGCTGAAGTCAGTCCCATCTGATCCAAAGGAAAATGAGCAGAAATCCTTCTTTTGGAAGGAATGCCAAACATTATTAATATGCATGGTGCAGCTAAGGGGTTTCTAAAAACACAACTGTGCTGGGGTCGATGATATTCTTGGCGCAGGTGTTGGGTTTAACTCCTATCTACATCAAATCTGCGTGCATGTGCACACGCACCGATTAAGGTTCGACGCAAGATACCGTTCCATAATGTACCCTACCCACCCACATGCTTCTACATAATGGAGACTTTTAAGACTGTAGCATTTGCTGAAGTTGCATGCCAGGAGCTTATCTTGTATACAGTGGGATTTTTTTTTTTGTTTGTTTGTTTTTTTTCCAGTCACACACAGATTTCCACACCATTAGTCAAGATACCTTCTGCCAAATCTGCATTTTCCTATCTGCGTTTTCCTGACAAACCCCAGATGGAATTTAGGGAGATGCAGGTCAAACCCATTCCAGCTCAGCCGACGTAGAGAATGAGCAGTAATTCCAATTGAAGATCCATTGAAAGGCAGCCAAACTCTTTAAAATGAAATCCTCTTAATTAACTAGGCTTGGGAGATGGGTGTCTCTGTGACCCTGCTGTAGAAAAAATCACAGAGGATGAGCAGCGGAGGCAGAGCGGTGAGTGGGGGGGTTGAGGTTGTCGACATTTTCAAATTCCACACCGCAGCGTCTTGGCAGAGGTGCTGGAGGAGGATTGCAGAAAACTGTGTGAGGGAGTGAACCAGGGAGGCCAGGAATTATCAGCTCATTTGTAATTTAGTCGCACCTCCCTCCCCTCTTCTTCTCTCTCACGCTCTCAAAGCATTAGGCACGTATTTAATAACTAAAGAGTCTTCATTGCAGACAGTAAAGGACTACCTCCACTAACCTTTCTCTTTTTATTATTGTTTCCTGGCCTGTAACCTCCCTCTGTCATCCTTCTCCTCTTTCTTCTGTCTTTGTCACATCCTTTTTATTTCTGAAACCATCCCCATAGTGCACTCAGCAGATCTCTGTGCAGCTAAGCACCGAGGCCCTTGACTGCGTCCTCCTCACAGTGTCCCTATATACTTGTGCGCACGCACACACACTCTCCTGCTCATTAGCAGTCACCTTAATGTGTCTAAATGGAGTTTGTGAGGTGGAAGGTGGTTTGCGTTATCGATCTGGTATTGAATGGTTGATGATGCAGTGCCCTTATGTGATATTGAAAACATTTAGGGCTTGCACTGTCGACACGGCCGTACCTTGAAACATCTCTCCCTTTGTTCCTCAGCTAATCCCTCCGCGTGTCCTCTCTGCCCCCAGTTTGCGAAATGTCGAGCCGGTTTTGTTGGCAGTACTGCCCGCGTGTCCCCCTTCACAGATTTCCCCAGCTCCAGCAGCACGCGTTACAAGCGTGCTGCATTTAGTTCCTTTTGTTACCTGTCTGCACACCGCTTTTAATACACACAAACGCAGACGTGTTGCGTCCTCATCGCATCTGACTTTGACAAGGTCATGTCCAATTCACAGAAGGAAATAGAATTTGTTGCGACAGGGTCTTGTCAAGGCTCTGGTAGCCGGGCACAGAGTCGTGCTCCTCAAAAACCGTGTGTGCACACCGACTGCTTTCAATTCAGTCAGCTTTCCCTCGTGATCCTGCTAGTCTTATCAGAGCAACACAGTAAAAATTACACGGCATAATGTGAAAATGTAGTATTCTCGCACAGATTGGATCTCGGAAGTATGAGATAAGAAAACTGATTTCGCTATTGCAGAGACGATGCACAAACAGGTTTTATTTTACTTATTTATTTATTTCACTGAAAGCGTGTGAAGCGTGCTCTTGTGTTTCGCAAGGCGAGCGGTCGTTTCCACAGTCCTGCGGTTCGATCTCGTCGCTGATATCTACTGTTTCACTTATTGGTTTAAAAATGTACAGCCACGCTACGCTGATAAACGAGCAGCAGTCTCGTCATTAGTCCCCAGAGCCTTGAAACGGCAGCTTTTAAATCCTCCCCTGAAGCAAACATCACATTAAGGTCAAATGGAGGCAGCAGGTTTATTCAGTTATCAACCCAGTGTTTTGTCAACAGGGTGTGCCAGGGTTTGCTTGTTTGTCGCTCCTTAGGGAGAGCAGGTCCTCCTTCATTGAAGTGATTTGTCTCATTCATCTGCTAAACTGATTGCCTGCTCTCTAATCGGCCACTTGCCCCCCCTCCTGTCACATTTGTGCCTTTACTTCCACTCCTCCATCTTGACTCATTCTTCCCCTGCTCTTTCTGCCTTCTTTGTTCACGTCCTCTCCTAATGCACCAACTTCCTCCTTTCTGTAATTTGGCCCGCATAATTGATCCATCTGCTCAGCAAACTGCTGTGCCTTACTGTATCTCTTTTTTTTCCTCTTCTCTCATCCTGTTTTTTGTTCTCCTCCACTTTGTTTCTTAGTCATTAATCCCCCCTTTTCCTTCTGTAATTGGAATGTCTGTTACTTTCCTCTATCCTCTTAGGCTTTCTATCTTTCTCTTTCTCTTCTGTAGCTCTCATGCCGTCTCTGTCCCACCGTCCAATTCCCCAGTTGTCTCTTCCACCTATGTCAGGCCTGGAGTTTCTGCTTAAGCCTATCCAAACTGCCTTTGCTACTTTCCTCCTTCTTACTCTCATTTGCTCCTCGTGTCTCTTGCTCTACTTTCTTCTCATACTTCCTTAACAACCCCAACCCTCCCTACAGACATTTGTATTGCAGGCATCTGTACCTTCCTTCCCCTCCTAACGAGTGCTTCTCCTCTCTCTCTCGTTCTTTCTTTTTTCCTTCTTGCACACATCAATCATCCGTTCTCTCTCATGCACTCCTCTCCTCCTTTCTCCTCTAATGGCGACAACACCACCTCCTCAACCCTAGTGGGCATTTTTTTTGAAGGTTAAGTTGCTGTGACACTTTTTACAGTGCGCTGCCCCACCTCACCTCACCCTTCCTCTTATTATCTCACCCTCCTTTCCCTTGCCCAGCCTGCAGAACGACAATCAGCACCACGTCCTCGCGCGACCACAAACACACACGCAGAGCACGAAAACAGTGCGTGCTTCGTACACACACGAGTGCTGAGGGATGTTGGGCTGATTTGATGGTTGAATCACTTGATTACTGTACAGAGGACAGAAAAGGAGAACTGACACAACAAAGTCAACGGAGCGAGAGCTGAGAATGAAGCGAGTTGGTGAGACGGCGAAATGGAAACAGATGCAGGATTTTATTTCATTTCAGCAGAACTAACCTGTCGTGCAATGCTAGGATCAGGATGACGGTGTCCACTCCCCTGCTGCTAGATGCTGTCACACACTCGTCTCCCCCGCAGGCGGTGACTAGGCTGGTAATATAGCTTGACTCATCTAACAAGAATCTCACACTGAGGCTGAAATGGGATTACGTCTCAAGAGTTAATTCCCAGAGGAAAAAAAAAAAGTAATACTGTCCGAAACTTCAGCAGAAAATTTGCTTTTTTTTTTCTTAGTATTTAGTATTTAGTATTTATTTATTTATTGTCATTGTCAAGAACAATGAAATTGCGTTTGGGGCTTCCATACAACCCAAAAAAAGAAGAAAATAATAAATACCCCTTAAAACCCAAGTGTACATATTTAACCCAGTGTGACTCCAATGCAATAAGACAATCCTTAGCAATAATGTTCGTAGAAATTCAGACAAAGACCTGAGAAACATGACAAAATACAACAATGCAACCCATTCAATATTATTGTACTGTGAGATATGATATCAGATATGATAGTTATCTATTTAAGAAAGAGGGGGGGGGCAGGAGGGGGAAGAGAATAAAGATATGATGCACCAATGCAGACCAGTTCATTGCTATTAAGAAGTTGGATATGGTTATTGTCCGTGAGAGGGGGGCAGAGAGTTCAGGAGCCTCACAGCCTTCTTCTGAAACTTTGTGCGATTTTTTTTATTTTTTTATTTTTGTGTGTGTGGGAGAAGCGAAACACTCTGAATATTTTAAAATAAAAAACAATCCGGTTCATTTGTTTTCCCCAGTACATCTTGCTGCTTATTTACCGTGAACGCTTTCATTTTATTCACACATTTAAAACTTTTTACTAAAAAGGACTAAGATGTGCTGAACCTTCGCGGCATTGAAATGGAAATGTAGCATAAAAGGATCCACACAGTGACCGTGGCGTGTGACGTCGTTGGTCTTGAACTTTTCTTTGTCATGACAGCACCCCCTACCCCCGCTTCCACTGTTGCCACTCCTGCTACCATTACCGCTGTTAAGCTCTTATTAATTACTTCTAGATGCGTGATAGGGCGTTAAAGAGAGCAGATGCCATAAAAGAGCAGCAGATCTCTGCATAAATGTAAACACAGACATAGTAGGAGGATTAACTGCCAGCAATGGCAGAGCAATGGGATTTCTTCACCACTTTAGCTAAGCTACTACCTACTAGATATGCAAGTCAAGATTGTGGCAAAACACAATTTTGGATACCTGTTTATCTATTTTAAAAAAGCTTTTGGTGTTGCTACGTGACGCATTTGTGCAAATATAGAAAGAAAGGGCTTCATAATGTGTGCAAGTAATGACACGATACTGTGTGCAGCTGTGGGGGTTAATGCTGGTGTGGTGAAAGTTGTAATGTTTAAAGATTTTTCAGGTAAAGTGAAAATGCACCACAGTTTATTTCATAGGATCTCGTCAGTTTCATGCCTGTGATAAAAATACGTTTGATTTTTTTCACACACTTTTCACGCAGCTACTTTAAATTGTGAATGAGGTGCTTTTCAAGACCGATGTTTTATTGGTCTCTCGTTAGTAATTTTGTTGTCATTTTCGTAAACGAAATATTGTTGGGTTTGGACTGTTGATGAGGCAAAACAGGTTATGAAGATGTCACCATATTATTTTTCCCATTATGTTTGGACATTTTAAAAAATCTAGGAAAATGATCACTGGACAAAAATCTGTGTCTGTAATTAACAATAGATAAATATAGTGAAGAACTCAGTGTTGTCGGAGCAGTATATTCACATGCGTGTTTCCTGCTTTCAAATAATGGAAACATCTTGGGTCAGGAGTCTTGTTTGACAACATTTTAAGTGCTTCTTAAGCGTGCGTTTGCACAAAAACAGTTCAACATTGAACCCCGGGATGATGGTTTTTAGTCCAGGCAGTCGGCTGGCTGATGCTAGACAAAGTGATGCACTCGGTGTTACTGCAAACAGAGACAGCATTGTTCTTAGCCAAGCTTAGAGACCCTCCTCCTCCTTCCTTTCAGCCTCCATTCCTTCTAATCCAGGTGAACTGAGGGAGATCATTGAAAAGGCCATCCATTGTCCCCCTTCCCCTTCTCTTCGCTTTCTCCCTCCACACCACACCTGTATCAATGGACAGAGCTGCTTTTCAGTAGTGGCCCTAGAGGGAAAGTGGCTCTGTAACAAGAGATGATTGCATAGTTTCTCTTGAAATGGAAGCTGACGGAGGGGCTTTTTTGTTGTGTGGATGGAGCACTGTGGTGCCTTTTAACAAGTTTTCTTTGTACGTAAGGTGTTGGTGCGCTTTTCATACAGAAAGTCGGATGTTTGCTATGTGCAAACACATGTTTGTGCCATCCATGTATCATGCACTTGCTTGTTACTTGGCCACTTGCTGCTTTGGCTTTCTGTCTTGGCCTCTTTAGGAAGAGCTGGATAGGGGTGGGGAGGCGGTATCTTCTCTTCTTGTCACCGTGGTCCTCTGGGTGTGTGCTTGCTCCCTCAGGATGCTGGAAGCCTCCTGAATCGTCTTCCTTTTTAGAAGCTTTTAAAGGAAACACTTTCTCCGTTTATTTCTGTCCTTTTTTTCCCCTTCTCGCTTCTTCCCAGTTTGCTCTTCTTGCAACAAGCTTGCGGCTGATTTGTGCACCAGTGATTCATGAATTTTTTTTTTTTTTTTCTTCCTCTGGCACAGCAGAGTCATGCGGTGTACGTGTGTGTGCGCGTGTGCGTGTGAGGAGGGTGTGCTGGGTCTGAGCAACAGAAGAAGACTGAATGCTGGGGGGGAAAGGTAGAGAAGGATTGTGCTGTGATGCCAGCCGCGATTAGAGCAGTAGCACTCGCCATTTAAGCACACATTTAAATAGACACAGCCTCGGGAAGATGGGGGGGCGAGGTGAGGAAAGGTTCCTCTGCTTGTGTAAACTAACACAAGTGTTCGCAATTGTTCTTGTTTTTTAATAGGAGACCCTCAGGCTCCTCCTAACTTTCTCTTGTTCTTTTGTTTGTCTCCTTTTCCTCCACAGTCTCCTTCTCCAGTGAATTCCTTTCTTTTTACACAGAATTGCTTTATCTGGGATGGATTATTAATGTCCTCCATTGATGTTTTTCCTCTGTGCCTCCCTCCGCTCTCGCCCGTCTTCGCATTCTTTTCCGTGACTCCATCTTGTGTGTCCGCTGATTTGGCTGTCGTCCCTGTGTCAGTCAGTCCCCCCCCTCCTCCTTCCAGTTTATCTCTCCTCCTCATTCCTTCCTGATGACTTTGTCCTCTCTCCCTTCCTCATCACCTCAGTCAATTGTGTTTGCTTCCTGCCTCCTTACAGTTTCCTCACTCCTCTTCATTTTACAGCTGTTCGCTATCTAACCCCCCCTCCCGCATGTCTCCTTTCCTTTACATTCTCTAAACCTAACTTGGCCTGCTTGCCTCTACTTTGACTGTCCTACTTTGATTTCCTCAGCTCTTCCCCCAGCTCCTCCTCCCTCTCTGTTGTTTATTTACATAGATGGAGGTAGGGCTGGCAGGATGGATTGATGGATGACGAGAGGCCATGGGTGAGAGGATCCTCTGGGTTTGATGGACGCTCTTGTCACTCAGGATAATACTTACAGAATTGGCTGGTTCGTTATTGTAAAAGTCCTTCCATGGAAGACTTGGCATCTATATTAAGACAACCTGGGCTGCTCATCCTGGTATCCGTTCAGTATCAGTAGATCTAACATGATTACAATATTGTGGACTTAAGGGCCTCACCAGCTAAAAGTAAACCATTTTTTAAGACTCATATTAGCAGTTTTGAACATCTCCACTGACAAAGGCTCTCAGCTGCACTGTGCGTCTGCCCTTTTAAAAAGCTCATCCCTTGTAGATGACATAATTATGCAGTGTCAACTTGTGACAAGCTGAGCCATTAGAAGAATTAATATGTGCAGCGTAGGAGGGAGTCTGTCCACGGTCTTCTAATGCTCACAGCCACTCAGTCCCCTCTACTCATCTTGAAACCATCAGTGTAGAGGCAGTTATCTCAGGAGCCATCTTTTTGGCCCAGTATCTGGTTTTAAGACTCATAGTGGACTCATAACACAGTATTACATTAATATGTCACGAATAATAAATGCACTGTAGTTTTAAATTCTGACTCTGGGGTTAATTGGTCTTAAAATAATACCTTATTGACTGTGATATGATAGTCGTGCCAGACTGATTGTATTGAATGTTAGACTTGATTTCTGTGGGACAGGGATTGATTTTAATGTCATATAATGGTTGGATTACATACAAGTGTTTGTTTTTTTGTTTTTTTTGTTAGTATTGCTCACTATGTTATATATTATCTCTTTAATTTTTCATCATTTCTGAGGATTTTTATTGGGGGAAAAATGAAGACGCTCTTCATAAACCGCTATGAACACAAAGCTTTTATTTCATTGTTTTCTGCACCGTTACTGTACATGAGGTTGCAGTTACAATGGAGAGACTGGAGTTGAAATCCAGCTGTGTGGCTGCCTGTTGTTTCACAGTTTATAACAGGTTAGCACAGTAAGACTTGTAGCCTGAAATATTACATCCGTGATATAAAGGTGATAAACAGTCAAAGTGAACTTTAACTTAAGGTATTGGTTTTTTTTTCTTTCTTTTTTTCTATTTCTAGTAAAAAGACACACCATGAACAGATGGCAGGCTGTAAAATTTTTCTTTCTTCTAATTTGATGAGCTTAAAAACATTTTTTTTTTTTTTTTTTGAACTGTATGAGTGCAAGTGCACAACTTCAGGCACCGTTCTACTTAAAGTTCTACTTAAAGTCTGTGAACTTAATTAGCTCATTAGCCTGTGGCTACACAACACGTAACATATGCGGATCGTTTGCAGAGCAGATGCTGCAACACTATGCTCCCACTATAATCAATAAAACGGGCTACTCTGGTCTACTTTTATGTTCTCAGAGCACCCAATCTTCCTGTGTGTGTGTGTGTGTGTGTGTCCAGTCCTTTTACACAGAAATGGGTCATAAAGCACTGATTTCTTTATTTCTTTGCTAAATGAAATTGTCGCTATACATTAAGCGACTTTAGCGTCTGCGTTTGTTTTGCCAGTACCAGCTGGCACTTTCTTAGGAACGTTATCCCCTATATCATCTCCTGTAGTCTGTTAAAAAGATTTTCTGCAAAGATTTTGGATCCAAAATCCTGAAAATGCAACACGATCTGAAAGTTTTTTAATTTTTAAAAATTTTTTTTAACCTATGAGTCACACAGCCTTACGCTGAACAAGCACTGCAGGTGTAGCGAGTACAAAAAATAAGAATAAAACAAAACCTACTGTGGCACACCCTGACACAAACAGTCCACACATCCTGTGGGTTCATGTAGCCAAAGCATTAGCCTTTAAGTGACTCATTAGGGAGGAGCTAATGATAATTCCAGAGCATGATAAATTTTCTTGACTCTTCAAACCGTTTGTTAACACTCAACGACCATGGCCTCCTCTGAGCTGACTGATCTGAAAATGAAGCTGGTTGATGCTTTCAAAGCAGGGGAAGGCTATAAAAAGATATCAAAACACTTCTAGCTTTCCACCTTCTGAAATGTCATTATTAAATGGCAGTAAAAGGGAATGGTGAATGGCTAAGAACAATTTCAGATAAAATTGCGCTCCGGCTGGGCTAAAAGGCAGAGGAAAATCCTCCGAATGACTTCAAAGGAGCTGTAGGACGACTTGGCTGACGCAGCAGTGGCGGGTGCACAGTTACACTGAGCAGCACAAACAGGTTCTACGTGAAGAGTCATTATAAGGAAACCTTACCTGCAACCTCATCCCAAAAGTCACCATCCAAACTTTGCAAAGCAACATCTGGAAAAGCCAGATTCAGTTTGGGAACAATTGCAGTTGACAGGTAAAGTTAAAACTAAGCCTTAGGGGCACAATCACAAAACCTTTTCATACAGCAGGATTAGTGTTTAGATTTTTCTGTTTATTTTCAACAAATAAAGACAGAGTACGTGTTTATCTGGAATGTCCTGATAAAATGATTTGGAGGACAAATGCAAAACATTTTCTATTTTCAACATAAGAATGGTGGAGATTTGCTGATATTTCATTCTTTGATTAGTGTGTCCTGATTGTTAACGGAGCTTAATCTGTAGATGAAATGGTAATTATTAGTTGCAGCATTGGAATTGTTCTTACAGTGAAAATATGAGCACTGCAAAGTTAAATCACAATAATGCTGACAGGAGCTTGCATGCTGAAAACTGTAAATGTCCTCTTCGAGTAAAAGGGTGCTTAGAGGAAAAATTGAAGGAATTGATCAGTGTAGCAAAAAAAAAAAAATCAGTAGATTGCTTAACAGTTGGCAAAAAACCCCATCCGTGCCAAGACTGTAATGGTAGAAGCGACAGGACAAATGGGGCTGCAGAGATCATGCGAAAGCGGATGAGCAAGGGGAAGAGATGAGTGCAGGCCATGCTGTTGGAGGTAAATGTATGTTGGCAGTAGCTAAAGGGAGGGAAAGAGTGAGAGCACAATGGTGAGCGAAAGAGAGGAGCCTGTTACTGAACCATCAGTGGCGGTAATGAGACACAGGTGCAGCGCATGGAACCATATCCCTTAACAGCGAGGAGGATGGGAAGGCTGCGTGTAAGTCAAGGATACTGTAGAGCTGCAAGACGGAAGACTCAATGCAGCATTTCACTTTGATGGAACATTATTACTTATTAGCATGCGCATCCCCCACAGGAGTATGCGAACAATCGCCCGAAAACAGTAGACACCCCGGGGACGTGTCGTTACTCAGGGCGCCCAGGCTTCTTCTGACTCTCCGTTCATTTGCATCTATTTTTAAGCGCCTAGTTAAAAAATTATAAGTGCAAGAAATTAAAAACAAGCATGACATGCAGCCGCCACATAGAATTAATTCTGGGTCTTTGTTTGTAGTTCATCGAATCTGATCATTTCATTTAGACTTGGGTTTTCAAACATATGCTAATGAATGGGAAGCCAGGAAAAGCCAGAGCTTTGCAACACTGCAACTGATTTCAGCACTTGATTGTTAATGAACTTATATTTGGGTTTGCATGCTAAAAACAGAAAACGTTGGATTAGCTGGAAAAGCTGCTTTGAAAATTGGTTTGCAGAGAGGATGCAATGAGAAATGGGGGCTGCGGGGAGAATGTAAGGTGACAGATTGAGATAAGAGAGGAGTGGTGGAAGGGGAAAGAAGGGCACAAGCTGCAAAGGAAAAGGTGTTAAAGTGTCAGGGGTATTGAATCAGAGGGGTGCTTGTGAGGATGCGAGCGGCAGAAACGCACTCCCTGCTCCAGGCAAGGTGGGATGGCTACTGTTGCTTCTGTGCTTGGTTTTCTTTTGCAACTTAAAGATCAGTCTAAGGCACAAACCAGTTAGACATGGAAAGGAAAGCAAAGGAGGATGTTCTGCAGTAAACAAATGTGTGCGGGCGTGCACGATCTAGAGAGAGGGGAAGTGAGAATAAGAGCAGGTGCAGTCTGCAATTTCATGTGGATGCATAGTTTGTTTGAATGGTAGACCTAAGAGGGGGTAAGAGAATGGCCTTTGTATTCAGCCAGTACTGAGTGAGTAAATATTTTGGAAGGGCATGCTGTGTGGGTAGATTGTTCTTTTAGGCAGCGGGGGTGACAACAAAACAGGGCAAGATAAGAGGAAAGGAGAAGGCGAGCTAAAGGAAACTGTGAAGCAGCAGCTATGTTTATTTCGCCATGCGGAGACGTGAACACAAACTGGGCTTTGTCCCGCGCCCAGGCTAACTTAATGTTAGAGCTAGCTGTGAGACCTCAGAGAGATGCAGAAACGGCTTTGCTCTTTCCCCTTCATTTGCTGCCAAATGACATCGCTTACTCTGCTACGGGGTTGCCCTCGCTGCCAGTGGCTGCTATCATGAATGAACAATGTGCACTTCTCAGGGTCCCTACCTCTCCTCAGGGTGCTTCTCCACAGGCCGTAGGTGTACACTACAGGACACGAAGCTAGGCATAAGATGGTATTCCTGCTGTGGCAGCCTTGTTAGAGCGATGTTTGATGTGTCTCATTTTCTAACGTTGGAACATGGTGTGAGTACAAATAGAGAAGTGAAGCGCACGCAAACACACACACTGCAAACACGGTGTGGTGTGACCTCCACATGGCCCCTGTGGCGTTATATGCATTTCTTTTCTTTTTTTTTTTTCTTTAGTGTAAGGGCAGGATGGCTCTAAAGTGGGGATGAGGGATAGAGGGGTCATTCATTCACCTCGTGCACACGCACACACATACACCTCCCTCACAGGCCTTTCATCTTTACTCTCACAGGCATCGCTTGTTCTGTCAGTCTTGCTGAAGAGAAAGAAGGCGAGGGGGAGAGAGGGAGGGAGACAGAGGAAGGATGTCAGGGAAGGAGTGAGAAGGGTGGGTGAAGAAGGAGAAGGAAAAAGACGGCAAGTGATTTGAGTTTCCTGTTCCATGCAAAGCCATCTACCGACCTGCCCCACCTTCTTCTGTCTGGGGAAAAGAGTAAAGCGTGCTCAGCTTCTGTGCACAGTCATCCTAGTTTCATCTTCTTCCACCCTCCCTCTCTTTAATTGTATCCTTCGCATCCTTCTCATCCTCTTGTTGCTTGGCCATATCAACACCCACCCGCTCCCCCCGCACTCTTCCTGTGTCCATCCCTCGCCTCCCCCCTGGGGCTTACCTCAGTGGGTTGGTTCCAGTCTGTCTGTTTGCTGATGACTCCACTTGGAGCAGATGTGATGCTCAGCAGCTGTTTCTTTGCTCTGCAGTACCCTCCCTACCCCACACACCTCCGCTCCTCCCTCTTATCTCCCCACACTCACATCTCTCTGTCTCCCCCTCCAGTGTCTCTTATGTTCCTATTTATCTACGTGTCTTTTTGTTCCGACGTTGCTCAAGTGTAAATTGGCGAGTTTAATTTTGCTTTCAGATGTCTTTTTTTGTTTTTTCCTCCCCTCGTCTTCTCTGACCAGCCTTTCCAATTTGCTTCACTTTCCAGCCTTCCTTGATGCGGCTGTTAATGTTCAAAGCACGTAAGGATTTAATGTCATAACAATAAGTCTGGAATCTGCGTATTTGTCTGCCACATGAATGCCAACTGTCGCACTGTAATCATGTGAAACAAATGTTGGCCATTGATGGCAGCTCTGCAGAGGGTAGAGGGGAGAGTATTGTTTCCTCTATAAATCTGTGGAAACGAGAGAAATGTGAATGGCGAAGGTTTGTTTCTGTTTTTCATTTCGCCAGCGACATTGTGCTGTTCAAAGTCAGGCTCAGCGCTGGAATTAGAATTCTATGTTTAGCTTAAGATGTATAGAGATAAAAATGGGACTTGGACACTTGAAGAGTGATGGAGTGGGTTTTATTTAGGCTGAGTCCCCTCAGTGGCCTGTGCTTCTTTGGATAGACTTATTAGAATCTTTATTAGCTCTCTCTGTGTTCATCTGTTATCTCTGTCTCTTTGCCTCTGCCTCAGTAAGGGGTTGGCTGGTGAACTGAGCATCCTCTGACAGGGACCCTCTCATCCAATATTAGAGAAGAAGCAAGAGGGGAGTTCTTGCCACTGTGATGACTTAAGCCTGGAGAAATCTGTTTCTGGATGGGCGTGTGGTTGCATCGGTGTGGCAGGGCGCGTTCGGGAGTGTGTGCAAATACGTGCGTGTCACATCTGTAATTGGCTGCCTCTGATCTTGTGGAAATCTGGGCTCAGTGTGGCAGATCCACCAGCTAATCAACGCTCAGAGCTTGCGCACAGGAACATCAACCTGTGCTTTACTCCAGAGGCTGGAATGTCACCACGCTTGGGATTTAATCGCTCCAGAAATCCCTTAATGGGAAACGTTACATGAAGCCTAATTTGAGGATGTTGAGATAAAATGTGTGTGTGTGTGTGTGTGTGTGTGTGTGTGTGTGTGTGTGTGTGTGTGTGTGAGAAAGCTTGTGACAGTAAGGAGGTATGTGTGTGTGTTGTGTGCTCGACTGAAACTCTGATAAAAGATATTGAGCGCCACTTTTCGCTCTCAGATGATAAGATTACAACAAGGCCAGAGGTGTTTCTGTTTGCACTTTAGCCTCTCTGCTCTGCCTTCTCTGTGACCGTGAGTATTCATGGTGGCATACGGCACAGCGTCATTGGGAAATTCATAAGGGGGAATCATCACTCATTCCTGGTTCCCCTTTGAGGACTGCGCTAATTAGCCAGCGTCTGTGATTAGTTGGCTTGTGTTTGATCTGCTTCACTCCTCTCCCTCCCTGTCGAAGGGCTGCCTGCCTGCCTGCGCCGCGATTTGGCTGCGAGGTGCGCCAAACAAACACTCAAAAACAGACACACAAAGATGTACACAGCGCCGCTTTTCTCCCCCCCCCCTCTCCTTTCCCTGCCTTTCGGAGACACTGCAGGTGGCCTCTGAGACACAGTATCATACACTGGCAGACAGCCACATACGCACAAACATGTGAGCCGCAGTACTCCAAACCAAAGCTCACAACACGTCAGTCGAAAGAGTATATCTGTTAATATTTCACTACTGCATACCAAGAACTTTGTTTACTTTCTCTTAGCGAGTTTCAGGCTGCCAGTAAAATTCCCCTGAAAAGCCAGGCAGTACGCCGCTTATTAAGGCAACAGAGGGTGTGGGTGGCTAGCTGAGAAGGGGATTTACTTAACTTAACCCCGAGTGATTACAGCTAAAGATGGGCGAATTATGAATGTAATTAAATTTGTACAAATCCCCCTTTGCTGCCCTTTTTTACGTTAGGTCTCAATGGCAAAGCACAGTAAGGGATACCCATGCTGCGCTTAATATGACACAAATAAAAGAAACTCTTCGGTGCATGACAGAGCACTGTCTAATTACACAGTGGCTGTGATATTGAAGGGCCCGTCTTGTCCTTGAAGCATGGCAGGGACATCTCTGACTGTTCATACCCCCATCTATCTACTCCTCACATCCCAATCCTCTATCTGTCACTCTGCCTTAAGGGGGTAGATGGTAAACAAAGGCAGCTCACATCCAATGTAATGACGACCTGACAGGAGACTGCTCCGGCAGCTCGTGTGTTGGCTGCTGTGCCTGCACCAGTGTGTCTGTGTGTGTGTTTGTTATTGTGCTCCTCTTTACAGTCTCTGAGAAGTGGCTTCAATCTTCTGAGAGTCAGATCAATTTTAGCATCATTGTGACTGCTGAGCCATTACAGGCTAAAACCAGGGTTCACACTGTTATTGAGTGGAAACTTGATCCTCTGGTGTTCACCTCTCAGACGGGTAAAAGGTGTTTATCCTCACTACTAAAATCTAGCTCGGCTGCTGAGTTCTGCTCTCAATATAGAGCTGTATTTATTTATTTTTTTAAAATAGATGGTAATTAATTAACTCATCGCTTCCTCGTTGCGTTCTTTGAAATTGTTTGACTGACAGGCAGCGGAGGTTTTGTTTTGAGTGGCAGTGACCTCACAGGTGCTGGAGCTGTAATCTTGTGAGTTTCTGAGTTACTGTGCTGTTGCCTTAGCTTACACTGGGGAATAGATATGAACTTGTTCACGGTTCATTGAAGAATTATGTCGTAATGGTAATAATGTGTTTTAAGGGTGGAAACGATGGCTATTTTTGTTATTGGTAACAATCTGATCTTTTTTTAGAATGTATATTTGCATTTCGGGGGAAAAACTCAGCAAAATTTCCTAAGGGCAATGTATTTTTGGTGAGTCTAAAATACCAAAATACCCAAGTGATGTTCTCATAAAACTGGGACGTGCAGCAAATACTCCCATTTTAAAGGTATTGGTTCATTGTTGGGGCCTAGTAAGAATGAAACTAAGTTTTCCAAAGCAAATCATTTTACATGGAATAAATGTAATAGGTTAAGACCCGTTAAATTCATTAGTCAAGTAATTGCTGAAAAAGCAATTAAGGATGGGTGTTATAACACACTTGTTACTAAGTGCTGGTAGTTGGTCACTTTAAGCTACTTTTCATGTAGCCTTTGGACCTTTTTTATTTGTTTATTGCTTTATTAGATTACTTTGTGACAAAAAAGGGTCAAGAGGAATCAGGATGTTGCTACTTTATTTATTTCAAAGCTTTAACTGCGTCATGTGTGTGCTATTTGAATCGCATGCATGTTTTGTCTTTTTAGTGGAAGGTCCTAGTTTTATTCATTTATTTTTGCTGAATTTTATAGTTCCCGACTTTACTCAAAGTACCCACTTTTTATATATATTTTTTAACCTCGTGTGTTTGCTCGCTTCCAGCCAGCCACAGCTTCTCAGTGGATTTTGTTTAATTTTATTTAACAGACTGACTCGAGGAGAAATATCAGGTTATGTCTCCCCTCCCTCCCGTTTGATCCGTCTCCTTGAGCTCTATGTCTTTCTGTCTATTAGCTCTTCATTCATTCATCTATCAGCGTCAAAACAATACACCGTGTACCCAAGGCAAGTTGTCATAGTGACTGGAGAATAAGCAAAGTTGATCTCAACGTTCAGTACAAAGGAAAGAGATGGAGGGAGTGCCAGAAAACAACCCTGAATATAACCTCATCAAAAATCCCCACCTGTTTATCACTCTCTTGCTCCAGAGTGCCTTTTTATAGATCTTACAGAGCAAAACTTCTTTCTCTTTTCCTTTCTGCTACAGTCTCATTCCTTTCCTCATCAGTAACACCTCCCTCACCCTCGTTTACGGGAAAACTGGTAGCAGGAATGTATTTGTGTGCAGCGTTTCATCTTACCTGCCTCCTATTGAGCCTTGAAGACAATAGGCTGTTCACCTCTGCCCCGATGGCTCACCACAGCCCTGAAAGACGGCAACTCTGATCCATACAATGCAGCAGTAGTAACATACAAAGAATGGCTTCGTTGTACTTTTAATTGCTTTGGTTATCTTTGTCTTCTCCTCGTATCGTTTTGTTCTGCTTTGCGACATCTTTCGTGCTCGATGTTTACTAATTGTCGCAGTGTTCCCACCACACTGTAGCTCTGATTAATCTTTATAGGGGGAAAAAAAATCTGCTTTTAATGGGTCCTCGTTTCACTTTGAAAAAGTGCTAGTGGTCTAATCAGTTATCCATACCTTTGAGCGGCACATTGCAGTCTTGTAGTAAAGCGAGTCCAAAGCTTATTAAATATAACTTTTGCTCTGATTTTTAGCAAAACTTTTGCAAGAGGAGACACACTTAAAAGCATATGGGGGTGTAGAAATTTGGGAGCCTGACTTGCCTGTCCTCTCAAATCTTTCCCTGCAGACTGTTTTTTCCTGTGCTCCTACACAAAACTCCCATCAGTAATTCAATCCAGCTGGTTTTTGCTGTGCGTTATGATGGACACAGTCATCAGATTATCATAATATTGGTACACTCCCCCTTGTTTGTTTGCGTCTGGTGCTTGACCTTCTGTCTTCCATATGGCTGGCATTGATTTGGTAACACGCCGAGTGATCCTCCTGACAGATTGACTGTGCTAATGGCAGTCCCTCATATCACAGTACTGCATTTTAATCCTTTAATGTGTGGCATAAATTAGGTTGGTCTCTCACCCCCTCGACTATGAATAAGCTGTTGGCTGACAGCTTTGTTGACCAATGGGCTCATCAGTAGCAGGCTAAGTGGAAGTGGGAAGCGAAGCTGGGAAATGAACCCCCCACCCCATCCTACCCAAGGGGAGGTAAAGGTGAACGCTGGCAACTAAAAACCTGGAAACACAGCTGTGTTTCGGTGCGTGGGCGGGGTTGTCATGGTTTTCCTCGCGCTTTAACGTGTAGCTTTGTTTATAATTCAGGGACTGGATCACACCCAGCTTGAAATATCCTCTCCTGACTCCTTGGAAGACTCTCACCTCCAAGTGTTGTTAGGGAGGTGAAAATAGGAGGCATAATCACATTATGTTTGCAGCTGACATGCCCATGGACCGATGTATACAGGCATCTACACGGTGATGGATGAGGTGACACACGCACAGCCTGCCTTGGACATTTGAAGAAGTACCTAGCACTTTGTTTTAGCTGTGCACTTCTGTCTTACCCATGAATTAGAGGCTGTTTCTGAAGCGATGCTGCCATACTCTGTCTGGATTTACGCTTCCAAAGTCATTCACTTTTCGGCAACATACATAATGGGGATTAGATCTAGATATTTCCTAGATACTGATACTAGACCTGTCTGAAAAGTGATTCTCCCCTCCCCAACTCCTCTGATTTACATTTTATGCTCAGGCTCTGACTGCAGATCTGTCACTGTGGTCACCCAGCACAAAGACCCAGTATTGCATGCCAGGATAAAAAAAAAACAAAAAAAAAACATGCCCACTACAATTACCATGAGAAGTGATGGCACACAGGGTTGGGATGAAGAAGTCAGACAGAGAAAGAACTGGCGGAATAGGGAAAAAAAAGTAGGCGAGGAAGAGCAGAATGAGCCAGAGGGATGAAAAGGATTTATTCCAAAGTGAAAAGACAGGACAGTGCTATAGCACTGAGAAAAGGATGGGGAGGAAAAAAAACAAAGTGAGCGATGCAATGCAGAGTGAAGGCAAGAGTGGTGGAGGTAGAATGATGTGCACGGCCTGAACAGATAAAGCCGAGCCAGGAGCCGCGGGGAGCTGGGTGTCTGTCAGCCATCCAGCCAGTAAGTTATTCAGTCACTTATTCAGTTGAAGCAATAGCGCTCGCAAGGGAGTATAGAAGCAGCTTGTTTGGCTCAGGAGGACTGTCCTTTCTGTCCACAGTAAACTGCCTGTTACAAGCCAGACTTTACTGACCCTAAACAGGCCCAGCGCCAAATGAAAACATGTGGTACCATAAAACCGAGCTTGTGCCTTATGGCTTTTGCCATTTTCCTTTTTGTGTTTTATGCCTTATACACCTCTGCTTTATACAGCCGTTTTATTTCTTTGTGTCCCGGAGTCATTCTCTCTTTGACCACCTCTCTCACTCACTCTCTTTTTCTCTCGCTCTGGATCACCCCCCACCCCCTCCGCGTCAGGTACAGTGTAGATGTTCTTATTTATCAATAATGAAGAGAGGCGGAGGAGAGCACACTGCTTTCGTTCTTAACCGTGGATGAATTATTCACCCTGTGGAAGAGTGCCTGTCCACCCTGCGTGTATGCGTACACACATTCATGTGCGTTTTTGTTTCTGCCTGTCTAAATATGGTTTTGCTTTACATAGTAGTTGTGTGTATGGAAATGTTTTTTTGGGGGGACTTTTCCTCACCACAACCACACAGCTCTTTCTTTTTTTCTGCTTCCTGTATGTGGCGCTTTGGCAGATGCTAAGTGCTTCAATGTGTTGTGTAAGGTTCATCCTCCTGTTGCAAGGTGTGATACGGTGCAGTAAAGCGAAAAATACCTCCACTATCATTTCTAATGACTAACTCCTGTTTTTCCAATTTCATCCCGACACACATGATTCGTATTTCAAACCGGTTCTCCTGGCGTAGCTCGCTTGACCCGAAACATTCTTTATGTATATAACTGAGAAAGGAGGATGAAGGAGTGTGAGAAAGGGAGAGATAAAGAGGGAGAGAAGGGTCCATAGAGACATACATGCATGAGCTATTGTGTATGTAATTTCATTTTAAAGCCCGTGCAGTTTAATGGTTTGGAGATCCCACCGTGAATACTTCTACGCTGCTAGTTCCTCTTACTCCTGAACTCATGCATAGTGCATAAACCAGTCTCAAGGCAAGACTAAGGTCACGGTCCAGCTGTGTATGTGGAGGTTTGGGGTTTCTGAACTAAAATGCACGCAGTTTTAAAAGTGTATAAATTGTATAAATATATATATTTATTTTTTGGTTTTTATACTTCCCTGCTGGGTCTCTTTCATTAAGACGATACACTTAATTGAATTGGCAAATGCTTATTTTTGCAAATGATATTCGCTCAAGTCCTAGGGCATGTTTGTTATAAACAGGCAACTAAATAGGAATATGCATCAGTATACAAATGCATGTGTGTATGCACTCGCTTACTAAACACACACACACATACACACTTCCCGGTGCAGATTTCTCCTCCAGCTGTTCATTTCTCCTTGGCACTTTGAAGCCTATTCGTGTCTCTCTGTCCCTCCCTCCAAACCCCCATTTTATTTTATTTTTTCCTTCTCTCCTCTTCTGTTACATTTCATGTGTTTCTGCTTTCCTTCCTCTTTCTGCCTGTGTGTCTGATTCCCCTTTTTCTTTCCACAGTCAATGTTCAGAGTCAGTTATCAAATATTTCATCATGTCACTGTGAACAAAGTGAAATCTAGTACTCTCTTCTTCTTGCACCTATTTTTTTTTTTTTTCTTCCTACTCCTGTTGCATCACAGAGGTTGGTTTTACCTCCTGTCTCCGGCATGCAACCTTGCTGTAACACCAAATGTTTTTCTGTGTTAAATTTACAAGTTAGTGGAGTTCTTTTAAATGTCGATCTCTTCTGATAACCTTAAAGTCTTTGAAGTGTGCCTCCTTTTTCTTTTCTTTTAACACTGGCGTCTTTGACTCGGGACTTCCCACTGGAAAAGCAGCATGAATAGAATATTAGTATGTCATTGGAGATGTCCATAATGCACAGTGGCTACTTCTAAATGTAGCTTTCTCATGTGCTATCGATTGGCTCCTTATAGTAAGCCCAGTGGAAAGGTCAATGAGAAGACGAGACACATCTCAAGTCTTCATTTCCTAGTTTTATTCTTGGCTTGTCAAACTGCCTCGCCTGTTAAAGCTAAGCCGTCCAGACAATGCTCCCTGCATACCAAAGTGCCCGTGTGTGTGTGTGTGTGTGTGTGTGTGTGTGTGTGTGTGCGCGCGCGCGTGTGTGCGCGTGTGCAACGTGTGGACGTTCATTGTAGATTTGCGTGGCTGTATGTGTGGCCGCGTTCATTTAACTATTCGACCATAAGGCAGAGAAGGCAGTGATGTCTGACAGCAGTGGCAGACAGCAGGTTTGGGTTGGTGCTGTTCCAGGCTCCAGCTGATAACAGCTATTAAAACAGACCAGAAGCAGTTAGGACAAGACACACATCCACTGCAGTGTTGCCATTTTGTTATGGACACAACAATGGGAGCACCACACAGAAATCAGTTTTAAGGGCAGCTACACTGGCAGGTCATTTTAGCTAAAACGTCAGATGGCACCTCTCCGCTTTAATACACGTTCGACTGTCTCTGCTTATGAGTTTTTGCCACTCAAACAGAGTTTGAAGAAGATGAACAGTTGGTTCCCAGTGACAAAAACTGAAATATTACAGTCTTTCATCTCAAACAATAAAGGGAAGATTTTGTGAGGCTGAATCTTAGCCAAGAGAGAGAGAGCTCCTGGTGAGGAATAGAAATGAAATGGTTTGTTATCACGTTGCATCCCCAGGCTCAAGCTCATAGTGTACACATGTACATCAACCCATATCAAAACCGTGTTACTGTATAAAACAAAGGTAAATAGTACACGACCTCACATGCATGAAATGCATGAAAGCCACTTTGAATCTGGTCATTAGCTTAATTGTAACAGTTTCTCACTCTCAAATCTCACTGCCCTGATGTTATAAACTTCACTGTACAAAACAGCCTCAGTAATAAATGTAGAATTGAATCTGTGTTTCTGTGCCAGTGTCTCAAAAAACAAAATTACACATCAGCAACTTCAGAAAGCTGCTATTTGGCAGCGCGCCCATTCAGAAGCCAAGGCCAGCGCAAAAACTGGAAGACACTGTTGCATTGAGAAATATAACCCAGATCTCTGAACAATGAAGAGGCAAAACGATCTGATGGATGGTGCGTAACTATTTTGTAAACCGCTAAGTTTCTTGTTTTTCAGGAAGTTTGAATGCCCCAAACCTCTTCTGGATATTGTTTAGTAATGTGGTCAAACAATGTGGCAGTGTGAGTCATTTTTACACACGTCCAGTCTATTGTAGGGATCCACTGGTTGCTTTATTGCAGCGGTCCCCAACCCCCGGGCCTCGGACCGGTACCGGTCTGTGAGTCGTTTGGTACCGGTCCGCGAGAGTTGAAGCTCAGGTGTGAAATGTATGGTTTTTATCGTTTTTCAGCGTTATTTCGTTATCGTTTTTATCGTTAACTCGGTTTTCCTGGGTCTTTTCACATGTGTTATAAATAAATCTTCTTTTTTTCGGTACCGGTGCTAGTTTTATTTTGTTGTATTTATCCGCGACACCTTAAAGCCCGGTCCGTGAAAATATTGTCGGGCATAAACCGGAAAAGGTTGGGGACCGCTGCTTTATTGGATATGATACTGGTCTGATCCTGACTTAAGAAGCTGGATCAGATAGGGTGATAATTTGCCACCAGGTGAGCAAATATGGCCTGTAGGGTCAGTCTGGAGGCTTTTCATCCAGTTACAACAGCAGCTTTTCTCGGCACGTCTTTGACGCAACTGAAAACTCCGATCGCTTGAGATGACCAATGAGAAGAACTCATCAAAGCGTCTCTCTTGCTTTCTCCCTCTTATGTTTGGTGTAACACTTGCTTGAATGCACTCAGGAGGTGCACTTAGACTAAGAGAAGGAAAAGGACAGCAGTGTGTAGTAGTCTTAAGGCTCAAATTGAGCTGCAGTGACACTAATGCAAATACATTGAAAGAATAACATTGACATTTATTATTTCACTAAAGCTAGTTTCGGCTTGTATATTTTTGCAAGAGATTTGTCTCCTTTTAATAAATCGTATACATTAGCATATACTTTTTTGTTTTTTAAGTAAGGAAAGTAACATTCAAGATAGATTTATAAAAAAAAAAAAAAAGTGATTCCCAGTCTCTTCCCCAGAGTGAGGATTACAGTCTGTTAATTTTAGACTTTTAACACTGGTTGTTCTTGCCTAATATAGAATTAGAATAAAACCTTTATCATGTGGTGCGATGTGCGTTAGCTCCCAAACACTCTTTTCAGGCATCTCCGTCACCTCTCCCTCCCTTTTCAGTGGTGCAAACATATTTGAAGTGAAGTGTAAGAAAGGGTAACTGTGGCAAATGTCCCAAACTTGATTTGTGAAAAGGGCTGTGGATCTATCTTCAGTTTACCTGCGACGGGGAGTGGGAGAAAGTATTTAAAAGGAAAATCAAATCAGAGAAGGCGCATGCGGCGACAGATTCTGTCAGGACAGAAAAGTGATGACGCTCCCTGTTTCCCATATCAAAGCTATTATGCTGAAGGAGTGGAAAGCCTGGGCAAAACAATAACAACCACGGGAGAATAATGGAAATGGAGAAATTCATAAAGGCCTTGACGAAATATGAAATCCCAGAGTGGTTACTGAGACAGGAATGTGTTAGAAAGGCCAAAGGAAAAGCCACCCACATTCTCTGTCTCCCACAAAAACGCACAAACATGCACAGTGGACCAGTGGGAAGCAATCTTCAGGAACATGGACAATGGGGAAGCTTCATTGTAGCCCACCTGACAGGGCATAGCCCCTAGTTTGATGAAATGACAGCATCACTGAGCTCTGAAGGATATTGGATATTTTAGTTGATGGCCTGCACTCCCGTCCCCTCTGACGCTCTGCTTTTCTCAACTATAGTGAGGATCAGACATGGAGGACATGAATGCCATTAGGCGTCAGCCAGCCAGGCAGCGAGGCAGGCGGACACAGGCTGATAAGCGTATGTTCGTTTTATAAGCCACGACTGGCTCAAATGGGCTGCAGAGAAAATTAGGATTTGGCTTTTATTCGCTCGTGCTCGCTCTTCCCCCCCCCTCTTCCGCTCGTTTATTCATACTGTTTCACTGTAGTTTTCGCTCTCTGTTCACATCCACAGTGCTTCTCACAAGGTCAGGTGTGGAGTGTACCTGGCATCTCACAGGTCCACGCCTCCCGTTCTTCTCCCCTCGTCTGCCTCTTCTCGCTCTGTTTCTCGTTACCTGCGCCCCCACCTCTCCATTTTTAGTTGGTCCCACTGCATCTCCCATGGCCTCTTTCCCTCTGCTAACCCCCTCTCTCTTCTTATTTCGTCTGCTTTTTTTTTTTTTTTTGTCCCTCAGCTGTCTCCTATTAACCTTGTTCATAGCTCACACTGTCTCCCCTTTAAGATCCTCCTCCTCCTCCTCCTCCTCCTCTCCTCTTCTCTCGCCACACTCTCTTCGCTCCCTCTTTCATTCTCTATTCCTGGCATCGCATTCTCTTCACACCCTTTCATCCCCACTTTTCTTGCACTTCGCCTCCCCTCCTCCGCTCTCATCCTCCATCACTTTGGCATTCCCAGCCTGTCTCTCGTCTCCTCCTTTCATCCTTCCGTCCTCCCAGCATACTTCCTCTCCTTCTTCCTCTCTGATTCATTTCCCTCTTCACTGATGGACGGTGGGAAATGTCAGCGTGACCAGGCAGAGGATCAGAGAGGACTGTGTTAATATGGCAGGGCTGTCACAGTGCCATCAGCAATAATGTGTGTGTCTGTGCGTGCACATCATGTGGGTGTTAAAAGACATAATGATAGGTGACAGTACTTAGGATGCCGACATCTGACTACTTAAGGATGTTGAGGAGGGCAGTTTGTGTGTGCATGTGTTTCGTTTGTTCATGTGCATTTGATGATGCTTGTATGTCACCTGCAGGCAGCAGAGCTACTGTAAAGTAGAGCAGCAGTGACATAAGGCTTCTGTTCTTACTCTCCTCCCCTCCAACCCTCTTTCTCTCCCCTATTCTTCTCACTCTTACCCTTGAACTGTCTTCTATTCACTAATTCCCTTAGTTCTTGTCCCCCTCCGCCTCCGATCTCTCTGTCTTGTGTTTTAATGTGACTGATGCACTCGAAATGTGTCTCGATTACTTTTTTTTTTTTCTTTAATGCTGCCTTGTCTCATCATTTCCAAAAGTCTGTTTGTGTAGATGAACATGCACACACTGACTTTACTTTCTCCCCGTCTGCTGTTCTAATGACACGGAGTCTGAGCCTTTGGGCTGGGCTTTGGGGACTCACTAAGAATGAGGTTGTGCAAGTCTCTGTATGTCTTGTGTGTAATATTCATTTCCCCGTGGCTGTAGGAAGTCTCATAAGGCTGGCCCTGTCTCTCATCTGAGCTCTGGCAGGAGTTGACCCGTGGTGGCTCTCCTCTTATTGCCTCCAAATGACAGGCAACAGGCCCGGCTCAGTTTGCCCCCACATTTTTGTGTGGACGTAATAGATATGTGTGTGTATGAATTTGCACATAAACGAAATGAGGAGTAAGTTATTGTCAATCCCACGCTGTAATGACCTATGACATGCCGCTTGGTCCTTATACTACAATCAATACTAGTAATCAAGGTATTCAATAACCTTTTATCCTCTTTTCTCCTCCTCTGCTACATTATTTTTATAACCAGTCAGGCTCCCACTCCCAAACCTAATCTGTATTAGTCTGACTTGTTTAAGTAGGCTGACAAAGGAGTGTAGCGTGATCTTTACATAATGCTCTAGACATTTGAAACATTACAGGCCAGGTGCTCGACAATAAAGCAGTAATTTGATGCCCCCGTGTGTGTGTGTGTGTATGCTCGCCGTGTGTCGACTTGCATAGCTATGCTCGTGCATGAGTCTTCAAGCAAAATGAAATTAAAAAAACAACAACAACTTGTTCATCTTTTCAGCCCAATAAGGCTCGCTGCTGATCCCACGGGCTGTTTAGTGGTTGTCCAGAGGTTCCTCTGTGGCTACAAGGGGGTTGTTTTGTGGTTGTAAATTGGGCTGGTCCTGGGAGAGCTGGTGTTATTCTAGGAAAGGCTTGCTTTCTTCCACTTTCCCACTCGGTTCTTCACTCATTCCTGCCTCTTCTCTTTCTCTGTATTGATACCTCAGGTCTCCCTTGAGAAGAGAAGGTGTGGTGTTTATTGCTCGTCAAACGAGAAAGACAGCGTTGCCCTTTCCTCTTATCTCTTGCGTACGGGTTTCGTTTGTGTGTGGGTGCCTTTGTGTGTGTGTGTGTGTGTGTGTGTGTGTGTGTGTGTGTGCGTGTGTGTGTGTGTGTGTGTGTGTGTGTGTGTGTGTTCTGCCAGTGCAGCAGATCATATTAGTTTCAACACAACAGCTTGAGCTCAGCATAAACTAGTGGAACTAGTTTTTCAAGTAATTGTTTGTCTTTAGGGGAAATTGTGTTTTGCTCATTCTATGTGTGTCTGTGTCTGTAGCTTCCCGGTAAACACACTGCGAGCGCACACACTCGTATGGAAATGTAGGCCTGGCTGCAGACATTTGAAGTTGTGTATCCGCCGGTAATCCACTCTTACTTAAAACAGGTGCCATCTTGCTGACATACACTAATGCGCGCTTACTCATACAAGTAATTACATTTTTCACAGAAACCTGGATTACACACACAGAGACGGACACACACACACTTGCACAGATTGTCGTTCTAAAGCTCCTTCGCTCGTTCTGTTTCTCACACACCCACTGACAAAACGCACTAAGAAAAGCATATTTATTTTGACTCTTTGCTGTTACACAGGAATGTGTCGGCACAGAAAATGGCAGGCTATAGAAAAGCATAACCCATCCACATGATTTATGACCTATGGGTAAAAAAGAACTGGCTTTCCTCCTCCTCCTTTTCTTTTTTTCTCTCTCCCCCAACACACAACTTCGCTTTCCCCCACCACCAATCTGTCCACGCACGCACTGTCATGGAGAGGTACCAGACTCTTGGCCTACTTGCCTGAGTTCAGTAATGCTGTCCTGTGTATCACACACACTTCCATAGTGTCCTCATTTATCTTTGCTTTGTACCAAGACTGTTCTTTTTCTTTGCTTTCTCCTGTAGTTTGTGTTTAAAGGGAAACATTGAGAGTAATGCTTTTTTTTTTTTTTTTTTTTGTCTCTGTCTTTGTTTTGTTCAGGAGCTTCAGGTCAGCGTGTAAAAGTAGACCAAGAGGTGACATCGTATCCTGGCCAGACAGTCAACCTGCGCTGTGCCTTCGCTGATCCCACTGGGGTACAGCTTTCAATGGTAAGATATACAATCCCATGATGCATCTGTGTTTCCCCTTGGTTAGTATTTGATTACCTCTTTGCACCACTATACTCTCTCAACTGCAAACTAGATTTGTTGTGTGAAATTCAAATAAAAATGTCTGTGTCATCCCAAAACTGGAGCTCATTGTGCTGACTTGACACAATACAATTCAGTGAAATTGGGACTGCAGTTACAATTTGCTTTTACACTTGAAGCCAGCAGGTATCCGACTTGAAGTGGATTTGATATTTAACTCAAATTATGACAATTTTCCTGTAAATAAAGTAGTCATTTACTCACTGATTTGATTCTGCGGGTCCGTAAAACTGTGTCTGAGGTGGAAAAAGCAATTCTCTTCAATAAAATTAACCAAGAAAAATCAGAATATTGCTCTATGTGCCTTGTTTATTTGCCACATTGTACCTTAATCTAACAAATCATGGCTCACAGAAATAATCTAGAGGCCAGCAATAGGTTTTTGTCACATTTAGGCTTAATGTTTTATTACTCCAAACAAACAATGCTAAGCTACATTTTGCTTTAGGGGATTGAATATGGTAATGGGTGCATTTCTTAGCTGCATTTCAATGAAGCTGGAAGTGCACAGCTCTGCATGGTTCTGCTAAGAACAGTCGAGAGAGTACTTCTCCTGAAAAACTCGCATCCATATTCATACCTGCTCCCCACTTAATTGTGATGCCGTGTACGCAACCCTGTGGAGTTTACATTAAAATGTGGATATCTTAAAACGGTGTCGCGGTGTCGCTTATCAATGCCATGATGAATGAGGTCTGCTGTTTTTCATTGTCTCTCTATGCTTCCCGTCCACTGACCCTCTCGGTGTGTGCCATCATAGGTCACATGGATGTACGTGCCAGAGCCAACCCAAGACCCAGTCAACATAGCTGTGTTTCTCCCCGGGAATGAGCCCAGCTATCCTAACTCACCTGTGAAAGGCAGAGTCAGCTTCGTGCCCAGTCCTCCAAAGGTGGACAGCCCTTCTATCCAGATTACTGATGTTAGGATGACTGATGAGGGGAAGTATGCCTGCGAATTTGCTACCTACCCTGGCGGAAATGTCCGTGGCACCACCCAGCTGGTCATGCTAGGTAGGTCACTAATGTACTCTACGCACTAAGCTTAAGAAAAGATGTGATGAATCAAGGAAAAAGCCTCGGTGCTTAATGGCACAGAGGCATGAATGCTTTATCTCCAAGAAGCTGAACCTCTGAACCACTTAAAAAATTGGACATGTGGTTTGTGAAGCAAACAGATTTGTTAGAATTTAATAAGAAAGAGGGATTTTTTCCCATCTCATGCTTTCATCTTTACTCTTAAGACTTCATGAATAACATCCAGTTGGAATTTCAGGTAATTTCTTGAAGAATGCCAATTTTATTTAAAATTATAAAAAAAAAAAAGAATGGTATTTGATGTGCCAGAAGATGATTATTGTTATTGCAATTATAATTTTACCTAGCCAAGTGTCCAGGTACAGTTTGGTCTCTAATTTTCTTGTACTGTAGTTTTGCCTGTGTACACCACCACAGTATTTTAATCGAATAACCAACATGTTGTTAAAGTGCAGACTTTCACCCCCAACCACCTCTAATAAAACTAGTAAGAGTAACAGACATTTTTAAAACTTTAGAAGTGGTCAAATCACATCTCTGGTACATTCTTAACAAGAATGGGTTCACTGGCCAGCTCTGAAAATGAAAAGGGCCCAAAGACCTTAAACACAACACGACATTTCACCAAGAACATTCTAAAGCAGGTTGGTATATCATTGTCTTTTTGTGTGTGCATGCTGTGAAGCGCAAAAATCTCTTTATAAATGAAAATACTGAGTTTACAGAAATGGGCAAACCACTGGTTACACTTTAGACAAGAAGAACAGATTAGACTTGGTCAGAAAAAGAGCCAACACAGACCTGAAAAGATTATTTGTGAGAATAAAACCAAGATGAAGTTGTGCTAAAATGATAGGAAGAGAAAAGTGCAGAGGAGGAGAGAAACAACTTGTGATCTGATACCATATTATCTGTTCAACATAGTGGAGACAATATTATGGCAGAAACTGTGAAGAGTACGGGGCTATACTCTCTGCTCATATTCATCCAAACGCTGCAAAACTGATCAGACAGCGCTTCACAATCCAAATGGATAATGCCCCAAAGCGTACTGTAAAAGCAACCTAAGAGTTTCTCAAGGCAAGGAAATGGGATTTTCTTCAATAGCTAAGTCAGTCACCTGAGCTCACCCAACAGAGCAGCTTTTTAGTTAAGTATAAAACTCTAATGAGCGCTAGACCTGGGGCAGTCATTGACTACGAAAGATTTTCATCATATTATGAAGCAATCCCCATGTTTAAAATGTCCTATTATTTATTTTTTCATCCTCTGAAAATGGGGGCTGGGCATAACAGTGTCTTTAGTTTATAAACAGTCATTGCAATACTTTTGTGAAACCCCTTGAATTAAAGCTGAAAGTCTGCACTTCAATCACATCTTGATTGTTTGATTTTTAAAACCTCTCTGTGGTGCACAGAAGCAAAACTACAAAAATGATTTCTTTATCCAAGATTTTTTTTTTTTTTGCATTTTTTTTTAAATCTTTAGTTAAATTTCTTGCACTACTGAACCTAAAAAGCTTCTAGCGTGAACACGAGTGTTAAACATCTGCAACACCAGCGCTACCCTACTCTGGGATTGACTTCCTGAAACCCTACAAACTCATTTTTAAGAGATCCTGAACCCTGTGTGTTGTGCATCACGCTGAGTCGTGGCTTTTACAGCTCTATTTGTCAAGGGGTAACTTCCCAGCTTGTTGCATTCGTTGCTGTTTGCCAACATGCACTCCTGGGTTCAAAGCCATTGCAGCTTTTTGTCTCCCAAGGACTTGAATGTTTCCTGTTAAATGTATTACACCAGGATACCACTCAACAACAAGCATTTTTCAAACCTTCCCCCAGCGGCTTTTTGTCAGGTGCACAGGAACCCAGCACAATTTCCTCTGAAAGATTTGAAGCTTGAGGTTTTTTCACAGACTTTCACACCATGAATTAATTGAGTAGTCAAGCCATTTATAAAAAGTGGAATTGCCCAACTGTGTTTCACTGTCAGTTAAATTGGCTTTTCCAACCAAAAACCTACTTTCATGTTTTGCCAAAGTTTCTAGAGACTCATTGTGTCTTTGCAAGGCAAATTAAAGCCAGTGTGTTTTTCTTTTCCTTAAATTTGTCGCTCATCTGTTTGTCAGGAACCCATGTATATATGGCTGTTCGATTTAACGATATATATCAGATGACGATATAAAAACGTCTATCGTTTCATTTTACGCTATCGTTTGTTTCGTGCTGTCGCAAAATAAACTCTTTACGGCAATATTTTTTTCATCGTTTTGATGGTCACTGTAGTGGCTATATTAATTTCTTAAAGTTCTCTCTTTCGCTTATATTTTATATAACCACACTACAGACGGACAAGCGCCTGTTTTTATGCGTTGTGGTTAGCAACAACGACGGTAAAACCATCCGCTTGTTTATGTTCCACATAAACCTTTCACAATAAAGCTCAAGATCCTGTTGAGGCTTTTCAAAATAAACTGAATCACGTGACAGAGCAGATTATTTACGGATGAGAAGTTAAAAAAGAGCCGCCAGGTGCTAAAAAATAAACCTTAGACTCAAACGTTAGAACAGGCTGTTCCCCGCAGCACGCTGTGTAATAAATACTCACAAAGAAAACGGCGGCCTTTACAACTCATGTCTAAAAATTTATCGTTTCATAGATCGGTTAAAACACTGGACTCCAGCTACATGACGCACAGCTGGAAACGCTTCCCGCAAGTCGAGATTCACAGAATTTACAGAAAATGTTACATTTTTGTGATTTATATCGTTATTGGAGATAGAATTCTTATATCGGGATATGAGATTTTTGTCATATCGCACAGCCCTACATGCATATGTAACTTGCAAACTGTATGAATGCAAAGGATCTTCCCTCTTACTCTGTCTGCTTTCCTCCAGCTCAAACCTTCCCCCAAAGGTAGTATATAGGTTAAAAGCATATGCAGCTGGGCTTAATTGCTATTATAAGTGGTATTGTCAGATCAATTGTGTTTTGTTAATGCAATGGAACCATTGGTCTAACTTTGGCCCAGCACCAGTGCCTCTGCCCTGCTCCCCTCTCTCCAAAGCATCATGCCCCCATGCTTCCCCCTAGGCAGTATATTGATCTAGCTACTTGTCATGCCTACTGTCAGCTCCTGTCCTGCCTGCTTTCCTCTGATCCCACACTAGTATCAGAGAGGGCAATTAAGAAGAGGGTAGAGAAGATGGAGGTGAGGATAACTCGGATCATGTAGTGATGTAGAAATTGTATATGGAAATGCATTTGGCCAGTCAGGGAAATTGTGCATCAGTGGTGTGTGATAGGAATAGAGAGGGGACAGATGGATTTAAGGTTTGGAGGGAGAGTGACAGTAGATTTAGGGTTTGGATGTGTTTGCACTGGTGCTGGTAATTGTTTATCAATGTTAACTCTTGGGAGCAAAAGATTGAGTGTACACACTCCAAAAAACTCAAGCTATCAATAACCAAAAAAAGGAATAAAATGGGGAAAAGATTACTTAAAGTAAACGAAATGATCTGTCAGCAGAAGAGTTTCAATTCGACAATTTCTAAATCAAGCTTTTAGAAAAGCCACATTTCTAGTCTTAAAAAAAACTTTTCTCAAAACTAGTGTGAGCAGACTAAAAGTAAACACATTTATCTTAATACAAATAAAAGATCTTAATGTCTTCTCAGTAGGGAGGAATTTGTGCTTAAATTTAGAATTCATTCTTATTGCACGACTACTAGAGCAAAATTCAATGTTCTTATGACCGTAAGTCATAAAAATAAAGTCTATTATTTGACTTGAAGTGCAGAGGATGAATTCAGAATTTAGTCTTGCAGCCTAAGGAAAGAAACAGGAAACAAATGTGTCTGTATCGCTTGCCAGATGGAAAGCAGGGTGAACAGGCTGTGGCTGGGGTACGTGTTCTCATTTAGTATCCTTTGGGCTCGACACAGATACCTCACCTCACTGTTATCACTGATGCTTGGAGGATCGGTGCTGGTGATGCTTTCTATTTTTCCCCTGTGAGACTTAACAAAAGGCTATACAGCAAGACATTTATACAGAAAAGTGGGATAAATTGTTTAAAAGAAGTAAACCTGACTTAGATTAATGTAGTAGTAGTAGTAGTAGTAGTAGTACTATTAGAAATGAGATTGGCTTCCTTGATGAAAGGAATTGATCTCAGTACGGTCCTGAGCAGTGAATCAATCTTGATGTATATCATGAGATAGCTTTTGTTTTTAACAATGACGAGAGAATTGCTTTTAATGTGGCTATATGTTAACATGACTTGTAATCAGTGTGGGAACCCATTGCACTCATGGTGTCACAGCTTTGTTATAAAAGCTTGGAGATTAAGAAAGCAAAGGGGAAACTTATCTGTAAGCATAATGGAAAAACCATAAAACAGTAAAGTATGATAGAACATCCATCCATCCATTTTCAGTGTACTTCAGGGTAATGGGGGGTGGTCTGGAGCATTTTCCAGATGTAGTAGGGCAAGGTATGGCATGGGCTGGTCGCCAGAACGTTTGCATTTTAGAAAATATCCATAAGCGCTACTACAAATCTAACTTCCTTATATGCCCACATGCATGATGGGCCACATGCAACTTAAAAAAAACGCAAATGGAAACATGCACAAGCTACAAAACACAATGGAATTTGAATAAAAACATGGAACGTGATGGAATAGCTGCAGAAGTAACATGCTAACAGTAAACCGCTAATAGCAAACATATGTACAGTATTAAATGACTCAGTATAATTAAAACACGTTACCTTCCATCCTTTTGTCCGTCACATCACCGATGAATACTTCGCTTCTTTTCAGGGTGTCTCAGAAAAATCCTTTGCATGTTTTGATTTATGTCACTCCCGCAGTTGGTCCGTCATGAACCCCCCTCCCCCCGAAACACTTGCTTTATGTTTTGTGAGATTTTTAAATTTTTTAAAATTTTTTTTTTTTTATAATTTTGTTTACTTTTGCATCATTTCTGGTGTTTTCTTAAGCTGCAGTCCGTTTGACCCCTTAGTGCCACTTTACACATGTTCACAAAACAAAGGAGTTCTGCCCATACCTGTATTATGGACAAAACAAATGATAAATAAGCAACATAGTTATTTATTGTGTTTGTCTGCAGGTATACATGATTCTGTGGTAGAGAATTGGCAACAACAGGCAATTCCATGTGGTCACGTTGATTTTAAATGTGTGAAGAGTTGAAAATGACATTCTCGTAGCTCTAATTTCATGTATTGAGTTACTCAGAGCTGGTAAAATTTCTCAAACAAGTTATACATTTAGAAACTAATTTCCAAAAAGCTTGAAAAAAGCAAAGTGCACTGACAACTCCTCCGTGGTAAGAATATATATCCTGTCATAAAATAAACATAATAGATATTTGATCCTACTTCAATGTTTACTGTGCTGAGAGAGGCTGAGCAGGGCAACAGAGGACGCATTCAGATCGGGTTTTAGATTTGCTTTTGCCCGGCTGGTGTCTCAGATTGTTTATAAATGTGCACAATATCTTTTCCCTCAGCTGTGTTATTTCCATTTTATCTATCTCTACATCCTTTAATCTTCTCTCTGCCACTCTGTGTCTCCCCCTGTCTCCACTCTCCACCCTTGCGTCATGTCGTTCATCCATCCATCAGCTAAACCCGAGAACTCGGCCTCCCCTGTAACAGTGGTTGCTGGCACTAAGCCAATCACTGTGGCAAGCTGTAAGTCAGCAAATGGCCAACCCGCTGCCGAGATCTCCTGGGTGACTACAGCCAATGGCAATTACACAACGAAGCAGCAGCCGGGGACTGACAACACGTTGACGGTGATCAGCGAGTACATCATGGTCCCAACGCCAAACGACAACGGGAAAGAAATTACCTGTGTCGTATCACACAGGACCCTGGTCAAACCAGAGAGCTTCAAGATGAATTTAGCAGTTCAGTGTAAGACCTCTCACAAGTGCACATACATCCATCAGCAATTATTCTAACCCGATTAATTGAGCTCATTGTATTGGGTTTTTCTTTATTTTTAAATTAATAAATTAAATTTCCTCCTCCCATTCATTCTTTCTTCCCCCAGTTGCTCCCCAGGTAACCATAGAAGGTTATGACAACAACTGGTACATCGGCCGCACAAATGTGGCGCTCACCTGCAAGGCTAATGCAAACCCCCCTCCAACCACTATCCAGTGGAAGTCGTGAGTATTGGCACATCCTTAAATCTATATTGTCTTATCTCTTTGTCCGTCTCTCCCATTTTTCTTTAGTCACATTTTCCCTTTCTTACCCTTCATCACCAGCTTCACAGTCCTCACAGAGCTATAATTAGCGCTTTTATTATTGCAACTACAGAACTGTGCTCTGATTATGGAGATAGTTAAATAATTTGTCATAATGGACTCTGTGACTTGAGATTTAACCCTTGCATAATGAGAAACACAGTGTGCGTCTGTCTCCATTTTCTGTATTATCAGCTATTAACATAACTGTGACAAAATCTGGGGAAAAAAAAGTCTGGAAGTTTAAAATAGAAGAAATGAGATTTTGGGATTGGATCCAGCAACACTGATTTTCCTGCTGTCCCCATTGTATCTCCAGCAGTGTGTTATAATGGATTGCCTTTTAGGGAAGGGTGGCAAACTGATTGGTTTTGTGCTGCTGATCAAGATTAGCTTAATATGACGAAACAGTACAACGCAGCACGTTTCTGTAAATGTCCGACTCTCTGTCCCCAGTGTCAAATGTCCTATTTTTCTTTTCCTGTTCTCTTCTTTCTCATACCGATATGCACTTTTGTCCCTCTAGGACGACAGGAGAGTTTCCACCTGCAGTGCAGGTCAGTGAAAATGTGCTCAAGGTACAGAATGTGGACGAGTCTGTCAACACCACTTTTTTCTGTGAGGTCAACAACCAAATCGGGACGACCAAAGAACAGTTTGGGATCCTGGTCAGAGGTGAGTTTAAGTGTCACAGATCAGCGCAGCATGCTAAAATTAGGCACCTGCTTAAGTGGCCTTTACAATTTCAGTTAGATAACATTTTAAATATCATATTTCAGCATCGTGTGATGTTTCTCAGTGGAAACAATCTCATTTGTGCACTTCCCTGTGACATAATGAATTAACATTATGATTGTTCCTGTCACTGCAAGTCAACCCTTCTGTGGCTCTAAATGGATTAAAACCAATACGAAGGGTAATTTGCGCAACTTGCAAATGCCCCAGCACGCTGATAAATTGTACACAGTAAAGGCATCAATAAAGCAGTGAACATTTCATAAGTAAAGTGAGAAAGCCCACTCTTGGGACTCACTTGGGTCTCATTCATCATGTAAACGTTTCCCTTAGCTTGTACATAAAAACATTTATATCTGAACCGCGAACTGGAACAAAGTGCACTTTTATCACACAGGCTACACATTTCCTGGTGTCCTCTGCTCTCATGTCTTCCCTAGGGATGCACCTTGGATGCACCTTACATGCACCTCACATGTCACATATTCACACACACAAACGGACACATTTTCTGTGCTGAGGGCTAACTTGGGTGTTTAGTGTAGGGCTAAGGGGTCCAGCTGCTCAGTCCATGGTGTGTGTCTGTGTGAGTGAGTGCGCGTGTGTGTGTGGGAGGGAATCTGAGCGATCAGAGCTTGCATGTGCATTCCTTTTATGTGGTTTTTTTTTTCTTTTTTCTTTCTTGTTGTTGTTCTTCAACGTCATAAAACCCTTCCCCTCTCTGCTTTTAAGAGTGCGTGTTAGTTTTTTGTGTATCTTTGCATGCGCTTAATAAACTCTATTATCAAAGTTTCCATGCTTTATCAATACCCAAGGTCTGTCAGCTGCTTAGTACATCTTTTGGCATTTGCATTTTTTTTTTTTTTTTTTTTTTTCTCCCTGAAGGTTTTTCATGGTAGTTCAATATTGTGAGAGCTGCACACGAACTAGACGGTTCCCATAGATATTTTCACTTCTACTTTTTCTTATTCTTTCTTTTTTGCTTCTCAGCCATACTCTGTGCCATCAGTAACAACAGGAAACACTAACGCAAAGCAAGCAACACATAAAGTGACACATTTGGCTCAAAATGATACGGTTCACTTTGTAATATAGTGGATTTTAGAATAGTCTGCAGTATGGCTGCAGTGATGCATGAACTAAAATACTTTGGGTGTGTGTGGGTACATGTTTGCAGGTTGTGAAATGCATGCATGTATTCAGGTGTAAGCACTTGGAGAGAACCTTCCAGAGCAGGTCATACAGTCCAATTGCTGCTGTTTGAGAGTTTTAGCCACCCCTTTCAACAGTGTTCACTTCTGTATTTCACCTCATACAAAATACATCCTCCTTCACTCTTCAGCCTGCACTTAGCCGGAAGTGATTTTCTGCTGACATCGGGGTAAACCTTTTCCATGATGGGCAGAGAGTGACTACATCTTAAGAGCCACCCAGCTCCTCCATGGCCTCATTTCAACATTTTTTTATTTTTTATTTTTTTTTGCTTCTTCTAGTCCTCTTGCTCCGTCTCTCCCGATTTCATTTTTGTTTCTCTCTCACTCCCCCCTACATCTTTCGTCAAGTCCCTTGGCTCCTTATGGTGCCACAGCATGCGTCACCACCACTCCTCTGGGGCCATTCTGTACTGCTGCATACAGTAGGTAGTGTAAATGGCTTCTGTAGCACAAAAGGATGTCACCAACTCCTGCTGTGTATTACAAGACACAAGCAAGTGAGATACAAAGATCCAGCGAGCAGAGGGAGAAAGAGGCTGCTGCTTTTAGACTACAAAGATGGGGAACATGCCACACCAAGATAAATCAGTGCCAGCATGCAATCCTCAGTCAAAGAAGCAGAGAGTAAGGGCACGAGGAATGGAGAGAGAGAAAGCGATGCTGACAGCATTTAAAACTCATGGGAATCATGTGCTGCTGCATCCTATCTCCACCACTATTGGCCTCCGCTATCTCTCAGCGTAGCGTGTGTTTCTGTCCGTCTCCAAGCCTCTCAGAGCGGATCAGTCACCCTTTGCTGCTTCAGCTCCTGGCTGCTTCTCTTCTCAATTCCACCATCCGTTCCTCTCCTGCTCTGTCTTTTATCCTACATTTTCACTCCTCCCCCATTCTTCATCCCACTTCCCTCTTTCTCTTCTTTCATTTTCTTTCGGGTCTGCTTGTTCCTTACCCGCGTTGAACTTCCCACAGTTGGTCTTATTCTCTTGCTACCGACCACCTCCTCCTTCCATCCTACTCTTCTCTTACTCATTGGCACAGAAGGAGGATAAGACGCGAGCTAAAATTGCCAACACTTGCTTGTTGGTTTAGTCACCTATTAAGTGTCAAAGGAAAAGAAGTTTCTAGATAGCAAAAAGGGAGAGAAGTGCACATAAAGAAAGACGGTCGGTACTATTAAAGAGAAATTAAGGAGTCTAAGAAAGATGTGTAATGCCTTCAGATGGGATTGCAGTTCAGACCTGTGGATGCTAATGTGAACGTGTGTAGACAAACGGGGCTAAGAGGGGCCGACAGGCGTGAAATGGCCAGCACCTGCTACATAGCAGGTCCCCCCACTCCCCTTTACCCCACAGCTGCATGACACACACAAATTTACACACTAGTGTCTGTGTGCTTACTCGCGCCTTCTGCCCTCGGTCTTGTCCTGTGCACATGGAGGCAGCAAGAGGGATGGATGTCCTCTCTTCTCCTTGCCTCTCCTCCTCTCATCTTCGATCCTGCTGCTTAGTCACACAGGCACGCAAACACATCCTAGCCTTCTCTCTTCTTGCATTTCTTTCGATTTATCTCTCCGATGCCATCTATTTCACTGCAGTTTGCTCTTTCATTGCATCTCTCATCCACTCAGTTAGCATATGCTCTCTCCTCATCCTCCTTATCTCTCTCAGGTTGTCTTTCAGCCTCCGCAAGTCTGCCGCTGATCTTCTTGCTCAGAAAAGAGACTCCTGCCCCCAGCATTTTCCTTCTCTCCATCTCATGCTTGTGCTATCTTTCTCTCTCTAAGCTTAACTCTTAAATACCAGTAGCTCTTCCTTAATCACAGCTTAGTAGTCTCCATCCCTCCCTCCATCCCTCCGTTCTGGGCTCCTCTCAGGGGGGGTTCTTGTGTGGCTAACCCAGATTCCATCCATTTTTTTTCTTGGTTTTTTCCCTCATCATTCCTTAAAGGGGTGGCTCAGCTGAACCTCAAAAAAGTTAAATGCTCTAGATTGAATCCCCCACATGGTCTGAAGGGCTCTTCAGTTAAATGGAAAAGAGATTTCCTCCCAATTCGGTGCATTTTTCCCATTTTCAGACTCATCCAAGGAGACAGTTCAAGGGCAAGGGGCTTGGCTATTTTCCTCCGTGGGGTAGAGTGTGTGAGTGTGTCTGTGTGTGTACGCCTGTATCTGTCTGCGTCTGTCGTTGTGTGTCTCCGGCCATGCGAAAACAGCCAGAGAACAGGTCTGATGGAGCCAAGTCTCCCTCCAGCCTGCAACTGGCCCCCTTCCCACCCCTAATTAGCACACACAAACACACATTTCTGGAGACACACACACGCACAGACACACTCAGCTGTGTTCAATAACTTAACATACTGACAGAGAATACTACTAAGGGATGCTCTAGGTGCAGCCCAGCACAACATCCGAGCAGTGATGACCATGGAGCACGTGTGTATGTATGTGAATGAGACCATGCATGTTTTTTGGACGGCTGCAGCAAACGTTACTTCTGCTCCATCTCTCTCATTACTCGCGGTCACTTGGAGCGTACAGTTGTGTTGGACATGACTTCATAAGGACCATGCTGTTTTTTTGGCTTCCACAGTATGTTGTGTGTCTCTGTGTGTGTGAGTTTTATGTTGTTGTTTTTTTTTGGTTTTTTTGGGGTTTTTTTTTTGTTTTTTTTTTGTTTTTTTTGGTTGGGGGGGGTCATACTGCATGTTTGGTTTCCTCCCCACATTATCTACACAGCATGCATATTGCAGTTTTTCATCTGGTTCATTCGTCAGCATGTCTTTGAGGTGTCCTCTCGTCACTCACTCAAATTCCACTGGTGCTTTGTTAGGTTGTGACTGAGTCTGCACTTGGAGTCTGTGATGGCTCCTTTACATCTCTTTTTGTGAATCTTTTAAATGTTGTCTCCAGAAGGGTAGAATAAAACATGATGTATTATCCACAAAAGGATTTACCAGCGCAGACTTTGAAAAAAAAATACTCTTAAGAACTGACTTGAGTTACGCATTAAATATAATTAGATGAGTAGAATTCAGAGAGAATTTGCATTTGATTTTCAGCGTAATTCCCTTTGATGTGACAGCAGTGTGTGGCAGCATCGGGCCCAAACTTGGCACTGAGATTTTCACCACGTAGCATGTGGTGGAGCTCCACAGAGTCGGAGGTGATAATGCATTTCTTGTGTTCCTGTTACAAGTGGACACCGAGGGCTAGCTCTCACTCTCATGTGTGTGTGAAGGGGAATGTTTAGCACAGCTTGGGGGGGGGGGGGATCTGTGTGCAAGGGGAAAGTAGTGTGAGAAGATGTACGAAAGGAAAGAAAAATGTACCCGCATTATTAATTCTTTCCCTAGGCATGTGTTGAAAGTGAAGCACAGAGGAGGAGAGCACAGAGAAGTAACACATGACAGAAATACAAACGCAAATTGGACAGGGAAAATGGATTTGGAGGGCTGAAGGAGCGTGTGCAGGAGACAGCTAGTGAAGTGGAGGCAGAGATGGAGAAAATGGTAGCAGAACTGAGGAGAGGAAGAAAAGAGTGAAGCACAGGTGTAGACAGCAGTAGACTACCATTCTCTCTTTTGACACGAATCAGTGTTACACGAGTAATACTGTCAGCTCTCTGTACAGTTAACAAGAGAGGCCGGCTTCTGTTGGATTTCAAATGGAACCGACAATAAGAATCGAGCTGATTTGCTACTTTCGAATTTAGGCAGGGATTTCAACGGCAGCGTCTACCGGTTAATCCTCTGCCGCAGCTGGTGAAAGTGCAGAGTGTGGAAAGGAAAGCAAGAGCGGTAAGAGAGGATGTTCGGCTTAACCGAGGGCTCTTGATCACTTTCTGCCAGAGTCTGAAATTAAAAAATACATTTTCTCACCACAATTTATTTGGTTTTATTCTGTAGTTAATGCGCTCAAACCTGAGTGGAGCGGTAGCACTTTGGAGTGACAGATAACAAACAGCCTATATTCCATTACATCATGTTTCAACAAAGCGCATTGTTGCAGAAAGAGCAACATGAAAGCCTTTAATTTCATTCTGAGGCATCACGAAGTAATGAGTACAATAAATAAGAAATCGGAGACATGAACGTGAATGCTTTGAACCCTGTAAAAGTAGGAATAATGTATATTGAGACATCATTTTCCGTTCCTACTTTAAGCAGGCTTACTTTTATATCTTCCAAGAAGGCATGCTGCAGGAACAGCTTACGGAATAAAGTCTAAGCTGTCTTTCTAATTTGTTATTCCTGTCTGAGTTATACCACTCGTTATGTCGTCGGCATATTCCCTTTAACGTTTGTAGAACACTTCTATCCAAAGCTTTGGCGTACAGCGAATGCAAACATTATTCTGGTTTTATTCTCGCTGCCCACTGAGTCAGAGATGACACTGCAGCACATGGGAAAACGGTCACAGGTTGTGTTTGTGGGGAGTTGTCAGAGTCCCTGAAAGCACTTAGAGCCCTGAACTCATGACCCCCGAAGCCCGTACAAAGCAGCAACATCCTGCTTGTGTTAATAGTGTTACTAGTCTAGGCTAGTCTGTGCCCGTGACACAATCAGCTAAAAGATTTTAGAACTTCCTGAATTTAATGTTTTCATTTAGTCACGTTCCTTTATAACTGTCTGAACTGGAACATTAGAATAGCTTTGATATCGGCACTGGAAGCATTTCATTTAATACACAGCCCCAGTCTGAACTGTTAGCTGACTTTCATGCAGAAGCAATTGAATTTGTTGCCGTTGAAATACCTGCTTTAAAATACAGCACTAGTATTACTGAAGGGGAATATCAGGGGAGGAGAAAGTACAAGTTCAGAAAAAGAGTACTGACAAGTCACATGGGACCTCTTTACAACCCTGATTTAGACAGCACTGCTTATCCCTGGAGTTTTTTGTACAAAGACGCACAAACAGGGATGCTGTGTGTTTGATTGCAGAGCCCTAGTTTCAGTCATAGCCTCCTGAGCTAGTTTGCACTCTAACAAAGCCTTTGTCAATATTAAAATGAACTAAAGTGACTTATTTTTCTTGTGTATGTGTAATGCCAGAGGAAAAATGGACCCACATATAAGACTGATGCGCACTCAACCAGTGCCTGTGGCGTACAGAAGTGGAGAGGGGCAGCAGTCTGTGCCCGCGCTCATACACTGCTTCCAGGAAGACTTGTCATTCCGCTGTGTCGCTTTGTCACTCACTCAATCCGCCGCCTCCTCCTCCAGCACCACCTTCTCCTCCTCCACCACCACCACCTTCTCCTCCTCCTCATCTAATTTCCACCCTTCCTTCCTCCTCATTCATCATTATCCTCCTCTGCACGGCCTCCACCTGTTCTGCTCTGCACACACTGATCCATGCTCTTTAATAAAAGTGTGTGTGCGTGTGTGTGTTGCACATTTTTTTTTTAACCCCCTGCCTTGCCTTTTGATGGTGGTCTGTGGACAGACCCTGGCTATCGAAGGGCAACACAGGGGGGAGGGTGGTTGAGACGTTGTTGTGACGTAGCTGTGGGAATGGGGACAGCAGCAGCTCTGAGGGAGAGGAGGAAATGTCAAAGTAGAAGGATGCTCGTCGTGCACACACACACTTGACTGTACTGACACCTCAGCACTCTTACACACTTGACTGCATACATTTCAGACCAGCACCACTGACATCATCCAACCTTTTTCTTGCCATCTTGCTCTTTTTTTAAAAAAACCAAACAAAAAAAACCAAAACTTTTTTTTGGCTGTCTTAATTTTTTTGTCTTCCTCTCCACTGGTCGAACCTTTTTCTTTTTTTTCTTTTTTTTTCTTTCTACCCTTTCTCAACCATATCCTTTTTCTTCCCTGTTTTTCTCCCTCCCTGCCTCCCTCCTACAGAGCCCCCAAAGAACCCATCCAATGCTGGCGTGGTGGCGGGAGCTGTGATTGGCTCCCTGCTGGCCCTCCTTTTGGTTGCCGCTCTCATCGCCGTGCTCGTCACCCGTAGGCGCAGGCAGCAGCAGGGTTACCGCGCCAATGGCGGCAGTGACATGAAGACGCGCATATTCGGGGGCGGCAAGAAAGCGAGCAAGAACGGCACAAATGGAGGTGCGGGAAACGGCGGCGGCAACAACAACGGCCCCATCTACGTTTACAGCGAGAGCTCCCCCATTCAGGCCCTTGGAGAGAAAAACAACCACCAGCTGATTACCATGGGAGGCCACCCTGAAGTGGTTAGCACCACACCCACTGCCCAAGACATCCTGCTAAGCAACGAGTTGGACGACGCGGAGAAGAGGAAGTTTGACGAGCTTGACGAAGCAGAGAACTATGATCACTACAATCCTGGTGGCCCCATCCATTTGCCTCGCTCAATTCGCGATCAGGAGATGATTGGAGAATACGATGATGACATGGAGTCCCAGCGTGATGGCTCGGTCATCTCACGGACTGCAGTTTACGTATAGAGGAGGAGGAATTGGAGGAAGGGGAGGAGGAGGAGGCAAAAAGGCGAGCTGGAGAATTCCTCCTGAGGATTTTGTGGCGGTGGGGTCTTGTCCCTGTTTGATGGTGAAAAGAAAATCATACCACTTTTATTTTTGAAAAACAAAAAAAATCAATTTTAACTATAGTCTATCATTAATCACAGTGGACAGAATGAAAAAGAGGGTGTGGTGGGATGTTGTAAAAGGATTGTTGTTGTTGTTGTTATGTGGTCCCTAAGAACTAAAAATCAAACGGAGAAAAGAACAACATGCCTCCCACCGCTTCTGCTCGTGCTCTCGCTATCACTGGGACCTTGCCTATTGACTGACAGACAGGCTAAAGAGAAACAATGTAATGTGGGAGTAGGTTCATGGAAAAGTGATTACAAGCTTAGAGGAGGCATCTCACTTGCATATTCGCTGTTATCTTCACTAAAACAGTAGCCGTGGAATAAGTTGTCAAGCAGTTACCTGATGCCTGCAAATCTCTTTACTTCTGTGGGAAACTTTTTGTTTTGCCAACGTGTTGAGCTGTGACACCTGGTGGGAAGTGGAGGACAGCGGTATGAGTCAGTTTGAAAGTATAGACAGTAACCATCAGGTAATTTCGAGACAGTAAAAATGTATTTGCTTATGTCTGCTGGTGACTTCGCTCTGCTCTCTCTGCCTTCTTCTCAAAACAACTCTGCCAACTATCACAGGCAGTAGACACTCTCAATTTGAACTTAGCAAAAAATTTAAAGAACATGAGGTCTTTGTGTGGCGAGCAAATAGAAAAGCAGTTAGGTTTTAACAAAGTACGTTTGCTGAGAGTTTGAACCAAGTTCCTAACAAGGTGTTCACGAGCAAACTTTTGCACTGTGCCTGGAGGTAAGAGACGGTAAACAAGAGATGAGGGAATGAGGTGTAGCTGATCTGACAGGGTCAAAGGATGGGGAGAGGGATTCAGGAGGCAGGAGGACTAGAAAGGAGCACGTCTCTTCTTTTCTCTTCCTCCTCATCCTCGTCTATTCAGAGCGCTCCTGACAGGAGGAGCTTGATTGGTAATGAGCCGTGAAGTCGCTCGCTTAGCCGGGACCAACAGATTGCCACCACTTATCGTTTATGACGTGGCGATTCCTCTCTCCCTCCCACCTCCATCTCTCCATCATGCTTCCGTCTCTCCTCCTCTCTCTCCGCATCCTTCTCTCCCTTTCTCTCCAGTGTTTATGGGGAGTTTATGATTTATCCAGGGCGGTGTTGAGGTCAGGGCTACCGAGAGCAAAGTAGTATTTTACCGCTCCTGATGTGTCAGACACCCCACTTACTCTACTCCAGCCCGGTGTGCCCTGACATGCCAGGAGTGACTAATCCACCTGGAGTGGCCATGTTCACTCCACTGCACAGACACCCCAGCTGCCTCTCCCGCTTTAGTAAATGGTGAGATGTAACAAGAGCCCCACCTCCAGAGTGCAATGGCATTAGGTTAGACAGATTTTCAATGAGATCATATATTTCTTTCCATTAGCCAGTGTTGTTAAATGTAGTGAATTGATCGGGAGACACAAAAGGTTGCATCCGCAGCAAAGCTATGGGAGTCATATTGACTAACAGGCAACATGTGGCGAAATGGCCCTTTTTATGATGCAGGTTCAGGGCCGATTGTCTCCTGACTGTTAATTTATCCTTTTAACGAGCCACCGGAGGCCCGCTCGGGCAAATATTACTCCATGGCTATTGTACACCGCTGTCTTTGAGGCTCGGTGTGTGTACATTTGCATGCGTCACCATATCTGCATAGCCACTGGGCGACTGTGATGGACAATCGTAGAGAGAACCGAAGCTCCTCTAATCATTGCGTTCCCTGCCCTTCCTAATCAGCTGTCCTTGGACCCACTGGGAATCCAATGAAAGGGGTCTTGATGACTGTACCTGACCTCCTGTAAAGGACCTTCTAAGAAATGGGTTGGCTTCTGCTGCAGGTCATAAGGGCAAATGCAGGGTGACCCATTCCTAAGGGCAAAGATGACTGTGCTTGCGTTTCTTATCGTAGCTGTTTTTTTTTTTTTAACCTTGAACTACAGATGTGAGAGATAAACACTCACCCAGTATCTGCACAGGGCGAGGCAGACCTTGTTTGCCTTTGTGATGGCTGTTAACCTTCAGAGAGGTGGCGAGAGAGAGAGAGACAGATGACAAAAATAGAGACGGCGCTTCGTGTTTGAGCGCTGTCTAGCATATTGTAAGCCAGTGTGTTCAATAGGATTATCGTCTAATGGCCTTAGCTTATACTTAAATGCAACTCCTGCCAACCTGGGGTACAGTAAATTTGCCGAACGCAGCTGATTTCTCACACTCAATATGAAAATGTATTATTTTTACACTTGTATGTGTCACCAATACAAAGAAATATGAGTGCAACACTTAGTTTTTTTTTTTTTTTGGAAGGGGGGGGGTCAAAAAAAGAATACTGACAAAGGGACAAAACTGTTGTATGTACATTTTGGTGTGAGCTATCTGTGTACTATATATGTAAGCATCTTTATTTTTCTTGTGAAAATGTGGATATTTATGAAAATGTAAATATCAGATCGATGGAGCCAGTGTTTCCGATGTTATGGAAGTAAAGAGGAAAGCGTTTGTGGGTCGGCTAAACCTCAGAAGGCATTCAGAATGTAATTTTTAACCTAACGCATACCTCAGTAGTTTGGGTGTTTATAACATACTGAACTGACTGAGTTTAATTTATCCAAGGGCCAATTTGATTTGGGGGGGGGGGTGCATATGCTTGAATTTGTTTTTTTTGTTTTTTTGTTTTTTTTTGTTTTTTTTTTTAATCCGAGGTAACTTTATCTGCATTTATAAGCACACATTTCTTGGAAGACAATTGGCTTCACCTTCTCCTTGACAGAAACTCTTCACAATGCAAAAACTTACACACAATACTCAATTCATCAGATAGACCGTAACGACGCAAGCAACGGTCTGTTGAGTCAGCGCTCGGTGTGCGTGCAAATCTGTGTGCCAGTGTGTTCGGCGGCTTTAGGACATCTCTCGCTGCCATTGGACTGTAACTTGAGTAGCCACCCTTTGTCACCATGGAAAACTGGCAAACCGAAGATATTATTGTGCATTTCGAGAAGACTCACTCACTCGGCGCACACACACATACTGTACGTATACATTCGCAGAGTGCTGAGATGCATTCGCCCACACACAAACACCCCTCAGTCAGTCTCATTATACTCACTCCCACAGCCAAACTGTGCAGAAGACACCTTCTACCTGACAACTCTGCCATCTCCTGACACAAGCCCACACAAATGTGTTCGCGTAGCTGCACACACACACACGAACACACTTCGTCTTACTCTGCCTCTTCCACAGCGGCTCTGTCAGGACACATACAGAGTTCTGTTAGTGTGGAAAGAGCTGTACCGTGATGTGTCCCCCTGCTCCAGTGCTTTCTGCCCCCCAAAGTGTCCAGCCTGTTCCCGAATCAGTGACTGTGTAGAACATAAACAACTACACATTCGGGGGAGACGCACACCTTTCACCCAGTATCACAGACACAGGCTTTTTAGGAAAGCGATTGTCCGTTCTGGTCTTGTTCTGCAGAGGGAAATATCGCTTTCATAAAAATGCCACCGCGCTGACCTCCTCCTCCTCCCAGAGCCCTTTGAATGCTTTTAGAAGAGTCGCATTTTTTTATTTTATTTTTTTAACTTGACTCCAAAATGTTGTCTTTTACTTCAGCCACCTCTGCTACTGCGACCGCCTCCACAGACACACACACGAGCACATCCCATTGCCACCCACCTCGGTGCCCAAGTAAGGCTTGTCAGACAAAATGCTTTTAAGAGAAATCTGCAAACCTGGTCCAGGTCTTGCACAAGGTTAGATAGTCAGAATATCCAATATTTTCTTTTTCCTTTTTTTTTCTTTTTCCTGAGAGCAACGTGCTCTTATCGTTTCTTTGGCTCCAAACATCTGATGAGTAATCAAAGCCTTAATGCATGTGAGATGGGAGATGTTAAGTAAAAAATGAAGAAAAAAAGAAAAAAAAAGAGAAGCTTCCGGTGTACATAGTATAAATATATAAATATTTAGCAGAAAAAAGAATTACTAATTTATGGTGTCACGTTTGTGTATTACTCAGTGACAGCACGCATGAAGGATTTATTTTCTCCTGTTTACCGCTTCTCCTCTCTTCTGTTATTTTTGCAGTGCTTTATAATTTATGTTTTATGAGTGCTTTATTCTTGACTGCTGCGCTGTGATTGCTGCCAAAACTGGCAAATGTGCTTCTTCTATACAAGTGAAACTGTATACAAACACACAACAAAACAGTCTTACCCAAAATGTGCTTTTTATTATTGACTGCTTTGTGTAAAGTTGTTCTTTTTTCTTTTCTTTTTTGTATTTTTTTTTATTTTATTTGAGTTTTATTTTGGTCTTAAAAAGAAGTAAAAATACAGATTAGAGTTGGTATTGCCATTTTTGTCATGTCTTTCTAGATTATTTTTCCGTATTCAGTTACTATTAAAGATTTCTTGATTTTTGAAATGTTCCGGTGTTGCTGTGTGTGGTATGTGTCTCCTCTTTCTTACCTTCATGTCTCTTTGACACTTGAGGTTAGCTGGATGACTGAGCACCCAGATTGAATAGAAACGCCAGTCATTGATTCACACTGATTAAATTTATAGATTAATTGATCAGGATATGAAGTAGCTTCTCGGTCTCTTGTCACCCATCCTTCAGATCTCAGACACACCCCTGCTTTTTCTCCCCTTCCCCACACTCTCATTTCCTGGTCTGGCTGCTTGTCTCATTTCACTTTTGATAAATCTGTGAGTGTGTGTCAACAGAAGTGTGATAACAGGCTTATGGGAAAATGAGCGCAGGAACAGGAGATGCCATTTCGTGGTTTATAATTGTCCTGAGCTCCACCTCCTCCCGTTCTGTTTTGTATATGTGACTTGGCTGGCAGAAGTAAACTTGCTGCCTTAGTAATGGCTAGGTAGCAGATGCTGTAGTTGTTTAAAGGGCACATTTTTCTATTAGGTGTTTCACCGGTGCCTGGAGATAATGAAAGCACTGATGCATTCCTATTTCAGAGTGCAGGAATACTATTATATTCAGCAGAGTTTCAACAGTTCTCATGTAAAAGCTGTACAAGCGTAGAGAAAAGGGTAGAGAGCAGGAATGTGGGCATGTAGCTTCAGTGGTTTTCCTGGAGGGAGGCAGCTTGTGTTTTCAGTTGGGGAATGTGCAGGCCAAGCTGAAACTGGGTGAATGGAGCGCCTCTCAAAGGCTGCATTGTTTGAGCTCTGCCTAAACCAAACAGGTTTGGTCAAATTTCAACAAGAGGGCATGCAGAAGTTTAACTGTGTGTAGGTTTATGCTTAAATATGCTGTGTGCGTGTGTTGATGCATGCATATGCACCTGCCTCATTTAGTTTGGACATTAAAAAGCGCTGCTGTTTCCCCACAAAACAAAAACTGACACAAGCAAATTCTGCTCTTTAACGTGCCTGTGATGGTGACAGTTGGTATATGGCAGTGATGGCAGCGAGTTCTCGGTGTTTGCCTGGTGCTTTGATGCCGTCATGTATCTGTGTGTCATCCTGGCTCCTTGTCACAGTTCATTTTTGTTGCAGGCTTCTTCTGTCAATGCACAGCTATTTACTGTGAGTCCAGCCCACCATCTGGCCTCTCTAATTGCTTTGGATTTGAGGCTGGCAAGATAGAGAGCACTTACACAGACAGACTCGCTCACTATCTCTCTCACGCACACACACATACACACTTACACACTTTGACTCCTTTGGTTTTCTAGCTGAATGTAAAACACTACGCAGCAGCAAGGCTTTTAAGGCACAGCTAGTAATAAAAGCCTGTGTGGTGCATGCGTTTTTGTCTCGCTGTTACACATGAAGGAAAAAAAAAAAGTATGCCCATCATGTGACTGAAGTGACCCCGTAACGCAGAACCTGGCCTATTAGCGCTCAGAGCAAATAACCTGGATCAGGAGTCAAAGTGACAGCTCTACGCCAGGCACTACCACTGCGTTCAACCTTAGCTTTCAACGATGAGACATGGTGCGGTGCCCCCCGGGCAACTCGGCTGGCTGGTAGTGGCACTGTTCCCAACAAGTTGATTGTGGGTGTGCGTATTAAAAAGTGTGTTCTTTGGTCATCCAGCGTGCTAAACAAGTCTGTTCTGGTGGTTAGGCGCCCACTGAGTGCTATGCTGGTTTCAGACAGATTGGGTTTCCACAGGATGTTTGTGTGTGTGAAAGTGTTTAAGTGTTATCAGATTTTTTTTTCTTCTTCTTTTTTTGGTGTGTACTGTTTGACACATGAATGTTTGTGCATGGCTGTATATTTAACTTCCAGCTCTGGCAGCCACAGCTCTGATTAAACACTCCGATCGTGTGTGTGTGTGTGTGTGTGTGTGTGTGTGTATAAGCAAACAGACCAACTTTGGTCTCTCTCTCTGTGCTGATAACGGCTAATACAATGCTCATCACTTAGCCTCTCACCCTCAAGCTCCAGACTTGACTAATAAATCCCAGAGTGAGTGATGAATGGCCAAGCCTGCTGCATCGATGTATGAGTGATGGATGTGGTGACCTGGGCCTTCACAGGAATTAAAGCAAGTCTGCCTCCAACCTCAATTATGAAAGTAGGTCTGTGTTTCTATGAGCTTTAAAGTGACTGTTTTTTATCTTTGTTGCCTGTGGTGAATCAGTAGACCTCCAGCTGTGTGTGTGTGTGTGTGTGTGTGTGTGTGTGTGTGTTTATAGTTAGTCGAGGGTTTCTAGCAAACACTAGATCTTTAACTGGCTTATTTCGTAGCTGAGAGTGATTTTTCTAAATATTTGGGTTCTGCATTCTGGTTTTGACTCCTATCTGTTACTCCTCACTGACCCTCCAGTTTTAGGACAATTATCCAAAATATGAATCTAATTAATGAGTTTGTATGTTGAAATCGTGGAATGTACTTCAGTGGCCAAGTCAGTCATCTGAACCCAAAGCATCTATTTCCAAAGCATGCGTTTCTTTGCTGAAGACCAGATTGTTGGAGGGAAACCCCCTGAGGAAAGCAAGTCATAAAGATGGCAGCAGTACAACTCTGGCAGAGATGACAAGTGCGATAATGTCTCTGGGTTTGGATTACTTTTTCTGAAGTTTGTTAATTTGTCCACATGCTTTCTTTCCCTGTGTGTTCCTACTGAACAATAAGAGCACAGAGTCTACAGTTATGTGTTCTCTGCAAAGCAGCGCTTTGAGCTTAAAGTTAATGAGTACAGTAGAGCTCTAATGATTTTTTGATTGACAGAGAATTATCAATTATTTATCAAGCAAACACTGCAGCTTTGTGGGGATTTGCTGCTTATCTTTGTCTGATGTAAAAGCACGTTCAATATGTTTTGGGTTTCTGACAAAACGCGAAAGTCAAAGACTTCACCTCAGGCTATATTGTGATTGGCTTCTTATGCTTCCACACCAGTAATAGCTGTGACAGGATGGATTATGCTTTCAGGTCGTCTCTCTGTCTGTACATCCATCTATTGTTGTAAACATGATATCTCTCAAACAGCTCAGGGGAATTTTTTTCTTTTACAAATTTGCCACAAACATTTACTCGGATGCAAAAATGAACTGATGAAAGTTTAGTGGCCAAAGGTCAGCATGGCCTTACAAAACAAATTGCTAATTGTGACAAGTTTTCAAAGAATTTAATAGGATGAAGTGATGATATTTTGTCTCCAAAGGTCAGCTTCCATGTTTTTCTCGCCATTATTCAGCGGCATAACTGAGGAAGAGAAGCAGAGGCTGTGGTCTCATTTGACCAGGTACTGAATTCATAATGCTAATCTTCAGTGCCCACCTGCTGAATAAAATCTTTAATAGATGTGAGAAAAGCAAGTCAAGACCAACATGCGTGTTAAATCCAGCTTCACTGGAGATGTGGAAACCAATGGTGGCTGATTCTCTGCTTCTCAGTTCCCACTATTTTATAGATTTGGTACAAGTCATTCATCCATTATATCTTCTAACAGCCAACACAGTGGTTAGCACTGTCGCCTCATAGCAAGAAGGTTCTAGGTTCGAATCCCTCCAGCTGGCAGGGGCCTTCTCCAGGTACTCCAGCTTCCTCCTACAGTCCTGCATACTACAAGTAGTGATTGAAAATGGTAAAATCAGTAGGTTTTAGCTCTGTGATAACCTGGCAAATTGTCCAAGTTTCACTCTATCTCCTCCATAACATCTGGGATCGATTCCAGCTAAGCCCACAACCCTGAACGGGAGAAGCGGTTAAGAAGATGGATGGAAATAATCACTGGCAGGAGCCTTGATAAGAAGCTGCTGCTGCTGCTGCTGATGATGATGATGATATTACCATTATTTAGCATTCTTTAGTATTTATTTAATCATTTGCACTAGATTGGTTTAGCTAGTGACTATAGAATAATATAATTCTTTTTAATTAGTGCAAAGTGCAGTCAAGTTTGATTGGAAATTTGCATTTCCTGTCTATCACCCAACAGCCACCATAGTGGTTACGACTGTTACCTCACAGAAAGAAGGGTCCTGGTTCGAGCCCCTGGCTCAGGCCGTTCTGTGTTGAGTTTGCATGTGTTTCCTCTGCCTTTCATGTGGCTGATCTGGCTTCCTCCCACAGAACAAAAACATGCACATTAGGTTAACTGGTGAGTCTAAATCATCCCTGGACGTGAGGTAGATAAAGTGCTTACAGCATGAGAATAAAGTGTGGTCAAATGTGGCTTGTAGTCTCAAATGCCAGTCCATTTCTATTTCCAAATTTAATGAGAACCTTTTCAGTCGCTGGTAGGACATGTAATTCAAAACCAAATGTGAACCTCATGCTGGCACAGAAAAGTCAGAAGGTTCACCAAAGTCAGCGGGATCTTCTTTTTTCTCCTTTGGGGACCATGAATATCTGCAAAATGTCAAGGCAGTCAAACTAATCTTTGAGATATTTCAGTCCTGAAATCACAATCTCCAGATACGATGTGAAATTATTGATTCAGTGCTTAAACTCTTAGAGTGAGTGTACAAAGTCTGAGTCATATACAGTCTATCGTGGTAATACTTGTTGAATTCCAGTATTTCACACACACCCACAGATTACTGATACTGGCTGCTCTCACGCTCCCTTGTTTTATCACAATGAAATTTGAATCAATATTTTTTAAAACAATCTCTCAAGTGGAGTTCTTAATTTCACACTGTGTGAGTCCATTTGTGACAAATTCGGGGCTTGTTCATAATTTAGGAGTCGCTATGTGGGGAGACTAATTTGTTTGCCCGACCTGTAGTTTGTGAACGCTAAACTGGCTTTAGGTACTTTTCAGTGGTACAGGTTCTGGTGTCTTTGGTAGCAATGTTTGCTATGTGGGAAGGATTGGAATCTAATCTCGTTGGCATCTTACTTTAGTTGAGTTTGTTTTGGATCAGGCAGCGAGCACTTATTCACTATTCACACCAGAAACAGCTGTTTATTTGATACTTAAAAAGTCAAGAAAATTGCAGTTTGAAGTAAAAATGCGTTTTCCATCAACTTAAATAAAAATGTCTCAAGGTATAACCTTCATTGCTGTAGTAATGAATGTTTCAAGCCAGAAGGGGTGCTTTAAAAGCACCTGAATGGCAAATGTAGTATTTCCTCTAAAAGAATATTATCATGTCACGCAAGGTGAAAGCAGAGCGCACAGGGAGCCACGTTTGTAAATAACAGGAAATTGGAAATCATATCGTTCCTCTTCCACAAGCGGTAAATGATAACATCCGATCTTCTGGCTCCTGGTCATGCAGTTGTGTTCACATGTGTCTACTGTATGCATACGTACAGACACACACTTATAAAAATCCAGGCAGACAGACGGGGGGAGATGAATGCTCCTGTTTCCCTCGTAGGCCCCTGGCGTTTACGCTTTCTGTCCCGTGCTGACGCAGCTGGAGGTAACTGGGCAGTTGCGCTGCATTGCTGGGCACACGATTCTCCCTAAGGGTGGAGCATGCATGTGCAAACGCTGGGAGGGCAGAGAAGGGCAAGGAGAGGGGGAGTGAGATGTGGCAGTATGGATAGAGAGCAAAACGAGCATGATGTTGTGAGGAGAGCAAATAGGAGGTGGAGGAGTGAGATCTGAAGCCCTGTGCACTGCCAGAAGCTCCAAAGAGCTAGCAGGTATATAAATTTAACAGTGACTAATGCAAGATTGAGTAAAGCGGGAGAAGAGAAGAAAGGAGGATGGAGTCAGAGGATCGAGAGAGCAAGAGGGCAAAAGGCAGAACAGAGAGGGAGGAGTAGCTTGATTAAAGATGTAGTGGAGATGGCCAAGTGAAGGGTGGAGGCTGATCAGGGCTAAGTTGTTGCAGCTGTGTTGATTTAACTTCTCACTGTTCAGATTGTGTGTGTGCTGGGGTGTGGATGCATCTATCTGAGGACGCAATGAAGAGAGGGAGAGAGACATGGAATACGAAGCTTAGACGTTCAGAGAGCGCCACTGACCTCAAAACACCTGCACAAACAGCCACCACCACAGACAAAAGCTCCGGCGTGTGTTGTGCATGCATGTTCACGAGTTAAATAAGCCCCAAAAGGTCTTCATGCTGTGACTTACCTGGAACAAATCCTGTTCTAGAAAATAAAAACAAAGAACATTATGTGAATGCGGTATGACCACCAGGGAGCGTAGCTTTGAGCGAAGTGAGTGTGCACGTGTCGGTGTGTGTGTGCATGACTATGCGGGGATGAATAAGAGCGATTTATATCAGGGAAAGAATGGTTTGTTGCTGCTCCTAAGAATAGATTCTGTGACGGAAATGATTTTGATGCTGTATGCAAGCGTGTGCGTGTGTGTGTGTGTGTGTTTGCCCTGCAGTGTTTTGCAGATCAAATGCACTTTCTGTTTAATTCACCGTCTCAACAGGCAGCTCCTACAAAGTACATGCACGCACTGGCACATGCACGTCTTTGCACACTCTAATACAAACATACAGAATGCAAGATGAGAATGGAGATAAAAAATGAAGTAAGTCTGTAAATATTTGGTCTTGGGGACATGAGATATTCTTCTGGGACAACCAAGTCCACAGTAAATGCCGTGTGTTTGCTTTCTTGTTCACTTATATGTGTAACTGCTGTGCAGATGTGGGTCTGCTGTGTATATACAGGTCTGTTCATACATACAGTATTGTGAAGTGATAGAGTGGACTAGACTGTGAGCCTTCATCAGCAGTCCAGAGTGATGTTATCTGCGCTGGCTAGTTCCCCTGTAGGGTTCAAGTCTTTTCTGCTTTCTTTGTGAAATACATACCAAAGACAGCGCTGTCAGACCTTAACAAAACTAAGCGTGTGCTCGTGTGTGCTCGTGTGTGCTCATGTGCATGTGTCGGCTCCTCTTTTATAACTACAGATTGACACCTCATTCATGTGTCTGTCATCTTATCGAGACATCTCCTTTTCCTGTAATCACTTCTTCTGCCTCATCCTCTTCTCCTGCACTCCTATCTCCTCATCGTCTGCTGTGGACTAAACGTACCTCGCTTTTAGTCCACACCAGACGGGGGGGGTGTGTGTGTGTGTGTGTGTGTGTGTGTACACGCTCTCGAGCTCTCTCACAACGCCGTCCAACTCGTACTGGGGTGTAAAACTCCACTTCCCCTTTTCTCATTTCCAACACATCTCCCATCACTTGCGGTTGAGCTGAGAGTTGGCATTATAAAAAGAAAAGGCCTTTTCACTTGTGAGTGTGGGGATGTGGGTGTGTGTGTGAGCCAGTATGACGATCTCTGACCACACTACAGCACCTGCTAGGGGTTCTCCTGTATATCTTTGGCCCCTTGTTAACTTGTCCTCTACTCTAGAGTCCTCAGTGATTTCAACTACATGGCTTGTCACTCAACCCCACAGCCAAGGCATCATGGGTAACAGCTCTGACTCACTGCTAAAGTACACTTTAATGTCTAATGCGAGCAAGCGAGAGGGAGAAAGCATCGGAGTTTGGAAAATAGCTCAGCATTGCCATGCGAAGCACAGCGCCGCTGCGCCCTCCGTTGTCCGTTTAACTGTCAGCTTAGGGCAGTGATGGAATAAAATGGTCCTGAATGGACAAAGGGTCTTATCTCCGAAGGAAATTAAATGTTATTCAAATTTGGCGTTTGGCATCTCGGGGGCTGTACGTGAAATGTTTATAAACACAAGTCGATTATCGCTCACATAAACATGGATATGATCTTTGCCACCTTGACAGTAATAACAGGTTCATCGCAGCCTCACACCTCTGATTTAACCCAAGCGGCAAATGGAAACAACCGCTGAGAATTATGGTCTGTTCACTGTGTCTAAGAGCTGGAACTCCTTTTGTTGTGAGGTAACAACAGGGTATAAATGGCAAAAAAAAGACGGCACAGAGCACTCAGAGGGTGCAAGAATGCAAGGCTCACATTTTTGATTAATTTATGTTCCAGTACATTTCAGTTTTCCTAAGTCATTACCCTCCCAAATGACAACCATTCCCAGTGGATTCAGGCAAACTCTTATAAACAAGTGCTTGCTGTGGTCCAATCTCCGTGCTTCTGGTCTGCTTATCGTCTTGTGTTAGCACTTGGGTTTACACTCTTTTCTGGAGACTGTGTATCATCCTATAGTTTCCATTTCCCAGTTATTTATCTGTATATTACACACACACTCTCCAGGTACTGCTCGCAGGTCGTTTATCCTCCATAGGTCCCCTGATATATGGAGCTGTTGCATTATAGTATCATGACACACTCCTGCCTGCAGAGCAAACACAGTTGCGTACGCTGTCAAGCACCTGGTTTGTCATGGTGTGTGTCTGGCACAGTTAAAGGGTAAGTGTAGGTGTGTGTCTGTGTGTTAACTTAAGTTTTTTTTCTTCTTCTAGTGATTTGTCCTATTTTAAGGCCCCTTACTTTGCTGTCTCTCTGTTAATACTACTTTTACTCAAGTGCTTCAGGGTTTTCTTCTCCCAATTGCTATTCATTAGGGTTGATGGGTGGCAAAGGTAGTAAGGCTGCAGCAGCACAAATATGGCTTCTAGAAGGTTTTCTGTGGCATATTTACTGCAGTATTTGCGGTCTTATTCATATAACCACAACCACTTTTTTTTATCTTTTCTGTTTTATCTGTAGATTGTTTCTTGCTGGTCTGTGAGGTGTAAGAAATTTGCGTTTTGCAAAACACCAAGACATTATTGTCATTTTGCTTCGTTTAGCAACAAGCAGTGCAAGCAGAAAGAACTTAAAATAAAACAAAAACTAAACTTCGAAGCTGGGCCAAGAAAATACTTTTGCAAATGCAGTCATCTGAGCGCTCCGTATGATACGTAATGATTTCTTATTTCGAAGAAACATCTTTTGGTGTCTCATGTGTTGCTTTCCTTTCCGTGCAGACTCCGAAAGTCTTTGTTGATCATAAGCAGCGGAAATTTGACTCAAACAGTAGTGTGAAAATGGTAAATATTGCTATAGAAGATGAATTTGATGTTTAGTGGTGCGAGTTGGCGTACATGTGGATAATAGTTGCATATGCATGAGCCTATATTCGCTGTGTGTTGGTGGTATCCCTCTGTGTATGTGTGAGCCCCCCCTCTCAGTGAGTAGGCAGCGTATTACTTGTTTTGGTGCAATGAGCCAGGCCTTGTATTAGGCAGGTTGAGCTGCAGGGGAAATTTTGTAACACTTGACCTGTTTCACTGACTCATTTGTGTGGATGAAGAAAAGGAGGGAAAGAAAAGGAAGGAGAGAGCAAGCGAAGGGATTGGATGGCAGCACAAGTGGTTCGGGGTGATTGGAAGCATGAGTGACAATGGTCAAGAAAAGGAGGGGGAACAGCAGCTGGGGCTAGCTGAGCGGGGAGAGTGACATGAGATGACGGTGCCTTCACATTCCTGCTTTCTTACTTTCCCCGTCTCTGCGGCTCTCACCCATCTTTCATTCAGCAGCCTCTCTGGCAGGCCCGGCCGAGTTGCCCCTCTTCTTATTACTCAGCCCTTCAACCTTAAAGGTCAAAAGCAAAGACTTTGCGCTTTAAAAGTAAAGAATATCACATTTCTCTGTAACTACCTGGTGCTGTGCACGTGACTATGCATATGTGACATTCCTCCTTTTTCCCGTCTGTCCCGGTGAATGTGGTTGTTTTTTTTTGTTTTTTTTAAATACTCAATGCCAGCTCACTGCATACATATTAATAGTCTAGTTTTTCATTTGAGGAGCTCAGCTGGTGGTCTCCTGCCTTGAAGGAAGACTTTAAGCTGTATAACTGCTTCACTGGCTACTTATTCTCACAGTGTCCTCTCCTTCCTTCTGTCCTCAAATTCTCTCTGTGTGTGTTTATTTTCCTTTGCCTTTGGCTGTAATGAGTATAAAGTAGGTAAGAATGATGAATGATGTATTAGAAATTGTTGAGGGGTCAACTGATCATTTTCAAGTGTCTTTTCATTTTTTGCTTACCCTTTCTGATATCCAGCCATGCAGATAGCTTTTTATTCGAGCATGTTTTTAAGTGTAACCTGTTAAATATGCAGTACCTATAAAAACTGTTTATAGCTGTGTATTTCCCAGAGCACCAGGGCGATGAATCTTCAAAGATAGCTGAGTATCTGAATGCAATTTTCATGTACAATTCACACCTAAAATGAACAAACTGGATATCTCAGCATCTGTCAGCGCAAGAAGGAAATGCATGGAGACCGCCATGTGATTTTTTTATTTTATTTTATTTATTTATTTATTTTCCAAAAAAAGAAGAAAAAATATCAGACCCCATCTGGAGATGATGATCAGAATCAGCTGGGTGTGAAAGGCAAGCTGTGTCCAAAGTCCACCTCCTCCCAGTAATTTAGTCCTGCAGGCAAAGAGTTTACAGATTTCATTTGAATTGTACAGACACCTCGTTCAGCTCTCTCCTCTCTGTTTTGTCCTATCAAAGGAACCCACTTTGGTGCGTATGACACAATTTTTTCCTTCCCTCCCCTTTTCATAACAAGATCCACCTGTTTAGATCTCAAAAGAACTAACTGGCCAAAGTCTCCAATCAAGCCCTAGATTTTTAGACATGTAGGAGTAAAGTTATCTCTCAGACTAATTACAATATACTCAAATGCTATTATGGATTTTTTTTTTCTTTTCCGTTTTTTGTCCAATGATGCCAAACTCATGTCGTCTAGCCCTGCTTTAAACACATTTCAGCTCTAGCTATAACATCTTTCCTGACAAGAGTTTATTGAGGAAATAATTATGCTTCCCTCGACCTGGGACTTGCCAAGTTTGTCAGCAAGTACACCAAACAGTTTCATAATTTGCATACTGAGATTGATGGTGTGCATGTGGGCTGCATGGGCAAAGCGAAACTGCTTATAAATACAAAGCATTAAAACAAATGTAATGAACTGCATGTAATTATATAGAAACTCTAATGTTAATATCTGGTGTAGATGTTGATGGCCAAAGAAACCCAAGAGGGTTATTGCAGAATGTGGCCAGATAAACCCAAAACTATCTCGCTGGTTAGAAAGCACTGCAACTCCTGGAGCCTTTAATACTTAATGCGCTGAACTTTGTTGCCCACCAGTGGGTCAGTCATTCGAAACTCATGTTGTGCAGCCAAACATTGTTCTGACTCTTCGAAGTTTATTTCAAATGTGAGTGGAGATTCAGAAGTCTCCAGACATGCCAAGTTCGATATTCCTCACGTGCCTGGAATTCAGAGGAGGGAAAAGATAAACGAAATGTCAGGCAGGAAGTTTTAAAGCCTTCAAGTTGCTTAAGGGTAAAATTATGCTTTAAGAAATTTAATCATGTGTAAGAGTTTGATATTGTTCCTCATTTTCCACTTCATTTGCTTGTTTAAAAAAAAGAAGTAGTAAAAATGTGGAGGAAAAAAAAATCCTCTTGTCTATCTTCCTTTTCCTTCGAATCTGCTTTCATTACCCTCCTTGTCCCCCAATCTCCCTTGTCGCCTGCTCTTCCGCTGCTGCCACAACTGCGCAAAGTACAGTTGTAGCCTTTCAGTCCTGGTGTGACGGCTGGCGTGGCGACTGGTGGCTGCGAGCACGTCCTCTGGTAAAACGAGCCCCGCCATCAGTCGAAACAGAGCCTGGTGTTTGGTGACATTTAGCATTTTACTGCAAAAATTATGCATCAGTGTTGACATTCAGCCTTATGCATAAAATTCATGATGTATGTGGCACTTCCTGTAGGCATTGCAGCAGAAAGACGGGCGAGGAGTATGTCACAGCTGAGGCACAACAATCCCACGTGTTGAGAATAGATCTCTGTTGTGCGTTTGCATATGTGCGAATGGACGAATAACATCCTCGTGAATCTAGATCATCAAGCTTTATGAATGATTTTAGGAGTCGTGTTTTTCGTGTTTCCTTCTCTCCATTGTTGTCTCCATTATGGATTCAAGAATAACTCCCTGCTCCTATGCACATACACACGTACACGCACACCTCTCCCTGAGGTACTTCACTTTATTCATTCTTCGCAGATTAATTCCAGGACGACACTTTTTACGATCCCCAATTTATGTCAGCAGTCAGGCAGGCAGGCCTTCCCTCTCTGCTGCCTCTCCTCTTATCTCCTCTGCCTCATGTCTCTGTCTCCCTCTACATGTGCGCTCAATGAAACAATGGTACTTTCTAGTAACGAGCATGGAGTTTGTCAGGTTTTAAAAAGAAGAAGAAGACAAATGGAGGGAGGGACCGAGAGGATGTGAAGATAATGGGTTTCTGTGGTGATTAACATTCCAGAGTGCTGCATCAAAGAAAGTGTGACTGTCCTATTGTGCCTTTACTGACAGACGAATGAAGGGAGGTCTCGGCGCTGGTTTCTTCTGTGGCTCACAGGGTAATAAACATACCATGTCTAATCTACATCTCGGGTGCCGGGGTGTCTCTGTAAGTCTGAGCATCTCCGTGTGTATCTCTGTGTAAACTGAGAGTGACACATCCACCCTTTTCATCTTTTGAGAACAGAGCCACATTTATAAGATGCAGTCAGCGTGACGGTGAGTGAGCTCTCATTCTCTCGCCCGGTGAGTCAGACGGCAAGCTGACTAACCGGTCATTCATTCTGTCATTTGGGATCACCGGGTTCCCGCCACGCCGCTGTGACACACCTGTCACCCGGAGCGAGAGGAGCCCGACCTATAGGTGCGTTTAACCAAAACAGGAAACGGGGTTCGGCAAGCCACTGTTCCATTAGAACTGACATTATTCCCGCTGAGTGAAAGCTGTTGACATGTAGGCATCACTGAAGTGTTGTGAAGTGCCTTGCAGAAAGGTTCGGCTTGCAAGTGTTGTTTTTCATTATTGGTTCGGGAGGCAGAGAAAAACCTACAGCAGCGTTCATAAGTGACTCCATCAACCTCTTAAACACTCAGTCAAAATATATCCGTGACCCCTGCTTCGCTTGCGCTGTTATCCGTGATATCGCTTTAAAATGACACAACAGCGATTACTCAGTCAAGTCATATATTTATCATCAGAAACTATAGATGTTTGGTCAACTTAATTTGCATCATCAGTATTTAATTACATTTTACGGTGCCAGGCATTAATCAGGACAATAGTGGTTCTAATAGCAGAAATACATAAAAAATATATATATATATATTATCTCACATAAACTAACAAAATAGAGTGAATTAATAGTTTTTGTTTGTTTTGGTTTTGAAACTGGCTGACCCTTTAAAGCCTGAAACGTGACATAATTGCCAGAAAATTTAGATTTTTTTTTTTTTGAAAATGGAGTGGTTATTGAGCCTTCTGACAGTTTTTTTTAAAATTCATTGAATATTAATTTGCATTCTGAATTTGCATATATGCATCATATTTGGCACATCTGAGTTTTTAATGTTATTTTTTGTTTATTGCTTAAAAATGTATTTAACAAATTTTTTTTTTTTGATTTGTCGGAAAGAAAAACACTGATTATGTAGAGGTCTCAAAAACTTGTATCAAATATGACATAGTAGGTGTTTAAGGGTTAAAAACATTAAAGTTTAGTCTAAGCTCAGAGGGTTCCTTATTAGTCCATTAGGACCAAATATTCAAATTACTATTTTAAACTTTAACAAACTAGTTACCTGTTCATAGTTAGGATTCACTGATGAACACTTCCTGTGTTCATCGATGACATACCTGTTTTTCACTGGTACACTCAACTATTGTTCATTACAGCCAATCACACGTCAACAACTCAAAGCATTCAGGCATGAAGATGCATTCAAGTCAACCTGCTGAACTTCAAATTGAGCGTCAGAATGGGGAACAAAGGCGATTCTGAATTTAGCATGGCTGGTGCCAAACGACCGGGTCTGAGCATTTTTGAAACTTTTCCCACACAACCATCTCTTGACTTTACAGGGAGTAGTCCAAAAAATAGAAAATATTCTGTGTGTAGCCGTTCTCTCGGCAAAAACGCCTTATTGATGCCAAAGGTCAGAGGAGAACAGCCAGACTGCTTCAAGCTGATGCGAAGAAAAACAGTAGCTCAAATAACCACTTGTTGCAAGTCTCTCAATGCACAACATGCTGAAGCTTGAAGCAGATGGGCTACTGCAGTGGAAGACTACCCCGGCCTACAGTGTCGGCTAAGAAGAGGAAACTGTGGCTACAGCTCGCATAGATTCATCAGAACTGGACTTCCAGGATCGTAAACATGAAAGCATAGATTCAGTCTAACTTGTATCAGCAGTTCAGGCTGCTGCTGGCGGTGTAATGGTGCAGAGCATATTTTCTTGGCACTCTCTGGGCCCCGATGCACCAACTGAGCATCATTTAAAGACCACAGCTTACCTGAGTATTGTCTCTGATTATGTCCATCCCTGTATATGACCAGTGTACTCATCTTCTAATGGCTGCCTCCAGCAGGAAAACTCACTATATCACAAAATTCAAATCATCTTAATTGGTTTCTTAAGCATATCGGTGAAGTTGTATCAAGTACTCAAATGACCTCCACAGTTTCTAGATCTCAGTCCAGTAGAGCACGTCTGGAATGTGGTGGAATGATCTGATCATGGATGTGCCGCTGAGAAATCCGCAGCAACCGTATGATGCTGCCATGTCAGTTTGGATCAAAATCCCTGAGGAATGTTTGCAACACCTTGTTGAATCTGTGCCACGAAGAATTAAAACAGCTCTGAAGACGAAGGTTGATGAAACCTTAATACTCACAAGGTCTACTTGTGAAGTGACCAGGGAGAGTATATACCTTAGATAACCACACTGGCCATTTAGGTATAATGTTCAGGAATAACAGCTTTAGTAATATCAGGGCAGTGGACGCATTGTTTTATCCCTCTTTAATTACTCTAGTACAACGAAAATGGAGATGAGAAAAATTAAAAGGCTTTGGGCTAGAAAGGGTTAATAGAGCTAACGTCTGTGTTTCAGTGTCTTCTGAGTTCAGTTGTAAAAGATGATTGCAATAATAATCAATTCTCTAAACTTGACATTGATTAATGTGATTTTAAAGTTGCCAGAAGAAATCTTTGAGCCTTTTGAAATAATCTGGATTTTTGCACTCGTTAGCGATGAAATTCAGTCTGAATCAGAGCCAAGTCACACTTAAAGAACAGAACTTGCTGGAAAAAGCAACAATCCCTTGAATGATTTTGTAACTTGGAGACTCATCTTTTGCAGACCTTTTTTCTTCTTCTTTTTTTAAACGGCAACAGCCTCCATCTTGTAAGCAGCTACAAGAAATGTACATCAATATTATAGGCTGTCTTGAGTGACCTGCCCTCTGCAGGTCATGCACCGCTTCACAGATGTGTTAAGGGCAGTTTTGTTGACTTGAGCATCCCAAACTTTTTTTGCTATTGTTTGTGGATTTACTTGTGTGCTTTGGGTCACTTTCTGCAGTTTCAGGGCTGCCCTGAGGCAGCACTGAACCACAATGCTCCCTCCACCATGCATCACTAAGATTCAAGTCTGTAGTGCCTTTTCTGCTTCACACATGGCACAGGGGGCATTTTTTTCCCCCAAAAAAGCTGAAGTTTTGTCGACAGTACATCTTTCCTGAAATGTTGAGGACCACACGGAAGTTTCATAAAGGAAACATGAACACAGATTTGAGGAAAATGTAAGGATTTCTGTAGATTCTGCTGTAAGTGGTGGCTTCTTCTTACCTTTCTTGTTCAATAGCAACAGTCCTTAATCTACAAAAGGACAAACATCTATATAGGCTGTTTTTCTGAGGCCCTCTAAAAGGTATGAGTGGAACAAAGGTAACAAACAACGAATCTTTGTTCAGAAGGGCAGACTTTGTCTTTGTGTGCCATTATTTATAGCACCTCTGTAACCCACACTTTCAATCTCCTTAATTATAATTCCTAACTCAAAGTCGCTTTTTGCAGACGTTCTGCAAAAGAGGCTCAGTTTTTCAGCTTGCACAGTAAATCATTTCTCACTGTGTTATATATATAGTCATGAAAAGTACATCTCATGGTTTAGTCAAGCTGTGTTTGTCTAAAATAGTTATATAGATGACCACATTTTCCCACTAGTGAATGCAGAATCTCTGGTAATTCGAAAAGCTCCCAAACTTTTCCTTGCGACTGTACACACAGACCAGACTTGGGAGTTTGTTATTGGTATTCCCTCCACTTTTCTTGCTAGATATGGGCCTCAAATGCCTAGCTAATCAGGTAGTCTGTCTGGAGATTGCTCGTGGATTCACAGCTAAGATCAGTTGATTCTCCCCAGTCCCCGACTTTGATCCTAATGTCTCATCCGCCTTCAGATCAAAATGTACATCCGACTTTCCCCTGCTGTTCCGCTGCACTGTGCATACACCCGCACACAGTCAGGTGTGCTTTGAAAGCTAAGCAGGGCAGACACATTTTTGAGCTAAGTTAAGCCAGGGATTAAGGAGAAATTTACTGCCCATCTAGGTGTGTGTAAAGATATCTATTTTTGACTCTGCCTTCAGAGAGAAATGCCTGGTTTTCCTCAGAAAAGCATCAAAACCCCTTGCATCATCCCTGGCTCTCACTCCCTCATTTCACACAGGTGCTTTTGTAATCCACGCACACTCACAGACACTCGGAGAACACACTGTCTCTTCTCTCTATTTACGAGCATTTCATTTGTGAGTGTTTGTGTGTTCGTCGTTTGCACATGTGCTGTGTGCGTACACGCATGTGACTGTGTTGGGTGTGTACGCGTCCCCCCTCTCTTGTTGCGTGCCTAACTGGCTCTGACACATCTGTGGCTTTTCCAGGCGAATAAGGGCCGGTGCCAAACTGCCAAGAAATCAATGCAACAGACTCCACTCTCCTCCTCTTCCCTCATCTTCCTCCCTCTTGCTGCTCCCCGAGTCTGCCCCCCTCTTTCTCTCCGTCTCTGTCCGTCTCTGTCTTTGCTCTCGCCTTTCTTTCTTTTTTTTTTTTTTCCTCCTCCTTTGTTGCTCCGAGCCCTTATTAAAAATGGAGCGAGTGTGTGCTGCATATTTAAAATGGTCATGGATGGATTTAAACGGCTGATGGTATTTAGTGTCTCCTCAGGGAGCTGCTATGAGCCCTTAAGCTGACTCCTCTGACTGGAGCCTGACTGACTGGTGAGCGCACACTAAACCTCTAATAATGACTTGTGTACACACAGTCAGCCCTGCATACGCAACCACGCACACACCGGCAGGCTCGCACGTGCTCCCATTATAGCACACCCTTCCTAGTATTGAAAAGGACGCTGGTCACGTCTGTTCTGCATGGAGTAGTATGTGTGTGCGCAGGCTCAGCGGTCAATAACTCATTAGTTTGGCTTCTTTGATGTGGCCCTGTGTAAATGTTTCAACTGTATTTGAAGACACTCTTAAGAGTTTACAAGCATGTCTAAATGTGTGTGTAAAATCTGTGTGTGTGTGTCTTGACAGCCAGAGCTGATGTCACACTGAGCCTCTTCAGGTCGAGCAGCAAGTGTTTCTGTCATGTTGTCTTTCATGCTAGCTTGAATTTGGGCTCCAATCTGCTCCTAAGTGTCCTTCACTGAAACACTATTGATTACCCCCACGCGTGCTCAAACAGCGAACATAAATTCTGCTGATGTGAAACACACAAACACGCGGATCAACAGACACCCCCACAGAGAAGGGGGAGGGGGGGGAGCAGGAGCATCTTAACAGGCGACATTCTGCAATGGGGGAGTTTTACACGCGTATGAATATTCAGACAAAAGAGCATTTCCAGTAACTAACCTGTGCCTGCAACCATTCTGGATTTGGAACGATGAGCTCAGCATCATAGTCTTCTGTGTGTTCAGTGCGTGGCAGATGAGAATGATTTATTCATTACCGATGCTGCGAGGGTTTTTTTGTTTTTGTTTTTTATGTTTTTTAATAGTGGCTACTTGGTGTAATGTTGTTTGATGTATGTAGAGCCGTTTGTATCTTTCATCCATGACATGTGAGGGTTAAAGCGTGTCTGTAATGTAAATGTTTTGATCTCTGCTCACGCATTAGAGAGTGCATCAATTTAGATGTTGGCTGTTGGCACTTGTTTGTCTTTTTTTTCCCCCCCTCATACAGAGCTTTGACACGTGTGCCTCCCAGCATGCTTGCCTACGTTTATTTGTATTTGCATGTTAAAAGATGCAGGACAGTGAATTACAGCTGTGCTGCTGTGCGACTTACTATTGACTGAGCTCTAAACACTAGACACAGCGATGATGACCTTTGAGGATTCTCCCTGCAGTGGCAGAAATCAAAGGAGGTACACATTTCTGGTTTCCAGTCACAGTTTATTTTCACAGATTTACACAGAAGCTTAGACTTTCTTGGAAGTGCATGGATGCACCGAGTGAGCGTGTGTGCGCACGTAGGCTTTGTGCCAGAATATTTGTTGCGTCCTTTTTACCATGCATGAATCAGTAGCACTCTATGCCAAACAGCCAATCAACCACATTTAAACACTAATGAAACCATTCTTTATTGCCAAATTGAACTGTGAATGTTTTCTTCTCCACCTTCCATCTCTTCTGTGTTCTATTGTTTCTGTGTCCACTGGCTCCCAGTGGCAATGCATAACTGAATGGCAAAGTGGGGAAACGTCTTTCTTAATGAGCATTTGAATTCGGGTTCGTCGAGAGCGCTGTTTTTGTGTGTCTCGACACCTCGCATTGTTGTGGTTTCTCTCCAGGGGCGCTGGATGAAGAGGAAAGTGAATGAATGTGGAGAGCACGCAGAACCATTATGGCTCTGTGTGTCATTAATCAGGAGCTGATGAGAGGCCGTTTGAGGGAGAGATGGAGCCTATTACTGCTATGGCACTCTCAGGACTGTGCACGAGGCTCTTTTAGCCTGCCTATTTTGCGGTCAACAATACACCAGGTACAAACACTGTAAACAACACTCGAAAGGAAATCATTATTCCAGCCCAAAAGAAAAAAAAAATACAACAAATTCTGCAAAGGGATCATTACTTTTCTATGTTATCAAGCTGAAAAGAGGAGAACGTTTGGAACTTTTCTTGTTCCACGCATATTTTCTTTTTCCTCCTACACGTTCTCAGCAACTGCTTCTCCACCCTCCAGATTGAATCTTCTATTCTCTCAGAGCTCTGTGTTTTTTCCTATATGTTCTACACTCTCCTCCCTCCTTCTCCATCTCTGTCTCTTCTTCTCTGAGCATTGTTTCCTTTCTGGGAGTCTGTGTGAGGAACTTGGTAGGAGGGCGACATGAAGCGCACTCGCTTGTGAGTCAGCGAGAGTTGAGAGAATTGAACGAACTGACTCTCCCAATACTTTAGAGAGAGATGGAGGGAAAGGAGCAGTAGCCAAGTCCTCGACGTTACATTCCCCCTTGTTATATGTTCCACTTTTGCACAGCGGGCTGCTGAATGGATTGCAGTACACAGAGGCTATTACAGTGAAGCATCCTGGCTGCAGGGGAGAAATCTAAGAGGATAGTTTGAGGTTTTATGTGTGGCTGAGTGGGGTGGGTAATGAGGTGAGAGTCCCTTCTAGCCAGAGGTTAGCAGTGGTTACGAGGGCAGGTAAACATACCAGCTGCTTCTGACTGCCTGGCCTCAAGGCCACGGTGACACTGGCGGAGGAAGTGAGAGTGGGGTTTGGAGGGTGGAGAGCAGAAAAAGCAGGCCAGGAAGATGGATGGGAAGCCTAAAGGCATCGTGAGGCAAACTAGGTGGCTGGATATTCTCAGATTGCAACATTTACTGTAAGTTACAGTATATTCTCAGGCTTGATGGGTTCCCTTCCAGGCGTCTGTTTCTATCACAGCTGATGCTTATGTCCCCTTCTCTTTGTAATATATAATATTATGTAATGTAAGAGGTAGTTAATATCCTGGTTGCGTTCACATTCAGGAAACGCACATTTTTGTGTGTCACATTTAATAAAAATGCAGGAAACCTGCAGCTGTTTATTTAGATTGTCTCACTTTCAGGAATATTTGGACTTTTTTTTTTTTTTTTTTTTGGTGAAATATGTTTATTTGCTTCCTTGCTGCAAATTAAACATTAGGATCAAACAGATTTCAAGAATCTGTGCCAAGCCTGGAGCTGCAGGGACAGGATGTGATATGCTTAGCGTAGAAAGGGGAGAAATAACCTGAACAGTCCTCCTACTAGCAAAACCGGTAGGACATATAACATGCTCAAGCTGTGCCAGTCGCTACAAATGTTAGTTTGTTTTGATTTTTCATGCAACGCTGAAGCATTTCTCGAAGTCTCATCATCGGGTATTGAACAGAAGTGTCGGTCAGTATGTGTAGGCGACTGTGTTTATTTGTTAACGAAGAATAAATATAAATTAGGCGCAGCCTTCCAGACTAATTTGCATCTGTTGTCCCCGGTTTTTAAATTAAAATTGGATGTCTTGTTTTAATGGTATTTGTTTTCTTAGTTATCTTTTTAAAGTGGGCATACAGGTGTGTGTACACCACCCCTTTATTGCTCAAAAGTGTTGTCACAGTGTTGCCACTGGACAAGGATAAAGATTGGCCTCAGTTCACATAAACTCACCATTGTTGTGGTCTCATAGGCAGATATGTATGTGGATGTATATGAGTAGCTGCTTTCCCCTCTGCATCCGATGCTCCTGATCGCTCATTAAAGTGTCAGGTATCACTATGGTTTACTATCAAAAAAAAAGAAAAGCCCCTGACTGTTTCTAAAAGTACTTTTGTACCATTTTTCTTTTGTGTCACCTAGCGCTGTTCATAGTAATTAGTAAGTCTTCAGAGGTGTAATCAGATTCTTTTTTTAACCTTCAGACGGAGATGATTTCATGCTTCCTCCGGTCTTTATGCTAATCGCTACCCAGCTCTACAAGTAACACGCAGACATGACAGTGGTATTGATCTACTCATCTTAACATCAGCCAGAAAGCAAAAACTGATTAAACCGTTCCTTTAAAGTGAATATCAGAAGGCCAGTTTAGTGATTGTGGTCACTTGTGTTCCTTTTTGTTGTATAAATGTATCTTTTTTTCCTCTTCTGAAGTGATGCAGAATGTAAATGCTGAGATGTAATCTGAGTTACAGCAGATATCATGATATCATTATAATTGCGCTGCAAAACTTCTAATGAAAGTGCAAGCGCTAAAACTAATGGTATGTTAAATATCCAACATGTAGAATTTTAATAGGGCCACTTTGTTTTTGAGACAGCAGTGTAATGTATCATAATTGCTTTAATGTGTTGGATTTTTGAGAGTGCTAAAATCTACAAAATTATGTGCTCCAATTGACGTAATGGCAAACTGACCTGTGCTTTTAGAGCACTTGTTACTCTTCTGTTAAGTATCTGCTTGCTGTTTCCAGCTCTACCTTTTACCTCCCACCTTTTCTGTGTGTATATGTGTATGAGCGAGAGAGAGAGAGCGCGTGTGTGTGTGCGGGAGAAACGGTGTGTTTGTAGTACAACATATCATTCATGTTCTGAGTGGACAGCAACATTTGGCTAATGCAGCCCTGCTTTCTCTGCTGGCTGGAGTCGACCACCTCGGTGCCAGCGCAAAGTGGACTGTAAATATTAACGGGGAGATGGCAAGAGTAGAGCGGCGACCTTGTCAGGAAGAGAAGCAAGGAAGGAGAGGCAGAGGGAATGATTGAGGCGCGGGAAGAAAGCGAGCGGGGTGGAGAGAGAGGGAGCGACAGAAAGAAGAGATGGAGATGCCTTCTCCCAAGGCAACCGAGTGTGCTTTGATGCACTGTGGCAGGGAACACACTGTGTCCCCAGAGAGGGAGAGCATCTCTCTCACACACACACAAAACACACACACCATGCAGAGTTATCACATTAACCACGACACAGCTTTTTAAAATGTCAAAATGCACAGGCACACTTAGAAGACGCTTACACATACACACAAACACAATGTGTACACTTAATGTACGTCAGTGACGTGAATTTAATCCTCAGACAGTCTAAATGCGCAAGGTTGAGCTCTGGGAATCACGGGAGATTAGAAATGACCAGCATTACTGATTTGCCCAATCCAAAAACCCCTGGCAACAGCATTGCAGACGTGCACGCACACACACACACACACACACACACACACACACACACACACACATAAAATTCAGTCAGCGTTTCCTTCAGTCAAATCAGTAAGGTCTGTCCTCCCTGAGCCATTCGGCTGGTTGTGTTGTCCGAACAAGCACAATCAATTTGATGTGATTTGTTTTGTGTTGAAATGAGTTGTAATGGCATCATGAGTGCAGTGAATAGCAAATGACAGTGATGGTGATTGTGGTGGTGGGTGTAGTAGGTCTTCAACTGCTGGAAAATTCATGTCAGAGGTAGCTGCAACACTCAACACTGTAGCACTTGCATTGATTGTGAATAATTTAAGTGCGTGTGTGCAGGTCTAAGTGGGTGTGCGCGTTTGTGTGTGTGTGTTCAGGCCTGCAGCTCATGCATGTGCCCTTTTAGCATAGCCACTAGCTGTACTTTATTCTCCACCTTTGTTGTTTCACCTCTTTGCCTCATTCTGCTCCTGCCCCTCCTCCTCCTCTTCTTGTCTTCATCTCCCTCAATTCTGCAGTTATCTGTGCACCTGATCGTTAGGTTACTGTATTACCAAGTGTATACACAGATCAGGCTGAATGAACGCCCGATAGATGGATAGGGCGTGTGTTTTACCAAGTTACCCCAGAACAGGGGTGCCCAATCCCGGTCCTCGAGAGCTACCGTCCTGCAGCTTTTAGATGCATCCTTGTTCCCACACACCTGAATCAAATGAATGGCTTGTTATCAGGCATTTGCCAAACATGATGGCATGCTGAAGAGATCAAACCATTTGATTCAGCTGTGTGGGAGTAGGGATGCATCTAAAAGCTGCAGGATAGTAGCTCTCGAGGACCGGGATTGGGCACCCCTGCCCCAGAATCTAAAGGGTAGGATTTCACTTTTCTCTTAGTGAGCAATGAGATTACATGCACTGTTATTTATCTTAATCTCTTTCAGAGGCCATCCATTCATTCCATCCTAATCTCATCTCCAGGCTCTCTGCTCTGACCGTGGTAGCCTTGTGTTTTTCTGTGCCTGCTGGGACTATAGCCCTGTGTCTCATCTGAGTTCAAAAGGGTCGAATTTCAGTCGATACCCGTTTGTCTCATTACGCTGAAACTTTGCATTAAGGGCAAGCTTTTTCCTGAAACGTAAGTTTCCACTGACATCTTAAAAACAACAAAGGCGAACTTGCAGAAAAGAGAATTCTAAATCAAATGTTTTCTCCTTCAAAGGCATTAATGGTGGCGCGGTGATCAAACGCTGAGAATTTATATAATTAAATAGACATTTTTCACTTTGCTAAAAAAGCATGCTGCTGTTTGACTTGAAATATTGGAGAGGGTAAAAGCGGGGGGAAGATGATGCACAGTGAAAATTCACAAGCGGGACAATCCCGCAGCATTACTGCCACATGGCCAAGGCTACGTCAAGCTGAGCCAACAAGCAGCCTCGGGCTTTGGATATTTTGGTCAACTGTCTCTTTTTTGTTTCTTGTTTTCTTTTTAAAGGCAAGCCAACCCATTAGGAATGAATCTGATCATTAGCTACACTAGGATTGTTTTTCTAGTGACACATCTGTTAAGCCAAAACCAACTGTATTTTTATCTAAATCTTTTCTTCAGTGGATATGAAGGATTTCAAGGTTGGTTAGCAGGCACTCAGTGAAGTAAAACTTGTGTAGGTGTGTGTTTGGTGTGCCTGTGTTGCACCGATTCTCTGAACAGGTCAGGGAGGGTAATAAAAACAGGCTTATCTCTACTCGTTAGGCACAGGAGATAAGAGATGCAGAGGGAGACGCTGCAGATTTGTGCTGTCGTAATACAGGGCCAGACGAGCGAATCCCAAATTGCGCCGCCAATGGAGCAGGATGACAGGAAAGGGGGGATGATGGGAGTGAAGGATGGATGGAAGGAGAGGAGGCACAGATAAATGCAACAAAAGCCCAGCCTGTGTGGGGAAGTGGAGGATAGGCCAGCATGTTAACCTTAATCCCTTCAGGGAGAGGCGTAAACACACAGGAAGAGAACAAGGGATTGAGTGGAAAAGAGAGGGATGTGAGATCTTTGTCTTCCTGCTCTCCCCTTTATCCCCTCTGTGTGTGATCAGCCAGTTGCAGGCAGCAGTCGGGAAATCCCTCTGTACTTATCTGAAGCCAGCCTCTTAATCACAGCCCTCATCTCACTTGGCTCTTCCTGCTCCCTCTTTCTCTTTTCCTTTTTATTCCCCTCTCCTCACCTTCTCACTGTCATTCTCCCATACTCCACTTTTTGGACTCCGCCATCTCTCCTTGACTCATCTCTCACTGAATCCTCTTTTGCTGACGACTCGCTCCACATTTCAGCTTTCCAGACAGTGACTCACTTGGACTAAGTTTTTAAGGAGAGCTCATCTGCCTCCCGAATTTTTTGTCGCACACACTCCAAAGCATTTTAAAATGGAAATGCGAAAAGAACAAAGGTGGAGCTGGAAAAAAAATCTAATCTAGCCACTAGCTGCAGAGCTGCAGCTGGGACTCATCCATGCATCCTAAAGCTCAAGAGATTCTGGTGGTATTTTCAACTTGCTGAAGTAGGTCTGCAGTAATTTCAGGCAGCTCCAGCGAACCATCCAGCCACATCTCCTCTTCCGTCACTCCTACTCCTCCCCCTCCTCCCGTGTGCCCAGTGGGAGAGTGGTGGTCTATGGTTGAGTGGCTGGCCAGGCAGGCATCTGTGAGCAATGGAGGGCTCACATATAGGAAAGGGATAGATGTCTATACGACTGGATGGTCCCTGAATTGATCCGCTCACAGGAATGGAGCTGACCTTTAACTGAGTTTGCATCTCGCTCAACAAAACAAACAACAAAAAAACACCACATGGTTTGTTGGATGAGCTCTTCTCTACCTCGGGGCTCCTCTCCACTCAAATTAATTTGATCATATTTTGTGCGCGCTGGGTTTTTGTGTCTAATTTTATTTTAAAATATGTATGTTGATGTGTTTCTGTGTACGTGTGTGATGTTTGTTTGGAAAGAAAAGCGAGGGGGGCCAAAGGGCAAATGGCAGACCAGCGTCTCAGTGTAAATACATCATCCTGAGTGACAAGAATGCAACACAGGATGTCAACTGTTTCTTAAAACAATGCCTTGTGTCGGTAGAGTTTTGTGTGCATGGGCGTGCGCCCTATTTGTGTGGGTAATAGCTTGTCTGGTTGGATGTCCTTGGCGAAGAACTGCACAGATTTAAACAGGGCCAGCAGAAGTACGGTGTATATGTGCACACACACACTCTCTCTGGCGTTCTCGCTGTCTCTGTCTGCAATATTTCATTAGCGCAAGACATGGATGGTGTCCAGGGCCAACACAGAGGGCACGCTCTCAAGTCAACTCATTCACACACAAACACTGCACCTCAATCCTTACAATTGGCCTTTTCCTGCAGCTTTTTCGCCTCCATCTAAGGTTATCTGAAAGGAAGGAACAGGCTCCTACCTGAAACCTGCTGAGTAAAAATGGCATTGGTGGGATAATGACGCCTGTGAGATAATGCAAGGCAAAGCAGAAAGAGGCGGTTCTATAGAGGTTTGAAGGAGCGGAGGAAAAAAATATCCCAGCAACCAAAAATGTGGAGGGAGGTGTGACAAAGAAAACCAGATACGGCAGTGGAATGAGGAAGGACTAACACAAAATACTGGGAAGACGAGGCAGGTTTCAGGTTTTAAATGATTAGATGAGAGTCTGTGCTTTGGTGTTACAGAGACACAGCACCACCATGTGGCAGTCTGAATGCACTGCGTCGAGGTGATTTTTATGCAATTAGCTGAGATGTTTCCTGCAAAGATGTCAGCTGCAGCAGCTGAACCCCGGTAAGACCTGAATGCCTGCCAGTATGCCACATCCAGTCCCCATCTGTGTTGTCTGAGATTTCATCAAGGCTCCCTCGTCTTTTTATTGTTCTGCGCAAATCATTTCTCCTTTCCCATTAAATGAGAAATATTCCCACTGACTTTGAAAGTGTCACAGTACAATGTTCCCTTTCTCCTTTGTTCAGCCCTCATAAAATGAAAAAAAAAATTGAAGTAATTATTTAGCATTGTTAATTTTACTGGTATAAAATCTGTTATATGGCTGAGCTAAAGCAAAAGTATGTTTTACAAGCTTGGGACACTTTTAAGATTCCGAGAATTCCATGAATAATTAGGTTTAATTTCCCGCAGCCTGTCCTAAATTGTCTCTCCAGCATAGTAGCTCATTGTTCTTTTCTCTGTATTACAGAAGAACCCTTTTTTTGTGTGTGTGAATTTGAGTAATAAATACAAAAATTGAAATATTTCTTTTCAGTGCATTTTAAGGTACAGGGATGAATAGACTTCTTAATGCTTGTAGGGAATGAAACACGTTTCCCTCTTCATGTGTGAGCACCGTGGAATTTTGTCCCCTCCAGAAGGAGAACAACTACTTTAGATGCATTGAGGCCACCACATGTTCGTTTTGCTCCCAAGATGTGAGGAGTAGGAGTCTTTGCTCCAGAAGTAATTACAAACAATAGAAAACTTTGTACCCAGCAGAATAAATCCAAACAACATAATTAACTGATTGTATTTATTATTTCGTTAGAACCCGTTTGTTTCATCTTTAAAGGGCTTGCTGCACTTACTGATTGCTGTGCTTTGGATACTGCAGGTCCAGCGCTCATATTTAATTTGACACTGTAAACTATGCTATCCGTTTAAAAGAGAAAGACGCGCCAAAAGCAGGACTGCAAACTGTGTCGATGGCGCGCTGATTTATTTCTTTTAATAAATGACAGCCTATTAAATGTTCACCACAATTAAAGAGTATTAAGAGGGAGGAAACCCAAAGAACGTGTGGGGTCAGTGATTTTTCAGATGATAAGCTCAGCTGTGTAATGAATAACAGGACGAGACATGATTATCAGGTCACATTTGTACGCGTGAAAGAATGAGGAATTATTTGACGAGGTATTCAAAGTAGACTATTGTTAGAAGTGAATCGTAATTAGAGGGCTAACAACGTTCAATCATGACCCTTCCAATTATTAAGACTAGAGTTTGTTCTCATCAAATGAGCTTCAGATCCTCTTTGCCCTTTACCACCTCCTCATTAGCATAATCCCCTGGGAATGCGAGGGATAATGAGCTGGGCTGCACCTTCAGTAAACACGCGCTGCGTGTGCGCACTTCGTGGTTCATGCTCAGCGTGGTCATGGTTCATTAGAGGAACCTCTGCACGACTCCGCTGGTTCGACTTAATCAGCCATGTGACTCGACACTCTAATCAAGACCCCGTCTGTACTTTACAGTGTTACATCTAGACACAGACACACACGCATCTCTAAACTCTTCTTCACTGATTAGTCTCTCCGTCTCTTTTTTTTTTTTTTTTTTTTTAATTATAAAGCCACTCTTAGTGATCGGGTTGACAATGTGAAACAACTTCATTTATCTTACTTACAGCCTTGTAGTACACGAGTTCTAATTAATGGTAATGTTGTTAAGTCAGTTGTTCCCAAACTGAGAGGTGGGACTCGTTGAAAACAAATAGGAGGAGAAATATTAGAGTGGGGGGAGCGCACAGATCGTTGCACAAAAATATTTCTGGCCTTTTTTAAAAAAAGTTTATTTATTTGTCAGGGACCATGAACAAAAACATTAATCTCAGAGGAGAAGGGATACATTGTGCCGGATTTAGCTACCAGCTAATTTCCATCTGCAAGTCTCCAAGTCTCCAGGCAGGTAGACACGATGCTAAATCTGAAATACAAATCATGTCCAAGGTACTAGATACAAATTAGCGTGATATGATGATGCATCCGCACGCAGCTCAACAACCCCCTGGCCCTACTCCCATCCCACAAACACACATCATACAACACTCACACATATATCCAACACCCAGATTAACCCATCAGTGTACATGCATATTATAACAATCAAGCTGCTATAGAGGTTTTAAAAACGCTTCATCTAATCAATGTTGAGTCTTTGACGCTTGTTTTCAGCCTTGAATAAATTACAGGGTCACTGACTTTACTATTCCCGCCGCTCTTAGCTGCTTCGTAGCCAATGCCTTCTTCTCACATCTATTTATTGGCTCTGAGCAGCTGCCAGACAGCAAGTGAGAACACCAGGAGGTTACCATCCCAGAAACAGAACAACACAAGTATAATGACAATTGTTGTTTTTTCTTTTTTCAGTTTGAACAACTTGTTCTCTTTCATTTTAATCTAAAACACCCCTTAACCTCCATTTTTCCATATTTGTATGCATGCTCCTGCAGTAGGCAGCTTCTAGTCTAGAAGCTTAAATAATAGTTTTATGGTGACTGAGGTTTGGGTAGGTTTAGATCTTTATCCTATCATGATTTCTATGGCTGCTCATGTGCTTTGTTACTTTAGCATAAACGCATGTTGTGCTGAGACAATTGTTTTGATATTTCATAACATTTTGAAAATTGAAAATTAACTGTGGGTCATAATTTTTGTTGTTGTTGTTGTTGTTGTTGTAGTTGTAGTAATAGCAATCTCAAAATAAAATATGAGAGCCACAGGTGCTGATTGGTTGGTTGATTTGTTTGTTTGTTTGTTTTCTATGAGAGTGTAGCCATAGCACCCTCCAAAAGTATGACAAGAGCAAGACCAATTAATCTGTCCATCAAGCCTACGACCCACAGACACTGATTATGCCTTTCAAGGGGATCTTTCAGTAGTGCAGTAGTTCCCTTCAGGGGGTGAAATATGTATTCGGTTGGTTTTAAGATCTGGTGATTGACTGGTCTTGTCTTAAACCTTTAATTTGTTAACCCTAATGAAGTTTTGAGTTGAGGCGGCAGCATGTTTTGGATCACTGTCTTGCTGCAAAATAAAGTTTCTGATTCATTTGGATGCATTTCTCTGTAAACTGACAGACAAAATGACAAATGTAAACTTTTACATTTATTCTGCTGCTACCATCATCAATACAAATGATTGAGCCTCTTCCGGAGGCTGTTGCATTTAATGGTGGTGGAAAAAGATCCCAGATGGAGACTCGTGGGTATGCAGGGATTTTATGAAACCAACTCTTTATTGAAGGCAATCTGAATCAACAGGAAACACTGGAAACTAAGGAAACTACAGAAATCATAATGCTAGGCTACAGGGAACTATTGGAAACCAAGGACCACAGAAAAAAAGGCAAAAGAAACAGGTGACGAGACAAAAGGCTACAGAGAGGAATAGGTTATAAACACACACGAGGTAAAGTAACCATCACATCACATACAGCGGAAATTTACTGGGGAAAATACAACTACAAGGCTACCAAAATAAAATGGGGAAATAAGTAAATAGGGACTATATATAAATATACGGGTCGCAGTGAGGAAGCATAGAGGAACATAAACTCGGTATTAACTGTAAGAACAGCACAAAGTACGATTAAAATAATCTAGGAACATTAACCACTTCTAAACGGAAAACAAATAAAGAAATGGTAAAGCTCAACATGGTGGGTGAACGGCCATAATCGAAGCGAGCCCAAGCCATGGTTCAACTTCCACCATGCTTCTCAGATGAGCTTGTATGTATGAGCAGATCCCTTTGACCTTTCCATCGCTTTGGTAGAGGTTAATCTCCGTCTCATCGGTCCATAGAAGCTTTGTTGCAGAATTATTGTAACTCATCTCTGTACCTTCTTTACAAATTCCAGTTTCCACTTTCTTTAATCTTGATGAGTGTTTTGCACTGCTGTTCTCAGAGTCTCCTTCACACAGCAGATTGTGATATTTCCATCCCTGCTCGCTGCAGGTCGTTAACAATGTTATGGACTGAGTGGAGTGTTTTTCTGCCATTACTTGTTGTTTTTCCTTGAATTACTGGTTTTCTCAGCTCCAGAATGATCAACTTGACTGGCTTTACTATTCCAATACTTTTTTGTGAGGTGGTGGGGTGTATTTGTGTGTGTGTGTTTGTGCTATGTTAAGCTATCAAGTTGCTTTCATTGACTTAATAGTCATTCAAAAATCATGGAGTGCTAATCTAACACAAAGCCAGAGATTTACTCCTCATTTTTCTCTTGTAAAATTCTTTACCTGTTTTGTTCTCTTTACAAGCTATTTAAAGGGGCAGTGAGCCCAAATATCAAACCCATCTATATAATTTTGGACAGTCTGGAAAATATCAGCGATAAAAATGTCTGCCTTCTCTTAAATATAATGGAAATAAATAGCACTCACCTTGCAGTACTCAAATTTGGAAAAACTCAGCTGCCGTGTCTCTCTATACAACTCATGACCTGCAGTTTCACGCAGGAACTATTTTTATTGTATCAAACCCCCTTAACCTCATCACTGTGCAGAATAAAGCACTCATCTAGTCATTAGGAGAGGTTCGTGTTCAACACACCGTGACAAGATGTAAACACTGATGCTGTCTGCCCCCCTTCAACTGGGCTGTAATGCTAGTTAGCTGCACACTTCTTTTGATTACTGGATGTAGACTAGAGGTAGAAAATAGTTTGTGCATAAAAAAGACCACAAAAAGATTCTTTAAGTAAATGCTGCTGATTTCTGGAAAGAGACACTGCTGCTGAATTTCACTAGGAGCAATTTGTGGACCCCATAACAAAGTGGTTTTATTTTATTTTATTTTATTTCTTTAAGAATAGAAATGTTTTTGGGGTTTTTTTTGCACACACAAGTGGGCAATTAGCAAAAACAAAAAGATGCTAGATGGATAAATAGGAATATAGTCTACTGGGAAAATGTGCAAATTTGATTTGGGGGTGAACAATCTCAATCTCTGGTGCAACTGTTAGAAGGCGGCATTATTGAGAGAAAGAGGGCGTTCATGCCATCTGTAGTCTGGTCTAATCGTATTTGACATATTAATAATATTTTTCCAGAGACCCGTCTTCCAGAGAGGGGGCCTACTACAGGGATCATCATTGGAGCCATCATAGGGGTCATTATACTCATAGCCATCATTGGAACTGTCATTGCCCTGTACCGCAAACGCAAAGCCAAAGTACTTGGAGAGTAAGTATCTCTGTGAGTGACTGAGTTTCACTTCAGTTCACTGTTGCTGATTTCAATGAGTGTTTGCTCTTTTTTTTTTTTTTTTTTTGTTATTTGCAAATGATTCCATTAGATGAAATGCCATGCAGCGTGTCTCATTCTTTTGTGAGTCATTAAATGTGTGAATTGTGTGTTTTTGTGCAGTCGTCCACCAAAGTACAAGCCCCCTCCCCCAAATAAGACATTTAATTCCACCAACTCTGCTAACATGGTGAGTCGCTAATTGAAAAGTCCTTGGAAGGACAAAAGTATCACTATCCTGACATCTGTCAGGTCACTCGGCACATATCACAACTAACAGTTTTGTTCTCGTGCTGTATAATGATTGTTTAATTGTGTGTCGACAGCTGCTGAACTCAAGCAATGCCCCAGTGGTCCAAAACGACTTCCACTCCACCCAGAGTCAAGAGCCAGTCACGGTAAGGATGCATGCTGAGTACATATGTGAAAATGACACTTAAATGCATATTTTTCGAGATCCTATCAAAACAGAATCTCCTCAGAGTACTCTCTTTTTTCAGCATCTGTTTTTGGTTTGGTAAAAAAAACAAACCAAAACAAATGTTCAGGACCATTTTAGATAATTGGCTACATAAATCCCAGTTTGATCTCAGGAGCAGTAAAACGAATGCATACATTTTTTAACACGGTTGCAGTAAAACCACTGCATTTGAAAAGCAGATGATAAACAGCCTGAGATGTCCCAAGAAAAATATGTTCAATGTATTTAGTGTACTCAGTCATTGCATGCACATTGTACTTTACAACAATCAAACAGCAATTGTATTTTTTCTTTGTAAAACTTATTGCAATTATTGCACTTTCAAATAAATAGTGTAAGGTACAAACCCCTTAGTGATGTTATTGTGCAGATTAACTGCATTATTATAGCTAAGTGGTTAAAATCATCAACAGATAACAAAAATGATATAAATATTAATAAATCAATAATGATATTTTAAAATGATCATTTTTATGATTCTGAAAAATGTTTTTTCACAAAATTAGTATGTTTATTTTCAATATTTCCAATATATTTTGGTTATTTTCCCCTTTGTAAAACAGTTATCTGGCACAAGATTAGATTTAGATTGTTGTGCAGCTCCGATAATTAATCTGTAATAGTTCACAGGGCTGCACATGAGCAGCCTGTTTAATTCACTGATTTTATTTCTGTTTAAATATTCTGACTTCCTGGGCTCCCCACCCCACCCTTCCTACCCCTGCTTTGTTTTTGCTTCCTCCTGTGCCACCCTAAAATCCTGTATATGCCTCTGATACTTGTGATAAGCTTTTGGTCCCCAGTTATTATTAACTAGAAGACTAGAGGTGAAACACTTGCTATGCTGGTTTTGATCAATGCCATAAAAACCTGTTATTTTTATCGTTGCTGGTGATAGTCTGGTTTTCTGGAAAGTATTTATTATCTGAAAGAACTGAAAGAAATCTCATTGATGATGCTATCTGAGTCTAACTTAATGTTTCATCTTTTTTAGAAGGTGATGATAGAAACCACCTCCTATTTCACTAATACAAATACATACTCGGTAAACTCTCGTAATTCGTAGTTGTATGATATGCTTATCTTTCCTTATTGTTGGCAGGACCTGGATGCCTATCAAGATGAGGATGACGATTATGACAACGGTGGTTTAAACAACAGAATGCATTACGTGTCTGGTGCCCCCTCTGGCTGGGATGATCCAGGGAATAATGAGGTCCTTCCTCCTTATCTGCACGTAGACGTTGACCGCCAGCACTACCACCCCGTCCCCAACATCAGCCGTGGTGAAAGCTTCGTGTCGTCTGCCATGTTTGTGTGAGGGCTGTCAAAAGCCACAGAAAGTTGCTAATGTGTGTAAATATGAGCGTATGCGAATGATTGAATGAATGAATTCATATTTCTGTAGGTACGTGGGAATGTGAACATTTGATGCTTTAATTGTGAATTTTCAGGTTACAGGTAGTCTTTATTGTGACGCAATCACGTCCAGCCTTGTGTTGCTGGTTGCAAACGTCCATCAACTTGAGCCAGCAAGACACAAACTGTCGCCAGTGCACACAGCTGTAGAGCACAGCTGCAGGAATGTAATGAGATTTTTATTCTTAAACTGTACATAAAGCAAACGCTGTTGTTGTTTTTTCATATTCAGCTCATGAACACTGTTGAAAGGAGCAGATGTTGATACTGAATCTGTTTGCATTGCTGTCATACATATTTTACTGAGGCGGCATGGTTAAAAGAAGCACAGTATGTGGGTTTTTACGCGATACCTCTGTTTAGTCTTATGTCTCACGTTGTTGGTTTCAGTCTCAATAAAACAGGCGCCCCGCGGAGAAGCAATTAGCAGCAGTTAATCAGGTGGTGCTTAGAAGACACCAGCAGACCGTGACGACATTAGGTTTTAAACTGCAGTCAGTGGGGGTTTACTGCTGCTGCAGCACTTTATGTTTTGATTTAAATATTTTCTTTTTACCGACTTTTTTCTTTCTTATTTTTTGTGCATCTGGATTTTGCCTTTCTTTTGCAAATGTAATGTCATTCATCTCCTTTGGAATCAAACTGAGAGTGATCCTTTCTTTTCTTTCTTTTTTTTTTTTAAAGTGGATCCATCCCTCAATATTTAAACCATAGCTTTTCTCAGCACTGGCAGTGCAATATGAGGGATATTTCTTACTAAAAAATGAAGAACCAAAAATGCATTTTGTACCTATTTTTATTAGTCGTAGCATCATAATATAAACTAGCATGCTGAATTTGGTTGAGGGCAAATCTGGATTATGTCTATGAAGTCTACATTGTTTATCTCTCTAGTGGAGGATTAAATTATGAAGTTGAAACAGAGGTTTGCAAAGAGCCTGTTTGTATTCTCATATCGCCGTCCATTATCAGGCTCAAGGGTTAAAAAGGTCAATTGTGCTTAGTCAGAATATGTCTCTTTGTGTTGGTGCCAACCAGGGGTTTATTTTATTTAACCGACTTTTGTTAAAATTGAAGTACTTTCTGAAATAAAGTTGGCTTAAATCTGTTTTACTCCTTTTTGCATTGTATTATCTCAGTCATTCTGACTGTTTTTCCATTTAATAAAGTAAACGGTAAACTCTGATCTTATTAAAAAACATAAATTTGACTTTGTGGTGTTGGTCTTCATTGCAAACAATTCATTCTATTGCCCTCAGTTGTTATTCCTCCATTTCACCAGATGGGAGCAGTGTGGACTGAAAATCCCTGAGTGTTTAGTAGTGATGGGATTTCCGGCTCTTTTTAGAGATCCGGCTCTTTAGGTTCGGCTCACTAAAAAGAGCCGGCTCTTTCGGCTCCGAACCGGCTCTTCAGGTTGTTTTGTTGCTTTAATTAATTTATTATTAACAATAATATAAAATTATGCACAAAAGGAATTACTAACGTAAAAACAAGTGGTTTTATTTATATATGTTTATATATAAATATATGCGGTGGCCCCTAGAGACAAAACACGTACAAACTCCAAAACACATTTCTAGCATGAACTGAACTTCCAAAGCAGAGCTACTAGATCACTTAAATTACACAATTGAAAGCATGTGTGTATTGTTTGTGTATTTATACACAGGCACTCAATATATATATTCAAATAATTTAAAAAAAAGTTCATTTACCTGTTATTACCACACACCAAATCCGGTCGTTGGTACTTGCTGGCTTGTGTAGCCACAAGATAACAAAGGCTCAACACTGCGCCCAGCATCCTGGAGCACTTCTGTTGTCTTTTGTACGTGTTTTGAGTTTTTATGTGCTTCTGAGTTTTTACGTGCTTCGGAGTTTGTACGTGTTTTTACGTGTTTTGGAGTTTTTACGTGTTTTGGAGTTTGTACGTGTTTTTACGTGTTTTGGAGTTTGTACATGCTTCAGAGTTCGTACGTGATTTGAAGTTTGTATGTGCTTTGTCTCTAGGGGCCACCGTAAATATACTTTTATTTATTCACTCCACATAAAATGTAATAAATAAATCATATAATACAAAAATCAACTATTCACATTTCAAGTTTTAACTATTTAAATTTTCAGCTTTTTCCTTTCACAAATTTAAAGTGAAAAGAACACAAAACACTGCAAACCACAACACAATTAAATATAAATTATAATATGAAAACTAAAAGAACATGCATATTCTCTGTCATATGGACCTGCATGAATAAACTTTCTCAATCCTTTATCATCTGCAACCGAAAATAGTTGTGGATGATTACTATACCTTTCTAATGTTGTTGTCCCTGCCTCTCTTTCTCTCTCTCTGGCTCGGTTCCTGTGCTACTGAGTGTAACTACCGCCCCTCCCCCCTCTGCCCAGCGTAAAGCACAAGGCTCGCGTGCAGAGTGAAGCGGAAAAAAAGTGCGAGAGAGAGGCTGAGAGAAAGAGAAAAAAAAAAAAAAAAAACCCACGTGACGGCTCGCGATAAGGAGCCGGCTCGCGTCGTTCACGTCAAAGAACCGGCTCTAAGAGCCATTTCGTTCGCGAACGACCCATCACTAGTGTTTAGCACAGCAGAGGGAGTCTTGATTCCCACCTGCTAATGTGTAATCCAAATAATACAGATATTGTACTGGGGAGTGCTTCAGCTTTGATTGAATACTGTCACTTTGTAGCATTTACGAGTGAATGATGGGTGGAGTGTGGGGCAAACTGAAGCTGCAATACCAGCAGATTTCCATTTAAGGACTGCAGCAAGCTCTAGCTCACCTGATACGGTGGTAGGCACACTCTGTGCTTCCCCCCCCCCCCCCCCCCCCCTCTTGTCTGACTCATCTCTTTCTATCTCCAGCTGTATTCCCTCCAATCCTGTATTTAAACTCTACGTGCACTGTTACCTAAGAGCATCGTTTTTGGATCCGCATGGTTCACTTGCAGCACTGTGACTACACCAAAAGGGGCCAAATATGTGTTCCAACTGACTATAAGGATTACATGCATCACTTTCGTGCACCACTGACTCATATGTATAAACTACTTGTGTCTTGCAGCTTATCTGTATTAATTGGCACGGTGTGCAGCAGTGTCCTGACTGAGCGGGTCTGCTGCAGATTAGCCTGAGGTGCTGCAGATGAAGGTGAGGCCTGACTAGCACTCACCATGACTCTGCAATCTGTTCCCTGCCTGAAATTCTGATCACACAGGTACATGGTGATTCTAGGAAGTACTCGGTGTGTAATGGGATTACTCCCGACATAATATATTCTTTTTTGGAGGGCCATTCAAAACTTAACGTCAAGGTCAGCTCACTCTGCAGAAGCAGTGAAAGCTCAAGTGGTACCTGGGATTTTATTGTGTGCTAGCAGGGTTCTCATAACTAGACTTCGTGAACTGGCATTTAGGTAATGAGTGAAGAAGGCAGAGAATAAACCTTCCATGCCTTCAGTGCTGCTAAGCTGGTTAAAAATAGAGGCAGAAGAGAGGGATTGAAAGAATCGGGGTGGACAGAGAAGATGGGGGAGGAGACTACTAATTTGACTCCCAGTAAAGTAGGTAAGCAGGGAATTACCGGGTGACCTTGGCTGCGAAGTAAAGCAAATGTGTGGCAAGATGTTAAAGGCTCAGAAAGAAACTCACTTCATGCAGCTACAGTGATCCTGAGTGCTCTTTGCAAGCCACCAGCTGCCTCATCCGATGGACAAACACTGCCTGGGCTCATCATGTGCATGACAATGATGAGCATGTTTGGTTGCATGCTGATAGCTTGGTTGGTGAGTAAAGACACATTTATAAGTACAGGCCTGACAGGGATTACTCACAGAACATCTTGAAGGATCTTGAGTATCTATTTTAGGAGTGCAGATTAAAGCTAGCAGTAGCATTTAAGCAGCAGACTGAAAGGAAAAGATCATAAAAGAGGAAAGAGATTTGATTTAGTCCTGCTACTTAGAACTGAACCTTAAAGCAGCTACAGGAGAATGAAATGAAACGAGCTCCCCATCTCCATGTGCACAGGATCTGTGCTCATATGTTATCAACAGTAAAAACTAAAGGCCATGTGAGCAAGTTTTTCAAGTACATTATACCTGAAAAGTCCTGTCTTTTCAAAAGAAAACTTCCAGGAATTATCTTGAGAAGCCTACAACCCCCCCCCCCCCCCCCCCCCCCCAAAAAAAATTCCTCATCTGTTCCCATTTCTCTCTCCAGCTTTCACTCTTATATTTTTCCCCATTCTAAACGCCTTCACTTCTCAATTCTGTAAACACCAGGCCAGAAGAACACGATGTCTGAGGAGAGAGCAAGAGGGCGAGGGAGGATTCAACACCGGCCCCGTGGTCAGTGACACTGTCGAGACGCCTGCGCAAAAGGGAAGGCATGTGAGTCAAGAGGGGAGTGGAAAGAGGGAGAAACTGATAGAGAGGGTGATGTAGATAAGGGGCACAGGCCGTGAAAGAGAAAGAGGAGCTTTGGAGGATTAACGGGGGAGCTGAATTTGGAGGGCAGATGAGGCCAGCAGACAGCAGCTGGGGGAGGCCTGGATCACATCAGATTGGTTCAAATTTTAACTTTGTTTCGCAGATGGGCTTCCTTTGAACCCACAGACAGGGTTATTGAAATGGTTTAGTTACATGCTTTACTATTAAAAAAACGTATGTGAATCTGTGAACGTTCAAGAAAAAAAATGACCAGTGACAGATTGTTCTTGAAGAAAATGTATTAACCTTAAAAGACATTTAATGCAGGGTCAAGTGAGACTATAAATAATTCCCCAAAGATTGTAGGTGCTGCAGTGTCGAGTGACCAGATTATCTGATTGGCTGGTTGTTGCTGTTCCACACATGCTTTGTATCAGGAAAAACAAAAGCCTTCTGATTGTAACAACTGGAGGCTGTTATTTTTGCTTTAATCTTCCTGTAAGGCTACAAAAGATTGTCACAGATTTGAACCAATTATTGTGGACAAATTAATTAATGGCAACAATGTTATCACAACATCTGTATTGTCTTTACAGGCAAATGAGCTGTCTGCATGCATGGCTGTCCAAAAAGCATGAAAAAGAACAACTAGTCAGATATTTACAATAATATATGATATGTGCATTAAGACAATATGCACGTGTGTATTACCATCATTTATAAATATCATATAGTAACACTGGTCCTGGACCAGTCTACATAGTGACATGAATCACAACTCATTTGTGGACTGTTCAGCTTTTATTGTGATAGGAGAAAACAGGAAAGCTGGATGTATAATAATATAATAAAAATAATGCTGGATGTAGTAAATATGATACAAATTAAAACCCATATATGCAAATTTATATTTAATCTTTTTTATTTATTTTATCTGCCAGGAGGTTCAATAAACACTTCATTTTTCAAAACAAATAAAAAAAATAGAAAATTATGGAAATTATTTCATGCTTCGGGCTTAGAGACCTAGAAAAACCAAACAATGTTCTTCCAAATGAAAGTATCTGTATTTAGAAAAGCTTACTGTGCTCACCGAGGCAGTAACATGTCAGCAACACTTGAAAGAAACAATAAAACACTGTATGAATATGTGTGAGTGGAGGGGTGTATCTCGTACAGAGAAAAATAGTAGCAGTAACCTCAATATTGCCCATTGTACATTGGGTGAATAGCCTCTCTGTGTGCGATATGTGCAACTGTGTTTCCTGGGGAAGTCCTGATCTCTAACGGTTAAACAGTGGTTCCCTTCACTCTGTACTTACTGAATGTCTCCCTTTAACTGTCACCACATTTTTTCATTTAAATAGGTGGGATGTCCAACATGCCCTTTAAATATCTCCCCGAGTGAGCTCAAGTCTCCCTGCTTCTCTTATGCTTTTCCATGAATGATGTTATCATGTCATAAGTACTTACTCAGTTATTATCAGCAATGAGCTGTTGACAGGATGTTATCCAGCCTCTGCTAAAATATTTAGTATGTGAGAGTGATGCATTGAGAAGTGGCTGTTACACTACACATTCATCTGAGCCTCACTGCTGATCTGTAGCTCTGTCCTCATGACACGTCTTTCCCCTCCTTTCATATTTTGTCTTTTTATTGATCCTTTATCTATGTATCTATTTATTTTTTCCTTGTGTAAACTGAAGAAATATTCATTTTCAACAAGCCTAGCAACACAAGAGTCCTCCTCTTATGCAGGTGATATTATGTTGAGTCCCAGCTCTGGTCCAATCAAACAGGGGCGGGTTTCCTCTCTCCAATCGCAGCCGTTCGGCCTGCACTGCAGCTGCAGGCGGGACGGTGGGTGTGCACGGACGTGCATGTTCTCTTTATCTAAAGCAGGTGCTCCACCTGGATAAGATGAGGGCGAGAGACAGAGCAGAGAGAGAGAAAAGTCACGTTTTATTGGCTTTATTCGATATAGAAGGAAGTCCTTTGGCATATCTGAATATGTTACGATAAGCTTCACTCAGCAGGATGAGATGAGAAAGGCCTTCAGCCTTTAGGTTAAAACTACAACTAAAAGTGTCAATCACAAGTGATGATGCCACGAACACTGCTGACATTTAATGATTTATGGTTAATCAGATGATTCTCCATGAATGACAAGTTAGATGTGGAAAAAATTTTATAAGTTGCTGCATAAATTAAACAATGGATCACTTGTATCCAGATGCTCTCTGTAAAGGCTTCGTAAGTAGTAACTAATAGCTTTAATAATGCTTACTAGATAATGCGCTCCTCTTTAAGGATTGAGGTTCTTTCCTTACATCAAGAATTAATATCTACAACAAAGCATCTTCTACAGGAACAGTGTTTGTCACAGCCTTTGTGTAACTGACGTGTTGAGGTTTGTCAGTCTTTAGATTTTCCAAAGTTTTATTTGCTAATACAATGTTTATTAATGACATTAATTATGGGGTTTCCATTTACCACATAAATGTATGCAGACTCTGGGAAGTGCCCTTTATTCTGTGTTATATAACTCCCTCTGCTGTGTAATATTTTTCTAAAATGTCATCAAGTCTTCAGTAACAAATGCTAGAAATAAATCTCCAGTAAGAAATTCTAAAAAAGGCTCTGCAGCAAAGCTCAAGCTTATTTGAAAAACTAGCGCTTGTGTCATAAAGCAATTAAAGGTTTTGAAGTGCGCGACTCAAATGTTGTTGTTATCAGAGAAAATGTGAATCATCAGTATACATGAATATACTGTCATGAAATACTTTATGGAGGGTTCTTATCAGAAAAATGACACTTGTAAATTGTTTGCAGTGACAACTTTAAGTGTAAAGTTGAATTTGATCCTTTCCTGTGCTCTACCTAACCTTCATAATGGTATTGTAGTTTTTTACTGACATCTTTAGCCCCCAATTTTTTACTTTCAAGCCACCTGCTTGACACCCGCCAGGTCACTGGTAACCTCAACTTGGCTTAAAGGTACGGTTAGGTTTTGGTTAACTCTGTTTGCTGAATTTGTTTTAGAGGTGGCTTTATAAAGTTTCTGAAAATGTTTCGATTTAGCATGAGGTTTAACAAAACTGCCCAGTGGAGTGCTTTAGCGCAGGAGCAGGATGCCATCTACCAATTCAGCGGCTGGTTGGACGATCCCTGGGTGTTTTAGTCTGCATGCCAAAATATCCCTCTCGATCTGTTCATGTTCAGCTGAGTTAATAAACTCCACTAAACTAACCAAGAATCTGCCCATAGCTCAGACAGGTAAGCAATGATGGGCAGATGATTGGCAGATGTTCAGAGCTTAAGGTCCTTGTGCTTCTTGGATACAAACAACAGCTTGTCATTATGGTAAGTTGCAGTGAATTGGGCTATCACAGCACTTGAGTGATTCTTTGCATAGTCTAGATTATCTGAGGCTTGATTAAACATACTCATTAAACCATTCATGAGCTCTCATTGTCTCCATCTAAATTTTTAATGTGTCTGTAGTTTATTAAGACATCTTTCAATTTATTATCTTTTTAAATCATCAAGACAAAAGCTCCTTGAAGCACACAAAAACAAAGCTTGTACTTAGACATAAATAAGAGTTGGCTGTTTAAATAAAATGAACCCACAATAGTTTGGCCTTTCAGTTATGAGTATTATTTACAATAGAGCTACTCCTGCACTGAGACACACTGGCTCCCTAATCAGCCTGGGTTACACTTTGCTTCACTCTATGTTTGACAGAGTGAACGAGTAAAACCAGCCAGTGAAGTCAACACAGCGCAGTGCCAGATGTTTTATTCCCCCGTGATGGCACAACATTTGAACAACTGAGTGCCTCTTGGGTTCTCATCCAGACTCCCTCCCCTTTATCATCCCTAATTTCATTCAATCCAAAATCACATTTCTGGGCAGTCGCGCAACCTTGTCTTCCCATACACATACACACAGACACACTAATACATTCAAATGGCTGCCAGGGAAATACTTGAATAATGACACATGAATGGCTAAACCGCTCATTCAGTCAGAGGAAACAAGCCTTGATTTAGCAGCACAACATGTTAGCATGTGCGAGCTGACATGACATAATCTAATGAATCATGATTTATTTGAGGGTTAGAGCTACTTACGTTGATGAGGTGTGCGTTTGTGTGTGTATGTGTGTGTCCCTATTAGCCTGCCAGGGTGTGTCCAGATGTTCGTGTCAATTTGATCAAGCCCGCAGCCATGCCCGAAGTACTCCATAATCCTCATGGAAACAGATTACCAGGGCTTGAATTTATCAATATAATCCTCAAGCACAGTTAGCTCCAAAGAACACAAAGACATCTATCCCATTATATTCATATATTGATCTCGATCTTATCTTGCTGCAGAGATTGTTACTGGAATTTCAATGTGGGCTGTATGCCATTATCTGCTGCTGAAAGCATGTTTGACACAATGAAAATCCAACTTTATGATGCATTTTTCCCCTTTAACACATAATATTAAGAAGATGAGATTGAGATTAATAGATCCACACAAACAAAAGTACAAAAGTACTAGAATTTTAAAATCGCTGGTTCCTGGGACAGTATTGTGAAAAAGTCTTGAGCCTTGCCCCCGTCATTTCTCTGTATCTTGCTAAGAAAATAGAAAATAAGTGTTTTGTTTAAACATTTGGGTTTCTTATTATCTTCAGGAATAGCTCTCAAGCCTTCTTGAAGGACATTCAAAGCTGTTCTTTGGATCTCAGCTGCCTTTTGTTCCATTCTTTTTCAAGATGATCCCACACTGCTTCCATAATGTTGGCGTCCTGGCTCTGCAGAAGCCAATTTATGACTAATTGTTTTCCTATCCAGTTATGCTTTTAGTGCATTGGCAGTGTGTTTGGGATCATTATGTTGTTGTTTTTATGTTGAAAAATGTAGCTGTTGCCAATCAGATAATTTCCAGATAGTATTGTATGTTGTAATTTGGTCACCTTTCCATTGAGACCATTTCTGATGAGGCTTCAGTAAACTGCACTTCTCAAGTCCTGTGTCACATCTTTGCAGTGTTTTTTAATTTTATTTTCCTTACTGTTCATCTACTGTAGATATTTTTTAGGTACTGGGTCTGCGACACACAACACTGGGTCGCAGACCCAGTACCATGACATTGGGAGCTGTTTAGTGAAAATATTATTTTATTTCTATCAGGCTGAGTTATGTTTATGATTCAAAAAAGCCTGGAGATCTATTACTCAATATAAATTTTACAAAATTTCAAGAAAGTCTGAACTTTTGCACAGTACTGTATAAAACCAAAAAATACTTTCTTCCACAAGTTTGCCTCCAAGGGCCACACTGCCCTCTGTGTCTCACCTTGGTCGTCAGTGGATGATGATGACCTCAGATTTGCCACTGTAAAATATCTGTGGAAGTTTAAATGGAAATCTGACAATCCCTTCAGCTTTGCCTGCGGGATAACGTTCCGCTTCACTTGTTTATGCTTGTGTGTGTTTGTGCGCATGTGTGCAGTTAAGTTGCCAACTGCATGTTCTCCTGCACACTGTCATGCATAACCTTGGGAACTATCCTTCCTCTAAGCATCATGGGATGGCTCAGAGGACGGGGAATTATCCAATCAGCCGTTAGGGTCACCCCAGTCAAATGACTCTAGAGACTCGCTGCCTCCCACCCCCTACACCACCCTTTTCATCTCCTCTCTCCCCATCACATTACTCATCGGTTCATACGCACATCCACGCAGAGTGTTTGATGTGTAAATGCGTGCCGAAGACACATACAGTATAACTAGGGCAATTAAAGTCGAGTGTAACTGACGTGTTACAGCTTAAATTAGACTCACCAAGAGCACAGCAGCAAGGGAGGAAGAAAGAAAGAGCAACGTGAAACAGAGTTGAGGATAAAGAAAGAGTCTGTGGAGGACAAGACAGGTGACATTTAAGGGGAAAAGTGCAAACTTAAGCTCTTTTGCAGCATTAGCATCTGTGTTTCTGCCCAACTGAACACTCCTCCTGCCTGTAAGTGTGTGATTTAATAATTCAGGGTAAATTAACATAACCTAAACAAATTGTCCCAAAACCTGTTTCAAAACGAGTGCTATTTATAGGCATCGAAAAGTCTCAGTGGTTGGAAGACAGCTAAGCTTAAAGGCACAGCTCACCCCAAAGTTAAATATAGACGTTTTTCTTCTGGGCTGTAGTGCTCTTTATCTGTCCTGATCGTTTTGGTGTGTCGTGAATATAATGGAATTAAAGTTGTCTTGTAGCGCCAAAAGGGCCAAAAGACCCAGCAGCAGCATCCCTATTCAGAGATCATAACCTTATCAAATAAATTCAAAAATACTGTGAAGTTAGAACAATTTTTTTTAACAATCGAACCACAATCACAAAAGAAACGTTACTGTTCAGCTCAGGGGGATGTCATTAAAGTTTACATCCTATTTTCCTGTCATGAGGGTGACCTCTGTGAGCCGTGTAGTTTCGCAGGAGGCAATAGTTCCTTCATGGAACTGCACACGTCATGTCTGTTTTTGTGGGTGGAGGTGTGTGTGTGGTGGTGGGGGGATTCATGCTGTATTTTTTTATCTTTGACATGTTTTTCACGCGTCTCCCATTGCCGATGAACTCCGCCGCTGTCACTCCCTTCCCCGTTCCAGCCACAGTCAACAAATCGGCATTCACCCGGCACACGGTGTCATCCATATTGAGATTTTGAGGACTACATGGGAGCATGTTTGTGCTGCTTAAAAGCCTCTCTCTGTGGGCAAATGCATGCACAAACAGACAAAACCGCAGTACCATAAATAAAACATCAGGAAGCCGGGGTCAGAGCACACAGTCAGCCACAACACTGCACTCCTGGACCATTTAGGGTTAAGAGCTTTGCTCAAAGGCAACGTTCTTGAGGAGAAGGTTTGAACATATTGTTGCTCTTGTATTCCCTCTTTTCCAGTTGGTGACATCATGGTTAGTCTAATTTAAGGTCTGGCATGCCTGTTACATTTCTATATCACACAAGCTCTTTCTTGTATATATTATGAATGCCCATTTAGCCTACACATCTTGTGTGGATGCAGACACAAACACACAACCCTACTGAGAGAACAATATCTGAGAGAGTCCATAATGAGTACACGGCAGCCTCTTTCTGTCAAAACCATGCTCGGGATAAGGGCACAGATACACATCCAGTGGACAAGCCTAAGGGACAGAAGACACAGAAGAGCACACACATAGATATGCACACATCTGACACACACTCACAAGACAAATGAACTTCCAAAATTAGCAAGCAGAGTGGAGATGTGTTTCTTTTTCTACAGTATCTTTACCTTTTTATTATATTCGTGTGTACATGTGTATGTGCGTACGAGTGTGTTCATCACTCGATTGGTCCGGTAGGCCACTGTCTGACGCGACCGGGAGCAGCAATAATGAAAACACTGCTGAGGTTGCCTAACTGGCATAGCACTCCATCACACTGACTCATTGGGAACAGCAGCACACACACACATGCTCATGATCCATGCAGAAATATGCTGACATATACAGTCCCACACGTCACTTCATACTCTCTGCTCTTGGTGCCTTTTATGCCATCTGTCTTCTACATGCACGCACGGAGACACACATGCACACATGCAAACACTCCTTTTCTCACCCGGAACAGAATGAGGACACACACAGCCACACAAAGCAACACATCTGGTTAGACCACAGCACTGCAGTTCCTGCTGCTGACGTACCACACACACAAGGTCTGGATGCCTTGCTGAGCGCTCTGCAAGCAAACAGCCGTTAGATCTCCGTCAACTGTTGTTAAAACCATATTCACCTCTTTATCCAGCTTCAGGCTATTTTTGTTTCCATAAACTGTATTTTTAAGGAACACTCGAATGTTTCAAAAAACACTTATCGGCTTTCATGCCAAAAGTTACACGACACCATTAAAAGCGCTCCTTGTTTGTATGGTAAATATGAAGTTAAACCAATGAGAAGTCAGCTTAGTGTACACTGTAGGCAGGTGGGAACATCTCACTCAGCTTTATACCTAGTTAACAAAATCTGCCCGCCTACAGATCGGGATTATATTCTGAACTACTTATAGGAACTGCACCTGGCCAAGAAAAAGTACGGTGCAAAATATCCCATCTGGTCCTCCTTATAGTTATATTTTTTATGCATTAAACTTATTTGTTTTGTTTTTTAACATGTCAGTGTCAGCTGCTCTGTTTCCAGTCTTCATCTTTAGCCAAGCCAGTACTCTCCTGGCTTCGTCATCATAATTACTATAAGACTGAGTGGTATCGATCTCATCATCTATTGTTCTCATACTGTCAGTAAGCATACAGCACAGATTTCCATTTTCTTGGCAAACAGTTCTGGGAGACCGTTTATTCAACCTTAATCACATTTTTGTGCCCGTATTATTACTACCTCTAAATGTGAGCCTTATTCTTATTCTCCTCTTTCATCCCTTTCAGAGAAACTCTTGTGCAATAAGAGTGTGGCGTGCTGTCAATTTAATCTGGATGGGGTGACGTCTGCATGTCTGCCTCAGAGGGAGAGAAAGACAGAGAGGTGGAGTTAGGCAGAACTACGCAGCTGAACTTTTAATCCTCTTAGTGTCCTCAACTATCTATCTCTCATTCATCTGTCTTCTGTCTGTCTGCAACTAACCACTCTTCTACTTATTGTATCCATCTGCCTATTTCATGTAGCGCTAAATTACCTCTGAGGTTGAGATGAATACATTTCATTTTCTTTCTTGCTCTCTTTTGCTCGCTTCCTGCCTCATCCGTGACTCAGCCCCTCTTTCCTCCCTCCTTTATCCGGCTCCTCTATGTGCTCTTCCCTCTTTACCCTCTCCATCTCTTGGGCCCCCTGCAAGGTCGTTCCCAAGGACGGCCTGCTCCCAGCATCCCCTGCCTGATAGGCCGATAGGTATTAAAGGACCGCTTCCCCTGGTGGAGCACATGGCTCAACTACAGCTCTGCTATAACGCTGTCATCATTCCCATCACTCCCGAGGCTGTTTACTGTACTTCCTTCTTGCACATACACACACGTGCCAGCTCACACGCATCAGTGAATCCAAAGGCACAGCTAACACAAGATGCTGACAGTATATTATGCTCGCATTCATACGCTAGCCGGATTCTTAAATCAGGTGGGGGCTGCTTGCTACTCCACACGACAGGCCACTTATCAGAGTGACAAAGGATGCATGCCTGCAAATACACCGATGCACACAGGCAATGAAAGAAAAGTACTTGACCCATGCTGACAGATAGCCAGCACTGTCTGAACTAAGCAAACCTTTTCCTTTACTATAACCTAGTGTGACACAATACAAGCTCAGCAGACCTGAAAAATACAAAGCGAACAGCTTTAAAGCAGCTTGAGCGGTGAGACAGTCAGCAATTTGGCCTCCATGGACGACAAATTCGGTCTAATGTGCTGTCTGGAATAGAAAGAGGATAAAAAATCTAAATTATTACAGTTGAGCTGTGAAGGATTCCTAAAAAATGACTGCACCACTCATCTGCTAATCTGCTGAATAATCATAGTTTTTAAAAGCCATTTTTAAAAGCGGTGACCTCATTTATGAGCCAAATTGACACTTTGTGGCATTAAATACAGAAGTCCTGTGCTTTGTTATATCTCATTCAAAAAACAAAAATTGATATCAGAACCTGGCCGACCATAGAAAGCTTGGCAAGTCAAAGCAGTCTCCTGGAGAGTAGAGGATAAACAGCACTGATGGTAAATTTCAATGCCAAACTATTGGCAGTCTCCAGAGTTCCCACATTTGTTTGGGGCAGGATCATTATTATGTGTGACAGATGCTGGGAATATAGGGAATGACTCCATAAATCCAATTTAGATTTTTAGCCTGTTTGGACTTCTTCTTTGAAATTACACCAGTTTTTTATTTCATTCTATTGTGTCACATAGTCAATGAAAACACTTCACAGTGTGCGCGTTTTGTCTCATCAGTCAAGAGAATATTTTCCCAAAAGTCTTGGAGATTATTGAGAAGTTTTCTGGCAAATGTCAAACAGTTTTTGTCTAGTTTCTTTCTTGTTGTTGAAACATGAACTCTCACCTTAACTAAGGCAAGTGAGGCCTGGAGGTCTTTAGATGTTGTTCTGGGTTCTTTGTGACTTCCTGGGTGAGTCATCAGTGCGCTCTTGGAGTGACTCCTGGGAAGGTTCACTACTGTCCCAAGTTTTCTCCATTTGTGGATTATAGTTCACGAGATTCCCTTTAGAAATGACTTTGTAACCTTCTCAAGACAGATAGATATCAGTGACACTACATCAAAGCAGTATGTATTGCTTTTTGAGATCTGTTAGTTTACTTCATTTTGTCAGACAGCTTCTATCTAAGGGATTTCTTGATTCAACATGTCTGGGAGTAAACATGCCTGGGTGTGGCTAGTGAGTTTAGTTTCATTAGCCAAACCCAGGCTTGATATGAACTCAGCTTTTCAAAAAAATGTGGTTAATAACAATTAATCCATGATTTAACAGGAGGGACAATTACTTTGGACCAGTTTCCTCTTTCGAGGTTTCATGTTTTAAGTTAATTCTGATTAAGATAAGGTGAGGGGCTCCCTTTTGTAACTTAATATTTACCTTAGAAAGCCAGCGTTGTATCAGCCTTTTCAATCAACTCAACAGTAAATAGTTTTTCTCAAAACTGCAAATCCACAAATGTGTTTTACACATCTATGAGGATGTTTTAACTCCATCAGGCCTTTCTCTTTACCACTCATACAGTTTAGGGCGTCTGGATCTTATCCAGGCTGAGATGTACATTGGTAAACCCTGTGAAGGTTGCCAGCCGGAGACAGACAACAGACAACAGTGATAACCACTGCACCAGCATGGTGGCTGTCACATAATTGATACCATCATCAGCACAAGTTTCACATTATGTTTCTTAACTACTGCTGCTTGGGATTGAATTAATTATGAATGTGCGCAGGCTGCACACTGTCAACATATTACTCAGTCTGCTATTAATTTTGTTGATCGCTTTATCACATTCTTAAGTTTCATTATGGTATGCAGAAGAGTTTAGTAAAATCATGGCAATCATAGTAAAATCACTTGCTTTTAAAAAATAAAATCAGGATTTTACTGTGAGACATGAGTTTTAAAAGGAAACAAAGTAACAATTCATTAAAAAAAAAAAACTTTACTGACTAACCTTGAGAATTTTTTGAATGTGTATTCTTTGGTTGAGGATATCCAGTGAAAACAAACACCATGGACTTTATTTATTTCTAAAATTATCTTCCAAAATGCCAGTAACGTCTATTTAACTTTTGGCTAAAACATGAAAGAACTCCAAGGCACTCTCTCTTCAGATAAAACTGAAAGGCCTATCCCTGAAAACACTGGATATTTTCTAGTTATCTGCCATAAATTGTTAGCTTCCCTTCTATGACGAGAGTGGAATATTCCACCAGTGAAGCTCCACCAATAGGAGGAGTCTTAAACCTGGACAGACGCGGGAGATCGACACCAAGTCAGAAACAGTCGCCACATTCAATCGAAATCAAACAAGATAACACAAAGAACCATCAGTCATACACATGAATGCGTCTTTTAAGTCAAATAAGGTTTATAGAAAAGGAGTAAAAATCTAAGTCCTCAGTTAAGCTGGAGTGTTTAGTGGCCTGTCATTATAAATCCAAAAAGCTTCCCTTTGGTATTTAACCTTTGTTTAACCAGGCAGGTCATTTAAAGAAACCTTGCACTCACTTCCAGCCGCATATTTTTTCTTTTGTCTGTATTGCAGGAGCTTAACCCACACTTCAAAATAATCCTTGTTTTTCCAATACATTGCTTTAGTGTGTTCCCTCAGTTCATCAAAGTCCGAAACAAGCTTTTTTAACTTGAGCCAAAATAAAGAAAAGAAAAAACACAAGGCAGCCCAGGCTTCAAGCCAACTTTCTTCTGATTTCTCGACCCTTGAGTTGTCTGCCTGACACATAAAGACACTATCACCTCTCTTTGAGACTGTACAGGCCCAAAGGCAGAAAATGTGGCATAACATGTTAAATTACAGCAACTATACAATCACTGCCTGTTTATTAGGTGCACTTTTTCAACTGCTTGTTGATGCAGATATCTAAGTAGCCAATCGCATGGCAGTAACTCAGTACAATAAGCCACATATACATGATCAAGATGATGTGCAGAAGTTCAAACTTAGCATCTATGTGCTGTTGAATGTGGAAGAAAGGTGATTTAAATGACTTTGAATGGGGAATGGTGGTTAGTGCCAGACAGGCTGGCCTGAGTATTTTAGAAACCGCTGATCTATTGAGATATTTCAATACAACCATCTCTGCAGTTTACAGAGAAAGGCCTGAAAAAGAGAAAATAGTGAGTGAGTGAGTGAGTGAAGATGACTTGTTGATGGCTAGCTGCAGGAGGAGCTAAAAGGGAGGCACCAATAACTCAAATAACCACTCTGTACAACCGAAGTATGCAGAAGATATTTCTGAATGCACAACATGTATCGATCCTTATAGCAGATGGCCTGCAGCAGCAGAAGACTACACTGGGTGCTGCTCCTCTCAGCTAAGAACAGGAAACAGAAGCTACAATTCACACAAGTTCATGAAAATTGGATAACAGAAGACTGTAAAAACTGCTATTGACAGAACTAAAAACAAGACATTCATAATCTACCAACTGCACAACCATCATGTCAGAATAGGACCAAACAAAGAACTATATTGAGACACCATTGCAAAACAATCACATATAGTTTTGCAGTCAATTTTAAAGCGCGTTGTACCTCAGACTAGCTCTGCCCAGATCAGTGTCTATATGCAATATGTGCAATGCCTAATAATATACCATTGGAAGTAATGATGGGGGAGAACCTCTGTAATCAAGTGCATTGTAGGCGTTGCTTAAGAAAATACAACTTTAATTGATGTGAAAAGCCTATTTTGACGTCTTTTTTGAGTGAGAAAGAGCAGCGTTGCTGCAATGCTTTAACAGTGGGAAATGAGGTAATGGGCATTTATGGTCTTAATGGAACTTTAAGTGTGCTTTAAGTGCACACTGAGAATAAATACCTAATAGTAGGCCGTTACATAAAACGGAAAACAAGTGGATGGATGTTTAATGTCTAATGGCCTTGCACACTGAGACTTTGAAAGCACATTAAGTGCATTTTACTTTCATTCACAGTTCTTTTACTCATTTGTGTTTGTAAAAAAAATATAACAGAGAAACCCCTGAGCTGAGTACAAAGAAATGAGCAGCTGATAAACTTTGTGCGAAAATGCATTAACCAAAACCACAAAAATGGATTTCAACAATCTGTTCAATTTAATAAAAATGAATTTAAGTTGCAGATGAACTGAAACCACTAAGAGCATGACATTATTAATGGCTTTTTTGCAGATATTACTGTGACTGGTTTGTGAGAGGTATTTTAAGTTATGGCAAAAGTAGCAAAAAAAATGGTGGTGAATAGGATGCAGAAAGGCTTTGATGTAGTGGCTGTGGTGCTGAAAGGACAGCTACCGGACGAGGCGGAGGAGTCAGGAAGGAGGGAGGAGAGGAGGAGAGGAAATGCTTTAGAACCAGATGTACAGACAGAAGGAGAGAGGAGGTGACTGAAAAAGATTTACTTGATATAATTTGAACAGTAGGAAGATGAAGTCGTGTTTAAATTTGGCTGATTATCAAATAAATTGGTGAATAACTTCAATATACTGTAAAAGTATATGGGTCTACTGAAAGCACCAGTTTTTTTCCTTTCTTGAAAAATCCTTCCTCTGTCTTTGTTTTCTAAATTGTATTCTGATACTGGCAGCAGACAGTCTAATAGCACATAGCAGGATAGGCACAGACATAATTAAAAACCTGATAAATAGCTGGGCGTCTGAGGTCTGGCCACTGAACATGCTGCTTTGCTGGCATAGATGCCTGGAGCAGTTACTGTCATCACTGACACCTTTGCTTTTCCTGCTATTCAAAGTCGCAGGTTTGCAGGTTCAGTCTATTACAAAAGGTTTGCATCTTTTAATATTGGACACTGTGCTTTGATGCAACGCCATTTTTAGCTTCTGTCTCTTTAAGTTCCTCCTACGCATTTGTGCTCAGTTGTGCAGCCAATAGCAGGATCGGATTTTGGCATTTTAGCCTTTATTGTATAAAGAATAATATAGCGAGTAAATAGGATAGTGGGCTGGATTGGCACACAAGAAACACCCTGAGGGCGACTGGATCCTGCCCCTGTAGTAACTTCTTGGCATATGGGTCACCTGCTCAGCCAGGTGAGTTGTAGCATAACAGGACAATTGACGTGTAATGTTCGAAGCTGAAACAGATTCAGAGTACGGAGTAAGCAGTCGGGAAATAATGACAGAGTTTGAGCCAGCTAGCTGTATGTGGATTTAGTTGAATCAAACTTTACTATTTAACACACTACCATAAATGGTATAAGAGGGCATTATGGTGGTGCATTGCATAGTGATGGAGATAGGTATCGAAAGAAAAGGCTGGCTTCCAAACAGGGCGCTTATTACTTCCCTTAATTAGACGTCCTGTAGCACTTTGTGGACATGCACAGACTGTGCTTAATTATGACTCTGTCTTTTATCATTCAGTGAAATATGTAAAATCACTTATAGTAAATAACAGGGACAGTTAGCATAGCTCAATTAAATAGCTCCCTGAGGCACCACCAGCTGCAGAAAGAGGTAAGACATGATCCTCCTCACTGACTCTTAACGAGTTCCCAATATTTCTAATTTCCAACTCTACAACTATTGGACTATCATATAGTTCACAGTTCAAAATATTTGTTATTTCTTTTATACAGGGCTTTGACACAGACCCTCCACCAAGTTTCTTTTCCTTTAATACCCCCCTTCTCCCCATTCAAGTAAAATGTCTTCTGATTGGCTGCTTCTGGAAGATTTGCAGCTAGGAGGGGCCTCTGTGCTCACAGCCAGAGCTCTTTACCTAAGATTAGGCATATAACCTGCTCGCTGACATCATACAAATCTAATTGTAGAAAAAACTGAGCATTTAAACAGTCTGAAGCTTGAGCTTTTCTCTGATAGTTATTACCTGTATATATGCTGAGCTCATAATTTCAAACTTTGACCTTGTTTAATATGAACATCCACCTTTCTAACAATATATATGACAGAATCTAAGTAAAAGCATTATAGATAATATATGTCTGCTGCTGATATCCAGTGTGCCTTCTGCATTGTTACAAAAACTGCTTACACTGTACTAAACCGCTGATACTGAGAGGACAGGAGAACATGCAGACTGAGAGGACTGTAGGAGGACACACTGCAGGGGGCTGACTCTCACATAACCTGACTTTTTTAAGCTTTTTCCAACCCCGTGATTCATTTGCTCATGCTGCTGAGTAGGAATCACGTATGAGTAACCAGGTTACTGACGTTCCCTGCAAACATTATGATATGATCCACATAACTTAAAATCTAGTTGTATGTGTGCAGTTGTGTCCTCTGCTTGGGTCATCTGGGTGTCATTGAGCCAGAAGGTTTAACAAAAGAAAGCCTCTAATAAGGAACAATGACCTACACCCTGTGATGTCACTGACGTGGCAATCTAACAAACAAGACATTTTGATATTACTGGCCTGCCAGTTTTAAATCCCAGTGTTTGCTAAACAATGGCAGAGTTAAGGTGCTTGGGTTTCCTCGAGTTGCACAAACAGATGTGTCTGTAAGAGGTTATGATGTTCACAATAATGGAATCCAAGTTTTACAAAATGCTTGTATTTGTTCCTTTCAGCTTTTTGTGGGAGTCTTACTTTTGAACATCCCCAAAACAAGTGGGCTGAGCTCCCACTACCACAAAAGTGAAAACTTATTCATAAGTATTAATTATTCCTAACACAGACTGATTCAGGACTCTAAAGTTTCGAGATCTGCCCCTGATAAATATAATACAGCTGTGAGCAGGTAGAGGGCCTTTAACATGAGTGAGGGTGACATGTAAAACTAGACCATTCAGTTTCAGGAAAAACCACTTTGGACTGCTGTGATTGCGAAACCTGGTCTGTGGCATGCTGCTAAAAAGTCAGTTAAGAAGCAGTTAAAGTTTTCATGGTAATAAAACCTGTCAAAATTTCTCTGAAATGGGCTCAGCACTCCTCTCGCAAAATGGCTTTTAAAAGTCAAACCGTAATTCGTGTTTACATGAAAGACGACATCTGACGACCTCCCCTGGACCCTTAATGGATGTTTTTTTGTAAACCATTCATAAAATAATTAAAAATGGTACAACATATGTCAAAACACTACAGAACACCACCGAGCCGATCATTTTGGTTTTTGAGCAGTGCAGGACTAGTTAGGTGCAAAGGTTTCTTTTCTTTGGTTTTATTTCAATAGAGAAAAACATATAGTAGGATTGCTTGCTTTGCAACAACCCCACCAATAATCACCAGGGGTTTCCTTATCATTGTAAAATGTTTATTCTCTTAGGTTTATAAAACCCTGAAAACCTTTGTGCTTGCCAAAGCAAGTTGTTAGATTTATACTCTGAAATAAATGCTTTTATGTAAAGGCAGCAGTCGTACATAGATTGAGAGGGTGAATAAAGATAAATCACTCTCTTTCTGTTTATTGTCTGTCAAACAAAACTACTCTCCATCATTTTCACAGATTTCTGTTTTCTAATCTGCTTTTCTTGTGTTCTGTATCCAATTTATGATACGTCTTCTGTCCTTCCCCTCAGTGCAGCTGTATGATAACCACAGCTTCACTGCCAGTCCTGTATCAATCCATCCACGCTAAATCCCAGAGGAATTTTCCACCACCCACCTGGCTCTGTTCTCCTTCATCCATGTCTTATTTCCCTGCATTCTTTCTCACGCTTTCTTTCTGTCATACTCCTTAAGCCCATCAGCCTTTCTATCATTTATCCTCCTGCCATCTCCTTCCTGCTCCTCTCCGTCTTTCTCTCTCTCCCCCCTCTCACTTCTCTCTGCGTCTCCTCTTTTCCTCCCTTCTCCCTGTTCTGGACACTGTGAGTGGAACACAGATTATGTCAGACATTTATAAAACCGGATTAGCTAGGATCACCTTCACACATGCACACACGCACGCAAAAACAGATGACTTCGTACACCCCCACTCAAACCCTAATTTTAGCTATCCATAGATACACTGCAATGCCAAAAGTATGCGGACACAGCTGTTTACATAATTACTAGCAACGTATGCTGCACTTCTGGTCCTTTTCTGCAGTTATCTGAACTAAATCTCCCTCCAGGTCCAATGAGGATGCCTACCAATACAAAGGAAGGGTCAATAACGTGCTTGCACAGAGCAATGACACTAACCCTGTCCGACACCTCTGGGATGACCTGGAATACTGACAGCTAGCCAAGTCTTATTGCCCAGATACACTACTTGTCCTCACAAGCCCCTCTGTTGCTGAACAGGAGCAAATTCCTGCAGCCACGTTTCAAAATCTTGTGAAAAAGATGAGTAAAAAATGCAGTAGAAGCAATAATGCCTTTTAATTATTTTCTATTCTGTGTGGACATAGTGTTTTAATGCAAGCATTTTGCCATTAGGTATGTTGAAACTAACAAATACTGCATCCATACATACATATGCTATTTCCGTCTGATCCATGCAGTTTTTCCCCACATGGCCTCCACACGCACGACCTATGACTGCAAAACCCCATGATATACACCATTCACCTACAAAGCCTCTGACGTCATATTGTCCAAAATAACTGACTATGCACTCGTGACACAAGCACATGGCACTTGAAGCCATGCAACTCTACGTCATTACTTCATGTGAATAAGTCAGACGCAGCAACGCGAGCAGAATCCACAGAATCGGTAAGAATAAAAATATGAGCCAGCTTTCTCTCTGTGCCATCTCTCGCTTTCCTTCTCTCTCTTATTCTTTTCTCCCTGCATCCCCCACCCTCCCTCACTCAACCCTCAATTTCTGACTCAGCAGAACAAGACAGATACAAGGTCATCTGACTGCTGTTGCTGTGGAGCACTCGATTTGGGGGGATTCTTCCCTCCCCCCTCTTTCTTGTACTGCAAGGCGGGTAAACGTTGGGAGGTAGAGAGGCTGAAAGGAGGGAGAAACATCAAGGCATGACAGAGGTTATGGAAGGGTACAGCTGGCAGCCATTTTAATTCAAATGAAAAGAACTTTATTAGCAGCAACCACACTGACAATGTCACCCTCACTGGCAGCACTGAGTGCTTCAGGATCAAATTATTAAGCCTAGCTGTGCATTGCATATATGGGCTACATATCTATTTATTTGATGCAAGGATTTTGTAAAGCTGAAAGCAACAGAAGCTGTTGAGATAAGGGTAAAAATAATAAAGATGTTCTGCATAAAATATCTACATGTACAATGTGGTTGCAGAGTGAAAACTGACAGTCAGATTTAATCAAGACTGCTCCCCATCCATGAAACCCCTGAGGTTTATAAGCATATGTTATTACTGGCTGGATACTAAACTGCATTAGTGTTGTGCATTTCTTATATATCTCGTATAGATTATCAAATCACATTGCTAAACTGCTCAAGCTTTACGGACATATCTTTAGATGGATACTATTAAAACCCGATTCTTCATGAAACCACAATAGAAATGTTTGGGGGGAAAAATACAAACAGAACATTCCTAACAAAAGACAGCTTGTACAGTTGAGTATATCTTGTAATAAAGGATTAGATAAAGAGAAAACATGATGCTCTGGAGCCTTCTCTTCCACCAAACCAGCTGAACACAGAGAAGGTCAAAATCTTAGAATTTTCCACCACAGTGACAGAAAAAGCAGGTTAGGTTAGGTGTGCATATTCATGTTACTTTTCATAGTGCCGGCACTGACTTTAGGGTGAGCATCCCACAGGCAGAAGAGTGGGTGGTAAAAGGTCAACAGCCAACATTTATCTGGATTTACACAGAAGCCTGTTATTAATACAGACGGGGCAAAATGTTCTTTGAAATCAGATCTTAGACAAGCAGTGATGGAAAAACAAAGTGTCAACGTTTAACATCTTGTTAGTGTTGTATGAGTGGGATTTACCAGAATGTGCATTTGAAGCTTTACCCCGTCCATCTGGTTGTTCGGGAAGGTTATGAAAACACCAAGCATCCACAAACAAAATGATTACTCACTGCTAATTGCATCTCATTGCGTCTTTACTGATTCATACTTCCCATATCAGATTAAATAATAAAAAATAAAAATGCAATGTGCACCATAACATCTTGTTTTAATAAAGCATCACGGCTGACTGACCTCCAACTCTGAGCTAACCTCATTCTGATGCTCTGGGGCTTCACGGGGCTGAGTGGTCATCGTCTGGACCCACAGCAAGAAACCCAGTGAGGCATGACAGCAATCTGCTGCAGGGACAGCACGCGTGACTCCCAGCTTTCCCTTGCAAATCAGGCATCGCTGTGCATGCATGCATAGTATATATGTGTGTGTGTAACTTAGCAACTCTGCATGTGTGCTTCCACTGCAGCATCACGCCTTCATTCCAAAGCACGAAGAGGAAAAGAAAAATGTACGACCAAAACCATCAATGATAACTCACTGCTACACACGTGCCAGCTGCCTGTCATTTTTGCATGTCCTCTGTTTGTCTCTCTTTCATGCTCTCTGTCTTTGAACTCTCTGGCACCGTTACAGAAAGCAAAACTCATCCCAGCCTGTCCATCTTTCTGCCTGACCAGTGTTTAATGAATGCAGTCTAATTTGTTAGACTATCTCATTAATCTGAGTGTGTATCCTTGCAGAACCGGTCAATCCTGTGTGTGGGATTGACAGCTAATCTCATAAATGTCAAGTAAAGTGAGCCTTCCGAAAATTATTGTAGTGCTTAAACAATCCAAGTTGTATTTCTTTTTTACTTCCATTAAGATTCATCTAGTTTCATCCTTTTTTACTTTCCTTTTTTTAAATTTTGTTTTGTTTTTTGCTTAGAATAAGTCTCCCCGTTGGGTGAGATGCTGACTCTGCATTGTCAGAACTGTACACCTGCTGATGGAGCCAGTCAGGTTGCAGGCTGCTTTCTGCAGCCGACCATGCATCCCGATATGCAGTGACAGACTAATGACTGAACTGTGGCTCGTGACTTCACCCTCATTCTTTCTATCTGAATTTCACACACTTTGGATGTCCTGCTCTCTTTTCTCTGGCTGCTGTGCCCGGGCCCACTACTGAGGAATGGATGTGCACAACATGCTCATGATAGGACCAACACAACATCCAGGTGCTTGCTTTATACATGCAATAACCTACTGCACAAAAAAACCCACTATTTTATGGGACAGCAATACATTACACGATGAACAAACACAATCACGACAACTAGAATCTAACCTTGTGCGTCCATTTATACAAAATTTCAGGATAGAGACTCGCGATGCTGCTGGCTGCAAGCCTCGGAATTCTGCATTAAAGTAGGAGGGGCAGAATTATATAGTTCTATTGGCTGGCTTGTGGAGTAGGATAAATACCACTGGTCGGAGGCGCTCAGAATTATCATTGGCCAGCTCTGTCAGTTCTCGATTCACCGATTCGCTTCTTTCACCGGCGGAGTGATGTCGGCAGAAATGGGGAGGGAGGTGGCTGGTTAGTTTAGCCGGTCTTTCGCCACAAGTATCAGAGAGCAAAGGGAGGAAGCGGTTCCCCGCGTGATGCTCCGCTTGAGACTGCAGAATTTCATTTGAAAGACGTCCCACAAGGGGAAACTGCAGCCTAACCTCGCCGAAGGTTTGAGAGACAGTTTATTTAAACCAAAGACAATTCTTCTGTCAGACTTAGGCTATAGATAACTTGTCTGACGTCGTTTACCTGTGTTTTTTTCCACTATGCAACACAAAACAACTGAGCATATCTTCTTTTGCTTTTCAAGGCAAGGCATTTTGATATAGTTCAACGTGAGGGGCTGACACCTCTCAAGCCGTGCATCACCTGAGAGGAAAAGAGTGACTGCGTCAACATGGGGGTAAGAACCGGCGATTCCAACTTTTTTACTGCGTTGTAGCCCACCTGAAGTGGCCTGAAAAGTGAGAGGTAGCCTAAAGCCTAAAGAAAAGCTGTCAAACTGAGGCGTGATGTCATTTTTGTTCTTAATGGAAATCCCGTTTGTCTGAGTGACATTGACTCTAATGCGGAACTGTGTTTTACGCCGGTCTAGACTGCGACAAATTGATGTAGCCACGAGCTCTTATCTAGTGCAGTAGTGGAAACGAGCTTCTTTTGGACTGTTCACTTTCATTCGACTTGGATCAGTTATTATTTCTGGCTCGTGTGGGCTAATTTGTACTGGGATTCTCATTAATTGCTGCCCCCGTGATGAAATGTTTAGAAACGAATGCCAAAGTCTTATATCTAAGTACTGTAGGTCTGTGATGTTTCCAGCTTGTCGGTGTGTCAGATGTGTAGGCTCTTTTAAGTCGTATAGGCCTTACTTTGACCATAACCTTGCCAGCCATGATAGGCCTAATCGGTTTATTCTTCCTGTATGCTCCTGTGTGTTAGAGGAGGAGCACGTGTTAAGGTTATTCCCCTCCCCATCATTAAGCTGCAGTTTAAAAATAATACTGAGTTTTGCCACATTTTCGGCAGACTTGCATGCACTTTCTTTATGATTAAAGACCGCAGTGCATTATGACCTCCTTCATGCCCTCGCTGCCCACCCCCACCCACCTCCACCTTCCTCCTGCCCTCTGCTGCGTTAAACCCCGCTGGCATCCCCCCCTTCTGCGGTCATCTGTTTGCGCGCAAGCGAAGCAACTGTCCGGTGAGGATGATGAGCACGCCGCGTACTTACACTGGACGCTATCAGCTGAGGAGTCCATCCTCGGCACCCTCGCTGACCCGTGCGTCATAATGCGGTTACCACGAATAAGCGCTTCACCAGCTTAGGCTATTTCCCCTTTAATTTGTGACATAACAGGGACTCGATAATCGCCAGCAGTGACTACATTTACACACATCACAGATTAAAGAAACGACGACTCCAGCCGGCTACACGAGGAGAATGACAATAATGACAATAAGGTTCGTCAGTGTGACTTTAGAGGGCTCTCTTCTACTGCGCGCATCCATTAAGCTATTAAACGCATTTGAGCTGTTTCCGGGTATATGGATAAACCTATCACTCGTGTAAATTGACCAGTATGGAGTCTGGTGGAAAAATACAAGGTAAAGTCAAGATGCGGCTGGTGGTGTGAGTTATTGCGCAATTCGGCTCCATCGCCTCGCCATGAAAGAGTAGTAATATTTAACCCCTGTGCACCGACTGAGCGATGCGGTGGCATGACGCTGCAGTAGGAAGACCATGCGGAGCTGAGACATTTCCAGCTCTGCGGAGGCAGTGCAAGCCGGTTTCATTACAGTGAGACCAGCTAATGTTGCCCTGCAAAGCCTGACATTTCTGCGCCAACAGAGAGGTTCAGTGTGTTGGATTCCGGGGAGGTAGAAGAGAGCCTCCGGTCCATGTCAGTGTCTTCTTATAGATGTGGAAGCTATAGTGGGCACTGCGTCAAAAGGGATGGGAGTGCAAAAAAAAAAAAGTGCTTACGCATGTGCTGCTGATGCTGCTGCTGCTGCTGCTGTGTGGAAGTTCACTGAAGCAGTGAGAGAGGGACGTTGAGTGGAAATGGACTGTCATTTCAGAGGATGTCCTGTCTCCTCGGAGACTGCTGTTATAGAACAGATCAATAAGGAATATGAGCTTCCCTTCTGATGTCTTAAATCATAAAGAAAGTATATGCAAGCCTGCCGAATGTGTTTGCGCTTAAGGCGCTGAGGTTACCCTAAATGGAAAAGATGGATGGATAATGGAATAGAGCTGTGTATGGAAAAGTGTCATCACTTGTGCTGATGTACAGCACTGACTTGTCCCTCTTTCCGTCTGAGGATTTCGCACTAGCGCACTGTCCTATAGCATTGCCAGCTGTCCTTTCCCAAGGCCGCAGGGGGCACCGCTTGCGACGTTCCTTCTGCTTCAAACCGGGGGCGGGGCCTCTGGTGTGGAAATTCCCTGTAAAAGGCTGTGATAGGCTGGCACGAGCAGCCACGCAGAAAGGACCCGGTTAACAAGAGAGAATAGAGCAACCAACCGGCACGTTTTGTCAGACACAGAGATATACGTTCTAAATTTGGAGGACAATCTCTAAGGAAAGAGCATGATGTAACGCACACATAGGTCACCTTCTCATCTTTCTCACTGTCCTTTCTGCATTGATGCAGTTACTGAGGATGAGTCCATGGGAGGAATGTAAAGTGAGATGTCGAGTAAGGGCTGCACACATGCAACATCTGCAGCTGTTTATCTTCAAACTCATGACACAAAGGAAGGGAATGTGCCACTGCTGAGAGAACAACGGGTACAGAGAGAAAGGAAAGACAGATTAGTGGTGGTTGGTTTGCAGGAGTAGTGAGAGAAAGAGAGAGGGATTTAGAACGAAGGAGGTGGCATATGTTGAGGGGAGGGGTGGTTGGATGTATATCCTGTTACAGGATAATCACCTGAGGCTCACAATACCGCAGCTCATGTTTCCTCTTTCTGTGCCTGGTCATATTGGTTAACCGGGAGAGCAGAGAGAAATGGGATGAGGAGAGGAAGGATGTACTTGGGTCGAAGCATAATAGGTCTTAATAATTTTTGTTTTCATGATTGAACAGTTAGTGTTGAGGTGAAGAGGTAGGGATGTAGGGATTGTCTTTAAACCCCAGTAAGGAAAAAAGAAATTAAGGTGATTTAGCAGCAGAAAGGATTTTTAAGAAAGGCCATAATGGCTGATGGTGATGGGTGTGTCTGTGCTGCTGTTAGTGCAGTGTGGCTGAGGAGAAGCTCCTGATAAAGATAAGTCCCCTCAAAGACTGGATTCATTCATTACCTTATGATATAAAGGCTTTCAAACTGGTACCAGAGAAGTGTGCGCTGCTATAGAAAAGAAGTTGGAAGGTGTAACAGAAAGTAATTCAGGAGTTGGATATGTGTGTCCGCTGCAGAAGCCCAGCCCTCAGTTTGGTGCAGAGTGCTGCACATCCCTCCCCATTGCACCTGCTGCCTGATGCAGATAGGCTGCACTGAACCACAGCTGATGTGTCCTGCACGTTGCAAGAGCCAATAAAAAAGCATAAAAGATCTAATGAAACACAAGTTTATCATAGACCTGTGGCCCAGAGGTCAGTTAAGGTCAGTATGGTGATTCTTTGAAATGGACCTCCACTGCTCGCGTCAAGCCACTTGGATCAATAGACGTCCTTTGTAATCAAAGCAATTTTTTTAGTGAGAGTGCTGCTTGAGGATAGATTTCTGTAGTGCCTCAGCAACACCCCTAGAGTTAGCCTCCCTGCTAGCTTAAAACTAATAAGACTAGACTTGAGCTGCGAGCTCGTGTAATTCTAATAAAATGTAAAGGTCAGTGCTGTCTCCTTTCTACATTACTTGTAGAACAAAATTACAGTAGACGGACAGAGTGATTGATGTGGCCAACAGTTCTGCAACATTAACGTGCTGATGGTCTCCCATAAAGAGACCGAGTCAGGAGGGTTAGGTTGCCTGACTACGGCAACATGACTAATTCAGGGTGTTGTCGTGGAGATGTGTGTGTCCCTTTGTGAATACACTAAAGGAGAACATGTAACACTGGGCAGCCACAGTGGACAAAGGCTTATCACAGACCCAAAAGAGGTCATTAGCTCTCTGTTTGTTATGATTTAAGCTGCAGCACTCTGCAAGGAAATTAATTTTTTTCTTTTCTGTAAATTTATCTTGACTGTTAAATTGTGCATTTTCCATTCGTTCCTGCATCTGATAGACTTTACATGAGGGACCCTGCATGTTTTAATGGGATATGTTAATAGGTATTTGGTAGTTTTGCAGTTAGCAGCTGGTGCGTGTAGATGTGAGATCATTAACATCTGCATATCTCAGTGTGACCTCTTGCCTGATAGTTGAGGTGCCCTCTCTCACACTGTGGCACGATGCCATGTTTTCTACCAGCGCCAAGAAATTAAGATTTACAATACTAGTGTCATGTAATTAATGTATTCTTAGTGCTTATTTTCTGATTATATTGTTTGATGTACTTTAGTAATGAAGGTGCTCAGCTAAGTGCTCAGCCAGACTGAAAAACAGGAAGTTAGTGTAGAGCTATACAAGCATATTAATAAATACAGGAAGCCAGAAAGGAGGAACTTGTAACATACAGAGGTGTGGACTCGAGTCACATGACTTGGACTCGAGTCAGACTCGAGTCATTAATTTTATGACTTTAGACTTGACTTGAAAAAATGTTCTAAGACTTGTGACTTGACTTGGACTTTTACACCAATGACTTGGGACTTGAATTGGACTTGAACCGGTTTACTTGAAAAGACTTGATATTTTACCCCAAATATAAAATTTAGCATGCATATTATATAGAGATTGAAAATGTGACGTCATTCACGGGTAGAACCGCAAAGGATTCTGGGAACTCGTGGCAAGCGGTACTAGCGCACGCAGGCTTTCAATTAAAATCAGTTATACAGCGATAAAAAGAAACACAAAAATGTCAAGAAGCCGTTGTATTATTAACTGCAATAGCCGGTCGCATGACAGCCACGGGAAGCCGACGGGTAAAGAGATCGGTTGTTATCGGATTACGTCGTTGAAGAGAAATTGTTCATGTTTCCGAAGTAACAAAGACGCGACGGATGGCCTGGATTGCAGCCATTCAAAGATCAAATATAACGTCCCAGAACACTCCAGCTCACATGTTAGTCTGCTCCAAGCATCTACACAAAGGTCAGTCTGCTGTTGTAGTTAATGCGTCATTTTCATAACATAATTGGTGATATAGGTTACAAGCAAGTCTGGCGCTGAACAGAAATTGTCGCGCTATGCTCCTTTATTTATTGTGCATAAATAGTGAATTGTCCTGACACAATATTGCGTTTCGCTTCTGTTATTATGGTACACTGACAAAAATATATACTTTTATTCACAGGATAAAACAGGTTTTTTGTATCACTAATTGCCCAGTACGATTACAGCATACAATATTATTGTCACTGCTACATTTCTGTGATGGGTACCAGAAATTATTTCCACTACTAATTAATTACCGTTGAGCTCAAAGGTCCTATTAATAAACGGTTAACGAATGTGTATTTATGACGACGATTTGTGAGACTGGTAAACTTATGATACGTACGATGGTCTTTCGTTCTACACGGTGCATTTCAAGGTCCTGCACCCATCCGTCGGTAAACTGTACCTGGGCTTGTTGCAGTGACCTGAAGTTACTAAACTTCATGAGTGTATGCACTCACTCCAAGAACCGTATGATTATAAATATGCATATAAATATGCTAAGATGAGATAGCTGACTTCATCTAACTAGCAAATGTTTTCCAGGCTACGTTGGTGATACAGTTTTTTTTTTATGTGTATGATATTTTTGTCATGCGATTTTAAAGCTGGTCCTACAACCACATCCAAGAATAACATGCAGCTTATCTCAGAACTGTCGGTGAAAATTATTCTTGGAGCTAGGTTTAATTGAGCTGCATTTTAAAGAGGTGCAATTTCACAATTTGTGTATATTTTCTAAGTTCACTATTTTGTCATGTGTTGAGAAAAACACAGATTTTAAAATTACATGGTCTAATATTTACATTTAGCATAACTGCAACATTATTTTTTCGTTTGTTTTTTTTAAAGACTCGAAAGGACTTGAAATTCAAAGTTTCAGACTTGTGACTTGACTCGGACTTTTACACCAGTGACTTGAGACTCGACTCTGACTTGCCTGACATTACTTGAGACTTGACTTGAGACTTGAGGATAAAGACTTGAGACTTACTTGAGACTTGCAAAACAATGACTTGGTCCCACCTCTGGTAACATATAAGGAGTTGTTGAAACTATGTGTGACGTGTAAAGTACCAAAATAACACCTATATGTGAGACATTCTTATGTCATTCTAATGTTAGAGATCCTGCAACTGGCATTGGGCTGTGCAGGGCTCTCTCTCTCTTCCGGAAGATGATTGAATAAAGAATTAAATATAAAATGTTTTGACCGCTCTGAGTCGGGTGTTCTCTGTTCTGTTATGGGGATCAAAGAATCTGGTTTTAATACTAGTCTAAATCAGGCAACATTCACTCTCAGACCAAGACACACAGACAGTAGTATTAAAGTCCTTAACAGTGCCCAGCATTATGCAGTCCATCGTACAGAACTATAGTTACACAGTTACACACAAACGGTCTCTATGGGTTGAACGGATGCAGATAATGAGGGACAGGCAGATGGACACAAGGCAGCAGAGTGGAGGGGGGGGGGTTATAACGCTGAGATAAAGCTGAGATTGTCAGTTCGACTTATCAGTGATTATGTTTCTTGCTTTTGTTTATTTTTAGTTTTCGGAGCCACCCCAAAGTGGATTATTTAAGAGCTGTACAGAGTTAATCTCTCTTTGTGTGTTTGTGTTTCCTGAGATTAAGATTTTGTTTCAGTACTCAGCCACAGTCTTTTTATTATTATTATTATTATTATTATTATTATTATTATTATTATTATTATTATTTATTATTATCATACATACATTTCATTTCCTCCAGTATTAAAGGAATGTCAGTAGGGACCGGTCCGCCTCTGTCTGTTTCCTTCAGAAGGGTTTTCCCTTTCTTCTTTTTCAAGTCTGGTATCTGCAGTCTCTCCCTATTGATGTCTCTTCACTTTGTTAAACAGAAAGATAAGAAAACTCCATATCACTCTCAGGGCTGATACAGAGAGGCAAGAGCTCTTTGGTGGTCTCCTTTTCAAATACTAATCGTCAGTTAACAGTGACAATTTAATTATTTCCTTACCCAGTGCTGTTATAAAGACGTTCACCAAACGATTGCTACAGCGATACAATGACAAAAATTCATTTATGCCCGAGAATGGTGTAGAAAGGAGAGTGAGAGAGACAAAGAGAAGGAGAAACACGGTGGGTTAATCCAGTGTAGTAATCAGACTAAATAATCCCAACAGCCATGGGTCGCTACCCTGAGCCCCCTACTGTGGGCCCGAGCCCTTCCATCCTACTGCAAGAAACAGCAGATGGCCCAATGACCTTGCAAGGTGTCACACACGAGCACACACGTATGCATTCAGTACCATAGGGTGTATACACGAGTCACAGGGACACACACACACACACACACTTACTGAAACAGTGTTAAGATTTTATGTGGTGAACACTTTTATTAGTTTTTACATTTTATCTAGTAAAATTCAATGTTTTTAACTTTAAAATGCTTTCATTGGATCATTTTAGGTTAGAAGAGCAGCTTATGGACATTCACAGTAAATACATGCTTTAAAAATGTAAGCATGACAAATTTTAAGCTCTCACAACTTTTAATTCTACTCGTTGGTCTATGTGTGTGAAACAGTCGGCTGAGAGGCTTTGCTGACTCCACTTAATGCAACCTTTAAACAAAACGTATGCATCCAGTCATACACGAGTGACTTTACTTTAAACTTTTCTTCTGTTTACCACTCAGTAGTCATGTTAGAAGCACTCAGTAACACCATCATGTGGTGCAGAGGACATGACGTTATCACTGAATGAGTCAGGTCTGCGGAAAAAGAAGAAGGCTAGCCTCATATGACATGTATGACAGATTTTGTGGTCATTGGAAAAAAAGAAAACTTTAAGAAGAAAATGTTGGGCGTAGATGTATTTCTTCCATCTACAAACCACTTCCTCATGTGAAAAGAAACAACACTCTTGTGTTTGTGCATTCATAAGCACCGGTTTCTGTTCTGCCTTATGGCAGGGAAAGAGGAAGGAAAATTACTTCCCAGCTCCAGTGAAACCCGCTATCAGTTCTCATGCCTCAACTTGTCGTGCTAAACAGACTTTGCATAATAATAAATCGTCTCTCAGGTGCCACTCCTAAACACAACATGACACTCCCTGCATTTCTGTCATTCGAGGTAGAAAGTGTGCCGTTATCTGACACAACACTCTCTTTCATTCTCAGGCCTCGCTGACTTTTAGTTTCTTATCTTTTGTGTATTATCACATTACCGTACAGTGACTGGGTCTCTCTTTTATTCACTCTACATCTCCCTCACTCTCTCTGCCGCAATGCGTGTAGATGCTGCACATACGGAGTGTAGCCAATACAATGACTCACCTCTGCTCACACAGACACAGACACATACTTATTCCTTAAATCGATCGCCTGTGAGCGTTATACAGCAGTGACTACAGTGTCCAGTTACAGGTGCATCAATTATTGCTCATCCTGGATTACATCGGGGGATCCGAGGAGTACCAGGCCACCGCTGAGATTCACCATGTCAATGGCCATGCCGGTCTCCATGGTTACTTGCCCTCCAAACACGCTTGCTCATCAGTGTTGTCCACATGAGGGCAAATCGTGTAGTTTGGTCAGCCGGTGCAAGACTCAAACGCGCATGCAGATGCAGAGGGAAAAGATAGTTACTGATATTTGAAACACACTTTGATCAATCAGGATATCACCAGATCTGAGTGATTGCATTCCGTTATCCACAGAGGAGCATGGAATTTCTCCATTTCCTGATGATGCCAAAGATATGTCTGTCCATCACTCTGTTTGCTTGTGATATTGTGAAAGAGCGAGTGTCTGTAATTCCAGCCACGGGTCTCCGTTTCCTTCCTCAGGACAGTGGAGGCTCATTGAATTACCCAGAGCTGTGCAATACAGCTGGACAGAAAAACACAGGCAGCACGTGTTCTTCCTGCATGGCATATTTTCTTCTTCTTCGAGCACCTGATTTAACAGCTAATGTCAAGAGAGATATAAAGATCTAAAAATATATATCAGCTGACAGTGATGTCCCTTTTAAATCAATTTTTGTTTTGTTTTTGCAAAATAACTCAAGAAGAACTATTGCAAACCAGGTGCAGTGAAGCCATCTTGCAAAGTGTTTAAAGGCTGAACCCTTTGTCATAATTGAGTGCCAAGCGCACACAAAGCTAAAACACTTAACATTCTGTAAATAAGGCGAAACAAAGGATAAGCTTCCAAGATATCACTTCCTATGTGACTCATGCTGCTAACAACTCATTCATATCCTGCAAATGAACGTTCACATAAGGGCACACTCAGACACCCAAAGTGAGAATATAATCTATTAGCATTTGAGGACACATTCAAAAAGATACACATAGCATAAGTGCAGTTGCGCAATCTATTAGAGTGGGGTCACTGAGGGTCAAACACTGATATGGAGCCAGCAGACAGACTGCTGGTCAATATCTAATTAGAAGCATGAGAGAAGGGTGACAGCAGCTCCTCTCGTGCTTTCACTCACTCGCTGATCCTTTCTCCACCTCGCTGTATCACCTCCCACTGCTGTCTCCTTTTCCGTGTGCCCAATCCTGTCTGTCATCCATGTCTCTGTCTTTACTTTTCACCACATTTCTCTCTTTGTTTGAGGCTCGTCTCTCCCTCCCCTGCCAGCCACTGTTATTGTCTGTCTGCTGTGTGTGCGACATAAAGAGAAAGAACTTTGTCTCCATATTTATATCATCAGTTTAATCATGCAAATTCACAGGGGAGCAGGTGCACTGCTGAGCTAACAATGCTCCCTAAATGTGTATTTGCTGTGTTCAGTCACTCTCTGTGGAAAAAATTATCTACAACAGCAATAAAAAGTCTGACAGATGATTCACAAGCACCCATCAGTCTGTTGTCTTTGGAACAATGGTGCTAAATTACACTTGAATAGAAGGCAAATCTGTAACTTTCCATGTTATTCAACACCTCTGATCTCTGATCAGAGATATTTAACTGTTATTCAGTCTGAACAGGCACGTTCACATGTGTGTGTACACATGTATGAGCAAGCACTTCCTCTTTGTCATTTTCAGAGACGTGACACACGAGCACACACATGCCCAGGGTCTGTCTCAGAGGGGATGAGCAGCAGTACTTTTCCACTGCATCAGTCTCTGCTCCCTTACCCTCTGTCTCACCAGGCCTGCCCAGTCTTGCTGCAACAAGAGATTTGCTCACCTGTTCTTTTGTTGCAGAGGTGTGTGTGTGTGTGTGTGTGTGTGTGTGTGTGTGTGTGTGTGTGTGTGTGTGTGTGTGTGTGTGTGTGTGTGTGTGTGTGTGTGTGTGTGTGTGTGTGTAGTCCAGTCAAACAGCTACCTCGCTCTGACAGCCTACTCTCTGCTTGACATGCTTGAACGAGTGGTTTTATTGTTTGCTTTGAATTCAGCAGTGGTCGTTGAGAGCAGCACTCCCTCAATTGGTCGGCAATTTTCCCAAGATGTCTTGCATGTGTTGCTTCATGAATACTTTTTTTTTCAGTTATGAGCACAACCAGAAAGGCAGGTCTTAAGTAACGATTGCATACAGACTAAATACGCAGAGACATGATTTCACAAGACTTTTGCACAAGAGCAGTACAATTACAGCTCAAGTGGAAAATTCACTGGCAGGCTGATCTTTATTACGCACACTGGTGTAACTGCAGGGGTGTATGTTTTGGTGCGGTCTGGGTGTGGGAGTTTCCATGTCAACATGTGCGGAGGACTCGGGATCTCGTTTCATACCCCCTCCCAGGTGCTTTTGTAAATGTGTCCGTTTGATTTGGATAAAGGGCCAACTTGTTTTAGACTAATTATGTTCGAGGTCAGATAAGCAGTTCATATCTAATTTACAATATCAGATTTAAATAAAGTGACCAAGCAGGAGTGATCAACCCGGCTATACCACTAGAGGGTGTATTTTTCCCTGTGAACAACAGCACACATTCAGCACTTCATCATATTTAAGTTACAGGTTAACCTTTAACCTCGTTTTTTTTTATCGTTTGACACAAAATGACTGCTGTTATTGATTTATTAGTCGATAGGTATTGACTTTTCTGTTTGACTTGTGGGGATTTAATTTTGCAATCCCCTGCGTGGAATCAATACTGTATATTTCACTAAAATGATGTTTCACCAAGCTCAACTCCCCCGATGACCAGGTTGGATCAGTGAGCGAACCCACTTGCATCTCCTGGGAGGAGTTCTTGTCACTCCATGTCACCTCTGACCTTTGATGAAGCAGATTTGTATGGATGAGGCTCATCAAAGGTCAGACTACTCTCCTTCCAGACAACAGGCTAGAATTACAGCTATAGACTAAGGATCAGAAAATGCAATGATGGAGGAAATGAGGTTATAAATAGCTCACTTATGTGTAGTTAAACAAAGTGAGCCATCTTCTAAGGGGAGATTTACAGTAACTGGAATAATAGATTTGATGTAAAGCAGGCAGAGGAGAGTAAAGACAGCTGATGTGTCTGTGTCTGCATGTTTGCGTATACACGCAGTTTAATTTTTCTTGACATCAAAGTGGCTCTGATGGTTTTGTATTGTAGTGCATGCAAGAGTCTGGTAAGAAACGCTTTGATGAGTCTGCAAACTCAATTTTCCTGTTCGCTGTCTCTTTCTTATGTCGTTAATGCTCACTGCTGGAGAAGTAAATGAAAAGGAGCAAAAGTGATTTGTTAAGACCTCAAGGTTAAACCATTTGCACTATACGTTTTGATGTGTCCATCAGGATCTTGTGGTCATTGAAGGGAGCATTATTTGATCAATGGAGATCAAATGGGTAGATCGGGCTGCAGGCACTTGCTTTGATGTGTTGATAATTCACTCCTAACCCAGTTTTATATTTGGTTGAGCAAAACCGAGCCACCCGGGTAATATGTTTTCAATTCTTTAACAATGCTTATAATAATAGGTTTTTATAGTCATGGTTTTTTTTTTAGCTAACATCATCCTCAGAAACTAAAAATACATTCCATTATTATACTACTACTACCTCTCAAGGCCACTTCACAAGGATACAACGTTATTAGCTGTGTAATGAAACAAATCTCATCAAGGCCAGTTCAGCAGTGCCCACTGCCTTTAATTCAGCTGCAGTCAGTGGCTGATTAATACTCTTAAGAAGGCTGCTCTCGCATCAGTTTACAAATGTTTTAATATTTTACAGAGCAGTGTAGTTTTTAATGGCTGCAATGAACATAACAAACCAAGAGGACAAGGGCTGCTCTCTCCATTATCTAGTCCACAGGCATGTATAAAACATGTGTGTATGTCTGTAGTATGGGAAGTCAGACAGTTACCGCGTTGCCACCACACAGGACAAAGATGACCGATCCCCCAAGAAGAAGAAGGGGGGAACCAAGGACATGGATGACCTGAAGAAGGAAGTACCCATTGTAAGTAAACGCTTCCTTTTTTTTCTAAGAATAGTTGTGTAGTAGTAACTGAGTTTTGCTATGATGTGTGTTAGAGGTTACAAAGTTTTACTGCACTCTGTTTCCATCTTGCTGGATTTAATTGTCACTGTTGAGTGGATCCATACAAAGGTCTGGTCATGGGCAAAGTTTTGGGTCAGTTCATTTTTGTTCCTGTCAGTCAAAGGATGATTGATCGCTCGTGTGCAGTTTTCTTAGTATTTCAATATTTTTTTTAAATAATATTGTGAAAAATTTTTTTAACATCCTTGAAATGATGCAAGGATGTATTTTTGAAGAAAATCTTCTTTCAGAATGGAATTAATGGAAAGAAACTGGCAGCATTTTTTCGGACAGAGAAGAAATTATTTTCCCATACACGCAAACGTTTTTGTATTTTTTGCTGGTAAGATGGGGGGACTTATTATGAGGAAGTCGGCATTTTCGTCCCACTTTTCAGCCCAAGAAACAGACACCATGGTCGCCATACCTGGCTGCCGTTACCACATACTCTTACCCCTCAGGTGAACTGCATGCATGGCGTTGATTTCTGAATTTCCTTCTGTAAAATAAAACGATAGATTTTTTTTTTTAATCAAAATTTCCTCCATGAATAAATTTAAGCTGGAGAGTTTTCCCCACAAAATATCTCTGCATGCAACTAAAAGTACAAATAAAATTGTGAACTACAAGAAATTCTAATCTACATTGTTTTTATTTTTCTGTTTGTTGGGGGGGGGGTTTAATAACAGACGGAACACAAAATGTCTGTAGAGGAAGTATGCAGGAAATTCCAGACTGACGTTGTCCAGGTAAGCTGACAACGCATTTTCCCAGTTTGCCACCAGGTGGCAGTGATGTACTTTTCATGGTTAGAGTTTGTGACAAAGAAATGCTTTTGAACTTCACATTCCGCTTCCTCTCGGTTCACTGCAGGGACTGACCAATGCCAAGGCCGCAGAGTTTCTGCTCAGGGATGGTCCCAATGCTCTCACCCCTCCTCCCACCACCCCAGAATGGGTCAAGTTCTGTCGCCAGCTGTTCGGTGGATTCTCCATCCTGCTGTGGACCGGCGCCATCCTCTGCTTTCTGGCCTACGCTATCCAGGCAGCTACCGAGGACGAGCCTGCAGGGGACAACGTGAGCAACCCACACACACATTCACAATTAGTCACACAGGTTTAGCCCAAACATATTCATCTGTGGCCTATTTGCACCTCATTAACATACCCGTCACACCTAAGACTCTTGGGTATTAACATAAATAACACCTCAGTAAATATTTTACACATACTGCACTCGGTGGCTTCAAACCACCCCCACTAACATATTTCTAATTTTCTCTCCTTTCAGTTGTACCTTGGTATTGTGCTCACAGCTGTCGTAGTCATCACCGGTTGCTTCTCATACTTTCAAGAGGCTAAGAGCTCTAAAATCATGGAGTCTTTCAAAAACATGGTACCGCAGGTAAATAGGTGCTTGATCCCGTACACACAGTATGAAGTAATCTATGCTGTAAGGACAGCAGAAGGCGTACAAGACATCCTTGTCGCCACTACTCATATAGCTTTTACTTGAAGAAACCTCCTGCCTCCATTCTACAGTAACATTTAACATGTCAGTCAAGGCCTGTGTGAAATTATCCCCCCACTGCTTCTCCCGTACCTCTCTACTTGCCACTCTGATTTAGAATAAAAGCTGTATACACAAAAAGAAGTTTCACAGCTGGTGCTTGCCAGTGTTTTGATTATAAATTAGTTACTTACAGTATGTAAGTCAAACATATCTACATGGAGCTCTCTAAATGTAATTCTGGCATCATGAATGACATTATTTCCTCTCCTGCAGCAAGCACTGGTGATCCGTGAGGGTGAGAAGGTGCAGATCAATGCTGAGGAAGTGGTGGCCGGAGATCTGATTGAAGTGAAGGGTGGAGACAGGATCCCTGCTGACATCAGGGTGACTTCAGCTCACGGCTGCAAGGTAAAGACACACACACACACACACACACACACACACACACACACACACACACACACACACAGTCACATGCATAGATTTATATTTTTGTTTCTTTTTATATGTAATAAAAAAAAAAACTTTAACATTTTCTTTTGCCCAACAGGTAGATAACTCTTCCCTTACAGGAGAATCAGAGCCTCAGAGCAGGTCACCTGACTGTACCCATGACAACCCCCTGGAGACCCGAAACGTTGCTTTCTTCTCCACAAACTGTGTTGAAGGTATTGTCACCATGGCAATAACACTGCATGCTATTGTTACCTTGCAGGACTGTGGTTGAATTTAAAGCCCTCAGTTTGAACAAAGCGATAAAGTTCACAGTTAAAGGGACAGTTCACCCCAGAAACTTTATGGGCTTTGAGGCCGTTTGGCAAGTTGATCAACTTTGGAGACTAAGTCTGTATAAACTAGAACATACTAATGTACTAGAACTAGATGAAGCAACAAACAAATAGAACACAGCCATAGTGATTTTTTTCTAGAAATCATGACACACTAACTAAAAAAAACCTCTCCAGAAACCCATAAACATTGTGAGCAATTTTCTTCTGCTTGAAATATCCGACATGCAGCAAAGGGCCACGGGTCTGACTCCAACCCAGCGCTCTGTCCATGTGGCATGCCTGTATGGTTGCCTGCTTAACTACTGAGCTAAACTGGCGCCCCCTTACACACAATATTGTCACTGCGCTCTTTTTGTTGTTTTTTTTATCTCTAAACCCAGTTGTCAGGTCGTGATTTTAGAAATGTGTTTTTAAATAAAATTTTAAAAAATCACCTTCTAATGCAACAAAGTTGTTGCACCTGTAAGATTGTATTTCTGATTTTGTTTTTTGATCCACACCAGGCACAGCGCGTGGCATTGTTATTTGCACTGGAGACCGCACAGTCATGGGCCGCATTGCTACTCTGACGTCCGGCCTGGAAACCGGCAAAACACCCATTGCCCGCGAGATCGAGCACTTTATCCACATTATCACAGGAGTGGCTGTCTTCTTGGGCGTCACCTTTTTCATCTTGGCCATCATTTTGGGTTACACCTGGCTGGAGGCCGTCATCTTCCTCATTGGCATCATTGTGGCTAACGTGCCTGAAGGGCTGCTGGCTACTGTAACTGTAAGCAGGCAAACATTTGCTTTATTTTTGTATTTTTTTTGGTTACATATTTCAGTGCTTTCCTTTGCCTGATTCTTTTTCATGCCTTTTCACTGGTCTTTTTGGAGATTCTATAGAAATAAACACAAACCTTCTCATTTAGTGTGTTTAATATTGTGCTAGTGTATAATTAGATTACTTCTTTTAGAATCGAGGAAACGGATCAGTTGACAATTTGAACTCTGTGCAGGTATGTCTGACTCTGACTGCCAAGCGTATGGCTAAGAAGAACTGCCTGGTGAAAAACTTGGAAGCTGTTGAAACTCTGGGCTCCACCTCCACCATCTGCTCTGACAAGACCGGCACCCTGACCCAGAACAGGATGACTGTGGCCCACATGTGGTTTGACAACCAGATCCATGAGGCTGACACCACAGAGGACCAGTCGGGTAAGTGAAGGGACGGCATACGGGCAACACTGATGGCTCAAATATTTTTATAGTGTAAAAGAATTAAAAATGATTACTAAAAAAGTACAACATTTATTAATTCTCACTCTTACATTCCTTCTGCAGGTGCTGCATTTGACAAGAGCTCTGTGACATGGCTGTCTCTTTCTCGTGTTGCTGCTCTGTGTAACCGCGCACAGTTCAAAGCTGGACAAGACTCAGTGTCCATCCTGAAGCGTGACGTGGCTGGTGATGCCTCAGAGTCAGCTCTGCTGAAGTGTATCGAGCTGTCATGCGGCTCAGTCAGGATGATGAGGGATAAGAACAAGAAGGTGGCTGAGATTCCCTTTAACTCCACCAACAAATACCAAGTGAGTAAAGGGTCAATATGGGTGAACACATATGTTATACACTGAGTAATGCATCAGATGGTCTCATTTTAATGCTTATCTCTGTTCTCCTCCCCTAGCTTTCTGTTCATGAAACAGAAGATCCAAATGACAACCGCTACTTGCTGGTGATGAAGGGAGCCCCTGAGAGGATCCTGGATCGTTGTTCCACCATCATGCTGCAGGGCAAGGAGCAGCCTATGGATGAGGAGATGAAGGAAGCTTTCCAGAATGCTTACATGGAGCTGGGAGGACTGGGAGAGAGAGTACTGGGTAAGGTCGAAAGAGGTGAAGGTGGATACTGAGGGAAAGATTTGACAGTGTGGCCATCAGGTTCAAAATCCCAAAATACACATTTTATTTAATAACAATTTATTTGAAAATGTAGCTCAGCTAAAAGTATTATTTTAGTCATCACTTAATAGCCTATCGGATGCAGTGTATGTTCTTCTGGGCAAAGGATTGAGTGTTTACTTTATTATAAATGTGGTTTCCATTCATGATCATAGATAAAACGATAAGTCCGAACTTTCTTCATGCCAGGCTGCAGATGTTCCATCCATCCACTGTTATTCATTTATTTTTTACATCCATTTAACTGGTTTCAAAGAAGAAAATGTTAATGTTAGTACTCAGCTTAATTGTGATTATGGTTTTCACTATAATCGAGCAAGTCCTGTATCTGTGGACGCATCCATCCTGTGCTGTCTTCTGAAGGTCATGTTAACGTCCACTTTCCAGGTTTTGAATTCATTGTCAAACTGGTTTTTAAAAGACTGATCAAATCCAAATTGGACATTAATATATTTTTACTACACATCTGTACTGTGTTTATTTGTTTAATCAGCATCAGCCGCAGAGAGTTTCTTCCTGAGGGTCCTTAACACACTCAATCCAACACGTAAACACAAAACAAGGCTCTCCTCTTGCAGACAGCATTGAGTTTCATGTAGACACTTCCTTACAAGATACTTTTACTTTAGTTCCAAGAATAGGGTTATAAGAAACGACACTTTAGAACTAAGCAGCACACATCCGCTGTATTCATTATCCAAACTATTTTAATTACAATTCTTACTAATTTTGATACACACCGTTTTATATTTGACTCGTTCTTTAGGAGCTTAATTTAACATAAACTGGTAGGAACTTCCACCCAATCTTTGCCTGTGAATTACTGTTTTCTGTATATTACTTGTTTTAGCTTTTGGCATTGTAAAGTTATTTTCTGTTGCAAATCATTTTTCACAAGTATGTTCATTAAATGTGAAAACAGTCTTCAATATAATTAGCAATTACCCATCCTAGATTACTATTCATATCACTGACATGATTTCTGTAAGAGCATTATGATGCACGTCGTGAAGATTTATTTTTAATTTGTTGAAATGTTTTTTTTATTTCTTTTACAATAATTGCAATAATCCAGCTGTGATAGAACCACTGCATTTAGAACCTCTGGTTTTATTCATTTTAAACCTCTTCTAACCACCCCCACCCATTCTACTTACAATGTTATTAATGTTGTAAGTTAATTTCTAACATACTGTTAAACCTAATAGTTTTGTCTCTTACACATTTTCAATAGGAAAATGTAAATCACGCGTGATGTAATGAAGGTTTTATACTTTTAGAAGCTCAAAAAGCCCTATTTGAAATAAGGAAATTAACTGTGACAAACCTTGAAATAGCTAATTCAGCATCGCATACAAGAATTGTTTTTTAGAATTATAATACCGCTCTCTTGGTTTTCACTAATTTATAAGACTTTAACATAATTTTTTTAAATTATGATCTGTTGAATTGTTGAAACAAAACACTTTAAGGTTATAACTGTAGGAAGGAGTGTAGTGGAATTAATTTAAAAAGTAGAGAAAGCCACAAAAAATATGCTTAAATAAACAGCATTAAATCACACATTTCCCCTCGCTCCAGGTTTCTGCCACGTGCTGCTGCCAGAGGATCAGTATCCCAAGGGCTTTGCCTTTGACACAGATGATGTTAACTTCCAGACAGATAATCTCTGCTTCGTCGGCCTCATATCCATGATCGACCCTCCCCGTGCCGCCGTGCCTGATGCTGTTGGCAAATGTCGATCCGCTGGTATCAAGGTAAGCTGTTTAGATTCGACACAAACTTCTTTGATCTTTAAGTTTAGTCTATTGTTGCCAATAAGAAGTCATTTTTGTTGTTCTCGTAGGTCATTATGGTTACTGGTGATCACCCGATCACAGCCAAGGCCATTGCCAAGGGAGTGGGCATCATCTCAGAGGGCAACGAGACAGTGGAGGACATCGCAGCTCGTCTCAACATACCTGTCAGCCAGGTCAATCCCAGGTAAGGAACGTTTTCAGAAAAACACACACCAAACAAGCAGCAAGTCTCACAAAGTGAAAGCAAATTTGTTCTAACATTTTAATGTCTGTGTTTAGAGACGCCAAGGCCTGTGTGATTCATGGCTCAGACCTCAAGGATCTGTCTCAGGATCAAATGGATGACATCCTGAGGAATCACACGGAGATTGTGTTTGCCAGGACCTCACCACAGCAGAAGCTGATCATTGTAGAAGGATGCCAGCGACTGGTTGGAACATTTTTAATATACTAGCTTGAAAAGAAGCTACAGGTTTTCTTTTTGGAAATGTACTGGCTTAATTCCAGGGACTGCACTTTGAGGTGTCAATATACTTTTGGAACAGCAGATGGCACTATTTGACCACTGGATGAAGAGCTTGCTTTTACACAGGGAGATAGATTGTATTAAAAATGGCCATGTTTTTTCATTTTTAATGCAAAAAATGCACCAGCCTGTTAATTGTTTTTTTTTACAGTTCCCAAACTTAACATTTTTCTGTACAAAAGCTAGAAAAATAATGTTAAAAAGAAGCTTTAAAATGAAATGTAAAATAAAGTGGTAACAATCGAAATATAAGCACATACAATATTATATTTTTATGTATTAATGTATATTTAATTTATTACATTTATTTAATAATCTTGGAAATTAATAATTTCAATAAACTATCTTAAATTCAATAAAACCTTGCTAAATAATAATGAAAACATGTAACAAAAACAGCTTTTTTATTCGCTTTAATTAATGTCGTTCTCTTTCATTTGTCCTAGGGTGCTATTGTAGCTGTGACAGGTGATGGTGTGAATGACTCACCTGCACTGAAAAAGGCTGACATTGGTGTTGCCATGGGAATCTCAGGCTCCGATGTGTCCAAGCAGGCTGCAGACATGATCTTGTTGGATGACAACTTTGCTTCTATTGTCACTGGAGTGGAAGAAGGTGAGACGACCCAAAGGAGAGCACTGAAAGACTAAGAACGCTTAAATCAATAAAAAGTTTTGTAATGAGAATCTGAGAAAGGACGTAGGAGGAAGATAGAAATGACGCTTTAGAAAGAAAAGAGATGCTAATGGTTGTTGTTTTTTTCCAATAAAAAATGTCTTGCATGAAAGCAGAGTTCCCGATCATCCACTTGCATTTGAGATGTCAGAGTTGGACAGAATGTGACGTGAACTGTCTACTGTTTCTTTTTTTTTCTTTTCTTTACCCTCTAGGTCGTTTGATCTTTGATAATCTTAAGAAGTCCATTGCCTACACCTTGACCAGCAACATCCCAGAGATCACCCCATTCCTATTTTTTATCATAGTCAACATCCCATTGCCACTGGGAACCATCACAATCCTGTGTATTGACCTGGGAACTGACATGGTAAAGAGCTTAAAAAGACTCTTTGTTTAGTATGATGAATGCAGCATCATGCTCACATACAGCTCATACTGTCTTCTTCTTCTACTCTCAGGTTCCAGCCATCTCTCTGGCTTATGAAGCAGCTGAGAGCGACATCATGAAGCGCCAGCCTAGGAACCCAGCCAGGGACAAGCTGGTGAATGAGAGGCTTATCAGCATTGCCTATGGACAAATTGGTGGGTGAACTGAAGATTGTGACTGTTGATCCAGGCTGTGAATTGTCTTTGATGTGGATTGAAGTTAGATCTGAGTTGCCTAGAAGTCATTTTGTTGTAAAAATCACTTTATCCCCCTCTTTTTTTTTTTTTTTTTGTTCACAAAAAACAATAGTTGGATTATCTTTGGAGCTGTCCTCGGTGTTTAGGGGGGAAACTCGATTTTGGAAATCAGAAAACTTAAAAATTGGTAACTCAATCTCGATGTGTGTACATGTTTCTTAAGGTATGATCCAGGCTCTGGGAGGATTCTTCGCCTACTTTGTCATCTTGGCTGAAAATGGTTTCCTGCCCTCTCAGCTAGTAGGCATCCGACTCAACTGGGACGACCGCAGTTTAAATGACCTGGAAGACAGCTATGGCCAGCAATGGGTAAGTGTGTAGTAGGTGCAAATTTTGTGTTTTCACATTTTGCTACTACATCTTACTATTATGGTTCTTTCCTGCCTTCACAGACATATGAACAGAGGAAGATCGTGGAGTTTACATGTCACACAGCCTTCTTTGTCAGTATTGTGGTAGTGCAGTGGGCTGATCTCATCATCTGCAAGACCAGGCGCAACTCTGTCTTCCAGCAAGGCATGAAGTAAGTCAAAGAGCTATTCACTGCATTATAGTTGTCTTTTCTGCCAATCTTATCAGCATAGAAAAAAAATCTAGATTATACTAATCGAGATGTATGTATGTATCTATGTAGATATGTTTTTGGCTTTAATATGTGGCTTTTCTAAACGCAGGAACAAGATCTTGATCTTTGGCCTGTTTGAAGAAACAGCCCTGGCTGCCTTCCTGTCCTACTGCCCAGGCATGGATGTGGCACTCAGGATGTATCCTCTAAAGTGAGTTTCAGCAACACACAGATAAATACATTGAAAGATCAAGTTGTCTGGTTACTTGATTGCAGTTCTCTCGTTCTCTCCACAGGCCTACCTGGTGGTTTTGTGCATTTCCTTATAGTTTTCTCATCTTTGTTTACGATGAAGCTCGAAAACTCATCCTTCGCCGGAACCCTGGAGGTGAGCGAAGTTTTTGTTTTTTTTTTCATTTAAGTGGGCGTTTCTTTAAAGGTCTTTGGTTCATCAGGCCTAAGATGAGAGTAGTTTAACTTTTTCTGTAGATTATAAACAAAAACAGAAATTAATTAATTATTGAGCAGCAGTTAAGTAACGCTAAGCTAACTGGTGACAGTAGGGTCTAAATATCAAAATAATTTCCCAAGTTACTAAAAGCACTGTTTATTTACTGTGTTTTTTCTCTACTATTTGTGCTTCAGGTTGGGTGGAAAAGGAGACGTACTATTGATCGTTGGAGCACTTTCGCTCAAGCCCCTCACATCTTCCACTTGTTTCTTCCCCCGGTCATTCCATCCTCGGCAAAACACATCTCCAGATGTCCCGCCCCCTTAAAGACAAAAAGCGCTTTGAAGCAATTTTCATCACAACTGCCCCAAAGATTAAAAACAGCAAAAGCACCTTTACAACTTTCTACATCGACCTGCCCTCTTTCTCCCCACCTCCTATGATACTCTTTGCATGTGTTCTCTCACAGCTGTGTACATAAACCAATATATCTACCAAACGGCAGCTGCATATTGTGTATGTAGATCTGAATGAGCTAATGATACAAAGGGAGTGTCTATGCTCTGCAAAAAAAAGGGCCATCCAGCTCCTTCTCCTCCCTGTTCTTCTCCTCTTCACCAACATCGTCTTTCTGTACACCTTTGTCCCCTCTTTCACCTCCTCGCCAACCCTTTGCTTGTCCTCCAATCACACACAGATATACACGTCACACAGTGAGATCCCATCACCGGCACTACTTCGACTGCCACCTTTCGCCTCCTGTCTGTGGAGGACCATTGGAGTGGTCATTTTCCTGGCATTCTCACCGCGTCCATTTTCCTCCTCTTCTGTTCCTTAATGTCCAATGTTGTTTGTTTGTTTTTTAATATGTGGGGTAGGGGGGCAATTTTGATGATTTTAGTTGTTTTGTTTTTTTTATTTCAAAGTTGGGAGGGGAGGTGTGTGAAAACGACTTATCCTCATTTAGGCGCACTGAAGCACACCGCACGGCGTCCCGTCCACCGCCCCTCCCTCTCTGTATCTCACACCCCTCCCCTCCCTTCCCTCCTGCCCCGTTTGTCTCCGTTCGTGTGCACTGTGTGAACCATTGTCCTCGTTAATAGCTATTACAGTACACCTCCCTCCCCCCCCAAGTTGGTAAATACAACTCAATCTTTCTGTGTGTTCTAGGAAATCTATATAATTCTATACTGAATTTAAATGAAACAATAAAGGAAAAAAAATGTTGAACATCAGCTCCAGAAAGACATTCATGAGGACGATCAACAAAATTGGTGAGGTAGGGAAAAAAAAGTGAGAAACACTGTATCTGTCTCTCTTTTTGTATTTGATTTGGTTTCAGTTACTTTTGCTGGTTTCTCAGGAGGCTATTCGAACATGTAACAGCAAAGCAGGGCTTTATGGTAATTAAGTTGTGTTTTTACCAAAAGATAGAAGTCGCCAACCAAGACTTTGTGGTTCCTGTCACTGCAGGCGTGCCGGTATGATGTGGTGAAGTGTGCTGTGGAGTGGTGAGTGGAGATGATAAGCCCATGTGCCCGGGTCTGTGTGCATGTATGTGTTGGAGACCAGTGAAGGGCCAGCGGCCTCGGGCTGGGTCCGTCTTAGGTGGCTGAATGGGTTGAAAGTTGAGAATTAAAAAAAAAAAATACACAACTAATAGAACATGTGTGTCAAATAAATGAAACCAACACCAATAAAACATCTAGACATTTAATACAACCTAGATCTGTCTGCGTGTCTTTGTCTGATTTACTTTTTGTACCACAGAAAACTTTACTTTTGTTTAGTTGCTCATATTTTCTCTTATTTTATATTTTTGGCTCAAATGAGTGCTGCTCATCAGCGTTGGGTGCACACACAATAACAAATCCTGCAAGAAAAATTACTTTGTGTTCAATAGATTCCACCGGAAGCACCGAACTGCATCTTTGAACTGGCAGTTTGTCGCCTGCATTCATGAATACTGACCAGTTGACATCATATTACTTCTACCTCCTGTCTATATTTGGCATTCACTAACAATTTTAGTAGACTACAACCCCTGAATATTGCACCTATATTTGATTTCAGCAAATATATATTCAAATTTGTAATAAAGCAATTTCCTCATGATGAAATATATGCAAAACACCATAACCCTTGCCCATGCAGTATAGCTTTATGCATATGAGAGTATAGCTCAGCAGAATATGACAGAATAAGAATTTTAGGATGAGATGCCATCTAGTGTTGCAAATATATGCACTTCAACCTACAAGACTGCATAATGTTCAAGTGCTATAGGGGGACGAGTTGGCGGCAGCCCAAGGTAATGCACCAAAACCACTCTATACGTGTCAGCATTGTCTGACTCCAACATAAATGAGTTCAGAGATGAGGCTCGCTCTCAGCAGGACCAACATACAAAAGGATTATTGCTCCATTTCCCAAAAGCCATCTCTTTTAAGTTGATAGAAAAATAATAGTGCAGGCAGTGTGTTTATATGAAGGAACAGCTACTTTTTTGATTAATATGCTACATTTCTGCAAATAAAGCAGGTCACCTTCAGGGAATGGGCTGCAAATGTGCTGCCTCGCTGAGCCACAGGGGTCATATATTTTAAATGAACTGCTTATTGCCTACCAAGTACACAAATCAAATAAATTATACATAATGTAATGCTCTATAATGTGAGAATTAGGTTTTGTGTGAGGTCACTTTGCCACAAAAAACTAAAAAAAAAAAGAAAAAAATTAGGACACGTCCCTTTGAGGGAGAAAGACAAAAACTTTGTGGAATCGTTTCACTACCCAATGACAAATGCACGCATGCATACGCACACAAACACACACGCGCACCCACTTTCTGTCACTCTCCCTGACAAACACGCTCATGCTCTCACCCTCGTTCTAATTTCCCCCGTGTCTCTGCAGTGAGCTCACTGCAGTGCGACTCCCCCCCAACCCGCTCCTCGCCACCCTACGTATAATAGAATATCGATCGCTTGCCTTTGCCGCAGTGTGTAAGCGAGTGCTCCTGTGGACGAGTGTGTGTCTGACTGGGGCCCTCCAAGGTCATCGCTATGGCAACCTGAGCATGGGGTCCTTTCGCTGTGCTGTCACAGAGCACAGGGTCACAGGGGTCACGTGAAAAGGGGGACAAGAGGGGGTTGGTGAGCGCTGCGGTGCTTGGTATACTGGAGGCAGAGGAGAGGAGCCACAAGGGCTGGAAGTGCCCTATTCCACTGTGTATTCAGACTGGAGCAGAATAATGAGAACATGTACAGACCTAAGTGTTGCCGAGGGACACCGAGTTCACTACAACTCCTGCTATGCATGCACAAACAAAAGTCAACTGTAATAGCAACTTTAGAGGGAATAAATATGACTTAATTTGATACTAAATAAAAAAGAAAGAAAGCGAGAATTGGATAAGCTGGCCTTAAGAGTTTATTGCACTGAGAAAATATAGATACAAAACACCCAACTTTTATCAGAATGTAAACGAACGATGAATTTCAATAAAGTATTTTACATTTATGTGACGTTACACCTCCAAGTTCCAAGCTAAACATGTATACATGCTAACAAGGAAATTATAAACCCGATGTAAAATACCATGATTAAGTACTGACCTTTAAAGATGTGTCATCATCAAGCCATCTATATAAGAAGCCTATCTGAATGACCAAACCTGCATTTGTCTAATAATAATAATAATAATAATAATAATAATAACAATAATGATAATGTGTGTTTGTGCATTAGCATTAGATACAGTTTTAAAGCTTTAAATTGCACTTTCCTTTGGAAACAATCACAAATTCTCTTTAGAAGTGTAAAGATTACATTGATACATATTATTCAAATCAGAGAGAATGTATTAGCCCAAATATCTACAGCAGAGAGCACAGCACAGATAGCCCATTAAGATATAAGCTGAGAAATATTGCAAGGAATGAAAGACTATTTTACACAAATCAGAGGCATCCAAGGTTTAAAATGAACATAGAAGGCATATAATCTGCATTAATGTGTGGTTAGACTTACGTTCAGAAATCCATTTTTGTGTTCTATGGCAATTTATGTGCTTAAATGAGCTTCAAAAAGCTGTCAGTAACATGACAAGGTACATTCTTGATACCATGGTAAGGGGTTAAAACACAGGGAATTTAACAAGCTAAGAAACATATATATGAACAGCTCTTCCTGTGTGCAAACATATTTGCAGGGTCAACATGATGACTGATAGCCAACCGGCGCCTGCTGATAGTTTAGCCTGGTCTTTATACGGGCTCCATGAGGAGCTCTTCCATGTCCGATCCCTCCAGCTCACGAAACGCAGCATGAGAGCCAATCACAAACAGCGTTGCTCCTGGGAAGATGAATTATAGCAGTATAAAATGGATGTGAAGAGAAAGTAACAAAGAAGAAGGTTTTTCTTACAAATGCGTGAACAAGATTTAGGTTCCACTATTAGAGAAATGTTAGCATTGCAGACAGCAGTGGAATATGTTCAATTATATTTCCAAAATCAGAAAAACACAATAACATTTTTTTTTAAAACAAAGATTCAAAAGAGTAACACAGAACAAGTATAATGTGGTTTGGTTTACCAAGAACCCAAAACACGGCAGCGCCAGCTCCGGCTAACCAGAACGCAGGCAGAGAAATGGCTCCAGCCAGGCTCATCTGGTGAGGCGTAGTCAACTCTTTGCCTGGTTTGAGAACACAAATTATGACAGCAATTAAAGATTCCATAAAAATGAAGATGTTTTATTTTCTCAAACTAAAATCTTACATAAATTTAGCTTATTCTTCACTAAACTGACATCTTTTGTGGTTTACTGAGAACTGTAATAGTAGAGAACAATAATTTGCGGGCAGAAACAGGTTGCTTCATTAACCCATTGATTTAATTTCTATACACAACAATTTAGAGGTAATAAATAAATAAATAAATAAATAAATAAATAGATAAATAGATGAATAAAGATATACAACTTAAAGTTTGATGTTTAATTATTCGAGCTAGCTTTATCTTAAAGTAGCTGCTCAAAAAAACATTTATATTACTTGCCGGTGATTCAACAAGCAGGTATTTATGTGATTGTCCGAGTTATTTGAGACACTTTTACTCACCGAGCACAACCAGTTTAGACTCCAAAGATTTGATGTGAATGATGTAAAAGGCACCGGCAAACACAGCCAAGGCGATCAGTAGCATGGGCGAGCTGATGCTGAAGAGAGGAAACATCAACAGTCCAATCGTTTATTACAGTGTATCAGCTGAAAATTTCATTCCTTTCTTTCTTTTTTTACTACCGCTTCCCTTTTTCCCCGTTTCTCATTGGCCTAACCAGATTTATGAGCTCCGAACAAAGTCGTGTTTTGGGCTTACATGCAGTAGAGGATAAGCCCCAAGAAGATGAAGGTGTAGTTGCTGTTGTAAATTTCCACATTTTTCACCACCCTCTTGCACAAGTCTCCAAAGTTGCGGGGTTTTGAAAACTTGCGCTGGTCTACAAAACTGGCCCAAGGTCGAATGGATAATCGGCGCTTGTCGAACCACTCTTTAGCCATGCTAGCTGAGATGCCTTTGGGAAGCCAGAGCCTATGAAATAAGATGAAGACATTAAGAACCAGAAACATTAAGAGGAGTTATGACATGTGCAAAATTTATATTATCACTTGGTGGCTCATTAAGCTTACAAACATTAGTAGCAGGTATAACAGATGCAGAAGCACATGTCAGCTCTATTGTGTGATAAATCTGAGATAGACAAACACATTTAAACTCATACTTTGCCAGGATTCCTGTGCCTCCTGTGCCTGTAGGATGAGCATCCTCAGCTGTGAACAGATCTCCTGCCTTGCTGTCCATGTCCACTTGACAGTTCTCCCCCTTTGGCACTCCAGATGGCATGTACACAGTCTGCTGTCAGACAACTGCAAGGAAGAAAACACAGAATGTAAATACCAGTTGTAAAACATTTCCATCACTAATTCTCAAGTCCCTCTAGAAGCAAATCTCACCAATGGATAGAAATGTTGAAATGCCACAGTTATTTTGATTCTAGGAAGTTAGGCAGTTATTTTGATTCATTATCAAATTTTAATTTTCATCAAAATGTAAAAACTTCCAAGATTCAAAAAGACAAAAGATAAAAAACAAACAAACACTACAATCAAACTGACTTGGTCTCAAGATAAGGTTGAAAGAAAAAAAAAAAAAGCTTTCTTCCCCTACACAACAACACTGGTGGATGAAGTAAGACTCATATAGGTTTAAAGTTATGATTCTCTGACTCATATTTTTTCTGCCAATGCCTTTTATTTTTTGTTATTCCTGAGCAGCTCATTAAAAAAAGTATTTTAAGCTTGACTATAATAAACCTCAATTAGCAAACCAGATTAAATTTATTTCAGGGGTGCCAATTTGTTTTTATATACACACACACAAAAAAATCCTGCTACGCAATTTTGCACGTACTTATGATGTTGACTCCCAATAGACGTTTATATTTAGCAACATAAGTTGTTTTAAACCATCATATTATAACACCAAAATCTGGGCATGAAACTCAGTAGAAGTAAGATAGAATACATGTGACTGAAAGTGAGGCAGACGTAACAGTGAAGCTGGAAGGAGTGGAGGCTCAGGGTCATGGATGTGGAGGATATAATCAGCGAGATAGAGGAAATCTGATCTGCTGTGGTTACCCCTAAAGAGAACAGTCAAAAGGAGAAGAAGGGCACCATTCTGGCACCACTTAATTGATTCCCTCTCTTTGTTTATATCCATATAAATGGTTAACTAAAGTATTTATAAACAGGTCAGCCAGTGTAGAATGAAGTTCGTGACCAACACCAGTTTTTATATTCCTGCATTTCTCAGTCCTGTCGTTCCCAGAGGTTGAAGAAACAACACTCAACACAAAAGACCGAGCTTAGCAACAGTAGGCAGAGGAAAATGTTCGTCAGCAAAAGGGCTTGGTCAATGCCACATCATTAAACATACGCCCGGATATTCGACAACATTTCCAAGGAATACTCACTTATTTTATTTTTAATTTGTCAAGAATCCTAACTGAATGACATTTTTAAACCCCGGTATGTAGTCCATCATAACTCCTAGTTGTTCTTAATAACTCTTGTTGTTCAAATTCTGTCGCAGCTAGCTTCTCTGCTAATAACCACTCCAGTCGAAGCGGATTTATGATTTTATCGTAGCCCAACTTTACACACCTAAATAAAATGAACCGAAATAAAAATGAACAATATCAACTGCCAAATTTACAATGGTTTAATTACATATACTCACAGCAGGAGATGAGTTTAATGGGACTGCCTCAGACCTTTTGTTGCTGTTTTAGTTTACGGATATGATGTGGCTCTTATTTGCCTTCCTTGTTGTTGTTCCTAGCTGCCTTGGTTCCAAACACCGCCACCTACTGACAGCATCCAGCAGTTTTCCCTCTGCTACGTTTGGGTGTAGCCTGCTGCAGTACATATTCTTGTGCTTATATGCTTATGGACACTACGCTGCAAAGCTCGCTTAAAGTACTGATTTGTTTTTGTTTTGGTTTGTTTTTTTTTCTCATGTGGAAGCTAAGACAAAAAAAGTAAAACGAAAAAAAAAAACAGGGGGGGGGGGGGGGCTCCCTTGAATCAGCTGTCTTTACTGACTTGATCAATACGATAAAGTGACTGTTTATGAAAAACTGTCTTCAGATCAGTTCAAAAGATCAGCGAGAGCAAAAACGTGACTGGGTGTCGCCGTGGAAGTCAGGGGGCTGTGATTGGTCAATTCCTCAGCGTTGACGTAGTGCACGTTGCTGTGGAAGTTACTAGATCATTCAACCCACCCGGAGGTGAGTCGCCCCCAGTTACTTTGGGTTTCTTGATTAATATCCCGTTAAAATGCTTTGAATATTAATCTACTGGTGCTTTTTTCACGCTTTCATGTATGTGACCCAATGCTTGTCGATACTACAGCCAATTTAAAGCTGAAGTAAGCTAACGTTAGTAGCTAGCAAGCGATATCCATTTCTGTTCTTTGTATTTATCGGTAATGCATATAGAGGAAAAATATATACATATATTTTAACCCTATAGTTACTGTTATATGTTTCAGTGCGTATATAGAAATGTAGCACACCTGTTAATTTCAGGTTTGTTATTTGGCTGAACCGCTGTTTGCATTGCAGTTCTTGATGTTTGTTATGCTTTTTTCCACAGATAAACGTGACTGGTTACATAACTTGTCAAAGGGGAAAATTTTGCTCCACCGGTTGTTACTGGGCGTCTGAAGAACGGCTAATATCTTTGGCTTCCAACTGGTTAGTGTACGTTTCTGAGCGTAAATGGAAATAAAGTGGTTATAAGGGGGTTCTCCGTTACGCGTTTAAAAACTGTTTCGAGCTGAGGGTGAAAATGGTGAAAATGGCAAGGACTGCTGAGCTAGCTGATGCAGCCATATAATGGTAGAGACTAGAGAACGGGCGTAACGCTGCAGTATTACGCCAACATGATCATTGACTATGTTACATGGCACAAACGGCTTGCTATGTTTTATAGATGAATACAGTTTAGTGGTTAATGCAGTTTATATGTAGCTACACGGGATTTGTTGGAGCGGCGTTTTATAGCTTAAACAGCGACACAGATGACATTGTTTAGTGTATGTAATGCAATTAAAAGTAGGAGTATAGAACATGGAAGGAACTCGAGGTCAAGCCTGTTAAATGAGAATTGCAGCCTTTACAGGAACGCTGAGTACAATGCATTATGTGTACTGAAAAGTAAAAATGTCAACAAATGCAGTGAAAACAGCCCCGTTTCTCTGACATATTGTCCAGCTACCTAGTTTTTACCTGAAGAAGATGTCAATGTCTCACTAAAAGCTTCATCATCCATTGGTTCAATTAGTTGTACTTTGGCTACAGTTACGCTAGAGTTAAAGCTGCAGGTCCTCTAGTGAATTTGGCTTTCAGGCTAGAAAATATGGCACACTCTTCAGCTTTAGCTCTATTTTTGTTTGACCAGGTGTAAATGCAGATTAGATGTGTTGCTTTGGACTTTGCACTACAAGTGTTAGAGAGAGTTTTTAAAAAAACATGTAACCACACCTGAAAATGCTTTCAGCATTCTACCACTACCTTTGCCCTGTCATTTGTTCCTCTTCAGTATGTAGCATTATTGACATCTTGTTTTCTTTCTTTCTCTAACCCAGATTTTTTTTTTTTCTGGCACCAGAATTTGGTGCTGATTAACAGTAGCACTGACATATTTTGGTTGGTTCCCTCAACAGCACCAGCTCAGTACCCAACCCTACTTATCTGGTTTATATGGTTACTCAGATGTATCTTGTTAGACATCAAAAAACTTTAATAGTAATTGTTCTTCTATTTGTTTTTGTAGTCTTATCACTGGCTGAAACGTGGGAAAGGTCCATAGCCAAATCCTGACCATGGCTGCAGTGCATCATCAAGGGTACCCACTCAGGGATTCACTGTACTGGGATGAAACAGAGTGCCTCAACTACTATGGGATGTTGTCTCTCCATGAAGTCTTTGAAGTAGTTGGTTCTCAGCTGACCGAGACTGACATTGAAGTCCTGTCATTCCTTCTGAATGAAACTTGCTCCGCGACACATCCTCTCGATCCCGCAGGCTGGACAGTTGAACCCCATGAGGACAATCCAGATGATCCAGGTGTGGCCCCAAGTCCACAGCTACTAAAAGCATGGCAGCAATTAAAGCCTACGGAGTCACAGCAGCCCTTTTTGGACCCAAAACCCAAGAGTGGCCTTGAGCTGTTGCTACAGCTCGAGAGGAGAGGATACTTTAGTGATGGAAACCTGGCACCACTACTGCAACTTCTAAGAGTCCTTACCCGTCATGACCTGCTACCCTCAGTGTCCCACAAGAAAAGGAGGACAGGTGAGGATCTTGAGATTATGTCCTGCTGTAGTTGATCTCAAATAGTTTGCCATTATTTGTTTTTTATGCTTTTCAGTTTCTCCAGAGAGAATTGGACAGAGGTATGAGATAGAAAGCACAGAGTCGGTGTGTACTTCTGGAATAAGTAGCAGCTGCAGGGAGACCGAAACTCCTCTTACATCTTTCGCACATCAATTAGAAACTGGTAAGTTTACTGCTCTTTAGTATTTGGCCAAACTGAAGTACGTTCTTAAGTGTCTTCAAGCTGATTAATGATGATTTGAAAACGTGTGTGTGTGTGTGTACCAGATTCTTTTGTGGTTCAGAATTGGCCTTCTTTAGCCTGATTGACTCTGCTTATATGCAAAATATAAATTAAGGCATGGAAGCTGCTACTTTTTTTCCCACATAAATCAGTGCCTTTTGTGTATTTCTGACTATTATATATGTCAGTGATTATTATCCTAATTAAAATAATAATATTTAAAAAATAATTTTTGGTGGTTAAAACCTTTTTTTTTTTCTTTTTTTTTGATCTGTGTCTTGTGTGGGGAAGAACGCTGTGTACGCACCATGATCTTAACAGGCATTTTTCTTGTTGAAAGTTGTGATCAAATATCAGCAGTAAAATTTCGATGAAAAGCTAAAAATAGTCCTTTGCTGTTATTTTTGTCTTGCATCCCTGAACTCAGTCAATATGTTTTCTGTCAGGTATTTACACTCCTGTGGCTGGGCCATGTGCAAGTAGGCGGAGGAAGAAGAGGGGAAATGGCTGGAGCCGTAAGTCCAAGAAAACAAGCAGGCAAAGTCATCCTCTGCCTCCACCACCAGCGCCACAAAAAGTGTCCTGTGGTAAGTGCAACTCATGCATTTTCAAAGTGTCTTTCTTTTTATTTATTTTTTTGTTTTTTCTCTTGTCTTCTGTGGTACCTTCATCCTGCTATTTACCCCTGCTGCTCATTTTTCCTTCTTTAAACAGACGAGAATATAATTTTCAGCCTATTAACACCTCCCTGGCATCATCATATTTCCTGTTTAGTTTCTTCAATTCTGATGTTGTTTATCTATGCTAAATCTTGAATGCCAAAATGTTTAAAAATGCATAAAAGCGCCAAGTTCATGCTTAAGAAGATTCGTGTTTAAAAGTTAGCATACAATTTAACATGTTATTTGTAGACTTGGGAGAAATGGACAAATTAAATAGCAGTAGGGATGGTAATTGATAAGAATTTAGTAATTCCGATTTCTTTATCGATTTTGCTTATTGATTCGGCTCCTTATCGATTTCTCATTGCCTCCACTTTGAGAGTCGCCAGCACTTCTAAGCAGCATATCATATTCATGCAAATTAATTGCGTACGTAATTAACTAGGTGGTGAAATGTTTGTGCATGTTGGAGGCATTTCCCCTCTTTGTTGTGATCAGTGTTGGGGTCACTACTCAAAAAAATAAATTTAAAAAGTTGTTGCACATATTTCACAGAACACTTTTCTTAAAAGTAATGCAGTACGTTATTTAATTACTTCCAGGAGAAAGACATTTGTTATACTACTTGTTACATTACTTTAGTGTTACTCTGTAAAATGATCTGAAACTGACCGTCTCATAATCACAAATCCTAATAAGGACAAACGTGATCTTTCTCTTAGTATTTAGGTATGAACACAAAGCCGACAATGCAAGTCGAAGATAAAAAACCATCACCAAGAGACTTTAAAGCAATCGTCTTGGTGATTCCACTGTAGAAACGGAGACTGCAGTATGACTGCTCATCAGTTTGTTACCTGTTGAAGTTCAGCAGTGGCTGCTTCACTATAACTAATGGCTCACTTTATCATGGTGCTGGGCTTAAGTCAGCATTCACTCAGCTTTAGCATCACTCTGAGTTCCTCTTAGTAGGGCTGCATGATTTTGCATAAAATGAGAATCACGATTTTTTTGGCTTAGAATTGAGATCACGATTCTCTTTTCCAGTATAAATATTTATTGCACTTATTAACTGCACATCAACTTCGTAACAGTTGAGACTGAACATAAAAACAATAAGTAAACATAAAAACAACAAATGTCTCACGTTTTGTTGTTGCCGCAAAATGTCGTACTGCTTGAAATTCCGTCTCCACCGTTGCTCGACACTGCGTGTATAGGTAGTGCAACAATAGAAAAATAGTTGCGGGACGGCACTGTGTAGCGTTTGTCTAGGGTGTTGATCATTTTCCTAAATCCCTCGTTTTGCACAGTGTTGATGGGAGCCATATCTTTGGTCAGGTGATAAGTGATAGCCTCCGTAATTTCTTTGTGCCTGCGGGAGTTCGACGGGTATAGGGAAGCGCTGTATAAGGTTCCCGTTATTGATGTTTGGGTGGTTGACCGGGACGGATTTTCTCCTGTCACTTTCTCGTCATCCCTGACGTGCTCTCTGTTGTTTTTTTCCCTGCTAATTTTAGCATCACATGGCACAGCTTCTGTATCACGTGGTATAAGGCTCCGCCCTTGTCATTTGTTGAGCAGGAAGAGTGAGTGCTTGTTTTCATGCAGAGTACGTCCCGGATCAAAATGCGGTACAGTCGTCGTCGTCTTTTTTTTTTTCTTTTTTCTTTTTTTTTCTTTTTAAATCGTTGTCATTTGGAAATGGGAAATGAGATCGCACATAAGTATGAATCGAGATCGCGATTTTCTAACGATTAATCGTGCAGCCCTACCGCTTAGCTTAGCGTTAGCATGCTGTGCTTGCGGAATGTTGAAGTTGCGTTAACAGTATAAGGCAGTTGTTTCTGTCCCAGTCTCCACTTTACCATTGCGCTCTCATCCTTTTATACAATAAAAAATAAAAGAAATGTCCATATTCACGTCATAAACTGCACTACTGTTTTCCTCCTATTACACATAAACTAAATCAGCTGAATGTAGCAAGAGTGCAAGAACGGATAAGCAGGGTCGATAGGCAGGCAGACTAACGATTTGAAGGAAGTAGACTACTGGGAACCAGTTCTTGACAAGAACCAGTTCTCGATTCCCATCCCTAAATAGCACAGAGCGGTACACTAGATTCACACCTACTTATAAAAATGTGGAAGATGGTGTGCTTGCAAAGGCCACTGTACTTTACCTCTTCCTGGAGCTGCACAGAGTCCAAACATGTTCCAGGGTTGAGGAAACTTTTATTTTCCTTCTGTTTTGTTTTTCAACCCAGTGTCACATTTGGTGAAAAATCCGGACTGCAATATTGCCTAAAGCTCTCTGTGCTGTACAGACCACAGCGCTCATACTTTTTATGTTAGTACCAAATGTGCTTAAAAATCCTAGAGCTACTTTTAAGTCTGAGAACTCAATGTGATGCGCTTCCCTTTGATTTTTTTTTTTTTTAAAGCATTTCCACATTATGTTTTTGTTGGTACACTATGATCTTGTTGAGACTTAATGATAACCCTTTAACTGTCGTTTTTAAACATACAACATCAGAGTTTTGTTGCCTTATCAGTTTCTCCCTGTGGGAGTCCTTTATATTCTTTTCCCTTCATTCCACCTCTCTTTTCTCTAACCTTTTGGACTATGTTCAGCTGCTGCTGTTGATAAGAATGCTCACTGGTAGGCTGTGTCTTGTCCTTTTTTGTTTTTTGTTTTATTCCCTTTTCTTTCAATATAAGTGTCCAGTCCAATCACTACCAGATAGAGCCATTGTTCTGCTTTATTGCTAAGCTTGAACCAGAGTGGTTCTGACAACTGTCAAACCTTACATATCCCCCAAAAATCACTTTTTAGCAGTTGTTTGAAACTGTCTTAACGCCACTGAAAAGCTGCACTATGTAATCCATTGTCAACGTCCTTGCCCATATTTCCACTACTACCTGCCTTTAAGAAATCAATGGTAGTTTGTCTTGGTACAAAAAGACAGATAACACTAACATCAGTTTCCCTTTGTGTGAAGTTTGCTTAGTCATTCATGTAGACTTTCCCAAACTTCTTTTGAATGTCCATCTTTGCCTGTTGGTCAGAAATATTCATTACAACAAAAGCCCGATGATTCTCACTTCATTCAAAAAATAAAAGAAGAAGAAATCATTAAGGACAGCCTTTCTTAGCTACTCAGGATGAGTGATGTGCCTGTGACTATGAACTGTTGCTGTCTTGACTCCACATTTGATTCCACCAGGTTGACTCAAGAATGTGACTCAGATCGAGTAACCTAAGACACAATGGATCATGGAGACTGAGGAACAAAACAAAAAAGTCTGTCACTCCACTCTGTCTGCACATACTGCAGTGTGCGCGATCAACTCAGTCATGCGCTCTCTCACAAGTCTGGGCCGATGCCTAAGGTAAAAGAGGCTCTCCCCCTTGTTACAGCAGGGGTTGGTGCTGCCACTTTGCTCTGTATACGATGCTTGTGTATCATAATGTAGCTGCTCCTTACCCTGTCTCCTTCAGAAAACATAATCTGCTTTAACAGAAAAAATCATCCTGTAATGTTCTCTAGTCTTGTGCACTGTGGAAGAAAAAAAGCTTCTATTTGAGATTTTTAGCTTCCTGCCTATTAATGACAAGAGTTATTGGTGTCAGTGTTTCACAGAACTACCAGAGTCCTCAGCAGTAAGTCTCAAACCCAAAGACTGTACAGTGATCTTGGGAAAACCTTGAGTCAGTTTGATTTTACTCAAAGCATACCGAAAGGGGAAGCGTGTAACGAAAGTATTTTAAATTCCCCAATATTTGAAATCACGGGAACTTAACATATTTTCACAAATATGTCCAGCAGAAATTCCAGTAAATGTGAGTAAGGCTTGGGAAAAGAATGAAACTAACTTCTTCCAACCAGATGACCAGATGCTTTATATGGGCAAGAATAGGACATTGAATTAGGCATAGCTGAAAACCTTTAGCTGTAAAGAAAACTAAACTGTTAGCCACACTGACAACATAGCCACTCATCACATTGTCTAACCTTAATTTACGTACACAACCTGGGAAACCAATGCAGCACAGTTCAATCTTACAGGAAAATTAAGTTGGCAGCGTAGTAACCGAGGAAAAATACAGCAAGTATGTGTACTGTCAGAGTCAGTCTGTCCTCCATTTTAGAGCTGCCATTTCAGATTTTCCTGCAGAACTTTTCACAGTTAATTAAACTTTTCATCGTATGAAGGGTGGTGAATGCCTTCGTTGTACAACAGCCAGTTCTCTCTCTGGAAAGACCTAATTGGTCAGTCTGTAGTCATGGGCTAAAGCCTAAAAAGAGAGCTGAGAGAAGTTGCACAAGTCTAGTTTTGTCTTGGACAACATGCAGAAAGATTATTGTGGAAGCTTACAGAAAAATGTCTGCTTAACTTTGCTACTTTAATAAAATTCAGTAGCCTGTCAAGGAAGCCACCAGACTTAAAGCAAATTGCTCCAGCCTACTATTGTTCAGTCTGAATGATTCATATTCTGAAATGGCCACTGTGCACCAGCCCTGACCTTTGCTCATGTTACACAGTACAGTTTCTAAATGTTATTAAAGAGGATGACACCAGATGAAATCATGGAGGTTTTTAGCTGTGGTGAAAGTTTCAGTAGTAATGCAGAAGTGAAAGCTGTTCTGGTCATTTATTAAAAAAACGTAATGTCTGATGCCTAACCCAAACAGAGATTTAGGTTATATTTGACTGAGGTCATGGTGAGATAAATTAGGATTTACAAAATAAAATTAGAACAAGTACACTGAAGAGTTTAACTCAAAGTGGAAACAGAAATGTGTTGGACATGTTTGTGAAAATGCGAGTCAGCACTGCATATGAACCCATTGGAGACGTGCAAGGCTTATAAATGGCTGCCCTGTGAATTGAACTGACTCATATTATTTTGGCAAACTGAAACATCACGATGCCAGTTCTGGATGCTCAAGAGACAAAAAAAAAAATCCTAATTGGGCATAGAGTCCTGTTCTGTAAGGCCATGTATTCAATTGCACCAAATCTAAAATGGCTGCCAACAGACAGCTCTTTTAAAAAAAAGAAAAAAATGTCCATGTAACCTTTACTCAAGCCGTTCTGGGGAAAATCACCGAACAGTGCTCTGCTGAAGGAAGCTCATGCTGTATCTTATCTCTGTGCCCTGTGAGAGCCCTGGTGTGCGTTTGTCAAGATGGAGCAGAGATAGATAGGGCAGTTCAGTCCAATGCTGGCCCATAGCATTTGAACAGACCTCAAATACTCTTTCTTGTCACCATTCATCATCTCTTAGGTCATTTTCAGTGAAGTATCTCAATTACATTCTGACAATGACAACTGCTGTTACAAATGTCTTAAAGGTGTTTGCACATTCAGCTCAGTAGTGTTTTTGTGTCTAAATGGGGTGCTTGTGAAGGCCCTTCCTTGGTTTAATGAGCACTGTTGATTAACGGTGCGGCACAAATAAAGGGCCGGAAGATAAGGTTAAGAGATTTGGTCAAGGTAAGGGTAATCCAAGTATCCCATTTAGATTTTACCTTGTTATAGTTCAGAGCAGTAAATGCATTTCTGAGCTGATTAATTTGCCAATGCAAACTATTGGCCTTACTGAAGCCTCATTAAAACTAAGAAGTGACTGCTGTGCCATGCCTGCTTGATGTTGGGGGAGGAACAGTCCATTTAACCACTATGCAACCCACTTGTGCTTGTCTGTTTCTCTCCTTTGTCTGTGTTCGCAGTTCTAAACAGAGCACCCTGTGTGTCAGGAAAACTATATCCTCACACACAAAGAGAAGGAGAGAATGAACAGTAAATATTCAAACTACACAAAACGGTACAGAGGATTTATGTTGTTTTTTGTTTTTTTTTTAAACTATAGGGAAAAAGTTCTTCAGGCAGACACAGATATTTTGCCTGTCTCTCAATACCCCCCTAACTCTCCACTCTCTTGGTCAGTTGTTCAACAGAAAAACGGATCGATAAAGAGTTGAAGCTCTCCGTGCCAAGTGACTCCTCGTAAATGGGTACTTAAACTTTTTCTCTTTTCCCCCCTCCCTCCTTTTGGTGGGGTGAGATGAGGAGCCAAACGGACTTGGTGTTTAAAGTGAGAAAATGAAAGCTGTGGTTCCTAATGTCCTGTCTAAGTGGATGTCTCTATGTGTGATGAAGCGTGAAGTGCTCTGTAACCCTAACAAAATGACTATCACTGTGTTCCTGTGCTTTTAAATGGCCTCCTCACTGTCACTATCTCTGCCTCCATCCTCCTCAGTATGAAATGGGAAGGCAAAATGGAGGACATCCATAAATAGAGTAATTGCATGAAAGGCAGGTGTTTATTGTACCCTCAGCCCTCACACACTCTATAATGATCCAAAAAGGTCAAATTGTTAATGGTGCTCGAACTTCATATTTTCCTCTGTCCATACTGAATATTGTATAAAGTTAGATTATGTGTAGTCTGTTTAATCTTCTATGATAGTTCACACCTCAAAACACAAAAATGCTCAAACTGCAAATTTATCCATGTGCTTGCCACAACGATGGATACGTAATCTTTTTTTATATAACTTCATTAAATCACAATGGACTCCTGCTAGTGATCAACAAGTGTGAGTTTCGAAGTCAACACAAATCTGTTGGGGTGAAAAACTGTAGCTTATTGTGTTGAAAACGTATGTGACTCGGACTGCAGCGGGTTTCCTTCAGGATTTCTCAGGAGTTTTGCTGCATTCAATTTACCCTCTACCTTCAGAAGCTGCTGCAGCGAAGCCTCCACACAGCATGACGCAGCCACCATCACACTTGTGGGGATAATGTGTTTGTAGTGGTGAGGAGTTACTGACTTGTGAAAGCAGTGGGCAGAATTCATAAAATAAGCCTAATTCCACGTGGATCCTCCACTTTTGTAATGCCAGCTTCCTCTATAGTAGCCCGCTGGTTTTATAGGTAGTGTTTCCATGTCAGCTTTAGGATTGTGTAGACCTCCTGTAGACATCTTGGTGCTCTTCTTCACTAAATGTTGCACAAGTACAGTGTGCTCTATAGAGATGAGCAAATTTTTTCATGATATTAAACTGATGAGTCATGTGACTTAGCTTTTCTCTAAGTAATACTTTAGAGTGACAAATCACTCAAGTGTTTGTAATGCATTTATAGTACTAGCCCAACTTTTTTTTTTTTAAATATTAAATGAACATATAAAGGGAATGAATAGTTTTTACAGATGTTTTACATTCTGTGATGATGATCTTTGGTGCAACAGTTTTTCTATGTGTCTGGCTTCTGTATTGCCAATGAATTTACCACAAAAGTTATTTTAGTCTAACACAATTTATTGAAACATTGTAACACAGACATGATTTAATAAACAAAACTTGAACTATAATCGAAGGTTTCTTTAAAAAAATCTTGACATTTTATATTTTTGTACCATAAATCCCTTTTGAAGAAAACATTCTTCCTTCATTCAAATGATTTTCATGTAAAAACTACACATTTTAAACATGGCTTAAAATGTGTTGATTTAGTGTCCCCTTCTAACAAGTCGTCTGTTTTTATAGTAATCTAATTACAGACTTGTGGGGCATGAATGCAAAGCCACTGTTTGCTTATTGCTCTTCTACAAATGTTAAGAGATGCAAAATCAATGGTTTAATTCAACATTTGCATTTCTAATGTTGGCATTTTCCAAACTTTATCCCTCTTGAGTCTCGCGCCATTCCCTATAGCCCCAAACAAAACATGGCTGCAAGAGGGGTGGATGTGACTCTCAAGTCAAAGCGTGTGTTAAAGTGTACACTAATCCTCTGGTACATACATGAAGAAGAGTTCAAGACAGTCTCGTAATCATGCTTACCTTATACTCTGGGTTTTTGTCAGAGGCAAGCGTGAGTTTATTAGAAGTACCTCTGGGTCCATTTCATTCAAACATTTGTGATGTGACCATGTGCTGCTTATTCCTTCAAAATTAAGTATTTCATGTTGTAGCATTTAAAGCTGATTTGATTTTTTTTTTCCTTTGAGCCATTTTGTTTATTTTTAGTCACAGTGCTCCTTTGTAAGTTTTTTTTTTTTCTTCCTTATTTGCTTCATAAAATGTCATCATGCATTCAGATGCAAATATGAAAAAGCAGCTTCTGCACATGAATTCAGTGAGACTCTTAATGCGAATGTTTCTGGAAGAAATGTTGCTGGTAAATACTGTTTACATCTGCTAAAGGGGTTTGAATGGGAGAAATGGATTTTTGTTGCAGCAAAAGTCGTCAGAAGCTGATTTCCCACTTGGAGCTCTGGATTAATGACATGGGAGATGATCTCAGCGTTGCTCTTGCTCAGTACAGTATGTATCCTCTAATCTTTCTCGCTGTGCTGTTGCATGACCACCAATCCTGTTACTACGGAACTCCAGACGCTATCTATTCTCAGCCTTACCCATTTTGATCTGAATGAATCTGCCCTTTATAAACACCTGTCAGGAACAAAAGCCACTCCCGGGCTTGTCACTGCTGAGTTGTTTTTGTTACCCCCGCTGCGATATTTGCTCAGGGTGCCAAGTTCATTTAATCATATTCAGTATACAAACGCTACAGCCGTGATTTATGAGGACCATGCTGGCTGTCGTACAGAAAATTCTCATGCACCAGCGTCTTCTGATTCAGTCATGTTGCTAAAAACCATAAGTACCTAAAAAGGAATTGTCCATCCAAAAAAAGAAAAGGGATCTACACAGCCGGATGAGCTAAAGACGATTTCTCTCAGTGCTCTGAATATCTTTCACTGAAACAGACGAGAGGGGCTTGTAGCTGTATTGAGCACAAAAGTTCACATGGGTTGGTCTAAGTCCATTGCCCTTCGTAAATAATTTGCCCTGTTCCACCACCGTATTCACTTACTTTGTCATGATTTGGTAAAATCAAATATTTAAGTCCAGTTAGTACTCCTACAATCTCTTTTTGCTTGATGTCTTGCACAAAGTTGAATGAGCCATCTTTTAACATTGTTTTCATGTTTGTTTCTTTCTCTCCCCCGTCTTTGTTTCAACTTCATCACCCCTCCTTTTCTGTCATGGGCCTATCCATTCTTTTCTCTTTTTTTTTTTTTTTCCTTTTCTGGGTAACCTTCACTTTCCTCCTTCCTTTTTCACTTCCCCTCTGCTCTTCCTACCATTACTCTCTCTCCTCACTGCCACTCACCCTTTTGTCCATCATTACTTCCTCCTCCCTCTGCCATTATCAGATATCCGCCTGCGTGTCCGGGCGGAATACCTGGAGCACGAATCGGCATTACGCAACGGCGTCGCCTCGGACAAGCGGCAGCCACTGGAGCGGCAGTTTGAGTTGTTCAGTCAAGCGAGTTCGCTGCTGCGTGCCAGAGACCTGGGATCCATCGTCTGCGACATCAAGTTCACGGAGCTGGCCAACCTCGAGGCTTTCTGGAGTGACTACCTGAGCGGAGCTCTGCTGGAGGCCCTGAAGGGAGTATTCATCACGGACTCTCTGAGGAACGCAGCGGGCTCCGAAGGCGTGCGCCTGCTGATCAGTGTGGACCAAGACGACTACGAGGAGGGCCGAAGGCTGCTGAGAGCTAAGAAAATGATGTCATCCAGTAATGATGGGCACCCAGAGACTCACTGGGATTCATAAACTGATCAGACTCTCTGGGGTGTATTATATTAAACTTAAAGAAGAGAAAAGGGAGGAATGTAATTAATAATGGGTACAGGCAAGCTTGGAAGCATTTGAGGCCTCCATTTGTTGCATTCCATTTAATGACCACTAGATGGCAGAACTCACCATTGGTTCTTTTGTGTTCATAAGGAGCCTTTCTTTTTGCCTTTTCTTTTTTTTTAAGAACTGTCAAATTTTAGTTGGAAGTGTATTATTTGTAAATGAAATATAAATAATAATGTATCACTGTATTTTTTTTTCTTTGGATTCATGCACAGGTGCTACATCAGGATGACACAGGATATATCGAGATTTTTTTCTTAGTCTCTGAGAACTGGAACAAGCAAGCCTGTGTCACCAGATCAAGTGGTAAGCCCCTCACAGCTTTATCTGTCTTACAAAATAGGGTTAAGGCAACTGGGCTACCACAAATGATGTAAAATACTAAGTTTTGGTTGACGCAAACACATAAAGCACATGGGTGTCCCTACCTCCTTATTTAACTAACTTTTTTTTTTTTTTTAATGTGTAACCATGGACATTTCAGATTCCAGCATGAGTTTAAAATTCCCAAATCCAAAAAGATCAATTTAACCAGAACGTCAAGATTGACTGTTGGATACTTCTTTGGGGGTTTGGAAAATAATAATAGCTTTAACTGACAATTATTTTTATTGGATTCTGTTAAAAGTATAAAGTAACCTGCCAATAAAAGTTTCTGGTCTTCAAAGAAAAAATTAGATGTGGAAAAGTGGGCTGCTCTCACAACAGATTGACCCAACTTTGGATAGAGTCCACATCTATATCTAGATAACAAACACTGGAATTTCCAGCCCTGTGTACCATGATAACCCAACTTGTGATTGCTGTGGTCAGTGGATACAGCAGTTGCCAGTAGATGACAGCAGTGATTAGGGCTGGGTCTCAACAGACCATGGAAGATTCATCATCACAAGCTTGTCAACGGCAGCCCGGATAATGCAACAGTGGCTTGTGTCCGGGTTTCCAGCAAGGCCTCAGCAAGTGCTTCTCTCAGCAAGTAAGGCACAGGACAGTGCATCGGTCAATAGAAGTGATGTTGGGGAGATCAAAATCAAAAGTGCACATCCCAGCTCCACTCAGCCCTGCTATGTAGGCCCAGTAGAGTGGCTCATGGACAGCTGTCGACTCACCCTGCTGGAACTAATGCCTGGACTTCACTCATAGAAGACGATCAATAAGCCCCTTCACTCTAAGTCCCTTCATACAGGCACGACTTAAGCAGGCAGACACTGTCTGAAGTGCAGGTCTCTGCAGGACCGGGCACAGAAAAGGACAATGGACAGATTTCCATGTTTACTTTTGTGTGTATTTGTTAAAGGAATTAATTAATGTGTGTTTGTATTCTTTCATGAGAAGAAAGATTAATTCAATCAGGGGAACATTTTTGTTAAAGAAATTTACTTTATGAAGGTCAATTCTTTTTGTGGAAATCTTTATAAATAAGAAATAATTTCCTGTGAATAATAAAGAGTTTTGATGGCCTAAAGCTGTTTACATTTATTACCTGTTTGCGTCTCTGAAACTATCACCACTTGTAATCTGAAATTGTCTCCCAACTCTGAGGTTATTTTGAGCAGTTGTTTGAAAATTACGTGCCCTCCCCCTGCCCTGAAATGGTCTGAAGTGCTCCATTGAATGCAGGTCATCGTGGATCATGTCCTTAATTAGTTCTTGCTTTAAGATATCGGCATGATGAAACCCAAGAATAGCGTGTACCTCTAACATGTTAGTAATTCAACTGCTGTTTCTGGTTTGGCCACTTTAATTTCTTCTTCCATTTATGTGCTAAATTAATTGGACATGAAACCATTTTTTTCCCATCTCTAACATAATTTCCTATTGATGGCACCTAAAGTGTAACTGTAAATAATAACGGTATCATGTTTATTTAAGGTTATTTAAAGCTTTAACATTTAACCCTCACATATTGATCATGTTCTGTCCCTCCACAAAAAAACAAACATTTGTTATCACAAGCTATTGCTTCACACTTTACTAAGACATGAAAGCCTAACAGCGATAATTCATGTCATGTCTATATTTTAATATTATTATATTCAAAGTGAAAATGGTGTGTAGAACTGTTAGGATCTATTATATAACCTCGTATAACCATTACATGGTTGTACAATAACATCAGAAGAGTTAAACACTGGTCTCACTTCTATGTCATAAAAATGTCATAAGTACAATTTATAAATGCAAAACTTGACCCAACTAGTCTGTGGATTCAAAGCAGTGGTAAGAAACCTTGTGTGTGTGTTTTGAACACACATACACTTGCTGAAATGGCAGCTCAGGTCCCTCCATAGTCTTATGACCCTCACAGTCTTTCTTTTTATGTCTGTTTTAATATCGGCTCAGAATAAATAGATTATTATTTGATAAATGGCCTGTATTGTATAGCGCTTTACTAGTCCCTAAGGACCCCAAAGCGCTTTACATATCCAGTCACCCACCCGTTCACACACTGGTGATGGCAAGCCACCCTGGGGCGCACTGACAGAGGCGAGGCTGCTGGACACTGGCGCCACCGGGCCCTCTGACCACCACCAGTAGGCAACGGGTGAAGTGTCTTGCCCACCGACACAACGACCGAGACTGTCCAAGCCGGGGCTCGAACCGGCAACCTTCCGATTACAAGGCGACCGCCCAACTTTTGAGCCACAATCGCCCCACCTTTATTTGATTAATGTTTGGTTATTTTTACATTGTAAGGCACTAGCAGGCACACAGCATTCTTGCATTCATACGGTGCTATTCTAGTCTTAGTGACCAGTCGCCACAAAGTGCTTTTGACTACAAGCCACACTTTAACCTTATATTAACACAGCACTTCATTCTATACACTTCAGGCACCATCTACCTGAGAAGCATCTGTGGACTGTGTGAGGAAGTCAAAGTAGGACAAATGTGCACTCCACACAGAAAGGCCACAACCAGGATTCAGATGAACAGACCTGACTATGAGGTGATGTTGTTAACCACTGCAGCGCTGACCCGCCCTATTTTGGAGCTTGTGTCCATGTCAAGACATTGGCTGAGCTCTGTATGACTTCTGTTCCTTATGTGAACCCTATATGATTGATTCTACAGTGTTTTGCTATTACACTGTCCACATGATCCTTCAAAGACCTGCAGGTGCCTGTCTCTGTGGGAACAGACTTCTCATGATGGTGTCAAGGTCCTCCTTGAACTCTGTCACCACAATCCCATAAAGAAATCCACAGAGACAAGCCATGTAGAGTTTTCAGTTTCAAACTTGTGTTTAACCACCATTTTATTTTATTTCACTCACACTGGTGGATCTAAATTCAATCACTATAGATACAAGTCAAGATCTTTGTGCAATTTAAAATATTTTCATTTAAGTGTATATTTTACAATTTAGAACAAGTCATCAAATTTCAGACTAAAAGAATGTGAATTAGGTTTTGTTGCTGCTGTCAAATGTCAAAACAGATCAAATTTGACCATATGTATGTAAGGGTTAACGTGTTTGTAATAAATATCTGATGCCGTCCTTACAGCCTAACTAGAGACATGGAATCTATTCGGTGACATGCAAGTAGATCTTTTTGCCTCCAGGGTGAACACACTGCCCCTTGTTCTTCTTCATAGGCGAACAAGATGCACCCCAGGACACTTAATGCACTAGCCCACCAATGGCCAAATGTGCTTCTGTATGCATTTCCCCCAGTGGAAACGATATCTCCAGTTCTAGAGAGAGTACACCTCACTCTGATTCTAGGAGCCTGTTGGTGGCCAACAAAGTCGTGGTATGTGGAGATAATCACCCTATTAGCAGCAAGGCCTTGGCAAGCTTCCTCTCTGCAGGGTGATGGAAGTGATTCATCCACACCCGGATCTCTGGCACCTTCATGCTTACCTGCTGAAAGGTCAAATTTGATAGTTAAGGGTCAGTTCTCTCTTGATGGCCTCGGGGATGTATCGCGCCCAAATGCCACATATTTACCCAAGTTCATTCCTGCAGTTTATAGCTCAATTGAATTTGAGCTTCTGAGCTTTTGGTCTCCTCCTTTTGGATCTGAGAAGCAGAGGAGGATCCATTCTCTGTGTCCGGTGTGTGTGCTACGTACCTACATTGAGAATGTTCTTTTTTGTGACGAGTTGTTTGTCTGCTTTGTTAATCCAGCCAGAGGTAGAGCTTTGTCTAAACAGAGGCTGTCCCACTGGATTATAGAAGCTATCTCACTGACGTACAGCACTAACGGTGAGCCCCAGGTGTGAGAGCTCATTCCGGGTACCTGTAGCTGCACCTAGTTGGCCATCACTGCACACTTTTGTCAGGTGCTATCATTTGGACATTACAGCCCCTTCGGTAGCTCATACTATCCTTTCTGCTGGGTCACACACAAACACACTAATCTGCTGGTAGTACACCGTGCAGAGCGAGGCGTGTAAATTTGTCGCATACTTAGGTGTTGTACAGAGTGAATCGACTGAAAGGGAACGAACAGTTATATCTATAACTTCTGTTCCCTGAAGAAGAGGAACGAGGTACAACACAAGGTTCCACCTGCTGCACAGCTTGGTTCGGTAAGGGAACAGCTAGCAAACTGAGGGATGACTGTGATGACGGGGGTACATGTGCAGGCGTGGCCATGCGCATGTCATCACTTCAGCCAGGACACACTGGGCGTGATATCCCATACTTATGTGTTGTACCTCATTCCTCTCCTTCGGGGAACAGAAGTTACAAATATAACTGTTTGTTTTTGGACAGATGTGTGTTTTTATTTATGATCCTGAAGAAACACACTGAAACATCTGTAAAACAAAAAACAAAAGAAACCAAACTCAGTGTTTTTTTACAGATATTTTCCACACTTTTAGACAGTATATCATGTAAGGAAGTATGAGGGAACAATTTGATTTATAAAATCTTTAACTTTATAAAGAATCTACAGAATCGTTCGATGAGGGGGAAAAAAAGAAAATAAGGGGCATTACAACCAGAAAGCTGATTTTCTTGTAACATAACAGATGTTGATTTGTGGTGAATAGATGCGAGTTATTTCCTGATGGTCGGTGAGGTCTTTGAGTTTTCCCTGGGCCTACTTCGAGGTAATGAAGTCCTCTGATGTAGCCCAACACGCTCCTTGGTCACATGAATAAATGATGTAAATGTCGGCAAAAGGGCACTTTTTGAAGAGCCACCTCATTTCACTTAGTGACCCTTCACAGGCTTTGACTTTTTCTAATTAGTGCATGTCATTTTCAGCCAGTTAATTATCCTGAAGGTTAGACAACAGCCAAACAACTCTTATAATTAATTTATAAAATGTTGTATCTTAGCAGTTATGTTTATTTAGGTTGCTCTAATAGTGCTATATAAGAAAGCTATAAAACCTATAAGACTCTTAAATATTTAATACACTGTTGCATCCATGTCACAACGCTTAACGCTGTCTTTAAAGACGCCACCATTACTGGATCGGTTAAGAGCACTCTGGCAACACCCCACGTCTAAAAAGCTGCTGAGTGTACAAATGAAGTTTTATTATTGAGTTGCCATCATGGAGAACAGTAAGCGGCACCAGCCCTCTGGGAAAAACCTGATAGGGCCATTTCTACTCTGTTCAGAGTGTGCCTTGTTTGATGGCCAGCTAAACTGCCCCAGGCTTGCCTTGGGGAAAACTGAGATTTTTGAAAGCCCGGTTCTCACCACGCCCAGCCTCAAAGCAAAACCAGCGACGTGATGCCCACAGGGATCCCCAGACACTCTGCTTAAGAAGTCTGCAAAACTACTGAGGTCTAACTCAAAGGATGCTGCCATGTTCCTCCTCTGAACAATGACTCCCTCTTGGATGGCCCCTGCCACTATGAGAGATTTGTTTGTCAGAGAAATTGGGACGCATATCTGGAACGCTCAGGAACATAATGCTCACAAATATCCAAGGACGAGACAACACGTTCCGCCGTTATTTCTGTCCAGCAGCTATCTGCTGCAAAACTCTTCATGAGGCTCCTCCATCACCTTCTGATAGTTTTTTCTGTGAAGAGCAAGAGAATTAGGTTGAAGTTGGTACGAGCACTGATAAATCTCTCCCAACTTTCCAAGAAACCATCAAATCTTCTTGGAAAGTCTTCTGATCAGTCAGGATTAAAATGGTGCTTAATTGTCTGGTGGTTAAGAATCAAGAAAAACAAGCAGCTAGCTTTGCCTACTGCTCCTTCTAATGCACACTAATTATTAACACAATGCATTTTGTTTTACAAGCGCCTCTTTTTACAGGACATGCTTCAGAGAGGCTTTGGGGTAACTATCTACTCCCAGCTTCATGATCTCTTGCCAAGAGATCATTTGTGTCACTTGTATGTTTGTGTGCAAATTCACACAGCTAAAAACATTTTGCAGGATTGGAAGGTAGAGGTCATGATGGTGGTGGTGCACAAACAGTGGAAGAACTCTTTAAATGATGTGAATCTGGTGTGTGTGTGAGGTTGTGATCTCGCAGTGTCCTTCTAGTGTCTTTATGGCAGGCTATCAGCAGCTAACTGGCTGCTGGTTCCAGCTTTTTAATCTTACACACAGGCGCGAACATTATTCATCAAACTCTGCAGGAAAGCGAATAAGTGCATCACTCAAAAGTCAAACTATTTCTTTGAAGAACACTTTCACCTTCTGGTGATCGAGGTAGCACTACAGGTAAAGGGTCTCTTTGAATCTGATTGCCAGCCATACCAAACTCCCAAAGTCTGCCATGTTCCCAGCCTAGGCTACTGCTGACCCAGAGAGCCCACGCCCCATCACCGCCGCCACAATCACCCCTCCTTTGCGGCTTCAGCAGAGCTTTCGGTCAAAAAAACTCCCTTCATGTCTCTCAAATCTACATCCAAGAGAAGCTTTTGTAGATATTTTAAAGCACGTGGTAGGGTAGGGAAACTATCCGACCAGTAGAAGCTGAGGCAGAAGGGAACCAGTGATGGAGTCAATTTTTTATTTTATCAATCGACCACTTTCAACATCTGTTTTCATTTTCTGTTACCTACAACATAACTTGGAGAAAACTAAATAAATCTGGCATTTTTTGTACACCACAGCTCCGTGCACATTTGGTGAAGTGAATGTTCAGCTGATTGCCTAAACCACTTCATCGAGACATCAGAGGTGATTTTGTGTTCGATGGTGCAAATTGTATTGGGGTGCAAAAGCTAATGTAATACTGGGTTGTGTGGCAGGGGACTGGTCATCATCCCGCTGAAGACTTAATTCCACTGTCCGCAGGTGTTCTTCTCACCTCCTTGATTGGATGGAGACTCAAGTCATCTCATGGTAGCTCAGGCCTAAATCAGTCTCCTATCGAAACGTGTCATCTAAAGCTGATAGACACTATAGCCTTCAGTCGGCCCGCTGGGGATGCTGTTATTGTACGTATACCCTGCAGCACATCGTACATTCCTCTGATGGGGGAAATGCTGTGGCTTTTATTGAGGGGGAAAAAATTAGATTAGGTGATTCTTCTCCGAAGCCATCTTCCTTGGTTTACCTCTCCGTGGTTGGTAGTCAGTCGCAGCAGAGTCCACGCAAGCCTTTTAAAATACAACATATGAGCACTTTTTTTTTTTCTTTTTTAAGATGCCTGGATGTGAGGTTGAGGTTGGAAGTGTTGTTACAAAAAGTGATTTCCGGTACTTTCAAAAAAAATGTTTTGTATTTAAATTGCTGCAAATGAATTGTTGGCCTGTAATCTGCAAAACATATATCAAACATCTCTCTCATGAAAGATATTAAGTTATTTTGAGCCATAGACAACATTCATGTGACAGGGTAGAAGCTGCAATCAGTTATTGGAAAAGTGACTTTTATATTCCCTTTATTTACCCTGCTAAAAATCCTCATTGGCATTAAAAATGTCTTTTAAAAAGAGGAATCTGGTCAAGACAGCAGCAAAAATTGCAATAAAAATAACTTAACAACTCTACAGAGATGTTTTAGGTGGGCAAAAAAGACTGGATTGGTTACAGTGTGTATACAGTAACACGAAACCCTATAGGTACTTGCAAAATAGGTCATTTCTTGTATTGAGGGATTATTTTATATATAATCCCTCAATACATCACGTTAACTGCAGTCTTTTACCAATATAAGCAAAGAGATTGCACATTAAAAAAAACACAAAAAAACACCGGAAATATTTTTTGCCACAACACTGAATTGGTAAATGAAATACGACATAAAACCTCATTTCAGTCACCCTGTTTGAGACCTCATGCTGAGCAGAAGGCAGTGATCTCCGTCTGTCTGTGTGTGTCGCTTTCTTCTGCTACCTGCAGGTGGCAGCATAAAGATGCATGACCAATTTGCGAAGGCCTCATATTCAAAACAGCAGAGCTGGTGAAAATCAGCTCAGCGGCATCATGTCAGAACCGCACGCGTCAAGAAGTTACAGAAGTTGGAGTGGAATCTCCTTCAGCGTTGATTCAATCTGATGTTTAACTGCGGGAACTTTGCTGCTTCTTTTATGCGCGTTTTAACCGGATTATTATGCAGGGCGTCTCAGATCTAGGGTCACGCCGGGCCTTTTAAACGTCTCTCAGCCGCAAAACAAACCTGCTGCCGTAAAATTAAAGTGGCAAAACAGCAGTCACAGCGTGACGTTTGTTTGTTTGTAATTACGCCTCCGAAATGCTGCTGATTGCTCATTTACCTCTGATGGGGGGCGTGACCCCCCTGCCTGCACTATTAGACGACCGTCTCGCCTCGCCTCGCTCACCGCTTCCTCGCCCTCTCTCACGCACGCGCTTCTTTCTCCTCAGCAGCACCACAGCCACCGGGTCGCCATGGAAACCGCTGAGAGACATACGTCGAGGGTGAGGGATGGAGAGAGAAAAAGGGACAACGAGGGACAGAGAGAGAGAGAGAGAGAGGGGGGAGACATGAAAAGGTTAGTGTGTTACCATATGACAACACCCCACCCTCTCCTCACCTCTAACCCCCCCAAACCCACACCCACAGCCCCTCACTTTAATGCTGAGCCCCTAACCCAGAACAACTGCCCCTCCACACAAACACACAGTGGCCCCCCTTACACGTACCTCTGCCTCCCCCGTATCCTCCTCTCCCCCATCATTTTGCTCTCCATCCCTCTCTTGTCCAGACAGGCTGCTCGCATGGCGGGGATGGAGACGTTCACCGATGGAAGCACTGGTAAATTTTCACACCCACAAAAACAAAAAGAAAAAAGAAAATTATTCTAAGGGGCGGAAGTGCAGGGACTTAACTATTTTCCTCCATGTGTCTTTTCACCCTTTACTGTCTTCAGCTGTGCTGTACACTTCCTCCTTCTCACCTTCTCACATCACAATCTTTCTTTTCTGTGTGAATTCAAGAGGGTTTTTTCTGTCCACTTGCGGGGGAGCCCGACTTTTCCTCATGGCAGGGTCCTGGGGAAAGGCAGTGCAGGGAAGAGAGAGGGGTAGAGAAATATCGGTCCTAATGATTTTTTGTGCGGGGCTGGGCTTTTTCTTTCTTTTTTTATTGATTAGAACGAAATTAATTCACAGGAGCAGCCCTCGTGTTCCGACTCTCTCTCTCTCCCTCGCTCCCTCTCTCTCTCCCTCCCTTGCTCCTTTGCTCCGTGGACGAATAGCGTTGTGTCTTCTTGCCTGCTCTGCATGTTGTATGATCGCGGGAATATTTGATTCAGAATGTGCTCGGTGTTATGCATAGCCCATACGGAAACCACGCTGCAGCTGCATACCTGCAGTGCTTTCACGGTGTGCGAATATTACGCACGTTGTTAATCTCATAAACACAGAAAGATGGGGGTGTGTGTGGTTTGTTTCCATTGTTGCTGATCGCATTTTTATTTTTTTTATTTTTTTACATGTAGCTCTCACATTTGAATTCATGCACGTCACGCCGCCGTCTGGGTCTGGGCTTGAAGGAGAATTAGTGCTGAAATCGAGACATCTCCAGTAATTTTCTCTACTCAGTCTCCATTGTTCCGCTGATTCGTCTTCGCTGTGTATTCTCTTTGTTGTTTGGCTCATAATTGTGACAAAAAAAAGAAAGGCCACGGCTCGTTTGTGCGCTCTTTCCGCACACGCGGGTGTGAGCGCGACTGCAGGCCAGCTGCGGTTAATGGGCAACCTGTGTCTTAATTCGTGCATAATGTAAGGCAGCAGTTTACAGGCAGATTCTCTCCCGCTGTGGGTTTTTTAATCAGTGTGGTCGATATTTGCTCGTCGGTATCCCAATGTCCGCACATAGCAAAGAAACACCTCTGGGTGGCGAGGGTCTGATTCGCCGCCGAAGGGAAATCGATGGACAGACTGAGTTAATTATGAGAAAATCAATTAAAAGGAGGGGATCTGTGGGCTTTATAAGGCCGAGCAGGAGGCTCGAGTCGGCAGAGGAGGGGAGCAGCCGGTGCTTACCTCTGTGCATGGTCGCTGCGCGATGCCCCCGCCGATCATTTGGCAAACCGCTGTGCTGCAGCCTTGACTTACACCGTGTGGAAACGCCTCTGCGTGGTATCACATAGAGCACACCACCGGCATGACTCTTGGCGATCCCCCCAAAATCATCAGATACCCCCGATTCTTTGGCCAGCTGTTGATTTTGTTTACGCACAGTCCTGCTCTGATCCACACCCCAGCGTCTGCTGCGGGTTCGTTCAGCTATGTTTTCCACACACACACCTCTTTCCTTTTTGACCTTTGCTCTTCTTAAAATATTAACGTGATCAGATCCTGTTTAGGGCCTGCATGTCGCATCTTGACTAAAGGTTTCTTCTGAAAACTTTGTCCCAAGCCTCGATCAATTCCATTGATGCCTCTTTATTTATTTTAGGGGATAGAAATGAGCTGCGTAATTACTGCTGCAGACTCAGCACCAGCGCTTTAGGACAGGGCCGAGTTCAAGTTCTTTGGAGTCATTTGCAACTTGTGACACTCGTGTGTGTGTGTGTGTGTGTGTGTGTGTGTGTGTGTGTGTGTGTGTGTGTGTGTGTGTGTAGTGTTTGAAGTGTTTGAAGTGTTTGTGTCTGAAGTCGTAATATTAAAAAAGGCCCAGCATGTATGAAGAAGTGTTAACCACAGCGCACAGATGACTTTAAACCCCATGAGACTAAGACACACGTTATGGTCAACCGACAGTTCTCCTCACAGACCGCTGCACTGAAAGAGAAAACAAAGAAACGGGGCGACTTTCTTTTCGTATTTACCAATCACGTGTTTCACTCTATTATTTCACCCAGTTTGCATTTTCTGATTCTCATATTTAGAAACGTGTGTCTCATTAAAACTCTCCGACTTATTGCATATTCACAGCCGTGGCATCGAGGAACAAGTTGGGCTGTTTTTTTTTCAAGACAAGAGAACTTAATTCACACCTGAACTTAATATAGGTTTATTATTATTATTGTTATTATTTATTTGCATTGCCTTCTCTGTTTTTTGGTTATCATATAAAATTTATGCAGACGCCTTATTTTCATAATTATTCGTCCAGATTTATTTAAATATTTTATTTGATATTCTCTTATGCGCCTCATAATAATAAATTATTTAATATTCAGTGAATTATACTTTGAATTGGAGCCTCCTCATTATCGTTTCTCATAATAGAATAGAATAGCCCTTAAAAATCAAACACGTAGTGTTCATCTATCAGAATGTGTGATTTTCCTTATTACAATTATCTGCATTTTTCATTCAAAGTGAATATCTTAAATTTATTATTTGGGGAAGCTATGGTTGAATTAAAAACCCAAACTTTTAAAAAGTATCAATTTTAATTTGATGAAAACTTTGCATAAAGTTTTAGGCTAAATAGATAAACTGCCTCCGAACCGTTTCAGCAGCACTGACAATATTTGTTCAGTTGAATATTTCAGATTTCATCTCGCTTTTTCCTCCTGGATGAGTTAATTTTCACATTTTATTTTGATATTTCTTTCTGGGAATATTTAGATATTATTGTGCTTTTTTGCATAAACTGTGAATATTTAAATATTCGAGTTTATTTCACCGTCATTTTCACAGTTGTTGCTTCAGCTTGTTAAAGTCGTATGCACGATATTCAAATTAGAATCCACAGCTGATTTTAAACCAGTAGAGAGGGAGTCACTGAGAGGCTGATGTGACGCCTGCAGTTTAGAGGCAGCCATTTATTTATTTCGACTTTAATTTCAAAGTTAACTTTAAAAAAAATTGCTGCAAAGTTCAGTAAAATTTAGAAACCGTAGCTGTCTTATTCAAACACGAGGCCTCGTATTTAATATACATTTGAATGTGTTATCAATTTATGTGCTGATTTCGATGTGTCGCACTTCAAAAACTGGTAATTACGGAAGTGTTATCAGTAAGATCAGCCCAGCGCAGGGCACACAGTCGACACTCGAATTATGGGAATATAGTTCTGACGAGATTTGTAATTTAGGATGAGACCTGAGCAGCCAAATGGTTTTATTTCTTTTTTATTACATAGGTAAGAGGCAAAAAAGAAATGTTTAAATGTAGGTGCTTCTTTAAAAAAAAAAGGAAACGCTTTTGTTTTAGCATTTTTCTGAAGTTTTTATAAAAACCAGGAATCACATATAAGGAATCTTACACACACATGGAAATTTAAAAATAAAACCTGCGCTCTCTTTTAAATATATAGATTTTTGTTCATTTAGCATTTGTAAAGGAGCGTGTTCCTGGGAGATTTTATTTATACTTTATATATTATTTAATGGGACTGAGCTGGCACCCTGACACCCTGTCCTGCACCTTATCAACTTCAAACAGACCACAAAACCGATACGTTCAATTTTATGGTTTATGTTAACGTGCATGCAGCCTGCTTCAAAGCTCATTTCATAAACGGTTTATTGGCTCAGGTTTGATGGTAAACAGCGCGATCGTGCCGGTGGGCTTTGATGTACATTTTTCTGTACGTTTTTTTTTTTTTTTTTGGTCACTGGGCCACTTCAGTCGCTATCAGGCACCAGAGGCGATACAAAATAATCCGTTTTCTGCGCACGACTCTCCTCCCAAATGGTGCGGCGGCTCTCCGTGGCCCTGCTCACAATGCGCTAATGACCTCTGGGTCAAAGGTCGTTTGGCCAGTTCCTCAATTAAGGCGTTAAGATTGCAGTTGCACGATGCATCGCTGTTGTGAAGCGAAGGGACCAGAGGCCGGTATACAGAATATTAGGATTTCTAGTAGGTAAATTTCGCACCTCTGAATGTTCACCAAAGTGCAAAACACGTGTTTTAATAGTTTCTGTTAGAATTCAGTTTGTTTTTTCCTCACATCGTTTTGGGAACAAAACTGCATTTTAAATATTTAATATTTCTTTGTTTTTAGGATGTGGTTGATACTTGGTGTGCCTACAGCACAGCTTAGTTTTACTTGAATGTAATTGAATGGATACTTTTACACTTTGGTACAGAAAACATGAAGACCTGTGAGAAGCTATAGAACACATTGTCACTGTGGTGCATTATAGTTCCTATAGAGGAAAATCAAAAACTGTACGGCTGATTTTTGCTCTATGTGTGTGTGTGTGTGTGTTGGGGGGGGGGATTGAGAGTGTTTACTCCCACTCCCTCCTCAACATAGTCATGTATCAGTTGTGGTTGTTGAATGTAATCAGTGGGCACTTCCCGATCATCGCTGCATCGATTAGCTGATAAATGTTGGTGGGATTAATCATCCGAGATAGATCACTTTGTCGATGTCATTGTCTTTCTTACCCTGCCGTGCCACGCAGACCTAGGCTTCGCCAGCACAGACAGGACTTCAATAAGTGACAACAGAAAAGTGATAAATTGATCAAAAATGGCCGCAATGAAACAAGCCTCTTGTGAGGCCGCACATGTCCATTACATGAGTGTGTCTGCGGGGTTTGTGGTTGGAATACATCAAGGGCTCAGGGTTAAAGTTCAGCTTCATCCCAGACTGATGACCCTGCAGACTGACTGACCTTTTTTGGGGGAGGAGGCTGCACATACTGGACCAGCTAGAGAGAGAGGGGATGGGGGGGAAAGGGGTAGAGATGGGGAAAAAATGAGGTGAAATTTAGGACAGAAGGGAGGAAAAGCGAGAGCGAAGGTGAATCTAAAGAGGATGTCGGCGGGAGGGAGAAGCAGAGGTGCATGGTTACCGCAGTGGACCATGAATATATCCTTGTGGTTTTGGTCGATCTGTTCAGTTGCGGTCTCCCCTGGTTTTTGTGTTTGGCTCTGCTTTTGAAGCAGTGAATTAACACCTGACCCCGGCTTCTGACCCTACCCCCTTCCTCCAGCTACCCCCTCCAGATTAGCAAATATGTGCTATCTGGTTTGGACACACACACTCACACGCACGTATTTATACAGCAACACAAAAACACAATCACACATGTACACACGTACGTACTTAATGTATAGAGAGTTTTTAAAAAAGGACAATGCAGCAAGTGTACAATGTCACACAACCTTTGCACATCCCATCGTCTGTCCACAGCTAATTCCCCCGAGAGGAGCCTCAGTGTGTCACTGCTTGTCACCATAACGGTCAGTCCGTAATGGCTGTCTCTCCCCACACAATGACCAGGGAGGCAGACTCCCCCACTGAGACACACACACACACTGACCCTCATTCATTTTTACCTGCACAGCAGAGCCTCCCCACACACACACACACACTACAGGACGTGCTCCCACCCTGGCATCCTACCACACCCGTCAATGATCAGCGGCTTTTGTTCATACAGTTTGACAAAGGATTTGAGTTCGTCTATCAGAAAAAAAATATCTTTCGAGTTTAATCTGAAAAATATTCACTGACAAAACAAAAATCGAATCTTTGTGATTTTCAGTGGATCCACACATTCATGTATAGTGTAAGCAGCATGTGCTGAATGTGTTTTTTTGTATGAAACCTTCTAAAGAGGTCTGTGACAGGACAAAAGGAAAAGCAAGAGAGCAACACGGGTGTGCAAAGTCACTTCACTTTAAATTAAACAGCAAAGTCATTACCACAGCGCAATCGTTTTATCTTAGAATCTGCTCTGTTGCATCAGCCCCTGGCATATATTTCTCTATTTTAATGTAGAGCTTTTTTTCTGTATTTTGCTTATTTCAGGGTTAAATTCAGATTTTTTTTAAAAATTAAAATAATCTAATCCAGTCTAAAATCTTATAGATATGATTAAAAAAATGATGAGGCTCTAATATGATGCTTTGGTTCGGTTTGTTATTTGTTGTTTGTTGTTTGTTTTTAAAAGAGAGGGGAACTGAAATGAAGCGATACTAAAATCCATTTTTTTCAAAGCAGCACACATTTCATAGTTTTTCTTGATAGATTACTGAAAATATTTAAATGTATAATTTTATAATTTGGGGGATCTGACAGGAGAGAAATGAGGAGAAAGAGAAGGAAAATAAATTGAACTTGGTGTGCTGCAGTTATTAGTCAGCACCTCGTGTCCTCTTGCCTCCCTAATTAGAGATATTGTCATTACCAGAACTGTTTTTTTTAAATCATCTAATCAATAAATCCAGAGTGTTTCAGCATTAAAGTATTGGCATAATTTAGGAGAGACCTAACACTGTAAATTAGTTTATGCTTTTTTCTTTCTTTCTTTCTTTCTTTCTTTCTTTTCTTTTCTTTTTTTTTTTACCAATATTAAAAGATTTCTGTGGCTTCTGTGCCTTGATAGTTTCATTCAGACTCTCTTCTCTCAGCAAGAATCAAACTTCTAATTCTTGGCAGTGTTACTGGGTCATGTTACCCATTGGGCATCTCTTTCCCCTCTCACCCCCATCTCCTCCACCCTATTGTGCTGAATGATGATGGCCGCTCTGGCCGGTAGGTGAGAGAGGAGGTTGGGAGTGGGGGTCTCGGCTCGGCTGGTCAGCAGGATTTGTAGTGCCCCCCCTCTGCCTGTGAGTGTCAGCAGAGAGCAGGCGGCGTGTCTGGCTCGATTAGGTTTCCTACCTATCTTCCCACTGTGTCAGACAGAGGAGGAAGGCAGCAGAGAGGGGGAGAGCAGCGGGAAGTTGCCCAGAGGAAAGGCAGGACAACAGAGGAAGCAGGAAAAATACATCTTTTTATCCCTGCTCTCTCCGTCAAAAGCCCTGTACAGTTTCCTCTTTCTGCGTGCCTCTCATTCTCCTGGTTTCAGCTCCTCCCTCCTTCCCTGTCTTTCTCACTTTGTCCTGCTCTCACCCAAACCCCTAATCCCCCTCCTTTTACCCCACACTCATTCCTTAATCTTAAAGCTCTTCTTCTCTACCAGCCCTTTATCAATTGTTCTCCCTGTACCTCTCTGTTACTCACCTCCTCCCTCTTCTTTCTGTCTATCACATCTGAACATGCCACCTCTCAGCATAACCCTTTTACACACTCCAGATGACTGCAGCACACCTTATTTTTTTTCTCCATCTTTTTTCCAGCATTTTTTTGCTTTGTTTTTGTTGCTCCGTTTGTTGTCTTTGCCATCATCTACGCATCCTCTTTTGCGCCACATCACCACCTCTTCGTCGTTCCTGGCCTCGTCTTTGAATGAGTTGCTGCTCCATCCACTGGTCTGCCTGACTCAGATGTTTCCATCACAGTTAATGTCAGAATAAATTAATTAGGGCTCATTTCTAAACTGTTTTTTCTTTGTTGGGAGAACTACAATGTGGTTGTCAGAAAGCATTTACCAAATTTTTTTTTTCAACCCCAAGAAAGCTCACACCAATTTTAGTCACCCTGTCATTTTGTTGGATGTGATCAATTTTCTGTGATTTGGTCATTTTCAGCTCATCTCTGTTGTGTGAGGGTTCGGCTGTGTTGCCATGTATAGCTCGACATTTCCAGCCTTTCTCTCAGGGCCAAATGACGAATATGAAGTTTTCACTTGTGCATGTTGGAGAATTATCATGGACAGATGTTTCCATTAACAATTACATAATGAAATGACAACATAATGAGTGTTTCTTTCTTCAGCTGAGAAGCTACTTTCAGTTTCACAGTTAAAGTCTTTTTTTTCTTGTAGTGAGAGCGGGCTGTAATTTCAAACCCGGGTTTAACCACACAATGTTTCACAAACAGTCTTTCCGTGCCACCTCAGCACTGCTCATATTATTCAGATAACAAGAAAGCTTCTGTCATGTTCTACAAAACAGGATGTGTTTTCTTAATCTGTCAATGGCTCCGGCCCCTGAAAGACTTCATTTTGGCTGAGCAATGAAAGGCTCACAAACATCAATATGGCTGAGCAGGATAAGAAGAAAGAGCCATATTCCTGGTGTGTATCACTTTCCACCCCCCCCCCCCCCAAATATCCTCACCCTATTTGTATGGTGCAGATATTGGGTCTCAAGCGAGAAATCAGGATTGCGTTCTCGCAGAATGGCAGCATCCGTCTGTTGAGCTGGAATAGGAATGTTATACGGAACCAATGCATCCGGACTGGCCTGGACATCTTGACAATACAACTTCACACTTTTTTTCTTCTCTCCCTCTCCGTCTCTCTATGTCTCTCTCTCTCTCTCTCTCTCTCTCAATAAGTTACTCGCCCTCCATCTCCATCACAACCACCCCGGCGTGGAGGAAGAGGTTTGGATTAGGCCTAAACACACAATCATGTCGGCTAAGCCATGACTGCCTGCTGATCACTATGGGTCCACCATGGAAATAAAGTCTGTGAAGAGAAGAAAGAGGGAAAGAGAGAAAAAAAAACAACAACAACAAGAAGGAAATCCAGTCCACTTCATACGCCTCTCACTTCCATTCTCTTTGTGCGTTTAACGTGTGAAAACGGATTGCTGAAAGGATGTCAAGAAGCAAGAAGAAATAGATAGGAGGAGAAAGACAGTTATCCTTGCTTTCCCCGCGCCGGTCACACTACAATGTGCATGGTTGATAACTAATTCAAAAAAACATGCATGAGCTGGATTTATCTTTTCAAATCACTGGTACGTCTGAATGCGATTTAAAGGCTGTTTTTATGCAGCTGCCTGTGGCTGATCAATGCTGTTCCTCTTGTCATGCTGTGGGTCCATCACATTGGTATACAGCCTTTCAACACTGGGCGAAGGGACCATTTTGCATTGTCTATGGAGAACATTTGGTTTTCAGAGTATGATGTATATGGATGGGGCTTGGGACTGTATTGTAACTGTCAGTGCAGAGAAGAGAACAGCCTCGGCACTGCAGACAGCGATTTCACCGATGTGCAGTCGTTGCTTTTGCCTCCTGCCTTTCATTCTCTCTTGCCCCCCCCCCCCCCCCCCCTCCCGCCTTCCCAGTCCTTGCTCATCCTATTTTCAGCCTTTCATTTTTTACACAAGGGGAAAATGAGGAAGAACAAAACCAACATATGAAAACTAAAACATGACAGAGAGGGGAGGGGATGGTGAGGGAGGGGAGGAGTAACAGAGGAAGGAGAGGCAATCTCAGAAAACAAGAGGGCTTTCAAAAGTAAGGGATGAAAGCTAGTCAGGCTGTTATTTTTGAAAAATGATCCTTGTGTAGTGCTCCTCTTAAGAGCCAGGTACATATTATTTTATCTTCCTGAGGAGACTCAGCGAGGTGTTTCAACACACACGCACACACACACAAATAAAAAAAAAACCTCAGTGATGCTTTCTTTAAAGTTGCACAATTTATTGTCTTTAATGGGATGCCCGACAGGTGTGTTTTAAATTGCTTATCGGCTTTGGCGTGAAATGTTTCTCTAATCACCTATCAAATTCTCAATTTTCAGATGCGCTTGCATTTTGACAACCAATTATTTAAAAAAATGTTTTTTTATACGTCAAATGTATGCACCAGTCCAAACTGGCAGAGTGCCCCCACATTACAGGCAAAAAATGCACACTTCCCCTCGCTAACACGCACTGCTCCTCTGTCCTTAATAGAGGCCGGTGCTGGCTGACACCTGAATTAGAGTGAAGCTGGCATCCGCACAGAGTCTTCTCGAGCTCCCACTTTGACCCTCAAAGCCAGGGATCCCACAGAGACGCGTGATTTGATGCGAGGGGATGTTGGACTAGTGGACTGAGAGCCCTGAAAACATTTAAATGTCTCTTGGTTGCGGCTGGATCTGAGGATGTTGGTGCTCAGCGATAGTTAGCGCCTCTGCTTGCTGCTGCTGCTGCTGAGCCTCTGGGGCAGGCGTATGTTGAAAAACGCAAAGAAAAGCCATGAAGTTTTATGAATATTGATGTTTTAATTTGTGTTTTATATCATATAAAACATTTTCGCCTCTGTAGAAACTTTCAAAAGCTCTTTGGGTGTGAGCATCATGAGGCATATCCTTCATCATTACAGCAGCACAGATGTTTCTGCTGGAATATGTGGTGGTATGTGTGTGTGTACGCGTTCAACATGTGTCTCCTGTATCAATAGGTTAATAGCTGAGATGTCAGTTTCAGTGACTCGCTGATTAGTTGTGTGTGTTCACTAATCCACACTGGGGCGGGGAACTGTTGGCTTTCCCATTGATTTTAGCGTGGTGAGTAGGCAGAAGATAGAGAGAGGGGAGATCTATTGATTGACCCCAAATTAGCCCCCCTACCACAAACCGCCAAGCTGTTCTGCTGTTTCCCGCACTCAGCAGCAGCTCCCTCATTGGGCGCCCGCGCTGACAAACATTCAGTGCGATTGGACGCTTCGACCGGGAGCGCAATGTCCTCTCTTTTGATGTCACTTGATTTGGAAGTGTTGGCTGTTCGTGACTCCAGCTGTTGCTTGATTGGCTGTCTTGGTGAGGATGAGTGCTGCGCTGTTCTGTGTCTGATCACAGGGAGCGGCTCGGTTTTGGAGCCTTTGATGAAGCAAATAGTACCACTTCCAGAGGGAGGGTATTACTTTTTGTGTTTCTGATCACAAACTGTGACCTTATTTGTAAACCTCAGCTCTCTTTTCTATGGAATATTTAAACAAAAAAAGAGTGGATTAAAAGAAAAAAAAATCCAATTCTGCCCCGCCATCCACATCCGTCAACTTTCCCTTTTCTCCTCTGTTGTCCTTCATGACTCCCAACTGGTTCTTTATCACCATTTGTGTCGCTCACTCCCCGTCTTTCTCCGCCTCTCCCTCCAATCCCTCTTTCCTTGAGTCTAAGCTTTGAGCGCTCTCTCCTGAGCCTTTCCTTCCCATATATCACTTCATCTCATCCCTCTGTGTCTCCCTGATATTCCTCTTTAGGCCTCTGTCACTCTCTCCCTTGCTCCCCCCCTGTGTCTATGTAAGCAAGAGGAGGTTGTTAAACATTTTTCTTCCCTCTTAATTGTTTTGACTGGGCCGATTGGCATCCCGATTAGGCCCATTGATTTCCTGGCGCTAAGTGCATTGATTTTTAAATTTCTTATTGATCCCCGCTCTAAATCTCCTGCACGCTTACTCACACAGTCTCACCGTTCGCAGGGGCAGAGATGGAGGAAAGGATTGAGACAAGAAGGAAGGTAGAGGAGAGAGGGAAGAGAGAAAGGGGGAGAGACTGGTGTTAGGTAAATACACTGACCGGTGACAGTGTAGTGAATTAACAGAGTGAGAGACAAAGAGCAGGAGGTGAGGAGGCGAAACCAGAGTTATGAGCTTTAAGGGGAAGTCGAGTTAAATAAAACACACACGTACACACACAATACGGGTGTATACATGCAGTGTAGAAACAAAAGGCGCAAGAAAACACGGATAGCTCTGCAATCAAACTATTTTTAAAGCATTAAAGCATTTCTACACAGCGTAATGGGGATTTTAAATCAATTTATCTTTAGCACCTCCTGCCAAAAATCTATGAAATGTAAAGGGAATCAATAATTCTGTAATTATAACAAGCGTCAGGAACGACTGGCAGTAACGACTGCCAGCCTGGTAGCCGCCTGGATGGAACATGTTCATCTGTGAAGAATGAGTCACTTTATGGGTGAACAAAGGTTTATGAGGGATAGACAGATATTGGAAATGTCAGAGATGGAATGGAGTGTTTTGTCTTTGCCTTGCTATTTCACACGGTCTGCAGAGCCTACTGGAGATGTGTGTGTGTTATTTCTGGCTTATGACTGTGTTAGGTTTTAGAGGCCCGCTGGACTCCGAATCTTACATGCCCACTGGTGTTTCTCTGAAGGTGGTGGACCTAATTGGCTGTATCCGAGTCTCTGTGTGCGTGCGTGTGTCTGCGCTCACACGCACGCTTGAATGTGTGTGCGTGTGCGAGGGCTCGATGTGAAGTAAACGATGAATTCTTCCGGCGCATGCTCGATAACATGTATGTGTTTGTATATTTGTGTGTGTCTGCGCGCGCGTGTGTGTGTTTGACCTTTTCTTGGCTTAAGTGTTGAAGCTCAAATTCAGACATTTAGTTGATAGCATTTTCTTTTTATAGCCTCTGTACTTGACCAAATTGTGCTAACCTTTTCTAAAGTCATTTGCTGCTTTTCTGTCTCAGCGTGCAGTTGAGTGCCTTGCACAGCACACAATATATGGACCATATGTAGCATTACTGCGTTGCAATTACAATTTACTCTGCGTTGATCCACTTAAGATAAGTGCTTTCAAAAGGCAAGCAAACTATTGTCAGCAACAGTGGGAGAAAAACTTCAATATCACGACTGTTGTCAAGATGATGTAATGCCGCTCCGCAGTGGCATTAAACGCAGGATGTTTTAAAGAGTGCGCTTTAATAGCTGCGTTGTTATGATGGTAAAGGCGGCAGTGACAGTTTTGATTAACCATTCTGTGTTTACATTTTCTGTCTGCAGTTTGCATCTGCAGAAAATGTAAAATAACAGATTTCAGGGTTGAGAGGAGTGAGTGCTGGCTAAACAATGGGAGATAAAGTGTTTAAAATGCATACCCTGGGCTGAACTGCTGTTTGCTTTGTAGTTATGGGGCCTATGTTTGCCCTGATGATAGGGATAGGGATGGCCTGACAGCACACATGGTCTCTCTCTCTCTCTCTCTCTCTCTCTCTCTCTCTCTCTCTCTCTCTCTCTCTCTCTCTCTCTCTCTCTCTCTGTCTCACACACACACACACACACACACACACACACACACACACAGAGGCTATTTTAAAAATATTCGGATACATTAATATGTGGCTTTCCTTGTTTTAGATTACGCATGTATAAACACACGCGGAGGCGCCCGTGGACAATAAGACTCAAAGCGCCTGATGGTCACCGCTACTGACTTCTCTTTTAGATGAGAAGTAGGAACCTGCAGACTCAGCACACAAAACCACATCAAACACACACAATGTGTCCCTCTCAGCACACATACACATATATGATCAGGGCAGATTCTCGCATAAGGTGTTGCACTCACACACGCACACACAAGCGCTGACGCTGTCCTTGCACACACACCTCTCACACAATCAGCCAGACGGACCGACACCACTTCGTCCAACACACACTCAAAACATAACCTTGACCCGTCGTACTCCCAGCCTGCAGTCTCATACATACTTCATCCGTTCACTGGGGGATGACACACACGCACATACACACACGACTTTTCTGCACACACTAATCACACGGGGCCTGAAAAATGCAAACTCATACCAGAGGTTTGTGGAAAAAGACAACAGCTCCAACTTTATACCTGATGGAGTTTTTGAATTGATAGGACTTTAAATATTTCTTCTTGGTAAACAGTGAAACGTGGCAGAAAGTCTCAAACTCAAAGCTACTCAGCTCATAAGGAAATAAAACTGAGGATGGGATTGTTTCATTTTTTTTCTCGGAGACTGATAAAATTATTAATCGATTATCTAAATTGGTGCCAATTAATTTTCTGCCCACTGACTAACTGATTGATCAAGCGGTCGTCGCAGCTCCGCTAATGAATTTCAGATTTATCTCTCACAAATTGGGACTCTGGCTCCTCGTGTTCATCCAAATGCGTCTATAAAATTAGAGCAGATACAGGCCTACTCAGTGATGAATTTCACTGTCAAAGACAAATTCGAAATAAATCTCTCACTGTGGACTTCGAGCGTGTGTCGCACTCTGATAATTTCCACAATATCCTCTGCAGCCCCAGGGGCAGATTTTTTTTCCTGTTATTTCTCTCTCCATCCTCTCCTGTTTGTTTCTATCCCTGTAAAATGCTGGTTGCTTTACTGAAATACTGCAGTGCTTTATCTGCCCTCTTTTTCCTCCCTTTAGTCCACTCTCCCTCCTTTTTTTTTTCTTTTTTCCTCCCTTCTCTAACCTCCCCATCCCGCAACCCAGCCCTTTAGTTGTTGTTGAAGATGGTGGGGGGTGGAGAGGGTAAGTGTAAGGGTGGGGTAATGGGTGAGGCAGATAGGGGAGGGGGTGGGAGCAGAAGCAGCCGAGACCCAATGACGTGGGTGCGACATGTAACCGTGGCGCAGGAGAGGAAATCAATACATGAAAGGATGAGGAGCACTGGGGTGGATTACCGTCTGGGGCCCTGGCTACTGGAGGGATGCAGGGAGATGGAGGGGGTGTAGATGAGGCCTGGGGGGTTGGATTGTGTGTGTGTGTGTCTGTGTGTGGAGAAGAAGGAGGGGTGGAGAGGGCGAGAGGCCAGATTGTCCAGTCCCCTCTCTCCTGTATCCCCTCCCCTGACCAAGCACTGCTTGAATCTTGACCCATCCCATCAACCCTCCCTTGGCTTCTAAACACCGCTCAGTGCCGGTAGGCTGCCAAAGATGGACCTTCAGCTCTCCACACACGCTCATACACACATGCAGGTGCAGTGGACTCTATAATGTGGAGTGAATACATTGCAGCCACTGTGTGTTAACTCTGCCGATAACCCTACACTATCTGTGTGGGGCATAATCGGCTGATATTACCAGTGTAAATTAAAGAGCCCCAGCGAGGCTGTGTGTGTGTGTGCGCGCACGCGTGTGTGTGTGTATACGTTTATGTGCCTGTGTGCATGTAAGTTTTCAGCAGGGGGCTTCCACAGCCCTGCCACAAACCCAGATAATAAATATCTATTATAAATATCATTATTATTGGGCCAATCTCCACCAATAACTGAGCCTCTGTGAAAGATGGCATGAGGGACCGAGCTGGATATTGGCAATATATCAGCATTGATTATTGAGAGTGCTGACAGAGAGAGGGAGGCAAAGTTAATAAAAACTAATAAAAAAGACAAGGAATACAGAAAGAACACGGGCTTTAGCTGGATCAGCTACTTGTTCGCTCGAGGAAAGCGAGAACGGAAGGCGGAGGGCTGGAGATTGTGGTGTACAGTCATCGTTTGTGTGAGGCTGTGTGTATTTTCTGCTTCAACATACGTGTATCTGTGTACGTGAGCGTGCGTGTGAAGTTTTACCATTCTGATTTGGGAATTTTTTTGGTGTGTGTGACTTTGACTTGTGCACACACACAGCTCACTACTTCTTCTTCTTCCACACCTGTATGTGTGTATCTTCTTGGATTGATTGAATCTTGGTTGGATGTGAACTCTACAGTTAGGATCCAAAGCCTGCACCACATCTTGCCTTCCCACACACTGGCACTTACCAAGATCCACAAACAGTACCTGCCCACCCACTCGCCAACACACGCACTGACAAAGACACCAAGAAAACAAACCTCATAAAAGCCCATGCATCATATCCATATTATCTTGACAAATCTATACATCATGTCAGAGCATGGCATTATGTGAATATTACATTTTGCCATCTGTTATTGATGTGTGTGTGCACGGAGAGGATATGAGAGGAGTGTGTTGACGCCTCGCGCTGCCCGGATGAGCCGGGACAAGGCGACAGTGAGAGAGAGAGAGAGCGTTGTCCATTCTAATAGGGCCTTGTTAGGCCGCTGACAGAGCCAGTAACGCCACTGTTGGCCTCCTATTGATTCTCAACCGACGCAGTTATTGATGAGTGAGAATTTAATTCGACCAGCTCGTTTGTCAACATGACATCACCATTTAACTACGACCGTGACATGGCCGCAAACACCCTCAGATGAGCCGGGGTCACACACGCGGAGCGGCGCGTGAGGACAAACACACACACATCCCGCCTGATCAGTACGAATCGTTTCACCGAGGAAAAGGGTTTGGAGTTTTTTTTGTGGTTAGAACTTTTCTTCTGCTTCATCATTTATAATAAAAACTAAAAAAAATCATGTTCAATATTCAAACTCTGTTTCTAGCCAGTCAAATCAATCATTCAAAATGAAGAACAGGCAATTACCAAGAGTGCAATAAACAATATGACTAATGAATGGTCCGTGTTGTGACTAATGTGTAGCCTAAGGATACTTTGGCTTTTTCTGATTGGACACATTTTTCATGCCACATCCTGACCTACAGCACATGACACAGAAAACATTTTGTGGAGAGAAATTGAACAAATTGCTTTCTATGAATAAATCTGCTTGTGACTACTGTAGGTGGGGAAAACTACATAAGCCAGAGTATCAGCTGCAAACAAACTGATTTGTGTTAAAGAAAAAACGCTGAAAGCAAAAAGAACTTCAAATAGTATATTTTTTATTTTCTTCATTTGATCTCTTATTTTGATATTTTGTCTTTTTATTGGAGATGTTGTCTAACTGAATCCAATAATATGTAATAAGTTTTGAAAAGAGTGATTCAGGAGTTGTTTTTAAATATTTCACTCATTAAATAATTGTGGGGAGTAGCTGTGATGAACGGAGAAGTGTGTTTACCTATTAACAGTGTGTTTTCTCCATTAGCAGTAGCTTATAAATTTATTTGACGACATATATCAATATTGTGGCATCATAACGAGTTCATATATGTATATGATTTTTAGCAAATGTAATAAATTCTAAAAGTACAGCGCAGACATTATGTAATGCAGAAAAACCTGCAAATCCAGTGCAGGACACTGCAAGCAGAAGTCTCATTTATTTTGTAATTTAAAGGGAAGAAAAACTTTCTGGAAGATGTGAAGCACACAAATTACAAAAGATACACATTTATACTTTTTTTGGTTATTAAAAAGAATCATTCGGCAGTTAAATCTCAATCTCTAAACTTTATTTTTAGTTCCTGCTTTCCAGTATTACATCCATTACAGTATTTGTTATTTGTCCCTGAAAAAAATAGAAGCAAAGCAAGAGAGAGCGAGAGAGACAATTTTGGAAGAGCATTTTTCAATACAGCAGGGCAAAGATACAGCCCAGAAAACAATGGAACCAGCTATATATCTCTGTATGGATTGGGAGGCTTGATAGGGAGGGAGGTGGACAATCAGGACCATGGGCCTTCAATGAAAGCGGTCCAGCAGGGGTTATTGGCTGGAGCAGCCCCTCAGGGGAGCTCGCTCTCCCTATCTGTTTCTCTCTCTTTGGGGTTGTGGGTCTCACCACATCCCTTGGGGACTGAAACTGTAGAGCCCACCTCGCTGCGGGGGCCCTATAGGCACCAAGCAAGAAACACACGGAGGGGGCGGTTTGCAGAATTCAGGTGGTCAGTCCCAGACACATGGCCAGGTAGCGAAGCCTCTGTATTCTGTGCTTATTTTACCTGTCAAACAGTTTGCACCTGTGCAGACATGATGAGGGAAAATAACTTTAATAGAGGGAAAAATCGAAATTCTGCACATGCCTGAATTTGTGTGAAAGACGGTCAGTGAGAGGACATGAGAGTTTGTTTCTTTCCTTTAAAGTTTCAGCGTCTGCTGCAGAATAAGGAGATCGGCTCATCTGAATACCTGAAATCCACGCAGGTGTTTTGACGGTGGTGTGTTTTTATGTGTGACTGCCTCATTGATAGTTTTCTGTGTCTTTGTGGCCGCGTCAGGAGGAAGAAAAAGAAGAGTTTGGTAAGAAGAGCGCATGGAGGACAAATGGATGGATGCTGTATGTGTTAGCACCCCTCCTCCTCCCTCCTCACCCCCTCATCCACCTCACCCCTCCAACACCATCTTATTTTCCCCTCCTTCAATCTCACACACCCTCCCTCCATCCCTCTCTTCCACAGACGCGCACAACCACACTACATTCTACAAGAAATAATTGCTTTTGTCTGGAAGGAGTGCGGGGAGGAGGGAAAGGGGGCGCGCATGGCTCCCTTTGTGGAGAGAAGGGGGTCTTTGAAGGACAACTAGTCACTTCGCCCTTCCCTCCTTCTTTCCTCCTCTCTCTTCTTGCTGCCTCACCTCCCATCTCCTCCTTCCCTCTTATTACCCTGCCACCTTACTCCTCTTTCTCAGTTTTCCACTTTTCTACTTCTCCCCTTCCTCCTTTCCTTACTCCCCGTGTCTCCCGTTCTTCTCTCTCTTCCCTCTCCTCCTCTCCCTCAGTGGATCTGCGGATGTCATCTGTCATATGTGAAGCAGAGGGAGAAGGACAATAAAACCAGGTTGTCTACTACAGAGGATGACACATTTTTCATAATTAGGAATATGCCAGTTTTAGTGTGCGGCTCACATTTCTTGGCAATATGGCTGTCTGCTGATGACTGAGTAAATGACAAGTCTGGTGATGATGGGAAAGTAATTTATTGCACGTGCAGTTTCCATTAAAACGGGCCTAATCGCCCACAGCATTAAGTGAGCAGGCATAAACAGTCCTGCGGGATGAGGCTCTCAGGCCCAACAGGAGCAAGAGCTCGCTCATTCCTATCGATTTGCCCGTATTGACTGCAATGTTTAACGTATAGATTTTTCTATTTAAAAATCCATATCGACAATAATCTGGCGTGTAAGCGTGCAGCATTGACTGATGTTGGCCTGTAATTGACAGCATGTAACATGTCGGGAGCCCGGGAGTGGGAGAGGGCAGAAGGGAGGCCGGCATGCGTGGAAGAAGGGCTTCTGGTGATCACCTTTGTAATGGAGGAGCTCGTCCCCTGACACCTGGGCTCTCTTGTTCTTTATTTTTATTGTTGCTCTTGTTGTTGTCATTTGTATCCTGCCTGCAAACTCAAATGCAAGCACTTATGCATGCACATGCTGCTCCTATCTCACTGAGTTTATAGCCTGCACTGTGTTTTCAGTCTGCTTGATATTTTCTCATGCCTGGAACAGCAGTGGTCGCTCTTGTCTTTCTGTCTATCTGAATAATGATAGACCCTACTCCGCTCGGGAGGGCTTATTAAACGCAGCAGTGATGAGATGACTTAATTGCGTGCATGCTGGGTATCCTGGCAGGTATTAGCACTAAGCACCTATAGGCATCCATGGATTCTCTTCATCCCTACCCAAGGAGGCCAGCAGTAATGCACTGATCACCATTGGCATCATTATAGCCGGTATTATTAAGAGGGGGGGAAAAAATCCAGAAATCAATACAGGATACCTTTTGCAGCGGTAGTGAAAACGAGGGAGATGGGGTGGTTGGTGGGGGTGGCGGTGGTGGGTGGGAGGCAGGAGGGAGGGATTGAGGGATGGAGGGAGGTGCGGGGGTGGGGTGGTGGTGATGTGTGAGTAGTAGCGGGTCCTCTCTCGCCTCAATGTTGCGGCCAGCCTAGTGGCAGATCGCTACAATCCTGGAGGGAGCCGGGTCGAATGAGCTGTTGGGGTTCCCAAATAATATCGGGGACAAACAGACAGACAAAAACAGACACACAGACGGATGGACGGAGATAGGCAAGTGTTCCGATAAAACGCGACACCATAATTCGGATTTCAGTAGATACGCTTTCTTATTTCCGTTTGGGTTTTTTTTTCGGTTTTTAGTCTGATTTTTTTTGTTATTTATTTACCCGCTGTATTTATTTATTTGTTTATCTATCGATTGATTGCGTTTTAATTACTGCCTTGTGACAGAGAGCGAGGGAGGAGGAGCGTCAGGGCCAAGCGCGCGCGCGCGTTGTGTTTGTGTGTATACGTGTGTGTGCGCGTGTGTGTTTGTGTCCGTTCAGCCTTTTTTTGTCCCACTTGTTTATTTGGAAGCCTTTAATGAAGCTGTTTTAATTTAAAGAAGAAGAAAAAAACGCGCGAGCCGCCGCTTTTTGCCCACGCGGATGAATGTCTTACATGTAGCCTTCATGCAAAGGGAAGAAGAGAAGGAGCGCGTGCAGCTAGAGACCAAATACAGTATAGACCAAACCAAATAGTGCAGAAATCCAAATAAGACTTTCTAACTCTGCTGGCCTTGTTTTTTCACTGTCGAGCGCGTTGTTATGCGTCCTTGTTGTGCTGTTTTAAACTGCAAAGCGAATACCAAAGCCAAGCCCGGCCGGTGATGCTACAGGAATAGGCTAGCGACTGTTCTCATGCCTCCTCACACCTACAGGAAACGTTAACTGGTGAGGAGCGAGAGAGGAGTGTGAGGGGATAAAATAAGCTCCCGGGCCTCTATGTTTACTCAAGGAAAACGATATAGCGGAGCAAAGGTAACAGAGAGACGCAGGTGCATCGACGACAGACAGGTGACACGCAGACTTGTGTGTTTTTATTATTATTATCAAAGCTTACTTACAATAGGCCTGCAATTGTAACACAACTTTTCCTGTAGCCTGTAGAAGTGAGCTCTGATCTCCGTTCTGTCCGTCTGTGTGTTGGTCTGGACTGTAAGATAACTGCTTCACTCAAGGGACCATCCTACATAAATATATATAAATATCTAAATATAAATACTATGTTCTATGCACATTTACACCAAAACAAAAGCCGAGCACCAGTCTACAGATGTAAATAAAGTGCGCAGCTGGGGCTACATGTGTACACACCTAACGGCGAATGTTCTGAGCTCTCCATACCAAATATTGTCCAAAAGCTGTCTGCCAGAGAAACGGACGAAAGTGCAGGAGCTTCAGAGGACGACAGAGCTTGTTACAGTACATCTGACAGATTATTTGCATCAAAACAAGAAGCCGGAGGAAGATCATGTTTGTTCCTTTGCCGGTGCCGTTCGTGTTTCAGAGAGCTACCCCTGACCTCAACGCCTGGCGTCTCAAATCCCCTCTGGCTCTCCGCTCCAACTCCGGTAAGACATTTTTTCTCTTCTCCCTGCTACACCTCCTCCATGTCGGCCAAGCCGCGGAGACCCGCCCCGCCTGCCTCGCTCGGTGCCGATGCACTTGCAGCGGGCAGAGCTGGCGGCGCACACACCCACTTGCACACGCACACACACACACACACACACACACACACACACACACACACACACACACACACCTCTCGAGCTCCTTCTGAGGGCTTGAACACAGTCCTCCGCACTTGCGGGGCGGCTGTTAAAAATCAGAGAAGCTGTCCCGGGCGCTTTGCTTTGTCCAGACTGATTGAAAATGAATTGCGTAAAATGTCCAGTTTCTTTTCGCTTTCCGTTCTGTGAAACGATGCGCCACTGCTCCACCCGTGTGTTGCTTAATTTCCACGACGCCCGTGTGTTCCTATTTCCGAGTAGGCTATTTTTTCTCTCCCCGTCTCCGTCACCGTCCTTCCCCTCTTCTCCACTGCCTGCGCCTGAGCCTCAGCCTCCAACTCTCCCCAACTAGACTCTCGGCAGGCAGGGAATATTCATGCCAACTTATCGATCCTGCGGAGATCGATTCCTGGGCCGGTGGAAGCAGAGAGAGGGGGAGATAGAAGGAGAGAGTAGGTGCACGGAGGAGTAACAACATACGAGAGGAGGCAATGGAAACGCTGTTTTCCACTCGTTTTTATTCCAAAGCCAACTGTTTAGTGTTTGTGGTTTATTCATATAGACTAAATAACTTGTTAGTGGGTCGACTTTGAGCTCGAAGAACCTTACTGATTCTCCTGACTCAGATTTTGCTCAGACTTCCATCCAGCTTAGCTGGCAATGATCGCATCTTTGTAAACACCACTAGAAATGGACTTGGAGTGATTGCATCTCTCTGTCCCATTGCTTGGGCTGCTCCACGGTTGAGAGCAGACTAGCAGAGGGAGTGTGGAGTCAGGGAAAGGGGGTGGGGGTGGGGGGGGACGCCGTCTGCTTTCATCTGCGCTGAAGTGGAAGAAAAGGATGCATGGTGGGAGCAGCCAGTCCGGCTTCAGTGTGTTGCTGTGAGAAACCTCTTGCTCAGTCTAGCATCCACTGTTTCTAAGACATGCAACAGCTACTTAGCTCTTTACTGGCTTAACATCTTTGCTTGCCCTGCAGTCCTGCGAGGATTGTATTGTTTTGGGAAGTGATGCAAAAGGAGGAAAATTAGGTGAAATATTAGTCATTAACTATTGCATACACATAGACAAACTTGTGTGAAAAGCTGGGTTAAATGTGTCTCATATGCACCTTGGCCAGTGGGTGAGCTCTTACAGGCCCAGTCCCCTGCGCTCCCCTCATTTCCAGATCAGTTCAAGCCCATTTGATTTGCCAGGCTTCACCCTTTACTCCACATACTCAGTCAACGGTGCACAGTGTGTGACAGTGAAGGGATAGGTGATAGAGGGGGAGAGAAAAAGAGCGTAGAGGGATGAAAGGGACCTGTTACCTGCCATATCTCTAGAGAGATACATAGAGAAGAGAGGGGAGAGCGGTTGGATGGTGGAAGTGGCAAAGGAGAGAGGGACTGGGGAGGAGGAGTTTTTTCGGTCTCCGCACGTTGAAAAATGGCGAATGTCACAACGAGATAAAAAAAAAATGTGGAAAGAGAGCGAGAGAGAAGTGGGTGAAAGTACGAACAGATGACAAAGTGAAAAACGAGGAGGGAGAGGAAAACCCAGTTTGAGCTCGAGAGGTGAGAGTAAACCGAGGATGAGCCATTATGTTGCAGTGTCCCAGGCCAGGGCCGGCATCTGAATAAGCAGGCAATCTGATGGGATGTGTACACAGGCTGCTGAATTCCTTAGATGGCAGGATAACGTGATTCACAGTCCTCTGCTGATTTTATTCCAGGTTGATAACATAGCGCGAGGTGCTGTCCTTTCTGAACTCAGAGGGTTTGTTGCCAGGGGAGCGCTGGGTCACTTCAGCATCTGAGGTCTAAAGCAGGAGTTGCTTCTTCCCCGTATATCAGCAAACAACAGGAATGATTTAATCTGAAAGTATTAAAGATGTCTTGATGCATGCTCAATCATCCAGGTAAGGAAATCCCAAAAAGTTGATTCTGTTTACTCATCCAAGTGATGAGAGTGACGAAATGCCTCTCACACTGAAAACGCCACATCCACATGTACAGAATCAACTTTTTGGGATATTAAAGATGCTAGGATTGAGTGGACACGCCCACAGAAGTGTGCTTTCACTTAGCCAACAAAGAGCCTTTAATACTGTTACACACACACACACACACAGACGCACACAATGCTTTCTGGGTAGTTGTAGGGCTCTTGACTCAAGCTCTCAGTTAACTTGTCTCTTTGACTGGTGGCAGCTCCTTGACTCCTTTGCGTTAGAGCCTTTTGTGGGGTCAAAGGTCACGGCGGGAGTGTTTGACTCAGCCCCACCTGACCCTTTTTAGCCCCCTGTGTTTTGATTCTCTTTCATGTTACAACAGGCCTCGAGCACTCATGCACAACCCCTGTGGGGGCTCACACACGCACACACAGAGACACACACTCACTGTCATGAAACAGACAGACCATCATATACACTACCATAAAACAAGCACGTTAGGCTGTTTGCACCTGGACAGCAAGCTGCTGTAACTGATCCAGGTTTTGTTCTATTTTTAATGGCATTGTGTCTGTCGAGGTACAGGTCATGGCCACTGCTGTGTGAACTCTTTGTGTGTATACGTGTGTATGTGTAGTAAAGTGGTTTGTGAAGCCATCAGCATTAACTGGTATATGAAAGTTTAATGGGACATAGAGGAGAAACCGCAGGTTTCCCACACAGTGCAGGGCTTGGTATGATATGATATAATATGATATGATGGGACATCAAGAAGACTGGAGACTGCCTTTCTCTCTCTCTCACACACACACACACACCTGGATTCAGTTCATCTCAGCTATGCACCTTCTGTCACACACCATTAGCCACCATCTTCTACCATATACTCTCTAACTCTCTCTTTCACACACACACAAACACACACATGTGCACTTACAGTACGATCACACACGCTCCTCCGGTTTTAGCAGCTCGTGAGCTGTTTTAGTTCTGCCTCTGCATTTCAGACTGAGTAACATTTAACTATACACTTATTGATATTTGTTTTCCTCATAACATTTCCTGCCCGTGTACTGTAGGGCCGGTCTGATGTTATTATTTCCTTCAGTGTATTCCAATAAAATGTTCAGTCTTAATCCATTAATCAACATGTCCACAGCTCTGTGTCTGCGCTCGCTGCCAACTTTTAAGACATTTCTACATGTGTACAACGTCGCGCTGGCACGTCCTCGACTGCATGATGTAAGACCGTGCATGTGCTTACCCATTTGCTCTGTGTGTGACAGAGCGAGTGTGTGTGTGCAAGAGCATGAGCACACGTGCAAACTAGTGTGTGTAGATATAGATCGGTTTGTGGAGGGGAGCGTGCAAGTCGCAGTGTTAACATGATTGCAAATGACAAAATGTCAACCTGGGTTTGTTAGCAACATAATGGGGAATCAATAGACACGAGAAAGATGTCAATACTACATGCTTTATTGCATTAAGCTACCTCTCTCCTTCTCTGTAGCCCTCTCTCTCCTCTTCTTTTCCCTTTACCTCCCACTCTCTGCTCTCTGTCACAATACAATTCTCTCTCCTCTGCTCTCCTCTCCCCCTGGTAGTAGAATTAGATTGCAGTATATGAGCCAGCCACAGGGTTCTGAATGCTGCAGGCTGATGGCAAAATGCTCCAGGAGCTAATGGGCTGTTGGGCTCATCTATTTACGTATATTAAGCTCACATAGACGACCACAACAAAATCTGACAATGTGACGAGGCCCAAAGGAGGAGCAGCAGTGACGTCTTCTGTTTAACTGATGCATTTACGTAACGAGACAAACATACGAGTTATTGTAGGACACTTTTAAAATCATACACTCTGTAACTGTGTGCTATGGGTGACCTTTAAAATATATAGCACTGGGAATTAAGGCTTTTTCATGGTTTTGGATTAATCCAAGCAAATCCAGTCTATAAAGATTATTAGCAGGGTGCTGCTGTGTTATTCATGTTACAGTGGGGTTTAATAATTCCTTTTAATCCTATTAACTGTTTACCTTTTTATTGGATTTGCTCAGGTGTGCATATGCGCCAGTAGGTTGTATTTATACAAAGCGTGTGTGTGTGTGTGTGTGTGTGTGTGTGTGTGTGTGTGTGTGTGTGTGTGTGTGTGCGCGCGCGCACTGATGTGTTTATATTACTTGAGACTAATGTAGTATTAATGCTGATGAGGTCCCTCAGCTCATTAGCAGCAGGGAGTGGTATTGAGTTTCTCCCAGGGAACAGGAGCGACCGGGACATACACACATCCGCTGTAAATTCTTAACAACCATTAGTGTATTGATAACCATTATCATGCACACATATATATACACACACACCCACATTCACCAAACAATGACCTTTAAAGACATTGCTTTTAAATATGCATACTCCAGCACACAGGAGGACACACCACAAAAATCATGCAAACATATTCATCTGAACAGCACTTAGAGGCCATCCATTATTCTCCAATGTGTTCACAGAGACACGGACTCACACTCAGTCAAATGATTTTGTGCAATTGGTCACCGTGTCCGCTGAAATACAGCCTAGCATTAGTCCTAACCAGGGGCTGGGTGAGCACGCCACTTAATCAGACCTGGAGGCCTTAATAACAGAGAAAACACACACAGAGAAGGATAGATGGAGTGTGTGTGTGTGTGTGTGTGTGTGTGTGTGTGTGTGTGTGTGTGTGTGTGCGTGAGAGAGAAAGCAGCTAATCAACACATCAGCGGGAATAAATACAAACCAGCTGATTCCATCCTAGATATTGATTTACACTTCCTTCTGTGTTTTCTAGTTGCCTCTCCTTATCACTCCTCCAATAGCACACAGGCAATGTACATACTGAGGACTCAGCCATACTTGACCTCTACATGGGGGACATCCTCCTCTGAGTATGTGTGGATGCTCAGTCAGTGGTGGCCTGGCTGTGATCAGCGTCGGAGTGGTCATCGCCACAAGCCGCCAATCAAACTAGGCAGTCAAAACGCGCCTCTGAACGTCTGCTGTCTATACACTTGATTACCTGATCTGGCAAGATTTTTCAAAGTGATTTATTCAGACATCAGAGTAAAATCTCTCTACATTCCCCTGCTTGCTGGGACACGAGTATGCTGTTTCTTTGTGGCGATGCGCGGGTTCCGTCTGGATACTTTATTTGCTGAGATGACATCGGTCTCATTTCTAAACCAACAATGCGTTTTTTACTGGCCGCTGTCTTTTTTGTTGTTCATTGCCGCCGGCTGTCACCTCTGCCACCCTGCTCATGTGCCAGTACATTTAGATAATAAAAAGACCAATAAAACCCAGAGGTTTGATTGGGTGTCTCCCCTTAGCCCAGCAGAGCTGACGACTAAATCAGGGGTCCTTCTCTCCATTTCATTTAGCTGATAAGATTTATGGTAATGAAGGGTTCCTATTAACCTCTGGGGTTCCACTGCTGTCCTTCAGACTGAGGGTGGATGGAGAGTGCTTACCGATCAGGATAAGGCTGCGAACATATCTGCTATAAGCAATGTCACATCATTGCAAAAGCATCCTCTGGAGTGTGCATGCACACACACACACACGCACACTCATGCATACACATACTCTTCAAGAGCACCTCAGCCCTTTAAGAGAGCTGAATGCATGTTTAATCTCTTTTCTGTCTTTATTACTTCTGAGCATTTTTGCTTTTCTTTATCCTCCCCACCATTCTGCTCTCCATCCTTTTCCCTGCAGGAGATTCTGTTCTGAAATTAATCTGTTGTACTCCCAACACCTCTTGTCCCTTTTAGCCCCCTGTGCAACATCTCTCTTTTAGAACTGCACAGTCATGTTTTTTTATTGTTTGCTGAAAATACTCCAGAATTACAAACAATTGTAACTAATGATTTTAAATTTTACATTAGATATACGGGGGGGGGGGGGGGGGGGGGGATCTTAAACATCGTCTGGGTGTTGGTCATCTGTGACAGTTACTTTATTTTCTGTGGAAAGCAACAAACGAAAATACTTTCTTACACATACTGATAGCAGTTCGTCAGGGTGAAACCCTACACAAGTTTTAAGGGGGATGTTTCTCTGGAACACCCAACTGAACGAAAGTAAAATAAAATAAAACCACATTAAATGCACCCTCACAGGAAGTGGTTGCTTCTCTCTTCTACTACTCATTCTCTTTTCTCCATTGCCAGTTTCAACCTGCAGAGAACCTACCACTTGCACAGTTAGGGAAGGGGTCATCTAAACACAAGTAGGTAACTAAAATATGAGTAAATATAAGCTTAAAGATGAATTTGTATCCTGTTGACATGCACCATTAATATGGCTACCTATAATACATGTATACACTGCACATATATATATTTAAAATATGCCAAAGAGAAAAGAAAAAAACAGTATATCGTTCTCCCCTATCTCTCCTGCTCTCCAGTCAGGACCTTATCATGTAAACCTATCTTCGCTACAACCGGTTAGCAGGTGATTCTGAACCACAGAAGAAAACGTCATCAAAACACCAACCGCACTCTGATTGATAGACCAGCTTATACCAAAAATAAATACTTCAGCATGTGATTGGCTGTCAAACACCAAAGGTATAACCTACCTTGCACATAGGGTTGCCAACTCCCTGAAAAATAAATAAGGGACACCTCGTGGCCAGGGCCGGGCAACCCAGTTGTCTTCACCCTTCCCAGTGTGGTAGCTCTTTTTTTTGTGTGTGAAATTATTTTTTTAACCATTTGACTTGAATTTGATTTAAGCAGATGCATATTCTTTGTGATATGACCATATGGGAAACAAATGATCATTTAGCCATTTATTTTTAGCTCAAAATGACAACATTAACACAGTAAAACAGGTCTCTTTCTTAAACAGAAGCCTGTCATGCTTAACTTTTGAGAATATAAGTAAATCTTTCTTTAAAAGAACTCTGCCCTGCTTAACTTAAAATTATATAAATTAATAGAAAGCAATACAACAAAAATATTCTTGTAACAGTGCACATATAGTGCATTTAGTACAATTGGCTTCAGTTGAGGTATTATTTCAGCTTTTCTAATGCTAATCAGCTGCTCCTGTTTGTAAACCCGCTTGTTCCCATGATTACGCATCATAACTCATCATCATTATTAATCTATGTATTACTTTTATGTATTAGTGATCTATTTGTTGTAATCATCTATCCTTGCAGTTGTTTATTACACAAAATAAATTATATTATCACACTTCTGGCCACATAGCGCTGATATTCACTGCACATGCCCATATTAACCTTAACCAGAGGGTTTAAAAAATAAACCAGTGTTTACATACCATATCTGCTTCTGCCGTGGCCTGGTGGACAAAAAAATGGTTAAGGGTTCCCCGAGCTTTCACGCCCCTCATGTTCTTCATGTGCCCACCACTAGAAGCATGCCTATGGAAAAAGTGCGCCGGCACACAGTGCAGTGCGCTTTATAGGTGTTATCGTGCATGTTCCCAGCCCAGTGGTTTCCTTTTCCCATTCCTCCCTGTATTTATTCTTATTGTATTCTAATTTTTGCGTCATAACTTTTGCACTGTCCACTTCCTGCTGTGACAAAACAAATTTCCCACGTGTGGGACTAATAAAGGTTATCTTATCTTATCTTATCTTTCGCAGCCTTTTTTTCTTTCTCTGGGCGAACAAACATTGCTGCTCTAATGCTGGGCTTACACTGTGCGATTTTTGGCCCATTTTGAGACGATTTATGAGTCGTGCGACCGATTTGGTGATCGGCCCGATTTTGGCCTTCATCGTGCGTCGTGTAGTATACGTGGGGTAACGAGAAGCGATTAACACCTCGAGCAGCTCCCGATCATCAATCGCTCGTGAGCCGCTCACACTGCTCACGCGCAAACAGGTAAACGTCGGTGAAAAAGACGGTGCAGCTCGGCTGTGCGGCGTGTGATCTGGACACAAGCGATGGAGGCACAACTTGTAGAACTTTGGAAAGCTCATCCGAGCCTTTTCGATGTGGCCTCACAAAATGATCACGACCACAACAACCGTGAAAATAGTTGGATCTACACTGCTGCTCATTCACAGCTGCCTGATCAATGTTTTTCATTAGCAATTTAGCAAAGTTGATGGTGGTGTGCGTGTCTGTGTGAGTGAAAGACAGAGGGAGAGCAAGCGACAGATTATCTGTTATAACCTTCATGTTATGGAGGCACAGTGTGAGCACTCAGGTCGCATCAGAGCATCGGGTGGTATAGTGTGAGACCCTGCATCGTGACCTACCAACTTCTAACCCCTGCGAGTCAATCGTGCAGTTTGAGCAGGAGCTGAATAACGTGACTGAAAAAATCGCACAGTGTCTGCCCAGCTTTAGGTGTACTGTCGTCCGAGACTTGCACCGCAGTGTCGGCGTTTGTTTCCCTGTTGGCCATGCTTCTTGTTGTGGTCATCTGTTGTCTTCCGGTATTTTCTCCGTAAGCGACCTTTCCTCGACCAATGAGATGAGCGGTAATCTGAATCCGGTTGTTCAGTCTGACGTCACTAGCCGTGTCTGGGTCTAAACTCCGCTGCAGGTCCATATATCAAAGGATCACTATGGCATTACTGAGAGTTGAAAAACTGTCTAAAGTATTTCATCTTTAATAAAATGATCAGCCTTCTCCTCTACCAGGTGTAACAATTGAGTTTAACATCCAGGCATCCATGAAAACGGAATTTATGACATTTAACGGAGTTAGAAGTTAGCAGGGAGTTAGCTCGCTAGCTTCTATCTAAATACAATATAGCATGTCCTGACTGCGGGGTTTTGGAAACAAATTAAAACGTACAGCTCTGCTATCACTTCCAGCATAAATGAAGACAGAAAACTAAACAGCAGTGACGTTTGTAGGGTTACTGAAGTTGGGCTAGCTGGTATATAATGATGTGCTACGTGACCGCTAGCGACACAGCTATGTTAGGATAATATAAACAAGCTAACTTTTTTTCCACTCGATAAAAGTTAATGTGAGTTTTCTCGGTGGTCAGGAACAAATGTAATCGCATGGCAGGATGCTGTAAAAGGACCAAACTTCAGCCAGGAGAACAACTGAGATAATCCATCCACAATACGAGGTTAGTCATTCATATACTGCTGCATGGGCTGGGCTGTAGTTACATCGTAAGGTTTTAAAAACTGAGCTTAAATAAATGATTAGCGGTAATAAAAGCCGAGGGAGGTCAACAGTGGTCGCTGACTGTTTTAGGAGCTTTTTGAGATCAAATAGAAGAAAATACATAACATTAAACATGTTAACAACACAAAAGCCATATTAAACGCAGACTACTTTAGACCCGGAAGTAGGATTCGTCCGTCATCACTGAACAACCGGATTGTCATACTCGAATTGTCATAAGTGTGCTGTCAGCTCATTGGTCACAAAGCAGGAGAGGGGCTGGGAATTGTGTTTTCAAACAAAGCGTTAATTCCATTAAAAGTTATAGACTACTTTTGATTCTCACTGGATTACGGGACAAAGTGCGTCCCTTATTAGCTCAATACGGGACGTGTACTTTTGTTTCTAAATACGGGACGATTCCGTTTTTTAAGGGACGGTTGGCAACCCTACTTGCACATCATCCTGTTCTCTCTGTGAGCTTTAGCAGGCTTGGAGGGGAAATCAACAGGTATGGAGAAAAATGTGCCGTAAACCCACACAGAGACCTAATTTTGATTAATATTGGACTTGACCAACAACTAATTGCTATTTATCAAAAGGAAAGGCACACTTTAGTTAAGCTAGCCAACTGTAGTGTTAACTAATTCAAATTTTAGTAAAGCTAACTAGCATGAACGCTAGCATGGTTTGGGTTATATTACTAGAGCGATGTAAATAAGACCATAGTTACTGCAAACTAATATCATCATTAAAAAATGTGTGTATTAATTCTTTAGCATGTAAATTCTGGTTGTATTTATTTTCAAACAGTTAAAGTTAAGATCAGGTGGAGTTTAGGTTGCGCTAGCTAGTGTGGTTTGAGTTTAATATTAGGCTAGTTTAAGCTAGTTTATTTGATATAATTCGATCTGAGAATATTTAAAACTGTTGAATTTATATTAATATGCTTTAAATGTTTGCTAATAACTTATAGCACTGCGCTACACATTAATATTCTCCATTCAATTAACACATTTAGCACATTATTTATTATCTGCCTGCCTATTAAAATTGATCAAAAACCTACCTTTTAACATCTACAAACTGTTTTTGATTCAAATGGAGGGACAGGTGTATTTAAAAAAATAATCACACCTTGAAGCCCTAGTTTAACTCGCTTTATGAATAATATTTCTGTGATTTAGGTTCTTTAAGAGAATTATTTTCCTGTCTAAATGAGGAAATTTCATTTTGAACGACCTCCAGTGTGTGTCACTAATTTCTACCTGCATCCACCGACAATATCAACTGGCTGTCGTTAAATGTTAGAAAGCAAAAAGGAAGGTAGGAGTGACAGAGGGAGGGCGCAACCCCTCCCTCATCTGTACAAGGGCTGCACCCCTCTGTCCCTTTGTCTGCTTGTAAAGGGGACAAGGGAGGAGGTGCAGAGCAGGGGGCGCAGGAGTGACTAAGTGACCTCTCGCTCCCCTTTCTTTTGACGCTTCCATGTTCTGTCCATTTTGTCGTGCACGTCCCTCTCCCTCCCTCCTCTTTCATCCTCTTTCGTTCCCCCTTTTTTCAGCCTGGTTAAGTCGCCATGGCTGTTGGCTTCATATGTCCTATTCTCTCCTTTTTTATACCCCCCTCTGTCTGTCTCCCTTCCCCTCCTCTCTGTCTCTCTCCCTCTCTGTTCTCACATCTTCGGCAACAGCAGCCTGGTTGCCAAAGTGTCTGTAGGACACATTAAGGCCCATAAAAGCCTAGTCTGCGGTCACACTCTTAACCACCAGTCAGAGGTAGTGTACAAAAGTGACTTTAAATGAGTCTGTGATTACCCTGGAACATGGAGAGATACTGAAGTGGCCAAGAGAGTGCGAGACAAGGACGGAGCGTCTGAAAGGGGTAGAGAAAGCACAGCTTGAGGGTGTTTCTTGACTCTCTTAAAGAGAATTGAACAGAAATGAATATTTGTTTCTCTCTTAGCTAAGAACCAAAAAGACTACCTGAGTGGAACAAGCGATGACAAGTTGTAGTGGTAACCCAAATTTACTGGCCCCCCTCCTTCCCACACCTTTTACCACAAACTGCACGTCCCTCCCCTCCTCAACACCCCACTTCCTAATTGGCCACATGCTGCCATGAGTGACAAGTGTAATCATCAGTCAAATTATGATGGGGGGGTGTAGGAGGAAGACAGGAACAGCAGAAGGTGGCGGTGGAGGGGATTGAAAGGGCGCGCTTTGATCAGAGATAGAGAGGGGGTGAGTGGGCAAACAGACAGAGCTACATGGAAACCTGCTGTCCACACACCTGCTGCTTCATAGATGGGCAACATTAGCAGCCTCAGACCTCGATGGATTATTAAAAAAGGGGAAAAAAATCACAAGACAAGCAGTTCCTTAACCAAACAACGAAAATGCTGTTGAGCTTGAACTTGAATCTTTCTTGTATCTCCATTGCTTTAATTACAGTCGCAATACAGAATAGGGCAATAAAATCACCGGGTGTGGTAACGGCACGCTCTTTGATTTTCGCTTGGACACGTCAGGCCAGGTCCGTGTTATATTTGGACATAATTTGTTACTGAGAGCAGATGTTAGCTTTCCAGCCAGCTAACAAGGTTTACAGTAATTAGGAGTGCTGATGAAGCGCTTTGATTCCCTGGCTGTGGCGGCCATCTCATTAGCGGCTAGCTAGCTAGTGCTGCAGCAGGCGCTCCAGTCACATCCTATTAGGCGGCTCAATGTACACTCTGAATTAAGACCAGGAGATTAAGTGGAGATGAAAACTGTTGGCGTATACAGACACACACTATTCAGACTGTTTTTTTTAAAGACCAGAAAAGCCCATATATATATATATATATGTATATGTATATGTATATGTATATGTATATATATATATATATATATATATGTATATGTATATATATGTATGTATATATATGTATATATATATATATATATGTATGTATATATATGTATATATATATATGTATGTATGTATATATATGTATGTATGTATATATATATATATATATGTATATATGTATATATGTATATGTATATATATATATATATGTATATATGTATATATGTATATGTATATATATATATATGTATATATATATATATATATGTATATATATATATATATGTATATATATATATATATATATATGTATATATATATATGTATATATGTATGTATGTATATATATATATATATATGTATATATATATATATATATATATATATATATATATATATATATATATATGTACTCACTGCTATAATAATGAGCTTGTTATAGGAGATTCCTACTCAGGCACTAACCCTCCCCCCTCTTAAAAAGACCCCAAATTTTTCAAAATCTGCTAATGCTTGTGCCGATATTTTAGTGAGAGAAATTTGGTTTTAACAAAATAACCTTGTGTGTGACTGCTTTTTCAGATGAAAGGACACATGCCACAGAGAAGAGATAAAAGGTATCACAGATTTTAAGACACAGGAGTGTGTGTGTGTGTGTGTGTGTGTGTGTGTGTGTGTGTGTGTGTGTGTGTGTGTGTGTGTGTGTGTGCGATTGCATCCAGGCAGTGAACTATTTCCCCCGTGTTTCTTACAAATGAAAGGACAAAATGCTTCCTTGAAAATACTCCAACACAGTTTTTCCCCCTTTCTCTTCGACTCCTCGCCATTCATCAATACTCGCTCCTCTCCTCTCCTCTTCTCCTCTCTCTCTGTCTCTCGTCGTCTTTTGTGTGATGGAGTGATTATTGAGGACGTGGCTCCTGTGTTTAACACTGGTTGATGAAGTCTGCCTTTGTCTGTCTGCTCTAACCTGTCGCAACCGGGACACTGCTTATAGCAAAATCAATACACAGAGTAGAAGAGAGAGGCTGGGCGAGGGAGGTAGAGATGATGGGGGAAAGAGGAGAGGGATTGCGAGGTGGCGGGGTTGAAGGTAGATAAATGCACCGAGAGTGAGACTCAGGATGAAGCAGGAAGTCAGTGGAAAGAAAAAAGGAAGAGAAACATGGAAGAAAAATTAAATGCTCGACTCTTCCATTGCTCACTGTCCGAGTTTTAAACACGGCATTTGTATTTATGTTTGTCTTGCCTGTGCAAGGCCTTGACCAAGCGCCTGATTATATCACTTGTGGTGTGTGTGTGCAAGTGTTTTAAGTGTGTGTGTGAGTACGCTTGCCGAATGGGGCAACCCCTATCTGTGTGCGACTAGCTCTGTGTGTGTGTGTTGGACAGAGAGAGCTTCATTTGCTTCCACTCCCCAGAGTCAAAGCCGATGTCAAGAGAAGAGGGGAACAACAGAGGACTGAGGAGGAGAGAAGGATGGATGGGGAGAAGGAGAGGTATAGGGAGTGTAGAGGGTGGGGGTTTGGGTGGAGGGGCAGTTGTGTGAGAGAGGCACAGCTGGGAAATGAGAAATGCAAACCCCCCCCCCCCCCCCCCCCCTCCTCCCACCCTCCTTCTCCCTCTCCGTACCACCACCTTACACTCACACATATGGCACACACATACAGACACACACGATCCCCATCTCTTTATCCTCCCCTCAGGAAAGATGGGGTGGAGGTAGTGGTGGTGTTGGAGGAAGGAGGGGGGGGAGTGAAGGAAAGGGAGAGGCAGGGGAAATAGGAAGAGATGGAGAAGGGGACAGATAGGGGCATTAAAATTCATGGTCCCTTTTTTTTTATTTTCCCTGCTGAAAATCAATAGTGTTTACTATGAATGAGTGGAACAGTGGACAACAGTGGTGCCGGGGGGACAGAGAGACAGAGAGGAGGAGGAGGAGGAAGAAAAGAGTAAGGGTGGGAGAGGTAAAGACGTGGAAGGGGAGACTTTATTGCGATAGGCAGAAGCACCGGAGGCCAAGGTTAAAGACCAGCAGGGGCAGCGAGACAGAAAAAGAGAGAAGCACAAAGTAAATTCAGTTGTCTTCTAAAACAGACATACTGCCTTGTAAAATGCATATTTATTGTTCTCCTTCATAATAATGTAATGTAATGCAAACCCTTACAGTCCCCGCACCAACATTAGATGTTTGGCTGGCTTTACTTGTCCACCTTTCCATTCCTCATTCCTCGCTTCAGCTCACTCTACCTTTCAAAGAACTGTGTGTGTGTTAATTGGCAGCCCACAAACACCACTGACATGGTCTCTCCCCCCCCCAACTTACACATCAACACACATACGAGCTGCAAAGCAGTTCACACTGAGTTGTTCAGCAGCCCTGACCCTGTTTCCTGCTGTTGAAAGCCTAGAAGTTCAGGATGGCTTACCAGTGTTTTGATTAAGCACTGCCAGTGTGTCTCACACCACTTGATCAAAGAAGAACAACTGTGTGTTTTTTAGCTGTTATAACTGCTTGTATCCTCCACATTTTTCATGGCAATCAAAGCTTTAAAAAAAAAAAGTTCTGCTGGCAAAATTCAGTCGCGAAAGAAAACGGATCATTTAGGATTGTCAAGTTTTACTTCCAAATTACTGCAATGTTTTTTTTCCCTCGCACACAAAAAGGCATTTTTTTGTTTTTTGTTTCTTTATGGGGTTTTTTTTCTGTTTTACATGCATGGTATATCAAACTCTCACCACGGAGTCTTGGGTCTTTAGGCTGTTTTGTGTTGTTTTCCGTGCTGGATCGCTTGATTTGTGAGTGTGCGCTTATGTGCTGGCGCAGCTATCTTATGCGTATCTGCCTCCCTGTCATTCTGCACACAGTAGTGCTCCTGTGCATATGGAACTGTGAGTGTGAGAGAGTGAGCTGTGCAGGGGGTGATATATATTCAGGCAGCTCATGCATTATGGAGAGTGAAGGTGAGAGCGTCTAAATGTGAACTGCTGGTATGTGGAGGGTTCAGGGCCAGTCTTACCGAGGCCTTTTGTATTAGCATAGCATCTCCATTTCAAATCGGCCTGTCAAAAACCAGCAGCATGTTTTATTCAGCAACAGATATTGATCACATTTTATGCATACATGCCAAATGTATATTGCATACTAAACCTGCACCTTTGGTTTGTTTATGATGCTGCTTTGCAAATATGCTGCATAAAAATGTAGATGTTTGTTATGCACATAAACTTGGGGACACCTCAGTGATGCAAACTGTATGTTTGTTGTTTTTGATGTGATAATTGGATGCAGTAATGTAGATGAGGCCCTGATCGAGGTGTTTACGTAGCAGTCAGAGTGCATACCCGTGTGTGTGGACACTGCACTGTCTGCAGGGATGAGAGGAGTTTACCGAGGTCAGAGTGGCACGGTGGTGATTTCCAGTGGGCGTGTTTTAATGCAACGCCGCAAACTTCAATTCCTCCATCCACTTACAGAGCCTCCAGCTTTGTGGTTAAAAATTACTTCGAGTCACCCTTATACATTAACAGACAGCATTTCACTACAGCAGCTGCTCTTTGTCTATCAACATGCCTTTTTTCCCCATTAATATTATATCTGTATGCATTAAACTGGCCCGAGGCCATCTCTGCTTTTCTATCACATGTCGTTTTTTTTTTTACCATCACACTGCATCAGTGCCGCACTAAATCTCTCCTCTCTAAATGACTGGAGTGAATGAGAGGTTGGTCTCGGTATACGGGGGAAGAGGACAATGCGGGCTTTAGCTGTGCTAGAGCTTCCTTTTTCACCCTTTATGAGATGAGGTGGCCCATTTGCTGAATGGGACGTGAAGAAGGTAACAGCTGATTTGTTTTGGAAATGCTTTTTTCCCCCCTTCTCTTTCTTTTTTTTTTCTTTTTTCCAGATCACATGACTTTGTCCTCAAACTCCTCGCTTTCCAGTAGACCGAGGTTTGATTCAGTGTTATTTTGGCTGTCTTCTACCTCCTTGAATTTCTTTTTTCCCCCAACTATCTTGTCCACCCCCCATTCTCTCCCTGGTCCCCCCAGCCCTCTCAGTACTCTGTTCCCTTAGCGACTGTTTCCAAGGCGCCCATTCCCAAGGGCTGGAGGAGGGGTCCAGTGATGTCATCCATGCATAACTGTATACCTGTAATTGATGTCCAGCTCTCCCTTCCTCTCTGTCATTGTCACTTATTTCTTTCCTTTCTACATCTCCATCTCCTCAGCTGCTCTTTGTCCCTACACAAGTGTACTTTCATATACACTTTAGGACATTTCTATGTTAAACAGTAAAGTATGGACCGCATATTTTTACCAGCACTGAACTGCCGTTTGACACGTGTTACAGTTAAAATCACAGCTCGATTCACACCTGTGCTTTTCTTCAGATGCCATGAATAATTTAAAAAAACAGGACAAAAAAACCTTTGTAGGACCGGCCTGATCACTTGGTCATGAACAAAAATTGAGCTCGATGTTCACTCATAACCCGAGCGACCTGTAAATAATTGCAGTTTTCACTGGGATTTAACAGAAGGGTGGAATTCCAATAAAATATCGCAGATGTTTGTGTCGGGGTTTGCTCTCTCACTTTAACAATTGTTACTCTTTTTTTTTTTTCCAGATTGCCCTGATGACGGCTTATTCTCAAAAGCCACTTGTCATCCTCAAAAATGATTTTAGGAAGTCTAGTTATTGGTTTGTGCAGGTTTTCTGATCGCTTGCATGCATTTCAAGACCAGACAAGTGAGATTTGGACTTTGGTACACACTACTCTTAAAGGTTTTAAAGCCCGAATAATTAAAAACCTCTTACTGTTTTCTATTTAAAGGATATTTGCTACCTGATACTGTGAACCACTGTGGAATTATGCTCAAATTTTAGTGTTCCTACTAGGGCTGGGCCATATCATACCGTTCACGGTAATACCGGTATAATGTTGGGCAACAATAAGAAAATGAAATATCGCGATAGAATATGGGTAAAACATTATGGCTATATTAGGCAGGCGCCTCGCGGAGTGATATGTACTGTGCTTCAACATAATATTACCGTACTGTGTGTGTATAACCTCTTTTTAAATTTTGTGGATATTCTACATGGTTATGTTGAGGATATGTTGGCCAATTTTCACTGGAAATGCCTTTTGGTTAAACTGTCAGCAAGGAATTTGCATTTGCACTGTTAAAGTTTTAGATAACTTTAATGCACTTAAAAAAGCTGCTTGTTTAAGTGAAAATACATTGATGTTTTGTTTTTTTGCACTAATAAAGTTGTGGAGTTGTAAAGTATTTTGTCTAGTGTCAGTTATATCGTCAGTTATATCGTTTTCGCAAATTTTCAAATATATATATATATCATGATAAATATTTTTGGTCATATCGCCCTGCTCTAGTTCCTACTGTAATCTGTAAATTAAAATGAAACTGTACAGTTTAACCCCGGGTACGCTGAATTCAGCTGTTTTTTTTAGTTTTTTAACTTTGCACCACAACTTTCTGTGTAAACATCCATATTTTAATATTTTTTAACACTCACCTTAATAAAGATGGACCTTGGTTGGACTACAGTAGACTAACGTGAAATTATAGAAATAAAAATTTAAAAGACTTCCAAGTTAATGATTTGAGATCAAACCACATTTATGGTATGCTTTATAAAATAAATTTTTTTCATTAATACAAAATGGATTTGTATTAATGCTATTCAGCTGTATTCGTGATACATTTTCCTGCAGTTTCGTGATTTGCTACAGTATATTTCACTCCCGCTACATTTGTGCGCTTCCCCCCTCCTCCCCTCTTTCTCTTTTTGATCCTCTCCTTGCATCCCAAACCACGCTTCCACCATCTCCTCTCTAGAATAAAATTCACTTCTGATTGAGAAATCACTCTGGTTTGTTCCACATTTTGATTTAGAGTCACGAGTGTTATATTTTAACACTATGAAACGGTCACACTTATCTTTTCGCTAGCTGTTAAGAGACAGACAGTTGAGCTGCCCTCTGTCTACAGTGTACATGACTCTCTACATCTGCTCCATGTTTAAAAGGTCATTTGTCAAACCTGACATTTTCTGCCCTTACCAAAGGTTTCCTCAATATACAGCCCGGCTTTCCCATTCAGAGTTTACGTTCTGGTTTTTTTTCCATCTATTTGTTTTCTTTTGTATAAACCTTTTCTGACAATACGTTCCTCTTCGGTGTCAAAAAATATCAAGAGAGTAGGAGGCTGAATTCTATCATCTTGTAATGTTCAATAAACTAAGAAATGACAGATGTGGTTCAGTGTGTGTGTGTGTGTGTGGGTTGCCTGGGTAATGGGGCCAAGGACTGCAAGAAATGCAAGTTTCAACGGGAAGTGTAGTGAGTGGGTAGGCACACACTCGGGGTCTGATTAGGGATTAATGTGTGTGTGTGCGTGTGCGTGTGTGTGTGTGCGTGCGTGCGTGCGTGCGTGCATGTGCGTGCCAGCAGGATGTTTTTACTCAGCACAGGTTGTCACTATCCTGTTTCCCCCTGTGTGCCTTTTGTTCCTCCCCTACTCCACCATTTTGGTTTTTGTCTAGGACAAAAAGGGGCCCCACAGCAAGGCCCCCTACCTGAACACCACCTCCCTCCTGACATTTTTCAAAGCCCCCTCTCTTTGGCGCGTGCGCAGACACACACATACACACACACACTCGCTATTACAAATCCTTCTCTTCTTTCAAGTTAAAATTCCACAATGAAGGGTTTTTGTAGCAATTTATCAAATGATATGCAAGTTTCCATATTATATACACTGTGTATACCACAGTCTATGTCTGCTTTAGTGTAGTTGTAGAAGAGCACAGCAGGAAGTCAGCCAAGCTATGCATACATGCATGCATAACTTTCTGTGAGTATCTGTTTGGATGTGTGTGTGTGGGGGGAATCGATACGGTAAAGTATTACAATATTTTTGCAATATTGCATCGATATTTCCATGCGTCCATTCTCTGCTGCTTATTCAATGAGGGTGTCTCCAGGGGCTGGAGCCTAACCCTGCTGTCATAGGAGGAGAGGCGGGGCATGCCATGGACCGCTCACCAGTCCTTCGCAGTTCTGTTCTTGCTGTCAAGGCAAGAGTGCTAACCAATGCGCCACTGTGGCCCCTGTATCAATATTTCATGAAATAAAATAAATAAAATACTTTGGGAATACTACGAATAAGATGGATCATCTCGCCTGATAGGCAGCAACTTTTCTGCAAACTGACTGAATGCCGTTATTCTCAGAGAGATTGCTGCAGGTCTGCAAGTAACTGCAGTCTAATTCATAAACACAGACAGATTGCCAGCATGGTGCCATCAGTCTGAATGAGTCTTTGTCAGTGAGCACAACTCGAGGGGACTCAACTCAACTGGCTGCCAGCTGGTTATATTCCTATAAAACAGGAAGGTTGCTGTGCACAAATGTAATATTTAAATGTGAATTTCTGTAAGATGTAATTGCCAATCAGACTGACTCCATTTTATGGCAACATTTATGGCAGGTTTCAGTGACGGTGTCAGCACGCTTGACAGTCTCATTGTATTGTTGTTGGTTAAAACAGACAAAGTTTGACAAACAGTGTATGTTACCGCAATAGGAATATGTCTCTGACGAGAACCACCTCTAGTAATTAATATGAGAGTCAAAGGGGTGTGAGAATTAAAAAAACAGAGAATCATGTTATTTTAATAGATCTGTGTATCTGTGGCTCTTGCAGCTGGCAGAAATGACAGTTTTCTCTGGCCAAGTTTTTGTCCGTGCCCTGGAGTCTCCAGTTTGTGGTCGCTCGGTGTGTACTTAGCTAATGTCTTTTTCAGTCTCTCGCCATCGCTCTCTGTTCAGCTGTGTGTGCTGTGGTGACGGGAGGGCACTGGATGGCTCGTTGAATGAACTCTGTGGTTGTGCTGACAAATCAATGATAAAGAGTAATGACATCAACAATGTAATGCATCTCCTTGTGCTTTCATTGACTCGCCCTCGCTACCCAAACCCCCCCAAACTCACCTCTTAACGTTTATGCCACCTTGGCTCTGTGACTTCGCTTTGCACCATAAACGATGTTTCTGCCTCTTTATGTTTTGTCATTATATGTATCTTTTATCTGTGTCGTTTGTTTCTCTCTGTTGGTCTATCCTCTCTCCCTCCTTCCTCCCTCCCTTTCTCTCTCTCTCTCTCTCTCTATTGATCCAGTCATAGTTTTCTCAGTCTTCACAGTACTGGGCCGCTCTAATCAATACAGATAATTGTCTGCTCTCTCTCGATGCCAAACATAGTCTCCCCTTCTCCCCTCTCTCCCTTTTTATCAATGAACCCCGGTCTTCCCTCACTCCTCCTCACCCACCCAGCCTTCTCTCCCTCCAGACGGGGATTCCCCCTCCCCTAATGACGGGAGATAACCTGCTTTCTTTACCGATTTTTCTCCCACCCGCCCTCCCCCGTACACACACATACACATATCCCTGCCTCGCCCGCTGCCTCCCTTTCCTCCCTCGTTCATCGATTACCGTGAGAGTCGGGGCCCGGCCTGCCCGCCCTACAGATGTAAACACACACAGAGCTCGTGTTGTGGTTTAGTTGCTGTTCAGCCTCTCCTGGTGCTCGGGCCTTTTGGTTAATTGGTGGGATTCAACCGTTTTTGGTAGGTTACAGCACCTTTCTGTGCCCAGGATAATGCTAAATGGATTCACCATCTTGCCCCGTGGTGAAACCTGACCTCTGATTCGTGCCATCAAGCCAGGCTTTGACCATGTAGAAGGCTGCCGTTGTCTCGTTTCTTCCATTGTGACTTGCTTTAGGGTTTGTAGAGGAATTTGTCTTGGAGAATTTGCAGAATCACCAAACTTTTCAAATATGGAAACTTTCAGTATGAGGAAGAGCCAGCAGTGGATGGAAATGGTGCACACTGTATTAATAATCAGCCTAAGAACTGAAATAAGAACATTTACAAATGTAAGTAAATAAACACATACTTATTAACTTAATATTTAACATTCATTATATAAATATTAAATAATAATATTAACTAAAATAGGTTTTGACAAAATTTGAAACAGTGACAAGTGGAGCGAACAGCCACAGTAGGACCCAGTGCAGCATTCATATTCTGTCTCTACATATGAAGTCCTGTGTGTTTAATAATGCATCCACCCATCCGGCCAACCAGGCAAGTTACAGGCCTGCAGGTTAGTGTACTCTGTGTGTGCGCATATGTGTGTATCTACCTTTCCATGCATCCAGTGTGGAGTATCCATCACAAGTCTCTGATGTCTCCTCTATCTCTGAAGTCAATCTGGAGCGGCACATAAACACACAAAAGCAATATCAGTGACAATACATACATATATACACAGTATACATAACCAATGTTTACATAAACATGTCATATCCACTTAGATCTGCTGAAACTGATAGCTGAGGCTGTGCTGTATTTCTTTTTGGTCTTTTTCCACGAGAGGGGTAAGTGAGATGGAGCTGGAACAGATAGAAACAGTTTCAGGTTAAAAATAAGATGATGGGAACACAGAACAAATCATTTCTGTTTGAAATGTGAGAGTGTTTCCGGAGCTTTATGAATATGTTTGCGCATTGGCGAGTTGCCTGTGCGAGCGTGCGTGTGTGTTTGTTTGGGAGCAGGCTAGAGCGTGCAGGTGCGTGCGTACATCTGAGACAAATACAGTATGTCTTGAGGCTAGGCTCAGGTTTACACGTGTGTGATCAGAATAAGCAGGGCTTTAAAGGCCAGCAGTGCAGTGGAGACGGAGGTGGGTGGGAGGGGAGGGATATTGTCCTGGAGGAGGTTTGTGAGGTGGTGTGGGTGGGGGGGGTGTTAGAGCTGGGGTTGGACAGCAGACAGCAGGGATCTTCCTCACCCCCAGGGAGTTGAACCTACAACCCCTAACCTTTTTCTAGCCCTCTGGTCATGGACTTGAACCCTGTAACCCCCTGATGGACAATCTGTTCCTCCTCTCCCCAGCCTCACTGCAGCACTCTGCATGCCATTAACGGATAAAAAGGGTGCGTGTTGTGTGTGTGTGTGTGTGTGCATGCATCTGTGTGTGTGCTCACATGCAAGAGTCAAGTGTTTGGTCCCTTGGCTTTGACTTTGACATTGGGTCTTGCTCCCTGTTCATCCACTGCTTGTCAAGAAGAAGAAGCGGTGGAAATAGAGGCAGGGAGTGAGACGGGTTTTTTTTGTTTGTTTGATTTTTGAGTTTCTAGTTTTGAAAGCTTCTGTAAAATTATATTTTATTTTATTTTTTTAATTGAATTTAAAAAACTTGGTCTGTGGAGGCCTTTTCTGTCTCTCAGCGGACCCTAGCTCCCCCAGCGTCCCTCTAACCAGGACAGAAGCAGAGAGGTTTATGTATGCTCGGACCCAGCTCATTCTTCACCTGTCAACAAAATCATCCTAACAAAAAAAAAAAAATACAAAATGGGGATACAGTAGTGAAGAGGACAGGAGGGGGAGGTGGCAGTTAGTGAGACAGGAAAGATGAGGAAGAAAGAGCACAGAGGCTGATATATTCCTCTCAGCCTTTTTTTCCTCCTTTTATTTCTCCATTTCTTCCCTTGTTTGTGTTTGTGGGCTTTGCTTATCAGATCCCAGCTCCATTCAGGGCCTCAGTCAGGGGAAGAAGCCAGACGCCTCCATTTCTCTTTCATTCAATCTCTGTCTCTCTTTCCCTCTTGCTTTCCTGTGCTCTCCCTCTCCTAACCTTTGAGAATAAGAGCCTTGAATTTGAATTTCAGAGCGACCTAGCGAGCGAGAGGAGGTTTCGAAGGAGGAGGAGGGTGAGGAGTAAGAGGGTAGGGGTAGCCGGTGGAGGGGGGGATGTTGGAGCTGCGGTCGTTGAAAAAGGGCCTGTTCAGCGCGTCCCCCGGCCTACCCCCTCAGAGTGGCCCCGATCGATACAAACTCGGAGCAATAAAGCTTTCCCCCTGTCATCTCTGCAGAATACAAAGCAGAATAGAGAGAGGGAGAGAGAACGAGAGGGAGAGAGAGAAAAAGGGGGAGAGAGAGAGGTGAAAAGCTGTTCCGCTAGCCAGACCAATTTCCTAGCCCCCCTCCCCTCGTTCGCTTCACCACCACCTCCCTAACACACCATCACCACCACCTCTATCACCCCCTTTCCTTACCTCCTTCTTCTTATCATCAGTCTTTCACCCCCCCCCCCCCCCTTCTTTTTGCACAATATATCCCCCTGACTGTATCGCTGAACAGCTATCCATAATAAATACAGCATAAATTAAGTATACAATAGATTCCCTGTTTGCCCAACTATCAGAGAAAGACAGGTGAAGGTGGAGGAAGAGAGAAGGGGGAGGAAAAGTGGCAAAAATGGTGGTGTGAAGTGGAAAGAAGTTGCTAAGGAGTGGGGTGGATGAAGAACTGAGAGGGAAGATAGTTATAGCAGAGGATGAAGTGTGTGTTTAAGGGGGGATAGGGACAAGGTAGGGAAAAGCTGGGGGGGGGTTACAAACAGAGAAAGATGGATGTAACAATACAGGTAGAAAGGAAGGTGGAGGAATATTGATGAGGTGGAGGAAGGAGCAAAAATGTGTGGGGATGTCTGAGGCAGCCATGGAGAGGAGACGGAGAGGTGAAGGGGGTCAAACAGCAATCCCTTGAATTGAGAGCCAATTACTGTAATTGTAATCTGGATTCAAAGCATAGAGACGCAGCAGTGACAGGCACAACGGAGGCAGCCGTGAGCACATACATGCACACAACGGACAAAGTGTGTGTGTGTCCACATCTCTGCATGCTGTGTTGATTGTTCTGTGAAACTGCAGTTGTGAGTGCATTTTGTGTGTGTGTGTCCCATCTCCATTCTTCTCCACTGAATGGCAGTGCAGGAGTCAGCCTGCCAATCAACTATTGTACTCTTGTCAATTTAATAATATTTCTGAGTGCTGACCTCCACCGCGCTGCAGCCATCGCTCTATGTGCTTGTGTATTTCTGTGTTTGTGTGTGTGTGTGTTTCTATATATTTCTGTCTCTCCCTCTTTCACCTCAGTCTAACCCCCACCCCTCCCTCCCCTCTCCGACTCCCTCCCCCGGTCTCTGTCTCTTATTTTCTCCTTTATTAGAAGAAGATAGTGCGAATCCTTCATCTCTCCTTCACTAATTCTCTCCGTTATTGTCCCTCCGTTCAGCCCTCTGTCTCTCCGCACTCCTTCACTCGTGTCCTCCTTTCTTTTCTCACCATGATCTATATTGCTCGCCTCCTTTTTAAGTCGCGCACCGGCCTCCTTCCTGTCGTTTACCCTCATGCTTTTGCTTTCTCTCATTCTTCCTTTTGGCTTGTATCACCTCACATCCATATCTTTGCTACTGTTTCCTCCCCGGATCTCTTCCCTCCATCATCTTATCTCAACTTCCTGGTCCTCTCTCCCTCTCAGTCTCTTTTCACTTTCTCCCAGCCAACTCTTCCTGTCTCATTTTCATCATTTCCCTCCCCCCTTTTTGCTTTTTCATCATCATAGGCCATATTTAGGCAACTCTGTGTCCCCCCCTTATCTTTCCTCACCCTCCCTCACTCACTCCATCCTTCCTTCCTTCCTCATCCCTCTCTCCCTCCCTCCACCCTGTTCGTTCCCTGGGGAGGTCAGTAATAATGGTAGTGATGGAGTGAGAGAGGGAGGTGCGATTATTGTCTTGTCGGGAGTCAGAGGAATCGATCGGCCCAGAAATATGAGGCGCGAGAAAGAGCCGCTGTGTCAGATACAATAACCACCCGCTCCCGGGGGCTTACACACATACACACGCGCACACACACACACAACATACAGGCCCGCATTCGACACGAACATACACATTTATTTGGTTCGACGCAAGTGCAGACACTGACACGCACACTCGTTCGTACCATCTTTCTTTTTCATTAACGCAACGCGCACACATCCCTCTTCTTCTGTGGTGGAGGAGAGCAGCGAGGCAGCCCAATCATCTACATGCTTTGATCTGAGATAAAGCATAGAAGTAGATCTGTTCTGATCATTCTTCATGCACAGATAAAGGGCAAGGCGAGGAAAATCGCTCACACACCTTTCACTCACGTAGCTATAAACAGACATAAACACACACATACGTGCGCACGCCACACACACGATCACACTGAGACCTTTCACTGCTGTTGCCTGGCAACGTGGCCGAATGTCCAATCCGAGCAGAGAACAGTGGCCAGTGATGTCACAGCTGCTGCTGACCAGCAGGTCTGAGGGAGAAAGAGGCAGGAGGAGAAGAGAAAGTTTGAATTGGTGAAAGGAAAAAAAAGATGGGGGGGGGGGGGGGGGTGTCACAAAAAAAGAGAGATGGGTGATGATGACAGGGTTTGAAGGAAAAGAGGAGGGACATATGAAGAAGAGGGCAGGGTGACAGGGGGACAGGTGGACAAAAGAAATTGCCCCTAGAGGTAGTGGTTGCCATAAAGTAATTCTGTCTGTATGTTGCGCTTCTGCACAACGGTCTGTGTTGTCCATGTAAGTGAGCATTTTTTTTGTAAAGTGGCCTCAGTGCTCCTTGATCTGGTCATGAAGCCGGGCCAAGGGAACCCAGTCCCTCCCCTGCAGACCCTTCACTCCTGCACCGAAAGAAGCAGAAGAACAAGAAGAAGAGTGGGTGAGAGGCGGAAAGATAAAGATTTGAGCTTCAACCTTGGTAGCGCCGTGGGAGAGAGCGGTGTCTGTCTAGACAAACCCGGCTCCCTATGGGCTGCCGAGATGATACAGAGAGAGGAGGGGGAACAGTGTGAAAGCAGGATGGAGGGGCAGAGGGGGGCTAGAGGAAAAGGAGCAATTGAGAGGTATCAGAAACAGGAAAGGAATAGGTGTTGCAAAGGTGTAGGCGGCTGAGATGGTGCCGGTCCCAAGGTAGCCAACAGTGTGAGTGTGTTTTAGCCCCTGCCGCTTCTCGTACAAAACCTCAACCTCTGTAGTCTCCACACTGCTCGACCTACTGTTTATAATCCTGCTACTCCTCATGAAACTGCACACCACACACACACACACACACACACAATACACAAGACTGGATTCTAAATCTCTCACCTTGTATAATAAGAGTGTTGCTGTTTGACTGTGTGTTGGCTTGGTGGGTCCATCACTGAGCCGTGCTCTGTCCCCGTCTATACGAAGAGGAATATGATGGATTATATGAATTAGAGCCAGTGTGTGTGCTCCAAGCCCGAGGCTGCACTAGATATAGGAGGGCTGAGCCATGGAGGGATGCTGAACTGGTTTGGCGTCCTCAGAATCGTCCCTGCAATGACCCATTATACGCCGTCTCCTCCCATCCTGCTTACCCCAAGCAAGTTAACATGCTTTCTTCAATCTTTTTATCCCACTTTGCCTCCTCTCTATTGCTCACCTTTATTCCTGTCACTGTTTCACAGCTCCTTCCTTTTTCCTTTACTATTCCTCATTTACCCCCCCCCCCACCCCCAATCTTAGTAACCTCCAATCCTCCCTCGCTACTTCTCCCTAACTGTCTGACAGTGAAGTGATTGATGGTGCTCCAGAGAACTCAGCCTCCCCTTATCCTCCTCTCTGGGGTCCCGCTATCAGATCGTGTGTGTGCATGTAACTGCGTGTTTGTTTATTGTCTTATAAACTTAACTTCTAGTGGTCGACAAAAACACGCACCAAAATATTGCACATTTGGTTGTTTATTATTATTTATTCAGTTTTCACTGTTAGCAATAAGATGAATATGTAATTGCTGCTGGTCCATTAATGCTATGTGTTGTCCCCATTATGGCTAAGATTGGGCTTTCTTGGCCATTAACTGTATAACACACACACACAGAGCACATGATTCACCATCCGCTTATTAGGGCTACTCCAACAGCACTCCTGTCACACACAGATACACATAAAAACACACAAAGACACATACACTGGTAGTTATGTGCGTAGATTGGGGTTTGAACAAAGGTCACGGCCAAAGCCAGGGTGCCTACATGACCTCTGACCCAGTGGACCGCCTCCTCCGCGACGCGCAGTCTGTCACTGTCCTTGGACGAGCCTGTTGGGTCGGTTCCCTCACAAACAAACCCTCCTTCTCTCACCGCTGATTACTAACAGACACGCAGATCTGCTCTCCTAATGAAGGCAGAGCTGTGTGCTTCAGATAAAACTGAAGGTGTGTTTCAGGCCTGAGTGTCGGTTTGGTGTCCGGTCTCAGAAAGAGCCAGCAAAAAACTAATTTATACACATCCTCGCATTCTTAGTTTTATTTGATCATCTCGGGTGGTTAAGAAAATGATAAAGTGTCCTTAATATGTAGCAGAGGGATTGATTTTTCATGTTATACAGTTTATTTTCTGTTGAATATCTAATTTAGATAAATAATCATTTATTAAATGATCTTGTATATTTGGGAAGTTCTTTACCCATCACACCACAGTCTTGATCCTGATGTGATCTTTATTGTAACAACATATATGGACAGCTGTAGCCTCAGTCTCTTTTTTTTTGTGATTCAGGACAAATTCAAAACTGTGTCTCTGTATAACTGAGCACCTCCAGTGGAGTGCTGTATGCACTTCTTACTGTGCATCTATCCAGGAGTACATTGGGCTGTTGTAAATCACCACATAAAGTATTTATAAGGTTAAACTTGGGAACTCTGCTGCCGTTAGCTTTTGAATTAGTGAACTCGGACCAAGGGAGAAGGACGGGGAGGGGAGCGGTGCTCTGACTTCTCGTCTGTGGATGGTTCGTTCATCAGCTTTAGAGAATCAAGAGTGCCACCTTGTGGTCGCTTCATCCTGCTGCCAGGGCAGCACGTTGACACAGATGTGAAACCGTAGGCAGTATTAATGCTGAAACACGCTGATCTGCTTCCATATGATCATTCATTGGACTCAGATTTTCACTTATTTACCTCTTAGCCTTTTAATCCTTGTGGGCGACACTGATAACAACGCGTATATAGTTTATCTTCCATGTTCCACATTCGTGCCACATCTACCCATCACGTGTAGAGATTCACGTTGTGGGTTTCTGTGGTGTAGCACTCACTGTGGCGTGGTCAGTGGTACAGTGAGTGTTGTGACTGAGTTTTTCCTTCCTCTCGGCTTAGAGTGGAGCTGTGGTTGTTATACTTAGCTGAGGATGTCTCACATCTTCTCTTGTTGGTGTCGACCTCCCTCGACAGACCACCTTACGCCCACTGGTGTACTCTCTAATGGCAGTCCCAGCGTCAGACATAAACATAGATATGACCGGGGCGCGGGAGCCGTGACTCATGGTAAACTGATAAAACTGCAAGATCTGGCGTAGAATTTAGGGGGGGGAACGTGATCAGCTGAGTTTTGGAGAAGTTTTGATCCTCCGCTGGGTTTTATAGTATATAAATCTATCATAGAGTCGTCTGTGATGTCAAACCCGCTGTTTTTCTCCTTTGTGTGTGTGTGTGTGTGAGTGTGTGAGTGAGTGAGCGTGAGTGTGAGTGGCTGTTTCCAGCCGCGCCATCACTTTCCGACGGCACCAATCATCCCCCTCCTTTTCAACTCCTCTATCTATTCGATCTCCTCGCTCACTCACTCACTCTCTCCCACTCTTTAACCTCTTGCGTGTCTCCAATTTCTTTTTTATCTTTTTTGTATTTTTCTCTCCTCTTTGAGAACAGTTCCTACTCTTTTGAGGCTTACTTCCTGTGTGTTGCAGGATGTGGGGAGGAGGTGGGGCTTGGGGGGTGTGGACTACTGTCATGTGCATGTGTGAGCGAGAGAGAAACAGAGAGAGAGAGAGAGAGAGAGAAGAGAGGGGAAGAGTAATTCAACCATATGATTTAATACACTCCTCCTTTTGGTTAGAGAGCGACAGAGAGAGGGAGAGTGAGAGTTATTCTTTAGGTCGCGTATACGCTCTCTCGCAGATATGACCAAGACAGCGGCAATAGCAGCAAAGGACTTCTCCAGTATGTGGTTGCCAGGTGAGTGACTGTCTGTGCAGCTCTCTATCGTTGCTGGCCTTCATTTACCAAGACCAATTAAGCTTTGCGTGAGTTAGAGGGACGTGTGTGTGTGTGTGTGTGTGTGTGTGTGTGTGTGTGTGTGTGTGTGAGAGAGATTGTGATATGCTGTTGATTAATGCCAGTGGGTCTAACAAGCTCAGCTAATTGGGGAACATCAAAGGGTGAGAGGTGGTACGAGGGATGGAGGGGGGGTGGATGGATGGATGGATGAGTGGACGCCTGTCTCTTGCATAGGGAAAGGTCAGACACTTCACCAGCCCGTAGCATGCCTCTGTTTGTGTGTGTGTGTGTGTGTGTGTGTGTGTGCGTGTGCGTGTTTAAACTGAATATTGAATGCTAAATAACCTTGAGGAAAATGTAATGAAAAGTTTATTTGAAGAGTCTTTTCTAACATTCAGCTAATGAAAGGCGACTTCTGCAGCTCGACTGTGTTTCTGTACTGAGATTACTTTTCATTGTCCATCATCAAAACGCTTTCTCTCCAGTGATGAGCGCCGTTACTTGTGTGTTCACTTTACAGATGTTTTTTCTGATAAAGTGCATCTTTAAAGCTGGAGGATACTTTGTGTTTGTGTGTGTGCGATGGAGCATTGCATTGATTATTGCTCATTTTCAAGTCTGTCAATGAATTCCAAACTCTCTGATTTAAGGACAGTTATGTAAAAAAAACCTTTTTTTTAGCCTCAGCATTTACAAATAATGCGGAGTAGGAATAGTGTAACTCTTCCTACTCTGCGTCTGGGTGGTCCGCTCAGCACAGCCTATGAGAACAGGCAGACAAAGTCTCGGTTGACCGACGACCTACGAGAGATCAGCAAGCAGTTAGCTGACTCACCCGTTACCCGAAATACAATTTCTAAATGTCAATTAGCTCACATTACTCAGTCTTTGTCGTCGAGATAGAATTTCTAAAAAAATATATATATAAGATCTGTGATGTTCACGGTTTATCAGTGAGTGATTCACGGCACAACATTCACAGAGTCACTCCTTAACCTCATGTGGTCACTGCTGTGACCTCTGGGAAGTTACTCTGACCAAAGTGACATGTCCTTCTCGCAAACTTCAACAAACGGCACATCACGCCAGATTATGTAACGCACAGCTTCACAAAGGTGCACCGGTGTGGAAAGCCAGTGCGGTAAACATTCGTGTATATCGGGAATAATCTTGTACAATTATTTTTGATGTGTCACCTCGTGAGCCGTGTTTAGGTTTTCTGTAAAGTTAATCATTTTTGCTCATTTTAAACATTGAAAGTAAATGAATGAGGGAAATTAAGTGTGGAAATTTGAAAGCACTCAGTCTTATTAATCTGGTCAAAGTACATCATTGCCATCCGTAAAAAAAAATTATTTACACTGTGTAGAAGTGGGAAAAAATGATTTTATGGGCATTATGTGGTGGTGACCTTTGTCTCTCAGTTCCAGCAGCATTTGGTTACATTCATGTGTTTTATTCACTTGTATGAGGCATTTTTATGTGTTACAAACAAAAAAACACAACAATAGTAACTTAGATTAAACAAACGACCCAAACTGACAAGAGCAGAGACCCTCATGACATGTTATGGCCTTGTTGTGGCATCCCAAATTTGTTCCTTCAGGTTCTCACTGTATTTGTTTTTTCAGCTTGAGTTCTTCTCTTGATTCCTAAATCATCGTTTTATTATTATTATTATTTCTAATATTATTAATATCTGTCCAGCCCCATATTTTATCATTACTATATTAACAATTTAGACACTAACATGTTCTTCCTGCTTGTCTCATCCTGGCACAGATATGCGATTGGTGTTGACATGACTCTTTGACATTCACTTTTAAATGGAAAATGTTTCTTTGCAATCAAATTCGGCAACCCTCAGCACCGCTTGGCTTCTCAAATCTGTAGTTAGTAAGTTTTATGACTCCAGTTCCCAGACACCCCCCTTGGCGCTGGGGTTATGTCCTGAATCAGGAAGTTGGGTGAAGAGTTGGTGGGGAGGGGGGGAAGGGGGGGGGGGGGGTTTGCAGGGTGGTTGCAGTGGAGTTTCATCTCGGCCAAAATACCCAGAGGAGAATAACAGAAACAGTCCAGACTGAGCACAGGCACTGTTGTTCCTTGTTCCTTTCTATTGCATCATTTATTCATGACACAGGATTATACAGCATTAAATTTGCTCTGCTGTGGATACACTCAGTATGGTGAAGCAACTCTGAACTCTACTGTTTAACTCCAAGGGCTGCATATGCTGTAGCGGAGCAACAATGACAGGGCTGAGCAATTAAACCTGTTAGAAGCACTGTCTTATCCCTGCAGTAAATGCAGTTTGCACCACATGTGCAAAAAAAACAGTCAAGAGATGCGTCCTCCGCTTACACTGTAAACATGTTCAAAGCGTGTAAGTCACCCCAACACGAAATTATTTGTGTTTGTGTGTGCAGCAGTGTGTTGTAAAAGAGAGGGAGGTTTTAAAAGAGTGAAAGAGAGAGTGAGAGAGAGAGAGAGCAGGCTAATATTAATAGCCTCGCTGACAGTAAGTGTTGGGTTTAGCACTCTGCGCTCAACCCGGTACAAGGGGAAGTCGGGAGGGGAAGTGAGAAAAAGACACTACATCTTGATATACTGTCCCACCACTGTATTACTGACCACATTATCCACCATGCTACTGTCTGTAGACCATTTTTAACCATGAATCAACGCGCACCTTCTCCCCGTGTCCTGCGACGGGGCAGCGCAGTGCGATAGGCAGCACTTTGGGAGCTCTGCATTACTTCGGTTTTATGAGCTGGGCAATCATTTTATATGAGGAGGGGGATTTGGCTTTAGTATTGTACACTCCACGCGCTGAAGATCGCAGTGTAACAGGGCCCAATGTGGAAGAAGTGGAAATTTTACAGTGTGTTATAGATTTTTGCTGTGGGGTACAGTTTGTTACGCGTGGCAAAAATTTGTGATTATTTAGAGGAAGATGTTATTTCTGTGCATATTCGGTGGGTTTTTGTCAGAAGTTGAGCAACACTGGGCAGTTTTTTTTTTTTTTTGGTTTCACTAATAGCCACATCACGTAACACTGAAAGCAGGTGCCAAATGAAATGCTGGAATAACCGCAAACTGACCAGAATAATATATTAACCAGATGTTTGCATCCGCATCGTTGGGTGACCGATTTATCTTCAGCTATTTAAGGGAAATCCTGCAGTCAGTGTGTGTGTGTGTATGCACATGCGTGTGTGTGTGTGTGTATTTACACAGGGTTATAGCCACTGGCGGCAGAATGGCGCTTTTCAAGCTGATCATCACTTCCCCCTTTCCCTAAAGACACTATGTGTACCAAAGTCCACTGTTCTCACATCTGTTTCACTGAGACGAATGTGTTTCTGCAGCTGAATGAACATCTGATAAGGGAGTGACTCTTGATCGGTATCACTTTTTACGATTAGTGACTGCACTTTACTGATGCTTTGCTAATTTAAAACTGGCCTGGGGTCAGTGTTGGTCAGCAGAGCATCTTCTTCGTGTGTGATCACTGCCCCCTGATGGCGAAAACAATGCTTGACCACTTGCTTGTTGGACATTTTCTATATTTAAGGTGTCATGCTGATAAAAGGCAGAGGGAAGATGTACAGTTTATGTCATGTGCAGCCCGTGAGACTACAGGATGAAGAGAGGAGACATAAAGAGGAGAGGAAGGGGGGGAAAGAGTAGAGAGAAAAAGGAGGAGGGAGACTGAGAGTTTATTATGCAGGTGGCAGATATAATTAGTTGGTCGTTGGGCAGATTTGCATGTTTTCACAAAAGGGAAGTAGCGCTGTGTATCTGTGTGTGTTTGTGTGTGCGCATGTTAAGGAGTCAGAGCAGGAGGGGAAAAAAGGGTTTCAAATGGACACAACAGTTTGTGGTTTCAGACAAATAAAAAGGCTTTTATAATGAAATGGTACTGTTGTACTGTAACATAGAAAGAAAACTGCTAGAGAAACACCCACACACACACACGTGTGTGTAGTTATATATAAACACCCGCTCACCCACACTAATTATCTTCAGTCCCATCTTTCCTGTACACCCTGCTACCAAAATGCTCCCGTGTTTTTGTGCTAATAAAGTAATTAAAGACTTTAGCTTATTGTCTCCCTCCATTCATTGCTGTTGCTATAGGGACTGTCCCAATTCAACCAGGAAGTGATGTGGTCTTGTAATGAGTGACACACAGTGTGAGACATTTTTAGTACACCAAGTCTCCCACGTAAACACCTTGAGTTAAATTTAGAACCAGCAGACACCTTGGGTCAACCTACTCTTATGTTAAACCACTAATTGGAAAGAAAGAATGAATGAATGTGGGCTCAGTGAATGATTCAGCTACATTGTGTGGTGTACAGTGTGTAGGCTCAGGCTGTGACCTGAAAACATTTAACCTTAACCTATCTGAGATGAGCGCCCTGGCCGTACTCTTTTCCCTTCTGTCATCTAGATTGTCTCCGCTTGCTTCTTCTGTTATTCTGTCGCTCTCTGCACTTTTTATCTGACACATATTTAGGAGTCAGCCTGTCTGACTTGTTTATCTGCGTGCTTTCCTGTTACAGATATCAGGATGTCAAAGCCAGGAGAGGCTGAAAAAGTCGGGGCTGACTCACCATTGGAGGGCACAGGTAAGCGGCGAGGGTCTGAGAGGCAGACGGCAAACACACACCCACACGTACACGTGATTTAATGCGGAATATATATGTTAAAAAAAACCAAAAAGAGCGACACATGCATGACTTCGGAAATTGCAGCTGTAAGTTGATGCAGTGATGAAGATGTCATTTATCACTTTTTCCTTTGCCACCCACGCAGATTCAGAGCGGAATGGACCAGAATCAAATCATCAGGTACATGTTACTCCTGTGTATTTACCTTCATCTCCCCCCCCCCCCCCTTCATCTTTTTTCTGATTGATCCACCTAAGAAGAAGATTCAGTGTTGCACACACACTCCAGCACAGAGTCTGACATAAAAAAAAATATTTACTTGCAACATTTTGATAAAAGAGCTCCATCAAACCTGCCTTTCCTTTCTTTTTTTTATCTGTTTTCACCAAAAGTCGGTACTTCCAGACAAACTAACCATCACTTCCCCCATCGATTAGTCCCTCAGTTATTTGCAAGTAACATCGCAAGCTAACTTTTCACACAGTCAGGAATCCAGATATCCATTTTTCTTTTAGCAGAGATGGAATATGATGCATTTTGAAGTAATTTCTAAGACTGTGTCTAATTCTTCTCTTCTAGACTCAGTCAATGAAAGCCTGTCCTTTTCCTCTGTCACCAAACCTGAGCAGCACCAAGGTGAGTGTGTGCTTTTGCGTGTGTGTCCACATTACTGAACTGTGTGTGTGTGTGTGTGTGTCTGAGCCTGTGTTTGCGTTTGTACATCTTTTGTGTCTCAACGTCACACGCTGGGTTTTATTGACGGTACGGCTGCTTCAGCTTTGTGTTCATTTCTATGCACTGAATTACTCTTTTGTCACGCTCGACGTTGAGGTTGATAATGTGTCGACTCTCCACCCAGTCCCCAATGTAAACACGTTTGCAAAGAGCAGAGAGTATGATGGCACTCGTGTTTTTCACAAAGCCTTTTCAGTACTGAAGTAAATCTGAAATATTACTTCTCACCAAAAGGTAAAATCTTCCCTATTTGCATACCACAAGAGATATTCAAATAGGTACGCTGGAAAAGATCCCCTCTGTCTGTCTGAACATGGCTGGGTCTGGGAGGAAAGATCAACTCTTTGAGAAGGATGGGACAGGGGAAAAAAGTCTAGTGGAGTTGTATTTTATCACACAGACTGGGGACACATTTGAAGCATTCGAGGAAATTGCACGCTTTAAGACATTCAAATGATTTATCCTAGTGAGCTATGTGTCTTAAACATGGATAAATTCTTATAGTCTCATGCTCTAGAATTGAGTTAAAGTAGCACTTAATTAGTCCAATATTATCCAAAGATATTTAATATTTTCCTAACTTATGGATATCTGTGACAGGATGGCATTTGCTTGCATAGTCTCGATTGGATAATTACAAACACGTTTATATCAAATCGAGCTTTAATTCTAGCGCTGGCCCTCTAACCGTGTTTCCATTTCTGTATATGCTTTGCTGTTATGTCTTCATCTTAGAATAAGATGGAGGAGTGTGCTGACATGTCCCCAGCCCTCCCTTCCTCTCACGGCCCAACCCCCTCACAGACTGCTCTGCAACACACACAGCTCATGCTGACCGGCTCCCAGTTAGCAGGGGTAAGACTGACTTGTAGTATGCTCACACAGACACGCACTTGGCTTTTGCTTTTGCCTCGCTCGCTCCTCTGGTGGTGCTTTTTGAACACTTTGTTTCCCTCTTTTGTCACCTTTGTGCATTTCCCACTCTTGATTTCTTAATCCTCTCCTCTCCTTGCTTCTCCTCTCTTCTCTCGTCCTTTCCACCAGTTGACAGCTCTGTTGCCGGCGCAGCAGCAGCTGTTGCTGCAGCAGGCTCAAGCGCAGCTCCTGGCTGCAGCTGTGCAGCAGTCCAATGCAGCCCATGCAGCTCACGCTGCCCACGCAGCCGCCCAAGCCAATCAGCAAGCTCAGGCAGCTGCAGCAGCCAATCAGCAAGCCCAGCAGCAGCAGCAACAACAACAACAGCAGCAAGTGGGGCAGCAGACTCAGTCGCAGTCCCAGGGACAGAATACACAGGAGCAGAGCGCCCAAAGCGTCCCTGTCCCACCTCCTCCATCCCAGCTCACCCTCTCCCAGCCAATCCAGCTCACTGCCCAGGTACTGGCTGCCGTTAAAGCCACTTCCTGATGAGCGGCGTGATTGAGGAGCCGCTATCAATCCATGGAGCAGCTCATAATGCATGTCTACTGTAGATTTCGTGATTCACAGTTTCCACCTTGCATGAACGCACACATTTTCCTTTTCTTAACTCTGACGTGACAGAAAAAGTTTTTCCTTTCGCTTCTACGCGTTCTGTTGGTATACATTTCATATACCTCCTTTCCTGAGCTGGAGGAACCGTATATAACATACTAGCACATTTTGATGTGACTAAGCCGTCCTTCTGCTTGTAGAATTGCAAAATCTTATTGTCTGTCTGATGTATCCGTTCTCTCTCTCTCTACTGGAAAGGACATTCAGCAGCTGCTGCAGCTACAGCAGCTGGTGTTGGTCCCCGGCCACCCGCTCCCGTCTCCTGCCCAGTTCCTCCTTCCACAGGCACAGCAGAGCCAGCAAGGTGGGGAGGCCCTTTATGGCAGAATAACTTATAGATACAGTCATTTAGACACAAATTATACACAGAACTCATATTTTGCTTTTCTTCTTTAGGACTCCTATCGACACCAAATCTTATTCCGCTACCTCAGCAAAACCAAGGGAGCCTGCTCTCTGCTCCGACTAGAATGGGGCTTCAGGCACAGGTACAAGGAAACTTTGAAGCTTTAGTCAGTGGAAAAGAAAAACCCAGCCTCAGCAGCACGAGTCATTAACAAACACTTCTGTTTCTGTCTCACTCTCACTTTCACTCCTCCCGCTGCAGCGAGATAAGGGTGTGGAGGTGAGTGGTGGAGGTGTGACCACGGTGCCTTCCGTGACCTCTCACCCCGAGGACCCCAGTGACCTCGAAGAGCTGGAACAGTTTGCCCGCACTTTCAAACAAAGACGCATCAAACTAGGCTTCACACAGGTAAGTGAGACACCCCTCTACACCAACACTACATGCTTTGGGTTTTTTTGGTGAATACATTTTAATTTCTTTTGCTTTTAATCTGTCCATCAGGGAGATGTAGGCTTGGCCATGGGGAAGCTGTACGGCAATGACTTCAGCCAGACCACCATCTCCCGCTTCGAAGCCCTCAACCTGAGCTTTAAGAACATGTGCAAGCTGAAGCCACTGCTGGAGAAGTGGCTGAATGATGCAGGTGAGATCACTGCAGTCACACAAACTGGAATATCAGATTGAGATAGAGATGATTCACAGTATTTTCCAAGAACTGCAGATGCACAGAGTAGGTGTTATGACTGTTGTCAGTTGAACGTTAAGCTTGTGTGAACGTGCTGGTGAATTTGCCCTTCAGAGACCATGTCCATAGACAGCACCCTGCCCAGCCCCAGCTCCCTGTCCTCACCCTCTCTGGGCTTCGACGGCGTTCCCTCGCGCCGCAGAAAGAAGAGAACCAGCATCGAGACGAATGTACGTGTGGCCCTGGAGCGCTCTTTCATGACGGTAAGATGAGTCAACTTATTATTACAGTGACTGTCTTTTTTTCTGTATTACACAGGATTCTTTTATCTTTATCCCTTTTATGTTGGTGTTGCTCATAGGTTATACACCAAAAAAAACAAAACAACTAAATGTGGATTTTAAAATATTAAAAAAGTCACCGAAATACTTACTTAATAATACTTAATCTTGCCCCAAATGCAAGATCCACCGAGGCAGACTGATCTGACAGTAGCTGGCTTCGCCCCTCTTAAAGTGTTTTTAAGTACAAATAAAGATGTTTGTGGTTTCCTGTCACCACTGTGTATGGTTTTGTTGTCAGCCTCACAGCACTTGTAACAAACACATTGACAAATGAAGCCTTCAGCTTCATTAGACACCTGACAGTAAAGTAATTTGTGTACACAGCCTTTTATTTTCTGTAATTTTCAGATTTTCATTCTTTGTGGTTGTGAAAATTCTTCACGTCTTGCCGTTGTTAATATTTTCCATCATGCCGCCTTCTGCAGAACCAGAAGCCTACCTCAGAGGAGATCCTGCTGATCGCCGAGCAACTCAACATGGAGAAGGAGGTGATCCGGGTCTGGTTCTGCAACCGCAGGCAAAAAGAGAAGCGCATCAACCCGAGCAGTGCCACTCCTCCTCTGCCCAACCAGCCCCCCACAGCCCCACCAGCGCACAAGCCACCCTGCTACAGCCCTCACATGGTACGCCTAGTCGAACGCATTGCAGCAACTTTCCCAAAAGTATTTTTATCGAAGTCGTCGGTAATAAACACGCCGCTGTCCTCTTTTTCCTCTCTGACAGATGTCCAGCCAGATGTCACAGGCCGTGACGAGTCTCAGCAGCACATCGGTGACCACCTTGTCCTCCGTCTGCCCTCTGACTTCCAGCCTCACCTCCACCCACCCCTCTCTCAGCTTAACCCACACCCCACTCAGCTCCACTCCCTCCCCGGCAACTCCACCTCCTCCACCTATTCCTCCCCGCAGCACAGCCAGCCCGGCCACCCCCAGCCACAGCACACTCAACCTTAACACAGGGTAAGAGGCCACGAGGCCTTCACAGCAAAGCACCTCAGAGCACCTCTTACCACCGCAGCTTTCACCCAAATAAATGCAGGTTTGACGATAGTGACAGAGAGACATATGTGGCGTAGCTGTTGTTCTGTCTTTGACAGATTTGATACCTCTCTGAGTTTGACGACTGACTGCTGTGGATCCTGAACGTGGAGCGTCATCTCTGGTGCTAGCAGTGTTGGAAAATTAAAAGCAGCAATTCAGTGCAGAAAAAGAAACGTTCCAGTTTTTATTGGCAACACCCGTTTTGTGCTTGTGAAGAAAATAAACTTTGCAAACAGGAAATATAATATTTTGGACATAACTCAATTCAAAGCTGTGACAAGCACATTTAAAAAAGATTAATTCGCCTCCACTGTCAGCAGAAGTATCAGAAAATATACATCAAAAAATATGTGTAGGAAAAAAAGGGGAACTGCTGTGCTCCTTTTTAGCTCCATATCCCTCTAGACTAGCTCTGCATAATAATTCATAATAAGCCTGAATTATCTTATACCAGCTCCCTGTGCAGCTCCTCAGTTTATCTCCCTTTAGGCCAGTTTTCTTCTGATTGCCTCTCATAAACAAAATAGTTAAACAGAAAGTGAATAGGGCTGATGAGCCTGAGATGATCAGGTTAAGTGTATTGTGCTCACTGACGCTATGTTGAGTCATAAGTAGACAAAAAAGAAGGTCTTAGACTGAAAATTTAGAGCCACCTGAAGCCTAAATATTTATCTCACACGGATTACGTTTACATATACTTGTATCATTAACCCGAATACTAATTAGTCATTTAATATGAGTAATATTATAAAATGCAAAGGATTAATATTTAAAACCAATCTATGTGCGTGGTTGAACATTAACCTTACCCACCAGCAACATGAAGTCAGAGGTGAATCATCGGTTTTAATCATTTATCTTGATCTGCAGTCTGAAAACGCAACTGCATACGGCCACACATTTCCACAAACACTGCTCACAATCAATACTGCACTGCTCCACGCTCGGTTCAGCTGCAATTTGTAGTTAAATGCTTTTTACTGTACACACAAACACACAAACAGTGACTGAGCACATAAGCATTAACTGATATCCCAGCATGCCGCTGGATGCCACTGCTTCCCCTGTGCAGCAGTGCATGCTAACTCTGTGTGTGTGTGTGTGTGTGTGTGTGTGTGTGTGTGTGTGTGTGTGTGTGTGTGTGTGTGTGTGTGTGTGTGTGTGTGTGTGTGTGTGTGTGATTTTTGTGTTCACAGCTTATGGCGAATGGGTAAAAAGAATGGTGACGTGTCTAACTACATCACCGATTTTGCTGCAAACCTGAGGTGAATACGACTGAAGCACACACACACACACATTACACACTTTAGACAGTTCAGATGTGTTTCTTCATTATTTCATGTGAATTCTGTGTTAAGATGAATAATACTTCATTAGGTTGCTCTGTTTCTTTCTGCATTTCGAACCTCGTTTGCATTTGTGCAGCCAACAGTCAGCAAACTTCTGCTCTTTATACGTGCTGAGATGAATTTGCCTTCTGCCTGTCCTTGCCACTAAACCTGCTTTTTCCTCCCCTCCCTCACCTTTTCTCCTCTGCCTGTCTCTGTTTGTGTGTCTGCTTGCACATGTGTCGTGCTTGGTGCGTGTGCGCGCGCGTGTCACAACAGGAACACTGTGATGGGAGTTAACACAGGGATGAATCAAGCCCTCCTCGGTAACAATCCCCTGGCCACTATCCAAGGTGTGTGTGTGTGTGTGTGTGTGTGTGTGTGTGTGTGTGTGTGTGTGTGTGAGAGAGAGAGAGAGAGAGAGAGAGAGAGAGAGAGACATTGAAAGGAAAATAGGAGAGAGAATAACAAAAAAGAGGTACAAAGCCTGCCTTCAGCCCCTCTCATAAACAGAATATAATTAAAAGGTCAAAGCTGAGGTGGAGGTGAGGTGGTGTGCAGTATTATTTCATTTCTTGAGCAGTCTCAGGGTCAGAGAATACATAAAAAAAACCCATCTTCAGCAGAAAGGCGGTGCATCTTCCTCCTCTAAAACTGTTAGAGAAGTCGTCCTCTCAAACACACCTACACACATAAATGTTAAAACTCAAATGCACACTCTTCAGGACCCCTACATAAACCTTCCTACACTCAAGAACAAGACAAAAATAGCCACAAAAAAACTTTTGTGTCCCACAAGAGTGACCAGGGAAGAGTCCCAGCTAACGTCAGTTTAGCAGAGCTAGTTTTTAACCTCGCTTTGTGGGGTGACAGCGTGAAGGGGGAGGGAGCTGCAGTAAAAAGAGAAGTGTGAGGATGAGTAATACAGTTAATACATGGTGGGTGAATCAGGTCGCACACGCTGATTACCGACTGGAGACACGGATGAATGGGCAAACAAGTGTGTTCATCCACAGTTGAGAGAGCTGCAGAGAAGAGGAATAAACTTATTTGTCATACATTATCATCTACATGCATGAACCCATCCCATTAAGTGTCTGTGTGTAAGTGACGGTGGTGGTTTACGTTAATGTGTGGGCTTGTTTCTGTCTTCGTGCTGTCTCACGCATCCTTTTCATCTTTTTATCTAATCATCAAAAATATGTTGAGAGTTTGAGGGAAAACCTCAGAAGAAATCTTTTCGAGGCAGTCTGTTTGGGAAGTTCGTCATAAGTCATCTTTCAGTTTAGGTGAAGTTCTTTTTATATCGGTAATTCAAATAGCAGGCAGAGGACTTATGGATTGTTGTCAGAGTATCTAAAGTCAACAGGGGATTTTAATCTTAAAACATCACTGAAAACCAAACGTTATCACCGAAAAGCAAAAAAACCACCATAATTGTTCTTAACAGGCTGTAAATCAGTCAACACATAAGACATTCTCCACTTTAGAGCTGTCCGGTAGCCAAATACTTCTGTTAAAGTGCCCATATTATACTTTTAGTCTTCCTCTTTCCTTTAAAGGGGGCCTATTATGTTTATTTCCCCTTGCTTTTATTCTCGGACTCCACTTGAGTAGCTTTGCATAATTTACAGTTAAAAATAATCAGCATAAATGTACCTTATTTTGGGCCTCAGTGCAGCCCTACTGTTCACCCACCGTCTTGGAAAAAGCGGTTTTATTACCTCTCCCTTTAAGGCCACACATTTCTCTTGGAGCGCTTGCGGTAAACAACACAGAGCCAAGATAATATTAAATATAACTGCTTTCGATGATCATACAGAGCCAACGGTAGGAATAAACCTTCTTATCAATGTTCCAAATAAATATATTTCTAAAGGTGCTATTGGCATGAAATTCTCACCAGATGTCAGTAACAACCCATCCAGTCCACACATGCAAAACAAAAAACACAGATGTCCATAAGTTATGTGTAGTGATGGTAAATGACACAGGGTAACAGTATTACTGAAATGTATTTAATACTTTGTACAAAAGGCTTTATTGGCAATGACAGCCTAAAAACGCCTCATGTATGGAGAAACTAGCTGCGTGCGTTGCTCAGGTGTGATTTTGCCCCGTTCTTCCACACAAACAGTCTCTGAGCTTTAGTCATTTCATAGATTTTCAGTGGCTTTCAGATGATTGGTCTCCATGTTATTCAGCAAACCCTAAATGATCTTCAGCATGCTTTTTCTTCAGCAATGAAGTCCTGTGTGGCACCTGCTGATTCAAGGTCCTTGGCTCTTGGATAACTCTTCTGATAATTCTTTTCACTCCAAAAGATGCTCGCAGGTAGCTTGAGTAGATTAGAATTTCTTCTGTAATGCCATCACTATGTCTGCAACAATAAAGTTGCGAAGGGCTTGAAGGCGCTCATTAGTTTTACCCATCATGAGATGTTTATTGTACGAGATCTTTTTATAGGCCACCAGCTGGGACTAAACTAGATTACTTTCTAATTACAGATGGATTTTAGTTGGTTAGATGGGTTGTTAGTGACATCTGGTGATAATTTCATGTCAGCAGCACCTTTAGAAATGTATTTACATAGAACATTGACAGAATGTAGAATAGATAGATAGATCTAGCATATGAGACACGGTGACTTGATTTTACTTTCTCGCTCAGCTGCTTCTGCAACTCTAAAATGTTTCATATGCAGGGGCGAAGAACTGAACTTTTATTACTTACTCCATTACCTTTTTTGAAACCACAATAGAAGAAGATGGCAGTGAGACCTGCTATGATGTACAGAGACGGTGACACAAAAAAAACAGGAGGCAGAGCTGAAGATACTCAGATATTTATTGGGAGTGATGGAGATGTAGTCCGAGAGGCAAGGCTGAGATGGTTTGCAGAGGAGGGATAGTGAATATATTTGAAAAGGGATGTTGGAGATGGAGCTGCCAGGTAGGAGAAAAAAGGGAAGACCACAGAGAAGTATGAATGTAATGAAGGCGGAGATGCAGAGGGCTGGTGTGACAGAGGAGGATGCTAATGACAGGATGAGGTTGGGGCAGATGATCCACTGTGGCGACCCCTAATGGAAAGAAGAAGATGATGCTACAGCAATAGACAAATCACAATATAATTACTAACAGGGCTAATGCTACAGTCTTTCTGCTTCTCTTTTACTCTTTACTGCATAACTCTAGGAGAAGGCCGTATTTACAAATGTTTCTTTTCCCAAAGAACAAACATTAGAAGTTGTACAGGCAGTTAATGCTTCCATCGAAGCTGCAGGTTTTGCCACAGTGTCGTGAAATTAATACATTTGTTTGGCATCCAAGCCCAGCCTCAGGGGGTCACCTGCTAGTTCACTTCTCCTTGTCCTACTCCTACAATCCCAAGCACAGATAAATGGGAGAGTTGAGTCAGGAAGGGCTTCGGATCTGTGCCCGATCAACTAAGTGGGTCCCTCTGCTGTGGTGACCCACTGGGAATAAAGGAGCAATCAAAAAAGCATCCTTGGTTTTGCTGTATAGTACACAATCGACCGCTGATCTTTGGTTTTGTTTTTGTGTGAGGTCTATTAGACAGCTATGCTATTTATGTACGTAACCAACGCTGCTTCACTGTCGACAGAGCAGGGTGAAAATAGGCAGCATGAAATTATAAAAGCATGCAAACCTATTTCAGTAAATCCGCAAAATAAAATAAGCCTGCAGATGTGCGTAAAATGAGCACTTTAAAAAAAAAGTGTTCCTTATGCTAAACAGTCATAAACATGAGTGTAATTAAAATTCAGCTCTCTATCTTTGGCACAGTCTGTGCATGAAACAGCCAATCACAGATCTCCGATCAGCTAAACTGATGCAAACCTGATCCCCTAAGATTAGCTCGCTGAAGATATTTCACAATGTTCGATTATTTTTAACAAGCTGTTACATCTCGCGCCAGTGTGTTGAAATGGGGACTGACATTAGGTTTTTTTGAAAAGAACAATTTCCCACTTTTTTCTAATACAGGGTGGGATCTGTGCTGCAGGAAGTCATTTAGTTCAGCAGTGGAAGGTGAAGAAGCCTGAGAGAAGGACCACTGTTACTAAACTAAAGATGATGAATCCCCAAAAGAAATAAGAAAAAAAGACAAATACTAAAAGCCAAAACTTAATATAGTATTGATTTTATATTCTGATATACTGTGAAAGTGTCCTCTGGCCACGGTGGGCAATTTTATTAACCTTTTTTCTCTCTCTGCCTCAGCCCTAGCAGCCAGTGGTGGCCACCTACCTCTTTCCACTCTTGAGGGTGGGAGCAAGGTGATGCTGGGGGCATCCGGGGGTCAAGGTGGGGGCATCCCCTCCTCCCTCTTCCTCAACCACCCCGCCCTCCTCCACATTGGCCAGAATCCCAACGCCGGACTGGTCAGCACCACCGTAGCCAAAGTCTCCCAGTCCTCGCCCTTCCCCTCGGCCAGCAGCATCAGCCCCACACCCTGCTCCCCCTCTCCCTGCTCCAGCCCCGCCTCTTCCTGCTCCTCCAGCGAAATGGCACACAGCCCGCCCTCTCTGGGCGGGGCCAAGATCGAGTGACCCCCTCCAAGGGCCAATCAGAGAGGAGGAGGAAGGAGGATACTATAACCTCGCCTTTCACACCAAAGCTATCTCTTTCTCTCTCTTGTGCTCTTCTTTCGTTATTTTTCTTTTCCTCAATGGCTCTCTCTCTCCTTCTCTCCCAGTCTTTCGATGCCAAAAATACACAGAATGAAAGAGGAGAGATGGAGGGAAAGAGGTGAAAGAGGGGAGAAGGGAGAGAAAGGAGAAGATTGAAACCAAAAATCTTTATCTATCCAAAAAAAACAAACAAAGATGGAAAGGAGGCAACGTGGGACCTTTTTGTCAAGAACACGTGATGTCGACACGGCACCTCTCCACGCTTTCTCTTTGAAGGAAAGCAAACCGATGACTCTTTAACAAAGAGATGGTAGAGGTGCTCGTCGAAGTGCATAAACCAAAAATGACAAAAGAAAAACTTTACTATATGACAAAGGAATGGCGCAAGGACAAAAAAAATGAAGAAGAGGAGGACTTTGCTTTCTTTTTTTTATTGTTGTTATTATTAATAAGAAAAGCTGCGGGTCTGAAGGAAGAGGAGTGGGGTGGATACGTTTAAACCAAAAATTTACCTGAGGAGGAGGCGGAGGAGGAATACACAATGACAAAAAACAAAAAAAATCCCAAAAAATCGACAACCATACCAAAATCACAAATACCAAAAACCAAAAATACGGAGAGAAAAGCTTTATTCAAAGGACGTGTAAATACTGAAGCTATCCAGGACCAGGACTCTACTGCTACTTTCACACAACATACATACACACGCACACATGCACACACACGCCCATCCATTCTGCATCGACTCATCATGTCTGCGTCTGCTCATGTGTTTCCTATAGGTTTGCATGTTGGATTACTTTGAATGATTTTCTAACATCTGCTGTGTAAAAGCTCATATACGATTGTATGATATGTTTCTCAGCCCTGCTCTATCTTCATGTGTGTTTAAGTCTCTTTACCTACCTCTGGTCGCAAGAGCATAGGATAGTTTGACTTTAACTTCATAGCAGGCCTGACATGTTTTACACTTTGAGAAGATTTTTTTCTTTTCTTTTTTTTTTTTTTGTTAACTATTTATTAGTGCCATTATGAACGGTTTAGCTGGTATTTATTTTGTATGCTGTTGTAGTGTTAGCTTTGGAGTGTGAGTCATTGTCATCGTCATCTTCAGGGTTTCCGCCAGAACAGAGAACAAAAAGCTGTCGGGTCCAGCTGGGGATTTAAGGTGGCACTCGGTTAAAGGTGGCGCTCAATGGCTCCTCGCCCGCCGTCATGCACGGCCTACTGGCAGGACAGCAGGACTGTGTAGGTGCGGCTTTTGCTATTTCTGTGCCGATGGTGAGAAAACGGGAGAAAGGGAGGCACAGTGCGTTTCTCTCTCCTCTTAACATGAAGATAAAATAATGTAGGCTATACCAGCAGGAGAGCGCGGTTAACCTTGTTTACATAACCCCCCAAAAAAAGATCCCAGCCAACAGCTTTAGTCTTTAAATAAGTAAAGTAAAAACTTGCCCCTCAGTTTGGACCCAGAGATCCCGTGAGGGGCTTGCAATACGCTGACGGAAACCCTGATCTTGATCTTCATCGTGGACGTGTCTGTCTTCATGGCATCTTGTTTTTAATGTGAACCTTCTCTGCAGGAACATACGTTACAGTGATAATAAAACGCTCATCTCAGCCCTCACCAAGTGCCAATAGTTCAAAGATAAAGAGTTGGCACATTTCAAGGAGTGAATGAATTTTTTTATTTTATTTTTTCTTATCAAGACCTAAACATTTTCTGTTGTGCTTAATCAGACCCGTTCTTTGCTCGGTCTTAAAGATAACCCATTATCGGTGACTCCACGGCTTAAATGAACACGCCCTGCTAAACTTCACACTCTGAAAATGATGTTTGTAAAGAGTGGTGACCGTTTGGAAAGTATGAAATGGGGCTGTGATTGGAGATTTGCAGGAATCACCGTTTGAGATTGAAGGCTAAACAAGTCAATAAAGCCAAGTTTAGTCACAGCTGGCTCTCGTTCCTGCCTCGTCAATCAGCGTAGACGTCCTGACACCTGTATGTCTAGACATGTTTACTGATATTTGTCTGTTTCCATCATCACCCCATCAATCATTTCATTTTCCACCTCAGACTGCCATTAATTCTCAAATGGAAACCAAAGCATTTTTTCAAGGCTGGGCTTTTCTATAAGAGCCGCAGCCAAGACACATGAACACAATACAGAGACAGAGGTGGAGATGAGGGGGGCGGGGGGAGCTGAGAACAGGAGGGTAACACTGGAAGAAGCCCCCACTCCCCTCTGCTGTAATCCCCTCCACCCGGCCCGTCCAAGAAACCCAACTCGGGAAGGGGGGGTTTCTTTATTTATACGGGACTGATCCTTTACTACAACAAAGAAGGGTATGCTGGGACACGCTGTAGTGAGCAGGGAGCAGGTGTCACATGTTTTTTGTTGTTTTTGCTTTTTTTTTTTTTTTTTTTAAAGAGGATACCAAAAATAAACCCAAACCAAATAAAAACCAAACAAACCCAAAACCCAAGGAGCGACAGAAGCAAACCAAAAAGAACCCAAACCAAATGTGGCTGGAGGGAGGAGGACGGGAGGAGGACACGGTGCAGGAGATGAAACAAACGAAGCATCGCTGTGTGTCTGTCTGTAAGCGTCAGGGCTGCAGTGCCAGCCTGTCTGAAACTGTGTAGCATGGATGGAGGCGACTTAGAGGAGCAACAGACGGCTCCTCCCCTCCTCTGCCCCCCCCTCTCCAGCTCAGCTCTCTGGTCCTGGATGGAGCTAAACGCAAATGACCTCACTGAACTGAAATCTTATTTAAAAGGAAAAAAAAATCTGTTTTTATTTTTCTGTTGGTTGGTTCCGATTGTTTTATCTTTGCTGTGTCTCTTGATGCCGTTTTATGTACTGTACTTTAGTGCTTATTATTACTTATTTGGGATAACGTACTCGCTTACTTACTACAAGAGCTATTTTTTTTGTAGTCGTGCTAGAGATTTTTATCAGGTGGTTGGAAAAAAATACTGTGAAAATTTAGCTTCCAGATTTTTATTAGATAAAGAAACGGACTGTCTCGGCAGAAAAAAAAACTGAAGACGAACACAATAAGCCAAAAACGAAAAGAGTTGAATAGCAAACCTTAAAAAAAATTAAAAAATGCCAAACCAAATGAACCAAACCAAAAACACAAAGTGGGCAGGGACAGATACCGCCTTTTCTGCACAAGGGTGGAGAAATGTGTTGGTCTCAGTTAGTCTGAGTGTGTTTTTCTGTATTTAAGCGGTGAGAAAAATAAAAGGTTAGCAGTGATCTCTTGTCACTAATCCCGAAACCCAAAGACAGCAGCGTGAAACGCGCTCACAGATACAGAACAACACACACAGCGAAGGCCTCGGTTAAGGTGATGTGTTGCAAGTTGGACGCAAACGTATCCAAAGAATATTTGGTTTGATGCGCACCGGAAAAAGACAGTCGACACACGAGAATCGTTTCACAAACCAAGCTTTAGATGTGGGGAGAAGGGGCGTGGTCGCACCTTAAAGGTGAATCCTTTCCTCCACGTTGACTCTTAGACGGAATGTACCTGTTAGTGCTTCTATAGATTTTGTAGAAAAAAAAGATCTATGTTCTACTGCTTACTTATCGCTAATGTATTAAAAAGAAAAAATGCTTACAAAAAAGACTTTGAGAAAAAAAAGATCCTTAAAAAACATTGATGATAATAACTTGATTTTAGACCAAAAATTTAAACTATCTCTCTTTGGATTTTTCTTTCTCCTTGTTAATCATGATTTAGACTTTTGATTGTACTATTTATTCAGGGTAGAGTTGGTTTGTTTGCTTGTCTTTATCTTTGCTATTTATTTGGTAATTTATTCCTATAGTTGTTTTTTCATTTTCCTATTTTGGGGATGTATTTGTCATGTTTTTCTTTTCAACACCCTTCTGAGGTTCTTTCTTCTGTCTTCAAACCAAATAATACCAGAAATGCAAACGCAGGTTCTGTTAGGGGGGGTTATATGAAGATATTCCCTTCCTTTCCTCATCGAGACGACTTTCCTCTTAAAGGGGAAGGGAAGCACGCAGCGGTGAGAGGTAGCACTGTGCGGACCGACGCTTCATGATTTGCAGGGGCGCAGGTTTTGTGGACGTACTTTGTGTCTGGGTGTAATTAAAAGAAAAAGTCGGTCTAAAATCCAGCGTCGGTGCAGGGAAAGGATAAATATGATTTGTAGCATGAAGTGTTCTTTGAGGCACAATGCTGCCTCTGTTCTCTATCTTTTCTCCACAGGGAGAACACACAAAGCTTTACAGCTACACAACCAAAAACACAAAAGAAGAAGATCAACTAGGGCCAAGGCTTCGCTGTTTTTTACATGATAGAGAGGAAAGAAGGAGGCAAAGGAGAAAGAGGGTGATTTTGAATTCCCAGCTGTAAATTGTCTTCTAACGTCTCACTTTGTCTCCGTTTCTGTTTTTTCTTTCCGTTTCCACTTTTTGTGTAAGGTGCTTTTGCCTTCTTTTTAAATTTCCTCCATCCACTGTAGGATGTAAAAGAGAGATAGTTCATCATATACCTCATATTCTTTGATGATAAACCAAATAGATGAATGCTTTAAATCGCGGGGCTCCAGTGGGTATTGGGGTATGGGGACGTGTGGACTGTGTGCTTGTACTGACTGGAAGCGGCACGGTGAGGTCAAAGGTCATTATTCTTTATGGACAAAAGGTTTGGGAACAATTTGGGAGGGGACCAAATCCTTGGATGGATTGTAGTTTTGGTGCAGTTTAGGGTTAAAAGGCCCCACTGGTTTACGCTCCAGTCTACACTCACACACACACACACACACACACACACACACGCCTTGTCCCCCTGAAAACCACCCCCGCTGTCTGTGTTGAGCTTTGAACACAGCCCTCTCCTCACATTCTACCCTCACTGCTGCCTCCCTGTCAAACATGCACTATGGGCTTAAAGCTGCTCTTCTGACATCAAATCTGGATCTGTTATAGACTTTATAAAGCTTCCAGGTTTGTGCCTCGGAGCAACTTTAGCCCTCTTTCGCCTTTGGGTCTTTATTGCCCAATCTGATCAGTCCACGTGCATCAGGAGGCGCCGTAGGGCAGGTAGCCACGGGGACGGCTGAACCCGAGCTTGCTAGGTGACGCATCCAAACACGTTTCACAACTCTGTGTGTGTACGTGTGTGTTTATGTGTATGTGTGTTGAGAAAGTGGAAGTTGGAGGGAGAGATGTACACATGATCAAAACATCTGGATTCTTCCTGAGAGTTCAGATGTTTCATCTTTTTTTCCCTACTCTCTGTCTCTCTCGAACCTCGGGGTTTGAGGGACCGGGTGCAAAGTGCAGGTCTCTGTGGCAGGGATACCCCCTTAGCGAATGATACCAAAGTCAATGCCCTGCCATGTGACCCAGCGCGATGTTCACGCTCCCAAAAATCCTGACGTTGCAATAACTGTCAGGCATTCTCCTCCATAAAATCTTTACAGAAGTTGTTCTTTGTTTTTAAACACAGTTGCACACTGGAGGGATGAAATGTTCGCTTTCTTGCAGAATGTTAGATAAGGTTACAGTAGCATATAAAGCCAATGCGGCCATGGTGATGCCAAAGATTGTCTTGTAAAGTTCAGCTGTGAAGCCTCAAGTTTCATATTTTGGTTGTCGCCTTCTTTTAATCAAAAACAAGCCGTCACATTGGCAGAAATGGAAACTGAGGGTGGCTGCATCCTCGGATAGTAGCAACTGTCAGTCGCACTAAATCCTCTTGACTTATTTCTTGCAAATGGAAGAGTCTCCTCCTGCTGGCCATTAGAAAGAATGCAGGTCTAAGGCACTCCCCCCCCCTCCCCCTCCCTTCTGGCTTGACTTTTCAGACCCATCTTTATATACAGTCTTTAACATTTTAACCACTGAGCTTAAGAGGTGTGGGTTGGTGTTTTGTTTTTTTTAACCTGTGGATTGTAGAGGTGTTGAACTGAATCTTTTCTCAGTCACGCATCCCACAGTGGAGACTAGAAGTGCTGTTGTCAGATCAGCCTTTGTACACGGTAGATCAAACTGGCTAAAAAAAAGCCACACATGAACAGGTTTAGATTTTGCACCAACCTGAAAATAGCTGATTGAATTTAATGCAAATGTTAACGCTTCTGCTCTCTGCTGGATGTACCAAAGTGCATTTAAACTGTAGTGCTTCACTTAGAGTGAAGCTTTGATGACTGACTGCCAATGCAGTGAGCCAGCATGTGACTGAGGGTAAAGTTGAGAGGATGGTGGTTTATGTCGGTGTGACTTTTCTGTTCATGTTTCTCAACACCAGCTCTCCTTGTGGATGTTAGGAAGGAACCTTGTTGCACGCACCCGTAAAGTATTACTAAGGCTCCCTATAGCACCATGAGTTATTACATCCTGGAACTTAGAAGAAAGTGAATGCTGCTTCCTTTCTTTATGCTACACCAGTCTACCGACAACCCTGGACTGTAGCTTCAGATCTACCCTACAGTCACGATCATCTTATCTAACAATCAGCAAGAAAGCGAATGAGCCCATTTCCCATCTAAAACGTCTGACTATTCTTTCAAAATGTGAGAAAGTAGTCAAATTTTGTCGCTGCGCACGAAGCCATGAGAGATGTAACTGCTGAAGAGTGAGAGACACAGCAAGCTGAGCAAAAGAAAGCTCGTCTTCCTCTGCCCACTCTCATCCACACAGACACGCTCTTCCGCTCCTTCATCCATCCCTTCTCTCTCTCCCTCTTCCACAATACAGCTTTAATCCAAAGGTTCTCCTGCAACACAGCAAAGCAAGTCAGATGTTAAAGAATAAAACCAAAGAGCTCTAACTTGACCTTCTCTTCTACACAAAGCTTCTCCGCTCCATCCTTCACCTCTCTCTCCCTCGATCTCCATCCCACCCTTTCTGTCGTCTCCCCTCTGAATCCTTATGTCACCTAGCGAGCCGGTCTGAAGCATTAACCTCAGCTATCCAAAGGGATATAATAATAATGATAATAATTAAGATGATGATGATGATGATGAAATGTATATTTTTAAGTATTTGTCATTGGAAAAATAATCTTAAGCTTCTCATAATTATGATGATCACGGTGATGACGACGATGATGACGATGATAATGAAGTTTCTCTTGGTATCTTTGTAGCTGTTCTGATCCTTCTTAAGTTTGTGTCCTTTCTGCTTGTGCTGCCAGAGTACTGCTTTAACTACCATCACCTCCCTCCCTCCCTCTGCACCCACCTACCCCTGCTTTTCATTTGCTTCACCCCGATGTTTGGTCCTAACATCTACCTGTATGACCTTTACCCCTGGATGTTTATCTACACCTGTGTGTGCGTGTGTGTGTGCAAAAGAGAGAGCGGGAGAAAGAGCGAGCTGTAAAACTCTGACGAGGGGAAGTTTGAGATTTCTTTTGCTGGAAGCGGTCGGTGGGCCGACCTAGTCTGTTGAATCTACCTGTGGGTGTGTCTGTGTGTTTGTCTGTGTGTGTATGTGTGTGACTGGGTGGGATTTGGGTCGTTGGAAAGTGGGATGGGTGTGGCAGACAAAAAGATTGTTCTTTGGAGAATAACGAACTCCAACACATGACCTGTTATGTCAACTGTAACGTGCTGTTTGCCAACTTCCCAGTACATGTAGCTTTAATTCCCCCTGCCACAATAGTCCGTGTGTGTGTCTGAGTGTGTGTGTGTTACTGCGGGTAGGGCTGCGTGACTGTCACTCCTCCCCCTTTTGTGTCTTCCATCCTGTGAGCAGCCCCCCTCCCCTTCTGTCTGCCCCCCTTTATTCTCCCTTGTGGTAGCAAGTTAGCCTTTTACTGTATTTATCTTGAAAACCAAAAAAAAAGGAAGAAAAATAACTGCTTGTTCATTGTACAGTGTTGTTCATTTTAAGTCATTTTTGTAACTGAAAGTGTTTCATTTATCCAAATAAAACAGGAGACAAAAACTGTACAGACGATCCCCGGCTGCCTCTCGTCTGTTCTTCTTTCTGTGTTGAACCACAGGTTTCACTTGGTTTGGTGAAACCTCATCACCGAAACAGGAACTGTACCTCAGCTTGTCATGCTGGGATTTATCCAGAGGAGGGCACTGTTAGATTTGATATCTCTCCTAACAGGGGCCCGTTTACCATCCTCAGCTGATGAGCTGACCTCCTCCAGTATGGAGGACAACATGTGCCAAACATAAAATCAGTGAATACTTTAAATAGCTGCATGAATTAATCAGTTTTCCTAACCATAAAGTGACCATGTTAAGTCACTTATGTGACAGTTCCAGATTTTGAAACTGAAAAATGTTTCTTGCCATGTGTTTTTCTGCTGTTTCTACAGCTTTTCATGTTTTTAGCTATAAAAGGCTCTGGGGTATTGTCGTCACCATGGCAGCGCAAACACGCAAATTTGTGAATGTGATAACACGTAAGAATTTGGTGCATCTGCTAAAAGTCTTGGACAAGTTCAAATCGCAGTGACCTTGACCTCAAGGTCAGAGGTCAAGTTTTCTGAAAACCTTGTGAATGCAAAAGCTCAAGAATGAGGTAACGTAGGATTTTGAACTTGATACCAAACGTTTATCTACTAGGAGTGCTGAGGGGCAGCACTTTGAATGCCACCGCTATTCTTATTGCAGGAATTGGCTCACTCATATGGCATGGACTAGAATGTTATCCGATCTTAAACAAAGATTGACAGCAGGGGTTCAAACAGAGAGTCATTTCCTCCTAAACTGTAAACCATTCAGTGAACTAAGTAATGCTTACTTTAACCAATCACGCACTGTATTTCCATATTTCAACGAGCTAAACAACATTTGATCATTAAAAAGTCACACACGTCCTTTCTCTTCCTACTTCCACAATACAATTAAGTTATATTTCAAGTCAAACCACTCAATAAACAGCTCTGTAAACAGCTATACATCATAAACACACACACAGAGCTGTTTATTGATTTGGGCTGAAATTTTATTTTGTTTTATTGTTCTTTTATTCCTTTATAAAGTATATTTTGGGTTGGAGCATGGACCAGAGAGTGTAGAGAGCCAGCTTCACCTGACAGTTTTACTCATTATTCGTGGCTATAAAGTCATCAGGTTAGAAATAAACATCAGGACCGCAGTTTAATTTTTTACAAAGCTTTATGTTAATTTTCATTTATCCTTTGAGTTATTAACCAAAGCTAAACTATAGCGTGTTTTACCATCGCATTTACTAAAAAATTATATGGCAACAAATCACAACAACAGTTGCCTCAAAACACTTGAGGCGCTATCTGTAACTTTTTTCACTTTTAGGTCATTGCTGCAATAACAAATGCAACACACTGGATGGTTAGTGCTTCTCACTTAGTGAATCCATCACTTTTCCTTATCTTGCATTATACACGGATGAATATTTTTATGTTGATAAATAACACATTTGATGGCTGTAGAAACTAGTGCAACAGAGAATCCAGGCTCCATCCTGTCTTATATCAACGCTGAAGGCTGGTGGTGGTGGTGTATTACACGCCACGGTCCAGAGGAGTCAACATCCATGTTTTCCAAAAAGAATTCCAGATTTCCATTGTTATAACTGCATAAAAGTTTGCCGGGTTTAAATGCAGTGGGTCCAAAGACTGCGGGCATCCAGTATTGATTGGATGCAGCCTTGTCCCTATCACACAGAGATTTTTCCAGATTCTCAGAATCTCTTGATGATATATACTCTAGATGAGATATTAAATGTCTTTACGATTTTACACTGACTAACATTATTCTGAACTTGTTCCATAATTTGTAGAAGTTTCTACAGATTAGTGAACTTCTGAAAAACTCTCTACGATGCCCACGATACTGCTCTTTTCCTAGTGGATGTGCTGATGGAGGACATGCAGAGGGTTGCTGTGACAGAGGTGGATGTAGAGATGAGGTGAGATGGAGCAGAGTGTCCACTGTGACGACCTCTAAAGGGAGCAGCCAAAGTAAGAGGAAGAAGAAGAAAAAGATGCAAAATGTTCCAAAAGGGTGAACAAGGGTGATGACATTTTCAACTTTTTTTTTTACCCCATCACAGATTTTTTTGAGACATGTTGCTGCCATCAAGTTCAAAATAATCTTTTTTAAAAATAACATTTTAAACATTTGATTTATTGTTATGTTTTTCTGCATTTTATTGTGACTAAATTAATACATGAAATACGAGGCAGCAAAGTGGTGGTTAGCAGTGTTGCATCACAGCAAGAAGGTCCTGAGTTCATTTCCACCATCAGGCTGGGGTCTTTCTGTGTAGAGTTTGCATGTTCTCCCTGTGTTTGCATGGGTTCATTCCGGGTACTCCGCGCTCTCCAACAGTTCAGAGACATGCAGTTAGTGGGGATAAGTTAACTGGAAACTCTAAATTGCCTACAGGTGTGAATGTGGGTGCAAATAGTGGTCTCTGTCCCTATGTGTTAGCCCTGCGACAGACTGGTAACCTGTCCAGGGTGTACCCTGCCTCTCGCCCCCTAAGACAGCTGGGACCCTAAAAAAATATAAGCAGTAGAGAATGGATGAATGGATGAAATATGGGTTCATGAGATTTGAAAAAGAGGTATTCTGTTGTTCTGTACTTTTGGAATAGTTGTATCACGAGCGACCGATATAGGATTTTTAAGACCGATACCATAAACAGATTTCACTCAGATTTGTTCTGTGTATTTATTTATGATTCCCCTTTAATAATATAAGAATATATAACAATTCAGTTTAAAAGCAATCTTGCTTTACTGGCGCAAGTCATGGATTACTCATTTACACTGTGCTCAGATCTGCTGTTACTGCATTAAGTCGCGCTCCTGGATAAATCGGAAGTCAGAAATTCCGAGTTCCCAGTCAGAAATTTTTTGTGGCGCATCCCCTCAACTTGGATTTACTGCTAGGGAAGTGGAAACAGACAAACGTACCCAGAGTTAGCCACTGTGTGTAAATAGCAGTAAAGATTTTAATCTGTACTGCCACTATTGTGTATTTGTGACTAACTAATCCATTTGCATATAGAGCAGGCTCTATCTGTGAATGTGTTATTAAAGTGCAAGAAAAGAAGTATAATGCTGTATTGCTAGTGATAGGCTCTACCTTGCTAAGAACTAAAACAAAATCCAGTTTTCCTCACTTTTCCTGGAATGCGTTAACTCGGGAGTGACGGCATCCGATTTCCGAGGTATCTGGAATGTGTCATAAGTGGGAAGTTGTAGATGTTCATTTGGTGGGCAAGCTATGCACCATCAACCTCTACAACATAGTTTATTTTTGTGAGTTTTCAACTATCAGCCGTTATAAATACAAACACCGATATTGGCAAATCGCTAATATCAGTGATATCTCAGCACCCACGATACATCGTTCAGGCTCTACTACCTACTGTGTTGTGGATGTCAGGAGTACATGCTACAAGTTAGAGAGAATAAATCTATCAAAGTTGCAAGTTAAAGCTTCAATTTACATTGGACACATTGTTCTATTATCCATATTTTTCATGCTGTAGATAATTAGTATTTTCAGTACTGAGCCATATGCTGATTATTTTAACATCCATCACATGCTTGGGGGGGAAGAGCCATCACAATTTACCACAGGTGATTCCTTTTTCCAGCTTGAACCAGCATGCTATCAATCAGCTGATGAATAAATTGATTAATTGTAGCAGATCTAAACCATATTAGTTACACATGAAAAAAGTGGGTCAAAACAACCCACCGCCTTGAGTAAAACCGATAAAAATAAAAAACATCCTCGGCACACCGGCTCAAACTGGATCTATTTAATGTGAGACGAGCTCATGTAGGCGAGGGCTGCAGACTCTCATCATGTGTCCCCACACCCTGAAGATAAGTTCTCACCCAGCACACTGGGAGGTGGGGAGGAGACAAGAAGTCACGTCATCCTCATCTCTCCCTCCATTTATTTTCTCTCAGCTGCGTCAGGGGGCAGCTGCTAAATGACAAACAGCACTGCATACATTTGGCCTTCCCCGATCTTGTTTCCTCATCCAGAAGTGCATGTGTTTGTCTCCTCGTCTGACTCTTTTGGTGTTTCTTTCCTCGTTCAGCTCTTCCTCCTCATCATCATTCCTCTCCCTCTCTTGTTAACTCCTCTCCTTGAGTCTGTCTCCCTCTTCCTCTCTCCTGCTCTCCCCTGCTGTGTGGCACAGTAGGTGGATGATTAGGTAGGATGCTGGAGTGTGTAAGTGTGACAGCTTTCAGACACCCACCTCCGAGTTGAGTCACGGACGGCGGTGGTGAGCATGTGATCCTATCACCAGGGTGACTCGGGTAGATCTGTGTTGCTGTGTTGTCGCTTCGATACGTAATGTTTGTTCTGCTCCAAAATGTCGACTTCTTAGAGGTAGCTGAGAAATTGTATTTATACATCTAAAGAACATGAACTTTGTTTCTGATCGTTCATTGCAAATGCAGTTTTCAAAGGCTGAGTTTTCTGTTCCACTGTGTATTTGAGGTTGTTTCATTTAAAAGCTGTTTCTAACCCAATCACAATATGCCTATAAGCATTAAGAACCCATTTATATAGACTTAGATCCATTAGTCTTTGGATGATGACACAATGTTTACAGTTTTTGTCACTGTATGTCATCAGAGGGGATTTTAAATCAAACAATAAAGATGTTATTGTAGTGCAGACATTCAGCTTTAATTCAAGGGGTTCAACAATTTTTATACTTAGTGTCTCCACTTTTAGAGACTCAAAAGTTAACTGTACAGCTGACTGGGAGTTTCAGGTCAGGCTAGTTTGTTATTTCGTGATAAATTAAGCAGACAAACGATCTGGAGTTGATTCCAAGTGTTCAAGTTGAAGGATGTTTGCACTAAAACTCTCAATATATGTCCAAAGATGTGGATGCAAGTGAAGGAGGCCATCATTAAGCTGAAAAAGCCAAATAAACCTCCCAGAGAAATAGAAAAATCTTTAAAAATGGTCAAATCAATGCTCCAGCCAGCTCAGACACTTGTGACCCTGTTCAAACCTACACTCATATAACACACAGAGCTGCATACAGAGTCAGGTAAAAGCCCCAAATGTCTTACATTAACAGTAATATTTAAAAAATTCCCTGGGAGGCCTGGGAGCTTGTGGGTTCTGCACAGTATCTTTGCTCTTCCTAGGACTGCGCTCTTCTGGACAGAGATCTCAGGTGTTGTTCCTGGAATCTGCTGGAGCCACTCGAATAGCTTGGGGGTCACTACACTGAGTGCTCCGATCACCACTGAGACCAGTGTTACCTTCAACCTCCACATCTTGAGCTCTTCTCTCAGCCCTTGATACTTGTCCAGCCTCTTGTGTTCCTTCTTCCTCATGCTGCTAACACTCGGTATCGCTACAGCTGTCACTATGGCTGTCTTCCTCTGCTTGTCCACCACGACTATGTCCAGTTGGTTAGCCATCAACATGTGTGGTAGGTTAACTAGCTGTAGATGTGAATTTGAGCATGATCTGTTGTCCATCTCTCTGTGTTAGTCTCTCATACGAGGCAGGCTCCCAGCCCTCTGCGGCGGGATAAGTGGTTAAGGAAATTGATGGATTTGCTCCTCTGGAACATTTCCACTTCCCTGAGCACACGTGGAAATTCAGAGGTGGGGAGGGCGCAAGCACGTCCACCAAGAAAGAACAGAGCAAGCATCAACATCAACAGATATGTTGGAACAAAACAGCATGAATGGAAGCGCTGGGCTGGAAGTCGCTTGCAAAGTGGAGGAAACCCACTTGCATGATGGGGAAAATGTAGAAAAAGAGAGAGAGCGGGAAGAGGATAGATGAAGAAAGTTAGTTAATCGGGAAATGCAGTGGATTAGCAAAGCAGAAGTGAGGAAGTCCACATGACATACATGTGCAGGTATGGCAGGGCAGTGGACTTTTTAAAAAGATTGTTTAACACAGTCCTGGAGAGTAAGAGGATGCCCGAGGACTGGAGAGGAAGTGTACTGGTACTGATTTTCAAGAACAAGGGTGATGTGCAAAACTGTAGCAACTACAAGAAGATCAAATTCAAATACCATGAAGCTATGGGAAAAATTGTTCAAGATAGGTTGAGAAGAAAGTTGACGATCAGTGAGCAGCACTGATTTCATGTCCAGAAAGAGCGCTACAAATGTAGTGTTTGCTTTGAGAGTGTTAATGGAGAAGTTAAGAGAAGGTCAGAAGGAGTTTCACTTTGTCTTTGTGGATCTAGAGAAAGCACATGATAGGATGCTGCGAGAGAAACTGTGGTACGGCATGAGGAAGTCAGGAGCATGTGAGGGTGTTGCAGGACATGCACGAGGACAGCGAGACAGTGCAGTAGGAGTGGCAGATGTATTCAAGGTGGGGGTGGGATTACATGAGGGGTTGCCTCTGATTCTCTTCTTTATAGCAGTGGATAATGGAGAGGCTGACAGACGAGGTCAAACAGGAGTTTCTGTGAACTATGACGTCTGCAAATGATATTGTGATCTGTAGTAAGAGTAAGGAGCAGGTGGAAGAGATCCTGGAGAGGTGGAGGTATGCGCTGCAGACGGGAGAAGAGCGGTTTGGAGATAAAGTCAGAAAGGCAAGGCTGAGATGGTTTGGACATGTGCAGAGGAGGGATAGTGGATTCACTGGAAAAAGGGATGCTGAACATGAAGCTGCCAGGCAGGAGGAAAAGAGGAAGACCACAGAGAAGATTCATGGATGTGGTGAAGGAGGACATGCAGAAGGGTGGTGTGACAGAGGAGGATGTTAGAGATGGTGAGAGATGGAGGCAGATAATCTTTCTGTCGTGATCTTTAAAGGAAGCAGCCAAAAAAAAAGACACATTGCTTATTTTGTTATAATATGAATAACCACAGCTCAGTCTGGAAATAGTACTGGATTTACTGCCGAGCTTAAACCACACATGTTTACTTCTTTTAGGTAAACTCTGCTTGTGTGTTAGCTTCTAATGCAAAATAAGATCACTGCTTTTCTCAGATCAAATATTGTTGCTATGTAACAGCTCAGAATCAAAATGTCACGACATCTCTTGATAGTTATCATATCAGGGAGCAAATTATATCGCTGTGGCACTGATAGGGATCATAACTTTCCTCGTGCCACACTAAATGTTTGACATCATCTGCAAAACGACGCCCGTAAAAGTCGCTCTTCATGACTGTAAAACCGCACGGTGGCATGTAACCGGAGAGCCACATATCTGGTTAGGTGAGGAGTCGGTTAACACAGTTGTAATTCCACTGGGTTTGGAAGAATCCCAGTAAAGGTGAAACTGGCTACAAATAAGGCCTCAGTGGTACGCGAAGACAGAATGCCAGCTGTCAGTTTAACCAGGAACGCTGCCAGAGTGTGTGTGTGTGTGTGTGTGTGTGTGTGTGTGTGTGTGTGTGTGTGTGTGTGTGTGTGTGTGTGTGTGTGTGTGTCGGTGGGTGCCAGTGAGAGGCAGTGCCAGCGATGAAGTGCCACTAAACAGATCTGGTTTCCCTCCCTGAGGAGCAGTGCGTACGTGTGTGTTGCGTGTGTGTGTATAAGTTACAGTGTTTTGTGTGGCAGCCACAGCTACTCTCAGGTTGACCTCCTGCTCTCTACTAAAGCCCCACAGAGAAAAAATATTGGTTTATTTAACCCAAACTGTGGCTCATGTGCTAAACTTATCCTCTAGAAATTGTTAAAGGTAGCAGCAATACTTCAGTTCATTCTCACATTTGTGGAAAGGGAAAGTTCCCAGTGAGGATCCCAGTGCTGCAAGAACTGTGTCTGGACCAGACATTTTTCCCCTTTTGTTGTCATTTTTCTTAACATATTGTTGTTTTAAAGCAAAGAAAAATGCACTCGAGGACAGTCGTGGAGCTTTTTCCCATTCTCTGGTGCTGCTGCAGCGTTTTCTTCCATTCATCTAACAGACTTATTTGAACAGTTTATAGACATACTTGGCCTTGTCTTGTCAGCACCATTGTTATTCAATCACTCAAAGGTGTACATGTAGAAAGTGTTTAAGACAGGCGTTACTTCCCAAAGCTTCATGGTGGATGAACTCAAAACATCTTGCTTCTTTGCTTTCTTCCTGTCGTCTTTTCAGTTCACTGAAGTGTTTATAATGTATTTCTTCATGGTAAATCTGCAACCAAGATATAATCAGGATTATATAAATATGCCACAGTTAGCAGTGGATATGTTGTATGACTCTGCTCTCTAATCCTCCTCCTCTTATCTCTCCTGTCATTCCCTCTGCTTTCACCTTGTCAATAAAATACTGAAAGCCTGAATGAAAGCAGGATGCCGGCACTCCATGGAAATTAACATCAGAGTGCTCTGGGAGAGATAAGGACGTGACAGCCATTTAGTGCCTTCTTCATTCCTTCATCATTGCACTTTTACGAGCATTTGAACAAACAAACACATAAACTCCCTATAAGCTAATAGTGGGAACAACATGAGGGCCAAACGCCCCCTGATTGACACGTCACCCAGGGCTCCCGGTGCCCTGAGAATCCCTCTCACCTCCTCACAGCCTTACAGATGATGGCTTTTATTTTGTTCACTCGCTTCACTCCACAATATTCATACCGGTCTGTTCAAACGAAATCAATAAGCTGTTCTGACAGCCCCATCTGCTTAGAAAGACGATAAGAAAAAAAAAAAAACACGAAAAAGAAGCCTGCCAGTGGGCCTTGGGTTTCAATTTTTTTCTTTCTTTTTTGATTATTTGCTCAAAGGTGAAGCGAACCTTCACAGCCAGACAGGAAATACTGACTCATTTGTGGCTGTTCTGAATATTCCTGTGACAATGTTGGTGAAAAGGTTCAGGGGTACCATAGCATACCAGTTTTGATCTGTTATATGTATTCATCATATACTAGAGGATTACAGCTACAATCCTAAAACCAGTCTTTGCAACCAGGGGTCAGAGCACCAGGATCCCCACCCTCTGGCCACCACTCGATCCACAACTGGCATGGAACTTAACCTCCAAGAATAAGCACCTTAAACTCCACGGCTATGGCTCAGCTGAAGTGGAGGAGTTTAAGTATCTTAGGGTCAGAGCAGGAGAATGGCAGACAGATTGGTTGTATGAATGCTTTACTGGCATGTTGTGATTAACAGAGCTGAATCTGAAAGCTAAGCTGTCATTTACAGGTCGATCTATGCTTCCACCCTCAGCTACATTCATGAGCTCTGGATAGTGACTCTAAAGAGCTCTCCTTTAGAGATAGGCTGAGGAGTTCACTCATTCTCAAAAGGAGGCATTGAATGAGCTTTGGGTATTTTCAACCAGGAGAAGTCCACAAGGTAGATCCAGGACATGCTGAAGAGATTATATCTCTATATATCTCTCAGCTGGCTTGGGAACGCTTTGATACACTGCTTTTGATTACACTGCTTTTGATTACACTGCTTTTGATTACACTGCTAACCCTGCTACTTGTACCCAGATAAGAAAACAGACGGATGGATGGATGATTACAGCCTGCAGAGCTTTTAGATACAAGTTAAAGGTACATTAATAAAAATAAATTCAAGATCAGTGAAACAATAAAAACAAGACCAACCTAAGCCTAAATCTCCAGTTAGGCCCAAATCATCATACTGGCTCGAATACTTTTCTACTTAGCTCTTATGTCCTCATATGGAACCTATCCCTAACCTATCGTGGATGTGTCATGTTCTGTGCATCCACAGATAGATCTACTTAGAAATTGCAAGAAATTGTGTAAGAAGTCCTTATTGTCTGTAAATGTCAAATAGTACATTTTAATAAAGTTATATGTATGAACTTTATCAGACTTTTCACATATTGTTACTGTTTACAGGTGTCTCTGCCACAGTACCAATCAATCATGCTTAACATGTAAGCACCCTTTGAGCTAAATGCGAACAACATGCTGATATTTAACAGACCTGTAGTATCAACATGTCACATTTGTTAATTACTCAAGGTTTAAACACAATGTACAGCTGAAGCAAATAGGAACAGCATTGCAGTTTGTTACTCCAGAAACAAAGGTCATGTACAAATAGACAAATCTGGAAAAATCAGCAACCAGCAGGTTTTTATGTTATCGTGTGAAAAGCACCCACGTACAGGACACAGAGGCCGATTTAAATAAGTGAATAATGAGCCTTTATTCAGCTCACAAAGTCCAGAGTTTACAATAATACACAAACCAGGAGTTGAAGCAAGTAAAGGTACAGTAAGATCTGGACAAAAGGAAAGACAAAGCCTTATACACACACAACAGGACACAGGACAGAAGACAGGCAATTAACGGCAGGTGAAAACACGCAGGGAGGTGTGGTCGCTTGTTTCTCACACCGAATTTATATATTTTTATTCATTTATTTTTGCTGTCGTCAAGTAAAAAAATCTTTTTTTTAAATGATCATGTATGCATGCAAAACATTGGTTCATGACCAAAAGGTCAACTACTTACATAGTTTTCAACTGTACAAAGTTTCCCTTCAGAGAGTCTAAATCAGGCCTTACTGACACAATTCAAAATTGTGAGATTATTTTCATTTACGTATGGCAAAAACATTACATTTTCAGTCAAGAATTCAACAAGCTTCTATATGGAGCAGTCATATAGGAGGGAAAAGTTAGGAAGTAAAACTAGAACTAGACACAACAGGAAACTAGCCTACAAAGTAAAACAGGAAGTAACTCAAAGAAAAAACACTAACATGTAAAGGGTAGCCATAAACGAGTAGTCAGTGACAAGGATACGCGGATGACACATTAAGGAGTAGGAGTCAAGAAGAAGGACTAACAATATAATAACTGTAAAGTCACAAGACACAGAAGGATGAGAAAAAAACTAGAACAGAAATAAAGGAACGAAAATTAAAAAAAAAACCCAAGAAGAACTGAAGCTCAGGAAAACTAGAGTTATAATAAAATCACAACAATAATCGAAAATTCACAATAATAATTTTAAAAAATGTAAAAGGGCACAAAATATATGTGTGGGCTTGACAATTTACAGTTCATCCTCTGGGATATTTGTTAAACTCTGATGGCAAACCATGTAGTGTTTGTGTTTTTTTAACAAAGCACGACTTTAAAAAACAGTACAGCAAAACTGACGTTGAGCAAATGACAAACGAGGCAGCTATGACAATGAATAATGCTTCACATCAGCACTCGATACACCTGGGTTACTTGATATGACCTAGCGTAACCAGCCAGCCAAAAAAGGTTAATTGCATGAAGCTAATATAACAAGGTAGGCAATGTGAAAGACGGGTACAACAACTTCAAAGACTGCTTATAAAAGTTTACATTTATTGTCATCTTTCTAAGCAAATGGAGTTATCTAAGGTCTTTTCTATCCACTAAAGAAGGCCACGTGAACCAGCTGGTGGAAACCTTGGACAAAGCTAGTGAGATGACCCTGAGTTCAGACTTTTTATTAAACATCTAACAAAATATGTCATGTTCTGTTGTCTCTATTCTTGAATGAGCTGTACTGGGGGAAAAAGGAGGGGGAAAAAAAGACACCGCACACAGACCTCAGCAGCAGGCAGGGCAAAGATAATTAGCTGAGGGCTTACATGATGTAAAAACATGAACCGTCAATAGCACGCACGGGTCAGAAAAAATGAATCAGCGCCACTGTATAACAGCAGCTCCCACACTGTGAATGAGCCCACAGCGCGGCACCTCCACAAAAGGACCTACAGTACAGCGACGCAAAAACAATCACACACACACACAAAGGCCCGCACGTATGTGGAGAAATCCGACAAAGCAAAGGATGATGGTGATTATGACACATAGCTATGCCACCCACAGTGGTGCCTGTGCGAGGGCAGAGCACATCAAACTGAGCAAGTGTAACACATGCTCTGTGTCAGTCCTCCTCCCCTGCACTGGCATGTAATGTATGACACATAGCTGAACCACCTACAGGCCTGCTGTCTCCATGCCCAGCTGATGATGATGGTGATGATGGGAGGGGTACCAGCCAAGGGGACAGATTCTGCCTGATTGAGTGAAAGAGGAGATAGTGTGCATGTGTGAGTGTTTACTAGCTGATGCTTGAATGTGTCAGAGAGAAGACACGTTTTCGATTTGGTCAAAATGTTTTTGTTTTGGGGTTGCTTTTTTTTATTTTAAAAATATCTCCAAATGTCATTGTAGCGTGGAACGTCATTTGCTATTCCCACCCTGGTTAAACATGTGAATCCATGTTGGAATCAGACCTCTGGGTGTTATGTGGCAGCAGGGGCATCTGTCCTGGGCTGAGGGTTATTCTCTGTATGCGAGGAACGTGCGGTATTGGGTGGGCGAGAGGGGGCATTTCAGTGGCTGGTGGCCAAGTACTTCTAGGAGATCCAATGTGATTGACCCCGGCTTAGCCCGGTGCGAGGATGTCTAATTGAGGATGTGAGATGGGGGGGGGGAAGCAGAGGGTGTTACTGGATCTGACCCAGACGTCTTCTACAAATACAGTACAAGCCCAACACACACACAAGCACACAAAACAGGGCGTGATCCAGAAACCTAATCTAATTCTGGTCTTGCTGTGACACACATGGATGGATGAGAGGGAGCAGGCAAGTCATTTGTAGTGTGTGGGGGGAGATGATGCAGAATGTAAAATAAACTGCCTTGTTCATTCATTCATTGCGCATATTTTTATTCACGTTATGATGTTGTTATTATTGCAATCTGTCATTTATAGCTCTACTTTTAAAAAAGGTCATTGTGATTACCACTCCATCTGTTTGTGACAAACATACCTTGAGACCTGTGGAGAAACTGGCATGAAATCTTGTAAGCAGATTTAAGACAGAAACGTGGCTATTTTAAGGAATTTCTGAGTTTTTGTTGCTATCTTCTTTTGTCTTGAAACCACCAGCAAGCTTTCCATTTTAAAAAAGGTAACCTCCTCACCATTTATCATATAAATGCTTCTTATATTGCACTTTTATGCTCTACTTGAAAGCACTCAAAGTGCTTTATATAGCCAATATGTCTGTGAAGGTTCTCAGTCATCCAGGTCATCATAGTCTAATGAGCTTGGAAAGAAAAGTGCCTGGATTTCTTTAGGTTTCTTGAAGATGTTTCACCTTCTTCAGTTCTAAGAGCAATTGGTGGAGAGTCCCTGAATTTTTACAGACAAAAACATGGATGTGCCATGGGCTTCCCTGTGTCACCTACTGTAGCCAACCTTTACATGGAGGAAGTGGAAAGAAAGGCTCTTGGCTCTTTTAAAGGATACCTACCCACTGGTACAGATATGTTGATGACACCTGGGTCAAAATCAAAACCAAAGAAGGAGAATCCCTCACTGCTCACATCAACTCAGTGGATAAGTTCACCAGGGAAGACATAAAGAATAGCAGTTTGCCATTCCTGGACTGTGTTGTATGCATTGAGGAGAATGGAAACCTCAACATTGAAGTTTACCGGAAGCCCACACGGACCAGTACGTACTCTCCGACTCCCACCGTCCTCTGGAACACAAACTTAATCAGGACCCTACAACACCGGGCAGAAAATGTTCTAAGCCAGAAGAGAAAAAGAGGGAACACACACGTTTTGAGAGCTACATCAACTCCTTTTGTAATTTGATATCTAATTGCTTCTTTTGTTACAGAAACCAAAAAGCACTAATCCATCATGCTAGAGTAAAAATATGATGACAGTCTCCTTGCAATTAGGAAAAGTCTGTGGCAACCACGACCTCTGGGCAAGTAGCTGTAGCCACCAACTGATCTGTTTGGGTTGACAAGCGCATCTCATCTGGGTGACACATCTCTTTGTAACAGGGGACCCGACTGAGATGGTTTCCAGTCGTTTGTATTCTGGTTTAATTCCTGAGCACCTATTTCACTTTGCAACTAAATTGCTGTCTTGCAGCAACTACGTCACTATCTGTGGGGGAAAGTCTGACTTCTATTGCAAATTCACGAGGTTCTGACTGCACTCTGAATGTAAGAAGTTATGGTGAGTTTCTGTATATGAAGATGGCAACATATTTGTGATTTTCTCCATATTATCACAGACAGATTGAAAGTAATTACCAACTTGACCTATTTGATCATAAACTGATGGCGGACTGAGTCCATATTTTTTCCATTTTGGTGCAAAGCACCAAACTCATTTTAAAGACAGCTACTGACTGCAAGTGGTCACAGATCAGGTCCTTTCCTAGAAAGCAACAATTATAAAGGCAACAATCCAGCAAAGTCATTGCACGTGGTTGCAAAACTTGTGTTATGTGTCATGTGGTCTCTAGCTACTGCTTTCCCCAGTGTGACTGCAGCATTGGGCACCGAGAAATTTAAATGCAGCCCAGATTCTTTCATTTCAAGTTATTTCTGTGCCTCTTTTCCAAGGTAGCATCCATGAAAAACAGAGTTTACAAGCCTTATCAGAGTTCAAACTAGTAACAACCTTGCTAACGTGTTGACACATACCATGTTCTGGCTGAGGGGTGTTTTAAAATGGATATTTGCACAAAAAGATGAAAGAGGATTTGAAGGGTTAGTGAAGTTAAGCTAGTGGACATAAATTGATGCGCTACTCCATGGCTAGCGACATTAGGCTAATTTAAACAGGCACAGGTCTTGTAGTTGGGAAAGTTGCAGTAGTAGCTTTGGGGTGAAGGTATTATTATTGAGGGTTAGTCTGTGAGGTAAACCACCTGCAAGTGATCAGTTAGAAAAGATAAATGCTTGCATAAGCAAAACTAAAACAGCTAAGACTGCGAACTGCCAGGGATGAACCCATTCACAACAAGGTTAGTGATTGATGCGTTTCTGCCATCTGATTTGGTCAGTCAGAATCCATCAGCTATAATCTCCTCAGTGAAATCTTAGATGTCCCAAGAGCAAAACCTAAAGGTGTTCTACACATGAACACATAAAGAAGCTGCACAGAGCCAAAATGACAAGTGAAATGTTTTTAGGACTGATGTGTTGGTGCACATAGTAGACTTTTAAATGGTCTGATACCTCATCACATACATCATAACAAGCAGATTGGTTTGTGAAATCCTGTTTTAAAGCCAAGATGTCATCATTTTGTCCTTGTTTCGATTATATTACCATATTTGGAGAGATGATCTAATACTAACGAGCTTAGTCGTTACAGTGCATCTTTAGACTGTATGGGTGAGGTGCACAGAAAAACAGATTCATAATACCAGATTATCTCAACAAAACTGAGCTTGAGCTGGAAGTGAAATTAACCACACAGCATAACTTGTTACTCGTAAGACAGTCGCATTAAAGTGCTCCAAAAGGGATCAGCTCCACAAAGTTGGTGAGACGTCATGTTGAGCCACTCTGAGCCTCTAACAGACAGCCACCTCTGTCGCCACACCTCTCAGCTAAAACAACCACACCCTAATAATTAATAACTTTAAGCCTTGATACAGTTTAAACAGGTGAGTTATAATCCCTCATACCCATTACTGGGTTGACTTGCTTTATTTTGCCAGCCTTAGGTAGCCGAGGAGCTGCATTTCCCACCTGAGAGCTAATACGAAGCAATAATGCCAACTATTTGGAGAGGTGTTTCTTTCCTTTCTATGGTTGCATGTTTAATATTCACTGTCTTATTATTGCTGATCCTGGAAAGTGGTTGCTCTCAGTCTGCTTTTTAGTGCTGAGCCCGTTCTGAGTGTTTTTGCTTAAAACACAGCTGAACAAAGAACAGAGGAAGAACCACAACAGTCATGTTGCCCGCAGAGGAAAAAACAAAACAAAACAGTGAGATGAAAATCAGCGTAAAGTTATTAAGTCATTACTTAACATTATTTTCCCTTCTCCAGCCCTAGTTAGCTGTAAAAGTGACAGCTAACTAGGACCAAGCCTTGGCAAAGGTCTGTCCTCCACTGAGTGTTTAATTGCTGCTCTTACAATAATGATTGCCTCTCATTCATGCAAATAAAGCATAACTGAATTCAACCGACGCAGAAAGAGGAACAAGATAGAAAAGCACACTGAGCTGAAGTGTTTTAGGCAATCGCGCTGAGTGGAAACAGGTAATAAGACGGATGTAGCGGTGACATTGTGGCTATATGAAAATCAAAGTAAGGGGATGTGTGGAGTGAGCTTGCACTTTGGTTGCTGAGAGGTGGAGAGGAGTTAAAGGGGGGAAGAGGAAGCTCTGTGCTATGCCAATAGGAAGAGTTTGTTCCTCAGTGAGATACAGGAGACAGTGTCAACACACACGCTGTGCTCAATATAGCTACTGTCACACGGCCAGGCGTACCTCTCTCTCCTTCCCAGCCTGACACTTGCACCTTTCCTGCCTCGCTCACATTCTTCTATCTCTTCCTCACACAAACAGGTTGCATTCTTTTCCCCCCCTCCTCACTTTTCCTCAGTCCTCCCTCCGCCTCCCTGTCCATCAATGTCACTTCCCCAGCACTAAATTAACTGATCCCTCTTCCTTTGCTTCCCTCTCCTCTCCCTCTCTGTATATATTACAGGCTTGACACCTTGCCAGACATTGGTTTAATATAACACGCATTCTCTGTGCCTTCCACCCGCTCTCACATTACCCTCTCTTTCCAACTCCCACCGCCCCGCTTTCATATGGGCACTGGCCGCTTGCTTTTTCCATACTTTACCCACCGCAAAAGGAGCTTTTTGTTCTTGAATAGCTCCCTCATTGCCATGGTAATCCAACAGAAAGAGAGTGTGGTTTTTCTGTCTCGGGCCTCATGGATGAAAATAGTAAGTCACGATGGGTTTCTTTCAGTGGCCCTGAATCTCAAAACTCAGTCAGTGCAAATCTGAGTCTGAAGTTTAGAAATGAGTTTGCAGTGTGTTTATATAAATGTCATATTTTAACTGAAGCGGTTTCCCACACAAGTGTCCTTCTTTTTCATCATCTTCTTCTTCCAGGTGGACCTCTTGCTGCTGGGTTAACCCTCCTTTTGATCCCCTTCTTCCTCTATTTCACTTGTCCTCCACTATCATCCTCCCCCTTCCTTCCTTCCCTCCCTTCTCGTCCTCCACTGCCTCACCACTCGCTGTGGTAATCCCATTACTCATGTGCGAATACCAGCTGGGGGAGAGAGGGAGGGAGAATGTGCACAGAGGATAACTGTGTAGGGGCCTCACATCCCAGCGAGACGGTTGGACACTGGGCGTTCTTTGAAACACTTGTTTAGAGAGGAGAAGGAAACATCGAGTGACACTGTAGATTGTTTCAGTTGAAATTAAACCTTTTAACTTAGACTTTTTAAAAAAGAAAAAAGAAAAAAAAGAACTAGGTTTGGTTTATAGGTAGCCTAACCTCAGCATCTGTGATATGACTCCCAGCTCGTTAGGTTTTTCTGTTTGTTTTTGCATTTTATATTTTCTCTCTACATCTCTATTTACTTATCAAACGAAGATCAAATGCCTCCTTTTATAGGGCATAGAATAGGTGAAACAGATACAAAGATTAAAAGGGAGCGTCACAGGACTAATTTGACTTGGTGGTTAAGAGTATCAATGACAAAGCCTGGGGGGCATGCAAAAGTATCTGTAATGTTGCCGCTTATTCAAATGAAGACATTAGTGATCCAAAGCACTTCCAGGGGTATCAAATTGTTGTTTCGTATGTGTTTTTTTAAACAATGATCCTATCGCGGGTAAAGACGGTGAAAAACAGGGACAGAGGGAGTGATATCTGGCCGTCTCTCCCTGACTGTTGGACTGGTAAGCTCGAAAATAAACAAGTTCTTTGATGACAAAGAATCCATTGACTCCCTTATTCCGTCTCTCTCTCCCACTCCTTATTCTCCACAGCTTTGCTCTCTTTTCCTCTCTCTCTCTTTCTCTGGCCTTCTTTTGCTCGTGCTGTTTTGAATGGATGAAGTTGGTGGTGGGTGAGCGTGGTGTGTTTGCAAGTGAAGGGGCAGGAGGAAAGGAGAGGGAGGGGCATTAACCGCCACCCTGCTGCACTTGTTGTCCCCTCAGCTGCCGGCTTTTTCTTTCATCCGGTCTGCTCTCACCCACCCATGCCTTTCAGACTAGCAACCCATCTTCCGTTTGCTTTTCACTGTCGCTCAAGTTAAACCTTTTTCACTTCAGTCAAGGTTGCTCCTTACTTGATGAGTTGAAGCAGATTTTTTTTTTTTTTTTAAATAAGAGTGAGTGGGTGGGGGGACTTTGCAGGTGTTCGAAGTTGATCATGTAAAATAATTTCTTGGAAATCAAGTCAAAGATAATTGTAGCATGGGTGTATGAAAAGAGAAAGTCAAAGAAGGAAAAGAGGAAGGAAGAAAAAAAATGTGTGCACTTGAACGTCTGAGTGTGTGTGTGTGTGTGTGTGTGTGTGTGTGTATTGTTGCCTTTGTTCAAGTCACCAGTGGTATGAATCATCATCAACCAGCCTATGTAAATACTGCATTACACCTCTGTTGGTTATTCAACGCCCCGTCCAGGAATTATAATCCTGCCTGGCTTTCACTGGTCGCTGAAATCAGGTTTTGCATGTACATACATTTTGTGTGTGTGTGTGTGTGTGTGTGTGTGTGTATGTGTGTGTGTGTGTGTGTGTGTGTGTGTGTGTGTGTGTGTCTGCAGCACTGCCTGTGGTGGCACTGGTTAGTGGGCTACCACACCCATTGTCCACGGTAATTACACTGACTCAAGCCATCTGTGTTTTAGAGGCACAGACCAGAAGAAACCAGTGTGTGTGTCTGTGCGTGTGTGTTACTGCTGACTGGATGCCATGCTACTGTATGAAGCTACCAACCTGACGTCCAGTGAAAAAAGTGTGCTGTCACAACTGATGCACCATCCGTCTTCTGCATCAGTTGTGACCGTTTGACACAGATCTCAGGTGGGTCATCTGTCCTTACTTGGGAATTTGGGAAACTGGGATGGGATGCATCACTTCAGTCTGATGGGAGGTGCGGCGGGGTGGGTGTATAAGGGTGTGAATCTGGGGATGTTCACACCCACTCAACTTATGCATTCACATATACACAAATACTCCAGTGACAAAATCTCGGTTCTCCCTTTCATTCCCTCCGTCTTTCTTTCGGCGGAGCGTCTGTCTGTCATTCCGATTAGGAACGGGCAGAGTCACATAAAGCTGTGAGAGGATGAAAAAAAGGGCGGGATGGGAGATAGAGGGAGTTACGGATGATGCGGAACCAATAAGACAAGGCTCTTCTGTGATACACTCTGTTTGTCAAATTCACTCGCCACATTATAGCTGCGTCTAATCCAGTGGTTCCCAAACTTTTTGCTGCCATGCCCCACTTCAGAAGCCAAAACGTTTCAAACCCTGAATTTGTTTTGAATTTTATATTTCTGAAAGTTGGATTTCAGTAAAAAAATTAATAAAAAAAAAAGCATCAGTAAAGCTTGTTTTTCTTTTTCATGCAAAAATCAGATTACTTCAACTTAGTTTAATACACATACATGTATATTTTTGCCCTAGTTATCAACAGCTGCACATGTGGGAAATCACCTTCCTCTAAACTGTAAAGCAAAAGCTTCTGAACACCTTAATATTGCCTCATTTTACTTTAGCTTACAGACAGAATAGATAGTTTCCAATCTAAATTTAGAACTGATGGAACATTTTTATACGTTCACATCAAACAAGTTACAGAAGATTTATATTTTTATAGCACCGCCTCTGTTGCGTTTACATTCAAAAGCTAAAAAGGAAATGAGGAGACGAAGACTGACTAGTGGCCTAACTGATGAGACAAAAGGACACCTGGCTGCTTTTAACCCAGGTCTCTGAAATCTTTACTTTCTTAAGCATATGCCGCAATATTCAGACATCTGTACTTTGAGCTCTTTACTTCTGTGCAAGAATATATAAATATAATATATGTGCACTAATTGGAGCAGATATTCTCAAGTTATTTAGGATTATTTAGCAAGCTCTCACATCACAATTAGGCTTTTAATTATAACAGTTTAAGGACGAATGAACTGTAAAAGTCCACCATCTGTTTAAAAAGTAATTAAAAGAAGAAGAAGTAAAACAACAACAACAACAAAAAGACAATAGAAGCATAAAGTAGAGGACAAATACACTGCCAGCTAATTGTGCCTAATTGCAATATATAACAAGCTCTTTATACTGAAAATACAAGTTTCTTTACTTAGTTTTCACAAGTCTGTCAACCTTGTAGCTATAGCAGTGACCTGTGGAGAAAAGGTGAGAGCTGGTGTGAGGGAAGGGAAAAGAGACGGAGGCACGGAGAGGTGGCTGATGATGGAGAAGGACGAGGAGGAGGAGGAGGAAGAGAAGAGGTGTGAGCGTGCGGGAGGGCAGATGGGCACATGTATGGATGGGTGGTAAAAGACAACAGAACAATGCAAAGAGGCAATCGGGGGAGAGAAATGAGGAGAGGTGGATGAAGAGCCAGCGTGAGGGAGGAGGAGGTTGAGGAGGAGGAAGCGGGTAGGAGAGAGAGAGAGGGTGCAGAGTGAAGCGCCGTGTTTATCAGTGCTCAGAATGTACTGTGCTGTCGGTAAATGTCATCTCCTGTGCTTGAGTTACAATAGTCACAGATAGAGGCACACGTGGATAAGCGTACGCAGGAATATCAAACAGCAGAAGCCATTTGTCCACGCGGCGTTAAATCGCTCTTACTCGACTGTCAGATTTTCTTGTCCCCCGTCAGATCTTCAGCTTTTTCCCTCATCTCCCTCTGTGTGAAGAGCCTCGGAGAGACGCTGTAACGCTCTTCACCTAACCCAGACATGCAGACATCTGAAAATGCAGAACAATTGATAGATATGTGCTGGAGGCAAGTCAAAATAGATGGCAGCAACAAACAGAGGAAAGGGCAATGGTGTGACACTTGTTCCCAGCTGATTGCACTATTGTCAGCTGCACTGTGAGAAAAAGTCACACAGGTCTCTCCTGTGGTCTTCCTGCTTCTGAAGAAGACAGGGCAGGATGGGAAGAAGGTTCAGTGCCCAGTTTAATGGATTTCTTTTAGTCCAGTTCCTTATCAGGCACAGCAGGCTTGGTTTCCTGAGCCTGTCAGAGAATGGCCAGCAAAGGGAGGAGAAATCCTGTTTGTAAATCACACCACAGGGACTTTGTTACCATCAGGGGACTGTTTACTTTGTTTTACTACCACTGTCTTATCCTGTTGACAAGGCAGTGCAGTGCTGTGTATCGCTGATGTAACAGTGCGGTCAAAAAAAGAAGAAAAAAAGGGGGAAAAAAGCACAAAAACATGCTCTTTAAACCTCCATCCTGTACACCAGGTGCTAGTGTGCAAAAAGGCAAAAAAACCAAAAAGAAAAACGGAGATGCACTTCACCTCCCATGTGTGACGCCTCACCCATTACCGGCACAACATGACAGCTTCATATCAGCAGAGGAGGAAGCAGTGTGCGAGCTAACAGTGGCACGACACCTGTCCACTCAGTTAAACAGGTCATTCTGTACATCCAATCAAGACCTTACAAATGGCCAGATGTCTCTGTGCTGTCAGGTGTCTGATATGCACACATAGCACTCCTTTGGTCACTGTGTGTGTGTGTGTGTGTGCGTGTGCGTGTGTGTGTGTGTGTGTGTGTGTGTGTGTGTGTGTGTGTGTGTGTGTGTGTTTGATGGTGGGTTAAACTCCTTATTGGCTGCAGTTAAAAAAAGAGAGAGAGTAGCACGAGGATTCAAGTTTATTTCTCAAAGTAACCACAAGTTTTGTTTTTGCAGAAAACTGAAAAAAAATTTTAAAACAGGGTTTTTTTCAGTCTGTGCCAAAACTGAAAACAGCAGTGATGTCGAGACAATCAAGATGTATGTTTAATTGTGGTCTCACTGTCCTGTTAATAAGAAACAAGTCAAAGAAACAGCACACACTAAACATACCTAATAAAGCTTCAACACAAATGGGGATTGGCATATTTTACGAATGAGGTACATGCTAACCAAAAGAAACAAGGTGGCATTACTAATGAGAAATATAAAGAAACCGATGCGATGGAAAACTGTTAGAAAACCGACAACATGTGGGTGAAAGTGGGGACAAGTGAAAAGTCTGGCAAACTTTTTACTAGAGAGAGACATGTTTTATATGTATATACTTTAAGAAGGCAACAGGGGTGTGGTGGTTAGAGCCACCTGGTTCCAGCCTTCTGGTTGGAGTTTGCATTGGTTCTCTACTCTAATGCATTGCTGGTTTCCTCCCACAGTGAAGAAGCAACTTGTGTATGGCTACCTGTGCTACCTGTCCAGTGTGTACCCTGTGGCAACTGGGATAGGCTCCAAACCCCACCCACCCCCGGAGATGGATGGCTATACACTCAAAATTATGTGGAACACAGAGCAACACCTTCATAAAGGTTTTGTATGCCTTTTCAATTACCTGTGTATAATACTCGTTTCAATTATGCAAACCTTTCCCTTCAATTAAATGTTCTTGTAGATATAATCTACTATATTAATGCCTCACAAAACTTTTTGTCACACCATCAGTAAATAAACTTAGTTATCTTAAATTTAAAAAAAAAAAAGTAAAATTACAAGAATGAACTGAATTGAAAAGAAAATACAAATACAGATAAACTAAATATACTACAATAAGGAGCTTAATAGGTAGAAATGTAACCACAAGAAGTACAGGTATTGTGCTATGAGGTGGTGAAAAGTAGTGACTGAGTTATCTTATAGATAGGCTGTATTCTCCATGGAAATAATAATAAGCAGGTGAGAATCGAGTGTGTCTGTACATAACTTGTTTTTGCTCTATTTTTCTGAATATGTTAGCCACCGCTGATTAAAAATTTGTTTCACTTCGTAAAACATGCGAAAAAAGATGAGTATATGCCCCCTGATGTCAGCATTAATCACTAACTGACGTTTTCTTGTTGTTTTTCTACTTTAATAAGTGTATCTATCCTCATAGGAAGAGGCCTAATTGATACCTGACTGACGTAAATGAACGCTGCGAGTCAAGCCGCTCTCGCGCCTCTCTCTATCCGCAAGATTCGACGTGAAGTCACCACGGCAGCGGCGCGCTGTAACGGTCTCCCAGGCAACGCCGCGTGCTGCAGTGACGCCAGCCCGGGTCCCGGCTCGTGGTGAGTGGGGGCGTGACTCGCCACGTTTGCCCCCCCCCCTCCCTCCTCGTCCCCCGTCAGTGTGGGCGGGCCCCGCTAAAGAAGAGAACGAGCGAAACACGACACTCCGAGGACGGAGAGAGGCACGGGGGGAGGAGAGAGTGAGCGCCGAGTGGTGCGAGAGTGAGTGGAAGACTGAAAAAGTCCGTGAAGAAAGAGAGGTTCCTTTTTAACGTTAATTTCTGTCAGAGAAGTAAGGCGGGTTCGCGGCGGAGAAATGTCAAACAGCGACGAAGATGCGGTTGAGACGGAGTAAACAGCTACCGGACAGTTAGCGAAAGAAGTTGTTGGAAGAGAAGAGAACGACACTTTTCGCCTGGCTCGAGTCGGGACGGTTGACCGTCTTTCTTGAGCAACTTGAGCAGATTTGAGGCTGCGAGTTACGGGACGAGAGGACCGACGAGGTGCGGGCATAAAGCGAGTCCTACTTGTGAGATAGCTGGTTTAGGACCGCACCGAGAGATAGAGGTTGGGGGGGAGAGAGTGCCCGGCGGCGGCTTAACGAATAGAGAGAGCCGCTGGAGCTGAAGCTGTAAAAGTTTGCCTCGTATCTTCAGCGAGTTCTTGACGAGATTGGAAAGCAGAGCGGGAGGAAGAGGCCGAAAGACTGACTTTTCTTTCCACAAGCAGCTTTGTGGAATTTTCCCAGTTTAGCAAACTTTAGCTGTCCTGCCGAAGAGCTAAAGCGGAAAGAATGAAAACACCTGGAGATACTGGTAAGCTTTCGCCTCTCCCCTTATTACGGTTATTTTATTGTTTCTTTTTTTACTTCCAGAGGCTGTAGTCTGCAAAGCTCCACAGTAACTACCGGCACATAGCTGATTGACTAACAAGGCAAGACAGTTAACCACCCGCTTCCAGCCTGAAAGCCACAAATGAAAACCTGTTGATTTGACTCGTTTCTCACGAGCGGCGCAGCAGCCAGTGGTTTCGCTTGATAAGTAATAGCAATCTGGTCCAGGTTAGTACTGTACTCCAGTTTTAAGAGGAAGTGGTTAAACTACTGTACAGTGGTGAAAGCGACATCCTCCGTGTCACCCAGACAACCTGATTTCTCCATCCAGAAACTTTCAGAGAGCTCAGTAAAAATCCTAGAAGCACAATCTCTACGAGATGATGAGGGAGCAGTGTTCAGGTGATTGGATGAAGGCAGGTATGCTCGTAGCAACGTGATATTAACTCAGTAAGGAGCATTGTCAGGTCTGTCACGGTGTTTGAAGTGAGGAGTGTGTGTGTGTGTGTGTGTTGGGGGGGATTCCCAGCAGTCAGCTGAGGTCTGTATGGGTGTCTGTTTGTCTAATTCCTGAAATGCTTGCATAAGTTTGTTCTTGTTGCTCCCTTTCTCTATTGAAGCCAGTGAATTTTTTTTCTCTGCACAAAAGAGGAAGTGGAAGTACACTCGTGTGCCATCTATGCATTTTATTATTTGAGGACTAGCCATAAAGTGTGTGCCTTAAACTATTCTTTCTCCATTCACAAAGCTACTATTTGTTTCAGCAAAAGTGAAGAGATTTGAGGTTCAAGAGAGAGTGGATAACATCTGAAAGTATATCTCAGTCAATTATACTGCAGTGTTTAGCGTTTTGCACGATTTTTATCTTAGTATTGTTATGCTTAAATCAAAATGCCCGCACCAAATAGACTGAAAAGACAGCAATAACAAGGAACTAGAGCCTGAGTAGTCTCATAACTTACGAATAGTAAGCAAATAATCTGATGCCTTGTCCAAGCTTTAGAAACAAACACTTATTATTAAATAATTTTAATAATAAGCGTGTATCTGCATCTTTAATAAGTGTGCTCTGCTGCCAGAACAATGTGGTGACTTTCTAAGCATTTGGCGTGGGGGCATGTCAAGCAGTGCAGGACACTTCCCACTCGGGACCCCTTCCCCCACCATCAGCAGCCCCTTTACCCTCCACATTCCTACACACACACACACACACGTTCACTCAAAAACACACACTCCCTGCAGCAGCCTGAGTAGGCTGCCGTGACATCACACCACATCCCACCACAAGTAGCCCTTTTATGACAAGGAAATGCATGCTTGTGTGGCAGCAGATAGCCTGAGCCCATGTGGGAAGGCAGTAAAAATTGATTGGGTTTAGGTTATAGGTTTGATGTATGCTGCTTGTGTGTGTTTGTGTTTGCTATCTGTTCAGTAAAAGGTTAACTGTGGCTCTTTTGCATGACATGATCCAAAGCATACACAGACATCCCACCAGTGTTATTTTGCATTTGAGTGCACCGATGGTGAGGCAGTCTGTAAATGACCACTCGTATTTTCTTAATTTCGTTAACATTTTAAGCAAATATCAGTGTTTTGTTTTGTTGGGGTTTTTTTGCTTTAGGAGGTTGGCTGCACATGTAAACATTACTGTTGTGCATGTAGTTAAGGCAAACTGTCTGTGTTACCTTACATAACAGAAGTCTGTGCATTTTACTCCACTTTTTTTTAACCTATATGATAAACAACAGATGTCTTTAAGCTTGAGGAAATAAACAAAAAAAAGAATTGGTATTTAAATAGAATAATGTTCCTAAGGTGAAAAATCAAAAGACTACAATTTCTTTTTCATAATAAGCTCAACATTAAGGTTTTGCATTGCTTAAAATTTGAAAAAGTTGTCTGTTCCTCATGATATTCATCACAGATTTCACAAATTTGATTCATACTGCTGCTTAATCATTTCAGCCGTAGTTTATAATTATATGCACTTCATCTCAAAGTCATTATGTAACAGCAAATCTTATCCTATAACAGCACCTTTAAATAGTTGAATTATTGAACTGGCTAATCTGTGCCGCTCTCTTGATCTGTCTGATCTCCTGTTGTTGCTGCCGTTCGTGATCGGCGCTTTAACCCTTAACTCTTTTGTTGGATGTGGAAGGAGCCAACAGCAGTCCGTGGGTAATGTGTGGGATGAAAAATGTAATCATTCATTCCTGGGACTGTTTGATGTGGGATTTATGTCCCATATGATAAGTTCTGCCTCTGTAGAGCTTACGTTCTTTTCTCTCCAGCACTTCCTTTACGCTTTTGTTTTCTACGCCCGCTTTATTAAGCTGAATACATGATAGGATTACTGTTTTGGAAAGTATCCCCATTTAATCATAATCACTGCTGTTTACCTGGTCTTTGTTAGTGCTTGATGTAGTCTGGGGGGATTGGCTGCAAGCATTCCAAGTTTTCTTCAGGTTGCATTAGTCAGCAGTGAGGTGGTATGTACACACATCATTAATCTATCTTTGTGTGGCCCTTGGAGGGTGTGCTAATGATTGATTAAGCTTGGGTGATAAGAGCTTACAGAAACAAAATAATAACTCCCTAATATGTTATCTGCACACTCACCACATAATCTGAACTCTAGCTTTTGTATCTCACCTATTTTCCTCCACTTTTGAGCCACTATCATTCGTTTCCCTCTCTGATGTGATAAGGACTGGTTTGTGTCCTTGTGTGACAGGATTGCATAGTGGGACCCTTGGCTCTGGAGTGGCCATTGTGCGTGTGTGTATGTGTGAGTGGAGTGTGGGACAATGGTGGGAGTGGGGCAGGGCCTGAGAGTGATTGTGTGTGGACTTGTGGGGCTGGAGACCTCTCTTTATGATAATAATGGTGGGGAGCAGCTCATAGTTTGGAGGTGCTTTTGACACACGAAGAGACCGCACTTCAGCATGCCTGTGAAATGTGTGTGTGTGTGAGAGAGAAAAGTGAAGTAAATTTGGACATTTTGACCTGTTTGTCACCAGTTTTAAATGTGACTGTTTTATTCTTCTCCTTGTTTCCCTGGAGTTTGATATGGCAGGACTGGAGACAAAAGGGCTGTTTGTGACCAATGATTTGAGAGTGGATATTTCGCCATCCCTCCCTGTGTGGGTTCACATGTGTGATTGCTAGCATATGCTTTTCAATCTCAACTACTGCTGTGATGATAAGCACAGCGATTAGCCTTATCTGTGAAAACTCCCTTGCAGTGCTGACCACAGCAAAACCACTACCTCCTACTATCCAGTACAGTTTTACAGTCTGCTTTATGGGACAGAGCCCTACTGTGATCAGGCTCAGGAAGCATACTTTCCAAAGGTGTCGTATCATGGTAATTGTTCATGTGAAAAGGCTTGTAAATCTGCAGAGAATTGACTTTGATTGTGTGAACTTACAACTTCTTAGAAATAGTTTAGAAACTATTAAGCTAAAGTTAGTAAAACAATAGTGGACCAAAATTTTATGCAGCCCTTTATCCCTTTTATTGTACTTTTTATATTTTACATTTATATTTATTATTGAATCTTGCACTAAGGGAGTGGCACTCCAATTTCGTTGTACTCTGTACAATGACAATAAAGGCTATTCTATTCTATTCTAATGTATCTGTGCAGCACAAGAAATGAACAGAAATACATAAAATTTTTAAAAAAAGAAGTCTTTAGAAAATATAAATAAATAAATAACTTGACCTATATTTTATGCTTTCAAAACTAACTTCAGTAAAATAAAAATAAACTGGAAGTGTCTGCAGTTTCATTCTTTATCTGTGTGGTCAAATTTGTCAACCCAAGAAGAATCAGGAAGCTTTGGTTTGTGTGTTTATTGAGACACCAATGTTACATATATTTTAACACTTACTCTGAACTTCTGACAAATAACACTTCCATTGTAATCCATTTGCCAAAGCTGGGATCGATACCTATTTTCAGGTCCACATGCTCCTTTAGTTCCGAGCAAACACTGAGGTGCCACAGAGAGTTAAATATTCTTTCAAAGTGTGGCTCAAATGTCATCATATGGCAGGAGAAAGATGCAGAAAAGTTGGCAAAACCTCAGCCCACAAAACGTGTAAACGGACCCATCCATAACATGAGGCTAGTCATTAAATATGCCACTTCATGGTTGGCGTATTTCTCTCTGTATGAAAAAGTGTTCATCCCAAGCTTAATGTATTGCTTATATTGCTTGTTTTACAATCAGTAATAGGTTGATTTTCTAAGCAAGATGTTTCTAATGCACTTGCAGCTTCTTCTGTGTCACACTCTTTTTTTATTGTAAAAGTTTTAATATCATGCTTTGTAGTTGACAAATGACTTCTGGTGTGTGTGTGCTGCGTGCGCGGGGGTGGGGTGGGGGGGTCGTCTTCAAATGTCTGTATTTAGCCAGGAATTTCACCAAAGGGAACAATGTGCTCAGCCAGTCGACACTAATGGACCTCCCCATCATTAGTCCTTGACCAGGGAGACCAGAGAGAGACAGCAGCCAACAAGGCTGCATTACCCTTGATAGTTCGAACGCCTCTGACCGCTGTCCAGCACCGCTCTCAGCACATTCACCCCCGTGCCCACCCACCCCCGCCTCAGAGACCCACACATTAACCTCACATCTGACCATCTAGTCCTGTAGTGTGCGGAGGAGGACAGAGCGAATTCACAAAGGCACTACATACCCTGGGCACCATTTGTTTCAGATCTTATGTTTGGGTATGCAGTTAAATGTATTTTTAAGTGCTTGCATAAAGTGGGCTTAATTTAATCAAGCATAAAACACATTTTTTGTTTATCAAACAGTCAGAAATCACAAGAAGATCCATAGATATCTTTTAAGATAGGTAACACAGTGTTTTTGCCTTGAGATTATATATACCAATCACTTACGTGCTTTGTCAGCGCCCCCACCCAAAAGACCCATTTTGAACCAGGAGAAAACCCAAAACAGTTTATTTTATTGTACAGATTCTTACAGATTACACTTTCTGTGCAGTATTTTACCCCTGTGAATTTTTTACACCCTCCTCAAGTGCACCTTTATAAATATGGTAATCTAGTATTCTAATATTTCATATCTTTTGTAAGTGTTGCTATTTTGTTTTAGTGGCACAATAAAAAGAAAACTTCTTGCATCTTGGTTTCACTCTTAAAGAACTTTTAAGTTTATATAGAAAACCCCTGCAACTTAAGTAAGCGTGTCTTCAGGCCGTGTGCGTTTGTCTGCAGTAGCAATCTGAGCCTAGTTTTACTACGAGATCACTGGCTGGGGTCACTGTATGACCCTGGTATTGGCTTTATTGGTTATTGGTCAGAGGTGGTAATGGGGTGGGTCTGCATGTCTGAATGGGATGAACTGTTGACAGATAAGTGTAACACTTTTGAAGAACATGTGTGTAACATACACAAACACTCGTACTCGCTGCTGCTTTTTATCGGAATTCTTGGACCTCCCACATTCCTGCTTAGAAGGTTAATAGTTGCCGGCTGTGTTGCATTACACATGAGGGGAAAACACAACACTTACTATCTCTTCAAGCTTCTCCTGAACACAGTGATGATGATGTAGAGATATTTTCAGTGCCTCATAAGGATACTATGTGTCTGTTATTCTATGAGAGTAGTTGTACTCTATTTTAAAGCTAGCTGCAGATCCACATACACACAGACAAGGGTCCCTTTTCAAATGGGTATCAAAATACATGTTGAGAATGCAGAGGGGTGTGTTGGTGTGCATGGGTTGACCTGCACTGTTCAGCAGCTGCCTGCGTTTGTGCATGCATGTGCATTGTAATGTAATACGGGGAGTTTACGGAGCTGTGGAGTTGACTCGGTGCGAGGTACAGAATGGCATGTTGTTGTAGAAGAATATGAAGTGTGTACATGAAGGTTTCTGGATGGCCAGCTCAGTAAAGGTATTACTTGTTGAACAAAGCTTGTACAGCGGCACTTGTGGGTGTATGTAACGGCTTTTTGGTGACGGCGGCGCCACTGAAACTGAGCCGAGTCTGATGCCATACACACACACACACACACGCCTGTGTGAAAACCAGGTAACTCTATTCCTCTGATCCTTCCAGATGAGAGGTTTTATTTTGGATCCTCACGATACAATGACCTGTCCTTTAAGTTTGAGCCTGTCTTGTCACCTCTCCACTAGTTGGAGTATAATCAGGGTGTAAGGTGTCAACACTGTGACAGCACTTAGTCAGTTAGCTACCTCTTCCTTCATCCATTATCTCCTCTAACCACACCACAACTGCCTGGCCTGCTGCACACATATATTAACACAGAGTAGTTTGTTGCAATCCTCTGTTGACAGAGCTGCACCCATTGGTTGCTGTTTTTGTTGGGCTCGGCCTCAGGGGTGTTGTAATCTATACTGGTAATCTAGATTAACCCCAATAACAGTGGTTCTGCTGGGGGCATCTTGGCATAAAGGGGTCAGCGCACAATGTGGCTGCTAATTTTCATACCAAGCGGGTTCATAACAACAGGACAGCTTTAAAACAATCAGAACTATGTGGAATTCATGCAGTATGTGGGTCTTGCATGTAAGGTGAATGTGTTTATTCAAACAGTTATGTATGTGTTCAGCAACTGTTAGCTGTATGGTAAAGTATGTTTAATAATATGCTGTTTTTTAACCTCTGTTTTTCATCATGTAGAATAATGGCAATTTGTAGGTCTAGACTGCATCTGACATATGTGCGAGAACTCGGCCTTTTTAGCGTTTCAGTCACAGAAGCATAAAAAGTGATATATCTGGCAACAGTTGAACTCTAGAGGTGTGTGTGTTTGTGTGCCATCTTCACAGATGCATTGAAGCCCATTTTCTAAATCTAAGTACTACTGCAGAACTGTACTGTGCTTGTTCATATGGCTGTCATCCCGTCTTATTATACATCTTGCTTGTTTTCAACTTCCCATCATGCAGAGAGAGAGAGAGGAAGAGTTAGTACCGGCGACATTGTGACATCTTAGAAGTAACAGGTAGCTGATACTTCTAAGCTGGTGTTATACATTAATAAAATAACCAACTAGTATTTTTGGTTCTGACTAGTCTAGCCCTCTGTCCACACCCCCTTTGGGATTGGACACTAAACAGTTTTCTAACCTGCTGATGCAGTCTCCCACCTTAGTACCTGCACATATGTCATGTCATTATAGCTATAAAATGAGTTCGACAAAACCTTTAACTGCCCCTAGTTCTTGTCAATACCCTGATCTTAAAACCCTAAGTCATCATCAGTGATAACCACACCCCTAGCCCCATCCCCAACCTTTAGAGAAGAGTATAAATAAAGAAGAGAATAAAGGACTTTTTTTTTAAAAGGAATTAGTATAAATAATTTTTGATGCATGCCATTTAGACTGTTCCTTTTGTTTCCTGATTTTAAAGACTTTTTTTTTTTATCAGCTTTCTGAAGCCAAAAAAATATTTTAACAGCAGAGGGTTGAAATCATCAACCTGTCATATCCGACTGTCCCTGCGTGAGAACAGTGCCAAGTAACTGTCTGGTGTATTCACAGTGAGGAAGTGGGCACCATGGTTCCTGCCTCCTGCACGCTCTAACCAGGCAGCAACTTTGCCCAAACCAGAGTATTTCCAGTAGTGAGAAAGTACCTCGTGCTGTGCATGACATTTGAGAAAGAGCAGTTTTCCACAATGTCTTGGCCTGATTCTAATGTGTGAAAAAGCTTGTGTGTAAGTGTGGCACCGACCGGACTGTACCACTGTCCTCTGATTCAGGGAGGTGCTGAGTAGAGCTCCTAACCCCTCTCTAACCTCTTAAGTCCAGTGCAGTCAGCAGACACTCCCTGCAGAAAGGCAGCAGTGTTTGAATAGTTCCCCTGGCTATTTTTATCTGGGAATCTGCCTCTGTGCTGGACCCAGGGAGCAGGGGTAGAGGGCAAATATCTGATCTAATTCTGGATGATGGGAAGTCACCAAAAGGACTTCTGTGCCACTTGCAGTGCTGATGCTGTGTGTGTGTGTGTGTGTGTGTGTGTGTGTGTGTGTGTGTGTGTGTGTGTGTGTGTGTGTGTGTGTGTGTGCCCGTGCCTGTTTGGTTGGCTGTCAGCCGGGTTTTGAAATGCTGTCTGGCGCCAAGTTAAACTTTCTCTCTTGTCACCCTCCTCCTCCTCCTCTACCAACCAACCTTTCCCTTCCCCCTTCCTCCCTCTTTTTTCCTCGCTTCTCCTTCCTTCCCTTCACCCCATGTAAGGAATGCAAGATCACATTTAGAGTTTTCTTTTCAACCAGTCTTTCCTCTTTCTCCTGTCTGTCTATTCGCTCTGCTGGCTCTCTCTGTCTGTCTTCCTCCATGTTCAGACCTGTTCTGCTTTGTACGTCAGAGCTTATTTTGCACTTTGAGCCAACTCATCATAGAGTAAGCATGTGAGCGGGAAAGTTATGTGTATTTTGACAGCAGTAGTTTAACCGTAGGTAAACATTGTGCATTTGAATGGAATAAAAACTGCTCTTAATAGAAAGATTTCCTCTGTGTAAGCATTGTTAATTATATTTCAGATTTAAAATCTCCTCTTTTAACCCTCTCGAGGCAGGCGTTGCCGATTTGCAACAGTTAAAAATGAACTACCTGATTACCCCACATACATATTTTATGAGTTTTTTTTTACTCAGAAGTACCACTGCAGGACTTGGTTGTGCATTAGCAACAAAAAGTTTAATTTGAGTCTGAGAGGGTTAACACTGTGAGCACAGGCAAATAGTTCACATTAGCTTTTTGCAGGTGTGTACATGCAAACACCCCATAATTGCTAGGCAAATGTATCCGGTAATAGTAGCAAGATCTTTTTGTGGCACGAGGCTATTGTCTATCTTTTATCAGCAGTTTCTGTTTAATCTGATGTTGTCTTTTAGACAACTTTCTCTTATGGACAAGATTTAGAAACACAATGATTCACTGTATCAGACAAAAATTAGACCCATTAATGCTAATATACCCTAAATCAAAGGACTGCTGCTGAATCCCACTCTTTAGCCTGACTTCTGACTTTTCAGCCAGATGGGGTCACTCTGTAAAGTGTGTGTATGTCCAGGAGAGAGAGAGAAAGAGAATGTTTTCATTTCGAACAGACACACATGCACATGTCCCTGTAGGGGAGTAAAACCTTTTTAGGCATCGATTGACCCTCCCATCCCACCATCCTTTCTTCCCTCTCACTTTCATTTCTGTGTCACCAATCCATGGGTTAATACCCCAGTGGCAGCTCCACTTCCATTAGCTTTCTCCTCCTCTCTCCTGCTTCATGTCACCCTACACTGTCTCTTTTTCTTTCACTGGACACCACTGATTTACCAGATAAGTAGATACAGCTCAGCTGTCTGCCAACATGGCTCGTGTAATATATAAAAACTGTCTGTCACGGTCAAAATGTATCTGAAATAGGTTGTGACTAATGTTCACCTTCATGAATCAGCCTGAAAATTCAAAGAAGGAGCTCAAAGTCAAGTCCAAGTTAAACACATATGTTGTACACATAAACACACGCACAGTACTGAATTTCTCCCAAGATGTGTGAGCAGAATAAAATGTGTTGGATTTTGCTCTCGGCTGGAGAGAAATCGGACTTTTTTTGCCCACCTTCTTAAATGTTCATGAGACTTCCTCGCTGCAGGACGCTGGCTTTTTCTGGGCTCTCCAGGTGTGTGTTTTGTGTGTCTGGTCCTCCGCCTGTGTATCTGTGTAGGCCAGCCTAAAAGAAACTGAATAATACATTGGATCATTGGAAAGGTATTTATAGGAAAGCAGAATGATAAAACTTTAATGATGGAGATGACCATCAGTGCTACACACACACACACACACACACACACACACACACACACACACACACACACACACACACACACACACACACACACACACACACACACAGATTCATCACACATTTCCCAGGGGGTTTGTCCATAAGTGTGCGCTAGCCAGTCTTGTATGTTCTACCACTCTCCACTCTTTAAGCGACCCAAACATACACTCAAACTTTTTAGATAGTTGCGCTGTTGGTTAGTTGACATTTGAGTGAATTATTAATGCTGGAGAAACATCACAGTTACTCAAGAACAGTGATTTTTTTTTTTTAAATTCCAATTTATATAATTTTAACAGCACTGTTGTGCAAGACAGCCACTTGGAAAACCTTATTTTTATTAACATTAAGCTGCACTGCTGAGCAGACACGTGCATGTGACTGCCTCTTGACCATGCAGGTATGCTCTTATAGACTTAGCATTGACCTGAGAAGTGAGGTGCACATTCTCTACTTTACAGAGGTTTATGCTACATCAGTTTTTCAGTTACCTTGTAGTTAGTGTTGTCTAGTATGACCAGAAATATGTATAACTATGTATATATTTTTTCACACTCTGGGGTTTGACACTATATTATTTTTTGCTTAAGTGAGTCTTTATAAATGTTTACAGTGGCTGATTCCTATGTCAAGAGTATATAGAATATACTATATATGGAGAAAGATTTTTAATATTTTAATCCATTCATCCATATTCTTAACTGCTTACCATGTCAGGATCACGGGAGAGGGCTTGAAATTATCCTAGCTGTCATTGGGTAAGAGTCAATGCACGCCCTGAACAGGTCACTAGTCTGTCATAAGGCTAAAGGTGCCAATATACCCTCTGCAGTTGTCGCTTTGCTCACTGCCACTCTGTCATCATACAGATGCAGTCATTTATGCCTGCTGTTAAGGTGGAAGAAGCTGCTTCTGGGATTAAAAGACAAAAGAATAAGGAGGAGCTTCCTGCTGTGAGCGCCCTTCACAGAAGCGGTCTCATTTTTAAAACTTGTGAACAGCAGACACAGCTACTTTCTCAGTTACAAGTTCTTTTAGAGCTGCTCTGGTTGCTTTTCTTCATCCGCATTTTGTAGAGTCCCTTGTTCTTATCATATTGTTATACTACCTGGTTAGTTAGGATTATGTGTGCCATAATGTTCATCCCGTTGAAGAGAATTAGCTGAGGAATTTTATAAGTTTTAAATAATACTCTTTTGATACTTTTCACTGCTCTGCTGGTGGCCAGTACATTTAACTGCCTTGACAAAACCACAACAAGCATTTTGTCTATTCATGAGTATAGAGTTTAAATAATGATTGCCTAATGCAATTTTTATCTTTAATTTACAAATATCCAGAAGGATTGAAATGTTTAAATATGATTCCTTTGGTATATACTGCAAAATAGTTAGTATTTCATTCGTACAAATCTTAATTGAGTAATAATCTATTATTTAACAATACCAAAGTTGGATTTTTAGTTGAGGAAATGGTTCTGAGACTTAAATTTGTGGTTAACTGTTAAGCAGCAGGCTCAGCTCTCACTGTATTCTGTGTGTGCTGCAGCACCTCCATACAGTAGTCCTGCCCTAGGTCACAATAGTTTTATGCACGTCCATTTTTAGCATCAGATGTGGCCCAGGGAAATTACGTAACAGGCATGCAGTTGCATGCGGGTGGGCGTACACACATACTATACTAATACTGTACATATACGCAGTGATTGTTGGTTTAGCAGATTAAAGGTTTTGAGAACAGTGAGCTAGATCCCCTGACTAGTCACAGGATGAGAGGGAAAATGAAAGTAGGGAAGAATGAATCAAAAGCAGCAGAGGGATTTTTAAAGCTTCAAAGAATGCAGTAAAAGGCAGTGAGCTAAACAGGGGCTACCACAGGTGTGAAGATAGATAATAATGTGGGCTAAAGGTGCTTCATCTTCAGTAAGAGATCATTAAGAGAATGATGTGGGAATTCAAGCAAGCTACATGTGTGACTAATTAAAAGCTAATCTACCTTCAAGTGTTGGGACCTTAGTTATTGGCCATATCACATTAATAACAGTAATAACTTGAGCAATGGCAACATAAATCTTGAGCAGCAAATCAATGTTGTGGATGTAGACAAGCAGATTTTATTTGCATATTCTCAGTAACATTTCATGTCTGGTTTGCAGCTGCTAGCATGTGCATTTGTGGTAAATAGTAATGCTTTGTATACATGTTGCCTTGGAAACAAGACCTAAGTGCAGCATCAACAGCTTGCTGAGAGATGCCAATCAAAATATTACACTCATGACTGCAGGCTAGAGAAAGACCGTAGAAAATGAATTAGAGGTGCTGTTACTGTAAATTAAGTGAACTGCTTTTACCCATACTCACACTAGGGTCTTTGTAGTCTCATACATTTTCTCCAGCTAGCCCCCAGCAAGTATCCTCACCGTGAGTGTAGGCGTCATGTTAGTAGGTTTATTGTGTTTGTCTGGCCCAGGAATTAGCCAGGGTCTGTGCTAAGGTACACTCTTTCCCTTAGGTTAGTTGTGAGTGGAGGCAGAGTGCAGAGGTGTGTGTGGGAACGTGGGATCCGTGCATGCGTGTGACTCACTGATGTCGGTGTTTTGAAGTAAACTTGTTTGCAGGAATGAACCGATTGTGAATTTCTTGGTTGTTACAGATTTGTCTAATAGCCTTAATGATACAATAATAATAATAATAATAATAATAATAATAATAATAATAATAATAATAATAATAATAATAATAATAATACACTTTATTTGTGTAATGTAATTACACAATATTTCACAGACCACAATTAATTAATGATAATAAAAAATACAATACACTCGTATAAAATGTAAAGATTTAAAACCTGAACAAACAGCATGATTAATATAAGAGGTAGAATAAACAACTAGAATGACAAGAAAGAAAGAAAGAAAGACTGGATGGATGGATGAAAGGATGAAAACAGATTAACTGTAAGATTTTTTTCTGTAAATTTAAATTCTGATGAGTGATTTGAAAGTAGATGATTTTGCTAAACTGATTTGTTTTCTCTTTGCTTATGTTCATTTTGTTTTTATTTTCATTTTTCAAAAGATTATTTTTTCATACTTGAAAATGCTGTTTTTCAACATTTCGCCAGAGCAGAAGTCATATGACACAATAGAAAAATATCAGCCATGGACATTGTTAAATACCATCTATTTTCAAAATTGGTTAATACTAATATTTGGCTATTAATTTGTGAAAGTTTCAGTTTTTCTAGATTTGGGTCATAGACAGTATAAAAGATGGATGCAGTGACCGCGATGTCACCCATTGGTTTGTGAAGTCCTCTTTTGAAGCCTTTGAGATGAGCTTTTCTGCCTGGATGTGAACAGGAAAGTTTGACTATAAAATCGCTTTTTCATTGGCTAATGACTTATGATTGATCCTCAACCAGTGAGCAAGATACTAATCCGTCTTTTTGACACATGGGGTGACCATAGATAGATTTAAGTTTTTATTCTGTATGAATGAGCCACTGCTGAGTGACTTCTGGTCCTACAGAGGTTTATGGGCCTTCTGTAGGACCACAAATCTTTTTGCTACCACAGCTGTTGCCATCTGGTGGCCTTCGGAACGAATGTTGCTTTAAGCACTTCGTTAGTTTCATTTTCCCATCCAGAAAGCTACATCTGTGTTTTTTAGTGTCTATGGTTCAGGTCCAATTGATGTAAAGTTTGTCATCAGATGGTGACTATCAATATTTTGCCCCAGTATGGGATTATTTGCTTCAAGTTGACTTGTGACTTGTGCAGCTGTTTTCAGGTGTCACATATAAAGCGATTCACTCATCACGCATCACTCTGTAGCTTATGGCTGCTCACCAGCAAAAATTGCAGGCTCGTGTGGTTGAGATATCCCTCTAAACTTTTTACTAGCTTTTAAACTATTGCAGTTATTTCCCTCCGGTTATTCATATTTTATAACACAGAGACTGTGTAAATACATTGAGTTTGGTCTGTTGTATGCTGTGGAGGTGTAACCAGAAGCCAGTGCAGCTGTCGCTTCATGGGAAACCCCCAGTGCCACCTTACAGCCTGGATGGATGATCAGAGCCATTTGAGCGCTCAGGACAATAGATTTCATGTATGCCATTGGTACAATATGTGAATTCAGGTCTGGGTGCGTGACATGTAACTGAGAGGTATCACCACTGTATGCTCACACTCTCATCCCTACACCCACACACACGCCACATACAAGCACAAACAGGGAGATTGCGCCTCATGTTATGAGTCCTACCGAGCGGAGGTAATCGGTGTGTGTACACTCAGCTCTTACATAACAGTATACTAACTGACGGGAGAAAGTTCATCGTGCTCTCTTTCTCTCTTCCAATCAGTCTTTTATCTCTGTGAACTTCCTTCCCCATCGCTCATTCATTTCTCGTTTTTCACTTCCTTCCTCTTATAGTCTTCTTTCTGTGTCTCCTCACACCTGTGATTTTTTTTAAATTTGCAGTTTGCCAAGAAAAAAAAGTACAAATCTTGAAACATCCACTAATAAGTATATCTATTGTAGCTGGTTTTCACATCACCAGTGTATGAAGTGGGTAAGCTCACTGTTGATAAATATTTATAACAATTTTTCTGGCGGAAGAAGAACATTTACTTTATTATGTATGAATAACATGCGACTTTATCATGCTGTCCAGACCCGGTCCTTGTTCTAACACCCACTTTCTGCTGTCATTCTGGCTCGTATTTGTGTTAAAGCTTTTAATAAATGTTCCTTCGAATGACTTTCCTGTCCCCGTGTAACCTGTCAACAAGTTGTAAATTAGAGAGCAGGAGCAGCAAACAAAACTACTTTGAGTAAATGGTAACTGACATGGAATTGTTTTCAATTAATTCACCCCACATATCCCAGTTCTAAATACACCATCCAGTTAGCAATAATTTTATTTGCATTGTATCAGCTGCCTTGCTGGATGATAAGCTATCAGCTAAATCAAGATTTCTTGTGTTGATAATATTATAATGTGGAATCCAAGCAGCTTCTAAACAACACCAGGATAGAGGGTTTAGTGTCAGGATTAGATGTTTACTTCAGTGCATTTAGAGAGAGAAGAGCACTTGATTAAATTAGTGTAGGACCACAGGGCAAGCAGGATATCACAGTGACAGCACATTTTACCAACACTTAACAGCCTGTCGCACTTTAGTTAACTTACCATTGATTGAATATTAATTTTTTTTCCCAGGGGTGCACAAACAGATGATGTAATTGCATTTGGTCTTTGTTTCGCTACGTTGTAACATTACCAACTGGTGATAGTGTGACAGTGTTGCTCTATGATTTCAAAGACCAGGCAGAGACTTTTCTGAAAATCATAAATCATTATGGTACAATGTAAATACAACAATGTAATGGAACTTTACTAACCTGTCTATAACGTTATATCAAAGACAGAGTAATGTTACTTTATTATGTTATCTAATGTAAAATTTTCAGAGTGTAAATGTAATGTGTTCACATCACTATATTACCATTGCTGCGTTAGGGCTTAGGTTACTGCTAGTATTAAGTGATTTTAAATGTTAAAGCAGATGTAAGACCAGTAGGATAGGTTAGATCTTCTTTGTCCCCCACCAAAAAAAAGATAATTTATGATATCAGGGCAGATATTTATCTTGGTGTGAATAACCTTTTTGCTCGCAAATAATCAAAGACACTTTTGACAAAGAGCTGGTCTTTGCTTCTCCTTAAAGAAAAATATTATTAATTAACACAATCATCATTATTGGTATCAAAGTCTCACCATCAGTGCATTTCAGGTGATAATTTAAATTGAACATAATAAATACAACCCTTTTATATCACAATAATGATATATTCTAACTTCTGCAGCACTTCAGTAACCATTATTCACATATTATCTGTTTTACAATTTAAGCAGTGGGATAGTGTTACTTCCACTGCATTCACTATCCCTGCCTCTCTGCGTTGGTCTGACAGCCCAGCTGAATCACACTGTAGGTTAAATGGGGAACACAATCCCATATGTGTCACTCAGGAAAGCCTTAATGAAACCAAGTATAAGTCTGAGATTGACCTTACATTATGCATTAGTCTGGTTTTGTGTGCTGTTGGTGCAAAGGATGTGCAAGACTGAAGAGGACTGCTCTCTGCCAGTGCAGGGCAGCTGTGTGTTTACAGCTGAGCTCATTGCGTAGCAGTGTAGATCAGCTGCTATTGTTTAGAAGGGTGGCTGGAACCATATAGTACAGTAGGGTACATATTTCAGGCTACAATGGACCTTGGTCATCTGCTCTTATCACAGCTCTGTCTCTTTATCTCTTTCTCTCCTGCTCTTCATCTCTCTATTTTGCTCTTCTCTCAAGTTACATCATCATCAGCCTTTCTCTCTCTGTCTCGCTTTTTCTCTCTCTCTCTTACTCTTGCATAACGTCCAGCTTTATTTGCTCCAGCTGAGGTTTCTAATCTTTCCCATGAGGCAGAGCGCGAGAGCAAACCAGGAGAGGAGAGGAGCCGGCCGAGACAACCTTTTTAACCTGCCTGTGTGCACTGCCACATTAACTCAATCACCCCACCAATTAATCTGGTGCAGGGCTTTCTTTACCTGCACCACCAAAACAGTGTTTAAAGCGCATGTATGCGTGTGTGTGCGTGTGTGCACACCCCTGTGGTTGGTAGGATTGCGCTCTCTTCATTTATGCCTTCGGTCTGTCACATCAAGTATGTCTGTGTGCTTCAGTGTAGGGGTTGCGTTGCCTCTCTTGGCAGCCCAGTGCTAAGAGGGGCATAAGTAGTGATTATCTGCACACCATGCAACAGGAGCAGACACTCGTTTGTCCAACCCTGGGAAGACCCCAATTAAGTGCACGCTCCAGCATTGTGGGGCAGATATGCTCATATCAATGAGATCATGCACTGACTTAGCGCGTGTGCTTGTTGCAACTGCAAATACACCATGCAGTGCAATGTTCACTGAAGTAGTTTCCTTCTCTGATTTCTCCAAATCTCTTGCACACACATACACAGAGCCAGAAAGACGGTATGCTGGCTGGCTGACTTGCTGGCTGGCAGCGGTGTCTGTGCGAGGTGAGTGTTACGTAAGGCTGATCAACACTACTTAATCAGCTTTAGGAGACATGCTTAACAAGCTGACCAAGTGGGTTGGGGTTAGAGGACGAGAAAGAGACTGGAGGAGGTGAAGGTGGGGGGTGGGGGATGGGGGAGGGGATCGAGACGAGGGCAAGGGCACAAGAAGTTAGCGTAGGGCAGAAACTGTGAAGGGAAGAGGAGAAAGTGGTGACAGGCGGTGACACTGCATGTGTCTCTTGTCCCTGTTTACGATGGGATAAGCGCACACACATAAACACGCTGCGCTCTGCCCTCTGTGTCCCCCTCGCAGCCCACTGTGACGCACAGCGGTGACTGCCAGGATCCTGTATGTGTGAGTGCTGTGTGCATTTGCAGGCCGGTGAGTGCCTGTCAGTGTTTTCTCTTTCTGGACGTTTGCTCTCTCCATTCTAGGTGATGAAGTACAGGACCGCGTCAGACCACACTAGTTGAGACAATACAAGTCTTTGTTTGTGCCACTTGCAGCCTTTGGTTGCAGCAGAAAACCCAATAAATGTTAATTTCATGAACCAGCCAGAATTTGTTGTTGCAGCTCCATTGATTCAACACCTAAACACCAGATTTACAGTGTTTACGTAGCAATGCACCGTTCCACCTGCTTCCAATCAAATAACCTTGCTTTTGATTCTGCTGGTACCATGTACCAATACAATGTCAGTGTTAAATTATAAATGTGTATCCTCACTGTGAGGATGTTAGGAATAATTTCAGTAAACACAAAAAGAAAAGTTTTTGGTGTTTCAGATATGAACCTACACACTGTTGACCCTTTGATGTTACTTTAGCTGCTGACGTCACACAACATAAGTTGTAGTAAACACAGAACAACAGATCAGATGTTGTCGCCTAATCTAATCCAACCCCTTGAGCCAGCTTTTTTTCAACATTCGGAGAAAGTAAAAATCAGTCCAAATTTTGTGTTATTAACTCACAGTTTGAAGTTACATATGTCAAAATTGTAACTTACTAGCTAAAACCCCTGAGGAAATATCTCAAAATTAAGAAAATATGTCAAACGTTTGAGATAAAAACCTGGATGGCAATAGAGTTTTTTTTATGTACAAATGTATCAGAGTCCCCAACCTCCCATTATAACATAACATTGCAGTCTGTATTCCAGCAGACAGCATGATAAATGTTGAATTTACTGAATCAGCCATCATTTGTTGTTGTCACTCTCGTGACTCAGCGCTATAAACACAAAGGAAAAGGATCATTTTACAAGGACCAAGCTTTTGCAAAAACAAAACAGTGTTAATGAGATATTTGTTATTTATTGTCAAATATAGACAAAAGTTTTAAACTTAAACTCTACTTCTGTAACTCTAGCAAAAGAAGCTGGAGGGTAATTTAAAACGGCATTAAGAAGCCTGGGTCACCTCTTATCCTGCTCCTGTAAAAAGAAATGTGAGCATCCTTTGTTTGGCTCCTGTGGCCAGCATTCCAAAACTAAACGTTGTGTGTCCTCACTCTCTTTTGTTATAGACTACAAATTATTCCCATTTGGATGATTTCTGGTCATTTGGGTAAATGCTGTTTTTGAGCTCTACGCCGTTACATTTGTCCGCTTGTCTCCGTAAATCAAGCAAAATTATGATGCTTTGTTTATTTCACATTCTCTCTATTTGTGAAGGCAGTTTGTTTCTGTTATGGTTCACCACTGCCGAGTGACTGTAGAGGGAAACCCTGTAAATCTAATTGTATATCAGTCACGATGAACGTTTTGTTCTGGTTGGGACGCTGACTCTGTCTTTATCCTGGTTTCTTTTATACCTTTCCTTTTATTTGCTTTTCAGCACCCATTCCACCTTTTACCAGTTTCCTTTCTGTCTCCTCTCAATCCCAAACACACACATACACACATACACTCGCACACATCTTAAAGAATGACTAGCAGATGTGGACAGAACCTTTTCCTTCATCTAAAATTAGCTGCAAAAGAAGAATGGCAGGAAAGCACACAGGGTTGGATACATAAGCAAGAGGGGTGTGTTAGTCAGGGAGTGGGGGACTGATGGAGGAATAGACTAGGAGTGGAGGAAGGAATTGCTTGATGGGACCTAGTGAAGTAGTGTGTATTTTTGGTGCTGTTCACACACATTGCTGACGCACAGGAACCACTGAGGGCACAAAGTCTCCTAGCGTCAGAGGCATTGAATGTGCATGTATTTCTGTGTAATACCCACTGTTTGGTATTGTTGTAGGTGTGACAAAACTGAAAGCCTTAAGGAGCAGTAATTCAAGTGATTCTCTGAGTGCTCCTTTAAACACTTTCTGTTATGTAATGTATTTGAGTCCACATAGCTCCATGAAGGTAATTTAAAGGTGCTTTTGTCATAGTTCTTATAACTGTTGAAAGAAGTAACTTTTTTTGTGCGTTTGTGCTGCCAGACTTGAGGAGGATGGCAGTAGAAATCAGTTTTCAGGGTCTTTTATAGTTACTGCATTAGTGTGGTTAATCTCCCACCGCAGTGACATAAGTGACTGGTGGAGGATATGAATGCAGCAGTGCCAACTGAAAAACCTGCGTAAACAAGCTGATAAAAAATAAATAAGAGAGAAAATAGCTTCAGGGTCTGAAAAGTAAAGCCTGTGGGGAAATGTTTTAAACCTGCATTCTTTTAAATATCTCTCTAGTTGCAAATAGAAGTCAAGTTATTCTCCCTTGGCTTTGTGTTCTCTGATCTCAGTAAATACTTGGCTGAAGAGTTTACAGTTTTTATCACTAGTTTCAAGTACAAAGCCTGGTCCATCCATAAAGCAGCTGATCGTTGATCTATTAGACATTTCAAAAGTTTAACTCTGCATCCACCCACATTCCATGTTGCTACACTTGTCGCTACAAGTTGCTTAATGTCATTGCCTTCCTGTGATCACTGGGCCCTACATTGCTGCTAGTCTCGTAAAAGAGTTTCCAGGTCTCAAAAGGGAAGCCTTTTGGGAAGTATCTTAAAATTGCATTGCTTATAGTAATTAGTAGGGTGTGACCCCTCTGGCTACAGAAAGAAGAAGTTGTAAAGACGTCCGCCCTCAGCTTCCTAGGTCTATGACCTCAGTAAGTTAGGTCACAGTTTTAAGTCGTAGAGAAAACAATACAGTGTTCATTTTATAAATTTTGGCCCCCATCTGAGTAAAAAAGTGATAAAGATTGGGGTATCGTTTTGGGCAGGGGGTGTCAATAAATCTCCCCAAGGAGGCACATGAGAAAAAGTGGGACTGCTGTGGAGGGCCGCTCTAATAATCTAAATTCAGTTCTGCTTAATATTAATTTTTATCTCTTCATAAGCTGTGGCCCCCTGGGAAAATGAATTGCCCACCCCTGATTTAGGCCATAATTGATGACTTGCTAGCGAGTGTCCTCAGTTTCTCTCAGAGTATTGAACTGCTGGTAAAGTCTTTACTGAGTCCACATGTGCAAGGAATTAAATTTAGTCTTAGTCTTGTATACCAATCTTGGGGTGTACAAGACTAAGAAGGTATGTACTTTGAGGTTCCCAATGGGTAGTTACCCCAGGGAGATACCACAACTGCAGAGTCCAAAAGCACCTTTTGTAACAAAAGTAACTTTTGTAACATTGTAATAGAAAGTATCTTATATTTGTCATAAAGGAATTTGAATTAAGCATGTGATGACCCTAATTTTGATCAACTCTGCACTGCTACTCCATTGTAATTAGCTAAGCGGGATAATTATGTTCAGTGTTTTTCTCTCACTGTCATCATGATGCAGTTCACCAGTCAAATCTACCATCCCTAATTTTTTTTTTAGCCATTTATTAGCACCTTGGAAGCAGGATGTTGTACTCTGCTCCAAATATGTTCTCTTCCAAGAAGCAGAAAGGTGTTAAGAACAACAACGCTGGTTGGCAAGCTTCCTGTGTTCCCTGTTCACTCAGCACCCAAGGGCCTGTTTAAAATACCAGGCCGCCAGCCCTCTGCTTCACCCTCAGGTTTATCTCTCCCCTGTTGAAAGTCTGCATGGGAGCGCTCATCAGTGTGCACGTGTGGGGCAGGGATATTTTGACCGTGGTCACCAAGTGATGCTTTGATGTTTTCTGCACACAGTCGCACACATTTGTAGAAACTCCAGGTAAGCACGTGTGCGTGTGTTTGTTTGTATCCTACTACTCACTGTGAATGCTCACTACCATCTGCACAGTTAGCAGCACCAAAGGAGTGAGAAAAACATGATTCCCATGGGCCAGTTACCTATTCAACTCTCACCTCCAGTCTGAACAACAGCACCCAGCTCATAACAAACACGCACAGACATAATACATCCCCAGGTATTCTATTTGGGAAGATCTTTATTTTCTTCTTTTGCTCATTCGTCAGGATTTAAAAGTTTATCTGACCTCATACGAAACATGCAAAATAAAATTAATGATTTATCTGCACATGCATTGTAAGGAGATTATGAAGTCTAAGTGTAGGAGTAGTTAGAAACTTATGGAAGTGATAAAAGGGCTCGTTCAAGTTGTACACAGCCGAGTGGTTTACTAAAGGTTGAAATATGTAGAAACAGAATGTGTCTGGAAACCTGTGGCTCCTTCTCTCTTTGTAATGATACACTGGTCAAAAGTATCAGGAAAATGCACAGATTCCTGTTTTGATCAGTTGTGTTGCAAAGTCAACCTAAAAGCCTATTTTGAGCAGAAGAATTAACAAAAATATACGGGACAGTGTGCATCCCTAGAATATTACAGAGACACATGGCACAGATCATAATTGCGTGATTTCCATGCAATACAGACTAGTATCAGAATAAAATATGAGTCTGTGAGGTTCAAATGTATCCGTAGTATTTGCCAACTGACAGCAACATTAGGAGGTTGGCAAACTATGACAAAGTTTAAGAAATAATCTTTTCTTCACTTTAAAAAAAAAAAATATATATATATATATAAGATCCATTAGTACATATTCATGGAGATATTCTGATAGCTGCTATTAGCCCTGAGAACAAAATGGCATAAAGAAAGCACACGAGGGCCATGCATTTCATTCTCAATAGATACATTAGCTTTCATCTGTTCAGAAGCAGGAGCCAGATGATTCGTCCCTGCAGTGAAAGCCTTGCTCTGTTTACTAGGAAACATAAAGATGGCATTTCTGCTTCAGAGCACCATGTTTGTTGTACTACTAAAACTTATTTTAAGTGATTCTAAATTCCTTTTTCAGCAAATGTTGAATTTTTTTCCTACAAGTTAAAATAATTTGTTTAATTCATCCACATCCAGTCGAAGAGTATTTAAGGAAGTGGGTGGTAGAAGTTGATGGATGATTCCCACACTGTCTTTTTGGCTCACTCGCGTGACTGAATTGCAGCAATCAATCAATTCTCCTTAACTGTCACAACCTGTTGCAAGAACGTCACGTCACATGATGTGGTTGTTTACTTAGTTGGTAGCTGGACTGCAGGAAATGAAAGTTTTTCTGCCAGCACACAAATGACAGCACTTTTCCTAGAACGGTTCTTCTAGGTTTAAGCCAAGCCCAACTTGGGCAGGGCGATATGGAAAAAATATTTATCACGATATAAATTATTTTATATCACGAAAACTATATATATATATCACGATATACCACCTGACCTGTGGTCATCTGGAAAGTACGCAGTCTGTAAACAGCGAGCGCAGAGGGTCCAGTCTTTGTTACTGAAATGGATGGTTATGCTCATGTAGGGCTGCGTATCTCTGCTCGTCCATAGGTCAGTCGTCAAGGCATAATGCACGACACTGCAAACAGCCTTCTCTACTTTGGCCCGGCAATGCGTCATATAAGCGAGGCAACTCGACTTTACTGAAGTGCTTACGACCGGGCATAACGTACCTCCGATCCAAAACTTTGACAAGGTCCTTCTCAACTACATAAACAGGGGCCATGCCTTTATAAATGTAACGCGAGATGGCTCCTGTGATTTGCTTATGGCGCTGGGGTGTTTTTTCATACGCGTGCCTTGTGTGAAAGACTGCTGTATCTTCAGCTCGTATAGTTTTTCTTTTCCCAACTTGCTCCCGTCATTCCACAACTTGGTTTAGCTCGGATTTTCTGCATTCTTGAGTTTTCTTTTTTGTGGACCTTCTGTAGATGATAGAAGAGATTTGTTGTGTTGCCATCAGGTGCAGGAGTAGTTTTATAGCATAGCTTGCAAATTGGGCGTCTTATGCTCTGTGTTGGTGCTGTTGAACCCAAAATGTAACCAAATCACAGACGTACCCCCTCTTTTCGGTAAAAGTGCTTCTTCTTGGGCTGCCTGTGTAGCTGTCTCTCCCTGTTGCATGTCCAGGCATGAAACTGCAACCGGTCGCACGCCCATTTTCAGTTACTGTAAAGCATGTCGCAAATCCGGGTGCACGCAAAGCAGCGCCATGTCGCAAAACCACAAGATGGAGTTTCTTTGTGAAAAATATCATTTTTTATACTTTATTTTCTCTTGCATAAAATTAAGAGCATGTATAGTGAGAAGACAACAACAATCTAGCATATAACACAAGCTTATGCTGTTTTTGTTTTTTGCTTTTTTTCCTGGTTGAGTGAGACTTTCAGTGTTATTTTACTCTTTATATAACTCCAAAACTAAACTATGTAAAAGATAGGTGGACAAATCTGTGGGACTCAACTATTTTGTCAAAGCTGAATTTTATGCCTTGTTTTAATCAATTTTAAATCATGCTTTTTATTTGTTTTTGTTTCTAATGTCTCTGTAAAGCACTTTGAATCACCTTGTTGTTGAATTGTGCTATACAAATAAACTTGCCTTGCCTTCATCCATCAGGAAACATTCAGCAAAATACACTAGTTTTTGGTTTACTACACACGACTTATTAAAGACTAGTGCCTTTAGGTTTAATTAAAGAATTTAACTCCAGTCAAGCCTGATTTTCTTCAACACCCTCAGACAGAATCCACATGCACATAAGTAGTAGATTTCAGAGGCAAAATACTAAACTTTCAAATATCTGCCTATTTAAAAGCATACAAATAATCAAATAGTTGGGTCCACCTCTACTGAACCTTTTATCTGAAAAACTATGAATACCCAAGACATCTTAAACAAAATAAATTTCGGATTTTAATCAGATTTGGAGCTCTTTTTGTGTAAGATATTGAAAGTTGTTGGCTGCAGGACTTAGAACTTGGACCCTTCATAAAGAAAAGCTTTACTAGAGGACCAACTCTGCCCTCAGTAGGTTTACTACCTTTTTATCCAAGTATACCATGTCCTTCGGCACTCGCTTTAAAGACCTCCATTTGTGTAAGAGGTTATGCCATCAACATTTCAAAAACCCAATATTATAACAATAGAACTTGTGGAAGCAGGTTTATTGGATTAACTCTTTATTCACCGATCTATATTAGACTCAGAGATTCATTATTTAACTTGTCCTTCAATGAAACTGTTATATGAAAAGCAGAAATCCAGGTCAGGGACAGGGTGGTGGGAGTGATGGGAAGTCAATGTGCTTTGTAAGAGAACATAAAGGTTTTCACTAATGCTTAAAAACTTAGCTTATGGAAACTGAATGGAAACAATTATAGGAAAGATTGTAAAAGCAGTATTAAGATATAACAGTGGCTCTTAATGGCGCTTTATTTACTTACCTTAGACCTAAAGTTCTACTATATGGTCCATCTGTCACTCCTGCACTTTTCCCTCAGCCCTTCCAACACACATCAGAGTTTTTCCACCAACAAAAAGACCTGGTGGGGAAGTACAGTCACATTAAGCTCTGATTTAAAAATCACTCCAATAGAGAGAATTATCCTTGAGTGCAGTGAGCTTGTGTGCATGCGCCTGTGCTCCAAGTGTCGGTTATATGTGGAGATCTGACATTAAACTATAATGAAGCAGATTCAGTTTATCGTGACCCTCAAAATAATGGTATTAATTTAATGCATTAGTGGGGAAATGAGTTGCCTTGATTTGTGAAGTATCGCTGCTCACTTTGACAGTCAACCAAATATATCTATGTAAACCTTCAGGCTTCAGTTTTATTGTAATTATCCACTACTACATTGTAGTGTTTTGAAGTAAACCATGAATAGCATACGTAGGCTTAGTTTTGCAGACTTAGGAAGTCAAGTGCTAGACCATAATTTTTTTCTTGAAGTTCTTTTAGACTTGGCCTAAACATGTCTGTGAAACCTGCTGCTAGAGTGGCAGTTTTGGTAGACACTAGGCACTGCTTTGTCTCTCTACTTTGAAAGGCATAGTGATAAATATTCTTGCTTCCAGAGCACAGTCCTGAAATGTTTTAGAAAGAAGCAGCTCATCCTAAATTGTTAGACATCTGGTGTAAAGATCAGGTGTCTCACTGCTTTGTCTCTCACTTGTCATTACGCATCCAGAATGATAATTCATCGTAAAACAAGTGTCGGCAATGTGTCGCCTTCAGACAAGACAATAGCCCTCTGTGTATGTGTGTGTTCATGACTCAGTTGTCTTTCACTGTGTTTCATAAGATTGTTTATTTTGTGTTGCAGGAAGCAGAAGAAAAAAAAAATCACAATAGGAGCGTTTACAATCAAAGAGCGAGTGGCCTTGCAGAGTCGTTTGACGTGCGACATGTTAGCGGCAACACACATGATGTGCTTCAAAACTCCCACACCCTTTGTTTTCTTTGCAACAAATTGATGCACATCAAAATGGGTTCAAACCATCATGCTGGTAAACATTGTTGTTGTTTTTAAGAAAACCATGCAACTTTTATTTGTAGTTTTGTCGCAACTGGAAACACAGTAGACAAAACAAACCCTATATTTGAAGTTAAAAGAGTAGGCAAGGTGGCCAAAAAGATTTAAGCCACTGACAGGCCATCTGTCCATGCTCATGTCTTCTCATTTTCATCCTTGACTGAATCCTAAGCTCTATTCTTACACCTAAGAGAACAGCTACACTGATCATTGCATTGAAGCTGAAAGAATTTGGACTGTTTCTAACTCTCAGCGGTTCCCAAGTGTTTGTTTGCTTTTGGGAACTTGAAAGAGAGGTTTTCCTAATAAAGGAGGAAAAAAAACAAATGCATACACTGGCAGAATCTAGTCACAGTCTTTCTAGTCAATTCCAAGGCTGTCTGATCGACCTTGTGCATAATGACTGATTTAGACCTCTGCGCGGTAATCTTTGTAGAGCCCACGACGTAACCTTCGTAAGTGGCTGACTTTGTTGCCAGCGTTTGTACTTGTGCCGGTGCATTACGTGTTAATTTCTTTGTGCTCATGTCCCTTGGTTTTCTATGTGGTGCCAGCCATTTTAGAAAAAAGACTATGTAGATTGTTATGCTGTATGATTTAAAGATATGTGGCAAAAAATGGGAAATGCACAGGAGGAATCGATGGTACTGGACAAGTGAGGTTTGAGTTGGGTTTATTTGGCGCTGAAGAGCAAAATGAATAATGATAACCCACCATAATGATGTGCTGTGTTACCCAGGCAACCTGGAAGGTAGCTTCATCCTGATTCATTCAGAAGTCATCCCAAATTAATAAAACTTTGCATGGTTTTTGAGCCCTAAGTGCAATCACCAAAATGAAAGGCAAAGACTTGGCTAGAACTTAGCTGGCCTGTGGTCTCGGCTGCCATCTTAGGTGCGATGGTGTTGAATGTCTTAGGGAACCTCTGTGGTGTCTTTAAGGCACTTATCAAAGAAATTTCTAAATTCACCAGTGAGATAGCTATTTGCATATTTTATGCTTTAGAATAAAACATAAAATACAAACTTTCCAGTGTCTAGCCAGAAATCTACTGTATTTAAAACAAGGAAAGGGAAATTGCAAAATCCCAGTTGCCTGAGTAACACTCCAGTGTATTTACTACCCTGTTGTATGTCAGTCACCAGCATCCTGTGCTGTTACTGGTAGCCACTGCAATCGCTCACCTTGAAGCCAGACAACGCGAGACAGAGCGCGAATGTCTTGCACCAACAGCACTTAATGTGTGGCTACAGGTTGCTGCATCGTCTGACATGCATGCCGAACCATTCCAGTCTGGCAGTCACAAAAAGTCAGCAATGTGTTAATGAATCAACAGGTGAATTACTGCACCTGTACTACTATTTAATGTGTTTCCAACAGAGGGCGCTGTATTTATTATGGCAAACAAAGGTCTTTTTTGTGCTATATTACAGCACCATAAATACATAAAGTTGGAATTAATGGCACACTGTAAAAATCCAGCCCTGCCTACCAAGTTCATGGAGTTCATGAACTTGGTGTGCCATATTTCAAGTCATTTGCTTCCCTTATCTTAGTCAGTATGAAAAAAAAAAACTGCCTTTATGGGTTATGATTTCACAGAAGTGCCTTCTCCTGAGGTATGTTTGTTAAGCAGTAATAATATCATGCTGTAGATATACTCTCCTCCAAATAAGCCATAAAGTATTTGTCGTAGGTGGTGGAGTGTTACAGGTGTCACATGATGCTGCCTTTTGTTCTCTTTAAACTCTGCTTACCATGAACCGTGTTGCAGGACAACTGAGTTGTTTTAACGCTTGAGTCTATGTTTGCTTTGCCCGGCTTTTGGAAAGGGTGGAAAAGTTCCTGTGTAGCACTCAAAAGCTAGTGGACATGCATGCACACCCTCTCACACACTCTCACACACACACACACACACACACACACACACACACACACACACACACACACACACACAGTCATGTTGTGCAGACCTCCATCTTCTGACAGCTACCTGTTGCTGGCAGATTCAGACTCTCACTCTTTTTGTCTCTTGCGTCTCTTCATCTTACTCCCTTGCTCCAGCTCTGCTCTTTTCTTTCTAATACCTGGCCTATTTGAGTCCGTGTTCCAGGCTTGAAAGGATTAATTGCCATTTATGCTTTATTTTTTTGTTCTGTTCATTTCTGAAGGTTTATTTTTAGGCCTTAAGTGTCTGGTTGCTAGGAGACAGAGAGTTAGAGAGGGCGAGAGAATGGAGGAGAGTTTGCGTTGTGAAGGCTGAATTACAAACACATTCACGCACTGAGTCAGCACTGACGCACAGTCACACACATAAATATACACACACACACACTGGGTGTTTCGGCCTGTAGCTGTTATTGTGGACTTGTTTTTCTGGTTCTGTGAATCTTTTCAGCAGCTCTGTGTGTCACTGTCATTTACTGTTTGGATGCCAGCTCCTCTGTAGCACCTGTGCTCACGTGCGCAATGTGTGAACGTTTATGTGCGTACATGCAGATTTTCTGACAGAATACTTGTGGGGATAGTTGCATTCAATTAATGTAGCACCGTCAGCTACGCCGCTAATTGTGACGCACGTAACAGAGGAATTATGTGGATCTCTGTACACTTATGGAGGAATGGGATTTTATGTTTTTACTAGTAGCCTGTATCAGCAAGAGGACTCTGGGTCATTCACATCCACATCAAATAGTAGGGCAACATTTCAAGGCACACTATTATATATAGTGAATATCAATGAGAGTTTTGATTATATTGCCAGATGAAAACACTTTTGAGCATTACATACAGTTTATTTTGCTTACTAGAAGCTCCACAAGCTTATAACATACCCATCCACTTATGAGACACTTTCAGGCAATCTCTTAAGTGTCTCTCAGAAGATGTTTGGTTTTCAAGAGCCTCTTTAGCTTGATTGACACCATGTTAGTATTAGTTAATGCTCTAAGGCTAAAGGCCATTGATATCCCCGGTACAGCAAAATCTCAGGTAGCATAACATTTATGTGGTTTTATGTGTTTTTATTCACACGCATGAAACCTATACACGCACATGTATAATAAGTATTACAAGCTGATAGTAGAACACGGTCACATGGTGTAAGAAGCATCAGTGTTGTGTTATAGTAATAATTTTTAATCTCCTCATCTATGCTTATATATAGCAGTTCTGAGATGCAATATCGTTGTGTAATTATAGGACAGTATTGCCTGCAGCGGTTTTGATTTGTTGCCTGATTTCAGCACATATCAGAAATGACATGCATATGCACACAGGAAACAGATCTGTTGTTGTGGTGCATACAAGAGTTGCTAACATCCTGTCCCGCTCTAGTGGCACATTCCAGGAAACCACCTCCCAAAAGTGCCACCTATCTCTTAAATACACACAAATTTTCTAGACCTGACAGATGTGTAGCTGGGTGGTGGCACACCTAATTTGCTCCTGTGTGACAAAACCAACCTTTTGACCCATTGACCTTTTAAAACACAGTGACAGTAACAGTAACCTACACGTGTTTTTTTCCTCCCTGCGTATTTATATATAGTTTTCAGCCAACCAGTTCGTCTTTTAAAGGTGATCTGGATCTTTCCTATTTTTTTTAAATAAAAGCTTAAAAACACACATCATATAGATGTTGAGTTAATGCTGTAGTGATTTGGCAGTTGTTGAACCCATACGCTCCTACACACAGATGTGTGCACAGAGAGTTATGGGCAGTAGTGAGTGTAGGCAGTGTTTTGTTGAACCAGAAGTGGAGAGTCAGCTGGCAGCTCTCTCCCAAGCTGTTGGCCGGGCCAGTACATTAACACCAGCCTGTGAGGTAGGTACACAGAGTGAAGGAGATGAGAGAGGCGCCTGTAGCCTTTAACATGGCTGTGTTAGAGCGTAACAGCTTCTCCCTAAAAGTTACTTCAAAGGAAATTATTAACCGTTTTCACACATGCATTGCAGCCCTCATCTTTTTCAGAAGGAGGTGTGCGTGGGGATGCAAATGTTTGATCGGACATTAAACGGCCTTTAACGTGCTAGGGCTCCTCGTACAGTCTGTGAATAATAGTAAGGCTGGATGATTAATCTGATTTTAATTTTGGCTACAGTGTTGTCATTCAGTGATTCATAAGCAAGATTATCAGGGGGAATTATTACTTTTTGGCAGTTGTTATCACTGCGAAGCTCTCATTTTGTTTTGCGTCGCACATTAGGAGCAGATCTTTCATTTAAAGGCGTGCATTTTGGTTTCCACCTTAAAGCCCAGACTTACAATGACAGAAAGTCAGCATTTGGTCGATAAGAACTGTCTAGAGGAAGTAACAGTCTTTAAAGATTTCTGTAGATTTACCTGTGAAAAGGTAATTACCAGTTACAGCTGCCTTTGTCCTCAGTCTTAGAGGGTGTCTCACAGGTCACACACTGTTAGTTGTCAGCTTCAGTTCTCCATTGCTCTCCTCATGGCTATCTGTTGGTCCCTTGAGGTCTACAAATCAACTGCTTTTTGGACTTCTTTTTCCAGTCATCTACACCTACGGGCATCTCGCAGCTTTGGAGGCTGCAGGCATTTAGAGACTGATAGCTGACTTCGCAAAAGTCCACTTTTTTTTTTTCCATTCATGTGTTTGTTTTTCATATGCAGCCTTATTTAGATGGGTTCACCACAGCAGATAGCTCTGCGTGTTTTGAATTGGCAGATGGCTTTCCTGACGTAACCCCAAAGGTATTTGTGTCCCTTCCCAGGATCGAACCATGGATCTTTTGCTTGTTAGATGAACGTGTAAACCAAATAATCTTGTTAAAAAAATCAACATGGTCTGTCCTGTCAACTTCTCTACCATTTGGAGTTGGAGTTAATTTGTAGTTAGTGTATTGCAATGTTAATTCTCTGTGGACAAGTCACAAAAAACAGGCAGGCACACAGGCATCCTCAGACCCTTGTGCTCATCACTCAGACCTGAACGGACCCTACTGCACTTGCAGACATGGAAAGTATAAACATGTATAAGACCTCACAGGGTTAACTGGAAAACAGTTTCTGTTCCACAAGAGTCGCTTCCCTCAACAGTTACCCTCCCATATCAGGCTAAGTTTTTAACTTTTAGATTTAGATAAATAGGTGTATCTGTAGGAAAATTGGATTGTATTTTATTGTAAAGGAGAAAATTCAAAGCCCTGCTCACACATCTCCCACGCACTAATGAAAACACTGTTGACATTTTATCATAAATGTTACAGCAAAAGAAACAAAGAGTTGTGCTGAAAGTGATAAGACTCTTGTATAATCAAAGACCAGCATTATAACTGTGTTTAATACTATTATTTGTTTTTACCTCCCAGTACCTCAAATACAAAGACCACGAGCAGTGTTGACACATTATGATTAAGAAGCACTCACATTTTATTCCAGTGTTAATGTCACATTGGGATTAACACTGAGTGTCCTGTTTCCTTTGTTCTTTATCGTAGCGTGCTTTGAAAGTCACCCACAGTGTTACAGTGTGACGATTAAAGCTCCTGCACAGTTTGAATTCTCCACATTTAGGTTTTGGGGTTTTCTCTTCTTCATGTGGCCCAAGAACACATGATTTTGATAGAGGACGGCTAATATTTCATGCATCTTTGCTGATTGTCACAGTTAGAAACTGAAAACTGAAACACTTCATAGTATTGCCGTTGTTTGTACTCAGCCAGACATCGCAGTGTTGCACCGCTGCACAATCAGATTGAGACAGCTACCAGCTGATGCATCACGTAAACTTCACAGGTCATATTTTCCTGGGTAAATTTTCATTAATCAGTAAATTAGGTGGACCAACTTTTAGTTAGAGAAAGTGGCCGTTTACAGGAATTCAAAGCTGTCTTATGCTATAATTAACGTATTTAATAAATGTTGGTAATTTCAAAATATATATCATATAAAAGTGTAACTTAGATTTTTTTTACCTTGGCTTTTGTGCCAGTGAAGCATGTAGGTGCATGCTTGTGTGTGTCTGTGTGCATGTTCATGTCTTAGGAGAGACGTTAATGTCCTGGGAGCAGACCGTCACTTTGGTGAGAGTAAATATACCTAAAAGCACCCTGAGAGCAACAGGACTCTTCTCTCACTGACACAATATTATTCTGCTGTTCTTCACAAGCTCTGGGGAACTCGTACACACACACACACACACACACACACTTTCTCTCTCTCCCACCAGGCTTGTTTATGAGTGTGATTACACAGAGAGAGGTCCGGTTGTCCAGCTCACCTGAGAGCGCATCAGGTGCAGTGCCCTGGGGCTTTGTGTCTGTTTGTGTTTGGACAGTGCTGTGTATTTTTTGGAACGGCTCACTTTTTGTGCCTGACAGTGAGTTTTTGTTTTTGTTTCCTGTTTTATTCCTTCTGTTACTGTGTGAAAAAGAGAGATAGTGTTTGTTTAGGTGTCCCATGTGGTTAGATGCCAAACTCCTGGGTCCTAAATTCAACCTCTCACAAACAGTGTCAGCATCTTTAGCATCCAGGCGACTTCTCTAGGGTAATTAAATATTTATTGCCTTGGTTTTGCCCGGTGTTTAGTCAGTTGACGGATATATAAAATATTAAATGATCAGTAAAAAAGTATGCTGGACAAATTCACTGGCCAGCCGCTGGCTGATTTGAGCTAGTCATTTTTTTTCACAGTATAAATGATGTGAAAAAGAAAGTACAATCACTTTTCATGCTAAGCTTCAGTATTAGGACGTAATTAAAAAAACAGGTTCTAAAATGACATAAATACAATCTCAGATAAATCATTACATGACACAGATTACACTGTGCCATTATTTATTTAACAAAAACCAAGTTAAAATCCAGAACAACTCCCACAATCCCACACGACTCCAAAACATCATTTTGATTAAGAGATCCTTAACAGCACCACACAGTACTGACCCACACATATGGTTCTTACACACACACTGGACTTTCTGGACTTTGTTTTTGCACAACACTGGTCACTATATTCTTCATTTCCGGTTAATACTTGTACAGCTGCTGTTATTGTGTATATATTTATTTATATTTAGATTTCTTCATACATTCTTATATAGTTCTATATTGTGTATTGTGTACTTTGTTGTACAGTTATTTTATTTTCAACTTTAATTTATATATTTTATCTTATTCTTCCCAGTTAAATTTACCCTTCATTCTAATTTGTGTTGTACAGTTATTTCATTTTTAACCTTAATTTATATTTTATTCCTTCCTAGTTAAATTTACCCTTTTTAATTTTTCATATTTATTTCCTATCTTATTCATAGCCTTTCCTTTTTTGTTTTCTTTAGGTCACGAGCAGTTGTCCAAGCATTTCACTACATATCGTACTGTGTATGACTGTGTACGTGACAAATAAAATTTGAATTTGAATTTGAATTTGAACAGCAGAAATTGCTGTTATATTTTTTTATGCCACACTAATTTCTAATTTCTAAGAATACTTTTTTTTAAACTGATTTCCCAGCTTTCAGACAGATCCGATACTGATTATAATTTTTTTCTTTTTTATTAACGTTGGGAATACAGAACCTCTGTTGAAAACACTGTAGCTCATGCCCTACTTTAAACTTTCTTCAGGGTGTCTGAAGTTAATCAGAACTTGTGCATCCATTTTATGCTGACTGACACTCTGCAGCTTTCAAAGTCATTTCCTGAAATGTGCACATCAACTGTACCAGTACTAAAACACACTAATTTAGTGCTTAGTCAGTTGCTCAATTAGAGTAAAACCCAAACCACACTCTGTTCATAGTCTTGCCCTAAACTAATGGATATTTATGTTGTGACTTAACAAGCCCTTTACAGTTTAGCAGTGGAGCATGTAAACCAGACCTGGAGGGCTTGTTCTGGAAGAGAGAGTCCCTATGGACGTGTGTGCATTTTCTTCCTCTTTACTGCTCCTCCCCTCGGTTTCCTGGAAAAGACGTCTGTGTGCGCGCTAGAAGACGCGCTGCACAGATCCGAGCCGAGAGAAGCAGGGAGACCAAATTGCTCATCTTACATCATCCTGTCCTCAGTCTCTGTGTCACTTGTGTCCTCATCGCACTTCTGTACTTTCCCTCTTCCCCCCGTCCATGCTGTGTATTCGTTCTCTCTCTCTTTGGCTCTCCCACTGTTGAACAATAACCCCAGTGTGTTTAAGAGAGTGTGTGTGTGTGGCGCTATTTTTGGCCCCTCCAAGGCCACAAAACACTCTCTACTCCTTTGCCGCTTCTGTTTCTTTCTCCTGGCTGCTATATAACAGTAAGTAAGACCCTATGGAAAGCATAACCTGTGGTGACCTCTAAGGTTACTTGATGTTTGTGCGTTTTTGTGACTAATTTGCCTTCGTGGCACCAGGTGAGGTGCAGGGCATGAATGTTCTTGGCTCGGGCAAGACCTCCAGCAAGAGCAAGTTCTCCAAGGGAAATTACCCTCCATCTGGATTATTCACAACAAGCTGCATTCCTCTGGATAATTGTTTCCCAACAAATAAAACCTTCCCAGCATGTTTTCGTAAAACCGCACCGATTTCAAGCCTTTGCGGAAAAAAAGTCAAACAACATCTAACTCAAGTGCTGCTGAAGTTAAAAAAAGGACATTTATTCCTAGTTTTATTTATCTTTTTTTGATATTTCTAATCCTGACTGCTTATGTGTTCAGAGATGTTTCTAATTAACTAGTTCTCTGATCCAACTGAAAAGAAAGAGAATAATGATAGTTGTGCTGCTTTTTTTAATCAATTTTAGAACAAAAATGCCAAATATTCTCTGCTTCCAATCAAGATTTACTGGTTTTCCTCACTCTGATAGGATCGACTTAAGTATTTTGTGAGTCTGAGACTGTCTGAAGCTATCTGAAAATGTCCTTTATAAACCATACAATGAACAGCTTGAAAGACAATCAATGGTGGCATCTAGGTGACTGTCTTTAATGACTTCAAAAAACAAACATCTGGACTATGTTTTTCTAGAAGTTCATATTTCGAGGAAAATCTTACATTTACTTTGAATAAGAAAAGACTAAAGCATTCAGAACTTTTCCCTTCAATCTTTGTGACAGGTTGTCGTGCTCCTGTCTTTTCTCTCTGTATGTCTCACTTTTCCACTCTTCTTCTGGTATTGGCCCTAATGAATTTTTAATGGACTTTGTGGGAAGAGTCCAGACACTTTGGGATTCAGGCATATGGGCTCTGATTACCATCCTCCTCCACCTCCTCCTGCTCCCGTGGAGCCCGCCCTCCTCTCTCTCTTTTTTCAGTCTTGCTTTCTCTGTCTCACCCCTTTGAGCCTTTTATTATCCAGTTTCTGTCCCCTCTGTTTCCTCTGCTCAGCGCTTCAGGCTGTTTCAATCATCCAAGCATCTGTGACAAAGACAAGGCCGTGTATATGAATGTGCTACAGGCAAATACCAACCGACTGTCTCTTAGTTTTAGTGCTTTTACAGGCTGTGAGTGAGCCGACACTGACCTCACCCCTCCTCGTCCACACACAAACACACTTACACTAGTTGTTTCCCAGATCCACACTAAAGCTGGGTTGAGTTAAAGCAATACAGTGCCAGCCAACTGCCGCTAATGGCTGTTCAGAGTCCCCGTATAAAAACCCTGAGTCTGCAACTCTGCTGTTAGTTTGGCACAGGCCTGTCAGTTGATTTGCTGCTGAGTAGGACTCACAGCTCTGGGAATCTCTCCTCCTCATCTTTTTTCTCACTCCTATACTTTGTCTGACTGCCCGTCTGTCTCTGCCTCCTTCCCATCAGCTCTATCCTTCTTGGCAATTGAGTCCCAGGCTGGTGATCCAGGCAGTTACTTTTCCTGTTAATTGGAAGATAATTTCACCAGCAGAGACCAAGGGGCATTTTTGGTCAAGGTGATCAGAAACTCCCTGGGAAGCATGGCATCTACCCAGTCAAGACTTCATCATCACTGGTTAAATGTGAACACTGTCTCCATGTAAAGTGGAGATTGAGGAATGCATCAGTTTATTGCATCAAGAAAATGAAATGCATGTTTCTTTGTTTTTGTAACACAGCAAAAACTAAATGATTACCAAATGGTTTGGGACAGAAGCTGCCTCATTAGTTGCATGATGAACTTTTCTTCGAATTGATTTATGTACTAGATACTAAATGTACTCCTTTATAGACTTCTCCTTTTCTTGATTACAACTAAATGAAATCCATGTACAGTGGGGCAAAAAAGTATTTAGTCAGCCACCGATTGTGCAAGTTCCCCCACTTAAAATGATGACAGAGGTCAGTAATTTGCACCAGAGGTACACTTCAACTGTGAGAGACAGAATGTGAAAAAAAAAAATCCATGAATCCACATGGTAGGATTTGTAAAGAATTTATTCGTAAATTAGGGTGGAAAATAAGTATTTGGTCACCTCAAACAAGGAAAATCTCTGGCTCTCACAGACCTGTAACGTCTTCTGTAAGAAGCTTTTCTGTCCCCCACTCGTTACCTGTATGAATGGCACCTGTTTGAACTCATCATCTATATAAAAGACACCTGTCCACAGCCTCAAACAGTCAGACTCCAAACTCCGCCATGGCCAAGACCAAAGAGCTTTCGAAGGACACCAGGAAAAGTATTGTAGACCTGCACCAGACTGGGAAGAGTGAATCTACAATAGGCAAGCAGCTTGGTGTGAAAAAATCAACTGTGGGAGCAATCATCAGAAAATGGAAGACATACAAGACCACTGATAATCTCCCTCGATCTGGGGCTCCACGCAAGATCTCATCCCGTGGGGTCAAAATGATCATGAGAACGGTGAGCAAAGATCCCAGAACCACACGGGGGGACCTGGTGAATGACCTGCAGAGAGCTGGGACCAAAGTAACAAAGGTCACCATCAGTAACACACTACAATGGCAGGGAATCAAATCCTGCAGCTCAGCACCATTTCTCCTTCTTCATGAGTCTTGTGCTGTTTATCTTTCTCTCCCTTCCACTCTTTCCTCACTTACTAGCTTTCATCTCCTTGGGCCCCTCCTTCTCCTCTTGCATTGTGGAAGTCATTGTTGGACTGGTGAGCAGCACACATAGCTGGAATAGCAGCAGTGTTAGAAGTCTGCTAGGGGGCTTGCCGCCAATATCACACGGAGGAAAAGAGGCATCCGCACTCTCAGAAAGGAGAAGGAGGAAGGAGAGAAGCAGTGAAGGAGGAGGGGAGGGGATAAGCAATCTGACCTGGATGACAACAGACTACCAGACGAGCAATGATCTCATCGCTCCCTTAATCCCCCTTTCCCTCCATCCACCCCCTCTCTCCTCTCCCACTCGAGCCATTGTCTCTCTCTTTCTTATCCCACTCTTGTTTCCCAGATCTCCCTCCCCTGTCTCTTTTCTCCTACTTTCTTTTCTCTGTTCTCTTCTTGTCCTAGAGCTCACCCCATCTCGTCTTGCCTTCTTCTCTTTCACTTCAGCAACACCCCCATTACTCCCTCCCTCTCTTCCCCCTCCTGCTCCTCTTCTCTGTCCCTTTTGCATCACTTTCTACCACCTGCCCCTCAGTTGTCCCAACTCACAACACACACTTTTTGACACACTCACACTCTCTCCAGTGTCCCAGGGCAGAGATTAGGCGCACCCCTATCGTCAACTGCCACACCATTTTCTACATTATTGATGCTGTGTGTGTGTGTGTGTGTGTGTGTGTGTGTGTGTGTGTGTGTGTGTTGTAAAGGCTATCTGGTGTCTCCCCTGGGAGGGAGAGTGGTGAGGGAGGAAGGGAGCCAAATAGACAGAGAGTCGAGGTCAGAGAGGTTAAGTGTGGTGGTGGTGAGTGGAGGTTAGGTCATGGTCTGCAAGCTCTTCCCTACTCCTGCTTTCCCTGTGTTAGTCATCTACACAGGTTGTATGATAAAACACACACACCGATTCCAAGATTCCCAAACTTCTCCTATCAGTTGTATGAGGCTGAAGCAAATCGGAGCGTGTGTGTGTGTGTGTGTGTGTGTGTGTGTGTGTGTGTGTGTGTGTGTGTGTGTGTGTGTGTGTGTGCGAGCGATAGCTGATCCTCTGTGACTCAGGACTGCTTGGGCTGAGTGGATAGAAGGACAAAGACACCTGTTCTTGCTCTCAGCATTCCTCTAAACATAATCCTTACCATCTCTGTCACGCACACACTCGCTCACAGGGTCACTAAAGAGAGTCGCTTATGCTTTGTCCTCTACCAGCACCGGGCAGGCATCATATGAGGTCTTTGATGTTCAGGATTTGACAGGTAACCGATGAGTTATACATGACAGCATGATGTATGTAAAGAACATACATGCACGCCGGTGCATTGTGCTCGTAGCTCTTGTGTTTTTTAAAGCGCTGCTGCTCTTGACAGTGAATCATTGGGCCTTGAATTTATTTTTAGCAACACTGCTGCCACTACATGAAAAAATTAATGTACACAGACGAACAACAAAAACAATAATAGTAATCATAACAGGGGGCTTTTTTTGTTTTTTTTAAGAGACGACATTTTACATAAAACGCGAAGGACAGCAATGCATCATAGTTTTAGCAAAGTTTTCTGCCATAATTCAGCACTTGAATTTGTCCTGGGTCTGCCCCTGGGTGTCCTCCGAGTTGGACATGGTCTAAACACATCACCTTAGGGGGATGCTAATCAGATCCTGAACCGCATCAATTTGGCTCTTTCCGATGTGGAGGAGTAACCTCTCTTGAATATTATAATTTCATTTATCCTTGAAGAAATCTATATGCTAAACATAGTACATATACAGGGAGTGCAGAATTATTAGGCAAATGAGTATTTTGTCCACATCATCCTCTTCATGCATGTTGTCTTACTCCAAGCTGTATAGACTCGAAAGCCTACTACCAATTAAGCATATTAGGTGATGTGCATCTCTTTAATGAGAAGGGGTGTGGTCTAATGACATCAACACCCTATATCAGGTGTGCATAATTATTAGGCAACGTCCTTTCCTTTGGCAAAATGGGTCAAAAGAAGGACTTGACAGGCTCAGAAAAGTCAAAAATAGTGAGATATCTTGCAGAGGGATGCAGCAGTCTCAAAATTGCAAAGCTTCTGAAGCGTGATCATCGAACAATCAAGCGTTTCATTCAAAATAGTCAACAGGGTCACAAGAAGCGTGTGGAAAAACCAAGGCGCAGAATAACTGCCCATGAACTGAGAAAAGTCAAGCGTGCAGCTACCAAGATGCCACTTGCCACCAGTTTGACCATATTTCAGAGCTGCAACATCACTGGAGTGCCCAAAAGCACAAGGTGTGCAATACTCAGAGACATGGCCAAGGTAAGAAAGGCTGAAAGACGACCACCACTGAACAAGACACACAAGCTGAAACGTCAAGACTGGGCCAAGAAATATCTCAAGACTGGTTTTTCTAAGGTTTTATGGACTGATGAAATGAGAGTGAGTCTTGATGGGCCAGATGGATGGGCCCGTGGCTGGATTGGTAAAGGGCAGAGAACTCCAGTCCGACTCAGACGCCAGCAAGGTGGAGGTGGAGTACTGGTTTGGGCTGGTATCATCAAAGATGAGCTTGTGGGGCCTTTTTGGGTTGAGGAGTCAAGCTCAACTCCCAGTCCTACTGCCAGTTTCTGGAAGACACCTTCTTCAAGCAGTGGTACAGGAAGAAGTCTGCATCCTTCAAGAAAAACATGATTTTCATGCAGGACAATGCTCCATCACACGCGTCCAAGTACTCCACAGTGTGGCTGGCAAGAAAGGGTATAAAAGAAGAAAAACTAATGACATGGCCACCTTGTTCACCTGATCTGAACCCCATTGAGAACCTGCGCTCTATAAACCTCACCGACATATGCATATGAAAGGCGTGTGCTGTAGAGGCCGATAATGTGTCGTTTTCAGTTGGAAATGTCTTCTTTTTTCACACACATGCTGTAGCTGCCGGTCTTCTAAGTGTTTGCTGTGTATCAGTTTCACCCAGTGACCTGAAGTGTGATGTGTCTGTACAGTGACCGCTGCCAAAGTCCCCCCAAAAAAATCATTACGGATATCTTCACACAGAGTTGCTGCCAGCACAATATTTGCTATAGCAGCAATACTATTTTCTTTGCTTTCCCTTTGAGGTTTATTTTGCATTTTCTTTTTCTTCTTTTCTTTCTTTTCTTTTGTTTTTTTTAAAGAGCCTTGCTTGGACATTCATAAAAACTCCCTGCAGACAGTAGGACTCCCAGTAAACAGTAATCTGGGCCATTCCAGATAAAATCAATCAAATCTGTGAAAAGATCCCACCTGACCCCCTCCAAGTCAGCTTTGGCATATTTACTGACACCATGACAAATTTTGTCTTCATATTATTAGGGCTGTGCGATATGACCAAAATCTAATATCTCGATATAAGACATCTATCGTCCGATAACGATATAAATCACAAAAATTTTACATTTTCTGAAAATTCTGTGAATCTCGGGCAGCTCAACTTGTGTGAAGTGTTTCCAGCTGGACGTCGTGTATCTGGAGTCCAGTGTTTTAACCGATGCATGAAACGATACATTTTTAGACATAGGTTGTAACAACTGCCATTTTCTTTGTGAGTATTTATTACACAGCGTGCTGCGGGGAACAGCCTGTTCTAACGTTTGAGTCGAAGGTTTATTTTTTAGCACCTGGCGGCTCTTTTTTGCTTCTCATCTGTAAGCACACGACATACAGTGGGGCAAAAAAGTATTTAGTCAGCCACCGATTGTGCAAGTTCCCCCACCTAAAATGATGACAGAGGTCAGTAATTTGCACCAGAGGTACACTTCAACTGTGAGAGACAGAATGTGAAAAAAAATCCATGAATCCACATGGTAGGATTTGTAAAGAATTTATTCGTAAATCAGGGTGGAAAATAAGTATTTGGTCAATAACAAAAATACAACTCAATACTTTGTAACATAACCTTTGTTGGCAATAACAGAGGTCAAACGTTTACTATAGGTCTTTACCAGGTTTGCACACACAGTAGCTGGTATTTTGGCCCATTCCTCCATGCAGATCTTCTCGAGAGCAGTGATGTTTTGGGGCTGTCGCCGAGCAACACGGACTTCCAACTCCCGCCACAGATTTTCTATGGGGTTGAGGTCTGGAGACTGGCTAGGCCACTCCAGGACTTTCAAATGCTTCTTACGGAGCCACTCCTTTGTTGCCCGGGCGGTGTGTTTTGGATCATTGTCATGTTGGAAGACCCAGCCTCGTTTCATCTTCAAAGTTCTCACTGATGGAAGGAGGTTTTGGCTCAAAATCTCACGATACATGGCCCCATTCATTCTGTCCTTAACACGGATCAGTCGTCCTGTCTCCTTGGCAGAAAAACAGCCCCATAGCATGATGTTTCCACCCCCATGCTTCACAGTAGGTATGGTGTTCTTGGGATGCAACTCAGTGTTCTTCTTCCTCCAAACACGACGAGTTGAGTTTATACCAAAACGTTCTACTTTGGTTTCATCTGACCACATGACATTCTCCCAATCCTCTGCTGTATCATCCATGTGCTCTCTGGCAAACTTCAGACGGGCCTGGACATGCACTGGCTTCAGCAGCGGAACACGTCTGGCACTGCGGGATTTGATTCCCTGCCGTTGTAGTGTGTTACTGATGGTGACCTTTGTTACTTTGGTCCCAGCTCTCTGCAGGTCATTCACCAGGTCCCCCCGTGTGGTTCTGGGATCTTTGCTCACCGTTCTCATGATCATTTTGACCCCACGGGATGAGATCTTGCGTGGAGCCCCAGATCGAGGGAGATTATCAGTGGTCTTGTATGTCTTCCATTTTCTGAGGATTGCTCCCACAGTTGATTTTTTCACACCAAGCTGCTTGCCTATTGTAGATTCACTCTTCCCAGTCTGGTGCAGGTCTACAATACTTTTCCTGGTGTCCTTCGAAAGCTCTTTGGTCTTGGCCATGGCGGAGTTTGGAGTCTGACTGTTTGAGGCTGTGGACAGGTGTCTTTTATACAGATGATGAGTTCAAACAGGTGCCATTCATACAGGTAACGAGTGGGGGACAGAAAAGCTTCTTACAGAAGACGTTACAGGTCTGTGAGAGCCAGAGACTTTCCTTGTTTGAGGTGATCAAATACTTATTTTCCACCCTAATTTATGAATAAATTCTTTACAAATCCTACCATGTGGATTCATGGATTTTTTTTTCACATTCTGTCTCTCACAGTTGAAGTGTACCTCTGGTGCAAATTACTGACCTCTGTCATCATTTTAAGTGGGGGAACTTGCACAATCGGTGGCTGACTAAATACTTTTTTGCCTCACTGTAATCTTTCACGTGATTCAGTTTATTTTGAAAAGTCTCAACAGGATCTTGAGCTTTATTCTGAAAGGTTTATGTGGAAAATAAACAAGCGGACACGCGATGATTTTAGCGTCGTTGTTGCTAACGACATCACATAAAAACAGGCTCTTGTCAGTCCCTAGTGTGGTTATATTAAATATAAGAGAAGGAGAGAACCTTAAGAAATTAATATAGCCACTACAGTGACCAACAAAACGATGAAAAACTGTAAGCAGTTTATTTTGCGACACCACGAAACAAACGATAGCGTAAAATGAAACGATAGACGTTTTTAATATCGTCATCCAATATATCGTTATATCGAACAGCCCTACATATTATAAAAAATATTCTGTGTTACAGGCCCTCAAATCACAGAGGTTTGTCTAAATTTGCTGCTTTTGAATTCACACTATCTTTTCCAACATTTTTAAACCCTCTTATCTTCTTAAATACAGGAGATGGCCACAATTTTCAAGGCTGAAAAACAGCAACCAAATCAATTTTACACCCACTCCCAAGTGTCATAATTTAAAGCTGAAATCTTGCACCCCCTCAACTTTAAGCATCATGGAAAGTATTATAATTTCAACAGCAAAAGTGCATCATTTTAGAATTAACAATGTTGAGTAACAGAAACAAACATTTGACCTTTATCTGTTTTCTGATAATTCTTTGGAGAAAACTTCAAAAGGTGAATTTTGTGTAAACTTTTAAGAGATCATATCATCACGTGGGATAACTGGCTGGTCAAAACAAGTTATAGCATGTGAAAGGTCCTGTTTTAACCCTTAATCTTTCTTTAAAGCAGAATCTCAGGGGTCATTTGTTAACAAATGTTCTGCACTGCTCCCATATTTCTTTTCAGTCACATCTTTTAGCCATCAGCTACACACATTTAAGTCTATTTGGGAGTTAAAAGTATTTTTTCCTTTGTCTGGAAAGATGGTGTTGTCATGTTCAGTAGGAGTGTTTGTGTGGGTGATTATTTAATGTTTTTTTTTTTAAATCGTTGCAGCAGCACGCTCAGTGAGCCAGTATGTTTATGATAGCCGCAGGTCTCTTCCCCTGTGACTGTAGGGTTTGATCATGCCAAACGTGTTTACTTGAATATTCGAAAGAGAAAGAGGAGGAGGAGGAAGAGGGGGGTGGGAAGTGAAAAAGGAAATAAAATGACAGTGAGTGAGTGTGGTGCCATTTGCGTATTAACTGCTACCTACATATGCAAACCTGGAAAGTCTGAGAATATACAGCCACGGATGACACAGTTTGCAGCTTTTTGCTTTTTTTTTTTTTTTTTTACACCCATGGTCATTTCACACAACTAAACAATAATCTTTAGTTTAAACAAACTGGCTGCCTGCACAGCTGCCGTTCGTTGGCCACCCACTATCTACATAAGAGTCAGCGCTGATAAGATCCTGTCTGGAGTTTGTAGAAGGAAAATGTGTAGGCATCTTCTACATACTTTGAGTGATATTCAAAAATCTTTCTTTTCAATCACAAAATGACTCCTGAGTAGGTGGGATGACTGAATGATTCACTGACCGTGTCTCGCAAATACACTGTGGAGGAAAACCACCAAGAAAAGGTGGTGAGAAACGAGCCTACATTAGATGAGTAAGAAGACACATAGGAAGAGCTCTTTCCTTTTCTGGTTTTATTTTTTAGTCTAAAAAAACAAAGGAAGCCTAAATGCACTAGTTAAGTTACTCAAGGTGATGAAATGCTTCAATAGCAACTAGGGCTGCACGATTTTGCATAAAATGAGATCACGATTCTTTCACGATTTTCTTTTCCAATATAAATATTTATTGCACTTATTAACTGCACATCAACTTCGTAACAGTTGAGACTGAACATAAAACAACAAATGTCTCACATTTTGTTGTTGCCGCAAAATGTCGTACTGCTTGAAATTCCGTCTCCACCGTTGCTCGACACTGCGTGTATAGAGCAGGTAGTGCAACAATAGAAAAATAGTTGCGGGACGGCACTGTGTAACGTTTGTCTAGGGTGTTGATCATTTTCCTAAATCCCTCGTTTTGCACAGTGTTGATGGGAGCCATATCTTTGGTCAGGTGATAAGTGATAGCCTCCGTAATTTCTTTGTGCCTGCGGGAGTTCGACGGGTATAGGGAAGCGCTGTATAAGGTTCCCGTTATTGATGTTTGGGTGGTTGACCGGGACGGATTTTCTCCTGTCACTTTCTCGTCATCCCTGACGTGCTCTCCGTTGTTTTTTCCCTGCTAATTTTAGCATCACACGGCACAGCTTCTGTGTCACGTGGTATAAGGCTCCGCCCTTGTCATTTGTTGAGCAGGAAGAGTGAGCGCTTGTTTTCATGCAGAGTACGTCCCGGATCAAAATGCGGTACAATCGTCGTCTTTTTTCTTTTTTTTTTAAATCGTTGTCATTTGGAAATGAGATCGCACATAAGTATGAATCGAGATCGCGATTTTCTAACGATTAATCGTGCAGCCCTAATAGCAACGCTTACGGACAGATTTATAGATGTCTGGCAGATGTGCTTTGAATGAGAGAAGGCTTCTGCTATATAAAATCTAATTTGTAGAAAACAAGACTGGGAGATATTGATTCATGCTCCCCCCCCCCCCCCCCAACTTTATAGATACAAAGCAAATATCAAATACAACAGGCCAACAGCCAGCTAAACAGTTTAATACTATAGTTTCAGCTATACTAGCTATAGCCCAGAAAAATGAGAAATTAAACTCCAGCAACAGACATAAAGACAGCTCTATCAACTATATTCAGCTGTAAGAGAGAATCAAGCATGAGATGTTAACCAGAGAAGTTCATTTTTATCTTCAGTATCATGCAGCTCCTGATTTTCATTAGTCCTCTCAGTGCTTTGTCAGTCATCACACTCCTGATCTATGTATTCAAGCATCATAAACTGCTGAGGGAGGCTCAGCACTAATAGTAGATATGGGCAGAGGTCACTAACAGCAGCTTCTGTGGTTCTCAGCACTCATCGTAATGATTTCACCACTACTTTTTATGGATTCTCAGCAGAGTCTTCAATGCTTTGGATAATTTGCTGTCTACTTTCAAAAGGCAAGAAACTTTCAGCTGCTCCCTTATTTGCAGTGGATCACCATAGTGGATGGATGCACATGTTTTGATTTGGCACACATTTTAATGCCAGATGTACTTCCTGACAAAGCCCACCCATTCATCTATGCCTGGTGACCAACACTAGGAGTACACTAGCTGGTGACCCCCTGAAACTAACTGGTTTTAGTTTTGAGGCTGCGTTTGTGCCTCCTCCCAGTCTCGAATTACTACACCATGGAGTAAGTCTTTTTTCAAAGTGCTAAAAAAATGAAATACGTTTTTTTCATTTGCTCATTTCTCAGCTGTTTATCAGCTTGCCAAAGGAGGATGAAGCCAAACATGATTCTCAAACACGTTAATCGGGTATTAAGATCCATATACAGGAGCTTGTGTTGTTAAGATTGCATTTAAATAAATGCACAGTGCATGCAGGATGATTATGGCTGCTGGCACCACTGACCCCCGTGTCCCTTGTAAAATAATATCCATGTAATAAACCCTCATTAATGCCAGAAAGGTATTGATTTAACTCTAGGGTTAATAGTTTTATTAGGGCAATATCTATGGTAGTTACAGCATTCTTCCATCAGATAAATTATGAGAAATGCTTCTTAATTTAATCCACTGTGTCACACAGTAAACACACAGCAGCCTTTTCATGGCATTGCATGATGTTACATGCAGGTCCTTTTGCTCGGCTATTTTTTTCGGAGTAATCTGACACTTGTGCCGTTTGCAGAACACACAAAAAAAATCACACAGACTATATCGGCAGGATCGAAAGGCATTAAATGTCCCGCATAATGACACTTTAGCAGGGTGGATGCTATTTCTTCAGCGAGACAACCTCCTCACCGGAGCGTCTGTCAGAGCTCCGATGATAATTGTTGATAAAATAAAAGTTCAGTCCAGGATACGTGTGGCTAAATATTACAGTGCGATAGTCTGTTTTGCTCAGTCGTGTCACATTCTCTTGACCACCCAGGCGACAGAATGTTAGTGGGAGACTTGCACAAACATTTTCAAAAACACACACACACGCACTGGCACAAAAACTCTTTCAAACTCGTACATTTGGGCGCACACATGCTCATGCAAACAGTCATATACCCACGCCCACAGTCTCATTCTGCCTGTCTCTTGCTCTGCATTTCCTTCGTGCCGAGGGTGGAGAGAGAGAGAGAGAGATGGAGGGATAGGCAGGGGAGATGACTGGCCATGTTGTTTTGCTACAGTCAGAGGAAAGAGTGACAGCATGAGAGGAAAGAGGTGGAGGAGAGGTGGAAAGGTTTTTCGTGTGCCTAACTGTTCCATGAAGCCCACTAACGCTGCAGCTTTCAGTGTTGTAGTTTCAGTGTGCGTGTGTGTTTCCTGTAAAGAGCCACTCTGGTGAAATTGTGACCTAATCACAGCAGAGGAATGTGTTTTATGCCAAAGCTTCAGACGGTACAGATTAAGACAATTAAAGTTACAGGGGGCATGCTGGGGTTGAGCAGGTCGAGGCATGCATGCACCGATTACTAATAAGAGCCAGTCAGGTAGTCAGTCATGTAGCAAGAAAATATGGATCAGAGTGCTGAAGAGGTTTAGGTTGCTTCTCTTCTCACATCCTTGCTTTTTATTTTCATCGCGCATGCATTAGTTCAGGGGTTGGCTGCAAAACATATGTGAGCCTTATAATGACTGTGACACAATGATGAACGTACATTAGACTATCAAGATTACTAATAGCCAATGGGTTTCACTTAAAGTGAAAAAGTTTAAAGGGAAAACTTCTGTTTGCACATTTAGGCAATATTAAGCTATTAATTCGGCTAAACTTAGCCTACTTTGATAACAAAAAATAAAGCTTTATTTTGAGTCTAGATGCAGATCAAACAAACCTGTAAGCCAGCAGCATTAAAACCTAGCCTGAAGCCGTACTGATAAATTCTCTATTTTCCTCAACAATTGGATTTGATAACTAGCCACAAACTAGCAGTTTATCTTCATCTGGTGCAAATGAAGTTGTGACTCACTTATGCAAACTTGTCATAGTCACAGGTAGCCACTAAAAATGGTGTCTTGTGAGGTTCTGGAGATATAGATCCATGACCTGTGTTAATACCTCTACTGTTATCAAAATTAGGTGCGCTTTGTGTCATCAGTACAGTCATCTAAACAGTTAAAGTGAATAAAATGTAACTGGTGTAAACGAATCTTATAGAAACATCTTAGACCTTTGTTAAAATTTTTTCCGGTGTGGTTAGAAAACATCTTTGAGATTTCAGAAATTTCCATTAGGTTGGTGTGAGGTGTTGATTATTAGAATAAGTCGCAAATGTAAAAATGTGTGTTTGTGCTTCATCTCGTCTGTTTTACTCTTTTCTTCTCTTGCTGGTGTTTCTGACTTTTCTGTCCACTTACGTATTTTTCACAGGTCTAATTTTTACTTCTCACAGGATCTAACTGCCCAATAAAAGAGAAAGTATTTTTAGAAAAAAGCCCTGCAGTTTATCTTATTTTTTTCTTGCTGGAAATACAGGGAGGACTTGGAGAGTAGTGACGACAGTATGAATGAGAGCAGTGCACTCTGTACTAAGCTGCACTGTTGTATGTGATCTATACTTGGCCAGACACCTGTAATCTTCTTTTCCCTGTTAGCGCAGTCACCTGAAACTGCTCCTGACTCATAACTGTAATCATATCTTAGTCTTTTCTTTTGCCTTCCTTTAAACTAGTTTTCTATAGCGTGTATTTCCCTACAGAGACAAAAGGCGAGTCATCCGGGTGCACTTCAGTTCATCCAAAAAGATGTCTTTTTACTAGAATTTATGAATACGACCCGCGCTCTCTACATCACCATTCACTGTTCTTGGCAAGGCTCGAATGACCCCCCTCCACCCAACACTAATATCCCCACTCTCTTTATCTCTGTATTACAGGGTTCGCCTTCCCAGAATGGGCTTACAAGCCCGAGTCAAGCCCTGGTTCCAGACAGATCCAGCTGTGGCACTTCATCCTGGAGCTGCTCAGGAAAGAGGAGTATCATGATGTCATCGCCTGGCAGGGGGACTATGGCGAGTTTGTCATCAAGGATCCAGATGAAGTGGCTCGACTCTGGGGGGCCAGGAAGTGCAAACCCCAAATGAACTACGATAAACTGAGCAGGGCTCTGAGGTATGATGACTGAGAAATATACTGTTACCATAAACAGTTATTTTCACATAAAGTTGCTAAAACAAAAGGACTGTCAAAACAAGAACCGTACAAATTATCTTTAGTATTCATTGACATATATTAACTAATTTTAGAAAGGCAGAATCTTTTCCTTCTTGCATCTGCAGTGGTGTGTCTGAGGCTTAAAGCACTGAGGGCTACACCTAGGCCCGTGCCAAACAGCTGTTCCAGCTTTGACAAACACAGTGTGCAGTGGAGAGCGCTACAGTAACCCCTCAGCAGCACTGGGTTTAACAACTTTGCTCCAGCCTATCATTCATTCGGGACACAGCCAGCCTGCTTGTAGGGTTAACTTTTCATTCTTGTCAGTTTATAATTTTCTCAATTTAATGTTTTGCTTTTAGTAATTTTAATATATTGAAAGAAAAGAAAAAACTAAAAAAGGAGAGGCATGAACTTGTCCAGGTTGCTCCAAGCAAAGAAGGAGAATTTCTGGCCACAGCTTGAACAGCATTTTTCTTAAAGTCTGGTTTATATTTTTATTTTAGTAAACTAAAATGCTTTTGGTTTTTATTTAGTGTGATGTAATGACCTCACAGCGGACACATTAGAATCCTCAGGGGAAATTTGGCATGTGCAGACTTTGTTTTTTTGAGGGTGTATTTGGTGACCTCATTGGCTTTAAATGCCACTGACCTGAGCAAATTTAACTATGAAGGAGTTTCCTGTGGTTGTTGATTATTAATTTCAGTTAACACCAGTGATCCTTTAATGTCAAGTACTGACTTTATCATCTGATTTGTACCTGTGGATTACTTCCAGTGTGGCTTTTTGTGAAGATTTGGGGTGTATTTGAAATTGCCCGTCGAATGATTGGTTGAGTTTATTATGAATAAACTTACTTATTATTTTTGAATTGTGTTTCCTACGTCTTAGGTTAATCAAGTTGGGCTTGTCGGTAAAGGAAATGGCATTAAGACCAAATAACCCTATAAAACAAATCAAATCTGAGCCACAGAGCAGCTGCTTTTCATTGTGTTTATTTGGCTTTTATAAATAGACTTTAGTTTACAGTATTGATGGATAGATGAAAAACCAATAGAAGTTACATGTTAACAACAACTTTCAGCATATTCAGAGCTGAATATTACAGGGATCACATACCCCAAGGGGCTCTTCTCAGCTGCTCGCTGTAAGCACTGTATCTCATTCACTGTGTCTTGTTGTGTACTGCCAAACAGAGCCAAGATTAAGCTAAGCACTTTAAAGAAAGCCACATAGGCCATTAAAGGAGGGAAATGCTTTGAATTGCTTAATTTAGGGCTGGGAAGGCTTATGCACGCTCATTTACACTGCTGAGATTAAGATAACTTCTACAGATGGTATCCTCTGGGGACAGAGGGAATTAACATGGACTTCTTATGTGCGCATACAAACATTCAGACTTGCAATCTGGATTTAGAAATCCTGAATTAGAGAGAAAAAAAGAACGTGGACGGGGATATTTCTGGTCAGGCTCTGTATTTATAGCACGTCCATCCTCTGCTGCTGTAACAGATTTGAAGCTCAAGCTCCACTAAGTGCTTATATATAGTGGGTCTTAGTGCCCTCTGATGGACCAGACTTAGAGCCTGATTATCAACAAGGTCCCCACACAGGAGTTCACTCCTGTTTGGGAAAGTTCACTCCTGTGTCCTCATCCAGCTTCCAGCAGCCAGGTCGTCTCCCTCTAAAGTGAGCTGGCTTATAGCGATAAGGACAGTCAACAAAACAACACGCACACAAACAAACATGCACCTTTGCGTTGTCACCTGATTTGACACCGGAGCTCCTTCAGTGCCCGAAATGAAGCCTCTCAAGACACATTAATAGTAATGTGGCAACAGGATTAGTGGCACTGAAGACTGATGAAGTTATAAAACAGGCATGTGTGCATGGTAACAGTCCCCATATGGAGTAAACTGTTGGAAAACAGGCCACCTCGCGTCCTTCATGTGGAGAAAACCTGGAGTCTGCTAATAATGGAGACCACAGTCGACATGTGGCAGTTAGCCTACACACACATGCACACACATTTAAAAGGCGGGCTTGTTTTGAAGTGTTCGTTTTATCACTTTGGACTGTGTAATTATTATTTTTACCTCAGTGATCTTGTTCTTTCCTGTCTGCCGTGCACATGGTGGAAATTCCCTTAATCAGGACCAATGTATTGTGTGCGGACTTGAGCATATGTGTGTTGGCTTTCCGTTGATGGGACGCAGCCTCGGCCCATGCGTCATCCTGGCCTCCCGCTCCCACGACCACTGTGAAATTCCCACTCCTGTTGAGAGGATTACGCTCACACTGCGCGAGTGTGTGTTTATGTGCGTGGAAATGTGCGTGTAGACGTTAAAGAGGTTAGACTGTCCTGTTTTTTAATTTGATAATGAATCCGTTCTTTTGCACCGAATCAAACCAAAAGAGAAAAACAAATTCAGGCTGTCGCTCTTTTTTTAGATCTTCAGTCTCAACCGTTAAGATCAGTGCTGCCTGACATTTCAGGTGGAGTTAATGAATGAAAGAACGGGCGCAATCTATAATCCTCAGCTCCAATTTAATCATGAGAAATAAGTCAATAGGCTGGAGAAATAAAGATTTCCACTGATGAAAAGACCATGACTTAAACCTTCCTCCTAGTCCTTGCACCACTCTTTGCTGTCATGAAGTAACTTAGGGCAAATGAAGCCTTTTGCCAATCATTCATTGCAGAGTTTTTGCTTAATGAGTGCAATCACGCTAAGAGGTCCCAGCTCCTTGAAACCTCCAGGTCCCCTGCCTGCCAGTCAGCAGCCAGCGTTAATGGTCAGAGGTCAGCGGTATTGCCATGCACAGCTGGTAAAGATTACCAACACGGCGCATGTGTGCATTCAGATGCACAAATGCACCATTGTGCAGACTCTCGGCCAAGCATGGATGCTGGAACACATGTTTTAAGCGCTTGCTTCATTGCCAACATTTATTTAATTGTGATGGGACACCACAGCTGAAAGGCTGCCACTGCAGAAGTGTGCATAAATAGAACAACAATTGTTTTATTGTAGGCTTAAAATTACATGAGAACATGCACTTAACATGGGGACCGAACTAGAAAACACGACTTCACATTTGTTATGAGGATTTATTTATAAATGTGTGGAAGTAAGCACTAACTGAGAGGGAGGGAACCAGTGGTTGGCGGATAGAGATTACTGATCTGTGGTTGACGCAATCTTAACTCAGTTGAGGTGGAAGTCCTAGGAATGGCCGAGCTAGGTGTAATTGTTGGAGCAGGGAGGATAATTAATCCAGAGTGGAGTAGTTAAGTGAGGTGGCGACTATGGAGAACACAGTTGGAGCAGGAGTGGTTCAGAGGCGGGGGCCAGGCATGCCAAAAACAGGAGCAGAGGAGAGCAGACAAAGTTAGAAAATTGTTCAAGTAGCAAAAACAAGTGCTGGAACAAAACAGTCGCTGAAACTGAAAGCTAGCAGTGCGGTGGAGTTGCAGCAGTCCGACTCCCTGAAACCACTCCTGTAATCAGACAAACGCACACAGTAGCGAGATAAAACACTTCTAACTAGAAGGATGAGGAAGCTGAGGCAGTGAGTCTGACACACAATACGCTGTTTTTGATTACTTTGGGGGCAATTAATCATATTTTATTTACAATGACAATTTTAACTACCATCAATTATTGAAACCAGACAACTGCTCTAAAGTGATTACTGTCCCACATGCAGCTTTGCAATAATGGTCTAAATTTGCCTTTCCTTTTGGCCTTCCATAAAAGTCAATGTCCACATTTATTTAGTGTAATCAACTGATTAAAGTTCAAGGAAATCCACTTAGTATAAAAAGCAACATTCTTCTTTTTAAAAGTATAATAAAGCAACTATTTATGATTCTTATTTTTCAGTAATCCAGCAGAACTAGGCCAAGCTGCCACCATGTTTGTGTTTCTTGGCCTATCTTTTCCTGAAATACAGTAGTAATTTAAAAAAAAAAAACAGCAGTAAAACAGGTTATGATTGGCGCTCACGACGTGTAACCTGATGACCACATGTAAACAGCTGGCTGCAGGAAATATTGCTGCCTATGCACACCCTGTTACTCACTCAGCTGGCTGGGCCTGTTTGTAGGTCAGAAGGTCTTTAACTGTTGCACTGCTTTGTGTGGAAACTCCCAGGGCCAGAGAGAAAGTGCAGAGGGAGCACCCAGCGACAGTACCACTGTATCACTTAGTGTTCAACATATGTGCATTGTCATTCCATTGTCTCAATCTGCAGCATGTATGTGTTTAGCATACATGAGCACTGTGTGTATGCCTTTGTCCCCACTGAATGAGGCCTCTGTTTTCTATGAGGGTGGAAAGCACGCACACACCAGAGTGTGCTCGAATACATATATTGTACCGGCCGAGCATGTGACCGGCCTGATCGGACCCTGACACGATCTTCCTCTTCACACACCGACACACACCATGTATATTGATTGATTGATTGATTGAATCTTTATTTTGAACATGTTGAAAAAGTATAAAAAAAATAGAATTAAAAGAGACAAATGAACAAAGCAAACAAAAGGAAAACGAGCAACCACAACTCCAAATAACGTCCATGTTCAAAAAGGAGCAGGAAGAAGCATAAGCTTATTTAATCCCACCCCTTTTCCACTATCTAGTATCAATAGACTACAGAAATACCTCCTTGCAATTACATTATATGTTATGTGTAATTTTTTTTTTTAAATATATACACATATATGTTTCTATCTATCCATACATACGTATATACACACATACGCACATGTACACATTTTCAATAACCCCATTAACACCTCAAGGATACACAACCTACAAAAAAAAAATATATATATATATATATATATATATATATATATATATATATATATATATATATATATATATATATATATATATATATATATATATATATATCCATACCAACAAACCCATGCATGCGCACACACATGAAAATATTAGACAAGAACACCCTATCAAATCTCTACCTTTTCCCTGTACCCTGTAAAAACCATATCCTTAAACCGCTTTTTAAACTGCGCCATGCTTGGACATTGCTTCATATCTTTACTTAGTCTGTTCCACAGCTTCACTCCACACACAGAGATGCAAAAACTTTTTAATGTTGTACGGATACGAGGATGTTTTAAATTTAATTCCCCCCTCAAATTGTATCCCCGTTCCCTTTTAGAAAACATTTTTAGAATATTGTCAGGAAGCAGGTTATTTATTGCTTTATATATAATTTGTGCTGTGAGAAAATGAACCAGATCTGTGAATTTTAGAATTTTTGATTTTAAGAATAGTGGATTTGTATGATCTCTGTAACCAGTTTTATGGATTATCCTTATGGCCCTTTTTTGTAATATAAAGATTGATGATAGCGAACATTTGTAAGTATTGCCCCAAACCTCTGCACAGTAATTCAAATACGGTGCAATCAGGGAACAATAGAGAATGTGGAGTGATTTGTGGTCCAGAATGTGTTTTACTTTACTCAAGATTGAGACACTTCTTGAAAGTTTGTTATGTATATGATTTATATGAGACTTCCAGTTTAATTTATCATCTATAATCACACCAAGAAACTTATGTTCAAGTACTCTTTCAATTTCCACACCATCTACATGAATCTGCACTTGTGCATTTCTAAGGGAATTCCCAAATAAGATAATTTTAGTTTTACTTAGATTTAGCGATAGTTTGTTCCTGTTAAACCATTTTTTAATTTTGCACATTTCTGAAGTAATTGTATCCAGCAGCTCCTTTAGATTCCCCCCAGAACAAAAAATATTTGTGTCATCTGCAAATAATACTAATTTTAATATATCAGATGCCTTACAAATATCATTTATATAAATAATAAATAATTTTGGACCCAGTACAGAGCCTTGTGGAACACCACAAGCAATGTCCAAGCATGATGAGGAATGGACACCCAGCTTCACAAATTGTTTCCGGTCACTTAAATAATTTTTCACCCATTGCAGTACAACCCCCCTAATCCCATACCGTTCCAGTTTATTAATTAATATGTCATGATTGATTGTGTCGAATGCTTTCTTGAGATCCAGAAATACTCCAGCTGCATACTGTTTCTGATCTATAGCATTCGTAATCTCCTCAATTGATTCGATTAATGCCAGAGATGTTGATCTTTTTGATCTGAATCCATATTGACTGTCAGAGAGTAATTTATATTTATCTAAGAATTTGTCTAATCGTTTATTAAACAGGTTTTCTAGGATTTTGGAGAATTGTGGTAGTAAAGAAACAGGCCTGTAATTTGTGAAGTGGCGTCTATCCCCGGTTTTATACAGCGGCACAACTTTAGCTATTTTCATTTTGTTTGGCACTTTTCCCGTCTGAAATGATAAGTTGCAAATATATGTTAGAGGTCCTACAATTCCTTCAATGACCTTCTTGACGATTTTCATGTCAATATCATTACAATCAGTAGATGTTTTATATTTACACATGTGTACAATGTCAATTATTTCTTTTTCCTCCACTGATGTGAGGAACATTGAGTTAGGGTTCCTATCAATCAGGTTTTCACTACAGTCTACTGATGGCAGTGACTCAGGAATTTGTTCTGCCAGTTTTGGTCCAATATTTACAAAATAATGATTAAAGCTGTTGACCTTATCAGCAGTGTTTTCCATAATATTGCCATTATCGATAAAGTATTGTGGATAACTTTGTTGTCCAGAATTATTTTTAATGATACCGTTTAAAACATCCCATATTCCTTTCATATTATGTTTATTGTTGTTCAATATTTTACTATAATACTCCTTTCTACATACACGTATAATATTGGTCAACTTATTTTTGTATTTTTTATATTTATTTTCAGCATCTTTTGTTCTTTGTTTTAGGTATTCCCTATAGAGTGTATTTTTCTTTTTACATGCATTTTGTAAACCCTTAGTGAGCCATGGTCTATCTGAATATTTGTGCTTTCTGTTGTATTTTATTGTTGGACAGTTTTTATCGTACAACTCCATGAATATTCTTAAAAATATGCCATATGCAATATCAATATCAGCTTCTTTGTACACATTGTCCCAGTCCTGATTTAATAGATCGTTCTTAAATGCAGTCATAGTTTCTTCTGTCCTTACACGTCTGTATCTCAGTTGTTCTTCATGCTGATTTTTCTTATAATTAGTGTCATAAACTGCAAAAACTGGTAGGTGATCACTGATGTCATTAATTAATATTCCGCTCACAATGTTGTTTTCCATATTGTTAGTGAAAATATTGTCAAGTAAGGTGGCACAATGTGGTGTAATTCTGCTAGGCCTGGTTATTTTAGGATGTAAACTCAAACTGTACATAGTGTTTAGGAATTCGTCGGTCATTTTATGCTTTTTTGGATTCAACAGGTCAATATTAAAATCACCACAGATAAACATAACTTTTTGATTTGTTTTAGAGAATATTTCCTCTATGAAGTCATTAAATACTTGAATACTAGAGCCAGGTGTTCTATATATACAGCTAATTATTACATTTTTTTCTTTTTCCTTATAAATTTCAATTGTTATACATTCTAGTAAATTATCAATTACAGTTGTCATACTTTCTACCACCTTGTAGTTTAGGTTTTTATCCACATACACAGCTACTCCCCCTCCACTCTTGTTCCTTCTATTTACAAAATTCACTTCATATCCCTCCAGTCCAAAGTCCATTCCTTTCTCCGCATTGATCCATGTTTCAGAAATGGCAATAATTCCAAATGGATTTGCCAACTCATTTAGATATTCCTTTATATTGTTGAAGTTGGCATACAGACTTCTGCCATGTATATGCTCATCGCACCACCACCCAACCAACGCAAACGCATTTAATTTCCTTTTTTTGAGTCAGTAAACACTTGTCAAATGTAGCTCCCACACAAAGGACTTTTTATCTCTGTAATTTGTACACACCTGAGTGTGAGCAGCTGGTGTGTGTGTATGTGTGCATATGTGTAGAGGAAGATCTAGCTGGGATGTGTGTGTGTGTGTTTGCGTGTAACAGCCAACGCTGACGAAAGAGGCAGAAAATAAACATGGGACGCATGGGGAGCATTGTAATCCCAACTTCCTGTCACAGTCAGCTCCTATTTACAGCCCAACAATGGCAAGGCACAGCCTGTGCAGACACACGTGCACGTGAGCGGGTGATTCATTTCATTTTTAGTGCTGACATTTGTGTGTGCATATGGAGAGATAGTGGAAAAGATTTTATACAGATATCATAATAATAATTTATGGAAAAAGTGGGAATAGTGGACAGGTCTTTAGCCCAACCTCAGTGTTTGAACTAAACGTGCAATACTTTATATTTAATCACAGATTACTGCCTTAACCTTTTAAGGCAATTCAACTTTTTGCATTTGCAATACGATGCATGTGGGTATTTGTACTCATCCAATACACGTGTTAATGAGTTTTTATGTAAGACAAATAAGATATCTTCTGAGTTTGGAGATGGTGGTGGTATCAATATACACCCAATCTCGAACTGGGGCTTCCGACTACATCTGGAATGCACTATTAGGCTAATTAGTGATTCTAACTTAACTGTAGGTGTGACTGATTGTCTCAGTCTATGATGCGACCTGGGCAGGGTGTGCCTGCTTCTTACCCAGTGACAGCTGGAATAGGCTCCAGCCTTGCTGCAAACCTGAATTTAAGCATTAAGGAAAATCAGTGCTTGGATAAATGATACAAAGAAAGTTCCACCCCTAACCTCTGGTCATGAGATTTTGTGAATGTCCAAAAGAATAAGCTCCTAAATACAAGAGGTCCCAACGAGATTCCTCCATAGGTTAGATATTTGGGTGCTTCTTTCTGGAGGTTTTCCAGGCAAACCAAACTGGGAAGAGACCCAGGACCCTTTAGAGAGATTATACATCTCATCTGACCTGTGAACACCTCAGGTCCCCCCAAAAGGACCTGGAAAGGGTTGCTTTGTAAAAACATGGTTTCGAGTACGGGTTTCTGAAATTTCTCTGTCCGTTCATTGGTATTTAGTTGCTGCACTCCGGTGTGTGTTTCCATGCTTTGATCATAATGTTTTGGACCCCAGCACGTCTGTGTAATCGCAGCCATAATCCCTGGCCTAGAATCACTCGCAGTAACAAGTGAGTTGATAGAAAGCCTCCCCCTCTGTTTCCCCGAAGGCTTTGCCTAAATCCATGCTCGCACTGATTGTTCAATCTACTCTTTTGGTAGAACAGGGAATGGGATAAAGCTGTATCTCCTGGATGATACATGCTGGAGTGGGGGCACACATCCACCCCTGCGTTTGAGTATGTCTGAATGAGATGGCACAGGATACAATAGAAATGTGTGTGTGCATGCATGCATTTGTGTGTGTAAGGCAAGTGCGGTGGGCAGCTAAACACAGGCACTCAAAGAATCTCTTTCTTCTCTTTTGAAGTGAGTTCAAATGCTCTTCAAAGACTGTCTGCCTGTATGACGGCGCAGGGGGGTGGGCTTGGAGAAAGACCGGGTGACCATGTGCTCTAAACGCAGCTTCATTCAGAGCACATGGAAAGTTGTTCTATTTCCAACCCTGCATTTCAGCTTTATGTACCCTTGTAACATCAGAGACTTGAGAGGGAAAGTCAAACGATCCCCCATTTTAAATGTGTAGGAGGCAAAGATGGTAGTAAAAGTATAATTTCCAGGAAGAAAAAGACCTTTTGAATCCTTATGTAGAGGCAAACTTCTCGAGGATTTGACTGTTATGCCGAGTTTATTATGAGTATAATAAAGAACGTGGACAAAACAAAAATGTTCTCTAAGTCAGGATGTATTAATAAGAAGTCCAAAAATAATTTTAAAGAAATAAATGTGACATTTGATAGAGCTGCATCAAAACCACAGCTTGTGAGCTCAGGTGTAACAATGTTTGTGACATTTTTTATATTTAGGTCTAAGTCACATCGTAGCACAATGAATGAAGTCATACCTTTTTGTTAGTAGCACAAACACAGTGAAGAATAAAACCTTAGATTTCACATTTCAGCATCTTAAATGACTCAAAAAACTCATGACTGTGAAGTCCTCCTCCCTCTGGTGGTGTAATCACTTCTGCAGATGATGAATCTTGGATCGCAGCTCCTCCTGCGGCCTCGGCCACGTTTAACAGACCTCCAACAGTTAACAGCCCAGAACTCGTGCACTTAATTTCTAACTTTAACATCCACTCAATGGTTACGTTTAGGTACCAAAACTTAGTTGGTTAAAGTTAGAGTTATTTGGTTGGTTATACAGCCAATCTATGACATTTTTAGGCAAATTGGAGACGGTCGAGCAGAAGACCCATGATTATTTATGATGAAATGACCCAACTAGACTAAAGGCGTTCTCATCTGAAAGGCACTGTCAGTCATAAAAGCTGATGGTGAGTCCCAGGTATTTAAACTCTAATGAGGTTGTCACTTTGTAGGTGGTCCTGAGCGTCATTGACCCACCCTGCCATCATGTGAGTCATTAAGGTCACATGATTGTGACCTCAGTGACTGTGAGCCAGGGTTGAATTGCCTGGGAAGAGATTTTGAGACTGATCGTTGGTGTCCCATGCCACCACCTCTGTTCAGTAACAGTTTTGCCTAGATGTTTCTTACATACCTAGGTGAACATACAGCAGATAGCCTTCTTTGATAAACTGTCAAAAATATGCTTCAATAAGTCGAGGCTGCTGGGGGCTTCCCATGCTGATGAATGTTCTTCTTAACTCATCTCTTTTCACTGTGTTGATACACCACTCTGCATTTAATCATTAGTTATTATTAATCTCTGGCTCTTTTCCACATTGTGTCTTTTGTGCTGTCTTCCTCCCCTCACCCCATACTGAACATAGTTTATCTGACATTAGGAGGGGGAACCAAACACTTCACTTATTGTCATACTTATACGACCCTGGTCCTTTCCTTTTGTTTCTATTTGTTGCCATCCTCTCATAGATATCAGCATGATCCACCAGTCCTTCCCCAAAACCGCAGTGGCCTCCCTCACCTATCGTTCATCTGTCGTCTTCACTATCAATAAACGTTTGTCATTCACATTCGAGGTTTTATGTCCTTGCTGCTGAGTGTATTTTAGATGCATGCGACTTTGTTTGTTTTCTCTGTATTTATATTGGACCCTATGTGGGCCGCAGCACATCGCATTGACTTTTTCTATCATCAGCTAATTCAATCACAAGCCTGTTGTGGTTTTAATTCTGCTTCACTTCCTGCCCGCCTGTCTCTGTCCGTCCGTCCCCCTCCTTCCCCCTCCTTCCCGGCCCTTGTGAGTGTCTCCCCTAGAGCAGAAATTACATGCTGCTTTGTGCCTGGCGTAAACAATGTTTTCAACAGTGCTGGCTTGTCTTGTCTCTTTTCTCCCTCTCCCTCTCTCTCTCTCTCCTCTCTCCCACTGCCTCAGGGGATGAGTGGAGAGGGCAGGATAAAGAGGGGGGAGGCGGATTGATGAGAGAAAGAGGGAGACAGGGGGTATCGGTAGGATAAAGGGAGAAGGAGGAGGGGAGAACAAGTGAAAAAGAGCAATAGTCTGTTCCCAGAGTAAAAAACGGTCCAACAAGTCTGAGTAATAAGCATAATAAGAGGGGGTGAAGGGCAACAGACACCGGCACACAGCGCCGTCTCGATAACTACCATTCAGTGTAACGATAGTCACTGGGCTCTGATTAACTCAACATTACCTACATACCCTGAAGCCCCTATCTTTGCCAGCACTCATCACTTATCATGTGCCATGGTGGAGGAAGAGAAAGCGGCTAGTCTAGCACTATAAAAGCAGGTAGGCATGCAGACAGGAGAAAAGGGCAGTGTGGTTAAACCCTGTGTTTAATCACCAGGGATAGTGGTGAGAAGGACAGGTGGTAGTTTTGGTGATCTGGCTTGTTTTCTTCGCCCCTCCCACCCTGACGGATCAACACATCAGGTTTTTTTTTTCCTTTCTCCTCCTCTTTCTTTCGCTCGGTTTCCCTCGGTGTGTGAGGGTTGTCAGCCAGGGATCTAGAGGTTACATAAAGTGAGTGTGGATCCGAGGAAGAAAGCAGAGAGATGTTACATAAAGAGCTGTAGCTGGACAAAGGTTAATAAAAATCTAGCCTTGCACTGTAGGCAGGAGCCATGGGAGAGAGAAAAAGCATGAAAAAAACTGAGAGAATGGCCATTACATAAACAGATAAAGATGGGCTGAATTATTGGTGGCTTTGCTTTGCTGTTATATAAAGAGACAGGTCCACCAGCAAAAATGAAAGATGAGAATGAGTTGTGTATGTGTATGTGTGTGTGTGTGTGAGAGAGAGACCACTCATCTGACCGCATCTGAACTTAAAAGATGCTTTTTTCATAATACCTGACCTTTTTTTTTTGATTGCTAGCAAAGACGGTTGAAGCAGCAGGATTATCTCAGCGGCAGAAACTGAAACGTAGCTGGACAGATGTTGACATTGTTTCCGAGTACAATAAAAGTCCAGACACACCAGCTCTCACCAAGCATTTTGGTGAAAGCTGTTTCTTCTATTTAGACGTGATAACAACTCGCAAAAAGTAACTTTATTCACTAGGGGTGGGGAGAAAATCCATCCATCTGGAGATCTGTTTTTTAGAGCGTAAGGTCAGGAGTTCAAGTTGCCCTCAGTGTAAACATGCTTCTTCTTGGTGCTCTTACTTTTCTCTTGACTAAGAACGTTTTGTTTGCTTCCTTTTTGTTCTAGTCTTTTTTCTGCTCTTTTCTTCAAATTTGTCATAAGAGGCAATAGATACTCCATTTTTAAAAACTTTACATTTTTGGCAATTATGTCATGGTTCGGGCTTTAAAGGGTTAAACACAAATGCTGCCCTGCATGCACACCTGTTAAATGCAGATTCAGAACAGCCCAGCGCTGCTTACGCTGGCTGCTGATCTTTTAATTATTTTCTTATCCTGACGCACAACTTCACAGTGCTGTTCCTCAGCTCAGTGTATCCTCATCCTTTTTGCTTCCCATCCCATCCTCCTCCTCCTCCTTTCTGTGTCTGCTTTGTGCAGATGTCATGCAACACTCTCTAATATCTGTCATGATGAGGGGGGGGGGCGCATGAAAGACTCGCTTATTAAAGTGTGTGCTTGACTGTGCAAGCTCATCTGACATGGCCTTAAAGATCAGAAGCACAAAATAGTGTTTTAAACACGAGGAGCTTATTTTGGAATGAAATGTTTTGTATGCTGTGTTTGATTTTAGTTTTCTCCTTCTGTTTTACAGATATTACTACAACAAGAGGATCCTTCATAAGACCAAAGGGAAAAGGTTCACCTACAAGTTTAACTTCAACAAACTGGTTTTGGTCAACTACCCCTTCATTGATATGAGCTCCACTGGTAAGCCTCGTCTGTGTGTGCGTGTGTAAATATCTCCTAATCCCACAATAGGATGGCATGACTACATGGGATTATACAAGAGAGCACTGCAATTCATTTCTCTGTACTCTGCCCGTCTTTTTTACTCTTTTTCTTATCTTCTCTCTCTTGCCTTTTACATCTACAGGAAGTAGCGTTCCTCAGAGTGCCCCTCCTGTGCCCACCGGTGCAGGGACCCACTTCCGCTTCCCTCCTTCCACCCCATCTGAAGTCCTCTCCCCTAACGAGGACCTGCGCAGCCCCGGTGGCATGTTCAGCTCCGTGGCCCGACGAATGGCCCGTGGCTCTGTCAGCGACTGCAGCGACGGCACTTCAGCCAATTCTGAGATCGAGGAGGGTAACACGGGAGCAGGAGAGGAGAGGGGGGAGAGAGTTGTGAGTGGAGGAGGGCCAGGTGGTGGTGGAGGAGGCTACCGGAGCATCATCCACCCCCGTTTGGCTTCTCATGAAGCCCTGTTCCGCATGTACGGAGGGCCGGGTAACCCTGCAGGGCATCCAGGCTCCCGTGGCCCGGCAGCACACCGCATCCACCCAGAGCCCCTGTCCCCCTTCCCTGCTTCCCCCCTGCCAGGTCCAGGAGGAGCAAGCCTTCTAGCTCCACCTTTGTCTCCTGCACTCTCCATGACCCCCACATCTCACCTCCCCTACACTCCCTCGCCCACCCTATCACCCATGTTAGGCTCTCACTTCTCCTTTAACCCAGAGGACATGAAGCGCTACCTGCAGGCCCACACCCAGTCGGTGTACAACTATGGCCTCAGCCCCAGAGCTTTCCTCCAGTACCCCAACATCGTCATCCCCCAGCCCCACCGGCCCGACAAGGCCGGTCTGACTGCAGAGAGAGGAGCGGCCGAGAGGGCGGAGAGAGCCTCGACTGTGGGGGGAGGCGAGAGGGGAGGAGACCGGCACCACCATCCACCTCTGGGTCACCCGACCCACCACCACCCGCATCCTCACTCTGCTCACCCTCACCCACATTCCCACCCCATGCATCATTCACTTCACCTTGGTGAGGAGCCGCCGCACATGTCCCCCTTCAAGTTCAAGCTGCAGCCGCCTCCACTGGGCAGGAAGCAGAGGGAGGGGCAGAGCCAGAGTAAAGCCAGGCAGAGCTCACTGTCCTCGGGTTCAGGATCCGGGTCCATGTCCTCCACCTCTGGCCTGGGCTCCTCGCTGTCATTCGGCAGTGACTTGAGCTCTGCCAGTGGCTCCGGGCTCATCTCCGCCTCCTCGTCAACACAATCTCTAAACAGCGCGGGACTTCCCAAGATAAAGGTACCCAGACCCAAACATCGCTCACATTCCCACAGTTCCCAGTGATTTAGACTTTGTTTGTGGCTACGTGTGTTTCAGAGAGAGCATGGGCTGGTATTTTGTTTCTGATTGAGATAACTTTATTAAACCCAAACACAAGCATTTCGTTTGCAGCTTACCCACACGACTCACAGTCCTTACACACTAATCACAGTTGCTTTTTAAGGAACAGAATGATAAATAATGAGGTTAAAGTAGAGCTGGGCGATAGAACGATAACGATATGTATCGCGATATAACTTTTACTTGATAGAGAAATTAAGCTATCGCGATAGACTTCGCCGCTCTTGTCCTCTTAAAATAAAATTTTTTTTTAAAAAAAGGTCAGCCAATCCAAACTAAGTAGCGCAGAGCCGAACCAATCACAGCCGCAGCGTCACGTCGCGTGACTTGTTACGTACAGCACAAGTGCCAAGCCGCACGTGTGTTTGTTTGGGAAGCAGGCAGTGGGTAATGGAGCCAGCGCGTAATGGAGGAAATGAGTGTGCCGACTAGAAAAATCAACCGAGCGTGACCGAAGAGAAAACAGATGACGGTTCCAATGCCGGAGAGATTGTCGAACGGAAGAGCCATAGAAGTTCTGTAGTGTGAAGGTATTTCGGCTATTTCAAGTCTGACAAAAAACAGAGTAGCGTGCACTGTAAATTGCACGCTACTCGGCACGAAAGCAAGTCTGGAAATACAATAAACTGGTGCATGCGTCACAGTGGCGTGTCTAGAAAATTTTTGTTGGGGGGGCCAGGTAGGGGCACAGATTTGGAGAAGGGTGGCAGATGTAATTGGCAGATAAAGTTTAAAAAATTCTACCAACCGTTAATCAAAGGAGCTTGCAAGCTCCTTTGACTACGATGACCTGGATGACTGAGAACCTTCACAGACCTACCAACCGTTAACCATAATTCAATAACCCTATAAACCTAATAACCGAATGCGCTTTTAACTCTTATTCGAATGAGATTTTAACCACTATGGTGCAAAGTTTTTAGATACTGTGTTGATAAAGTACAAGAGATACAATCAGTGCTTTGTCAGTGTTTACTCAGTATTCAAGGACAGCAATATTTGCATAGTATTTTTACTGACATATAGTGCACATATGTTTTGGGCAAAAACATTTTTGAATATTAAAATACGAACATTTGTAACAAACAATTGACAAATTAGCCAATTCCAATGTAAAACTTTATCTGCCTGTTAAAAAAAAGAAGATAATCTTCTCACAAACTGGTGATTTTGAAACAGGAAAAAAGTGGGGAAACAACTGAAAAGACTAACATTTGAATGAAACCTGAAAGCAAGTAAATACTTTCTATGCTGCCTTATGGTAAACTTTGGTAATATTGATCAAGAACAACACTGGCTGATGATGAAATACAGTCAGCTGGCATGGTGACACTGCCAGTATTAACCTGCAGGGCTGGACTGGGACAGAAAATCGAGCATTTTGACTACAGACCGGCCCACCAGGTATTAAAGCCATAAAGCCTTTGAATGAAAACAAATGCTGTTGTGACAGTCCCATATGGAAAAGAAATAGTAAAAACTTACATGATTTACTCATGAAAGTGGCCACTTTCTTATTACTTTCATATGTTGTTTTAGTATCCAAAACATACAAGATTCATTATATAATCTTTCAAGGGATCTTATATCTGTTTTTACTCTTGTATGCTTTTCATACAAGTTTCACACAAGACAGATACAAATTTTATAAAATTTATATATATCTTTTCCATATGTACACCGTCTTCTTGGTATATGTATGATTTCTATACATTTTACATCAGATAAAAACTTTGGTTGTAAGATTTAGATAATTATTTAATAAAAGCTAGATATTTTAAATGAGAATAAGAAAGAAAAGTATTTCTTTGTGCCCCCCTTTTGCCTGTTAATGCCCTACCTGCCCCCCTGGCAAAACTTTCCTAGACCCGCCCCTGCACAGTTACCAGCTGTCAGCTACATAAAAAAGGATCCTGGTGTTATTTGTCTCTCAGAAACAGTTCATAACTTCCCTTCAACTCATCCATGTCACCTAAAAGGTAAACCTGTTTCTCCATCATCTGTTCAGCTCTGATGATTCAGTAAGGACATCTCCTGGTTTCATCTTCATGTTTCCCTCTCACCACATAACCAAATCGACATCATGACCAGCAGGTTTACAGCTGTGGCTCCAGCCAACATCAGCTGATACTAGAAATTAATATTAAATAAATTCTAACAAAAGCTGATCAAGCTTAAACGTGCTGCTGTTGTTTAGCGCGACATCTGCTGGTTTCCTTTCTGGCGCAAAGTGGGCGATAAATAAACAAGAGAAAAAAGCCGATCAGCTGATCATTGATCAGTTTCATGATTGAAGTAGCAACAGGAGAGGGAGGGGGGAGAATGAGAGAAGTTCACTATCAGTAACATCATAGCACCCACCCAGCTGTATAAAAACTCCGTCAAGCTGGCTAGAACGCAGTACGAGTTATTGTAACTGACAGTAAAAAGTCAGCAACATGAAAATAAACTCCACCTAAACTTGGTTTATATCTGACCCAGATAGACTGCAGGTCATAACTTCTTACCTGAAGTTCAGTTCACCTGACACTCGGACTGGTGGCCGCCTCGGGGCTCTCCTCCTGCCTCCCCTTCCCTCATCCACCTGCTGGCCTCTGTGGAAGCCCCGCCATAGCCACCACCAAACACCTGAGTTATTTTTACACATCGACCTGCATCTGGCCAATCCACCACCTCTCATTGTTCATGCCATTACAAAAAAAAATAAAAAATAAGTCACCGGGCATATGCCCGGTATGCCCGATGGCCAGTCCAGCTATGTTAACCTGCAACCAAATCTGCAGCTCCATACAGCAATGTTACGACTTAGATTACATCTTATAACTCATAACTCTTATGTTAGCTGCCCTCAGTAGCATACTGTCTGAAATATTCGACGGCTGCAATAATTCTTTAAGTGTAATTTTTTCCTTGGTATTCTAATTTCACCGAAGTTTACTAAACTCAACAAACTTAATATTACTTACCGGGACATTTATTCTGTCCTCATTTTCTTTCACCGAAAAATTGTTTCGTGCAGTGCCGTCTTTCGTGCTTGGCTCTCCTACCTTTGCTAACTTGATGCACATAGCGCAGAAGCCAATGCTGCATTCACTTACACTCGGATATCTGAGCTTCACCGTGAAAACATAATCGTACATTTGATATTTGATTGAATTTTATTGTTTTGCCTTTGGGGTGGCACCTGGGGTGGCCAGTCTGGTTGGGGGGGTGGCCTGTGCCCCCCCAGGCCACCCCGCTGGACACGCCACTGATGCGTCACACTGCGCCACGTTATTGTTTCGGTGAAATGAATTTCTACAATACTGTTACTGTTAATTCTACTCTGCAGTGTTTAAATGCTTACATATACACACAGTTACTGTCCGTCCACACATACGACTCGGTTCTGCTTCTATGCCCCAGCTTTGTTTACTTTTTCCCACCGAGGCTTCTAGACTTCTGATTGGCCAACATTTCTGCACGGTTAGGAATCTAGCGCCACCTGCTGGTTTGGCATGTTCATAGCAGCGTTTTCCTTCATTTCTGCCTTTATGTGTGGACGGGATTATTTTTTAAAACGAAAACGGAAAATCTCCGTTTTCAAAAATACCCGTGTACGTGTGGACGTAGCCTCAGTCTCTGACTGGAAGCGCTGATTCGTCATTCGGCTTTTGTCAGACTAAAGTAACTGTTAAAACTGTTTGAAAAGCTCAGCTATACAACAAGGAGAGATTGAGAATTTCCTTTTAGTTCTCAGTTTATTTGATATTGACAAAAGTTAGTCAGTTTTGTCTGTTCTTCTGTAAAACAAACTAAGATTTATTTTTAGAATTAATATTTTGTTTCTAAGTGGAATTGACAATTTAGTCTGTTTCATTTGTTCTATTTTGAAACTTAAACGCTTTAGCGGCTGCCTTTTGTGTAGTTTGCAATATTTGCCTTTATTTATCTGAAAAAGTCTCATGTTCCTTAAGTACATCTACCCTGTTGAACTTATTATGGGAAATAAATATTTAAATAAAAACAAGCTGCTGATTATTTCACATTTTACTTGTGAGCAACGGCACATTTAAATCTTACAAATATAGTTATTTGGCTTATATCGTGATAGATATCGTTATCGCCTGAAATGAAAAAAACATATCGTGATATGAAAAAATCTCATATCGCCCAGCTCTAGGTTAAAGGAAAGAAAAATAAATAGATTACAAGGATGTGTCCAAAAATGAACAGTCATCGAAAAATGAATATAAATGACCCCGTCAGAGTTAAAGTCATCTAATAGCCTGAGGGAATTCAGGATTTTAAGTACCTGAGAGAAACTTCCTGAACTCAAACTCCTCTGTCTTGTATCTGGCGATGGTAGTCCTTGTTATGCTTTGCTTGGTGAGCTCAGCATACCTATTTCTGCAGCTTCTGGTTAGAGTGTCCCTCGAGTACGCAGATCACCAGAGCAGGATTGCTGCTGCTGGCTTTACAGTTCAGGGCGAAGTCTCAGTCAGTCTGCATGACTGTAGTTGTGTCAGTCTGGCCAGTTGCAGCTCACAAACTAAACGTGCATGTAATCAAGCTCTATGAAGGATATAAAAAACAATAAATATGAAAGTGAGTCACTCTATATACTCTGTCAGCTCTCCCAACTAAAGTCAGGTTGGGATTTAAGCATTAGTAAATTTATGTATTTATTTGTGATTTATATATTTAATTACCAACAGCAATCCTTTTTTAAGTTACATTTTTGATCAACTTCCTTGTCCCTCTGTTTGAAGGTTGAGCCCATCTCTGACATAGACTCCGAGGAAGAGGTGGAGGTGACTGACATTAGCGATGAAGACCCAGATGAAAGAGATGAAGAGTTTGAGCTCTTCGCCCCTCGCCACCCGAGAGCATCCGACCACCACCACCTTCCTAATGGCTCAGCCCGGGCCCAGCAACAACCCCACACCGACGAGGACTTAGAAGAAGATGTGTTCAAAGCCCCCGCTCCTCCTCCACCCGGCCTGATGCCTTTCTTCACCTCACAGCACACGCACTCCGGCGTACATCGCATGCTGCCCGTCATCAAGAGCGAACCCGCCGAGCCCGGGGAGAGCAGCACACCCCCATCTCAGCCACCCGCGGCGGGGGCTCCCCAGACGAAGTGCATTCCTCTCAAGCTGCGCTTCAAGAGGCGCTGGAGTGAGGACCAGCGCATGGAGGCCTCGCAGGAGGAGTCAGATGATAAAAAAGTACGACCGGAGGAAGAGAGGGAGCGAGAGAGGCAAAGTAACGGACAGATGGAGATGGAGGAGGATGGGACGGGCAGCGGAGGCGGGGACAGTCCTCCTATGCTGGCGTATGAAGGCTCTTTAGCAGCACCCCTGGCCTTGCACAGGAGGGTGACTGCCGAGCTGCACCGCGCCACTGCACAGCTGTCTCTGGAGAATAAAGACTGCTGATGAGAGCCTCAGTCCAAACACTACTGCTCCAGCAGGGCAGGAGGTGGTGCAGGAGTATGTAAATGGTTCCTCTGTAATTCCCTCTCCTCACACTGACAAACTAGAATCAAGAAACCTCCACTGACCCGAGAGCACACGTCAACATACACATGAAAGTAACGCCCCAAAGACAGCCCGACACCTTCTCATCTCAGGGTGCCAAATATGGCCATTTTGTCAGCCGCTGGTGTCACAGACGGATGCGCGTGAGGTCTCTTTTGGTGTCCGTGATGCAATGTTTATGTTTATTCTTAGTCATTGTATAACACCAAGACAGTGTAAACCAGGGGTAGGGGAACGCCAGGCCTCAAGGGTCGGTGTCCTGCAGGTTTTAGATGTGTCCTTGATCCAACACAGCTGACTTAAATGGCTAAATTACCTCCTCAACATGTCTTGAAGTTCTCCAGCCGCCTGGTAATGAACTAATCATTTGACTCAGGTGTGTTGACCCAGGGTGATATCTAAAACCTGTAGGACACTGACCCAAGAGGCCTGGAGTTCTCTACCCCTGGTGTAAACAGTGCATACAGAGTTCCTGGTAGTGACTGAACGGGTTTAGACAGCCTGCGTCTCAGAAAAAGATGCACTGCCCTCCAAAAACAAGAAAAATAAAAACCAAATCATTCACATTTGCAACCCTCAAAAATATCTTTGAACACCATTTGTTTGAAAACTAAAAGCAGAAAACAAATTTTTTTATTCGTGTCAGCATTATTCCAACAACAGCGACGCATCTTTACTGCTGCAGTGAGAATAGAAATACCGCTTAAATCGTGTTTGCTCTCTTGCTTTGAAAATCACCTTTGTACACAGTCTTGAAATGACTTTGAGTTTGGTTTTTTTTTTGTTTTTTCTGCCGGCGAAAGCGAGCCTGGTGGTGGGGGAAAGTACAAGATACTCTGCGTGCTGACCCGTTTGGTTGCTCTGTGTTTCATTTTTACTCGCGGTTGAGGTTTAGGCACCAAGAGTACTTGCAGAAAAGGGTTAGGCACCAATACCAAACGACACTTCACGCATATCTCTGCAATGCAAGCAGCTTTAATTGTGGGGAGACAGAGAAAAAAAGGCCACTATTTGACGCCCTGGACTGCCCAACTCTTGCCTCTTTTTGTGTCAGACCTAAAGCCAGACCATTTATCTGGATCAGGGCTCTTCTGGGACGCAGCCGTGTGCAGGAGGGACTCACTCAGACGCCACACCAGGCACAGCGATGGTATGACTGACCTGGAATCATCAAGTTCACCTCCTAACAGATGCCCTGCCCCTGTAGCACAACACCCCCCCCATCAGTAGGATCAGCAGCCAGTCAGCACCTTCCTCAGGGGACACACACATATGCACACACGCACACTCCCCAATGACGATCCAGGATGATGATGATGATGATGATGTGCACACCCACGTCACTTTTTCCTACAAACTGACGGGACTTTAAGTGCCTGTATCTAAAACCATGGGGGGGAAGAGTGTGAGGGGAGGAGGGAGGGCTACTCAGAGTGATCACTCTGTGAACATGTTTGTTGGATCAAAAGGAAAAAGTCTCTAAAACTGATACAGGTGGGAGGGGGTGGGGGCGGTGGGGTGCTGGGTGTTGTCTGACTGACTCTTAAAACTGGCCCACTCCACTCAGGGAAGCCTATTGCTGTACGTTTATTGGATTCACGCACACAAACACACACACACAAAAAAAAGCAACAAAAAAAAAGAAAGGCCAACAGTGAATGGGACTCAGTGACTACGGACACCAAAATCTGTTCACTGCCACACACACACAAACTTTTTTTGACTCTTCTCTGAGAGCTTCTGACTTTCACATAACCTTCTGTCTCTCTGCTGTCCTGCCCTTCTTTCTCTTGTGGACCACCTGTGGAAATATCACAACTCTGCTCACAGACACAAGTTCAGCCCAGGGAGATGTGAGGAGGGGAAAATGATGAAGAAGACTGCAGAAGAGGAGGAGGAGGAAGAAGGGTTTTTGCAGGGGTTCCAGCAAGCTGTTAACCAGCCTTCTTACCTCACCTAACATGGCTTGTACACTGAAAATTATTTCCCTCAGCAGCACAGAAACTTAGTTCACCAGCTAGAGCTCGTCTAACAATCATAGATAGTGTTAAACTAAACCAGCAAACACACACATTCGCACAGCACTGCCTTCAGCATGCTCCCTCTCCCTCGGACCAAACCTCCGGCTCTCTGTAGCGCATCACCCTCTTAGGTCCTGATGGCGTGTGAGGCTGGCGGGCCTGTTAGCTACGAGTGTGAGAGCTCGAGAGAGCAGGGAGCATCTCTCACACACACACACACACACCTGCTCACACACACACACACACACACACTCTGCCTCTCTATGCCTTGTTTTTATAGCATGTACAAAAGTGCAAACTGAACTCTAACAAACATACATACAGATTATATCTTTATATATTCTAAAGGAAATTATTAAACAAAAGTAAACTTTTAAAAAGCGTTTTGATGACGTGATTGATTCAGGATTTTTTTTTTCTGTGACATGGTATCATGGAGGGCAGACTGAAGATGCAGAGGGGGCGTGGGTCAGGGGTTTTTTTTTGTTTGTTTGTTTTTCTTGTACATTTGTTTCATAGATAAACGAGCCAGAGGAAAAACAGCGCAGGCCAGTCTATCACAAGAACACGAACGGCGAGAAAAAAGAAAAAAACCCATCAGGACTCGAGCAGACTGCTAATGAGTCAGATGTGTGGTTCACTCTGCTGTTCACTTTGTTTCTCGTAGCTTGCCCTTTCAGCTCGCAGCGTTCTGCTCTTTCCTGTCTGCAGTCCAGCTCGCCTCAGCAGGGTTCTCCCTGGTTTCAGCTCCCAGCCCCCCTCTGGCCCTGGGCCACCTCTGCAGGCCGCCTGTGAGGGTGTGTGAGCGGGTTATTCGTGGAGTAGTAATCCCGTCTCTTCTCTTAGATCAGTTAGGGCAATGCTCCAAAGTTCACAGCAGCTCGGGGATGGGGTTAATCAGTTGGACACCCTCTCCTCAAACTATGCATATTCTCACAGACACACACACATGAAACACATATATTTGTGACATGTTTCAGCATCCAGCCAGGCGTCCGATCGGGGGGTGGGGGTCTGTCTCCTGCCTGGCCAGCAACAAGACGGATCTATAGCGGTGAGCTGTGAGATAGATGGCCTGCAGGCGGTCTGTGTAGCCGGGCTGATCGAATTTCCTCCTCAGACCCCCATGGTCTGGACGGGAGCATGTCACAGCCCGCACACACACTCACACACACACCCGCCAGGCCCTGTGTCTGTATCTGAACTGACAGCTGCCTTACTTCTACTACTTCTCATATCTCAGCAACAGAAAGACATCCGTCTCTCTTTCTTCTCTGCTCTCTCTCTCTTTCATTCGCGCTTCTCGCTGTTCATTTTTTTCCTCGCTCTGCTTCAGGCGCCGTCAGACTTCCTGCTAACGGCAGCGCGATCTGACTGTCGCGATATATAGCGGGGGCAAAGCGATTGATCGGAGTCTGGGTGAGACGCAGACTCTCCCTCATCCTGTTTCAGGTCTGCAGACAAACAGCACAAAGATTGCATTTCTCTATTTAGAAGAAGGAGAAAAGGTTTCTCGGTTTATTTTTCTGATGTTGTGATTGTTCTCATTGGGTTATTTACCTCTCCAGCTGGCATTATGATGATGATGATTAATATTATTATTGTTATTATTCCATGGCTCTGTTAGCTGTTGCTTTTTATGTTGTGTACATCACTTTGGATGATGTTGATCGACCCCAAACTCCATTCCCTGTTTTCAAACCTTCTAGCCTCCAACACACCCCCCCCTTTTGCTGTCTTTAGTTTTTGCAGATGTAATATAACTAAAATGTCTAATATTTGATGCTGACAGAGAAATAACATCGGGTTTTGAGAGGGAGGGACAGTGGAGGATTATTTGGGGGGGGGGATTTTATCCTTTTTTTTTGTCTTGTAATTTTAATTTTATAATGTTACTTTTTCTCTCTCTTGCTTGTATATTTTTTTATCTTTTTTTTTTTGAGGGGGGATGTTGTATCATTTTAAAAGACATGTATTGTTTTACCATGTAAAGGTCTATCTTTCAGTCTTTCACACCCCCCCCCCCCCCCCCCCCCCCCCCAAGCAATTACCTAACACTCAGATGGAGACGAGAGTTAATACCATGATGTAACATTGAATTTTTCCACTTCTTTCGTGTTTTTATGTTATTTTTTTCCCCAAACTTGTAATTAAGCTGTAATCAGGGTTAATTAAAACTGGTTAAAACCCAATATCAAACTCAAAGTGTTTGTTTATGTTTCTTCTTCTTCGTTCATTTTTATTAACGCCACATAATCCCCACAGTGGAGTTTTATTACCTGGTTATTTGTAAACAAAGAGATTAACCCGTCACTTTTTGTCTCATCCATAGTGAGCCACCAGTCATAAAGAAGGGATTTTTGTATTTCAGGATTACAGTTAATTATAATAAATGCAAAGTGTTTCTAAAACAGTAAAGACGCTGTTCTTTGGCCGTCAGGGGACCGAGATATTACCAAAAAGTATTCACTCGTCTGCCCTCACATGCATATGAACTTGACTGACATCCCATTCCTAATCCATATTGTTTAATTTGATGTCGACCCAACCTTTACAGCTAAAAGAGCTTCAGCTTTCCTGGAAAGGCTTTCCACAAAGTTTAGGTGCATTCTTCCAGAAGCACATTTGTGATGTCAGACACTGAGACGTGAAGTTCTGGCTCGCAGTCTGCGCTCTAATTCATCATGAAGGTGATCTGTCAGGCTGACGTCGGGACTTTGTGGAGGCCAGTCAAGTTCTTCCACACCAAATTTGCACATCCATGTCTTTATGAACCTTGCTTGGAACAGGAAGGGGCCAAGCTGTTCCCATAAAGTTGGGAACATGAAATTGTCCAAAATGTCTTGGTATACTGAAGCATTAAGAGTTTCCTTCACTGACACTAATGAGCCGAGCCTAACTCCTAAAAAACAACCCCACACCGTGATCCCTCCTCCGCCAAACCCTACACTTATAACAATGCAGTGCCGTTCCCCTGGCAACCATCCATCAGATTGCCAGATGGACAAGGGTGATTTACCCCTCCAGAGAACATGTCTCCACTCCTCTAGAGTCGGGTGGCAGCGTGCTTTACACCACTGCATGTGACACTTTGCATTGCGTTTGGTGATCTGAGGCTTGGATGCACCTGCTCGCCATGGAAACCTATTCCATGAAGCTGTCTCCACACTGTTCTTGAGCTAATCTGACAGTCACCTGAGGTTTTGAGCTCTGTAGCGATTGACTCTGCAGAAAGTCGGTGACCTCTGAGAACTATCAGCCTCAGCATCCGCTGACCCCACTGTGCTTTTACATGGCCTAACACTTTGTGGCAGACCAAGTAAAAAATAATTGGATGGCTGCATTTCAATCATGTCTAGATGGTTTAATTCTAAATCCACTGCGGTGGTGTCCAAATCCTTACGGAGCTAACTGTACATTCACACAAATTTCATACATGGGGTAAATTCACTCTCACATTCTTCTTTTAAAACAATGAATCTTCTTCATTGAATTTAACAGTTATAGAGGAAAAGTCCATCTTTGCCTTGACCTGGTCTCTGTTAGCTAAGTGGATGTAACAAACACACACACACGGCCGCTGTGCTGCAGAAGCTTCTCAGGTTAAACATTTAGCCGTCATTATGGAAGCACTTTGTCTGCGTGCTGCTGCCCATTCACCCACATAATGCTCTCGATCACCCGGGTACCTTTAACCATGACGTCAGCAGCTGCCTGGTCTTAAGCACACTTACGGGCAATTTTGTCTGTGGGGAGGAGGAAGACGAGGATAAGCTGTGGAAGTGATGGTGAGGAGTTGCTGCCCTTAAATGGCCTTCTTAGATTTTTAATGAGGTGGGCAATCAACAGCCCAAACACTTCCTAAACTTTAGTTTAAAAAAGCAAAAGAGAGTATAAAAGCCGTAAATTAGGTTACAGAACATGATTTAGTTGCACATTGGATGTTGTGGGTCAAAGCCTGAAGCTCGTTCCTGAAATCCACATTTAAATCTCTGCTGCAGACTATTTTGAAAGTCATTTTTATCTTTGGCATATTGTTTTTTTCATTAGGTGATCATGTGTTTTTCCTGATGAAAACCCAAACAACTCAGTTTTAACCTTAAATCTTTGTATTTCTTTGAAAGAATAAAATCCATGGGGAAGTTAAGAAGTGCCTTTATCCCCCAATAATCTCTCTAAATCTGGATCAGCACCTCTCCGATGTCAGCAGGGGGACGTTTATTTGAAGGCGTCCAACTTTTTTTGTATTTTGCAGCAAAGGAACTGAATGAACAGCTGAAAATGCAGCTTTTATTAAACCTAAAGGAGGTTAAAACCTTATTTTAATCTAATGTTATGAGTAATTATTGTGTCATGATCCCAGGTTTTTGTTGAGTTTTGGGTGTTTCTGGTGACCTGAGTGTTTCTTCGTCTGTCATTGTGTCACTCCAGGAATTTGATTCTATTCATCTGGACTTAAAGCTTTCATTGGACGAAATGTTTTGTCACTCAAACCAAGTTACTTCTTTAGTCTCTACTCCAACGTCCAGATCAACAGAATCAACTTTGTGGGATTTCCTCACCTGGATAAATGAGGATCCATTAAGACATAAATGTCTCCTGTTCACTTTTAAAAGCCAGCCTCTCATTTTTCTCCAGTGTGGCCGTCCTCACCTATTGATCACTGATTTCTCCCTCCTGTGTCTCATTGTTCAAACCTCATGCATTTCTCAAATCGTCTGGTTGCGCTTCCTTATTTTCCCACCTGTTCTCCCAGCTCTCCTCCTTCTTTTTTTCCTTCTCCATGCTTCAGTCGAGTTAATGGACTTTACTTTTAATTCCCCTGTTGGATTATAAGATTCTCCTGCCAGTTTAGTCTTGTGCGTTCTTTGTTCAAATTTATTTTAGTCAATAAAGCTCCTTTTTGTACTAAGAAGTGCAACATCCGGAAACTTGTAGCATGTTGGGAGATATCCAGGACCGCAGTGGCTGTGATGCGATCCCCTCACAGCACAGATTGCAATATAGAGCTGAATGAACTGAAAAGAAGGAATTACAGAAACTCAACAACATTTTTATTTTTTGTTTTAGTAGGACTAAAACCTCAGAGACCTTCTGTTCCTTTGACTCTTATGGTGAAGATGCAGCCTACAGAGCAACGCGAGCCCTGAGAGTGAACAGAAACCTCTCATTCTGCTGTGTGAGGGCTCTTATTAGAGCTGCTGCTGTTGTTGCACCAGTATCTTAAAAACTGTTTACACCTGTTGAATCGTGGGACTCTATAATTAAGTTCAATAAGGAAGATCAGTTCTCTTATACTCCTCTGCATGGGCTATTCTTGCCGCTCTATTTTCTTCATCACATCTGTTTTCCCACGCCGTCAGTCACGGCTCATGCACCGTACTTCTGTCCAACAGTCTACCTGCCTGCATTCTCTGAGGACCCATTCTTTAAATTTGTTGAGCTCATTCACAAAATTTTAATCAAGCATCATCCTCCACCAGCACCACCAGTGTTCAGACTATGGTGGGATCCCGTTGCCAGCACTAACCTCAATCTGCAGTTCTGCTCCATGATGTCACTTCTCCAGTTTCTTTGCAGATTTTTTTAATAAACGTCACCCTTGGTAATACAAGTATTTGGTTTGGACACCCTTTTGCCTTCAGAACTGCTTTATATCTCCATGGCATACCAAAACCAGACAACAGTTTTACAATCTTCTGCTGTCTGGTTTCGCTGATCCTGTGAGGATTGCAGCCTCAGCTTCTCGTACAGGAGGGGCACCCAGTGCTGCAGCAGACCATCTGCTTCCAGCTTCAACGTCCTGTCCATTCAGAGATGCTCTTCTGCAGCAGTCTGGGCATTCTCTTCTGAACTCTGATGTCAAGAAGTCATTTTGGTCCAGAAAACAGCTGCTCACAGGATGTTTGATCTTTTTCAGAGCAGTCTCTGTAAACATGGGTGATGGGGAAAAGCCCTCATTCTGTTTGAACTCAAGTAGGTCATCTTGGCCATGTCTACACATCTGCATACACTGAACTCTGAAATGTGATTGGCTGAGCAGATATTTGTGTGAACGTGCAGTTGAGGAGGCATACCTAATAAAGAGTCTGTGGCCGTACATTTAGCGCTGATGTTCATGTGTGTCAGATAAAGAAACCGCGCAAATGTCTTCTGATCTTTAGCTCGAGTGAAACGTTTCACAGCTTCTGGCTCTGAGTTATTCAGCGAACACAGACTTCGAGGAGGAAATCACTTCAGCTGAAGTGTTAATAGGATGTATTCAACCCGGGAGGGTGTGTCACATAGACGTTGCTTCACTTAAGGGTCATGAGCCGACTAAAAACAAGTGTTGCTTTAAAGGAGCAACTGCCACGCAAGCCTCACATAAGTATGTCAGTGTGTGACATGTGAGTTATGTAACCTTGGTGAGGGTCCCGGCAGGTGTGATTGTGCATGATCCCGGCCTCCATTGTCGACACACCAGCCATCCAGGTGCTCCATAGAGAGAGAGAGAACGAAAGAGAGAGACACCACAGGAACCAATGTGCTCGCTCACCTGTGCCACATCCCCCTGCCTTCGCTTCCTCTGAACGCCTGCTTTCGCGGAAACCTGTGCAGAGCCAGCTCCGTCCTCCGCATGTAACCGCAGCCCGTGCATTATGCACACGCTGCACAACAAGAAGCCTTTCTGAATGTGCACACGTGACCGTCGCATCCTCTGAGAGAGTTATGGTACGGTAACTAAACATACGAAGGCCTGCTAGTAAGTTCACCACATCCTCCACCGTACAGAGAAAAGCTGCACCGCACAGGAGTGAGGCACTTTCACAGTGACGATACACAGACATGTGTGAGCGCACATTGATGTGGTTTGTTTGAAGCTCTGGTGCTTCAATTTCCTTTTTCAGCTTCCTTTCCCGCCAGTACTTCTGTTTAACCTATTTGACCCCAAACGAGAAACCATTGTAAAGTTTCTCTTTGTGAGAGGAAAGAATGGACTTTGTAAAAAACAGACTTTAACCTTCACTTGTATTCGCCTCCAATACAGAGCAGCTCCACTGTGCTCTCTGTGTTTGGTCATTTCAGATTGAATGTCTCCCCCTGTTGTTGGGATACTTAAAATGCACATTATAAGAATTTCTGTTGATTTAATCCACGTTGTTTATTACTGTTGGTATATAACTATCAGGTGAACACATTCAAGAGATCAGTTTTTGCCTGGATTTGTCTGCTTTTTCTCTTTTCAGGCTTCTTTACCTTTCATAAATGATCTCAGTGAGCATGACACATCATTGTTATCCACTAAATCAACAAATATGCCTACATTTTTGATTATTTAAGCACACCTGTGATTCTTTTCTTTCTGTCTGCGGTGCTCGGGATCATCGTCCTTCTTGTTACGCCCCTCTTAAAACGTTATGTTGTGGCTTTTAAGACAGGTCGTCAGATGCTGTGTGACCAAATTGTGGCCAAGATTTAGCTGGTAAGAGAGATTTGACTCTAGAGTATTTGACATACAGAGGAGCTCATGGTCAACTTGGTGACAGCAAGGCGCCCAGGATCTGCGACTGCAAATCAAGCCCAGACCGCCACCCCTCCGCCGCCGTGCTTCACAGTTGGTATGAAGTGTTCGTGGTGATATGCAGTGTTTGACTTTATCCAAACGCGGCTGTACATTATGACCAAACATCTTCTCATCTGGACGTTGTTCCAGAAGTCTTGCGTTTTATGCAAATGCAACTTTGCAAACCTAAGCTGTTGTAACTCTTCCAAACAAGCCATACATTAACACTAATTTATTTTGTTTAATGCCCTATAAAGTACATTTCTTAATTGTTTGAGTTATGTGCAAACAAACAGACCGAATCAAACTAATCACATAACCTCTTTAATTGAGGTAACAAGATGGCAGTTAATGCTGAGATTGTTGTTGGCGTACTGAATGTGCACAGCTGGTCTCGTCTTCCTCACCTTTTCTCTAATGCAGGGAGGAATCTGTGTGTCCAAGGACACCTCTCCATGAGACTCCTGTCTTCAGCTCCGGGGCATGACGTGAGCCCTGAGTAACAGCTGAGCGGTGTAACGTTACCGTGAACAAGAATGCGGAGAGCACAAAGGCCTACTGTTCACCATACTGCAGCCCGTATGGATGCCGACCTTGTCAGACTTTAAAGACACTCTGATACGCTTTCTGTGTCTTTTGCAGCCACTTTGAGGGGTCATGGTGCAAATCGCTTCAGCATACAGTGGCCGTTTGAACTACTGCATTAACCTATACATAAGAGAGACTGTTATACGTTTCCTTTATCTCAAGCTGGTTTTATCTGTGGGTTTAATGCCACTGTGAACTGCCATGACCTCCCTAAATCCCTAACCTGACAGAGTCTGAGTGCACCGTTTATCAGATATTATTAGACATCGTGAGCTGCCTCCTTCTTTAAGCTACAGGAACAAACCTGCCCTCTCCTGACACTCGGCACACAAAAAGCATTGCCATCCCTTCAGTAACAGACTCCCTCCCTCGAGGCCCGAAGTGAAGGGTGCTCAAATTTGTTGTACAAATCTATTCAAAGACGCTGGGCCCCTTATGTAAGAATGCTTTAGCAAAACCAGGAACATTAGAAGAGAGAGAGAAACATGGATCTGAAGGAAATCTGGGAGATGCCTGCAGCAGCAAAGATCATGTTAGAGTAAAACATCCAGAGGGAGAAAATGTTTTTATATCCATGCAATAACCGAGAAACAGTTTGTGTGTTTGCTGATAGTTGTGGAGCTGCTTGAAAAGTTGCATTTGAATGTACCTGCTCTGTTTTTCCTCCTCTTTCTTTATAGCTAGCTGGATGCTGAAGTGTGCAACCGCAACTTTCCATCTGCATTATGAAGCATCACAGGGATGAGAAAAAAAACAATGTAATGAGGGTATGAGTGGCTGTGGGATGTCATTATTTTCTTATTATTGAGCAGGTTTCTCCATGCGGTCACTGTAGGACATGACAAATGAACTAATTTGACATTAATGGCCAGCACACTCGGCTCACTTAACCCCTGAGTGTTAGTTATCTGCAGCAATATGAACAGTGCAAATAAACTATTAAAAGTGTCTAAATAACACTGTAAATCAATAGGAGAAACACAACGGTATGGCAATAAGACATTTATCTGTTATTGGAAAGAAGACTTGCACACAGTTTGATTTTCTCTGTGGTCACTTGTAGTTGCAGAAATGAACAAGTGGTGCTCGAGACAGATTTTATCAATAACAAGGACCAACCAATTAGTCTTGGTAGAACTCAACCAACAATGTTGCCGGAAGGACAAATAACGAAGAACAAGCATTATAAGAACAAGCTACGACTCGCCCATTTCTAACATGTCATCAGAAAGAAAGAGTAGTTAAAAAAAGGACATCATGACTGGAGGAACTGAAGGACCGCCAGCAATGAGTTGGTTGTACACCATTATAAGAATAAGAAGAACTCTGGCCGTACTTATCAATTCACACAGGATCAATCTTCCAGTTTAATGTTTATCCACCAAGTTGCTATGGTCCAGGAACAAACCCTAACTAATAATAACAGCCTTAAACCATATTTTTGACAGAATTTTGGCTAACATAATTATATGAAATTTTCTCCCGGTCCTCCAAATACTTAATGTGATATTTTTATATGTGGACCCCCCCTTTCATCAAAGTTGTCTTTTTCAGTTGTCTTCCTGACTTTAGTGAATCATTCACATTAATTATTTGACGTGGAAACTTGTCTGCATGAATTTATGTTATGGTGTGGCTACTGTTCACAATATTAGCCTTCTCAGGTTAGCATGTTAATTGCTAACATGCAAGAAAGCACCTAAAACAAAATGGAGCTTAGAGGACAGGCAAGTCAGCAGTTCCCCAGGTAGGTGCGAACCAGAGTGGGCAGCATCAATTTAAGAAAGTAAGTAAAGGGCCACACATTGAATTAAAACATGTTTGCAGGTTAATTTGAAAAAAGAAATCCACCTAGCTGCTTTATCAGCATCTAAATTAGCTTACATCCTGCCTTTAGCTGACATTTTAGCTAAATGTATCAGCTAAATGCTAATTTTTGGGGGGTCATGACAGTGCTAGAGGAAAGTTAACTGACTGTTAAGTTAATGAAAAAGTTGCAGGTCATCAATCAAGTTTATTAAAGTTAACTAAAAACGAAATTAAAAAGTGAAACTATGTGTGTACAAGAGAGTTTGGCTGTATGGAAGCTCATTTCTGCCACTGAAAATAATATTTTGAAATGTTTTAAATATTTTTTTTAAATAATAAAATATATATCCAGGGGCACTGGAGCCTATCCCAGCTGTCATAGGGTGAGAGGCCGGGCACACCCTGGACAGGTGGCCAGTCTGTAGCAGGGCCATAATAATATATATATACATTTTTAATTGCTATAATTGAAAATTCAGTCCATAAATAAGTTGTTTGGCGATAATAACCCAAAATTTCTACTTAGCTCTTCCCAGCTGATTTGTTTTGATGTGTTTTTAGTGGTGGAGACCATCTTCCATGCTTTTGTGTTAGGTGAATTTATTAAAGATGTATGAAAATCTTTCCTCATTGATGTAGCACTAAGTGATTTACTGTGGGTCAGACTGTGTTTTCAGCTAACCTGACAGCATCTATACTTTTAAATGTTTTTCAGACAATGAACTTCTGTAAGACTGCCGTAGCCCTAATAAACCCACACAATTAAAATTACCAGTCTAAACCTAGCTTAGCTAAATGGATTGGTTCTAATATAGCACTCTTCTACTTGAGCACTCAAAGCACTTTATGCTATGAGCCTCATTTACACTCGTACAAGCACTTTTATCTATCCCTAAGTGCTTATATGTAACATTCACACATGAATGCCACAGGAACAATTTGGGGTTCACTATCTTGCCCAATGACACTTCGGCATACAGACTGGAGCAGCTGGACTGAACCACCAACCATTTTATTTAGTAGATGATCAGCTCTACCTTCTGACCTACGCTCGACACCCTCTGACTTTCTTTAAATTCTCTATAGAGTTTGTCTTTTGGATTTGTACTTTGTACGTCTACATTTTTAGTGAGTTCTTGTAGAATTGTTACCTTTGGCAATTTCTTTAGTTCTCTCTGGTATACATTTTGTTTCCACATCATTTTCCCTCTGATCTTATTCTCGTGTTTCTGCTTTGATGTTGTTTATTTGCTATTTTACTTTGGTGGTGCAACATGTCTTGTGCCATGTGTTAAGCGTTATGTCCTCTTCATTGTTTGATTGTCTTCACCTGTCCGTCGTCACCCAGCTGTCTCACATCATTGTGTGTTTGTATACAGATCAAATAAAAAACAGTTGCACTCAAATAGACTAGCTTTGCATGATTCATAGTTCAAAATAATCCATATTTAGACTTGTGGCAGCCCTTTGCTTCATCCTCAGTCTGAAAGAAGCTGCTTCAATTTCTCGCTCGTTAAGTCTGTGTTCAGTTTGAGACAACTTTTTGTGATTGGACGAGCCTCACTAACAAAAGGTTTTAACCTTAGGTGGATTGGGTGGAACTGTCTTCCTGAGATGACCATAAAAGCATTTTATACTCTGGGCTGATCACACAGAGCCAAGAGTATGAAAATCCTTGAAGCCATGCCGCTAACATGGCTAATAATGCTAAACTTTGCTATCGTGGCTCAGCCTGTGTTGTTGTAAAGACTCCATCCTCATGCTGGGATTGTCTACTGTCAGTTGAAGCCATAACTTCATAGTAGAATAAATCCAAACTTAGTTTTACTGAATAATAATATCAGAGTTTTATTGTTATTTTTTATTGCAGCCTGCTGTCCTCATGACTGCAGAGCTGCTGGTTTGAGAGGCTTTTAACCTTTTAAATTTCTATCTTTATCTCCTGTCCTGAGTTTGATGGGGCAGGAATGTGTGGGTGAAAGGTCAAGGTGAGGGTCACAGGTCAGAGGTTATGCTAATGTGAGTGTCTTGCTTTTAAACCCTGAGGCGAGAGATTAGTGCGATGTGATTCTGACTATGTGTTTGGTGTTGTTTAACACACAACATGGGAAGAGTTAACCATAAACTAGTTACTGTTTTGGACCAAATATTTTAGAAATACAACTTGTATACTAAGTCGTTGCTCTCTAGTAAAGTTTTCCACTTAATGTTCCTTCTTTCTTCCCTCTCAGTGTTTCCCCTGCTGTTGTCTGACAGCAGAGCCCAGCAGGAGAGGAGGGTCTGTGGTGTTTGACTGACAGCCAAGTGATGAGCACACAGGGAGAGGGTTAAGGGTGAGGGGTCAGAGGTCAGGGTCCTATGGAGAAGAATTCAACACAAGGGGGACTTGCTAACAAGGTACAATTGCATGAGGGAAAAAGACATGAAAAGCACCCTGAAAACAAAACAAGGGGATATCAGGGCGACGGAGCCACTGTGACAGCAAATTCTGGCCCACTCTTTTTTACAGTTCATTCTGGATTGAGATTCTGCTGTATTTGGGATCATTGTCCTGTTGCATGACACAGCCTTGGCCAAACTTTAGGAGTTCATGGTCGACTCAGTGACTGAGTGAAGTTAAAAGGCTGAGTACATATTGCAAGTACTTTAACAACCAAGCGAAGAAGACCATGGCATGTGGTTAACAGTTCTGCAATGAACTAGTCAGTGACCTTTAATTCAGAAGCTTTATAAAAGAAGGGTTGAATTAACTGCCGTTACAGACATTTTTATATATATTCTCCATTTTTTTAGACTTTGCCTCAATGTAAAATGCACTCTAGTGGCGTACAGAACATGTAAAGTCAGAGAGCTCGCCACAAAACAAAGCAGACAGGAACAACACGAGAGGAGGGTTGGAGATGGAGGTGGAGGTGATGCAGAGTGCAGAAACTCTGCATTTGAATGAGAGTTAACAGGTGGTAAAGGGTGTCAGCTTAGCCATCAGCAGATGTGAATTGAGTTGGTCTGACTTTGTGGCCTGCTCGATCCATTACCACTTCCACAGGGTCACTCCAGGCAAACTGTATGCAACACTGGAGATGTGCCCCTCAGAAGCTTTATATGTCAAAGATGAACCTCTGAACATCATTGCTTTTTTAATCAGCAGAGCGTCGAAGGGCATCAGTAGTCCAGGTCAGCATGTAGACATCTGCAGTGCTTTGAAAAAAAAAAAAAACGTTCTGCCTTTGTGTTATTGGACGGCACAGCTAGCTTAAAAGCTCATGTGTTTCCAATCTGTGCTGCCCTCATCTTATTTAGTTTACCTTCCTCTCTATTAATTCATATACAGTGCTTTTTCCTGGCTCAGAATGGGCTTTTGGGTGGATGAATGACCACACTTTCACCCTCCTCTTTTTATTGACTTGATAAAAGGCTTTGACAAGGCCACGGTAGTCAATATCATCAGCTTTCATTTTTATCCTAAGTTCTTGGTGTTTCCAAAGCTGGTGATTTTACTTTAAGCGCTGGTCTAAAGCTTTTCTGGGGAATCCAAAACAAACCAGGAAAAACTCCTGATGTAAGATTATAAAATAGTACTTTACATGCTCCTTAGTATGAAACAGCGTACCCTCTATCTACAGCTTGAAAATGTCTGAAGTCATTTAAAAAGAGTGTCTCTGATCATTTTCCTTACATTGAGTGAATTTATAAAAGCTTATGTGAGTACAGTTTTATATGATGTGTATTTATGTAGATAATTCATACTTTTTATTATAATTATATAAGCTATAATAAGCTGTGTGAAGCTCTTCCATCTTTACTGGTTATCAGCTGCAGGTCTGGCTGCCAAACATCCCCTGGGAGAGTGGACAGAAATACATAATGAGAGTAAAAAAAATAATAAAAGTATAAAAAATATACACATATAAAAGTTGCAAAGGAGAAGCTTTGTCATTTGATCGATTTCTTAGTGTGGAGGTCGGTGGCTTTCTGCCTTATGAGGCTTATGAGTCATTTACATGACTCATAACTTCCAGAGTGTTGTTTACTTGGTTCATTGGATTGTTTAGAGATGAGGAAAATTAAGACAGTATTTGATACTCATTTGGAAAGTGGGAGGACAAAAATGGAAGTCACGTGGGGCCTGCAGCACCAATTTGGGAAAGAAGATAATAGTAATTGTGAATTGTGCCATCACTTGCAGTGTTAAACTATCGCCACTAGATGTCAGTCTGAACCAACATTTAAACTATCTCTACCCTTCCTTCAGTCTTTCTTCTTACACACACGCGCACGAATGCACACTAGTCATACTCATACAAAGCATATAGCTCCCCTCAGCCAATCAGCGCTTTCTTCTGTTTTTAGGTCTACACATTTCCACTCATTGCCGAGCTGGCGTGTGGACCCGCTCTCACCAGCAGGGGGCGCCGCCCCCGTGAGCTCGCACGGGCTGTCTGCCTCAGCGTGAGTCTGGTCTTTACTACACACACACATAAACACACACACACACAGAGCAGAGGATTATGTAATGTTTACTATTATGCCACTGTATCTTTTGTAAAGCAGCCGCATTTGCCTTCCTCTGTGCGAAGGTCAAAGGTCACAGAGAATGTGCCATGCTTCAAAGTGATGGCACGTGCTATCATCTCAAACATCTTTCAGTGCTCGGTGCACAGGTTCATCTCCACCACCAGCATCACTATCACCATTACCACCACCACCACTGCCTGCAAAGTTGCAAATACGGGGTTAGCCGAGTTTACGCCAGTCCACGCCCCCACAGTCCAGCTGGTGGCAACACTCGTGATGACTTCACCGCCGCGCGCGACCATTGGCCCCGAGACGCCGCGCACCTGTCCAATAGACTGCCGGTGAAGTGACGTCAGCCTGTACTAGTCCCGTTCACTTTAACAGTAGTGGGCAGGGCGGAGAGGGTGCCGACGTCAGAAGCCGCGCTGTGATTGGCTGAGGGCGCTGAAAGTGAGCGTCTGTTGCTGAGAGAAAAAGGGAGAGCGGTTTGCGTCGGCTGCGCCACACAAACATCTGAGCAGCTCCTAAACTAACTTTCTGAAAACAGCGCACTGGTTTTCTGTGCTCCTTCGTTTTCACTCTTTGTGAGCAGCGATGACATAATAATGATAATTAAAGGCGAAAAAACACATTTTCGATGTGGGACCAACAGCGAGAGTAAAGCCGCGCTGAGGCGCTACTTTCCCGCTGCACCACACTGTTTGTGGATGAGCACAAACAGTTGATGCATTATCACCGTCTGCTCGGGGATGGCACTTGTGCTGTCAATTATGGTAAACATACTCCTTTTCAGAACGGGAGGGGGCATTTGTGCCTTTCTATTGGCTCTGGGTCATTTGATCCCTCCTCTCGGCCCGCCCACATGCTGTTCCTATGGTTCCCAATCCTCTTATTGGATACTGTAAAGTTTGGGACAGGACACCGGTCTAGCTCAGCATCCACTTCACTATTCGCTAGTCCCCCCAGTCCGTCAAGTGGACTTTGACAGGCCGCCACACCCACTGATCTCTGGCGCCGATGCTGACTGGCTACTGTACATGTCAACGACCTCTCATTGGTCGGCTTGCCCAGCTGTTAGTGGTTCATTCACCATTTTGTGACTGTAGTGGAAAAGAAGAGCGATAGTTTTTTATATCCTTGTTTGAGTTTCTGTGGGGGAAAGACATGTTTTGCGGAGGAAAAGTAAAGAGTGAGTCCGGCCCGCACAGCCACCACAGCCGACAGCCGAGGGATGTTACCATGAGTTACGCGAGCCTCCTCATCGGCAAAATAAGACCATAAATCTTTCTCTGGCCAGTGGTGAAAAGCTCTGTTTGGGTGAGTTGAAACTAAGTTGGCACACGGCAGTGAAGCTAAACTGACTTAAATTTTCCATTTTCAGGAGCTGCGAGTTACCACGACGCGAGAGCCAACTGCCAACGGTCGGTCGTTCGGTTGTTCCGCTACCGTGTGAAGAAATGGAGTGACAACGCGAGGAAGTATCGAGAGAAAGGGGAGGGGTGTGGGGGGTGTAACAGCCTAAAAACTTTCTGAAATGTTTTTACCGCAGTCCCACGGACACCCACGGAACATTTCAGCTCCGTTTCAGCTCCGTTAAAACGGCGAGGTTAGTGTGGAGTACTTTTTCCTTGACCTTAGTTTACGAGTTTTGCGTGGAGCAGCGCTAGCGTAGTAAAAAAAAGAGAGAGAGAGAGAGAGAGAGCGAGAAAGAAAAACAACCGACCTATTTGCGGCACTGCAGCCCAAATGTTTACTAACAGGCTCGCTCGGTGTTAAAAAAGCGCACTTTAGGAGGAAACGGATAACACCTACAGAGCGAATTGCACCCAGTTTTCCTGCGCTCTGGCTCACGGTGTCATTATTTGGGTGCTGTATCCGCTACCGTTTGCGTACTACCACTACTACAACCACCACTACTACTAACGTTACTGAGCTGCTTACTAGAGCGAAACACCAAGACGAAAAAGATTCTGCTTCATTTATTTTTTCCCAAGTTTTTTTTTTTTTAAATTAGAGTGACTGGCACCATTAAAAGGAAGCCTCCCCCGGAGTGGATACGTGCACTCCAGGCGTTGTAGTGAGTATTTGCATGCCAAGAATCGCTGTATAAGGAAGACTTGGGACCGTCTATAAGGGGACAATAAAGCGTCACTTGAAACCGGTTGTTTGTGTTTGTTACCGAGGACCGTGCAGCACGACAGACCGCCTGACTGTCTCGAGTCATAATACTCCTTTGACATTGTGTAGTACTCTCAGAGATCAGCTAAAAAAAAAGATGCACACCGTGTTTTCTCGTCTCTTCCATCGCCAACACTACACTTTTTTCTTTTTTTGCACAGCAATCCTGCAATCAGTGTCGATGCAACCTTGACATCTCTGACTAGGCAGTTTTTAACAGTTGTGTCATGTTTGTCTTTAGGTATTTTTTCAGTGGCAGGAATTGTGTTTACATTTTAGGTTCAGATTTCCTCTTTTTTTTATTTATTAATTGTTGCACTTGTGTGGCCCTGGTGCTGTATAGCTTGTTGAGCTGTTGGCCATTGATATGGCATTGGCAGTTCTGCCATTTGGTCCCAAACAGGACCAGTCGCCTGTGATCTATGCTCCAACCTTCCTTGCTGATCAATACGAGCCAGGATGCACAAATTTCAGCTCTCGTTGTTTCTTCTTTATTAGTCAGATATGTCATCCGCTAAACAGCTGCCGGTATTCATGCTACCTCACAATGGATGCGTCTGTATATAACGCACACACACACACACACTTAAAATACCCTAACAACATATTTTTCTTTCTGTGTCAGTTGTCTGTTAAATCACTTCCCACACACTCATGAGCTCACAAACCACAGCATGAGTGTGCATAGCAGCAGAGAGATTTATCTTCTTTTCTTTTTTTAATGTATTTTTTTTGGTGCTGTTTCATGTGAGACTGTGTTCTCCCCGGTGACCCAGTTAAGGGAAAAGGCTCCCTAACACGCTGAAGTGTACGAGGGCCACGGCACACTTCAGTATCATCATCACACGTTCCTCCTTCTCCCGCGTATGTCCCCGTCACTGCAGCCCCTGCGCCCGTACAGACACCCATAAAATGCTTTGAGGAGAGGGATGAGCTGCAGTGTGTGTATGTGTGTGTGTGTGTGTGTGCGCACGCGCCTGCTAACTACGTACACTCATACTGACATACGGTGCAAATGCAGTGCTGAACAAGGTGGACTCAACCTGAAGACCGCTGTATAAACTCTGACATTAGTGTAGTGTAAGTAGCTCTAATGCCACATGTCACATACACACACGTTTTGTGCCACGTTGTGTTGGGGCATAGGCTAAATTCTCTACGACTGACCGAAATAAACTGGCATCAAGGCAGATGTTTATTAGGATTTTATATTCCAGTAATAAACACTGTACAACTCATTTTATTTTGTAGTGTTGACACTGAGATGATGTCGACAAATGCCTTGTGTGTGTGTGTGTGTGTGTGCGTGTGAAATGGGTTCTTGGTAGCACCTATGTTTAAACTGTTCACTAAATTTTCTCTTTGCAAAAAAAAGTGAAGAATTTTCATCTCCAAATTCATTTCGTAAAAGCCTATTTATCCTTATTGTTGTTGTTTTTTCCCCCCCTCCTGCATACGTCAGTGTGGACAAGTGCTTGTACGACACAATGACTGTGTGACAATATATATAGATCCAAGGGAGATTTTAACAGGGTATGCATGACTGCACGATGAATTCCTGAGAGAGCATTTAATGTGTGTGTGTAAAGTTTGGAGGAGGAGGAGGGGTGCATTATGGGCTCCTGTGTGTTTATTGGGAGAAACAGCAGCTTTTTGCAGTTTAGAGGAGTCCAGTCCAGCGCCGTGGAGACGCTGATTATCTGTCTGTTCAAGATTTACAGCAGCTTTAGATCAGACCAGCACATATTCTGCTATTAACCTGCTCTAACGCTGGAAGGTGGAGACCTCTTGAATTACCTAAATTATGACCGAGCTTCTCTCTCTGCTTCACCCAGATTCAGCATTATATTTTGTAGTCCTAATTTTTTGATTAACAATTCATGTTGAAAAGCAACACCCAGGAGGGGATGTTCTGAGTTTCTGGACATGTTTTTTTGGTATTGTGATAGTCTCTAGTAAACAATAAGAGTTAAAGGTCTGCCGTTATTTTCAGGTTAGGGGGTGCACGGCTGAGCGCGCAGTGTGTATGGTGCTTTTGATCTTTCAGCAAGGGATTAGGACATGTGAAACGTTCTTTTTCATTTATTTATGTGGTAACACAGGAATTATAGATGCGTCGTGCATAAATGTATATATTCTTTTTACAAATAAAATCATAGTTCAACATATCTGTGGTGTCTTTAGCAACATTTTTGTGTCATCTGGACATTTCAAATAAGATTTTGTGGAGTACAAGCATGCTTGAAGAATTTAACCCAATGATAAATAAATACACCCGTTGCAAACTTGCACCAAATATCTAACTCTTATGTCCCACGCTGAAACTCCTCTTCACTGCACATAATCTGCTCAGCTGTAGAGTCCCTTAAAAGTTACAGAATGTGAATACACACACATGCTTGCCACTGTCTTATCAGCCAAAGCCTAAAGCATTTTGGAGGGCCATTAGCATGACCAAACGCATTTTTCTGAGCTAAGATCAGATCCTCTCGAGTCATTTACCCAACTAGTCAGTCAGCCATTTGGCCCTCAGTCCTTCCTGTCTTTTCCAGTACTCCAGAGTATCTGTACTGGACCAGCATTCCCAGTCTAGGCATCCGTGTCTAGTCTAATAAAGGGCAAACTTGGCCTGGGAAGGAACATTCCAGCAGTCTGAGATTTTTTCTTTTTCTGGGATGAATGTTTTTTTAAATGAAAAATTTAAAACGACAAAGAGCTTTTTAGTAATTAGGGAGTGAGTAATGTATGTTTGCTTATACCGCCTTTTTATTAGGTTTTGTTTCTGGTGTGTAGTGCACAGTATTTTTGATAAATAAGGTGCATTAATTTCCCTTTGAAGCTGTCAAAGATCGGGATACGTTTACTCTGAAAACATCGAAGAAGTCTGGAAACATTTAATTTAAGCATAAAATAAACAGTGCTCGACTTCTTTTACATACACTTAGGAAGAGTTTTGTAGTTGATGGTAAATACAGTATGCAAAGATATAAATAGAGTGATATACTCAATCTGCATCTGCAGGAAGCCTCGCAGTTACAGTCCATGTGTTAACCTTCACACGTGGCACCCTTGCAGTGAAATAACCAACGTCAGTATCAGCATTTACAGAGGAAATTATGAAGATGTGATTATTTCACTTCTGTCCATCGATATGCAACATAATTACGAGAATGTGGAATAAATGGAAATTAAAGCCTGTTTGTACAATAAATAATGTTTTGTGTTGAGGGCAGAGGTCCAAATGCAGAGTCAGTGATGAGTGTGTGAAAGACTCAAGTTGTTTATTAGTCATTCAGGAAGAGATGCTTTTCTGCGCTGCAGGAAGTGGAACTGATGTGTGTCATATTGGGTGTTGTTTTGGCAAACAGATAGTTAACAACAAAGGTCACCTTATTTGTGTGTGTGTGTGTGTGTGTGAGAGAGAGAGAGAGAGTAACAAACTTTTCCAGCATCTAGCACAGGAAGCCTGAATGTGTATGTGTAAGTTTGTATCTATTTGTGTGAATTCAGGCATTTGGTCATGTTTGTGAGCTGCTGAGCTTGATCGAGAGGAGCACATATACGCACGTCTGCGTACGAGTGTGTGTGAGACTGTTTGTGCGTGCCATTGTATTTAGCCTGTAATCTTGCATCAGTGAGTGTGCCTGATCCTGTGCCAGCCTTTTAATTTCTCTCATTTTGGGCATATCTTGCCATGGCAGATTATTCCAATTAAATTGTCTTTTTGTACAAATGTGTGTGTGTGTGTGTGTGTGTGTGTGTGTGTGTGTGTGTGTGTGTGTGAGTGTGTGTGTGTGTGTGTGTGTGTGAGTATCAGTGTGACATTGACAAAAGACGACTGTGAAAGACTGAGACATCGAGAAAGGGGGAGAGGGGAGAGAAAAAGAGAGGGGGGGCCAGCGAGTGCTAGAATGACAGTGGAAATTCCCAGTGACTATACAAGAACGGCCTATCTGAGCAAACATCCTAAGAGCCACATGCTCCAGCCTCTTTCTCTCTTTCATGTTGTTGGGTGACCTCACGCAGGCCACTGCCAGGCTTCTAGCTCCCGATGAAAGTCAGGAAAAATAAATGCTCGTTCCCAAGTTGATCACATGGCATCAAGTCTGTAACACTTGTCGTGAGAAAGCGGCCCCGTCGCACGTCGAAGTAGCTGAAGCGAGTATAGCAGAGATCTGTGTGCGACTCGAGTGCATTTATGTGTGCATTTAAAATTGACGAGATGAAGGCCTCATTGAAGACTTGTTCCTTCTTTTTTCTTTCTTTCTTTCTTTGCTGACCTTTTCTTTTAAATCACGCTCACTCAGACCTAACCAGAGTAAACATAGCTCTCAGACATGCTTGACCAGGATTACCTAGGCAGCGATCGCTCATAATCATCACAGTTTAAATCAGCTGGTATCATTAGTAATAAGCTAACTATTAAAAGGTCTTGAGAAGAATAAAAAGAGTGTTTGAGTAGGATTCAGACTGTTTTTGTTTGAGATGCCCTTCGAGTTTATATGTGTGTGTGTATATAAACCCCCTGATGAAGTCTTATCCTGGAGTTTTTTAGGTTAAATATGCCCATCCTGTGAGAGTAAAGGCATTTACAGAGACTGCCTTGGAGTGCTTTGATTATTAGTCTATAGGAGATTATTGATATTTAAAACAAAACCCACCATGTCCTTCATTTTAGTTGTTTTGAAATGTTGTCATTAATGTTATAATCGAGATTTTGTGTTTTGAGTGCACACACTCTGCAGGGATGTGGTGATATGTCGTCCTAAAATAACTAACGCTGTATCGGCAAAAAGATGACATTTACCGATGTCAGTGGCCGATGTTGTGTCACTGAGCTCACTTGTCACATCTGTATTCTGTTGAATAAATGTTCAAAGATAATATGATGATAAGCAGCTATTTATTTATAATTAAAATGCCTTTGTTCCTTTTTTGAGGTAATAAATATCAAAAACACAATACACAAAAAGAAGACAAATATTTTTATCGGCTGCCATACAAACTGTTATCTAAATCTTTGGTATCGGCCCACAGTTTTAGAAAACAGTGCATCCTTAAACTCTCGTTTATACACGTACGCTTTATGGACCAAAGTACGCCTACACATCAGGGCCCATTAATGCTCGACGTTGTTGCCCTCGCAAACAGAGCTGGACCACAAAAGTGACGTCACGTTGATGTCATTTCAGCCGGTCCTGCACTTCTTGATTTTTACGTTTTTTTGAAAGCCTTGCTGTCATCGAGTCAGCGCAGTGTTGGCGACTTTTACGCACAATGCACTTGCCAACCCTGCTCTGTACCTTTGCAAGAATACCACCTAACATTTAATGTCAAATTATCTACGTGGAAGAAATTTCATGAGCTGACCGGTTACAGTGCCCATCTTTTTGAGTTTATACACCTGTGGTAGCAGGAAAACCTGATTCCAGATTAAGATTAAGTACTTTTGTCCTTGTTGTTTATGTAGTTTATCTCGAATCAGGCATAAACTAGGAGAGTGAACAGACTTCAGATATTGAGCCAATGTGATAGCCAACATACTCTTAATCGTCATTTTTGTTCTCTGCACTTCTTGGTTATGAATATAATAAATGACCACTTGTCTTCTGCACCTCTTTTTTTCTTTTCAGATTCCAGTACAGAGGGAACAGAAAAAACGGGCAAAAGAAAAAGTGTCGGAAAACAAGGAGTGCTTTGGAAGTAGAAAAAAAAGGAAACGCCGTGCAATCTGCAGGACTTGGTGAGCAGTGAAGAAAAGATGAGGCCATTAAAGAAACACAGAGGGCGTTCTCCCCCGTTAACTAGAGGCAGAGGGGGGAGGAGGAGAGGGGGCTCTCAGCCTCCCCAAGAAAAGGACCCCAGAAGAGTCAAGAGGGAGACTCTTGTCAAAACCACACAAAGCACCCCTTCCAAACGCAAACACGGCCAACCCAACTCTGACAAGGAACCAATCACAAATAGCAATACCCCCATGAGGGAGGAGCCTACTGAACTGAGGAAACCTGTGGAGTCAGCTGAGAATGGTGGAAAGCAAGCAGAAGAAAAGACAGAAAAGGAGAAGATAGCGGGCACAAATGGAAACAGTACTATGCCCGCTGATTCTGTAGCATTTCCTACCTCTGCCCCAGCGCCACTCACCACAGCTACACCCTCTATAGCCACCAGTCACAGCCCCAGTTTAGGCTCAGTTTCTAGTAGGAAAACAGCCACGTTTAAGGCTCGTGTACCCAAAAAAAAATACACATATGAGCACTTTGCCAACAGTGCAAGTGTTACATCTACCATTCCTACCTCCAGCCCTGCTCTCGTAAATAACAGTTACTGCAATATCAACAGCAAAGTTAGTGATAGTGTTAATAGTCCCAATAACCATTTCAAGACTAGTAACAGTGTTAGTAATAGCATTAATAAAAGCACTAACAGTAGTACTAATAGTAACGCTACAAGTGGTATTAATAACATGAGCAGTAACAGTTGTGATGGGAGCCATACTACTTTTATCAATAGCAGTAATAGCATAAGTAACAGTTGCTCAGGTAATCAGCCATCAGTGCTAACTGTGGACAGTAAAGCTACAGAAGCAAACCATTTTGTCTCCATGGAGGATAAAACCCTCAGGACAGCAGATTCCCAGGAAAAAGCGTCCCAGTCTGGGGAAAATGAGCCTGAGGGGGCCCCGAACTCTGTGCGCTCCTCCTCCACGGATACAGCTAGTGAGCACTCGGCTGACCTGGATGTGATGGAAGCATCAGGACCAAGTCTTCATCAGAAGAACTACCACATCCCAGCTCCTCTACACAACTTACACCCTAAAGAGCCCAATCTGTCAGAGGGGCTAGCTGAAGCTCTGGCCAAAGGCATGAAGAACCAGAGAGTCCTGGCTCGCTGTGTCACAAGCGGTGGTGAGGCTGTGAATAGTGGACACTCACGCCCCCCGTCACATATTTTTAGACCAGGGGTGGTGCGTAGGGTGTGTGGGGGTACTGTCGAAGTTCAGCTCCAAGGAGAGGAGACCCTTGTAAAATATCCATTTCATAGTGGAAGTACAATGACGTCGTCAGGGACTGAGAGCACTGTGGATTTTATTTTAGATGCCCCCCCACCTGGCATGACACCTGTAGCTGTTGGGACCCAAGTGTGTGTGCCGTTTGGTGGGGAGGAAGGAGATTCTCTGTTGTACAGAGAGGGGATTGTTACTGAGGTGGACCCACACCCTGGTGTCTCATTTCCTTACCAGGTGCTCCTGAGTGAAAAAAAAGAAACTCTGGGTGGAGGGGCAATAGAGGAGAAAGAGAAAAGGAGCACAAGCAGCCAGGCTGTGTGGGTGTCCCGACAGAGCCTGAGATTACTCACTCCTCCTTGGGAGGTCTCACATTTAGATGGTGGGAGAGCAAAGGAGAGAGAGCGGGAGAGGGAACGGGAAGAGAGACAGCGGCGGGAGGAGATGGAGGTCGAGAGAGAGGTTTGCCAGCTGAGTATTGGAATGGGAGTGTTGGGAGGTGGAGTAAGGCTGGGTCATGGTTTTTCACATGGCGGGGTCATAGGAGGACATAACTATGGAACTGTACATCCACCCACAAATTCCTCCACTGGGACTTCTAGTGCCGTTACCAGCACAGGTCACGGATGCAGCGATAATTACTCTGATCAAGAAAGACAGAAAGAGCCAAACACACCAGAAGAAGATGTTGAGGTGTCTCGTTTTACACACACCGTTAGTCATAAGACAAATCCTGCAACCTCTCAGCACAACAGCATCCTCTGCAAGTCCAGCGGCTATCCTCCCTCCTCCCCCCACCTCTCTGTGGTGAGAAGCTTGGGACCCCCACACCTCTCCACTGTAGCTAGTCCTCAGCCAACTCCATCCCCAGCCTTACTGGGGTCTGAAATGAACAACACCACTTTAAACCTACCTCCATCCAAAACCACTCCTACTCAGACCCTTACTCCTACTTCTGGTGGGGGGTCCTCCTCTACCTCCTCACGCTCAAGGACGCCCCTTTCATTGGCTCAGCAGAAATACAAAAAGGGTGATGTTGTCTGCACACCTAATGGTATCCGTAAGAAGTTCAATGGTAAGCAGTGGAGGAGGCTGTGCTCCAGGGAGGGTTGTATGAAGGAGTCTCAGCGCCGAGGATACTGCTCTAGACACCTGTCCATGAGGACCAAAGAGATGGAGGCTGCAGGTGCAGAGAGGGGAGGAGGAGGAGGCAGCAGCTCAGGGACAGTCACCCCTTCTGACCTCCGGGGAAGAGCAAGCAGTGAGTTTGAGTGGGACGACACATCAAGAGAGAGCAGTGAGGCCAGCAGCAGAGGAGACTCCAGACCCCGACTGGTCCTCCCCTCCCTCCTCCCTCATGACCTGTCGTCACGGTTTGACTTTGATGAGTGTGAGGCTGCCACCATGCTGGTGTCATTAGGAAGCTCCCGCTCTGGCACCCCCTCCTTTTCTCCCATCTCCAACCAGTCACCCTTTTCCCCTGCCCCCTCTCCCTCGCCCTCTCCACTGTTCGGTTTCAGGCCGGCCAACTTCTCCCCGATTACGGCATCCCCGGTCCTGCAACATCGGAGGCACAGACAGCCCAGTGGCACGGGGGGAGGAGGGGGAGGGGGCAGTAAGGCATCATCCACATCTGGAGGAGAAAGGGAGAGACACACTTCAGGCGTCCAACCCACCTTACAGAGTAACCTTACGTTTACAGTCCCCATGAGCCCCAGTAAGCGAAAGCCAGATGCACCTCTTCCACCACCCCTGCCCTCACATCACCATGATTACACACCCAAAACAGAGCTGGATCCTGGCGACCATAACAGCTCTTTCAGAGTGCTGTCACCCCAAACGCCAGCTTTGCATTCCCGCACACACACTCCCACCTTCTCCCGACCCAGAGGAGTGACCACTCCCTCCTCCAGCAGGCCCCCTTCTTCCACTGCTGTCTCCCCTCCTCCTCTTCTGGTGTCCCCAACTCCTCCTTCTCCTCTCACTACTGACGGAGGGCCTCGTCGTGTGGTCCCTGTTTCCCAACAGGCCTTGCGGGACTCTCCTGTTATTGTGAGGAATCCCGAAGTCCCACTGGCAAAATTTACAGAGTGTCCCCTGGGAAGAGGAGGAGGAGGAGTAGGTGGTGTTGGAAATGAGGGAGGGAAGGAAAACAGTTTGTCTAAAGACATCACCCAAACCCACCTGACTACTCAGCCAGTTTCTGGCCTCCAGGTTCCTGTCCCAATTAACGCTGCTGCAGCCGCAGTACCTAATGGCACTGTCCTCTTACGGAGCCCAGCCCAAACTCTGGTGCTCGTGTCCCCAACACCTTCCTCCTTGCCCACCGCTGACACCCCTGCTACTGCGCTGCAGGCCCTGTCAGTTACTGTCAGCACAACCGTCACAGTTCCTGCTCCAAGTAGCACGGACAGCTGTGGGGAACGAGAAGAGAACAGGGGCGCAGGGTTTGGTGGTGAGGTCCAGCAGCCAGTTCCCTGTCACCCTTCCCCCACAGCTCTGCTGCCCCTGATCCTGCCAGCGGAAAGTCTTCACCCCGTCCCACGCAAGGACATCATCATGGGACGTCCAGGCACAGGTGAGAATTGGCGCAGATGTGTGGGTGTATTTTGTGTGTGAGGGAATAAGAAAAAGTAAGGGAAAGAGACATAAACTGCAAAATGCAGTTATTTCAACAATAGGAGGAAAAGAGATATGCGGATTAAATATGTTAATATTATCATTTAAGTTCAAGTCAATCATAAAGATACAGATTTATAGATTATTATTCAGTGAAAATAAACTGAAAAATGTTGTTTTATACTTTCTGCATGTTTCAAAATTCAAAGGTTAAGAGTTTAGACTTTCTTTAAAGGATATGTTGTGGTTTTCTAAATACAAATCACTTGAGTTAAACTTTATTCCAGCTTGATTCATATAATTCCTTCTCTGTATTTACAGTAAGAAAATTAACAAAATAGTATCCTATAGTTTTATTTTACTTAACAACCTTAGTATGATTTTTTTTTCTTGCAACCCTAGTATTGTGATGAACTCTCAATGCATAATTAGCACCATTTAGTTTAAATTTGTTTACACATTTTCAGTAAAATTATTTTTTTTTCTAATTCTCTCACTCTTTAAAAGGTATTCTTTTTAATCTGTGTGATTCTGTAGCATCAGTTGCTGACACACACAGAAAACGTGTCGGCTGTGAATGGCCAGAGATGTGTTGTATACTGACGTTGAACCAGCATTTTGCAACCAGAACCCAATAATTATTTCACACAGAAAATGAGACTTGCAGTGAATGTGAAGCTAAATCTTGTGAAAAGTGATGATAGAATTTTTTTTGCATTATCTAGAATTCAGCTGAAACTGCTGCAAACACACACGCTCTCTCTCTCTCTCGCTCTCTCTCTCTCTCTCACACACACACACACACTGATTGAAATATACATTTATTTAAAATCTGTAATTCCAAAATTACATTCGTCTGTCAATTCTAATAGTAAATTGAAACGAAATAGCTTTGTATTTTGTATGTGTCTCTTCCTGTATATGTACGATATATATGTATATGCATATATAATCTATTTTTTCTATTTCGTTCATCTGAACAATCATCCATAAATCGATCATATTTCTTTTGAACAATGCTGCATAATGTTTTTCTGGTTTACATCATAACGTCCCACTCTCATAATCTGAGAGCAGATGACTGCCATGGTGCATTAGAGGGTTAGATTCACATGGACGTGCCACAACCTGGGTGTGCTGCTGCCCAGTGAAAGGAGCTCCTGTTAGCCATCATGCTGTTGTCCCATATGGCTATCTCGATTTGTCTGTCCACCATCCTCACTTCTGCTGGTAACACTAAACTAAGTGCTAAAGCTGGTCACATGATCCGTGTAAGCTCTGGAGCGAGCACATATGAAACACCAGGTCAGGACTAGACTTGTTCCAGGAGTCACTGCTGATGACTATAAATTCACTACGGTCACTAAAATCACTAGTCAGCACTCAGTGCAGGTAATGAACTCTGATCCTTTGTGGTACCTCTAAGCAAAGGGAGTTTGGTGTATTTTCTAGCGTGTTTTACATGCTGTATGATAATTGCATGTTGCACACAGACATTGTTATGAGAATAGGGAAATTAGCAAAAACAATATTTAAATTGTTCTTGGTTTGGATTTCGCTTGCAAATGCGAATAGGGCAAAAATAATTTCTGTGTGCTAATGTTAGAAAAATGCAAAAGAAGCTCATGGACACATGTGGTTCGCTGTTCTTGTGAGGTCTATAAGGAATAAACTCTATGTCATACAGGATTAGTGTGGTTTGTACCAGAAAGTGTTATATTCCCAGTCATAGACAGAAACTTTAAGTTATACCTCGCTAAAGCCAGGATACAGCACAACAGCACTGATTTGTTTGATTAAAAAGGTATACAAAAGAACGGGGAGAAATAAATGTTGTCACAAGCTGCACACGACATTAACAATTAAAAGCGGGTATGGAGCATGTGGGCTCGATGAGCAGTATGTAGGCCAGTTATAGACTCTTTCCCCCAACTTGTCTTTTATTTAGTCTTTTAAAAAGAGAGAATGAGAATGAAGGAGGCCTCAGTAAAGACGGCAGAATCCTTTTTTTAAAAAAAGCTCAACTGAAATGCATGTTTTGTCTAATTGTTTCTCCTGTTTATTTTTATGAAAAACTCTGACCATTGTGCTTATTATAAGTGCACGTGTGATGTTGACTTCCTGACCCCAGCAGCTGTTATTCTAACTCACTACAAACTATTTCCACTAGCTCTTGCTGTGTGTATGTCCATGCGCTTGTTTGTTTAACAGTGACTCATGTAACAGTATAGCGAAACAAAGTGCGAGCAGCTTTTTTGGACAGGAGTACTGAGGTGGCTCGACTCTAATGTGTGTAGGATATACTCTGTAATTTTCAGTATGTTGTGTGGGAATATTATGGAGTATTATGGAGTACGTGTGTGTGCATACGTGTATGAGAAAGCATTATTCATCAGCTGTTGAAACTAAAAGCTTACTTTTCCGTTGTGTTATATATGGACACGTACTATCAGTAAGAGTAATTCACTTCACCGGGGCCTCTTGCCCTCACCACTGTTCAGACCTTCAGGAGTGTGACAGAGAAGTGGACAGGGAAGGGAGCGCTGTCATTTTGAGTGTACGGTTCGTCCTCAGATCCCCTTTTTTGCAGCTGAAGGGACGCCGGATGAATGAATAGGCTCTCTCTGTGTGAGTGCACGCACACTCGGCTGTGTGCGCGCGAGGATGTTTTCTGTAGAGTCAGAAAGGGTGTGTGAGCTTTTGCATATGGCCGTAGGAGAGTGTGAAATACAACAGGGAAAAAAGGTGCGCGTTTATGTGTGTGTGTGTGTGTGTGTGTGTGTGTGTGTGTGTGTGTGTGTGTGCACGCAATCACACGTTTTGCGTGTTTATAATTTGCAAGTACATGTAGGTGTTAGTGTATTCTCATCAGCTTGGAGAATACGAGCAGTTGGTGGAGTTTTTCAGATAATTTTAAATATTGTTTTGTGAATTTGTTATTATTAAAAAGGTGTCGGATAATTTTCCTGTTTGGAGTCATGGGGAATTGTTTCACAAACGCTAACAGGCACTCTAAACCCTTTGAAAAAAAATAATGTTGACACTCTTCAGCTTCTACTATATTAGCATGATAAGTATGTGAGTATTTGGGTGATAGTATTAGCAATGATGTGGAGTATCAGTATTGTTATAAATTAGCTTGTATTTATAGCAAACCATACTCACACCTGTTAATAAGGTGGCGGAAACATCCTCACTGAAATCCTCATCCTTATCGAAATTCTCATAGATGGGTTACTAACTCAGCAGTGACAACATGTTACAACTGTTTCACGCCCTGAAATGTTTTAGGCCATTAAAAGAAAATAATATGTTAAAAGCTACAGAAGATTAAAAAAACTTTAGATTGATTAGGACTGAACTAAAATTCTGCACCGTAAAAAAAAAAAAATCCTAAAAAAACAGTAACATTCCGGCAGCTGGGGCGCCAAAATAATACCATAAAATAACAGAAAATAACTTTCTCATGAAAATACGGTTATTTTCAGTAATGACAATACAGTTTGTTGCCCTAATTTTACATGGGATTTTGCCTTTTTCAAGTGCTTTTAAGCATTAAATTAGGAACATTTTAATATGATTAAACAATGAAATTACCTATAAACAAGGTCAATGAATGCGGCAATATGAATAATAATACTTAAATGTACAGAAATATACAGTTAACAGTTGGTTTAAATAGTAATGGATTGCATTCATATAGCGCTTTTTGAGACCCTCAAATTCCACTTTATAATTCCCCTCTGGCCATCACCAGTAGGTGGTAGGTGAAGTGTCTTGCCCAAGGACACAAGGACCGAGAGTGTCCGAGCCAGGGCTCGAACCGGCAACCTTCTGATTACAAGGCGAACTGCCAACTCTTGAGCCACGATCGTCCTAAACAACAATAATAATAATAATTATTTGATGTAAAAACAGTTTATAAGAATCATTTTATATATTTTTCCATAGCATTACATTTGAATTTAACAGTTCAATCTTCAAATAACGGACAACTAGTTGTGAGATTATGATACATTTGTGAATGTATTTTAACAATCTAAATATACATATGTACAGACAAATACATTTAAAAAACAAGAAAGTTATGTTTTATTACATTTACAGTGATTTTACATTAACTTACATTTGAAATGTAAAATCACAGTCTATTTATGTGAATTTAATGATATTCTAGAAGAACAGTACAAAACTGTAAAATACACAGTAAAATACTTTTACATTACTTTTTTACAGTGTGTGAAAAACCTGATACTTAAGCTGCCGCTACTATTAAATAATATCAAATCTAGCATCCCTTAGATCATTTACTCAAGTGTATAGTTAGTGTGTAAAAATAGAAACGATCAAAGGGACAATACATGCAATTACTTTATTGGTAATCAGTCCTGTCTTCTCTGCAGTATAATCCTGCACACACGCATCGGTAGGTTGTGTTTTCATTAATTCACTCTGAAATAACACAGCAACGCCCTGCCGCGGGTAAGCTGACACTGCGATGTACTTTTTAAGACGAAGCTGCATATGTTCCCTGTGTGTGTGCGTGTGTATGTGTGTGTGTTTCACCATCTATGAGGTGCTAATGAGGCTTTACATTGTCGTGTCTTTTTAAGCACCCCTGTAACTTCCTGCAACATAAAAACAACAACAACAACAAAAAGCTATTAAACAAACCGTCTGAAAAGGTAAAGGACAAGAGCCGCCTTCTTCTTCTTCTCCTTTTTTTTAAAATGGTGTCACATGTGTATTACATGCAGTGTGTCTGTGTGTGCGCACATCTATGAGACAGACTAACAAAGTGTCAATCACTGGGTACCGGATATGATGTGTGAGCGCTAAATGTCTGTTGCCATGGCAACAAAGCAAACATCACACTGATGTAGCTTGTACATAACACAGAATATTCACAAATAGAAAAGGCAGTCCCCCCCTTTTTCTGTGTGTGTGTGTGTGTGTGTGTGTGTGTGTGTGTGTGTGTGGCACGTGTGCTTGTGTCCCTTTTCTCTGAGAGAAGAAGAACTTCAGCAGGCTCACATGTTTTTACTCTCTAACGTGTTACTAACGGCTCCTTCTTTCTTACATCTCGGGCATCTTTAGTCAACATTCTCAGAAAATGGAAACAATCTAGGATAACTGGAGGGGGTTTCCTTTAATTCAGGCGTGTAAAACTCATTTTATTTTATGGGCCACATACAGACTAATCTGATCTCAAGTGTGCCAGACCAGTAAAACCACTGCATAATAAACTATGAAAATAAAGCCCTCCATATTGTTCCCTAGGTGTAAAGAAATGCTCTCAGAATACAGCAGCAGCTGCTTCCTCATCTTCTGCTGTTGTCTGTAATTTTGAAAGTTGTCTTAAAATCAGCAGAAAATACGTGACTTTTTATATTTAATGAAAGTTGTAGCCTTCTTTAGTGACGACTTTCATCAGTTCAGCTCTGAAGTCGGTGAAGAAGATGTTTATGGTGGGTTTTTTGTGTATTTGTTCTCTTGTGTCCAGATCACTAGTTCCTCTCTTCTCTATACGACCATGTAGTGAAACTACCTCTCTGTGCAGACTCATTGTAAGCATGAACGTTTTCTTAAAGAGCACCTTTAATTATTAGATTTATATTTGAATATTATTTATATGTCATTATTCCTCAGCATTTTTACCAAATCTTCATAATTCTTTGTCTCAGTGTCACATGCACACGCAGTTTGTGCAACATGGAGTAAACATGTCACACTCCCTTAAGAACACGTGAATACACTTTTTTGCACTGCTGTTCTGCACTTCGATGCATCTTTTTGACGTTCGCCCGCCTTCGTCTATCTCATTTTTGATTTTTTTTCTAAACAATTATGAGACTTTTTTTTTAACCCTTTGCTCCATCGCATTGCAGTGGCTTCGCTTCCCCTCCTTTTACACTTCGCTCTCTTCATCCTGGTCTACCCGGATACGGATACCCGGGAATAACATCCCCACTCCCTCCCGTCCCTGCTTTACGTAACGCTTAAAGCCCTGCATATCCTCCCTGGCCATGGCAACAACCACATCTGGATCACGCAGCCCATCTAGACTGGCACCAAAGCAAATGTGAAGCCCTCAAGACTTACCACAAAAGTCATGTGCAGTCATAATCCTGTTTCCTGATGGACTTTGGGGAGATTCTCAAAATGCATTGGTGCACTGGGAGTTTGTAGTCTGAGGTGGCTCCAAGACTTTGAATGCATGTAAAGTTAGAGCGATATTGAGATTTGTTACTGCTTCTTTAAGGTTTCTGTCAAACCCACATTCATTATTCTTTTCAGGTGCTCCTCATATGACAAAGTTTACAACGAGTTTGTAGTTTCCTTCACAATTTCTTCTCTGTCCTTCATCCCACTCTCCTCCTCTCCTTTCCCTTTGCATCTCTACTTCCACAGTCTATGCACTTGCTTTCTGGTTTGTTAGCCATTTATCTGCAGGCTAGTAGTGCCCCCAGATGGTCAGACACATACATTACAAGTTCCCTCACTCGGTTGATGGAGGGATCTGGGTCTTAACTTCGTGTTTCACATATTTTTCCTGCTGCTCATCATTTGATGTTGGTAGCAGTGTTAATGAGTCTTGTAGAGCCTTTTGCATTGATTCTATTCAATTCCCTAATGTGTGTCATTCATCAAAGTAATCACTGAACATAATCTGTAGTCACAGTTTTTGTTTTTTTTTTGTCTAACTTTCAATGAAACTGGAACAAAATGAGGAGCGAATCAAGCATCTTAAGAAAGCCCCCACAGAGCCGTCCCTCCTGGTATCCGTATGCCACATAACAGCGATTGGTTTATTTTAATGCAATAGGTGGTGATGGTCAGTAGTAGAGTTGTGACCGCGGGCGACATGGAGAACCTGTGCCCAACATAGCTGTTGCCATGGTAACTGCAAAAGACTGGTGGATCGAGTTATAATTGGACGGAGCAAAATGGTGGGTTGTGGGAGGGAGAGACAGAGGACAGGGGTGGAAGATGAATTAAGGGATGAGAGAGATGGGATGGGAAGAAGGAGCGAAGGTGGTGCTCCGCCTGCACAGTGCCAGTGTAGGTAAAGACGAGGAGGAGGAGGAGGAGGAGGAGGAGGAAAAGTTTCTCGTGTGATGTCACGAGGCGTTTGACAGATGTAATTGGGGGGTAAAGGCATGCACACATATGCACATGAAAAGCATGATGTCTGTGAGAAGAGACAGCACATGAAAGCTGCTGAACACCTACACAGATACTGCACCGCCAGCACAGCAGCAGGGAGAGATGGTGAAGCCAAGCTTTAGGGGAATTTCTCTTTTACTGTTTGTCTTCACACCTTCTATCTTAGTCTTACCAGTCTGCACCACTTATCTCTTGTTTTATGTGACTAAGTGCTAAAATTCTGTGGTTTCCCACCGTGTTGATTTCGCCTCCCTTGCATATGCAGCTTCTTGTGCACGCGATCAACTGATTTTCTTATCTGCACATCTTTTGCTCTAAAAAGGTATGACGGCCAGAAACCGTTAATCTACTTTTGTGCAAATACATGTGCAGTATTATTACAACACTAAGTGAACTGGAATTGTGCCGTACTCAGACCAGGATAAAGGAAAAACCCATTATTCCGCTCTGAATAATTGGTCAGTTGCAGTTCCAGTTATGTTTACCCAGGGTTGCAACCACTGAACAGCCACAGCAATCTTTCATCTCCACCCCTAACCCTCTTTCACTCTTTTTTCCTTTTCATTCTCTGAGCCAAGCTGTCCAGCATCCCCTCCTTAACACACCATGTTTGCTTGATTGACTTGTTGAGAGTGCAGTGCAGTTGATAAGCTTTAGTCTCTTAGTCTGTGTCAGTGATTAAAGTTTTGTATTTTCCAATTACATTTTATTTATGTTTCATTCTGAATGTTTTGAATTCAGGTCAGTTTCAGTTAGTTTCCAAAGTGGTTTTGCTTGTTTCAGTTTAGTTTTTACTGCTTAGTTTTAGTTCAGTTTTTGTTAGTTTTTCTATGTAATTTCTAGTGTTTTTAAAGATTATTATATTGGACGTGTGCCCCAGGGATAGGTATTATAATACAAGCCCAAGACTTTACAGAAATAGTTGATTTGGTCATGTAGACCAGCGGTCCCCGGGCCTCGGACCGGTACCGGTCCATGAGTCGTTTGGTACCGGGCCGCGAGGGTAGAGGCTCAGGTGTGAAATGTATGGTTTTCAGGGTTTTTATCGGTTTTCAGCGTTATTTTGTTATTGTTTTTATCGTTAACTCTGTTTTCCTGGGTCTTTTCACGTGTGTTATGAATAAATCTTCTTTTTCGGTACCAGTACTAGTTTTATTTTGTTGTATTTATCCGCGACACCTTAAAGGCCGGTCCGTGAAAATATTGTCGGGCATAAACCGGTCCGTGGCGCAAAAAAGGTTGGGGACCGCTGATGTAGACACTCTGATTCTAAATAAATGTGTCCATAAAATACTCGTCAAACAAGTTGTGCTTTTCAGATGTGACGAAAGACTAAAAGTAAGGAAATGTCCTCAATACCCTTGAGTTGCAAACATTTCCAAATACTCTTATAGAAGTGTAACCCAGGACTTAGAGGGTTAACTTTTTTACTACTAAGGGCAGCTGCTGCCAGTGTGTCTCTCAGCCTTATTGGTCAGGTCTCAAGCTCCCGATGTGCTGACTGGCTGCTGGTGATAAATTCAGTCCCTCCCAGTATTGTATTTGTCTTATGGAACCATTAAAAAGGTTGAGAAGCAGTTCTTGCCTCAGTGAGAATCCACATCACAAATACCCATCCTCTTTCTATCTGTCTCATCAGTATAATGTCTATAAAATCTATTTAAATGCTTCCCCTTTGTCTGCCCCATCTCAGGCCTCTCACACCCTTCCTCCTTTTGAAAGAAGTTCTGTTTTCACAAGTTGTTTTCTCTCCACCCCCCATACCTCCCCCCCCCCTCTCTCTCTCTGGCTCTCCTGCTGAAAATGACTCTCAGTCTATTTTTACCCTCTGGTCCTCTCCAATGTTAGTCTGTTCCACCCATTTTTTCCTCTCTTTCTAACCAGTCCTGCTCTCCTGTTTTCAATTCTCTTCTTCTTTTCTTTCACTTTTCCTCCTTGTCCCTGTGAGTGTTGCATCAGAACATTTTTAATTCTGTCTTGGAGGAGGCACATTTGCATGATGAAGAGATGGAAAATATTTGAAGAGCTTTTTATTGGGGAAAATTGCACCACTTGCCTCGTGGCTCTTGGCTGTGTTTCTGAAAGCAAACGTGTAGCATCACCAGAAAATGGTTATATGTATTTCAAATTCCTTTTTCGAATGATTTATATTTCTAACTTGTAATGACCCTGCATGCTTATCTAGGTTTATTGGGTGAGGGTATGCATTGCAATCTTGACCCCAAAGTCCTCATCAGAGTCCACCCCCTGTGCAGATTCCCTAGAGAGACCGAAGCAGCGTGACAGGTAAAGCGCAGATAGCACACTAGCGCCTCCCTGCATGTGTGGTCTTTTTGTGTATTAAAACTGGAGCCGAGCATTAGTAAGGGGGCGGAGCTTCTCTAAATTCTGTTAAGCTATCGGTTGGCCTACATCTGAGTGTCGGCGTTTGATACGCGCTTTCACCCACCACTCAAGGTTTACTACGACTCCTCCACCAATGAAAGAAAGAAGCACAAAAATACTCACTTTTGAGGCCTTACACGGACTCCAGCTCGTGTTCCCATATCGATACAGTGAAAATATTTATTAACTATTATTGAGTATTTTAAAGAAGCTTCGAGATTAGAGGGAGAAGAGGTTATAGTTGTAACGCCGGGTGTAATTTGCATATGACTGGCATTCCAGCGCACCCTTCCGCCAATCAGCGTGCGCGGCGGGTAGATGACGGTTCGACGCCAGGGCGAATAGCCGAATAGTATTCGCCCAGGGGGGGGCGGGACAAGGCTGGGCGAGGTTGACAGGACGAGAAGGGGAGGGGTACGAGTACAGGAGGTGTGTGGGGGGGGGCAAGCAGCCTAGTTTACAACAAGAGGAAGAGGAGGGAAAGAGAAAGAAAGGGCCAAGGCTTACGCGCGAGAGAGAGCGAATGAGGCAAAAATAAGGGAGTAAACTCGGGCTGGGAGGTGTGGAGATGTGATACAAGGACTTTTCTGGGCCAAAACAACACGAGTAACAGCAAGTAGTCAGCGGACTGGACGGTGTGCGCGCCGATGTCGTCCGCACGAAGTGGCTAGCTAACCTGCTGCAGACAGACCGACCTCTCAAACGGCTATCACCCAGCGTCGCGGGGTTTAAAGCCCCCACCTCCTTCCACCACCCCCCGCCGTGTTCTGGTCCTGTACTGGGGGGGGGGGGCATCTACAACCGGTCACTCTTTTGCTGCCTCGAAAGCTTGATTGAGGAGGAGTAAGAAAAATACAACAGCAACTGCGATTCATCTCACCCCCCTCCCCTCCTTCCTTTTCTCCTCGCTGACTTGAGCCAGGAGTCCTCACCGTGGTTGCTTTCATCGCTGTGTTGTAGTCTCATCAGTTGCTAGCTAACGTCAGGTTTGTGGCCAGATTCGTCAGGCAGGATAGGAACTGCTAAATCGGAGACAGTACAGGTGGTTTTCTCGGTAATCAAACTGATGGATAGCGGGATTGTGAGCGCAGGGTGATGGATGAATGCACCAGATTTACGGTAACGATGTCTTCTTATGAGTGGGAACAAATACAACTAGTTCGGTGTTTCTTTTATAGGTGTTAACTGAATTGCCTGGTTAAAACAGGTGGATATCGTAATCCCGAGGGGGGTGGGGGGCATATATCAGAGAAACAAGTTTCGGAGTAATGCACTTAACAGACAGTGTTATATTTGATGTCAGTACATTTGAAAATAGGATTTTATAGTTGCGACATGAAAATAATTGCGTTTCTTTTGCCCGTGTCTGTGCGGCGGGTGCACGACCAGGGGCGTTCCCGAGAGGTTGGTCCAATTTGGAGCGGTGCACTTGAGGCTCCGGTTATTGCAAGAGGCAGCTAAATTTGCCGTGATTTCTTTACACCCCCCCCCCCCCCTCTTTTTCTTTTAAAATGCCCGAATCAGCAAGTGTTGAAAGTCGGTGTTGAGGGAAACGGCGAACACTTGGACATTAAGCAGATTCACAGTAGTTGGAAATAGAAGAATCACTTGAGCTGTGATCAGCCCACTTTGCTTGTTGGAGCGCTGTTTTACCCTGATCGATACGGCGCTCTGTAGCTGTGCGAGTCCGGGACTTCATGTGCTTCTCAGTACCTGCCGAGCCCCACCTGCCCAAAACCGTGTAGTAGCGCAGAGCACGTTTTGACATGGCCCAGAAGGACTGCGTAGTTTCCGGGTGGCTGTATCAATCCAGGCCGTGGATGGGCTCGAGGCCTTGTTAACCCCTTCATGCCCGGGCTGCTGTAGTAATGTAAACAAACAGGGAGAGAGGGCATCGGGGGTAATTAGACCAAAGGGAGGCGGAACCCTGCCTTCGATCATAATCGTCTTTTTTCAGTGGCTCGTCTGTACACCGCTACATTCGCACAAATGTAACATTATTTAGTTTTTTCTTACGAATCGTTTACAGTACACCCTGTCCACTGATGTTTGTTCCGTGTGCGTTATTAGATTGCGGCATACTGCGATACGGATATATGGACTCTTATCTCGTATTTTAGTTAGGTTAAAAATAAATAAATAAGGATACCTCTTGAAGACCTCATCATGTCGGGAAGTGATGCAGTTATTCTTCTGAATGATGGCTGCAACCTGTAGGGATGAAAGGGATCCAGACACACTATGAGCTTCCCAGATTTTTGGAGTAAACATGTTCTCTTACCTGGATATCTACATGTTATAGAAGAAAGATTTTAAAAGGACTCATTATCATTACGTTTTTAAAAAAAGATTTTTTCTTTTGAAAACATCAAGGATTTCTTTCAACAATGTTCTCATCAGAGAATCCTCAGTATCTTCGCCAAGGATTAAGCATGTTTGGTTAGTCCATATCTTATTGTTTACCTGAAGTGTAATGCAGGTACACAGTGTAATGCCTTTCTGAGTGTTTTTGTTAATGTATGAAGCATTTTTATCTAGAGATTCTTTCTTTCTTTCTTTCTTTCTTTCTTTCTTTCTTTCTTTCTTTCTTTCTTTCTTTCTTTCTTTCTTTCTTTCTTTCTTTCTGTAAAGGAAATAGTGAGTTATACAGCATTTGTTTTATTTATGACATTTGGTAATGGCTTCTGTTCTCCATTCAGCCTGTTATTGGGAACAGAGAGTCCTTTTGTACATCTGCAGTTTTTGGAATGATTTAACCAGTTTAGTGGATGGAGGTCTGATCTGTTACTGTGGCAGTACTGATATTACTGGTAGCTTTCAAAGCACTGGTTCTTTCTTATTCTGCCATGTAACCACCGACCTTTACCTATTATCCCAGATGTTATCCAGCCTGTGGTTAGATGGCTAAAATGCAAGATGCTACTGTGGCCAAAGTACTACTGCAAGAAGTACTCTGTTGTTGTCTGTCTGATTTTTAGTATTTTTTGTTGTTTTTCCATCCAAAATAATATAACATTTGTGCTTGATCACATTGTAAACTAATTGGTCATTGAGTAGGAATGCGACTGTTGTGTAAGTGTTACAGTGACTCCTCTAAATAAGTAAGCTGTTTCTTGATTTGTTAGTACGAATGACAGATTGTTTTGAATCTGAATTCAAGGCAAGGCCTCATATTGTGAATTTATCAGGTAAATTAATCTGAATTCCTTTTATCTTCTGCAGTGTGGACCAATGTAGAGCCCCGGTCAGTGCCAGTCTTCCCTTGGCATTCATTGGTCCCCTTTCTGGCACCTACCCAATCAGATGCTACTTCTCAGCCAGGAGAGGGCCAGCACCCAGTCAACCACCCTCAAGCAGCCAGTCTGAAGACGGGTAATGTTTATATTAAGACTGACCTAGAAGCTGTAAGGAGGGGGGGAAGGTGTTGTCACCAGTTTCGGGTTATTTTCCTTTGAAACTTCAGCAGCATTTACTGCTTTCTTTGCCCTGAATAATTTGTTGTTTTTCCTCAGAGTGTCAGGGGGTGGCAGCGCTGCCACAGGAGCCTGCAGAGGCACCTCCCACTGTAGAGAGAGGTCCCCCATCAAGGCCTCCCCCTGCTTCAGATGAGCCGCCTCCAGAGAAAGAGAAAGGAGATACAGAGAGGGAGAGGCCTGACAGTGAAACTGAGAGTGATGTGGATGACCCGTAAGAGCAGCTTTCTTTCTTTCTTTCTTTCTTTCTTTCTTTCTTTCTTTCTTTCTTTCTTTCTTTCTTTCTTTCTTTCTTTCTTTCTTTCTTTCTTTTCACTGTATTGGGATTTTGTGGGTAAATCTGTCAGGCTAAAAGAACACAGAGAAATAGAGGTAGCACAAACCCTCATGTTTTATCTGTTAAAGTGGTTATGTATTTGTCCAAGCCAGCTTTCACAGTAATTTTCTGTGTGGTGCTGTGTACCCACACATACAGTAAGGGAGTGTGATATTTTCTGTATCCTTGCGCTAATTTGGGCAGAAGAGCTCAATGCCAGAACAAAGCAGATGGGAACAAAAGCATTCCATCTCTGGTTTCTATCACTATATGAAAGGCAGTGGCCAGGCTGTCAGACATTGAAATGGATTAGCTATCTGCTGAATCTGCTGCTGTATCTCATGGGAGATGAACTACTTGTGCTCAGTGTCTACATCTCATAGACTCGCAGCCTTAAGATAAATAATACCTGATGTTAAGTAGAAAATTACCGGGTTTTTAAATATTAGAGATGGAAAGAGAAGAAGTGCTAATGGGCCAGCCTCCATGCGGGTATGGAAAATTAAAGATTATAGACCCAGAGATGTTTTTCTGTCTCCTTTAGCTTCCTTCCAGGAGTCGTACAAGAGCAGCCTCTCTCTACATCACCAGGAAAGAGACGTACTCAGTCGCTCAGTGCACTGCCCAAAGATGGAGACAAGAGCAGCCCTGGAAAGGTGGTGTTTGTCTTTTTTTTTTTTTTATTCACTGCATCCACAAAAACACAATTCTCAGTGTGTCCTTAATTAAGATATGTCACGTAATATCTGACTGTTTTTCTTGCTCACTCTTTCAGAGGGAGAAGGACCACATCAGGCGACCAATGAATGCATTTATGATTTTCAGCAAGCGCCATCGAGCATTGGTTCACCAGCGTCACCCGAACCAGGACAACAGGACAGTCAGCAAGATTCTTGGGGAATGGTGGTACGCTCTAGGACCTAAAGAGAAACAGAAGTACCATGATTTGGCTTTCCAGGTATCCAGATACATACAGAAAGATGTACATAATTTTAGAAAAATGGTTCAGTCGTATATCAGTTTAGATGCATACCTGTCCCTTCTCTTGGTCTCAGGTCAAAGAGGCCCACTTCAAGGCCCACCCAGACTGGAAGTGGTGCAATAAAGACAGAAAGAAGTCCAGCTCTGAAGGTCGTGGGGTACCAGGGAGCAAAGACATCAGAGAGAGGAGCATGTCTGAATCCACAGGTTGGTCAATATGCAGCATACATTTACAGAGATTCTCATATGCCCGTTATTCTTCAAGTCCTTATCAGTGATATTTTTGCCTTGGGATAGAGCCCCATTCTGTCGAGCTGAAGGGTGTCAGTCCAGGACTGGTGGGCGTGTCCGAGAGGACTACAGGAGAGGGCCATGCGAGCCAGCTTACTCGCCCCAGAGCCTTCTCCCAAAGTGCTGTGCACAGCCTGGAGCGGAGTGACAGGGGTAATACGCAAGCCCTTGCAGAACTGGCACAGGTGAGAGAGGAGAACAGCTCATCAACTGAGAACGTTGAATATTGAATGTTGAAGCTTAGTATTTTCTTTTTAAAGAATAAATGAAAGGCAGCCATTACTGCTACCAGTGCAGTCAGAAATTTAAAGATGTGTTTTGTGAATTCATTTTGTATTCCCAGCAATAGAAGATGTTTTCTACTTTTGCTTTCCACAAACATGAAAAAACTGTTTTGGCAGTAGGATGGTGCATTTTCAGTCCCAGACTGGCATCTTGAACACATTTAACACATTGCTACATCAAACCCAAATAAGGTTACAACAAGAAGGTCATCCTAATATGTCTTTTGTCTCAGATGTGTGGGGATGGTGGCAATCAGTTCTCGAGCCATGCCCCTCCTTTGGCACAGTCTCAGCGTGGGGTCAGCGAGGACATGACCAGTGATGAGGAGCGCATGGTCATCTGTGAGGAGGAGGGAGATGATGATGTCATTGGTGAGAAATGAATACTACTGTGCTCATGCAGCCATATTAGATTAGAGCAATTAATGTGTTAGTAAACTGCTTCCAGCAGCACTGAACCACACTGCGTATTGTCATCTTCTGTATGTTTAAAAAAAACAAAACACCCACTCAGTACTAAGAGGTAATGTCAGCAATTAGTTCCTTGTGAAACAGTCACATGTTGTTTAGTCTCTCCTGTTATTGGCCACTTTGACATTTCAGATTTTAAGAAGTGAGAGCAGTTTCAGACATGCCCCAATTATCTGGTTATTTAAACGGTAATTATGAGCAGCTGAGTGTGAAAAACTGTTCACGTCAGCTTCTCGCTTGTAATTACAAGTCTGAAGTTTCAGGTATCACTGACATTAACAATATCCTTGCTAAATGGCTGCAAATGCACATCATCTGGGATTTGCATTAGAAATAAAATAAAAAATAATACAGCGAGTTCAACCTCTTTTGAAAGGGCTTAACTCTGTAACAGCAAAAATGGCTAATTAAAGTTGTCTAACTGGTCTGACTACAAGATTGCAATGCAAGCTGACAACCTTGGATAAAAGGTGTTCTCTGCTTTCTCCCAGCATTACATGAATGCATCACAAGTTTTCCCTGACCTTTTGAGTGGATGTTAAATTTTAAGGAATATCAAGTGTAGCTGGAGTGTGTGCTTCTTTCCGCAGAGGACCCTTATCCCAGCAGCTCCATAGACCTCAAGTGTAAGGAGCGTGTGACTGACAGCGATAGTGAGAACGGTTCGGGTGATGAAAGCGATCGAAAGGTAATGGTATTGATAGCTATCAGTTTAACACACACAGATTTCTTGAAACATTTTAAAGGTGATTATCCTGTGTAACATCTGTATATTTGTCCTTTTCAGAGAGTTTTTGCTCCAGTCATTTGCTCTTCTGCTTCCTCCTCTTCCTCACACCATACTCCTCATGGTAGGAGTGTCTCACTGTCCTCCTACCCCACCACCAAGCGCTATGATGAGGGGAGATCAGGAGGGGGAGCATTTATGGACCACAGGAGGAAGGAAAGAGCAGAGGGAGAGAATAAGGATGCATTTGGAGGGGAGGAAGGTGGAAGTGGGCAAGCCACTTCTCTCTCCCTTTCTTCTGGTCAGTCAGTCATGTCCACTTCTCCAGCCGGAGGGCCTCTTCCCTCATCAGTAAGTTCGCTGGGGGCGAACCCACTCCTTAGGGTGGCCTCTACAGTGGTGACCAATGTAATGCGTCCTGTTATCAGCACACCGCTCCCTATCGCCAGCAAACCTAGAGATGGAGCCACTTCATCCAACCCTCACCCTTCCGAAAGGAAGTCTCTGACTCCCCAGCAGCAGCCGCAACTCTTGATTGGTTCAGCTTCAGGAGGCGGGGCCACAGCCACAGGGGGTGGGTACTATTCTTCGTCATCACCCAGTCCAGCTATGGGTCCAGGTGGTGTAGTGACTAATTTGGTGTTAGGAGGGGCTTTGCCTCCCCAACCCTCTATACAGCTTGTAACCCCCTCCCCACAACCCCAGCCATCTCAGCCGCAGGCTCTTCCACCCACTGCTGTTTCAGCTCAGCATAGCCAAACCAACGGGCCCCTGCCTCTGCCCCTGCTTCAGCCCCAGTTCCTTCCTGCTTCCTCCCTGGCACCCCCTGGGAGTAAGGCCATCACTCAAGTCCAGTACATTCTGCCTACCCTACCTGCCAACACCAACCCAAAGAGTCCACCTCAGCAGCTCAGCCAGCCAACCAGTGTCTTCAACCTGCCCACAGCTCCACCGACACATGTGTCCTTGGCCAATGGAAAGCAGCAGGGTACAAGTCCACTGACGGGATACACGTCCAGCCCAGCAGTAGGAGTCGGCCCAGGAACTAGAGGTGAAAGCTCTAACAGGAGACACAGCACTGGAGCTAATAGTCTGTGTTGACTTCTAATGAAATGCTCATTCCCCCTGTTTATCCGCGTTTTCATCAGTGCAAGCACAGTCTCCGGCGCTCCAGGGTAAAATGCTTGTTCCCATGGCAACAGTGCGGACTGCGCCAGCACCTGCCCAGCAGTTTCCGATTGTGGCTCCACCTCTTCCTGTCCAGAATGGAGCTCAGTCCGGAAGCAAGGTCAGCGGTGCTTCACTGATGACGTGTTTTTAAACTGTAGTCATTTTCTTATTAAAGCTTTATCTGAGCAAAGCTGCAAATAAACATTTGTGTTGGTTCTTCTATCTTTATTTTTTTCCCCCCCAGATCATCCATATAGCTCCTATGCCCGTTGTTCAATCTCAGCTGCCTCAGGGTGGAGCAGTACATCCTGCCAGCCCCTTCCCTGTAACAGTGGGCACAGCTGCTGTGGTAGCACCAGGATCAGCCCCCTCCCAGGCTGTTCTAGTGCCACCAGCACCTACAAGGTAGGAGATATCAAACTGCAGTGAGACAGTGAATATGAATATGGGACCAATAGTTCACCAATAGCACTTGGTGACAGTGGGGAGGAAGGACTCCTCTTTAAAAGAAAGAGACCTATATCAGAAACAGCTCTAAGGAGGGGCGGCACTCTGCTGTAACCAGCTGGGGGTTGGGAAAGTAGATGAAACCAGAAAGAGGAGTGCAGAGATCCCATAAAGAACAAGGAACGAAATAAACACCACCATCACCATGTTGGCACTCTTTAAAAATCATTAAAAAATATTTTTAATTGTGTGCTTGTTTGTAACCTTGTGGTGTCCTATCTTTCTTCTTAATTAGAATCAGTAACAAAATTTCTTTAGGTGCAAAATATAGTAATGTGATTAAAAAGAAAAAAGTTAATGTGTTGAAAACAGAAAATGTTAGTATTTAAAGAACTTATATCATGTCTGCTGCCTTATTATGACAGCTGAGTAATAATAACACATGCACAGCTAATTCCTCCAACTGTTTCTTATGAGAAAGAAAGCATGATCTGTTGAATAGCCCTTTGAGCCAAAATTAAAAGAGGCATAAGAAAAGTGTTTTGTTCACTGAGAACATTGTTGATCTGGCAGTGCAGGGCAACAATAGAAGAAAAAAAAAACTCATCTGAAAAGCACCGTCGATTTACCCACATTTGCCCCCCTCTTTGGATTTTCTTTCATTCCACTCACTTTAAAAATGAAAATCCAGTAAATGCTTTACCTATAAATTACACAGCATGTGAGCAAGATGAGGAATTACCCGGCAGCCAAATGTTGACCTATCTGTTTCCCATTTTTCATAGCTAACTGGAACAGCTTTAGTGCTGTCAGCCTGTGTTAAACACATTTTAAATTCTAGTTAATAAATGAAGTGAAACTTCCAGTGTGGTTATTGGGGCTGTTTGTCACTACTCACAGTATTTCTAAACTTTCCACTGCTGTTCATAACAGACGTGTTTGAACTGACATAAAGCATTTATATAATGGAGACTGATGTTTGACAGCTTAAAAGCTATTTTCTAACAGATAGATAAACCCAGCAATGCAACACATCACATGTCTGAGAGCAGCTGTAAACAAATGTGCCAGTAAGGCTTGACTCAGCTCTGATTAACAAGCACTCATTTATAAACATATGCCAGCCCTTGTGCACCCTAGTCCCCAGTATCCCTGAGCTGCAGTTGATCTCTGTAATTGTTCACTTATTGGAAGTGTCTTTGCATTAGGGCTGCAACAATTCATCAAGTAACTCGATTACAAAAAAATCTTTGAGGCAAATTCTTGGCTTCGATGCTTCGTTTGCACTCGGTTGTCACCGTGTAAGCGTGAGCGTTTCACCCACATTTGTGACTAAAAATAGACCCGCAGTAGGAATGTATTTAGGAGCACGTGTGAACAAAAAGTATTATAATATTAAGGTCATGCAGCCCCCAGTTTTTCCACAAAAAGACTGATAGTACAACAGCAGCAGTGAAGATGATGCTGTCGTAGTTTAATGTGGAGCTGTCGTCAAGACGCTCAGGTGGCGTAAAAGAAAACAGCATTTGTTACTTTAATCACTGTAAAAACCTTTACTTGGAAAAAGCTGCATGCAAAGCTTTAAACCCACCTGTTCAACAAGCTGCAGCGTTTTAGCTGCTCACATCCACCGCCATTTATCTTAGACTACAAGCTATCTGCGTTAGTGCTATAGAAGTTCACATAAAATATGCAGATGAGCTGTTAACCTAATTTAATACATTTAATTTAAATTAGGCAGATTGATAAAGGCTGCAGCTGGCCACTTTCTATCACAGTGATACCTGCAGCAAGCAGGGGCGAATCTAAAGGGGGGTATAGGGTGTACTAAACCCCGTACCTTCCTTTACAGCTTATTTCAAGGCTCTAGTAATGTAATATATATATATATATATATATATATATATATATATATATATAAAAATAAAAACAAAAGTTAAAACAAAATTCAAAAGTTGCTTTTGTTTTTTTGTTTGCATGGGCAAGTGAAACTCTCAGCCACTGACCTGGGGCTGTTAGGTTGAACACTGAATTATTATTATCACTAATTATCATTAATCATTGATTATTATTGGAACAACCTCCCTCAAAATAGTAGGAAGGCATGCTCTGTGGAGGTTTTTAAAACTAAGTTGAAGACACATTTGTTCACCCTATCTTACATGTCTTAATTTCTATGTCTTTTACTTTTTAAATTCTTACTGTTTTTAACTTGTATTGTGTTTTTACTTGTACTGCTATTTATCCCTTTTTATTTATTCATCTTTTTAGTTTCAAATAGCTGTACAGCACTTTGTTTTAAAGCGCTTTATAAATAAAGTTATTATTATTATTATTAACATCTACACCATCAGAACATCCGTTTTCTGAATTGGGACATGCTGCAGCTCAGCACATGGCAAACAGTTCAGTTCAGAGAACGTTTTTCTTCATTGCAATCACCACATACAAGACTTAAAAACACATACACGTGAACACACAGCAAATGTACCTCATCCAGGAGGTACAATCCTGTCAGAACTCAGTCTGAAGTCTGTTGTTTTTATGTACCTTTTTTATTTTTTATTTTTATTGCCAACTGTCCAGGGTGTACCCTGTATCCCCCCCTATGATAGCTGCGATAGCTCCAGATTTCTGTATTTGTTATCTGTCTATTGTTGCATTTTTAATTTTTATTTTAATTTAGCAGTTTAGTTCTGTGGATGGGTGTTTAATTCAGTTAAACTATTAAAATTTGTAATTTGCTTATTGGTTTACACTTTAGAATCTCATTAATAAGGCAAAAGTATTTCTTATCCGATAACTTACTTAATTGATAAGATACTCGATTAACAAAGAAATCAATAGCTGCAGCCGTATTTTGCAGGCTTTCTGCATATGACAGATGTGCTGTATATATATACACATAAATACTTAGAGGGAACACGTTGATCCTCCCTTTACAGGTTTGCTGCTGTGCTTTCTTTGATGCAACATTAAAATGGAGAAGGCAAGCCACGCGTGCAGCTTCATTCACAATCTGTAGTAAACATCAGTTAACCAGCGATAATTCCCTGAAATCATTTTGAGCTTAAAGACATGCTCTGTCTCCGTGTGCACTCAATTTGGTTACTTCCAAAATAGAAGTTAATCAGAAGGAGTGTTTTTACATGACGATTTTGCCCACTGGCTAGATAATAAAAGGTTTATTCAACAGTTTTAGACCAAATGAAATACTTTCTAAATGGGCCTGTTTATGCCTTCCAAGGTTTTAAAAAAAGGCACTTTAATTCCAAACAGGCTTTTACTGCAGTTAATGGGGAAATAAAACTCTCTGAGTAATCACCGACAATATTATAAGTTAACAGCTGAGTTATTAAAAAACAATATGCTATCTTTTCCTTGCAGCATATAAGCTGAAGCTGTGTAGCTTCTCCATATTTCCTGTAACACAGTGAGCAGACAACACGAGAAACCGAAATTCCAGTAGGGGTGCAGCTGTAACACTACAGCTCTATTCTGGATATGTTAGTCATGCTGCTGGTGGCCCAAGTTGCCTCTGCCTGCCACCCCCACACTACCTCTCATCTCCTCTCTCTCACACACACACACACACACACGCGCAGCACTAGTTATCTAGTGCTACTTGCTGTGATGTACACTCACCAACTGACCCTCACTGCAGCACTTCTCTTTTTGTCTTCCTCTTTCCTTCCAATCGTGTCTCTGTTCCCTGCACTCTCCGTCTGCCTCATTATTCTACTGTAACATGGGCTGTCGCTGCCTCTGCACCCTTCCTGACATTTCTTATTACAATAAATGTCATCCTCCTTCCGCCTGCTGCTTCTTCTTGCCTTCTTCTTCTGTTGTTGTTTTTTTCATTTTATAATAATCACCTCACCTGTATCTGTACCTCCTGTCCAGGATCACCTACGTCCAGTCCACTCCAGGGGTACCATCCACCCTGCCTTTAGTCTCCAATGCAACAGCCTCCTCCCCTTCGCAGCAAGCTCTGCCAGTTCCTGGGTCTGCATACGTACCCGCGCCCCTTGCAACTCTTGGGTTCACAGCCATTGCCCCGCCTGGACAGACGCTTGTACAACCGCTGATTGCAGGTCAGAGCCGTGGAAAAAATAATCCAAAGATCCTGGGTTGTTTTTTTGTTTTGTTTTTAATACAGCAATTCTGTATTTTGAATACATCATACTGTGTGGGTCACATATGGCCCTCTGAATAATGTTGATGTAACAATGCCAGCATCAAAGTGCATTGATGACTGATGACCTTTTCTGCTAGCTGAAACATACACTAACCCTGCATTCATGTGCTCTTTGGATGGTCCTGAGTTCAAAATATCTGCTTTAAGTAAAACATTGATAGCTTCTTCGTGTTTAGAATTATTTTATTATAGGCTTTTAGGCTAATAAATAACGAATCTAGGTCACTCTACGAGGAGGGCAACAAATCGTTAAAAACTGTCACATGACTGTGTGATTATTTGCTGCCATTAAAAATTTTCAAACGCTTGAAAAAAAACTTTCTCACTAAAGTTCAACATACAGCACTCTCTAGTTATTCAGATAGTCAAAATTATCTAAACAATTAAATATTTAATTTTCTCAATTTGTTTTCGCTAAAAAACAGGGTTTATTTTTTTGTAAAGAAGGTCTGGTGGCCCTAAAATGTAAAATGTTGAGTAAATTTTGTTTTAATGTGTTGGTCTTAAGTAAAACTAAGGTGTAACACTGAATTGATTGACAATTTATACTTTATACTTTAAAAAACAGTCAAATGAAGTGGAGACACTTTTGACCCCTGATGGCTCGCATTGTATGCAAATCGGGAGGACATCACAAGGGCTAATAAGGGTAAATCTTTTACCACTCGTTAGTTCTCTGCAGTGGGCTGTTTATGATTATTCAGTCCGTTAACAATCCCTTTTCATTACAATAATAAATGTTTTTGATTCATTTAGACCACCATTGGGGGAAAAAAGAGAAATGATTTACTTTTTAAACTTTTAGCACCAACAAAATGGAACAGTTGTCAAGTGGAAATGTCCAGTAGCTATGAAGACACACAGGCCATTTTGAATCCTACCTGTGTTTGTACAAATGCTTAAGTTTAGCCTGTTTTGATAACAAATGAAGCTTAAAAAAAGGCCTGTTCCCATTTTAACTAAACTAAACCTTACCTAATCAAAAACAGCCATTTTATAGGCTAAAGTTCAGCTGTAGAAATCCATGTCCATGCACTCTTCCATTCCCCATTTTCCTCTCTGACTTTTCATTTTTGGATTTGTAGTACACAACATACTTGCGTTTATATAGTAGTTTTCTAGTCTTATTAGCCACTCGAGCACTTTAGACTAAAATTCACATTATAAAGCTTTTTCACTCTGTACACTTTTATCATAGCCAGTTAGAGTCACCACTTAACCTAACTTGTATGTGTGTAGACTGTGGGAGGAAGCCAGAGGCAAAGGGAAAACATGCAAAGTGCACACAGAAAGCACATTTGACAGAGATGAAAAATCTTAATGCAGAACTACATCTCTCAGCTCTTACGAGATATCATATGATTACTTCTTTTTTTTTTTTTTGTGGCCTTGAAGAGTTGCAGAGTAAGAGAGCGGATATCTCTCTTGGTATTAGATGTACTGAAGTGCTGGGAAAAGACTAAGCTTGACCTCTTCACCACCTATATATGCATATATAGTAAAAATAAGCCTCTGCATAATTGAATATTGTATACTTCCATTTCATACTCGGTTGATTAAACAACACGTGGATATTGTTTGCTTCCCGGTGTCTCTTTTCAGTAGTAACCTTCATCTGCGGTAAAACTTTTTCCAGCATTTATTTAGTGCATGGTACTGTGGGAGAGTGGATTCCATCGACTCCATTGAACCGGTGATTTTTTTATTTTCTTAGGCCAATTTATAAATCACTACTTTATAGAGCTATTGCCAAAATTAAGTCTGATTTTTAACTATTTTTTATTAACTTGTTAAAAAAATACATGCAACAAACCACAAGAGTCTATAAATAAAGTTATCATTTTCATTTAGGTTAAATGGCCTTTGAATTAAAACACAAATTTTATAATTTAGTCCAAAGCATATATGCATTAAGTAATTTCAGTCATCCATAAATGAAGTGAGTCAGTGTTAATTATGTGTAAATAACCTCATCAGTTACACCCTTATGAGTAGTTTTGAGTAAAGTAAGCATTAATGCTGTTAAACCTGGGCTAATCCAGTTTGTACATTTTATTTATTCTCATATGACATGAAGGGAATACATGAACAAAAAGTACTGTTAGCAGTGTTAGCTTGTATTTTTGCCTTTAATATTTGCATTTCTATTTTGCTTAAATACATAAACAAACATATCTCAGTAAAATCTTGGTTCATCGAGTCCAGGTGGAAATCTGGATTGATAGTTGTCAATAAAGACTGTAATTTGTCAGATTATTGAGAGAAGAGAAGGAATAGGTATTCATCGTGTTGAAAATGTCGCAGATCATCATAGCAATGTGGAAAATTATGAGGTTGTTTTTGCCCTCTTGGTTTCCTGTCTCCTTCATCCAGGTCAACCACCACTCCTGGCCACAGCTCAGTCTCCACAGCCCTCCACCTCAGCCCCTGCTTCAGGCTCCGGGGGCCAGATAGTAACTGCCATCTACCCTCCTTCACCTAGCGTCACCATGGCAACAGGGGTGGTCTCCATGGCAGCAGTACCCCCCAGCGTGGTCTACTCTGTCTCCAGCCCGTCGAGCGCTTCTCCCCACATCCTGCCCAAACACACAGCAACCCCCTCCATCATCACGCACCCACATCCGGACAGACAGACTGACAGGCACCTGCCTCCGGACAGACCTGCGGATCGACAAACTGACAGGCAGACGGAGAGGCAGGCAGAACTGCTGACACATTCGGAAAGACAGCTTGAGAGGCAGACGCAGCCCTCCAGCAGCTCAGCGGCGCCTCCCAGTGGCTCTGCTGGCTCCATAAGGCCCTGCAGTCCTTCGCTTCAGATCCAAACACCCGGTACAACTGCACCCACTGTTTTTTAACCTGCCACTAAAGTTCATTGCTTGAATGAGTGAGCGAATACTTTCATTCATAAGTATTTTTATTTCTTTTCTTTTTTACAGGAAGCACACCAGGCACACCCAAACTCACCCTGCTTCCAGTCAGGGTCCCACAGAAAGTGAAGGCAACAGTGGCCACCATTCCCGTAGGCAGCTATGAAGGAGGAGGCCGAGGGAAGGAGAGAGAGCGTGACAAAGACAAGGAGCGAGAGCGGGAGCGAGAGCGGGAGCGAGAAAAGGAGAGGGAAAGGGAAGCTGCAGCCAACAGTCATTTTGCCTTTGATTTTGAACCGCCGGGGCAGACGGCGTCTCCATCAGCACATCCCACAGAGGAACCAGCATCCTCACTGGAGGGCTCCAGTGCTGGAGACTCCTCTGACTCAAGAAACAGGGAAAGCACAACCGCCAAAGAGGTGAGGGAGCATCACATTCTGGCTTTTACTTCAAACACTACCAGAATAAAGTACTGAGCCATAGTGCACGTGTAGTGCCTCTGTGTTCTTGAATAAAATGCCTGTATTGAATTTCCTGTGCAGGCTGGGTGGAAGGAGTCCCTCCCCTCCTCTCCTCTCCCTCCTCCATCAGCCACAGAGCCCGCCCTGCCACCTCCACAGACTGACAAAGAATGTCCCACACCCAAAAAGGTCAAAGCCCGCCCACCACCTCTGAAGAAGACCTTTGACTCTGTTGACAAGTGAGTTAATGCCTCTGTAAACCTCTGTGTTTGAATTATTGATGGACGGTGTATATATACTGTGTATTCTGTCTTTGTGTGTGTGTTGGACTGGAAGGGTGTTGTCAGAGGTGTACTTTGAGGAACGATTTGCCGAGCTGCCAGAGTTTCGACCCGAGGAGGTTTTGCCGTCACCGACTCTGCAGAGCCTGGCCACCTCACCTCGTGCCATTCTGGGGAGCTATCGCCGCAAGAGGAAGAACTCAACAGGTCACACAAAGCACTTTGGGATACTTTGAGGCTGGTGTCTGTAGAGCAGTTTCTTTGGCTTTCTGCTGATAATTCCTGGACTTCAATAGTGCATTATAATTTTTACTTTAACATCTAAACTGTTGAAAATAATGCTCATTTTATTTATATCTCTCATTGTGTTTGCTTGGATTTAAATTTGTCTCCCTTCTGCTTCTAGATTTAGACTCTGCTACAGACGAGCAAATCTCCCCAAAGAGGAAGAGTCGGCGGCGTTCCAGCTGTAGCTCCGAGCCCAGCACGCCTAAAAGTGCCGCTAAATGCGAGGGGGACATCTTCACCTTTGACAGAGCAGGTAGAGCACACAGAACAGCAAGGACAAGATGCAATATTCTCATATACTTAAAGTGGACCTGTCACTTCCAGCTTTGCATGATTCACAGTTCAGAATTAGTGCAGACTAAAACAAGCTGATTTAGCTCCTCCCACTTAAGCCAGTTTTCTTCTCATTGGCTGCCTGTCACACACAGATCAGAGCAGGTGGGGCTCCTGTGATCACAGGCAGAAATTAGATCTCTGTTCTCAGTAACATCATAAAGACAGGAAATTAGAAAGACTGTCTATACATATGGCCTTTATAGCAGTACGAAGCCTGAGCTTTAGGTTCACAAGGTTCAGTAATCTCTACAGTTCGATCATACCGTTGTCCTCCTTGGTGATAGCTGGTAGCTAACACCATCGTTACTGGGGTGAACAGGAAGTAGGTTAAAGTACCCTTTTAAAGAATCGTTGTTCACATTCTGTAATGCCTTAAAAAAATTACATTTAAAAATCAATTCAACTCTTATCAGGATCATAAAAAATAATCTATTTTAATGCATTAATGGGGAAATTAGCTAAAAATCAATGGTAGGCTATTGCTGATCACACTGAATATTATCCCTAATTTTTTACACGCTAACCTCATTATTTTAAACTTGCCTGTTTTTAATATGAACATGCACTATTGTAACAGTGGTATGTACAAGACAGTTAAGCATGATACTGTAGGTCTCCTTTAATGTTAATAGTTCATAGTGAGCTGTGATGCCTGTCTTGATGTAGAAATGTAACGAGAGGGTTAAGGATTAATGAAAAGCTTGTTTTTAGGTGGGGATTTTTATCTTTTGTGTATTGATGACCTCCTTTTTAAATTCATTTAATTCGTTATTATTCAATGTCACTGTGATGTTAAAATTAATTCAAATTCCTCTCAGGGATCTAATGGTTTATAATCTCCAGCTTCTTTCCCAGCACCGGATGGAGAAGACATCTTGACTGAACTGGAGTTTGATAAGGTGCCGTACACTTCCCTGCGCCGAACGCTGGACCAGAGGAGAGCACTGGTCATGCAGCTGTTCCAGGAGCAGGGTTTCTTCCCATCAGGTAAGACGCACCCACCAACCTTTCTCTCTCTCACACACACAGTCACAGATTTCTGGTTCTTCATTCTGGTTGTAACTTCCTGGTGATTTCATCTTTTGTCTACAGCTCAGGCCACTGCAGCCTTCCAGACGAGATACTCAGATATATTCCCCACCAAGGTGTGCCTGCAGCTGAAGATCAGGGAGGTGCGGCAGAAGATCATGCAGACAGCTGCTCCTTCCGACATCTCTATTTTAGGCGGCTCAGACTCAGCCGGCTCCATCGCTGGACCTTCTGGGTCTCAGTCAGGGGAAGGATCTTTGAGAGCGGGTGGAGACCCACAGGATGAAGACATGGAACACGGGACAGAAGCGAGCCCGGAGGATCCTCGTGATTCACATGATTCTTCTAGATGAGGGGAGCCGGCGAGTTCAATTGACCCAACCGGTGTCTGTGTGCCACCTCCCCCTATGCACTTTTCCTTATCAATAGTCTCCACTCTGCTCTTGCCAGATCACGATTTCTTCCCATCATCGGCATTCGAATTCTGAGAGTGAGAGACATTTGTATGCAATGTCGGGACCTATTTTTTTTAATAATCTGTGACCATTGTACCAAAAAATAAACAAAAAATTTAAAAAGAACATCTTAAAAACCAGTGGCACAAAAACCACCACACATACACCCTGGAAAACTTTGAATTCTCACACTTGAATTAGCACTCTGTATTAACCCACCTTGGAGAAAGCTCCCATTGATGCCAGTAAACGAAGGACCATTGTGTACAGCTGCACTCATTTGCCTTGAAGAAGAAAGTCTTCCCGTTTTGGAGGGAGAAACACGCTCAACCCTTTCTGAGACAGTGAAAAGCGGGCGGTTTTAAGAGAAGACGTCGTAGGGTTTGATATTTGTTTTGTTTTTAATAGTTTTAGAGGAGTAAAAGCAGTTCAGTACCTGCTCGAGGAACAAACCTGTACCTAGTGACTAACTGTTGTGAGCTCGTCTTTGTTTTTCTGCTGACATTCGGGGGCTGGGCCCTCAACAGCCAGAATTGATTTGAATTTGACAAGTTGTTGCAGTGGACCTGGAAAAGTTCTTGTGGGGGGGGGTCCACTCATATGTAGACCTTCAGGAGAGGCCTACTGGGAGTGACTGAAAAACTGACTGAAATTTAAGTGGACTTCTGGCAGTGCCATCATTCCTGCAGTTACCTGACTGGCCTCCTCCCTCCTCGCGACTGACCCTAGCACATGCCAGCGGGTAGGGACGAGCATTCCTGTGCCTCTCATTCGCTAGCCATTGAAGGAAGGAATGTCAGAGTCATCGGGCACATCCAGGCTCTTACTCGTAGGACCTCGATCCTCTGTTGCCAAGCAGTTTTATTACCGTTTTGTTTTGGGGGTTTTTTTTTTTAAAGTAATTTGATTTGTATTTAACATTGTCATATTCACTTTGTTGTTGTACTATTCCTATGGTTACTATTATTATTATTATTATTATTACTACTACTACTCATATCATTGCAGTGAATCCCTGTCCTTAGTTCTTTTTATCATTGCGGGCAGATGTTTCCTTTCTTTCTGTTTTTTTGTTTTTATATACTTTTGGAGGCAGGTGAGAGATGCTGCTCCACACCTGTACAGTTCCTCCGTTGTAGTCTTCCCTTGGCTGGCGTCTCACCTCAGCAAGGACCTGCGGTGCAGTTAATCTTTTTTCTTTTATTCTTTTATTATTCGTTTTAACAGAGACAGACCTGACGTGGACCTTTATATTCATTCAGCAGTAATAAGCCGTATGGTTTTTAGACAACCCACACCCACCCCTCCAGCAATGCCTCTCTGTCCCTCGATAAGTTTGACTCTATAGCCTCAACGTACATCTCCTTCCTCCACCCCTTTCCTCCCCTCCTTCCTCCCTTTGTCACTTTATTGCTCTTTCTAGACCTCCCTTTTTTAGGCCGGGCGGAGAGAAACCCGGGGGAAGTGACGGGAGGGTGACAAATCAAAGAGCGCTGGGTGGATATAATACTGGTTGTGTCTTTGTGCAAGACTTGGTTGTGTTGTAAATAATTACTGTAGAGTCAGTAGACTCGTTATATTATTGATAAGGAAAACTGTCATTGAACATAAGTTGACTTTTAAGGCACCATTACTGAAGGTAAAACACATGAAATGGGAAAAAAAGCAACTATAATAAATATGGCTATTAATGTTTTTGTGTTTTACTCCTTGTTTTGCTGTTCCAGTATGCAGGAGAGGAATTTATATAAATTAAGTTTGTATCTGTATCTTTCAGTATGCAAATAAAAATAGGTGTTCAATTAAAGTGATTTTATTGCTGGCATTGTGAAAAGTGGGGTTTTATGGACGATAGATCAGTGGCAGATTAAAGGAAAAACTCAAAGGCACAGTTTTAAGACCATAAACCTTTTTTTCAGCAGGGTTTAAGACTGGGTGTAAACTGTCTGGGAACCAAACATGGTGAGGTGCTGGATGACCTTATACCTTTAGCAGGACAACAGTGCTGCTTAGGATGGAGCTTCAAAGTCTCAAACTCCACAGGAGGGATGGAGCGCCAGATTTGCAACATATATTCCCTCATTTGTTGTTTTTATCATGGAAGTGTTCAAATCAGTCATCTTTAAGGTTTTCCTGCACAGAGTAAGGATTCAGGCGAGGTGGTTTGAACTTCTAACTCCCTAACTATGTGATGATATTCATTTTCCAAGTGGGAGAAGGCCCTGGGCTAGATCCAGGACATGCTGGCGAGTTTTTAAGTGCTGTCAAACTCTCTGAGCACCAAGCTTCTCCTTCATACCTTTCCTTGACCTTATTTGTCATCGAGATTGAGCTGGAGGAGGTGGCTGGGGAGAGGGAGGTGTAGGTATCCCTAATTAGACTGCTCCCGCTGTGACAGGACCTGGATAACCATCAGAAGATGAATGAATGAATGAATGAATGGGGAGAAAAAATGTTGCAGCCAGAGCCACAGGAAAACCAGCAGAGTTGTAATAAAGTAAATGTTTTTAAACCTGTTTATTTGAGAATATTCCACTTTTTTTTGTCAGATTGCTGTTGAACGCAACTCATGCAAAGACACCTCAGCCTGTTTCATTGCAGGTTATTATGAACAACTTCAGAGACCCAAAACATGTCAGTGAAAAACCCAAATCAGAGCCACGAGATCTCCTGGCTGTCCACGCTCTATTTGCTCTTAAATTTCTCCCACCAACGATGTGAGAAGAGCGGGCGAGGTGAAGGGGATTTCCCTAAAATATGTGTGCCACAATGGCATCGTAAACTTTTGTTATGACCCAACTACCGCTGTACTTATGATGTACTTTATATTTTAGGGGTACTTTTAATTGCACATTTGATCATCTTAAAAATAAATAATGGACTGGCTGTTTGAAGAGACCACCTCCCATCGTGGTTTGTAAATTCCATTTCCCTTGTTCTGGGTCACAGGCAGGAGGACGGAGAAGAGGAGTCGCAGATTAGAAAAATGGGGAATGTGATGAACACTTATGATCTTAAAAAAAAAGATTTATTAACAAGCTGACCAAACATTTAAACAGAGGAAAACAAAATCACATCCAAATGATGAAATATACCATTAATAATACAAATACGATCTGTGGCACAACCAGTAGTCCTTATTCATCACCAACAGCAAATCCTTTATTTCAGTGAACATCGTTTCATTAGATTTTAATGCCGAGCCATCTCAGAGGTCACTAAAAGAGGGGAGGAGGCGTACTTTGGTCTGTTTGCCAAAACTATTTCATCTCTTGTTTAAGCACTCTTATCTAGTCGTTCATTAGCTGGTTTCAGTACTCAAGTCTCCTCCTCACAGTAGTCGATTAGTCTTTAAGTCACAATTAGCACTCGTGAAAGCTTTTAAAGGTAAACTTATTTTTTGGTGATTCAGAGGAGCTGCAGTCCGTCCACGGCGACCGTGTCCATGGCGAGTCCGTTCTCCAAAGCTGTGTGATAAATCTCCAGGGCCTGCTCCAGGGGCAGCACTGCTCCCTCGCTGGTCTCAATGATGGCGATCGTCTCCCCGAATTCATTACACATGATGGTTGGTGCCTGTGAGGAGGGAAATTTGAAATATCAATATAGACTGACCTCAACATGTGAACCTTTACCTGTGTTAAAAAGCATAAAAACAGGCCTCATCTAAACCAGATTAAAATTTAAGATTAAAACAGATTAAAAAGGGGGGAAATCATCTCTTACCTGCTGTAGATCAGAGGACTGGATCTGGATGACCTGAGGCTGCCCGTTGGATACTTCCACGGCCGAAGCGTCCACCACGGCCACGGCAGAACTGACCTCCAGGGCAGCTTGAGCAGCGGCCTCCTCGTCCAGCCTCTGCTGCCTCACGTGGGTCTTTTTGTGGTTCCTCAGGTTAGAGAAGGTCTTGAAGGCTTTGCCACACAGGGGGCACACGTGCGGCCGCTCGCCTGTGTGCGTTCGACGGTGCTCTGCCAGGTGCATGCTCTGGATGAAACCCTTTCCGCAGATCTCGCAGCGGAACGGCCTTTCACCCGAATGCGTGCGCAGGTGTTCTCGCAGGTGCGTGTTCTGACGGAAGCGCTTTCCGCACACTTGGCAGGGGAACGGACGTTCACCTGTGTGGACCCGCTGGTGAAGCGCCACTCCGGAGGACGACACAAACAGTTTGCCACAGAGGGGACACTGGTGAGCTTTGGGCCTCTTCCCCGGGGTGCACCGTGGCCGCCCAGGCCCCAAGGTGAAGTGGCTCAGCCTGTGAAGTCGTAGATTGGCGGGAGAATTGAGCTTCTTCCCACAAACGTTGCAATCCAGGCTCCCTCTCACATGGCTGGATGAATCCCCGGACTCGGACGTTGAGGTGGAGGGCTCCGAAGTCAGATCTTTCCCTGCATCTGCTTGGCTGCCATTCTCTTTGCCCTCCTCTGACTCTTTAGCTGCCTGGACCAGCCCGGGGTGCTCCTGCAGGCAGTGGCTTTCTCGCTGCCTATTGGTCAGGAAGCCAGCCTCACAGTGAAAACAGGGAAAAGGTGCTGGAGATCCCGGATGCTGTGTGAAGCGATGTGCTGCCAACTTAGTGGGCCAGCGGAAAGTGGCGGGACAGTCTGGGCAGCTCAGCGTGGCTGCGCTCGAGTGAAGCAGGCTGTGCTGACGGAGGTTAGACGACTGCGAGAAGGAGCGGTGGCAGACGTCGCAGCGGTACGGCCGCACGCCCGAGTGGATGAGGTTGTGCCTCGTCAGGTTGGCAAGAGATGAGAAGGTTTTGCCGCAGTCCGAGCACTGGAAGGGCCTCTCGCCGGTATGCGTGCGTATGTGGTTTCGCACGTGGATCTGCTTCTTAAAAGACTTTCCACACATGCCGCACACAAAGCTGCGCTCGGGAACGTGGGATTTGCGTCGGTGTTGTACGAGCTGCAGTTGCGAGGTGAATGTTTTAGGGCACGAACGACAGGAAAAGGACCCCTTTTCCGATGGTGTAGCCGAGGCAACGTCTGCTTCGTCCATGGGGCTACAGGACACCGCCACACCCGCGTCACCCCCGGCAGCAGGCTCTGTAGCGGAGCCATCTTTCACCTGCTGCACATAATCAAGTTTTTCTTCACATGGCTCAGACACCTCCATGCTGTTTTCCCCCACCTTCTTCTCATCTTCACGTCTTTCTGCTTTGCTCTGAGGGCTTTGTCTAGTATCTCCCAATTTTACCGTGTCTTCCTCAGTGAGAGGAGCCAGCAGGTCTATTTTTGCCTCATCATTGGGGAAATACTTCTTCATTCTTGCTCTTTGTAGGATGGCAAGAGCAGAGGCAGACGCTCGTCTCGGAGCCGAGACCTAGAGAAGACAACAGGCACGCGTCAGATTGAAAAGTTGTTTTAACTTGGAAGTTTGTGGAGACAATAGGAAGGTGGTGTGCTGATTTTACTACCGCAGGGACAGGGATGGATGCTCCAGATGTGTCACGGTTGAGGTGGATTCGACGGTGGTAGAGATACTTGGTCATGTTAGTGAAGGTTTTATTGCAGAAATTACACTTATGAAGGGGGTCTGCAGTGTGGGACTTCCTACAAGAAATCAGGAGAAGGAGATAGAAATAACTAGATCTTAAAAAGTGTCTGGTCTCTTTCCAGAAATCATGAAAATAAACAAATAAATACACAAACCTTTGTGTTAGTTCCATGTAGGAACCATTTCCTTTCTACTATTTGCTTCTACCAACTAAAGAAATGAAGAGCGAGTTGAAGAAGACATCACTAACGCTTAGATCCTGTCACAAGCGTGAGGCTCTAGTCACAAGGTCATGAATGCTGTCTTTGTATAGACACAAAGTACTTCTATACAAAGCTCCCAGTTTTTTAAAGAGCAGTTAACCAATAAATGATCATCTTCAGAGAAATGGTTTATTCAAACTCATCTCAGTACAGAAACAATGTTAGTGAAGGTTACAAATGATCATCTTGACAGTGGACTCATCTCTGAGCTTGTCCTGCTAGACCTAAGTGCAGTGTTCGATACTGTTGACCATAATATTTTATTACAGAGATTAGATCGTGCTGATAAGATTTCAATTTGTTCATGTAAATTGGCAGTCCTCCTCAACAACTGAGATTAATTATGGAGTTCCAGAGGGTTCAGTGCTAGGTCCAATTTTATTAACATACATCCTTCCCTTGGGCAGTACTATTAGAAGGCATAGATAGCCAGCTTTAACTTATTTTTCATGGATAGATAAACTGCAGGAATGTCTCAAAGACGTAAAGACCTGGCTGACGTCTAATCTCCTGCTTCTAAATTCAGATAAAACTGAGGTTATCGTACTCGGCCTTCTCTTGGCCCCCAATAACACTGAAGAATGTTGCATTTATTCTTGACCAAACAAATATGCAGCACTGCTTTCTTCCATTTGTACAATATCTCTAAAGTTACAAATATCCTGTCTCAGAATGGTGCTCAAAAATGAGTTCACGCATTTATTACTTCCAGGCTGGACTACTGTAATTCTTTATTATCAGGATGTCCAAAAAACTCCCTGAAAAGCCTTCAGCTAATCCAAAATGCTGCAGTGAGAGTACTGACAAGGACTAGAAAGAGAGAGCATATTTCTCCCCTACTGGCTTCTCTTCATTGGCTTCCTGTTAAATCCAGAATTGAATTTAAAGTCTTGCTCCTCACATACAAGGTCTTAAATAATCAGGCCCCATCTTATCTGAATGACCTTGTAGTACCGTATCACCCTATTAGAGCACTTCGCTCTCGCACTGCAGCCTTACTTTTTGTTCCTGGAGTGTTTAAAAGTAGAATGGGAGGGAGAGCCTTCAGTTTTCAGGCCCCTCTTCTGTGGAACCAGCTTCCAGTTTGGATTCGGGAGACAGACACTATCTCTACTTTTAAGATTATAGGCTTAAAACTTTCCTTTTTGCTAAAGCATATAGTTAGGGCTGGATCAGGTGACCCAGAATCCTCCCTTAGTTATGCTGCAATAGGCGTAGGCTGCTGGGGGATTCCCATGATGCACTGAGTATTTCTTCTTCAGTCACCTTTCTCACTATGTGTTAATAGACCTCTCTGCAGTGAATCATACTTGTTATTAATCTCTGTCTCTCTTCCACAGCATGTCTTTTGTCCTGTCTTCTTCCTCTCTGCCCAACCGGTCGCAGCAGATGCCGGCCCCCGAGCCCGATTCTCCCGGGGGTTTCTTCCTGTTAAAAGGGAGTTTTTCCTTCCCACTGTCGCCAAAGTACTTGCTCATAGGGGGGTCATATGATTGTTGGGGGTTTCTCTGTATGTATTATTGTAGGGTCTACCTTACAATATAAAGCGCCATGAGGCGACTGTTGTTGTGATTTGGCGCTATATAAATAAAACTGAACTGATAAAGTATATAGTTTGGCCTGGTTTAGGTAACCCTGAGTCCTCCCTTAGTTATGCTGCAGTTTATGATCCAGCAGTGGTAGTCGATCTGCAGTCTGGGAATGGCCTGTATACCTGCAGTGAGCTCTATTGTCAGATGGAGGCAGTTTATAAAATATGTGGTACAACCAGCCTTGAGGTAACTGCTGCTGTGAACTGGTGCTATATAATTAAACCTGAGTTGAATTTAAAGTGCTCACAACTAGGTTTGTGAAATTTTTCATGGGTTGTGAGAAGATATGCGAGGTTAATCAGAAGCCATACATTTCCATTCTATTCAAGAAAAAGGCAGAAAATTTCTGGGAAGTTCACCTCTCCATAATTCAGACTGACAAACAGCGCTACAGGTCAGAGACAAAACATTTGATTTTGGGGTGAAAGGTTTTTTGTCTGCCTTGGTGTTACCAAGCACTCACCTGTGCATGATCAGAGTCATCTCGGTGGTGTAGCCGTTGCCACAGTCCACACAAAGATATCGGGCCACGCCAGAGTGCGTGCGCATGTGCGTCTGCAGTGATGTGGCCTTCTTGAATACCTTCCCACACTCCGGACATTCGTGTGTTCCCTGTTCATGCACGCGCTTGTGAGCGGCCAGCCGGTTGACTGAGGTGAAAGTTCGGTTACAGAGCTCACACTGTTGGGGTTTAGCCCACACAGCAGTTTTTTTCTCTGCTCCTCTGATGCGTATGTCATCCACCTTCTCGGTCATCTCCTCCCTCCATCGCACCTCCTCAATGCCACTCATGACCCCTGGCTCGCCGCTCTCTTTGTCCTGGCCCAGGAAGTGATCTCCCTGGTGTTGGAGGAAGTCCTCCGGTGTCTGGAAGAGAAGGGAGCACTCTGAGCATTCGTACGGGTGGATTACCACCACCTCTGTTGGCTCCTGCTGCTGGCTGTCAGGGTGGACACCTGGAGCCAGCCTCAACTCCAGTCTCTGGATGCCATTCTCCAGCTTTACTGAGGAGCTGTGGCCCACAGAGGGTAACAGAGCGGGCAGCTTGGAGCGCCGGCGACCAGGAGTGGTGGAGCTATCTGCCAGAGCTTGAGCTGTCAGGATCTGTAGGTGCATAGTGGCAGATCCTGGAGTCGGAGTTACAGGAGGCAGCAGAGAGGAGCGGGAGGGTGCAGCAGGTTTAGATGCAGAATGGTGTTTCCTCTGCTGTTGTTGCTGCTGCTGATGAGCGAGCACCTGCAAAACACACGGAAATGTTCAGAGAAAAAATTCAAAACAATTCCCACACCTGTGTGTCGTCTCAGGGTTTAAATCAAAGTACCTGAGCCAAGATTTCTCCAGCCTGCTGCTCACTCAACACGTAGTTCTGCACGTTGGTCAGTGGAGTGACGGTGCCGTCCGGCTGTAACATGTACTCCTGTTGCAAGGCAACAAAAACATGAATTTCTGAATTAAAAGCATCAAATGCACCACAAAATAAACAAAATTGACATTTTCTCCTTTCCTAAGTTCCTCTAATTATTAAATATTTGATATATTTTTGCAGATTGGATGTCTTGAGGCTTGACACAAGAACAGCAGAACTAGAACTACGGTCACAGGAACACACTGTGCTCAGACGTTCACATACATTCATCATGGATGTGAATGTCATGGTGGTTTCTGGCTTCTAATGATTTCTTTGAACTGTTCCGTTTCAGGGGTGGAATGACTTTAAAATCATATACATGTATGTTGTGCAAACTTAAATGCCCCTCATCAAGTCGCACTTCAACCAGATGTTTTTGGTTTTTCCATCATCGAGCGTCTGGCTGGATATTTGACCACTCTTCTTGGTTGGCTTCCTAGCACAGACCTGGCTTTTAAACTTAGTCAACAAATTTCCAATAGGACTGAGGTCAGATCTTTGGGAAAACCATTCCAGAAGTTAGCCTGCTTTATCAATTTAAAGCCAGTTTTGAAGTGTGTTTGGGATCATTGTCCTATTGGAAAACCCAACTGCATCCAAGTTTCAAAGTCTAGCTGTTGGCTTTAGGTGAAGTTAAAAGAATTTGGAGGTAGTCCTCCTCCTTCAATATTCCATCCCCTTTGTGAAATGTTCCAGTACCAGTGGCAACTAAACAACCCCAGAGCATGATGCTACCGCCACCACCATGCTTGACAGTTGGCCTCACCATTACACCTCCAAACACACCCGGCCAAACACTTCAACTTTTGTCTTGTATTTGTAATAAGTATTTGGCTTGTCCATGTGGGCATCTGCAAACTTCATGGTTCCTGGGTTATTCCTGAACATCCTGACCAAATTTATCTAATGAAGGTGACAGTTTGGGAAATACCTCTAACTTATTTTATTATCTCAATCATCAGCACCAGAGTCTTTACCAGGATTGTCTGAAAGCCTGACAAAAGGAAATCCTGGCACAACCCACCCGCCCCACCCAAACAAACAAACAAAAAAACATAACCCCAATAACCCATTCACATTACACCATCTGTGGGACCAGCCTGGAGGGGAACCACATTGGTTCTTTTGTTTAATTATACATATTTGAGACATTAACAAATGGAACTACACCTGCCATACTAATGAGTAGAACACCAATTAATATTTTAACACTGTGTCACAGTGTGCTTTGGCTCTCTTACTGTGGTCTCGGTGTTACTGTGTGTGCTGCTCCTGCTGTGGGTCCGCCGGTGCTCCAGCCAGGTCTCAGGTGAGTCAAACAGAGCCAGGCAGTCAAGACACTGGTACTGCACAGGTCCCGCCACCTGGGCCTCTGATCCAGCTTCCTCCGCCTCCATAACCTCACACAGCTCTATACAATGGTCATAAACAAAGGTGGTTAGTGATGTCTTAAAGTAGCCATGTAAGTGAAGCACCAATATCCTAACACTCCAGTTTTTCATACATGATCAAAAACACAAATAAATCTCATACCTTGTTGCTCCACCTCAATTCCAACCTCTCTCATGTGCATCTCCTGATGCTGCAACAGCTCCTCTGGGTTCATGAGGAGGCTCCCACACTCCAGACACTGGTACTGCTGACTCTGGCCCACCTCTGGGACACCGTGGATGGTCATGGCCTCCGTTACCTCACCCTCCCCTTCTCCTTCTTGGCCCATGTGGATCTGCTGATGGACCAGCACATCCTCCAGGGTGTTGAAGAGCTGGTGGCACTCGCTGCACATATACTGGTGCTCCACATACACTCCCTCCGCTTCCTCCTGTTGCTGCTGCTCAGCCATTATAGCAATGAGTTTGGGACAAGTGAGGCAGTAGCGAGTCCTACACTGAAACTTCACCTGTAGGAAACAAAATGTAAAACGAGAAAAGCCATAAACGTCTTATAATAAGGGATTTTCATTTTTACTTTTAATCTTTCGTGTAAACAAACAAACAAACAAACAGTAATACTCGTACACATATTAGGGAGAAAAGCCGGTTTCAAACAAGGCAATTTTCAGTCGTCAACCAAAATCAGGGCCTCTATCACAACACCAGGATCTTTTACGCTATATAAACTAACAAATCCCTGTCTGATATCCTCACAAATGTGATCCATATCAGTGTTTGCCGCGTGTGATGGCATATGGAGAGCTGTTGGCGGCGCTCCCTCCGATATTGCAGACCTGTTTCTCGGCACCGCGGTTTCCTGATGCCAGCTGCCCGCTTCGTCGGGCGGTCCGTCAGGCGGCGCTACCCACTTTTCCCCGAAGCTCTCCGGCTTCAACGGCCGGGCCCTTCTTCCCCCTTACCTCTCATTTACTCTCGTTGGACAATCCCTCGTGTAGTCATCACTCTTGGTCCACACGGCCTTTTGATTAATTTTTTTGTTAGGCTCTTCTCACCGTGGGTAATACTGAAATTAAAAAACTAACAAGCGTCCGCGGGAATTAACATTACAAAGCGTGTAATGAAACGTTTGCCCGCCGATCGCCTCCATTCTTGTGATACTTCGCCCCGCCCAATGCGGTAGCGTTATCATTTTAGACCCTGTGATTGGACAGGTTGATTGTCAATTACAAACTGCGATTGTTTCCCGGGGATTGTAGTTTTTTCAAAGTAGAAATACTTGTTTTTGTTTGGTTTTTGAGTACTTTCAACTTGTATTATTATTATTTTACTAAATCACTAAGTCTTGGTTTACTGGTTTATTTATGGTAACTATTTTTAAAAATATTACTCTTATTAAACACGTACACACGATTAACTCCAGCTTCAAGAGCATAATTGATTCTGTTAATATGGATTTCACTATATGTCCGAACCCGATCTTAAACCCAGTTGCAATGTCTACATTTCTACTTTTGTGGTAAAATGAAACGGGTTTGTTAGGTTCGTATTTTAGACTTAACGACCCAAATAACTCATTTTCCCATGAAGCCTTGCGAACTTTACGTCGTTGTGCGTCAACTCCCCAGTCCCCCCTCCCCCTCCCCATCATCACTGCTCTACAGAGGAAGAAAGGGGGAGACGGGTAACCTACAGTGAACGTTGTAAGTGTAGTTTTTATTTATATAGTATATTAAAATACACAGACACAGCTTAAATATCTGCCGGCGTGGCTGCTAATAACGTCCGACCTAGCCCCGGCTTTAGTTCAAATAAATATGAGCGGCAGCGGGCGGCCCAGGACCAGCTCATTCGCTGAGCCTCCCGGAGGTCCCGGATCTGCTGCGGCCGGTGCCGGATCAGGGGTAGCCGGCGGAAGCTCGACAGGAAAGTCCGGGGGTTCACAAGCCAGTGGAAGCAGCTCGACTGGCTTTGGGAATTTGAAGCTACCCAGTAAGTATTATGTTATATTTTTACCACGTGCCCAGTTTACACGTTAAGACGAAGACTTGGACTGTTGGTTATTTTTTTAAAGAAACGTGTCGGGAATTATTTAATGCGGTGGAGCTAAATCTGTTAGCAGGTTAGCTTTGTAGCCAACGCTAGCTATGTTTTTCATTAAAGGAGCCTTGCGATCGAGGGCTTTTATCGACTTGCTAACATTGTAGTTAGCTATGAAGGGAAGCTTAGAACTAAGCCGCTGATATTTCGACTTTAACTAACGTCATGTCATATTTTTAATAAAGATCAGTGGTTATTAGTGCATTGTAACCCAACAATAGCGTTGTTTTAAGCATACACGCTAATATATTGGTCATTAATATCAGATATAATAGTTAGCGGTCTTGCTAACATATTGAAAACCATCTTATATAGGTTATTAATCGTTGTTCTCGGTTGTGTCTTATCTTGTGCTGATGTTTTGCCCCACACCGGTAACGAGTAAGCTGATACCTTTTGTGGTAACTTGAATTCATGGAGATAATCGTCAGCGAAAATCTCTCAATACTGTTCAATCAACTGTTACGTTTGCTCATTAACCAGCAAATATTGACCCTATCCTATCTAAGTGCTCCTTCTGGATGCCTACACTTTAGCAAACAGGGGCTCATCTATGCATGGATTTAGACTGTTACTTTAGAAAAATAACCCCACTTCAGGTCATCTTTAAAATCTTCTGTCTTAGTGTGGGGTATATTAACTGTGTACTTTTTTGCTGGGAGTTGGAACATAGTCACTGTCTTCACCATTTTGCCAACATTTCTGGTGCTCTGGACATCCTGGTTTGCCAGCAGGACTTCCTTCCAGGTAGTCATCCAGGTGTGATGACAGGAACTTGGAAAATGCTCATGTTGCAGTTGGCTGAAACCAAAGTGTGCATAAAATGAAAGCGGCAGAAAAGAATAACATCACATCTCATGTGTTAAATTTTGAGTTTAAGCAGTTACCTATAATTACAGCAGATGAAACGGAAGGAGGGCAAAGAAAAATTTCCTTATCTTCATCCATTTAACAATGAGCACAACTGTGGATAACTTCTTCTTTTGCGTCCCTTGCCTTCTTATTTTCCACAGTTTAATGAATTTCCCCTCAGGGGTTTTTCCTGGCTCACGTTGGCCCTTTGGGGGTGGGAGACTGAATACACACAAACACGACTGGTCTGCCTATAGTTAAGAAACTTATAAATGTTCCTAATACTTTTAAGCATTTTATTATCATACATAGATTTAAGATTGACTTAATTAAACTCCCATTTTAAAAATAAGACATTATGACTATTGCAAAAAACAATAATCATGATTGTTTTGTTCAATAATTCTGATCTCGGTAACACAAGTATTCATAAACTTTGCAAACATGTGGTAGCTAAATCTTTTTCCTAAACTCGAATTATAGCTTTGTTCAAATGAAGAAAATATAATCAAGGGAGAAAAGGTGGTGAACATAGTGAAAGATGCAGTGTCACCTGATCAAGAGTTAGACCCAGATTAGCATGGGTTTTTGACCATAAACCCCCGTCTTGCTAGTAAGCAGCCTCAATGGAGTTAGTGAAAGTCCCAGGCAGCAGCAGGCTCACGGGAGAATGGGTGGCCAGGCAGTGAATGACGGAAAGTCGACAGCCAGTGAACGCCTTGGTTGCACGCCACCAAAAGCAGACCGGATGATAGAGCCTGTGAGGTCCAGACACAAAGACCGTTACCATTAAAGTTTCTTCGTAGGTTCACCCATGTGGATTTTACAGCTTTTACTTCTAGATGCTCATCAAAGGCTGTCTTTATATGATCTTGGCTAAGACTTGGAGAGACAAGTGAAAACACACTGTACTAAAAGAAAGGGTTTTGTCTGTAATGCAAGATAAAGCAAAAATGAATTTTAACAAGTAATAATTTACCAAGATGTTCATTATCATGAACATCTTGTTTTCATAACTGCTGGAAGTTAATATTGTAATCACTACCTGGACCTCATAGAAACCCAACCCAGTGTAATGTTTAAACTACATGGACTCTAAGCTCGCTCGCCATCTCCATGTTTTTGTCTTTCATCCAAACTTAACCCTGGCTCAGTTCACACCTAAACATGGTGTGGATAACCAAGAAAACTCCAGGCTAATTGTTAATCTAAAACGGAGGGGGGGAAAACAGATTTTCCTTAAGTAGTAATTTAGAAGCATAATGTAATTTACTATTGTTAGATAACTTTTCATTTTCCAAATCTGAATTGTAGTTTCTCAGAAAGATTTCTTAAAATAAGCTGTCAGAAAGTAAATATGTGCCACTTGCTGTATTGTTTAATAAAGGGGATCACTGAGCATGTTATCAGGGAGAGGCAGATCATCAGTTTCACAAATTTGGGGAACGTAGAGGGTGGGTATCTGACCTTGGAGAGAAGAGCAGGAAAGCAGAAGAGCGTTTTTTGACGCTCTGCAACTGATCCAGATGCTTTTTTTTTTACAGACCTTACATCCAGTTTACAGTCATTTGATCAACGTCTTTTGTTTTTTAGTCCAGCAGTCAGGGAACGTTTGCTCTCGATTAGTAAGGAGCATTAACAGACTGCAGTTATATCACTGCTTATAACCCCTTTTCAGTTGTATAACCTTAAAAATGTCAATCAGAAGCACTAATTGACCACTGAAAAACACTTTGTGATCACTGATGCCAGAGGTAACAGAGCCCAGCTGCAACTGAAGGGAAAAAACTAAAATGTGTGAAATTAATTAGATCTAATCTAAACACAAATGGACAAAGACGTGATCAAATAAATAAGAACACCAAACTGATCGAGGACTCAGTACCAGTTTTCATCACACGCACAGCCCTTTTTATTAGTGTAACAGTAACATTTTTGTTCATACAAAAAAAGCCTAATGCCTAAGGTAGAATCACTGTTTTCTATTTGTGTCTGTTGCTAATGTTGAATTCTTAGTTGGACAAGAACCTCAAACTATACCTCTCTGTTATAAAGTGCCTGTTTTTTAGAATAATTGAGCTATTTTCCCCGAACATTCTCTCTCTCACATACACACACGTCCATAATTAGTGATATAACATACTGTCAGGAGAGGAAGTGGAATGATGTCAGTCCAGCCACACCAACCTCATTAAGCAAACTGGTATCATCAAGACATGACAAATCCACATTAACAACATTGTTCATCTGTGATATTATGAAGTTCAGTGTTTCAGCAGCTCTGAGTCAGCACTGAACTCCACAGCATCTCTGGGTGTAACCCATTGCTCATGGTTTCCACCCAGTGTGGTATACAGACTTCAAATATAGCAGTAATAGAGCTCTGTGTAAGGTTATTACTGAGCACTGGCAGATACTATTTGAGTATCTTTTTCCATTTACAATACTATACACATACCTTGACTACATTTATCTGATCAGATGGAGAATACTGATCTAATAGTATTTTTCTATGTGGAAGAGAAGGAATTATGCTTGTGTACGACCTCAGGTTCAACATAAACAGCATTCTTTGTAAATTAAAGTGCTACAAATCAATAGATCCAAAAGTATAATTTTACTTGATTTGTTTTGGTGGAATAATAAAGGATGATATCAATCAGTAAAAATTAAGTGGCTTTTTTGGCATTATTCATGTAGTTTATTTTCTCCTAAAACAAAAAAGGACTCTGCGACCGAACATAACGAGTGAGAGAGAAGTTAAAGCATCAGCTCATCTGAGCTTTTCAGCCGCGTTGACCACAAGTTGCAGTTTAGTGGGAAAAAAAGGCTCAAGCATAAAACAGAAATCTGGAGCTGGTACTGGTGTTACACACCTTTGAAGTGCTGCTGTGGTGAAGTAAACAGAACATTGTTATATATATTATTACAGTACTCTGTTTTTGGTAACCATTGTCCTTGATGTAAATATGTAAAAAATGTGTATGTTTCTGTTCTATGTCTTGTGTACTGTTTGTTTGTATATGTGTATTTCTTGCTGCTGTTACACCCAAATTTCCCCTTGTCGGACAATTAATGCTGGGCATACACTGTGCGATTTTTGGCTCATTTTGAGCCGATTTTCCAGTCGTGTGACCGTTTTGGTGATTGGCCCGAGTTTCGCCTTCATCGTGTGTCGTGCATCGTGTAGTATACGTGGGGTAAGGGGAGCGATTAACACCTCACGACCAGCTCCCAATCATCAATCGCTTGGTCATAAGAAAATCAAACCTGTTTGAAATCCTGTCGGCCGTCGTAAGGGTGTCACCAAAGCCTCTCACACTGCGCACACGCAAACACAGAAATGGAAGTGAAAAGACGGAGCAGCACGGCAGTGCAGCGTGTGATCTGGACACAAGCGATGGAGGCACAACTTGTAGAACTTTGGCAAGCTCATCCGAGCCTTTTTGACCACAACAACCGTGAAAATAGTTGGATTTACATTGCTGCTCAATCACAGCTGCCTGATCAATGTTTTTCATTAGCAATTTAGCAAAGTTGATGGTGGTGGTGTGCGCGTCTGTGTGAGTGAAAGACAGAGAGGGAGAGCAAGCGACAGATTTTCTGTTATAACCTTCATTTTATGGACGCACAGTGTGAGCACTCAGGTCAAATCAGAGCATCGGGTCGTATAGTGTGAGACTCTGCATCGTGACCTACGAACTTCTAACTAGGGCTGCTCGATTATGGCAAAAATGATAATCACGATTATTTTCACTGAAATTGAGATCACGATTATTTGACGATATTTATTTCGTCCGCCAGAGCTTATATATATTTTTTTTACATGCTGTAGTGCCATTTGTCGGAGCATTTCACGTTGCTATACATCAATACAACTGTTATAGCCCATATTTTTAAAATGTGTATGTATTAAGTCCATAGTAACTACATTAATTGCAAAAAAGTGCAATAAACTACAAAAAAAATTGAAAATCGTTTTTGTTTTGTTTTTTTACATATATTTCTACTTGGAGAAATTTAAGAGGTTTATCCCTCAAAACTTTAAATACAAAAAAGTTGCAAAAAATAGTTTACAACAACAGGAAATTTATTTTGAGTGTCTTCATAGTTTTATTTTTGGAGATACAGCAATTTTTATATACTGCAGGAAAAACAAAAAAACAATCCTATGATGCAAATTTGCAAAGAATGTGCATGTGCATCAAAATAAACTATTTCCAGCAGTGCAATTCGAGTTCTAAGGCCTACAAGTAAAAAAACTACATTTTCCGCGAAAATGACGTCACTTGCGATAGTTCGCGTTGACGTCTTTTTCAATGTGGGAAGTGTTATGAACAGCTGATCGGATCGGCAAAGCGTGTTTCTGGAATATTATGTTTTTGTTCCTGCAAGCGCTTTTTATGCAATTTTTGCAAAGCTATATGTGGAAGGAAACCGTGACCTAGGACAAGCTGATGGCATAAGATGTAACTCCTCTGGTTTCATATGGAAAAAAATTTATTGTGGTAGCTTAGCGGTTCAGGTTCTACAGGGATTTAAAAATAGTTATACAAAACGAGCATGCTGCTCTGACCGGCTTTAAAGGGTTAAGAATAACAATGTATTGAATAATGACTTTAAAAAATAATATAAAATAGTGTGCAAATACTGATAACAGTGCAAGTGTTTGCAATATAAGAAATAAATAAAAAATGTGAACTTTGCAGTGTTGCTCTGTGGTGCAGCTACGACACCATAGCAAAGTTTACACACTGTGTCTACTTGATCCACATCTGACTCCGCGAACCCATAATGTTTCCACACCACTGAAGTTTTTTTTCTTTACCTTTCTTTTCAACCAACGGCAGTCACTCTCCTCTCCAAATAACTTCTGCTTAGCTTTCTGAGCTTCCCTCGGGTCCTCTTAATTGTTGTGACGCGTGTTCGAAATGCAGAGCAGTGCGCTTGATTTGCCACACGGAGCAGCGCGAGAGTAAAGCATGAGGGAGGGGCTAATAATCGGCTCAGTCATTTTTAATGATCGTTGAAAGCCCAGATCGTAATCGTGATTAAAATTCGATTAATTGAGCAGCCCTACTTCTAACCCCTGCGAGTCAATCGTGCAGTTTGAGCAGAAGCTGAATAACGCGACTGAAAAAATCGCACAGTGTATGCCCAGCTTAAAGGATTATTCTTACTCAACATTCTGGAATTTGCTATAAGAATAAGTATCGGACTGATATCTGATCTATCAGAAATGGGAAATGGAGAGAAGCATTTCTGGCTGTGCCACATTCAGTTTGAAAGCCGTCATGGTTGTACTGTGTAGTTTTGTGACGAGTAAAATCTGTACTGTATATAGTATGATTAGCATCGTTCAGGAAAATGAAAGATGAATGGATTAAAGGGACCAGTAGCTTTGGTGCAATTTCTTTCTGCCACTTACACGCTTATGGAGAGTGCTAATAAACTACTAATGATCAAGTAGTAGCAACCACAAATTATTTTATCAAGTTAAGTGTGTGCTTGAGCTTTTTTACACTTACAAACAAGCTCAAAGGTAATTGCTTATTAAGTGGGGGTGTGATCAGAGTCACTTTGCTCGTCCGTTTGCTCTTATTAGAAACCAAAGCCCTTCACTGGCAGAGGAGCAGACTGCTCATCTTTGTATTCATTATTCAAGACCCTATCATGCCACAGCTGCTCCATATTTAATGTGCTCCCCTGTGACTTAACTTTTTCTTTCTTTCGTTTTTTTAAGGGTGTAAAAATGATGCTAAAATAAAACACAAAGGGGCAATGTAATGTGCAGCTGTACAGCAGTGTGCAGACACCACACCGCGACTGATCTCAAAGCTGAATATTTCCTGCTGACTCGAGGGTAGAGATCAGATCTAGGCCAATCATGTGGATATGCTGCTGGCTTCTATTTACTGTTAACCTTGAAAAAGTTTTGACTGGAAACTTTAGAAATGGGCAAGTATAATTTTTGCCTTTGGTCAGCACTGATCATTCGGAGGTGGTAATCTATCTGACTAAATAATTGTTGTCTAAGCATGTGCTGGAAGGGCAGCTGATGAAGCCAAATCACTTAGGCTAGTCGGGAGAAATAAAATGTTTCATTGTCTGATTCCATTTTGTAACTCAAAGACATAGCAGAGATCAGGAGGGGTCCTGTTGAGACAGGCGAAGTGAGCAAGCCCAGGAAATGGAAGCACCTCTGGGTGTGCTACTGTCCATGCAATGTTATCACAGGCTCTGACAAGCCTTTTGGCAATGGGCTTCTTCTCTGCTCTTCATCCCCTCCCAGTGTCATTGCTTCTGGTGCCCATTTGTCAGATAATTCTTGAACCAACACTTGCACAGTCATAAAACTCTGAGCAGCTACTTGACCCTAACTAGAAGTGTCAGATACTGTTGGGTCTTAAGCTTCTCACTTTGCCTGATTTCCACAAGGTCGAACATTAGCCTGACAGTATCACTGCTCAACCGGTTGGGAACACATACAGTCCAGTTTGATCTAAAGTGGGAAGGTCTAGTAAACCATAACCTTAATAGCCTTAATAATTTTAATGTACAAAGGTAAGCATTCATATTTAATAACTATCCATTAGTAGGACTCATTATGAATGGACTGCAATGTCTTAAAATAAATACAATATGCCACATCTGTACCTGCAGACATCCTTTAGTACAGGAACCCCTGGGCCATGGACCAGTACCGGTCCGTGAGTCGTTTGGTAACGGGCTGCCAGAGTTGAGGCTCTGGTGTGAAATTTATGGTTTACACAGTTTTTATTGTTAACGCGGTTTCCCTGGGTCTTTTCCCGTGTTGTAGTTGTGTATCTTATTTTGAAAGAAATATTTAAGCATTACCATAGCGACCAGAGAGCATTAAAGGGCAGACAGGAGGCTGTTACTCTCTATGTTGTTAGCGCATTTCAGGAGGACGCTGCTAATAAAGTTACACAATTACACGGTGAATTCACTTTTTTTTTTAATCATATTTGCAAAATACCACAGTTTTTTGTCTTGGTCGTATCATTTTATTTTGTTGTATTTATCTGCGACACTTTAAAGGCCGGTCTGTGAAAATATTGTCTGAAATTAAACCGGCCCATGGTGCAAAAAAGGTTCTCTATTTCTTTATTTACTTTTTATTTTAAATTGCATTACATTTGAAGTTAAATTTAGTAACTGCATGATGTTGAAGTTTATTAATAATTGTATTAAATAATCAAGACTATATATTTTGCTAAGATCAAGCCCATGCTGTTTTATTTTCTTTGGAAACTATTCTGCTATTTTTTTTTTCTCCAAGAGTCTCACAGCCCCACACAGGTTTTACCAATCTAATGGCAGATTTGCAAGCTCTTCTGTTTATTTATTTCAGTGGTTTAAAGGTGGTTGGAAAAAACCTGTTGATGCATTAAATTCTACTAGACGATGGTAATGTGCTTTTACGCACGCACGCACGCACACACACACACACACACACACACACACACACACACAAAGAGTTGCATAAACTGTGATTTTTGCCATGTTGTTTTATCCTCATTAATTTTGCTTTTCTGTCAGACATATGCCTGTTATTTAAATATGGTATCGATCGAATTGAATCTGCAAAGCTGAAACTGTGATTGATACTTCCATATTCGGTTTGGTGCACAGTTCCCAACCTGACTGTTCTGCTTTAGCCAGGTTGTGTAGCTAAAGCAGCAGCTACAGGGAATTACTACAGGGAATTAATTATATTGGTTAATGTAGTCAGTAATTGGTAAATTTGGCTTTTAGCTGTAATATTTTTTTGGAAAACCTTTTTTGGCCTCAGGTTTCAGGTATTTGTAACAAGAAGGGATTAATCATTGATAGCAGTGTTGAATAAATAGATCATTTTAATGCATGGGTCCAGTATGAAAGACGTTTAGGCTGATTTTCCTCAAGAAAGCAAGGGCAAAGTGTTGTGAGAAGAAGTTCATTATCAGTCTGGATTGTGCCTGAGGAGCTTTTACTTTTACATCATTTTTGATCTAATTTCAGTAGTATTATTTAAGTGCTAAGATGTGTAACTGTCAGGTAAAGCCAAATGTTTTTTAATAATTTCAGGATCTCTAACAAGTTTTTTTTTTTTCCTCTTTCTGTCATCCACAGGAGACAGTGGCAAAGTGACGACGGTGGTAGCCACACCCGGTCAGGGCCCTGATCGCCCACAGGAAGTGTCCTACACAGACATAAAGGTTATAGGAAATGGCTCGTTTGGAGTGGTCTACCAGGCTCGCCTCATCGACACCCAGGAGATGGTGGCAATTAAGAAAGTTCTCCAAGACAAGAGATTTAAGGTATGCTTAGACAGGCTTACCTGGACAGATAATTACAGTGAAGTAAATGCTAGTTTTTCACCTTGTGCAGTTCACTCACTTTTCCTTCGTCTCTCTTTTCCTCTTGCAGAATAGGGAGCTGCAAATTATGAGAAAATTGGACCACTGCAACATTGTCAGGCTACGTTACTTCTTCTACTCCAGTGGAGAGAAGGTGTGTTTGCACTGACCTGACATTTTACGTTGTATATTGTAGAAACTTAGCAGATGGAGCACTGTACTTCCACTCCCTGGCATTTAATCTTCCATGCATCAGTGATGATTCACAGACATGTTTTGGACAAGCCGATCTTGGTCTTTGTTGTACAATGAATAGTTGAATACTTGGAGTTGATGGGGTCCAAGCTCTTTATTTGAATCGCTCAGATTATTGTGGTTTTAAAGAGAAATCACAGACTATGCTTGGCACACTTTTTAAATCTCTGAAGACTTGAGCAAATAATACTTGAGCAGATGACTTTGTGACACACTGACTAGTGAATTAATCTTCTGATGCTGTGGGAACAAATGTTTCAGTCCCTGAATTCCTCAGATCTGGATGCTTAAGCGATATTCTGTTCTTTTAGTTTTTCGCCAAATCTAGTGTAGAGTCACCATATGACTCAGTCTGCCTCTATCATGTCAAATCTGAAAGTAAAAAAGTTAATAAATTAGCTCTTTGCTGGTGTTATTTCAGCATTTATAGTTTAATTTACTTTAGAAATATTTACAGCAGCAAAGCAGTAAACTGTGATCACACTCATAATTGCGCATTGGTTTTAGCATTTAAGTCAGCATCCCTCATTGGCCCTCCTCAGGCACACTGAGTGCTGCAGGTACCACTGCTACAAAGAAAGAATTTAAAGTTGTTCCACAGTAACTAGCAGCTTTGACAGCATACAGATGGCTCTTATTTTAACCTCTTTTTAATTCATTGGCTTTGTGGCTACTTGCAACAATCCAGTGCTGGATGGTAGCAGCTGAAAAAGATTCTCCCATGTTGAAGCTTGTTGAACAGGTGGTTTGTGGGACTCTTATTGACTTTTTAGTGTCTAAGGTTTTGATTGTGACCACAGGGATTAGTGCTACTGCTTTTTCTTTTTTGTGGTGACTGCAGCTTCAGGTCAAAGTATGAAAGCGTTGTTGTCCATACTGCTGTATATTTTTTCCAGAAGACCAGAGGCAGAATCTCCTAAAAGTCTTTATTCCCTCTGAGATACATTTTACAATCCACCTGCATCTATTTTTAGCCACAAATGCAAGTGACATTCTCACACTGTTGAGTCAACAACCAGCATTGTCTTCATGCTGTGTTTGCAGTCCCACTAACAAGAGCCTCTATATTTTTGTAGCCTCATATACTGCTTTTAATTTGAAAATAGCAGGAAAATATTGCTCGTTGCTCAAGGTAGCTTTCGTCAGGTTGTTTCACAGGTAAACTTAACTGTGGTTGGTGGAAACACTGTCATTGGGACAATGACGGTCAATCACTTTGTCCGACATACTTATTACTAGCCCCGGGCCATTGGCTGTATTGACTTCTGCTGAAGTGTATCCCCACTGTCTGGTTGTATCAGCTATATCTTTCTTTCTTTCTTTTTTTTTACACCCCATGCACAATACACTGTTTCATTACATTCATTTGATCTGGTTTCACTTTTGGGACTCGATTTGAAGTGGTTAAGATTCATTTTCCTCCAGTAATCACACAATCCTCTTTGCTTTTGTTCCTCTTTACCAGAAAGATGAGGTGTATTTGAATCTGGTGCTGGATTACGTCCCCGAGACGGTGTACAGGGTGGCTCGCCACTTCAATAAGGCCAAGACCACCATCCCCATCATCTATGTTAAGGTGGGTAGAAACACACACACACACACACACACACACACACACACACTGCTGCTCACGTGAGCATTTCCCGGTCACTGCTATCACCATGTCACTGTATGCATTGAAAAGTGAGTGGTTTATTTATTACTGCCATGTTTAAATCTTGTATATTTCATTTATTAAAAAGGACATTATAACCATAAAGACATATTGTGAGGTCTGTTTGTGAACGCAGACACAGACCACTCTGTTTATCTTCAAACAGAGTTTTTAACTGAGTATCGTTCTCAACCAAGTTGAAGTTTGTAAATGAGGGGATGTTAGAGTTTCAAATTGATACCATGGATGCATCTATTAAAAATCTCTGACAAGTATAAATCCTGGTGACCTTGAATTCAAGGCCAGTGGTAAAGTTTTCTGAAAATCTTGTGAACACGAGAATGAGGGGACGTACGTTTTTCAAAATCTCAGACAAATTAGAATCCTGGCGAACTTGAGGTCAAGGTCAAAGGTCAAAGTTTCTGAAAATCATTAAGGATTAAGGTTTTTTAAATTTAAGCCATTAGTGCACCTACTGGGACGCTCTTGGAAGCTTTAAAAAAATCTGTTGGAAACTGGGAGTAAATTTTAGTTCAGTAATTGCTTGTGGATGTAATAAAAACAGGCAGCTCACCGTTTCAGGATTATGAAAGCAGAAAAGAGGAAGGATGTCCCAAGGGAAGTGATTTTAGAATTAGAATTAGAATTAGAATTCAACTTTATTGTCATTGCACATGCACAGGTACAGGGCAACGAAATGCAGTTTGCATCCATCCAGAAGATTTGTTTGCAGTCTTCTTGGCTGTCTGTTTCGGGTGCTCAGTTTGGAGAGTGTTTGCGTGCTTACTGTGTGCGAAGCAGCAGAGGACATTATAGCTGTCTCATGGCCCATTTCCCTACCTCAGCCTCCTGCTCCCCTGTGCCTTTGAGATGCATACTGATCTCTGTCACTCTTTCTTTTTTTTTTCTCTAACCGTCTGTCACCATATGCAGGGTCTTCTCCCCCCTCCATGTCTCCCTTGGTGTCATGTTCGCCATTTCATCTCCTCTTACCTCTCTCTGCCCCCCTTTTAACTATCATCTCTTATCCCTCAGTCATCTTGTCTGCAGTATTTTATAATCTGGCCAGCCTGCTGTCAGTGCATCATGTGGGCAATAATGATGATAATGGAGATGATGACGAATTAAGATGCTTACTGTCTGTGTGTCACAGGCACATTTAATGGGCACACACTTAACTGTGTGGTGAATTTCTCATTCCATAACAACATCATCGACCTCGGGTGTGTAGGCAGATGCCAAATAGGAGCTGGCCGTAGATCTTCAGGGAGTATTTTTCACCCTTGTGTTATTTTGGTATAGAAGCACAACACCACAGGCTGCATGAGACAAACGAACAGCTGCTTCTTTCGACAAACCCCTTTACATTGTGCCCAAAAACAGAATTGGGGCACATGTTGATGTGACTAACATATGGTGAACATCTATACAGAATCAGCTGTGCCTACAGATTAAATCATCCATTTTAGTAAAAGTTTAACAACATTTAATTTGCAGCACAATACACGCTGCCCGGTCTCAGGGCACAACGTAGAATGCTGATGAGAAAGTGATCTATTTGTTTGGACACAATCTGTCCAGGTTTCTTTTTTTCCCAACAGTCAGCACAATTGTCAGACTAATGGGAAGTATGTTTCCTGTCTGAAGCACGCTTGTCATCCACACTCATCAGCACAGATTTCTCTCCATGGCAACCAAGAAAACAAGCTTTGAACAAAGTGGCAACTGTCGTGTTTTAAACCAAACAATGAGCTCTTTCTGAATCTGAGTAGTTTTTAAATGCATATAAACCTAACAAGCTGGTTAGCTATTGGTAATTAGTAACTTATTTAAAACAACACAATTGACGCATAAGCTTCTGCTCGTTGTAGGAAGTGAACTATGGTCTCTGGTGGAAGCGACACCATCACTAACACCATGTGGACTTTTTCACCCTTTAAATGTGGAAAGTAGGGCTGCCACAAACGATTATTTTGATAGTCGACTAGTCACCGATTATTTTTGCGATTAGTCGACTAATCAGATCATGCATCCATTGGACGTAAAACATACAGCTTATTGCACCAGCAGCATCTGCTCTTATATAACTATCATTAGCTTACAGCTTTAAGTGTTTACTGTATGTGCTAACTAAAAATAAAGACAAGATGATAGTTTATTAAATTTTAATGAAATTTGCAGATTGTTTCGGTGAAGTAAACTCCTTGCTATCTAAAATATAACGGGACACCGGAGTATATTCTCGAGCATCTCACACTTCTGACAATCAGCTGTGTAAAAACTATAACTTTAATCTCAGCCAAACCAATTTACTCAGGAACAAATAAAATACTGAAAAAAGCCAAACAATAACATTTTGAAGTTATCTAAGTGACTTATATATATTTAACCTGAGTAGCGAAAGACAGCAGTGGGTTTGAAAACGATTTGCCGGGAGTCCGGGGTTCTTACGGGCTCTAGTGAGCCTTGCCCCCGGCTAGCTATCGAGCTAGTGGGTAACAGACGTCTCCGAAAACGCCTCCTCTGCACCCTGGTGACATATCCCTACTCCAAGGCCCTGCATGTGTGGGTGGTTGTGGTGGAGCGGGAAGAGGGAGGCAGCTGGAGAGTAGGGGTATGTCACCAGGGTGCAGAGGAGGCTACACCACTCCCCCCCCCCCCCCCTCCCCCTCAGTCCCCTTCTGGCTGCCTCTGCCTCAATTTTATCCCACAACTTAGACATTCACATTACTCACACTCTCATTACACATACATATAGGATCTTGGGGCACGATACACGGAGTCCAAATTACCATCAGGGTGTACACCTCACCCCTGGCGTCGTTGCCCACCTCTCAATTTTAAATACACTTAGACATTGAGGGCTAGCAGGAGGGACTATGCGCTTACCTGCTGCTCTCTGGCAGGTAGCTCCATGCCCTCCTGGGTTTTAAATGCACCTTAGAACACACATGCATCAACACTACAATGAGCGGGTGGAGGGAGGTTTGGAGTCTTCTCTCACCCCCATTCTCTGCGGCCTGCGGGGGGGGCTAGGAGGAGGAGTTGGCCGTCCGACTGCGGTCTGGAGTGTGGGGCCTCCCTGCTGCTGCAGAGTCGGGGTGGTCTGCCTCTCCCCACCGCAGGGAAAAGGGTAACACCACCTGGGTCTGGGTGCAGTTCCCCCCTCCAGGGGCAAGGGTACCTAGACCCGGTTCGTAGAGTACGCTTGGGGAGTGTGATCGTGTGTACAGTGTCTCTTTATGTCTGTCTCCACGTTGGTTGAGTGTGGAGTAAGTGCATATGAGAGCATGAGGATGGGAATGGATGTTTGTATATGTGTGTGCCTGTATGTCTGTGTCTATATGTCAGGTTGGGTATCAGACGCCACCTCTCTGGGGACATCTCAGGCCCTCCAAGGTTTGGAGGCCTATCTCCACCCACCACCACTTCCCCTGCCAGTGGCGGACTCCCTCAGGTGTCGGTGCGTTGGTGGTTCTTTGTGTCTGGGGGTGGGCGTCCGGGTACACACCGGCTCACTCCTTGGCGGCCGCTTATCGGGGCCTGGAGCCTGGGGCTCGCTCGGGCCACTTCGGAGGTGGGGTGCCCCCGGCCTCTCGGCCTGGGGCTCAGTCACTCAGGCACAGCTGGCTGCCGCCGGAGCTCACGGGCGCGTCACTGCAACTCCCCCTGGCTTCTGCTCCGCGGCTGCTGAGTGAGCCCTCATCTGGGACTCTCCTCAGCTCTTTCTGGGACAGTGGCGCGGCTGCCCCTCTGTTGGTCTTCCATGGTCTCTTGTGTTCTGGGGGCCTCTGGATGTCTGGAGTTTTGATCTCCTCCATACCTGCTTCATACCCTGGAGGACGGGGCTGTGGCTCCCCACACTCCCTAGCAGATCGTTACATGGAGAAACCTTTGGAATGCAAGCATGCTGATCCACACAGGTATGCACACGGGTGTACACACGGGTATTCACAGACGCGGACTACAGCTTTCTTGGCTGCTGCCTCAAAGCACATTGTGCGCTGTCTATCTTGCGTGCTGCACAATATCGTTTATTACTTAGTATCTACTGATATCTACTGCTAGCTAGTTTATTGTGATGGTGCTGTTTTTTTTTATTATGTTGCTCTTTGTTGTTTGCTTTCTCTTCTGTTTTTTTTTCTCCATACAGGTGACCCAGGTGTTTTTGTTTTTTTTTGTTTGTTTGTTTTTTTTTTCTTTCTTCCCCCCCTTCTCACCGTCTCTTCTCCCCTTTGGTTTTCTTTCTCTCCCTCTCTTTCTTTCATTCTTTCTCCCTGTCCTATCCACCAGTCATGTCTGTCCCATTTGTAGCAACTGAAAATAAAATAAATTCATAATTATAATAAAGGTCAATCAAATGGACCAATATGGCAAGGCCATGATGATCCACTTGGTAAAATAAATCCGCTTGGCATCTTTCTTGGCCTTAAGACAACAATTCTGATGGCTAAAGATCCAAACGGGACAAAAAAAAAAAAAAAGTTTATAGGAACAAATCCCCAGGAGGAGTTCGTTAAAGTAGGAAAAAAAAAAAGAAAATCATATATCACTACATTAACAGTCATGGCTATTTAGCAAGCTGCTATGAGACTGTGTTGGTTCATCTGCACCTTCGTTTTTGGCTCATTCTGATCCTTTTAAATGCAGAGTGTGCACTTAAAATTCCTCCAATTTTATAGCACGTTATTTATCTTCACCAAAGCCATTAAATTTGTGATACTGGGGCGTCCCGGCTTGTCAATCTTCAGTTTAGTATTTAAAAGAATGTATGCAGTGAAAATAATTGGCTGCTCTTAAAATGTCTAAAAAATTTGCTTTTCTCCAGATAGACAGGAATACTGTTTTCTCCTTTGTGGGATGAAATAACACGCCTATAATAAAACATGGAATTGCAGTGTAAGTTCACTGTGAGAGAAGCTAATAATTCTTTTCTTTTTTTGTCGTCAGTCCTGCAGCAACAACTTGTTAAACTGAAAACAATGAACTATTTATTGATTATTTTTATTCATCTATTGATTTTCTTCCACTTATTCGGTTCATATCTCATTTAATTTATTAAGTCATGCCTGTATTGTTTTTCTTTCAAACTTGTATATTGTCCTAAAAATAAATTGACTTGCATTTCATGTGATCTTAAAAAACATGAAAAATGAAAACGGTGCAGGAATCCTGATGGTGGCTTGTAGCTAGGACGTCTCCAGTGAGATATAAATGGCTTTTGTTCTTAAATTGCTCTTTTTTTTTTAGATTTGTTTGATTTTTGTCTGAGTTGTTAAACACTGTTGGGCATCGTGTCTCTGTCTCCTCCTCAGGTGTACATGTACCAGCTGTTCCGCAGCCTGGCCTATATCCATTCCCAGGGCGTGTGTCACAGAGACATAAAGCCTCAGAACCTCCTGGTGGACCCAGAATCGGCCATCCTCAAACTCTGTGACTTTGGCAGGTCAGTAACATTTCCCGCCTGCGGGCAGATCTGTCTGTCTGCATTTTTCATTTTTGCATTGTAGTGACCATTTCTGTCTCATTGTGGATATTTAGTTTGCTGTCTGTTTGTGTAGCGCTCTTCCTCGGGCTCCGCTTTCCCTGTGTGGATCACTCATGCCTTTTTTATGTCTGGGTCGCTTACATGATACTGTGAAAACAAACACACTGGCAAATCCAAGGTTCACACCGACTGCGAGTCTCATCCTGAACTGTCTGTTTTCTGAATCCTCCAGTGCAAAGCAACTAGTTCGAGGGGAGCCAAATGTTTCCTATATTTGCTCGCGGTACTATCGTGCCCCAGAGCTCATATTTGGTGCCACCGACTACACGTCCAATATTGACATCTGGTCAGCCGGCTGTGTGTTGGCCGAGCTGCTGCTGGGTCAGCCCATCTTCCCCGGAGACAGCGGTGTGGACCAGCTAGTAGAGATCATCAAGGTACAGTAAGAGTGCTGTAAACAGTGGTACAGCTGGGCAATACCACCGCCTCTTCTTCCTCTACCTCTTTGCCCCCCCCCCCCCCCCCTTTTTTTTTTTTTTTTTTTTTTGCACAAGTCGAGGAGCGTGTCAGGTTACATTTCACTGTGTGTTATACTTGTATAACTATGCATGTGACAAATGAAGAACCTTGAACCTTGTAATATTGTAAATGTAGGATTGTTTATAAAGGAACTGCATATTGAAGAAATATGGAGGAAAAAACTTGCTTGGTCGAGGTCAGGGCTGCACAACATTTTTTTTTTAACTTGGTCCTTCAAAAGCAGCTCTGTCTTAGAAAATGTTGAATTTAATCTGCACTTAAAGTAATGCTCTGCTACCTTTCATTTTGTTGTGTTTAACAAACTTAAATATTAGAAAACATCTCTGAATGAAGAAAATATAAATATGCACAGATGCACATTGTGAACAAACACAGAGCCGTATTCATGAATATGAAAAAACTCAGATAATGATCTTTTCTGTTATGACCTGTGACTCTTAAGTGCTTTTGGTTTAATACCACTCAACAAAGAAAAGACCAGGATCTTTTCCTATTAGTATTACTATTTATGCATACATTTTTGTATGCATGCCGTGTTTCAAAGCACTTTTAGGTGTGTTCACTCAGGGTTGAAGTATGAGTCCATTTTCCCACACTTAGCTATCTGGGCTTCCCGGGTAAGCTGTACAATTTATTTATTTTTCATCCACCTCAGACAACGACTGGATCAATTTACTAGCAAACAATTCCCTTCCCTTCTTGTGTTTTCATACCATTATTATATTGCTGTTGTCCCCTTAGACTCCCTCGTCTCACTGTTGGACAGGCCCCAACACATATTGAGATGGGTTTATTGTAATGTTTAAAATCATTAGGTGTGTACTCATATTTGATGATAGCTGGTATTAAATAGGCAAAAGACAGCCTGAGGGCTAGAACCAGTCCAAAAATGATCTCAATACAGCTTTGCAGCATCCTAAAAGGAAAGCAAAACAATCCATCAATAATTAATAAGAGGCAATATAATGCAAAGGAATCTCAAGGTTGTCTGCAAAGAGGCTGGACTGCCATTTAACTTAATACCAATGCAGTGTGTTTCATCTGTGATCTCTGAAGTAGTGCATATCAGACAGTTGCAAGATTCAGACTCATTTATATAATGTAATGCAAATAAATGTTAACATTTCACTCCTGTTTGGCAGGTTTTGGGGACGCCAACAAGGGAGCAGATCCGGGAGATGAACCCCAACTACACAGAGTTTAAGTTCCCACAGATCAAAGCACACCCTTGGACAAAGGTATGCTCCCATTACTGGACAATATTGACGTTGAGAGGTTTACCTCTCTGAATGCAGTTACTGTTGCTCTTTAGAGAAAACGTCACACTAAACTAATTTTAATGAATCCAAATTCATGCTAGCATTGATCATCGATACATTTTCTTTCTATCTCCTATCAGGTGTTTAAGCCTCGTACCCCACCGGAGGCCATTGCTCTCTGCTCTCGACTGCTGGAATACACGCCGGTGACCCGGCTGTCGCCACTGGAGGCATGTGCGCACGCCTTCTTCGATGAGCTGCGCCAGCCGAACACCCGCCTCCCCAGCGGGCGAGAACTTCCGCCCCTATTCAACTTCAGTCCCGTTGGTCAGCATGTCCTTTTTTTTTTTTTCTTCTTTCCTGCAGTCTGTTTCTTGCACAGATTATCAGCTGTTATTTATATTGTATCAGTATCATTAATCATGTTTTCTTTGCCCTGTTCTCTCAGAGCTGTCCATTCAGCCCCAGTTGAACTCCACACTCATTCCTCCTCACGCTCGTGCACAGACATCGCCTGCATCACACGGTACGTTATTAAATGGGCTTTAAAAAAAAAAAAAAAATATATATATATATATATATATATATATATATATATATATATATATATAATTTTTTTTTTTTTTTTTTTTTTTTTTTAAAGGCACTGGTGTCTGTAATTGTTAAAACTTGTGCTTCCTCTTTTCCCCTGCAGAGGGCAGTGTGTCAGACAGTACCGCCCAGCCCAGCTCAGCACCTAGCTCCATCAACAACAGCACCTGAGCATTCATCCCTCTGTCATATTTTCTGTTTTGTCTTCCCCATGTTCTTTTTACTTTCCTCTGCTCCTCTCCCTCTCAACCTTCCTCCTGGCTCCAAACCCTTACAATACAAGGAAAAGAAACTAGATACACCCACGTAAAAACTCAGCACTGCTATTTCCCCTGAATATTTAACCATTTTCAATAAAATGCTGCACCTGCAGCTGTGGGTTGAGGACATTTAGGTAGTTGTGCTTGGGCTTATTTATAGGATGCAGGCCCAAGTCCAGGTTGGCTGCTGTCTGACCTCTTAGGATGTTTAGGAGATGAGGAGGGGGCTTGTATATATTATGTGGATTATCTGTAATATAATCAACAGTTGGCTTTTATCCCTTTTTTTCTTTTTTAGTTCATTTTATTTGAATTTTATGTGTGGCCACAGTGCCATTGATTGGGATCCTGATTGGCTAGTTAGTGCATAAGGCCCGACTGGTAGACAATCATCCTTTGTGGGGTCAAAAATGCCACACTTATACTGTACAGCTAACTCTGTGGACTGTCTGTCGCTTTCCACTTAAGTTGTCAGTTCACAAAGGCCACTGGTGAACAGATTCACCAGAGGAATGATTTGAAACAAAAAAAATCTCCCAGCGAATACAGTGTTGGCTCAAGATTGTGCGTGTCATTTTAGATAAGAGGTGGTTTTAGATTTTTATTACAGAGAAGAGCTCCCCAGCCCGTGTTCACCGTTTGTTTTCGAGTATTAGCTCCAGCACTGCCTTTTACGTGAACGAGAGGGAGTTTTGTGCGAGCAGAGCGCACATCTTCAGTTTTTTCTGTATAAGCTCATGTCGTCATTTAAGCTGGAAACCAAGAGTTTCAATTTAATTCTCAAGTGAGTATTGCACATCTCTAAAAGGGAGTAGAGGGAAGCAAATGTTGGTGGGGGGCTCCGGCTACATCTCAGAGTAGCCTCGGTGCCTCGCCGTGTTTTGAATGATGTTGCTGTTCGTATCAGCCTGATTATGTTGAAGAATGCTGTTTTCGCCGCTCACACCATCACTAGCGCCGCTTATTGTTTGTGCTGGAGGATGACTGTGATTTCATTTTGTGTGTCGCCAGAGTGTTGAAACCATCTTCGCCCCTTCCCAAAGCAAGTCCGCCTGCAAAGCTCATATCATGTTCTCCGCGCCATGCGGTGATGGTCGGGAATGATTCACGCAGCTGGCAGTCCTCTGTGGGCGTGGCCAGTTTCCTCTCTTCCAACACGCATGTTCAGCCCATGTCGACCACGCTGTTTTACTTCCACTAATATCAGTAATAATCTGACCAGAAATTATGCTCGAACCCCTGAAATCCAACAGCTTTTGGAGCCTCCCCCCTTCCATCCCTCCTAGTCTTCATCCCTCTGGCTTCAGATTCCCCCTTTTCTTCTTTTTTTTTTTTTTCCCCTGCCCACTGCTAAACTTGTAAATATCAAGTACCTTTTATTTTATTTTGGGTTTTGTTTTTTTTTTTGTTATTATTGTTATTATATTGTTGTTCCTGTAATTTTTTTTTCTCCTCTAGTAGACCGGCGCAGCAGCGTCCGGGTGATTATCCTCAGTCGCAGTCTGTAAATACGATTTCATTTCAGTCCCTGGTTCACGAGGGGAAAACAGAACAAAACGTTTCATTTTTATTCTCTCTCCCTCCACTTCTCTCTTCAGAGCGGCCCCTTTTCCCCCATAAATGTTGTCATAACTGTTTTATTTATTGTGTTGTGGGTTTTTTTTTTTTTTTGATGGGTGGGTAAAATTGAGGGATTCTTTTTTGTTTTGTTTGCGTTTTTTTTTTTAATTCCACATTTTAGTCTAGCAATTTCACATGCAAAATAATTTCACATCCAAGATACTGTACTCGGATCCAGATGTTGGAGCGCGTTGTCCAATCCGTGGTCTCGTATGAATGCAGGTGCACTTGCTCGCCAACAGGTGGAACTCCAGTTTTCCATTAAACTTCAATGTGAAGGGAATGTTACAAGCCTCTGGATCTGTGGGGTCGTGGTGTTGGGAGGGAGCACGGGTCACTGTATGCGCGCGTGTGTGTGTGTGTCTGTGTGTGTGAGTCTGGAGGAAAGGGGGGAAATTAATTTGTCCATTGGCATTTATCATCTCCTTTGTCTGACTCACCTGTTTTTTCATTTCTCTGTGCGTCATGTGACTGTAACGGGCTTGGCCTGTTAGTACGCTGTGCATGCTTCACAGATGGTGAGTTTCTCGAGCACAGCAGCAGGGAATATATGTGTGTTTGTATGCGTGCTGGCAGACCATGGACATTATTACCTGTATTTTTTCCAAAATGAAAAACTGGCTATATGTGCTGTTTTAAGAAAAGCAGATGAGACGTAAATCTCCGGGCCTCGCTGTGGGGAGCCATCTTTGTTGCGGGTCGGGGTCTGTGTGCAGAAAAACCCCTCAGGATGGCGGCGCTGACCTGAGATTTTTTTTTTGTCGGATCGCTCGACCTCGCGGTACGAGCTTTGCTTTGACGGTAGAGACAAACTGCCCCCAGATCAGCGGCTTATTCAGAGGCAATTTATGCACACGCTACCAAGTTGAAAACCTTTAGTTGAGTTGTATATGGAGGATAGAGGACATACTGGCATTACTATACAGTTTACAATACTGTGAGATTTACTTAATAATTTAAAAAAAAAATGATTGTAAAAGTTCAACATTAACCACAATATTAACAGACATACAGGCTTTAAAGGGGAACTGTTGTCCAACTAAATATTTTCATTCTTTCATCATGCCACAATATACGCTTTATTTATCTTATCCCGATCCTTGGCTCAACCCCAAAGTTCATCCACTGTAGCTTCTCTCCCTTTAAAATCCTCCCATATTGGGTGAAATGACTAACCATTCATTTATGATACATAGTGATATGAACCTTGAAATCTGAGTCAAAATGCACTTTTGAAGTTTCTCCACTGTATTATATCAGTGCTTGAAGCTGGTTATAGAAAAGTCAGCAGGAAAAAAAACAAGATTTAGACTTAAGGGGTGTGTGTGTGTGTGTGTGTGTGTGTGTGTGTGTGTGTGTGTGTGTGTGTGTGTGTGTGTGTGTGTGTGTGTAAAAACTGGTTTGGCTAAAGTTTTTCAAGAATGTTTAACACAATGAATCACAGCCAGAAGGTGAGATTTGTAAGGCTCAGAACTGCTGAGGACCAAAGTTCAGTCCACCCAGGTGTACTTTGAAGGGCCTCTAATTTGAAAAATGTTGACAGTAGGAAATTAAGTAATTATTAAAAATAAATAAAAATCAGCTAATTCTGAGGTTCTTGGAAATATTTTTCAAATTTGTTTGATCTGCAATTAGACACCAGAACTTAAGAGGTCTTTAAAGTGTGTAAATTTTTTTTTTTTTTTTTGATAAACCGACTATTAAAGGCTGTTAAGTTCCAGGATGCTTTCTTTCCCGTATCTGAGGTTCAATGTGTTTTCAAAGTGTTCTTTAATGTTTTGTACAAGTTAAAAAAGCTTCCGTATTATTCAGTCCCATTATCTGAATGGCAATCTACAGTAAGCTCTGAGAGGGTGGTTTACTGATTTACTGCAGCTCAGTTACCAAACAGAGCTGAAGACTCAAAATACTAAATAATAACTGAAAATAAAAACTGAGAACAGAGACTCGCCAATAATAAACAATAAATCCAACTCAAAACGCTGGGACCAGTCAGTGACTGTGACAGCTTCAACAGGTTTGTCCTACAGTTAGGTAATTGTTATTTAACTTTAATACAGATGATGTGGATCTGAACTAAATGTAAGGCAGTACATATTTATGCATTTTGATGTGTAATTTTTATAAAGTTGCTCATCAGGTATGAGTCTCTGGATTTTGCTTTGTGTGAAACCTTTTTAATGAAAAGATTAATGAAATGAAGCTCTGCAGCAGAGTCAGTGTGGATCAGCGAACTCTGGAAAGGATCATTTGAATAATGAAGAAATCAGAACTGTTGTTATGGAAACCATGCTATCGCAAATGTCACTGAAAATGTTTTTGACCTTGACTGATGAAACCTGCTCCTCTGGCTGTATCACACGCATCAACGAGGGGTTTCTGGGATGGCTTTCTTTTACCTAGTTGGCCCTCTTTTGGCTTCTTGTTTCAAGATGACCTAGCATCACATTGAATTCAAGTCTCATTCGACTCTGTGACCTTAAGGACCTCAAACACGGCTGAATTTCTTCATGGAGTCTTAACAAGAGCCCACACTGCTGCCTCAGAGCGACTCAGACTTTTCAGTCAGACAAGTAAAAGATGGAGAGAATTTAATGAAGTCTCAGGTTGTCCTTTGTTCTTTTGTCTTACTCAGTGTTCACTAGAAAATATTTATAAGCACTTGGACAACCTTTGCTGCTCAGTACTAAACTTTCATGGTTTCCCTTAAGGCTGCCCCTCAGGTTCAGCTAACATTAATTCATACTTTGTCTTTGTACAGCCGTGCAAAGGCCTTGTTTGACTTTCAGGATGAAGTCTAATTGTCTGATAACTGATGAGGAAAGAGTTAAGTTTACAAAATATCAGCACACTCTGCAAGTTACAGTTATGTTGGCATTTTTTGCACAAAAAGCTATTCTGAATTACTTTTGTTGATATAGATTTTTTCTGCCACCAGAAGTTGACTCCAAGTTATTTTAGTGACTAACATGACTGACATAACATTGCTGTACCTGAACTGTTTTCTTTATCTACGACAGATATTTCTAAAGTGTTCCAATATAATTATGGCTTTCACTCATTTTTATGCATAAAGGAGTTTTGGCATCACAGTTTCAGCAGATCTTTATGTCAAACTTAGCTAGTGTAGGAGGGACTCACTGCCTTTCAGCTGCCTCTGAAAGTTACAAACTGTTCATCCACACAGTGATCAGTAACTAGTCCGTAAAAATTGTACAAATATCCGTGAAGGCTGTAAGTTTGTCTGCTCTGGGTGTTCGGTTGTCAAACCTTGTGTAGTTCAGGATACTTGTGAATCTTGTTCTAGGTCTGTTAGCCATGATTCACTTCAACACATTATAATGTACTGAGAAGAAGTAGAAATTTACCTTAAAATCAAAGCCTATAATGCTAAGAATTCGTGGCAAATCTATGGGTTTTTTATTTTATTTTATTAAAAATATCACAGCAGCTCATGTAATCCTGGATTACAAATGACCCCAAACGGTCACATATCACAACTAAATGTATTTTTTTTTTCTCTCTTTAAAAGAACTCAACGTTGTAGTTCAAGCAGCACTGAACACAATAACATGTGTACTCTCTCTTAGTTTTTGGGTTATTAACTTTTAAATTATGATTAGACCTTTTTTTTTATAGTATAGTTTTCCCTTCCTTCTACAACATCATACCATCATATCTCACTCAAAGGCATTTAAAATAGCTTGTGGCTGAAGGTGGCTTTACAAATAAATTTGCCTTCATCCATCTGTTAGAACATAATTAAGAAAAGTATCCAAATCGGATTTATTATAATTATAATTTGTTGTAAACATTCAGTGGAAACCCTAAAGTTGATTACAACATACACTGAATAACATGACCTTAATACAATAACCTGTCACGTAGTGTCGTTACTTACCTGAGATTTGAAGGATGCGCCCTCTTTCAATTCTAATATTTGATGCATTAGGTCATAATACAAATAATCTGATTCTTAGAAAAGTGTCCTTTTTGAAAGGCGAGACCAAACACTTCATACCAACCATGAACTAAAGTATTCTGAAGTCGAATGTGAGGCCATCTGTTCGACAGCTAAGGCTTGGGCCAAATTGGGTCATGCAACCAGATAACGATCCCAAACACAGCAGCAAATCTACAGCAGAACGGCTGAAAAAGAAAACGGTCGAAGTCCAGGCCTCAACCTGCAGGATCTTAATAGAGCTGTGAATAAGCAAATATCCACAAACCTCAATGAACTGAAGCAACGCTGTAAAAAAAAGACTCGTCCAAAGTTTCTTCAGAATGATGTTCTGAAGAATGTTCTGATGTTCATTTTGTTTGAGTTTTTACTGAATTAAAGACATCACAGGGTATTATATCGCATGTTGCTGATCAGGTTGGGTTGTGTTTACCTTATTTTAAGACCTCGTAGGGACTAGATGTATTTTCATTATGTCCTAACATGGAAAACCTACATGGAAAATACAGGATTTCATGCCAGCCCATCCTGTCGCTGAGTGTAGTGATGAACACATTAAAATGATCACCTGTAATTCTGTTTTTAATGTATTTTCCAGAAATTGTGTGGTTGTAAAGTTGTTTGTATGCAGGTCTTTCACTTATATCTTGTTATCAATGAAAATGCCATAGCAGTTTATATCAATGCCATTTAAAATCAGTTTGCACCTGATTTGAAGTCAGTGTGAATAATGAGAAGTCCTCAATGTGCTCAGGGGCAAAAGGGTTCAGTGACATCTGTGCAAGCTCAATTTACCTTTAGCTACATGACTATTAACCTGTAGCCACTCGAGCACACCCACAGCTGAAACTGAGGTCTAACCGAGGGAGATGTTAAGAATGCAGAACAAGATGATGCAGGTGAGTAATCAATGCAGCGTGACAAGACCGCCCTGTTCTCCTGCGAGGTGCAGTCTCTGAACCGTAACAGTCAGTGAAAAGTTGTCATCATGGTGACACGATGCGTCAAGTTTGAGTAATGTTATTCTGTCTTTGTGTGCCTGTGTCTGTGTGTGACCCTGACACATACCATTTGGAATCAAGTTTAGCGCTCAGGTATAACAGTGCAATTTTAAGAAATAAACAGAGCGGACTAAACTTGAACTGACTTTTATATCTTATATAAGGAATTTGCAATGTATTGCAGTTTATATAGCACAGAAGAACATTTCTATTAAATTTAATTCCACCCTTTTTTTAAAGGGCACTTTTCAGTCCAGTTCAAAACTATTTTATTTATATACTGCAAATTTACAACAACAGGGAAAAGAGCAAAGAGAAACAAGACAAAAATTGACTTTTGAGTCTGAGCAATAAACTTGGGATATTCCAATATCAATAACAACAGACAAAATGCAATAAACCATGAGTCAAATCAATTCTTTCTTTTTTGTGTGTTTTTGGCTTGTTGCTGTACTATGGAATACATTTCGGGCCTCCGCGATGGTGTTATGCAATGAAAAAACAAATCTAAACATTAAAAAAAAGAAAACCTTTGCAGTGTTGTATGTGTAAACAAATACTGTTTGTCTATACACACATTTGCTATATTACCAATGATGCTGAAGGTTTCAGTGCTGCATGTACTAAACTTTCTTTAAATAACTGTGACAGAAAGACTTCAAATATAGTAGTAAGAGGAGTATTCATTTTAAAGAATGTTTAAACGTCCTAAGAAAGCCAGGACTTTATTAGTTGGTCTAAATTCGTTTGTAAAGTGCGATCACTTTAAAATAGTGATAAATTGATGATTTGTGGTTAAACTTACAGACATATTTGTTTTGTAGCACTGTTAGTAATTGAGGGCCAATGATTGACCTCTTCACGCGTCTTGATGCTCCTGGCGCGCTTTTCGACTACAAACTCTCCGTGCTATGTGTCCTCGAACGCTATTGGCGCATTAAGTGACCGATCGAGCCAATCAGCACGAACCTTCTAACATACGGAAAAAAACTGAAGTTGTCCTATTTCCTCGACAAGCAATGTCCGAGTTAGGTAAGTGTTATTGAATATATTTGGCTTATTTTTACAAAAATACTGCTCTTATGGTCTCATATCGCAAACTGAGATTTATGTATGGAGGATTTCAACGGGGGGAGACAGCTAATATTAACTTTTAGTCTGTCGCCGCCATTATACCACCGAAGAAGCATATCCCGCCCTTCTTCTTCGGTCTTTTCTTCTTCTTCTCCTTGATATCAGAAAGTAAGCACCAGTGGTCCAAGTGGTAAAAGGGTTTAGTCGCTAGCAAATGCGTCGTTGACGCCCGCTGCCAAGGAGTAAAACGCAGGGTGTTTTATTAGCTTCCGAGCTAGCAGGATAGCTGGCTGCCACGCCGCGGACATGTTAGTAGCTTTAGGAAGATGGCCATCGCTGCATGTTAGCAGCAATCTGGTGGTCCGAGATAAAGCTCTTGGGCTGCTAACGGTTAGCCTTCGTTAGCTCGCTGATTAGCTTTCCTCCCAGCTGTTTCATATCAGACCTCCAACAACGAAGCAAACGGGACGTTTTTGAATGCGTGAAACATGAGTGACTTTTATTTTTTAGATCACCCCTCATCCGAGTCACATTGTCTCTGCAGTAACAGCTCTGAACTAACGGCTAGCATTTGAAATAACACAACCGTGGCGCAATATTAGCACACCGTAGGGAGGGAAATAATGATAGGTGCTTGCAGGTAAATTGGCAACTGTATATCACATTTCTCTTTCTCCCTTATTGCTTGACTGAGGTGTAGTCAGTAAGACGTTACAGTTTCTGCAGGTAGGAAAGACCCAAACAGACACAGTGTGGGGCGTTACTGGTATGCCATGATATCAACAAATGGCATAAAACGAGATTTATCCATCCATTTATATATGAAGCTTATTGCTTGACTTTGTTTTTAAACGTGTGTAAAATGTTCATTTTCATGTTGTAAGTCAAGGCCAGTTAAGTTACTATATATGGTTTCTCACTGTTTGGAGTAAACATTTCTTTAAGTGTGTGTGTGTGTGTATGTATGTGTGTGTATGTATGTATATGTGTGTGTGTGTATATATATATATATATATATATATATATATATATATATATATATATATATATATATATATGAAAAAAGCTCAAAGAACTGTTTATCTAGGGGTTTTTTTGTTTTGGGTTTTTTTTTTTTTTTGACTGATGCTGGCATTTTGGCATTATTATTATTATTATTATTTTTAAACATATAACACAAAGCACAATCCTGTCCAACTGCTTCATGGTACTTTGTGATGGTACTGTAAGGTGGCAGTAATCTTTAGTAAGATGCTGAACATTATACTTCAAAGACTTAAGTTCATTTTGGGATCATGTGTACACACTGAAATACAGGCTGTATTATTCTGTGGAATGTTACATGATCAGCTTTCTTACATAAAAGACCAAAGTGGATTTCTGTGAAGGAAAGTAGTACATCTGAGTGAAAATTGAGGCCACTTTGAAGGAAAAAGAAATCATCAATTGTAGATCTGCTGAAAAAAAATACTCATGTATAACAAAGAGTGGGGAAAAATAGAAAGATAAATACTGGTGGTACCACTTATTTATTTTTTTTATACAGAATTAAATGAAAACAAATATTATTATTCTTCTTCTTATTAATAATAATAATAAAATAATAAGTCAGTTTTACCAGTAGTAATACCTGAAATAAGAAAAACAAATATATACAATTTAAGTATGATTTAAAAACTGCTATAAGTAGGGCTGTTCGATATGACCATACATATCGGATGATGATATGAAAACATCTATCGTTTCATGTTATATCGCTTGTTTCTTGGTGTCGTAAAATAGACTGTTTCCGGCAGTATTTTTTTCATTCTTTTGCTGATCACTGTAGTAGCTATATTAATTTCTTAAAGTTCTGTCTTGCTCTTATATTTACAATAACCACACTACAGACGGACAAGCGACTTTTTTTGTTAGTAACAATGGCGGTAAGACCATTGTGTGGCTCCGCCGTCCACTTGTTTATTTTCCACATGGTTATGAAAAGTCTGTACTATACAAGTTATGCCGCAAACCGGTCCGCACCACAGACTCAAACATGACAGACCTCTTCAACCACCCACGCAAGAAGAGTATGGAGAAGGTTTATGGATTAGGAGCAAAAAAGCCGTCAGGTGCTCAAAATAAACCTTAGACTAAAATGTTAGACTAGGCTTTTTTATGCAGCACACCATGTAATAAGTACAAAGAAAAAGGCAGCTGTTACAACTTATGTCTAAAAATGTATAGCTTCATGCATCAGTCAAAACACTCGACTCCACGTACACGGCGCCCAGCTGAGAACACTTCACGCAAGTTCAGTTGCTCGAGATTCATAGAATTTACAGAAAATGTAAAATTTCTGCGATTTATATCGTTGTCGGGATGAGAAATCTTTTTTATATCGGGAGGTTTTGGTCAAATTGCACAACTATAAGATCCTAAAACAAACAAAACATTTTACCATTTATAGCTTAAAAATGTCTGTAATGGGTTAAATCTCTCACTGTATTACTGGTTAGTGTGATATAAACTTTTGTAAGGTCCATTGACAATGATGTTGCTACTTTGTATTCTTTAGAAATAGTGTTTCGCTAGACACAACTACTATAAGTCTAAAAATGGACTTCCCACCATTTTTATGCCATACATTTCACAAATTTCTAAAATGCTACACACAAATTACACACCTGTCTTAACATTTAGAACAACTGTTGAACTAGATAATGTATAATGGGATTCATCAAAATACAGCACTTGGTTTGGAAGTTATGACCACAGGTGAGGAAGTAGGTAGGGGCCAAAAAACATGATTTCCAGAAGAACACTGAAGTTTTAACTGCTCCGGGGCACTGCTGATTCCTCTCATGCAATAATACCGCTATCTGTCACGTAGCCTTATCTTTATTGATTGGCTGGGAGAAATCCATGTGGTTCTACAACCTCACAGTGAGGCATAGAGAGGCCAATTCAGATATCCATTAAAGATACTAGTTGGATTTTGGAATACCTGTGAAAGCTCATTACATTGTTAAATAAAACTATTGTTGCTCAAAAACCCAAAATCAGAGCAGTAAGACACACTTTTTTATGGCTTATCTCACATACATCACCATGCTGTAAATACTAAATATTGTGTGCCAATAGTGTGTGTTTCTTCCTCTGTATGTTTTTTTTAATGTCTAATGGCTTTATTTAGACTGGTAAATAGGCTGTAATCAACAGGATTTAGGAAAGAAGTTGCATGTAATATAAAGAAATGGCTTGTTTTGCAAGTATTTTTTTGACTTTGCATTATTGTACGTACTTGTGTTCTACACTGTAATCAATCTGGTCCTTTATGACCACTTAAAATATCTTTATAAAAATGTTATATTGGAATTTCTGCTGCCCTCTTGGCCAGATCTCTTGTGAAAAAGACATTTTAATGTCACTGAGAGTATTTATCTGGATAAACAAAGCCACTATTGTTAAAGGCACTTAGAGAAAAAGTGATTGCAGCTTACATCGCAGGACAGGAATTTTCTTTCTGGCTCATACTTGACTTGGTATCTTTCATGAGATATATGTGGATTTGTTTGACAGGTTAAGTTATTTACGACCATATATAAATACCAACAGTGGGTTTTTGGCACAACACTGGGTGTACCATTTACTTGTGTGTGTGTGTGTGTGTGTGTGTGTGTGTGTGTGTGTGTGTGTGTGTGTGTGTGTGTGTGTGTGTGTGTGTCCACTCCTTGGGAACATTTACAGGGAGTGCAGAATTATTAGGCAAGTTGTATTTTTGAGGAATAATTTTATTATTGAACAACAACCATGTTCTCAATGAACCCAAAAAACTCATTAATATCAAAGCTGAATGTTTTTGGAAGTAGTTTTTAGTTTGTTTTTAGTTTTAGCTATTTTAGGGGGATATCTGTGTGTGAAGGTGACTATTACTGTGCATAACTATTAGGCAACTTAACAAAAAACAAATATATACCCATTTCAATTATTTATTTTTACCAGTGAAACCAATATAACATCTCCACATTCACAAATATACATTTCTGACATTCAAAAACAAAACAAAAACAAATCAGCGACCAATATAGCCACCTTTCTTTGCAAGGACACTCAAAAGCCTGCCATCCATGGATTCTGTCAGTGTTTTGATCTGTTCACCATCAACATTGCGTGCAGCAGCAACCACAGCCTCCCAGACACTGTTCAGAGAGGTGCACTGTTTTCCCTCCTTGTAAATCTTACATTTGATGATGGACCACAGGTTCTCAATGGGGTTCAGATCAGGTGAACAAGGTGGCCATGTCATTAGTTTTTCTTCTTTTATACTCTTTCTTGCCAGCCACGCTGTGGAGTACTTGGACGCGTGTGATGGAGCATTGTCCTGCATGAAAATCATGTTTTTCTTGAAGGATGCAGACTTCTTCCTGTACCACTGCTTGAAGAAGGTGTCTTCCAGACAGTAGGCAGTAGGACTGGGAGTTGAGCTTGACTCCATCCTCAACCCGAAAAGGCCCCACAAGCTCATCTTTGATGATACCAGCCCAAACCAGTACTCCACCTCCACCTTGCTGGCGTCTGAGTCGGACTGGAGCTCTCTGCCCTTTACCAATCCAGCCACGGGCCCATCCATCTGGCCCATCAAGACTCACTCTCATTTCATCAGTCCATAAAACCTTAGAAAAACCAGTCTTGAGATATTTCTTGGCCCAGTCTTGACGTTTCAGCTTGTGTGTCTTGTTCAGTGGTGGTCGTCTTTCAGCCTTTCTTACCTTGGCCATGTCTCTGAGTATTGCACACCTTGTGCTTTTGGGCACTCCAGTGATGTTGCAGCTCTGAAATATGGCCAAACTGGTGGCAAGTGGCATCTTGGCAGCTGCACGCTTGACTTTTCTCAGTTCATGGGCAGTTATTTTGCACCTTGGTTTTTCCACACACTTCTTGCGACCCTGTTGACTATTTTGAATGAAACGCTTGATTGTTCGATGATCACGCTTCAGAAGCTTTGCAATTTTGAGACTGCTGCATCCCTCTGCAAGATATCTCACTATTTTTGACTTTTCTGAGCCTGTCAAGTCCTTCTTTTGACCCATTTTGCCAAAGGAAAGGACGTTGCCTAATAGGGTGTTGATGTCATTAGACCACACCCCTTCTCATTACAGAGATGCACATGACCTAATATGCTTAATTGGTAGTAGGCTTTCGAGCCTATACAGCTTGGAGTAAGACAACATGCATGAAGAGGGTGATGTGGACAAAATACTCATTTGCCTAATAATTCTGCACTCCCTGTAATAAAAACTAGGGGTCCACTCGGTGTATGATAGAAGAAAAAATATAGTAAAGGATTTTTTTTAGTGTTCATTTTGAGAATAAAGTGGAAATGTCAAGAGTAAAGTCAACACCCTTAGTCCCTGGGCATTTTGCAATGTGCCTTCATGTGGACTTGTGAAATACCATCAGTCGCAGCCTTGTCTTATAATGCAACGCCCCCCCCCCCCCCCCCCCCCCCTTCTGACTAGACACAATTTTCTGCATCACATTTTTAATACTTAACCCCACACTGTATTTATGTTCTAAGAGAAATAATTTAGTTGTTCTCTAAGGTATGATTTTAATAACTCATCTGCACAAGGCATTTTGTTGGGATTTCACCTGCCATGAACATAAATTTGACATCAGTGTGACTTGAAATTGGCCGCTTGATTAGTGCGCTTACAGTAAGAGATGTCATAGATGGTCGTATTCCTTGTGATGCTTCCTCCTTGAGGTCTACTGCAGAAAAGCAGCTATGGTTTAACACACAGTTCCCTCATGTGCTGATGCAGAATTATAGTCTTTTCACAGTAAATTTGGAAACAGTCCTCATGCACAGCTTTTGTCCACATCACATTTTCCCTTATCCAGCGATTGAAAAGAAACTTCTTTTCAGTGTCTGACCACAATCCTCTGACAAGGTCTACAGGCTGTTTGTCATAAATTAGAAAAAATTAGTGCCAGAGTTATCTGTGTTAATAACCACAGGTTTATCTTTAAAATGAAAGAATCAATTTTAGTTGAGTACGTCCTATTAGGATAGTTGCGGAGAGGCCGCACTGAAGATGTCTACAGCAGGTTGTTTGCTGAAGCAGTCACAGTTTCTTTAAAGAGTACTCTGGTTTGTTAGTGTTTTCTAAGGTTATTTCTCACTCAGAACGAACTTTCACATCCAGTGTATTGTATGTAGCTGCATTTTCATTAAATGTAGTAAAGAGTGCCAACGCTTTTGAACAGTTGGCCCTGCAGGCCGTGATCAGAGATCACTTACTGTAAATGGATAGTAACTTCATGTATTTGCTTGACACGCGTGGTTTCATTATGATTACCTTTAGGATGAATTAACATTGCATAATTATCAGCACCCTGACCTATATCAATACTTTGGCACTGGTGAGTCTGGTACCAGTACCAATTTATTACTGCTCTTAAGTCCCTATGCTTATTCATGAGATGTCTCATCAAAACAAAATCTAATTATATCGCCTGTATTAACCTTTATATTTCCTCGTTGTCTGCCAATTAAAAAGATAAACCAGAAAGTGCGTTGTTGAATTGATGTGTTTCAGAGATAAACACGTGTGCCTCTCACTGGGTTTCTTTCATTTTGAAAGGTTTCTTTTTTTCCAAAGAGGAGCATTGCTTGTGGAGGTCTAAATGCTATCTTGTGAGTAGGAAGGCTTACAGACATAGTGTTTTGGTTATTACATTCGACAGGAGTGTGAGCTAGTCTGCACCACCAGTGGGTCCAATTACAGAACATATCTAATTGATGTTGGAGCTGAACACAAGCTCAGGCCGTGAAATGGCACAGAGACAGAGAGAAAGAGTTGGCAAGGTCTCCACCTGAGCAGCAACCTGCATGGTCAAAATAACAATTAGCTCGGCTCAGTGCATGGTGAGTCATCTTGGCAATCCCACAGTTTGCATACTGGCAATTGTGTCCAAGCTGCTGTGTTGATTAAATATGCAGACACTTCTTTTCATCAGAAGAGGGCAATGTTCACAACCAAACTCCAAATGTAAAGCACTTACAGATCTGTATAAGATTCACGTAGTGATGTTACTTATTCAAAGCATGCATTCGTTTTGAGAACTGTTGCACTTTTATCTACATCAGCTTGCATTGCTGCACTTCTCATGAAATGTTTTTTAATTTCTAATCCCCCTACAGCCATGGAGAATTCGTCCGTCTACATGTGCTTCCCCTGCTACCAGGAGTTTAACACCCTGGAAGAGGTCCTCAAGCACCAGTTGACATGCACTGCTGGCGATGAACCGCCAGACACATCTGGAACCAACGCCGTCACCATCCCGGTGCTGCAGACACAGGTGAGTGCTGACACAGTTGCCACTCCGCCGTTTTTGTCATGTGACTGTGATTTTTAGCTGGACAAAAAGGCGATTAAAAACCTTAAATTATGACAGCGTGGCCTGAAATAACCATCTGTGTGATCACATAAAAGCCTCTGAATCATATCTGGAGAGTGACTTTGAAGTGACACGTTTAACTTTAGTCATAAATTCACAATGCACTGCTACTTATCAAAGTAATAGTGACCTTGGTGCGAGCACTTAAGATGGTGTTGTTTGTGATTATTTACTGACATATTTCAAGGTGCTGCTGCATATTAGTCTCTGATTTATGTGCACCCTGACATCATACCTTTAATCACAGAGTAACCAGTAAGTCTTTTTGGGTTAGTGGCAGAAAATTAGCTGTAATATAAGTTAACAATGCATTTGCGTTGTCATTTTTTTCTTGTTTGCCCATAATGGACATTAAAATGAAGAGAATCTCAGTTCATGATGGTTTTCTATTACATATTTACTTTGGAGAAGAGAAAATTCTTCCCATTTTGGCTCTGGTTGTATTTTGACTGAATTAGGACTAGACCCCTAACCTTTACTGTTATGTACTCACAATAGTTGTGTGTTAAGGTAAGAAGATTATTAAACAGTTCAACTGCTTCCTGTCCAGTAATGAGAAAAGAACACATTTGCATGCTGTTCGTCTGAGTAATGAGTCACTACTCAGGGAGACGTGTGGTTGTGCGTTAAAAGTAGATTAAGAATAGACTGTTAAACTATTAATTCAAGCTTTTTATGTCAGAATGAACAACAAAACATGCTTTATAGTTTGAATAAGCTCTCACAGTCTGTACTTATCAGACTTGTAGGCTAAGCCCTGTTCTCAGTGTTGGTTTGTACAAGATTTTCTTTCTTTTTTTAAAGACATATATTAGGTTATGTCAGTGGTTCCCAAACTTTTTTTGCTAGGCCCCCCTTTGTTTTACAAGAAAAATGTTCGCGCCCCCCGCACGCACACGCACAAACACATCCTCCAACCACACACACCTAAATTTTGCTCCATTGCAGTTTCTTTCACACCTCAAACATTTAGTAAAAAATTAAGCAAATACAAGTAATCTGCAATAGATGACAGGTAGTAATAAAATAAACTGCTAACTCTTTTACGCTACGTCCGCACCTACACGGGTATTTTTAAAAAACGCAGCTGTTTCATCCACACATAAACAGCGTTTCGAATCACCGAAAACAGAGATTTTTTAAAACTCCTTTTTTGCGTTTACGTGTGGACGAGGAATACAGAGTTCGTCACTATCACTATGAATACATTTTTCAAAAAATGCCTCTCTGTACAAAATGGGTTTAAAAACATAAACAACTGTGGGATGCTGTTTGTCCATGATTTGAACCGGGGGAACAAATCGTGGCAGGATCAACATGATATTATTTGTATCCCACTGTAACTTTACTGTATAAAGAGCTAACATCTCCAGAATGCCAGGAGTAGTTAGTCATTACAAGTGTTTGTGACCTAAAAATCAAGAATGTGGGATACTGTTTGTCCCTGATTTGAAAAGCCCAGCGCTGCTCACAGGGAAAACCAATTCTGCAGGGAAGACCTACCTTGGCACTTGTGCAGGTGAAACCAAAGGGAAGATATGCTTCACCATATTTTCTAGTCTTTGGCTTAGAATGAAGTTGGTTTGGAAACATATTCGGCAATGCTTCATCTCCTGCTTTGCGTTTATGTGGGCGCCCCGTGCTAGCAGTGTCCAAGCGTTTTGGTTTTTTTCCCCCCCTTTCATACTGCCCCCCCCCCCCCCCCGCCATGGCTCTGCGGCCCCCACACTTTGGGAAGGTCTGGGTTATGTGATGCAGTAGCTGCAGGATTAAAAGAAAAATGTGCCAGAATTGGTTTATTTTTGAGATTTAATTGGATAAACCAGAGCAGAGGAAAGTGGAAGAAGAGGAGGACGTGCTGAAAGTGGCAGACCAGATTGAGATCCATGATGCTACATTTACATGTTATCCAATGAGGCTGGCTGAATCACCAGAGTGGTCCCCATGCTGCAGTAATAACGAACAGACTGTTTTCTTTTTGACCACCGTACCCTTTTGCTTCTGTGGGTGAGCTTTGCCATCTATGCCATTTTTTCACCTTAGTGTTTTCCTTCTGTATTGTTTCCTCTTGTATGTTAATACTACTGTTGTTTTTATTCTTTGACTTGGCTTTTAGAGGGGTGCAGATATTTACATAATGCACTGTATTCACTATTTCTTACGGTTTGCTTTCAGGTTGGTAAATACTCTTTGGGAAAGCATTAGTCTTCTGAAAATGTGGTCTGAATTGCAGGGTTTGAAAGTTGCATAATGAAAAGAGTTATTCCATTTAACTTTGACATGTTGAGCTGAGTCTTGTGAAGTAGCTGCCACTTTTCTTTTTTATTATTTTCTTTTATTTGCCATTCCTGTGACAGCTTCAGAAAGCCCGCAGGGTTAAAAGCAGTCACTGCCCCTCGTTTAGCAGTAGGGCACGGCTGTCAAAGCTTGTGCCTGGACTTCCATCCTTACAGTCTTCACCATACGTCCATAAAGCGGCGGCGCTCATGACAGACAGATTGCATCCTGAGTCGCCAGCAGGAAGAAGAGCAGGAGAAATGCATCAGTCAGAGCAAAAAAACCCCAATAAATTAAAATAAATCCCCATAACTCAAATAAACATATTGCTCACATTTAACATCAGATGATATTTAGCGTTTTACTGCTTTTGTTTATGACACATTCAATTAATATTTTTTCTGTAGTAGGAAAAAAATACAAATTGTGCAAACTGCTTGAGCTTTACAGCACTGTGGATTTGTAGAGTAAATACAAGCAGGCATTATTGTAAAGATGTTTGTTTAAAGAGCACAAACACAAAACGATGCTATCATTTAAAATAAAAAGTCAGTGAAATTAGTTTTAAAACGTGAGTCAAAAGACAGTTAATGGCAGCATGTGTACTTTGCTTTTTATTTATTACAACAAATGTATTATATGTTATATAATGTTTATGCACACTATCAAAACTACATTCCTAACTTGGGTATGGATGCAGGGCTTCCTGGTCGCGGTTTGCAGGATTGAGATTTGGGGAGTTTGGAGGCTGGGTCAGTGCCTTGAACTCTTTGCTGGAGAGATGTTTCTGCTATCTGGGAGGTACATAAACATTTCCTGGACTAAAACAACCCTCTTAAGGGACTTACCCCCCCCCCCCCGCGCCCACTAGGGTTTAAATAGCTGGCACGCTCCATGATTGGAACTAAAGAAGCCATTGGATGAGAGGCTAAACATCTTCAGGAAATTTTGAAAAGTCCAGTTGCTTTCTTTTCTAGCTCCTTAGACCTGGACTGTGTTTAGGTACCTCACATGTGTCACAGTACCATCCATGTGAGGGCTATGAACAGTTACTCTTAATTTGATTAAAACCAGATATTTGGTTGTAAAAATTCATAATTTTAAAACAAATTAGCACTGTCAGTGCCGCCTTTGTTTTCTGAGCCACCCAGCATTTGAAGCTTGATTTCTCCAACAAAAGTTGTTAAACCCAGCGTTGCTGTGTGGTTAGCGGAGCGCTATCCATCCATAGTACTGCATCCTGTGTGAGTCAAAGTCACAACAGTGGGAATTTTGAATGAAAAATTAAGTGTTATTTTTGGCCACATTTGAAAGCACTGATCCACACGAATGCCAGAAGCCAAGGTTTCCCAGCAGGTCATTGATTTTAACGAGATGATCGATGTTACTCACTTTGCCTACCAGTGGGTTCAATGTTGTGGGTGATGGCTGCGTAGGTGTGTGTGTTGTGAAGCAGCTAGACCACATCTGAGGGTGGTCTTCAGTTCTCACACTCCAGAATACCACAACAAAGAAAATACAAATCATTACATGTGAGACATGTTGAACAGCTGTGATTGACAGCTCCAGATGCCTTTAACCCCGACCTTGATGCTCTGTTTTTATCATCCAAATGGGTGGAGGGCACGAAGGTAAGACCCTGTGGAGTGACCCCTGCAACCCTGATGGGCCTTTTGATTGTTATCAGCCAGGCTGAGGCCTTATCTTGGTTGTCTGGAGCTCTCAGGGGAACCTTGGCTCTAAGCACACACTGCTTTAATTGACCTGAGTACCCCAACACTGAATTTTCATCTTTCATCCTTTAGAAAGAATAAAACTGGAAAAAAGGAAAAAACCCAAAGCGTATTGACTTGTTATTGCAACAAGTCGTTTTATTTGTATAAACAAAGATTTTAAAAACTGTCTTTATTCTTTTTCCTTTCTTGTCTTTGCAGCAACATATAATAAATATATCAAAGACAGATGCACTCCCACAGATTGAAGTTCAAGCAGAAGAGCCGTCTGTGCAGGCTGTTGAAAGTGCTCCCCCTGAGGATGAAGTCAGCACATCGTCAGATCAGCCCAGGATCCTCTACCAGTGTGGGGATTGTGATGAACTTTTCAAAAGCCTTGTACTTTGGCAGCAGCACCGTAAAGAAGGGGCATGTCAGCAGTCTGACATGTCTGAGAACAAGTCAAAACCAGATTCAGAAACTATGCCAGAGACTTCCTCAGTCCAGAGTGCAACCATACCTTTATATTCAGTCGCTGAATCCTCTTTCTCACAGCATGAAACTAACAAAAATATCAATTCAGATGCAGTTGAAAAAGCTTTGCATGAGCTGGAGCAGCAGGAAGGTACAGAGACCAATTCATCTCAGAGCTCTGATCCTCCTATTTCCGAGGTAGTTTCAGTCTCTAATCCAGATGAGTCGTCACCTAAGAGAAGAGGGGCAAACAAAAAGCCAAAGCCTGAACCTGTGCTCTTGTGCGTGGACTGCGGCTCGTGCTTCGGCCTGGTGTCAGAACTAGTGGCTCACCGCAAGACCCAGCACGGCTTTGAGGAAGCTCTGCACCGCTGCTCCGTGTGTGGGGAAAGCTTTCTAAATACCACTCTCTTCCTCTACCACCGAAAACAGCACCGACAGAAGGGCGAGGAAAAGGCGGTAGAGGTTACCGAATTGACTTCAGAGGTTTTTACTCAGAGCAATGGCGCAGATCAGCAGGACCACGGTGCACCTTCTGCCTCCGCCAGTGTTGACGCCACTTTCACACAGCCCGAGCTGTTCGTGTGCACCCTTTGCCTTCAGAGCTTTAGCGACGAGGGAGGGCTGGTTACACATCGTAAGCAGAAGCACAACCTTAATGAGCCGCTACACACGTGTGCCCACTGTGATATGAGCTTCATGAACACCACCCAGTACCTGTATCATTGGCGGCAGCATCGCTTCATGCCAGTGACAGAGGTGGCTGATGGGGCAGAAGCTGTTGGTGAAACAGCCACCACCAAACCTCAGGATAGTCCACAGAGCACAAAGCGACTGCTTTCCTCACCTGGTTCGGCTGGTGAATCAGGTTCCCCCCTTCCTAAGAGAAGCAGGCCTTCCTTCAGGATCCTGAGTGCTAATGCACTCAAAGGTAAGTGAAATTCATTACTTTAAAACACAACTACAAGGCAGTAGTTGTTTTGTTTTTTTTAACAAGAATTTTTGTTCTTTACTCAGGAAACAAGAGTTCAGATATTAAAGAAGAATTAGAGGCCAACACTGGTGCAGACTCGGACAACACCAATCACCCTCCGCCTGCCAAGCTGCTACAGGACTGGGCTCGAACACCACTCCCGCACGTGTGCCCGTACTGTGGCAAAACCTTCACGAGACGCGTCTTCCTCCGCACGCACGTCTACAGCCACACCGGAGAAAAACTTTTCACCTGCAAGGTGCCAATCAAACATTCAATCAGGGTGTCTCTGTCTCGAGTCTCAGGAATGACTTACATTTTTTGTGCAGAAGACTTTGATGAGATGATGTAATGCTGTGAAGTGAAGTGAAGGCTGACATCTCCAGCCTCATTATGTTTGACAGATTCCTTGGTGTCTTTGCATAATGACGTCTGTTTAAAGTACAAAAGTAGAATCTGAGCAAATGTAGATATGAAAATGTCCACAAAAGTTTGGGCATCGCTGAGCAAGTTACAGGTTCAAGTAAAAAGAAGACGGCTTCTACAATATAGAACTGATGAGACGACAGGGAAATAAGTGTGTGTGTTTGGTAAATTGCTGAAACATTTCAAGAATTGTAATTCTCTTACCTCTTTTCATTTAAAAAATTGGGATATGTGACTCGCTCAGAGGTTTCCGTACTTCAACACGGCTTCATTTGCTTGCAAAAAGTGTTTAAAACTGTTGACACTAATTCTGGTTATTGTTTTTGTGAAGGTCTGCACAAAGTCCTTCACCAACTCGCAGAGCCTGCTGCGCCACAGCATGAGCCACACGGGCAACAAGCCCTTCAGCTGTGATGTCTGTGGCAAGAACTTCTCCCAGGCAGCCACCCTGAAGAGACACCAACGCATTCACACATCGACACTACCTCGCCGCAAGCGTGGCCGCAAACCGGTACCAGCTCCGCCATTTAATATTAATCACAATAGCTCTCTGATTGAGCATTTTATTTCAAAATCTTGTAAAATATCTTAATATTCGTAGATATTGTTGAATATTATTGATATTGGAAGTGATTTTGATAGTAGGTGAAATGGTAGATAATGTGTTCTGTAATAAAAAGCTACATTTAAGTTTAAGTCACTATGTGAGTATCTTGCTGGTGAAACCCTTTTTATCGATATTGATTGTTGTGTCTGTCAATGCAGGTGTGCAGTTTGGACAACGAAGGAGCTGCTCATCTCTTCCCTTGTCCTAACTGTCCTTCACGCTTCAACACCGAGGATCAACTCAACCATCACAAGTAATAACACTTTTTTTCTGACGTTATTTTTTTTACTTTCGGCACCTTGTATTTTGCTGGTGTTGGTGGAAATAACTAGAACGTGTCAATATTCAATCAAATTCAAAATCTGTTTACCGCATAACTACATTAGAATTACATTTGCAAACAGAAGGCAGGACAGGATTTAGATAAACCTCCCTCCCTCTTGCCGGGAGCTGTAGCAGCTGAGCCGTGTCCGACCACTGAGCAAGACCTTTAAGCTGTGTAGCAAACACACTGAGATGTCTGTGTGCCCTTGAGCCACATATGATTGACAGACGCAGGCCCAGTAAATTAAGATGAGAACGATAACTGCACAGAACAGGAGAAAGAGCCTGGTCATGTCCTACCTGGCTGAACAAGGGGGATAGGATGTACACTACAGTGTGTGTGTGTGTGTGTGTGTGTGTGTGTGTGTGTGTATATATATGTATATAATATTGACTTAACATGATCTAGTCATGATGGTGGCTGTGGCTGTGGCGTACTCTCCTCCTCCCCAGCATTCCCCGATGTTCGGACACCTGGCCTCCTCACACACCTGAGATAACAGACAGATTATTCATAAATCACAACAACAGTCATCTAAAGATGCTTTATATCATAAGGTAAAGACCCAACAATATTAGAAAGAACTCCAAAACCAGATACATGTGGAAAATGTGGAGGGGCAGAAAAGGCTCATCTCATTGTCTTGATGACATCCTCGAGTTCACTGGTTTCTGTGAAAAACTCTTTAAAACCTGAACGATCTCATTTTGAAACGGTGTTAACTCAAGGTTCTTTACTACCTTTATCCTGAGCTTTAAACTGCAACGCACACTCTTTATGAGGACACACAATACTAAGACCTTGAGTTAAGATTGTGGGTTAGTTTTTTTTTTTTTTTTTTTTTTAAATGAATTACATTTTTTTATATTCCCAAGCTCAGAAATAAACCTTTACACATAAAAAGATGAAGGTATCAAACTTCTCCTGAAGCTTCCAGCAAGAAAGCAAATAAGAGTATTTCCAAAGTGGTAGAGAGGAGAGTACGGACGTCTTAGATGTTTACGGAATCTGCAGCATACAAATGTGTCTCATTTGCATGTAAAATGATTCAACATTGAGCTCATTTTCTGCTGATTGAAATATTGATGAATCAACAGGGTTTAAATTAGGTGTCAGTGTACATCTAATTTAAACCCTGATACTTTACGTGTGACGTGACCCCTGCTCATCAAAGAACATCTGTCTTGAAGGGGGCGACCCTGACGGGGATTTTAATCCTTCTATCTGGCTCGAGGTCAACTGTCCCTGAAATATTGAATTCTCTTGTCATTTAACAGGGAACAGAAAGACTCTGGCCTTGGATGGTCTTTGCACATAACCTCTAGCTTCCAATTTTACTTTGAATTAGTCATGTGGTGGATTAATACAGATATTTGTTTGTATGTAATATTTAGCAAAGTTGTGGAAACTGAAACATCATCCCTGCTTGTTCTGATTACGCGAAGCTGCACGCACAGCAAAGAAGTGTTTTTTTTGTTTTCTCCTTGTAAAAACAGGCCTGATGCAGGAGTAGGTGAATACATCCTAGCAGTTCTCTCCTCCCCTAAGGCTATACTCAGTGTAACGTTATGCAGAGGATAAATATAGTCTTTCATGTCTAACCCTGACGCCTCCCAGTTTACTGCTGTTCTTTTATCTCCGGTTGTTTGTACACTACGCCGGTACCCCTCATTTGACCTGACGTACAGCTAAGTACATACGAGGTGGCAGATTAAGACCAAAACATGACTTTAATCACACACTTTTATGTGTCTCTGAATTAGGACTGCTTAAGTATTTATATTGGGAGCTATAATTGTTATATATGTATGTTGTATATGTTTATGTCCTTGGCCTATGATTTCAATGTTTTTGGCTCTATTTGAATGTAGCATTAAAAAAATCTGTTAATACTTCTGTGTTTGAACAGATTGTTGCACACCAGCCACCCCTTCCCTTGCGGCGAATGTGGAGAGGCCTTCAAACGTAGGAAAGACCTGGACCTGCACTCCCTCATACATCAGGGTAAGAGTTCAAGACTTGGACTTGTATTTTATATTTTTATAGTTAGCAAGCAGTAGCCCGATTTTCTTTGATATTGATTTTGGTGTCCATTATTCTGACCTTATTCTTTGCCCGAGTTCTTGCACTGCGTCATGTGTTAATCTTACTTCCATCAAAGAGGAAGAGAAAAAGTTTTTTGTTTGTTTTTTTTAAATCAGCAAGCATTGATTCAATGAGAACTGAAGAAGCTAATGAAAAACAAAACTGCCATTCGTTTATTCATTACGACACGTTTTACCTGAAAACTTTCTGGACTACAAGATAGCTGTAATAAATCATGGATTTTTCTGGAGAGGAGAACAAGTGAGTCTGTTTTATTATTGTTTAGTTATTTACTAATAGCTAGCAAGCTAATGCCAGAAGGGCTTCTCCTGGGTCTTAAGATAAATGCCTCCTTGAACAGAATAAATTGTAGTGATAGTCAAAGCTTTTGCGTTATATAATTACTATCAGCATCTTTTAGACACACCAGATATCGATATTGGTAGTAATGCTAATACACAGCTTTTATGCCAATTTGGCAAATGATATGCTTCTGTACACATTTTGAGCATTGTGTAAGAACGATAATCAAATGTCTATTTTGGAGATTTGGAACCCAAATTTAAAGATGCACAAGATGATGATAGTGGTCACACTTTACTGCTTAATGCCCCTAAGGTCCACCACACAGGACACTTTGTGTCATCTTATTACTGTGTGACCTCTATCCAGCTTTCACTTGTTGGCTCAGTCTTTAGCCTTCGTATAGTTTTATCATGTTCAGCAGCTTTTTATGACCCTATAGCTCAGGAATTTAATATGTATATATTGTATTTTTTTGAATAGGTGAAAACAGAATAGTAGCATAGCAGATGTTAGGGAGAAGGTGCTATGTCCCATTGTTTACTAAGGACACAATAGTTGAAACTGACCCAGTGTTTCAAAGATTACTGTCCTGTCAAAAAAAGGATAATTGACTTGTCGGAAATCAGTCTGCAGAAGCCCTGAAAGGCTCTACTCCAGAGGAGAATATCATAGTCATTACTACGGTCAGAACACAGTTAACTGTGTAGTTGTCATTGCACCTTGTAGCTTGATAGCATTCATCTCGGAAACACCTGAAAATACTTTCCGAGGCGCTGCCAGTCAATCATACTCCCGACAGGGAGAAAATACTGAGAACCTGTGCTGTTCTGTGTAACCTAAGAGAAGATGTCATTCACAAAGAAGCAGAATGAGACGCTGAAATGTCCTCTACCAATGCATAGCTTTAAAACTAACATTATATTAAAATAAAATCAATGAAATCCCTTTATATGAGATTCTGACAAAATATTTCCAATAAGTGGGTAGAGCCAAACCCGCTTGGCATCTTTAGTTAAAAGAAAGGGACACAGCACTGCCACCTTCTGGTATGATTTAACTAATTGTATATCTTTATTCTTACTCTGACCATGAGTTAATGTTTGCCAATGTGTGTAAATAAATAGAATTAATCATTTTCATGTGATTATTTTATAACAATTTGAGAAATGGGTCATTTTAAATAAGTAATTTCTTTTACAATCCCCTAATATTAGGAAAACAAAAGCCATCTCACACCATTTATTGTACTATTACAAATGTTTTATGTCTGGTTGGCATGTTTACAGTTTACAAATTTTTCTGGGTTTAGTTGTGACATAAGTTAAACCCCTCTCGTTTCTGCCCACGGGCGGCTCATCAATAACACGTCAAAAGATATTGCATCAAAAGTACTCGTCATAGGGCATATTGATAAGAAACTGTTGAGCATGACTTTGAAGCAAAAATTTGTCAGTTTGGAACATGCCAAGCTGAACATGTTAGTTGCTCATAATGACGCAATGATATTCTGGACAGTTTGCTCTGTTCATCCTCTGACACATCATGCGTGTGTCGTCAGCGTCTTGAGCAGCTGGTACCAGCAGACCACTACCATGGCAACATTATGGGCTGCATTTGAGATGATATATGTGGGTGATATTTGTGCTTCAGGTCAACATTACACACTTTTGTTCGGTTCACTGCTCATTTGGACGAGACTGTTCCTTTGTTCTTTTTGGCGAGACTCACCTGCACTTGAGTGCTTGTGGTCAGACTTCAGTTCACTATCATACTGACTAAAGGGGAAAGAAATGCTATGTCTATGAGAAGAAGACGAACAAAGTACAACACTTGGTTTTCCCAACTTGCAGTTGGGCATGGTGAAGATCGAGAGGATGACTATGGGTATGCTACTGCAAACGGGTCTTTGCATATTTCATCAGAGGTCATCTGTCTTAAAAGTGTGATAGGTTGCTTTGGTCAGGATACTCAGGGACATGATGTCCCTCTTGGTGTCACGGAGCCTCCTACACTACAGGTATTACAAAGTGATTGAGGATATGTGTGTGATTTTTGCATGTCACTGGTTGCTGTTGGATGTGAATGTTTATTGTTGACATCTACGTTAGCTAGCAACAAAATGGATAAATGCATACACTTCTGTCTGAACTGGAGATAAAAAAAAAAAGTGGCAGGGCACCATAAGGTGAACACAGTGTCCCATATCCTTACTTTATTTCCAAAGTTTTACTATTTATCATTGAAGGGGTTTTAAATTGTGGTGGAGATGCCGAGAACCCAGCTGTTTACATATCTTGTTGTAATAGAAAAACTAGAGATGATTTTCTGAATGATTGTAGAATGATGCAGATTCAGCCAAAAATGGCTCTAACCATTTGCTTGTTGTTAATTTACAAAAATATGCCTATGGTATATGCGTTCTTCAGTGCATTAGGTCAATGACTTTCTATTGATTAGCGTGCCATGTGGAGTGGAGGAGCAAGGTGGAGGCAAATGAATTGGGTCAACATGTTGACACTTCATCTTAATCAGGGGGTGTTGGCACACCAACCTCATTAGTTACGCTTGATAAGTCAGCGTGCGGCAGAGGTCAGAGGTACAGGGCTCCTCTGAGAAAAATGTTTGGAGAGATTGATCTATTGATCCATCCAGTGCCATAGGCTGAGATTGCCCTTGTTAAAGGTTTAATTAGACGTTTTTGATAGGGAGCAGAGTGGATCTCCCCCACTGGGACAGACTGTACAGATGGTTAGCAAATTGCAAGTTATTGGCATGACGTCCTATGGACTTAATGATGAACCATCAGTGTCAGCAGTTTCCCAACCAGATTTTTGAAAGCTATCCAGGGAGCGAGGAAGTTTGGTTTACTTTGGTTGTGATGAATCAGTTAGATGATGAATGATCTAATTGACACAATTTTGCAGTTTTATAATGTTGTATAGCTCAAATAGGTAACAAGTTAATCACGGAAATTAATAACTGATTAACCAATAAATAATAACAGCTTTTATATATTAAACAAGAAATGAAATGCTCATTAAAAGTATGTTTGACTGTGCGACCAGTTGACTTGATCTGTAAATGTTGTTCCAGTCACTAGTCGGCAACAGCAATACTAATTGGTTAAACATATGATTTTTTTTTTTATCATTTTCATCTTAGATGTTATGCAGCTAGCTGGAGCTGCAGCTCTGGGAGATGGCAACACCCCATTGTGTGATGGGAAGTTGTAAATAAGCGACGAGTACAGTTCTGCTGTACCTTTTGCAGTTTTATGTTGGCTGTTTCAAAATGAAAAGCAATCTGGCATATGACAACTCAACCACATTCTGCACACCTGAATAAAAAAGGCTGGTGGCGGTGCTAATGTCAGCCACACTTGGGAAATTAATGTGACGTGACTCTGTGTGCAGCAAGTGTGAATATGTGCCACAAATTGGCACACATTTGGGCATCATTTAAAATACTATTTGGTTATCAAATAATGGGATTAAAGGTTTCAAATAGCTCTTGAATACATGCAGTATTTGTGCAGGCAGCATTTGACCTCATCCATTAGATTGCTCCCTTTTGACTGTTATCTGAGTGTGTTTTAATAGACTTGACTAGACAATTAATTTCATTTACATTTCTTCTCTCACTCAATCAGCTAGTGCATTAGTCGCTGGAAACATCCCTAATGAAAAGTTCTCAGAGCCCAAGATAAACTAATCAAATTGCTTATGTAACACTCCAAAAGCAAATAATTTTTAATATAGGGTGATGTAAATGTAAAAAATGTTGAAATGCACTCTGATAATTTTTTGAATTTCTATTCACAGGCATGATTGTGATACCTTACGTAGCTTTTCTACAAGTCTGATTACTATACTGATATCAACCATTCCCCTGAAGCGTAACGTTTCTATACTTGGCTTTAAAGTCTTCAGGATCATTTTTATCTTGTAGTAGCATAACATTAAACAGTCAGTGACCCACTGACTTGATGAATGCACTAAAAGTTAATAAACTGTTCTTCAAAATGATATTGATAAAGTAACTCTGTTTGATGGGGATCGGTTACATCTGGCCAGTACTCAATATGTTTAATGAGATCCACCTTGATGTCATCCTGGTGATGCAAAGAGCAGCAGCTTGTCACAGCTGAGCTCAATAAATGTTAGTCGCTTTTGTTGTCTTTGTGAATCATTATAAAAAGGGCCGCTGGTCATTTTTTAATAGGTGAGCTAAATGACGGGTTGTTTTTGGACTCTTTGCAACAACTCATGTTTTGCATCTTTTGGCACCGATTTGCCAATTTGAATCATAAACGGTAAACAGAGGCCACATTATTTGTTGACTCTGGCTGCGGCGGATTGTTTGGCCACTGTTGCCGATTCTGTATGCACCACCTGTCACTGCGCGATTGCTGGCCCAACATCAGGCAGTCGGCAAGCTCAAACCAGCCATCAGATTTCAACACGGCCATTAGCGTGTAGTATGACGAGAAATTATGACCATCTGTCTAAAATCCGACACTGTTCCATTACAGACAAGCAGCCAGCGACATGCCCTCACTGCTCATCCCAGTTTATCAACCAATCAGTGCTGGAAATCCATCTCCAGCGTTGTCCTACTACCGAAGAGGAGAAGAATACCGGTCGTGGGAGGGGCCAGGGCCGAGGACGCTGCACTGGACAGGTTGGAGACATAAAGAAATTTTTTAAAGAGAGGATGTGAGCCAGAGTGTGATTTGTTTTTTCCAATCGAATAGCTGACGGGGTTAGTGAGGGAGTGGCGATGTGTCTCACGGTCCACATTTGGAGTTGGATTGTGACATTGTACTTTAAATAAGTAGACAAAAATTTAGATAATGACGACACCGTTTCTGTCATTTCATTCTGGGTTGTCTCCCTCTCGTCTCCTTTCCCTTCCTTTTCTTTATTCCTCCCTCAGATTGAGTGTGACCTTTGTGGACACCGTTGCATGACCCAAGAGGGCCTCGACCTTCATCGTTTATCCCACACAGGCCAGACACCTCTCAAATGCCCAGTGAGGCCATGCCGCCGCCGATTTATCTCTAACAGTGCCCTGGAGGAGCATGTGCTGGCGCATTTTCAAGGAACGCTCAGCAAGTCCAAAAACCGACCCCGCTTCCGTTGTCAGATTTGCCACAAGGAATTTGCCTATAATTCCACCTTCAACGTTCATATGAGGACACACACTGATGAGAGGCCCTTTGAGGTAAGAAGCACTGTGGCGTGTACTTGTGTAAAGGTAGTTTCTTTCAGTCTTAAGAATCCTATTTCTCTCTCTTTATACAAGGTCTTGAAATCTTTTAAACACCTGTATTTCAAAATGAAACTGAGAACTGCCTCATCCCCATCCACGGTCACACCCGCTCATAGCTGCGGCCATCTCTCTGGTTCCGGACCATGGCCATTTGTGCAGAGTGTGTCCTGCGGGTGTTTTCTCCCTCTCTGTGTACCTGTGATTAATGGCAGGGCTGAGTTAGGGCCTGTCAGCTCCCCTCTGTGCCTGTTACTATTCTGGGATTCTCTCCCTCTCTCTCTGCTGCTCTGGTGACGAGGCAGGACATCAACTATAGACCCACCCAAGCCCATCTCAGCTTTAGAAATTGATTTAATATTTGTGGCTTCGCTTTGAGCCATGATCTATCAGGCAGGGTGAGGACTGCGGTTCAAGGAGCACCGGTTCTCAAACACAGAGGCAGTTACGGGGATACATTTTAATTTATATCAAATATACCTTGTGTTCCTGGAGGAACATATGTGTTTGCTCAGTTTATAAAGAGCAAACTTCACAGGAAAAGTAATTATATTAGAGTGTATTTCACAGAGATACTGAAACTGCAGATCTGTCAATAGGGATTGCAATTTCAATCTGAGTGTCCCCAGTGGGAATCAAAGCAAAGCTCAATACTGTTACTCCCCTGTAGTGCTTCAGGTTTAATCATCTATCTACTTTTATTTCATTGTCTGCGCTCATTTGGGAGTGAACAGAACAAATGTTGGTGTTGCAGGAATGATGCCGTTGAACTGTTGATTACTAAAATGATTATTTAGAAAAGTCAAGCTCTTAGATCACTGCTAATATTTTTTCTGTTGTGTAACTCTGTGTAATTTATTACACTCCCCTTACACGCAGAGCTGCAGGGTTTAGTCAAATCGATTATTTCAGCGACAGAATGTTCATCATTAGCCTGTGACGAAGCTGAAAGTGACAAATGTTCTCTGGCTTCTGCTTCTTATTTGCTGGTTTTTCAGCTTTTGTCAGGTAAAACACGATATTTGAAGACGTATTTCCTTCATTTCTTTTTTCATCTGGTGTGTGGATGTCTTATTGACCAAACAATTAATTGCTTGTGTGTGGGACTGATGATGATGATATCTTTTTATTGCTCTGTATTTGTCCTTCCCCCTCTGTCTTCCCTATCCCATTTTCTTTCTGCTCTTTCTGTGTCTCAGCCAGGAGTGCTGCATCTGCAGAAAAATGTAAAGAGAGGTTTTAGGAATTAATTGCAGTTGAGTTTGTGTGCTGCCAGAGTTGTGAACTTAACTTTCTCGCCTCTCTCTCACCTTTTCCCCTCTTCTCTGTTCTTCCACCAGTGCGCCACATGTGGTAAGCGCTTCCGCCAGCTGCCCCATCTGCAGGATCATGAGCGCATCCACAGCGGCGTGCGGCCTTTCTGCTGCTGGATTTGCGGCAAGAGTTTCAGCGTCGCCGCTCGTCTCACCGAGCACGCCCGCACCCACAGCGGCGAGAAGCCTTACCCTTGCCCTCACTGTCCCGCTGCCTTTCGGTCTCGTTCCAACCTGGATAAACACATCCGACTTCACGGGGACCTGCCTCCGGAAACAGCGGAGCAGGTGGTTAATGCAGCTGAAGCTGCTCAGGTCCAGAAGGTGCTGGAGGGAGCCAAAGCATTGTCATCTTTGGCCACCATGGAAGAGGTCGAATCTGGCTCTGTGCAGACCATTTACGTGCTGCAGGGAGCTGAAGGGGCTACCGAGACCGTAATGATCCCATCCGATCAACTCAGCAGTTTAGAGGGAGCGTCGCAGGTTGTCATTCTGCCCTCCTCTGTACTGGGAACTCAGGCCATCACTGTTCCCACCATCACAATGGACGGCAGTGAAATCACCATGGTGGAGACGAGCCAGTCACCACAGCATACCATTGAGTTCATTATGGAGGAGACTGTTTGAAGGTAGCTTAGTAAATCGTGGACAACAAGGACATGAAAAACACTGAATGATTAATCGCTAATATAGACTGCTGGTGATCTAAATATTTTGACAGATGAAGCCAATACCCTGTACGTTTATTGTCTGGCAGATTTCCAAGAGAGTTTAAGCAAAACTCCCCACCTGTTTAATAAGTTTTCTTGAGCAGACAAGTGAATTTATGACATAGAGGAGACATTGAGCGGAACACTCACACGCTAAATTAGCTTTTCAGACTAATAGAACTGATTGTGTGCATTTACTGCCCCTGTTTATTAGGGGACGACGTGGTTGCCTATGAAGTGTTCTCTGCTTTCTTTATAATAAAACGTTTGAGCATTCACTCTTGTGAGCGTCGATCATTTCATTAGGTGGATGACAAGAGGGCATTGCCCCCGTCTCATCAGATGGGACAGACTTTATAGGTCCTGCTGTAAATTGGCACCTCAGCCAACATTAGGAAGTAGCCTGAGCTGAGAAACATAAAGACCCGCTCAGCAGCAGTCGCTGTCGAGATTTTGAAACCGCTGTTTCTTTCTGTCTCACACACACACAGACACACACTGATGTTAGCGAATGGCACAGCGAAGCAGAGTAATGTGTGTAGATCAAGTCTAATGCTCCAATAATTTGTAGGACATTACGTTATTGATTTGTTTTGTGCTGTAATTAAATACAATAATAATAGGGATACGGCGAGATTCATGATGATTTAACTGAAGTACAGCATTATGCAGTGGAAAGTTGTGTAATGAAATTATCCAGCACTTGCTGTATAGTTATCAAAAATAATGATCCTATTTGTGTCTGAATTGGAAGAGGCATAATGTGATATAAGTTTTGCCAGCGCTGCAGTAGCCCATTATAGGCTTCTAAAGTGCAGTTTATGGCTGTCTCCCACCCAGTGATTGCTGACAGGGGGGTTTGAGACCACATACACGCAGAGGCACTCAGTCTTAGTTTGTTTTCATGTCATAGAGGCAGAAATGCTGATGATTGTGCGGGTAACTGAAATGGGGAAATGGCAGCATTTCTGCAGAGTGAGACGCACATCAGGAAATAGAGGGCTCCTGAGGAGCAAAAAGAAGCCGGTGCCAAAACTTGAGGAGCTTTTCGCTGCTTTTTTTGAGACACTCAAAAGCCTGTGAGTCAATAAATACATGTTTTTTTTTCCCTCTTCCTGGCAAATCATGAGAGCTGATATTCTGGTGGAGTGCCATTTATTATACCTGCTGCTTGACATTGAAACAAAAACACACAAACACGCAGACATAATGAAATTGTTGATGCTGGCGGGGAAATCATGAGACCGGTGGGGCACACTAACTGCAGCGCGAATGTCTTTTTGATCTGTGGAAGACGGTATGTCATCAGTAGATCAGACTTAATCTTTTCATGGTTTTTAATTTAATCCTAGTCATTTAGAAAAAAGTAAAAGTAATTTAATCCCTACTTGTCTGTAGTTTAATGAGGTTTCTCATGCAGTGCAGTTTCTTGCAGTTATGCTAACTACTAAAAAACCTACAGTACTGTCTGTAGACACCCCTCTTTATATTTTGTCTTGGAAATGGAAAACGGGTGCAGTAGTTTACTGAAGAACTGAGTTTGTGCATTTCAGTGAATTGCCCAGGAGTTTTTTGCCACCTCTGTACATACTGATGATGATTTAAACAAAAAAATGTGATAAATTGCTTCACAAAATAACTCCTACGTCTGTTATGTGTAGTTGGAACACTGTTTCATTCCTTAAGTTAGGAGGCTTCAGTGAAGGATCAACTGAAGGTCCGCATCAATTTATTTCTGTTTTTTAAGGACACAACTTTCATATTCTCTTCTCCACTTACCCAGTTCTCAAGTCTTAAGGTTCCACTGCTCAATCGTTGGGTTTTTTTGTTGTTTTTTTAGCAGCTCTTTGAGAATCAACTTCTTGGTCCAGAAATAGACTTTTATGTCAAACTTTGCTATGTTTGGCTTTTTTCTGTAGATTTAACTGAATAAATGAGAACAAATGTGTTTTTTTGCAGCAGGCTGCTAGTAACAAAGAGCCTAAAGACACAATTTAAAACTGGTTGTTTGCCAAGTTGTCTGTTATGTGTAGACACGATTCTGGTTCATCCCTTGAGTTATGTGCCTTTTTATGTTTGAATGATTCATAGGTCAGTGTTAAGTGGCTTAAAAAGTAAACATTCCTCTGAAAATGGGACAAAGGCTGGACTGAAAATGAGTCGGAAATGTCCAAGGCAATATTCAAAGTCAAGATCGCCTTAAAAAGTAAAAGTATAAGAAAGCCTGGCTCATGAAATCGGGTGAATATGAAGAGGTAAAGAGTGGCTCAAGTCTTTTGCAAAGTGCTAAACAGAGTGAATGTGCAAATGCGGCTGAAACGAGCTGCACTCATTAAAATTATTTACTATAATAGGAGAGTGATCAGATCTTCCATTGTCAAGTAGATTAGTGTTTATGAAAATGGAGCGTTTAAAATAATCGGCATACAGAAATAGATCTAGCGTTTAAAAAAAATAACCGCTCATTAAAATGGTGAGATGTTCAGTCATTATAGCATCGATCGGAGGAGATATAACATTTATAAAACCGAGTTGAGTTTATCCATCCATCTATCTAGCTGTCTGTCTGTCTCAGGCAGCACAGTAACTGATTTTTGTGTACACTAGAGTAGTAATATTATGTTAATATTCTTGCAAGTGCTGTGGTGATTTTTGCAATTATGTTTTAAAATTAATCATGGCTTGTATAAGCTATTAAAGCAGGGAGAGATAAGGGCCTTTTCTTAATTTTAATACAAGCAAATGAAATGCTGCAACTATGCAGCCACATAACCTCACGAGTGTCCTCATTGCAAACAAAACAGCCCGAAACGAGCACACGCAGTAGCTTCTCTCACCGTGGGCATCCCTTTGATTCCCACTTCTGCTTGTATCATAAACACTAAAAATACCTAAGTGACCCTCTGGAGAGGATGTGCATGTTCAGCTTTTAGCTCGGAGCAGCAAACTCGCTGACATCACAGTGTCCCGAGCAGGTGGAGGACGCCACGAGCGCTGTTTCTGGCTTTTATCTCCAGGTATGCGCAGCACTGCAGCTACCGAGTCAATATGGAGTTTTTAAGTGTGGCCTAAAAAGTAAAAGCAGTCAGCAATATTTGGAGTACTTTTTCATTAGAGGCAAGTGAGTGAGCTTTATATGTGTTACCTTTAAACATTTTAGCATGACGTGTGCAGGTAACTCCTGCCAGGTGTTTTAACCGTGTCTCACTTTTCCAGCTAACCTTTTAGCTAGCTGCTGTTCCAGCCACTTATTTTAATCAACTTCGCAGTGGCGTGTCCAGCGGGGTGGCCTGGGGGGGCACAGGCCACTCCCCCAACCAGACTGGCCACCCCAGGTGCCACCCCAAAGGCAAAACAATAAAATTCAATCAAATATCAAATGTACGATTATGTTTTCACGGTGAAGCTCAGATATAAGAGTGTAAGTGAATGCAGCATTGGCTTCTGCGCTATGTGCATCAAGTTAGCAAAGGTAGGAGAGCCAAGCACGAAAGATGGCACTGCACGAAACAATTTTTCGGTGAAAGAAAATGAGGACAGAATAAATGTCCCGGTAAGTAATATTAAGTTTGTTGAGTTTAGTAAACTTCGGTGAAATTAGAATACCAAGGAAAAAATTACACTTAAAGAATTATTGCAGCCGTCGAATATTTCAGACAGTATGCTACTGAGGGCAGCTAACATAAGAGTTATGAGTTATAAAATATAATCTAAGTCGTAACATTGCTGTATGGAGCTGCAGATTTGGTTGCAGGTTAACATAGCTGGACTGGCCATCGGGCATACCGGGCATATGCCCGGTGACTTATTTTTTATTTTTTTTGTAATGGCATGAACAATGAGAGGTGGTGGATTGGCCAGATGCAGGTCGATGTGTAAAAATAACTCAGTTGTTTGGTGGTGGCTATGGCGGGGCTTCCACAGAGGCCAGCAGGTGGATGAGGGAAGGGGAGGCAGGAGGAGAGCCCCGAGGCGGCCACCAGTCCGAGTGTCAGGTGAACTGAACTTCAGGTAAGAAGTTATGACCTGCAGTCTATCTGGGTCAGATATAAACCAAGTTTAGGTGGAGTTTATTTTTGTTGTGCTGACTTTTTACTGTCAGTTACAATAACTCGTACTGCGTTCTAGCCAGCTTGACGGAGTTTTTATACAGCTGGGTGGGTGCTATGATGTTACTGATAGTGAACTTCTCTCATTCTCCCCCCTCCCTCTCCTGTTGCTACTTCAATCATGAAACTGATCAATGATCAGCTGATCGGCTTTTTTCTCTTGTTTATTTATCGCCCACTTTGCGTCAGAAAGGAAACCAGCAGATGTCGCGCTAAACAACAGCAGCACGTTTAAGCTTGATCAGCTTTTGTTAGAATTTATTTAATATTAATTTCTAGTATCAGCTGATGTTTGCTGGAGCCACAGCTGTAAACCTGCTGGTCATGATGTCGGTTTGGTTATGTGGTGAGAGGGAAACATGAAGATGAAACCAGGAGATGTCCTTACTGAATCATCAGAGCTGAACAGATGATGGAGAAACAGGTTTACCTTTTAGGTGACATGGATGAGTTGAAGGGAAGTTATGAACTGTTTCTGAGAGACAAATAACACCAGGATCCTTTTTTATGTAGCTGACAGCTGGTAACTGTGCAGGGGCGGGTCTAGGAAAGTTTTGCCAGGGGGGCAGGTAGGGCATTAACAGGCAAAAGGGGGACACAAAGAAATACCTTTCTTTCTTATTCTCATTTAAAATGTCTAGCTTTTATTAAATAATTATCTAAATCTTACAACCAAAGTTTTTATCTGATGTAAAATGTATAGAAATCATACATATACCAACAAGACGGTGTACATATGGAAAAGATATATATAAATTTTATAAAGTTTGTATCTGTCTTGTGTGAAACTTGTATGAAAAGCATACAAGAGTAAAAACAGATATAAGATCCCTTGAAAGATTATATAATGAATCTTGTATGTTTTGGATACTAAAACAACATATGAAAGTAATAAGAAAGTGGCCACTTTCATGAGTAAATCATGTAAGTTTTTACTATTTCTTTTCCATATGGGACTGTCACAACAGCATTTGTTTTCATTCAAAGGCTTTATGGCTTTAATACCTGGTGGGCCGGTCTGTAGTCAAAATGCCCGATTTTCTGTCCCAGTCCAGCCCTGCAGGTTAATACTGGCAGTGTCACCATGCCAGCTGACTGTATTTCATCATCAGCCAGTGTTGTTCTTGATCAATATTACCAAAGTTTACCATAAGGCAGCATAGAAAGTATTTACTTGCTTTCAGGTTTCATTCAAATGTTAGTCTTTTCAGTTGTTTCCCCACTTTTTTCCTGTTTCAAAATCACCAGTTTGTGAGAAGATTATCTTCTTTTTTTTAACAGGCAGATAAAATTTTACATTGGAACTGGCTAATTTGTCAATTGTTTGTTACAAATGTTCGTATTTTAATATTCAAAAATGTTTTTGCCCAAAACATATGTGCACTATATGTCAGTAAAAATACTATGCAAATATTGCTGTCCTTGAATACTGAGTAAACACTGACAAAGCACTGATTGTATCTCTTGTACTTTATCAACACAGTATCTAAAAACTTTGCACCATAGTGGTTAAAATCTCATTCGAATAAGAGTTAAAAGCGCATTCGGTTATTAGGTTTATAGGGTTATTGAATTATGGTTAACGGTTGGTAGGTCTGTGAAGGTTCTCAGTCATCCAGGTCATCGTAGTCAAAGGAGCTTGCAAGCTCCTTTGATTAACGGTTGGTAGAATTTTTTAAACTTTATCTGCCAATTACATCTGCCACCCTTCTCCAAATCTGTGCCCCTACCTGGCCCCCCCCCAACAAAAAATTTTCTAGACACGCCACTGCAACTTCGATCATTTGTTTATACTTTAACAGAGTCATTTAATGTTTAATTTTTTGTTTGGAAATGACTCGAGCAATTTAAATATGTATTTATTAGTTTAGCCTAAGATTTAAGTTTTCCATCAACATTTACACAAATGTAACTATTACTTTTAGCCATCTTATTGTGTTGCTCGTTCAGCCACTTTTTTTTCTGTTTAAATAGAATTTTACTGGAGTTTATAAATAATTATAATATTAAGGAGAGCTCTCCAGCAATCAGATGATCACCTATGAGCAGGATGACCAGCTGTCATCCTTAACTCAGCATTTTTTTCTTTGTCCCCTTCTCACATTTTGAGATAGTCTCCCACATTTTGATTGCTTTCTCAAAAAGTCTGGCTTTTACCCAAAGTATATGAAGGGAAGGCTTTTTACTATATTCAGAACTTCAGCCTGTCTAATGCCACACTCATCAGGGAAAGACACCAAAAAGTCACAGGCTTTGCAGATTTGGGTGACTATGATGGAAGCTGCCATGAAGAAAATAAAGCAGCAGTATATTCTGAGAGACAGGAGGGGGTATGGCGTAAAGTGACAGAATACATGTATGTCATAATTTTATAATAATAGTGACACTTGTCAGATATGGCTAAAAAATAGAATAAAAAAAAAAACTATGGATAGATCCAAAACCTGAAGAGCAACTGAAATAACAGCATGGAAACATTCAGACTACCTTTCAGCATTATTGATGTGTCCCACTTTGTCTCACAAAAACACAGCGGTTGCCTCACATTTAGTTTGATCTGGCCACCCTACCTGTGAGCACCACATGGCGATGGTGGGGAGGAAAAAAAGCTCCCTCTTACTAGGAAGAAGCCTCAAATCAGGCTCAGGGAGGTGCAGCTGTCTGGCACTGCTGTCTCGGTTTGTGGGGACAGTAAAGGCATAAAAGAAAAACAGAGAGGGTAGAAACAATAAGCAGGATGTGATGACAGCCCTAAAAATCCAAAGGCATTTGGCCATGATTTGCCAACTTGTGGCAACATTGCTCTGTGTGTACACAGCCCTTCAAAAGAAGAAAAAAGATTTTTCTCAAACGCTACACTAACGTGATAAAACAACATGAATAAAATGTATTTTACAAACGTTACTATGACATTACATCTGATCAGAGACCAGGAAGATGCACAAATTCCTTTGGGGGTTTCCCATCCAGTGAAAAAATCTACACAAATCAAATATCCAGAGCCATCTGCTGCAACGACCCTCTGTGGGTAAGAGAGCAGCAGAAAGAAGCGTTGTTACTATGGTTGTAGATCCAAGTCAGGGAAGTGTTTTTACATCAAGTTATCAAATGAAACATCGTGCTATCATTTGTATCATTGTTGTGAGAAGCTTTTGTTATAATAAGAGTGAGGGGCAGACGCCCTGGACAGGTCTTTTGCAGGGCTAATGCCAGATTTAGACTTTGTAGAGCCTATGACGTAACCTACATAAGTGGCCGACATCGTCGGAGTTTATGTTAATACACACTCACATTACACAGTACATAATAATTACCGTGAGGTCGTGTCCCGGTGTTTTATATGTGGTGCCAGCCAACAAATAAAATGCTGGTACTTTTACCTCCTCGTCCTTTGTTGTGATCATTTTTTTAGGGGCAAATATATTTGTCTCTCAAATTTCTCTTTTTCTGACATTTGTGAGTCCTTATGTTGATGCTGAGACGATGATTGATACATTCTCACTGATAAATTTAGAAACTGTGGCAAAAAATAGCTGGAAATGACAAGGAAGAATCGAGGGTGCCGAACAGGCCAGTCACAGTCGTTGTGGGCTATGTCGACTCGACATGTAGTTACACCGCGGCGCACGTCAGGTTACTCTGTAGATTTTCCAATTAAGTATGAATCCCAAACATTTAGACCTATGGCTAATTTAAAAACACCAGATGATCTGACATGTTTGTCTTTGTACTGTGAGAGGAAGGGAACCCACACAGGCACTGGTAAACTCCGTGTGTGTGTGTGAGTGGGTTCAAACCAGGACTTTCTGACTGTGGGATGACAGTGCTAACCACCGCACCACTGTGCTGCCCAGCATTGCGTAATATGAACTTTAAGTAAGCACAAGAGACCAATTGAGGAAGTTAACACTTAGCTGCCCTAACCACGGGTAGTTGAACCGACTATCCTGAAATATAATCATGGCATTTTTCTTTTTTAAACTACTTTAAATAGAATTACTCTGTATTTTTAGTTTGGATTTAGTGGTGAAACACCAGTAAATGCAGTGTAAATAAAACCCACAAATTACTCAGGCAGTGTGCTCTTACAGCACATGGCCTGGAGTTATGCTCTAAAAGCAGAGTGAAACTGAGGTTCTTGTAGGTATATCTTACAATGATCTGGGTAAAATTAGCATGTGCTTTCCTGAAGCGAATTATAGTAAATATAGCATATGTTACACACCAAGGGTATTAAAAAATAACAACACAGACCTACAGTGAGTTCCACTAAACCCACTTAATACTGAGTCTCTAGAGAAGCGTTAATGTCGTGTTTTTTTTTTTTTTTTTAAATGGCATTTTTATTGACATCTTGGCAAGTTGTGGATGCCGGGAAAAGCTTTGTTTCCAAGGTAACATGACAGAAAAATCTCGTAGCTGACATAGATTAGCCCTTGTGTTTTAATAAAAAAGGAACATTTAATTTAGCATGGGAGCCGTCTAATTTATATATGGCAATTGGTGTTTTCATCTGTCATCTTTCCAGTGACACGCATGACACGTGTCTTCAAGTACGTTATGAGCATTCAAAGGGGATTAATTTCTATATTTGTGTACTACACTCATAATTTTGCCTTTAAGCATTTCATGCAAATAATATCTTGGCTAAATGTGAAGACGGCTAATTTCACCCAGCCCTAAACGGATACCTAAAAGTACTACTGCAGTGTATTTGTGATGGATGCAATATCAACATCAGAGCAACACTGGTATGTGGCTATTAAAGGTCAAACAATTTACCAGGCAAAATCATATATACTAGTAATTCTACAGGCGAAGGAAAATATCATAAATCACATTAAGGTCAGCGTACAGTATGTGCTGCACTACACAATGCAAGAAAAATGATACCGTTACGTAGGGAGACAGACATGTTTTATTAAGTTGCATGCATGCAGTACGCACCTTTACATCTCTGCTGTGTTTTAAGATTATTCATCCCAGCTGAAAAACGTTTCACTTCTTCCACAGCGATCTGTCTTAACAAATAAAGTCTGAGTTACGGGGCATGCAGAAACATGATGTACTTCTTTGTGTTTGACTAAATGAGCACACTTATGCAAACTTATTCAGCCGGCTACAGCTGACTTCCCAACTTTATTATCACATCGATGTTATTAATGTATGACTGACCTATTTAAGTAATGGTATACATTTATCATTCTCTATGTCTTGTGATTATATATTTATTGATGGCACATGCTTCCTCTCCGCCCTCTGTCCTTTTCTTTTTCTCCTTTTTCGCTCCTTTTTTTCTTTTTTGCATCCTCACCCTCCTCTCTGTCTCTCTCGTCCCTCACCAACCCCCCACCTCTCTCTTTGCTGAGGTGGCTGTAACTGCTGTGACTTTGACAAAGTATTCTCCACGTGTATTTCAGCGTACGTGTGGATGCAGGGTGTGTGTGTGTTTCTTTTTTTTTAGTTTGCAAATGTGTCCGACTGTTGCGCACGCAGCGTCCATCTGTGTGTGTCAGCTTACTGCAGCGTGCTCGCACTTACGTCTGCCGCTGCTGCTGCTTATCTCCGTTACCCTCTCACTTTTTTCATCACTTGCTCTCTTGTTCACCTTGTTTCTGCCTATGTGATACCCCCCCCCCCCCCCCCCCACCTCCCTCTGCTAGTCCCCTCCCTCATGTTTGCTCCTTCCTCTCTCTCTCTCATTGATAGTGAAGCATATGTGACTGGAATACTGAGGAGCTAATCATTATGCCATGAGCACAGCGCAGTGCTCAGGCAGAATGTCAATTCTCCCTCCTCTCTCTGTCTTCCTCTGCCTTTCCCTTCCCTCTCGTCCACGCTTTCCAAGCAGTAGTTAACATGGAAGCCACATTTGCGCTCTACACAGTGAAAATTAAGGAAACACTCTCACACGTAACGCCCGGCGCTTGCAAACACTGGGCTTTTAACACCTGCACTTAAGTGCAATGTGTAATGGTTCGGCGAGGTTTACATTTGTGCTGCGGATGGTATTTGGAGTGTGCGCGCGTGTTACATAGTTGTTATGTAAAAGCACTCCACATCAATTTGTCAAGAGCAAAGTGGTGTGGGATGGAGATGAGAGACAGCTGTTGAATGCATATTTAGAGAGAGGAGGGAGACTGAAACAGAGAGTGACAGCAGACTTTCTGTGGAGGCCTAAATCACCACTAATATTAAGGTAAATAACCACGTAGGATTATTCGCATTATATTGTAAACACTTAAAAAGATGGAGGTATGATACGGAGATAGTCGTGCGCATGCAGCAGTCTCGGTGTCACTCAGCAGCGAAGGAAAACACAAATGAGAGCGGGGTAAATTAAACTAGAGGTAAATTAGACTGCGTGCACGCGCTTGGACTGCGGGGTGCACGTCAGCGTGTCTGATGAAATGGGAGAGACAGCACACGGAGACTCCTCCTGACTTCTTGAAAACTGCAGCTGTGGGTCACAGCTAGGGGTAACGCTGTGTGTACGCAGCCCTCCAAATCTTCCACTGAAAAACACACACACACAAACACACCACATGCACACAGACTACAAAGGAACTTTAAATTTGCAAGTTGGACAGACGCACAAACAGTCATATCCAAATGTCCACATAAACACACACACACATGCATAGAAAAAACCCCAGCCGTGGCCTAAGGGAACCTCTAGCGTGACATGGTTGCAGTCTAATAGGCTCAAGCATGAGTGAGTAATAGGTGTTCCAGCACTGTCCGCCCACTGGACAAAGACATCTTGAGATGCACATTATTTTATGAGATGCAAAGTGAATAGGTGAAAACATGATGATGCATTGGGTGGGCGGTGAGTGGAGGGGGCTGTTTGAAACCAAAGCGGAGGAGACAGCTCAGCATTGTCACATGCTATATTTGCTTCCTGGTTTAATTAGGGGACAGGTTAGCGGACAAGCCAGAGTTGATATACCCAGAGGCTATCATTTAATATATGAGACGCAAATAGGTTTTAACATAACGTACAGCACTTAGCATTCAGGTTATGAATGAAATAAGTCATAGGTTGGACTGGAGCAGTGCGGATTAATTAGTGATCGACACACAAGCATATTTATTTATTTTTGCTGCCACTTTATTAAATTAAATTCAATACATTACATCTGGACAAATCTTTTAAAGCATAGTGTACAAACATCACTGTTAGGCAACACAGTGTTGTCACTAGCAATTAAAGCGCCACCTCATGCACAGAGTGACAAAATCAATGATTCAACACACCGTGGTGAGTTTAAAAGCCTTGGAGGACACAAAATGCTAAGAGAGCGCTGGGGCTGTAAGGTTAAGAAAAAGATCTATATTGCAAAGGCTACTTGGACCCACCAGAGAGGAGCAGTGGTATCATAAGGCCAGTGTCCCAGTCTCGTTAGGGGGGGATGAGACAGCATAGCCTGATCGAAAGTGGGGATATGGGAGTTAGACAGTGACATCATAGGCTGTGAGCTGCTCCTCTGGAGACTGCTGTCTGCTTGCAATGGGCTCGTGCTGTTGCTGAGTTGTGCCTTGTATGACTGAACATTATAAATAGTGAGAAGGGTGTCAGCTCCATTCAAGGGAGTTGTGCATGAAGAGTCGGGGTGCTCCAGTGAGAGGAGGAATGTTTTTCAGCAATGGCTTGGGTGTGTGGGAGAGGAAGTAGTCCCCACCTTTCTGTGAGTTACATATACCTGATTACAAGTAAAAGTGTTCTACTGAAAGTTTGATTCATTAGTAAAAAGTATAGGCAGCCCATTCTTCTTAATAAGACAAAGGACTCACTATGCTGAAATGCCATTTACCACTTGAAATCAATTCAACTCAATTTTATTTTATTAAGTATTGCATTAGTTCATTTCTGTCAGGACCACTTTAGTCAAAACTGGATTTTTCTTTTCCATCTGTGGTAATTTCTGTCTGCTGCTGGACCACCTGGGGAGCTGGGGGTGGGGCTTGGGATCAATGACAACCGACATCACATTGATTCGGTTAAAAATGGTATGAAATGAAGGAGCTGGGGTGGAGGTGGGTTTCCAAAGTGGCTTACAGAAGCATGATTATAATTAAAATGCTTATCTAATTAACTTGCTATTGAAGACTATTATATATTTATTAAACATTTACTCAAACACTCACACTGGATGGATGCATCCTTGGTGGGGGGAGACTCGGGGGTTCAGTATCAAGATCCTTGATCCTTCGACATGCAGACTGAAGTAGGCAGGGAATCGATCCGCAACCTTGTATCGCTCATGTTTAAAGGGCTCATATCATGCTTTTCCATATTTTCTGTCACTGTGTTGTTATAGTTCAGAGCTTCAGACGCTCTAAACACCCAGCTGATTTCTCAGACTCGGCTCTGTCTTCAAGCACAGAAGCCCCTCCCACAAGTGGGATATCTAGCTGGCTAGACAAAACCTAAAACCCCAGATAGCAGGTATCACAATGGTGGTTTCTCTGGCGACTCAGAGTTTCTGCTTAAAGATCTTTGCACGCTCACATAATGGCACCGCCTACTCCAGACAGAGAGCAAAAAAATGGGTAATAAAGATTAAACATAAAATGTAAAATGAGATGCTGTTACTGCAAATAAACTACAAATGTAACAGATGAATTTTCTGATCTGTGCATTATTAGCTGCAATTGGAGCAGTGCAAAAGAGACTTAACAGCATTTGAAGCAAGCATAAAAACATTTACACACTTTATGAATCACCAGATTAATGCATGCAAATTTCAGTACCAGTGCAGCTCACATAATATGAACTGCTGCAAGTTTACAGCTGGGCTTCACTCGGTTGTTTTAGTAAGGCGCTGCTTCAGAAGTTCCACAAAAAAAGTACGAAAAGCATAAATGGTATTTCTTCAAGAGAGAATCTTTATCACGCTCATGAGACGCTGTAAACAGAAAGAATCAGTGAAATGATGATGCTTCTGGAGTTTAAACCAAACCATGAGTTACTGCAGAACACTTTACACTCAACATAACTCGATAACCCATTAATCTCACTTTGTAGTTCACCCTTCCTGCGTTCAGACCTTCTGTTTGCCGGTGGTAGCCTGTCAGAAGAAATGTGGATCCATCAAAATGACTTATTTTAGACCATGACTTCACCAAGGCTCGGTAAAAGATAAATAAGGGTCATATGTAAATCTGAATTCTGCAAAACTGCTCTAGTAGAGTCCAAGAATAAAAATATAGAGATGGAAATGAGCTAACAGCATGCTGTGATAGTGTTATGCACTGGTTTATCGACTGAAGATTGCATCTGCCAATATTTGTCTTGTTGACCGCGCACTCATGCATCCGCACCTCCAGCCAATTTAGAATCACCAGTTAACCTCGCAAGCACGTCTTTGGGCCGCTTGCGAGGGTAATTGGTGCTAATGCCTCAAAAAAGATCCAAGCCGACCAGGAGCGTTATTGCTAACCGCTACACCACTGTGTTGGCCTTATCAGCAATACATTTTCATACATTTGCACGACTTAATTTGTCCTTATATAAAGAACATGTGATAGAGGCGGTGGCGTCCAGTAAAGTGGATTTCATTTAAATATGAAAAGAATTCATGAAAAATTGACACTGTCAATAAGAAATAAAAAAGCGTGTTCAATAATTTATTAATTCACGACGTGAGGAGAACGATTCATGGTGGCGTGAATGATGCAGCGCTGCTCAGGTTTCTGACCAAACTAGCTCTCAGGGCTCTCTCCTTTTATTACAACCTTCATCGCAAAGTTAAAAAACTTTATTGCAGATTTGTCTGACGACACCGAGGGAATCCATAACGACAACAACAAAACAAAGAAAAAAATACACCGGCATCGGTTGTTGTTTCATATATTCTTAGTTAAACGCGGCGCCAGCATCACAATTTCACAATTAGTGGTTCCCCTCTCTGATTGGATCTACGCCTTCATGTGTCTGTGTGTGCACATTAGCGACATTATGTCAATATGCGCCTTTGCGTGTGAGCCGACGGGCGTGTTTACATTGTGGCGCGCTGGTGTCTGCACGTTTGTGTGTGTGTGAGTGTGTGTCACGGGGTACGAGACGAGGCGAGTGGTGCGGTCGTGTGATAGTGTTTGTCACCCCGAGCGAGCAGCCACGTCAAACTCTGTCAGGGTAGTTTTCCCCGGCCGTGGGTGTAACACATCCCTCTGATTACTCTCTCTGTCTTTCTGTTGCCGTGTGTGTGAGTGTGCGTCTCATTCAGATAGTGTGCGTTTTCTTCATGACCAGCTTTTTCTTTTGCCCCCCCACATTTCAAATGCTTATCGGACAAACTGACAGTGAGAGCAAAGAGAGAGAATGGAGGGGTGATGGGTTTTTTATTTTTGATATTCATCTTTGAGAAAAATACCTAGGAGGGAGAGAGAGCGTGTAGAGGAGTGGGTGTTGGGAAGGAGGAGGGAGGGTGAGGAGAGAGTAGGAGGGTGCAGAGAGGGACGGAGAGAGAGCTAGCTGATTAGATTGGAGAAAGCCAAGGAGGTACGGGTATACTATTGAGCAAGGGGAGAGGCAGAGGGGAGGGTGACTAAGTGAATGCAGTTTGCCGTCGCGTGTCGCCGTATCACAGCGAAGTCCACTGGCAGGCAGACGGATCGGACCCGAATCAACAAATGGAGACAGAAAAACTGGATGTATACTGCATGTGAGGAGAAACCAAGGGAGGATATAGAGTCTGCCTTCATATCATTTTATCTTTGCATCTAATACTACTGTGAGGAACCCACAGGGAGGGAAAGAAAAACAGCGGACAACTCATTTTTCCTCTAACACGTCTGTGAAGCAGAGGAGCTGTGAATAGAGTGAGCTGTGGGACTCGCTGGGATTTCTGAATATAAGCTCAGTAAGTATTTGTATAGGCTGTGTAAAGGCACTGTATGAGTGTGTGTATATGTGTGTGTGTGGACTGATGCCTCAGCTTTGTGCGCTGCCTCTGATGTTTTTTCCTCATAAGAAAAAGGCGAATATAAGGAGCGCTGGGAGGGAATTTAAATCCAGTTGTGCCGCTGCAGTGTTTCCCTTTATTGTCACATGTTGTTGGCGTCACTGAGCTGCTTTTCTTTTCTAATTTAAACAACTACCCCAGACTTGACTCTGTGTGCTGTTTGTGCCTTTTCCTCCTCAGTTGCCGGTGTGTGAGTGTGTGTGTGTGTGTGTGTGTGTGTGTGAGAGAGAGCTGATAATAGCAGCTCCATTGGTATTCAGCGGAGGGAGCTCCAGGATCTCGCTGCGCCTTTCCCCAGGATGGGATCACAGAGCAGGGATTGTGCTTGCCTGTGGAGAGCCCGCTGAAATGGGTGAGTGTCCATCCCGCTCCTTTTTTCCCCCTCCTCTTTTCATTCTCTTTCACCTCTTAGTTGATTGTTTCCTAAATATATATAAATATGTATATATGTGTATGGCTTTAGTCTGCAGTTATATACAGAGCATTTTCATTCCTGATGGGCCCCCCTCGTTTCCTTGTGTCTCACCCACTCACCCTGTCCAGCCCCACCTGTTTCCCTCCATCACTCCTTCCATCCTCCTTTTCTTTTACCTCCCCCCAAACGCCTCAGGGCATAAGCCGTCCTATCCAGTTTTAATGGATATAGACAAACTCTGAATGGCTCAATCCATTTTGCTGCCTGTCTCCCCCCTCTCTTTGCCTCCTTTTCCATCTTCCCCTCTTTGGCTGTGTCACCCATCCCCCCCCCCTTACTTCCATCCCTCTCTCGGTCTCTTCGGGCTCCTCACTACATTCTGTTTGATTTTAGACACACTGAGGACACTGAGACTCTTTCCTGACAAAGGAAATGAATAAAGATGCTGTGGATGTGTTTATGTGTGTGTGGAAGGGCTGCTATTTCTGTGTCCGTGTCAATCTTTTTTTTTTTCCCACTCAGAGGGAGCAGAGGTTTGTGCTCAGCCTCAGTGTGAAGGACTGGAGGAACAGAAGGCTATGAAGTAGATCGGTGTATATAATAGCTTCTGGCATGACAGCTGTGACACATATGTACATGCACAGACACACAATGTCACTCTTTTTACACGCACCTCCGTCTTTGCACTCCTCGCTGACATACCTTCTGCACACCAATTCGCACCCACCTACGTCTTTTCACACCTGCGACACCTTAGCATGCTTAAGGTGCCAACAAAGGCTGGACCTACACACACATACACACACAATAGAAGACACTGAGCACTAACCTCACCGTGCTTAGTCTCATCTTAAATGGTCCTTGGAGAATATCGGTGTCACGGGAGGGTCGTATATATCCAACAGAAGTATTGATTGGAGCTGATAAGCTGAATGGCCTCGAATGTTTCACTGTAAATCGGCCATCACCCACCTCACTGGAGTCACTAAACTTATTTAACGATTTTACTCTGTTAAAAGAGATGATATTACTGCAGGGCTCTGAAATGACCTTTTTTCCTTTTTCCTCTGTACTTTTCTGACTTAAGAAGAGATCCATCACTCGACTCAGAGCGGCAAGCTTTTTTTGATTAGGATTCAGAAAGGACTTTATCATATTCAACAGGTGCAAACTGTTGCATAGTAACAGAGTCGAGACTACCTGTTGGGTAAGATTTGACATTGCGCCTCTATTTTTAGAATTGGGTCATCTGTTTGACAAAAGGTAGTGTGATTTATTAGGAAATGAAAAATAGAAACTCAGCAGGCATCCAAGTCTGTCTAAGCTCGGGCCATCTGTCATCTGCATGCATACCTGTCTACCTGGAGCGGGGTTAATTTAGAGGGATTTATGAATGCGTTTTGCCACAACATGAACTGATACATAGATAATATGTGTCGCTATTTGGAAACTGTACCAAAGTATGACTCACAAAAGGTTCATTGTTTTGTTTGCATTACATTAAATGCAAGAGAGCACAATGAAATGCAAATAGCGTGACCTGTCAGGAGGTCTAAAGAGACGGTACCGAATACGACGCAGCTCTCTGCATGACATTTCAATCCAAATCTCAGTATGTTATAGACGAGAACAAAATATTTTTACATTTATCTTTAACTGAAGAGGTTCTCCTCATTTCTTTTGCACCAAAACACAACTGAAAAGTATTAATGTTGTTTCAGCTGCAGAGGAATAAACAGTTTTATGCGTCTTTAACACTGTAACGTCAAGAGTATCACACTCGATACGTGAGTTTTTGTGATGTGTCAAGACTTCTTTTCCCCCCTGGGAAAATTGCATGATACATTTTTAAGCTCAAACTGCAAAAAATGACAGATTTAGCAAATATGATACATATTAAAACTCATATGCAAATTAATATATATTTATTTCGTCAGAAGGTTCAATAACTACTCTATTTTCAAAAAAATTGAATTTTCTGGCAATTTATTTAATGGTTCAGGTTTTAAAAAGTTAAATAAAAATGAGCATAAAGTTATTTTTAAAATATCCAAGATATTTGTCTCTACTCTGTCTTGTTCATTTGAATGCGTCTTATTTTAATATTTGAATCGGTTTTGTGTAAATATCACCTCAAGGTATTGTTTTCATCCATTGTGTCAAACAGATAATCCATCTTATCATTACATCTCACATGACTTTGTGTTATAATTTAGTGCAATAATAGAAGAAAAGTTAAAAAACAACACTTTTTATTAAAATGTGACATCTAGTCTGGACCAACTAGTTATGTCTTGTGGCTTTGTTGCACCTGATGCAGCCTGTGGAGCCTGTGGTGAACAGACACCTTGGATTCTGAAGAGAAAGAGTAAAAATGATTGCATGAAAGAAGTTAGAGGTGAAGATCTGAAATTGGATAGAGGGAATAAAAGTGAGATGGGGATGACGAGAGCGTTTGAAGATGAGCTTGTTGGAGAGAGTGAAAGCCTCAAATCATAGAGTGAGTGGAGAGGAGGTCGGCACAAACAAGCAGCAAAGCCGTGGAAGAGTGACAAGGACGGAATAGACAGCAGGACGACAGGCAGGGTGGAGAGTGGCGAGGAGGAGAATGACATACGCGATAAGGAAGAGTGACACAAATGTCACCATGCTAACCTTTCATGCACTCTCCCTCTCTCCTCTCTTCTGCTTTTTCCTCCTTTCTTTCTCTCCTTCTAGATCTGAAGCCTTGCAGAGATGGCCACCAAATGGACAGCATGGAAGCCAACATCCACCCTCCAGCGACCAGCTTTCCACAGCTAACTGCCTCCACCATCTCCTGCCATCAGCTCGAACCATCCGAGCGAGGGCTGAGTCTGCAGAGTTGAGCCTGGACCAGCCGTCTACCGAAAGCAGAGATAAGCAGAGGGCGACAGGCCTCGGAGGAGTCAACGCGCAACAAGCCAGTCGGCGTGTTGAGCGCACAATTGAGCTTCTTGGACTTCATCTAAAATGAAATAGGCTGCAGTGATGCTTGAGCAATGGTACAGAGCTTTTGGATATGTCCGGATTTATCAACCGGATATATTTTTGAGATTACGACACTTTGGTGCACACCTCAGAGCTCAGCCACTTTTTCCAGATTGGCTTGTGGGCAAAAGCGAGTAATTGAAAATCCCCCCTCGAGAGGCGCTCTGTTTTGATTTGTTGCGGGGGAGGAGGGCCTATCATTATTGTTTTTTTTTCTTCTTCTTTTTTTTTTTTTTTTGAGGAACAATTTCCAAAACACCCGGCTTTTATCCCACAAATTTCCCCCAGTTTCTCTCACATTGTGGAGAAGCACATTATGAAGCAGTACCATTCTTCTTCATCCTCCCTCAGTGACGGAGAGAGAGGAGGGACAGACTGTCCAGAATAGATAACGAGCAAGGAGACTGGCACCGAGGAGAGGAGAAGGAGAAGGAGAACAAAAAAAAGGAAGAAGGAGAAGAAGCAGAAAACGGGGAAACAGGTGGAAAAAGAAAGAGAAGGAAGCCGACAGAGGGGGGAGAAAAAAGGCAGGGACAGCGAGAAAATAAAGGACAGAATTAACTAGGATTGCACAGAATCTTTTTTGGACTCTTTGTAATTCGTGTTGAGGCTAGTTAGCGCAATGGCTAGGGGAGGGGTTTAGGATTTACACTGGGGAGGGGGGGGGGGACTTGAGCAGGAGACTAGAATGATGTCCCGCCTGCACCTGCCTGGTCTGTATCTCAGTGTTTGGGAGGAAGACAGGCTGAAAGATGGCCTGGTAAACAGACAGCTGTATTGAATGACAGACAAGCTCTGAGTCTGGTGAGATAGACAGACAGACAGGAAGACGGGTACACAGCCCAAGTGTCAGGCAGAGAGCCAGGCAGACATCCAGTGCCGGCACAGTAGACGGCGCGCAAATCATTGTCATTCTGTGCAGAGCGTGAGAGGAAGGCAGAGAGCAGGAAAGAAAGCAGAAGAGCATCCTGGTGGTTGTAGCTTCTGGAGAATCTCAGTCAGTGCTGTGGCAAGCTCATGCACTAAAAAAACCCAAACAAGCAGTGAGGGAGGGAGGGGGGGCTGTTACTAGAAGGGAAATACAGGTTGGGGAGAGGGAGAGCGAGAAGGACGGAGGTAAAGAAACAGAGGGAGAGAGCAGGTGTCGGAAATCCTCCCCTTCATCTGCTTGTCATTTACTCCTTTATGCTCTCTCGTCGTCTGCCGAGGTGATTGGTTTTCTGTTACCGCCGTTCCTCTGCTTACGGGCCCACTGCAATCCCGAGGAAAACGAGAGGTGGGCAGACAGAGGAAACCAGAATAAGACAGCAAAAAAAAAGGAAAAGGTGGAGCCTTTTCTGATTGACTCATTTTCACCCGTTCCTTTTGTTATTTGTCGAGGTGGGCTCTTGTTATTTTTGTGTTTGCTTTTTTTAAAAGTCAGAGATAGAAAGAAGAAAAACACACCTGCCCAATCGATCCCCCGTACATCCTCTTTGTACACAAGAAACAAACTTCTTTTTCCACCAATTGTTGATTTCTTGCCTTGCCTATCGGGATTATTTTCTCTTCTCAGTATAAACACGGGATTGCTCCAGATTCCTCCTGAATGTCCTCACACCCACTGACACAGTGTGAACTCCTCTGACTCCCCCCACGCCCCCCCCCCCCACCCTTCACCCCCTTGGCTGAAGCGCTAAAACTCTGTGGTCTCAGATCTCAGTGCCTGTGTTGACTCACTACTACAGTGATAATATGGCACGGCGCTTCTGATACCGTCTGATTCATTCTGTAAGTAGGACCCTCTCTTTCTACGCGTGTACGTCTCCACATGTGTGGCGCATGTCATTAGCATGTTTTTTAGCTTATGCATGCAGAAGCGCAGAAGTGGCGTGTCTCTCTGCAGTGTTGGTTTTATGGTGTCTTCACAGCGGATTTGCTTTCCTGTGCTTCCTCTGCCCCAGGCGGTTTGTGTGTGTGTGTATGTGTGTGTTTGTGTGTGTCTGCCAAAGAAAGAGATTTTGATCTTACAGCCAAGCTTACAACAGCATCAGAGTGGTGTCAGAATGAGGCGAACAGGGTGTCTTTCCCTGTGCGTGTGTGTATACTCCTACATTTTAGTCCTGAGGTTAATTTGAACTAATTAATGGTGAGTTTTTTGGGGTTTTTTTGCTTCTTGGAGCACGTTTTGGTTCTATGTCAGTGTACTTATATTCATTAGGGTGAGATGGGAAAGGGATGGGGGGCTAAAACTGAAGAGGGTGAACCAGCTAATGAGAATGACTCTGATTCCCTGACTAGTTCTTTGTTGCCTTCATTTCACGTCTAATGCCCTGAGCGTTGCACTCCGGCTGCATATCATTTCAGCCTCCTTTTATCTCCCTATGTGTTGCTTGGATGAAACCCCATACCGAAACCCAGACTCTGCAATGTCCTGCATATTACTAAGCCCATCTATCTCCACGGACACATCCACATCTTTATACACTCCCACAGTCACCAGGCCTCGCACCGGGAGACGCTCAATCAAGATAGTCCCTTCAAACAGACCAATGAACTGTGAATAACGCCATTACACAAACTCCCAGCTCAGAGCGTTACAGAGACAGAAAGATTGGGAGGGTGAAAAAAACAGAGAGAGACAGAGAGGGAGACAGAGAATAAAAAAGCTTTCTGGAAATAGAAGAGCAAGAGCAGAAGGAAAATGAGGAGGGAGACAGAGAGTGTGAGACAGAAAGCAACAGAGAGGAGGACACGGGGAAGGGAGGGTGAGAAACGGGGAGGGATGAGGGAGTGTGTGGGTCTGGAGGGGCCGCAGAGCAGGAAAAGACCTCTGCTCCATGGGAGCGCTCTGATGGGCTTAGCAAGGCCCTCGCTTTGTTCACAGTGTTGGTCAGCCTCTCAGAATTAAGATTACTAAATAATACGATTACTGCAGCTGCACAGTGATAACACGCCGCTGCCGATCCCCTTTGTCACTGTCAGAAAACCCAGAGAAGAGGGGAGGAGTGGCATGTGATGGCATCAAAGGCATGAAAGTACTGACTACATTAGAGAGTCACAAGAGCTCTGGCTTCTCAATATGGCTCGCCGCTGAGGCAAATTGGGAAGAGTTGGTGTGACTTTTATGCGGCATGTGGTCATACAGAGGGGAAAAAAACTAACCTCAGTCCGGGTGTTTTCTCTTTAAATATATGGATGCTGCCATTACATCTTTTCCTTATCTCTCCTCTGTTTGTTAATGATGCTCTTTTAGATTCAAATGTATTAAAAAAACAAAACATGAACGGGGAAACCTCTGTGTTTACAACCTCCTGGCAAATGTGTACGTAGAAGCCAAGAATCTCACGGTGAGACATGTGCCCCTTATCTTGGTGTTTTACGCCGCATCCTCTGCGTGGGCTATTTGTTTTATGTTTCTGTGCTTGACAGCTTTGACACAGATCCCTGCCAAGTTGACCTTGCACTTTGAAGTGTAATAAACGCTGAATTCCGGGGCATCGATACATGTTCTTCTAGTAGCTGATAAATGGCCTGCTACCCCATGGGAAAGGGGGGAGGGAGGGAAACAAGCAGGCAGCAGAAACCTCTGTCCACTCCTGCTCAGCGGAAGTAAAGTACAACTGTCTGAAACCCACAGCTCCCAGAGTGGTGAGCTAATATCAGGGCTGGGCTGGACGCGACCCCCCTCCTATGAGATATGAAGTATTTCCACTGTCCTCTCAGCGGGGGCAACCATTTGCCTGCAGAGCTGAAGATTAGCTCGGAGCAGGAAAAAGAAAAGACACATTTAGCATGTGATAGTGTATCACAGGAGTAACAAATAACAAACCAGAGCTGAAGGCACAAAACGAGATCAATGAAATATGACACACAGCACAAACACGCGGCTCAAAAACGTCCCTAAACCAACTTGGCAAGCGTTCAGTTCAGTTTCTGTTCCCGCGTGGCACGTTTGTCATCTAGCTGAGGTTTCATGTGCGTGTCTTGTGTTTTTGCTTCACTGACATTAAATGAACTCTGACCCCCAGGCCCTCCGCAGCTCTGCTCCATGGTCACAAAGTAACTGGGTGACTCACTCTGTAGAACCAGTCAAAGAGCATCCGTGCTGGATTATGTGCACTCTGCTCGTCGAGTCCAGACTTGCAGAAACAGAAAAGCAATATGGAGATGATGTGCCAAATTATTAGCTACGTGTTTGTGACATTTAATCTTTTTAAGTGCTTCTCACAGCAGCAGCGTTCGGTGTTGCTGCGACGCTCCCCAATCATTTCACTCGGCTTGGTCTAAATTGTGGCAGAAGTGTGCATGGTTCACGAGACAGCCTTTTACAGCGAATTTCCCGTTGCCCTGCTTTGTACCAGTCGGGCCCTTTCAGATCACTGATCCATTCATCTCTCTGGGTTACATTTTTCTAATTGCTGGCGCACATTTTTATTTTGTGATTCCACTTTCGATAGCGTTTGAGAATATCTTTCACTTGTGTTGTGCTGTTCAGGCCAAAACATATTTTCACATTGTTCGCATCATCATTCATTTTTCTGTTCTTCAGTGGGAACAGCTGTTCTCTCTTTAGCTTAGCTGGATTGTAGCAGGGAATGAGATTCATTTCTGGTGGTGGAGCAAGAACAGATCATTATCAGACTGTTATCATTGCTGAATCAATATTTTGGGAGTGTGGCTGTCTCTTGGATGGCCGTTCACTCCTAAAGGGCCTCACGCAGCTGCCGCTCTAAGGTGAACTGGGTTAATTTGGGATATGAGATCTCTTCAAATACTGAGGAGCCCTCCAGTTTCTTCTGCAGTGCAGTGTTTACCTAGCAGTTTGTCCAGGCCTGCTTGCTTCAGGCTAGCTGGCCTCGAGGGATGAATTGAGGAAGTGAATGAATGTGTATGTGCGAAGAGGGTGACAAGAAATGGACATCGGGACACGCATGCCTTTTCCATAATGTGCTCCCGGCTGGGCTGTTTGGCTGGCCATAAAGTGAATGCTGCTAATGGCCTTTCAGTTAATGGAGTCATTAAGACGGGATTGCGAGAAGATAAAAGCAATGTGTGTAATATGCTTGAACTGGGATAGAAGTGTGATCATTTGTATATGTGTGCTGCTACTGTAAGCGTTTTGTGCATTTCTGGTTATTTGGTGCTTTAGTACCTGCGTGCACAATGACAGTAAGATGGCACTTACTCTCTGCTGCATTAGCATTAGTAGAAAAGGTCAGTATTCTATCAGCGTAATTGTAATACGGTCTGAGGGGCTCAGGTGATCAGTCTTGACCCGACCTGTCCTAATCAGCAGGCTGGTGGAGGCTCAGTGAGTCACAACTGTGATGTTTTACTGACGATTGCTGCTGCCTTGCGTGAGCGTCTGAGTGACAAAAGGGGGATAAATCTAATTTAAAGTCGTTCAAGGAGAATGTGCAACGATGGAGAAAGGCATTTTGGGTAGAGTTGCGTGCAGTTTTCATGGTGGCGCGGCTGCTCATTATGTCAGTTTCTTGATTTTAACCAGAGGGAAAGCTTGTGTCACCGTGCCGTCAAGGCTAAAAAGGCTTCAGCTGTAGATGTTCCAGCTTGCCTCGTGCGCTGTTTGCATTCAATTAAATGAAGGCTGGGAATGTTTCACCATAAGGTCACCATAAGTGTCAGTATAAATGAATTAAAGTGAAGCAGAGAACTTTATCTAATAAGGTAGGCATGAGTAGCTTCACTCGATAAATTTCAGAATGACATCCTGTTTTTTTTGGTTGTTTTTTTTTTTTTAACCTAAAATTCAGGTGTATGTTTCACCGCACAGCTTATAAATATCCAACACTAACAAGTTGTTGCCAGCCTCGGGGGAATTACCCATATTTATCTGTCTGATGGTGTCAGTCTATCTATCAGGAGATCAGAAAATAAATTCCAGGGTGAAGGAGCTCACCTTTTAATCTAATCAGCTGGTAAGCAGGCAAAGCCCGCAGCTGGAAAATGGAGTCTCGGCAGAGAATATCATCCTGCAATCACCGATCAAACCTGTCTGAATACCCCTAAGGAGGCCTGAGGGGGTCATGCTTCAGAATGCATAAAGCTGATTTAATTTTATTTAGGGATCGGCTTATAAGAGCATACTTTAGCAATTATCATTCGGATGACAGACAAAAGTACAAACAGGTGGACTGATACGTGTATCTGTTTTTGTTTGTCAGTGTGACTACAGAAGAGCAGTGTCTTTTAATCCAGTATGAGCTGAACCCTCTAAAAGCATTCTTGAATTCTTCCGTTCATCTGCTCTGACACATTTCCACATAACTGCTTTTGAGTGTAAGATTGTTGAAAAGTCATTCAGGTAATAGCGGTGTCATCCTCGGTCTGGTAAGTCTGTTTTACAGTTTAATGTTTCACTGCTGCTGCTGTTGAGAAGACGCTCGCCTGACGCTGCATTAATGGCACTGATCATCAACGTCATATCTACACGTGTAGTATAGCTCGCTTAGATCTTATAATATTCAAACTTGCTTGAACAGAAAAGATAACACTGGTGTTTTTGAAGAGAGAATATGTAGTATTTTCAAGTTTGATAGATTTACTACACTCCATGGGTACACCTCAGCTATGCTGGGTAGGACCGCCCTTTAGTGGCATCAATTTAACGAGATGCTCCAAACTTTCCTCAGAGATTTTGGCCTGTATGAACTTGATAGCATCACACAGTTGCTGCTGATTTGCTGGCTGCACATCCATGATGTGAGTCTCTCGTTCCAGCGTTTCCTAAAAGTGCTCTGTAGGATTGAGATGTGGTGACTGTGGAGGCCATTTGAGCACAGTGAACTCATTGTCATGTTCAAGAAACCAGTTTGAGATGATTTGAGCTTTGTGACATGGTGTGTTATCCTGCTGGAAGCAGCAGGAGGTGGGTACACTGCGGTCATAAATGATCAGCAGCAGTATTCAGATAGGCTGTGGCGTGTAAACGATGCTCAGCTGGTACTCGGAGCTCAAAATTTGCCAAGAAAAATAATCCCCCATGTCATTACACCACCATCCCCAGCCTGAGCTGTTGATATAAGACAGGATAAATCCACGCTTTCATGTTGTTTACACCCAATTCTGACCCCACCAGCTAAATGTTGCAGCAGAAATTGAGACTCATTAGAGCATGCAGTGTTTTTCTTATCTTCTGTTGCCCAAAGTTGGTGAACTCGTGTGAATTCTAGCCTCAGCTTCCTGCTCATAGCTGACAGAAAAAGCAGCACCTGGAGTGCTCTTCTGCTGCTGCAGCCCTTCTTCTGCAAGACTCAATGTGTTGTCCATTCAGAGATGCTCTTCTGCATACCTTGGTTTTAACGAGTGGTTATTTGACTCCTCAGCCAGAGAACTGGATATTTTCTCTATTTTCTCTCTTGTTCTCTCTCTGTCATCAACTACCACGTCACATTCTTAGTTATTAAAATCACCCCCCCCCCCCCCCCCCCCATTCTAATGCTCTGTTTGAACTTCAGCAGGTCATCTTGATCATGTCTACATGCCTAAATGCATTGAGCTGCTTTCCTGTGATTGGCTGATTTGTATTATTTTTGTATTAACAAGCAGCCAAACAGATGTACCTGTGGCCCATGAGTGTATATCTGTCCTTTTATAAACATTATCACAACTGTCAGTCATATCTTGGGCGTTTCCGCATTCAGATAAACTCATACTATAATCATATGGGACATTTGCAGATACTCTACTTTTATCTCCTCTGCTAGACCACCTTTACTTTCCCAAGCCCCCTGATTTCCCCACCATTTACATGTTGTGAAACACACATTAGAAAGACAAGAAGTCGACTCTTCTTCTCATTCCTGAAATGTAGGGAAAGGCCAAATTTCATCACTACTTCTATATTTGCTTTGTGTCGTTTTTTCCCTCAACACTGGTATTTTGGGATTGTGAGTCAAGAGCCTGTAATCAGCTCCACCAATCAGGAGTATTAACATGCCAGTCAGTTCCAGCTGCCTCTGTCCAAATGGTGATGCAGCAGTTGATTGTGGGCTATTGCCTGAATTTAAACTGCTGCAGATTTAATTGTCCCGGCGAAACTTAAATACTCCAAATGGGCTCATATCATGTAATCATAATGGAATTTAAAAACATACAGCATATGTGGTCATTTAAGTCCTGTTTTTTTTTATGGACTTTAGTTTTCTGCAAACGTGCGGTGGGTCTGGAAAATTTTGGCACTCACTTTTCTGCTGAGTCAAATAATTGGCTGTGATGACGACCCGGAGCTGTTGGCCCCTGCTGCAACCAAATACAGCAAAGTGTCATTAAACAGTACAATATTATCTGCATCATCGCCTTTTTGAGGCATAACTTTCAGATGAGCTTGGATGTAAAGTGGTAGCCTGTGAATAGTGTAATTTCATACACCCAGGGAAGGAAGTGTTGACTATAATTAAGCTCATATGGAGGTGTGCGTGACGAGCAGTGAAGATGCTTTGCTATAGAAAAGAAACTCTTTAAACAATTTGACACCTTCCTCGAAGCAGCAGTTTTCTACTTCGCTTAAGCTAAACAATCGCGGCACATTATCCGAGAGGCTCGGTAAAAAAGCGAAAAACAAATTGTGTCTCTCTGGTTCAGTGGTACTTGATGTAATCTGCTGTGGTGTTTCACCAGTTCTCTTCCAAATCATCACTCGTGCAGAAATCAGAGATTGAAGCTCCAGTAATTTGTCATTTTCTCACTGCTGGAGTGACTTTTAACCCAAGCCAGGAAAAGTTATAGTAAGCGTATAGTATTTCTCATTATACATGAACATTTGCCCGCTCGAGTGCGAGTGCAGCTTGTGTATACATACCGTGTTTGTACTGTACGTGCGGCGTGAATGTTGTGTAGGTGTTTTCTCCGTCTGTGTCGAGATGAGAGCCGCGTTGTGCTACCCGTGCGTGTTTACGATGTTCTTGATGTTGGATTGAAAACACGATGAAAGCCGGGGGACGGGAGGGGCGCGTGTGTTTTATGCATTCTGCCAGTGTCATGGTTCGCGTTGGTGTGTGGTGGATGCCAGAATCAATGTATTTCACGCAAGCAGAGATGTGGTCATGCTGAGAAGCACAAAGAGCTTCAGACTGCTCATGAGACAGTCTTTGATCCAAAGTAAAACAGGCTGAGAGAGCACATACTGTACCCTGCTGATCCGCACAGGCGATACCAGCATATTAGCACCTGCAGTCAGCCTCAGTTCTGCTGCTGGCGGGTCCGTCGTGGAAAGTCAGTAAGAAAGCTTAGAATACAAAATGTTGTGTGTTTTACTTTAAACATTTCCAGGTTCAAACTGCTGAACAGTAGGTATTAATGAGAAAATTAGGGATTAGGAATAGACTGTAGGAATTAAATGCCAGATGCTCACTGACGTTTTTTTATTTAGTGATATCTTATTTTCCAGTTACTGATTGTTGAGACTTAGGAGCAACAGAAACAAGCTTGAAACCCTGGCGTACATCATGAAAGTCACAATCGCAGATGATCACTCAGATTACATTGAAGGAGTTTAAAGTTCTGGTTCAATCATTACACTTTACCTTAGTCTATGCACAAGTGTTTTATGCGAGTAAGTTTTAATATTGTTTATTTAATCTGTTGTTTGTTTCTGTGTGTCTGTGTTGCTGCCCTCTTGGCTACGTATCCCTTGTAAAAGAGAGATTTGATCTCAGTGGTACTAACCTGATTAGATAAAGGTTAAATAGAAAATAAAAAAATGAAAACGATCATATTAAGCAGTGATATATTTTTCAGTTGGACTGTAAATCCGGTATTCTCTCTTTTTTCACTCATGTTTTTGGCCTTCACAAACTCCTGAGGGAGCTGTGTGGCTCTTTAGCTGCCAAATGATCCGTTATGCTCACTAGCTAGTCACTAACAATGTGCCATCAGTTTCTTGGTGCTGAGCAGGTAGCATCCAGGTTTGTGCTGTAAACAGCTGCCCGCTGTGTCTGGAAGTAATGCTGATGAAAACGGTGATGGTAAACGAAAGTGATGAAGCTGAAGCAATGAACTGAAAGATGCTTAAATGCTCCTTAGGGCTGAAGTGACCAGCAGAGTCACGGGATAATTGTCTGAATCTGCATGTGGAGCTGTCTTTCTAAAACTCACTGCTTATTAAGTACACTTTGCTCGTACCGAGTGGACCTAAATCCTAATTATCACGTTCATAAAAAACATGAATTCTGTTTGCTATTTGACTAATCGACAATGATAGATTCGTAAAATATTTCTGTTTTCCTGTTTTCCCACATTTCGCCGTGGCGACAGTGGGTTAATGCTCACATTGTTAGCAGGAATGTGCAGAGTAATGTTCTGTAAAGAAGAAGAGCTTCGAGGTAAATTTAAATGAGTCTTTCTGTTCTGAAATGGCTAATCACCCCCCCCCCCCCCCCCCCCCCCCTTAAAAGCTCCAACATAATGATCAATGGTGTCATTTAATTATCAGTAATTGCAGCATGTTTAAGTTATAGTTACAGTACTCATGCTTGCCTAAAGTCATAAAATGTTTAAAACATTATTACACTGCCATAACAACCTGGTAATTCATGAAAACATTTAATAAGCACTGTAATCAATTAACTTTAGTCAAGTAGTGCATATGAACTGACAACTAAAGCTAAGTAGTTTATATATTCAATTCAGTTCAGTTTTATTTACATAGTTGGTGACAGTGGGAAGGAAAAACTCTTTTTAACAGGAAGAAACATCTTTTAAAAGCAGCTCAGGGAGGGGCATCCATCTGCTGTGACCGGTTGAGGATGAGGGGAGGAGGTCAAAAGACACACATACAGAATAAAATAACTCATGTGTATATACTGTATATATTTGTTTATAGCGCTACATCTGTGTACTAGGTAGCTAACGCAATAATTTTATGCCTGCTGAGGGATCCTGATACTGTTGGATCTTTGCCCTCTGAAAAATATGGAGAAGACACGCATCCTTCATTTGTACTGCCTGTAGAACTGTGTAAGCTCACCTCCTGATATCACCATTTTCCAATTTTGCCACCTAGACTCGATGGGACATAATCAGTTTGCTAGCAGTTGGCCAGTGGCACTTGCCAGTGATATTCTGTCTCTGATAATAATAGCGGTGTCTCATAAGGGGGATAACCTGCCTTATTGCTCATTGGATTTACATACAGCAGGTAATCGTTGTGACTGCAGGCTATGTGTGACTGATGGTGTGTGTCAGGACTGTACATGCAGCCTTTGTTTTCATTTGGCAATCAGGCCTGTCGGGCAATGCTGCTGCAGAGATCAATGTAGCATTTGGATGATTGTAATGTGTGTGTGTGTGTGTGTGTGTGTGTGTGTGTGTGTGTGTGTGTGTGTGTGTATAAAATTCATCTAAATGCATACCTGTGGGCCATCATCTTTGCTGCCTCTGTGTATCTGTCTCACTTAGTGTATTGCCTTGAAAACAGAGGAAACAGGGGCTCTTTTTAAGGAGGACCACGCCATTACAATAGCAACCTGATTTACTCTTCCTCAGTGGCTTTGATATCAAAACACTGGTGTACAATAATCTATGCTAAAAGGAAACCCCAAATTCAAAAATATGTTAATATAGGGAAGTGTGTGTGTATAACCATGCGCTCCGAGGCTCATTCAGTGATGGGATTGTTGGAGAGGAGGGAAGGAGTTGTGGGGGAGAGGCGATAGGAAGTGCTAGCTCAGCAAAAAGGTGTAAAGCCCTCTGGTGGCTAACTAATCTGCCAGGCTTAGGTCTGCTGCTTTTCTCCATGCCCTCATGGAGTTAAAGCAGAAGCTCTATTGGGGTTCACCTTTCAAGCCATTTGGGACAAAGCCAAGAAGGAAACCCAAACACATCGATTAGCCGTCACAAAGGGGGTTCGAGTGGGGCGTGGGTGGGAGGGTTGGGGGTCTCTTCACTCTCTGCCTGTCCTCTCCTCTGCCTCCTTTGACCTCCTCCTCCAGCTCGGGCCACTGCTTTCTCACGGGTACGGCGGAGAGAAGATTGAGGATGGACAGGGGAGGCGGTTACAGTAAGAATGAAGTGGAATGAAAAGGAGGGAGGTGTGTCGAGCGAGAACAATCGACAAAAAGAAAGATGGGAATCAAACAAACAGGCGAGCCAAGAACAGCCATGTTTTGTTTTGCTCTGATCGCGAGCCAAAATCTGGGAGTATGCTCGTGGTGCAAGTGCTTGCGCGCGTGGGCGCTTTCGGTGTGAGCGTGCGCGCACGGCTCGGAGACAGGTGCGGCGGGCCGGGCCAACGGAGAGCTACTGTAAGTCAGGAAGAGAGAGCGAAGAGGAAGAGAGCAGCTCTTTTGAAAGTGCCAACCGGACAGTCTTTTGAAGTGGCCCATATTGGCATAGCATGAATAATCATGAGCGATGTTTGCTGTCGAGCAAAAGCGAGGCTGAAGGTGTGAAGCTCATTAGAGACCAAGAGGCCTTGTTGATAAAAAGAACTGTTGCCATGATCACTTACTGCATCGAGCCCCGCAAGTTCATGCGGTAGTATTTATCACTTTAACCCTCGTGTTCTTCTAACCGTGCATGCACTGCCGAGAAAAACTGCAGACACTAATTAAAAAGAAGATGTAGATAATCTGCTGTATTATCTGTTCTTTGCTCAGGATTTCAAGATTACCCACCAATTATATTGTCAACTACCCGATGATACTGTTTTGCCTGCGCATTTATAACAAAATTATAATTTTGAGGTTTTTTTGCTGTAACGCCTTTTTGCAGGGATAACTTTTTTCAGTAGCTGGAAACAAACTGATGATAGCGTCTATTACTCCTGATAACGTTAGCGCAAATTACATAACTCTCCCAGCACTTCCATTCCAAATCATTACTCATCTATAGGCACTTGGAATATTAACCCGGTGCTTCCCCAAGGCTCAAAATATGAACCAGCACCTTATAAGCCCGTGCAGCTCAGTGCAGCGGTGGTGTGATTAGAAACCCTGCCTGGTGAACTGCTAATACACTCACCAGAGTTTGATAGCCTGCAGTATGGCAGGCTGCTGGTTATGAATAACCCTGTGCATAACCGGCCCTCCCCCATATCACTGAGGGTGAAATGCACTGCCTTTTCCATCACTGTTTCAGGCTGTGCTCTTTAAGCTGCTTTTTTTCTTCTTCTTCTAGCCTGCTGAATACATGTCAAAGCATAGAGTTCATCTGAAAGCATTAGAGGAATCAGTAACAGCCCTTAAGTCTTTCTGAGGCGGATCGGGGTGGAGATTAAGCAACATTGGTTAAAGGGAGACGGGAGGGGAAATGTGTTTTGGTCTTATAAGCATCTGACAGCTCCTCTATAATAGTGAGCTAATCCGTTTTATGCAGCGTGTGTTTGTCTGTCTTCCTTTGCACAAACTGGCAACATCCTAACACACATAAAGATTTACAGCAAGCCTGCATGCGCATATAAACAATACAGAAACACAGATCCATTGGCATTCAGGCCTAAACCGATGAATGACATTTGAACTGTGATCATTTCCTGATTTGGCGTCTGTCAGAACTGCTCGAGCCTCTGCAGCTAACGACCGGGGAGCCTTATTCCAAGGCTGAGGTGCTATGGTAAGGCATATGGCTGTTCTTGGCACAACACTGTGAGCTAGTTAGACCCCAAATTAACTCACTGTAACTGCTAATGACAGGTGTCCCTTCACGTTTGGTTTATAGTATGAAAATACTTTTGAGATGCCTGCTATCGCAAGCGTCAGACAAAATATTCCGTTGGACGAGGCGCTTCGTCTATTGCTTGGGCGCTCGTTCAAGTCATTAAAAATTAATTCATATCTGACATTTGATATCCATTGTGGAATCATTTCAATGACATTGATGTGACAGACTCGATTTAGCCAGTTAGGTGACGCGAGTGGAAGAAGTCATTTTTCTCCTTTCCCGTCATTATCTTCCTCGTTGCATCCTGTGATTGCACAGACCAATTAAAACGAATTAACCTCCCATCCAGTTCAGCCTTCTGCCGCCAAATTGTTGTGTCATTTATAAAGCATTACAGCTGCCCCGGCTCACTCTTTGTTTTTTTTGTTCCACTCTCTCAGGGGCTGTCGAAGGTAATAATTGTGTTTCTTGCTGTGTGATAATGCGGCGCTCTGTGTTCCTTTCGGGTGTGTATTGAAATCTCGATCCTGTCCCTCTGTAGTGGCTATCTCTCTCTGTATCTGAAGAACTGATGCTATCTCCCTCCCCCTGTGAATTTCCTCCTCTCCAGCTGAATTATCTAGCCTCTCCCCCATTGCTCTCCTCCTCAGCTTTCAATATTTCCTCTCTCGCTTTCCTGCCCCCCCCCTCCAACTCCTTTATCTCTCCTTCACCACTACATTTCCACCATGTTGCTCCTTCTGTTTTTACTCTCCTCCCTTTCTCTTTTTTGGTCACTACTCTCCTTTGCCCCTTATCTGTCTTCCTCAATCACTCTCCTCTGTCTCTCTTCATGCTAACTTGGTATCCTAAAGACACTTTGCATGTCTCTGGCCAGGAAGCATCGGTGTGTAACCTGCTAAATTGGAATGTTATGGTGAAGCAACACACACGCATGAGAAACTCTTGAGTTAATGGACAATTTACCTCACCTCATTGTTATAGCCTTTACATTCATTAAGCCCCCTCTGCTCTCTCTTTATCTTCCTCCCACTCACTCTTGTATTCCTTCATTCGCTCCTGTCTTTCTCTGCTCCCCTTGTCTTCATCCTGAGAGCCTGGTTACATCCTTCTGCGCGTTTCTCATGGGTCTAGTGTTCACCTTTTACTCGCTGCAGCCGTCCTCCATCCTCCAGCTTTGATTGTCCAGTCTGGTTCCTTCAGCCTGTTGGGAGTAAATGGCAATAAATAAATAAATAGATAAATGGTAACAGCCAGCCATAAATCAAGCCAATTGAAAAACATCACCATTAGAGCCTCTTTCCCTCCCTCGTCTGCTGTTTTCTGTGCCCTTCACCTTTGTTCCAGGAGGCAACCAGGGAGGGAAAGTCGGTTATTACCAAGCACTGAGGGTGGGGGGTGGGTGCTTCCAGAGAAACTGAGGTGTAATGACAAACAGAAACGGCACGTGTTACAGCATATGTGTGCATATTTATCGATTACACGTATTGAGATCTATTCTTCAAGTTGCTATTGGTGCGTGCATCGCGTGTTCTCTGTCCTGACCTGAAGCTTAGAGGAGAAGGCTCATGCAGAAGAAAGAATATCCTTGTGTCAGCACATCCTCAATCCTTTGTGTGTGTATGGCCACACATGAATTACAGGCTTGGGGAGCAGAGAGAAAAACACGTCACAGTGACACAGTACAAAATGCCCCCAAATAGAAACCGAGATAGATAGAAGTAGGGTGCATGATGGTAAAAACACATTCACAACCAGTGAGTGGAGCAGTGCATTAAATGTGCCGTGATGCACAGATGTAGGTGTCGCAGACAGACGAACTATATCCTAGTTGACAGAAAATGGGCACATCCATGCAGACACACATTTAGTTATAGCGGCTAACTGCAGGCAGTGCTGCATTGTTCAGGTTTTATTGCGCCCATAAAAGCCGGCATCAGACAGAGGCCTGTCTGGTTTTGGTTACTGTGGCGGTGCTTGTCAGAGTGCACGGCTGAAACCGTTAATGAAGGTCTCAGCGAATAAGAAATACAGTCAGTAAAATAAAATGTGCAGCAACTTACATGAGGATGAAATACATTTTTTCCCTGCTTTTTGATGGTGGTGTCTAGCATATAGATCCACTCACTGGCCACTTTACTGGGTACATGTTGATAGTACTGGGTTGAACCACCTTGTGCCTTCATCATACAGCTGCTGCAGATGTGATGGATGCACACCCATGACGCACATCTCCCAATCCCAACAAATCCCAAAGTTGCTCTGTTGGACTGAGAAAAGGTGACTGTGGAAGCTATTTGAGTACTATGAATCAGAGGAGTACATTATGGTCATAAAGAGATGGACATGGTCAATAGCAGTACTCTGGTAGGGTGAAGCTTTTAGATGATGCTCATTTGGCCCCAAAATGTGCAACAGAAATATCCTCCACATCATAAAACCAGCAGCAGCAGCAGCAGACTGAACTGTTGATATAAGGCAGGATGAATCCATGTTTTCCATGTGTTGTTTACTCCAAATTATGACCCTACCATCTGAATGTTACAGCAGACACCGAGGCTCATCAAACCACCCTTTCCCCCCCAATATTCTGTTGTCCAGTGAGTTGTAGCTTCAATTTCCTATTTGTGGCTGACAGGAGTGGCACCTCTCTTTATTCTCTGTACACCTTACAGATGGATGTGTGGGAAAACACCAGTAGACCAGCCTGTCTGGTGTCAACAACAATGCCACATTCAGTGTCTTAAATCACCTTTCTTCCCCATTCGGCAGCTCATATTGACCATGTGTTAATGCCTAAATACACTGAGTTACTGCCATGTGATTGCTTGGTTAAAGATAGGTGCAGTAATGAGCAGTTGAACAGGTGTACATAATAAAGTGGCCGTCAAATGCGTGTTTTAAAATGTCCATGTCTAAAATTGTATCTGCACAGGACTACACCAGGGAACCACATTTGCAGGGATAAACAGAGTCTGTGTTTACTGACATTATCCTCAGATATGATGATAAAAATAGATTAGAACGTGTGTAATCACTAGTTCTGAGCCTTTTTTCCACCTACTGTTAATAGACTGTCACATAAAAACTGCAGAGCCTGTTGAAAGACAGCAAACTGTTCCTTAAAGCATGTACCTCATTATCCTTTGACACATTTGATCTAGCTCTTTGTGTAAATGGGTCTCCATGCTGTGTAGCAACATGAGCCGCTGCTGTCCAAAGTTTCATTTGTAATTGCAAATATAGTCTTCATATTTCCTGAGCAGGAGTGGGACAGAAGAAGAAAAAACAACAAGACAACAACAACAGGCCAAATCACTAAGAGGCTGATTTGCTTGAGATTAAAATTAAAGAGCGCTTTGAGGTATTGAGAAGTATTAAAGGCTAATTCCTACTTTACAAATAATGGTGTTACGATTGGACTGGATTTTTTTGTGGAGACTCGTAGTAGTTTTTTTTGTTTTGTTTTTTTCCCTTATTTTTTATTTTTTCTGTGTTGCACGCCGGTTGCCTAGGCCGTGGTGTAACAATGGACACTGCAGATTTACATGGGATTAAACTCACAGATGATCTTTGCTGTTAGAAATTACCTTAGCTGCTTAGGTAATACTAGCCCCGTGTGAATAGCACTGAAGCTAGTGAAGGAGCTGGATTTTGATTTTTGTGAAATATTACATTTAAATATGAAGTTGTAAACTGTCAGAAATAATGTTCCAATTATTTTTGACTGCTCCCATCCAAAAAACAGAGAAATGTACTTATTACACTCGCTTATTTCTAGCTGTATCTATGAGACTGAACATTGCATGGTGGTAGATAGCTGTAGCTTAAGATTGAGTTGAGCTGTCACTGAAATCTGAAATCTGAACTTCTGCAAGTAAAAAAAACAAATTAACAATCGGCACAAGCGCATATGAAAAGTATCGATGCATATACTGTATGCTTGCACTCGCATCTTCCGCACACTTGGCTGAACCACACATGCCGTGACACATCTTGACAGATACACACCCGTCTACTCATCCTTACAGACTCACAGTGCAAAGGCCATGCTGCACAGAGGTGCTGACGGCTGTCATGTTAATATGCCAGAGAGGCTGGAGGATTGGGTTGTTACCAGCAGGATGAGTTAGAGGAGTAGAGCAGAGGGAGGAGGAAGACTTTCATTCCTAAATCATTTATCCACGTTTTTCTTCTTCTTTCTTTCTTGACAAAAGTGACATCTTCTCCTGAGCAATGATCTGGTGCCTTAGAAGTATGTCAGTCGAGCACAAGCATTGTACACTCACTGAAAACAGGGTTGTTTTGCACAATGCACTACCTTCCCACAGCACTGATGCTAAAACAGTATTATTTCCAAGGCCAAGGACTGTGTTACATTACATCTATTGTGTAGCACGCCACAGTACTCTACTATGCGACAGTATTGAGGTTTAAAGTAACATTAGCAGGAGTGCGGTCCTGCTTTTCTTTGTCTTTTTTCTTTCTTTCTTTTTAAATTTGATTTTGGAAAGTGTGCACTCCAGCAACCTCAGCCAACCATAATACCCAAGATAGCATTACGCTTGCCAAACTCACGGGTTAGTCTTCATCCTCAAAGTCTGTTTTCTTGTTAAAGTGGAGATTTAAACAGTACATGATAAAACCAAGCATGTGTTTCTTTTGTTTCTGTTTCCAAACAGCGATTAGGCTAGAATAAAGAAATGGGCTCGTCTTACTAACTGGACTCAGTGTTCGTTTGTCCCTTGTTGTGGTCAGTTAACATCTTTTATCTGTGAATGAGGCTCTAACTTAAAATAAATACTAAATGTAACCCAATCTTCCCTGAGAAGGGTTTTGTTTGTGTGCAGAGGATTTTATTATTCACTATAACAAACAAAATCACAATTCGTATCGTAACCTTTATCGATATCTTGGAAATATTCTTACTGGAATCGTGACATTGATTTCAGCGGTATTTCCCAGCACTTCTCCTCCACAGTGAGCTTTGGGTCATGATTTATTCCCACAGAATGAATGAACAGAGTAGTTGATGAGAAGAAGAGGGGGAGCTACGGCGTAAGGGGGAGGCAGAAGGATGAGGAGTACGCAAGGCTGAGGGGATAGCTGATGCTCGGATGAAGAGGGCAGCGGGAAGGATGAGGAAGAGGACAAAGAGGTTGTTTGAAGGAAGAATTGGAGGTGGGATTTGTCCTCTGCCGAGTAGGAGTGTGGGCCTCAGTGGCCCCTGCGGCACTATCATCCCAATCTCCATCTCTTAATCACGGAGAACAAAGATCTGCCTGTTATTAAAAATCAGGCCTGTCAAAGGGAGCAAGAGAGCAGGGGGAGAGAAATAAATAAATAATGGCATAGAAGAGTATAAATATAGTGATGACCTCTAGGCATGTGCTATCTATCGCTCGTTTCTCTGTGGCCGTGAAGGAATGCCTCTCCGTCTTGCGCCCCTCTCTTTTAAATAAAATTGAAGCACTGTTGATTTCCATTGTCTGCCTCCGCCACGTCTCTGCGTCCCATCTCTATTTTAGCACATACTGCCCATCTCTTTTCTCTCGCTCATTTCTATGCTTCTGTTTTGCGACTGTCTGTATCTCACCATCTTATTAGCTTTGTTCTCATTCCCTGCCTCTTACCTGTTCTTCATTTTCTCTTATGCTCTCCCGCCCCCTCTTCCATCACGCTCTTATTTATTTATTTCTTTTTTGCGACGTCAAGCTAATCACTCTTCCACTGTCTCCCTCTCTCTCTGTAGCTGTTTGGTGCGAAAGTGATTATGGTGGATGGGGCATTAGGTGGTTTGTGGCGCTTTATGTGTGTGGGTGGGGTGATGATGGCATGTTGAGAGACAGGTGAAAGGTGAGGAAAGGGGCCTGGCTGCAGACGGAGGCGTCAGTGTGTCAGCGCCTATCAGCAGTATTTAGTAGCGGATGCGTTAACTCACTGTGATCTGTGGCTCAATATGAAAGTGTACAATATTTACAGCCTGGGATAATTACAGGGCTGCAGTCAGCTATCACGGTGTCACCGAGGACATGGGAAATATTAATTACATGTCACGTATTTGGATGCTGACGGACTTTAAGAAGGATTTATGTGCATAAAGCTGTGTCGAATTTCCATATAACGCGTCGTTTCAAAGACTTGGAGAATGAAGAATACTCAAAGTAATCCAAATGCAGACTGTACACTCGGTGTTTGTGCTCTTGATGAATCACTATTCCCACAATGCAGTTCACAAAGAAAAGGCGGAGTTGCTCACATATTGCATCATATCATATATCAGTACAAATAGATTTTTTTTATATTTCAGCTGCACAAACTATTTTAATGAGAATACATTTGTATGTGTGGAGCTGCCATGTAATTTGCTTGAACCCATGCATTGTGTGACTGGTTCACTTGAGTGACGTGCTAATGCTACTGTAACGGCTTTTTTTTTTTTAGGAACGATTTCTGCTGAAGTACAAAGTGAACCCCCGTCGCACTCGTTCACTAAATTTCCAAATTGAAACAATTGAAATCACTGCGGTTTTTATTCTTCCCACATTTGAATGCTTATTAGAATTTCTAATATAAAAGTTTTTGTTATTTAATGTGGAATTATAATGCTCCGAAAGAGGTGTTAGATTTGTATACAAATTACTTTCTGTTCAGTGGCTTCCTCTTTGGGGTGGGGGTGTTTAGTATAAGCCCGGTGGTTTAAAGCCACCGACTGGCTGGTTGACTTTCTGTGGTGAGTTTGCATGTTCTTCCTGCTTGTGCATGTGACAGTGACACAGATGCGAGGTTAATTGACTGTAGGTGTGGATGGTTGTCTTTCTCGCTCTGTCTGATGTACCGGGAACTTGTCTGATTTCCTTCTGGCCCAGTGAGGATGGGCTTCAGTCCCTCCTTGACCCTTTTTAGATAAGCAGCTTGGAAAATTACTGGATGGATGATTATTGCGACACATCAAATCTGCACATCTCTGCATAGCTAAATTATCTGCCTAAGCCTCAACTACTGTTATCAACTATATATGACTCAGCTGACACTTGTCTATGAGTTTGCAAATAAGAACCATGCTGCTGCTTTTGTAAGCTGCTTTGCAACCTACTTTCAGTCAGACTCCTACTTTTTCATGCTTTGTGTGCATGTGAACCCAGTCACACTAGAGACCAGTCGGCGACATCCTGGCAACCACCTGTTGCTAGGGAAAAATATTCCCTGACCAGTTGACAAGAGGCTCCTAGGAGTTGCTGGCAGTCTCTAAATGGCCTGGTAAATGGCCTGTATTTATATAGCGCTTTACTAGTCCCTAAGGACCCCAAAGCGCTTTACATATCCAGTCATCCACCCATTCACACACACATTCACACACTGGTGATGGCAAGCTACATTGTAGCCACAGCCACCCTGGGGCGCACTGACAGAGGCGAGGTCTCTAGGTGATATTTGTCATAAATATCTATACACTGTTACTCTAAAAACCTCCCTGTGTTTGCTTTTGTCACTCACAGGTTTCAATAGTTGCCATTTAGTTTCCATGGAAGGCACCGACTTATCTGCAACCACTCGCCAGCTGCTCGCTGAGCAGTACTGGCTCTGTAGAAAATGTGATGTAAACCAGAAAAAAGAAGACCTTTCGCTTTCAAAGTAAGAACTGAACTTTTTGAATCAAATTGGTTGCAGATAAAGCTCAACGTTTCCTTTCAAGGTGATAGGTTTGTAGCTTGAACCCATCCGCTGGAACGTTGAAGACAATATAATTACACTGCTAAGCAAGACACAAATAGGCAAAGTTCTTCATGTTACTCGTGCACGGGAGAGACCGGACAGAGCGCCGTCCCTTCGCTTGACCCCAGTTGCTCTCGTCCGTCCTCCCGTAACACTGTCCTTTTATTGAGGTTACATGAATATGCATAGGTTCATTAACATACGACGTCTACATACAAACAAAGAGTACCTTGCCTCTGTGTGTGTGTGTGTGTGTGTGTGTGTGTGTGTGTTGCTGATCAAAGGGTCAAACATCCTTGGTCAGGAAGAGGGTAGACTAGACCCCCCCCGGTGAGGAAGTCCAGCAGTTCATCTAAACAGAAAAGCACTTAGACTAGAACAGACGTAGCTACGTTAATCCTACCATAAAACAATTAAAACAAGATGCGACCTCTTCCCGTGCTCCCAGGATGTAGGTGTGCATTCTAGTGTGGAATGCACACCAAGCCTCTGTAGCCTGTTAAAGATCACACAACTTATCACTACACAATTGATTATACACCTCTAAGCATCTATGGTTAAATATTTCTAAGCATAAATAACAATCAACAATACAAACTCTAACACAAGGCCAACAAGCTGTCGTTTTTTTTAGGTTTCACTGCTACTCGGCAAGAAGTGTATGCAGACATCTTCTGTGCAAAAGGCCTACGATGATAAAATGATCTGTCTCTAGGCCTGTGTGACGGAGGTCTTAGTAAGTGTTATTTGTAGTTGTTGTGTGTTTGCACACAGAAGGGGATGGGGGTCCTGAGACAGAGCCATAGCCCCTTAAAATAATCTTCTTTAAACAAAGTGTGTGTTTGTTTGTCTGCAGCTGGTGTAGCACTATGTTAGACTGTATTACCCCATATATTATTGCATTGACCCCTTTGTTTGTCATAATATAAGTTTAAGTCAGTCATATACCGACACTTCACCTCGCCTCTCTTTTGCTATAAAAATGTATTAACAGAGAGCACTCTGACCACTTTGACCTTCTCCTTTCTGCTGTTATCGGTTATGACTTTAAAGTCATCCTGAATCAGTATTTATATTTATCAGTATTTATACTCTGTAAGCACATAAACGGTGCATTCCCTATTTCCCTGTTAGGTCTTATTCTCTCCTCACACACACACACACACACACACACACACACACACACACACACACACACACACACACACACACACACACACACACAACAGACAAAATTGCACCTGCATGACACAAACCATTTATTCCAATATTTAAACAATCAGCCAAATGCAGTGCAATTTCTCAGCTGCATTCATGATCCTTCTGCGCGATATGGAACACCAGTAGGACATGAAATAAGCATATTGTAGGAAAACAAGTCCGATTTTCAGCATTACTCCAATTTTTTATCAGTGAGAGGCCCAGGTGCACAACATGATTGGTTTTCTAATAGGTAAGTTGGCTTGAGACACATCCAGGTTATGGGACCACCTGGGTGTCTGTGCGCACACGTGTTTCATGGCTTGTTTGACAGCAGTGTGTGTACGTGAGAGAGTGTGTTGTTGCACTCACCCTTGGCTGTGCTCATTAGGCCATTATGAGGATGGTATGTGCTCATTACGTACTGACGCTTCACAAAAGATACCATACTTTCCAACATAGAGTCACAGTAGAAAGCAAGAAAAAAGAAAGAATCAAAATACATGTCGAGATCAAACGGCCTTACATCAAGCTGCAACTGCCTGTGAGGCCAGTGCAGAAATGGCCGCTGCATACTGGTTCCTGGGCAACATAATGTGGGTACAGAGCCAAACATCACACTGTTCCTTTAAAGGTTAGCAGCTTGACAGATTGCGGCTGGTTGAGCAGTGTGCTAATGGGCTTGTCAATGTACGATTGTAACAATGGCATCGTAGAGGCATAAAAAGAGGCAAAGATGAAGATATGGAAACATGATGAAGGAACATGCTAGGATGATGGATTTATAAAGCAGAAAAAGTGTTGTGTGGCTTTCTGTTTGTGTCAAGTAAATCATAAGACTTTATCATGGAAAGTTCAAATCCTAATAGCGCTGTAACAGATTCTCATTTATCGGAGCGTATGCACAGAAAACACAAAGACCGTGGTTCACTTATTCAGAAAGATGGATTAATGAAAATGTCACTGGGAAGTTGTACTTATTTACTGAAGCTAAAACCCAAACATCAGGACCTCTCATGGCTCTTATTAACATGCTTCTTGTGTGATCTGATTATAAGTGGACACCTCTAAATTTAGCTGTTTTCGCACATTAACTCTGGGAAATCTTTGGAGAATTAGACTCAGGCTTTACAAGAAGCCAGCAGGCTTTTTTTTTTTTTTAAAGAGTAATGGCTGCATGTAGCTGACCTGGTGCTGAACACCAAATGCGCTATTGTTTTTCACCACCTGGATCCACATCAGTTGAGTAGGCACCCCAGATCACCTTCAGATGTGATTAGTAATTGGATCACAGTGCATCTTAGCTGTGTTCACACCCGTGCCACCGCCGCGCATGCTGATGCCAGACTCGGCGCACTTTTTTCTTCTATTTAGGAGCCGCCTCTTCCCAAGTTCGGTCACTTAAATTTGTAAGTATAATTACGCATTAATTGTGCTTACAAATTATTAAATTAATGAAATATTACAGCAGGACTCTCAAGCTACTAAACTCTATTCAAATGTGCGATTTTTGCCTTTGGTGTCTGTTGACAGGCAGCATTAATCCGACTACAGGGTTTAAACTGCCATCTTACACCTTTTTATGATGTTAAAGATGCTAATCCCCCCCCTAGTTTTCTACAGTGAATTAATGCGTTCAGCCAATCAATACCTTTTTTCTCTCGCTTTAGCAGTAGCTGCTTGGCTTGCAGTGAATGTGTCGTCCTTGCAGACATGACTACTGTATGGCGCACACAATGCATCTGTCAGTCAAAGCGAGCTAGACGTGCGTGGGTGAGCGTGTTCTCTCATTTACCCTTTTGTGCACGCTTAATTATTGCATCTGCTAAATATATGCTAGCTTGGATTATGACATATGATAAAGGATTGAATGCATAAACCTTAGAATGCACACATAAACATGACATGCACATCCGATTTCTCTCTTTGCTCTACACCTGATGAGCGTGTTTATGTAGCAGTGCTGAGATTCCTGTGGTTTGCTGATGTTCCATCATACCGTTCCCTCGCAGTGAGCTGGCACTGCGCCACAGGGACGGTCACGCTAGTATAGACCCTTTGAACTGAACCGAATTTACTTGAAACATGCAAGAAAAGGGGGTGGAGAAGAAGAAAAACAGAAAAAAGAAAAGGAATTAGGAACAAAGACTCAAAGAAAGAAAAAGCTAATGAAAGGTTTTGCCCTCCAGATGAAGACCAGCCAAGTTAGAAGTTTCTGAAATTTGCCATTTTTTTTTCTGTCATCTGTGCTAGCATTAATGATTAAAGGCTCGGATTGGGTCCCGAGATAAGGGCGCGTGACGTCCGCAGATAATGCTCGTTTCAACCTTCTTTTTGATTTTGAAGGTTGTACTTGAGGGGCGCTTGACATCTTGACACGCTGACATTTAAAAAGAGTGGGTGTTAGACTTCTCTTTGGCATTTTATATTATTTTTTAGGAGAGGGTAGTATTACATTAAAGCTAGAATGTGACGAGGGAAAAATATGACTCTGGGCCTGATTTGAACCCAGTCCTGCCTCTCGTGTCAGCGCTGGAGTAGTGCCAGACTTCATAATGCAATGCCGTCCTCTCCAGTCACACTGCACCTCTATCTTTTCCTCCAGTGACAACAGAAGTCAGTCCTGGTGTTGTGTTCCTCTCGCTGTTATCTGTTTGAAACCCAACCCGAGACTTCCCGCAAGATCCAGCTCATCAGCAAGTGCTGATAAACTGATTCTCAGCGATTAGATGTTGATTAGTTATTTGCAGCAAGTTCCAGACTAGCAAAAGGGACATCAAAAGAACTAGATGAATGCCAATGAAACAGTCAATTATGGCGCAACAAGACGTCCAAGAGCATGATGGAACCTGCAGGCTGTGTGCATTAGTTACTGTACCACTGATGAAGCAATGTGACATCTTGTGTGTGGGCCCGTGGCAGCTTCAGGCCTGCAGAGGCTGTCTAGTTCAACTAATGAGGATGGAGAGAGAGGTCAGAGATGATAGCCAATCTAAATAAGGACCTTGATATGACTTTAACACTGTGTCATAGTTTGTTACTGTGTATGTGTGTGTGTGCTTGGAGGTGATGTCCTCCCACCTTCTTGCTGTTATGTTATGACTAGCATCCTCGCCCCAAGCCCACTGTCAACAGGAGGTGTCATCCACGCAGCTCAGCCATCAACACACTGCTGGCTGGATTTGGAACACTGACAAAGATGGACACACCTTCACAAATACACATATATACAATATGTATGCAACTGCATATCAAATGTTCTCTTTATTAGGCATATTCTGCAAGCACAAACAAATAGAGGACATGTGCATGCTCCCACGTGCATACATGCTTCCTGCTCTGTCGCTTCTCCCACTGGCTGTTAGTGAGTGTCCATGTTATGCAAACTCATAACAAAACACTGTCAAAAACTGTGAGTGTATGTCAGCTCACCTGACAGGAACAGCGGGCCATCTTCCATCCCATTTTCACTCTGTCCAGCTGCATCCATCCTGAGACACGCTCTTTACCATGGCTCTTGAAATTCAACTCAAGGTGACATACACCCACTTAAGAGGGCTGCCGACTAAAATTTTATTTGGGTTGTGCTAGAGCACCTAAAAAATGTTTCTTTATCTGCACCCAGAAATTTCAACCCTGCTTTCTGGCACTGCATTGTTATTCCGCGTTGTGTTGTCATGAAGAGGATGCTGTGGTAACACTGTGATCTCTGAGCTGATCTCTGTTTGACGATAACAAATGATAAAGGAAAAACACTCTCTAATAAGCTGCCCACTCCGGCTTCTCTACCACAGGAGGATAGTACAAAAGAGCTGCGAATGTGCATGGACAATGGGTGCGGAGCTAGCAGCAGGCACTAGTTGTTGGTTTATTACCTGTCAATGGTGTGTTCATATTTACTTGGGGGTTGTTGTCATATCGCTTACAAATGAAACAACCTTATGACCCTGCTCAGAACTGATTTCACACCCCTCAGACTTTAGAGTCTATATATATATTTATTTATTTATTTTTGTCATCGTTAGCAAAACCAGACCAAACAAGACTTCTCTTTTGATCTACGACCTCAGTAGATGCTTCCAAGATTAGTTTATGGTCTCAGTTTTACCATCATTTTGTAAACTTGTAAAATAAGATAAATGCTAAACCAGGATATACTTAAGGTAATGCCGACCTTGTGATTGACAAGTCACTAACATGTGAGCATGCACTGCTCTTGGTTTCTTGGTTAATTCAATCAGTCTTCTAAACCCACTCCATATTGTAAACACCCTTAAATATTAGTAGGTAGGGAGGAAGAAACCCCTTTTAATAGGAAGAGACCTCTGGCACGTGTCAGAACCAGGTCCATAAATTTAAAAAGAAAAGACAGCAAAAAGGAGCCTATAAAGAAACAATGAAGAACAAAAACGTGTCTAGTTTCAAAACATCAAGATGACAACTGCTAAAACGCTTCAAAATGCTTCAGGCTTCAAAACCTGACTTGACAAACCAATGTCACTATGGCTCCGTCCAGTCTTTGCGAACATGGTATCGGAACAACACATGACATGTTAAAGGTGCTGGGGTTGTACTGTATGTACAGTAGGGAAAAGTACAGAAAGTACAGCTAAACCGACATGAACAAATGTCACTGATGCATGCAGTACTGCACTTGTACATGAAGTATGAAGCTAAAATAGAAACCAAAGGAAAGTGAGTCAATCTTAGAGGCCAATCACAAACTATAGAAACACCTGTGAGTCAAAGCCCAGAGGTTGGTGAAGCAGAGCAGAGAGGAACGAAGGACTCAACCACACCAACTCTCAGAGCAGGCAATCTGTGAGAAAACATAACTATCCATACATTTAGGCCGACCTGTTTAATATTCTGTTTAATAAGCGAGCCTGTCCGACCGATGAAAACATTTAGTTGCTGTTGACACATCTTATTTCATAGCAGTCTCGAGCCTTGATTAATATGGACACTTTTTCTTGTTTCTGCTTTGTTTCCTTGTTTTCTCCTGACCTGTCGTGATTTTTATTTGGCCTCATGTTTTTTAATTTTAATTCTTAAACAATTACACGGACACACCGCCTATCCCGGCAGATATGGAGCGAGAGGCGGAGTACACTCTGGACAGGCTGTCAGAGGGTTAACGCAGAGAAACAAACAACCACACGCTCTCACGTCCACACACGGCCAGTTTCAAATCGCAGAATAACCAAACACGCGTGTCTTTAAACTGTGGGAGGAAGTTGGAGTACAATGGGAGAAATGTTGGCTTCCTGTCTATACTTTAATAAGTTTTCTCTGGGGTTTCTTTACTGCGCAGCTCTCATTGATTGGGAGAGCCAGCCTCAATTCCTATCTATACTTTAACGCTGGGCTTAGCAGCCACAGTGGAGTTGTTAAGCACTATTTTGCCTGATTGTTAACCAATACCGCCGAGCCAACAGTCCTCACTGTGAGTGCGCTGTCAGGAACAGGACCTCAGCCCCTGTTTCAAATGCACACCAGACGATGGGCTGATAGAAAAGAACGCAAGTGGCATTCAAACAATTCCCAAAGCTGTTTTTCTAGTTGAAAATATTTTCTGGGCAGAAGGAAAGGATTTGAAAATGTTCTGTTGCTACATCTTTAGTTTGATGATAATGGGTACATTTATGTGTAGGCAGTCACAAATGTACTGTATTCAGCATCTCTTTGGTGAGCCAGTGTTTACAGTACGTTTGCAAACACACTGTGGGGGTACGTGTCAGTTTCCACATGAAATGTATGTTCGCTCCTCTGAATCGTAATAACAAAGTCCCGATTCGGTACATCCATATGCTGCCTTCCTGGCTTCCCCTGTGCCTATAGTCTGTCAGCTGTTGTTATTTAAGCCTGCAGGCTCCTGTGATAGGATCATTTAAGACTTACTCGCATCAGTGATAGCGAGAGTGACACCTCCCATTATGTGTCCATGTATGAAGCTGTGTAAAGCTTTGTCACATTTATAGCCATCTCACCTTGCAGCCCCCGTCTTGAAGGCATGCACCGCCACATAAAAAGGCTTTACAGTACAGTGTAGGAGTTAAGATTGTTTCCAAAAGTACAAGAATGTGATTTTTTTTTTCTTCTTCTGATACTGAAAGAGAGCACTGACTTTTTCTTTTAGACGCTGCTCCTGGTATAATAGCCTAATTGAGGCAGGAATGGAATTTTCTGTGCGTACGGTTGTGAGACCTGCTGGTCAATCATAGCAACTCACATAGCAACAAGACCTGCGTAGGGCAACTGAAATAGATGAGATGAATCAGTAGCAGTGCTTTACTGTTGGCATGCTGTATCCTGGCCATAGCAGCGCCTTTGTGATCAGTGCTTGTCAGTTTTTCCCCTCATTCTGGGATGGACCACATTGCCAAGAAAAATAACAGTATGAACAAAAGAACCCAATTACATGTTGGTATAATCCAAAAGCGAAAACAGTGTTTACAACATAGATATGGTGCTGCATTTAACTGAGAGCACTGCCTTCACGTCTAAAGCTGGATACGAGCTAGAACGGACACAAACAACAACAGAAGGAGGGCCACTAGCAGCTTTGCCCCTGGTCAGTCTGTATTTGTACATTCCTGATTGCCCGCCATGTGTACAGATGTTCCAGCTGAAGGTTGTTGACCTGGCCACATGGCGTGCTCATGGTCCGCACCTCGGGTCTTTTACACCGCAGCCTGAAATTAAAACCTGAGGGCATTCTTCGCAGATTGATGAGAGTTCACAGAGTGTGGTTGAGCCTGGGGGTGAGGGTGGCACAGATGCGTACAGCTAACGGGCACGCTTATGCGGTCGGGGAAGGGGACGCATTCATACACAAACACAGATGGACAGGTACAATGTGATCGCAACCTGTTCAGTCACCCTCACGCAGCCCAGAAGCATCCCTCATCGCTCTTTTCTAGATGGGGTCAGCGTGTCAACTAGCTCACCCTGGAAAAAAAGGGGGAATTAGGGACATTGTGAGTGTGTGTAGTTACATTTTTTGTTAGCATGCTCTAGGCCTTGTTTGTATATTAGGCCCGAGTCCTGCATCACTCATTTCAGCACAACACATCAAAGAGACGGGAGCCAATGCCGCTGTACACTGACCATATATGGTTCTTCCTTCATCATCCAGGCACTGGTTTAGCCCATTAGAGAAAGTAGGACAGAGCAGGGTCCTGATGACCATATTTGGCCGGGTGCTCTGTCCCCTGCAGCCATCTTGCCTGCCTCCACCGCATTGTGCCAGGGCACTGCTGCTCAGTTCCTTCCTTATCGTTGCAGATCCCATTTTCTTCTCTTTTCCTCTCCGTCTTATTTTCCACCGCCAGAACACAACCCTCTTCGTCCCCCTTTCTCTTTCTTCTCCCTCTTATCACTCCTTTCCCCCTCCTCTCTCCGACTCATCCTGTTACTGCTCTGGTTTGTCTTTTCTCCCCAAACCAGCTTCTTCCGCTCATCCACCTTCTCCCCGCTTCACCCCTCTTTACTGCTTCCTTTGTTCTTTCCCTTTTCATTGCTTCCTGTGTTCCCCCTTTTCTCTCTTATCCTTTCCCAGCAGGAAGCAGTGGCATCCAGGTTTACTCCGCCGGCTGTGCACAGAGAGCTGGGTCTGCTGGCCCCTGGCCTGTTCTGGCTCTATCCCTGTGTTCCTAATCAGCCCCGCTGCGTGAGGCACACGTGTTTGCAGATTCATTAACGTGCACACATTCTCACACGTAAGCACGGACACTTTGGTGATGGATGAGTTTTTGAGGGTGTTAAGCCTACATCTGCACACACCCACATCCATGTGTTTGTTAATGCATGCGCACTTTCACACACTCCCGATTTGTGTGGGCACGTTAGCGCACACACACACACACACACACACACACACACACACACACACACACACACACACACACACTCTCCACCTCCTGGCAGTGGGTTTGATCGCCTGGAAAATGAATACTAAATGCAGGGCAAAATGGCTGGCAGGGATCACCTTGGCTGTGTGCAGCTCACCTCCTGCTCTATACAGGCATGAAACTGGAGCACCTCCATACCCGTCTCTCCACTCAGGATATTCTTGGACCTCACAGCTTGGTAAGGAGACACAAAGAGATTTTTGCTTTTGTTAGTAATTTTCCAGTAAGTAGAGAGGATAAAGGCTCATCATATGCCCTGGCTGTGGTATTCCCTTTGAGCTGTCAGCTTTTCCTTTTAGTGCCTCAGACGGGAAGGAAACACATCAGGCTTTGCTGTGCAGAATCTTTAAAAACACACTGTACACACGCACAAACACCCGCATATAATTTAGTGTCCCGTGCGTGTAAGCAAGCACACGACCACACACACATACATATGCAGAACTGTTTAATTTCCCCAGTCACAGGAGTCAAAGGCAGTAGCTAGCAGAGGAGTGGGCCAACTGGGAGCAGGTTTTCCTGAAGCTGATGGAGATCCAGACACATATTCACTCATGTGCATATTGCTTGGCTCTGGAGTGTAGTATTTCCCTCAATTTGTTTTCAGGAGTATGCCAGTCACATTTTAGAATGATTGAGTTTTACCTTTCTTCTGTTCTTATAATTGTAAAACCCAATTTCAACTTTGCAATATCACTTTATTCATGATTTTCAGTACAGCGTATTTACCAGTTTGAATACGTGTGCTCGTCTCTTCTCTTTTGTACCATTTTCACTTCCTCTTCACTAAATGCTCCACCTGATCAATGGGTGAAATCTGGATGTACGGAGGTCCAACACACAGCCTTTGATCAGCTTCGCAGACCTCGCCTACGTGTTGTAGCAGTTTAATGTCATCAGGGGCCAGTGACACAAACAAGCGGTCTGTGGGCTAATCTTGATGTTCGGTATCTTTTCGTGGTTCTGCTGCTCGTGTGGAACTCCACTGTTGCTCCTTTTCCCGCTCCAACCCACTTTTCGACCAGTCAGTATTCGACCTACGCATAGCGTCATCTACATCGAGTTACGTGCTGCTGGATCCTTGGAGGACTGCACTCTGGCATGTTTGCATTCCTTGTATACCCCTTAGAGGAGGCAAACACCTACTCAAACATACACAAACACAGCACCTTAACACAATCATAACTCTGCTTTGAACTGATTTGATCATAGAGTCCTGCATGTTTGAGAAACACATTTTGTTCTGTTTCCTCCACACTTACACTAAAAATACCTTTCCACACAACTTGAAAATCACAAAAAAATGAGGCAGTTGTAGCTTATCAACTTTTTCTTAGGTCTGGACTACATTAGCAGACTAACTTTAAGTCTTAATATCCACCAAGCAACCAGCATCCCGTGTAGGGTAAGGATTGTTTTTTATTTTAGCCATGTGCCGAATATACAGATTACTAAATTCGCAGATGTTACATTTCAGTACAAAGCCGTTAAATTTCAGTTTTTTATGCAAATAAATTTTAAAAACAGATGAATGTTAGTCAAACCTGTTAAAGCCTGGCTCATGAGGCAGAGTAAACAGAAAACTTTTACATTTCTTAACATAAGGGAGGAAACAGCATCACTGACTTCATGATGTGTGTTATTTACAGTGTTATTGGTGTGTCAGTAGATGGTGTTTGAATGTTAGGTGTGTGGTGTTAATCAGGCTAAAGCTACCCAGAAAAATAACAAGGCGCTGGGCGAATGGATAGAGCGAGGTGAAACATCCACCTCTTAAGTGCTCCAAGGAGACTGGGTTAGGGGTAGACTACCTCTACCTTGAGCCCTGGATGGTCTGCCAGTGTGTTGGTGGATTTTAGGAGGTTAATTATCTTTGGAGAGAGCATCTGTCCTTTGGGTCCTTTGGTTCAGGCTTGTTCTGGTGTATCCAGCAGATGCTCAGTTGAATTCTGATCTTGAAAGTTTGGAAGCGAAGCCGACGTACTGGGCTCTTTGAGACTGCTGCCATTGGGGACATGTAGGTGGTCTTCAACAAGTTGTAGTGGTACGAGTCAAAATAGTCCCTGCGAAATGAAAGACCCAAGGTATCCCCAGAGGAAAATGTTTTCATTTCTGTGTTTTATCCAAATTAATTCTTTAAAAACAGGTGAATGTTAATGAAACATGTTATGACTCATGGGGCATGGTAAATAATGGAAGAGACACAGCTTTAACTAAATCTTTCTAATTTACCAAATGAAGGAAAAAAACATAATTGACTTCATGAGGTGTGTAAGTCACAGAGTGTCAGTCAGAGTGTTTGGATGTTTGGTGTGTGGCGGTCTGTAAAATCAAAAATAACCAGGCCGAAGCGAACGAATCAAATAACAAGTGGCTGGGGGAGTGGAGAGAGCAAGTGGCTGGAACACTCTTACATGTGAGTACTCCAAGGACATTGGTTTGAGGGTAGGCTACCTCTGCCCTTAACCCTAGGTGGGATGCCACTGTTGGTGGATTTTGATGCTCAGTTGAATTATGATCTTGAAATTTTGGAAATGGGACTGATATCTTTGACTTTTTGAGGCTGCTGCCATTGGGGAGCGCCATAGTCACTGACATGCGCAATAAGGTGTAGTCCTATGAGTCTGAGTAACGTCTGCATACATTCAAAGACCCGAAGCTTCCTAAGGGAACAGTAGATTGTCTCAAGAAGAGCGACACTGTTATCTCCACCTGTCAGTGGGTTTAATATTGCAGCTGATTGCTGTCAACTAAACAAAACTAGCACACTTTGTGAAAATATCCCACAAGTATTCCTCCAAGCCTTTTTTCTTCGTTCTTATTTCTGAATGTGTGGCAGGAGAGTAGCATGGCCACTTGGATGGGGTGTTTACAATGCAGCCATGTCTGTGTGTTTATATGCGATTATGAATCTTTTTATGTATATGAGATGTGCTCGTAGTACGGTGGGAATGTGTTTGTGCCCGAGTGTTTGTGTTTGTGAGCGCGTAGTGTTATCAATCCAGACCAGACGACAGAAGCCCTTTAGTGGAGAGTTAGTTCAGTTTAGCATGAAGATGAGGTTTGGAGGCTTGTGTGTGCCAGTGTTACTTTTCCCGTGTGTATGTGTGTCACTGACTGTGTGTGTGCATATTTAGGTTATTTGTGTGTGTGTGTGTGTGTGTGGTCTTTGATGTCAGCTGGTGGCTGCTGCTGTTTGCAGTGTTAGGTAATCACAAAACACAATCATTCTGATCTATTCCTGAACCTCTGCCATTATATATAGCATTCTCCTTATCCACCCACAAACCCTCTACATTTTTCTCTCTCTCTCTCTCATACACACACTAATTTTGTCTTTTTTTCCCTCTATTTTCCATCTCTCCTCTGCTCTGCCACTCCTCATCTCTGTCCTCCATCTCCTACTCCCACACTCTCTCTATCTCTGTGTTTTGTTATGTTTTGCTGCTCTGTGTTGTGTGTCTCCGGGCTCAGGACATTTTTCTTGTCATCTCTCTTTTCCTCCCGTTCCCTCAACCGCTGCCCCTGAGCCCCACGCACACCCCACTGCTAACGCCCCTCCCACTACCCACCCTTTCTGCCCCGTTTCTCCCTAGTCACCTTCCAACATCTCCTCTCTACCCTTCCCGTCCTCCTCTTCCCCTCCTTTTTTGCCTTCCATCACATATGTGCACGCTGTCAGAGGGGGAGTATATTGATTGCACGCTTGGCTGACAGTCACACTAATGGACAACTTAGTGTGTGTGTGTGTGTGTGTGTGTGTGTGTGTGTGTGTGTGTGTGTAGTTTAGAGGGGGTGTTTAAACAGCAGTCTTGGCAATAACTCACCTGACCAAGCGAATGGCCATCGGGCAGGCAGGTGGACTGAGCAGTGCCGCAGCACACGGTGTGGCTTGACAGGCTGCATTTGAAAGCAAGTGAACCAAATGTAGGGCAACTTTCAAATCACACCCTAGTTCTTCTTCTTCGGGGGGAATTTGTTTTTGACCAGACGCGCCAACGTGAACACACTGGCAATAAAACAGACGAGTAAATTCAGGAACTGCAGCAACCCGTCTTCCCTGGTGTCATTTTATATTGTTTTACATTTATCTCAGACATGCAGGATATCAAAAGTGCCGTTTTCAAAAGCACAGTGCAGTTTGTTTTTGCCAGATTCTGAGCCATGCTCCGCTATAATCACCACTGCAGCATGGACAGCAACAAAGTGTAAGACGTACAATGCAGTTAAAATGCTAATATGGGCAATTCAATTAGAAGTATCTCTTTTCCATCGCCTATAACAGTGTTCGGTGGTGTTTTGTGTCCACTCTTTTATGGATTATTATGGAAACAGAGAGTGGGTTTATTTTCTCTCTGGCAGTTTTTGGACATGGCCATGATGATTGCAGAGCCTAATGCAGCAGCAGCTGCTTTGACAGTAGAAAAGCTTTTGATATATGGTGCTGATCTAATAGAGAGAGAGACTGTGACATTTGTGTTCTGCACAGACACGAATACTGCACATGCATAACTCTAACTGTGCTATGAGCCCTGCATGCAAGCAGCGTAATTATATGATTTCTTTACATACTAGCAAAATGCATGCATCATTACTAACAAACCGCATGTACGTGTTATCATAATTGCCGCTGGCATAGCGTGGAGCACGTACGATGCATAAATACTGTCAATTAAATTATATTGTGGGACTGTGCGTTAGAGCACATATTACATCACTTTCATCCTCATACCTCATGCTTTTAATTCATGTCATTTAATTTGTATTCAAACGTGGGAAGATACAGCTGTTAGGCGTGACAGCGGTGATAGTACACCACGAGTAGTAATTCAGATAAATAAGCAATTGAGTAAACACATTTCTCATGCATAATTAAGTTTAACCTGACCTAGATCAAGTAACATGAATGAGTGATTCTAATTTGAGTTGCCAGTTGTAAACCTTATAAACAATGAATGTGGACATTCATAATTCTGTAGTAAGCTGTGGAACTTCTAAGGCTAATGTACCATGGGCTAACTTAATGTATTATGCATCCACTCACCAGTGCCTGGTACTGATTTACTGAACAATGGAGCAAACAAATGCTAATCCCGCATTAAATATGGTGCTCTTGCATAAATATCCTAACCGACATTTCTTTTAGCATATGCTATGATCTATTAGCATAGAGGGATAACCAACAATTTAGCATGAGAAAGCTGAGCAGAATGTAGTGCAGCGCTGTTTGACCACTGAATGACAAAATGAATCACTTAATTAACCTTGTGAAGGTTACACTCTGGTCATGGAGACACTTGCACAAACACACAGTCTGAATGTGACCTGCATTTCTGCTGCAGATAAGCACAGAGGCGCTTTCTTTTCTTTGTGTATTCTCTGGCTGGATTCAGAGGCAGCCACTCTGCTGTGGAGATGGTTTGAAGAGCAAATTCGTCCCGCTGGTGAGGCACATTAAATATTAACTTAAAGACAGAACCCATGTCCAAATATTGAGAAATTATTCATCATTTGTAAGATATAATGTTTTTGATCATGTGAGCTGTTGTTCTGCGTCAGACCTCTGGCCTCTTGTGCTTTCCATTTGACCTTGATTAGAATCCCATTATACCCATGTTTAGATGAAATATGCATTGAAGTTAGCAGTTTGCTTCTCCAAAACACATTCTCAGCAGCCAAAAACATCGATAACAGATTCATCTGGCATTCTATCTGACCACGAGGCACATAAATAAAAAAAGCCTTTTTACAGCAGTGTTATGTTTTTGATTTCTAAATAGAATTTTTTTTTTTCTGCTGTTGATCATAGACTTCACTTTTTCCGGTGAAGAGGTTATGTGATTGGTGCTGTTTGTCTGTTTGTTGACAGGATTACTTAAAGGTACAGTCGTTTGTTTTGTGATGTTATTTGAGAGAATAAAAGAATAATGTACAGACATGGACTAGCGTGCCATGACATCTACCAACAAATTGATGCATTCTATCAACTTAGAATGAATCCATTAATCCATAAAAAAATCTCCATAATTGGGGATTGTGAAATTGTGAAAGCTGCCACGTTGCCATATTGCGGCGCCACCTTGAATACAGTGGCTGAGATGGATATCGACATCTCGCCTAATCGTGTTTTACGTGTGTTGCTAGAGACCAGCCATATACATAGTACACCAAAGCTGCAGCAGACGTCCAGAGATAAGAGAACTCAAAGGTGTTAGTGTGCTGTGGAGGGACATTAAAATTCATGCCTGCATCTTCAGACCTAAGATATGAATGATCATACCTACAGGGAGTGCAGAATTATTAGGCAAGTTGTATTTTTGAGGAATAATTTTATTATTGAACAACAACCATGTTCTCAATGAACCCAAAAAACTCATTAATATCAAAGCTGAATGTTTTTGGAAGTAGTTTTTAGTTTGTTTTTAGTTTTAGCTATTTTAGGGGGATATCTGTGTGTGCAGGACTATTACTGTGCATAATTATTAGGCAACTTAACAAAAAACCAATATATACCCATTTCAATTATTTATTTTTACCAGTGAAACCAATATAACATCTCCACATTCACAAATATACATTTCTGACATTCAAAAACAAAACAAAAACAAATCAGCGACCAATATAGCCACCTTTCTTTGCAAGGACACTCAAAAGCCTGCCATCCATGGATTCTGTCAGTGTTTTGATCTGTTCACCATCAACATTGCGTGCAGCAGCAACCACAGCCTCCCAGACACTGTTCAGAGAGGTGTACTGTTTTCCCTCCTTGTAAATCTCACATTTGATGATGGACCACAGGTTCTCAATGGGGTTCAGATCAGGTGAACAAGGTGGCCATGTCATTAGTTTTTCTTCTTTTATACCCTTTCTTGCCAGCCACGCTGTGGAGTACTTGGACGCGTGTGATGGAGCATTGTCCTGCATGAAAATCATGTTTTTCTTGAAGGATGCAGACTTCTTCCTGTACCACTGCTTGAAGAAGGTGTCTTCCAGAAACTGGCAGTAGGACTGGGAGTTGAGCTTGACTCCATCCTCAACCCGAAAAGGCCCCACAAGCTCATCTTTGATGATACCAGCCCAAACCAGTACTCCACCTCCACCTTGCTGGCGTCTGAGTCGGACTGGAGCTCTCTGCCCTTTACCAATCCAGCCACGGGCCCATCCATCTGGCCCATCAAGACTCACTCTCATTTCATCAGTCCATAAAACCTTAGAAAAACCAGTCTTGAGATATTTCTTGGCCCAGTCTTGACGTTTCAGCTTGTGTGTCTTGTTCAGTGGTGGTCGTCTTTCAGCCTTTCTTACCTTGGTCATGTCTCTGAGTATTGCACACCTTGTGCTTTTGGGCACTCCAGTGATGTTGCAGCTCTGAAATATGGCCAAACTGGTGGCAAGTGGCATCTTGGCAGCTGCACGCTTGACTTTTCTCAGTTCATGGGCAGTTATTTTGCGCCTTGGTTTTTCCACACGCTTCTTGTGACCCTGTTGACTATTTTGAATGAAACGCTTGATTGTTCGATGATCACGCTTCAGAAGCTTTGCAATTTTGAGACTGCTGCATCCCTCTGCAAGATATCTCACTATTTTTGACTTTTCTGAGCCTGTCAAGTCCTTCTTTTGACCCATTTTGCCAAAGGAAAGGACGTTGCCTAATAATTATGCACACCTGATATAGGGTGTTGATGTCATTAGACCACACCCCTTCTCATTACAGAGATGCACATGACCTAATATGCTTAATTGGTAGTAGGCTTTCGAGCCTATACAGCTTGGAGTAAGACAACATGCATGAAGAGGATGATGTGGACAAAATACTCATTTGCCTAATAATTCTGCACTCCCTGTTTATTTTATTTTCAGAAAAGGGGCCGCCATTACCAATGAGGTGAAAACACGAAGGAAAGAGACAACGCTACTGACATCGTATTAAAATGTCATCCTCTTCCACCTCACCTCAAGCCTCTCCTGACTTGGCATCAGGGCTCTAACACATGAAAATGAGCATACCCATATGGAAAAGATATATATATAAATATATAAGTTTGTATCTGTCTTGTATGAAAAGCATACGAGAGTGAAAACACATATAAGATCCCTTGAAAAATTATATAATGAAACTTGTATGTTTTGGATACTTACTAAAAAAATATATGAAAGTAATGAGAAAGTGGCCACTTTCATGAGTAAATCATATATGGTTTTACTATTTCTTTTCCATATGGGTAAACACTATTTATGCACACTAATTTCCAATGTTGTTACTTATTGACAACAGATTAGACATGACCCTCCCCTCAGTTGTTGCTGAACAACAGCAACGCCTGGTTATAAGCTAACATTATGCCAGCGGATGTTAGTCTTAAGTGTCCTAAAATGACACTTAAGACAATAAAACAAATGGCAGCCAGAGTTGTTTGTCCTATAGCAGTCACCAGTATATAGGATTGAACTCTTGAATTAAGGATAAGAAAACAGAACAGTTGAATGCAATCTGCAATCTAGTGAAAATTTAGACGTGAAGTCCTGGTTGTCTATTAGCAACCAGGACTTTTAGAACGATTATTCACTTACTTCTTTATTACTGTTGGTTGCAATGTTGCCTCATAGCAAGAAGGTCTATGGTCCGTATCCACCAGCTGGCTGGGGCCTTTCTATGAGTCTTTCTGGAGTTTGCATGTCTATGTGGGTTCTTTTTGAGTGCTCTGGCTTACCCCGATAGTCCAAAGAAATCCCTGTTAGTTTAAATGGTGACTGTAAATTAGTTGTAGTTGTGAATACAAGTGTGATTGGTCTGTCTTAGCTCTGGTGTACCTCCCTGTGGACAGGGTCAGGTGGGAGTTGCTGGTTCAGAGAATATTACAAGATAAAATAGGAAACAGAATGAGACATTTTGCATCCTATCTTTGCAAATTACATTAAGAAGAAGAAAAACTGGGAACCATGGCCCTGATGCTCTCAAGAAAACATCACAAGCTAATTCAGCTCTACGTACTGTTTCCTTGCAGATCTAGAGACTCAATTTGTGCATGCTGTGGAGGCATTTTTAGCCTTGGTGGAAATTACTTTTTCCTACTGCTAATATTTATTTCATCATATAATTAATATATAGAACATATTATATTTGTTTAACTAAAAACCTTGCATTGCCTCAAATACTTTGCACATTTATTATGTAACACTGCTGAAACCTGATGCCTAAAAAGCTGTTTCCAACGCACCGTAGCACACAACATAAGTGGATGAATCCTCAAAATATCTTCACTTTTGCTCTGAGTGTGGCGTCCTTTTTTGTTTCCCAGCTGGGTCTGAGAGGTACTGAAAATGCCTCCTGCTTGGGGCATCTGAAAACAAAGTGCAGAATGCTGCAGTCGGTAATGCATTTAGCACAGATGGATACACAAATAAAGAGCTGTTTATGCAAAACGGATGCACACCAATGTTTTGAAAGTGTCCAGTCACTCCATATTTCAGTATTTTGCTGAATCTCGCCGCCTCCCCCCTCTCCCCCCCTCTCCCCCTCCCCAGTCAGTTCCTGTCAGACCTAATAGTGTGATGTCTCGTCTTGAATGGAGATGACCAATTTTAGACTCAGTCATGGGTGTTAGAATCGTACAACATGTTCAGGACACTCACAATACATTCAGGCAAAAAGATTATTATTAGGAGAATCAAATTTTTATAAATATCGACCATTAGCCCCCGGTTAGACCACAAATTTGAAAACGTAATTACATGCCTAATTCAATGCGATTATTATGTATTGCAGATGATTAACCAGCTCAGCAATATCAATCCGAGCAATTCACATAATACCAAGTTTCAATTCATATTGAACAATTAGAATCTGGAGCAAGTAGTCATAGTACATACACAGCCTCAGGATTAGCATAATAAAATATGGTCAGATGAAAGCAGTTTTTATGGTCAGTAAGTACACATATTAATGTATTTATGGGCTGTTAGGCTTGTAGAATAAAATAACAAAAAAAAGGGTAAAATCACTTGATTAAAAGGATAATTTATGGCGCAAACTGAATACTGAAAAGTCATTATTTTTTGTGTTGCCTCCTCCAGCTACGTAGCATTTTCTATGCCACAATCTGACAAAGGACATTATTATTAAAAAGTATTTTCCTGGCATTTCCACTGTTCTGGCTGCAGAAAGAAAGACAACATGGGAGAGAAGGAATAACATCACTCAAGGTCAGGAGCTCTATCCATACCCATGTGTTTTCCAGCAGGAGACACGATGAAAAAAAGTCCCTCAGGGCTTCATTGTGTTATCCAATCGCTTCTGTGACCTTTTTAAAATGGATGGTGCAGTTTTTTTTCTTTTAAATGAAATGGCTCATAAAGAACTTGATCAATTATGTAATCCAATACAGCCACCAGCTTGTTTTCAGTTATCTAAGCACATTTGGGGATAAAAAGTTGAGTCATTTCATTTTTGCCTTTATTTCAGAGGTGGTATTTTTAGACTCAGGTTTTGGCGACAGCGAGATTTTTCCCACTTTGGTAACACTAAGGCCACAGTCAGTATTATCTTTTAAGGCGCAGACTTCAGATTGTCGCTGAGTCAACACAGATTGGCGATGTCTCGAGTCGCATGGCATTATTCACGGCTTATATTCACCATCTGGCGCTAATGCAAAGTTCTCAGCTATTTTAGCAGCAGCTTCAAAAGTAAAAAATGTATTTTTCATTCACTTATCCTCAGGCACAAACTCTCAACGCAACTCGAAAACAATGTCGGACAGAAAAGAAAATCATGAAGATAAGACGACAGATAATTACTGCATTTGTCTTTGTTAAATCTGATTATTTTTTATTCATAGCGCAGTGCCTGCTTCTAAATATATTAAAATAATGAGCTAAACAAGTAAATATGTGGCGAAACAAAAAAAGCTTTGATTCTACAAGGATGTGGAGCTGGTTGGGAAGTACTAGGACAAATGGAAGTTTCTGATTAATTGCCGTTCTTGCGCTCTTGCTAAATTGAAAGTCTCCCCCTTCTGTGATCGTTTAAACGATCAAGTCAAAGGCTGTAAAATGTTAAATGTCACAGGAAGACATTTCATGGAAACCGAAGATGTTTTTACATTGCCTTACAGGCTGTTTGAAAGTCTTTCATAATACCAGCAGTGATTAAAAAAAATGCCCTTCATCTAACTTTGAGATGATTCAAGTCTTGTTCATTTATTACAAGTCCAGGCACATGCTTCTTTTTTCCTGGGCAAAGAAATAAAATTCTCACAGATTTCTTTGTAAAATGCTTTAAATGAAAGAGGTGGCTGAAAAAGCATGATGTAAGAGTTTGCTTTCTTATAGGATTTTAACCCTGGCGTTCCACATCGATACTTGGACCTTGTAAGAGAGCACGATCATTCCTGTCCTGAATGGGAACACTGGCTTGCCCTACATATGTGGGTATTTGCATAGTTACTTTGCATAGATGCAAGTGAATCCTTTTCAGATCCTGAACCGAGTCTGCGAAGTGCAGTCAGAGAGAATTTGTCTCTTGCCCGGGGCAGCTGAAAAACAAACCAAATTTGAGCATGCTGCTTTCTGCAGAGCAAATTAGTACAGACGAAAACACAAACCAGAAGCCCCACATGTAAACTTGAATCACAAGAGCACTTTTGCAGCACTTGGTTTCCCCTTTGACTTTTCCCTCTTCTTTTTCTGTTTTAGCTTTCTCCTCTCCTCCTGGTTGCTTTCTGTCGGCGATGAGAGTACGACGGCTTGTCCTGATCTCACACGACCAATTTTAGATTTAGCTGTGTGAGACAAAATTACACAAGCATCTGAGTGGACATGCAGCAAGTCCCGGTCATATATATACTACACACACCTGAGTCGAACACAATGTGCACTCTTGTTCCTGGTCACGTACTAGAAACACATTCTTTCTGTTTCTGCCTCTCACTACTAGAGCGTAATTACTCTCTTTCTCTCTCTCACACTCTCTCTCTCTCACACACATGCGCACACACACAACCACACACACACACTGCAGCAGCAAAGCAAAGCCCCGCTTCACACGACCAGTGGTCTCTGACTCCCCGATCTCTCATTTACTTGTTCCATCACTTTTCCTCGCTTCTCTCTTTTCCTCTCCTTCGCACTCCCCCCCTCCTCCTCCTCTCATCCTCGACTCTGTTGCCACGGTAGCAAAACCTGACAATGAGAGAGCGAGAAACGGAGAGAGAGAGAGACAGAGACTGAATGCCATCTGAGTCATTTTATCCTCAACCTGTGTTGGATGTGTGTGTGTGTGCGTGAAGGTGAATGTGTTGGATGTGTTTTTGTAAATCTTGTGTGTTGTGTGTGTTTGTGCATGAGTTAGCGAGAGAGTGAGCGCGGTGCGTGGGTGTCTAAGTGGGAGAGCTGCGTGGAGTCGGTTCAGCGGTTCATCGCAGAGCTGTGGCAGTGCGATGGGCAAACGCACCACCTTTGTCTGTCTCACCGCACGTAGCCGGGCCATTTCCGATTTCTATTTCATGTTCGCCGCACGTTGTAATTTTAAAGTAATATCCTCTCAGTCAGACACACAACATTTATAACTCTGATATGCTTTTGTGATGCAACACACTTTCGCTGGCTGTACATAATGTTACATGCATCAACATCTCCGTGTTAATACGACGTCTTCGCGACACTGCATCAGCTCAACTTATGCTAAATCAGCTTTATTTGTATTAAACTGTCATGACGTACAAATATCTCAATGGGTTTACATGCTGACTGTGGTGCTCGCACAGCTCTCTAAGAAAAAAATACTACTGACACACACACACACGCATATAGAGGGAAAAAAAAATCCTTTAGCACATGAGTAAAAAGAACAATGAAAAGAATCCTCAGGAGAAGCAATCCAAAAAAGACATCCCTCCTCCGTGGATGGCCGGCTGTGCAGTAAGGAGCAGCAGTTGTGGAAAAGGCAACTACTACTAAAAATAGCACAAAATTATAACAGTTAATAAAAATTCAACGCTCAAGACATTTCTACCTCAATGATGGGGACACACTTACATAAATTCCTATAACTAAACACGTAAAATCAGTTTATGATGAAAGCGAAAAGATTTTATATCCACTCTGACGTCCACCCAATAGCCTCCACTGATTTAAACTGACAGCGCTCTATTCTTACTCAGACATTGTTCTCTTCGCAGTGCCCTGCGCAATAATATCACTCTTATACATTCCAAGGCTTTGCTCTGAACGCAAATTTTAGCTCTCCAAACAAGCCAGGGGGCGAGTGAGTTCAAGGAGAGATCCCTAATTGTGATTAAAGTGCTGTGCTTACATAAGCCACAGTTGCAACAAGTGGGAACTGCACCGACAGCTGGATACAGTGAGCCGCGCATCTTTTTGCATCGTTTGTGGTGAAAGCAGTGAACTGAATGTCACACACACACAAACTCACGCGTGCACACATGCCTTGGCTCTGATCTGAACAGCAGGTGGTACATATGCATGCAGGAGGGCTGAAATGTAAACTTGCTGCTGGCGCATGCAAACAAATAAAACGAAGACACGCATCGGAACTCGGACAAAGAAAAAACAAATCAAATGACGCACTTACGCGTGAGCAAGCAAACACACACACACACACACACACACACACACACACACACACACACACACACACACAGAGTTTTGTTTGAGAGTTTGGGCATGTGCGTGCAGCTTTCGGGTGCCTGTGTGTACGTTTGTGCGTGACATACTCAGATGTGACAGTGTCACAGGAGCACGGTGGTTCCCCAAGCAGGCGGTGTCACCGACTGAGGGCCTCTTTGTCAAGGAGAACACTGAGAAGAATTTATCCATGTTCAATGAACAGAGAGGGAGAGAGGGGGGGGAGATGGGTGAGGGGGAAAGGAGAGGCTGTAACAGAGAAAGTGCACTGTCGAGATTGAAGAGACCGCTGAGAGCTAAGATGGGGAACGAGAAGAGAGGGGTCAGTAAAGAGACAGGGATATAGAGTGTTCCTGAAGATGAGACAAAACAGATCGAGGCTGAGGGAGAGGAGATACAGGGATGTGGGAGAAAGCAGAGAGAGAGGAGAAGGTGAAAATGAGAGCTCAAAGTGTCTGCAGCACTGCTGAAAGAGGACAAGGTGGAGACATACGAAATATATGGAAGTATCTGAGTGACTTGCGTTGGCCACAATAGTGGAAATACCTGATGCAGTCAAGAAAGCCATGCAGTAAATCCTGCTAGTGGAATAGTGATGATGATGATGATGATGATGATGAGGGCTTGTTTTGCTTTCTTTTTGCCAATCTGCTTGATTATTTGTTGCCTTCACATTTAACAGAAGCTGGGGTAACATCTTCAACTTTTTCGTTTTTTCTGATCGACAGCCCAAAATCCATTTACAGTCAAAGGAAATTGCGAAAAATCAACACTCGATTTGCTGGATCCTGCAGTGGTTTGGCATTTATTCTCAGAAGGGATTATCAAGATTGATTAAAGATCTGCAGAAAATGAAGTTGCCTTTCTCAGAGACTGTCAGCACAGAATTGCCTGTCACAAATTTGGACAGTCATGTGTTAACGGTGCAGGATGAACCGTGCCCTTTCAATTGCAGCATCATGAATGGCTTTCTTACAGGAAGCTGCAGGAGTTCAGAGATTTCATCAATGCAATGACGAAATAAGTGTTTGCTTTTTAAAACCTGTAAGCCCGGTCGATCCTTCGCCTCAGACTGTGGGGTTTCAGTTGCCTTGTAAAAAAAGGGTTTTAAAGATGTTAGCAGAAGTTGATGTTTTTGCAGAAGCTCTAATGATAGGGTTGATTTAACACATTTTTTTCAGATTGCAGTTTGCAATGTTGATCTCAAATGAGAGAAACTCTTAGCATAAAACAAATATTTAGCACCGTCACTTTTATTTCTGCACTATTTCAAATTTGAATGATTTACTATAGCTGTTCATGTTATTGTGCCCACTGCCTTTGTAAGGTTTACTTTGCATTTGGAGTAGTTTTAAAATATGAGTGGAAGGCTCACTCTTTGTTATTCTGTGGCCAAACTAATATAACCTTTTACCCACCATTCTCCAATCAAGTAAACATTTTCAAAAATCAAACTTCAGATAGACGGCTCACTGGTAGGCAGCGTCACATGAATAAATCATGGTTTCTCAAAATGTTCAACTTCACCTTGAAATCTTCAGCCTAAGTTTGAAAGGAATGGCAACGATGATGTTAAAATCCTTAGAAAGAAAAGTGCATTTCTGAAAAGAGGAAGAGAGAGAAGGACAAAGCTAAGCTAGAAGAGAAAGTCAGAAATGGGGAGATTAGAGAGGTGCATCCAAGGTAAAGTGAAGGGGTCCAAAGCCAAAATGCTGAGTCAATGCGACCAAGAACATGTGCTTCTGCTTTGATATTAGATGCGACACAAAGAGCTCAAGACATAATTCTGCCAAGAGGGCCAAAGTGAAGGGTCCCTAGTACTTTTCCACCCCCACTGTACACAAACTACTCACACACACACATGCACAAAAACACACACACATTAACTAGACCGACCACTCGGCTCATTTTTGCTGTCCTGGGGTTAACGAATGCTCTGAAATGGCCTGACCGCGCTCATTCAGGCACGCTAGCCCAGCTGTCTGCAAACCGGCCGGCTCTAGTCAGCAGTGACTGTTAATTGTGAGAAAAATGAGCAAAATAGCACTTGTGTCCCATAATGGCTGGCGGTACAGTCTCCTTAAATCCACAGTCACTGAAGCCGTTCCACTTGCAAATTCAATTATAGGAATGATTCATCCTTCCATTATGATAACTGTCAGATTTTCTTGTGTCATACAAAGAGGCAGAAGGGGAAAAACAAATCATTCGCCAGCCCACCCCCTGCTGAAACCCTTCTCCTCTCCCCCCCCTCAAGCTGTATTTCTCCGTCTGATTTCTTTTTCTCTTTCTTTGCATTCCTCTATTTTCCCCCCCAACTCCTCCCCTGCTATCGCTCATCCCGCTTTCTTTGCCTTAGTCTCTGTTCATCTTCTCTTCATCTGCCTGGGGGTGCGAGGCGAGATAGCATTCCCTCGTTTTCTGATTCTCTCCATACACCCCCCCACCCGTCCCTCCCCTCTCTCCTACTCTGCCATACAACCCACCCACCCCTTCTCCCTCGTGCTCTCTCTAGATAATTAAGATCTCTGATTTTACGGTTTTCTCTTTCATAATAGGCTCTGCAGACACTATAAGCGAGCCGCCAAGTCTGCAGCATTTACACACAAACAAAAAGAAGCACACACAAATATGCATATGTTTTCAGACAGACACACACACACAGTAAGATGAATGCATGCACCAAACAACTAAATCTCCAACTGGAATGAACGTGCTCCACTCAAACTCTCCATTTTCCCCCTCCCTCTCTCTCTTTTATACACTGTCCTGCACACATGCACAAACACACACATGCACACAGAAAGTCAGGATATTTATATATTTTAGCTTTTGTGTATTTGTCAGCGGTGCCAGCATGTGGGGTGACTTACAGCAGGGTGCAGAATGAAAGCGAGCTAGGGGAGCTTGAAGCAGTGTTTTCTCTACAGCTCAGACTAGTCTGGCTCTGCTCGGCCCTCTTGCTGCTTCAGCTCCCTGCAGACTGACACCCGACTACTACAGGGACTCATCCATGTACTACTGTAGCAGTGGAGCTGGTACGGCCGCCAGAAACACAGCCCTCGCAAATTAAACACGGCAATAGTCTCTCAACATTTGCTCTCTATTTCTTTCTGACTGTGTGTCTCACCAAATTCCCCTCATCCTATTCTGCTGCGTTGCAGCTGCTTATTTTCTTTCGTTCACCTGCAGTGATGGAAGAGGTGCTCAGACCCAGAATTTCATGCCACAGTTATTGCGGCAAAAACCATCATAGGTAAAATGTATTGTTGCAATGATAATCAGAATTTCCTAGAAAACCATGAGTGCTAAAATACAGGTTCATACTGTTTTCTCTGGATTTCTATCGCCCGGCAGTGAATTGTATGTTGCACCTAACATTACTAACATAAAATGCACTTGAAACAATAGAAACAAAAAGAGGGATTTAAAACATGAATTTATGTGTTTGAATTAGGTGTTTATAAGTTTAAATGTATTGAATTGTTTGTATAAATGTTACTGCTGCACACCTATAAAATAGCGCTGTATAAGCTACATCCACAGTAACTAGAACTGGTGACCTTAGTTTTGATCACTGTTTTTCTCCTCTGGATTATTAAACATAAAGCTGTTTATAATGTCAGACAGTAATCAGACTTGTTGGTAATGTGACAGTGTTTCACTGCTGATTATTGACTATTGTAATATCACTCATATATTGTCAGTAAAAAACCAAAATTCTAATATGGAAAAGAAATGTAAGAAAACCTTTGGCATTTTTAACATTTAATATACAATCATGTAAGTTTTCACTGGACTCTGTGCAGGTCTTTGAAAATCTAAGTACATCCTTCTGTAGCTCTTAGAATCACTTATAGCAGCAATAGCTTGAATTCATTGTAACTATTTTTACATTAATTCAGGTCTGTGTGATTTGACGGTATCTGTTTGTGTGAGCCAAGACTTAAATTCGGCTGAGTTTTAGCTGTTACGGTCGCTCATATGACTTTAGAACATTTTGGCATTCAGAGGAGTTCGTGGTTGAATCAATGACGGTAAGGCACAGAGGTCCCGTGGCTGCAAAACAAGCCAAAATCATCAGCCCTACACAACTGTGCCTGCTAATTGGTATGAAGTGTTTTTGTTAAGGTGCTGTGTTTTGTTTCTGCCGACGGTGGTGGTGCTGTGGATTACGGTTAAACATCTTCCACTTTGGTCTTGGCTGTCCAATTGTTCCAGAAATTTTGTGGTTTGTTCAGATCCAACTTTGCAAATCTGTGCCGTGCTGCCATGTCCTTTTCAGAAAGAAGAAGCTTTATCAGGTAACCCTTCCAAACAACCACACTTGTTCAGTCTTGGTCTTATTGTACTGTCAGCTCTAACTGTTAACATGCTCACTGAGGCCTGTAGAGTCTGAGCTGTAGCTTTTGGGCTTTTTTGCTGTTTCTCTGAAGATTGCACATTATGACCTTGGAGTGAATTTTCTGTGATGTCCACTCTCTTTAAGATTGTGGCTCTGTGTTAACACTCACCTGAATGCTTTGATCGGTGACAAAGGGCTGCTGCTTACTATCCTAATTCCTGTAGACTCAATAAGAGTGTACTTAGTTTGCTACAGAACTGCAGCTATGAAATTTTTTATTTTTCACGACTGGCCTCTTCGTCTTTTTTATCTTTCAGTCACTCCCTTTAGAGGTCCCCACAGTAGGGTGCCTTCATCTCACCCTATCACTAGCATGCTCTTCTGTCACATCAACCCTCTGAATGTCCTTCTTCATTACATCCATGAATCTTCTTGGTGGTTTAGCATTACCATCCAGTAAATCTTTTCTTGTTATCTTTCTGTCTTTTTTACACAACTGTAATTCTAAAAATAAACATTTTGCTGTATAAAAAACTAGCAAAAAAGAGGCTGCATTAGTGGTACATGAGACATATGACTCTTTGTCGTTTTTTTCTACTTCTTTTGTCTTTGGGAAATAGTAACCATATGCAAAAATGACCTTTTATGTATGATAGAATATATTTTATTATATGCACCACATTAGAGACTAGTTTTTGACATACAGTGTGAGTAGAATTTTAATGGTGCGGTTAGGTGAGATAATTAAAAATACCCACTTTAATGTTGGGAGCTTATTCTACAGCAATGAGTCATATTTGTTTTACAGTGTGTTACACATTTTGTTTGATAATTATATTCCTTAAAAACAAACTATTTGATGTCAAACACATGTAGTGAAAGGAAAAACACACATTTCCCTTTAAATATAGTGCAAGTATGAAGTAACTTAGATTAAAAAATACTTGAGAAAATTGGAAGTACTTCAGATTGATACCTGAGTACAGTCCTTGAGGAAATATACTTTTTCACCGCTGCCTTTCTGTCTCTATACTCCTCTGCGTCTCCTCCTGCAGAGACACTTTCCAATCTCTTCTCTCTGTATTCAATTTTGCTCTTTTATTCCCTCATCGTCACAAGCCTATTCCCTCGGTTTGATTTTTTTCTCTTATTCTCCTCTTATTCTACTTCTATCGCAGATTTCCATCTTCTTCCTCACTCCCACTATTCCTCTCCTTGGAGTACAGAAACTATAATCTTCTCTGTCCAATGCTGTCAATAGCTCTCAATAACAATGAAATAGCACCAGTTCCTCCCCATCACTGATGAAGGCATAGCCTCAGTTCGGATCTTATTCGTCATCAGGGCAATCTGCTTCTTGGTAATAGCCAATCAAATGGCTCCTGTGAAATGCAGCGCTCCCATGATAGGTTCCCCATTGTTTTGATTGACTGCACCTGAGGGCCCGCCACTTCGGCTGGCCTCGATCAATACCCCATCACGCACACGAGGAAAGCGCACGCTCATACTTGCACTGGAATAAACACAGGGACACGCACACGTGCACACACACAATTTGGTGAAGAGTAAATTGAGAAGGAAACCACTGGTACGGCAAGCAAACAGAATACAATAGTAAAAGCCAGCAAAATGGAGTACTTGCAGCACCACACACAGTTGCGTTACAGCAGTGTGCCACGCTGAGCTCGTTGTGCGCTCAACTTTGAATTCGTGCACACAAACATGATGACAAGGAGGAACTTTAAACTGTTGGTGAACTACTTACTAGTTTCCATCTTTGCCGTGACACACTGTGTTGAACAGGAATGATTTATGGAAAACAATGAGATGGAAAATTGCTCCCATATTGTGCCTCTTATTCTATGTTGTGTCACACATACAGATGGCCTCGCATAAGCTCTGCCTCTGTTCACTTTGAACTACAGCGACCATAATGAGAGCGGCACAGCCATCTGCACGGTATGGTGTATGTTATTAGTATTACAAACATGTTGACGCGCACATTTGCCCACCCTTCGATTGCGAGACATGTAAAGTCAGGCAGGATGAATGGGAGGTCGGTTATTGCATAAAGAGCAAAGAAAAAGCAGAGGAAAGGGGAAGTGTGGCTGGTTCAGAAGACTGTGAAGATAGATTCAAAGCAGAGGGTTGCAGATTTTTTTGATGTTCTTTAAACATCAAAGTCAAACGAGTGTTGGAAAGGTGAGTGAGGTAAAAAAACAAAGATAACATGGACATCTCAAAGTGAATATGGCTATTAAAAAAAAGGACAGAGGGTGGAGGCGCTTTTATTCAACAAAGACAATCCTCGTGATCTGTGTCTTTGATGCAGACACAGTGTATGCTCCAATAATACCAGCTCACCCCTGCATGCATTCGTCAGGGTCTCAGGTCAGCCCCTATGAATCCATCAGCCCCCGTTCTCAGCTGCAAGGGTCAATTCAAGGTCCTGAACCTGAGTGTCCCTGCTGTCTGTCAAGACCTCAGACCAGTGAACGAGATGCTTGAAACAATCCCAAGTCAACACCCTCTACCACCATAACCTCCTCACCAACACCCCCCTCCCCCTCCCCCTAGCCTGGCTGTCACACAGCACTCCTTCCCCTCTCCTCTGTCTTATCCCTCCCTTCATCTCTCCATTCTTTCACACCGCCTTGTCATGTTGTCAGTCAGAGCAAGGATGTGTCACTCCTGGAGAGAGCTGCTTAGCACCACTGGAGCTCAGCTGAGCTCCGTTTCTTTCTTTGTGTTTGTGTGTCTGTTTGAAGGTTGTGATGGAGGTTAGGTTACAAAAAAAAACACGTAAATGCGTATCTTGTGTAGTGGGGGTGTAAGGAATATACATACACTGTTCAAGGCAGTTGTCTTTGTCATGAACTCTGTGTTTCTAGCGTATTGACATATCTGTGTGTTTGCATTTGTTTGCGCTTGTGTATATATGTGTGTATGTACAATAAGGATGTGCATGACTGACTGCGTGACATCTTGCGTGTCAGCTGTGATGTTTTCTTTGAACTGCCTCTGGAGATCCCTTCAAGGATGCATCCTGTCACTTCTAAACGGCAGCCTTTCCACAGGAGACGTGAATAGAGCTGTGTGTACTGTATTTTATGATTAGACAGGCTGTATGCATAGGACTGGGCTGCCTTGTGAAGTGACAGTGAACATCTTCATAGCTGATTTTTTATTGTATGTGCTGTCGAATTACAGGTGCTTCCACTCCGTGGGAATCTGACAGTGCAAATTGAAGATGAGCTAAATCATGACAATTTGAAGAGAGACCTCTTTAAAGCCAGGACAGTGATTTTTTTTTTTGTGAAGTAACATGTCGTGTATTCCTCCGCTCCTGCAGGTGGCGGTACAGGCAGCCAGCAGACCATTCTCCATGAGGAGCAGTAGAAGATGCCGGCTCTGCCAGCACTGCTGCTGTCAATACACTTCCTCTCCTTCCTGCTAGTGACCATGCCGCCACGCTCCCTCAGTCAGGCCCCTCTGCTCTCCTCTGTCCGCATGGGTGAGTGGCCACCTGTCCTGCCATATCCACATAAAGGGGTCAAACAACTCTCATCAAAGACACACTACTTCTTCTTCTTCTTCTTCTTTTTTGTTGTTCTATATTGTTGTTCTCTATATGTGGAAATTACACAAATTCTATTGTTTTCTCAGTATTTCTGAGCTATTCGAAGGATGCTGTCAATCGGCACCACACCACAACTCAGCCGTGCCCAAAATTAATATCATGGCAAAAGGAAACTTCTTGAAGAGTGTTCCATCTATCTATGCATCCATGTATTCATCCATCCGGTTCAGTTCAGTTGACTTCCATTCAGTTCAATTCATGAAGTGCCAAATCGCAACAGTAGTCACTTCAAGCCATTTTTTTTATATTGTAATGTAAAGACGCCACAATAATACAGGGGAAAAAAAGACAATCAAAAAACACCCCTTTAAGCAAACACTTGGCAACAGTGGAAAGGAAAACCTAACAGGAAGAGACATCCGCTAGAACCAGGCACAGGCAGGGCAGCCATCTGTGTAGAGTTGAGGGATGAGAGAAGGGACAAAAAAACCACACCATGGAAGGGAGCCAATGATTAATAATACTAATGATTAAATGCAGAATGGTGTGTAAACACATAACGAGAGATCCATCCAATCATCCATCCATCCATCCATCTTCTTTAGTACCTACTTCCATAATGCAAGAGGAGGTATACAGCCTAGAGAAGTTCCCAGTCTATTACTGGGGCTAAAGGTGTGCCAGCATATGGTAAATGTGTAAAGTAATGTTATCATCCATGTACAAATGTGTGCTGAGGCCTTGATCCAGGTTCATAGTTAGTAAAGGTACACTTGGTTGCTTCCTTATTTCCCACAGCAGATGGATCCACATGGGCTTGGGACCAGCATTAGGAGTCCACTAACCTGTGACCCTCTGAGGCTGGCTTTGTGTCTCCCTCCAGTCTCAAACCAGGCACCACCTTGAGCCACTTAGATTTATCGTTAATAAAACAGCATCATATTCAGTGAAAAAACCCAAATGATGATAATATGTGTCCTCTCATGTAGCGCTCAGAAGCAAATCAAATAAGCACATTTCCCAAAATGTTTGATTTATGATGTTGTTTGCATCTGGCACACATACTAATCTGAACGAGGACGAGTACCTCATTCCTTTGGCAGTCGGTGGCTGTGATCCCTTTATCAGCCCCACTTGTCCACCCACTACACATTCCCACATTTACATGAGGATGGATAATATTGTTAACTCGTCTTCCAGCTTTACGCCTTGTTATGTTTTTAGCTTTCTCCTCACCTCCTCACTACTCACTCTCCCACTCTCCACTGCCCTCCATCTTCATCCATCCATCCATCCTCTCCTCTACTTCACCTATCTCTCCCTCTCTAGCTGCAATCCTGGATGACCAGTCTGTGTGTGGGCGTGGGGAGCGGCTGGCGCTGGCCCTGGCCAGGGAGAACATCAACAGCGTGATGGAGGGTCCAGCTCGAGCCCGCGTGGAGGTGGACATATATGAGCTGCAAAAAGACTCCCAGTACGACACTACAGACACCAGTGAGTGGTGTGAGAATGACCACTGTGGCAGAATCACATTCCAGCAAACACTATTGTCCACTGGGACATAATGCCCCACAGAGAGTGAAAACTGGGGATACAAGAAGGTTTTATTGGTAGTCTTTAATATTAACAGTAATAGTGACAAATAGAGAGAAGAACCAGGAGCAGCAATATTGCAGTACTTTAATTCTAAAACACTTCAGAAATGTGCTGTTATAGAGTTATAAATACATAAGATTGCATTTTCTCAAAAGCTGCCTCTTTAAAAACAAAAACCTCAAATGATACATAGGGTGATAAAACACCAGCACTTTCATGCGATTAGGAGCCAGTAAGGGATTTTGCTGATTAGTTTACATGTCATTGGAGACCAGTAATGGGCCACTAAGACTGTCTCATTAAAAACAGTGGACCTGTGCCCTCCAGTAACAGCTGGCGCTGTGTGCTGTGCAGACCATGATGAAAACAAATCATCAAATACTAATACAGATCAGCAGTACAGGCAAACAGAACGCAGCAGAGAGGCTGCTTCATGAAAATTGTATTGATATAGAGAGTGTGCAAAGACAGAAGGAAGCACTGCTGAATCCAACCACTGAAGAGATAGAAACCCTGCTCCTATTCTAATCGGTCAGCGACCCTGCCACAAGCTACTGGCAAAATGTCTGTGTGTGCTTGAGAAGGGTTGTGTACATATGTGCATGCTTGAGTTGCAGGGGTGTGTGTATGTGTGTGTCCTTGACCAATGGGCAGGAGACTCTGACAGGCTTGTTTGCTCAAAGCATTTTTTGGTCTCTGGATCAGAGAGCTCGTCATCTTACGGCTACAACTGAGGCGCGCATGCACACACTCAACCCACACAGGCCTTTACACATGCATGCACACACAAACCCTCTCTGCAGACGCTTATGCACATTCACACACAGGCACAATATGAGCATATACTGTAAGCTCGCACATTGGAATCAATTAATACAACAAGCTAATACACAGTAAAGGAAAATAATCACAGTTTAGTCAGGCATTTTTGATGTGTCTGTGAATAATTTTTAGATGGATTCACAAAAACATTGTCATTAAAAAAGAGCTTAGCAGGGATTAAGAGAGAGAGTACAAAAATCTGTCAGTAGGTATTTTTTAGCCTCTCAGTGGATAGCATTCCCAGTGTTGCTTACACAATATGGACACAAGCATTGGGCTAAACCTGTTAATCTTTGAATTTAGGTGGGGGTTTTTTTGCCACAGGTGTATAAAATCAAGCCCTAACCATGTATTCTGCCTTTACAAACATTTGTGAAAGAATGCATTGTTCTAAATGTGGTATTGTAAAGATGCTACCTTTGCAAATAGTCAATTTAGGAAATTTCTTCCCACTAAATATTCCAGGATCAGCTGTTGCAAAGTGGAAATGTTTAGGAACCACAGCAACTGAGCCACAAAGCAGCACACCACGTAAAGTTACAGGGCGGGATCGTTGAGTGCATAAAAGTCAAAAAGCTTTGCTGACTTAATAACTGCAGAGCTCCAAATGTCCTGTGGCGTTAACCATTGTCTGTCACGGTCACTGCTCAGCACAAAGTTTTGATTATAAAGGGAATGTTTAGGAAATAAGTCTAAATCTCGGCTTTGTTTCCCATATATTGAGCTATATGTTCAAAATGACATTTAAACCTCGAACAGATTAGCGAACCCTGCATTTATGTGCTCCCAGGAAATTATATATATTACACAACCATTCTCAAGCTGTTCTTTGACTTCATGTGCTTTTAACTCAGCATGTGAAAACCAAATAGAAGCTAAAATAAGATGCAGTCATTTTTATAAAAACAATATTTTAAATACATGATTCCAAGAAAATAACTACCTTGGCTGAGGTGTTGTCAAGGTTACGGCTAATAAATAACTCTTCCAACTAACCATGGTAACTTTGTATGGATGCAAAGTAAATGTTACAAGTGTATACCACACTAGAAATTAAATGTTAGCGAGAAAGTTGATATTTATTAAATTCGTTTCTTTTTTTTAGTGTCCGCAACACATTTACTCTCTTCTGCCATGTTTTTATTTATGGCTGTGCCAACTGTTCTTGTGGGTCACTCGCCACTTTAATGTTTTATGGGGTTTATGTGCAGGCATAAAATAGCAACTTTTTTTTACACTTTTGCTTTGATATCTGGGCTCATTCTGGGAACTCATCAGCTAGTCTGCCTATGTAGTCTCAGGGAATGATTGCCATTCCCGCTGTGAGGATAGCGGATAGTTTGAGACTTCCTTTTTATATGTGGTGGTCATTTTTTTCCTAATGCTGTATCCCATAGTGTAGTGGTTTACGGTGAAAGGTCCATGGTTTCATCTTGGGAGGAGAGAAAAATCCCTTGGGAGTTGTATCAGGAGAGTCATCTGGTGTAAAAATCTGCCAAATCAAGGATGCGCAGCTACCTGCTGTGATGACCCCATGTGTGAATAAGGAAGCAGCAGAAAGTGGCTTTTAATGGAACGTTAAAGAACGTTAAAGAATCCCCAAATGATAGTTGATGGCTTTAAGATTGCTTTGCGGCAATCTTTTGTCCTCTACGCTTACTCAGACATGATTGGTAAACAATAAAAGCCAGAACGCTTCAGATTGTGTATGTTCATATTCTTTATCGAAACGATTGTGTGAGCTGTAGAGAAGCTAGAGTGGAAATTTTCCTTACATTTCAACAGATTTTAAACCAGTTCAGTTATTTTTGTCTTTATTAGGTGGGAATTCAGATGATAATTATGATCAGTAATACTTCCAGGTCTGTCCATAAGTGAAACTGTTTTTTTCCCTTTACGTTTTATGTATATGAACCTAGTTAGTGTATTGTAGATAGAAAACTGTAACAGGAAACACACACACGATAGACAATATAAATGTAAACATGGATACTGAAATTCAATATGTCAAAGGAATGTGAATTATACACTAAATACACAGTTATAGTGAAGACATCTGTTGGGGTTTGAAGTAGTGAAACCAGCAGTATGCTTGATTGTACTGCAGAAATAGTGTTTGCTTGAGCCATTCCTGAGCATAGAACTCTTTGAGTTAATCGTCAGATAATTTCATGAATACTTAATGTAATAGACAAATGTGTAAAGCTGTTTCTCCCACACTAATGTCCTCCTCCAAACAGGATTAAAATGCAGACTGGCGTTTGTTCATCGAAGCCGACCACCAGTCTGTTAGTATTGTTCTGATTCCAGGGGTACACTAGAGTTGTCTTGAAAATCATTAAAGCCGTTAAAAATGACTATCTAAACAAGTGAATAATAGCAGCAGGCATCCTGTGGGCTGCCCTGTTGTAGTCCTTGGAGGATTTCCCTCAAAAATAAATCAGATTATAATGAGGCAGATTGTGCTGCAACAATACAACGAGTGGTTAAACTGAAACGGTAATGCGTCCTCTGAGTTCTTGGTTGCATTTAAATTTCCACGCTTTTCCCCCTGACTGCAGCCCCTTCAGTATGCTAACGCAGCACTGCCTTCAAAACAAACCAGAAGAAAAGGTGTATGTCTGCTTATTCACTGTTTATCTCCTTTTTTGTTTTGTTCCCTTTCAGTGTGTCAGATTCTACCCAAAGGCGTTGTCTCTGTGATAGGTCCCGCCTCCAGCCCCGCCTCTGGCTCTACTGTCAGTCACATATGTGGGGAGAAGGAGGTGAGCGTGGAAGATAAACATGTCTCATAGCTTTTCCCGTCCTGTTTGCTACCATTGCTGCTCATGTAGGTCTGATGAATGTTGACTTGCTTGTTCTGTTCCTTCTGATATAATTAAGCTTCACCCACTACTTCGTGCTGCTTTCTTACTTCTTTTTATTAAATGCATTTTTTGGCGTAGGTCCCTCCGTTTTCTGCCCTTCCCACCTTTCTCATCTCCGTTCTCAGCCTCTAGCTACTCAAATGAATCATCCTTAATCACCACAGATCTGTGTTTTCTTGCCTTTCTTATTAGTTTCCTCTCCTCTCATCAGATTCCTCATGTAAAAATTGGACCCGAGGAAACTCCTCGCCTGCCGTACCTGCGCTTTGCGTCTGTTACTCTGTACCCTAGCAACGAGGACCTGAGCCTGGCCATTGGAGCCATCTTGCGCTCATTCAGCTACCCCTCAGCCAGCCTGGTCTGCGCCAAGGCTGAGTGTAAGTACATGCTGCGTGTTGTATAGTTAAACAGTTTATTATGTGTGACTGCGTGGCTGTGTTTGTATTTAGGTGGGTGTAAATGCATCGGCTGTGTCGCTGCGTGCCCGATTACCTCACGTACTGTATGTGTATGTTTGTGTGTATGTGCAAATTGCTCTGTGGGAGTGTTGGCAGATTCACTGTTACACTGTTTGGGCGGATATGACTGTTTGGCGCTGCTGGACATTCATTTTTGACAGTCTGGTCATGAAGTTCTGTCTGTTGTCAGAGTTCAGAACATGGCTCATGCTGCAGCCCTCCCAATTATTACTCATGCTCTTGCACACTGTCTCTTATCCACCTCAGAGGGTTGTTAGGCCAAACCAGTATAATAAATATTCTTGTTTAAAATGCTTTCCAGTATTGGAGGAACTTAGGGGACATTTGATTTAACTTTGCCTGGCACTCAGAGAGCTTTAACATCACAGGGGATTCAGGGCTTAGCCACTCGCCCTATTTATTTTCATTTTGAAAGAGTGTGTTATTGATTTATAATGCACTCCCCAAACCAGAGCCTAAGGAATTAAAGCGCTTGGCAGGATGATGACTAGTATTAATAATAGTATTGTGGTATTCAAACACTTTGTGATACAAACACTTTTTTTTTAAATAGTAGAGGTGTAATGGTTAAAAAAAATAACAAAAGAAACCCCCGTGGTCTCTTGCTTTTCTGTTTTCCCTTTTTCTGATAACCTTCCCGTTGCTGTAGACATAAAAAGTTAAGTGCAGCAGCTCAGTGCAAGAATGTAAACGCAGACAAAACAGAAGGATTATGTGACAGAGACACCTCGGGAGGAATAAGTGACAGTTGTGGCAGAGAAGAGGAGGAATCGCTTCATCATTATAGTAAACTGAAGGTTTAGGAAGCTGTTGTTTTCTTGTTGGTATAAACAGCATGTTTGTAAATATATGATGGGTAATAGTGGTTGAGAAAAGGCTCACGTGTCCTGTTCTTATGTTGTTTGTGCTAGTTAGCCGTGTGGAGGTTCTGTGGCAGTCTGGTAGAAGCCTAAATGTTTAAAGATCATAAGAACATAAACTCAGTCTGTTAGTTTTGTTAATATATAACTCATACAAACATGATAAAATGTCCTCCTCCTGGATATGAGCTGTATACTATAAACTTAGCAGGCACTTTATTAACTACACCTGTTAAACGATTGTTAGTGTAATTATCTATTCAGCCAATCACATGGGAGCACCTCAGTGCATTTAGACATGTAAAGATGGTCAAGATGTCCTGCTGGAGATCAAACTGAGCATCAGAATCTACTTGAGTCTTCTTACACAGTCATCTCCAGCGTTTACAGAGAATGATCTGAAAAAAGAGAAAATATCCAGTGAACAGCAGTACTGGGCGAAGATGCCTGTTGATGTCAGAGGTCACGGAGAGGAAGGTATGCAGAAGAGCATCTCTGAAAGACATGAAACATTGAAGCTCCAGCAGCAGAAGACCACATTGGATGTCACTCCTATCAGGTAAGAACAGGAAACTTTGCATGGGCTCACCAAAACTGGAAACAACTGGTTTCTTCAGCATGACTGCAGTCAAATGGCCTCCACAGTCATGAGACTTCAGTCCGATAGAGCACCTACTGGCATGTAGTGGAACGGGAGATTCACATCATGGATGTGCAGCTGACAAATCAGCAGCAACTGTGTGATGTCATGATGTTAATATGGATAAAAATCTCTGAGAAATGTTTCCAGCACCTTGTTGAATCTGTGCCATGAAGAATGAAGGCAGCTCTGAAGGCAAACGGGAGCCCAACTTGATACAATTCAATGAGATCTTTCTCCAGTTTCTAATCTCATTTATTACAGCACAATGATCAGGTTATAAATTATGGTCTTCATTAGAGTCACAAAGGAGGGTGATTCAGAAAATGCTTTGGGGCGGGCTTACATTGTGAGTGACAAGTCACTACTGCACGAGAGATCCACACCCTGCTTGTCGTGTCTGCTTCCAAAACAGGTGACAGCAGAAATACTCGAGACTTCACTAACGGGATGGTTGTCATCACTGTGTCTTTGTCCTTCTTTTATATGCAGTCTATGGATATGATGCAAAAATGTGGCTCAGAGATCAGTGTATAAATTGAATCATTCCACCCCTATTAAATACATGACAGAATATGCCTACGTTCTCTGCAAATCCTAATTTTTCCACCAAACTTTTTGTCCACTTCTCTGCAAAAACGAGTTGGTATAATTTGTTTTGCAGCTTTTGACTCCTCACACCAGCCACGCGAAACCGTCCAAGAACAGAAGGGCACTTACATAAAGAATTAGTGGGACCACTGAAGTCTGAACACATCCCTCGGCAGTGTTAAAAGGGTAGTTTTGACAAACAAAAAGCTCTGACATTATGAAAAATTGATTCAATCACTGAGATGCTTTCATTATCTTTCCAGCAGTTAGCCAGCGGTCCCCTGGTTTCCTGAAAGTAAGCTGAATTCCTTGTGGACTTGTCATTTCATTGAACCAAGAGAGCTTTGAAATGGCATCAGACACCTTTTTCAGTTTTGATCATCTGTTGAATGGGTAGATAAGAGCCTTGTCTTTTACCGGGCTTTTTCTCTCATAATAATTAGAGGCGGCAGATCGCCTGATAGTTACCGTGTGGGTCAAAATGCACAGCTTTTATTGGTGGAGGAACTGAAGAGTGCATTTTTGTGTAACATATATGGCTTGAAGGTGATCTTTACAAGGTTATCGCACTCACAGACTCTGACCCACTTGGCTGCGCTATCTATCGCCGTGGAGCTGGTTGCCATGGCTGCCGAATAGGTGCTAACTGCCACTCAACAGGCTTGTTCCACACTCTGAACAACTGTGTGGGTGTGTATGTGACACTGTTTGTGTGTGTTTGATGTCATTTTTCTGAGTGTTTGGTTCACTTTGTCTGTACATGTGTGGCAGCGCAGGACTGTGTGTGTGTGTGTGTGTGTGTCTGCACACACACACACTTTTGGGTTACTTGTATGAATGTCAGCGTGTGCTTTTGTGTGCGGCGGCTCTGCTGTGGCGCTGCAGAGGTTAAACATCAGACAATGTTTACTGCTCAGCCCACTTGTTTTATTCATCATGTTTACACCAGTGTAAAGTGAATTCTGTCTTTTATTTTTTATTTATTTTTTTGGCAGCAAAGTAAGTAATGCGCAAAGTCACACATTTTGCTTACACCCACCATAGATGCAGATCCTAATTAAGGCGTGTATTTAGAATCGGGTCAGTTTTGCAACAGCGTCCTAATGGCTTTAATCTAATTTATCCGTCTTTTAGCCAGATATTCTGTTAAATGAGTCAGAGATTTTTGGGTCATTTCCGATGAATCCTTCTCTCGCTGTGCCTGGGTCAGTACTTGCTATCTGAGCCTAATTCCATTATGCAGTTTTCATGAGATGGATGAGGTTAAGGACAGCGAGAGGGAGAGACTGAGCACAAGGAGCAGAAGACGGTGGCAGTGTTGGAGCAAGATGGATAAAGACAGAGAGAAGTAACTAGAGCACAGGGCTAAGACAGGAGAGATAGAGAGGTTAGAGCTTCTCTGCGCGAGAGAATATGTGAACGAGGGAAAGTGAGAGAGGGGAGTAGAGGAAGCTGTAAAGTGCATTGATTTTTTTTTCTTCTTCCCCCTCCTTCCTCAAACTAATTAAAGTTTTGGCCTGGTTCAGTGATTACCCCACTGCTTACAGAGGCTTTCTCCTGCTGAAGGGCTCTGTGTGCTACCTCTTCCCTCCTCTGCTCCTTTCTCTTCCCTTCCCTTTGTCCCACAGATGCCTGCCCCACCATTTATTTACATAGCTAGGGGTTCTTTACTATGGAATTACAATTAGGAGGCATCAGAGCTGAGTTTCTAGTAAAGGCTTATTCCACCCATGTTGTCAAGTGAGTCTTGACATTGGTTGGACTCATATTCAAGAGGAATTTGCTTGAAGTGTTTTAAGTACTTTATTCCAGTCTTTCAGCTTCTCTTTCTGCCCATCTTCTTTAATTTTTTTTGCCATAGGTTTTCATGATTATTGCATGTCCAGTTTTGCTATTGGAGTGTAAGATTTTCCATTTTTCGAGCACATGCTGTTGTACTCAAAGTGCATAGTGTACATTACGCAGAGATCCGAAAAGCATTAACTGAAGGATGAGACAACGCAGGCAAAGTGCATTACAAAGCACTCAAAGAGCACATAACTCTGCTGAGGCTGCACGACCTTCTGAATTTATTATTCTATTAATAAAATGTTCGGAAATTTGTCATGTTGATTGGTTGATGGCGTCCATCAATTTTGGAGGATACCTAAAACCTGTCTGGGAATATTAGGGCTTTGAACAGAAATAAATTTCTATTGAGGCAGACTCACAAGAACCAAGTTGTGTGTGTGTGTGTGTGTGTGTGTGTGTGTGTGTGTGTGTGTGTGTATATGAGTTATGTTATGTCCTCCTGCTGCAGAAACATAGACTGCACAAATGGCTTTCGGTTTTGCATCCTTTCGATATAGATTTATATACAGATAACTGCATTTCTTTTCTGGTTGCAGTAGTATGATGCATTTAAATGCATCAATCCATTTATGGTCTTTATCAATATTTATCAGTTTTGTTAAAATATTATCGAGGAAAACATACAGTACTGTGCAGAAGTCTTGAGTCACCCCTCATTACTTAATGTTGCTAGGAAAATGGGAAATAGGTGCAGAGATTTGCTCAAACATATGTATTCATATGTTGCTCATATACATCCCGAGAACCAGCCTATTCATTTATGTCCTCTTTGGGTTGTATCTTTTGACCTTATTGAGCTACCCTACCCCTAAGTCACCTAAAAGTTCAATGGGAAGGTTTGTTTTCCCTCTGTTCTCAGGAGTATATGCATATGTATGTTGCACATATATCTTTGCAAGTACATGATAACGTAAAGTCTATGAGGCAAAATTGAGTTTGTGCAATTCTAGAGAGCTTAAAGTTAATATTTAGTGTGACCACTTTCAAGCTTATGATTTCTTTCAGTAGTCTTCAGGAATAATTCTCCAGGCTTCTTGGAGGACATGCAAAGTTCTTCTTTGGATGTTGGCTACCTTTTATTCTTCTCTCTTCCAAGCTGATCTCACACTGCTTCAGTAATGTTGAGGTGTGGGCTCTGGGGAGGCCAGTCGATGACTGATAGCGTGCCATTGTGTGTTTTTCTGTCTGGGTATGGGTAAAAATTCAAATTTGGATTAATCACTCCACAAGACCTGTTATCACTGATATTCAGTCCATTCCTGAGTAATTTGTTGTACCTCAGCCTTGTTTAACCTTTTTAAGTATGGCTTCTTGACAGCCACCCGTCCACTGACGGCATTTCTGACGAGGCTTCAGTGAACAGTGGATGGATCAGCTTCATCTCTCAGGTCTTGGTTCAGATCTTTGATGGATTTTTTTTTTAAAATTTCTTAACAATATGACTCTCTGGTACTGTTCATCAGCTTGAGATGTTTTTTTAGTCCTCCACTTCCTTTATCTTTCTTGAGGACACACTGCACACCATGCTGACATTAAGAATCAACCTGTTGGTACAAAAATACAATTTTATGCCTGTCAAACTATGTTATCTTTGCCGTGTTTCATAGGTTTACCTGACAAATGGGAACGATTTTCTGTGCTGTTGTGTCAGGCTGCCATTAGTTTTTGCTAATCCCAAAAAGTTGAGTCTGTTAATCTGGACATGAGTTAGAAGTCTTTTGAATGGTTTGAATGGTTCATAGGTGTGTGTTAAGTAACAAAAAACATTCATGTGAAAGCTCCCAGATACAAGGACTAGACTGAAAACGAGTGACAAAGCAGCCAATGTCCAAAGAAAAACTTCAAAGGACTTTCAGGAGAATTATTGAAGAAAACCATGTTAGCAGATTACAAGATAGTCTATCTCCTTGGAAGCAAAGCATAAAGAAACGAGGGCTGATTCAAGATTTTTTTTCACAACACCGTAAATATAAAATCTAACTACATGTAGTGAAGATAGAGGTGAAAAATAACACAAATCCCCATAACTTGTTAAAATGCATATCTGCATCTTTTATGCACGTCCGGATTGATGGAATAACCTCTGCATAACAATTGTCCCGAACATCCCTGGGTGTAAACAGACGTACCCTGAGCTGACAGATTCATCTGGAGTCATAGATTTATTGGAAAATAAATGCAACCTTTGAGTCACAGTTGAGGTGTCGCGAGAGCACGGTGGCACTTATCAGCATCGAAAACAAATCACTTGTTTTCCGCATAATTCTTCTCCATATTTCTGTAAAATGCCGTATGTCAAGTAGGTTGTTAACTAAGAGGGAAACAAACAAACAAGGCAGAGCTGATAAGAAAAATCTTTTTTGTCGGAATTACAATAGATTAAAAAAAAAAAGTCCTAGTGAGAGATATGGTTAATGGGAACACGCGGCAGACTTCATATTAAATGATATTTCATTTCCTGGGGATTTAGACAACCCATCAATCATGCTTTGCAACGAGACACTAATATATGACCATTCCAGGATAAATCAGATTTTCAAATGTCCTGCATTGGTTACGTTTTGAAAAACACGAGTCGTATCTACTGATACAGACACTGATGCGCGCCTTGTCCCTGTTTTCGTTCTCCCTCAGGCCTGCTGAGATTGGAGGAACTGGTTCGCCGCTTTCTCATCTCCCGGGAGACCCTGTCAGTCAGGATGCTAGATGACAACCTGGACCCTACGCCTCTGCTGAAGGAGATCCGTGACGACAAAGTGGCCACGATCATCATTGACGCCAACGCTTCCGTCTCCTATCTCATCCTCAAGAAGGTGAGTTCGCAAACGTCAATACGTTCCCCAGAGCCACCTACACATTTTCAGGAGTCGAAGCTACTCTTGCATACAGTGCAAGCAGTATGTCTCAAGGGGGTTCGCGTATATCTCTCTTTTATGTACCCACATGAAGGGCATGCGGAGCTCACCATCTGTAAAATAATAAAACAACTCGCTCGGAGCTCCACAGGCTACACATTTGTTGTTGTTACTGAATTAACATCTATTTTTACCTTCTCTGCCCTCCAGAGCTGCATAGGGAACAATATTTATGCGTGTCTGCCAGCAACGATCACTTACATTCTTATGAAAGTATTTGACAAAAGAACATCTTTTGTTGGTATGTGGTGCAGATGTTACCCAAGCTTGTTCTGATTCATGGTACGGCTTGTAACGCCGATAGCCAGCACAGTGAGTCATGGCTTGAATGTGTATGGGATGTTTTTACTGGGTATATTTGAGCCGCTGCCCGCCCTCAGCGAAATGTCCTAGTGTTAGCCTGATGATGTAAAACTGTGATTAACGTATGCTCTCTCCACCCCCTCCCCACTTTTCTCCCTCACACCCTCTCCCCTTTTGTACCCCGACTGCTTCCTTTCCTCTCTGCCTGTCCAGTAGCTCTCCTCCTTTGCCCCCTCTTTGCCTTTATCAATCCGTCCATATCCTCCATTATTCTACCGTTTCCGCATTCTCCACTTGTTTGATCTTATTTCCTCTCCCTCTCTCTTTTTGTCTCGCAGGCGTCAGAGCTTGGGATGACATCAGCATTTTATAAGTACATCCTCACCACAATGGTAAGAGTACGCAAATTGTTCCCCTTCCCTTCTTCTGTCCTCTCTTCCTTCATTTTTCCTCCTTCCTCTCTCCTGCTTTTCCTCCTCTTTCTGTCCCTTTATGAGCCAGCAAAGGTGTTAACAGGAAGAAAGTACTCAATAGGTGGAAGTACAGAGAGGTGAGGGAAAAAAAGAGAGAGGCGAAGAAGAAAGAAGAGGGAGACATTTGAAAAACGAATTACTGTATGAAGATGTGGATGTGCAGAGGAGGATGGTGGGAGGAAAAGAGAAAATAAAGTGGGGGTCTGGGGTGGAGGTGATGACAGATGTGATGTGCCCTTTTTCTTCTGCCACCCGCCACCTTCCCGAAGCTTGTGGTGTTTTCATCCTTCTCCTTGATATGCTCCCCTCCTTTTCAAGCGTTTGAATAAATGTACCATTTTATGTTGCGCGTCTGATTTTTATTTTTTCACTTTCCTCTCTCTGCCCTCTGTGCGGGATGTGGTCCTGTGCTTTTAGATGTACTTGTATGCATATTACTTTGAAAAAAGAAAAGAAAACTCTGTTCCATTAACCTCTATTTTCCTTGTATCTCAGTCTCCGCTTTTCTTCTAGCTCTCCATCAGAGATTAGATGCTGTCACTCCCCGTAGCCTCTTTTTTTCTTTACCACCCTCTTCTATTGCACAGTATTTTTCTTCTGTGCTAAGATTTGATAGCCTGTCAACATCACCCTGTCACACACCTCAATTTTCTCTTTTTCCTGCAAACACCCTCCCCACTCCTCCTCCTCCTCTTCCTCTGTAGGACTTCCCCCTGCTGAGACTGGATGACATAGTCGATGAGCAGTCCAACATTGTCGGCTTCTCCATGTTTAACACCACCCATCCCTTCTATTTGGAGTTCATCAGGAGCCTCAATCTGTCTTGGAGGGAGGGCTGTGACCTAACGTACCCCGGCCCTGCGGTCAGTATCTCGAGCCCATGAGTACTCATGCGTGCACGCTATTAGAGCTAATTTTTAATGCTTTGTTTATATGCCACACAACATTAAGCTACTTTATTCCTCACACTGATTCATGGAGCACTTAAACGACTCCAGCTAGTCTTTTGCTTGTATTTAATGGGTATTGATGTATCCATCTTTGTTTCCTCCCCATTGGTTTACTCGAACCTCTACATCTTTTCCCTCCTCTTCTTATTTTCCTGCCTTCTCCCCCCATTCCTTGTTAATCTTTCAATCCTCTCTGCACCTCTAATTCCCGTTAACTCTTTTTTTCTCTTTCTCTCTTCTTGTTTCTATCCATCTCACTTTTCCCCCGCCTCCCCTCTCCACCTTCCACAGCTTTCTTCAGCGTTGATGTTTGACGCTGTGCACGTGGTAGTGGGGGCAGTGAGGGAACTGAACCGCAGTCAGGAAATTGGAGTGAAGCCACTCAGCTGCACCTCACCTCAGATCTGGCAACACGGGACCAGTCTTATGAACTATCTGCGCATGGTAAAGCTCCATATTTACTATATGTCCAAAGCAGGAAACAAGATGTAACATCAGTTTAATCTTCTTTTTACATTCACGCTTTTCTTAACATCCTTGAGTAAACTGCGACTCCTATTTATTAACGCTAGTAAGATTAGTGTTGCTGCAATTAGCATTTATTTTTAGAGTAGGTTAAACTTGAGAAAACACAGAAAATACTGTTTTAAAATTGCTATTCTACAAAGCCTCAGGTGACATCTTCAATTAGAGCTTGAAACAGTTACCGCACTTGGAGTACTGAGTCGATGGAAATAAACCTACCATAATTTTTATAGCCAGTTAATTATTGGAAAGACTAAATATGAGCTGTTTCCAGCCATAAAAAATTGAGGATTTTCCTTATGTGAAATTAAACTGACTCTTAATGTTTGGGAATGTTGGTTAGCAAAAACGAAATATCATTTTGTGACCATCTGCCGCTCCCATCAGCGCGTTAATGATCCACCCCACTCGCTGCTCACGATGTGGATTTTGATCTCAGACACACACCTGTCACATTTTGTGCCTGTAACTAGGTTACAGTGTTGGACAAATTATTCAAAACCTCCTTTATGATGTTTTCTGCTAGAGCTGAGTTCTCCAAGACTACATTTGGAGAACACACACAGAGAAAAACAGACTCCCAGGGAAAAAACAACAACAAACAGTTAGTTTGATAAGTATTTGGACAATAACACAATTCTTGTGATTGTGTCTTTGTACACCGCCACAGTGGATTTTAATTCAAACAATTAAAATGTGATTGAAGTATAGACTTTAAGCTTTAATTCACAGGGCTTAACACAAATGTCACATTAATTGTTTAGGAATTACAGACACTGTCAAACACAGTTCCCCTTGTTCAGAGGCTTAAAAATAATTGGATCAAATAACACAATTTCAAATTTGAGAATTGCTTTTAATACATGGCTGAAAATCCTTTGACTCCCAGATATCTGGAACCCATGGACATCACCAAATGCTGTGTTTCCCCTCCCGGGATGCTCTGCCATGGTTTATCTGGAGCCACCTACACTTGCTGCTTGTTTGTGGGGCTCCCTGCACTTGGTTTTACCTTCAGTGACTGAAACACTGCTCTGATGACCTGTGATCACGAGATTTGGAGACTTGGCTACTCACAAATATCCTATTTCTTTGCCTTGGAAACTCTTGGGATGCTTTTGCAGTTTGCTTCGGGTCATTATCCATTTGCGCAGTGAAGGACCGTTCAATCAGTTTTGCAGCATTAGGCTGAATCTGAGCAGAGAGCGTAGCCCTGTACACTTCAGAATTCATCCTGCTACTTCTATCTGCAGTAATATTATCGATAAACACCAATAATGTGGTTCCCATGGCAGCCATGCATGCTCATGTCGTATGCTTCAGATGATGAGCTGTTTCTCTCTTCAATACTGATGAAACAAGTTCTTCATGTTTCATCAGTCTGTAGAATGGTTTTCAAACCAAACTCTTTCAGATGTTTTCTCTCCAATCTTGCCTTGTTGTTCTTGAGTGTAACCAGTAGTTTGCAGCTTGTTGTAAACCCTCACAAAGGTCTCTCTTGATTCTGTCTTTGATAATGACACGGCTATTTCCTCAAGAGTTGTCTTGATTGGTTTGATGTTGTGAAGTTGCTTTTCTTAACCAAGGAAAAAATATGCTCATCTACTTTATCTGTCTTTCAGGCCTATTATTAATAATGATGATAGTAATAAAAACAATAATGACAATAATAGCTATTTTATAGCACTTTTTACCATTGCAAAGTGTTTCACAGTTCGAATAAAAACCATGAATTAAAGATAAATATGAATGTTGTAGCATACAGACACGTAGTCAAACACTCGGTCTTGCATTCATTAATACAAACACACTTCCATACACACATTAGATGTAAATTCTCCAAAAACTCGCTACAAAAACTTGGTACTTTGTAGCATATAAAAAAACTGAATGAAAAATCCAATAAATAGACTTATTCAATCTCCAAACATAGGTGTAGTATAAAGACACGCCACAGCAGTTTCTACACCGTCAAGATCACATTTTACCATAAAGACACACAAAAGAAACAGACAGATAAAAATGATGGCTTCTCCTCTTCATAGTGATTAAAAGCAGAGAAAAGCAAAGATGCTACCACTTGAGAAGGGATTGCATTAGCAGCATGTGTTCAGAAAAGACTCATAATTATTCATGACTCGTCATTTTGTTTAGTTTTCTTTTAACTGAAATATTGATAAATGAGAAGAGTACAGCTGAAATGTGTATCATCCTCATCTCATGTTGCATGTAACCTCTGTGTTTTGTTGTTCTTTGTCATCTCCCATCTCTGGTCGTCTGTTTCTCTCATCGACGACCTGTTGTCAAGGCAGCTCGAGTCTCATCTCTCACTGCCCCCGCCCCACCGGCCCGACATCTGTCTTTGTTAGTCAACATCATGGTGTGCTCCATCTTCAGCGCTGCGCCATTCATCATAGTTCTCGCTTACTGTGCCAGCACCTGGCTTTTGAAGAGAGGGAGCTGAGCTGTGAGCTGCAGGTCTGAGTCTTATTAGAGAGCTCTTGACCCTCTCTGCTGCTCTGCCTGAGCCTCTCGTCAGTCAGTTTCTCCTAGTTGATCCAAAACTGATCATCCTTGTCTAGTCCAGCCTCAGATGCTTTCTCTGCCTGTCTTAGTCTTTTTCCCTCTCTTTCCTCCTGATCACTGGTGATACTTTCTGTCTAACCATGACCGCTAGTGAGAAGAAGTATGTTTGCTTTATGCAGAATGCTGGCTTAGTTTATTTCTCCACATCTTTTCATGTTTTCTGTGTTCTCCACTCTCTGTTTTTCTTACCTTTCCTTCTCTCCTTCATGCTTCTGTCATACTTCCTCACCTCACTCTCTGTCTACCTGCCAGGTGGAGTACGATGGTTTGACAGGGCGAGTGGAGTTTAACAGCAAAGGTCAGAGGACCAACTACACCCTGCGGATCCTGGAGAAACACAGAGGAGGCCACAAAGAGGTCAGAAGTCACCTGCTATCATGCAGCAGCCAGGTCACATTGCCCTCAGGTTCTGGGTTAGTTACAGGTCACTTGTCTCATTTCAGAAAGCCTGCAGCGGCGTTTAACACGAGGTCAGCTTCATCACAAACTCCACTGATAGCAACCATATCTTTACTCTGTGATATACGTTTTATCTGAGATGCGGCTCATGTTTGAACAGTGGTTTCAGTTTGAATTAAATCTACATTTCACTGATTACAAATGTGGAGTGTTAAAGCACGGGAGCTATTTTCCTAAAGATTTGCTCGATTATTTGTTTTCTGATCTAAAAATATAAAACCTCTGTGTCATAAACGACACATTTATTTTCTTTTTATGTTTACAAACAATAGCTTGACATTGGTTTGCAAAAATCTGTGTTTGATATTTGCCTTAAGCTCAGTGCACAGCAGACAGGTGTGCAGCTCTGCTCTGGTGTTTGTTTTTGTCTCGTATAGAACTGGATTTGCTTTAGGCTTAGTTTTAATCCGTATTTGATTTGGACTCTGTCCTTAATTGAACTCTGAGCTGGATTGTAGCTTGCAATAAGCTACACTAATGTGATCAATGATGGTTCCTTGAAAATCTTGTGCTCATCTTTTTTCACAGAAATGGATCAGAGGTGTAGGTGTAGTCTAACAATCAGATAGGTTTGAGTACATTAAAGGCTGGGCCATGAATCAATATCATCTCCCATTCCCTTTCAACAGAAATGTACCTTCACAGTACGGCCATGTTGGACAGGAGTAGAACCGAAGTTAGCAATTTTAATGAGCTAAGTTTTCACAGTGAAATGCAAATAAAGCACAGCTCATGTGGAGAACTTGGGGGACACTCAATTAAAACAATTAAAACAAAAAGCACACTCTTAACAGAAGTGTCAAAACCTACCTAACTTGTCTTGTTAAAATGAAGAAAAAATGAATTCTGTGCTCCCTTTCCTACTCTAAACAAACCAAGAGTACAGAATAGTTTTTCTAAACAAAGTGCAGCCTTAACTGTGGTAGAAGGAATATCAATGAGCAGAGAAAACAGGTTCACCATTGGCACGGTCTCCAGGGTGCAGCAACAGATTACAAAACTTCAAAGAGACTAGAATTCACTGACAAGCAGTGTGCACCAAACTACAACCGTCCTCTCGAACAGAGACACGCTCAAAGGGGCGGCACGGTGGCTCTAAATCACAGGAACAAGTGAAGGCACCATTTAGCAGCACACTCTAATCAGCATTTAAAGCCAGAATATGGGAACAAACTAATTAATGCTAAAAGTGAAAACATATATTTAATGTGCCCCTGCTTTAACTTTATTTGACTGGCAGTATGTAGATATAGTTATTGGAAAGCAAACACTGAGTATTGTGGATGATACACAGCAATGTGTAGCAGGAAAAACACTGTGTTTACTTGACAATGAATATAATTGAGCAATAGTGTTTTTTTTAATTGCTGAATTTGTAATAATAATAAAAATAACTTTTTAAAGTCTCATGCTTCGAGTTTGATCTCTTGAACTAGTCAAGCACAGGCCACAGCAGATTAGTTTAGGCTAGTTGGACAATGCTACCAAACTGTTGGCAGGCCCAGCAGCAAATGAGGTGTTCAGGAGCATTTTGGTACATTATTGTGACAATGCAGTCCACATGAGTAAGCTAGAAGGAAAGGTGAGGGCAGGTGGAAATCTAAGTGCATTCCACCTGCATTCACTAAATGAAGTATACACACCACTGCAGCCTCCGACTGAGGGGGAATTACGCTGCAGTTCATTGGCTGGAGGAAACACTTCTTTTTCACCTCCTCTTAATGTCTTCCTGGGCTCTGCACTTGGCCAGCTGTTTTCCATGTTAACACAAAATGCCACCTGCTACATATGCTTAGAGGTAGACTTTTACTTAGTTGAGTGTTAACTCGAGGTAATGAACATTTTAACTCTGCTCCTCCCCTCTCTCTGCACAGCGGCACCCACACTCCAGGCAGGCAGCGGTGGATCACAGATAAAAAAACTCCTCTTAAATGTCAGGGCAGGATAAAGAGTGTCACAGGAAAGCTGTGATTCTGTCTGTGGAGTCATTACCTCTTCTTTGACCTATTGAAAGATGTACAGTAATATCTCCTGAAGAAATGCCTCTGCGAGCTGCTTTTCCACCCAGCGGATTGGTTAGGTCATAATCACACACTTATGTACCTAAGTGACTTTACAGTCTCCATAAAATGGAAATATGGGAACAGTATTTATGCAATTTAAAAAAGGTGTGCGTAAGGGAAAAAAAAAATTACAGTGGAACTTCTGATCATGAATGCCTTTCATTACCGCCTTTGCCATCTTGTCCCAGCTCATTGCTCTGCTTATAAACAGGAGCTTTTTTTCCCAAAGTGGTGCATAGTACTGCGAGTACATATACGGCTCCGTGGGGAACAATTAACTCGTTATGCATATGCAGAATCTAACAGTGCGGAGCCCAAGTCCCAAAACATGAAACGTGCAAAAGGTGTTTTTAACAATAAAACAGCTGCTGTATATTATTTATCTAACAATAACAGCTTATTTTTTGTCACGCTTCTTCTTCATGTTAGATCGGTATCTGGTACTCAAACAACACCCTGGCAATGAACTCCACCAGTCTGGATATTAATGTCTCAGAGACGCTGGCAAACAAGACCCTCATTGTCACCACCATACTGGTAAGGTCACGGCTGCTCTCTGACGCTCCACATTAGTGAGATCAGAGTTGTTTTTTTGTTGCTTCCCAGGCTGTGCCGGAGCTCGTGCTGTGTTGTGGTCTGTTTCTGATAATTTTGCTGTCGCCGCTGTAACTGTCATAGAAACTGACAGATCACCGAGGGAGATGTGTAACTAAAAACCAGACTGCTACAGTCCTGGTCTACTGATTATGTCCAAACCCAATAAGCTGTCTCCTTGTAGGGTTTGGACATATGATTGATATCTACAGGTTGGTGTAGAGATGTGAAAGAAACACCCAGAAAGATAGATTCAAATTCACTGAATCCTAAAATACTGTTAACATCCTGTGATAGCACACTGTGTTAGCTAATTAGCCTTTTCTAAATCAGTCTGTTGATTGTTGATGATGCGTAACTGTTGAAGCCAAATTTCATAACAGCGAACATTACGCCGTTTATGGGGGAAATTAAAAATAAACATGGAAAACATCTGAAGCAGCTCGAGCTTTAGGACAAAACAAGAAAGAACAAAAAAAGGAAAGGAAAGGGAAAGAAAACATCTTGTTTCTGTTTCTTGGGTTGTGTCAGATATGAAGATGTTTAGCAGTAAAGAAAAAGCCATTTTGCTGTATTCTCCCAAGATGTAGACAAATTCACTGTTGTTTGTGTGTTAGAGGGTTTGGGCTGGTTTAGACACATGATGCAAGCTTTATGAAACAATTGTTGTTGTTTTTTTTTTTTATGTCAATACATTTGGCGCACTGCTCAGATCTGCAAGAACACCGCCTGCCTTCCCTTGATACCCTGGTTTTTCTGCGTCGATCCATTTCGTGGCTAGACAGTGGTTACTGAATGGTTTTTTCTACCCTTACCTATGTCTGTAGCTATCTTCCACAATCCAATTTATGTCTTTTAAACCAATTTAGTATTGGACTTCCATAACTGTAGGGGACTCACAAGAGGGAGATAAAAATGGTCTAAATTGATTCTGCTCAAGCTGAGATATCTTGACTTTTAGCACTGGGCAAGCTCCAAGAACAACAACTCTAAAATTCCCAAGATGCATCTGTGTATTGTTCTTTAAAAAAAGCTTTCTAGCCTTTTCAGTTAGGAAAAACTAATTAATGCACCTTTTGATAAGTAAAATGATTACAATGTTAAATGTCTTCTCTTTTAAGTGCCTTTAATTTGAAATGACTGCCAGAGTTATCTTTGAAGACACAAATTCAGGCTTTTACAAAATTGTCTGTGATTCCCTAATAGAAAAGTGCTGGCATTCCCATGTCGCTGGAAAAATGGTTATTTGGCTTGTTGCGAAGAACACAATACCATACGTGACTGTGGAGTAAATATAAAGCCAGTTAGCGCAGAATAGCATAGCATAAGTATTGAGGTTTCTCACATGACATCATGGACACATTACGCCACCATACTGGATGTGAGAAAACTACTGGTTGCTAGGGAAACCTGTATTACCAGACTGGTTGCCTGTACTGTAGTTCCTGTAGGTTTCTGGCTTTTGCTGGATGAAATTGGTTGCAAAGAAGATGGTGCACCAAAAACTTTCTAGTGATTACTTTGTTTCTTAACAGGTTGCCATGGATGCCTGTAGCTTTTCACATACTTGCTAGTACTGTACTCACCAAGCGGTAGTACAGCTTGATAAAGCCTGACACAAACCAGAAATAGAGATGGCTTGCCTTCAAAGTAATAAGTTTTGCCTCAGCACTGCAGTTAGCGTGTTTCAAAGGGCACAACTTTTACTCCATTTCCAGCTTGCATCCACTTTTCAGTTTCACTACAGCTTGGAGAGTAGCTGTACTGTGTTTGTAGGACGTCCGTCACTTCCATGCGAACTACAACTGCAGCAGAATGCAAGTTGTTTTTCCCCCCAGAGCTGGGTTTGGTGATTTGGCAACTTCTAGCAACCACTTGAAAATGACATGAGATGAGATGATGAGATAGCCTTTATTTGTCAGTTGCAGTTGCCCACAACCGAGATGACAGACCTTGCCGACCGTACATACAATACACAAACATCACATTGGGGAGACAGGTCAGGCTAGGTAGCAAGGGAAAAAAAACCTCGAAATGTGTAACACAAAAGGATAATACAGGAATCCACAGGTATCAACACACCATAACACAATAAAACACAGACAAGCAACATGGAAGAGTATTCCAGTGTGTACAGCTGATCTGGGTCCGCTGCAATCTTCTATTGCGCCTCCAGCTGATCCGGTGTCCACATCGGATGGGGGGTAAGCATGGGAGGAGGCGTTGGATTCGGGGGAGGGAGGGTGATAGTGAGGGTGTATCAGTATCAGTGTACATGTTTTGTCCGTGTTCAGCTGAGAGGAAGTGTCACCACGTCCGGCTAAGCAAGGTCAACAGTGTCCAGTGGACCCAGGTGGCCTTGAAGGAGGTACAAAGAGTTCTGACAACAATCCTTTTATCATGGGAAGAATTTGTTGTTCCAGTCAGCTTCAACCTTGGCAGGCCTTCAGCTGGCGCCAGGGGGGCTGCATGAGTGGAGATGGTGAATGTTTGAGTTTAGTGCGAACAACTGCATCCAATTTTTACAGTTGGTCTAATGTCTGTTACTGGTCACCAATTATCTCAATTCCCGTTGTTCTTCTCCAAGATCTTATCCATATTGCGTTCAAAACTCAGTCTGAGTACTCACACCCCTGCCAATCGTCTATCATGTCGGCCAGCCTTATGGGATTTTGAACAGCTGTAGCCGCTTCCTGTTCTTTGATAAGCAAGACCAAGCAGGTCCAAGCCAGCTTCAATCAGCCCGAACTCTGTTATTGTGGTTCCAAATTGGTAGATGTCGTTCATTGTCCTCCATCGAGAGTGTCGCCAGACACACGACGCAACCGACCATCGAGTATCCGGCAGCAAATGTCTCCGCAGGACAATCGGGCTCTTCCAAGCCCAGCAGGGTGTCAATTCCGTTACGGGACCAGTTGATCAAATCCATAATTCTTTAGGTTTTAGAGAACAAGACTGGGAAACTCTTTGAGGGTTAGAGTTAGACGAGATTAGACAAACACATAGAAGCAGCAGCTGGGAAGATAAGAGAGGGAGAGGGGGAAAGATGCGTCCGCCTCCTCCGAGAGCCAAAGAGAATCAGGGAATACTCATTTTCCCTCATCTGGTGGTTGCCATATGGTCTAGGCCCAAGTGACTGTGGGCTTACTCACTTGATCCTTCATTGTCACCATTATTGTCACACCAAAATAGCAGATAAGTTAACATTATGTTGTCAGTGGTCATCTTTCTGCATAAACCTCAATATAAGTGAACTTTGAATGAGTTGTAGGTGAAACTCATTGCGAGTTTCATCGTGTTTCCGGCCTTTTGCTTAGCTGTCTTTTATTTTAGTGAACTCAGCTCTGATCCAGGCAGATCAGCTGATCTCAGTGCTGGCCCTCTTTGGCTCTACTGTTCACCTGACACCCTCCTACACATCCAATTGGCTATTTCATTCAGGGCACGCCATTGAAGCTACTATAGCCTGCAGACCAATCCTCAGCAAATCCTCTCTTTCTTTCATGCTATATCTGACATAATCAGCGCTGTATCTTTCTTCTTTGATGCCTGCTTTGTTTTGTGCTGAGGTTCTTGCTGCTGTTCTGCGGGCCTCTGACGTTCCACATATGTGTATGAAGGATGGCCCACAACAGAGCTATGTCATCAAACATAAAATCCTGCAGATAGAAATATAAATCTCCCTTTGGCTGTAGTGATCCTGACTTAACACTCTAACTTTTTTCCTTTCTTGTGTGTCTTCATGCCAGAGAGCAAATAAGCATATTCCCCCAAACTTTCAAGCCATTGCTTTAATCTAGCAAATAATCTCTGATCAAGCAGATATTTATAGTTTTGGACTGAGACCTCGTCATGTGTCCCTCATGTTCAGGAGAACCCATATGTGATGCGTAAAGACAACTACCAAGACTTCCAGGGAAATGACCAGTATGAGGGCTTCTGTGTTGACATGCTGAGGGAACTGGCAGACATCTTGAAATTCTCCTTCAAGATCAAGCTGGTGGATGATGGCCTGTATGGGGCCCCAGAGCCCAACGGCTCTTGGACTGGCATGGTTGGAGAGCTAATCAACAGGGTGAGTACTCTCACTCCCTCTCCAAGTGTTACACACACACAAACACAGACACATGCACATGCACACTCCAGAAACACAGAAACATGCACTAATATTCTAAGCAGTTTCCCTACAAAAGGAGGCGTATAATGAACAGACAACTATGTATGCACACACTGCCACACCAGACACACACACTCACACTTGCTCTGTAGCCCCAAACCACAACTCTGCTGTAACTACCCATGTTTCAAATTGCCCTCAGAGGGGAGTAAGACTCTTATCTAGGACAAAAGCTGACTTGATAATTCCCCAAAAGAGAGTGGTAACATAGCCTAAAAATCGTCTGCACCATCTTTCCTCTCTGTAACACCCCCCCCCCCCCCCCTCCCCATTTCTTTCTGTCCAGGCCTAGTGTGCCTCTGATAGACACTCTGGTTGAGGCAGGCTAATGAGAGCCCCTCTCTGCTTAATTACCATACGGTATACTTCAATTACCAGGCTGTGGTCCCCATGTGGGGCATGCCACACTGGTGCTCCCCCAGCTCTCCACGCTTCCTCTCTCCCTGCCCTCCCCACTGCCTGATCACTCAGCTCTAATTAGCGGTCCATGTTCATCAATTAGCTTTTAATGGAAGAGATGGAGAGGAGGCAGTGCAACCAGAGACCTGCAAGGTTTTATACAGGTGGAAAGACCAGTCACCCAGTGCTTACTCGCAATTAGCCTCATTTTTATGGTGGGTAATGGGTGTGAGGCAGAGTGCACTTCTGTATGTTTCTGCAAATGTATTTTCAAGTGCATAGTCAAACTTTTAATTTTTCATCATTCAAATAAACATTTTGAACAAGAAGAGTGCTACATTAGTCCGTCTATTTTGCACTCCTACCTGACCATTTGTTGTTGTTTTTTTCTTGCCTCTCATTCACTTTCTCTCTCTCTCGCTCTCTTTCCACAAATCTATCTTCACAAATCTTCCAGAAAGCAGACCTGGCCGTGGCAGGTTTCACCATCACATCAGAAAGAGAGAAAGTTATCGACTTTTCTAAGCCGTTCATGACCCTGGGGATCAGCATCTTGTACAGAGTTCAACTGGTGAGGGTGTTATCTAGGCCTGTGCACACACTGGCTGATACTCGCTACAGATCTTGTGCTGGATTTTATTTCTTTTACCTTCACTGCTTTATTGCCAACTGGGTCATACAGAGAACGACAACTTGCACTTGTTAAAATGAAGCTTAAGGAATCTTATCTTCGAAGCTGATGATTGTATGTCTGCAGTATCCTGCAGGCTGCATCCACTAAGTCCACACTGAAATTTATAGGTATAATTCATATTGCTCAATAAGTCAGTGTGCTGTAACTGGGCAACAGCTTTACATTGCTAATGAGGCTTTGGATCTAAGCCAAGTATGCTTCAGCACCAGGCATTGTGAAACAGAGTGTTTATGGATTGTAGCATTAGCACTGCAGACTTTAGTATCAAAGTGCAGTGAAGGACACTGCCCTCCTGTGGTGCAAAGGGGACTCTCCCTGACAACTGAGACATTGAGACCTTGTTTTCTAACAGATTGTAGCTTCCTGTATGTCCATTAGTCACCATCTGTCTCTGCTTCTACAGCTTTCTACTTTTCTTTCTTCTCTTCTATGCACCAGGGTCGGAAGCCCGGTTATTTCTCCTTTCTCGATCCCTTCTCTCCAGCCGTCTGGCTCTTCATGTTGCTCGCCTACCTGGCTGTCAGCTGTGTGCTGTTCCTGGCTGCAAGGTCAGTGCATTACATCACACACTGTACTGATTGTCTGCAGTTCACATCAGAGCTCCATCATTTTTTATCTTGTTGAACACAAGTCACCTGTCACATATTGAAATTTCTTACCTTATGCAACCTACTGCAGACAGTTTTGACAAAGGTCGAGTGACTGATTGGAGATGACTTGAGTGATGTGACGGAGGTACATTACTGTGTTGCAGCTTGTCCTCGAGGTCACCTTACTTTACCTTTATTTTTCGCATCAGGTTAAGCCCCTACGAGTGGTACAATCCTCACCCATGTCTTCGTGAGCGCAGAGACATGCTGGAAAACCAGTACACTCTGGGAAACAGCTTGTGGTTCCCTGTTGGAGGCTTCATGCAGCAGGGATCAGAAATAATGCCCAGAGCTTTATCCACCAGATGTGTTAGTGGAGTGTGGTAAGTTATAATATGATTACAATGCATTTGTTTGTGTTTGTCAACCAGTATAAAGTCCACGCCTACTCAGAAATATGTCTTGCATTCATTGTCTCTTCACTCGTAAGTTTGTCCTTCACTGTTTAGAAAGCTGTTTATACTGAGTTGACATTAGTAGGCTGATTACAGATTCCTCCGCTGAAGGGAAAAGTTTCTACAATATAAATTTAAGACGCGGCTGGATGTGGAAGTGAGTGAGGAAGAAGGAGTCAGCTACTTTATTGATTTTCTCTTTTTATAACACAGGCACAGATTATTATTCAAAGCAGCATTCAAAGAGTATTTTTCTTGAGGGGATTTTGGCCTTTTTTATCAGACTTTTGAGAAATTGTGTAAAAGGTACTGTATGATGTTCTAATACATTTTACATGTTGCCAAATGCAAGCTATCAATTATATTTGAATAGGATTTGGTTGCGCATAGGTCAGTAGTTTGTGTGGAGAACAAAACAGGATTTACCTTTCCCATCATTCGATCTAGAAACCATTAGCAATCATAGCTATGATGATGATTTAGCTTTTTAAAACGTATCTGATTTATAAAACACTGACAAGCACCAAAACCTAGAACACTGGCTGCACCAGAAGGCTGCATAAAAATGGGTTGTTACCCACAGAGACTAAGCGAGCAGAATAGCTGATGCTTGCATGGGTTTTTGCTAAACACAAACCCCCACCACAAAACAGTAACTACTGAACAGTAGAAGCAGTGAAGATAATAGGAAAATAATACAATATTAGTAAAGTTCAATATTTAAATCATTTAAAGTTAATTTGTATATCACCAAATCGCTACATCAGACATCTCAAGGGGTTTTATACTGTAAGTTAAAATCCATACAGTACTTTGGAGAAGATCATAGTAATCAAATGACTCCCTGTGAGCATGAACTTTGTGATATTGGGAAGGGAACCTTTAGCAGAGTTGGGCCCAGGAAGGCTGCCGCGATGGCTCGGGGTTGAGGGGAAAGAGAACACAGGGAGACAGGAAAAAACACAGACTAGGAGAGATTGCAAACCAAATTTGAATTGCTGAATACACACGGGAAGTGAAAAGAAATGGAAAATGGAGAAGAAATACTCAGTGCATCACAGAAAGTCCTGCAGCAGTCTGACCCTATTGCACCATAACCAAGGGATGGATCAGGGCGCCCTGATCCAGCCTTAACTATAACCTTTAGCCAAAAGGCAAATTTTAAGTCTAATCTTCAAATTAGAGAGGGTGTCTGTCTCCTGAATCCAAACTGGGAACTGGTCCCAAAGAGGAGAGGCCTGAAAGCTGAAGGGTTTGCCTCCCATTCTACTTTTAAAAACCAGGAACCACAAGAAAGCCAGCTGTCTGAGAGCGAAGTGCTCTGTTACAATATGAAATTATGTGGTCTTTAAGATATAATGGGGCCTTTTATGATGGGAGATTTTAAATTAAATTCTGAATTAAATAGGGAGCCAGTGAACAGAAGGTGATATTGGAGAATTATAAACTTTTTTCGGATCTCTCTTAGTGCTCATACTGAAGGGGTTTGCATTAACTGGGGATTTTTAGAGAACTTCTTGAGAAACATGACAATGATGAATAATTCTTCAGCATCACTTAGCCAGGATATTTTAATTTTAGAGATGAACAGATAAGACCTACATGTTTGTTTAATATGTGCCCTGAAGGAAAGAAATGGTCAAAAATGAGTGTTACTGGAAGCCAAGATAATGCCATCCTGAGTATCTGGTTAGACATGTTTCTAATATTTTTTGGGCTAAGTGCAATTTAGATGCAGGAATTAGGAGATCATTCACGCCTTTGTGTCTTTAAGACATGCCTATAGTTTAACTACTTGATTTGTATTATCTGACTTAATCTAAATAGCAATGCAAATATATGCTATATCTTCTAATAGCAATGTCTAAGAGTATATAATAGCAAAGGTGGGCTCAGATCTCTGTAATAAAAGTTTGTGGTCAACAGTATAAAATGCTGCACTGACGAGCACAGAGATGAGTCCACTGTTATAAGAATATCATTTGTAACTTTCACTAATGCTGTTTCTGTGCTGTGATGAATTCTGAATCTTGACTGAAACTCTTCAAATAAACCATTCCTCTGCAGATGATCAGTTAACTGTTTTACAACTATTCTTTCAAGGATTTTGAAAAGAGGAACGTTGAAGATTGTTCTATAATTATCTAAGACAGGTGGATCAAGTGGTGGCTTTTAAGTAGAGGTTTAATTACTATTACTGTAGTACGTAGCCTATTGATAGAGCTAAATTAATCATATTTAGAATTGTAGCTTTAATTAATGGTAAGACCTCTTTGAAAGTCTTGTAAGAATGAAGACTGACAGAGATGTTGATGGTTTAAAGGACGAAATGACTGAAGTTCGTTTAGAAGGATTGTTACAAGAGAAAAAGTCTAAATAAATATCCATAGTATTGGCTACAGTGCTTAAAAGAAGGGTTGGAATTTTCCTGTTTTACTCAATCTGTGACAAATAGCTTTACAGAGGGCTTTTTATAGAGCAACAAACTGTGTTTCCATGCAAAGTGAAGAATTTCTAGATTAGTGAGCTCTTTAGCTGAGTTATCTGTTTTAAAGCGTATGTTTGTGGGTTATAGCAGGGAGTCAAGCATCTCTGATTTGTTGGTTTCTTTACAGAGGAGCCACAGTAATCAGGGCCATACACAGTGAGGATATTAACAAGATAATTAAGCTCTGGGAGTAAATTTTGGGTAGCTGTTCTGCATTGTGTTGTTACAAAGCATTAAAGAAGATAACAAAGAAGAAAGCACTTCTTTATATTTTGTTACAGCACTTTCCAAAAGACATGCAGTGCACTGAATTTGTTTTCCAGTGCTCTGTAGTCCATTATTATTTAACGCACTAAGTGTTATTAAGTGTTATTAAAACAAAAGGAGGGTTTTCAGGGGATACTGCTCAATGTTCAGTTTCTATGCTATAAGTCAGGACAAAAGCCAGAGTGTGATTAAAACAGTGAGTGAGCTCATTTACATTTTGAGAGAAGAAAATTGAATCTAATAATAAATTAAATTCAATGTTGAGGCTGTCATTTTCAGCATCTACATGAATGATCACCCATTATAATTATTTTAACAGAAATGAGAACTGAATGCTATAAAGAGGGCCAAGTGGACGATGGATGACTACAAATAAAACAGTTTTCTTGTATTTTCCAATTAAGGTGTGCAAGGTTAGGAGTAAAGCTTTTGAATTAATTTTTAGTTGATTGATAACCTAGAGTGACAGATTGCTGCCACTCCTCCTCCTCAGCCTGTGCTTCAAGGAGTCTGATGCTTGATGTGACTTTGGGGTGTTGAGTTGTTTAAACTAATAAATTATGCCTTAGTAAGGTTCCTGTGAGGCAAAATAAATCAGTATTTTATCCATTACTAACCATTTTTATAAAGTAAAAACACATGTTAATACTTTATAATCACCAGATAATCAGGTTCCAAACAATACATGATTTTCCTTGTTAACTATTTTGAGTATACGGTATATATTTTAAAAAAAAATATGGTAAATACAATTTTAAGGCCCATGTCTGCAAGAGAATAGTTCATTTTTTAATGTCATTTAAAACATTTTACTGGATGTGTCATTAAAAAACTGTTTGAGTCCCGTAGTTTTATGGAAACGGTTGACAAAAGCTCACTAAGCTCACAGAAATACTAGCCTGACGGCACTCCAATAGTGAGAGTGAATGTGAGAAGAGGCACAAGAGAACGAAATAATAACCACTAAGAGCTGAGGAGATAAAGGAAGACAGGAACAGCTAGATTACAGGGAGGTGAGCAAGATGTTAAGCATAGTCAGTACATGATGTTCTCTTTGAATAAAGTTTGTAGACATGCAAGAAGTCCCATTTTCAATGTTATTAGTGCGGAGTATCTAAAGTGATGGGAAAATAGATGTGAAGCTACAATCATTGCACTGAAGTGTATTATCATTTGAAAATGATTAAGTGGGGCTATTTTACTGTGACACTTTTTAAGATGTTCAATTTGATAAACGTCCTGATGTGTCAGGTGTTTCTTTTGCTGGGTTAACTCAAACCCAGCAAAGTGTCTCTACTGATATTCGCCAAAATAACTGGTGTATTATGTATGAATTTTGCAGCTTATCAATACCATGATGGATCACTGTTGCCACTCCAGTGGTGCTTTATCTCTCCCTTCATCTCTCTTTTTCCTCGCCTTTTTCCACCTTGCAGGTGGGCTTTCACCCTGATCATCATTTCCTCCTACACGGCCAACTTGGCGGCCTTCCTGACTGTCCAGCGGATGGAGGTTCCCATTGAGTCTCCAGACGATTTGGCCGACCAGACGAACATCGAGTATGGCACGATCCACGGCGGGAGCACCATGACCTTCTTTATGGTGCGGCTCCGGTTGTGCTTGGGTTCGGAATTTGGGAATAATTATATGTGTGCTTTTATCCGTGTTAAATATTTGTTTGTGTAGCTGTTTGGATTGACTAACTCCCTAAATCGCTCTGATAGCAATTCAGGAAATAGTTGTTCATAAAGTTTTCTATGTGTTACATGTAATGGACCGCAGTGCTTCTCTCTTCATTGCTGAGAACAGAGTGAACGATTATCCTCATATTTGCCACTCTGTCTCTGAGTTTCTCTCTTGTTTTCTTTATGGCTGTTTGTGTTTGTGTTAAGTGGCTGACTGCCTGTGTTTGCTTATGAGAATGCTACCGGCATCTGTGTTGACATCTGTGTTTGTCATAGTGTGGGTGTGCGCATGTGTGTGTGTGTGTAGGTCTTGTATTTGTGTGTGGGTGTGTTAGTATAGAGGAGTGTGTGTAGGTGAGTGTTTAAAAAATGTATGTTTATATGTTGGTAAATGGCAAAATGCCAGTTAGAGTTTATTTTTCAGTCACTAGTGTTCGTCCAAATGGCGGATATAAGAAAGAATGGTGTGTGTTTGCCTACATAAGCCAGTTTCATTGCCACAGTACATTACCCCACTCAATACCTAATCCACACACGCATACACAATCTCATTGTTGTACACAGATGCTACCATCTATACCCTTTTCCTTTCTTCTCCCATACAAAGAGATACTACATGTAATTGTACATTTAATCCTGTTTTGGATCTTGCCATTTTTTGTTAAGTGCTGAACCACCTCCTGTGTGCTGATTTACTTCCATCTGTATGAAAGATGATGCATCAGCTACGCTGTGAGCAAATAATCTGTTGCTTTGCTTCACTTTCCTTTTTTCTCCCTCCACTCTCCGCGCTGCTTTTTCCCTCTGTTTGCTATTGATATTTTTACTCTGCTTGCCATTGTTCACACCTGATTTTCTCTCCTGTGTGTACTTCCCTTCCCGTTTATCTTTAATGCATCTCTTTCATATTCCTTCTTGTCGGGGAAACTTGTATATTCACCTGTAATTACTGCTGAATTGCCGTTGTTGTGTTCCTGTTTCCTCTGCAGAACTCAAGGTACCAGACCTACCAGCGGATGTGGAACTACATGAACTCCAAGCAGCCTAGCGTATTTGTGAAAAGCACGGAGGAAGGCATCGCCCGTGTGGTCAACTCCAAGTATGCTTTCCTGATGGAGAGCACTATGAACGAATATCACCGTGGCCTGAACTGTAATCTCACACAGATCGGAGGCCTGCTGGACACCAAGGGTTACGGCATTGGCATGCCACTAGGTAAAAATACTGCATCACAAAAAGGTCATGCAGCACCTGATAATGTATTACCTACTTTAAATATTTCTGTACGCAGAGAAATGTCTTAAAAATGTATCTCATAACTTTTTTAATTGCTCCAAGACTCCAAATATATCTATAAAGTTATGAAAAAGCAACTGGGAAGCTAGTAGAGATGTAACACTGTTCCCTTTTTGATAATTACAGACATTGCTGACGCATTTTAAAAGTGCTGTTTCACAGCTTGTGAACTAAAAGAATAACATGATGTAGTATTTAAAAAAATTATGCATGCAGATTTTTAGTTTTAATTATTCTGAGTGGTTCAAGTTAAAATATAACTGATAAAAAGCAACAGGTTAACATTTCAAATCCCCTTTAATGTACCTGACATGTGACTTGAGTTGCATCCATGTCATCAGCTAATTTGATGTTTGCATTAATGAGCAGTTGAACAGGTGTACCACATAAAGCGAAATACTGTGACTGAGCATCTACAGCAGAGACCAGGCTGCTTAATCATAAGTGACAAGGAGCTATCTCGTTTCTAAAATTATACAATTATTTGACAAAAAGAAAAAAAAAACCTCATTAAATGACAGCGTGAGAAGCATGAGATCAATTATGCTAAATAGACACATGTAGTTGTCTGTGATTTGTGAGATTAGACCTGAAAATTGTCTTGTACGTGGTCGGTTTATTTTTTATCTGTGGGATTAGCAGCTATTTCAAATGGAAGTAACGTGCACACAGTTAATTGCTTTTCCACTCACGCCCAGCGCTCGTGATGCCACTTTTTAGCACTTAGATGAGATTGTCACTGAATCACAGTAATCTGTTCCTATGAAGAGGTCAGCCATATCTCACTGTCTATTATTGACCAAGGCTGTGGAGGAATGGAGAGAAAAAGCAGACACAGAATAAAGAAGGAAAGACCACAGACGTGAAATAAGGGACATAAGAGGAAAAAAACCAAACATATTATCCCACTCACCTCCAGGTAAGAGGCTGTTTAAATTTAAAGAAATAGGCAGATATTTTTACACTTGAATAATTTCTTGCTGGGAATTAGATGACAGATCTCCTTAAGGATATGCTATTAAAATCTCATTAGGGTGTCTACAGTTGCTGTTCATCAGCAAGCTGCTTGGCAACCCACCATAACCTCTGTTCTACCTTTTCGTGTCCTGTGCGTTATAACTTGTACCTGCTTTACTGGGTTGTCTTGCTGCATCTCTCCCAGCCTCCAGCTTTCTGTGTATCCACATAGAAGCATGGGAAAGTGGTGGGAGGTGATGCCAAATTTATATTGCTGCAGTCATTAGTTGTCCTGATTGAAATCGTTTTTTTTCTGGCGGGAGGTTGGTGTTCTCCAGCAGTGACTTAGCGAAGGAGGCATGATAATCACTGAACAACTGTCAACACTTTCTATAGAGACTGTTTATGTGCAGAAGGCCTGTCTAATAAAAGCTGCCTGTTGATTATCTTCACAGCTAAATACCAGTATGCTAAAGAAAACATATTTGTCATTTGCACAGACGGAACCTTTAAACCCTCTAAATCTGGTCCAGCATATCTGGTTTGCTACATACTTTGTATGCTATTCAACCAGCTGCTGAACCACTGTGTCCGTCTAGTTGTTATCTTGCTGTCTATCTCTCACTAATCCTCTCTTTATTCTCACCATAAGATCACTTCTAGCCATCTCCAAGCTGCAGCGGCAATTCTCTTTTTCTGCTTAGTCTCTTTAACACTTAATCATTTCATGTTTTTCCCCTTTTTCTGAAAAAAAAATCTCTCCCCTGTCTGGTCTCTTATGCTGCACCTTACCCACCACTTGCTCTTATCCTGCCTTCTTGTTTTTTTCCAGGATCTCCATTCAGAGATGAGATCACACTGGCCATCCTCCAGCTGCAGGAGAATAACAGGCTGGAGATACTAAAGAGGAGGTGGTGGGAGGGAGGCCAATGTCCCAAAGAGGAGGACCACCGTGCCAAGGGTGAGTCGACCGCAGCTGTCTGCCTCCGTTGCCTCCTTCTCTCTAATGTCCCCAGTAATAGTCTCCTCACTCTCTGCTACCGTCCAGCTAATGGCTAATGCCTAACCTAATGTCCTTGCGAAGGGTACTTAGCACAATCTACTTTCCCAGATGTCTTCTGTTTGTCTCAGGTGGTGCATAATGTGAATTTTATTGGAGACAGTGTATCTGTTTACATGTGTGTATTAAGAGTGTGTATATGTGTGGGCAAAGCTTCTGCATGAATGACAGAGATGATGAAAACATCTCTGCGTTTATGCCACTGATGTCAGATGAAAATCTCTTTTAAAAATTATTTTGCTAACAAAATGCTTCAGTTCAGGCATTTCAGTATTGTTACACTTTATCAGTGCAGTTTATCTCAAACCCTTCAGGGCCCTATAATTCTGTTTGTCACTCAAGCACTTCATTCCAGGCAATTTAAATTTGAAACTCAGATGAAAGAGTACTGAGTAGTGATTTAGGATTACACTCACATTAAGTTTTTGGTTATTACTGTGGGTCAAGCTGTAGAAGATGGAAAGTCTAGTACTTTCCACAACGCAGCATGGTAGCATCTTTGTTAGACCACTTACTTCCAGCAGATTATCAATTAGAAAATATGAATTGTGCAAAACTTACATTATGAATATTATGACAATTAAGGTGTTTTCTGATACTTAATCAACAGCTGAAATAGAAATCTGTACAAGAACAGTAGCATCAAGCTAGAGTCTGGTTAGCTTAGCTTAGTTTAGCATAGCGCAAAAAAATAGAAGATAAAAATAAGCAGCCTGCGACTATCAGCAGGTTTAAAGTGCACACCATTAGTTCTCCCATCACATAGTTAGGTCGATTTGTGTTATTTAACCTCTGTACACCACCACAGTGGATTTTAAATAAAACTGTCAAGATGTGATTGAAGTGCGTACTTTAAACTTCAATTCATGTGGTTTAACAAGACATTTAATGAGTTTAGAGATTACAGCAACATTTTATATAAAGTCACTCATTTTCAGAGCCTCAAAATTAATTGGACTAACATAATTTGAAATACAGGGACTGTTTTTAATACTTGGATGAAAATCCTTCAAGCCATTGACTGTCAGAAATCCATGGATGTCATCAAATTCTGCATTTCCTCCTTTAAAGGACTCTCCCAGGCCTCTGCGGCAGTCACTTTCACTTGCTGCTTATCTTTGGGTGTTTTATATTTAATAAAAGAATGCTCTGTTTGGTTTAGATTAGGTGACCAACTTGACCAGTGAAGAATAAACCCATTTCTTTGCCTTGAGAATTTCTTGGGTTGTATTTTCAGCATTAACTTGTGAAGCACTGCCCGATCAATTTTGCAGCATTTGTCAGAATCTTTCTTTCTTTCTTTTTGCTCTACATTTTTCTTCCTTTCACTCTGGCACAAGTGAATCTAAGTTTTCCCGTTTAAACATTTTTTTTCCAGATATCTACAGACTCTTTATTTGTTCTGTGGAAAATACTAATCTGGCCTTCTTGTTCTTGAGTGTAACTACTGGTTTGTAGCTTATTGTAAATGCTCTGTATTTGCATTCATGAAGGCGCCTCGTAATTGCAGACTTTGACAAAGATACACTTACGTCCTCGCGAGTGTTCTTGGCTTTGTTAGATGTTGTGAAGATGTTTTTCTTAACCATGGAAAAAAATCTGTCATTATCCATCTTATTTGTCTTCTGTGGGTTTTCAGGCCCTCTGGTGTTGCAGAGCTGACCACTCCAACACCAAAAGACAGACTTAATTCTTCTTAAGAATGTATCAGATTTTTGATTCGGCCACGCCTAAACTTTTTGCTCTTTATCTAGGTTTATTTTTCTTTGTTCAGCCCAGTGATGGCCTCCATTACTTGCACTGACAGCTCTTCAAGCTCTATTTAAAATGACATTGAAAAGCTATCTAATGCGAATTCAACACTTTGAGCCAAAGTCAGATATTATGTTGGCTTCTTTTAACATGAAATAATGAGGGAAATAATAATGCGGTGGTGTACAAATGCAAAGGTAGAAAAATTGTGTCTTTGCCCATTATTGCCCTCAGTGTTTGTACTTGAACCTTGCCGTACACTGTTCTCTTCTCTACATTCAACTTAAATTGCACGTCTTTTTGTTATTTTGTTCCTGTTTTCTTTAGTTATTTTTCATCATTATCTAAAGTGAGCCTAATGATAGTTGTAATAGTTGGTGCTGTATGTGGTACAGATGGCAAAGCCTCTTGAGGCAAATGAACAATTAGTGCACTGATAGCAAAACAAGGCAATTTTGGCCTCATTTTTTTAGGTTAATGATTTTAAAAGTCAAGCTTTTTCACCGTGTTTTATTATAAATTAACTTAATTGTTTTCAGTTAATGAGTTATGTTTTACTAACCTCATGTTATTAAGTTAACCTAAAAAACAATTATAGAATAGAATAGCCCTTTATTGGCGATGTACATGTACAATACCATTATGGATAAGTAACCTAACTTTGATATGTTTTAGTCCCTTTTGCGCAAAGGCCCATGGCATCATGATCTGCATTTTTGCTCAAAATTGTAATTTTTTTAATTGTACTTTTAAACTGAGCCAAACTTCATTCTCACCAACACGGCAGGTCATCAGAATCAGAATCAGAATCAGAATCAGAATGGGTTTATTGCCAGATGTTGAGGTTTACAACATTAGGAAATTGCTGCGGTGCTTCAGTGCAAACAATAAGAATTAAAGTGCTATGTAGAAAGAAAGATATGTGCATGAGATATACATGAGATATATACATGAGAATAAGAATTATGAGTGCTACGTAGAAAGATATATACATGAGTGCAGGTGGTGATCAGTGCCAGACATGAAATGATGCAGTGACACAGCGTAGGGTCATGAGTTAGTGGCGGGGACAGTCATATGGTTATTGTTCATGTGTCCAACAGCAGAGAGGAAGAAACTGTTCTTGTGGCGAGAGGTTCTGGTGCGAATGGACCGGAGCCTCCTGCCTGAGGGGAGCAGGTCAAACAGACTGTGTCCAGGGTGAGAAGGGTCAGCTGAGATCCGGGCTGCACGCCGCAGTGTCCTGGAGGTGTACAGGTCCTGCAGAGATGGGAGTCTGCAGCCAATCACCTTCTCAGCAGAGCGCACAACACGCTGCAGTCTCTGTTTGTCCCTGATAGTGGCTCCAGCGTACCACACGGTGATGGAGGAGGTGAGGATGGACTCGATGATTGCGGTGTAGAATTGCATCATCGTCCGTGTTGGCAGGTTGAATTTCTTCAGCTGCCTCAGGAAGTACATCCTCTGCTGGGCTTTCTTGATGACGGAGGTGATGGTGGGCTCCCACTTCAGGTCCTGGGTGATGGTGGTACCCAGGAAGCGGAATGAGTCCACAGAGGTGATGGGGGTGTCAGTCAGGATGATGGGGGGGAGTGGGGCTGTGTGCTTCCTGAAGTCCACAATAATCTCCACTGTCTTCTGGGCATTCAGCACCAGGTTGTTGTGGCTGCACCAGGACACCAGACGTTCAACCTCCCTCCTGTAGGCAGACTCATCCCCGTCAGAGATGAGCCCAATGACGGTGGTGTCATCTGCGAACTTGATTAGCTTGACAGACTGGTGGGTGGAGGTGCAGCAGTTGGTGTACAGGGAGAAGAGCAGAGGAGAAAGAACACAGCCCTGAGGGGAGCCGGTGCTGATGGTCCGGGAGTCTGAGACATTCTTCCCCAGCCTCACGTGCTGCTTCCTGTCCGTCAGGAAGTCAGTGATCCACCGGCAGATGGGATCAGGCACATTCATCTGGGAAAGCTTGCCTCGGAGATGGTCTGGAAGGATGGTGTTGAAGGCAGAGCTGAAGTCCACAAACAGGATCCTGGCGTAGGTTCCTGGGGAGTCCAGATGCTGCAGGATGAAGTGTAGGGCCATGTTGATGGCGTCGTCTACAGACCTGTTGGCTCTATATGCAAACTGCAGGGGGTCCAGGAGGGGGGCCGTGAGGGTCTTGAGATGGGAGAGAACTAGGCGCTCAAATGACTTCATGACCACAGATGTCAGAGCCACGGGTCTGTAGTCATTTAGTCCAGTGATCCTAGGTTTCTTGGGGACAGGGATTATGGTAGAGGACTTGAAGCAGGCAGGCACATGACATGCCTGCAGTGAGGAGTTGAAGATGCCAGAAAACACTGGGGCCAGCTCGTTTGCACAGTGTCTGAGGGTGGCAGGAGACACACCGTCTGGGCCGGGAGCTTTCCGAGCATTCAGACTCCAACCCTGCAGCTCACTTCCCTTAGAGTATCACAGCTGTAACAATCTAACATGAAAGTAAATGAAACACAACCTTGATGCTTTAACAATAACAGTAACAAACATCAAAAACAATGTCGTATTACATAACATGCTTAATATTTCAGCTCTCTTTGCTGACACACTCACTCATGTCTGGGCTTATTAAAGCACAGACTACAGCTGACAAACAGGTGTCGGTTTATCTTCCTTCCTAGTCTCGTTTTTTGATCGTATGTACAATCGTTTCTATTTAGCATGCACAATTTTGAGCAGCTGCACATTAATACTTTCCTATTATCCTTCATCACGTGCACTAACTGAATATCAGTATGCACACATTCAGAATAGTCGAATATAATCATAAATCTATTCAATCATTTATAAATAAAATTATATAAGTTAAGTAAGAGACAATGAATCATAATTGCCAGAAGTGCTCCTTCAACTATGTCTTTTTTCACTGTGCTTGTAAACCTCCTTTGACAATAAACAGTTGCCCATTATGATGCATTTGCGCACGTATGTGCTAATCTTTGTCTCCTGTGGCCTGTTGTCAAGGTCTGGGCATGGAGAACATTGGGGGCATCTTCGTTGTGCTGATCTGTGGCCTCATTATCGCTGTGTTTGTGGCCATTATGGAGTTTGTGTGGTCGACACGCCGCTCGGCAGAGACTGATGAGGTATGCCCCCATACCTGCCCTCGCCGACCCCACAGACACACCCCAGTAGGTTCCCATGGCATCCCGCCATCCCTTTTGATTATGTTATTTGGTGTGTGTCCCTGTGTTGTGTTCGTGTGTGTGTGAGAAAGAGAATGGATGGGTTACTTTTTCAGCTTTTGCCTCCATTTGTATGTGTTTGTTTGTGCCGTAACATTCAAGGTTCACTGTGTTTTGTGCATGTGAGATGAGAGGAATGTTTAAGTACGTGGCTCTGACCTGCTGTAGCGTTCGAATTTTACGACAGCTAGAGAATCTAATCGCATGTTCTGCCTGTTTTGATTTCACTGTGCCCTTTTAGTGTTCTGTGTTTAACAGTATGGCAGCAAGTGTTTGTGAGCTAAACATGATAGTTGGATAAGCAATATTGAGAAATGCCAATATTTGCTTGCATAAAGAAGTAGTGTGAACTTTTTCCCCTGGCATTAAATGTCATGATGTATCTTCTTTTACATGCCTCACATGTACGCTGGTATTCTTCGTTTCCATTGTTGTGTGTATTGCTTCTCACTCATGTCATTGTGCGTCTCCCTCTGTCTCTCTCTCTCTCAAACGCACACACCCACACACACACACACACACCCATGCACACACACACACTCTCCTCCTGTCATTCGACCATCAGTGTGTGTTATCCAATAACGAGTACTGTTTCTGTTTATGTGAGCACATGACTTTTTATAAATCATGCTTTCATTGAGAATGTGGTTGGCCTGTAGTGGACACGTTGATGCATTTTGTTAGTCATGTGTGCGTATCGCAGTAGTCATGCAGCTGGAATGATGATGAGTATTGGTGGATGTGAAAGTTTGGTTTAGAATGTGTTTATGTGTGTGTTTGTGTGTGTGTGTGTGTTTGAGGCTGTGCACAGTTGCTGTACGAGTGAATGCTTCTGTATTTGTGCGCCTGAGTGTGCCGGCCTGCCTGTCCGTTCATGGTGCCATAATGAAGTGCCCATAAACTAAACATTTTGCTGTTCCGTGTGTTTGGATTGTAATAACTCTCTCTGCTTCTTGGATATTCTCCCATCTCTATCCATCCACACATCCTTCCTATGACCTCTCCATTTATTTTCAAACCATCTTTCCATTTGTTGGTCTCTGCGCCCTCGCTTCTCCTGCTCCTTTTTGTTTACCATGCCCACTGTGTCTGTTCTGCCTTGTTGCCGGCTTGTTCTTTTTGTTTTGCTTTTCCTTTCAATTTTCTTGTTCTCCCTCCGCTCTCCTATTTATGTACTGCCTTACCACTTGTCTTGTTCTGCTGCCTGCCTACTTTGTGTCTATGGCACCTCCTCCCCTGCCTTTGCCTCCTTTCCTCTTCCTTCCCTTCCGTCTTTCTTCTTTCCTCCCTCCTTCCGTACGTCCTTTAGGTGTCTGTCTGTCAGGAGATGATCACAGAGTTCCGAAACGCCGTCTCCTGTAAAAAGAGCTCTCGAATGCGCCGCAGACGGCCCCTGAGCAGCTCAGCAGCCTTGCGTCACCCTACCCGCATTGCTCTGGGGGCCCCTCGGCCCCTGCGCCTGGTCCGGGAGATGCGGCTCAGCAACGGCAAGCTGTACAGCGGAGCTGGCCCCCTGACAGGTGGAGCTGGAGGGGGAGCCGGAGGAACGGGGCAACCAGATCTGGGCCCTGGGCCCCAAAGGATCCTAGATGATCCGCTTGGAGCCAACACCACCCCACCTCCACCTGCCCCCACCCCTGTGATGCTGCCTGCGCGCAGCTGCACCCACGTGAGGATCTGCCAGGAGTGCCGAAGGATCCAGAGCCTGAGATCAGGTAGCAGTATAGGATCAGCGTCAACAAGAATACCCCCTTCATCCGCCCCCCTGCCCCGGATACCTCCACCCCCACCCCCATCCTCGTCCAATACAGACAGTGAGGGTGGAGGCGTGCCCAGCCCAAGGCGACTACATCACAGCCCCCCAGCTCATACCCCTCGACCCATTCCACCTCCGCAGAGCAGCAACACCTCAGACCTTCTTGGGGACCAGGACTGAGGAATGAAACGAGTGAGGTAGAGGGGTGAGATATATGGGTGAGGGACATTTGCGCTGCTTAGAAAAAACACTGTTTCCACTGATCAGATTCATCCGAGAACTGAAATGTTTGAGATGAGGGAACAAAGGAGTAAAAAAAAAAGAAAAAAAAAGAAAAAGGAGTTGAACTCATGATAATGCCAGCCAACACGGAGCAAGAACGAGAAGAAACATGGGGGACCAAGACTTCATCCACTTCAGAACTGAAGACACAGAGAGGTGGTCATCGGTTAAGTGTTTGCATTTGGCTAAGAAGAACAGTTCAGTTTGGATAAAAGAGAGAGGAGATGCACATGACCACGCGTCAGTGCCCGCTGGCCTCCTTTTGTCTCCTTACTCCCCTCTCGTGTCACTTCTCATTTGAGGGTCCTGGTTTTCTTTCACGGACACTTCACTGGAAGCTAACCAGCCCTTTACTGAAATGAAGCCTTGCTGGTGGACATACTGTATCTGTATGTGGTTTTAAAACAGCAACTGACTTCCAGAGAATTTATTCCTGATGTTTTTTTTCTGTTGTCTTTTTGTTACCATTGTTCTAAGTGGGAATTTCAGAGTTAAATAACAGACTACGTGTGACAATATGGTGGATTATAACATACCAAGACACTTGACAACAGCTAATTGTGTTCGAGAGTTTTGTGCCCCTCCCTGTGCCCCATAGCTGCTTTTTGGATGGGATCGGGGAAGCTGGATGAAACAACTTCAAGGCAACGTAATGCAAACGGTAGCAGAGAAAACTGTTGGTCTGCCTTTCTTTACACTGTGTGTGCGTGTGTGTGTAAAATTTGTGCTTCCTGTAAGTCTGTCCGTAACTGCTCAAAACGAGGAGAACCGTGTACCCAGCAACAGCTTCTTTCTACCAATGTTAGATATTCAGACAGACACAAAAAGGGAGAGAGAGGGAGCGAATGAGCGAGCGAGCAAGAGGCTTTGAAATGTGAAATTAATGTCCCTCGTTATCCTGGGTAACGCTTGCCAAGCCCTTACTTCTTTTTCACCTCTGTTCACACCATGTAGACAAGATAGAGAGACTGGGCGAGTCAGAGACAGAGAGGCAAGATAGAGACGAGCCGGAAAAGAGGAGGTGGAAAGAGCCAGAGAGTTAAAAAAGGACACTACTGAATTTGAATAAGAATTCCCTCACTGAACTACTTCCATTAATAGATCTGTCCTGATCTGTTAATTCTGGGCATCTTTTAAGGGGCTTGTTAATGCGCCAGCAGACTATAAATGCGGCTTCCTCCCATCTCTCTGTTCGACAGGCTATCTTGGTCGTCCACAGCAGCGGCTCCTGCCAGTATGATAGACTCAACCCAGCCTTGTCAATACCGTCTCAAGCTTTTGATCACCTAATTACTCCCCTCAGTGGCTGGGGACCCATTCAGGAGGGGGTCGAATGCAGGGAAACGCGCTGATAAATAGATGTAGAAGAAATGTTTTTTCTCTCTGGCTGGGAAGCGAATCTGTTTTAATTATGTTGTTAATGTTATAGCCTTACAGTTTTGTGAAACTCCAATGAAAACAGACTCTAGTGTACAAGCAAAGTGTGCCTAAAGGGAGAAATACTGGTGGGTTTGCATGTTTTTGCCCTTTTGCTTTAAAACTTGTTCAGTTTTTGCTCAACATACAAGACCTTTTTAGACCAGCTTCAACAACTGTGGCACAAAATACATTACATACAACAGTTATCAGTCTGGATTTTTTAATTGTCAACAAATTGCAGTTCAACTAGGGGACATGTTCCTTTGTATCGACCCTGTTAAATACTGACTGCAACAACCAGTGCCTGAAAATAGTCCCCCAGTAAATATAGCCTTTACTATTCTTTCTCCAACATCTGCTAAAAACTGCAGTTCCCAGCTGTGTTGCCTTTTTAAAATGGGACTGCACTCCGTGTTTCAGCGGGAATATAGACATTGTTTACTAATCCTCCATCTTCCTCTGTTTGTGGGCACTGCCGCCGTCGTATTCACTCAGATGCAGTGTAGTGCTCGGCCTGTTGTGGTCTAATGGAAAAAAAAAAAATCAGACCAGCTTTATGTCAGCAGTAAATCCAATTATTTACATGAATGCGAGAGAGGCAGCAGGCGTGTTGTTCTCCTTAGATCAAATATAAGCGTAATTAATTTTACACGCTGCCACGGTATAGCGTATGTATACCTCTGCCGAACAGTTCATGTTATGTTTGCATGATTAATGCAGACATATTACTCAGAATGTTAATGTTCCATTATTATCATGTGCAGCATTTGCATTTTCTACAGGTCACTGACTCGATGTGCATTGAACCTGTTGCCCAGTCAGTTTCCAAATTAATCCCTGCTGAATGATTCTCTACTTAGTGCACTAGGGGCGTTCGATACACCCACTTAGTTGTGGTTAGTGTACTTACAGTGACAGTTGTAATAAAGTCTTTCTGGAACACCAACATTCAAGATGTAAGAGTTAGCAAATGCAACGGTTACAGTATAAGACAGCGTCTGTGTTTTGTTATTGGGTTTCTTCACAGATTGATTTCCTGACAGAGTTTATGAATGTAATGCTTTAGAAGCTGATTCCTAATTATTGGAAAACACAGTGTCCCCGCTCCCTGCCCGCATCAGTATCTTTCTTTTTTGTCTCCCTCTTGCCCGTAGTTTGGAATTGCCGTTCTCCAACGTAAAGATGTGTCCCCTATTATCTTCCAAATCCCAACTGCAGCATCCCATAACCAGCAGTAATGCTAAGTGTGTAAGATAATGTGCAAAGCCACCAGTTCACCCTTTACAAATCCCTCAGAAAAATGAAGGCATTGTTGTCTAGACTAACACTGCATTGCTATATAATGTTATGCATTTTGTGGGGAAGCAGGTTTGTTGACACTGTTGTGCTCCAGATAACGAATGATAACATTGTTTGCACACATTATGCTGTTTCTTGTTGAATGATTGCTGTCAGCAGAAGCAGGCTTGATTTGATGCCTCTCTCTCTCTCTCTGTTTACTTCTGCCTTTGTGTCCAGAATGCTGACAGGAGCGAACCTTTTTCACAAATCTTTACATCACACACAAACAAAAACACACTCATCCGCTACGCCTTCGTCTCCGATTCCTTTGTTGTCTAAAGGCTGTAAACCCACCGGTTGTTTGTTGTTTTCAAAGTTGTCTTCTGAGTTTCTTTAATGACTTCCATGGTTCATACAAGCTCCGGAAACCTGATGTGTGACAGTACCACACAGCCATCAAGTGGCCACAAACAGCTTTAAACCATCAGCTGAAAGCATTTACAAGCTGCGGTGCATTATTGTGGAGAAGCGAGAGGAAGGTACAAGCTCTAAAAGAATACATAAAAAAAAAAAAGCCAAAATATTGCTAGTATTAATCTAAATGGGAAGGGAGGGTCACAAAACAGATCCAATGGGATGTCTGAACATTCACTCCACAAAACAAACATTTGTTTACTTTTATGTTGTTTTCTTTGGTATTTTTTCATATTTCTATACTAGTGCTAAATGGATTATTAAAACTAATGACTATTATGATGAAATTGTTATTATTACTATTGAAGACGAGAGGCTCTGTGGTGTGTGTGTGTGTGTGTGGGTGAAGGGTGGAGGATGGGAGGTGTTGGGATGAAGGTGAAATGATGTTCTTCAGAGCCCGCCCTGTTGTTCAAACCTATAGACACACAGACTTCTTTTGGAATAAAAATATTCAAACAGTCCCACAGTGGTACGTGTCTTTGCTTTTTTTAATAGAAAGCTCACTGATGTCATGTTTTTATTCTAATAGAGGGATGAAGTGATTTAGTTAAGGGCCAGATTTTAGAAACAAACAACTCTTTCAGTCATTTAGGCCCTCAACGTCAATAAATACACAGTAACGTGAAAAAAGAGAGTTTTGATAGGATGATATCCTGTTAAAAGTACAAAAAGTACAACCAGTGATTCAGTAGTTTGCAGAACTACTTTCAGCAGCAAGAACCTCAAGTAATTGTTTTCTCTTTGAAGTTATTCTTTACAGCATTACTTCTGTTCATTGAGGTTTGCAGACATTGGTCCCTGCACAGCTTAAGATCAGTCATGTTGAGGTCTGGACTCTGACCGGGCCATTGCAACACCTCTATTATTTTCTTTATTTAGCACTTCTGTTGTAGATTTGCTGCTGTGCTTGGGATTATGTCCTGTTCTTTCTCCTGGCAACCCTTCAAAACAAGCCATATTTCTTCAGCTTTTTTCTAATTGTACTGTCATCAACTTTAACATTTAAAATGCCCACTAAGGCCTGTAGAGTCTGAGAGGTAGCTCTTGGGTTTTTGGTTTTATGTAATATCTCTGAGCATTGCAGAGTGTGATCTTGGGGTGAATTTGCTGTGACGTCCACTCCCAGAGAGATTGTAGCACTGTGTTAACACACACCTGAATGCTCCAGACCAGCAAACTGCTAAAACTTCTGCTTTTGTAGAGGTGCTCACACTTGCTGATGATCACTTAATCAAGCTGATTTGATTAGCACCTCCTGGCTGCTCCCTACCCTGTTAATTCTCATGTAAACACTAAGGGTGTAGTTAGTTTTTCATAGCGCTGCATAGAGGCCAGTGAAAACTTTCTTTTTCACATGCCTGTGTGACACAACACCTTCTGATGCTGGTTTTACTAAATATTTTGACCAAACTGAAGACCTTATATGTACTTTATATTTTCATTTTTTTTTTTTACAAAATGTAATTTAATTACTACATAATAGATTTTTATTTCAGGTTTTCCACACTTAAACTTTACATATTTTTTTTTAGGTGGTAACCTTAACCTCGCTCAGTGATAAGCTGATATCAAAGTGCTTTGATACTTTACAAATACAAATAATAGTACTGGTACAACAATGTTATTGAGAAAAACTACCCAAAGGATCATAGTAAAGGTAGCTGTTCTGCAGAGATACGCATATCAGACATGCATCACTTAATACATACACACATAGGATATATTCATACTGGCTCACTTGGACACATATGGACTTTATATACTTTTATTTGATAGTTAAGTAGTTTAAAATGTATGGAATGTGTGTATTTCACAAGGCTTCTGGTTTAAATCGTATTGATGCATCCTTAGGCTTTTTAGCATAAGATTTGAATCTTCTGTAGACCGACCTTATTTAAAATTTTTACCGCCAACAGTAACTGTCAGACAGATATAGTGCAGTAGAGATACGAACTTACATTTCAAGTACTAGCACAAGTGCAAAATGTAAATAGCGCATACACTTAAATGAATGTACTCTTTGCAGTTTCTGTCCAGCACTGAATAATGCACTCCCTCCACTCTTTCTCACGGACAAGACAAAACTCTAGAGTTCAAGAAGAGAATAAATCACCACCTGTCAGATCTGTCAAAACTTTTTTTTCTTTTTTAGCAACAAAGTTCAGTTATACAGCCAATCTAGAGACCGTTACACAGAGAAAAAAACAACAAGAAAAGAAACAACAGCTTTGTGTTCACAGCACAGATTGTTAAGATAATCAGATTTCTCAAGAACTGACTTTCAGTATTAAAAACACACACAACAGATTCAAATGAGCTGTCAAACTAGTTTACAACAAGAAAAAATGATTTTGTTCATACAAGCTCTGACAACACCGAGTGAGCAGACACTTTCACATCACACCCACAGACTCACACTGTGGGGAAATGCTGTTTGAAAACCAGAAGGTGACAGTTCGTAAGGTATAGACCAGTATGGTATGTTTGCAAACCACATTTTCACCCTTTTTTTTCTCCCCTGTTAAAATAAAAAAAAATAAAAAACCCAAAATACTGCAACACCTGCAGACAGGACTGTGACATGATCATTACACAAATGTTCAACAGAAATGACTGGGAGAGATATAGGAGGACTGTTGTTATTACTACAGCCTGCCTACACACTTACAGAAAACAGTCCTGGGTTTTTGAACATGTTGTATGATATGGAGATAAGCAGGCACCTAATTCATAAGAACAAAACCTCGAGTAACAGTCCAGTCAAGTTTACGGTTTCACAATCAGGCTGCTGTCATGCAGGAACACTCCAGCCTTCCTCTCTACTCACAAAACCTCTAACACTGTACAAGTCTCAAAACCCGGCAGCAGAACAGGAAACAGGAGTACATGCTTTAGTTGTGGCACATCGTGACTTCCAGTTCAGTTGAAAAACAAACAAACTAAAAACAGCTTAACAAGGTTTTTCAATTCAAGCTTGTTCTCTGTGAACGAGCAGTTCTGTTCTCAGTCTCTGCTGCTGTCAAATAAAGTTACCAAAATAAATAATACATCCTGGTTGTGTTGTTTTTTTAAATTACTTTTTATTTTTGGTCTGATTGGTTTGGAGGAAGAGAAGCGAGCAAACACTTTTTCTTTTTGTGTGTCCCGTCTCATGCTGCCAAACTTCATGTTTTCATCTTTTATTTAAACAGAATTGTACTAAAAACACCTTCTTTGCAAATTTTGAACAAAACCAAGAACAAGGTGTGAGTTGTAAGGAATCTTCTTTTCTTTTTTTGTGTCCATTTCCCGTTGTGCAGGGCGAAAATTTACAACAGATCATCCTACCTACCACTGATTTACATTGCATTACTTCCACGTAAGACTTGTGGTTATAAAGTTTTAAAAACTGGATTAGAGCAGATTTATGCAGTTTAAATTGGCTTGAAATAATGGAAATCAAACAACCACAGCTCAGCTCAGGATACAACATTCAATGCAGAAAAAAAACAAACATTCAATGTGTGTGATTTGTCTAGAGTAAATGTTAAATAAATAATAAAATTAACAAAAATGCAGTGTATGCCATCTTGTCATTTATTTTTTTTGGCAGTTCTGGACACACAGCAACTCTAAGTCCTGCCTGAAGTTAATGCATCCACCGAGAACAATGTCACCCTGCTCTGCCAATTTATCCAAGAACCAAACAATACAAAAATTACTCAGGTTCAGTGGTCTCTCCTGCAACCAGAGCGGACAGAAGGAAATATGGTCCTCGTCATTATTTTTAACAGCCAGTTTGTGGTAAATATTCCCAATTCTCCACTGAGCGAGAGGGTGAAGTTGGCAGGACAATCGATAATTTGCAGACTGTGGAAATTGCAGATGCTGGGTCGTCCACCTGCAGCATTGTCATCTTTCCCGTGGTGAATTTGAAGGAACCACTAAACTGGTTGTTAAAGCTAAGTGAAGTATCATATGCAACCTGCCTGAGTAGTGCCTTGTCAAAATTAATTGTACTCAATGGCAGACAATCTATACAAGCGTGGCCAGACCGAAACAATTACTGACACCAGAGTGGAACACACTTTTATTTATGCTCTGTTACATTTTTCCTTCCTGGCTAAATTCTTTTTGCCGAATAGTTACTTTATAGTTACGTTAAAAATATTTAATATGTAGGTTTTTTTCTCCTAGTAGGAGTAGGACTACACCATGATGGCCCATATATAATATGTCTGTTATTATGTAATACTGAGTTGATACTTACACTTAAAGCAATTCATCTGCCTCACATCCACGGCCAATTTAGAATCACCAAGTTACCTAACATGAATGTTTTTGGACAATAGAAGGAAGTTCAGTTTGGGGTTCTGAATCTTGCCCAAGAGCACTTCCGCATGTACACTGGGAAAGCTGGGGATTGGACGACTGTCTGCTTGGTGCCTGGTGGACAACTTGCTCTATCTCCTGTCCCAGAAAAGAATGTCTTTATAAGGACAAAGGCTCCATAGAAATGGTTTTGCAAAAAGATTTGCTTGAATAACAGTAGTTACTGGGCTTCAACCACTGGTTGGAGCAGCCAGAGTTGGATTTGTGACCAGTGGATCCACCACTGGTTTTAATTCCAGAGGCAAGACTCACATAAGTTTAATTTGTCATTAAATAGCAATAAAACACTGTGAGTTAGTATTTAAATTGATCATGAAATGACTGAAGTTTAAGTCTTACTGTCACGTGTCCTCCCCCAGAACAGCCAAAAGATGATCGATGCTGGACTGTTTGAGCTGATAATAGTGATCACAGTAACCACAATACATGTCACTGTTATCAGAATAAGGTGAATACAAGTGTGTGTGCAAGTCTGAAAGCATATAATTTGTCTGGCACCAGGATTTTATGATGATATATTAGTAACATGACAGGATTTTTATACATTAAACACATTTAGCTGAACTCAGATAGTCAAGCTGTAACTAACTCCATTTTTTTTTATCACTCAGACATCAGACATCTTTAGTCAGACCATACTGGTGAGTTCCTCTTTTCCCAGTATAGCAAGTTCAGTTCCTTTTATTTTTTATTTTTTAATTTTTAATTTTTTTGGCCTGTCCCGTTTGGCTCTTTTGCCATCAGAATTGTTGTCTAAAGGCAAAGAAAGATGCCCAACGGATTTACTTTACCAAACTGACCATCCCAGCCTTGCCGTAATGGTCCATTTGATTCACCTTTTATTGTTTATTTTATTTTCACTTACTGAATACGGGACAGACTTGACTGGGGGAAAGAAGGGGAGAAAGAAAGAGGGAAAGAGAAACAGCTGAGAAGAGGGACGGGGGAGAAGGGCAAAAGACAAAAACCAACAGAACGGGCAGAGAAAAAAAAAATGCATATATCGATCACCTGGATCACCTGCTGAGAAAGAAAAAAGAAAGCAAGCAGAAGAGAACAAGAGTAATAGAATAAACAATATCACAATGATATATGGGAATATGACAGTAAATACTAAATGTTAAACATTATTGTGCAGCACATAAGATCAACAGAACACAGTGTGCTTTGAGGTAGGAGCCAAAAAGGGTGTAGTTTGTGGGTGTGATCACCCGTGTGTACACCTGTGAGCATGGACGCGTTTGTTTTTTGTTTTTTAAAAGGTTCCTTCATGTAATAATCTGCTAGAGGGTGTGGGGGGGCCACAGCCCCGTCCTCCAGGGCGTGAAGCAGGTGTGGAGGAGATCAAAACTCCAGACATCCATCAGTTCCTTTTATTAAATCCATTCTGTCTCTCAGATACAGTGGATGCAGTGATGTGTGACTGAAAGAGGTGAGCTCAGTTGATTTGGCAGGTTTAAGTTTTCTTGTTCAAATTTTGATTGTTCAGATGATTCATCTGTTTGAACAATAAAATAAATTTCAAGCCAACTTTGATGAGAACAAAGAAAACAAAACTAAGCTCTGAATTATTACACATACAGGTGCAAGATCTTTTCTACAGTGATGCAGATTGAGACTGAGGGTGTCGCACTTCAAAGAGAGATACAATCCAGCAATTATATATATGTTCTTTTTCTTGGTGATGGGAAAAGGCCCTACAGCTTCATTATCTTTTTATTTACTATCATATCATCATAGCCATTAATAATTAAGTAAACCTTAGGCTTAAGTCAGCCTCAAAAAAACATAAAAACTCTTTCTGAACGCAAGTCTGTCAGAACAGTAACAGATGTGTGCTTTGTTCTGTGGTTTAAAGCAAGCATTAATAAAACATTAGGTTTAACATTACCGTAAAACTCCTCGTTTTGCAATTTTACAATGAGCCAAAAAAGAAGAGTTATAGGAACTGTTGTGATATCACTCAGAGCTGAAGGGACAGCACTTAAGGGGTTTTTGTGGGCAGTGGTGGTGCACTGTATGTGGAAGTGGGGGTGTGAGTTGTCATCTCAATAAATGAGGCTTCTTTTTTTGGGTGAACACATTTGGTGCATTGTGAAATGAAAAATACAACAAAGAAAGCCGAGGAGCTAGAAAATAAATATATGTGACAAAAATGGGACAACATTCCTCTCCCATGAGCCCAGCAGCTGGTTTCCTCAGTTCCCAAATGTTTATGGACTGTTGTTAAGAGGGGATGCTACACAGTGTAAAATCCAGCATTTTCAGGCGCTTGCATTCTGTTTGTGATATTTACATTTTACACACTGTCTTAACTTTTGTCAGAATTCAAATCATGAGCGAATGCGACTTTTTAAAAAAAGTGCTGTTGGTAAACGAAGCGATTAAACAATAAGAGTCCAGTTCTGAAAGTGGGTGCTTTCAAGACCAGCTGTCAACATAAATGATGGCTGTGAGTTTCCTCTTCTTTAGGCCAGTAATGCAGCAACACCCCAATACAACAGGGACCCCGTGTGGTGAAATGATGAACAACACTTCATCTTGGTCTTGGTCACTGAATGCCTTTAAATTGCTGTTAATATGCTGCATTAATCCCTACAAATAGGAAGATTCAGTATTGTGATCATTAAAAAGAGTTGTGCATTACTAAATCAATAACAATAGAGTAATATATCAAATCATATTGGGAGCAAAATATCAATTAACATCTGTCTTTTTTGTATATCATTGCAGATCTGCAATGCTTAGTGTTCAAATACTCAGTTTGATGTATTCTAATTTATTATGCTTTCCAAATACAGACCACACAGCTACTAGTCATGATGGAACTTTCTGAGAGCAAAATTAATTAATGAAATAAAATTTTAAAAAGTCTGCCAAAATGTTGTGAGAATTTTTGTAACTTTTAAGCAGAAATGCCCAAAGTCTCTTCCTGTGTGACTTTCTTAGAGCTATTGTAAATCTATTTCAAAATCATTCCCTTCAAACCACCAGTCTTATCTTTGCCATCTATTTCCTGCCAAAACTGAACTCATCATACCAGAAAAGAGAAACCGCAGAATTGGTAAGGTCTGTGAAAATGGAAAAATTTACGCATCAGTAGCATCAGCAACAACAACAAATAAGTATGTACAAAAGTATAGCGGTAGCAGATCTATGCACTCTCTATGGGACTAAATGACAGATAAAGCGCTGCATTGAAGTTTCTTGAATTTGTCAAAAAACAAAACAAAACAACAACCATAAAAACCAAAACATTAAGTAGGAATTCTGGAGGGAGGGGAGTGGGGGTGAGTGATTGAGGGGGTGGGGGAGTGGAGTGTTTCAGTTTGCCATCTTAGGGAGAAATCAACACATGTCCTTTGTTGCTGACATTTATTGATGAAAACAGTACAAAAAACCAACCATTTGTACACATATTTACAAATAATGATAAAAAGTGAGTGAGTACATTTCAACATTTTCAGCAATCACTCACAATCCTGGCACTGCCACGGTATCTGTCGTCTGCATTTACCACATGTGTACCTGTAGCAGTGAACACATCGCACAGTGGCCTGATTTTTTTTGCATCTGTGTTTGACCTGACACGTGGCCCTTTTTCCAGGGCTCGGTGTGGAGGGTTCTGCCCGAAGCAACTGATCTTTTCTTGCCTTCTTCGCAGCTACATGAGAGTGAGCCAACTCTGTTGCAAGCTCCACCAGGAAGTCCACCCGTCTTTCCTTCGTCCCGGTGCATGCTTGATACAGCACATGTGCATTCAGTGCTGCCATGTCAATCATGTTATAAAACACGGCGACTGGCCAGCGCCGTGTTCCTTTGCGGACAGTGTACGCTTCTATTGGGGTGAAAGGGAGACAGGTCCCCACATGTTCTTCACGCCACACTGTGCCATCTTTCGCTGTCTCAGTCCCCAAACAAGGTCTCTTTTTCGGTGGAGAAGCAGTCTCCTCATCTGCAGTGTGAACAAATTCAAATTGTGAGCAAAATGGGAAGGTCAAACAAAATCACAAATGCATGCATAGATACTAATTATAATTCCAGTATCTCCTCCTCTGTATCAGAATAATGTCTGAAATATCTTACTTACTAACTACATCCACTTACTTGTTTGAAATGAAAAAGGAAATAACATGAAATGAAACTAACCGGAAGACTGATCAGACAGCTCTGAGTCCGAATCCGGCTGAACTGCTAGGTCTTCTCCATCCGAGTCACAAGGGTCGACTTCCGTCAGGATCATTTCCAAGGCCTGCTGAGTGGTGAGTCTTCTCTGCATTTTCTTTCCTTGGAGAGGAGGTCCGTACACCAGAGGATTCTTCAGGGCGATGAATTTTCTTTCCTTGGAGAGGATTCTTCAATGAAGATTCTTCAATGAAGGAGTAGGCTAAGTGCAGTGTATATATACCCTTTGGACACAACCCTGCATCACGTGCTACAACCCTGGTCTACATATCACCATTGATGAACAGCTTTTCCCATCAAAGACTCGGTGCTGTTTCCTGCAGTATATTGCAAGTAAACCGGACAAGTTTGGGATCAAGTTTTGGGTGGCTTGCGACCTAAAATCCAAGTACATTTGCAATGTCTTCCCATATCTTGGCAAGGACCCCAGTCGTCCCACTGGGGAGAGACTTTCTGAAAATGTAGTAATGAGGCTGATGGAACCATTCCTAGACAAGGGCAGAAATGTTACCACGGACAATTTTTTCACATCGCTTTCACTGGCACAAAAACTTCTTAGACGGAAAACCACCATCCTCGGCACAGTCAACAGGATTCGCAGGGAAATTCATTTTTGTGCCAGTGAAAGCGATGTGCCCTAGTAAATAAAGAAACTTTGATTTAAGAGCTTAATATTGTAAACAGCAAATAAATATATAAAGAAATAAAAGTTTACTGCAGACAATATTTCATACCCTCAGTGAAATAACACAGCAAATGCTAGAAAACTGCCAGTGATAATGATGGTGTTCTGTACACGGCTGCACCATTACAGAAACTTTGCAAACTATATTTTAACAAAAATTACACTCACAACGCAACACCTGAGGACAGGATTGTGACTTTTATACTGAGCAATGTTCTTCACAACAGACTGCAGCTTTACAAAACTTACAAACCATACACTCCATCTTTTCATTTCATTTCTTGTATTTGATTTAAAGCTGCAGAAGTAAAGTTTCATATCATAAATAATCAAGTTAACTTTCCATTGTATTTGCCACGTAAACATTGGCATGACATACTGGTTTCTTCATTGCCCAGTGCCTTCTCTATTGATTGTGTAATTTTCTACTTTAATCTTCAACTTCTTCTTTGATGGTTTTCAAAGGAAAAATAACTTTCTGTATTCTGTGGCATTAGTGGCAGCACTCCTCTGCAGGATAAAAGGAGTTGGCTGTGTTACTTAAATCTCCTGCAGAAATACATACAATATAAACACTGCAGAATTAAAATCAGGTGCAGTTTGTTTTTGCAGTAGTGGAGATTACCATAGAAGCTTTTCACTGCATCATGGTAAAAGAAGAAGTTATTTGCATTGATAAAATGTTGGAGGCTTGCAGAAAGTAGCTCACTGTGGCTGTTTGTTCTTTTTTGTCCCTGCAATACAAAAAACAAAACAAAACACTAATTCCAAATAAATTGGGACAATATGTAAATGTAAATTTATCCAAAAATATATAATATAGAAAATGTATGAAATGCTTATATTGAGAAAATGTGTACTTTTATTTCATTTTAACAACGTGCCTAAAAAAGGTTGGGACAGGGCCATTTTTACCGCTCAGTAGCGCCCCCTCTTCTTTGAACAGCAGTCAGTAAACAACTGGCAACTGAGGAGACCAGCTGCTGGACTTCTGTGAGAGGGATGTTGTCCCATTCATGTCTGAAAAAGAATTCTTGGGTCTTTTTTTGTGGTAGTTTTCTTTCCATGATGTACAAAACGTTTTCAGCTGCCTAAAGGATGCAGGCAGACGAGATAAACTCTCAGACTCTTCTACTACAGTTTTTGTTTTAATAGTTGCAGTATGCAGTTTAGCATTGTCTTGCTGAAATCTGCAAGGCCTTCTCGGCGTTACACAGAACAGTTCCACTTCCCCTTAGTCCATTATAAATGAGCACTGGCCCAGAGAAGATGATGATGTTTTTGGGTCATGCTCACATATGACTTTCTTCTTTGCAATGATAACCTACATTTCTACAGACAACAACTTCTAGAAATGTTGTGTGAGAATCATCCTTGTTTTTAATGCAGTGCTGCCTGAGAGTCTGAAGATCATAGGTCAATCCTGATCATCAGCTTTGTTGTTTTGTACAGAGTTTTCTTCAGATTGTCTGAATCTTTTGATATTATATAGACCACATAATGCAAAGTCTTCATAATTCAACACCCACAGACTGACACTGTGAGGAAATGCTGTCTGAAAACCAGCAGGTGACAGTTTGTCAGGTACAGACCAGCGTGGTATGTTTGCAAACCACATTTTCACCCTTTTTTTCATACAGTAAAAAACACTACAACACCTGCAGGCGGGATTTTCACATAATCTTTAAGTAATGTTTTGAATTAAAATACTGTGGGAGATAAAAGACTACAGCCTGCGCCATGTCATGGAAAACTACCTGCAACCAAAAACACTCCTTGATCCAACATATCTAACAGTATAGAAGCAAGCAACAATCAAGTCAAAGAGAAAACCTTTAAACAGGATAAACGTCCAGCAAATTTCACTTTCACAACCACAATCTAGTCCTGTATTACATGTTTTGTGTGTGTTTAAGGCTGTTGTTACGTTTGAGGATTTAGAAAAGAAGAAAGAAAAAAATGAGCACCAACCAAACAGTCTACTTGCAATTACTATTCAAGTCTCAAAACTTTGCAACCAAATTGAAACTGGCTGTCATGACTGGAGAAGAAAATAAAGGACCCACCGACATAGACAGGAATAAGACTCAAGTGTAACAGAGCTAACAGATTAAATAACAGAGTCTGTCTTAAAACATGATCACTTTCCCAGGTGATGGAGTCGGGGGGCGGGGTGCTGTCTCAAAATCTCAAAAGATTAGAAGAGCTCATTTTGAATTTAAGTGAATTTCTGCGCAAACAGTATAAATACAACATGTGTCTTGGTTTAGTTCAGAACACAGTAATGGGAAAATTGTCCAGAAGACGGTCATCAAGACCCTCCACAAAGGTGGTAAGGTCATAGCTAAAGAGGCTGTTTGCAGAGCGCTGTACCAAAATATACTGACTGTCTTTTAGGTACATTGGAAGTATTTTAATTAGTTCTTGGAAAGGTGACAGTGATGTCTGTTGTTTGAAACAATTGTCAAGAAAAGTTGAGTGAAGAACTTGCGAGAGGTTCATAAAGATTGAATTGAGGCTGGTGTTAGTGCATCGAGAGTCACCACACACAGACATCTTCAGGAAAGTCATGTTAACCAGTAATGCTGAGCAAGGGACAATGTGACAAGCCTCACCTGGCTGAGGAGAAGAACTGAACTGGTCCTCAGTGATCCAGTCTTCTTTTCAGATGAAAAGAAATTTTGCATTTAATTTGGAAATCAAATTTTAGAGTCTGAATGAAGAGCAGAGAGTCACAGAATCCAAGTGTTTGAAGTCCAGTGTGAAGTTTCCACAGTCTGTGATGATTTTGGGTGCCATGTGATCTGCTGATGTGTCTAAAGTGAATACACAGTCAACACAGCCAACTACCAGGACACTTACTTCATGGCTTTACCTGCTTTATGAAGATGCTGATTTCCTTTCTCCAGCAGGACGCAGCATCCAACATACATGAACTGAACCCCACAGAGAAGCTGCGACATGTTATCAAGAGGAAGATGAGAAACACCCGACTCCGAATTACAGTTGAGCGTAAGGCCTCTGTCAGAACACCCAGTGCCTCATGCTGATCATCTTCATGCTATGGCACACTGATGAAGTAGTGGTGAGCATATAAATAAATAAACTTTTCACAAGTTGGACACTTCTGTATTGTAAACAAGTTTTTGTGGAACTTGTTCTAAAGATTTGAGACACTGTTTCCTGATTTTAATGAAGCCATAATCATCAAAAAGGGGTTTAATTATTCCACTTTGGATCTAATGCCTATAGATTATATGCATCTAAAGTTTGGCTTTTTAAATTAAATTGTGGAAAAATTAAGTTTTATATATAAAACTTGATAATTACAAACAGAACTATTACACATCACAATCTGTTGAACACTTATTTTCTTATTTCCTTCCATCCCATCAAATAAAAAACACAAATAAAAAACAAAATCTCCAATTAAAGATTTATTTATTCTTTTACTTCTAAATTCTCTTTTGGTTGTGTTGTTTTAATTTAATTTTAATTTTGCTTTGTTCTTTGTTTGGTTTGGACAAAGAGGAACTCTGTGTGCTTACTCACACTTTGTCATTGTGGTTCTCTTTGCCAACACTTTTTCTCGGTGTTTGCCACATGTTGTATCAATTTGAGTCTCCTGCTGCCAGACTTTGTGTTAACATCAAAGTGGACCAAATCAGGAACACTGTGATTCCTAAGACGTCTTCTTTTTTGTCCGCTGCCTGTTGTGCACAATGAAAATTTGCAACAGAATATCCCACCTGCTGTTCACGCTTATTTACATTTCATTACACACAGGTAAGACTCTTATGTTTGTACTTATTTTCTGCACAGTATATTCTAGAATAAATGTTATTAGAATTAACGTTATTACTAAAATAATAGTGGAAAAAAGCAGCTTTTTTAGCCCTAACTTTTTGCCACCATGTCACAATTTAATTTTGGCAGTTCTGGGTGCAAAACAACTCAAAGCCTCGGCTGAAGTGTCTGCATTTATTGGAAATGATGTCACCATGCCCTGCCAATTAAACCATCAGCCAGAGAATACAAATATTACTCAGGTTCAGTGGACTCTCCTGCAACCAGAGCAAGAGGGAGTCCCCCTTATTGTTTATAACAGTCAGCTTGGGTTGAATATTCCCAATTCTCCACTGAGCCAGAGGGTGAAGTTGGCAGGACAATCGCTGATTATTAAGGCTGTGGAAATGGAAGACGCGGGGTTGTACACCTGCAGCATTTCCGCCTTTCCCAGTGGTAAATTTGAAAGAATCACCAAACTTGTTGTTGAAGGTAAGTAAAGTTATCTGATCTGCTTGATTCAGAAACACTAAATTAATATTTTTAAAGAACCCTCAACATTTGCTAAAGTTATACTTTTGACTTTTGCTAATTCCCATGCATTTGGAAAGGATGCATTTGGACTATGGGATTGTAATCTTACTGTGAGGCGACTGTGCTAACCTCGTCACATCCGTGCAAATATTTAGGAACAAAGGCTGCATGGAAATAGTTCAACAACATGATTTGTTTGAAAAACAGTTACTCTCATAGGTTTGAATTATTAAATAGGAACATCAGAACTATTACCTTACATCATGTGTCTGAGGTTATAATCTTATTGTTGTGTTTCTCCCATAACGATACCAAGGTGAGATGGCGAGATTACCAAAACTGATCGCTTTTGGAGTATTCTTGCTGATAAATGGTGCCATGATAGCCACGACTTATTTCATAATAAGAAGAATAAGGTTTGTACAAGTGTGTGTGTGTGTCTGTCTGTGTCTGTGAGCTGTTAGAAAGCATATTTCTACCAGGACCAAAAATGTGTCATTATTAAATATTACTGAGCAACGTTTGTCAGCAAGTCAATATTTATAGCTGAGAAAATTCACTGCTGAAATCAGGTATTTATACTGTAACCAATCATAAAACTCCAGGATGAGGATTTTATCATGACATATTAGTATCACAACAGCATTTTTTAAATGTATTTACTAAACATTTACAGTTGAAATCAGATACTGAAACCATAGCCAATCACAAATCTCTATTTTTATCACTCAGACGTAACGTTGTCTTTGAGCATCGGGTCTACACAGGTGAGTTCTACTTCTCTGAATTTCTAATACAGAGCAGCAATTTATTTTATGGCTTTAGTCTCGTTTCATTTCGTTTTAATAAAACGATTCTGTCTTTCAGATACAGTTGAAACAGTGATGTTAGACTGAAAGAGGTGAGCTCACAGCTGGTTTAATTTAAGATTTCTAGCTCATTTTTTTTTTTCAAATTTAGTTACTTTGACAAAAACAAATTTGAAATCAACCTGATGAAAACAAAGAGAATAAAAGCAAGTACTGAACTGTTACACGTGCAGGTACAAGATCTTTTCTGCAGTGATGTCGAGTTCAAACCATCCTGAAATGTACCTCATCCTCCGCTGACAAGCATAAAGAGACTCAGGATGTTACGCTTCAAATGAAGATACTCTTTTACATTACTCATTACAACAGTTACATCTTCATAGCAATGGATACATAAAGTAAAGCCTACAAGATGCTACTGGTCTATATTTCCCTTAAAGCTTTTTTTTTTCTTGTCTCAATGCATGCCTGCCGAAAGGGTAGTAAATGCATGCTTGGTTCTGTGGTTTAGAGCAAACATTGGCCAATCTTTGCATTACAGCAAAGTTTTTCAATTTACAATTTCACAATTTGCCTAAAGAGAGGAAGTCACAGGAAGTACTCCTGCATTGCACATTCCCAGAAGGGACACCACTTAAAGGTGTTTTGGGGCAGCAGTGGCCCAAAATGTGGAAGGTTTAATGGGTGTTAGAGTTGTCACTGCAATATATGATTGGCCACCACGGCGCTCCATATATTTGCCTGGTTTGTTTCTCCTGATGGTGTACCTCTGTGAAAGGTATTGAGGGCTATTTGCAATCAAAAGTTTTAGTTGAGTCTTTTGGCTGTTGGTTCCAAAATCAATTGTTGGCTGTGAATATTTCTTCCATGAGCCAGTAGAAGCTTGTTCTGCTACTGGCTCATGCAGATTGCAGAACAAGCTTCAGCGCAATGGGGACCTCATGTGCTCAATTGATGTAATGCAATTAGCCTTTAAATTTGGAAGTGTTCAAATCAAACTTGAAGACCTCCCTATCTTCATATATGTATGTGTATATACACACACACACACACACACACACACACACACACACACACACACACACACACACACACACACACACACACACACACATGGTTGTTAGACATTTGCATATAATGAGTATGCTTGTGTATAAATGAATGTCTTGTAATCTTTTTTACCTCATTTATTATAATTTCTCTTTTTATTTTGACTACTTTGGCCGACATTTGATGTCTTTTAAACGTGCTATACAAATAAAAACTTAACTTGACTTGACTGTTAAATTGCTGCACAACATCATTTGTATCATTTGTGTCATTTTCAAAACAGTTGAGGCTTTTTCATAACAGAATCATCTCTGCAAAAGACACACAAAAAAAATTGAAACCTTTTTCATACATGTCAAAGCAAAGTCAGTCAATCCCTTCAACTCTGCAACCAATCAGTACAAACCGTGTCACCACTAGTTTAAAGACAGACACAAAATCAAACTTTATGGCGTCTGGAAAATTGCCTGCAAAATATGTGTGCCTAGTGTAAAGTAAATAGCATTCAGACATGACAATAAAGTGTGTTTACACAATATCACTGATGAAACTGTACATGGGAAACTATCTTCTTTTTCTTTCAGCTGCTTCATTTCAGGGATATACACAGCTGATCCTCTTACTCCATCTGACTCTATTCCCAGCATCCTCCTCTGTCTCACCAACCCTCTGCATGTCCTTCTTCACATCTTCTATGTGGTCTTCTTCTTTTCTTCCTGCCTGGCAGCTCCATCTTTGGCATACTCTGTCCAGTACATCCACTATCCCTCCTCTGCACACACCCAAACCATCTCAGTCTTGCCTCTCTAACTTTACCTCTAAAACTGTCAACCTGAACTGTCCCTCTGATATATTCATTTGTAATCTTGTTCATCCTGCTCACTCCCAATGAAAATGTCAGCATCTCCAGCTCTGCCTCCTGTCTTTTTGTCAATGCAGTCTTCAAACCATAAATCATAAATCACACTTCACTCTTGTTGCTGTCCTCCTGTCACAAATCCCCCGGACTCTCATCTCCAACCACTCAACCCTTCCTCCAATCTCTTCTTCACGTATCTTGTGCACTATTCTTACATTTTTATCATTTCAGTTCCCTCACTTTCATTCACATACATGTATTCTCTTCATGTCTCCTGCTCTCTTTCATCTGCTCCTGCTCTAGCTCTAGCTGGCAACACTTCCATACCACTCAGAGCCTGTTTATACTCCTCCCCAAACTCTGTGCAACGTTTAACCAACAATTTTATCCTATAATTACTCTCGTCCTCTTCTTGGTTTCCAAAGTGATCCTACACACACTCCCATTCGACGCTGTCTAGCTTCATTCTCCCCTGACACCACTTTGCTATCGCTTTTAGATTGCACCTTGTTCCACTTTTATGTTCCTCCCTTTTCTTCACCACATCCATTTCCTTTCTTTATGCAAAATACACCACCATCTGTCCATCCCAATTCCTCCTCCTTAAAATAATGCCTGTCCAACACTTTCTCATCACCTCTGTTCAGTTCACTGACATGTCCACTGAAGTCTGTCCCAGTCACCACTCTCTCCCCTCTGGGAATACTCTGCACCACTTCATTCATCTTACTCCAGACTTCCCCTCTCTCATCTAACTTGCATCCAGCTTTTGGGGCATATATACAGACAAGATTCCACATCTCATGTTTGATTTCCAGCTTCAAAATTTTAATGACTCAGCAAGGTGACACCCAGCGAGCATGTTGGTCATGAAGGATGTCACAGATGATGCTTTGTTCTCTCTTGTTCCCCAAGAGTTTTCAGATATCTTGTGTTTATCAGGGTGGTGCTTCCTGAACTCATAATTATGGGAGTGCATTTCCTTGAACAATTACAGAAACAATCTGGTTGAAGTGGAAATGTTTCAAGGCAAAACGTACATCAGGAGCATTTAGACAGATGTCATATAAGCTTGCAGTTAATGCAAACAGAAGAACAGAAAAATCATTGGTGAAGTTTTCTGTATAAATCAAATCCTGAAGTTACTGATGCTACTGCAATTTAATCCTATAACAGCACCAGCCAGAACCAATTATAAGAGGTGCAATAGATCCATGCTTTCTTCTTATGACAACTTCTGACCCACCATCTCAATGCCACAGCAGAACTCAAGACTCATAATTTCCTCACTTGTTCAACTTTGGTGAATATATAAACTGTAGCTTTAGTTTCTGTTCTCAGCTGACGGGAGTGGCACCCGGTGTGGTCTTGTGTTGTGTGTTTCAGTGTACCTTGGTTGTAATGAGTGTTTATTAGTGTTACTTTTGCCTTCAGCTGAAGCAGTGTTCCTAATCTCATCTGAGTTTACTTGTAGTTTCCTGCATTGCAATGCACTGACTAAATCATGCAAAACACATCTATAATTTTCTTTAAAGCTACACTAGAAGTTGACTTATCTGTCCATCCTTTTGGTGAAATCTCATTAATCTCATCTAATTTGCAATTATATTTAGCATAGACAATTGTGGCATTTAAATGTATGAAACTTTGTCAGAAATAGTGAAATATCTCGGCAACTACTGGAAGATTTAAGGTCACTGTTAACACATTTTTGTTAATTCTCAGTTTCCCCCTGTTTCTAATCTAGCTTTGCTCATTTCATCTTTATTAGTTTCAGTGCTCATTTTTATTTTTATTGTAGTCTGTGGGGGGGATGGTATGTTACATAAACTTTACAAACTTACACTTGCTGGATATATTAGTCAAACTAACCCATGTGCTGCTTTCTGAAATATCTTATAAAAATTAAACTAGTGTGGTGGAAAAACACACTGCTTTTTTAAAATAAATTGTGTGAAATCTGTTTGATATATAATCATATATACTTTTAATGATCTAACAGTATACAATCAAATAACTAACAAGAATAATTGTCAGAGAAATATAATGGAAAATCTTATGTATCAGCATACTTCAATAAAAGTACTACTTTGAGTTTCTGTCCAGCACTGAAGAGCTTACGGCACCAATACTTTCACAAAGACATGACAAAACTCTACAGTTCAAGGAAATTCAGTTATTATTAATAGAAATAGTAATAAAAACCAAACAGAAACATCTCGCACACTTTCACAGCACAGATTGCAAATGTAATAAAGTACTGACTTTCATTATGACATATGAAGAAAAGAAAATGCTCTGACAGCAGCGAGTGAGCAGACACTTTCACAACCACAGACTGACACTGTGAAAAAATGTTTGAAAACTGACAGGTGAGTGAGACAGTTCATCAGGCTTAGAGCAGTATGGTAAGTTTGTAACCACGTTTGGTTTTTGTACAGTAAAAAATGCTGCAACACGCACAAACAGGACTGTGATAGTGTCGCTACCCAATGTTCTACACAAGAGAGTCAAAGGTGACAAAATACTGAGAGAGATAAAAGACTACAATTGTTTTTTTTACTACAGCCTGTGCAAAGTCACAGAAAACTACCTACAACTCTAAGAAAACAATCAGGTAATCAGATGATCCCAGGTAAGTGAATAAATGCCAGGAGAGTTGTTGGCTGGGAGAGATTTTCCTTACAGATGGAGTGATGGAGAGCAGGCAGGATGAATCTGTTCAGAGGAAACCTGAGCACTGAATGGCCCCCGGGTCACATCTGGCCCATTGCTGTGTCTGAACAGCTTTTTGAAGGTCAATGGCATGTTAGAATTCAAAACAAACAACATATATCATGCAATTTGTCCCATTTTAACCACCAAATACTTTTTGATGGCTTATGTTTCTATGGAAAGACCAGCTTCCTTATTTCCCGTAAAATGGCAACAAACAGTAAAATATTTCTGCTTTCTCAGGTTTATAATTGCTCATTACATAAATTTGGATTACATACTCCATTACTGGATATGAGCTGTGTGTTAAGAAATTCAGTAAAATATTTAGATGGAATGATTTTTTTTTAAATAATATAACATTAGGAATATTGCTATTTTGTCACATGAAAACAGCTGGTAATAATCCCTGATTAGTGTGTGAAGCTTCTTTCCAGACATCTAAACTAAGACTTTAAGAAGGACACACAGTCGAGACTATAGCCGACACAGGAACATAAGCTGTCAAAGTAAAGCAGGAAATAGAAATTGCTGACTTGACACTGACAGAAAAGTAAACAAATACAGTGACGGAGACCAGACAGAGAAACAAACATGGAGACAAAAGATCAAGACAGACTTGATACAAAAGGGAACTAACCAGACGAAGGAACAAAGAACTAGAAACATAAATAACTAAAGTAGGAAGCAGAGGGGAAAAATACCAAAAACCAAAGGACTAAGCAATAAAGAACTAAAATATAATCATATAATAGAACGAATAAAAGGAATGAATAAAAAACCTACATAAAGTCAAGACACTGGGTCCAAACCCAAGGAGCCTAACACAGCAAAGTAAAAATTACTACATCAGTAATGGAAAGAGAATTTTAAAGATACGTGTGGATTTTCCACACCGTCGTTCCTTACACACAATCCAGGGCTTCTACATTAGGGACTGTAAGACTGTAAACCATCTTTACCCTGAGATATGAACACAAAGAAACTTGCAAAATAAGTATTTGAGAAACAGTCACAATGTAGCCTGACCCAAAACCTGATTATGAACTTTTCATCATAGTCACAAAGATGTGCTTTTGGCTTTTAATTTTTAGGGTATTTAAAACTTCGGACAGCAAATGTTTACTGTAAACTGGTTTGTCATTGCTCACTTCAGATAGTCTGGCAATTTTTGCATAATGTAAATGTTTCCAATTTACTTTCACTGTGACTGACTTCCTGTATGAGAAACATGTGACAACTGTGACAGTAACTTTAAGCTAGCAGCACAAAGATGGGTTCATACCTTTGCGAATGAATTTGTTACGCAGTGTTAACGTTATATTTGAAGTGCTTATTCCAGATCTGGAGTATTACTGTGTGTGATCATCCATTTGAATGAATGATAACAAATCTCATGACAATCTAATAGGCATTGAGGGCCCATTCTAACCCCCATCTTTGAGGCTAATTACTGAATGATTCTACCATCTATGATCTGATAAAGCTCAAACTGGGTGATGAGGAAGTAGAACTTCTCTTTTACTCTTTCTCTTTGCAAATACTTCTTCCTTTTCTTGGTTTGCCACATATTCCCATAATGTGAGATCTGTTTCTTTCTGACAGACTCTATGTTTACTTGAAAGTGGACAAAATCAGCAACACTATGCAATTTGCAAGTCATCTTCTTTTTGTCATAATTTGTTTGATCTTTATTATTTATTTATGTATTTATTTCTTTTTTACTTTTAAGTTATTACAATCAGAACAGACTGGACTGGATAGGAAAGGGAAAGACAAAGACGAGAAGTTGAGAAGAGGCTCATTTAGAAAAGAAAATAGTGCACAGTGTGTGTCTAGACTGAATATTTAATATGTAAATATTTCATGTGTGTCTTTTCCATCTGGCGCATATATATATATATATATATATATATGTGTGTGTGTGTGTGTGTGTGTGTGTGTGTGTGTGTGTATATATATATACAGTATATATATATAAAATATAATGTGTATATATATATATATATACACATTATATTTTATATATATATACTGTATATATATATAAAATATAATGTGTATATATATATATATACACATTATATTTTATATATATATACTGTATATATATATAAAATATAATGTATGGTGTGTGTGTGTGTATACATATCTATCGATCTATCGATCTATAGATATATATTATGTATAGTGTGTGTGTGTGCATTGAATGTCTTGTTGTTTATTTCTTGTAACTTTTATTTTATAAACCTGCTTTTGCAGTGCTGATGGTTATATAGAAATACACCATAATGAACCATGTAAACCATAATAAACTTGTGATACTAAGTAAAAATCTGATTGTTGCTTTTTTTTTAACTACTGTGGTGTTGCAGACATAACCACACGATGTTAACTTGTCACTTCAACATTTTGGACAGGTGACGATCATGGTGACATTGTAGGATCAAGGGATCAGAAATGAGCTTGAATCATAGTAATTACTACGTGCAACTCCACTTGTGTTAGTATATAAAGGCTTCAAAGAAATATTTCCACAAACAGATTTGCTAGAAAAATAGTGGTTACAGATCATAAATCCAGTTCTCTGAGGATGCATGTAACCCCCAGTGGGCTTCAACAACTGGTTTGAGTGCGCAGAGTGAGGGACATCCCATCCACCCTTTAGCTCCGCACCTGATTGTACATCCAGTAAGAGAGTGTTTTAAATTTTTTATTAAGTGATCAACACTGTGAGCTTATATTACAATTTATATTCAAATTTGTCTTATTGTTGTTCTTCTTCCCCCCTAACAAGGTGAACATTCAATATAAGACTTACCAAGGCAAGCTAGTGAGCTCAGCATGGGTGATTACCAGACATGGGCAGTAACGCATTACTTGTAACGCGTTACTGTAATCTAATTACTTTTTTCAAGTAACGAGTAAAGTAAGGGATTACTATTGCAAAAACGGTAATTAGATTACCGTTACTTTCCCGTAGGAACGCTGCGTTACTGCGTTACTAAAACCGTGATTTTTTTTGCGAGAATGTCTCATGACAGTGACGTAAGTGAGTGCGAAGTTCGTCACAACAGATCAACAATGGATAATATATCAAGTGTGGGAGAGAGTATGAGCGTGCAGCATTTAAAGCGTGGAAGTACTGACCTTACTTTGAGTTTGATTCCTTAAAAAGTGACAAAAACATTAGCGTCCGTTGTGCGTGGGAAGAAAACTTCTTTTTACAGCGAAAAAAACCCCCCTAAACTTCCAAGCAAGCACCGAGTGTGCTATGACGTAATGGGAAACTCACAGAGAAACTCGCGGATTCTTCAACTGACCGCGGCACACCTGCACCAGGGTAAACCTCCGCCTACCCCACTCCTGCTTTACAGGTGAAAATAGAGCAACAGGACCGCTAGTCTTTCATGTTATTTATTTTCTGCTGTGTTTTACTTGCATCTATTTGAAAGAGTGAGTGTAAACACAAAAAATATTTTATTTTATGTGCTGGAATGTGTAGAAAATAGGTTTAAATGTTAAACTAATTTATTCAACTCAGAGAATGTTGCATATAATTAAATTTTTGCTTGATGCAAAAAGTTAAAAGATTAAAACTAATAAAACAAGTTAAAAAAAAGAGACTTTTCCATTTGATTACATTTTGTATGATGGATTATGTAGAAAAAGTAGAATTGGGCTGAAAGCTCTATCGCTTTATCACCTCTTCAGGTTGTAAATCGTGTTTTTAAAAAGTAACTAAGTAACTAAGTAATTAATTACTTTTGAAAATAAGTAATCAGTAAAGTAACTGGATTACTTTTTTGGGGAAGTAATCAGTAATTAGTTACTGATTACTTTTTTCAAATTACTTGACCAACACCGGTGATTACTGCTGAACTACTTGGGCTGATAGTTGGTACCAGCCACAATGCTTGTCATTATCATCAGAAAAAGGCACGACAAGGATCTTATCATGATACCTTATTAATAACTATGCCACATTTAAGTTACTTAAAGTCAGCTCATCTTCACCTTGTCTACATGCCTAAATACACTGATTTGGTGTCACATGATGGGCTGATTAGATAGTTGTATTAACAGATATAAACAGTTCCACCTAACAAAATGCACTTTCCCCACCACACAACCAGACTCAAACGTTTTTTGTGATAAGTTGGATTACAGTAAAGGGCCAGACTGTAAGCTGTATATAAAAAATTTAATTAACATTTCTTTTAAATTTAAGAAACATGAAACATTTAAAATGAGAGAGGAAGACAAGTACAGAAGAGACGAAAATGACTAAGAAAACCCTAATTCCTTCTGTAACACCCATGTTTGCTTGTTGTTCGTCCTCCTTGTTTCTTATTACACATCACAACATAGCTCATGAATGGGTGTCCCTGTGACGCATTCTCAGTAGTACATTCATCATGTGTCTTCACTTCTAGTGGGAAAATATTGCTGGGTTTACTTATTCACGTCTTGGTAATCTGATATGGAATGACTTTCATAACGCACTCCTTAAACTGCCTTGTCTTATCTTTGACATCAGTTTCCTGTCAAGACAGAGCTCATCATAGCAGAAAAGGAAAACCACAGAATTAGTTTGGTGAAAATGGAAAGGTTTAAACTGCAACTGTATCAAGATCAACAACCACAAATAACCATGTGCAGAATTAACAGAAGTCTACTGGAGAACATGATCTCTAAAGCATTACATCGATGCAATCGAATTTCACAACTTTCAAATATCACACAATGAAAATAAATATAAACATTTGATATAAGATTTTATGGAAAAAAAAGTTTACATTTGTTTTGACAGCACAGAGTGAATCTGGAGACGTCACATGTGTACACATCTTGTGTTCAACATTTTCACACCCACAACCAAATAACGCTGACAGGAAATGCTAGAAAGTAGCATTCGATAGTCAAGGTGTTGAGCTCAGTTTTCCACCACGACAGACACTTTTGCAAACCAGTTTTTGTCACAAACTATGCTCACGACGCAACACCTGCGTACGGGGTTGTGACAGTAATATTGAGCAATATTTTTCACAGACCCAAGCAGACAGGACACTGGGCAGAGTACAGCACCTCAACTTTAACTATAAGTTATGAAGCTGGATAACATACAGTGCTGATCTTTACAATTATTGATTTTGGTTTATGCCTGCTGTAATAAACTCTGATAATATGAATAAATTCAATAAAGGCAACAGGTAATGAAGTTGATTTTACTGGAGAACTTTGTTGAACCTTTCTGTTTCTGGTTTCTGCATTGCCCAGTTACTTCTGCATTGATTGTGTAACTTTTTTTTTATGTTTATCTTCCATTTCTTTTAATCTTCCTCCTTTCATGTTTTGCTGAAGTGTAATAGGAACTCTCACTGAATGTTGTCAGTGCCGCTGTCAGGAACAGAACTTCTCTGCAGGGTAATTTTACTTTTATGGCCACGTAACACTGGAAATGTCAGGTTAGCAAGCACGAATGGACTGCTTCATGTAACTGAACCGTCCTGCAGAAATGCAGCGATAGACTGCAGAGTTAACATCAGGTGCAGTTTTTTTGCTGTAGTGGTGGAGATCACCATGCAGGTGTTTCGTTTCATTCCAGTAAAGTTGTTTACATTCAAAACACTTTAGAGGTTTGCAAAAAGCAGCTCATTGCGAATGCTTGCATCTATTCCCTGCAAAAACAGCTGAATAAAGTTGTGGGTGGCAAACATAAGGCCCAGGGGCCTGAATCGAACCAGCGAACACTTAAATTTGGCCCACAGGACAGTTTCGGAAAATATCAAAAAGTGCATAGATTTTGAATTTCAACTTTGATACGATTTACAGCTTTTCCTATTGATAAAGACTGGCCACACCCATACTATACCAATGTAATTGCCAAAGAGGTAAACGATTAAACTATTATTAATGAGCCCACATTAAATGAACATATTTAGAATTTATAACATATTTTATAATTACAGGACAGCCTCAGTGAACTATCATAACTTTTTCTGTAATTTTAAACATTTATCATGTTGTTTTACTGGTTCAGCCATTTAAAGTGGATTCAGACCTGCGTGAAAGATACCAGCAATGACTGGCTGGATATTAAAGATCTCTGGTCGACACAACTTTGCATTTCTTTGTTGCAATTAGATGATTTTTTTTCTTATGCAGTGATAGAGCAGATGCTGCTCTATCACTGCATAAGTGATAGACTAGATCAAACACTGATAAGTCCTCTGACTTGCAGCCTGTGGGTGCTTTTCTAGCACATGCACACATGAAACCATGAGGCCAAAATATTCCTTTGGTTACGACTAAACACCTAAACAAGTGTTCATATTATCATCAGGCAATTTTTTTTATCACAATAACAAACTAAAGCAACACAAAAACACAACAGAAAATGATAAAAATGCTAAACGTAAACACACTCTGTGTCTGATTTGGGTTGACGAGAAACTATGACCTCGGAGTACGTGACGTCGTCAACATACACGCTCTCTCTGAGTTTGTAATTGGTTAAAGGAGAGGCATCTCTGGACGGTTTCACTTTGATGTCAGAGTACACCACATCCTGTGAACACATGTAAGAAAACATGATAATTGCTCTCTTGTAATTAAAAAAAACTATGGCAGGACAACAGCATAAATATAAATTAAATGTATCTGACCAAAACGTATTCATTCAAGTTCAAAAATGGACCCTCAAACCATGGAGCTCACCTGGTCTCTCTCAGTTGCAGATGATTGCGACTCTCTCTCTGGACCAGTCGTATCTGAAAGACATACATGTTTCGTTACAGAAAAATTAAAATAATTTAAGTATTTACAAAACCAATTAGTGGAAATTGTTGTGCATGTTCTTACCAATGACGAAACGAAACCCAGCGGAAGAATGGCGTCTGAGCAAACGAGACAAAAGTGATTTTGGTGATTTAGAAGAGAAGTTTGGTTTTTAGCTACAATTATAAGTTTTGATCAATCTGATGATTATAGTTTAATTGCTGTTTGGTCCGTGAAACAGCAATTAAACAGAAACAGCAAACAGCTTCCCAGAGTCTAAAGTTTCTTAAGTCTTAAAGTCTTGACCATAAAATGGATTTCCTTCCTTTATGGTGAATTTTGGCCACAAAGACGATGGATCCCTCAAATATGATTCAGTCAACAGTAGTCTCTATAATATAAATAACACACGAGAACATACACTCACCTTCTAATGCGGATGAAATAAAGCATGGCCACCATGATCGCTAACAGCAACAAGACAGCAGTCACTATAGCAAGAACTATTCCTGCTGACAATGGTTTCGTTTCTGGCGGAATAAAGTATGATTATAGTCCACAACTCATTAACATCAAACTAACATTAAACCAGCCTACTAACAAAAACTAGCTTTCATGTTTTACAGCATAAACATTTTAACTAAACATGGAAACTTTAATCATGAGTAATATTAGATGTTGGTAAAAATGTCTGATGTTAAAATGAATACGACACAAAAGCAGAAAAAAGTTATTCAAACTGAATGTTTGGTTTGTGTCAGCCAAATTTTGAAGATTGAATTGAATAAATATGACCTCATATATAACATTAAATGTTGTTTTATATCAGTGTATAAAAGCAGTTACAGTCTTACCTCGAACAACAAGTTTGGTGGTTCCTTCAAATGTACCACTGGGAAAAGTGGAAATGCTGCAGATATAGGATCCTGCATCTTTCATTTCTAGAGCCTTAATTATCAACGAATGTTTATCAAACGCCACTCTCTCCTTCAGTGGACTCTCAGAAATATTCACTCCAAACATAGTGTTGAAAACAATGAGAGTGACTTTTCCTGTTCCTTCTTCATCCTGGAGAGCCCACTGAACCTGAGTAACATTGGTATGTGTTGGTCCTTGGATTAACTGACAGCTCAGGGTGACATCATTTCCAATGTATCCAGTCACTTCAGGTGAGACTTCGACTCTTTGTGCCACAAAAACTGCCAAAAGGTAAATGACGACAGAAAGATGAGGGGGAAGAGAGACGAAAATAGAAAAGAGATCAGGTTTCAAACTGGTATTTATTCATGATGTTTTCAAGCATTTCTAGCATAGCATGAGTGTTTTAGAAAATCTGGTAAAAACATAAAACTGGGTCTTACCTGGGAAAAATGTAATGTAAATTAGCTGAATCAGCAGGTGAGATCGTCCGTTGCACATTTTCATTGTACACAACAACAGGAACTAACAACACAGAAAAAGAAAACTTACAAATCATACAGGATCTCTGATTAGGTACGTCAGCTTTCAAGATAAACTCAAAGAAACTTACAGAGTTACAAACAGAGGGATCCGTAACCTTTTAGTTCAGTCCAAGGCTAAAACCTGGAGACTAGACTGAAATATTCGACCACTGAAAAAAAGAGTTTGCAAAGAGGAACATAGGCTGATTTAAGTTCTTAAATGCAGCAGTAAACAAAACGAGACATTTCCCATAAAACCACAGGCTCAAAATAACTCTGTTGACTAAGACACAATGAAACTTGGGGTGGGTTGAAACTTTCCTTTTTTTAAAAATAAATGTATCTGCCTACAGCTATCCACCAGAAAAATATACATTCAAATAAAAAAAACTTACCCGTTAAGGGGAGAAAGAACGGCACAGCCACGTCAGAAACCAATTTGTCATCCATCAGAACTCTAACTGGAAATGTATTGTGTACCCGAACCATTACATAGTGATCTTTAACTTTGTGATTTTCAGCTCCTGTGTAGTGAGCATGATGTCAGGTTACTCCTCTCTGCCTCCTTTCATGTTCTGCTCAACGGGGACCTCGTGTGGTCAAATCAGGGTGATCTCAGTTAGATACTGAGCTATGCTGACTTTGTTTTATTGCCACATGAGAAAAATGCTGATAAAATGCTTAAACACATGTGCATTTAGCCAAATCCCAGTTTGAGCCTGTGGGAGCATTTTGAGGATGTAGGGCTCGAACTATTCCATTTTCTATTACATAAATGAAACATTTGCAGGTGTAGAAATGTCCGCGCTTTCGTTCCACTTTATTTGAAGGAAGTTAACATCACTTTAACAATAAATATTAACTGCCGGACGTGGTAACATTGGTTGTTTTTTAGGGCACATACATATATGGATTTACATGTGACAAAAATGGGGGGTATTATACACTTCTGTTTTTTCAGCACACAGAATAGATCTCTGTATTTAACCTTCATGTGGATTGTCCTAACTTTAAAGTTTAAAGGTTGACTTTGCATTGAAAAATGTGTCCATGGGCATATGAACATATTGCATAAAACTACCTTGAGGACTGTATTTTACTACAGAGACTGAAAACAGCAAAAGCCTGACTGTTACTGCTGGTGACAAGGTTTTCAAAACTGTGGATGAAGTGGTTGACATGTCTGCTGTTTGCTTGTGGTTTGATGGGTAGTACATGTCTGTGACTTCAACATCCTCACTTCTGACTGTCAACCTGCTTGCTTGACAAGGTTTAATTAATGATAAGAGAAAGAAAGATTAAAGAAAACACACATGCAACATCAATTCCTGTGGTGACTCATGGACTCAGTGAGTCTATAAATGAGTTTCATGTGTGAGTTCAGACTTACTTTATTTATCTAACTCAGTTATTTACACGGCATTACCATCCGCATGTTGTTCTTCATTCTGCCTGACTATCTGCTCAACTCTAGTGTGGGCAGTGACATATTAAACTGAGCTCTAGGCTCAGACTGGTTTCTTTTTACTGCCACTTGTGATTACGGAAGTTATAAAGATCAGCTGAAATACTACCTCATTTTTGTGTGGCTGCAGCATACTGACTGGCTCAACAACGCAAGCCTAGTTCCCACCGTGGCTTTTAGCTTCTTTAAAACTTTAAATAAGATCCCGAATGATAACAGTAAAAAATAAAAAATGTTGCGCCTCATATCAGTGAGCTCTCATTGGGCCTCCTGAAGAAAGCATCAGCTCAGAGAGGCACATATCGTTATCTCCACCAGAGTCGAAGGCTACATAGTCTCAGATGAACAACTGGGTAATCAGGTCATGTGAGTTTCAAGTTGTTTGAACTCAGCTTGCTTTGCACATGTGAATTAGAAATGTGCACAGCAAGGTGGAAATAACTGATGCAGGCACAGCTCTGCATCCTCAGCTGTACTCAAGTCAAAGCACACACAATTGTTTCTTATCACAGACAGTGGTCACTGAAAACTCAGTGCTTTGATTTAGTTCAAATATGGACCCAAATGCAAAAAGCTGTATTATAAAAGCTGATATTAAACAAAGGAGAATAATTCAAAAATGCTAGTTACAGGAATACAATTAAATTAAAGTAAATTACATAAAAAAAAATCTTTAGAGGGCTGACTAGGGAAGTGGAGACTGTTGGAAGAATGCACAGGTGCACTCAAGATAATCTCAGGGGGAAGCAAAACTTAAAATGAACCACAAGAGTCAACCAGCTGCTGAAGTAAAATGGGAAATAACTTATTAGACACCTACTAAACACAGAAAGAAGAAACTCACAGTAAAACGTGGCACAGAGATGATGGATTTGGCAGATGCAAAGCCAAAGGGGAATTCTGCCACAGACAGGAACTGAACCTGCAACTTTCTACTTGTTGAGCAATTTTTTAACCACTAAAGCTCTCCACTAGACTGAGAATAAATGGAGAAACCAGAGACTCAATGATTTTAATAACGGATCCAACTTATAACGTATAAGATGCAAGAATAAAAAAAATGGGGAATAAACCTAAAGCGAACCTATACTCAACTAAAAACCAGTGGGTCCCTAATTACTGTAAACATAGTGGTGATGCATTAAAAAAAAAAAGAAATCCAAATCAGCACTGGTAATATTTGTGCTGCTGATCAGTTTCTCCCAAAATATTCTCGCAGGTCTTGAGTGAAGCCATGAAACACTGCGACCTGTGGTTTTCCACAGTGGACAGTCAGTGTTGGTTACAATAGAAAAGCATTTATGACCTTATAATTCATTAAATCAGTCAAAACTTTTATTGCATCCAATAGATCACACAACAAGTGTGAGATACAAATCAACACAAGTTAATGATTACTGATCTGATTAAGTAATCCTATCGAGGAGTGATGAGTGGTAGCATCAAAGTATGCTTCTGCGAAATAATGATTTATACAAAGTGGTTGATTTTTTAATTAAGCATCCAGAGTCACTTATCGGGGAAAAGAACCTGAAAGGAAAAACAAAACAGGCTAAATTAATTAAATTATAAAAACAGATAAAGCAATGATACAAAAATACATTGTGCCTTAACAATAAGGCAAACAAATAGAAATAATTTATCTCACTGGTCATATCTCACATGCTCTTTGTCTTATATTAGCCCTTTCAGAGTGAGTGCATAGATGACCAACCCTGAGGATGACCCACAGGGAGCAATGCAGGATGCTTTAGTGAGAAAAGAGAACAACTGCCATCACTACATTGTAAAATATATGAAATGATGACAAAATAAAGGCTGTACTATTATTGAATTAGTGCATTCTTTGGTTTCTTACCTCTCAGATCCAGAACTGTGGAGCTTTCCATCATGGTCACTGCGTTTTTGGCAGTGCAGGTGTAATTTACAGTGTTTTCTGCCCCTAACCTCTCTATGATATACAATGAGTTATAAACATGTGTCTCATTGCCATTAAACATCCAGCTGAAGTGTGCTGGTGAGACCGAGTCTGCAGTGCACTGCAACATTATACTGTGACCTTGAGGAGCAGCTGAGGGTCCGCTGATCAACAGGTTGTATGGTCCAACTGCACAATTAAAATACAGTGTTAGGGACATTCAGACTATTACTGCTAATATAGCTGTCTTTAAAAAAAGTTAAAGTAAATTAATTTTAACTTGATTTATTCATGTTTTCTTTAATAGAAACACTGTGAATGCACGGTGAATACAGCTGACAGTGAGATTATGGGTCGCAGTCATGGTGCTGACCGGGTTGCTGACTCTACACTGATAGGTGCCGCGGTCAGAAATGTGAACAGGCTGTATGGACGCTGTCTTGTTGTCCAAGGAAAAGCTGACACCGCCACTGGGATTAAGAGGCTGGCCACCTTTTATCCACTCTCTGGAGCTGATGGAGCCAGAGGCCTCACGGGTGAGGTTGGTGGAGCTTTCATCTTCTTATCAGGATGGCTGTGGGGCTGCGGATGGTGGCTCCAGACGATAAAAAGTGTCAACTTTGGGTGAAATGATGGAAAAAGAAGCAACACAGTTTGTGTGAAACATATATGTGTCACTTTAAGTAACATTTTGTGTGACAGTAACTTTAAAATGACATAAATCTATCAAACAGCTTCACCTTCATGATTTCATTGGGTCATAATTCATTAATTATGTTCCAATTTCAGATAGATTTTTAACTGTCTAACATTTAAAATGGTAGATATTTATTTTTCTGTTTGAATTTCTATTATTTTTTATTATTAAAGTGTACAAGTATGAATATCGTGGTGGTAGAGTGTAATTGAACTGCATCCTGTAAATCCAGTGCAATCTAACAACAACCCAAACTTTAATTTATATGTTAGTCCTCTGGGACCCTGTTTCACACACTTTCCCTCTCAGTATAAGCATACACTCTGTTTTCCTTGTCATGTTTGTTTTATGAATGTGTTATCAAAAGGAAATTCAAAAGGAGTTTTGCATATTTGACTATCATTAGGCATGTACTCGTATAGGGCACACAAGGTTTGGTGCCCTATATAAATGTATAAAGACTAACCCACCATACACAGTCAGATTGGTCCTCCCCTGTTTTGGCAGCCCTGCATCTGGTGTGATGGTGATAGTGTACTCCCCGCTGTCCTCCAGTGCCAGGTTTCTGAGCTCCAGGGACCCCGTGGCTCGGTCTAATGAAATCCTGCCGGCATATCCAGGATCAGTGATGTTGATGCTGGTGGAACTGATGATGTTCACCCCATTGAACCTCCAGCTTACTGAGAGGAATGGTTTCTCTGGAGGTCTGAGAGTGGTGGTGAACTTCACTGTGCCTGCTACAGCTCCACTCAGGGGTCCAGTGGGTAATATACCCTCACCTACACACATACCTGATTAACACAAAAAAATACAGAAGACTGAAAAAAAAATCCCCATTTCTTTATTTCTGTCTGCACATCATGTGAATTTAGCCTACCTGATAAAAGAAGCATAACTGCAGTCCATGGGATGGTCTTGTCCAATACTGACTTTTCTGACATGGTCTCTCTGCCTTCTGAAATCAAAAACAGAAAGAGTCTCAGGAGCTCTTGCTCTTTTATTGACCCACATCACAGGACCCTCTACAGCCCCCCACTCAGTAAGGAAAACCACTAAGATCCTTTGTGAAGCTGTTGTGTTGTGTGTACATACATACAGAAATGGAATTTGGAAAAAAAACAGGATTTAATCTGAACAGGAAAAAAAACAAAAACACGATCAAGCTTTTGACAGACCATATAAAATGCACCTTATTCAAGTATAGATGGATAAACTAATTTTGCACTAGTTTTCTCCAAATGTTTTAGCCTTAGACAAAAAAAAAATAAAAAAAAAATGGTAGGGGGCATATCCTGCCGGCATATTCAGGATCAGCTTCTGTACTAAAATAAAACAACTTTAAAATGTAATGACTGCATTCCCTTCCTAGTTCTTTTATTTCTTCTAAAGCAAAGTATTTGTGAATTATTTTTTAAACATATATAAACATCTGAAGAAGGTTTATGAGTCATGATGCTGGTGGTGCCTTTTATGTTAACGGAGAGTTTTATGTGCTCCCCGCTAAGTGGGTTTGGGTCTCTTTTTGATGCAACTGCAGTGATCCATAGCTTTCCTTGCAGAGGAGGATCAAAGAGGAGACACTCAGACTCCTTCAGACAGCCTTACAAACAAATCATTTCCTTCAGTGCTTCCAGAATGAATGATTTATTAAAAGAAATAAAGATCTTATGTAATGTGTAAATATGTTCCTTTGTAATCATTCATGCACAATGAAGTATTGTTCGACTTGTATGACTGCCCTAATGCTGTGAGGCACCCATCAGATCAGCTGAAGAGATAAATGATTGACAGTGTGTCACAGTATAGTTCCTGAAAACAGAATTATAATGTGTTTTTGTGAGTGGGCATTGCATTGTAAATATGATATTATACGGTAAACTGGGTGTGTTAGGGATTTAAATAACTGTAGCAACATTTCTATTGTGACCTGCAGTAAAAACTATATTTTGTTACACAGGTAAATTCATTTTCTTATAGATGCACTGGTGTCATAATGTATTAGAGCACAATTCTTTTTACATTTTGTCAAAAAAACATTTAAAATTACAAAAATTTGTCAATCAAAATAACAGAAGAGAAATGATTTGTCCCACATTTTGTTAGTTTAAATCACTGTAAATCTGTTATTTTGTTCACATAATTTTATAATAATATATTTGCTCACATAATTTCAAATGTAAGAATAATTGTATTCCATTTTAAGCGTTTTTCATATATCGAGTAATTTTCTTATGTTTTTTATGATTCCTGCATATTTTGTGTGGCTTGATATGCCACAATAATATATATCAGACAAAACCTACAGCTTAACAAATTAAGCAAACCTTATGATATAGTAACAGTGAATGAATCTTAAGTCTGTTCCATAAAACAAATGCGAATTTGAGACTTTTACCTAAAATGACGCTCTGTGATGTATTTATCCAATTATTTTACTCTGGCTTCAGAGAAATGCTTCTGTATACTGTATGATAAATTAAATTCAGGTGACTCGATGTATTTGAATATAACATATTTAGTTGTTTGGATCACTTTGAGTTTTAAATTAGTCCTCGCCTCTACAACACACGTGCAATTTTTAAGAAGAGGGAAAATAAATAACTCTAATAATAGATATATAAATACCTTCAAAATATGGTGAAAACGTTAAACTATAGAAATGTTTTCATTATGAAATTTGTTAAAGAACAATTATAATATAAGAAAACTGAGATTAGTGACTGTATCAACAATGACAACAATAAAAACATTTGTTAAATAATAAGTATTTAGAAGAAAATCTGGATTGAGAGCTTGAAATATTTGCCATCAAAGCACTTCTATCACAAGCTGATGCTGATTCAATGAGAATAACATTAATGTAATATATATTAATATGCCACAACTCTCAGATAAATCAGATTAATCCATTTTCATAATGTTGGTTTGCCATGTTTAAACTGTGAAGGTTCCCTTCAGTGAGTTACCCTCTTATTATCAAAGATCATTTTCTGTTGTTTCATGTGCATTATCAATATATTTGAAAAGTCTAGTAAACGGGATGGTGATTTTCCATCTGGATCTACAAAAAGTACTGGGAACCAGCAATCCTTTCAGCAGCAGGAGGGAGAGAGCTACAGACTGCAAAAAATAACTGTCACTACATTTGCATTGTTTTTCTCCAACACAGTTAGCATTAATTTAGTCAGTATATGCAAGAAACAATGGCAATTTATTTTAAGAATCAACAGGGCAAACAGTTTGGGGACTTCCTGCATAATCTGGAATTTCTTTGACACTTATAATAATATAAAGATATAAGCTAGAATCACTTAATACTTTCAAATTACATCAACTGACTAAAGCTCATTAAATAAAAAGTGAATTTAAGATATGGCACATGAAAAGAGTAAAAGAGATAAGCAGTTTAAGAATATTGTTATTGCTGTATGAGCTTTAAAGATAAGATTAGCTGAGTAACATTCAAAGAAATGCAGAACAACTTGACCTTATGTATGTGGTCATCACCATCTGATGAAGAAGTGACCAATATTGTGAGTATTAATTTGGCTGGAAAGCATTACAATCAGCTTATCACCTTTATCGTTACAGTATCTAACATCAACACTCACAGCTTGTAAAATTAGATAAGGTGATGCTTAAAGAGCTTTGAGGGGAAACAAAAACTCCACAAAGGAGGTCACAAATTGTCTTCTTTGTGTACAATCAACCCCCTCGGTGACTGCATTCACAGAGTCACTCAATTTCCTTTCAAACCAACAGTCAGCCATAAAATGCCGGCTCACTGGGAGGAAATTTCGTCAACAGTGCCTCATCAGTCCTGCAATCAGCCCACTCCACCTCCAGTGTGATCACTGTCAGTGTGACCAGTATCAGTGTGAGTGTGAATGCAAAGCGAAGCCAACACTTCCTCAAGTCGTTTGATCATTGTAGTGTTTCTGAGTCTATAAGATTAATCCATTTAGATTAAACATTTTGACAGCTATGGGATGAATTTCATCTGTGTGGAGTTTGTGCACTGATGTTTGGTCCCCCCCTATGCCTGTGTGGATTCTTTCTGGCTTCCTCCCACAATCCAGACACATGCATGTTAAGATTAAATGGTGGTTTTTAATGGCGATTCACAGCCATAGCTGTAAATGTGAATGGTTGTCTGTCTCTGTATCTTGTAAGCTGTGACAAATTAGTGACATTTCCAGGGTGTACCTCCCCTCTTGCCTCATGATAGCTGGGATATTCTACAGGCAACTGACCCTCAACTGGATACGCAGAAGAAAACTGATAGATGAATGGATCAAACTGCAGGGAAATGTGGTACACAAATTGCTGGTTTGCATCTGCAGATTACAAATATTCTCCCAATAAGCTAAGGCTGCATTAACACGGTCTTTTGTTTTGTTGGCTTTTTGCCTGTTGGATAGTGATGTTAAAGATGGATAGAAAAGTAGGGAGAGAGAAAGATGGGAAAGACACACAGCAAAGGGATGTGGATTGAGCTTGAACCCAGGACACTGCTCTTCAGCCTCCAGCAGCATGCGGCCTCACGTGGCACCACTGACCTGAAATGGTGCTCAATTTGGTGGCTGGAAAAAACTTCATACTTGTATTGCTTTTTTTTTGTTTTTTGTTTTTGCCTATCTTCACAAGTAAAGTTAGGTGTATTTATCCCTCTGTAGTAAGCTGTGACAGAAGCAATCATACAAAAGGCACTCTTTTTAAAAGCTTTATTGGGAATGCATTTACATACAGATACATGCTGTGTCTTATAATAAAGACAAGGTGTAAAAATAAAACTCACATTCTTTAAACACCTTATAATTATTTTAATTACTTGGACCTTTTTGCACACTTAACACATGTATTAATTAATTTATTTATTCTTTTCTAAAATGTAGTTACTAAGAACCCGAGTCCTCTTTTCTGTTCTTCATTGTTTTCATTCTGAGGAGGAGAAGTTAAGAAGTCATTAAAAGGATGATTCAGTATTTATGTTGAAAACTACGTCTGCAGAAACATTCAGACTCACCTTTGTGGGAAATGAATACAAATCGTTCTGTACTGATTTCTTGTACAGCTCTGAATGGATCTGCTTCACACTCATTTTTGCCAAGGAGTCAGAACAGAGCTATGTTAGAGCTAATGATTCACTTATGATTGGCTATTAAGTGTTTCTATTGCAATGGAATAAGACAAGAATTTGAATGAGCTGAAGAGAAACCTTTTCAAATGTTGTATTTTTGTTGTTTACTCTAAAAACAAAAATCCCATTGTTAAAATATGGTGAGCCTGCTTTGACTAAAAAGTCAATCAACTATTTAGATAAACCTTTGAAGTTACAATGTAAAACAAAATTATATTAACTTTTTTACTTTCATTATTAATTTTCCCATCCTGTCAAACTCACTACTGACATCATTACTCTGATCAAGTCATTTTGTTGGTTGTCTTCTACGAGACAATCAACCTCCGTGAGAGTCTAAGTGCTCTTCTTTCTTTCTGACTTTCATCCATGCGACCCGCCTCCTCCCCATCTCAGTCTCATCCTGGTCCCTCAGAGCCACATCAAAGCCTCCATCTTCATCTTCACCAAAACCAGCATCTATACCCTTTTAAATGTTTCTGCTATGATAAATCATTGGAGTCTAATCTACAAATAACTTAATTACCTTCTGTGTTCAGTTTTTCCAAACCATGTCTGATTATTGAAATAGAGATGGTTAAAAAAAGAAAAAAGCCCCAAAGCTCAGACTCACAAACACACAGATGTGAGTGGGCTCAGGGTGCGACACTCGCTCTGTTTCATTCTTTAATCTAACAGGATGTGATTACAGTAAGTTGTTTGTTTCCCATTGCAGTGCAATGAATACTTTGCTTTACTTTGCATACTTTGTATCTTCTGTTTTGTTGAATAAGATAAAAATAACAGGCTGTCTTTAATCTGTTTCAATACTGTTCTCAGTTTCACACAATAGAATAATTTTCCTCTTTATGTAAGACCAGGCTGATATACTCAGAAAGTGAATAATGACCATTCAGTGCTTTAAAACCGCTAGGATGTCTGATGACTGATCATTTATTAAACCCTGAGCCATTTAATACTGCAGAGTTTGGATCTCTTGCACCACTGGAGCCTACAGGTCATGTTATTTACAGTCTATGAGGCTTATGGGCTCAGATTTTAGGATTAGCTTCAATATAACCTTTAGAGCCATAGTTTCTGCTGAAACAGGTGGAATTTGTACAGAGTCTGATAATAACTGGCAGGTGTGCTGTACTGTTGCCATAAACTCACACTGGATGAAAAGATTCACTGGTCGGCTGATTTCATAACTAATACTGTTGGACACATTGCACCTGAATGGCCCCTGATCATAACAGGTCACATTGATGATAGTGAGAGTGGAGCCTCCATCAGTGAGCTGAACTCTGGCACCTTCTGTAACCTCAGAGCTGTCATTCAGTCAGAGGGAAGAGAGGGAGGATCCAGAGGAGGAGCAGGACAGAGTGACAGAACTGCTGAACTCCAGCAAAACTTTGTGGTTTGAAATCACCGACACATCTGCGACTGCAGCCGAGGGTGGAAAAAGGAATAAAAATGGGATGTAGGACGAATATTGTAACAATTTATCTTACTAAAAACTTACTCTGAACTGAAGCTTGAGATGGTTGATTTCACTGAGTTTCATCATTCAAGGCCTGACTGATGTAACATGCATGAGTCTGAGCTGTGGTCCAGTATGGGTGAGCTTAACACCATTCAAAAACCAGTAAAACAGGGCAGAAGGTCTGGAGATGGCCCAGCATGTCAGCCTGATGTTCAATCCTTCCTCGTAGTATTCTCCTGATGGAGCTGTCCTCAGAATTATATTTTCTGGCGACCTGGTAAAAAGCGGTAAGCAGTACAGAATGATTAACTTTTACGTGAAGAACTGCATAAATGAACTAAATACAGTTATTTATTTATTCACTATGAACCACATGATGTAAAAAATTAAACAGTAGTTCACACAAAAAAAGCAAGAAAGATAATTTTTTTGTAGTAATTATAATTCAAGCTGAAGAATTTTAAAAAGCTATGTAATAGACACGATAACTCACAGCTGATGGAGAGCTTCACCAGATTGCTGATGTCATTACTGAAATTATTAAACACATAACACATGAATGGCCCCAGGTCATAGCGGGTGATGTTGATTATAGTGAGAGTGGCGTCTTCATCAGTGAACTGAACTCTTGCATTGGCTGTGACCTCAGAGCTGCTGTTCAGCCAGAAGAAGGAGGGGGAGGAGCAGGAGCGGGACAGCCTGATGCAGCTGTTGAACTCTGACAGATCTGTGGTGTTAGCAGTCAGCACCACACTGGAGATTTCAGCTATAAGAAAAGAAAATGAAACGATGTTAGGTGTTACTGATTATTTATCAAACAAAACCATTTGTGTTAATAACATTTGATTAAATATGTCAGTACAGTTATAGTTTCAGCTTGAGATGTGTGATTCCTCTGACTTCTGCTGTTTAAGGCCTGACAGATGTAGTTTCCTCTGTGACTCTTCTGAACGTTCACCAGCCTGAGCTTTGATCCAGCATCAGAGAGCAGGCCTCTATTCAGAAACCACTTAATTTCAGGAACAGGACCTGAGTCAACTGAACAGATGAGGTTCATGTCAGATCCTTCGTCGTAATATTCTTGGTATGGACACTGGGTCAGATGAATGTTTTCTGGTCCATCTGCAGCGAGAAACATAAAAAAGATATTGTCATTAATAAAATATGAGGCAAAAACTGAAAATAATAACAAGATTAAAAAAATTACAGGCTTGAGGGGAATACATATTAAAGGCACATGTACATGCATGTCACGTACTGTACAGTAGTGCTGTTAGTATAAAACAAGTCCAAGATGAAAAATTACTCATTTTTAAGTGTCTGGAATTTAACTTACAGATTAAGAGGTTAATGGGATCGCTGGTGCCATTACTGACTGGATTGGACACATGACATCTGTACGGCCCCTTATCATAACGGGTCACGTTAATTATAGTGACAGTAGAACCTCCATCAGTGAGATAAACTCTGTTACTTGCTACAACCTCAGTGATGCCGTTCAGCCAGAGCAGCTGGACAGACTGGCGGAGCTGCTGCTGTGGTGTTAGTTATTTGCCTTCACATTGGATACTTGTGCTGTGGGATAAAAATACAGAATCATCACTGATGCGTATGCCACAGTGGCCAAAATAACACAACAAACTGTACTTTATACATTTGCAAAGTTAACATTGCTCCAATTTACAGTAATTATCATTTGCTGCTGATACTGGTGATGGTAGCTATTTTAAATAAAAGGGCGCTTCACCAGTTGAATCTTATTGGAGCTGCATCAGCGCAGTGTTGTGGAAAACAATGCAAGGGATATAGTGGTGTTCTTACATACTACAAACCAGATGGAGAGTTTTAATAAAAGTTTATTCTAGTAAGAATTTGATAAGACATTATCTGATTTAGTAAAGATAATTACCTTTGAAGCCTGAAAAACACAAGGACAAAGAATGCCACATCTGTTACACAACACCTGGAGGGTCAAGTAGTGTTAAGACTGGTTTAACAGACCTTCAAAATAAAACAGGAAACTCACACATTGCGAAGACACAGACCAAGAAACACGGACTTTACACAGAGGGAACACATGGGCAGAAAAGACTAAACACAGAGCAGAGGGGGCACAGAGAAACATGAGGGGCAAGGGAACAAAATCTAGGAACCATAGAATAAATCACAAATGAACATGACATTATACAAAAATCACAAAGAATTGAAAACACTGGGTCAGGAGACCCAGGACCCTGACATCCAGTGTCTGCCCTGTGCACTGGGCTGATAGACAACACTCGACTGCCTTCATGCAAACTAATTTTATCCCCAGAAGTATGTTTGATCGTATTTGAGATGCAATTATTGGCAACAATAAAGCACTAAACTGATATCATAACACAATTTATAGGGCACTCATTTAAATTCATGAAAATTCTAAATTCAAAGACTAGTGTTGTTGTTGTTTCCTTAAATTGATTACAATCAAATGGTGGTGCTAAATTAAATTAAGGGGATTACTCAGATTCCGATAGTTTATCATGAGGGTTAGGTGAATGGTTTACCAAAATTGAGAAAATCCACAGAATTTATGATAAAAACAGACAGGTTGCTCAAATTCACAAGCATCAGTTTTATTTTGTAGAAAAACATCACTGGAAGAAAAAAAAGTGGCCACTTGCTCATAGTTTTTGAGAATGAGAGAAAGATTTAAACTTTTTAAAATAAGATGTGGCGCCCTCTGCTAGGGAAATAGTGCTGCTGCCAAATATACCACAGGAGTTCACCTGATGTTTCTGACTTGAAAGCAAAGCATATTGCTCTTATTTTACTTTTTTCATAAAAGTAAATACAAATAAAAGAAAACTACACCTTTAAAAAAAATCCTGAATATGGGATAAATAACATATTTTGTCTTTTATATTACTAAATCCAACAGCAACTACTTGACTTTTTTTTAGATAAATAAAGAGGTCAGTGTATGGGAAAAAAGTTATTAGATTAAATATTAAAGATGTTTTAAGACAAGAGATAAAACACTTATGATTTCTTCAACAGCTGCTGTTTTCTTATTGTGTCGTAGTCAAGTGTAAAAATCTTTCAAAAGTGGAGACAAGCACCAAATTTTATGACATACAACTTCTGAACACATTTCTAAGGTTTCCTCAAAATTTCAAATTTAAACAAGAAACATTATCGTGCTCCTTTGACTAATTTAGAACAAGAAACACCATAAAGCACTTGAAACATTTATTATGTCAGTTTAAGGATTCTGCAGTTATTTCCATATTTTGCAGGCACACAGTTAATAAGTACGACCTTTTTTCTGGAATCATTTAGTCACATGCTGAAATAGAAAATTGGTCCAATCTAATTATATACTTTGAGTTTAAATTACAGTCCCCATTGTCAGGGGTTGCAGTGCGGATAAGGGAAGGACCCAAACGCTGGACTCCCAGGTGGGTGAAGGTTGGTGTTTATTATAACATAAGTATGAAATGTGAAAAGTCAGCGACTTGACGACTGACTGACTGACTGACTGACTGACTGACCTGACGGAACTGAACATAGGACAACCTAACAGCGACAATGACACGACAGAGAACTGGTAAAACTGAGGAACTTAAATACACAGACTGGATGATGACGATAACTGGACACAGGGGAATACACAGCTGAACATAATGAAACAGGAAATGGTAGGAGTGGAAAAAACAGAACATGAACTGAAAACGCTGGGTCAATGACCCAGGAATCCTGACACCCATCTGACTTTACAGGTAAATGCAGCTTGATAGAATAACTTATACCTTGTAAATTCTTTATTAGATAGATGTACCTATCCATTTTTTTTATTTGATTTTAGATTTTTTAGCCACTTATCCAAATCTGGGTAATGGGAACCATATGGTTGTTCAGACTATGGCGTATGCTCTGGTTAACACAATGTGTAACCATTTGTAATCACACACCTACAGCTTGGCTATGGCTATTTGAAATTCAATCTGTTCTTTCTAAAATTAAAACTCCAGGTTCAAACAGTTTGGCTGTTGTGTAAAATAAATATAAGAATTTGCATGTATAATAAATAAAAATAGAATCAAATGATTCCAAATCTCATAAAGCCATATTTTATTTACAACATTAAACGTTTAAACTAAGACATTTTACATTTTTTTGATGGCAGCAGTGCATGAAAAAAGATGGGACAAGGCCACGTTGAGCTCTGTGTAGCATCTTCTTTTAAATGTAACCTGTAAACATCTGGCAACTGAGGAGACGAGGGTTTTATAAAAGCAGTAATCATTAAACAGTCTTTGTTCTACACAGCTTTTCTCTTCAGTCATAATCTTGCCTGCATAACAACAGATATCCCATGAAGGCAGCATGTTTAATGTCAAGCTTTCTATAACATTTGTAAATTATGTGGTAAAACCTCTGTTACCTTTAGTTTTCCTCCTCGTATGATGCACTTGACCTCAGGGACCTGCTGGGGATGTATGGATGTAAAAGTTCACTGATCTAAGCAAAGTGTTCCTGGATGAGCACATCTCCAAGGAACTCTCATGGTCGAATAACACCACATCACTGGCCAAGAAGGTCCAATATCTCCTCCACTCCACTCCACTGTTGAACAGCTCTGTCACACAAAGCTACATTTAAATCTTGTAATGCTGCTGAAAATCTTTTTACTGCATCTATCGGCACCACTGTCATACCTACTGCAAGAGTTGTGTAGATGTGCTGATTTTGCTACAGTACTTGTTAGAGAGAGAAGACTAAGGTGTGATGGAGAGATGAAGAGCTCCAATACTGCTTTCCCCAATGTCTTTACACACTATAGTGCCTGCAGAACCACAGACATGCCACATGAGGGCAGTATATTGTAGTTTATAAATTGAAAGGGTCACCTTTGAAGTCTTTATATAAATCCAAACTTTTTATAAGGTGGACAGGCTTCAGCATTAAAACGCTGTGTAATTACTGAACCACATTTATAAGTGATAAGCTGATGTGAAAGCCAGGGGTACAACTTTTCTGTATTGGGTGTATTTATTTTACATTTAAAGTAATCATTAGGATGCTAGATGCAGACCTTTTGTGAAAATAGAAGCAACTAAAAAAATTACAAATTTAGAGATAATGTTCCAATTTTTTATTGTTGCAGACAAATAATTTATGAAAGATCTCCATAAGATCCCTCTTTAACAACAGTCTGTAAACATCTGGAAAGTGAGCAGACCGGATGTTGGACTTTTTGAAAGGGGAATTTTGTCTCATGTTTTCTGATATAGGATTCTAGCTGTTCAAGAGACCTGGCTCTTCTTTGCTGTATTTTATACTAAACGACACTCAAAAAATTTTCAGTTGGTGATACACGAAGCTATGTTATTAGACAGTAATATCTGCAGTACCAGCAATGTTGGAAATTCAACAACCTGTAAATGTCCCAGGGAGTTTTTGCTTAGACCATTGAATGATGGTCTAAGCAATGAATAACGATCTCCAGTTCAGAGTGTGACACAATCTGACTTAACTTGACAATATTTCTTAAGTGAAAAAAATAAGACTGAACCAGATTTTTGAATAAAACATACAAACTGAGAGCAGAGTCAAAAGTTACCCCAGAGACTGAGAGACTATTTAGCAAATGTCGCAATGAGAACCAGAGCTTTCATTATCTTAGGCATAAATCTGTCAGGGGAACAAACAAGGACTTCAGTTTTTTGTTCATTAAAACTGGAGGAAGTTTTCAGCCATTCAGCTTTTAATGGAGTCTAAGTTCCTAAATGACTGTAACTGTTGAATCAGAGGAAAGACTTGGGAGATCCAGAGGAGAGAAGACTGACTTTGTAAAAGAAAGAGTTAAATGGTTCCGATATCAACTAACAACAGGGCTGAAAATAAAAATAAAGTTATTTCATTGAAGTCTATCTAAATTATGTCATGTTGAGGAGTTGAGGCTGATGTCAAAGGTTTGAATTATATTACATTTAGCTTAAAAACACAAGTAGGAATAAAAGGAACCCTTAAAGGTTGTAGTAAAAGACTGCTAAAAATATTTCAATCATTTCTATGACACCGTGGTTAATATCTACACATGTAAAATGGCTCAATAATTTCAAATAATTAATTTATAATTTAATTTAAGCTGTTGTTTATAGAGTATCCAAACTCTGTGGTGCCGCCAGTCTTTTCTTTATACTGATCATCATTAAGACCTAAATGTATTAAAGTTCATTACATTTATAAGTTTTTTTTATATTCAGTTTACAAACTCTTTTGTACAAAATTTGTTATGCATTAGTAGAGATGTACAAAAAAAAGAAGAAAACTCTTCTGGCAGTATTTTTTTAATAGAATTTGAGATAAATGTAATAGATCGGTGTAGGTTCTCAGTCATCCAGGTCGTTGTAGTCTAAAGATTTTAGGAAGTTCTGTGCAGATGTTTCATCTCTTATTTAAGAAAGTGAGTTATAAAAGTAAAAGAGAGGATCCCAGGTATTTAATCTCTAGTGGGGGTTGTTCCCAAAGACAGTTGTTGACCCTCTGTAGAAGATTATTTGTTATATACTAAGATACAGTTTTCTTTGACCCATGCCTGTTATGTTTAACCCTTTGATCCCTGCATGTAGGAAAAGTGCAGGCTTGCAGTATCTTCGTAATTAAGGCAGTGCCTGACTCCTGTCTCTGGACAAGATAATAGTTTTTTAACTTATTTGTTTCATATATCCTTTTGAACTGTGGGTGACCTGTGTGAAGTGACTGATCTACCTGACAAGAGGGTAGTAAAGATGGGTGGCAGACTCTTCTGTAAGTAGGGTTGTTTCCTTTGCTTAACGAATTCCTCACTAAAACACTGTGAGTGCTGTATAGGAATTTCTTTTATTTATGTATTAATCACATTATTTTATCGTATAATGCCTTGGTGCCACTGGATTTTAACATGTCTCACACTCATACAGTTAGACAAATGGTGGGGTCTAGTAGGAAAGTTGGGGGAAGCACACAACTCCACAGGAAGAGTCTTTTGTCTCTTCGAGGACTCTGGGAGGTAGCAAAGGAGTGTGAACCTTAATAATAGAAGAATAGAATAGAATACTTTTATTTGTCAATTTCTTCAAATGTACTTGCCATACAAAGGAATTGAAATTACGTTTCACACTGTCCCATGCGTAGACAATAATAATAATAATAATCATGTGGAACTGCACATGATTTGCAGCTAGCAAGTTGTTAATGCTATCCATCAAATCTTAAACCAGTATGTTAATACGTGGAGGTAATCTGATCAAAAATGATCAGATTACCATATATATAATTATATCAAATAATCAAATAGCAAATATAATCGGATCAAATATAATCTGATAAAAATGATCAGATTATATTTTAAATATTATAAAATATAAACATATTATATTTTAAATATTTGTTCAATTCAAATCAGTTCAAATTATGTTTTTTTTTCTTAAACAAAATCTTCAACATCATGTATAATTTTTATCATGTGCAATTTCCATTGGAAATATCAATCACAGTTAAATTAAGAACGGATGGCAGTAAAAGCTAACAATGTTAGCTTGGCTATCCTTCATTAATAGTAATAAAAATCACAAAGCAATAGTACATCAAAGATACTGAAGTTTTATATTCCTGTTCATGCAACTGCTGGCTCTGGGTCCATTGGGTAACTCACGGTACCAACATTAAGAGGAGGCTTACATTAGAGCCTCTTATTACGTATTTTGTTTGGGGAAACTTCATTAATCCCACATAGAAATTGAGTTTAAAAAAAAAGGGCCTCAAGTCGTACACAAACCAGGCCCGTCACTCTCAGTTATGTGATATATGATTACATGCTCATCCAGTCCAACTGAAGTGAACCTGTTGTCAAGGGTTGTGTGTGGAGGCGAGGAAGAAAGAACCTAAACGCAGGATTTGTATGTAGGTGAGGACTGGTGATTTATTACAGACGGGATGAACGGAGCAATGAACAGAAGATGAGATGGCTGACTGACAGAATGGCTGACTGAGTATACGGCACACACTGGAACGACAACATCACATCAATGACACAACACCGAACTGAGGGAAACTGAGGACTTAAATACACAGACTGATGAGGATGATAATGAGAGACCGGTGAGTACACAGCTGAGCATATTCTGGCTAACGACACAAGAGACGAACTAACACAGGAAAAACAGGTAGTGAGAACAATATTGAAGTGGCATAATAAACGTGACAAAACTGAAAACACTGGGTCAACGACCCAGGAACCCTGACACCTGTGCTCGAGTGTGTCAAATCACCAAAATTGGAGAAGGAATAGAGAGGGGATAGCATAACACATGAAATGGGAAATGTTTCTTTGTGTTCTATTTATTTCAACAAAGTAACTATTCTAATTACAACCTATTTAAACGGTAACTGCAACAGAATACAGTTACTCATATTTTGTATTAAAAATACGTAACGCTGGTACATGTACTCCATTATAGTGCAATGAGTGAAAAATACATTTTATCTGGTGTATGATGAGGCGACTGCTCACCTGAAAACATCCCAAGAATGATGAAGTACATCAGAGCCATTTCCATTTCAAAATGTGGTGTCTTTCACTCTTTGACTTTTCCTTTTATGATTTCATGATACACGAATGGCAGGATGTTACAGAATATGAAGGTAGCACAAGGAAGTAACCCTGTTGTTCTCAACGGTTAATTTATTATTATTATTATTATTATTATTAATTATTAACGGGTTTACATGTTAAACTTTCATTTCCTCATTCTATTCTTGCTGTTGACAAATCAAAAGCAATTTGATGAATCAGAATATTACATTTTTTAAAAATGAATGAAAATGTTTAAGATTTTTCCCATTTTCATGAATAAAGTTTAAATTCCGTGTTTTCTGCGTTTAATCCACGTGAAAAGAATGAAGTAAGCTCTATTAAAATGCTAAATCTAGGAACACAAGTGAGTTTTAAGACAATGAGTTCCTGAGCACATTCATATAAACGGGACACAAATTAAAACAACATTTGCAGATATTCACTGACAATTTGCAGGGTAACCAGAACTCTGAGGTGCTGCTGCTTGTTAAATAAATAAACCTACAAACATGCTGGGTTATGGATGAAATCCATTTAATACTCCCATGGTAATACACACTCCAGGCATGTATTCGAGCCCTAACCATAACCTTTTCCCTAACCTTAACCAGCACTTTAATGATGTTAGATAGTGTTTTCCGAAGTGATTTAAGTTAAATGAATTTACATGTGTAGATTCATTCCAAATGATTTCCTCAATTTTCCAAAATATATGGATGTGTTGGGTGCCCAGAAGCATAATATATCGATGATTTGTCACTTAGCATAAAATGTTACGCTTTGGGAGTGAGGATGTGTTGTATACTTACAGGACAGCAGTATTTCTTGAGTATTTCTTCTTCAGTGACCTTTCTCACTCACTGTGTGTTAATAGACCTCTCTGGATTGAATCATACTTGTTATTAATCTCTGTCTCTCTTCCACATCATGTCTTTATCCTGTCTTCCTTCTCTCACCCCAACTGGTCACAGCAGATGGCCCCGCCCCTCCCTGAGCCTGGTTCTGCCGGAGGTTTCTTCCTGTTAAAAAGGAGATTTTCTTTCCCACTTTCACCAAAGTGCCTGCTCACACGGAGTCATATGATTGTCGGGTTTTTCTTTGTATGTGTAACTGTATGGTTTACCTTATAATATAAAGCGCTTTGAGGCAATTGTTGTTGTGATTTGGCACTATATAAATAAAATTGAACAGAATTGAACAATGATGTGAGGACTCAGCCAAACAGTTGCCTGAATCTATAAGTTTTATATAAGATTTTGATAAAAGTTTCTACCCTTTCTCATCTTTGTGTGATTTAAAAGAAGTATAACATTTGGTTTTATAGCAATATGTTATGAACAGTTTTATTCCTGCATAATAGAGAGGACAGTCAGAGGTTGGAGCACTGTGAAACACTGTTAAAGTGACCACTCAAAAACCACGAAAAAACATGTAGCCCAACATCACCAGCTAATCTGCTATAGCATTTCATTGAACTATTTAGCCATTTAACAATTATATATATTACACAAGGTGGATTGTGTTCAATCAGCTTTGTCTCCTGAGGTTGAGACAAAGAACACTAAAAACGTGACGCACTGCCTTCTGAGAAACTCCCAATAATACCCATTATTCTCCAGTACTGATGAATCTCCTAGGCCCTAAAACTACTGAATCATACTGAACCCACTGACTCATTAGGCTGACTCTGAGTTTGGACTTTCATCCTTTGCACACTGTAAGGTCTTATCAGTGGCTATAAAACCTTCAGCCAACTGTTTTTTGACTTAAAAACCAGAAAATCCTGTGGGGTCCATCCAATGTTGAATCTTCACTCTAATTAAAATACAAGAGAAAGAGCGAAGTATTTCATTGAATGTTTTATTTGATACATGCAAACAACACAGGCGGTTGGCTAAAAATTGCTAATGCTACCCATTCACGTGCAAAGCAACTGAGATACAAAGATGAGTGACTCAATGTCAGAGTAATTTATGAAATACCAAACTAACAAACTCCTGTTACCAGTTTTACTTGAAGCTTTTTATAACTTTCCCTTTTTAAATAAATTTACATAAATATATACCTGTAAATACTATAATTTCAAACTGAATTTCTGTTATCACTGCAGCACACCTGCAGTCCCAACAAGAGGCCACGGTCCACAGTTTGGACATCACTCTGAAGGTAGATTTTAATATTAACGTGCAAAGACATGTAATTATTATACTACAGTTGGTAACTGATAAGTAATAAGTTTATATAAACATATAGACACAGAGACACAACTGTGATGTGTTGATTGTTTTTTATGTATTTAAAATAAAGTAGTGACTTGAATATTAGAAGATTTATTACAGAGAACGTATTAATAGTTATTTGAGATGAAGAGGTAAAAAAATCTTAACATATCTTGTTTAACTTTATATGATATCAAGCCAATGAAAATTATAATGTTACTCCTCCTGCAGCAGGTGAAGACTTCTAAAAATGCATCATCTACAGAAATAGAAAAATATTCTTGTTAATTAACAAAATAGTTCCTTCTTAAATAACATTGAGAACAAATGTCAAACTTACCTTTAAATGTCAAGGTCATCACTTGGTTTATATTTTTTATTTTCTTGTAATGGAAATGTTCTCATACATATTTTCTTCTTGTTCTAAGAAAACAAAGATTTGTAACAGTGCATGTAGGTATCCATTCAGATAATAATTTTGATTCTCTAATTTTTTTTATTTTGCTATAGCAGACATGTAAGATGACTTTAGATTTCAAAAAGAAAAAAATACCATACCTGTGTTTTGCTTCTGAGGATTTTTGTTGAATCTAAATATTTGAAATAAAGCATTATTAAAATGTGGTCATGTAATTAAATGCAACACAAAACGGCAACACTAAGGTTTATTTGAATTGAACAAGGAATCCACAAATTTATTATTATAAAGTATAAGTGTTTATTCTGCATGATTAACATTAACAAGAACTGAAAAGAATTAATTCTTCTTTGTGATTACTCTGAGACCAGCAGAAGATGAACGTTAGCAAGTGACTGTTTGCAGAATACGAACCATTTGTAGAATCGTACCACTGAATACTAGACATATTTCAAAGATTACAATAATTATGTATATTCAAAAAGGAAAAATGTTTTCCTGGTGATTTTTCAAATACATTCTTAACTTACTTTTTCTCATAAATGTAGTACCCTCCACCAACAGCTGCAGTGACGATGACACAACATGCGATTACTATTCCAGCGATGCAACCAGCAGCACATCCTGATGATTTCTCTGGAAAAATATTGGTAAAGATAATGAATACTTTTTTATACAAAATTGTCTTATCATCCCAAAACCATCCAATAGATTCTTTCTTTATTTGATTTTTATAATTTTAGAACTATCAGAGGGCTTTTGATTGGTGCTCTTGTTGCATCGAAAGTACTTGTGTTTGGAAAAGTGGTGGATGCACCATGTGGTTTCAGTTAACAATTTGCTGACAATTGATTAATGTCTTGCTAAAGGGTAGTGTGGTGTTAGAAACAACTGTTATGTTATCTGAAGATGAACCTCCAAAATTTATTGATAGATACGATGGCCCCTAGAGACAAAGCATGTATAAACTTCAAAAAACACGTACAAACTGAAAAGCGCAAACTCCAAAGCACGTTAAAACAGTGAAACACATGCAAACTCCAAAACAGAACAGATGTGCACCAGGACGCTAGGGGGAGTGTTGAGGTCGATTTGCAAAATAAACGGCAAGTTTGTTGCAAACACATGGAGTTGGATACAACCACACTCATGTATTCCAATAATTTTTACATTTTAAATGGACCTGTAACTACAACACACCTAATCCGGTCATTGGTACTTCCTGGCTTTTTGTAACAAAAGCTCAACAGCGCCCGTAGCATCCTGGAGCACTTCCGTTGTGTTTGTAAGTGTTTTGGAGTTTGTATGTGCTTTGTCTCTAGGGGCCACCGTAGATAGAAAACTAGAGCAAATGTACCACCTGTTAAACTTTCAATAGTACCATCAAAGAGTATGTACACACACAGATACCTGTTACAGTCAGTCCATGCACCACTGATGATGATGTTCTCTCAGTTATATTATTCCATGCTTGACAGGTGTAGTTTCCACTGTCAGAAAGTTCAACCTCTTCTTTAATGTACTCAGCTGAAATGGTAAGTATCTCTGTCCCATTTAAGAACCAGGTGAATCTAGCAGTTGGTGTGGATTCAGCAGAGCAGGTCAATTTTAAGATGCCTTTGATATTTATCTTATTTGGACCTTTGATTTGAACATTTTCTGGTCCATCTGAAAAACAGGTAAAAATAATAAATGTGTTCATTACTTTTAAATTTCTGCATCACTAGACTACATATCATATTAGTTGTACCATTCAAAGTTTGAAATTATTTTACTGTATGCATGAACAAGAAGTGTAGACTGACCAGGATATTACTTACAATTAACAGTCATGATGTATTTATCTCCATCACTGCTGATGGGGTTGCTGATATTACATAAATATTCTCCTTCATCTTTCCTATTCACAGTGTTAAAGGTCAACACTCTGTTATTGTCAGAAAGGGTCATGTTGTCAGTCAGGGTCAGATCTGAGCCATCCTTCATCCAGTTTCTGGTAAAGACTGAGCCAAAAGCCTCACAGGTTAAACTGACGGATGTTCCCTCAACTGGCAGGTTTGTTGATGGTTTGGCCGAAGCACCTGATATTTTCTCTGTTTGCCAAAAAATAATTGATTTAGAAAATAATTTATATCATAATAAGAAAAGCAAAAATCAGTGATGGTGAAATAAAAGAGAACAACTGGAAAATCTATAAAATGTGATTTAAAAACACCAAACAAAACCACAGAGATGAGGAGAACTCTTGAGATATGGTATGGTAATTCTCTGTAGAATAATTTACAGGATAATGATTAACACTAAATTACAGTTATATTATCTACAACTAAAAATATTTATTATTGTTTGACATTTTCAAACAACTTCACCTAAAAAAAAGGTCAAGACGTATAATATTAAAATTAAATGTGCCGGACACTTTTAAATTGCCTATTTATCTCCAATACCAAATTAATACTAACTGATATTAATTTGTGGAAACACAAGACTCTAATATCAGGCAGACACTTTTTATTACCCTATTTACATATAACTGATGTTTTGTGAGCAAATGAAGAGGACATTGACAAAGACAGACAACTTTTTTATGACTTTTTGAAGTAGCCAAGGATGCTACTTCTATAAGAAGGTTTATGCAGGTATGGAATTGGAGGCAGGGGTGGTAAGATTATAACATGATTACAGAAAAGCTCATGTCCTCTAACATTGACCCGGTAGCTTGAGGGTCCTGCACGGTATCAATGCTGTTTCTAGGTCTACGATCGTCTGGACAGAGAAGATTTTCCTGTTTTTCCTAAAGAGCATTTTGTTGTAAATTCTTTGCTCTGACTGAGTTTCTTTTTTCTATCAGCCCTATTTGTTTTCTGTGTGAGAAAATATGTCAAAAGCCTGCAGTATATCAGGAAACCATTTTATTTGAAAATTGTTTTTCTGTATTGTTTATCTCCACAAATATTTTTATATGTGTGAAATTATTATCTGAATATAGCTCTAGTCACAAATATATGCATGAATCACACACTTAAACAATAAATCAAACCTACCCAGTACAGTGATGGCTGAAGGCTCAGATGTTTGAGATCTCAGAGTTTTGCTGTTAAAGGCCTGACAGCTGCAGTTTCCACTGTTACTCATGTTAACATCCATCAGTCTGAGCGCTGATCCAGTATCAAGCAGCTGATCTCCATTCAGAAACCACTTAAACTGGGCAGGAGGTCTGGATCCAACTGAGCAGGTGAGGCTGATGTCTGACCCCACAGCAAAGTATCCTTGTGGAGGAGATGAGATCAAATTGATATTTTCTGGGCCATCTAAATGTAGAAGGGACATAGAAAAGTTACGTTGGGTGGATGAAAAATGTATTTCACACAACTACATTGCTTCACATCATGTCAACAGAAAAAACGATCTCATCCATCTTTTATTCAGCTTATCAGACATATCTAATATTCTGAAATCTAAAATGATGTCTAAACACTCTGATGCTTGTGTGCAGATGTTTTCAGATAAACTACTGAACATTTAGTTTAGTAACTCACAGCTGATGGAGAGGTTTATTGGATCACTGGTACCAGTACTGACAGGGTTGGACACATTACACCTGAATGGTCCCTGGTCAAAGCGGGTCACAGTGATTATAGTCAGATTGGAGCCTCCATCAGTGAGCTGAACTCTGTCACTTGCTGTAACCTCAGAGCTGCCGTTCAACCAGAGGAAAGAGAGAGAGGATCCAGAGGCAGAGCAGGACAGAGAGACAGAAGCACTGAACTCAACCAAGTCTGTGCTGCTGGAAGTTACCAACACATTGGAGACTTTCTCTGTGAAAGAAAAATACAACAATAGAAAATAAGCATTAAAATAATTACAAATCAATTCCAGCTGAACTATGTCATGTTAAGGAGGATATATTACATACACAACCTAAAATGACAGAATAGCAATAATTGTAAGAAATACTGTACCAATCAAAATCTTGAAATATTTTTATTTGTAAAAATAAATGAATCAACTCCCTTTAAGTGACTATTCTGAACAGAATAAATGAGATTAATTGAGTTCTCAGCTTGTTCTTTGCTTTATGGGGATCAATATTACCTCCAAATAAACCATTCAGTTTCTTACAGCCACTTTTTAAAAGTCTTTATTATCACAGTCTTAAGAAAAAGATGAATTATTGCAAGAATGTATTATTACAGAGTAGAGATGTAACAAACATGTCCAAATCATTACAGGTATTTTTACATGTTCAATATATTGTAAACTTGTTTAAATATTGCAAAAACAATTAAGCTGTTGAATTTCTACATCTGCTCACCGTATATCACCAGAGTAGTAAGGCCATTCTGGATTTTTCCATCTTGTATAATGTTAACAGTGTATTCTCCAGTGTCATCCAGAGTGAGACTCCTGAGCCCCAAAGACGCAGTAGATGGGAAGAAGGTGATCCTGCCTTCATACTCAGGTCCAGTAGTTTCTTCTGAGTTAATCATGATTATTATAGTCGTAGAGAAATTAACATTCCAGCTCACAGATTGAAACGGTTTCTCTGATGGAGACAGTGTTGTAGTGAACATCACAGTTCCTCCTACAGCTGCATTCAGATGATCATCGGGCAACACACCAACTCCTTCAGTGAAACCTGCGGGAGAAGAATAGCAAAGTGCTGTTGTTACTCAAACATATAAAACAGTTGATGAATATATAAAGATTATCATGAAATATAGCAGGTCTGAAGAGTTTGAGTTATTTTCATTAAAGTCTAATGTCCGCTTTTCCAGATAATACTACACACAATTCTGGTTGAGTTTCAGGAACTCGCTCAATAATCGCGTGGTTATTAAAACTGTTAACCAGCTGTTGTTTTTGGTGACTTGTTGCTATTCTAAGCCCTTGGCGAACAACCGAAGGAAAATCTGACTTTTTGTAAAGAGACCACAAGTTATACTGAACATCTTAATTTTGAGACTTACTTGCAAATGTCACAAAAACAACAAGAAGCTGTAGTAACGAAGCCATTAATTAAATATCTGTGAAGTGTGCAGTTAGTAATGTTCAACTATCAAAGTGACCAAAAATCTACTGACTCAGTATGGTGAATGAAACTCGACTTAACAAGCTGCAGTGTCAGTTTCATGCAACAGAAAACTTCTGCCTTCCTCAAGTGGTGCAACTGTGTTAGTACAAGATGTAAAACTTAAAATGTTGCTATAAAGACGTCCAGATGTCCAGTCACATATATAAAAAATCTCAAAAAGTTTAATTAATCTGTAGAAAATAAAGCAAGTCTGAAAAGGTCACGTTATTTTCATTAGAGGTTTTATTGGGAAAAAAAAGAAAAGAAAAAAGAAGCACACACAGCAGGTTAATTCAAGAAACAAAACTGACACTGACAGATTCACGTACAACATAATTTAGAAACGGGTAGCCAACAGGGGAGCCAACTGAAGCAACCTGATCAAAGGCTTCCCATATTTCTCCTGTCTCCTCTGTCCTCCATCTGAAATCAGTCTTGAGAAATGTGTCCCAAGTCCTGCATCCGGAGGAGAAAGGAGACACGAACTATAGGGTTTAATTGGAATAGATTTAAACTGAGATTCAGAAGGAAGCACTCAACTGTCTTTTAAATGTCTTTTGTTTCCACTCTTCTCTCTCTATACTCATGAAGAACAAATCAGAGAAGTAAAAAGAGTTAAAGTCGCATGATGAACAATTAACGATCAATGAAGAATGACACAAAGGACGAGGAAAACTACGGATTACTAGAGAATTATAAGGATCATGGCACTGCTCTCCTACTCTCATTTAAAATACTTTTGTACAAACCTGCTTCTTCTCTGATCCATGTTATCTGAGCGTATGTATTCAGGTTACATATGATTAAACATGAACTAGAAATGTATTCAACAGATGTCTCATAAAGTAAAAAACAAACAAACAATAAAAAAAGTAAAACTTTAAAGTCAGTGTGAGCAGACAGTTTTTTCTGCCACATCAAGCTCACCTGAGATGGACCCAAAAATGAAGAAGTATATCACAAGTGTATTAGAAAATGTTCCCATTTTTTAAAACAGTCCTTCACTCTTTGTCTTTTCCTTTGCTGATACCGGTACATGAATGTTCATTCAATATATGGTGTCATAAGGAAGTAATGTTGTTATTCTGAAAGGTTAAACTTCATGAACTTGTTAATCATTAACAAACCTTTCTACTAAATGTTTGTGTCAGATTCTGTTTAGTCACATTAAGCTTTCCTTCTGTACTGTAACAGCTAGTTACAGGATGTGTCACTTGGAAGAATTCAACATGATTTATTGTCAGAGAGAAATTAATTGATCTATTTTGTCAATTAGGTTCCAATGACTCATCACAGCAGTGACAGAACACAAGACAGGAACCCAGCCCGTCCCAGAGTCTAGATGTTGGTCCTGAAGATCAACCACTATCACACCAAAACGGGTAACAGACACGCTGGTCCACCTTGTCCATTTCATGCTTTGCCTCTCCAAAGGCAATACTGGGTTGTGAAGTTGGAGAAGTTTTGTGTGGGTGTGTGTGGAATTGTTGTCATAGTGATCCAACAAAACCATCAGGCAACACACCAACTTTAATTAAGCATATAGGAGACATTTTTGTTTGACTAAATGAAATTAAAACATTGCATTTGAAAATGGAAAAAAAAAATAGCTGTAATGTTTTTATTTAAGTGTTTAATTGGAAGTTCACCTGCAAAAAATATATAGAAATTGCTACAAGAAGCAATGATGTGACACTGACAGATGCAGGGACAAATCCAGACAATAGAGCCAAAAGAAGATACAAAAGAAACTTAACAGGTAAAAAAAACCTGACCAAAGGTTTTTCTTGTTTTTCTAAATTGTATCACCCTGTTTCCTCTGTCCATCTGAAATTTAGAAAAATATATCTCATGTACTCAGAAGCTTTTGGAGGAGCTATGATGAAAGATCAAAGGAGTGTCCTTTGCAGAAATGCTTTCATTCAGTGTCTAAAAGAGGAATGATATTGTTACGCCCCACTTAAAAACAAAGTGTTGTCTGGATGGGGAGTAACAAAGTGAAAAAGAAATGATAAACAGCCGCAAAGTACATTTATTACACAAAACAACTAAAATACAACTGAACACAGGGAAGCTCTTTTCTTCAGGGTCTCCAAGGCCAAAACAACAAACAAAGCACCCCCTTTCTAACTAAAAAACAAACCAAGAACTCTCTACCCAAAAACAACAATACAATGGCTGAGCTCCCTGTTCAGCCAAAAAACAGGAGAAAACAATTGCAACAAAAGAGCTTGAGCTGCAACACACCTCAGCTGCAGCTCATGAGGCAGACCTGGATCACAGGAGAGGGAGAAAAGGCTCTCTCACATAGGGATAGCCACTAGAGGTCAGCGAATGTAACAGATACACATCTGTAATATATAAACCATGGTGTGAGGAAGACTTAAAACTTCTGTTTCCGTCTGTTTTAGTCTTTTAGGATGATCAAAAAATTAAAGCGTTTTTGTACAACTTCATAAAGATAGCTATAACTTTTGATAGAAGACTCACATACACATATTTATGGCTTTATCTTATAGAATTCAATATCCCCGTGCTGGGCAAACAGGTTTTAAAAAATTCCTGTCCTCCATTATTTGTCTGTGTGTAAAGGGAGCTCTAAACATAAAGAAATGTTGTGATAAGAAAACAATTTATGATGAAGCTGTTCCAATGATCACATTTAATTGAGCTTTAAATCGGGCTTCAGAAGCACAGATGTATCATTTAAAGGATTTTTGCCCAGACTTCTGTTTCCTCACTGATGAAGATTAAAGCAGAGAAGTAAAATCAATTAAAGTGACACAAGAAAATTTGTGTATTTAAAATTCATTGCGACAACAAGGAGATGTAGATAAAGGGTTACAAAAGAAGAAAAGAAACAAAAACAAAAAGGAAAACTCAAAAAACAAAATAAACCCAAAACAAACAACTTGTGTGATTTCAACATTCAAGAATCAGTGTTCAAAGACTGAAAGAAATAGGAGCATTAAGGATTACCAGAGAAACGAATCAAAACACGGCTCTGTTTATCTCATTTAATGTATACCATCAGTACATAAACCTACTACGTGATCCATGTTATCTGATCTTATCTGAGTATTCTAACTATTAATTAACTAAACTATTAATAAATTAGCGCCAAGTTATCTTAGTGAACTTCTCAAATCACATACTCCTGCTAGAACACTTAGATCTGCCACTCAACTACTTCTGACCCAACCCGGGGTCGCGGAGTATGGGGGTGCCTACTGGGGTCAGCGGGGGAGCTGGCCCCAGGGAGGGGTCACTTGCCCCTCCCTTCCTTCCCTCCCCATCTCCAGCTGCCTCCCTCTTCCCGCTCCACCACAACCACCCACACATGCAGGGCCTTGGAGTAGGGGTATGTCACCAGGGTGCAGAGGAGGCTACCCCCCCCCCTCTGTCTCCTTCTGGCTGCCTCTGCCTCAATTTTATCCCACAACTTAGACGTTCACATTACTCACACTCTCATTACACATAGATATAGGATCTTGGGGGTGGGCACGATACACGGAGTCCAAATTACCATCAGGGTGTACACCTCACCCCTGGCGTCGTTGCCCACCTCTCAATTTTAAATACACGTAGACATTGAGGGCTAGCAGGAGGGACTATGCGCTTACCTGCTGCTCTCTGGCAGGTAGCGCCATGCCCTCCTGGGTTTTAAATGCACCTTAGAACACACATGCATCAACATTACAATGAGCGGGTGGAGGGAGGTTTGGAGTCTTCTCTCACCCCCGTTCTCTGCGGCCCGCTGGAGCTAGGGGGAGGAGTTGGCCGTCCGACTGCGGTCTGGAGTGTGGGGCCTCCCTGCTGCTGCGGAGTCGGGGCGGTCTGCCTCCCCCCACCGCAGGGAAAAGGGTAACACCACCTGGGTCTGGGTGCAGTTCCCCCCTCCAGGGGCAAGGGTACCTAGACCCGGTTCGTAGAGTACGCTTGGGGAGTGTGATCGTGTGTACAGCGTCTCTTTATGTCTGTCTCCACGTTGGTTGAGTGTGGAGTAAGTGCATATGAGAGCATGAGGGGGGGAATGGATGTTTGTGTCTGTGTGTGCCTGTATGTCTGTGTCTATATGTCAGGTTGGGCATCAGACGCCACCTCTCTGGGGACATCTCAGGCCCTCCAAGGTTTGGAGGCCTATCTCCCCCCACCACCACTTCCCCTGCCAGTGGCGGACTCCCTCAGACATCGGTGCGTTGGTGGTTCTTTGTGTCTGGGGATGGGCGTCCGGGTACACACCAGCTCACTCCTTGGCGGCCGCTTGTCGGGGCCTGGAGCCTGGGGCTCGCTCGGGCCACTTCGGAGGTGGGGTGCCCCCGGCCTCTCGGCCTGGGGCTCGGTCACTCAGGCACAGCTGGCTGCCGGCGGAGCTCACGGGCGCGTCACTGCAACTCCCCCTGGCTTCTGCTCCGCGGCTGCTGAGTGAGCCCTCATCCGGGACTCTCCTCAGCTCTTTCTGGGACAGTGGCGCGGCTGCCCCTCTGTTGGTCTTCCTTGGTCTCTTGTGTTCTGGGGGCCTCTGGATGTCTGGAGTTTTGATCTCCTCCATACCTACTTCATGCCCTGGGGGACGGGGCTGTGGCCCCCCCACACCCTCTAGCAGATCATTACATGAAGGAACCTTTTAAAAAAACAAGCGCGTCCATGCTCACAGGTGTACACACGGGTGATCACACACACAAACTACACCCTTTTTGGCTCCTACCTCAAAGCACACTGTGTTCTGTTGATCTTATGTGCTGCACAATAATGTTTAATATTTAGTATTTACTGTCATATTCCCATATATCATTGTGATGTTGTTTATTCTATTACTCTTGTTCTCTTCTGCTTGTTTTCCTTTTTCTTTCTCAACAGGTGATCCAGGTGATCGATATATGCATTTTCTTTTTCTTTTTTTTTTCTCTGCCCATTCTGTTGGTTTTTGTTTTTTGCCCTTCTCCCCCGTCCCTCTTCTCAGCTGTTTCTCTTTCCCTCTTTCTTTCTCCCCTTCTTTCCCCCAGTCAAGTCTGTCCCGTATTCAGCAAGTGAAAATAAAATAAACAATAAAAGGTGAATCAAATAGACCATTATGGCAAGGCTGGGATGGTCAATTTGGTAAAGTAAATCCGTTGGGCATCTTTTTTTGCCTTTAGACAATAATTCTGATGGCAAAAGAGCCAAACGGGACAGGCAAAAAAAAAAAAAAAAAAAAGGATTACTAGAGAAACGAATCAAAACACGGCTCTGTTCATCTCATTTAATGTATACCATCAGTACATAAACCTACTACGTGATCCATGTTATCTGATCTTATCTGAGTATTCTAACTATTAATTAACTAAACTATTAATAAATTAGCGCCAAGTTATCTTAGTGAACTTCTCAAATCACATACTCCTGCTAGAACACTTAGATCTGCCACTCAACTACTTCTGACCCAACCCAGATCTCGGCTGAAGTCCCGGGGTGACCGTGCATTTGCTCTGGCTGTCCCGGTACTGTGGAATACCCTCCTCTCGACCTCCGCACATCTGATTCCATTGCACTGTTCAAATCACGACTAAAAACCCACTTATTCAATCTTGCCTTTCCCTCTAGTTAATATTTCTTTTATGATTTTATATTATGCACTTTTATGCTCATTTAATTTCTTGTTTGCTCTGTACCTGTTGCTTTCCTATGTATCAGTGACAGCTACCTGCTTGCATACTTAGTACTTGCTTTGGTCCTATTTCTATTATCGTCCTTCTATTCTCTATGTTACTTGTTAAGCACCTTGGCATACCCTTGGTTTTTAAGTGTGCTTTATAAATAAAGTTTATTATTATTATTATTATTATTATTATTATTATTATTATTATTATTATTATTATTATTATTATTATTATTATTCCTGTGTAGAATATTCAGGTTTCAAATGATTATACATGAACTAGAAGTATTCAGCAGATATCTCATGAAAACAGTGATATAAATATTAGCCAAACAAATGAGTTTAAGGACATATTGAAAGGAAAATGAGGACGTAAAACTTTAAAGTCAGTGTGAACAGGTTTTTTTTCTGCCACATCAAGCAGTGAGAGCTCACCTGAGACGGCACCGAGAATGAAGAAGTATATCAGAAATGTTTCCATTTCTAAAGTGGTGTCTTTCACTCTGACTTTTCCTTTACTGATACCAGTACACGAAAGCTAATTTCAATATATGGTGGCATAAGGAAGTAAATGTGTTATTTTGAAAGGTTTAACTTCCTGAACTTGTTAATCTTCAACACAGTTTTCTACTAAATGTTCACCCCCTCATTTTCTTTTTGCACAGTTAACAAGCAATCAAAAATCAAACAAATAAATAAATAACCTGTTTCAGTAAATGTTGTCCTCTATATTTATATGAGTGTTCGGTTTCCCCCCCAAACAACATTTAATAGTAGTAGTAGGAATAGAATAGAATAGTAGAATAGGAAAATATCTCCTATTCCATAAAAGTAGGCTATGGTTTAAAATATGAATAAAAAACAAAATATAATGATGTACAAATCTTCATTTGCACCATTTAAAGTATGATTAAAAAATAAGGTCATTTTGAATTTGATGGCAGCAACACATCTTTAAAAAGTTTTGGCTGTGTAGCATCCCGTCTTCAACAACAGTCTATAAACATCTGGGAAGAGAAGAGACCAGATTCTGAACTTTTTGGAGGGGAATGTGTTCTCATGTTTTCTGACATATGATTCTGCTCAAGAGACCTGGCTCTTATTGCTGTATTTTATACTTCATGACACTCAAAATTTTTTCAGTTGGTGATATATGAAGCTATGTTATTATGGAGTAACATGATGGAGAACATGTGTCAGGTTTTGTATTGTTGATTATCATTTATGCTTAGAAATATCTACTTATATATGCTTAGAGTTTTATAATTAGTTTTAGATTGGTAGAGGTTTGATCCTTGATAGTCTGCAAACTTTGTGTGCATTAGAGAGCACTCTGGGAGCATGGGAGAGGTCGTACCTTCTCTTATTGTTTTATGGTAGGATAAACGTATCTATATCTGTTTTAGTCTAAGTGCCTTTTGTTTAGATGAACTGCTGGACTTCCAGACCAGCAGGTTTAGGGAAGTCATTTATGGGGTCACACTCTGACCCCCCCCCCCCCCCCCCCCCCACGCACACACACACACACAAACTTACACAACGCACAGGCAAGGTACTCTTTGTTTGTATGTAGACGTCATATGTTAATGAAGCTATGTATATTCATGTAACCTCAATAAAAGAGCAGTGTTACGGGGGAGCGGACGAGAGCAACTGGGGTCAAGCGAAGGAACGGCGTTTGTCCGGTTCTCTCCCGTGCACGAGAAACATGAAGAACTTTGCCTACTCGTGTCTTGTTTGGCTGTGTAGCAAATTGTCCTTAACGTTCCAGCGAATAGGTTCAAGCTACAAACCTATCAACATGTTTCTGTAAAACATGCATACACCTTTCAGCATTTATGAAGCCAGTTTTAAAGTACTTTGGCCCAGAGAAGAAGGCAGTTTTCCTGGATGATGTTCAGCAATTTTCAGTCACAGTTTTTTCAAATTGATTAATGTCTGCCCATCGTTACTTTAAATAAGTCTGCCTCTCTAAGATGATGTTTTTATACTCAGTTATGTTACTGATGTTCTACAAGCATTTTCTTTTAGTACCGCTCAGATCTTCAACATTTTGATGCCCCTGTCCCAAATTTTGAGGTATCCAATGTAGCTGGATAGGCAAATGTATGACATGAGAGTACTTAGAAAATTTAGTCAGAAGCCTCTCAGCAGTGTTGGAAAATCAACAACCTGTAGATGTCCCAGGGAGTTTTTGCTTAGACCAATGAACAATGAATTAAATACATGAATAACAATCTCCAGTTCAAAGTGTGTCACAATGGGACTTAACTTAGCAATATTTCTTATGTGATAAAAGAGACTGATGTTACTGAGAGATGATTTAGTGAAATGTTACAATAAAACCCAGAGCTTTCATTATCTTAGGCATAAATCTGTCAGGGGAACAAACAAGGACTTCAGTTTTTTGATCATTAAAACTGGAGGAAGTTGTCAGCCATCCAACTTTTAATAGAGTCTAAGTTCCTAAATGACTGTAACTGTTGAATCAGAGGAAAGTCAAAGGGGCAGAGTGACTCTGTAAAAGAAGTGGTAAAATGGTTTCATCGTTGATATCAGCTAACAACGAGGCTGAAGATAAACATTAAAATATTTCATTGAAGTCCATCTAAATTATGTTATGTTGAGGCTTTTTCAAAGGTTTGTATTATATTATATTTAGCTTAAAAACACAAAGTAGAACTATAATTTTTGAAAAAAGCTTAGACGTTGCAGTAAAAGACCACTAAAAATGTTTCAATCATTTCTCTGATATCATGTTGAATATCTACTCGGGTAAAATGACTCAATAATGTCATATATTAAATTTAGAACTTAGTTTAAGCTTTGTTTACAGAGTATCCAAACTCTGTGGTGCCTCCAGCGTCGTCTTTATATTGGTTGATAGGTTTGTAGTTTGAACCTATTCGCTGGAACTTTCAAGACAATTTAATTACACAGCAAAAGCAAGACACAAGTAGGCAAAGTTCTTCGTGTTACTCATGCATGAGGGAGAGAACCACGACAAACGCCGTTCCTTCACTTGACCCCAGTCGCTCTCGTCCACTCCCCCATAACATTGTTCTTTTATTGAGCTCACATGAATATACATAGGTTTATTAACACAAGACATCTACATACACACAAAGATTACCTTGCCTGTGTGTTGTGTAAGTATGTGTGCGTGTGTGTGTGGGGTCAAGATGTGACCCTGTGAAGACTCCCCAAAGCTGGTGCCAGGAGTCTAGCGGTCCATCTAAACAAAAGGCTCTTACACTCAAACAGATATACGTGTGTTTGCTATACCATATATCAGCAAGAGAAGATACGACCTCTCCTAGGAGGTGTGTGATCTATGCCAGAACACTCTGTAGAGGAGTGAACGCACCCCCCTCTTCATGCTACACAGAGTTGCTACAGACCTCCTAAGATGAGACATTCTTTCAATCTACAAATGATTATATACTTCTAAGCATATATGAGTAAATATTTCTAAGCATAAATGACAATGAACAATACAAATCTAACATTGGTAATCAGTAAGACCTAAATGTATAAAAGTTCATTACATTTATTATAGTTTTTTTTTAAATCCAGTTTTCAAACTCTTTTGTACAGAATGTGTTATGCATTATTAGAGATGTACAAAAACAAGAAAGAAAACTCTCCTGGAGGCCAAGGCAATGCCATCCAAAGTAAGTATCTCGCTAGGCACCATGTTTTTTATGAGTTTTTAGGGTATTTAGAGTAAAACAACCTCAGTTTCAGGTGAATTTAAAAGTAGAAAATTAGAGGTCATCCAGACCTTTATATCTTTGGGTCTTCAGGTCACTTGCTTAGTTTGTGAGAGGTTGTGAGAAACCTTCTTTTGGTTGGTGCAGTAGTGCTGCTGCCAACACAACGTTAAGAGTGATAATACAATTAATTTGGAAAAAAAAAGTTTTTCTACCTGTATTGTTGTATATATATGTGTGTATATGAATGTGGAAAAGACCAAAGACACCAAAGAGATTATGGCAGATTTCAGGAGAAGTCATTCCCAGCATACCCAATTGAACATCTACTGCGCTGCTGTGGCCAAGAAGGCCTAATCTCTCCTCCACTCCACTAAACTCTTGAATAGCTCCATTCATGAGGCTGTCAGAAGACTGAATTCTTTACTACCTCCCACCTACCCCCCAACACACTCTCACACAGTAAAACTTTACAGTACTGCTTTTCTCAGCAGCATAAGGTCTGCAAAACATTTGAAGGCTTTCTGTAATCATCCAGATTTTTACAACATATAGATTGAGTTCACCATTAAAACATACAGGACCACATTTATGAGTGATAAACTGATGCAAGAGCAAGGGCTACAACCTCTGTGTATTTGTTGTATTTATTTTACATTTAATGATCAATAAGAGGCTACAGACAGAAACCTATATCAAAATAATAGCAACTTAAAAAAAACCTTCATATTTATTGTTGTAGGCTAATAATTTATAAACAATCTTCATATGTCCTGTTAAAATATTTTCATAATGACCCCAAAAAATGTTATAACCAACAAACTAACAAAAACAATAACTTTTGTCTTCCTGGAGCAGATAGAGACTTCACAAATGTTTCATCTGCAGGACAAGAAAAGATAGACATTTTTTTTCTAGCAGACAAACACTATAAACTGCATGCGAGTGGGCATTAGCTTTCAGCACTATTGGAAAAATGATAGATTTTTATACAGAGAAAAAAATCTTTCAATCTTTTCCTTATTGTATAAGTATAATGTATAATGATATTCTTTCTTAATAAAGCACAACAGTGAATTTAATACTTACCTTAAAATGGAAATACAGTTCAATTTTTCTTATCATTTGGGGAAGTGTTCTCATACACATGTTCTCCTGGTCAAAAAAAAAGATTTTGATACAGTAATTTTATTTATACTTTCTTTATTTTGTTATTAAAAATGTGAAAGTTAAATGGTCTGTATTTGTATAGCGCTTTACTTAGTCCCTATGGACCCCAAAGCGCTTTACACTACATTCAGACCAATGAATGTAGTGTGATGGCAAGCTACATTGTAGCCACAGCCACCCTGGGGCGCACTGACAGAGGCGAGGCTGCCGGACACTGGCGCCACCGGGCCCTCTGACCACCACCAGTAGGCAACGGGTGAAGTGTCTTGCCCAAGGACACAACGACCGAGACTGTCCGAGCCGGGGCTCGAACCGGCAACCTTCCGATTACAAGACGAACTGCGAACTCTTGAGCCACGATCGCCCCCAATATTTTAAATGTATATTAAAATATTACTCACCTGTATTATGTGTCTGTGGATTTTTGTTGGTTCTAAATATAATAAATGAAGCATTATCAAAGTCTTTCCACAAAGTTACACAAAACTGTAACACTAAACATTTACATTTATTTAAATCCAATTTTAATGACAAATGATAAAGACTTGTTTGTTCAAACAAACAGTGCACTGAAATACTTGCACCTCTGTGGTTATTTCATGAAATGATATGATGTTAAATGAATTACACATAACATTGCTAAGTTAAGAACAAGCATATGCTTATGCTTTTGCTTATGTGTTTAGAAGTGGACTGAGTACACAAATTCCTAGACTAATAAGATCATTAAGAAATGATGCACCTACCTTCGCCTATAAAAGTAGTATCCTACACCACAAGCAACAGCAACGATGGCAAAACATGCGATTACAATTCCAGCGATACAACCTGCGGCACATTCTGATGATTGGTCTGGGGAAGTTCAAATAGAGATAAAATAAAGATGACACAAAGTTGTCTCACCATCTCAAAACTCTCCAATAATTTCTCTCTTTGTTTGATTTCATAATTGAACAGGTTTCAGAGGACTTTTGGTCAGTGCATTACTGTCTTTGTCTGGAGAGCACTTGTATTTGTCAAAATGATGAATGCACTGTGTAGTTTCAGCAAATATTTTGCTGAAGATTAATGTTTTGATAAAGGGTAGTTAAGTGTTAGGATACATTTCCAAAATTTAGTTCATGGAAAATATTAAAACTACAGGAAACGTACATCATTTAAACTATTAGTGGTACCATACTATAGCAGGGCTCTAGAGTGTGGAATGCTCTCCCTCCATGATTGCATTTATTCTTTTAAAAAGCAGCTCAAGACTCATTTATTTAGATTGGCTTTTAATTAGATTTGTGCTGAATGTTTGATTGGGCTGTTTTATACACTCAACAAAAATATAAACGCAACACCTTTGTTACTGTTCCCATTCCCCATGGGATGGACGTAGAGACCTAAAATTCATCCCAGATACACAATATAACCATCCCTCCCAAACAGTGGTCACAAATCAGTCCAAATGTGTGGTAGTGGGCACATCTGCTATATTGAGATAATCCATCCCACCTCACAGGTGTGCCACATCAGGATGCTGATCTGACATCATGAGTAGTGCACAGGTGTACCTCAGACTGCCCACAACAAAAGGCCACCCTGGAATGTGCAGTTTTGTCTCACAGCAAAATGCCACAGATGCCACAAGCAATGAGGGAGCGTGCAATTGGCATGCTGACAGCAGGAATGTCAACCAGATCTGTCGCCCGTGCATTGAATGTTCATTTCTCAACCATAAGCCGTCTCCACAGGCGTTTCAGAGAACATGGCAGCACATCCAACCGGCCTCACAACCGCAGACCTCGTGTAACCACACCAGCCCAGGACCTCCACATCCAGCAGGTTCACCTCCAAGATCGTCTGAGACCAGCCACCCAGACAGCTGCTGGAACAATTGGTTTGCACAACCAAACAATTTCTGCACAAACTGTCAGAAACCGTCTCAGGGAAGCTCAACTGCATGCCCGTCGTCCTCATCGGGGTCTTGACCTGACTCCAGCTCGTCGCCGTAACAGACTTGTGTGGGCAAATGCTCACATTCGATGGCGTCTGGCACGTTGGAGAGGTGTGCGCTTCACGGATGAATCATGGTTCACATTGTTCAGGGCAGATGGCAGCTGAGAATGTCCCAGTTCTTGCATGGCCAGCATACTCACCGGACATGTCACCCATTGAGCATGTTCGGGATGTGCTTGACCGGCGTATACGACAGCGTGTACCAGTTCCCACGAATATCCAACAACCTCGCACAGCCATTGAAGTGGAGTGGACCAACATTCCACAGGCCACAATTGACAATCTGATAGACTCCATGCGACGATGTGTTGCACTGCATGAGGCAAATGGTGGTCACACCAGATACTGACCGGTTCTGGGTCCCCAGACCCCCAATAGCGCAAAAAACTGCACATTCCAGGGTGGCCTTTTGTTGTGGGCAGTCTGAGGTACACCTGTGCACTACTCATGATGTCAGATCAGCATCCTGATGTGGCACACCTGTGAGGTGGGATGGATTATCTCAATATAGCAGATGTGCCCACTACCACACATTTGGACTGATTTGTGACCACTGTTTGGGAGGGATGGTTATATTGTGTATCTGGAATGAATTTTGGGTCTCTACGTCCATCCCATGGGGAATGGGAGCAGTAACAAAGGTGTTGCGTTTATATTTTTGTTGAGTGTATGTATATCTGTTCTTATATTATTGTGAAGCACTTTGTGGTTTTTATCCTGTGACGAGTGCTATATAAATAAATTGAGGTAGATCTGGCAGATTGTGTGGATTTAGAAGAGCAGGTCAAATTGAACCTCTCTGTAAATTTACACCTTACTGCAGTTTGTATGTTCCAGTGATCCTGCGTAAGGGATTCTGACAACATCTATGATAGCAGAATAAGCATTGAACGAAATAAGCATTTGAATAGGATGACTCCAGGACTCACTGGAGAGATTGCCCCTAAGGACCGAACACTATTAAAAATACAGTAGATGAACATGAACAGTTGGATAGAAGTCAAATTTTAAGTGTCTTTAATATTGATATGGATATTTTTTGGGAACTTCAATTTGAAAATGTTCTGGTCCATCTTGAAGGACACCTAATAAAGTAATACACACAATAAATGTGTTCATTGCATTAAAATAAAAAATAAATTGCAATGATTGATTAAATATATTGTTAGTAGTAGTACCAATATTGTACCTCAATATTATATAACCATACGTGTGAACAGTTAGTGTGAACTGAACAGCATGTTACTTACAGTTAACAATCAGAACATATTTAACTCCATCACTGTTGACAGGGTTGCTGATATTACAAAAATATTCTCCTTCGTCTTTCTTCTTCAAAGTGTTAAAAGTCAAAACTCTGTTATTGTCAGAAAGGGTCATGTTGTCAGTCAGGGTCAGTTTGGAGCCATCCTTCATCCAGTTTCTGGTAAAGACTGAGCCAGAAGCCTCACAGGTTAAGCTGACAGAAGTCCCCACAGCTGGCAGGTTTGTTGAAGATTTAAGCAAAATTGAAGCACCTGATATTTTCTCTGTTTGCCAAGAGACAGATTTTTAAGAAAGAAAATGCACATACAATTCTTTACATACAGGTTAGAAACTAAGAGATAAGAGAGTTTTATCTGCTTGCTGGTGATGCATACCTGTATGATCCTGTCTCAAAAAATGTAACGCTAAGTAGTGCTAAATACTAGCATTTTTAATATTATGAACATCCTGATGATATGGTTCTTTAGCTTAACTATGTCGTAGCAATGATGACTCCCAAAGCTATTAAAATTACCTAGTGTTCCTATTAATTCATTATTAATCCCCAATGTACAATTATCCCACGCTGATTGAATATATATTTAAAACAAGTGGATAACAATTTATTTATGCTTTACTTAATTGCAAATAAAAAAATACCCTCAAAAATGTCTTTCTTTCACCCTGAAACCATAAATTAACCAAATAATATTTACTACCTGTCAGCACGTCAGAAATGAACTGAAGACTTTTTTGCCGGCTTATACAAATTGTGATAATGTTAGGCTAATCGCATAAAGCTCACAATATGTAATGAAATCATAACAAACGTTGTTATCATAACAGCCACATGTTAAACAAAGAAGAATTTATTTAACATGTGGCTGAGAATCCAGAGAGCAAAGAATGCTTGAATCACACACTTTAACAATAAATTAAACTTACCCAGTACAGTGATGGCTGAAGGCTGAGATGTTTGAGATCTCAAAGTTTTGCTGTTAAAGGCCTGACAGCTGCAGTTTCCACTCTGACTCATCTGAACATCCATCAGTCTGAGCTCTGATCCAGTATCAAGCAGCTGATCTCCATTCAGAAACCACTTAAACTGAGCAGGAGGTCTGGATCCAACCGAGCAGGTGAGGCTGATGTCTGACCCCACAGCAAAGTATCCTTGTGGAGGAGATGAGATCAAATTTATATTTTCTGGACCATCTAAATGTAGAGGGGACATAGAAAAGTTACGTTGGGTGGATGAAAAATGTAAAAGAATATTACATTCAGTTTCTCTTGTGAAATCGTAAAAGTATTTCACACAACTACATTGCTTCATATCATGTCAACAGAAAAAAGATCTCATCCATCTTCTATTCAGCTTATCAGACATATCTAATATTCTGAAATCTAAACAGATGTCTAAACACTCTGATGCTTGTGTGCAGATGTTTTCAGATAAACTACTGAACATTTAGTTTAGTAACTCACAGCTGATGGAGAGGTTTACTGGATCACTGGTAACAGTACTGACAGGGTTGGACACACAACACCTGAATGGTCCCTGGTCAAAGCGGGTCACAGTGATTATAGTCAGATTGGAGCCTCCATCAGTGAGCTGAACTCTGTCACTTGCTGTAACCTCAGAGCTGCCGTTCAACCAGAGGAAAGAGAGAGAGGATCCAGAGGCAGAGCAGGACAGAGAGACAGAACCACTGAACTCAACCAAGTCTGTGCTGCTGGAAGTTACCAACACATTGGAGACTTTCTCTGTGAAAGAAAAACAAAATAGTTTCATTGTTGGCATCAAAAATAGAAAATAAGCATTGAAACAATTACAAATCAATTCCAGCTGAACTATGTCATGTTAAGGAGGATATATTACATACACAACCTAAAAGACAGAATATCAATAATTGAAAGAAATACTGTACCAGTCAAAATCTTGAAATATTTTTATTTGTATAAATAAATGAATCAACTCCCTTTAAGTGACTATTCTGAACAGAAAAAATGAGACAGTTGAGTTCTCAGCTTGTTCTTTGTTGCATGGGGATCAATATTACCTTCAAATAAACCATTCAGTTTCTTACAGCTACTTTTTAAAGGCTTTGATATCACAGTCTTAAGAATAAGATGAAGTATTTCAAGAATGCATTACTGCAGTGAGTAGAGATGTAACAAACATGTGCTAATCATTGCAGGTGTTTTTACATGTTCAATATATTGTAAACATGCTTAAATATTGCAAAAACAATTAAGCTGTTGAATTTCTACATCTGCTCACCGTATATCACCAGAATAGTACGGCCATTCTGGGTTTTTCCAGGTTGTATAATACTAACACCGTATTCTCCAGTGTCATCCAGAGTGAGACTCCTGAGCCCCAAAGACGCAGTAGATGGGAAGAAGGTGATCCTGCCTTCATACTCAGGTTCAGTAATAGTCTCTGAGTTAATCATGGTTATTATAGTCATACTGAAATTAAAACTCCAGTTCACAGATGTAAACGGTTTCTCTGATGGAGTCAGTGTTGTAGTGAACATCACAGTTCCTCCGACAGCTGCATTCAGACGATCATCAGGCAACACACCAGCTCCTTCAGTGAAACCTGCGGGAGAAGAATAGAAAAGTGCTGTTGTTACTCAAACATATAAAACAGTTGATGAATATATAAAGATTAGCATGAAATATAGCAGGTTTGAAGAGTTTGAGTTATTTTCATTAAAGTTTAATGTCAGCTTTTCCAGATAATACTGCACATAATTCTGATCGAGTTTCAGGAATCGCTCAATAATCGCGTGGTTATCAAAACTGTTAACCAGCTGTTGCTTTTGGTGACTTGTTGCTATTCTAAGCCCTTGGCGAACAACCGAAGGAAAATCTGACTTTTTGTAAAGAGACCATAAGTTATACTGAACATCTTAATTTTGAGACTTACTTGCAAATGTCACAAAAACAACAAGAAGCTGTAGTAACGAAGCCATTAATTAAATATCCGTGAAGTGTGCAGTTAGGAATGTTTTACTATCAAACTGACCAAAAATCTACTGACTCAGAATGGTGAATGAAACTCTACTTAACAAGATGCAGTGTCAGTTTCCTGCACAAAGAGAATTGTAGATTGTTTTGTTTTGTTTGTTTGTTTCTGTAATCTGATGCACCAGAAAACTTGCAGGATGCCTCCCTCATGTGGTGCAACTGTGTTAGAGCAAGATATAAAACTTGAATTGTTGCTATAAAGATGTTGATGTCCAGTCACATTAAAAAAATAAATCTCAAACATTTTAATTGATTAGTAGAAAATAAAGCAAGTCTGAAAAGTTCAAGTTATTTTAATCAGAGATTTATTCAAAAAGAAAAAAGAAAAAGAAGAACACTCAGCAGGTTAGTTCAAGAAACAAAACTGACACTGACAGATTCACGTACAACATAATCTAGAAACAGGTAGCCAACAGGGGAGCCAACTGAAGCAACCTGATCAAAGGCTTCCCATATTTCTCCTGTCTCCTCTGTCCTACATCTGAAATCAGTCTTGAGAAAGGTGTCCCAAGTCCTGCATCCGGAGGAGAAAGGAGACACGAACTATAGGGTTTAATTGGAATAGATTTAAACTGAGATTCAGAAGGAAGCACTCAACTTTCTTTTAAATGTCTTTTGTTTCCACTCTTCTCTCTCTATACTCATGAAGAACAAATCAGAGAAGTAAAAAGAGTTAAAGTCGCATGATGAACAATTAACGATCAATGAAGAATGACACAAAGGACGAGGAAAACTACGGATTACTAGAGAAGCCCTGAGAGAATTATAAGGACCATGGCATTGCTCTCCTACTCTCATTTAAAACACTTTTGTACAAACCTGCTTCTTCTCTGATTCATGTTATCTGAGCAGGAAGATTTTTTTCTGTTTATAATATTAAGGTCACATATGATTAAACATAAACTAGAAATGTATTCAACAGATGTCTCAAAAAGTAAAAAACAAACAAACAATAAAAAAAGTAAAACTTTAAAGTCAGTGTGAGTTTTTTCTGCCACATCAAACAGTGAGAGCTCACCTGAGATGGACCCAAAAATGAAGAAGTATATCACAAGTATATGTGTTTCCATTTCTAAAACAGTCCTTAACTCTTTGTCTTTTCCTTTGCTAATACCGGTACATGAATGTTCATTCAATATATGGTGTCATAAGGAAGTAATGTTGTTATTCTGAAAGGTTAAACTTCATGAACTTGTTAATTATTAACAAACCTTTCTACTAAATGTTTGTGTCAGATTCTGTTCAGTCACATTAAGCTTTCCTTCTGTACTGTAACAGCTAGTAACAGGATGTGTCACTTGGAAGAATTCAACATGATTTATTGTCAGAGAGAAATTAATTGATTTATTTTGGCAATTAGGCTCCAATGACCCATCACAGCAGTGATAGAATACAAGACGCTGGTCCACCTTGTCCTTTTCATGCATTGCCTCTCCAAAGGCAATACTGGGTTGTGAAGTTGGAGGTGTTTGTTTGTATGTGTGTGTGTGTTGTGTGTTTGTTTGTTTTGTCTCGCGGTGTATGGGCAGACTGCAAATCAATAAGATTTGAATAAAGTCACCATTGACCATTGACCATGGCGGCTTGGAGGGGTTTTGTGACCAGTTTGAGATGGCCAGCATGTGAGTTACATGAATGAAAATTTGAAAAGCATAAAGACAGAAAAGCACTGAGATTTAAGCACACAAACTGAAGACTGATCGATTCACTCAAAGCAAGCAAAAAGAATGACTGGACTAAAGTAAGGATGTCAGTGTCGACTTTGACAATGTAGGTAAGTAGAAGTAATGTATTAATAGTAATAATAACTTAATAAGTAACAGTAATGTTGATGAAAATAATATCAGTGCCTTCTCACAGAAAAATACAACTTTTGTGCATTTAATCCATCTATCCATCCAGTTGCTTCCGTTTATCTGGGTCCGGGTCGTGGGGGCAGCAGCCTAAGCAGAGGAGCCCAGACCTCCCTCTCCCCAGCCACCTCCTCCAGCTTATCTGGGGGAACACCAAGGCGTTCCCAGGCCAGGCGAGAGATACAATCTCTCCAGCGTGTCCTGGGTCTGCCTCGGGGCCTCCTCCCGGTGGGACAGGCCCGGAAAACCTCGCCAGCATCCTTGTCAGATGCCCGAACCACCTCAACTGCCTCCTTTCGATGTGGAGGAGCAGCGGCTCTACTCTGAGCCCTCAAGTCGAATGGCCGAACTTCTCACCCTATCTCTAAGGGAGAGGCCAGCCGCCCTTCGGAGGAAACCCATTTCCGATGCTTGTATTCGCAATCTTGTTCTTTTGGTCACTACCCACAGCTCGTGGCCATAGGTGAGGGTAGGGCTGTAAATCGACCAGTAAATTGAGAGCTTCGCTTTTACACTCAGCTCTCTCTTCACCACAACAGACCAGTACAACATCCACATCACTGCAGCCGCTGCACCAATCCATCTGTTGATCTCCCGCTCTCTTCTCCCATCACTCGTGAACAAGACCCCGAGATACTTAAACTCCTCCACTTGGGGCAGGAACTTGTTCCTGACCCAGAGTGGGCACTCCACCCTTTTCCGGCTGAGGACCATGGCCTCAGATTTGGAGGTGCTGATCCTCATTCCCACTGCTTCACACTTGGCTGCGAACCGTTCCAAGGCGAGCTGGAGGCCCTCACCTGATGAAGCCAACTGGACCATTTTCTGCATTTAAATGGTTATAAATGACTTTTTGCCCTATAATCTGTGAAACAAATGTCAAGCATATCTCTTGTGAATGATAGTAAGCCGTTTTAAGCCAGAAAGAACATTTCTGTTGATGCTGCAATCAGTTTTTGTAAAAAATAAAATAAAAAAAAGAAAGAAAGAAAAGAAGAAAAAAAACAGATTTTGGCAAAGCAAATTTTATATATCCTTCATTTATGAATGCATGACTCTCACTGTAAAAATTACTTTTTCAAGTGAGTTCAGGCCAAGCGGGCAGGAGAAATTGCACCAAAACACAACAACAACCCAAAGATACTTTAAGTGGCTAAAAAAGACTGGACTGATTATAATGTAGAACATGGAGTATGTACTATACCGCAGTCATAAAGATACTTGCAAACTGTTCAATTCTTTATATTTATTAAGGCGGCATATCAGCTTCTTAGACCCTTCTGTTAAATCGAGCCTCAGAAACCTCGGCGTCATATTTGACAGCTCAATGTTGCTGTCACGGCTGGGGCAGCAGTCGTGTTGTGGAATGAAAGGAGGACCCAAAATGCAGGCAGCCGACTGATGATATGAGTGAGAGTTTATTTACAGGTGACAGTGGCAGGAACAGACAACGAATCATGAGACATACTAACGGAAACCTAAACTGGGAAAACTAAAGAGCAACTAGAAATTCTCAGGACACGGGGTGAAAGGCAGAGAGATGCAGACTGACGGAGGATACCAAAAACGCAGAGATACACAGACGAACGCAGACCGACACCCACTAAATATACACATACAGGTAATGGGGTAATCACACACAGGAGGGAAGAACAGCTGATCCTAATACACATGATGACTGGAGGACACAAGCTGAACACAATGACAACAGACAGAGACCTTCAGAATAAAACAAGAAATCTAGAACACGAACCGGACACAAGGGAGGAGGACACAGAATACCAAAATCAGAATAACTAGAACAGAGGAAAATAATTATAAAACACAAAACGCTGGGTCAACGACCCAGCACCATGACAGCAGCATTCTAAGCAGCTGGTCTGAAACTATATTTCTAAACTCAAACTAATGGTGTCAAAACCTGAACTTGAGATGATTATTCATGCTTTCATTTCCTCTCGTTTAGACTACTGTAACGGCCTTTTTACTTGTTTTAACAAATCAGCCTTAAATTGTCTTCAGACTGTGCAGAATGCTACAGCATGACTCTTAACAGGCACCAAGAGAAGATCTCATATTACTCCAGTTTTAGCCTCCCTTCACTGGTTGCCTGTAAGTTTTAGTTTTCATTTTAAAATTTTAGTTCTAACCTTTAGGGCCCTACATGGTCAGGCTCCCCAATATTTATCTGACCTTCTGAAACCACATTCATCTTCTCGAGCTTTATGGTCATTAGATCAGAGACTGCTGGTGGTATCGCGCACTCATTTTAAACTCATGGTGATCAGGCCTTTCAGGTAGTGGCACCACGGTTTTGGAATTCTCTTCCACTGTCTCTATGCTGCATGGACTCCAGTGATTCTTTTAAAAAAACAGCTGAAGACATTTTTATTTAGAAAAGCATTTTATTAATTTCCTCTTACATTGTTTTTATTGTTTTATTGTTTTACATTGCTATTTAATGTTACATTGTTTTATATCTCCATTTCTTGTGTTGTAAAGCATTTTGTGATTTTTTTTTTTTATCTGTGAAAAGCGCTATATAAATAAATTTGTGACTCTGTTGGATAGTTGTTATGATCCAGATCATAATTTTCTGTATTGTGGGGGTGGTTTTATTAATTTTCTTCACTGTTTTTTTTGCTTAAGTAAGTTCCAGGTGGAAGCTGACCATTGGTTTGGGAGACTGAATGAGGCTGGCTATTAATTGGGACCCATCCAGACCAGCTGTGCCCTGCCTATATGTACTTCCAGCTTCCAACAAGGCTTTATATGTTTAGCTGTGTGTCGTTGTGTGACCGATTTTCTGCACTTAAACAAAATAAATAAAAACAAGATTAATGATTTTGTACATATTGTAAATATTGCAAATGATCATTTTGAAGAGAACAGACCTGGTAGCTGTATTGTTTTAAAATGTTTTCTCCTGTTTAGTCTAGGGAGGCAGTTAAAAGGCCTGTATTTTGTTTGTTGTTTTGGTTATGCCTGCCGTGAAACTCTCTACCTCAAAAGGAAAATAAATGATTCAGTTTTTTGAGATATACATTTATTCTTCTTGGACTCAGGGCATGCTAGACACCATTTTCCCTTGCTTCACTGTCTTACTCAGAATTTTAAATACCGAAAACAAACTTAGCAATAAATGAATTGTTTCAACATTGGTTGCATTCTGTTGATATTTTTAGGTCATTTTGGAAGGTTATAAAACATTTTCGGTATCTTTCTGAGTATTTTTAACTAAACAAATGACTAGGGCTGTGGAATGCAGTGAGGAATATATATATGCATAGTGGTTTATTTTCTGTTGATCAATTAAACTGTGACATAATCGGAAAAACATCCGTACTAGTGACTGGACATCACCGTTTTATATCAACATTCCAAGTTTTCCATCTTGCACTAACACAGTTGCACCACATGAGGGAGGCATCCTGCAAGTTTTCTGGTGCATCAGATTACAAAAAAAAAACAACAAAAAAAACTATGACTCTCTTTGCGCAGGAAACTGACACTGCATCTTGTTAAGTAGAGTTTCATTCACCATTCTGAGTCAGTAGATTTTTGGTCAGTTTGATAGTAAAACATTCCTAACTGCACACTTCACGGATATTTAATTAATGGCTTCGTTACTACAGCTTCTTGTTGTTTTTGTGACATTTGCAAGTAAGTCTCAAAATTAAGATGTTCAGTATAACTTATGGTCTCTTTACAAAAAGTCAGATTTTCCTTCGGTTGTTCGCCAAGGGCTTAGAATAGCAACAAGTCACCAAAAGTAACAGCTGGTTAACAGTTTTGATAACCACGCGATTATTGAGCGATTCCTGAAACTCGATCAGAATTATGTGCAGTATTATCTGGAAAAGCTGACATTAAACTTTAATGAAAATAACTCAAACTCTTCAAACCTGCTATATTTCATGCTAATCTTTATATATTCATCAACTGTTTTATATGTTTGAGTAACAACAGCACTTTTCTATTCTTCTCCCGCAGGTTTCACTGAAGGAGCTGGTGTGTTGCCTGATGATCGTCTGAATGCAGCTGTAGGAGGACCTGTGATGTTCACTACAACACTGACTCCATCAGAGAAACCGTTTACATCTGTGAACTGGAGTTTTAATTTCAGTATGACTATAATAACCATGATTAACTCAGAGACTATTACTGAACCTGAGTATGAAGGCAGGATCACCTTCTTCCCATCTACTGCGTCTTTGGGGCTCAGGAGTCTCACTCTGGATGACACTGGAGAATACAGTGTTAGTATTATACAACCTGGAAAAACCCAGAATGGCCGTACTATTCTGGTGATATACGGTGAGCAGATGTAGAAATTCAACAGCTTAATTGTTTTTGCAATATTTAAGCATGTTTACAATATATTGAACATGTAAAAACACCTGCAATGATTAGCACATGTTTGTTACATCTCTACTCACTGCAGTAATGCATTCTTGAAATAATTCGTCTTATTCTTAAGACTGTGATATTAAAGAGTGGCTGTAAGAAACTGAATGGCTTATTTATTTTATAAGGTAGTATTGACCCCCATACTATAAAGAACGAACTGAGAACTCAATTAATCTAATTTATTCTGTTCAGAATAGAGTTGATATTGTCAGTTATGTGAATTTAAGTATTTGAAGGTTTTGGTTGGTACAGTACTTTTACTTTTTATGGTTTAATTATAAATATATTGTTTCTATTTTAGGTTTAGCTGCAATTGGAGGTTTTTGTAATTTTAATGCTTATTTTCTATTGTTGATGCCAAAAAATACAACTATTTTATTCTTGTTTTTCTTTCACAGAGAAAGTCTCCAGTGTGTTGGTAGCTTCCAGCAGCACAGACTTGGTTGAGTTCAGTGGTTCTGTCTCTCTGTCCTGCTCTGCCTCTGGATCCTCTCTCTCTTTCCTCTGGTTGAACGGCAGCTCTGAGGTTACAGCAAGTGACAGAGTTCAGCTCACTGATGGAGGCTCCAATCTGACTATAATCAATGTGACCCGCTTTGACCAGGGACCATTCAGGTGTCGTGTGTCCAACCCTGTCAGTACTGTTACCAGTGATCCAGTAAACCTCTCCATCAGCTGTGAGTTACTGGGATTTGTTTATTTTTTTTAATTATTAGGTGATTTAAATAATTTAAATCACAGTGCAGTTAGTTTCATTTAGATGGTTTTGTTTTCATACATTACAGAGTAAGTAGATTTTTTTTATTGTGATATAATGTGGAATGATCTGGCTAATAATGTCACAGTTTCACAATAAGCCAAACTGAATGGTATATACCAGGGTTGTCATACAAAGGCCTGTGGGCCAGAATCAGCCTGACAAAGATTCCCATCTGGCCCATTGGATGGTTTTAGAAAAGGTGAAGGAGGACAGAAATTTTGGACTATTAACTGTTATTCTTTTTAGGTTTTACACCTTTTTGTTCTGATAAAGAACTCCTTCAAGGGCATTCACAATACACCAAAGTACTTAAATGACAGATTTCTGTAATTTTACACATTACTTCTTACATTTTAAACCCAGAGTCAAGCCGAGAGATGTCTTTAATGTAATACACTTCATTTCTTTATCATGTGAAAAATCTTAGACATGCTGTTGAAAAAGCTCCTCTTTGTCTTATACTATGACAGCTGATAAATTGTGTAAGTAAATTTCTCGACACTGGCTGAAATTGGAGTTTCACTGGTTTGACCCACCTAAGAGCAAAGTAGACTGTATGTGGCCCACAATTTAAAATAACTTTGAAATCCCTGCTATATACCTTTAAATGTTTCATACAATTAACATTAACTTTTCTATGTCCCCCCTACATTTAGATGGCCCAGAAAATATCAATTTGATAGTATCTCCACCACAAGGATACTTTGCTGTGGGGTCAGACATAAGCCTCACCTGCTCAGTTGAATCCAGACCTCCTGCCCAATTTACATGGTTTCTGAATGGAGATGAGCATGATACTGGATCAGAGCTCAGACTGATGAATGTTAACATGAGTAACAGTGGAAACTACAGCTGTCAGGCCTCTAACAACAAAACTCTGAGACCTCAAACATCTGAGCCTTCAGCCATCACTGTGCTGGGTAGGTTTGATTTATTGTTAAATTGTGTGATTCATGCATATATTTTTGACTATAGCTATATTCAGATAATAATTTCACACATATAAAATATTTGTGGAGATAAACAATACAGAAAAACAATTTTCAAATAAAATGGTTTACTCATACTGCAGTCTTTTGACATATTTGCTCATGCAGAAAAAAACTGGAGCTGATAGAAAAAAGAAACTCAGTCAGAGTAAGAGATTTACAACAAATCACCCTTTAACACAAGGAAAATGTAATGAAAAGTTATTATACACTTTTTCGCTGTAGAGCAAGTGCACTTTGACTGTGATGATTTTTATTTTAATTCAATTTCTTGTGAAGTTGAGAAAAAAAAGGTAGATGCTAGCAGGCAGGGCAGACATGGAAAGTTATAACCAAGTGTCCGGCATAGTATACAGGAACATCTGTGCCGACTATAATTTCAAAACCCTGAGGTCAAATTGGGATACCTTCATTAGGATATTTGAGAATAACCAAGCAAAGATCCTGTGTAACCTTCAGATTCAGATGAACAGGTGATGCCTAACCAACTGGACAGACAAGTGGTGGACAAGTAGAGGAAGACAGCCGTAGTGATAGATGTAGCAATACCAAGTGATAGCAAAATCAGGATGAAGGAACATGTGAAGCTTGAGAAATACTAAGGGCTAATAGAGGAGCTAGAGAAGATGTGGAGGGGGAAGGCAACAGTTGTCTCAGTGGTAATCGGAGGACTCAGGGCAGTGACCCTTAAACTGTCAAGGCAATCCCAGGGAAAACATCCAAGATCTCTATCCAGAAGATCACAGACCTAGGAACAGCATCGATACTACGCAGGAGCCTCAAGCTACCGGGCCTCTGATAGAGAACCCAAGCTTGAAGAATATAAAACCACCCACAGGGGCGAGAGTGGACTTTACTGTATTCATGTTATAATCTTATCACCCCTGTCTCCAACTCCACATCTTCATAAACCTTCTTATAGAGGTAGCATCCTTGGCACCACAAAAAGACATAAATAAAAAGTTGTCTCTCTCTGTCGTTGTCCTCGTCATCTACTCACAAAACATCACTAATATTTAAATAGGGTAAAAAAGTGTCTGGTATCACTTAGTATTAAATTGGTATTGGAGAAAATAGCCAAATTAAAAGTATCCGGCAAGTTTAAATTGAATATTAGATGCCTTGACCTTGAAGGTGAAGTTGTATGAAAATGTCAAACAATAATAAATATTTTTAGTATTAGATAATATAACTCTAATTTAGTGTTGATCACTATCCTGCACATTATTCTACAGAGAATTACCATACCATACCTCAAGAGTTCTCCTCATCTCTGTGGTTTTCTTTGGTTTTTTTAAACTCATTATTTTGAATTTTCAGTTGTTCTTCTATTTCACCATCACTGAATTTATTGTATAAATTTGGTATTCAACTGATCATCTACTTTTGTTCTTGTTATCGTATTATTTTTGTTCTTAATTATTATTATTTTTGGCAAACAGAGGAAATATCAGGTTCTTCTGTCAAACCATCAACAAACCTGCCAGTTGAGGGAACCTCTGTCAATTTAACCTGTGAGGCTTCTGGCTCAGTCTTTAAAAGGAACTGGATGAAGGATGGCTCCAAACTGACCCTGACTGACAACATGACCCTTTCTGACAATAACAGAGTGTTGACCTTTGACACTGTGAATAGGAAAGACAATGGAGAATATTTTTGTAATATCAGCAACCCCATCAGCAGTGATGGAGATAAATACATCATGACTGTTAATTGTAAGTAACATCCTGGTCAGTCTACACTTCTTGTTCATGCATACAGTAAAATAATTTCAAACTTTGAATGGTACAACTAATATGATATGTAGTCTAGTGATGCAGAAATTTAAAAGTAATGAATGCATTTATTATTTTTACCTGTTTTTCAGATGGACCAGAAAATGTTCAAATCAAAGGTCCAAATGAGATAAAAATCAAAGGCATCTTAAAACTGACCTGCTCTGCTGAATCCACACCAACTGCTAGATTCACCTGGTTCTTAAATGGGACAGAGAAACTCACAAATTCAGCTGAGTACATTAAAGAAGAGGTTGAACTTTCTGACAGTGGAAACTACACCTGTCAAGCCTGGAATAATATAACTGAGAGAAACTCATCATCAGTGGTGCATGGACTGACTGTAACAGGTACCTGCATGTATTGATTCTCCTGGATTTTTTAGATAGCTTTAACTGTCATGCCACTAATAGGCTTCCTAATATTTTCTTGGAGATCTTTGATACTAACAAGATTAAGATGAATTAATAATTAATCTTTCATCTAATAAGGTTAAGATTCATTTCAAGCTCATGAGACAACAGTGTTTTTAATTACAGAACTCCATTTAAAGGTAGTTGTTTGCCAAGGCCTCACGGTGCCTCAACAGTCTATTTATCTAGATAGATAGATAGATAGATAGATAGATAGATAGATAGATAGATAGATAGATAGATAGATAGATAGATAGATAGATAGATAGATAGATAGATAGATAGATAGATAGATAGATAGATAGATAGATAGATAGATAGATAGATAGAACTTTATTATAGGTAGCTTCCAGCTTCCAATTTCCAGTAGCAGAACACCGACAGAAATTTGTAAATAATTACAGAATTAGATAAATAAAGGAGAATAAGAGAATATGACAGCTTAGTTGTCCACACCCTCCTTTGTCCTCCTGTTTCCCCTCCCTCTCCTTTCTAGTGAGGAGTTAAACAGTTTGATGGCATGTTGGACAGAGAAGTTTTTAAGTCTGTTTGTCCTAGACTTTAGGAGAAGCAACCTGTTGCTGAGAAGACTCCTCTGGTTGTTTATGACCATATATAGAGGATGCCCTGTATTGTCCATAATGTCCTGCAGTGTCTTTAATGTCCTTTAATGTTATAACAGAACATTAAAAAATTACAAAATGTTCTCCACGCAAGGAGTTCAGCAGCTCTTCTGTGTAATAAATTGACACTGAAACTTGACCAGTTACAAATTCGAAAGAAACTATTAAGTGACTGTGAGATGATGGAGTAATTCCTATTTTTTTAAAAAGCAACAATATTTATTGCTTTTTGTTCATTCCCAGAAAAATCATCAGGATTATCTGCTGGTGCCATCGCTGGAATAGTAATTGCATGTTTAGTCCTTGTTGCTGCAGCTCTTGGTGGCGGATACTTCTTTTATAAGAAAAAGTAAGTTGGAAACAGGTGGACATTTTTCTAAAAGTGCATCATTTTCTGAATGTGCATTGTCTGTGTGGTTTTAATGATTACTACAGCTTTAATTTGACGAGTCTCTATTGCTACTTCTCATGGGGACACCGGAAAATTGTATTTGAAAACATTTTAAAATTGATTATATGTTTTGTCAGTATTTGTCATAAAAATGTCAGTTAAGAAAAACACTTGAAAAACTTGAAATAAAAAATAGTTTGGACTTACTGATTATTATTTCTTTTGAACAGGGACTAAAAGTATAAAAAGAGTCAAACAGCATCTCAATTTCTAGTAATGTTGATAATATATTGATTATTGATATATTGATTATTATTAATACTTAATATGTATTGACTATATCATTGCTATTTGGCAAATTTTTATATGTGTAATGTAGTCATAAGTCTTTATCTTTCTCAACAGAGGACCTCTGAAGAAATCTACAACAGGTTAGTGTGTGTGTGTGTGTGTGTGTGTGTGTGTGTGTGTGTGTGTGTGTGTGTGTGTTGGCAGCTAGTGGCTCAGCAGATAAAGTGGGTCATCTGCTAATCAGAAGGTTGGTCATTTAATCCCCAGCTCTTTCTGTGTGTGTTTGAGTGGTGGCATTAAAGCATTAAAAGGCAAAAATAATGACAACAATAATAAAATGGTATATGAATCAGTAAATGCAGCCTGTACTAAAACTGAACTAAATACATTGGGATTAGTTTATGGTGAAACTTAATTAATTTACATGTCTTAATTTACATGTAATTGAGTGTGTTATTCTCAGTTTTTTTTTTTAGTTAATATTACCCCTGCTGAGTACATGTAAAGGAATTATTGCTTCTCCCTACATTTAACTCCTATTATTATTATTTGTTGTTGTGTTAAAGGAGGCCAGGGAACTGCAGCTTCCTCAAATCAGGTAAAAGTTGCTAATTCCTTTAAATTCACATGAGTATTTATATACCTGAGTATATGTTTAAGGAAACAATGTTTCATCCCTAAATCCATTACTTAAATCATTCACAGAAACATCAGACGAATTAAAACCAATATTCCTCAAATCAACTATTTTCTTATGTTTATAAATTTTGCTAGAAAAATTATCACAGATTCATAATCTTGGAGTTTTGAGACACACTTATGGACTATAGCTTAGTCCATATAGTTTATATGGACCGATTAAAAGAGTATGCCTCCTAACATACAGCTAACACTTGTGTACCTTAGGCTCAGCATCAGACTTTGAACCATGTCAGACTTTGAGTTAAACCCAACTTAACAGCTGGATACAACTGTCGGACTCATGGTTGTGGTTTTCGTAAAATTAGCCATATATGTGTTTAATATTTAATTTATTGCAATGTAACTGAATGAAAGTTGGATCTTAAAGAGTCTAAAACAAATACGATAAGACTCCCTGTATTTCACAGTTATAATCTTATTCTACTCTCTGTTTCCTCTGTAGGAGTTGAACTATGCAGATGTCAGGTTTTTCCCAAAGAGAAATGATGGGAGAGTTCAGATGGGGGTACAGAATGAATCCTCAAATTATGCTCAGGTTCAAGCGAACAGCAGGGCTTCTGCAGCATCCTCCCTCCCTACATATGATGCTCACATGCACCACGTGAGGAGGCCCGCCCCTCAGCCTGATCCTAATGCTGCAGAAACCTATGCTCAGGTTCGCGTACGCTGAGTGTACTGGATCTGATAGATTCATATCCAGGCAGGCCAGAAGTAGTCAATCTCACTCCATTTATTGCGGGCTAGCTTGGACTTGAACTCCTGAGTCAAAGCACTTTAAAAGTAGTCAATAATCAACCAGCTCTGAAGTTTATTGCCATGGTAACAATGTTTCCTTATTACTTTGAGTAAACGGCATATCATAGTGTTCCTGTTCTTATGTTCAGCATTTTCTTTGTACAGTCCAAAGTGCAGTTATCTGAGCAGTGATATTCTTTTTATTTGATTCAGATATTTATCTGTCAATTTTGTCATAATATATTATCATGTGATTTCATACAAGATTCTTATTTGTGGCCAATAGTGAAGTAGTAATTTTTTAAAAGCAACACTCCTGGATGCTACTTGATGATCAGTGTGACAATTCATTACTTCATTATTTTAGTGGCCTGCATTTGTATAGCGCTTTTCTAGTCCCCAAGGACCCCAAAGCGCTTCACAGTACATTCAGTCATTCACACACACATTCACACACTGGCGATGGCAAGCTACATTGTAGCCACAGCTGCCCTGGGGCGCACTGACAGAGGCGAGGCTGCTGGACACTGGCGCCACCGGGCCCTCTGACCACCACCAGTAGGCATACATGGGGTTAGTATCTTGCCCAAGGATATTTGTCATGCAGCCAGGAGGCAGCCTGGGATCGAACCACCGACCTTCTGATTAGTGGCTGACCTGCTCTGCCACCTGAGCTACAGCCACCCCAAAACAGTGAACTGTAAAGGTGCAGCAATTTAAAGATTTAAATAAAATCTGCTTTATCGTCCCTGCAAACGAAAGGTCAGCAGTGACAATAACTAATAATGCTTCTGTTTAAAATCATTTGAATGACTCCAGACTTTCAAACATTTTCTGGTGCTATTGGGCAGGTTTGGGGAAATCATCCATTGCACACTAGACAATAATGTGGATCATATTTCAGAATAATACTACATCTTTTTTCTTTTTTTACTTACCCTGATAAATAACAATAAATGCTTTATATAGGCACGCTTTATCTTTGTCAGGGTTTACATAAACATGAGGGAACTGTAGATGTTTTCCTGGGACAAGTGAACCTGTGTGATGAGTATAGTTATTGATATGTATGATAACAGTGAGCTACTTTATCATTTAAATACCTTCAACATGCCTAGATGACTTCATCTTCATAATTGTCTCCATGTTTTTTATTAAGATGTTTGCTAAGTAATGTATAATGTGCTATGTGGGAATTGCAGGGCTTATTTTTTTATTTTATAATTTTTTTACTTGTTCCTGTTTTCTATTCTTTTCTGTCTGTGCATTTCTATTTGTGTCTGAAATGTTTCTGCCATGTTAATTCTGAAAAACCCAGAAAAAATTTCTACACAAAATTGTCCCATTCATGCATGTTTGCAGGCTAAGATAGCAAGGCATTTGCCTCCTCTGTCAATATCTATATCTCAATAGTGCAAACATAAACAGCGCTTAATGATACTGTAGTGTGCGATGTTTCAGTAAAGGCATTAGATGCATTAGAATTGCACACATTTTAAGGTGTCTTTTTAATAAATCAGAATATCCCACTTGAGAGTAAAATATGATCAGAGAATTTTACTACAGATTTAAAGTTCTTTCTTTTTTTAATGTTGAGTGAACTGAAAACTGTTGACAGTCAATAACTGTATGACTTCAGTTTAAGGGTATTGTAAATAAAATGAAGACATCATATAACAAAACATCTTTTTCTTTGTTCTGTGGCTGCTGTGGAAATATATAATATTTTTTAGTAGTCTTAGTAGTGTGCTTCATGTATCAAACTAATTCATTTGCAAGTAGGCACTGGATCCTGGCAGGTGTTGCTAAGGATTGTGTTTGAAATCATTCAAGCAATAAATGCGTGACAGAGATGGCACTTGTCCTTTTCTTAGTGTGCATTTGGTAACAAGGAGTTATGTCTATTTAAAGAACAAGGCTTCAATCAACAAATAAGAGTAGTTTGTCTTAACTCTGGCTTTAAACTCATTGAATCAATGCCATTCATTGTTTAACTGCGGACCAACAACACTTGTCATTCACCCTTTCTATTCAATTCACTTTAGTTCAAATCAAATGTATCAATTCTGACTGTGTGTGCAATCTGTACTTGGGTCATTGTTGGTCTTCTGTGTAAAACAATAACGTTAGTTTAGAGCACATGAAACCATGAGAGAAGACTCCCTCGTATCTTCAGTGTTTGTCTAGTGGTTATCTCAGTCAGCCCTCCCCCCATTAGTTACCCATTACTGAAGATCAAGCTACATGTGCATTGTCCCTGTGGGTGTTTTATGTCCATTGAAAGGTGATGTCTTTTTTTCTGCCACATGCCGAAATGAAAGTTAAATAAATGTGTAACCAGTTGGCACCTGTTCACTCAGGAGTGCAATGATGATAGCTGCATGTTATTTTTTAATGTATTTCTAATAATATACTTCTTCAAATGAATAAAATACGTTTTCAACTACTGAGTTTACAGAGCATGTTCTGCTTTAGTGACACTTTTGCTTCTGTGTTAAAATTCATGCATGTGTCTCTTTGTTTGTTTTTGTTTTTCCAGAGATGAAATGACACAGTATCTATTGTTTAAAATTTCACAAGAAAGGAACTGTAACTGAAAAAATAAAGAAGTTCAGAACAGGAACATAAATATCTTCTTATTCGCAAGACCCAAAGAGGGCTGCAAATGAAGGCCCATTTATTATTGCAACTATACTGTTGAAAGTTTCTTTGGTGTTTGTTTACTTAGTTTAAAGTTATAAAACAAAAGACGGAGAAACTATTAGAAGTGTAACTGCAGGAGGAAGTAGTTGTAGCCTAATTATACAAAAATAAATTTAGTTCCAGGAATGAAACTCTTAACTGCATTTTAACTGCAGCAATAAATTCAAAGGTCATTGTACATAAAATACGTTGCCGTGCCAACCTAATGTCATCACAGCAATAAAATCAAATAACAGTGCAGTAAAAGTACCTGTTAATGAACACATGACGTCTGTTACATATTACACATCGACACATATGCTTTTACTTAAATTTGAAAATAGAATTATACCACAAACTGACAGATTACTGAGTCTTTTACTGTTTGCTCTTTGTTTCTTCTGAAAAGTGCTACCTGTTTGAACACAATATTTAATAACTTCTCTTAGTGTCTGACAGCTGGGAAGACTTCTCTACTAGTAACAGAGAACTAAAATAATAAAACACCCAAAATAATAATGACAATAATAAAACATAGAAATAAATGCTAAGGTTAATATTTTAATTAGATGTGTTTGCTAGTTTGTAGTTTATCGTTTATGTAATTAGGCTTAAAAATCACAGTCATTTAGGGAAATAATGCCTCACACATACAGACACACACAGTGAGGATTAGAGAAGTAAAAAGGAATACTCATTGAGCAAGATTTGTGAAAAGAGGAAATATAATGTGAGCTTCATTACCGTATCAACACCAGTGTCAGGTTTACTGATAACTCTTTATAGTCAGCAATTCAGGTCATATTCTGGTCATACATTTTATGAAGACCTTATTTAGAACTAGAGGGAACCACAAGTAATAAAAAAGACCCATGTGTGACAGTGCCATCTGGTGTTTTGAGGAATGTGAATAGCAGTTGTGCACTTTCAAAAATGCTGTTTCAACCTGTATTTTTAATGATGTTTACAAATCCATACATTCATGGAATAACAATGAGCACAGCATCACCTCAAAAGTAACTGTAACTAACTCAATGAAATATGCACATTTGTTCTATCTCATCATCAAGGACATTAGGTTAAAAAAAAAAAAAGTTGGGAATTGTGGGTGTGACTGTAATGTGCACTGTTTTACTATTAGATTTAGATGTGAAAAACATTATATGAGAACATTAATGACTGATAAACACATGAATCGCGTGCTGATACCAGGAGGATCATTGAGAAAATATTTAGCACATTCAGCTCATATTAAACAAATACATGATAAATAAAAATTAATAACAACTAAGCTGACAGGAGGATTAAAATGCAACACAAATAATAACACTGCATGCAAGAATGATTAACCTGGCCAAAACAAAGAATATAGATACTTCCCTGTTTCTATTAATTTTTATAATAACCACGGATATTTATTTGCTTAATATTTTTCCTGTAATTTCATACTTCATATATTTTTGCATGATCAAGTAAAGTAACAAGTTTGTGCACGGTTAAAAATCATATTAGAGTTAACTGCTTAGTTTTAGAATTTAAGTAAAATCATTGTCATTAGGTGCTGATAATGTGTCAGTACAGCCAAAATGGTAAAGCTAACACAAGTTTTAATAAAATAGCCTATTATTTTCATTTTGTATGTTAAATGCACTTCTCAGTTTATATCACAGAGGTCACGGTATCGGAATCCAAGTCGGGACCCCTCAAACTTTCCTATATGACGACATTCAGTGCTGCATTTGTGGTGCTTATTGTGCTCAACTTGACTTTGTCCAAGCAAATTAGATTATATGCCACAAATGTTTGTTTAAATAAATATGGCTTCTACTGTAAATAATTTACTAACTGAAGGGGCCAATGAGCATGGACAATCCAGAACCAGCACATGAGGAAGTATCAGTGGAACATGGAAGGTAACATTAACTGAATGACTTTGGCCACATACTTTTAACCAATTTAATAATGAGTGAATGTGTTTTGTCAGTGAAGTCTTCTGGTGCTTCCTCCACATGTGGTGAAAATAAACAGAGAGAGTTATAATGCTACAGATGAACACTCATGTCTCTTGTTTTTCCCACAGACACTTTATAACACAGAGAACCGTGGCAGCAAGTGTCACATTTGCTGTGGCTGCTGCACCCCTGTATCTGCAGAATTTGCTGCAAATTCTGAGGCTTCCTCCTCCAAAAACCAATGAATATTAACTTTCTTATTATCAACATACTGTGTTTATGGAGTCTCTAGTGATATAACTGGATTTGGTGACAAATTCATGGTACTGGTTAGCAGTGCAATGTTATAATAAGTAGTTATAATATTGAAGGAACAGAGGATACTCTGTTTATTTAAAAAATAAATACTGGTGGATTCTAAAGTCTGAAACTTTATTTCTTTGTCTGCATCGATGTTGTTGTCATTTCAATTCAGTTTTATTTATATTGCACCAATACACAATAACAGCTGCCTTTATATTATAAGGTAAAGGTCCTACAACAATACAGAGATAACCCCAACAATCACATGACTCCTTTGAGCAAGCACTTGGTGACAGTGGGAAGGAAAAACTCTAGTAGAACCAGCCCTACTATGTCATTGTAGGACTTAGCAGTGGTGGACAAGCCGAGGAACTGATAGATGTAGTGATACCGAATGACGATGATAACATCAGGAAGAAGGAACACGAGAAGCTGAAGAAGTACCAAGAGCTTAGAGAAGACCTTGAGAAGATGTGGAGGGTGAAGGTAACAGTGGTCCCAGTGGTAATCGGACCACTCGGTGCAGTGATCCCCAAATTAGGCGAGTGGCCCCAGCAGATCCCAGGAAAAACGTCAGAGATCTCTGTCTAGAAGAGCGCAATCCTAGGAACAGCAAAGATACTGAGCAGGACCCTCAAGCTCCCAGGCCTCTGGACCTGAGCTTGAAGGCTAAAAGGCCGCCCACAGAGGCGAGAGGGGAATTTATATATTTAATAGTTCACTTGAAATAATTGAACATCATAATTTGAAATAGAGAAATTAATGTATCATGTGAGTTTAGGTGATTTGTAAAATTTCAATTCACATTTTCTTCGAGAGTGTTTGTACAAACACATTTTCACCACAGGAGGGAGACGTGTTCCAGGTTTTTAGGGAAAAACTGAGGCCTGCAGTAGGCTTGTAGATATTCATTTATGATAGGGAGTGTCAGGTCAGGGGTCAGGCTGACCTTTGAACATTCATCTTCTGTACACCTCATGAAGCTTTAATTAATGGCTAAATGACTTCTGACTTTCATCATCTGTTAAAGTTTTCATAATTTTCATCATCATTTAAAGTTTTTCAGTAAAACTGCATCAAATTTTTTAAGCATGTCACATTATCCTGTTGTTGGCCAACAGACCTTCACTCTGGAGCACAGACTGTGTGACTTCAGATTATTTTACAACCACTAACATCTGTTTTTTAGCCTGCTTCTAGGGACAACTAGAAACAACTTATCAGCTGACGTGAGAGTTCTATTTGGAGTATTTTTAGTTAACAGATCAGACGTATGATGGAGCTAATCCATTTAGAGATTTAAAAACAAGCAATGAAATCTTAAAATCAATTCTACAACGCACTGAAAGCCAGTTTAAATGAGCCAAGACTGGAGAAATATGGTCATGTTTACGAGTGCCTGTCAAGAGTCAGGCTGCAGCATTTTGAACTAGCTGAAGATGAGAGAGCAGAGGATGGCTGATACCAAAATAAAGACCATTACAGTAGTCAAGCCTGGATGAAATAAATGCATGTATCACTTTCTCGAAGTGAGCAACTGACTAATTGTTCTTAGTTTTTGCAAGGGCCCTGAGCTGGAAGAAGCTGGCTTTTACTACAGAATTTATTTGTTTCTCAAATGAAAAACTGCTATCAAAGAACAATCCCAGATTCTTTGCAAAGGGAGTTCTGGGCCCATATCCCTAAAGATTCTGAGAATCCTCTCAGAGAGCTCCTAACTTAACCTAAAAATTCCTTGCCAGGAGTTTTAGCTTAGAAGTGATTCCAGAACATTTTCAGTGAACTCTGAGCAAGGAATGGATGGAAAAATCCTATCTTAGTGAGGAGGTGTGGTTGACCCCATTGCTAGGTATGAGTTATCATTTCAAAAGCCGTGATTGGTTGATCCTACAAGTTTGATGGAAATGAGCTTTTGGTGATAATGAGCAAAGGATGTACCCTCAAATCAATAAACATAATTATACACTCTAATCTTATGCTGACTGTAATTGTGAATAATATTTCACATTCAAGAAAATATCTGGAAAATGAATAGTAAGCTGTAGGGGTTATAGCCTAACATTAGAATCTAAAATATGTGAAAACTTAAACTCATTACACCCTGTTCAAATAATGATTCGTGTCTCATTTGCTCATATTAATATCCTAGCTGGCATATTTTGTACTTTCACTCCCAAATGGACCCCATTGAAAACAAGATGGCCTATCTCAAGGGGCTGTCCTTAATGAAGTAGAAATCACAATGTTACAAGTCCAGTGTGGTCTTAACGAGGGTAACACGGCTCAGCTTTTATCAATGTCTGTGATTGCTGGCTGGTCTATTTATAAAGGCTTGTTAACAAATATCCTACAAACACAAAAAATGGAGAAAAAAAAAAGGACTCGCAAGCCGAACTGGACTGAGGAGCAAGGGTTGTTGCTGGCCCCGTTGGTGAACGAACATCAAGGTATGTTACGAGGAAAATTTGGCCCAACTGTCACTAGCCAAGGCAAGAGGCGTGCCTGGGACACAATATCCCAAACAATCAATGCCTCTTTTCCACTAGTGGTGCGGACAGGCGACGATTGTGAGAAAAGGTGGTATGTGCTGCAGTCCAAGGCAAAAGATGAGATTGCAGCACACAAGTGGGAATCCTCACTCACAGGTGAGCAAAATATTATAGCCTACCACATAATCTGGCAACTTGCTCCTGCTGGCAATGTTAATTTACATACCTAAATACTGTGTTCATTGACTGTTTCTTTCTAGGGGGTGGACCACCTGCAAAGCGGCTGTCCCAGGTGGCCGACACTGTCTTTCAAGTCCTGGGACACTCTGAGGTCAGTGTCACCGGGCTGCCAACAGGCATTGACACATCAATGATGCAGGCCCTTGAAGTGCAGCAAAGGTAGGACACAGGGTTATTCATATCTACAGTGTTTATTCATTGCAGAAGCCATTTCATGTGTTACCCATGCTCATTGTATTAAATTAATTTAATCAAAACAATAATTAAACTAGGCCTATGTATTTCTGTAGCATGGAGCCATCACAAGAACCGGGCCCATCAAGTTTGCCGATGAGATTGCCATCTGCAGCTGCTACTCAGGATAGCCCGGCGGATCAAACACCATTCCCATCCGCAGCACCTGCTCCGTCAGCATCCCTGCAGGAGAGTAGATTGCAACTCACAATTGATGTGTTTGAACAACAAAAAAAAAGTCCTTTCCCTTCAGGAGGAGTACTACCGCCTTAAAATTGAACACCTAAAAAATAAACCATTTACAGATTGTGTTCTGTGTCTTGCATTTAACAATTGCAGGTGATGTGCAGTAAAACTGTGGTAGTTCTTAATACCATCACAAGTTCTCAAAAGACATGGGGCTACAGCTTGCCTGAAACGTAAATTTGTGAAGTTTGCCCTGTAAGGCAGTCCACTCTGGGCTAGGTTCCCCTGTGGAATGTAAATATCTTCTTCACCACCATCCTCATCGTTGTCTTCATCGCCATCCTCCAGAGGTTCTGCAATCTGTCTAACCTTGCAAATATTGTGTAATATTGCACAGGCTATGATGACTTTGCTGACTTTTTCAGACCTCAGCCGCACCTCTCCGTGGAGAACATGAAAGCACCTCTTAAGCTGGCCTATGCCACGCTCCACCACCGCTCTTGTTGTCTTGTGGGCCCTACAATAGAATACAGAGACCTTTAATTTTTTGATGGAAATATTGCACTACTTGGATGCTCTAACATATTGCTTGCATTTCATTTCCATGATTTTTGTATTGTTTGGCTTACCTGTTATAGTTTAGTTGGGGCCCTTGGCGTGGCTGGAGGTAAGGTGTAGGAGCCATGGTTTGCATGGGTAGCCACTGTCCCCTAACAAGTGGCAATTAGCTGGCACATAGCGTCTCTCAGAAAGATGTCTGATGCCACTCTCGGAGAGCATTCTCGCATCATGTGTGGAGCCTGGCCATTTAGCCACAATGTCCAAACTCTTACAGGCCCCATTGAACACTATTTGCACATTGATGCTGTGGAAATTCCTCCTGTTAACCAAGACAGCCTCGTCCCCTGATGGCGCAATTATTCTCACATGTGTTCCATCAATTACACCCACAACACCAGGGACTCCTGCAATGTCCATAAATGCCCTTTTATGTGTGTGTAAAGTGCGGGCATCCAGCGGGAATGAAACAAATTGTGTCACAATATTAGGTTGTGACAAAGCTGTCAGATTGTTTGGGTGATGACTCTGCTGACGGAGGATTGGGACAGACCCAAGTCATCACTGCTGTATTGTTGCATTTTCCCGGTTGCCAAATACCTCAGGGTTGTGATTACTTTCGTCTCCGGTGTAATAGCGTTGTGGCGTCGAGTTGGTGAAGTAATTGCATCTCTAAGGAGATCCACCACAAACATGATTCCTGCACGATCCAATCTGTAGCGTCTCAATAATTCCCTGTCATCCAGTGTTTGCAGGACATTTCTCCTGCCTCTTCTGTTGGCCATTTTGTGCAGCTGCTTAGGGGAACTCCTAAGCCACTAAAAGTCCTCTTCCCTGCTCTTAGCAGATCTCGCCTTAGGAGCCCTTTTAAGCGCTAGGGATCTTGAGGAATAGCTTTTATATTAACTGGGATTGTCGTGTCACTTTTAGGGGAAATTCTAAGAAAACGTAATGACTCTGAGAATTTTCTTAGAATTTGGCCGCTAGGAGCCACTTTTTGCACAAAGATTCTTTAGGGATACGGGCCCTGGACTTTTCCAGAGGACCAGGGTCAGTTTTTTGGTCGTTTACATTCAAAAAATGTAATGCAAACCACGATTTAATGTCATCAAGGCAGTCTAGCAAAACCTTCAGAGAGTCTGTAGAATTCTTTTTAAGAGGAAAATAAATTTGAGAAACATCAGCATAACAGTGAAATGTTATAAATACTGTGGTGGGTGGCTTGTTGCATGTAGAATTGTTATCCCTTTAAAAAATAAACCATAAAGTAACTGACTGACTGTGACTATTATTATTATTATGATTATTAATATTGTTATGAGTTATTCTTTTTTTTTTTTTCAATAATTTAGCTTTAAATCAAATCAAATCAAATCACTTTTATTGTCACATCACATGTGCAGGTACATTGGTACAGCACATGTGAGTGAAATTCTTGTGTGCGAGCTTCACAAGCAACAGAGTTGTGCAAAATACAATAATGTAAACAAGCAAAATACAAGAATGGCTACATCTGAAACTAATAAATATATGTACAATATATAATAGTATATGCATTTCTGGATGTGTATACTAAATATTTTCCTACGTGTGTGTGTGTGTGTACACATATTTTACAAATTAAATAGAGTAAACAATAATAAATATATAAATATACAGAGTTGAATATGTGCAAAACAGCGGCATTACTGTACAGTGTGTAGTGCATAATGTTGAAGTTCCAGTAGTGAAGCTGAGGTGTCTATGAAGTGTTCAGCAGTCTGATGGCCTGATGGAAAAAGCTGTCTCTCAGTCTGCTGGTACGGGACCGGATGCTGCAGAACCTCCTTCCTGATGGAAGTAGTCTGAACAGTTTATGGCTGGGGTGACTGGAGTCCTTGATGATCCTCCCCGCTTTCCTCAGGCACCGCTTCCTGTAGATGTCTTGGAGGGAGGGAAGCTCACCTCCAATTATCCGTTCAGAGCACCGCACTACTCGCTGGAGAGCTTTGCAGTTGTAGGCGGTGCTGTTGCCATACCAGGTGGTGATGCATCCAGTGAGGATGCTCTCAATGGCACAGTGATAGAAGGTCCTGAGGATGCGGGGGCTCATGCCGAATCTTTTCAGTCTCCTGACAAAGAAGAGGCGCTGCTGCGCCTTCTTCACTGTTTTGTTTGTGTGTACTGACCACGTAAGATCCTCAGCCAGATGTACACCAAGGAACCGGAAGCTGCTCACTCTCTCCACAGCAGCGCCGTTGATGGTGATGGGGGTGTGTATACTATACGGTGTGTATATTATACGCAATAAGGAATTTAAGCAAACATTTGGCTCTTTTGTTTAACTGGCAGTGTAACGTTGTATACATGTTGTCAAGGCTGCGATGGCAGGCGTGTGGAGGTGAAGTAAGGACCCAAGTGCAGGCAGAGGTTGATATGAGAGTGGAGATGGCAAGGACAGGAACTAAGAAATAAACTAAAACTGGGAAAGCCTAAACACATGGAAATGAAGTCAAAACCCTTAGGGTGATACAAAGGAAACAACACACACAGACCAGCAACTTGCAAAGGCAAACACAAGGCTTAAATACACAGAGGGATAACGAGGGAATGAGGCACAGAAGGAGAGCACAGCTGGGAGTAATCAGAAATGATGAGACCGTGGGGACACATTCACATAAGACATGCACCTTCAAAGTAAAACAGGAAATGCACAACACACACACGATCCAGACTAGACACTGAACTTAACAGACAGATTCACGAGGAGACACTGTGACATCATGGACAGACAGAGGGAACACAGAGAAGTGGGACCAGGGCAGGCCCAGAACAGAAACCTAACAAATGGCAAATCTTAATGAAAGACATAACCAGAATAAACAAGAACATAGAATATTATAAGGAAACACAAAACACTGAGTCGTCAGACTCGGGACCATGACACATGTACAATCATTTTATTAAAAGACATGATGTTCGCTTGTTTGTTTGGGTTTTTTTTTTTTTTTTTTGTCCTGTCCTGTGTTTGTCCGTTATATGTCACATGTAGCACCAGGGTCTCGGAGGAACGCTGTCTCATTTCACTCTGTACTGTACCACTGTATGGTTGAAATGACAATAAAAAGAAATGCAGCAATCATAAAGCATATCTGTGGTAACACCCAGAGAGGAGGAAATGAAAGAAAACATGTTACTCTCCCTCTTGCAAAAAGAACTTAGAAGGATGTAGTTCAGGTATATTGCTAAATTTTTATGCTTTTTTGTTTTTCTGATGTTAGTGTATTTGATATACACTCAACATAAGGTTGTAGCCAAACAATGCAAGATTTAGAGGAATGACACAGCATGAAACTGCAGCAATAAATTCAAAGTTCAGCCAATAAATTATATTCCGGTTATCCGACCTGTTATCACAACAATGCAATAAGATAACACTGTACCAAAAGTACCGGTAATGTGTTGTGACAAAGCCTGCTAAATTTACTAACCACATTGCCAAATATATACTGTCAAGGCAAAAGTGACAGTTCACCAAGCAAACAGACTCAGAGATGTTCTTTTGGAAAGTTTTCTAAAATGGATGACTCAGCTTTTCTTGTGCTCTTCTGAATAGAGACCTCTGACGTTGTGCCTGGAATCTGCTGGAGCTAGTCCCTCAAGTTTAATGGTCACAGCTCACAGTATTCCTTTTACCTCTGGTACCACTGTGGACCCACATCCCACTACAATGTGCTGGATAGTCTCCAGGACATCTTTGCACAGTCAGCCTATTCAGTTCTGTCAGTTGTGTTATACTCCTGCCTCCATGGGTCTGGTGCTTAGGGCCCATCATTGTGCTGCCGTGATTAGTGCCTCTGTGCTGTCCTTTAGGCCAATCTTTTTTAGCCACTGCTTGGATTTCCTGATGTCAGCTACATCCTATGTTATCATTGGTACATCATATCCAGGGACTTGATCATCCATGATTGTTTCTCCTCATGTTCCTCATCACCATTTGCCTTCAGCCACCTAAAGTACTTTTGGAGAAAAATTCTCAGGGAACCAGATGAACTTCTCTAAGAACTTCTCCATCATCCTGATCATAGAGCCTCAAGGTGCTGGACTTCAGCTGGACACCCCAGTTGTGTCCAGCTCCATTGTGAGGAGTTTTTGTGTGTTGACATCAGTGACATATATCCTCTTCTGTGCCCAGCTCTGACCATTAGGATGTATGTATTGAAGGCTTGGATCTTATCCCTACCATTCCACTGACTTCTCAACCATTGCCTTACATTTTGGAAGTATTTTGTTGTGGTTGTGGTACTTTTCCAGACTTGTGCTGTCAGGTCTTCATTGAATAATATTACTGTAGCTTCTTCATGCCTGAAAGTCAGTGTTAGATATCTGCCTTTGTGATGTTCTGATTGTAAAACTTGTTATTTTTGACATTTTTCCTAGATTCAACTAAAGAACTGGGAAGAAATTATGGGTTTGTGACTAAGTGTCTAAAAGTAGAATTTCTCTTTTTTTTTTTTTTTGCCTGTCCCATTTGGTTCTTTAGCCATCAGAATTGTTGTCTGAAGACCAACAAGGATACCCAAAGGATTTACTTTGCCAAATGGATCATCGTGGCATTGCCGTATTGGTCCATTTGATCGACCTTTGTTTTTATTATTTATTATATTTTATTTTCAGATGTTACAGACAGGACAGACATGAGTGAGGGATAGGAAAGGGAGAGAGAAAGAGGAAGGAAAAGAAAAACAGAAGGGGAGAGGGACAGTGAGAAAGGGGGGAGAAAAAAAATCTCCTGGATCACCTGTTGAGAGGAGAAGAATAGAAAACAAGCAAAAAAAACCCCAAAAAACAAAAAACAAAAAAACCAAAGCAACATACTAAACACAACACCATCGCATTAATCTAGCTAAGTGCAAACAGCAGTAAATACTAAAAATTCAATGTTGTTGTGCAGCACACAGGACAGACAGCGCACAATGTGCTTTGAAGTAGCAGCCAAGAAAGGTGTAATTTAAGTCTACGAGCAGTGAACACCTGTGTGCATACCTGTGTGGATCAGCGCGCTTGTATTCAAATGGTTTCCACATGTAATGGTCTGCAATAGGATGTAGCGAGCCATAGCCCCGTCCCCCAGGGCATGAAGCAGGCATGGAGGAGATCCAGGCCCCAGACATCCAGAGGCCCCAGAGTGCGAGAGCCCAAGGAGGACCACCGGAGGGGCATCCGTGCCACCCTCATGGGAAGGGCTGAGGATCCCCAGACGAGGCGTCACCCAGTAGCCACCGAGCAGAAGCTAGAGGGGGCTGCACCGGCGTGCCCGCCGGCTCTGCCGGCAGCCAGCTGTGCCAGAGTGAACCGAGCCGCAGGCCCAGAGGCCGGAGGCCCGAGGGCCCCCCGCACCCCGGAGGAGGCCTGACCGAGAAACAGGCGCCAGGCCCCGCCAGGTAGCCACCGGGAGTGAGCCGGTACATACCTGAGCGCCCAGCCCCGGACACCAAGAACCACCAATGCACCGACCCCTGAGGGCATCAGTCACCGGCAGGGAGTGTGGTGAGGGGAGATAGGCCTTGGAGGGCCTGGGAGTTCCCAGAGAGGTGGAGTCTAAGACCCGACCTGACATATAGACACAGACAAACAGGCACACACAGACACAAACATGCGTTCCCACCCTTATGCACACATATACAAACACTCAGCACTCACCCAACGTAAGGGCTGACATAAATGGACATGTACACACAATCACACTCCCCAAACATACTCCAGGTCCAGGTACCCTCGCCCCCAGAGGGGGTAAAAGTAGAATTTCTGATTGGTTCTTTGCTAAGTGTAGACAGCTTGAGTTAGGTGCCTCGTAATGCTGAATGGTTTTTAATTCGGTGGATTAAAAAGTAAACACTCCTTTAAAAAAAAGGTCAGGCACAAGAATTGAAGAGCTCTAAAAGACTTTCAGAAAGCCTGGACCAAGACCACTTTTTAAAAAAGGACAAGACAGTTTGACTTCTTTGGAAACAAAATATAAAGACGTGAGGGATGACTCAAGATGTTTGCACAGTACTGTCTACATGGCATAGATTACAATGGTTTTTTCTATTGTACTTATACCAGTAATAGACTGACAGCAACTTTTACTGCTTGTCTTTGCCCTTGTTTCAAAAGCCCCACCTCTCTGAGCAATGATAATTACTGAATTATCTTAGTGTGTGACAGCAGGGAAGACTCATCTACTAGTGTCAGAAAACATCTGACATAATAAAAAGCTTATCATTGTGCTGCCATCAGAAGTTAAATTAGGTATATTTCATAATTCATACTCTATCTTCTATGTAATCAGGTTCAAAGTGTCAGTCACAAGACCAATGTTTTAGATTCACGACGGTTACAAAAGATAAGATAAACATAATATTAGCTGAGAGCAGAAATATATAGTTGGATGTTGCATTATTGTGTCACTACCCATCTGCAGGCTTGTTGAGATAAACCAAAAGGTCCAGGTAATTCTTGGTGAATATTTTTAATGCAGAGGTTATTTAGAGAAGAAGGAACCAGAATTAAAAGACTCCTGTGAGACAGTGCCATCTAGTGCTTTGAGGAGTGCACTATAAACATCTTCAATTTCACGCAGCTTTTGACTAGTCCATGCATTAATACAAATAAAAACCAAACAAAAAAATAACACATGCAAACAACAACAACAGAATCTAACCTATTCTTTGAACTCTATTTGACCACTTCCTCACTTGTTTCAGGGAATTTCCACCTTCTGCTGATTTCATCATCACGTGAATTCCAGTATTAAACAACATCAGTTGTGAAATCAAAGTGTGACTGTAATCTGCACTGTTTTAACAGATTTAGTAAATGATTTAAAACTTCCTCCCAGTAACTCACAGCTGTTATAAAAACAAAGAAGGTAAAGCAACCCTACAGCAGAGTCAAACATGGCGAGTGTTACTGTGACATCCTGTTGGAAGAGTCTTCTGCTGGTGGCATTTATGGGTGAGAACATTTAATTTGTGTTCACTGTTATTACTCTATTATTATTCTTTTAAATGCTGACTATCAACATGAATGACAATAGTAACAAAGTAAGTGAAACAACAGTTAATAAGAGGCTCAAGAATACAGGTCTCTGTGCTTTGATTCAGGTTTTATTTTAGCAGATGTTTATCACATTTATCCCTACATCTTCTGAGTGTAAAGATTTTTCCTCGTGATATACATGGAATGAATTAACTGAGTAAGGATTGAAAAGTAGGTTTTTCTCTATATTATGTGATCCTATTTTTGTTGTTGTTGTGCCCAAACTGTGCAACAGCCTTCCTCAGTCACTCAGATCGGCTGACTACGTTAATTCATTTAAGTGACTGCTGAAAGACAGTTATTATTATTATTATTAACTATTATTATAGTTATTATTTGTATGTTAGCAAAGTTTATATTTGACCATACATCTGTGGAAGCAGCAGAACTTTTTTGTGCTCTTAGAAAAGATGTTTGAATACTGTCTTTCCTTCTACCACGTACATGTAGGTTAAGAACTACACTTGACAGCTTTGAGTACCTGCTGATTCTAATATATGTCTTACATCATCTTTTTCTCACACTTAAGTTTGTCTGGACACACGTCTGAACTCCTGTTTAGTTAACTGATACTTATGCAGATAGATATCCATTATGGAGTAATGGATTATATATTATTTAATTCTCAGATTGAGTTATTTTGTGCTTTTAACCAGTATTGTACCAGTATTGACACAGAGTGGCTTTTACTGGTATGTGTTACAGCCATCCTGACTGCTCTGTCCCTCAGGTTTACCAGGTTTGGGGACCAAGGTGCAGATTTCTTGGACTGGCAGGGTGACAGCTGGTTCCCCCACTACTTTCACATGCTCATCTAATTGTTTTCCAAACTGCATCTACACCTGGTCCTTTAAGGCCAGCACAGTCAACGGGAGCACATTAACTTGGACACCAGATGGACTGGATGATACAGTGAAACTGCACTGCACTGTCTTCAATCCACAAACAGGAGTCTACACAAGTACTGACACCATTGTAGAAATTACAAGTGAGTACATCAAGTTAAATGTCACATTAAATAGTGGAAAGTAACAAAGGTACCTTTTATTCTGTACTTCTAAAATGTTTGCCTTGATGACAGGAACAAGGTGAGTGTATGAGTTACACATAATTAGGACACACTACATGGACAAAACTACTTTGCTATCTACAGATTACACCTACCCTGTCATGAGGCCCTGGGCACGCAGTTTTTCAGCTGATGCTAATGCCAAAGGAGGTTTAAAACTGCAGTTATTGAGTCAGGAGGGAATATCTAAGAGGAAGGAAATTCCACATGCTGATTTTTATCAATGGTGACATGTTATTACATCTCATTCAAATTCAGTGATATTTATAGAACAACACATTCTTTCACAAATATTTGTAAAGGCAGACTGCATGGCTAGGTGCTTGACTTTACACACCTGGGACAACTGAATGCAAAGATTAAGAGGTGTGGCTTAACACTACTGCCCATATTATTATTCTCACTTTATGAATTAAAAATGTATTTTTTCTTTTTGTACAGATCAAATATCTGTACAAGTCAGTCCGCTGAACACTGTACCATCTCTCAACCAGTCATTAAATCTCATCTGCCATGATGCCAGATTTGGTGATCCACAAGGTCTATCAGACCTGGTCTGGTATAAAGATGGACAAGAGGTGACCCTGCGTGAAAATATGTGGCTTCAGCAAAACAACCTCACACTTCATTTTGACTCCCTGCTGCCCTCTGATGCTGGTTTCTACCAGTGTCAAACGTATCTGCCTACATCACAGACAACAGTTGTCAGCCTGGGCTATCTACTCAGCTGTAAGTACAAGGATACAGAGAGGTTAAACCAGAACAAGAAAGGCTGTGTTTTGTCATAACTGCAACAAGCTTTCTAATCTTTTGCAGATGATCAGTGGAACGTCAGCATTAGCGGACCTGACACTGTGTTTCCTGGTCAGTTAAGTGAGTTCACCTGCCTGACTAGCTGCACCTTAAATGTGGAATGCACCGTCAGGTGGGAGTTCAGGGGAGGTTTCCCTGTTGGAACCTACTTTTCAGTTCATAAAAATGAGGTCAGGTGGACTCCTTCACTACCTGGGACTTTTCAAAATTTCACCTGCATTGCAGAGAATAAAGCTGCTGGACGTTCTGCTGAGGCCACCAAGATGGTAAAAGTTAAAGGTACGCACAACTTTTTAGCACTTGCTTGTTTCTATTCTTATTGCTAAATCAATTTCAATTACTTTCTTTTTCTCTCAACAGATATCCCAATCTCTGGATCGGAGGCGATGCAGCTTAGTGGACTTTTTGCAGGAATCCTCAGTCTGGGAATGTGGGTCCTCTTGGGTTGGGCTCTAGAAACAGTATACTTATATTCACTTTAAAGAGACAGTTCACCCCAGTATCAGCTTTATGCCCAAATAAACACATGACTACACCATGGATTATCATAGAATAGTTACTACAACTAAATGCAGCTGATATCTACAAAACTTTTCAACTCAGACTTACACTCCAGAGAAAAACAACATAAATTTGATTTGGGGGTTTTAGTGTGAATATTTTCCACGCTATTTATTTCTGCAGCAGCTTATTCTGTTTATTATTATTTGTGCAAAAGAAACATATGTGATGTCAAATGTTAGAAAAGTAGAAGCAGTGTTTTTTCTTATGAATTTTTGTAAAACATCTGAACTCGCATATGAAAAATAAATTATGTGCATTAAGTCACAGTTGGAGTTGATTCCTATTTAACAATTAAAGTTGACACATGATTTTCTTTATGCTCCTTTATAGTGTACGTTTTAATTACAAGCCATTTGTAATTAAAACGTACACTGTAATTAATTTAATTTAACCACAAGGTGTCACTAACAACACAGAAGAACTGGATTTCAAGGACAGTGGAACATAAAATGTAAAATATTTCTGTGAATGATATTGCAATAAGTACTCTGACTGTTTTGTCTTTTTCAAAAACAAACCTCAAGATTTATTAAAAATTCTTTCACTGGGATGTAACTCCTTCAGTGAAAAATTACTTTTGTAAAGTCAGCTTGATAAACAAATTGTGTGACGTCAATTCTGCGCATGTGGTCAGTGATTCAACAATCTGTTTCATGTTCCTTTGAAAGTGAACAATTAATGCAGAGAAGACAACCACACTAAGCAAACTGAGAGCGACTGAGGTTTTTACCTTTGTTTTTCTCTTTTCTTCTTTTGTCATATCTCAGTTGCTTTGTCAGGCGTAAGAATAGGTGGGAAAAATGAAACTAAAACATCTGCTTTCATTTTGTTGTAAAAGAAACCAACATTTGCATGTTAACCTCATTGTAGTTTCAGTTGAAATGCTGCAATCTCTGTAGTATATGTATATATATCCTGTGTTTAATTATAAACTAGAAAATGTAGGTTGGTGTTTTATGTTATGTCTGTTATGTACTTTCTCTTTTAAATTATTGAAACAAAAAGATATTCAAAAAAAGATTAATTCCAAAATGGACCAAAATGGAACTTTGTGGCCAAAATGCAAAACGCTATGTGTGGCGGAAAACTAACGCTGCACATCACTCTGAACACACCATCCCCACTGTCAAATATGGTGGTGGCAGCATCATGCTCTGGGGGTGCTTCTCTTCAGCAGGGACAGGGAAGCTGGTCAGAGTTGATGGGAAGATGGATGGAGCCAAATACAGGGCAGTCTTGGAAGAAAACCTCTTGGAGTCTGCAAAAGACTTGAGGCTGGGGCGGAGGTTCACCTTCCAGCAGGACAACGACCCTAAACATAAAGCCAGGGCAACAATGGAGTGGTTTAAAACAAAACATATCCATGTGTTAGACTGGCCCAGATCTAAATCCAATCGAGAATCTGTGGCAAGATCTGAAAACTGCTGTTCACAAACGCTGTCCATCTAATCTGACTGAGCTGGAGCTGTTTTGCAAAGAAGAACGGGCAAGGATTTCAGTCTGTAGATATGCAAAGCTGGTAGAGACATACCCTAAAAGACTGCCAGCTGTAATTGCAGCCAAAGGTGGTTCTACAAAGTATTGACTCAGGGGGCTGAATAATTACGCACACCCCACTTTGCAGTTATTGATTTGTAAAAAAATGTTTGGAATCGTGTATGATTTTCGTTCCACTTCTCACGTGTACACCACTTTGTGTTGGTCTTTCACGTGGAATTCCAATAAAATTGATTCATGTTTGTGGTTGTAATGTGACAAAATGTGGAAAAGTTCAAGGGGGCTGAATACTTTTGCCCCACAGGGAACGGTTCTGGCTCTGTTTGTCTTCACCATCTACACTGCAGACTTCTCCCACAACTCCATCTTTTACGGTGTAGTCTGCTGAGGTGGCAAGATCTCTGCCGGGGACAGGAAGAGACTGAACAGGTTGAGCCGCAGGGCCAGCTCTGTTCTAGGATGCCCTCTGGACCCAGTGGAGGTGGTGAGTGACAGGAGAATGGTGGCTAAGTTGTCATCCCTGTTGGACAACATCTCCCACCCCATGCAGGAGACTGTGACAGCACTGAGCAGCTCCTTCAGTGGGAGACTGCGGCACCCACGGTGTGGGACGGAGAGATTTCGCAGGTCTTTCTTCCCCACTGCTGTCAGACTCCACAACAAAGACTTTTGCAGCTGATCAAACACACAAACCCACACATGTGCAATAACACCAAGTGTAATACTCTTTTCTGACAAAGTTGTATTTTTACTCAGTTGTAGGGGAGACCGGGGATAGTTGTAACATTTTTGACATTTCTGTCTGTAAATTGGAGCTCGTTTAAGGTAGTGGATTCAAAATGTAATGCAAAGTATTTACATGTCTCTGCTATTAAATAGTGCAGCTATTTTCTCTGCAGCACAATTACCCATTGCATGGTATGGTCTCAAACACAAAGAGTGAAATGTTACAATTAACCCCATAGTCTGGGTTAGTTGTAACATATCCTGGGGTGAAATGTAACACAATGAAATAAGGGTACTAACAAAATATTAACATGTAATCTTTGTTTATTCAACACATGAATGCACTTACATCCATTTATGTAGCTGTGTGTGTGTGTGACAGAATGCAGAAATCTAGCTTTTGAACATATTCCAACCCCCCAAAAAAGACAAATTATGGAATTTTCTGCAACTGAATATTTCATTAATTTTGGTTGGTCTTCCTTGAGTTTGGCCTCATTGGCTCAGTGGGCATTATAACCTACAACTCTTGCACCAATTTTGAACATAACAATGAAGCTGAAAAATTGTAGTTGTGCACCAGCATCGCAATTCCATTACTTTTTATCATGGCTTACCTTGGTGTGGTTTGCAAAGTGCTTCAGAAAGATGGGGAAATCTGTTTCTTGCACCCATCCTGATTTATTTCCACTACCAATACTTCCTACTGGTCCATCTCTGACACAGTGGTCTGCATAATGTATGTGTGGGGAACACAAACAGTGAAGTAATTGTGTTGCCAATGGCATTAACCACATATACAAATGTGACCAGTGAACCTCTCTCTGCTGATGTCGTTGCCCCAACTTGTTTAATATAAGTTAAAGTAATAGTGTGGTAAGTTGTAACATCTGCATTATTGTTACAACTGACCCAGACTCCTATAGCCATGAACTAGCTAACATTACAGCCAACGGCTAAAACATTAGCACTAAAGACCTACACAGAATATATCCCCATAGACATACAAATAACATAATTTAAGTTTGATGAGTTTAACTGCAAAGCAGATAATGCTATTAAACATTGAAATAAAGTAGAAAAACTTACTTTTTGGCATACAAATTACTTTTTTTCATGTTAAATTGTCTGTGTTTGACAAAATGTGCTGATTTTTCACATGTGATAGCAGAACTGAATTGGGCATGCACAGGATGAGTCACATCATTTGAAACGTAGCCCTGATTGGAGAAATTGGAAGTGTAATATAAACTCCTCATATGAGGGTATCAAGCAGAAGCTCTTCCTCTTCCTCATTAACATTTTATTACCATTTTCTACTTATTTATTGTTGTTTTTGTTGTTCTCATTCTATTTACATGGTCTGACATTTACTTTGTTTTTCAGATGTATCATACAATATACTTGTTTTAAAAAGTACAACAGAACTTTGTATATGATGAATTCAAAACATATTACACCAGATACATTAAAGTCACATGATGACAGCGATGTTAAAAATATTAATGCAGAAGTCTGACAGGTAGTTCATACTTTATTCAAACCAAATAGTGAAACATGATTAAGTACCTAGCTTAGCTTTTAATTCCATTACATTTGATTGATTAGCTAGCTAACTATTGGCTATTGGTTATGTCAAAAATTTGTAGATTAAACTACAAAGTATTGCATTCACTGATGTGTACAAAAACCATTATCAAATGCAGGATGCAGCTATACTACATCATATTTGTTTGTAAAAAAAACACAAGGTTTTTTATAAAACTCTGCCATGGCTCATCAAATGTTGTTTTTTCTTTTCTAGGACTGTGAATAGTGATCAGCAATAGGGAACTAAAGAGTTAAGACTATAATTTCATGTCAACAGGGCCCCTCACACTTACCTTTAAAATCTACAAATGACCTATACATCAATCACATCTTCTGTTTGGCCAGTATACACAGCACAGGTTTGCTCAGATGCTGAACTTCGTCCCGTCATAGCTCAAACAATACACCCGCTGTTTACTCAGTGCTATTGAGAGGGGCATAATGGTTTGCCTGTGCTTCACATCCAATGTGGGAAAGAGTATTTCTTAGTGTGTGAAAACAATTGGTTGTCTGAAATAATACAGTTTTCTAAAAATTGTATCACCTTTCTGAGAAGTTTGACAAGCATGAAACCCAGATGATCTATACCACCTGCAGATAAGAAGCAAGTGGAAGCAAGCAGGAAAGTTCCTCATCCTTACTTGGCTTGGCCAGGTTGCGGTTTTTACAAATCACAGTAGGAGGGCGTCTGTCAACATCCTCATTGGAGCGCTCACCCTTAGATCCGTCACATCTGTCCCACAACTTAGGGTCAACACTACCCTTACAGTTTTAGGTGAGAACAGATAAGTAAGAGCTGATGTTCAAGGTTGGGAGAACCATTTTTGTAGAATTTCAACTTGTTTATTAATAATGGTTTGAAGTTGGTAGTTTCTCACCAAACATTATAACTGAAACACAAGCATTTAAGGTAAATGTGAAAGCATAAAGTCTCAGGGAAAGGTTGGGAAAAAATATAAGAGCTTTTCCTAAAGTGTTTTTTTATTTGTACTTTTTAGTATTAGCATAATTAAAAAAAAAAGTTTATCATTTATTCTGAAACATTTCAGCAAGTCACTCTGACACTTGAATCCTTCACCCTGGCTTTCATGCATTATATTTATTACTCACTTTTTATTTTGGGAATGCTGAAGTATGCTTTGAATAAACTGTGATCAGTGTTGAGTAAATACTATGAGATTAAATGCATGTGGGTTTTACAAAAAATGAAATCATCTTTTGTGGAAGTCCAGTTTCTGATAATGTTACGTAAGGAAAAAAAAAAAGAAAAGTTATCTAACCTTAAATGACTTTAAATGACGCAGCAAATTGTGTAATGTGAGGCAGAACAAAGATAAATCCCATGAGCAAATAAAGGCACCATAATGAATGACATATTCAAAAAGCCAAAGCAAACTTAAAAGAAACTGTGAACACTGGCCATAAATTCTTACAGTTCTGTAAGGTGACCAAAAACATTTCGACACACTGAGGGTAAGCGGGATGGAAAAACTTTAAAAATATGCTGATGAATTGTTTGCACTAAACACTTTACTGGAACAGGTTTCTGTTGTAATGAAAAATGATCCCAAAATAATATTGGAAAAGGTTTAATGGAATTCAGGAGGCCCCTGTCTCGTGGTATTTGGACTAACAACCAGCAAAGAGAAAAACAGCCTGTTCCTTACCGTATGTCTACGTGCTTTTGCTGTTTGTTGTTTTTGGTGTGCTGTTCGTCACGTTGCAGTGTCATCTAGTTTCTGCCTGCCCCCGTGTCTGTCCAAAGTAAGTAAGTGTGTTAGTATGCTTCTTTTATCCCAATCGTCATTTCCAGTGTTGAGGAAGTTATATTGAAAAAATAATTAATTATAGTTACTAGTTATTTCTTCAAAAAAGTAACTGAGTTAGTAACTGAGTTACAAGATTCTAAAAGTAAGTAATTACTTGAAAAGTAACTATTGCTTTACTTTAAAAAATGTTTAACCCCCTGGGATCCAGGGTATAATTGGCCATTTTTAACCACATTTTACCTTTAAAAACTGTTTACTTTGCCTTGTTTGGTATCATCCTTTTCAGCACAACCTCACGTGTCTGAATTTACAGTTATGTTTTCATTTTGACATACTGTATTAACACAATTGATATGCAGTAAGCCGAACACAGCTTCAACCGTCTGTTTGTTGACAAATAGTAACGGACCGCATTTTCTTGTTAGCAACTGTAACGGCGTTGTAACGATACTCGTTACTGAAAAAAATAACGCCGTTGCTTGTAACGCATTCCCATCACTGGTCATTTCCATGCAACAAGGTTAATGATACGAATCTGCTCAGACCGCACCTTTTATTTGAATTTACATGTTGTTTGCATCTGGTTATTTGCAGGTGCTCTGGCTTCGTCCCTCAGTCCAAAGATGCCTATTTGGTTAATTGGTAATTTTAAGCATGGGAGGGTGTGGTTGTCTGCGTTGTTATGTTAGCTCTGTCATGACCGAGGGTGTAACCCACCTCTAAGTGAGCTGGGATAGGCACCAGCCAGAACATGGATGAATAAAGCAGAGAACTTCAGCTTGTCACATTGTTTCTGGCTTTTTGTCGTAGTTTAAATGTTCAGATAAAGCAATTTGAGAAACAATGTAGGGTATTTAGACCAAAATATTTTGATACTTATGGCAGGGATTATATATAATATTTTTTTATTAATTATTTTAAGGTAATTAAAGCACAAAAACAAATAATCAAATAATAAAAGAAATATGGCTAAATTCGTGCGTAAAGTTTTTGCTTTGTCTGTATTGTATACTGTCCTAAAACGTCATGGCTAATGATGGTATTAGTTTAGGAAACAATGATGGTGTAAAGCACAGTCATCGTTTAGTTATATTAGTTATATATTCAGATATATTCAGATATTTATAAGTACTGTTTGTAAGTACTGATGTATTTTATCATATTTAATAATTAAAATTAATATAATAAAGTGGTCTAAGAATAACTAGAATTAATATTCATTACAATTAATACACTTTAACTGTATGCTTACTGCAAAAACTCATTGTTATGAAGTACATTTGTAAACATTTATTTTCATCTGTTTGGCTACCACAGAATGAATTATGTGCTGATCAGTGTGAACCTAAGAGTCTGAATGAATTCCGCAGCTCATCAATCATCAAGTGCTCAATTTTATTCTCCTTCCAATCTCTTTCTTTTGGATGAACAGCAGCTTTGAGGTTACTTCCAGTTACAGAGCTCAGCTCACTGATGAAAACGCTCTCTGTGATCAGTGTGACCTGCTGTGACCATGTAGTAAACTTTACCATCAGCTGTGAGTTGGGCAATAGCATATTCACTACTACTGCAGTTTTATATACTAATATAATCATTGAGCTTCAATACACAGTTCTTATTTTTCTGTATGTCTCTCGTCTGCCTAATTGTCATTGCTTTTCTGAGATGGACGAGATAACATAGCGCTCAAAATGAACGGACCGAACATTTTTCCTTTTTAGCTGGATCCAATCTGTCTGCGGTCTGTTCTGCATTCTCCAATCATCCAGCTCAGTTTTAGTGGGTTCAAAGCTGTTACATGTCAGCAAGTGGTCCATATTGCTGTCTGGCCTTCAACAATCACGCCAACATAAGAAACGACATCACCGCAAATGTGCTCATAGCAAGTGCATTTGTTACTATTACAACAGCAACATCAGTACTTCTTGGTTTTGTTCCAAACTAACTTTGTTTTGTTTTTTCTCAACACAAACTGTGTTCACTGTGGAGCACTGCCTCCCTTTGCTTTTCACAGATGATAGCACGTTCACTGTGATGGACCGAGCAGCGAAGGAAACTTAGGCACAGGTTAAAGGGAAAAAAAAAAAAAAGGATTTTTTTATTGAACCCCAATAAATAATTGGTTAAATCATGTAAAAAGAATCAAAATCTTGGGCCCATAAAAGAGGTCAAAATAACAGAACTCTACTCAAAGTTGACAAACCATACTGATAACTGAAACAAACTGAACTAACTTAACGAGACAAAGGGGAAACTTAACAATGGCTGATCACCCACAAAAGCACAAAAAGGGGTAAAACACACAAAACCTAACTCCAATTACCCCACATGGTCCTAAATTATGAAATGAGCCAATTTGCAGCTTTCCATCAAGGCTTGTTCTGCCCCTTTTCCACCTGTTGGCTCCTCAATCAAGGGACGGGAGCAGCTCCAACTAAAGTAACTCAGAAAACAAAGATTAAATCATACATAACAGTGTAAACTAAAATGTGCACACTTATTTTAGAATACTGTGTTATGTGGATATGTGAACTAATTCTAAACCAAATCCAGTTATTCATTGTCCTGTAAATTAATTCCTATTTGAAGAAAGACAAATGTGAATGTGATGTTATGTATAAGCCTCTACACTAATATGGTGGCTATTACCACTGTGTGGCTGTAAGTGCAGCCATCACCATTATCTACTAGAAATACTGTCATACCTAAATTAGGATGTGACCTCAGCTAGTGAATGCAACACCCTTGTTTTTTATGTGTAGCGTGATCATGTCTTTGTTTGCCATTTCCTTGCTCTATCAACCCTATTATTGGTTTATTTTCACTTAAAATCGATTCAATGTTTATAGCCTTTAACACCACATGTTATTAGGTGCTCCAAAAAAAGAAAAGCAGATATCGTGTATATTGAAAATAAAAAATTGAGCTGATTGTGAGAGGTATTTGTGAAACTTATTTATTTATTTATTTTTATTCTAGTCTTATGGGGGAAAGAAAATTGTAATTTTGTTTACAGATGAATAGTGCATTTATCCCGTGTCTCTTTGGTTACTGTAAACAAAGTAGGAGAAGGAGACGATCCAGTATAGTGGGACAGAGAGTCCATTGTCCTCTACAAATTCTTTAAGTTTTGATATTCTGGGTGCAACTCATAACCAAATAATCCAATAAGAAGGCATTTACAGATTTGGATGGATCATCATAGCTGAATCTGCAAATGCCTAACCCCAAATTTGTTTTTATTTTGTCCAATTCAGTGGTTTCCATCTCTATTGTGGGAGGAAGTGACTCATCTTTTTTATGAGAATACTAAAATGACGTTCAGAGACCAAGATTCCACAGATTTGGTTTGCATTCTAGGTACAGAGTCACGTGTTAAAATTATAAACGCTCTCCACATGTTTCCTTGGTTGGAAAAAGCTGCAGAACAACAGTATACAGTAAATGGACACTCATAGGTGTGCACCTGTAAAGCATCAATATAAAAAGGTAAAACAAGGTGTGGTCATGACTTTGAGGTGGTATGATGATGGTGAAGGCAGGGGAAGGCATTTGCATCAAGAACACAGAGAGCTGCAGTGTTACAGAGTAAATATTAGCTGATTTGAAGGCAGGTAGCAGAGAATATCACAGGATTTTATTCATCAAAGCCAGATTCAAGTTTAGGGAAAGGATACCAAGGAGCTTAATGGAGTCTCCAGTGGTGTTCATCCTATTCTTGGCTGCAGTAACTTTCACAGGTAAAACTGAATGATAAGTGAAGTTCGATGAGTTTTATTGCCTATTACAATAACTACAGGGTCAGAGAATTAGACAATTTATAGATCCTAATATCAATTAAAATTCTTTAAATATACTACTTTGACATATATCAGTACTTTTGTAACTACTTCTGTCCCAGTGTGTGGATGACAACTACGTGGCGACTGAATATTTTACTTGCTTTCTCTTTCTAGATGTGACATGCAGTCAGACATTATATGCCTCTGAGAACCCCGTCGCAGTGGGAAACAATGTTACCCTTAGCAGCAATTACACTGTCAGCTCAGGCGGATGGCTATTCAACACCCGCCAAATTGTGATAATACTAAATGGGGGTTTTGCTATTTCCAAAACTTGGCGTGACAGAGTATCTTTTAACCAAAGTACTTCATCACTGACCATACACTCAGTAAAATTGGAAGACTCTGGAAACTACGCAGTACAGGATCTAATCAATGAAATTTCTTCTCAGTTAACACTTTCAGTTGAAGGTAAGCGCTCTCTCATTTTTCTTGTTTAGTCACCAGCACAGATTTCAAGAAGATTTCACTTCCTACATTATACTTCTTGCACGATTTCTGTATCATTGTCATTATTATTATTATTATTATTATTGTTGTTGTTGTTGTTGTTGTTATAATTAATTAACTTTGTTATGATTTATGAAAAGAGGCATTGTCAGAGTCTCTTGGTTCCATTATGTTAAGGAGAAAAACAACTCACACTATCACATTGTAGACATATCTATCTAGAAAAAAAGGGAAAACAATTACACTATAAATTTAAATAACACTATCAAAAATATGTTGATCTTGATTTTCAACAATTGTTACAACAAAGGTTTTACATCAAACTGATAAAAGTCAGGGTAAATACCAACTCAGAACACGACATCACACCAAGTCATTGTTTAACAAAAATTTTAAGAGGTAAATGCAAATTAAAGTATATCCTTGATGAACCAAAGAATTGGACTGACAAATCAACAGACCAATACTGTCACCCAAGGAGGCCATTTTGTATAAGACTGTTTTGTTTTTATTTGTTTTTATCTTGAACCTGACTTTATTTCAACATATGGGTCACATTTTCATATATATTTGGTGGAGGACACATTTGCTTAAATAAAACATGACAAATGCCTTGCTGTTTTATTCTCCGCAGAGTCTGTTTCAAATGTGACCGTTCAGACAAGCACAACCAACCTGGTGGAGTTCAATGACACAGCAGTACTTATGTGCAGTGTGTCCAAAGGTACATCCCTGTCTTATCAGTGGTTCAATGGGAGCTCAATGATCACGGCCAATGAAAAAGTTCAACTCAGCAGTGGAAACACCATTCTCACTATCATGAACGTGACCCGCTATGATCAAGGACTATACAAGTGTAATGTGTCTAATAATGTCAGTAATGACATCAGCGCCCCTGTGAATCTGACTATCAGCTGTGAGTTCTAACCAAAAGACACCAATACATGCATACAATCTATAAAACAATCTGCTGTCCCAACAATAACCTCTAAAACAATTTATGCCCTGTTCTGTCACCAGACGGCCCAAGTAACACGGAGATGACAGTCATGCCCCTTATGAGTATATACAAAGGCGGATCTAAAATCACACTGTCATGCTCAGCGGTGTCCAGTCCTCCAGCAATGTTCCAGTGGATGGTTAATGGAGTGTACCTAAACAAAATTGAACCAAAGCTTGAACTAGAGAAAGTTAACGAGAGCATGTCAGGAAATTACACATGCCTAATTCACAATAATGTCACGTTCAGATACAGCAGCCAAACAGCAACGATCCAGATTGTGGGTAAGTTTGGTTTGGTATCTGTTTAAAAATTTATTTTGTTTTATTTTTTACTTTGCTGCTCAGATCTGCTGAGCTGGTAGACCATCAAGACCAAAAAGAAAGAGTTGTGATTTGTGCCTTTTCCTTTGTACAGTGCAGAGGAATTATCTAGTTGAACATGCCATATTTTTTCAGGTCAAATATTTGAGTGAATTTAAATTACTTACTAAACTCCAACAGATCCTGTGACAGCAGTCGTGGTGAATCTTGCCAAACCAGCAATATTTGGTGAGACATTCTCTTTGAGCTGTCAAGTGACGGGACCTGTTGACATCATTCATTGGTGGAAAAATCATCAACTTATTTCTGCTGACAATAAAACAACGTTTGGCACGGGCAACAGGACACTGACTATTAGTTCAACCCAGCATTCAGATGGTGGAGATTATCAGTGTGAGGCTTTTAATTCTGTAAGCAACCAAACCAGCGACCCCTTCACAGTCACAGTTTACTGTAAGTATTTGTATCATTATTAACATAACGATTATCACTGTGATGTCAGTTCTGTATTATCTGAATGCCTGTAGTCACATAAGCATTTTTCAGTGAAAGTAATTTGTGGTGTTCTTTATGTGTTTAGATGGACCAGAGAAAGCAAATGTTATGGGACCAAATTTGGCAAAGGCAGGAGACTACGTCACATTCACCTGCAATGCAACATCTAATCCTCCCAGCATCTATGAATGGTACCACAAAAATGTTCTGGTCTCCAACAAGTTAGAGTATGTCACACCGTCTCTGACAACCAGCATGAGTGGAAAGTACCTCTGTGTGGCCTTCAACAGCATCAGTGGCAAAAACAGCACTGCCGACATAATGCTTACTGTTATCGGTAAGACTTACGTGACCATTTTTTTTGGTGTACACAAAATAACTTTTCATTCATAAAAAGGAGACAGGTGCCTCGGGGGAGAACTAAAGAGCTATTTTGTGATTTGCTTTGTTTGCAGAGCCGCTGCAAAACATAATAGTAGAAGCACCAATGATGCCTGCCAAAGAAGGTTACTCCTATAATTTAACATGCAACCCAAATGTACCTGCTGATTACATTTACTGGATGAAGAATGGGGAGCCACTGGATGAAAACAACAGAATAGTTTTCTACAATGATAACAAAACACTTCACATCAGAATGGTGGAGCGCTATGATAATGCCAATTATGAGTGTATGGCTGTTAATGCCGTTTCATATAACAAGAGCACTCCTTACATGCTCTTTGTCAACTGTGAGTATAATATTTAGAGATTTTATGCAGTTTAGTGTCATGTTTAAATGAACAATTTTTAAGTTTTACATTTATAGTTGTTTAGATATTCATCTATCTCCTCTTCTGTTACAGATGGACCAGAAACACCTTCTGTTTATGGGCCAGCTTTTGCTGAAACAGGACATCAAGCTGTCTTCAGCTGTTCTGCCAAGTCAGTGCCTCCCAGTACGTTCTGCTGGTGGTTCAATGGATCCATCGTGGCCAATACATCAGACTACACAACTGATGTGTTGTCTTTAGGCATGAGCGGAGAGTACAAATGCATGGCCATTAATAATGTGACAGGAAAGAACAGCACAAACTCCACGACACTCACCGTGATTGGTATGAAAACTTTAGGATTCAGAGGAATTAGATGAAACATTTTTAACATATGACTCTGGCTGCTATTGTGTTCCAAGAATAAAGAACACTAAAGACATCTTACCCTCTCAACTCTCATGTTCTGTGTCTACAGAGGCCATAGAGTCAGTGATGATCAAAAGCACGACAATTCCAATCAACACTAAGAACTTTACTCTCACCTGTGATGTTACTGGGCCCTATGACACAATCTACTGGATGAAAGATAACGTGATGCTCAACATGGACCCCTCTAATGACTCACATATCTCCTATAACATTGAAAACAACATGCTGAACTTCATCCCAGTGACAACGTACAATGAAGGGATATATCAGTGTGTTGCTACCAATAAGGCTGGCCAGCGAAAAAGCCCCCAGTACAGACTACTGGTGAATTGTGAGCATGACAGAAAGCAATGAAATGTGTTTTTTCTATTTTTTTGAAAACTAGTTTTATTTAATTTTGTACTCATTTTCAAATGCTAGACACAAATTGTTTTAATATCTACATCCCTGAGAAAATTTTGCTGTAAGGAAGATCCAAATGAAGAGTCATGATATGTTTTTTAGCAGTATTTAGACATTTTGGGGATTTAAATACTTAACAAAACAGCCAACATGTTTTTGGGTTGATGCAAAAAGTGTATTTAATTTATTTTCCTTCTTAGAAAGAGGAATGGCAGCTAAATAGAGAAATTAAGTGTTATGTGGTTTGCTTTGTTTGCAGATCCAATCCAAAATGTAAAACTAAATGCACCAGTGACCTTTGTCAAAGAAGGTTACGCCTATAATTTAACATGCAATGTAACTGGACCTGCTGACTACATTTACTGGATGAAGAATGGGCAGAGACTGCATGAAGACAACAGGACTTTTTTCCACAAGGATAACGAGACAGTTGAGATTAATCCAGTAAAGCGATATGACACTGGAAACTACTACTGTTTGGCTATTAATGCTGCTGGAAACATGCCCAGCGCTATTTACATGCTCGTTGTCATCTGTGAGTTTGATATTTTAAAGATTTACGCAACTGAGTGATATGATTTTAACATTTCAAGATAATTGTTGCAAGTCAATTATCTGGAGTTCAGATCATTTCAGTTATGTGAAATACCAAAAGTTCAGGCACAGAAAAATTAATTACAAATACATAAAACATATCAATATCGTATGAAACTTTACAGAAGGCAGTAAATAAAAGACAATGCACAGATGTTAAATTATACTTGCATATCTATGTGCATGTGTGTTGTGTGTTTGTCTCATTTCTTCATGCTTTGCGGGTTTTGGAAAAAAAAGAAAGTGTTCCATAGCGTGCCAGTGTGTGATTTATCAATGTTATGTCTATAACCAGAGGGCATCAGGGACAATAGGCTGTTGTGTGGCTGCCGTGGGCCATTTAAAACTCACCGAGATGCGCTAAAGTGCGGTTAACATACCAGTTTTGGAGTATTTGAAGGCTCATACTAAAGGTTAAATGTGGGCACTGCGGGACCTTTTTAACAACAGCTTTGATGTAAGTTACCTTTGTCATGTCTTTCTGACTAAATGACTGTTGTGTTTGTTTTGTTTGCAGATCAAATAGAAAATGTGGAAGTAAAAGCACCAATGATGCCGGCCATAGAAGGTTATTCATATAACTTAACATGCAATGTAACTGGACCTGCTGAATACATTTACTGGATGAAGAATGGGGAGATACTGCATGATGAAAACAGAACTGTTTTCTACATGGAAAATAAGACGCTCCACCTCAGTATGGTGGAGCGCTATGATAATGGAAACTACTGCTGTATGGCTATTAATGCTTTTGGAAACAAGGCCAGCCCTGCTTATAACCTCATTGTCAATTGTGAGTATATTAGAATGTATAGAATGTATGCTACTAAATGGTTCAATGTCAATGGTGCATCACCTTAAATTAGGTAAATCCATTGTATTTCGGTTCTTCAGTTGGGGTGGCTGTAGCTCAGGTGGCAGAGCCACTAATCAGCCACTAATCAGAAGGTCGGTGGTTCGATCCCAGGCTGCCTCCTGGCTGCATGCCAAATATCCTTGGGCAAGATACTAACCCCATGTTTGCCTACTGGCGGTGGTCAGAGGGCCCGGTGGCGCCAGTGTCCGGCAGCCTCGCCTCTGTCAGTGCGCCCCAGGGCAGCTGTGGCTACAATGTAGCTTGCCATTGCCAGTGTTTGAATGGGTGAATGACTGAATGTAGTGTAAAGCGCTATACAAATGCAGGCCATTTACCATTCTAAAACATGGATTCTACAAAAAGGGTCATAATGTTCATAATGTGCAGACTTGCTTCTCATATGCCTAACTACGATTGCCTGATTGATCACTTTTACAAAAAGTGCACCTCAATTTGTATTAGCTTCACATTAATTATAGATTAGTAATTTACTTAATGCAGCAATTTTACAAAGTCAGCTTTCATTGAGAAAGCACTGGTGTTACATGCTCTGGTGTGGATAGCAATCACACTACATGCTGAACCGTACCCACACAGCTGTGAAAAACATGATGACTTGACACACAGGTGACCAATTTCATGATAAAACTATCAAAGAGTATTTTAGTGTTGCAACTACAATGTCTCTTAAGACACAGGAGTCAACACAATAAATATACAATGAACTGCACAGCTGACCAGAACCTATCCAAATTTGGATAATACTTTACCCAGCTCAAAAGACAAATTTGCATGCTATATAGTCAGGTGGGCTACTCTTTTGCATTAAAGGTAGGACTATGAAATTGCTTCATAATGTTAAATTGCTCGGTGGTAGCTCATACTAACTCAAAGTGTTATCTTTGCCTTATAATACTTATTACTTACTAAATTACTTACTTATTACTTACTTACTAAGTATTATACTTACTTATAATACTCCAGTGTTGCTTGTTGCTCAAAAGTTTAGACAATAAATTTCCTCAGGAGCGGCACAGATATTCAAAACGTCTGTAAGAACATTCATCAGGGACAGGTGTGTCAGTCTCTTTTGCATCATGCTGATCCATCACCACATTTTTAACCGCAAGTTGAAGAAGGATACTTGCACGAGTCCAACATGGGCACAATTTAAAGAACTTTGTAGTTAACAAAAAAGTTAACACTCTAGATTCTTACTGTTAGAGTCACCTATCCTCTTTTGCTGTTACAGATGGTCCAGAAAAGCCCATTATTTATGGGCCAGCTTTTGCTGAAACAGGACGTCAAGCCGTCTTCAGCTGTTCTGCCATGTCAGAGCCACTCAGCCAATTCTGCTGGTGGTTCAATGGATCAATTGTGTCCAACACGTCAGTGTATGCAACTAGCCTCTTGTCTTTCAACATGAGTGGAGAATACACATGTATGGCCATTAATAATGTGACAGGAAAGAACAGCACAAACTCCACTACGCTCACAGTTGTTGGTATGAACACTTTAAGATTTTTGGGAAATTTGTTGCACATGTGGCTCTGAAACTGATCAAATACAAATTCTTATTGTGTTCTTAAAGTCTAAATATTTCATGGGGATGTACTCCAGTCAAGATGTCATGCTCTTTTGTGTTTAACACCTTGTAATTTGTGTCTACAGAGGCCATAGAGTCAGTGATGATCAAAAACAAGACAATTCCAATCGACACTAAAAACTTTACTCTCACCTGTGAGGTTATTGGGCCCTATGACACGATCTACTGGATGAAAGACAACATGAAGCTTAACACTAATCCCTCTAATAACTCATATGCGTCCTATAATACTGAAAACAACATGCTGCATTTCACCCCAGTGACACTGGACAGTGAAGGGACATATCAGTGTGTTGCTACCAATAAGGCTGGTGATCATGTGAGCCCCCAGTACAGACTGTTGGTGAACTGTGAGTGTTTATTGAGAACTAGTTCTGAGTAATCTGCCCAATATTCTTTTGAATTGTGTGCCAAGGAAACACTATTCATAATTTTGCAGTACATTATTCAAACGAAATCTTTCTTTTTCCAGATGGCCCAGTCAGACTGACCATTTCCCGTGCAAGTATGTTCATGCACGTGTCCCTGATATGCCAGGCTGATTCTCGACCAGCGTGTGACTTCTCCTGGTTCTTCAACAATCTGTCAACACCTCTACAGAACACATCTACTATTGTATTCCCTGCAACCAGCCAGAATTTTGGGAATTACATATGCAAGGCATGGAACCCCGTGACTGATATCACAATGTACCAAAATCTTACCGTCACAGGTGAATAAACCACACATCTTATCTCTACTCATTTTTCTTTAACAAGTTCTTTAGTGTTGTTGAGCAACGGGTATTTTACTATAACCTATGACCTCATAAGAAAATTACGGAAGCGTAGAGCTGCCACCCAGGCAAAAGAAAAATAGAAGTATGTCACGTTATAACGTGACATACTTCTATTTTTCTTTTGCCTGGGTGGCAGCTCTACGCTTCCATAGAAAAATAGAGGTGAAATGTACAAAAGATTTTGAGACGTTAATGCCAAACGACGTCTTTGTAGTGTGGAGCATTTAAAGAAACTATGATGATCGCACCCATCTTTTAAAATTGGCCACAGGCAGTGCTATAAATTTGCAAATATGCTTTAAGCGTTTTTCTTTTTCAGTCCTAACCTCAAACGTGTCTCTTTGCTTGTCATATTTTCCACCCCCAGCTCACGCCCCTGCCATCCACTTCCCATACCAAGGCAGCCTGATGATGATGGTTCTGTTTGCCTTTTCTGCGCCTGTGTTGTTCAACTGAGTTCTCCACACTCTTAAGTCTTCTGAGAATGAAAGGCTTCTTTCTCGCTCCCTGTTTTTTGACAACAATCTTCCTGCACAATGATTAAGAAAACATAGCGCAGTCCATAATCCTAATGTTAGACATACACATTATTTAATTAGTGCAATGCCTATTTTTTATGTTCAATATTATATCTATTAACAGTAAAATGTAGTTTCGCTAGTTTTAATACTGTCATTGTAATCACTCCCCTGGAGCTAGTTCAGTGAATAGTTTCATAAAAGGAAAGCAGGGAAAGTGTACTCCTTACAAATTATAATCACTGTGAGCATTTAACCATGTTAATAATATATATACGTAGATGTTTTATTATACCTTGATTCACCTTATTTGATTGATTGATTACTTTTTTAAAAAATGAATAAAAAAAGACAACATAATATATTTTTTGGAGATTTTATTAAGTGGGATATTTAAAATAATAATGGTCCCATTCAGAAAGTTATAGTGAGTTCAAATTCCAGTGATAAAGTTTCTTTTACACTGCATTTGTAAAAAGTATCATGTGTATGCATAGAAAATATGATTGGCAATGAGTCTTACAAAAGCATGCATGTGTAAGAATAGAGGGCTTCTTTATATTGCTCATATGGGCACGGAGGGGTTGAAGGATTTATTAATCCTTTGGCATATCTTCATGTTCTTGAACTTTTCCTTCTTGCAGTGTTTTTTCCCTTGTGGTTTGAATGAATCCAGAAAGATAAAGCAATTGGACACAAAAAAGAAAATTAATGAAAAAATGAAATGAAAAAAAATGTGTAACTTCTATCTGTAATCACTCTTCAAAGCCATGATAATAAAGAGAATACAATAATTGATTTTATCACTGATTTTTCTCATCATTTTATTCCTTCCCTATTCCAAAAATCTTAGAAGTTATAGGCAACTTACACTTTCCAGTATTCAAGCAGTGGCAGGCTTTGTTCATCACACCCATTTCCTTCCCTGAGTGACATATAATAAAAGAAGAAGAATGGGTTAGAAATACTGTATTTTTCTAAGAGAGAGGATGTACTTACATAAAAGCGATACATGTAAATATCTATACATTCTTTGGTAAAATTCTCATGTCACCTTTACAGGTGCAAGGTCTTTTGTCCTGTCTTTGGATGACTGGACGTGCAGTTGTAAGTAGTTCTTCAACAGCAGATCCTGTAGCACAGTTTATTGTAGAAATAACTTTAAAAGATTTATAATAACAATTTTAATAAAGTAAGTATTTAGATACAAACCTGTAACTATCATTAAGGAGCTGGTCTTGTCGAAATGTGTTTAGAAAATAATCTCACATACCGTCAGTGAATGCGCTGACAACCAGGCTCCGTTTCTTTGTCTCATGAACACCTTTAACAAATGAAAAGGAAAATAATAGAGAAGGAGACTTCAGAATAGGGTGCACAGGATACAAAAAGATTTTTACGAAGTATCATACTATACCTTGGATGCAATCAGTTAATATTACCAGCCCAAGAGCCAGCGGCAAAAGCACCCTGGGTCCCATGTTGGAGAAAAGGCAATTCAGTGAACTCGGGGAAAGAAATCCTGCTTGTGCACTGACTTCAGTCCCAGAGAAGAAATGATGGGGTTGGTGTTCCGGCTCTTTATAAAGGATGATGGTGATGAAATCATGGCTGCAGCACATTAATCAACTGGCTGAAAAAACAATTTTACGATATGTGGCAGTGACTGACAGAATGATGTACACTTGCCAACAGATAGTGGTTTTGAGTAATGGCTTTTTGCTTTTAGAGAGATTCACAGGGTTACTGAGATGCGGTAAAAGAGCACTTGAATGTCAGATGTGCCCATTTGATAGCCTCTAGTTAAACTTTCCTGATGGGAACCTAATACATCAATAATCTTTTATATGCATTTTATCTTTTTGCTGCCTTTCACTAATTTGATAAAAATTGGGATCAAATTCTGTCTTCAGGATATATCTGTTACTCTCGTTAAAAAACTGGCTGGCGGTTATCACTTCTGTCAGCATGACTGCAACTGATACATCACTGTCAATATTAAATCGTGTTTGCTAATGTCAAGAAGAGCTGTAAGTGCTCTGCTTTTGTTTCATGTGTGATGACAGTTGGAGAAAGGATCAGATTCGTGGTAAAACTCACAAATGGGTGGTATGGACAAAGTTAGACTTGTTCACCTTCCTCAAGTTTCTGAAACGTGCCTCTGCTCACAAAATATGCGTGAGACAGGAACAAAACCAGTCAAGCAAACGTAATAAATCTCTTTTACACATCTAACAATCTATATGTACTCTTGATGAACCCAAGGCCTAAACATGTAGCTCTGCATCAGTGGTACTCAACACACAGATCCAATCTTGTTTTGATATTTAATGCATATCTTTCATCACTTACACAGTTGGCCATCCAATTGTTCATGTAATGTAGCACAGTCGTCACACAAGAGGCCCAGAAGCAGGTTAGTGTGAAGTAAAGCCTTTAAATATTTGAAGGAGCCATTACAAAAGACTTATCTCAATTCACAGACATCTAGATATATCACCACAGCTTCTCGACCTACTCAAACACATCTATCCTTGCAACAAAACAGTCTCTCATATGAATACTCTGTTGCTGTTATGGATAAAGGAAAAGATACAAGGGCATTAATGAGATAACATGATATGCTGAAAAGCAAGTAAACTGTAACGGTCAATTGTTTGCAAGTGCAGACAAGCAAAAAAAAAAAACAAAAAACAAAAAACCCCAAAACACTTTGGTCCTTCAAATGAACAGGTACAAAAAAAAAAAAAAAGAAACCAAACACATCAGACATCGCAATAAAGCTATTGCCAAATAAAGGTAACCTGAAGAACAGTGAAATCGAGATGATTTACAAGGATCTTCTAAGAAGGGCAGTTGTTCTATCTTGTATACAGGCATATTTTGGCTTAAACCTGATATATCCTGCATCCTTTTCCAACAAGCTCCTGTTCCTAAAGTTCAAGAAAGTGCAACCTGTTTTTGTGTGTGAAGGATTCATGAGCTATAGCCAAAGGGATAAGATCTGCAGCACAGCAAGCCTTTAACAAGGTGCTGCATTCAGCGGTTTGACCTACAGAATGTCTTCCTTAGAATATAAAGCTGCTGCCTACTTTTGAAATTTATTCATGACCACTGAACATCTGGACTGATGTGTGCTCTAACAGCCATCTCTTCACGTATCGTTAAAGGGTGCTTTATGGTCAGCGCATTAGTCGTGTCATTTGCAAACAGTGATATCACCACAGCAGTCACCATTAATACTGGTGCTTAGGGCTCAGTTACCCGCTACAGCATTTTCTAAAACAAACTGTCATCACTGAGATAAAACCTCCACATCAGCCCTCTTTAAGAGTAGAAGAAGCTCAAACCAGAAGCTGAGTTTTTAAGAAGTCTTTTTGTCAAGCTGTTGCAGCATCTCCCTCTGTATAATTTGGGAATTACCGGCCATGGTGCCAATGCCACCCACACACAGGTAAAAAAAATTGAGAGGTGTGCGACCGGCTAAAATGACACAAAAACTTGCACCGGTGGATATGACATCACTTTTAGTGAGCGGTGCCAATCATGAGGGTGATAATGGACAGTATAATTAGCTCATTATTATTCTCTTAAACCAGAGGGCCCCTGGATGACAAACAAAATTGTCCAATTGTATTGATTCTTTGTGTCAGAGAAGCTAATGGAACAGGTGCAATATTGGGAATGGAAGTAGGGATTTGTCAATTCATATAAACAAAAACCGTATGGTCACATTGTCTTTAACAGTGGTCACCAACCAAGGCCTTGAAGAGGTCTTCCACAAATAGTTTATGCAGCTCTTAGCCCTCAATAACTGATTCTATCCATCATTACACATCTTAATAATATAAGTGCAATGGTTTCTTGAAACAGGGACAAGGACCACTGTGGTAGTGTACTTTTGTGACCTAGATGCTCAGTTGTCAGTAGGTTCACCTAGCAGGGCCTTGAGATGGGCATGCAAAGGTTCACATACAGCTTGATATCCTTTCGGGGTCAGGTGAAGGTAGTCGTACATGTCCTGGTGGGAGATGCTACCATTGGAGTGAACAAAGCCGGGGTCTACATTGAAGAAGGAGGCACGGGGAAGGGATGTTAAGGTGTCCTTTACTAGCTCGTTCACCTTGGCATTTCTCTCCCGTAGAGGGTTTGGCATTTTTCCTCTGGGCAGTAAACTCTGGAAAACAAACATTAGCATACTTATTTTTAAATGTTTCATATTCCTTATTTCATATGCGTGTTAGCTGAATTTCCAATTAAGTTTCTGCCCCTAGTACATATACAGTAAATTAATACAGTTAAACTTCAGACCTGTCTGAAACAATTACAGCTTTTTGGCCCCCTAACATTCACCTGACCAGGCAGAGACTCCTCTGGTTTACTTTTAACTACATATCATATAGCACAAAACCTTCTGATCCAAACAATCTAAGATATCCATTTACATACAATACAATATAGCATCAGTTGATTTTCAAGCAGATTTTCTAAGCCGTTGCCGTTTCAGTTTAGTTTTTATTGTCTGAAAATCTCAGTCTTTTTTTAATTACCAGAGTTAACCAGGTTTGCAGCACTTTTTCTAATTCTTCTTTCTGTATTTAGTGGTGACTTGAACAAAATTCTACTGCGGATCCAATTTTCTTAAACCATTAACTTACATATAGGTGACATACATTGAAGATAGCACATGAAACAAACGAAAACTATTAAGTCTTTTTAAAAAAAACCCATAGATGTTAGTGATCTGATGTTAGTTTTGTTCAGACTGGCCAACCCCGTTAAAGAGATCATTATAGCAAGATAAAAAATTCAAGAATTTTGGAATAGTTATTAGAATACATATAACATGTCCTAAATACACGTAACTCATCCCAGTCTCAATAAACATATTCACCACAGGCTCATCAGACAACTTGCATTGATAGATTCTACAAAATTGGCAAAGACTCAAGCTGAAGAGAGTTCCTCTGTATTTTCATTTGATATTAGTTTCCAAGGTTCACCAAAAAAGGTTGTTCCAGTTAGCATTAAATTTTCAAAAGTCTCGTTTTATTCTAAGTACCTAAAATATTTCAGTTTCAGTCTCTAACTTTAGTTGCAACAGCATCAGCAGCGATTGCAGCTTCTACACAGCTCCCATCAAGCTGCTATTCTCTGCAGACTCGTTGAAGAGCATGTCTGTAGAGTGTGTGCTGCACTGTTTTTCCAAATGGGCCTCAGAACAAAATACTTCCAAGCCCTTATTCTTATGAGCAATGTCTGCAGTGTATATTTAAAATCCTTGAATATACTACATGAAATGGCTCACAGATAATCAAAGTTCCAGCCTATGAAGAAGCATCCATAACTTTACACTTCACCTCATTTCAGATAGCTAAGATGCTGCTAAAAGGGGTGACATCGCACTGTACTTTGATGGTTGAATTAACTTCATTAGTCATTTTCAAAAAACATGCGGGTGAGCAGATTAACACCTGATACAAGGAATGCTTTAGGAAAAACACGTACAAGTACAAGCGTGTGGGCATTGGGAAGCTTGTTCTTGATAACTTGGATAATAGCCAAGATGCCTCCACAGATCTGTTCAGGAGTGTGACCGTGATTGTTAGTTCCTACCCACAGCACTACGACCTGCAACAACAAAAGACAAAGCAATACATGACTGAACACATGTCGCTGATATTTTGACCCAATGTACCTGGAAGTGGGATTTTAACACAGAGTTGAGCACAATCAGTCTTTTGTGTGAATAAACAAGCATGATCATGTTATCTATTTCTGGCACTGTTTTGAACCTTTGGGCTGATGTTATCCAGTTCACCGTTGCTCAGTCGCCACAGCACATGTTGTGTTGCATCACCACCCACCCCAAAATTAAGGCAATGGAGAGGTGAGAACAACTGACGCCATATCTGCAGACAAACCACAATAATATTGCATTCACATGTTCCACAACAAGTTTTCACACTTTGAAAACATTTATGAGAAAACGTAAATCAGTTACATAATGGGCAGAGGCACACATATCAATGCAATCTTTGTTTTACCCCAAACTCGTGCATGAGCTGAACAAGAGAGTCTCCAACAAACAGGACATCAGGTTCTTTGTCTTTGCTGTCGGACACAAACCGATTGTGCTACAAAAAGAAAATGTAAAAGATGTATATATATTTTTACTACAGTACCAACCATTGCACAACATCCGCACATATTGCAAGACAAACTTTTTAAAACCTTGTGTTTTTTTTAAGAATCAGCATGGTATGTTTCTTTTGATTTTCTGGTGACTACTGACATTTGTGTTCATTTAGAGACATCCTTTAAAATAACTACCCAAATGAATGCCCGATGGCAACGCCAAAAGGCTAACGAGTGGCGAGTCTACTTTCTAGAAGCACTTTGATATCATCACAGTGCAGTATTGAATGTAACACCAGCAATTTCATTTTTACATGGCAAGTCCAGGTACAAAAATGTATTTAGAATGCGCTGTTATGTGGATAGAGAAAACATTTTCTAATGGGTTTTTTTTAATCAATTAATGAAATATCTATGCATATCCCCATGTGTCTGAAAAAATACTAATTTGCCAAGACTTTTCTCCTTTCTTTCACAATCAATTGCAAAACTGCACACCCCTCACAAGCCATTGCATTTTCATTTATTAGACAGGTTTAAATAATTTATGAAGGCCATTATTGCAACAATATGTACTACAATATGTTAGTAGCTGGCTCTTTTCAACTATGAAGCTTCCCTTTATCTTCACTGATTGCAGAACTAAACATCAGCAACGATGCAAACGGAATAATATAACACCGTACTTTATAAAACCTATAAATAATATAAAAGTCACACACCATAGACATCCATCGTCCATCTCCCTGCGTGTCTTCACAGGGAGTGGGTGTGGCGGCTGGGTTTGGTTCTCCTGCACTCATTCTGCTTTACCTGTGTTGGGAAAACAGTCGCATTGAGTTCTTCACACTTTCAGCAATGTATACAAACCAATTCATAAATAGCCCATAGCTCTGTTCGCTTGAGAGATCTGTGGAAGCTAACAAAGTTAGCTACAATAGCTAGCTCAACATGCTGGAACACATAAGAGATGTAGTTGAACAAAGATAAGAGAAATTGTGAAATTAAATAGGCCTGTGCTCTGCAGAATGGAAAAGGGTAGAGATTAACATAATGACTGCATTAAGAGGTATAACTTATCATAGCATACCACTAAATCAAAAACACTGTTGTCCCCCCGAATCACTTTCCGGAAGTGAGGTTCAGCACAGCAGAGCGTACCATTATCATGAGTAGTCAGCAACATGTATGGTTTTAGATATTTTAATTTTCCGACGTTTGAACATATAAAATTGTAGTGTGCAAAATATGATATGAGAATGTAAATAATAAAGGATTACATAAGTAGAGAAATGGAGCAGAGTTGATACTGTGTAACCCCTCGTTTTGTGAGGGTAGTTTCGTCCAACTCGTGGGCTTTCTTGGGCGTTATCACTGCGTGTAAAAAACGCAACGGCTGCGTGTTGCCGTGCAACGACACATTCGGTGTGCGATAAAATTAAGCGGTTGTTAACGACTTTGGTAAGTAGACACTATGTTTATTAACTATTTTTCCTTTTCATTTATTTTTTTCTCATGTATTTACGGTTTTAACTGATTTACAGTTTGCTAAAGTTGGAAATACTTTTCGCTTCTAAGCAGCTACAGCTTGGACTTCATGCACCGCGTGTCACCTTAACTTAAATTACACCTGGGGATAGTAGGTGCTTGCTAATCTCCAAGTTAGTTTGCTGACATAATTCAGTTAGTTTGCTCGTTTTAGTTAAGTTTTCATTAAGTTTCAGTATTAGTTCGAGCTGATTTGTGTTCAAAATACCTGGGGGTCAACCATCCAAAGCAACGAACAGTCCACACAGGAAGTGGTGAAGAGGTTGTGGACGAGGTGGAGTGAGTGGGCACTAGTGTCAGGTGTGATTGGCGACATAAGCATAGAAGAATGCAAAAGGAAAGTTAAGATGTTAGTAAGACTTGCGATGATGTATGGTTTGGAGACGGTGGCACTGACAAAAAGACGGGAGGTGGCGCTGAAGATTCTAAATTTTTAGTTGCGAGTGACTAGGAGGGACATTGAAGCAAAGTTGAAATGGCTTGGACATATGGTGAGGATGGATAGTGGACACAACGGGCAAAGCATGTTAAAGATAAAGCTGCCAGGCAGAAGGAAAAAGAGGATGATTGCAGAGGAGGTTTATGGATGTAATGAAAGTAGCAGGTTGGTGTTACAGAAGTGGGATGGGGTGAGATGGAGACTGTAGGAATGCCCAACAGGGCAAACAGAAGTATAAGTTCTAACTTTTTTGTGTGCATACAGGATATTGTCCGGGGCTTTTCCCCCCCAGACATTCAGAGTAGAAATAAGTACATTCACATATATTATAAGCAGTACTTTTGACTTGCAGTCATCTCAATACTGCACATATTTTTATTATTATATTTTTTTAATGTTTTTATTTTTATTATTATTATTATTTTACACAGGGTTAACAGCAGACCATATGAACTTGACAGGCAACTTTGATGGGTGTAGTCAGCTCAACTCACCTTACTATTCAGTATCTATACAATTACAAACGTTATAAATAATTACAACCATGCATGCACAGAGAAATGTAACCACAGCTATAAAACTGCAAAAATATCTGAAGGGGTACTTAAAGTGCTCAAAGTCTGACTGCAGTTGGCCCATCTGCTCAGTGTCTCTTTTTCGCCCATTTATGTGAAATGTTTTTCTCGAAACCTAGTTTTTAGTGTGTACAGCTGCACATATATGGTGAAACTCTTGTGATTGTGGAACAGGTCAAATAATACATTATATATTGGAATGATTTTGTGTCTGTAGTTTAATATGATTTTAAATGTCATGCAAATTAATTTCCTTACAATTTGTACTGTACATGAAATGATCCTCACTTCAGGGTTTAATTGCACAAATAATGTTAAGGTAAAGGAGACATTTTTCATACTTTATCTATCTCTGCTAAACTATGGCAAGTATGTTACATGCTTTCTTATTATTTTTATGAAGTGCTTAGAAAGTTGTATTATGTGTGGTCTACATGTTCAAGTCAAAGCCCACATTCAAATTTATATTTAGTCAGTTTCACTGAATCATTGGTAAGTTGCTCTTAATTTTAATACTAGAGTCGACCTCAATGAGGTACAACCACATCCTGTATTATCAAGCCTGCTTTACTAACTGTGGTTATTTTTCTACAGAATAGAATGCAGCATGAGCCATGTGTGTGGCAGGACCTCTATAAGAAGGAAAAGTCAACAATTTTCAACAAGAAACAAAAACAACAGATAAAAAGTGTTGCTTTGCAAAAAGATTCAGTACTCTTCCCAGATATTCAACCCACTACAGTAAGGCAAATGAGGAGAAAAAAATGAAACGACTGAAGACCCGCAAGGAGAGGAGTCAAATAAGAGGTGGCTGGAAAGAGATTTCAAAGATCAAGTCAAATCACCATCATCATCACTACCGTCATTGCCAAAGCAACATAGACATGGCACATTTGCATAACTGCTGTTGTGCTAGTTGCCATTGTTCTTCGAGGAGAAATCCACCATTTCCAAGTGTTGTGCGCTCTGTGCAGGAGCCCAGTATCATCACAGACGGCCGCCTGACAGGACACCATGGCCTGTTTAACCATGAGGTGAAGTCTATTGATTTTGAACGCTTGCTAAGTGAACAGCCAAAACTGGAGGAACAAAGAAAAGAAAAGAACACTGTAATTTCACATTCATCTTCAGCATTGCACAATTCTGCTTCACTGTCCACTGATGCTTTGTTGGGAGCTGATACAGATGTTGGGAGCTGTGTGCCATTCAGAAAAAATACAGACCCTGCTTCAAAAGCCCACACTGACTGCCAAGAGAAGGAAAAGAACAACATCCAGTTTGAGTCAAAGCAGTCAGATGTCACAACAGAAGAGAAACCACAACAACAACTCCCTCTTTCATGTGAAAGTTTTCAAAGCAGCCACTGGTCTAAACACAGCTTCCTCGATGTGCTAACAACAGAAACCAAGTGGGCATGTGTCATGTCTGAAAACAGCAGAGAATCACTGCTGACTCCGGTTGTTGACAGAGACAATATTAAGTCTTTCAACACAAATGTAAAGAAACGTGTGATTTCTACTCTTGTGCAAACCCCAAAGAACCAGGAGCCCCCTGTTCAGCAGATACAAACTCATGGTCTCACCTCAAGCCCACTTAAACTCTCCAGTTCAGCCACTACTAACAGCTGTGAGATACAGGACAGAACACAAGATCCAGAGTATGTAACGAAGTTTGTCAGTGCAGTAGCAGCACGTTTGTGTCAACGTTTGAAGCTTCCGTCGATCAGTAGGAGAAACCTGCTGTCAGAGAGCAGGGAGGTCCTGTTAAACTCTCTGAGGGAAACACATGGACCGTGGCTTCAAGAGAACCTCCTTAGACTTCAGCAACATCGTAGCTTTGCTGTGCATCCCACAAAGAAAGACCAAGATCATGATCAAGAGCCAACCAGGAAAAATGAAGAGAATCTCTTTGCCGCAGGTGAGCATTAACCTCTTGAGACTTGAACTCTTCCATGGCATGCATTTTTATTTCTTTTTGATATTTGGGCTCATTGGGACCTGATGAGTGTAAAAACAAAGAATTGCCAGATTTTCTTTACCTGATTTTTGTTTCTGGCAAAAATGAGACGCACATATGAGGATATTCGTTTAAAATTTCAATTGAACTGTGGCACTATAATGTCATCGTAAGTGGATATCAGGCCCTTGTAGAGCAAAATTTAGTATTTTGGTCTAGAGCTTAAAATACATGTCCCCCATAATATAAAGGAAAGCGCAGATTTGTTCAAGCTCAACGTTTCGTTTTTTTAAAGTAACAACTACTTGTTATACTTTATCTATCACTATCATAGGGGAGATATTCTGGTGCAAGTTTTTAACTGATTATGTCTAATGATCTCTGTTTGACCACAGCCATGCTGGTTGACATGGTAATAATTTCAACTGTGTAACTTCCAGCTGATCAAACATCTGTTTGATAGATGTTATTACATTGTGATACAGATTATATGCTCAAAATTCGTTATTTTAAAAGTGTTTATGGACTATCTTTGCATTCATTGTTACTTATAAGTACTTAGTATAAAAGTGATTGTTAGTAATATATTGCCAAGCTGATTGGTAAGAAATATTTAAGTTCTTACATTTACTTTTGTTTGATAGCTTGAATATTTACACTGTCTTTTTATGTTGGTGTATTTTAACCATTTAGTCATTCAGATTAAATTGAACTAGTAATAGTGCATGCTGCATCCTGTAAGCTCACACACATTATTTTGTTCTTATGCACACAATACAAACACAACTTAAATACACTAATTGCGAATTCTGCACAAAGTGTTTCCCTTAGAGACTGACCATGACCTCCACCTACATCACGTTTACCTGTTGTCACTTTTTCTTCCCGTGTCTTTGTGCTGTCATGTACTATAGAATTTACCGTTGCAGTAATTGTTACTCCCCCTCTGCCTTGTAGACCTTGTGTATTTGGTTCAGATTTAACTTTGGCAGAGAGTTATTGGTACTCCAGCTAGGACCAGCTTCTCTACTATCAGACTTACAGATGTTTAGTGTAAATCTGCATCTGTCTATCTATGGTTTTAGAATAATTAACATTTCTTGCACTTCAATCAGTTGTCATTAACTCACCACTGTCCTCTCTTATACTTGTCTGTCTTTGCGCCACCTCTTCCTTCTGTCAAACACGTGCAAAAACAGTTACGGAAGAGAAGTGAAACACTGAAAAAAACCTTTTTCCCCTTAAAGAATGACTGAATAATGCCTTCTGTGCTAAAATAGTTTTAAAGGTTTATTTACTGTTAAATATCTTTAAACCAACATTTCTGCTGTTTTTTTGTTTTGTTTTGTTTTTTTTTAAAAAGAGAAAACATTGATCTTAACTCCATGTATTGCATGATGAGGAAGATTTTTTTTTTTTAAAAATACTTTTTTTTTTTTAATAGGCATCCATTGTGTGAAGATAGGTTTGGATTTTTTGACCTATCCTAAAAAGTGTTTTGTGTTTGTTTTATGTCAGGAGATTAATTTGTGTAAAGAATACAGAAAAGACACAAACCATCAATTTGGTTTTACATCATTTTATGTGGTTATTTAAAAAAAAAAAACAGAAGTAGGCATGACATACCTACATTTTTTCAGTTTTGTTTCCTTATTTTTAGATATCTCTTTTAATATGCCAGCAAATAGCCATTCCAGCTGGAAGACCAGTCTGCAGCAACACTGCAGTCAAAAACAGGTGAGGCCTTCAGTTTACATTGTCACTCTTAAGTTATTTTCAGATTTCTATAATATAAGATTCTCTGATAATAAATAATGATTCCTTATGTTAATTGTCAAGGTTACTGAGTGGCTGGCGAGCCCTGCGGATATGGCTGACAGTGTTTTGGATGATATCCTCAGACCAAGTCTCTCTCCTCCATTGTTCATGAACCTTCAGACCTGTGAAGCTCCAGAAAGCATTTTGTTTGCTCCTTCTACCACTTTATGCCAGAGAGAAGTGGCTTCTGTACCTGAGAACTGGCAAGATGGTTTAAACTGGTCAAAGAGCAAAAATTCAGCTACATTTGGTTCTTTTGAAAATGGCTTCATGGACCAATCCAGCTTACTTGGAAATCAGAGCCTACAGTACTCTGACAGCAACTCCCAGCCCTCTTTTCCTTACCAATCGCAGCTGCCAGATACATACGCAGGAGAGCCAATGCACTTTGCCCAGCAGGAAGACCCATTTGGAACTGATATGTACTCTTGTGTTCCCTCTTTTGCTGCCCCAGTTCACCATCAGAGCAGCCATTTCCAACCTTCAAACCAGTTCAGTCACGCTTCAGCTTGTTCTCTGAAGTCCCAGCACACTGATATTATGCACTACCCTCCGTCATTCATTCTTGAGAGAGACCCTTCACCTTCCCTTTCTGCTTTCCTTAGCCCTGAGCCGTGGTCCTTCCCTCCTATGAGACTGTACTAATGTGTGGTAAAGCTCTCCATACAAGCATGTGGATCAATATTTCTATGACTGATTAAAGTACAATTCTCCCTTAATTTATGCACTCCAAGGTTTTTGTTTAGTGAGTGATAAACATGTTATGTTCCCATATTAATGTAACCATAGCATTAAGCATAGATGCAATAGCTATCCTCTGAAGAGTAACCTGTCTTTTTCTATTGTCCTGTTTTTGCTGAGTTAAGTAGCCTTTGATTATGCATCATTTTCAACCTTTTTAAGCATTTATGTTTATTTTGGACTTCTGTACAATTAAAAACACATGTCATAATGGAATATTATTTGTTTGTGAAAGTTGCGCATCCCTTTAAATGCAAAACAGTAATTTAAAAGACATTTTTAGAAATTGCATATATACATAAACACTGCAAAACATAAAATTAACAAAAGCTGCTCTTACATTTATTACACATTATATTGCATATTTAATAATAATAATAATAATAATAATAATAATAATTTACAACATAACTTCATCACAGATAAACACATTTAGACTGAAAGGTTAATTGAGTAAAACCACAAATCACACATTCTTATTTTCTTTCTAAGGTTGCAAGTAAAAGTTTTCATCAGATCTCTCATCCGTAAAGTCTTCAGCTTCTTTGCTCTCACGAGTTGCAGAATATTCTTCTGTCTCTAGTCTGGTCCCTGTTTTTATTCCTCTACGCAGCTGATTCCAGAACAGTTCCTGCGCCTGTGTTGGGTTAGTACAGTCTGAACCAGGCCACTGCAGGTAAGTCTTTTTTAACATAACTTTCCTCATGCGATGATACGAAGACAGCTGCCTCTCAGAGATTGGCTCCAGAAAAACGAGCAGGAGAACATCTCTGTGCTCATCAAAGAGTCTGTAACTGGCAAGCTGGATTTCCAGAGAACACCACTCACTTTGCAGAAAATTCCTGCTCACCACACAAATGGTTTTCCGGCTGCTGTATACAGCAGAAACAATATTGTCCACAATATCACGGCCCAACTCAAAGTCCCTGTGGTGCAGGCAAAGCTTAAAAGATGATCCGCCTCCCTCCAAGTTGGGTAACAATTGGTCCATGACCCATTGTTCATCAGATGAGTTATAGGAAATAAATGCATCATATTTACAATTCTCCTCCTCCTCATGGAATCTGCTCCACTGCTCACTAAACCAGGCCCGAAACACATAGTAGCTGTACTTCATTTTCCAGTAGAGTTTAACATAGAATAAGGGAATGATTGTAAACAAGAAGATTGCAGCTGATGTGCTAAAAAACAGGTACATTCCTATATCTCCGCGACAAACTTTAGTGTCAAAATTGTAAAATTTGAGTTTTGGATTGTGTTGGCATGACAGGTTGTACAGGTACACCACCTGAACATCTGTGTTATTCTTTGTATAATTTTGCAAAGGCCCGTTGTTGCAGGTGCAGCTTACAGGATTATCTCGTATGTCAAGGTAACGAAGCATAGGTAGACTCATTAATGCGTCTACAGAAAGAGTCTGCATGGCATTGCGGTTGAGCTGCAGTAAACGTAACTGTGTAAGATTCCCAAAAACCTCTTTAGAGAAGTTCTGAATGCCCATATTTTCTGCAGCCAATCTGGTCAAATTTCTTAAATTTTTAAAGACCCCTGGTTCTAATTTTTTCACCCCAACACAGCAGTTATCCAGTGTGAGGAAACTTAAGTCTGTTAGGTCATCAAAGGTATCAGGAGCAAGATGGTATATGTTATTGTTGGTGAGATACAAAGATTTCAGTGAGTAGAGGCCACGTAGTAAAGTGCGTGGTAAAACGGTGAGTCCGTTAGGTCGCTGCCGATCTAATTTCAGATCAGTCAGTCTGCTGAGATTCATGAATGGTGACTCATGAGTTTCTGTTATGAAGCAAATCTGATTACTCTGTAAATCTAGCACAGTGAGGGTGTCTTGAAATGCACGATATAAGAAAGGGTCAATTTGTTTTAGCTGGTTTCCATCTAGATAGAGCTTGGACAGGCTTTTTAGTCCATCAAGACCCGATCGCTGAAAATGGGTAATCTTATTACCTCCAAGATCCAGTGTATTTAAAAATGTCAGGTTGAAAAAAGTCCTATTGAAAATGACAGAAATGCGGTTGTTGCGAATGTTAAGAATTTGCAAACTGACCAGATCTTCAAATGTGACACTGAACAAATCAGTTAAGAGGTTATTGTCTAAACGAAGTGTCTCGAGCTTTTTTAGTCCCTTGAGAGCGTGTATATGGAGAAATGCAATACTGTTTATGTTAAGTTGTAGCGTCCTGATATTTGGTGTATGATAAAAAGCATGAGAGTCAACTTTTAAGATGCGATTGTAACGATAACTCAGATTTTCCATTTTTTTAAATTGAAAATTTTTTTTACAGTATATTAGGGAGCTGAGATGGTTGTGCTCTGCTTTGAAGTCTTCTATGTATACATGTCTTCTAAGAAACTCAAGGCAATATGCACTCTTTAGGTTGTTGCGGGATAGATCCAAAGCCCCTGTGATATTAGGACAATAGGACAGTGTGTTATTTGTAAGTTGCCTAATTGCATTATTACCCAGGTTCATGTTTTTAAGATTTTTCTCTTTCAGCCTTTTTTTCAACAGTATGCATAATTCTTTGAGCATGCTGTCATTGTTCAGTCCTGTACCAGAGAAATCAACATGACTTGGATTGATGTTGCTAATGTTTAAAAACTCCACTATTGTTACATTTGTTGAACGCAAATGCAAATAATTTATAGTGCTCAAATCAATTTGATCAAAGGCTTTTGTAGGCAGCTGAGAATTGTATGACAAATCTAAAATGTTGATAAAGCTGAGAAATGAAGGCTTACATCCCAGCGTTAATAGATTATTATGGCAAACATACAAAACAGTGAGGGACTTGGGCAGTGACACATTTGAGTGTCTGAGGGAGGTCAAATTGTTAAAGCAAAGATCCAGTGTCGTCAGATTTGTCAGATGTGCCACAGACTTGGCAATGCCTGAGAAATCTGACAGAAAGTTTTGTCTCAGGATTAAAATGTGTAGCTTGAGAACAGATGAAAAAATATCCTCGGGCAGCCGCTCCAATGCATTGTTGGCCAAAAAGAGGGAGGTGAGATTCTGCAGGTCCTTAAACAGAGAAGGGTTGAGCGCTGATATTTTGTTTAATGACATGTTTAGATTCTTCAGTTGATACAAGCCTTGGAAAGCTAACTGACGGATGGTTGTCAAGGAATTATTATCAATTCTGAGGTGCTGAAGGTCTACTAGGTTACTAAAGCTGTTGTTAGGAAGGTCCGTCAGAGGAGTTCTTAAAATGGTGAGATTGATGGCAGATGGTGGCAGGTCACTGACAATATCAGAAATATGCATTGCATTCCGATGCATGCAGTTGAAAGTTTTCCCATCAGAATCTGCTTCTGCAATGCAGTTCCTGAAACTGTAACTACTGGTGAGTTGAACAGCTGCAAGAACAACTGTAACTGACAGCAGCTGATGGTTTCCCATTTTGTCTTCTTGCAGTGCAAAGAAATAGTCCTTTAAATAACTTCTGTCGGCTCCTTTTTTTTCGTTTCGTTTGTTTAAATATTAAGTTGAAAACGTCTAAAGGCCTCTGTGTTTTTTCATCAGGTGAACGCAGGGATCTGAAAAGAGAATACTTTCAAATCAGAAAAAAATTCTAATATCAGATTGCAAATTCTCGCTTTAGGTATATCATTGATGTTTTCAGCTGTCTCTTAAAATCTGACAATAATAATAATGTGCTTTTTAAGACCCTCAAAAGCGCTTTTCTATGGGAACATGCTATTCATTTACACACTGGTGGAGGTAAGCTACAGTTGTAGCCACAGCTGCCCTGGGGCACACTGACAGAAGCGAGGCTGCCATATCGCACCATCAACCCCTCTGGCCATCGCCAGTAGGCGGTAGATGAAGTTGCCCAAGGACACAACGACCGGTTTGAGCTGACTGTCCGAGCTCAAACCGGCAACCTTACAATTCGAAGACAAACTACCAACTCTTGAGCCACGATCGCCCCAAGTACAAGTACATTTAAACATTATAAAGACGTAAATTGACAAACTAGCATTGTATATCTGATAGATTTTTAATCATTTTTAAAATATTGTAGAAACAGTATACAGGACACTCATCATGGTTGTTGGAGCCTGCTGCCTTCAACTGACATTTTAATTTAGACTAAATATTTTTATAATTACTTTACTAACCCAAGCTCAGATTCTTACCTTTTCTTGTTGCTGTTACCGTTTCTTATTAGAAGCAGTTGCAAGTCTCTAGGAATAGTCTCAGCATAAAAGAATCTTCTAATCCTGAGGTGTGAGGAGCGTGTCCCCGAAGAAATTTATACGATGAGAAAAACTTTGTTCCTCTTTTCTTATGTTTTCACATCCACTTTCAATATAAATGAATGTTTGCCCTTCTCCTCCTCTTTAGGGTTTCTCACACGTCATTGCGGTCCACACAATGCACAATGTTGAAAAGCAATGAATTCCTAATTGAATACTACAGGAATACAATATATGGCAAAAATCACGATATCAATAATTTTAGAACGATAAAAGAAATGCATAGAAAGAGTTGAGAAATAATTTGGTTCTTTCCTATGTATAATGTTTAATTTTCACCCTTTACAAACATAAATTCTTATGATTTTGCAAATAAGATAACGTTTATTTCCTATCCTTAGACGATCCCAAGAAAACTGAAAATGTCATGATGTGTGAAGTTAATCTAATTTGTACTTACTTAAATTAATGCTGTTTATCCTGCCTTCTCAGACAGCTTTGTTTTTGGTGGCTGCAAAAACATTGAGTCAGAAAGAGGAAGCTGTCTATAAAAATAAAATGTATAGAAAGAGTTGCGAAATAGTTTTCAGAGAGTTTTTTATATAATACGTGCCACTTTTAAGATTCACCCTTTATGAGCATAACTTTATAATATTGATGTCATTCCTCAAACTTCCCCAGGAAAACTGAAAACATGTCCTGATAGTTTAAAGTTATAAGGTACCCTAATTTGTACTTACTCAGATTAATGCTTTTCGCCTCACCCTGTGCCTTTAGACAGCTCTGAAGTACATGGTCAGCCAAAAATAAAACAGTCAGTCAGAAAGGGGAAGATGTCTCCAACGTATTCTTCTTCTTTCATAATCCTTTACAGCTGTGTTCAACTATTTAATCACAACACATTAATTCCAATAGTTTTATTGAAATATTGTTTTTGAGTGGATATACAATTTGCATTCACACATCTATAACTCACGTATTTTTAACACAATTATGTTAAACATTAAAAAAAGAAAAATATAAAATTGTGAACATTATTGAATTGTATTGTAGGTAGTAAAAAAGTTCTCAGAAATGATGATGATAGTTATTTGAGTTTACCACCATAAACTGGTTGATTCTTTTTGTTTTGTTTTGTTTTGGGGGGTTTTAAGGGTGGTTAAGAGTTACTCGTGCTGCAAATTCCCACGTATCCGTCAGATTTTTTCGCTGATTTGTTGCACAAACTTGGTGTCAGCACAATGAGTCGCTGTTGAACTTCGAGTGAAAGATACGGGGGTTTTAAGCCTTATTCTAAGACTCAGAGCTCACATTTAAAATATAACAGATATACTATGTAATCCTATTAAACTATAGAATAAACAAGGAAAAACAAGAAGAAATTGTCAGTTTAGTCCAGTTATCTGACTTTATTTCTTATCAAATCCTTTAGCTTTACTACAATATGTCTATGCCATTTTTTTAACATTTTAATTTAAGATACAGAAACTGAAGAAATACACTTTCACATATTATATTACTTTGATACTTTGAGGATATCATATATTGTATACATTTTCAGTTTCCTCTTATCTTCTGCTCACGTGCCATCTGACATAATCCACATGCTGGAATGCAGGCCATGACTAACCAGTCGTCACACACAGAGCCCTGAGGAAAAGCACAGTCACAGTAAACTGGTGACAAACATCATAGTTTGTTTTTTTTACAGAACCATATTTAGAGTGCTGGGATTTCAAAAATGTAATATAAAACACCATCTAGATTAGAATTCTAGAGAATTTTCTGACTTCATGATTGAATTCATGATTAGAATTCTAGTCTTCTTGTTTAATAAATGATTAGAAATCTGCACCACACTTACACCAATATTGTATCTGTTGCGTATGCTTGTCCGTAAAGCAATCAGGGCGCCGGGAAGGCAGGCCAGACAGCAGCTTTCATCGCTGTCCTGAGCCACCTGACAAGCCAGGATGCAGGGAACGAATGTTCCACAAAGACCTGGAGGTGAGAGATGTTTTATCATATTTCTGTTATGTTACACTGTTGGTAAACTTCAGCATGTTCCCATAGAACTTATATAGACACGTACAGATGCCGCAGTCTTCACAGCAGTCGCATGCATTTGTACTCCACTCTGACGACCCACGGGAGACCGTGTACTGTGTCACAGTCACCTGAGGTTGTGCATTTATCACATTTGTCTGGTATTCCATGGCTGCAAGAAGAAGAAAAATAACTTGGAGCAAATTAAACATGAAGGTCACTTACTTTACCAATTTACTTTCTTGTTTATAGAACCTTTGAGACACTTTTACACAGTTTCTTTATAGCAAATGTTATATATCCAAATCTGTGTTGTGAAAGCTTCTTAAGATTTTATTCCAACCAAAAATTATTAGATCTTTCTTGATTAAGAGTTTACCCCAAATCAGATATGAAGAAAATCAGTTAGTAGGATGAGTTTAAACTACCTTGATTTGTAGGAAAATTTGCAGTCCCCTTCAACTCTTGAAGTTAGTATCTGGCTCCTGAAAGCAAGGTCTGAAATTGAAGACTAGGATAGGGTTTACAACCACAGCTCTTATACCCAATGACACAGTATGCATAGGTTGTAGTTCAGTTTCTATGCTGATATGAGATGGCAAACAATGACCAAGTAAACAGGGCTGAATGCCTTGTAAAGGAAAAAAGGAAAAAATGTTTGGTTTTGGGGCGTATCACACATCTAAAATGGTGCACCTAGAATTATGTGTGTGTACATAACAGGGGACAAGCTGAAAAAATTAAATGAACTGTGACGCTCAAGCGCATACTCTGTTGACTTTATAAAGTGGCACTCCGTATGTAAATACCAGTGACTCAAGAAAGTACTCAGCGCAGAAACATTATACTTGTTTAATACAATTTAGCAAAGTATTTCTGACTTCTAGGCCGTTCAAATACCACTTTTGTTGTTATTTATGGCTTTTTCAGTTAAAAAAAGGTAACAAATCATCAGTTCAAATGTATAGTGCATTACATTCAGTTTTAAATATGACTAACTTATCTCTATTAATCAACTCTATACCACAGGCCTTCAATCTGGCAGTAATTAAACCACTACTTAAAAAGCCATCACTTGACCAGCTTTCTTGGCTACTTATCTCCAACCTTCCTTTTATCTCAATAATTCTTGAAAGAGTGGTTTAATGGTAATGCTAAATGGCTGATTTGAAGAGTTTCTGTCAGGTTTCATAACTTGGCAAAGTACAAAAATAGTGTTAGGGAAGGTTACAGAGGCGGAGGTGTAAGTGCCTGCCTCAAAACAGGACAATTTAGCTGCATTTAACCTTCAGTTAATCTTTATATAGTTAGGTAGGAGTCAGAACATGTTTCTTTTTAGCTGAAAAACATTACACCAGGTAACCTGCAGTTTTGAAAACGTGTTTTCCGACGATGTTTGCTACCCTACAATCCGTCCTACTCTGTAGTAAAATCAGTGACATTTGACAGTCCTGTTGCTCCCATTGAAATTTCTATAGCCTATTTAAAATCTAAAACTTAAAATTGTCCGTAGATCAATGTTTCAATATTTATATCTTTTATTAGTGGTACATGTGGTTTGGTTATTTTCCTTTTAGTTGAAAGTACACTGAGAGAGGGCTTTTTTCATATTAATGTAATTTTTTCATCTAATTGAATACAATCTATTTGTGAATGATTGTCAGTCCAAAGAGGGAGAGAGGAAAGAGGGGAACGTGAGGAGAATGGTCAGGAAGAACCAGGTAAGAAAATGGACAGCTGACTGCAGGTTTCCCCAATCTTATAAATTTGCAATTCATTATGCAAATGTACTATAAGATTGGGGAAACTTGCAGTCAGCTAAGACTAAAGAAGTCACTTGGGTGAGTGACAAAACCTTTCTTCCACAAAACGTTATGTCCAGATGAACAGAATCGACTTTTGGAGATGCAGTAAAGATCGTTTCATACATAGTATACATTGTACCATAGGCAAAGTTGCCTCCATTTTTAAGATTTAAGTTTGTTTTTTTTTATTAATATTTTGTACATTTGTACATGTGAAATGCACTTCACACACGTACACACACACACAGTTGTTTGTCGCCAGATGGCACGTTTATTTCTAGTTTTCATTTGTTATGACCGTCCACAGTCTGACAGCTCCGGTCTCAGCTGATTTCCAGCTCTCCCTCTGCTCCTCTCCCGTCTCACTATAAAAGGGGAAGGAAACCATCATCAGTCCAAACGCCATCAGCTGTTCTCACCTGCGTCTCCAGCACCGCCCCTTTGAGCTCACTGCACCACTCCTCCCCTGCAGCCGCGCCCGGGACCACACCTCCGCCACAGTACATTTCAAGGACTCTTCTATTTTTGGAGTGTATTTTTGTGTATCTGTAATATATTATACATACACATTAAAAGTGAATCTCTGTCCACTCAGTTTACTTCTTGCTCACTATGAACATCATTCATTTTTCTTCCCCAGTAATTAAGGTTAGGCTATGTAATTTTTTTTTTTATTCCAATCCATTCTTCTTTTGCAGCATTTAAATAACCTTTATCAGATTTGATGGTTTTGTTACAGACTTTTCAAAAAAGTGTTTTCCTTTTTCACAAATGTGGGGATTAAATTGTGTTAAAATGTACAAAACAGTCATGTTTTGTGATGAGGACCCAGGCACAGAGAGACTTGATGAATTTAAGAATCTTATGATTTAATAAAGAAATTTGCAGACTTGCACAGAGATGGTAAAATTATGATGACTGATAACGGAGACGAAGACAACAGATGACGAGGACAGGGAGGAACAGAGGTATAAATGCACCAAGGAGACAGTCAGAGAGAACCTGGGATAACTGGAGACATTAAAGGATGCAGGGACTGACAGAGACAGGGAAGAAGTCTCATCGTGACGAGTAAAGTTTATCTTGTCTGGCTGGGCAGCTCTCTGGGTGCTCCACACCCCCAAAGCTCTGATCCTAGAATCCCCCCTGGTTAAAAATGATCTTCTTATGGCACCTGACAGTAACATCATCCTTTTGCTGTCAGAGGCTATACTTCAGTGCATCATTCATTGTTGACCACAATATTTTATTAGAGACATTGGGGCAAGCATTAGGTATTTAAGGCACTGCTATGCAGTGGTTTGAATTTTATCTAGACTCCAACAGATTTTATGCTAGGACCAGTTCTGTTTACTTTGTATATGCTATCATTAGAAGGCATAGCATACATTTTCACTGCTATGCAGATGATCCCCAGCTTTATCTAGCTCTGAAGCTAGATAACACACACCAGTTAGTTAAACTGAATGAATATCTTAAACACATAACTACCTGAATGACTTCTAACTTTCTGCTTCTAAATTCAGGTAAAACTGAGCATATTGTACTCAGCCCTAAAAATCCTAGAAATATGGTCTCTAACCAGACGCTTTCTCTGGATGACAGTGCCTTAGTCTCCTGTATTACTGTGAGGAATCTTGCAACTGTTCTTGGTGAGAATGTGTCCTTCAATGCGCATATTGAACAAATATGTAGGACTGCTTCCCTCTCCTTTTGTGCAATATCTTTCAAATTAGAAACGTCTGATCGTGATGCTAAAAAATGAGTTAGTTGAGAATTACTTTCTGGCTGGACTATTGGATATCATTATTATCAGGCTGTCCTAAAAACTTACTGAAAAGTCTTGAGTTTATCCAAAATTCAGCAAATAGAAAGAGAGAGTGTATTTTTCCTATATTATCTTCTCTTCATTGGCTCCCTGTTAAATCCAGAATCAAATTTAAACTCTGTCTCCTCACATACAAGGTCTTGAATAATCGGGGCCCATCTTACCTTAATGACCTCATTCATACACCACTCTGCATTTAATTATTAGCTGTTATTAATCTCAGGTTCTCTTCTACACTCTGTCTTTGGCCTGTTTTTCCCCTTCTCCCTCCCAGCCAGTCGAGGTAAGTGGTTGCCCCTCCATGAGCTTGGTTCTGCCAGTTGTTTCTTTCCATTAAAAGGACATTTTTCCTTCCCACCATCGCTAAGTGCTTACTCATATGGGGCCATCAAATTCTTGGGGGTTTCCCTGTATTATCATACGGTCTTTGCTATCTTACAATATAAAGTGCCTTAAGGCAACAGTTTTTGTAATTTTGCACTATATACATACATTAAATTGAACTGAATACATTAGTTGACTTGATGATTCAATGTGGAAATACTGAAACAATATTGTCTCTTCATCACTGACAAGTTTATTTTTAGCACTTTGTAAAGTCATTGATCTGCACTTGGACCAAGAGGTTTTTGTCAAACCCCTCTCATCACATCAAATTTTTCCCCATACATCCTCATCCATTACACTGAACACTGAATCTCTTTGAGGTTGCTTCTTTACATAGCGCACACCAGTGACTGTACAGCTGTCCACTCATCCAACATCATTGTTTAATCTGCTGATGATGCAATTGTTGTTGAGCTAATATCAGGTGAAGGTAAGTCAGCATACAGAGATGAGATGTGCCCATCAGCAGTAGCGGTTTTTGATAGGGGCGACATGGGCGGTTGCCCAGGGTGGCATCGTGGTGGGAGCAGCATCACGGGCATCTCCAATAAAAAAAAAGTTGCTCGTACTCATGCTGCCAGACATCAGCCAGTGCATTTTGGAGATGGCATAGGCACCGGTCGGTTTTCTGCCGCCCATTTGCTGGGAGTAAAGGCGCCCTCCGTTTGCGACGTGCGCCTGCTGCTTGCGGCACATGGAGGAGAGGGCGGGGCGGCGGAGGATTCACTGCCTGGAGCAGCATCTAATAACCAGGGGCCCGTTCTTCGTACGTCGCTTACTACATCCAAGATCAAATGACACATCCAAGATCAAATCATCGCGCTAACTCTGAGCTCGCTATTCCGGTTCCCCGAACACACCTGTTGTCGACGATTAGTATAGCTGGATGAAGTAATGTGAGATCACTGGGTGGCCCAACAGGGGCTACGCATCGATAGTAGAAACATTGATCGGCAACCCTTTGATTGGTCGGCGAAAATGTCGAAGGAGCGCGCTCGGTATTCTTCGGCAGCAGAGCAAGAACTCTTGAGTGAGGGATTTTAGGAGTTTAGGTTTAGGGATTTTAGGCTGGCAGAAAGTTGCTGACAAATTAAACTCGTAAGTAATTTAATAATAACAATAATAATGGAGTGGATCTATATAGCGCTCTTCAAGGCACCCAAAGCGTTTTACAATGCCACTATTCAGTCACTCTCACATTCACACACTGGTAGCTGTCACAGCTGCCCTGGGGCAGACTGACAGAAGCCAGGCTGCCATATCGCGCCATCGGCCCCTCTGGCCAACACCAGTAGGTGGTAGGGTAGATTTATCATATCACACTATATTATCCAATATTATATTACATTATATTACATTACATTATGTTATATTATATCCCCTTTCACATTAGAGCCACAACAGGACCCACTAGAACATGGGAACAAGTAAAAGTGAAATATAAGAATATTCTACAGAATGGTAATATTTATCACTTATATTGCTTTTCGTCTCTTGGACAGAGACCCTGAAATAATCTGTTTGTTTGTTTATAACAGCAACCAAGAAAAGGGGCAGCGCAAAAAAAGACAGGTGGTGGTCCTGCACCCCCTCGTCAACAAGTTGGTTAAGTAAATAATACCCTCACGGGAAAATCGATATCTCTCTATGAGCACACTGTCGCGCTGAGCTAAAGGATCCTGTCTGTCCCGCAATATACGCTGGATTCTGAGGACTCTCCTTATCAATCTTGCACCTTCCGCAATGGGTGGCTCGCGTATACGGACAGGACATGGCTGCGACAGGCTTCCCAAATCCACCATCGCTTTTATAGCCGTGGTCTCTCATCTTGATTACACGAAGTAAATTGCAATTACTACTCTGAAATATGAATTACATCTGTAATAATCACATACATGTAATAGAATGTTAATAGTACATTTCCCTTTTTTAGGAAATGACCTGTATGTATCTGTGTGACATCAATAAAAGGATCAAGTGCTGCATTATCTTTAGTTACATTGATGTTATTTATTTATGGTACAACAGTGGTAAAATATCGCTGTTGCTTTCGTATACATGAAGCGGAAATACCTGAGTGGCCGCGATCTAATCCTGTTTACATAAAGTAAGCCTGCTCCCGAGCAGGTTTACGCTTACGGCTCTGTTGCTATGACAGCAAGTCCCGGATGGGCTTCGAAGAACCGAACGATCCAGGATCACGCGAAATCGTCAACAATCAAATCCGGCTAACTTACTTAGCGAGGTACGAAGAACGGGCCCCAGCTCGCAGAATATAACAAAATAAAAACAAACCAACAAACACGAAACACCAGACATTATGATACAGTCTTATAATTTGTTTGAAAAAGGTTTTTTTGGGTTTTTTTTTTTCTCGAAATTCTATAAAGTGAACATGAGAGCCCTCGGTGCGCCCGTTTGCTGCTGTGCTGAAATCAAAGTAAACTTTATTGTCATCTCCGCTACATGCAGTACAGTATACAGAAAGACGAGACGACGAGGCTCCAGTTACAACAGTGCAAGTAAAAAAACAATAAATATAAAAAGAGTAAAATATATATATATACTTTAGGACTAGCAGTAAAGGGATCAATAACAATTTATAATTTACAGTTTGATGATTTAAAGTCTGGCACACAAAGTGTCGATAGGGGAGGGGGCGGCTGCTTCCAAATAGAGCACATTTCATTCATAATGTGGAAATCCAAGCCCATTTTGTATTCCTGGTCTGACTCCTGGGTTGTGCGAAATCCCAGAAATAAACCCTAGACAAAGCATATCTGTGAACTAAGGTGTAGGTCTATTAGGTTATGTTGTGGTGATCCTCGGGTTGGGGGGTGGATGTTCATACTGGAGTGCAAAATTAAAACCAATGGAAGGTGGACAAGAAAAGTTCAAAGCCATCAGGTGCTCAGTTTAGGAAAAAAGAGAAAAGAAGAGGAGGAGAAACGAGCAAAAGATACAGGTAAGCAGATGTGTCATTGGATAATGGCAGGTCATGTGTCCTGAAACAATCAGAATCAGAATACTTTATTAATCCCTATGGAAATTATGTGGGTTACAGTTGGTCCAAGAAGAAATTCTAAAAATAGTAACGGTAACAGACTAAACTCCAAACAATACATTGTGTTACAGATTTTACACATTTGGGAAATAACACTAATATATACAGATCACTCAGTTATAAATATCAAGAATTAACAGAGGTGATTATAAATAAATATCAACAAAATTGACAAGAATATTCCAGAGTAAAAAAGAGCGTGTGTAAAAAGGGTGTAACTATTGCAGCATTTACAGTGTATTAGATGGAGGAGTTGTACAGGGAGATGGCCACGGGCAGGAATGATTTCCTGTGTCATTCAGTGGTGCATTTGGTAATCTCAGTCTCTCACTGAACGTGCTCCTGTAACTAGCCAGTACTTCATGGAGTGGGTGGGAGGTATTATTCATGATTGTCCTTATCTTGGACAACATCTGCCTCTCAGACACCACCCTGACAGAGTCCAGCTCCATCCCCACAACATTACTGGCCTTGTGGATCAGTTTATTTAGTCTGTGGGCATCTGTGACCCTCAACCTGCTGTCCCAGCATGCAACAGCATAGAAGATAGCACTGACCACAACAGAGATACGACAAGATAACATTAATTAGTAGGGATAGTGAAAATGTCTGTTTACGTTTGTTAGCCACTTGGCTATAGTAAACAGTAGACACTGATGTAGCTTACTGAATCTTTTGTATTGTGTTCAGCACAATATTAAGGTGCATTAGTCATCGTCAGTTATTGATTTGTTCCAATAACAGTAAAATATGTTATTGTACAATCTTTAATATATTGAATGTGTGATTGAGGGGTGTGGGGTGGGGCGGGGTGGAGGGTGCGAGGGGCGGGGTGGGTGGGTGCCAGAGGGGGTGTTCCAGGGCACCAAACAGGCTAAGACCGCCACTGCCCATCAGTGTGGTGTTCAGTGAACATAGTAGCTTAGAATACCTTTAGGACTAAAGAGTTGATACTGAAATACAGGAAAAGCTTGACTCAAACCAAGCGTCATTTTGTATTGACTGTGGAGAGCTTGTGAGTTCCTCAGTGAGACTCCACTTTCTGCTGTTATAACATAATTCACATCAGTGTGGTAGGCATGCTGCTCTGTGGCAGAAAAAAATGGTGCTGCAAGCACTGGTGGAGAAAAAACCAGCGGTTGCTATCTGTCAACCCTAGAGAACATTGCCACCTCAGACCACAAAACGTCATCAGGGACTGCTCTCTTTCCAGTTAGGGACTTATTCTTCGTCTAAAACATGCACCTCTAGATTGTGACACCCTTTCTTTCCAAAAGCTATCTGTGTTCTGAACACTTGCATCCACCAATAAATAAATGTGCCGATAACTGACTCATGCTGCAACTTTTTTATTTCAATAAAGCTACAAAATGCAAGTGTAAAATGTCACATTAATAAAACACTAGGGTTGAGTTTTTGTTCACATTGGGTAACATAAGAAAAAGTCTGAATTTAAACATGGGAGCATAGTGTTTGAGGGGCTGTCAGAAGACACAAAAACATGTATGATGTTACACAATAGCTTAATTTTCCAGGAGACCTTCGGTTGAGACAGATGTAACCACAACAGTATTCAGTTCCTCTCAAACGAACTGCTTTTCAAAAATAACACTTGTACCGTGAGGGGATATGGCTCACTCAGACTATCCAGCCTCTGTCTAGTTTATGACTCATTTTTTAACTGAATTTTTCAATTTGCATTTGAATGTTCTTGAACCTCACTATGCAATTATCTACTGCTTAAACATACCTTTTTTTTATGTGTTCACCTTAGTTTCAAACTTGTGGACTGACTGTCTTTTGGTGTCATTGGTGCCCAAACCTCATAAACTTTTAAAGTTTTTTAAAGTCTGCATAGAGACATCGTCTGCAGGAAATCCTATCTACCACATTTCAAGCAAACGATATATTCTGATGTCATCCTCTTAAACCTATGTTTAATTTAACCACAAAGATAAACACAAATAATGTCATATCCTGTCTTCTTTAAAGCCTGCACAATCATAAAGCCTTCAGTATCTCTTTCACCAGCCTTCATCAGCTTGTATCCTGTTTTTATAAAAGTTCAGAAGGTAAGTCTTGTTTGCTCTATTTATACATATATATATATAATATTTTAGTGAGTTGACATGGCTCACTCAGTTAATCCAGCTTTAGTAGTTTTAACTGAGTGACTTTAATTAAGTCGCCCACTGCTTGCTAACACACTTTTTAAAAATTTTTCATCTTACCTCAATTTAAAATTTAAAATCTTTTAGTATTTAGTACACTAATTTAGTAAAACAGTTTTAGCATTTACTTTTAATTCACTTCCGAGAGCCTTTGAAGTACCTCTAACATTGCTTATGCACACAGCTTATATCCTGTTGTCATCCTTTAAACCAGGGGTGGGGGAACTCGAGGCCTTAATGGCCAGTGTCCTGCAGGTTTCAGATGTGTCCTTGATCCAACACAGCTGATTGTAATGGCTAAATTACTTCAACATGTCTTGAAGTTCTCCAGACTTCTGGTAATGAACTAATCATTTGATTCAGGTGTGTTGATCCAGGGTGATATCTAAAACCTGCAGTACGCCGCCCTTGAGTAATATGTAATGCATGTTTATAGAGAGATCTTTTGTTTTCAGTGAGGGATGTTTTTTTTTTTTCCCCCAGAAATCTTTTATGTATTTTTTCATTGCCTCCCTACAGGTTTACATTTTGCCAGGAATGTCATTGCTAAAATAAAAGAAAAAAAAAAGAGCACAATTATTAATCTCACTGAGGAAAACACTAAATGGATTTAACCTCTATAATCTAGCATGAAAATACTGAAAATACCACAAAGCTAATAAACTTTGTTTTATGCAAGAACGCACTCTTGGCTGAAAACCTGAAGGTTGACATAGCTCACTTCCAGGTGCAAAGTTCCAGGAAGACAGCTCTCTGTTTTTCTTGCTTATTTTTTTATTATAGAAAACTGCATGTGGCACCATGGTGAAGTGGTTCACACATACTGGTGGTGGTCAGAGGGCCCGGTGGCGCCAGTGTCCGGCAGCCTCGCCTCTGTCAATGCGCCCCAGGGCAGCTGTGGCTACAATGTAGCTTGCCATCACCAGTGTGTGAATGGGTGAATGACTGAATGTAGTGTAAAGCGCTTTGGGGTCCTTAAGGACTTGAAAAAGCGCTATACAAATGCAGGCCATTTACCATTTGCCTGACATGCAAAACCTGCTCAGTATGTGCCTAGATAAATGGTAGTGCATCAGGAAGGTTATTTGCCATAAAAAAAAAACCTCTGCCATATCAAATATCACATATGCAGACCCACTTTTTGTGATGAATCTTTCAGAAATAAGGGAGCAGCTGAAAGTCAGATCTGTTTTACAGGGAACTTCAGTGGCACACAGTTTGGAGCCAGGTGGTCCGAGTTTGACGACAGAAAGAATTTTCACAAATGAGTGACTCATTAGCTCTAAGCCATTGCAACACAGCTGCACTTGCAACATTTACTTGAGGCACACTGTCAAGTTTAACGCAAGATTATCTGTCAAGATAAGAACCTTAACCTTCTTAAACCTCACTGGTTGCTAAATGTAAAAATGCACTTAGAGGTAACCATGCATAAGTCAACAAATATAGAAACTGTAACTAAGACATCAACTTTGATATTTCATGAGCGAAATCCAAAGTCACCAATGTTTGAAATCACTTAATAAATCTTGTAATGCAGTCCTGCTGAGCTCTAAACTGTTTTATATTTTCACATTCTATAAATTGACAAAAACAGGAAAAAAAATACTCCTGAAGAAACAAACAAACAAGTTCCTACATTGTAGGTTGAGTGAAATGCTTGATATGTCAAAGCAAGTTGAACTTGCAGCAGTGGCGAGTGTAAAATTTGTGCCAACAAAGCACTTTCACTTCTCCTTAGTTGTGGAGGATTTCTTTGCAAAAACAACTTTCTGCTTTTTAAAACCTGACAACTTACAGTTTTTTACTTTATGATGTGTAATCAATTTGTGTTTTCAAAGAGGATGCATTTTCTTCTAAGTTTTCTTGCAATGGAATATTTTTCATTTTTCCGCACAGTAGTCATGCTCTGTCTGTCTGGCTGACGCTTACAGCTAGGTGGAGACACAGATTAAAAATATGTGTAAAAAATTTCCTGAAACAGTCATCAATTCCCACTTTAGCTATGTTTTCATCTGTCTAAAACTGAAAAAAAAAAACAATCAGTTCCTGAAATTCTTACTTCTTCTTTCTGATCCTCTGTCATCTGGCTAAGGCAAGATGTGAAAAGGGATGTTTGGCAAACGTGTTTATGAGAACAGTACTCTCATCTCCCTTGGAAGGTTTTAGGTCTTCTGCTGGCTCGCCGTCCAATCCCAGATTCAGCCATGTCAACCACAGACAATATCGAGGTGAGTGGATATTTTTAAATTTTAGTTATTAATTTAAATTAGTTATTTAGTTGTTATGCATAATTGTTCATTAGGAAACACAAAGTGTTACCTGAACCTTATCCAAAAGCAAGTCTTTTTTTTTTTTAATTACCCAGACATTAAAAGACATTGATGAGTTCTGTATCTCTGTCTTCTCACAGGACTATGATTATTATGGAAATACGACAGAAGCTGTTGCAGCCCCGTGCTTAGAGGAAGACATCTATGGTTTTGCAGAAAAGTACTCCCCTGTAGTATACAGCCTGGTGTTCGTCTTGGCAGTTGTTGGCAACGTGCTGGTGCTGTGTGTGATCAGACGCTACAGAATCTCTCAGAGTAGTGGAGCTTGTGCCTTTTCCTTAACAGACACCTTCCTCCTTCACCTGGCCATTTCAGACCTTCTTCTGGCCTTCACTCTGCCCCTGTTTGCAGTGCAATGGGCTCACCACTGGATGTTCGGCTTGGCTGTTTGTAAGATCTCTGGTGCTCTCTTCTCCCTAAACCGGTACAGTGGCATCCTCTTCCTGGCCTGCATCAGCTTTGACAGATACCTGGCAATCGTTCATGCCATCAGCTCAAGTTGGAAACGAAGCACATGCCATGCTCAGTTTGCATGTGCCATCATCTGGGCAGTCTGTCTGGGCTTGAGTGGAATTGACATTTACTTTAAACAAGTGGTGATGATAGACCTTGTCGGTCAGCAGAGGGGGCCCGTGTGCCAGGTGTGGTTCACTGAAAACACTTTACAGTGGCAGGTGGGGCTGAAGTTTGTCAGTGTAGTGCTGGGCTTTGGGGTTCCCCTCCTAGTTATGCTCTACTGCTACATCCGGATCTTCAGGTCTCTGTGCAATGCCTCTCGCCGCCAAAAGCGCAAGTCTCTCCGCCTCATCATCTCCTTAGTGTCTGTATTTGTAATCTGTTGGGCTCCATACACCTGCTTCCAGCTGGCAGATAGTCTGCTAAGGCTGGGTGTGTTAAGTGCATCCTGTGAGCTTGGCTATGTGCTTGACGTTGGAACTCTGATCACTGAAAGTCTGGGGCTGTCACACTGTGCCCTCAATCCTCTGCTGTACGGCTTTGTAGGAGTGAAATTCAGGCGGGAGCTAGTCAGAATGTGTAAGGGGCTACTGGGACAGAGGAGCTGGCTGGCAATGGAAGGGTGGCGAGAGCGAAGGCTTAGAAAAGCCACGGGATCGTTCAGTTCTGCAGAGAGTGAAAACACCTCGTATTCTGTCATGGTGTGATTTTAGTCAGAGATACATAAAGAGAAAGGAAGATGAAAATATATTTTTGTGGTTTTGGGTGTGAAGCTTGTATAGTAAAGTGAGGTGAAAACTGAAATAAAATGTTCTCAAAAATATTTGCTACATGTTATTGGTGCTTTTTTGGAAGTGTGCAGTTTGTATTCTTTTGATTTCTTTTGTGTGTGACACGAGCCATGGAGTAAAACGATTGCAAAATGCTGATGTTGTCACAAAATATTTCTTGCTAACTTACTGTGAAAATTTTTGATTTCCACATTTCTAAAAAGCTTGATCAGCAGTATTGGGTAACGTTTACGTAAGTACTCAGAGTCAGATCTCATGTATTTATTCCCAGTAGATTGTAAATTTTTAAAAGATTTTAAATCTGTATATGTTATAATTTATGTTGTAACATGTATAAATCAATCATCCTATTTGTGTCCTTTAAAATGTTTTGTGCTGCAAAAGATGAAATGGCTATAGTGCTTCTTAAATTTTCTATGTATCATTGAAACGCAACCTTTATTTTGACCGATACTGAATATTTTTGTATTAAATGTTTTAAAGAAAATGATTATTCAGTTGTCTTTTATGTATTTTTTCATTGCCTCCCTACAGGTTTACATTTTGCCAGGAATGTCATTGCTAAAAAAAAAGAAAAAAAAAAGAGCACAATTATTAATCTCACTGAGGAAAACACTAAATGGATTTAACCTCTATAATCTAACATGAAAATACTGAAAATACCACAAAGCTAATAAACTTTGTTTTATGCAAGAACGCACTCTTGGCTGGAAACCTGAAGGTTGACATAGCTCACTTCCAGGTGCAAAGTTCCAGGAAGACAGCTCTCTGTTTTTCTTGTTTATTTTTTTATTATAGAAAACTGCATGTGGCACCATGGTGAAGTGGTTCACACATTTGCCTGACATGCAAAACCTGCTCAGTATGTGCCTAGATAAATGGTAGTGCATCAGGAAGGTTATTTGCCATAAAAAAAACTCTGCCATATCACATATGCAGACCCACTTTTTGTGATGAGTCTTTCAGAAATAAGGGAGCAGCTGAAAGTCAGATCTGTTTTACAGGGAACTTCAGTGGCACACAGTTTGGAGCCAGGTGGTCCGAGTTTGACGACAGAAAGAATTTTCACAAATGAGTGACTCATTAGCTCTAAGCCATTGCAACACAGCTGCACTTGCAACATTTACTTGAGGCACACTGTCAAGTTTAACGCAAGATTATCTGTCAAGATTAGAACCTTAACCTTCATAAACCTCACTGGTTGCTAAATGTAAAAATGCACTTAGAGGTAACCGTGCATAAGTCAACAAATATAGAAACTGTAACTAAGACATCAACTTTGATATTTCATGAGCGAAATCCAAAGAGCCGTTATTAGACCCAACATTTGTTTTTATAAGAAGCAAAAGTACCAAAAGGTTTGGAAGCTCATTATGTTTGATAACATCATTAATTAAAAAACCTATTTATGTCAAAAGTATTCATGTAGTTGAGGTTTAAATGTGGACAGATCTGACCTTAAAGTAGCTTACTGCAATGAAAATACTTTGAAGTAAATAAAAATTGGACAAAAAAACAAAAACATTAGAATCTACTTGAGAATTACACATTTCAAAGTCAGCAAACTTTATAGTGGTATTTAGTATACTGTCTTTATGTCTATTATTTGAAGTTAATTTAAATACTTAAAAAATAAGAGCTGAGTTGTGAGACCTGCTTGTTTCTACGAAGACAGGTGGGCTCATATTACATTACATTGATCAACTGAAATGAAACACAACACATGAGTGCTACATTAAGTTTAACTGTATGTTTACAATAGATGTCAGACATGTCAGACAATGTCTAATGTAAAATAATACAATAGAAAAAACACATGTAAAGTCTGATTACATGTAAGAGGATTGCCCTCTGGTGGAATCTGATTAAAAGACAGTGTAGATTAAAATAATTTGCCTGGAGATTCAATAATATAAACAGTGGTGATTATAGAGTCTTATGGAGACCTAAAAAAAAAATCACAGCACGTCCTTTCATCACCTTTACATTACTGTGTAAAATTCTTGAGCCTTTGCTTCCAAGGAGTCAGATTTTGGACATGTTTACTCATTTTTCATTTTTCCGTACAGTCCTTGTACCTGTGTCATGGTCTCCTGGTCCTTCTCCAGGTGCAATGCAATGATTTGGCAATCTCTGTTGGGCTCACTATGGTGAGCAGGCTACTACTGAAGAGGTGATTTCAGATTTACCTGCGCTTTCTCTTTTCACATGCCCACTGCTGTCAACAGAAAGAGTTGTTTACGAGGGTGAAGTCAGGAATCAGCTGTTTCGATAGAATTTGGAAACAGAGTTTCAGAGGAGACAGACCCACCAAGAGAAGATCACTCACCTGCCCCACTGACAAAAGCCTGACGTATGCTAAATTACACAAGAACTGGACTGAAAATCAGTGGCAATAGGTCATATTGAGTAGGGAATCCAAATTTTAAAACTGTGGTTCAAATTACCATAAAGTAGCACAGTCCAGCTTTCAGGTAAGATGAAGCACATTTACTATCATATCACTCAGATTTGTTTTTCAAAATCAATGCCTTTTGAAATTTCCAATGTGAAAGCCTTCAAAAGTCTTCAGGTCTTTGAGTGTGGAAGAACTGCAATATTTACTGACTTTTATAAAGTATTTTAAACTTCTGTTAAAATACTTTATAAATGTTTTATTTGCAGCAAGGTAAGTCTTTTTGCAGTCTTTTTGTATCCGTTTGGATTCCTATGCGTGCACATTTACTGGAAACAGTTGCCCTGAACACTTCTGATTTTATAGAACCTTTGATAATTACTTCACAAAGAATAAATAGAAAACCTGTGAGACTGTTTTATAGATTATGAATGCCTATATTCTACCTAATCCTGCCTCACAGTGCCATCATCAACACATTCTGTTGGGTTTATCAAGAACTCACTTGTGTCATAGGACACACAATGTGATGTCAAAATTATAAAAATTGCATATGGTTGTAGGGATGAGCAATTAATGTCCCATGGGGCTACATGAGAAAATGGGGCTGCTATGAAGAGCTGCTTGAGTAAGCTGAACTCTGTTCTGCGCATTATTAAGTTTATCCTTTATAAGTTTATTCGTGTGGCCTTGCACAGCAGTTATGTAACACTTGGGGAAAATCAATTGCTGAGCCCTGTTGGCACTGCAGAAGTTACATTTTTAAGTTTATATTTTACAGGCAATTATTGTATTTCTTGGATTATAAGGCGCACTTAAAATCCTTTAATTTTCTCGAAAATGACAGCGCACCTTATAATCTGGTGCGCCTTATATGAATTAATTCTGGTTAACGTGTTATCCGTGGATATCTGCATTTTAGCATTCCTCTTTCAGATGCTGCCTTTAGTAGTCACCACAGCAGAACATTTCCCTCCAGCTCACCCTGTCCTCTGCATCCTCCTCCGTCACACCAGGCCTCTGCATGTCCTTCTCACTACATCTATGAACCCCACATTTCTCTTTTCCTCCTGCCTGACAGCTCCATATTCACCATTGTTTGTCTAATACATCCACTGTCCTCCCCCTTTGTGGACCTTAGTTTGCCCACTGGTGTGCAGTCATGTTGGAACAGGAAGGGGCCATCTCCAAATTATTCCCAGAAGGTTGGGAGCAGGAAATTGTCAAAATGTCTTTGGATGCTGAATTATTAAGATTTCCTTTCACTCGACTTAAGTGGCTGAGCCCTGAAAAACAGCTCCACACCATAATCCTCCCTTTACCTAACTTTACACTTGGCACAACACAATCAGACAAGTACCACTGTCCTGGCAACCGCCAAATACATCCATTGGATTGCCAGGTGGAGAAGCGTGATTTATGATTCCAGAAAAGACATCCCCACTGCTCTAGAGTCCAGCGGTGGTGTGCTTTACTGTACTTTGCGTTCACTTTGCCTATGCTGAGTGTGTGAAGAGTTTTTAAAAAAAATTAATTATAAGAATTTTGTAGCAAGAAAAATCTAAGGGTGTTTTTTTTAAGAAGTTTTCTAGGAAAAAGGGTGTAGCCATGGGTAGGATCAACATCCTCAGGAAATCCTGTTATTTTCAAAAGCAGTCTGGATGTTTACATATTAACAAATCCAACTTAATACACTTGGGTTACCACATAAGACAGATGGAGACATGTAGCATTCCTATTCAAACGATCACTTTCAGTCAGAAATCTCTGTAACTGTAACATTAAATTCTGTACCAATGACTTCCTGACTATGTTGTTTTCTGCTGACTCTGAGTTTGGTATTTATATTTCTTAATTTCTTGTTTTAGTATGTTAGGTCCATGTCCTCTTTCCATGTCACTGACATCTATCTTTGTGTGGACCTCCGCTCTTTTCTACAGTGTCTTTTTTCATGCCACTCTTCCATAAAAGCCAGATTTGTAGAGTGCATGAACAGAGTGCTCCCGCCATGAATAATTGTCCTGTGAACAGATTCTCCCACTGCTCAGGTGGATCTCTGCAGCTCCTCCACAGTCACCATGCTTCTTGACTTGTTCTCTTCGCCCTCCTGGCTGCCAAATTAGGTTGACAACCATGTGTCGGCAGGTTTGGAGATGTGTCACACTCTTCTTCAGATTAATAAAACAGTACTCAGTAAAATTTGGGATATGTTTCCATAACCTAACTCTGTTTTAAACTTTTCCACAACTTCATCTCTGTCCTGTCTGGTGCTTTCCTTGATCTTCACGATGCTGTTTGTTCACCAGTGATCTCTAACAAACCTCTGAGGGCTTCAAAGAGCAGCTGTACTTAAGCTGACATTAAAGTTCACACAAGTGGACTCTTATTTACTAATTACATGACTTCTGAAGGCAATTGGTAGCACTGGATTTTATTAAGGGATATCGGAATAAAGGGGGTATAAATAGTTTTTTAAGAAGCTGCTTACTCACCATTTCTTCTGCTTTCCATGTTTTCCTTGCTTGTTTGTTTGTTTCTCACTTTGAAACTCACTAGAATTGTACAAACTCTGTTTTTGCCTTGTATGCTGTATTTACATTGACATGTCTGCACAGGATTCAATTTATCACTGTTTACCTTTACTTCAGCTCCTACATTGGTCTTTGACTGTGAACTTAATGTAATTAGGTTTACTTAAACAGCATCTTGCACCCCACTTGAAAAGGGATTGAGTGGAGTCAGGATTCTGCTTCAGTTTTAGGTTTGTCAGTCCTGACCCGCCTCCCCATCTCACAATTTTACAATATCAACAGCTCCCTCTAGTGTTAGCGGCTCTTATTGTAGTGCTTTGTCAGTTTTGTGCCCCTCAGTTTGCCAGGTACAGGTTGTTAGAAAGAAGCAACACTGAAGTGGGTTAACAATAAAGACATAGGTCTCAGAGACTGAGCCTGTATAGAGCCCTCTCTTTTTTCAGATTATCTTTAGTGTTTTTAGTTGAAGCTGTTGCAGCAAGATCTTTTCAGTGAAGCAGTGAAGTTGTTTTTGACTTTAAGTTAAGTTTGATTAAGATTAAGTTTGACTGTGCTCCAGTATTTCCGGTTGAATCCAGATCCTTGGCTGAACATGCAGAACAGGGTCATTGTATTTAATGGGACGATAGCAACATCCTCTGAGCATTAAGACACTCATAGGAAGACGAGGGGATAGCACAATATTTTATCTATAAAAATTAATTTAGTCTTTAAGATTGAAAGTAAAATCCTCGTCTAGGGGTCCTTTTGAAAGTATTATAAAATCAAGGCTATAGCCTCGTGTGGGAGAAAACCTGTTTTGGTTTTGTTTGGTTTTTTGTTTTCAAAAACAGCCTGGATGTCTAAACGGGAACAAACTTAACTTAGTTAACCTGGTTCGACACATAACTGGATGAATATAGCATTCCTACTCAAGGAACGGCTTTCAGTCAGTCAGAATTCTCTGTAAAAGCACCTGAAGCATGAAGTTTTTAACTGCTGTTCAAGTTAACTACTTAACTTGAACATTAAAAATTCTTCTGCAGCCCCCACCTCCTCCTTTGTTTTACTTCATCAATTTCTACTATGGATTTTGAGTTATGTTTTTCATTATGTTCATCTGTAGATATTGTCAAAGGTTTGTGTTTTATGCTTGTGTTTTCTTTTCTTGGTAAATTTAACATTATTTTCACCACAAAGATGATGACAAATCATTTTTCTGCCAACTCATGTCATCTTACCTCTATTACAACACTTTCCAGAAATCAGAAATATTATAACCTGCCAACAAATGCAGGTGTGAGCCCGAAATAGACAAAATTATTTTTGTCCTATCACGTTCAACTACTGATGCACTAGGAAGTACAGAAAACAACAAAATAAACGGTGCTTATTGCAGATTATCTCTAATACAAGCATACTTTGTATGTGTGGATGTTAATGTTTTTCTCTTCATGTCCATTTACATGCTATTTATTACAGCCATCCTCAGATAACAAGGGAGTTGCAAGTTTCTATGTTTGCTTGAGGCTCCCTGTCAAGCTTAATGGAAGAGTAATTGCCAAAAACCACTGATTGCTAAAATGTAAAAACACACAGCTGGGAAATAATGAACAGAAAGTTTTGGAAACACCGGGTTAATCTTGTGTTTAATAACTGCATTATTTTTATCTAAAACATTGATGTAGTGCCATGGTCCTTGGTCTTTGACCCAGTGTTTCGAGTTTGTTTTTCTTTGTCCTTAGTTAAGAGTAGTCTTATTTAAGATTTCCTGTGTTTTTCCAGGCTAATTCCTCTCTCCTTTTTTATTTCATGTGTTTTTAAGCTCTCGGATTTCCTCAGTACTTGGTTGGTTTTACTTCTGTCTCCCATGCTCTGCTCTAGTCCTGCTGCCAAACAACTGCATATTACATAAAGAAAACAAAGGATAACACAATGGAGAGCTGAAACTAAAATAAAATAAAGCTTCACTTTCTGTTTTGGACCTTGTTAGAAATTCCAGAATTTTGTGTCACTATGGCAATTTCTGACATAAAATAATGAATTACATGAATGACAAATAACAAATATTAATAATTGGCAATGAAGTGGCAATTTTGAGAAGTTAAAGTGGTTATAACTCTTTCTGTGCCTGAGGGGCTTTAAGCTACCAATCTGCAAATGGGGTGTGTCTGTGTTAGGGGTTTCCTATGGGGAGATTTCAGCGAACTGGCTTCACTTTCTCATATACAGCTTCTGAGGCACTGATGTATTTTTGTTTGTTCTGTTTTTGTCTCCACAGTATATGGACATGGCACAGCTGCATGTGGATACTGGCGGAATCTTAAAGGAGTCGGATGACTATTTGGAATATGGCCGGAACAACACCCGTGATTATGATTACGATGCAGCAAATACAGTGAATAACACTACAGTGTTTACAGTGTTTAACAGCACAGTGGATAATGTTCCTGTGGAAAGAGGCAGTGAGGCAGTGTGGGTCCCTGCTCTGTATGCTGTAGTGTTTTTTGTTGGAATCCTGGGAAATATTATTCTCCTGAGAGTTCTGGTTCAAAAAAGGAGACAGTGGAGCCTATCGGACACCTTTATTCTCCACCTGAGTTTTATGGACATCCTCCTCCTGTTAATGCTGCCCTTCTGGGCTGCACAGACAACTCAGCTTTGTGACTGGTTCTTTGGCACTTTCAGCCATATGTTTGGGGTTGTTTTCAAGGTAAAAACCAGATGTTATGTGAAACAGAGACTGAAAGTGAAAACAAGACATTTTCAGTGAAGCTGTGAGAAAGCTGAACAGAGTCATTGTATTCAACAGTATGATAGTGACATCCACTGAGTATGAACAGAGTCATTGTACTCAATAGACAGTGAGTATTTAACATTTTCAAAGAGAACACGCTTAGAACAGCAGTTTAGAGTAGGACAGAAGTGAAAGGGAAGAAATGAAGTGTAATTTTTATAGATGTTAGAGGTTTGTGTCTTACACTAAAAGTTCTCCCTGTCTTCTTCTAGCTCAACTACTACTGTGGGATCTTTCTGCTGGTTTGCATCAGTCTTCAAAACTACCTCTCTGTCATCCGTGACATCCAGTTATATTCCCACGGGAGGCGCTGGTTAGTTCATATCAGCTGCCTGTCAGTCTGGCTTATCTCTGTCCTCCTCACTGCACCTGACTGGATTTTCCTGGTGGGTAAAAATAATTACACAGAAGTTAATACTTGTGTTAATATCTACCCTCAATCTGGAACTGACTGGCAGTTGTGGTCACGCCTGCTCCACCACATATTTGGCTTGGTGCTACCTGGACTCATGTTGATGATCTTTTGCTCACATATGCTACGGCGGCAGTGCAGCTGTAATGGCCTCCCAATCCCGAGAAATGTCACCATCATCCTGTCTCTGGTGGTCGTATTCTGTCTGTGTTGGATGCCGTACAACTTCATACTTGTTTTGGACACTCTCCAGAACAGACTTCGGGATCCTGCTAACGATTCACAGGAAGGTTCTGAAAGTTTATTAAAAACCTTTCTCATGGTCACCTCTGCGTTAGGCTGCCTTCACGCCAGCCTGAGGCCTCTGCTGTATCTCGGCCTGTGTGGAAACTTCAGGCAATACTTACTGGCCATGCTGAGATGTAGTAAAACTGAACCAAAAGGCTCACTCTGGGATCTTGGTGTAGACCAGAGACAGCAGCCTGATCACGGTCAGGATCAACAGGAAGAGCTGGAACGGATGATGGCTGTAGAGAATCTGTTAGCTTGTTGAAGATGAACAGACATAAATACCCTCTTGTGACTCAGATGTGAGCAAAATATTGTTACACTCCTGACTATGGATTGACAATTAATGAATTAACACTTTAATGGCCACACCAAGAAAAACCATTGAAACTGTTTTTCTTTGTATTTTTTATTCCTTTGACCAAGAATAACAATAATTCAAACTGAATTTAAATAGACGCCTCTCCCAAATGGTTACCTCTAATCAACATAATCGATGTAACACATACTCACCCTATCTATGTTTTCATCTTCTTTTACTTTTCCTTTCAGCTGGGTCGCCAGAGCAGATTATCTGCTTTCATTTTCACCTATCCTCAGCATCCATCACTGTCACACCAACCCTCTTCATCGTCTTTTTCACTATATCCGTAAATCTCTTCTGTGGATTGCTCCTGATTGGCATCTCCACATTCAGCATCCTTTGTCCACTATATCTCCAATCTCTCCTCTGCATATGTCCAAAGCATGTCAGCCATGTCTCTCTAACTTTGTCTACAAACTGTTGAACCTGGGCCATCCCTCTGATGTACTCATTTCTAGTCTTGTTCACTCGAATGAAAATAGGAACATCTCCAGCTCCTTTCCTTTAGTCAGTGCTGCGGAGTAGCCTTCAGACTGAAAGTAAAATCACCATAAAGGAACATTTTGACTTATTTAATTGTTAATTTGTTATTTTAATTTTATTTTTGCTTTTAAGATTTTTGCTTAAAATGTGTGTTTATGTCTAAAACATTTTTTATAATGTTCCACATGTTCTTTATACAGCTAAAACTTTTACATCAGCAAAAGTGCCATTTATTATTCCCTCATCAACAATATACAGTATTTCCAAACTATGTACATTATTTTCCACCAATTATCCATATAGTTGAATTTTTTTAAGAGTTGGTTTTAAATGTGGCAATTTTAAGAAGTGTTTGAACATGCTAAATGAACTGTGTAAATCTCTGTAGATTGTAAATTTAAAACTTTCTTAAAAACTCTTTAAGAAATTTTGTGAGGAAAAAACTGCAATGAATTTAATTATTTCATTAATTAGCAAAAATGTATTTATCTCTTAAAATTGAAAGTAAAAATCCTCATTTAAGAGTGCTTTGGGATCCACATCGTCTGGAAATCCTGCTATTTCCAAAAGCAGCATGGATACAAACTCGGTGTAATACACTTGAGTCCCCGAATAAAACAGATGGAGTTGTATACCAGTCTTATTTAAAGGACTGCTTTTATTCAGTCACAGTTCTGTGTAACAGAAAGCATTACAACATTAAAACATTCAATTTTGTACCAGTCACTAGGAAACTGTTACTTACTCTGTACTCTACTCTAACTTTGTACTGTCCACTTTCTGTTGTAGCAAAACAAATTTCCCACACGTGGGACTAATAAAGGTTATCTTATCTTATCTTACTCTCATACTGATCAGTTGGCCAAACAATAATCAAGCCTGAAAGTTACAGTGTCTTGAAAAAGTATTCATACTCTTTGAACTTTTCCACATTTTCTCACATTACAATCACAAACCAAAATGTATTTTATTCAGATTTTATCTGAATAATATTTTGCTCATTCCTTTTTTCCAAAATAGCTTCAGTTCGGTCAGACTGCATGGAGAGCCTCTGTTAACGGCAATTTTCTAGTCTCACCAGAGATTCACAATAATAATTACATCTGGACCCCTGTTTGAGTCATAATCCTTTTGCAGCCTTGAACAGGTTGAACATCATGTGGCTGCCACCACCATGTTTTTTTTTTTTTTTTTTTTTTTTTTTTTTCTTTTATTCCACATTTTTTTTTTTTCACAAGATAACAACTGTGTATAAATTTCCATAAAAATGTGGTTCTTCTTATAATTTCTGCAATTTTATATTTAGGTCCTCTTAAATATAATCATCATCATATAAAAACTCTCTGTCCTTCATACTTTTTATTTTGCATTTACAGTTCATCTGTAGTGCTGAAGGACACATTTGTGTACAGATGTTTTCGCCATTTGTTGTTTGTTGCTGCATTTTAAAATAATCAACCATATAGCTGACAATGTGATGTCAGTGTGTGAATAAAGTGCCAATAAAAGAGTTTATTTCTGGTAACCATGCAGGAAGAGTCAAAGAAAAGAGACCATGGAGAACACAGAAGTAAGAACTTGGTGCTTTAGATGAAAAGAGAAAAAAAAGAACAAACGTTAAACTTAAACATTGAAGTTAAAAGTGAATATCTTTTTCTCTATGTGGTAATTAAGTAAAATTAACTTATTTAGCACTTTTCACAGATAAAAATCACAAAGTGCTTCACAAAATGGTGTAGTGTCGGACAATAGAACTTAATTTTTGGGAAATTGATGCCAACAAAACTTTAACCTTGTTAAAGTGTGAGAAGAGATCAGATACAGATTTGATAACTTACAATTGGCAGGAAATCTTATTTTTTTTTATCTTATGGTGGAATTAAGTAAAATATATTTTTCCTTAATCCATTGCATATTCAGCTTCATAAGAACATGCGCTAAAAATCCTGCCTGTAGACTCTGCTGGAGCCACTCTGCTACCCCTGTTGTCGCTGCGATGCTCCTCCTGTAAGCTAAGAACAGGAAACTGAAGACAGACTGGAAGGGCTCATGAAAATACTGAAGATCTGGTGACTGTTAAGGCCGTCAGCAGATCTCAGTTTCTCCACCTGTACATTTTGAAAATGGTATTGTAATAATAATACAATTTTCTTCCTAAAAAAATAAGGCAGAAATGTAACGGGTTATTTGACCAGCTTCACCTTTAAACTCTGAGTAACCTTAGCCAAAATTATTTTGTACGTTAGGCTAAAACAGTTTGATTATCGAACATAATCAAACTGTTGCAGAGGGTCGTGAAAACTGCCCAGCGCATCGCCGGAGCACCACTTCCTGCCATAAAAGACATCTACAGGAAGCGGTGTCTGAAAAGGGCTGGGAAAATCATCAAAGACCCCAGTCACCCATCACATGGACTCTTCACCCTCCTGCCCTCTGGGAGGCGCCACAGGAGCCTCCGGACTAAGACCACCAGGTACCGGAACAGCTTCTTCCCCACAGCTGTCAGACTCCTGAACTCTGCCTCCTGACATCTGACCCACGTTAACACATGGACTGAACACACACACACCCACAATGGACACCTGTACCCTCAAACACACAATAATAACATGGGCTGAACCACCACCACTCACAACCACTAGCACTTTATATAGCCTCTGTAGAAACTATCCACATATCTCACTTATCTTAACTGCACTACTGTATAGCTCTGTGTAAATAATCATTCTGTACATTCGATAATCTTTAATCCTACAACTGTTTACAACTTGCATAGTTCCCATTTCTGTATAGCTGTATATCTCAGATTCTGTAAAGTTATTTATTTCATATTCTGTATAGTTTTTCATATTTATATCCTGTTCATAGCCTGTACATAGCTTGTACTCACTACAGCCTGTACATACTTATAGTTATAGAATATTCACAACATACTTCATACCGTGTACATTATAACATACCTTAATAGACCCATTTCTGTAATATACTCACATATCTATATTATTGCTAATATATATTGTAATATATCTATATCACTAAAGCACTTCTGGATGGATGCAAACTGCATTTCGTTGCCCTGTACCTGTGCATGTGCAATGACAATAAAGTTGAATTCTAATTCTAATTCAAATTTTAGTGCAAAAAATAACAAACCTATTGGACTCACAATATCTCCATTCTTATTTACTTTCCATCTGAATCAGAATCTGATGACAATCAAAAGAGGAGAAGGTTCTTTGTCTTTGCTGGCTCCTTTGTATCTACACTGTTCCTGCAGCAGGGCCTCAAGGCCGGTCCAAACCTCTTGGGTCAAGCACAGTAGCTATCTTGAGCCATTGATGGTTGCGTGTAGCTACACATTGAGATTGGTCCTTTGTGAAGGCAGTATTAAATTTCACCATGTAGTTTGAGTCATCATCAGAGATCTCCGTGGGGTGATGCAGGTGGTAGAAGCAGGTAAAACAACTGAAGATGAGACATATGTCTCACCTCCAAGAAGCTCAGTCACAAACCCGTAGCAGACAATTCAGGAAAGTCATTATTAATCTACACATATTAACGGTCAAGTATGGAGCTTTTTAAAGAAACAGTAACAATAAGTTAAAAATAGTTTTATTTACCTGTTCAGGTCCATCACAGGGACGATAGTTCGAGTCCAGTGTCGGGAATCATTTCTGCGTACTACAGTGCGTGGAGTAATGGTATTTTAGCACTTTTCTGCAGAAGGGAACATAGGGAAGGGAAGAAGTCCATTGCAGAGGATGCTCTGAATGTAATGGGAAGCTGTATCCCGTGAGTAGCTGAGCCAACTTAGCGGGCTAAAGAGGCGGCTGTGGGCAGGCACTACACTTCAGCCAGACGAGAAGCTCCGGGGAGTTGTAACTGTATGGTATGAACTGCTATCAGGGTAGGAGATGTTCACACCTGTGCGTCCAAACTGCAAATGAATCGCAAATTAGCCGATGACGTCTGAGGAGTTGGCAACACTGCGCACAACAGTGGGAACAGTGTTGCCAACTCCTCAGTAAGGAAGATCGCTATTGGTTGTCCTAAAAGTCGCTAGAAGTCGCTAAATGACGTCATCGCCTAATTTGTCATGCTAATCTAATTGTAACCTAAGTTGTTGGAGAGAGAAATAACATCGTGGAAGAGACATAAAGTGAGTAAAAAACGTCCTAAATGCATTTAGAGTTTATTTAGAACTACAAATTAAATTTCTTTTAGCAATTATTGTTTTTTTTAATGTCACAATTCCAAACCTGCTCCTTTACCCGGGCTTGGACCGGCAAAAGTGACCCAAAATAGGCACTCTGGTGGAGTTACTTTGTGTGTGTGTGTTTATAACTAGTTTTAAACCTTGTGATCCACAAAACAGCATAAGAGTAAAAGAGTAAAAGAAGAACTGCCTGCGTTACAGCACCCTCTGCTTGTTGAGAGAAAAAACGATACGCGCTTTCACGTCTTTTTTTAGCAACTTTTTTTTAGAGAAAAAGTCGCTAAGGGGTCTGAAAACTCGCTAAATATAGCGACAAAGTCGCTAAGTTGGCAACACTGAGTGGGAAAGCAATACTCACAGATGCAGGCAGAGGCGCACCCCTGCCCTCCTGTTGATTTTACTTGAAATAGTCTTTTGGCACAGCAGTTGGAAAGTTGGATCACCTAGCACGTTTTTTAACCCCTGTCTTCTACCACTAATAGTGGTCTACAGTCAGAGCAATCCATATTTAATCAAGTTTGGGCTGCCAACACCTTTTATTGGTACTCGAACTGGGACTGCTAATGCTAAACGCTCCCACAGTTTCTGTGTTCGCTGCAACATGTTTTGCTTTAGATGGTACCGTAAGGTTGAAGTATTTCGATGGTATGCCAACTACTTTTTGCACAGTTTGCACAAAACCACACTTTTATCAAGGCGTATTCTGTCTGTGTTGGATGCCGTACAACTTCATACTTGTTTTGGACACTCTCCAGAACAGACTTCGGGATCCTGCTAACGATTCACAGGAAGGTTCTGAAAGTTTATTAAAAACCTTTCTCATGGTCACCTCTGCGTTAGGCTGCCTTCACGCCAGCCTGAGGCCTCTGCTGTATCTCGGCCTGTGTGGAAACTTCAGGCAATACTTACTGGCCATGCTGAGATGTAGTAAAACTGAACCAAAAGGCTCACTCTGGGATCTTGGTGTAGACCAGAGACAGCAGCCTGATCACGGTCAGGATCAACAGGAAGAGCTGGAACGGATGATGGCTGTAGAGAATCTGTTAGCTTGTTGAAGATGAACAGACATAAATACCCTCTTGTGACTCAGATGTGAGCAAAATATTGTTACACTCCTGACTATGGATTGACAATTAATGAATTAACACTTTAATGGCCACACCAAGAAAAACCATTGAAACTGTTTTTCTTTGTATTTTTTATTCCTTTGACCAAGAATAACAATAATTCAAACTGAATTTAAATAGACGCCTCTCCCAAATGGTTACCTCTAATCAACATAATCGATGTAACACATACTCACCCTATCTATGTTTTCATCTTCTTTTACTTTTCCTTTCAGCTGGGTCGCCAGAGCAGATTATCTGCTTTCATTTTCACCTATCCTCAGCATCCATCACTGTCACACCAACCCTCTTCATCGTCTTTTTCACTATATCCGTAAATCTCTTCTGTGGATTGCTCCTGATTGGCATCTCCACATTCAGCATCCTTTGTCCACTATATCTCCAATCTCTCCTCTGCATATGTCCAAAGCATGTCAGCCATGTCTCTCTAACTTTGTCTACAAACTGTTGAACCTGGGCCATCCCTCTGATGTACTCATTTCTAGTCTTGTTCACTCGAATGAAAATAGGAACATCTCCAGCTCCTTTCCTTTAGTCAGTGCTGCGGAGTAGCCTTCAGACTGAAAGTAAAATCACCATAAAGGAACATTTTGACTTATTTAATTGTTAATTTGTTATTTTAATTTTATTTTTGCTTTTAAGATTTTTGCTTAAAATGTGTGTTTATGTCTAAAACATTTTTTATAATGTTCCACATGTTCTTTATACAGCTAAAACTTTTACATCAGCAAAAGTGCCATTTATTATTCCCTCATCAACAATATACAGTATTTCCAAACTATGTACATTATTTTCCACCAATTATCCATATAGTTGAATTTTTTTAAGAGTTGGTTTTAAATGTGGCAATTTTAAGAAGTGTTTGAACATGCTAAATGAACTGTGTAAATCTCTGTAGATTGTAAATTTAAAACTTTCTTAAAAACTCTTTAAGAAATTTTGTGAGGAAAAAACTGCAATGAATTTAATTATTTCATTAATTAGCAAAAATGTATTTATCTCTTAAAATTGAAAGTAAAAATCCTCATTTAAGAGTGCTTTGGGATCCACATCGTCTGGAAATCCTGCTATTTCCAAAAGCAGCATGGATACAAACTCGGTGTAATACACTTGAGTCCCCGAATAAAACAGATGGAGTTGTATACCAGTCTTATTTAAAGGACTGCTTTTATTCAGTCACAGTTCTGTGTAACAGAAAGCATTACAACATTAAAACATTCAATTTTGTACCAGTCACTAGGAAACTGTTACTTACTCTGTACTCTACTCTAACTTTGTACTGTCCACTTTCTGTTGTAGCAAAACAAATTTCCCACACGTGGGACTAATAAAGGTTATCTTATCTTATCTTACTCTCATACTGATCAGTTGGCCAAACAATAATCAAGCCTGAAAGTTACAGTGTCTTGAAAAAGTATTCATACTCTTTGAACTTTTCCACATTTTCTCACATTACAATCACAAACCAAAATGTATTTTATTCAGATTTTATCTGAATAATATTTTGCTCATTCCTTTTTTCCAAAATAGCTTCAGTTCGGTCAGACTGCATGGAGAGCCTCTGTTAACGGCAATTTTCTAGTCTCACCAGAGATTCACAATAATAATTACATCTGGACCCCTGTTTGAGTCATAATCCTTTTGCAGCCTTGAACAGGTTGAACATCATGTGGCTGCCACCACCATGTTTGATGGTGGGGATGGGGTGCAGTGTTAGTTTTCCACCACACAGCATTTTGCAAGTAGGCATGTCAAGCCTGTCAGTTTAGGTGGATGAGCATGCCTTGGTAGTTTGCAGTTGTGCCACACTCTTTCCATTTGTTTACATTCTTTGCCAGGTTTGAGTTTTAGGCTTTATGTTTTATCTTTATGCATGTAATAATAAGGCTCTCTTTTTTCAAATCTAAGAATTTTTTTCACTGCAAAGATAATTAAAGACTAATTTTTCTGTCAAAAGAAGAAAATTGAGCAAACCAGTAGACAGGCTTCAAGTTGCAACTGAAACCTGGAGACCAGTAGACCTCATCAACGAAATTTACCGGCTGTAAGATGTTTTAAATGGCTTGTTTCTAAAGCTCTTTGCGCATCAAGTAAAGTAATTTAATTAAATACTTTTGGTCCTGTGGGTGTATTGTAATATTGGACACAGAATTTCTGATTATAATTAAAAATATTGCTCTGGTCTCGGTGTGTCCCTAAAAAGCCTGAAGAAAGTGTACAAGAGAAGGCCTAAAAAAAATCTAAATCAAATGAATATTATCCATGGAATTATATTTGTCATGATTTTTTTTTTTTTTTACGCCAGTGAAATTATTTCTGTTCTCGGCCGCAATTTAATTCCTCACGTGTAACTCAGTTTCCGCAGTACCCTGAAGTGGCCATTAAAGTGACCAATCACATTAGGACCCCGTCCTCCTTTGGGCTTCGCGTCCACACAGTCAAAAGTTGTTTTTTCGCGAAAGCAGGATTTCTCGCAGAGAGCTATGCGAAAGCATAAAACTGGCGTAGCGCATGCAAATCAGACAGTCTCCCGTGCGCAATGGCTTCTTTCTGCACGTGGCTGCTGAGTACTAAACGTTAAATTTACACGCAAGGGATTTAATTGCACCCGTGAAATGAAATTATTTGCTTGGTTTATTTGTTTTGGGATAAATATAATTCCATAGAAGGTCTGGAGAGAGAAACAACAGTGAATATCTACAGCCACCTGTAACATATATTTATCATATTGGTACATCAAACAGCTAGACAAATGATACGTGATATGGGAGAAAATCCGCAACGGATATCCATCATGTAATGTATTTTGTTGTTTTACTGTAGCTTTGTGTGACATATAGTGTTGTGGAAAAGTCTTCAACCACATCTCATTTCGTATATTTTGCTGCCAGGGAGCAACAGAATTGTGTTTTTTGAAATGTTCTTATCTCTTAGTTCTCGCATTTTGCAACATATTTCTCTTTGTATCAATCAAAGTTTGTCTTTGAAACTTTTTTCAAAGGAATGCATTTTTTTTTAAATTCAATTAATCCAAATTTGACAATCTTGATTAAAATTCAATTCCTGGAACGGGTGAAGTCAAGTGGCTGTTAAAACGACTGTGCCCTTGCCCTGCATCCCATCTCACAAAGTCATGTTGTCAACAGCTCCCTCTAGTGTTAGAAGCTCTTTATGTGCGGTTTTGACGGTTTTTTTGCCCTGCATTCTACGTCAACCCAGGCAAAGCGAGAAACATCCGACCAGTACTGATCCTTTAACACTGGTTTACTTGGAGTTGAAGCGGTAGGACATACTGAGGTCCTGCTTTTAGTATCACACGCACAGAAAGCTTCTCAAACTCTGCAGCTGAAGCGCTTTATGTGAAGTAAGTGCATTTGTTTGCATATATCAGCCCTCCTACAATATGTCTTTTAACATTATGAACATTTTACTGGCAGCCATAGAAGTTACTGATAATTCTGTCTACTTTCTGTTTGCAATAACTGTGTGCGCAAGCTTAGCTGGTTTTGTAGAAGCTTTATTTTAACAACGGTAAAAAGGAAAGCTGGGAGGCAGTTTTATAGATTAAAAATGTGTGTGTGTGTGTGTGTGTGTGTGTGTGTGTGTGTGTGTGTGTGTGTGTGTGTGAGAGAGAGAGAGAGAGAGAGAGAGAGAGTGTGTGTGAGAGAGTGAGTGACTAAGGAGAACTGTACTTTCTGTCTATGTCAGCCGCACAATTGCTAAATCACAACATGTGAGTTGTTGTATGTTTTGCATTCACTATAAGCTGGGCTTACCAAAGGGAAACGGAGTACTGTACTTTCCTTTTATGTCCACTCCACGATTGCTACATCACACCATATGAGTTGTGATGTGTTTGTGTATGTGTTATAAAGGCTCATCTGGGCTTCCCAAGGGCTTCCACCACATATTTGGCTTGGTGCTACCTGCATTCATGCTGATGATCTTCTCACATATGCTATGGCGGCAGTGCAGCTCTAATGGGGCCCGAAGGCAGAGAAATGTCACCGTCATCCTGTCTCTGGTGGTCGTATTCTGTGTGTGTTGGATGCCGTACAACTTCATACTTGTTTTGGACACTCTCCAGAACAGACTTCAGAAACATCCTAACAATTCACATGAAAGTTCTGAAAGTTCACTAAAAACCCTTCTCACGGTCACCTCTGCGTTAGGCTGCCTTCACGCCAGCCTGAGGCCTCTGCTGTATCTCGGCCTGTGTGGAAACTTCAGGCAACACTTACTGGCCATGCTGAGATGTAGTAAAACTGAACCAAAAGACTCACTCTGGGATCTTGGTGTAGGCCAGAGACAGCAGCCTGACCACGGTCAGGATCAACAGCAAGAGCTGAAACAGGTGACGGTTGTAGAGAATCCGTTAGCTTATTGAAGATGAAAAGAGAAATATGCTCTCTTCTGACTCAGATGTGAGCAGCATGTTGTTTCACTCCTGAGAGGATATGAATTCAATCTCATGTCAACGCATGGAGGACTTTATTCTGTGTAACTGACAAGTAGATATTTATCTACAAAAACTACTTTCACATTTCACTATAATGCTAAGGTTTTGGAGATCCATCATGGTGACTCATACTAATCCAAAAGCACAAAATGTAGCTCTTTCTTATTATTTTAAATAAAAATATATAGTTTTTTTTAATCAATAGTGAAATATCTGTGCTGTTAGTGAACTGATTTTAACACATTTATCATTAAGCTAACGCTGTAATCATTGAAAGTTGATATACTGCAAACTGTTATCTGTGATAGTATTACTGACTTCTTACATTAAACAACACATAAACACTTTTTGTAACTTTATTGCCATAAACATAGTTTCATGTTTCTTTTTATGTCATTGGTGGGCAACTCCAGGCGTCGAGGGCCGGTGTCCTGCAGGTTTTAGATATCATCCAGGGTCAACACACCTGAAATTAATGATTAGTTCATTACCAGGCCTGTGGAGAATTTAGCCATTTAAATCAGCTGTGTTGGATCAAGGACACATCTTAAACCTGCAGGACACCAGCCCCTCGAAGCCTGGAGTTGCCCATCCCTGTGCTCTGTTTTGACTCTGCTTGAAACGGTGAAGATGTCAATTACTTTTTATTCAGCAACATTATTTATTTACATTGTTTTTTTGCACCCAAACACACACAAATACTTTGGAACAGCCTTTTAACTAAAAGTAAACTTAGCATTTAAAACCATATTTACTCATTTAAATGTTAATTTTACATTTTTATCAGATTTTTTTTTTGTTTTTGCTGAAGTTTGTACAAGATGTGTGTTTTATATTTAAAACTGCATTGTTTTTATGATGTTACAGATGTGTCAACAAACGTTTTTCACTTTTTTCAAACTGCTAAATTTGTTAATACAGCTCATCAGAATTTAACAATTAAAAAATCACTAACATGCACCATAAACACTTTTTAGATCAGCATCAATGCTTTTTCAATAAGGAGAGATCACTTGTAAGGATTAAGCATGATTTATTGAGATGGAGAAAATAATGTATTTGGTGATTAGAGTCCAATGACTCATCATGGCAGAACCGAATCCCAGTGATTGAGTTTTTAACAGGATCCCCTCAGAGTCTAGACACTGGTGGAGGTGGTGAAGATGAAAACTGAGGGTTGAGTAGAGCTCTGGCTAAGGTGTCTGAGGTGTAGCTGGGGAGGAGATGAGTTGCATAAAAGAGAGTCTGAAAGGGAGAATGATGGAGTGGACAGATTTAAACCGAAGCAGAGGCTGATTGGCTCAAAGAAGGCGAGTGCGAAGATGATTGGACTAGAATAATGATGTCACTTGTGAGATTAGCAGTGTGGAAAAGCAGTAGACACACCCAGGAAAGCAGGCAAGTGTGTGATTACAGATCTTCTGTATTGAATTTACACATAAGCTTTATTACTACAGCCCTAATGGTGGTCTTCATTATCACCAGCAATACACAGCATTTCCAGAATACATGCATTTGTTATTATGCCACAAATTAAATAGAAAAGCTTTTACAGCTTTCAGCCCTGCAGCCTGTGTTTTTCAATTTTCATATTCATAAAAAACCCTAAAAATCTCTGGGAGATTAATAAAATAGAACTGTGCATATGTGCTTATTTACTACGCTGAGAGCTAAGGAGAAAAAACTGATCATGGTTAAAATACAGAATTCAGCTACTTGGTGAATACTTTGACCCAGGATGAGTGAATACAGATCTTCGTTATTGAACTTGCACATAAGCTTCATTTGTATAAACTAGTGACAGAGGAAAAAGTGGCCATAATTTCACCACACGTCATTTACTTTCTTGCAGTATGCACTGTAAAAAAAAATATCTCTGCATGACTTATATACCTCTAATATATCTTCTGCAGATTTGTTTTGTTGTTGTTTCCATATATACCAAAATGTAGCAAATATCCATATTGCTTTTTTATCCATAGTTATTTTGTCGTAGTTTGTTTTAAATAAAGCATTTTTGAAGCACAATGGAGACATGTTAAAATGAACTGCGCATAGTAAATTTTAATTTTGAAAGATGTTTTCACTTTTACGATGCTGACTGTATGAAGAGTTTTTTTTAAGACAAAATTTAATTATATGAAAAATAAGCATTTTGTCTATGAAAATGAATTTAGCCTTTAGTATTGTAAGTAAAATCCTCACCTGATGACTATAAAGGGTATAGTCCAGGGTGGGATCGACATCCCCTGGAAATCCTGTTATTTTTAAAAGGATGTCTAAAAATGAACAGACCTTAACTGAACTCACCTAAATAACACAAGTGGAGATGTACACCTCCACTTGTGTTATTTGGAGACGTTCAAAGGATTGCTTTCAGTCACTTAGAATTACAGCAAACCCCAATTTGTACTTTTCTTCATCAGTTTCTACTCTGGATTTTGTTATATGTTTTTAATTATGTTTGTTTGTACATATTTTTACAGGTTTGAGTTTTAGGTTCGATGTCTTACATATATGTGTATTATCAAGTTATTTTTTGTAAGTTTTAGGTTGTTTTCAACAAAAAGGTGAATGAAAGCTAATTCATCTGCCGTCATTCCTCCAAATAAAGTAAATCAAACAAACTAGAGGCTTCAAACGGGACCTGAATCATGGAGTACACAGAGGAATTTACCAACTGTTCTGTGTTTTTTCAACTGTTGTGCACTGTTTTGATAGCTGTTTCCAACGCAATGGTTTTATCAGCAAGTGAGTCCAATTTCATAGAATGATCACCAAAGATTCCTTTAATTAGTCTGTTGGCTGTGTGGGTGTACTTTAATGCTGCAAACAGACTTGATTGTGCTAGGTTTATGTTACACTGCTAATAAATGCAGTGTAACATACAGAAAACAAAGTAGCCACTTCTTCTTTCAGGTTATATAACACAAAAAATATACAAACATACAATGGATGTGCTGATGTTTTTGGCTTCGTGTCCATTCATGTCCGTTTTGTAGACTTGATAAGATTTGTTTGACATCAAGGAAGGGGATGGGGGGTCAGATTGACCAGAACACAGAGACCTGGGAATGCTCAGGAGCCGATACCGGAATTCCACACCCACGAAGGCATACAGAATCAGATGCTGTGACTGAACAAGCTTTGTTGCTTGTGTCAAAATGAAATGTTTTCAGCGTGTGATATTGTACAGCTTCCAACAGAGGAAGAAAACCACAATGCCTGCCATAATAATCTTAAAAGCTTTCTGCTTTTTAAATCCCTGGGCACCACGCCACAGCTGATCCATGCTGCAGGAATAACAGAAGATCATGATGGCCGAAGAAAGCATTTAGACCACTATTTCATAAATCAATGTGATTCAAGCGTCCAAGAATCTACTGCCTGTTGGCCAAACTTGGGATAGCTGTGAACACACTCTTCTCTACCTCGTCTTTCATCCAACACATCTTCTAAAAAATCCAGTCAGAGAAAGGAAGAAGCATCGACTGGCCTGAATGACCCAAGGCTTCTTTGGAAATACATCTAGTCTCTGGGCTGGGACCCGGACCGGGCCTCGGGGGCTTGGGTCCTGGTTGGTGTGTTGCCGGGGTTGTGGGCGGGTGGGTGCATGGGGGCCCAGCCCTGGAGCAGGGTGCCGCCGGTGCTTCGAGCCACCTGGGGGGCTCTTCAACTGGTGGGGGAGATTGTCACATCTTGCAGGAGCTTTCCTCTCCTCAGGAGCTGCCTCTGCAGGAGGGGGAGATACAGGAGAGGTGGAGGAAGATCTCAGCCTGGGTGTTTATTGTCTTATGTAGTCTGGAAGATGAGTGGATGGTGGGGTGGGTGCAGTTTTCTCTGTGGTGGGGTTGGGTGGACTGTCCCGGGCTCTGTGGGGCCGGGCGGCGCTGCTGCACTGGGCCCGGTCTGGATGGGCCTGGGCCCCCTTTCCCTGGCGGGTCGCGGAGTATGGGGGTGCCTACTGGGGTCAGCAGGGGAGCTGGCCCCAGGGAGGGGTCACTTGCCCCTCCCTTCCTTCCCTCCCCATCTCCAGCTGCCTCCCTCTTCCCGCTCCACCACAACCACCCACACATGCAGGGCCTTGGAGTGGGGGTATGTCACCAGGGTGCAGAGGAGGCTACCCCCCCCCCCCCCCCCCCCCCTCTGTCCCCTTCTGGCTGCCTCTGCCTCAATTTTATCCCACAACTTAGACATTCACATTACTCACACTCTCATTACACATACATATAGGATCTTGGGGGTGGGCACGATACACGGAGTCCAAAGTACCATCAGGGTGTACACCCCACCCCTGGCATCGTTGCCCACCTCTCAATTTTAAATACACGTAGACATTGAGGGCTAGCAGGAGGGACTATGCGCTTACCTGCTGCTCTCTGGCAGGTAGCTCCAAGCCCTCCTGGGTTTTAAATGCACCTTAGAACACACATGCATCAACATTACAATGAGCGGGTGGAGGGAGGTTCGGAGTCTTCTCTCACCCCCATTCTCTGCGACCTGCTGGAGCAGGGGGGCTAGGACTAGGAGGAGGAGTTGGCCGTCCGACTGCGGTCTGGAGTGTGGAGCCTTCCTGCTGCTGCGGAGTCGGGGCGGTCTGCCTCCCCCCACCGCAGGGAAAAGGGAAACACCACCTGGGTCTGGGTGCAGTTCCCCCCTCCAGGGGCGGGGGCACCTAGACCCGGTTTGTAGAGTACGCTTGGGGAGTGTGATCGTGTGTACAACGTCTCTTTATGTCTGTCTCCACGTTGGTTGAGTGTGGAGTAAGTGCATATGAGAGCATGAGGGTGGGAATGGATGTTTGTATCTGTGTGTGCCTGTATGTCTGTGTCTATATGTCAGGTTGGGTGTCAGGCGCCACCTCTCTGGGGACATCTCAGGCCCTCCAAGGTTTGGAGGCCTATCTCCCCCTACCACCACTTCCCCTGCCAGTGGCGGACCCCCTCAGACATCGGTGCGTTGGTGGTTCTTTGTGTCCGGGGATGGGCATCCAGGTACACACCGGCTCACTCCTTGGCGGCCGCTTATCGGGGCCTGGAGCCTGGGGCTCGCTCGGGCCACTTCGGAGGTGGGGTGCCCCCGGCCTCTCGGCCTGGGGCTCGGTCACTCAGGCGCAGCTGGCTGCCGGCGGAGCTCACGGGCGCGTCACTGCAACTCCCCCTGGCTTCTGCTCCGCGGCTGCTGAGTGAGCCCTCATCTGGGACTCTCCTCAGCTCTTTCCGGGACAGTGGCGCGGCTGCCCCTCTGTTGGTCTTCCTTGGTCTCTTGTGTTCTGGGGGCCTCTGGATGTCTGGAGTTTTGATCTCCTCCACACCTGCTTCACGCCCTGGAGGACGGGGCTGTGGCTCCCCACACCCTCTAGCAGATCATTACATGAAGGAACCTTTAAAAAACAAAAAACAAGCGCGTCCATGCTCACAGGTGTACACACGGGTGATCACACCCACAAACTACACCCTTTTTGGCTCCTACCTCAAAGCACACGGTGTTCTGTTGATCTTATGTCCTGCACAATAATGTTTAACATTTAGTATTTACTGTCATATTCCCATATATCATTGTGATGTTGTTTATTCTATTACTCTTGTTCTCTTCTGCTTGCTTTCTTTTTTCTTTCTCAGCAGGTGACCCAGGTGATTGATATATGCTTTTTTTTTCTCTGCCCGTTCTGTTGGTTTTTGTTTTTTGCCCTTCTCCCCCGTCCCTCTTCTCAGCTGTTTCTCTTTCCCTCTTTCTTTCTCCCCTTCTTTCCCCCAGTCAAGTCTGTCCCGTATTCAGTAAGTGAAAATAAAATAAACAATAAAAGGTGAATCAAATGGACCATTACGGCAAGGCTGGGATGGTCAGTTTGGTAAAGTAAATCCGTTGGGCATCTTTCTTTGCCTTTAGACAACAATTCTGATGGCAAAAGAGCCAAACGGGACAGGCCAAAAAAAAAAAAAAAAAAAAAAGGAAATACATCTAGTGTGGATGATCGACAGGTAGCAGTCAGGACTGTTTCAAACCAGGAAACTCATAATAGAAACTGATCTAAATGTACCAAGAAATAAACGCGCCCTCTGCTAAATGATACAGGTACAGATCCAGGCACTTTCAAAGCATCTTCACTCCAGCACAATACTTACTGTAAAAATTGTTCCAATGACATGTTTCCTATTGCTACCCTGCAAGTTTACTCCAGGAAACCCTCACACAGTACAGTATGCAGATGACAAGGTCATTTACCATAAAATGTCATTGACAGAAAAACACAATTATTCATTTCACTAATAAAATGTAGGAAGAAGCAGTAAGGTGTTGTTAGTGAATGGCATCTATTTTGCTGTTGTCTACTTGGGGGGAGGGGCAGCATCGGTGACAGAGATGCCATCAGGATCAAGAAACTAATCTGCAAGGCCGCAGTCATCATTGGTCTGAAATTGGAGGTGTTTGGAGTGAGGGACACGAGGTCACTGAACAAACTGCCCTCCATCATGGACAGCCCATCACAACAGCTCCACTCCTCACTTCTGAGGCAGCAGAGCTCCTTCCCCCTCAGACTGATTCAACCTCGCTGCCATAAAGAACTCTACAGGAAATCACTCCTACCGTTCTCTATGAAGCTCTTCATTCTGTGACACGTGATCACACCTGCCAGGCACAAAAGCCCAAACATATTTTATATTTTACTTTCATTCAGCTGTTCTTCTTATATTTACTGTATAAATATTTTTTATTAATGAAATTTGCACTTCTCTCTTACACTCTGTCAGTCTTACCTTCACTGTTTTTTACTAACTTAATTTTTACTGTTCTTTGGTTTTTATCTCCGTTGTAAATGTATTAATTCCTACTCTATCTCACAGTATAAGCCTGTTACCAAGAGGCACTTTTCTATAACTGTGTTGTTTATTTCTTGTGAATTGTAGACTGTACTATTTTTTACTTTTTATCATGTTGCTGTAACACAGCAAATTCCCGTGTGGGATCAAAAAAACATCTGTCTGTCTGTGCAAATAAAAAAACATTGTTTAAGCTGAAAACTGAGCTCACTTGCAGGTGTGACAATAAATCCCAGGTGTTGTTGGATTCTTTATTATAGATAACTGCATGTGTCGCCATACTGTAGTGGTTACCAATTTACCTGACATTCAAAAGATTTCCAGTTTTTTGTCTGTCCCCAGCCTGTATGGGACAGGAGCATCAGGAAAGGCATTTAGAATTTTATTAAAATAAATAAACCAAACAAAACTGCCATATCAAATATGCAGATGCACTCGTCGTGATGACCCTTAAGGAAATAAGACAGTGTGTGAAAGTACCGTCTATATTATAGAAAATTTCACTGACACATACACTGTAAAATTTCATTAGTTCCCAGAACTTAAAAAACTATGCAAACTCGTTGCCTCAAAAAATTTGAGTAAAACTTACTTAAGATGACTAAGTTAGGGCAACTAATTGGTTTTGAGCAGTTTGGCGCTGAGACGGTGTGGGTATAATGATGGAAAGAGAAACCTTTTAGTCAAGAGTGACTCATGACTAAGCCACTGCAACACAGCTGCACGCTTACTTGAAGCATCCTGTCAAGTGAAACGAAGGATTAACTGTCAAGATAAAAAAAAAAATCGTAACCGTCAAAAACAATACAATGATTGCTAAATGTGAAAACACAGACTTGGAGGTAACCATGCATGAATCAGCAAATAGGGGAATCTGTAACGTCTTTCTGCCTCACATAGTTCATGAAAGAAATGATTCAAACTCCAAAGAGCAGTTAATAGAAGAAGTAACAATCCAGAAAGGTTTAAAAAGACCTGGTTTATTCCGTTTAATAACATCGTAATTTGTATGGAAAATATTTATTTTAAAAAAATCTGCATGTAGTTGCTGTTACGATATTGCTTCAGGGAGCAGACATGACAGTCTTTTAGGTTTTGCCATCACTTTTTATTATGCGCTCAACACCACCCTCCTGTGGCTTCCACATGAACTGCACCTTAAACAACAACTTCACGCATATCATGACGGTTGTCAGGTCTAAAATATCTGACTTAAAAGTGTTTTAAACTAAATAAAAATACTTTGAAGTACATCAAAAAGTTCCAGAGACATTATAATGACTACCTAATAATTCCTGAAATGAAATCTATAAGAGAAGTTCAAAGGACAAAGTCTGCAGACTTTTTAAGGGGTCCCTAACATGCTTTTTTTGTCGATGGCCATTATTTAAGGTTGAATTTAAATAATACTTCAAGATAAGTGCCCAAATAAATCAAATGATAACTGATTTATGATAATTACTTTATTAACAGATGTCTTTGAGCCAGTGTTTCCTTAGGACTTTTCTTATTTATGATTTCTTGTGTCTAGTTAGATCTCCCAACTGCCCACCCCATCTCACAATATCACAATATCAACAGCTCCCTCTAGTTTAGTAGCTCTTTATTCGATTATCTTTGTTTGCTGAAATCTAGTGGATCAAGCCAGGCATATAAACTAGTAACACGGAAGTGACGTTACGTGGTTTTTCGAAACAAACCACCTGTTTTTTCTTATTAAAGCCGGATGTCACAGAGGCTGAGCCAGTGTAACGCGTCTGTATAAGCGCTACTAAACCGCAGAGCCTCGTCTTTTTGAAAACGCATCTTTCTTTGAGATTTTTAGTCGTAGGCCTATCTGTTGCAGTTAAATTGTTATAATGCAATATTTTATTGTGAAAAACAACGAGGTGAGGCGTGATGAACCACAATATCCCAGTGGAATAGAAGTTAAGGTGTTTATAAGTCCTTTCTGTGCATGAGAGGCTTTAAGGTACGAGTCCGCATCGTCTGCATGATTGTGAGTGAAGATTCTTTGCTGAGCTCAGCTTTTCTTATCGTCTCGTTTACCATGACCCTTGTTTTTTATAGATTGAGTACTCAGCACGTGCGAGTTTTCTGTATTACAGTTTTATGATTCCTAAATTTTGAGCGCAAACGCAGCTTCTTAAGAGATTTCAGAGAAATAATGTATCTCTTCACCTGAAAAAGCTTCCCAAACTCTGCAGCTGAAGCTCTTTATGTGACGTAAGTGCATTTGTTTGCATAGATTAGCCCTCATGCAATATGAATATATTTTGACTTTTGTGAAGTGTTTTAACGTTACGCACATTTTCTTGCAGCAATTGAAGCTGCTGATAATTATCAGGCATGTCCCTTTCAGTTTCTTTTTGTATCAGCTTGCAAAAACTGTGTTGGCTGGCTTAACGTTCCTAATCTTTAACTCCTGACTGTCCATTTCAACATCACTTAATAACAAAGCTGCGAGACTTTCTTGTAGATTTTAAGTGTGTGTGTGTGTGTGTGTGTGTGTGTGTGTGTGTGAGACAGAGAGAGAGAGAGAAAGGGGGGGAGCGACAACTGAGTACTGTACATCACACAGAACGAGAGACAGAGGAATCTATTCTGACATACAGCTTTTGAGGCACTGCAGCGCTTTTATCTTCTCTCTGTGTTTTGACTTTTTGTTTTGGTTCACCAGAACACGAATATGAGTACAGATGGTCTGGATGTGAACAGTGGAATTGACTATGACCCTAACATTAACTATCACTATCAGATGAGCCTTTTGTGAAAAGAGGCAGTGAGGCAGTGTGGGTGGCACTGATGTATTTTCTTCTGTCCTGTTTATGTCTCCACAGTATATGGACATGGCACAGCTGCATGTGGAAACCGACGGAATCTTAAAGTCTGATGACTATTTGGAATATGGCAGGAACAACACCCGTGATTATGATTATGATTACGATGCAGCGAATACAGTGAATAACACTACAGTGTTTACAGTGTTTAACAGCACAGTGGATAATGTTCCTGTGGAAAGAGGCAGTGAGGCAGTGTGGGTCCCTGCTCTGTATGCTGTAGTGTTTTTTGTTGGAATCCTGGGAAATATTATTCTCCTGAGAGTTCTGGTTCAAAAAAGGAGACAGTGGAGCCTATCGGACACCTTTATTCTCCACCTGAGTTTTATGGACATCCTCCTCCTGTTGATGCTGCCCTTCTGGGCTGCACAGACAACTCAGCTTTGTGACTCGTTTTGGGGGATTTTCAGCCGGGTCTTTGGGGTCGTTTTCAAGGTAAGGACCAGATGTTGTGTGAAACAGAGACTGAAAGTGAAAACAAGACATTTTCAGTGAAGCTGTGAGAAAGCTGAACAGAGTCATTGTACTCAACAGGATGACAGTGACATCCACTGAGTATTTAAAATTTATATGGAAGAGAACAAGCTTAGAACAGCAGTTTAGAGTAGGACAGATGTGAAAGGGAAGAAATGAAGTGTAATTTTTATAGATGTTAGAGGTTTGTGTCTTACACTAAAAGTTCTCCCTGTCTTCTTCTAGCTCAACTACTATTGTGGGATCTTTCTGCTGGTTTGCATCAGTCTTCAAAACTACCTCTCTGCCATCCATGGCATCCAGTTATATTCCCACGGGAGGCACTGGTTAGTTCACATCAGCTGCCTGTCAGTCTGGCTTATCTCTGTCCTCCTCACTGCACCTGACTGGATTTTCCTGGTGGGTAAAAATAATTACACAGAAGTTAATACTTGTGTTAATATCTACCCTCAATCTGGAACTGACTGGCAGTTGTGGTCACGCCTGCTCCACCACATATTTGGCTTGGTGCTACCTGGACTCATGTTGATGATCTTTTGCTCACATATGCTACGGCGGCAGTGCAGCTGTAATGGCCTCCCAGTCCCAAGAAATGTCACTGTCATCCTGTCTCTGGTGGTCGTATTCTGTCTGTGTTGGATGCCGTACAACTTCATACTTGTTTTGGACACTCTCCAGAACAGACTTCGGGATCCTCCTAATGATTCACAGGAAGGTTCTGAAAGTTCACTAAAAACCCTTCTCACGGTCACCTCTGCGTTAGGCTGCCTTCACGCCAGCCTGAGGCCTCTGCTGTATCTCGGCCTGTGTGGAAACTTCAGGCAACACTTACTGGCCATGCTGAGATGTAGTAAAACTGAACCAAAAGGCTCACTCTGGGATCTTGGTGTAGGCCAGAGACAGCAGCCTGATCACGGTCAGGATCAACAGGAAGAGCTGGAACGGATGATGGCTGTAGAGAATCTGTTAGCTTAGTGAAGATGAACAGATTTTGACTCAGATGTAAGTAGAACAACTTTACACTCCTGAGAGGAAGTGAATTCAGTTTCATGTCATGAGTTCAAGGGCTGGAGGATGTTATTCTGTGTAACTGACAAACAGATGTTTATATATAAAAATGACTCTCACATTCCACACATGCATCATAGTGACATATGCTCACCCAAAAGGGTTAAAAGTAGATATCTGTAAGTATCTGTATGATGAAGACGACGAGCTGAAACAGATGATGGGTGTAGAGAACCAGTCAGTTTAGGGAAGATGAACAGAGAAACATACTCTTTCGTGAGAAAGCTCAGATGTGATCATGATGATGTTACTGTCATGGTACTGGTTCATTGACCCACAGCTTTGAGTTTATTTAGGTCCATGACGTATTTTGTAGAATGTGTTTTTGCAGTGTTTGGTCTTGTTCTTTCTTTATAGAGTTATTGCTATTCTTATGTTCAGTTTGAAGCCCTGATGTCTATTGATTTTTTTTTTTTCCTTTCGGGTCCTGTTTGCCTTGGTATTGCCTCTGCGTGTCCTCCTCAGTATCTCCTGTGTCATTTTGCCACCCAGTGGAGTCTGTCTTGTCTTGTTTATTTGCCCGTTTCCACAGGCATGTGGGCATCTGTGTGTGTGTCTGGTTTCCCTCACCCTCTCTGTCCCTCACTCTCTCACCCTCGTTCTGTGTCTCCCTAGTCGTGTCTCTGAGTTTCGTCTCCCTTTGCTTACATGTTCTTGCCTGGGTCTCTATGTGAGTGTCACTTGTTGTTTTATTTTGACAGTACCTTATCTCATGTGTGTTATGTTCAGTTTGGCTTCCCTTGTTTTGTCAGATTTGTTCCTGATGTCTTTCCACCTGTTGTCCATCCTCTCCTAATCTGGTGTATTTAAGTCCTCAGATTGTTTCTGTTTGTTGTCCGTCTTTGTGTTGGTCCTCCTGTCATGGAGCCTGAGGGGCAGCACTGATAGTCGCCAGTATTTTTACATCTTCATTTCACTGTTGTAGCATGAGTACTGGGAATGTCCAGACAGGAGACCGGATGACAGCAGCATGTAGTGTTGTTTGTTTTTGTTGGCAGATTTTAATCCTGCTCTAAATGTGTCTTATGCTTAAAACTGATTCACAAATATTTTAAAAAGAATTATAGTGGAATAGTCTTTAACCTGACTAGCAATAAAATAAGTTTGCATTTAAAATGTTTACTTTTCTTTTGTTTACATAGCAGATTTTTGCTCAAAATGTGTGCTTATGTCTAAAACATTTTTTCTAATTTTGCACATATTACAGTGCACATTTCTAAGATTTTATATTTTTTTAAAGTGTTAAGTCTTTTGTTTGTTTGGGGTTTTGTTTGTTTGTTTGTTTGTTTGTTTTGTTTTTTACAGCTCAGCAAATTAAGATTCAGAAACTCACTAACATACAACCAAAACACCTTTTAGATCAATAATGGCATTTTCAAATTACATGCATTATTATTATTATTATTATTATTATGTCACTTAAAGTAAGTGGAAACGCTGTTATGTGCTTTGTGTTTTACAACCCTACATTCTTGTTTAAGATAACCTCAGAGAAGCTATAAGTCAGGGAAGGTAGCTGTCGTAGCTGTGTTTGCACGCTGCAAAGTGGCTCTACTTTTAGCATCACACCTGCCACCATTTCCTTCAGAATGCACTGTCAAGATTCTTTCTGTGTCTCTAATATATGTCTTATATCTTCTGCAGATATGCTTTGATGTTAATTATTTTCTATATACCAAAATGTATCAAATAATAATAATTGTGAAATAAAAGGAAAAGGATACATAATGTTCAATGTGTAATGTGTATTTCTTTTCAGGGTCCACAACCAGCCTGATAAAACTGTGTTCTTTTAGCTGGAAACAAAGTAAAGCTCTTTGTTTTTCTTGGTGAATTTTTTATTTTAGAAAATTGCATGCGTGCAAAAGAGCCCCAGGTTGGTACTGTCCCATGCCTAGACACGATGGGACAAGTGCATCAGGGTATTTGGCATTTAAACAAAACAAACAAGTTTAAAAACAAAAACAAAAAACAGCCATATCAAATACGCAGATACACTTGCTGTTATGGCCCTTTAGGAAATAAGAGTGTGGGAAAATACCATATATAGTGTAAAAAAAACTCCCTGACACAAAGTTTGGAGCTGAGATGTTCTGGGTATGATGATGGAAAGAGAAACCTCAGAAGAGGTTGTTATTTTTTTTAAATCTTCTGTACCTTGTAGCTGACATCAGTTCTGGCTTGATTACAGAATTATGTCATTTTCTTACACCTCAAATTATTTTTGAGGGGATTTCCTTACTCTTTTACTTAGAATGGTGAAAGTGTAGTCATACAAACGAGGTGGAGGAGGGTCAAACATTACAGTAAGAAAGTAAAGGCTCAGACGAGGACGTACCAGCTTTTGAGCCTGAAAAGAGGGAACACGATGGCCTCCAAAGTCCATTGTGGGTAAGAAGTGGTGTACAAGCTAGGGCTCTGAAGTTGTGAAATTTGGTTTCTCAACTGGCATATACGCACTGACCTGTGCAGGGAGTCAATCCGGTTTAAGTGTTGTTGAAAGTTAACTGACAAAGACGGGAGGCTCACAATTCAAAGCATTTTTATCATATATCCTATTAATCAAAAAGGATAAAGAAAGCGTGTGTGTGTGCGCGCGCGCGCGCACGTGCCTGCGTATGCGTGCATGTGAGCCGTACAATTTTTTTTTTTTTTTTTTGGCCTGTCCCGTTTGGCTCTTTTGCCATCAGAATTGTTGTCTAAAGGCAAAGAAAGATGCCATGTGATGCCATGTGAGCCGTACAATTAATACTTGTTATTATGGATGGTATGGGTGGCAGCACATTGTTCATGCTAAGGCACCTTAAAAGCTTATATGTCTTCCTCTGAGCTTTCACCTTCCTGTTCTAATGTCTTGCCTTCCTCTACCTCATGACAGCAGTGAGTCTGACTTCCCTTCCACACTTTCAAGTAAAATCTGCTTCACCCTGCCCTCTGCTTTCTGAAGTGAGGACATATAGGTTGGAAATGGTGGTACATTTCTGAAATCCTACACATAACCACTAAGAGTTTCAAATTGAAACAATTTGAGTTTTGGCAATAGAATCATAATATCAGCAAAACAAGGTATCTGTTTCCCATCTGGACATAAAATGTGCATGCTGCAATTCCCATCCTTTTGAAAAGAAAGTCTATGTAGTCTGTTAGCTCAACCCCCACAAATGTGTTGTTAATTGAAAGCCCTAGATATCACATTGACAGTGCAGCAGGACTCATAAATCATATAAATGTCCCCAACAGAGGACAAAAATTAAATTCTGGGTTTCAGAGGATAATAAATGTGAGCATAATTTATTCTCAGAAGCCACTATAAAGTTAAGAAGACAAAGGACCACACATTGAACAACTGAGATGAAACACACTGAGTGCTGCATTGAGTTAAACTTAATATTTACAGTTAAGCTGGGATTCCTGTTTAGGACCTTTCTTTTAGAAAAAAAACAGACCTTTGTGTCAAAATAGCAAAGTCAGATATAAATCCTGTAAAGACCATGATACTACATACGTACTTACATGTATGGAACGCCACATGCACATCATCACGCATCGTTTGATTGCAATGGAGCATTCGTCTTGGCCACAGACTGCGGTAAACGACTTTTGAGCAGGTCATGTTAAAAATCAGTTTAATTAAAATAACTAATATGAAACTTACATTAGTGTCTCTTTCACAATTAAAGTTAGATTGGCATCATTTTGATATTTAGCTCTCTACTTCATTCTAATTATCTGCTACACTCGTAGGTTTGTTTAAATAGCAACATCATCACTTTATGAGTGGAGTTAGGTAACTCCAGCCGGCCAACCCATCTCACAATCTCAACAGCTCCCTCTAGTTTAGCAGCTATTTATGCGACGCTTTGTCTGTTTTGTTTCCTTCTTTTCAGAAGTCCGAATCAAGCCAGACGTCTAAAGGCGAGACACGGAAGTGAGTTGGGGGCCACCTTCAAAACAAACCACCTGTTTTTCCACATTAAACACGGAGGTCACAGAGAATTAGCCAGTGTCGCCACTGGAAGGTGTCTGTCTGAGCGCCGCAAAACCACAGAGCCTAGTCTTTTTCTTAAATTCTCTTTCTTTTGGATTTTCAGTCGTATCCGCTGTAGTGTAATTATTATGCAGTATTTTATTTTGAAAAATAAAATATTGTATTTTCGTGTATTGTATTATTTGACTGAAGTGGCAATTTGCGAGCGAGGTGACGTGTGATGAACCAAAACAAGTCAGTGGAGTAAAAATTAAAATGTTTATAATTCCTTTATGTGCGTGACACGTTTAAAGGTAGCAGTTTGTGTGCGGGGCGTGTCTCCGATAAGCGAACTACTGTGGTGAGCTCAGCTTTTTTTTTCACCGCCTCCTTCTAAGTTACGTCTGCTCGCCGGAGCGCTTATGTTTGTGGATCTACTTTCAGCGTATTGTTCTGTAATTACAGTTTCATGGTTCTATAATTTAACTGTGTTTGGTAGCTGTAAAGAACGCTATCGCGCCTTTTTCAGTTGTACTTGACAGGCGTCGGACAGCTGCGGGAGTTCGTCTGTGCTCCCTCCAAAAACACCCGACCGGTAGTCACCCTATAAAACTGAGTGACCCGAGGTTGAAGCGGTAGGCTATGTGCGGGTCCTGTTTTTAGTAACATCGACCTACAGCGCGCAGAAAGCTGCTCAAACTCTACAGCCGAAGCTCTTTATGTGAAGTACGTACATTTATTTGCATATATCAGCCCTCCTACAATATGTATTTTAACATATGAACATTTTACTGGCAGCCATGAAAGTTACTGATAATTCTGTCTACTTTCTGTTTGCAATAACTGTGTGCGCAAACTTAGCGTTCCCTATCCTTAACTCTTGACTCTTCTGGTTTTGTAGAAGCTTTATTTTAACAACGGTAAAAAGCAAAGCTGGGAGGCAGTTTTATAGATTAAAATGTGTGTGTGTGTGTGTGTGTGTGTGTGTGTGTGTGTGTGTGTGTGTGTGTGTGTGTGTGTGAGTGACTAAGGAGAACTGTACTTTCCGTTTGTCAGCCCCACAATTGCTACATCACAACATGTGAGTTGTTGTATGTTTGTGCATTTACTATAAGCTGGGTTTACCAACGGGAAATTTCAGGGAACTAACATGACTTTTACCCAGAGAGAAAGAAAGAGAGGAATCTATTCTGACATAGAGCTTCTGAGGCACTGCAGCATTTTTGTCTGGTCTCAGTGTTTCAACATTTTTGTCTTCACAGTTCACGAACATGGGTGATCTAGATGTGGATCTCGATGGAATATTTAAAGAGAATGACACATTTCTTGAGGAGGACTATGAGTATGAGTATCCAGGGGATGAGTCTTTTGTGAAAAGAGGCAGTGAGGCAGTGTGGGTCCCTGCTCTGTACTCCATAGTGTTTGTTGTTGGAATCCTGGGAAATATTATTCTCCTGACAGTTCTGGTTCAAAAGAGGAGACTGTGGAGCATATCGGACACCTTTATTCTCCACCTGAGTATCGCGGACATCCTCCTCCTGTTAATGCTGCCCTTCTGGGCTGCACAGACAAGTCAGCCTTGTGACTGGTCCTTGGGCATTTTCAGCCAGATCTTTGGAGTCGTTTTCAAGGTAAGGACTAGATGTTGTATGGATCAGATAGAGACTGAAAATAAAAGCAAGACATTTTCAGTGAAGCTGTGAGAAAGTTTTTTTTGTTTTGCTGTACTCCATCATTTTTCTGCTGAATTTAGTTTCTTGGCAGAACATGCAGAACAGAGTCATTGTACTCAACAGGATGACAGTGACATCCACTGAGTATTTAACATTTTTAAGGAAGAGAACAAGCTTAGAACAGCAGTTTAGAGTAGGACAGATGTGAAAGGGAAGAAATGAAGTGTAATTTTTATAGAAGTTAGAGGTTTGTGTCTTACGCTAAAAGTTCTCCCTGTCTTCTTCTAGCTCAACTACTACTGTGGAATCTTTCTGCTGTTTTGCATCAGTCTTCAAAACTACCTCTCTGCCATCCATGGCATCCAGTTGTATTCCCACGAGAAGCCCTTCTTTGTTCACATCAGCTGCCTGTCAGTCTGGCTTATCTCTGTCATCCTCACCGTACCTGACTGGATTTCCCCAGGGGCTAAAAAGGACTCCACAGAAGAGAAAACATGTGTTCACATCTACCCTCAATCTGGAACTGACTGGCAGTTGTGGTCACGCCTGTTCCACCACATATTTGGCTTGGTGCTACCTGCATTCATGCTGATGATCTTCTCACATATGCTATGGCGGCAGTGCAGCTCTAATGGGGCCCGAAGGCAGAGAAATGTCACCGTCATCCTGCCTCTGGTGGTCGTATTCTGTGTGTGTTGGATGCCGTACAACTTCATATTTTTTTTGGACACTGTCCAGAACAGACTTCAGAAACATCCTGATGATTTACATAAAAGCTCTGAAGGTTCACTAAAAATACTTCTTATGGGCACCTCTGCGTTAGGCTGCCTTCACGCCAGCCTGAGGCCTCTGCTGTATCTCGGCCTGTGTGGAAACTTCAGGCAACACTTACTGGCCATGCTGAGATGTAATAAAACTGAACCAAAAGGCTCACTCTGGGATCTTGGTGTAGGGCAGAGACAGCAGCCTGATCACGGTCAGGATCAACAGCAAGAGCTGGAACAGATGACGGATGCAGAGAATCCGTTAGCTTAGTGAAGATGAACATACTCTCTTGCGACTCAAGTGTGAGATGAGCAACTTTACACTCCTGAGACGAAGTGAATTCAGTTTCATGTCATGAGTTGATGGGGTGGAGGACTTGTTTCTGCGTAACTGACAAGCAGATTTTTATATATAAAAATGACTCTCACATTCCACACATGCATCATGGTGATATATGCTCACCCAAAAGGGTTAAAACGGATGTCTGTATTTTATTTTTGAATTATTTAAAATAAAGGTATTTAGTTTTTTATGATTAGTAAAACATTTGTGTTGCCAATTAACAGTTTTCAACACAGTTTTCGTAAAGCTAATATCATAATCTTTGAAATTCAGTGTAATGCAAGTTGTTACCTTTGGCAGTGTTATTGACATCGTATGTTAAACAGTCCCAAACAGTTTATAACTTTAACACCATTAAAACAATTCGGTGTTTAAGCTTTCTCTCTTGTGCTCTCTTTGACTTGTCTTGAAGCAGTAAATCCCGAGATTGCGTAATGACATGTCAGCGTGTGATTGCTTTGCAGTTAAGGAATTTCCCCTCAAGCCAGTTTACTTAACTTAAAAAATCATTGTTTCTGGGAATGTACAAATGTGACACAGGAAGAAAAGAAAAAAGTGGTGATGTCATCAGTCAGGTGACAGAGCGCGGTGGAGGAGGGGTGCTGCACCCTTTTCGTAGCTTTCTATTTACAGTCATCTGAAGACGTGTCTGTGTTTAGTAGGAAGAACTGTGTGAGGCTTTGTGAACAGAGCCAGCTGACAGAAAACCAGCAGACCAGTATGTGGGAGAAGAACGCACGTTAGAGAAGATAAAAACTTATTGTGATGATAATAGTCTGTGTTGTGCTGCACACACACACAAAAGCCTGTGGTTTTATGCTTTCACACTGCTCAGCACGTCGTGACCTGCCATGCTTGCCTGGTTTCAAATCCTAACAATCTTGAGAAATGTAACTATGTTCAGAAATAAATGTACTTTCGGTACTGAGTGTTCTTCTGAAAACTCGCTGTGCAGTAATTTCACACTTGAAAATATTCAGTTTCCTCGTTTCGACGCACTCCTTCCTCTGTTTAGTGTTTTGTGACTCCAGAGAGTCTGTAAGAGCGCATGATGCAATAAAAGAAATGGTGGCTGTCGAAAGCAGCAGAAACATTCTTCGTGTTTAAGATGTGGTTTACAGTTTTCAGCTGCACCTCAAGCATTATTTCCTGCTTCAGCTTATCTGGCAACTAAGATAGAGAAAACCAGCTAATCAGGTCTTTTGTTTAATGAGTAACAAATCTGGTATGAGCAAAGAGAAAGTCTTTGTATACAACTTGATCAAATGTAAGCACATTTAGCAAAAATACTAAATGATTAACACAAATCCAGGGCTAGTTGACCCTGTTTGGCTGTGTTTGCAGACAGTGTCTTTAATCCACCTTACTCTCTGTTGCTTTACTGAAATGTTTATAGTGTAGACATCCTGACTGTGGTTGGGATGATCTTAGCACTGCTGTCATCAGCCTGCTATTGTCAGATATTTGCCTTTCACGTAATTATGAAAACAAAAGCAGTCATGTCATTGTCCACATGTTTTTCTGAATGTCGATCATGTGGATGTCATTTGTTTTGGAGAAGTGAGTCACATGTCATATTATATCTCATTGTTTCCATCTGTTACGTAAGATCTCTGTCACCGAGCCAGTGCGTCTACCTTTCATTTTTATGGTTTCAGTTTCCAGTTAAAAGCATGTAAGCTGTTTTTACAAAAACTGCTGGATGTGAGTTTAAAAATTTCTCTATCATTCTTACATCCATTCTTCATCTGTTTGCCAAAATCGGTCGTGAACTTAACTTCTGCTCGGTTTACACAGGCCATTATAAAAATTTTATATATACAGAAAAAAAGAGGGAAGAAATAGACCAAAATGTTGCGCTGTCTTCTGTCACGTCAGTCGACATGTACTGAGTAAAGACTTCATGAGCAGAAGACAAACAAGTCACACAGTGGTTTCATAACGTGATTTGAAAGCTGCTTTTTTTGTTTAGATAATGCTTAAAGCAGGTAGAAATAAGCAAATAATGCATGTAATAATGCAGCTTTTTTATCTTTGCAGGCTCCTCTCCTGCACTGAACTCTATACTGTAAACATTAAATATTGGTAGTCGTTATAATAAGTAGAGTTATGGTATGTTGTAAACAGGAAAGTTCCCTTCAGCTCAATAAGATTGTAGAGCAGCATCTATACTGACAACCAATAAACTAACCAAAACAATAATTTACTCATTTTTTTTGTTCTTTTAAAAAATGTTTTTTACACGTTTATTTTGTCAGCAATTGTAACAGGTATTTCTCTGGTTTTACTTTTTATTTATTTACCAACAAAATTGTTATTACCACAAATATAAACTCTGGGAAATAAACTTCGTCAAAAAAGAGCCAAAAGCTTTTACTGAGGAGTAGAATTTTTGATTTAACTACCTATAAACTCACCAACAAACATGTTCAATCATTTAAGTGTTCATTTTACATTTTTATTTTACTTTTGCTTTGAAGTCTTGTTAAAAATGTGTGTTTTATGTCTAAAATTGCTTTTTAGAAACATGTTCTAACACACCTCAGATTTAGAATTTTCCAAACTGTTAAGTTTTTTTATACAGCTCAGAAAAACAGTTTGTTTAACATAAAAACATTAAAATAATAGAACGTTGTATAACAGTAAGAGTAATGGTGGCCTTCATTATGGTTTTAAAATCACCAGCGATAGACAACATTTCCAAACTGCATGCATTATAGGCCACAGAAATTATGCAATCCCACACACAAAAAAAGCTGAAGTAATTCTGGGAAGTAATTATAGACCTATGCATACATTAATTATACGTGTATAGGAGAGCCACACAGAGTCAAGTCAGCAAAAGTACCAGTGTCAATGCCTGTAATTTAAGCCTCACACCTCATCTTTCTTGCGGTGTGGACTGGAAAGAATTTCTCTGCATGTCTAATATATCTCTTTAAATCCACTACAGATTTGCTTTCTTGTTAATTAATTCCATATATTTCAAAATGTAGTAAATATCCATATTGTTTACAGTAATTTTGTAGGTTGGTTTTAAAATGCCATTTTGAAGTAATGTAAATAAAGTGTGTGTAGTAAATTTGAATTTTGAAAGATGTGGTGCCTGAATGTTCATTGGGTTGACTTTTGCTTTGTCGACTATGTGAAATTTTTAAAACAAAATTTCATTACTTTAAACATTTTTTGCGCAAATAAAAAAAATATTTGTCTGTAAAAGTGAATTTAGCCTTTAAACCTGAGAGTAAAATCCTCATCTAATGGTGCTTTCCAGAAGTATTCCAAGAGAATATATATTCCTGGGTGTAAATCCTGATATTTTCAAAAGCAGCCTATATAAACAGGAACAAACCCAGCTTAAAACGACTGGGCCCCCGCATAACACCAGTGGGTCCTTCCTATTTAAAGAACTGCTTTCAGTCAGTCAGAATTCTCTGTAACATCAACTAAAACTTTACACTTTGTATCAGAGACTACAGTTGTGATTGGAAGCTTATATAAATTCATCATGAGGATGAACTTGACAGTAATTTTGGACAGGGAGAGTTCTGGCTCCTAAAGAAAGAAAGAAGGAATCAATCAGTGGCCCTCATTTTGGAGCTCCATCTATTATCATGGGGTGAGCATGACCATGAGAAAAGGTGTAGGGGAAAGCGGTGCTCTACTTACACTGTATTTAATGAAGGTGGGGTGCTGCTGCCTTCAACTGAGGACATAGCCAGACTGTGGAAGAAATACTTAGAGGAGCTCCTTAATCTGGCTGACTGTTCTTTAGAGGAAGCACAGTCAGGGGGAACAATTCACCTATGATTTGTTTGATGATTTGATGAAACATTTAAGTCTGACATGAACACTGTTTCCCTGCTCAGGAGCCGACGCCGGAACTTCTCACTCACAAAAGCATACAGGATGGGATTGAGGCAGCAGTGAATGAAACCCACACAGGTGGTCACTGTCTTAATTTTCTCCAGGGATGTTGTGTCTGAACAAGTTTCATTACTGATATCAAAATTAAACGTTTCCACTAAGAGCGTGATGTTGTACGGGGTCCAGCAGATAAAGAAAACCACCACCACAGCCACAATAACTTTAAAAGCTCTCTGCTTTTGATGGCTCTGGGCACCACACCTCAGCTGATGCAAAATGCAGGAGTAGCAGAACATCATGATGGCTGAAGGAAGTGCAAAGCCAACTATGAGGTAAATCATGCGTGATGCCAACCTCCAATTATATACAGCCTCCTCACCAAATTTGTAATAATTGGGAACACACTCTCTTCTGCCTCGTCTATCATCAAACACATCTTCTAAAAAGATCCAGTCAGTGATAGAGAGAAGCAGGGAAAAGCACCACACCATCAGGCAGCTGGCCTGAACAACCCAAGGCTTCTTCCTTGAGTACATCTGTGTAGCATGGACGATGGACAGGTAGCGGTCCAGACTGATGCAGGCCAGGAGAAGGATCCCACTGTAGAAATTAATCTAAAGAAATCAATGAAAGACACTTCTGCTAAATTAAGTGAAAGTACAGACATTTTCACTGCATCTTTACTTCAGCACAATACTTACTGTAAAAACACTTCCACTGATCTTGCACAGGGGAGTACCAAATGTCCATCCATCACTTTGGGCATACTGTACTGCCCAGATGGGCAGCGTCACCAGCATCAGGATATCTGCCACTCCCAGATGGAAGATGAATATATCTGTCGCACTCCAGGTCTTCCTACTCCGAGCCAGTATCCTCAACAGCAATCCGTTCCCAAGCAGACCAACAACGAACACCACAGAGTACAGAACTGGTATGAACACAGCTTCAAAATTCACAGTCTCAGTCAGGCTGCAAATATCACCCTCTTCATAAGAGCCATTCGAGTCTGAATAGTTATAGTTCTCATAGAAATCAGACCAGTCAAGGTCCTCCCCTGTCACTGTAATCTTTTCATCTTCCATCATCTGTGGACAGACAGAGAAAAGGATGCAAATTTTCACTTAGACTCTGACTTATGATGTGATTTTCAACCACATGGTCGATCATGTTTTCTGTATTTTTTGTTTTCTGTATTTAGTTTTTTGTTTGTTTGTTTGTTTTTTTAATGCATGCCTTTAAAAAAGCTGCTGCATTAGATATTCCGTGCCTTCCAGTTAAAGTAGTTGGAAACACTACTAATATTATCCAGGTAAAGAACACATTGGGTTTTTTTTAAATAGATAATATTTTAACAGTGAGGACAGGGTAAAAAAAAACAAACACAGAAACTGGATACATAAAGCTTTGCTTTGTACGGTTTATTTATTTATTTATTTTTATTAACTGAATTACTTGTACCAATCAACAAAAGACAGTGTCAACCATTTTAGTCATACTATTGGTTTATTTTTTAATTTCTTAATTTCTTTTAACTGTTTTGTATCTTCTTCTTCTTTTATTTATGCTGGTACAATTTAGGGAAGAGAAACTGATATACACCAACCAAGAGGAAGCATGTAAATTCACATTTTGCAAGAAATTAAGAGTCAGGTGGCTCTAGACATTAGTCGTAAACATAATGTCATAAACGTACTGAATGTTTAAAACAAAATATAAGGAAAATATCACTCGTCACGTCACATCACAGTTTAATATGCTGTAGTTTGTCACTGAGAACTGAAGGTGTGTATACAAACAGAAAAACAATCCTGTAAAGAAAAACATACACCCCTCTGCATCAAATCAATTCAATTTGTGATCATTTAGTAAATTCTTAAACGCATAATTAATTAATGTAAACAGAGAGTGGTCAATGTAGTTAAAATGCATAATAGGATGTTGACCAAAATTTAAGAATAATGACATACTCGTGAAAAATTAGAAATAGCCAGTATAGAATGATAAATAATTCAATAATTCAATAATAAAGGCATAAAATAAAAACATACCAAAGTAGAAGTCTCTAATATCGTAGATAATAAAAATGTGTCCAGAGCTCTACCTCCAGCAGTGCCGATAAAAGCATCTAAATCGGTTAAAGAGGAAGCTCACACAAAAACAAAACCAAAACAAACTCCTCCACCTTACTAGGCACATTATGAGCTAGCATTTGATGTTTTTATATAAAATTATTAACTTTGTTTTGAAAAAAGTATTTTTGTAAAAAATAATAACAATACTTTTAAATTTTATTTGTATGTTTTATTTTGTATTTATTCTTTTTTTTAAGATGCTGAAAATGTAGCTTACAACTGCACTTCATATATTTAAATTGTGCTTTCAAGATGTCTGGAACTAACTACAGCAGACATAACTGAACCCATTTACAAATTTGCTGTAAAGCTGTAAGATTTCCTCATTGTTGCCTTTACATTTTTGTTATTAATGTGAATATATGATATAAAATCTTATAGGATCAGTGTGTAAGTGGTGGTTCCACTGTCTATGTACACATTTCTGTGAAATCAGGCACAAAACCTAAAAACACTCATCAGATTCATTTTGAAGTTATGTTTCAGACTTTTTTAGGAATTAAAAGACTTAGAGTTTTAGTCTATAAGTGTTATCAATATGTTATTAACATTTGAATAAATTATTTTATTTAGATTTTTTTTCCCCTTTTTTTGCTTTTCTTTTTTGCTTTTTCTCTGTCAAATAAAGAAAATTAAACAAATTAGTCAACTGGTGTCAAATTGAAACTGAAACCTAGAAACTAGTTGTCCCAATCAAAAGAATTTAGCAACCGTTTGATGGGGGGGGTTTTCTAAACTCTCTTTTGGTTTTGATAGCTGCCCTTGTATGACTTTAACGATCATTAAGTCAGTAAGATTTCTTTAACTGGCCTTTTGATCCTGTGGGTGTACTGTATAAAAAACTATAAAAACTGACTTGTTTGTGTTATTTGGAATAATGATTCTGTATTTGAACACATATAAAACATAAATCAATGTGCAAAAAAATATATTATAAAACACATGTTGTATAAAACCTTTTTAAGGAGAAATAGTAGCTCTCTACAATAATAAAGCATGTTGTATGGGGGGGGGGGGGGGGGGGGGGGTTGCCTTCATGTTCATCTACGTTAGTTTGTAAGCTCAGTCAGGATTTGTTTTATTGTCTTTTTCAGAGACACTATATTGCCAAAAGTATTCTCTCACCCATCTAATTTATTGAATTCAGCTGTCTGGTAGCTTCCACGGCCATAGGTGTATAAATCAGGCAGCTAGGCCTGCAGACTGCTTCTACAAGTATTTGTGAAAGAATGGCTCGCTCTCAGGAGGTCAGTGGACATCAGTGTGGTATTGTGATAGGATGCCACCTGTGCAACAAGTTGTGAAATTTCCTCACTATTAAATATTCCACAGTCAGTTGTCAGTGGTATTATAACAAAGTGGAAGTGATTGAGAACAGCAGCCGCTGCAACACAAAGAGGTAACCCACCTAAAATCACAAAGCGGGCTCTGCGCTTGGGTATGGGTTCGTGAACCTTCTGCAGAGTCAATCAATATAGACCTACAAACTTCATGTGGCCTTCAGATTAGCTCAAGAAAGCTTCATGGAATGTATTTACACTAGTGTGAAAATATGTATATGAGTAATTGCATATGAGAGCATGAGGGTGGGAATGGATGTTTGTATCTGTGGGTGCCTGTTTGTTTGTGTCTATATGTCAGGTCAGGTATCAGACACCACCTCTCTAGGGACATCTCAGGCCCTCCATGGTATGGAGGCCTATCTCCCCCCACTACTTCCCCTGCCAGTGGCAGACGCCCTCAGACATTGGTGGTTCTTTGTGTCCGGGGATGGGTGTCCAGGTACGCACCGGCTCACTCCTGGTGGCTGCTTGCCTGGAGCATGGGGCTCACTCGGGCCCCTTCGGGGGTGGGGTGCCCTCGGCCTGGGGCTCGGTCACTCTGGCACATGGGCACGTCACAGCAGCCCCCCCGGCTTCTGCTCCGCGGCTGCTGAGTGACCCCTCATCTGGGGCTCCCCTCAGCTCTTTCCGGGATAGTGGCGCCGCTGCCCCTCTGTTGGTCTTCCTTGGTCGCTTGTGTTCAAGGGGCCTCTGGATGTCTGGAGCCTGGATCTCCTCCATACCTGCTTCATGCCCTGGAGGACGGGGCTGTGGCCCCCCCACACCCTCTAGCAGATCATTACATGAAGGAATCTTTTAAATACAAGCGCGCTCATGCTCACAGGTGTACACACGGGTGCTCACACACACAAACTACACCCTTTTTGGCTCCTACCTCAAAGCACACTGTGCGCTGTCGATCCTACGTGCTGCACAATAATATTTAATATTTAGTATTTACTGTTATATTCACATAGATCCTTCCGATAATGTTGTTTATAATATTGCTCTCTTTTTTTTTGCTTGTTTTCTCTTTTTTCTTTCTCAACAGGTGATCCAGGTGATTGATATACCGGTATGTATTTTTTGTCTATTTGTTTTGTTGGTTTTTGTTTTTTGCCCTTTGTCACATTCCTCTTCTCTGCTGTTTTTCTTTCCCTCTTTCTTTCTCCCTTTTTTTCTCCCCTGTCAAGTCTGTTCTGTATTTAGGAAGTGAAAATAAAATAAACAATAAAAGGTCAATCAAAAAGACCAATACGCCAAGGCTGGGATGGTCCATTTGGTAAAGTAAATCCGTTGGACATCTTTCTTTGCCTTTAGACAACCATTCTGATGGCAAAAGAACCAAACGGGACAGGCAAAAAAAGAAAAAAGAATGGATATGATAAAAACCTTTACTGAATAAGTGTAAGGTTTACCTTACTTAGGTAAGGTTTACTTTCTGTGAACTTTTCTCTGAAATCAGAAACTAAACTTGAAAACAATCATCAGTTTAATTTAGTGGTAAGTTGTCCTTCAGAATTATTATTTCGTTTTTGCATAAACATTAGTTTAAAAATTAGTATATTTTAGTGCTATCTTTATAATTCTAATACATTGCAGTTACTGGGTAAATGTGTTCACCAAATAAATGAATGGATGAGCCATAATTTTCTTCAGCTTAATGCTGAAAAACAGAGGTAATCACTTTTGGTCCCAAAAATGAAAGTCAACAAAATTCAATACAACAGAACGATTTAAAATTGTTTAGCATAGTTATGAATGCTGATTTGAATTTGAATAGTCATATAAACACCATTATGCAATCCTCTTCCATCTTAAAATATTAGAATTAGAATTAAGAGTCTTGTGGCAAAAAAAGATAATAAATGCTTATTCATGCATTTATTTTTAGTAAGCTAAATTATTGTAATTGTTGTTTTTATTGGTTTTAATTTAATGTACATCCAAAATGCTGTTGCTACATTTCTGACCAACACCAGGAAAAACTGATCATATTACAACTAATTTTAAAATCATTGTACTGGCTTCCTGTGTGTAAAGGGATTGATTGTAAAATACTGTTAACGGTTTATAAAGCATTGATGGTCTTGGACCTAAATATATTGCTGATCTACTTGAAGTCTGTGGGGCTCCTAGGTCTCAGATCTAGAACCAAACCTGGTGAGGTTGTATGAAAGATGCTATATGAATAAATTTGACTTTGACTTTAACAGGTTTTGTTTTTTTTGTTTTTAGTCTGTGTTATCTGTATGTCAATAATATTTGTAATAACCCGTTCTATTCATATTTCAGGTTTTTGTAGTTTTCAGCACAAAGTCAAAAGAAAACTCATTTTTATGCCAGATTCCAGATGAGACCAGACTAATCAAAGGAAGGTCCCAATTGCTTGATGAACGGTTTTTGACACATTTCCAAAGTTTCCTGCATAGTTTTAACATCAATTAATTACATTTCACTGAATAATCACCCAAATTCCATTAATATTCCTGCAGGTCCTGTGGGAATTGTTATATTGGAAAGAGACTTTATCATACTTAAAAAATATATAATCGTCATTTTGTACAGAACATAAATCAAGATACAAAGAAAAAAGTATAAAATACAAGCTGCTGAATAGGTATTAATCTCTTTACTCTATTAATTCTCATGTTCTCATTACTTATTTCTATTACAATACTGCCCGGCAATTAGAAAAAAGAAATATTATTATTAATATTATTAATTCATGTTCAGCTATGGAAAATAATAATAACAACAACAACAACAACAACAAAAACACTGCCTACATGTTATCTAACACAACAATATACAAAAGCACACTGTACATTCTGATGTTTATGTATTTCCCTGGTTTTGTCTTTCTCAGATAGCAAGGGAGTGGGAAGTGTCGGCAGACTCGGACCACATGGAGCTTCTCCTGTTGCTGACAAAAGACTGGATTTTTGCACTTGCCACTTTGCAGCCCAGAGACCTGAGGATGCTCATGAGCTGACGGCGGAACTTCACACCCACAAAAGCATACAGGATGGGATTGAGGCAGCAGTGAATGATACCCATACAGGTGGTCACTGTCTTTGCTTTCTCCAGAGATGTTTTGCCTGAATAAGTTTCTGTGTTGTTGTCAAAATGAATTGTTTCCACTAAGAGTGTGAAGTTGTACGGTGCCCAGCAGATAAAGAAAACCACCACCACAGCCACAATAACTTTAAAAGCTCTCTGCTTTTGAAGGCTCTGGGCACCACACCTCAGCTGATCCAGGATGCAGGAGTAGCAGAAAATCATGACACCGGAAGGAAGCACAAAGCCCACTATGAGATAAATCATGCGTGATGCCAACCTCCAAGAGTCTTCTGCGTTTGCATCAAATTTACGATAGTTATGAACACACTCTCTTCTGCCTTGTCTATCATCAAACATTTCTTCTAAAAAAATCCAGTCAATAATGGAGAGAAGCAGTGAAAAGAACCACATCATCAGGCAGCTGGCCTGGGCAACCCAAGGCTTCTTCCTTGAGTACATCTGTGTAGCATGGACGATGGACAGGTAGCGGTCCAGACTGATGCAGGCCAGGAGAAGGATCCCACTGTAGAAGTTAATCTAAAGAAATCAATGAGGGACAAGACACCTCTGCTAAATAATTGAAAGTACAGATATTTTCAATGCATCTTTACTTCAGCACAATACTTACCATAAAGACACTTCGACTGATCTTGCACAAGGGAGTACCAAATGTCCATCCATCACTTTGGGCATACTGTACTGCCCAGATGGGCAGCGTCACCAGCATCAGAATATCTGCCACTCCCAGATGAAGGATGAATATATCTGTCACACTCCAGGTCTTCCTACTCTGAGCCAGTATTCCCAACAACAATCCATTCCCAAGTAGGCCAACAACAAACACCACAGAGTACAGAACTGGTATGAACACAGCTTCAAAATTCACATTCTCAGTCAGGTCGCAAATATCACCCCCTTCATAAGAGCCATTCGAGTCTGAATAGTTATAGTTTTCATAGAAATCAGACCAGTCAAGGTCCTCCCCTGTCACTGTAATCTTTTCATCTTCCATCATCTGTGGACAGACAGAGAAAAGGCCGTTAATTTGGTTTCAGCACAAATGTTTTCTACCACATGGTGGTGCTATCTATCATCTATCTATCTATCTATCTATCTATCTATCTATCTATCTATCTATCTATCTATCTATCTATCTATCTATCTATCTATCTATCTATCTATCTACAGAACTGGTATGAACACAGCTTCAAAATTCACAGTCTCAGTCAGGTCATTAATTTCATCCTCATAAATGCCATCATAAGAGCTGTTACAGACTGAGGTGTTGTCACACAAATCCTGCCAGTACTCCGCTGACAGTGAAATCTTTCCACCTTCCATCATCTGTGGACAGACAGAGGAAATTTTGTTTCATCGTTTGACTTGTCATATTTTTTTCTACCAGATGGGGGTGCCATCCAACTACCAGTGTTTTTGTTTGTTTTATTTTTGGTTACACAAACTAAAAGTAAAAATAATTTTTGTAATTTTCTGTATTTAGTTTAATCAATTCCAATAAATTTTCAGTGCATTTTTATTTATATAGCACCAAATTCACAACAACAGTTCCCTTAAGGCACTTTACGTTGTAAGGTAAAGACCCTGCAATAATGTAGTGAAATCGCCAAGAATCAACTTAAAGCAAGGAACTAAGTGTGCAGATAAGCCTAAACATAAATCCCATCTCAAAACCAAAAAGAAATTATGAACACACACTTTTAACTTTTCCGTCAACATTGTTTGTTTTTTTGTCTCTTTAATTTGTTTTACATTCTTTTTTTTTCTATTTTTTTTATTTAGTCGCAAAATTTGGGGAAGAGAAATTAATGTGCACATCCAAATTCAGTTTGCGAGAAATTAAGAGCCACAAGGCTCTAAACATTAATCTGAATTTTAATTCTCTGTGACTTAATGCTATATCATGAATTAATCGTACTTTTGTTAAAATAAAGGATCCAAAGAGTCATATCACATCCATTACACCCTCATCTTTGAGAAAATCTCAACAACCTCTTGAATGATAAAAAGGTATATATATATATTCTCGCAAACTATCAGGCTTTGAACCACAGCGCATTTTAACACGCCGTGGTCTATTACTGTGAACTAAAGGTGTGCCTACAAACTGGGAAAAAAAGAAGCAAATAATACAGAGTAAAGCAAGTGTTCATCCTCAAAAGTCAATTTGTGATCGTTTTGTAAATAGTTAATCACATTTATTTGTCCAGAGATGAGAAAGTGCAATTTAATCCATAATGTGATGTGTGTAAAGAAAGGAGGACAAACATGCTATAATATTGAACTGCACGAGGAATCAGAACTAATATACAATGATAAAACAGTAAATAATTTTTTTAAAAGATAGGCGTGAAATGAAAACATACCAAAGTAGAAGTTGTTGATATTTTAGATCAGAGAAATATGCTCAGTGAAAAACACCTCTACCTCCAGCAGCACCGATAAAAGCATGTATTACCACTGAAGAGGAAGCTGACATAAGACAGACTAAGACAAAAGCCAAAAAAAAAAAACCCTCCCCCACCTTGCAGAGCACATTACACGTAAAAACATTCGTAAAATTGCATCAGGACTTTTGATAGTTTTACACAATCTTAGAGACACCATCACCAAAGGTGACCTGATAAAACATTTTGGTGAAGATAATCTCACTATTCATTTTTATTCTATTTCCTCTTTCTTCTTTTTTCAAGACAGTGAGAATAAATTTGATCCCTTATTTAAAATGTTACATATATTTTTACATATCTATAAAATAATCTCAATCTGTAATTGTTGCCCCTCTGTTTATGTTAGACCTTTTCACCAACATGAAGATTTGCATATGATAAGAACGTTTACGGGGTAAGTCTGTAAGTAAGGTGGTTACACTTTCTGCAAATGTTTCTGTCAAATCAGAGACTAAACCTGAAAACGCACATCAGTTTCATTTGGTTTTAAGTTTTGTTTCAGATTCTTTTGACATTTAAAACAGGTTTTGATTTTAGTTGACATGTGTCAAACTACATATCTGTATGTGAATAATGTGTGTCCTTTTTTATTCATATTTTAGGTTGTTGTTTTAAGTACAAAGATAAAAGAAAATTAACTTTCATGCAATTTCTCTGTCAGATAAAGAAAAATTCATCAAATTAGTCACCAGGCCTCAAATAGAAACTGGAACTTGGAGACCAGTACACCTCATCAAAGGACTGTACACACTGTCTGATGAACTGTCTTGTAATTTTGATATATGTTCCCAAAACTCCTTCCAAAGCTGTAAGAATAAGTATTTATTTCAATGAATAAGCATCAAAGATTCCTTTAATAGGTCTGTTGGTCCTGTAGGTATAATCTTAAAAACAGACTTTATTATGATAATAAAGATTTATTGTACATTTGAACATTTTACAATATAAATCAATATGCAAAATAAATGTAGCATAAAATACATGTTTAAAACATTTTAAGATAAAATAGTAGCTCTTTACATTAATAATTCTCGTGCTGTCATAACTTATTTCTATTACAATACTGCCCAGAAAACAGAGAAAGGAAATCTCATACACTGCCAACAAATGCAGGTGTGAGTTATTTCTGTCCTGTCACATTCAACTACTGGTGCACTAAGAACTGTAGCAAACAACCAGTGCTGATTTCAGGTAATGTAACACAAAAAATATACAAACACAAGTTGTATGCGCTGATGTTCATGTATTTGTCTCCATGTTTGTTTAGGTCAGTCAGATTTGTTGTTTTTGTCTTTCTCAGATAGCAAGCGAGTGGGAAGTTTCAGCAGACTCGGACCACATGGAGCTTCTCCTGTTGCTGACAAAAGACTGGATTTTTGCACTTGCCACTTTGCAGCCCAGAGACCTGAGGATGCTCATGAGCTGACGGCGGAACTTCACACCCACAAAAGCATACAGGATGGGATTGAGGCAGCAGTGGATGAAACCCACACAGGTGGTCACTGTCTTAATTTTCTCCAGAGATGTTGTGCCTGAACAAGTTTCTGTTTTGTTATCAAAATGAATAGTTTCCACTAAGAGTGTGAAGTTGTACGGGGTCCAGCAGATAAAGAAAACCACCACCACAGCCACAATAACTTTAAAAGCTCTCTGCTTTTGAAGGCTCTGGGCTCCATACCTCAGCTGATCCAGGATGCGGGAGTAGCAGAAAATCATGACACCAGAAGGAAGTACAAAGCCCACTATGAGATAAATCATGCGTGATGCCAACCTCCAATTATATACAGCCTCCTCACCAAATTTGTAATAATTGGGAACACACTCTCTTCTGCCTCGTCTATCATCAAACACATCTTCTAAAAAGATCCAGTCAATGATAGAGAGAAGCAGGGAAAAGCACCACACCATCAGGCAGCTGGCCTGAACAACCCAAGGCTTCTTCCTTGAGTACATCTGTGTAGCATGGACGATGGACAGGTAGCGGTCCAGACTGATGCAGGCCAGGAGAAGGATCCCACTGTAGAAGTTAATCTAAAGAAATCAATGAGAGATGAGCAAGACATATTTTGAAACCTCTGCTAAATTAATTGAAAGTACAGATTTTTTCACTGCATCTTTACTTCAGCACAATACTTACTGTAAAAACACTTCCAGCGATCTTGCACAGGGGAGTACCAAAAGTCCATCCATCACTTTGGGCATACTGTACTGCCCAGATGGGCAGCGTCACCAGCATCAGGATATCTGCCACTCCCAGATGGAGGATGAAGGTATCTGTTACGCTCCAGGTCTTCCTACTCCGAGCCAGTATTCCCAACAGCAATCCGTTCCCAAGTAGACCAACAACAAACACCACAGAGTACAGAACTGGTATGAACACAGCTTCAAAATTCACATTCTCAGTCAGGTCGCAAATATCACCCCCTTCATAAGAGCCATTCGAGTCTGAATAGTTATAGTTTTCATAGAAATCAGACCAGTCAAGGTCCTCCCCTGTCACTGTAATCTTTTCATCTTCCATCATCTGTGGACAGACAGAGAAAAGGCCGTTAATTTGGTTTCAGCACAAATGTTTTCTACCACATGGTGGTGCTATCTATCATCTATCTATCTATCTATCTATCTATCTATCTATCTATCTATCTATCTATCTATCTATCTATCTATCTATCTATCTATCTATCTATCTATCTATCTATCTATCTAGCATTTAGTTTGGTCATTTAGATATTCTTGATGATCACATTATAAGCAGGTAAAAAACACCGTGTTTTGTAAATAATGTCATAACTGTAAGGACAGAGTAACACCACATGAACATACATACATATATACAAGTTTTGTGATATTTTTTTTTAATAAATAGAATTTATTATATCAATAAACATAAAAGTAAAGGATTCAAAAGAGCTCTATCACATCTCATCTTTACAAAACCTGGAAACTTACTCAGTGACAAAAATATAATAGCAAACTATAACACTTCACACCACATCAGAGTTTAATATGCTGTGGTCTGTCACTGTGAGCTAAAGGTGTGCGTACAAACAGAAAAACAAATGAGCACAATGAAAGCAATGCAAACATCAAAATTCAATCATACGCAAATTGAATTTTTATGCAGAATTCATCGTTTCCATTGTTTTCAATACAAACCGATTTTAATTATTTCTTAATTACATACTTAACTGCATGCATTTGTGCAGAGAGGGGAGAGTGCAGTTTAAATGTTCAATGTAATGTGTGTACTCTTATGTAAGCACAACTGAAATTTTACAACAAGGAATGACAAATGCATGAAATTTAACTAGTATAGCCTGATTGAAAACAGCATAAAATAAAAAACATACCAAACTAGGAGTCTCTGATATTGTAGATCACATAAATCTGCCCTGCGAAAAAGAGCTCTACCTCTAGCAGTCCCGATAAAAGCATCTAAAGCTACTACAAAGGAAGCTGACATAAGACAAAGGCTCAGGCACACAAACCAAAAAAAAAACCCTCCTCCACCTCACAGGGTACGTTATGACAGTATGAAAACTCTCATAAGCTGTAAATAAGAAGTCTGATGATTTACAGAAATTTAATGAAATAATTGCTAAGACAGTTTTAAGAAACGTCTTACTTTTAAAAAGTTTTATTTTTTATTTCCTCTTTTTTCCGAGACACTAAGAATAAAGTTTTATCCTTTAATTTAAAAAAAAACAATTAACAAACTTAAAATGTTAAACTATGTGTTTCAGATGTCTGAAACAAGCCTACAATAGAAACAACTTAACATATTTATAAATTCTCAAAAAAATTGTAAAATTTTCTTTCTCCTTGTCGCCCTTCTGTTTATGTTAAAGTAGTAGTAAAGGGCCTTTACACCAATGTGGAGATATGAATACGTAAAAACACTTTCGGGGTCACTGTGTGAGTAACGTAGTCGCACTTTCCGTGAACGTTTCTGTGAAATCAGAGACTAAAAATGAAAACACTCATCAGTTTCATTTGGTTTGGAAGTTGTGTTTCAGAATTTGTTGCCATTTAAGAGAAACACACGATTTAAAAGAAATGCATTGTGTTGAGAGCTGAATTTGTCATATGTATTTGACATATATTACATGCAAATATGCTCTGATCCTGGACAAGCTCGGGCACATTGTTTCTGGCCACTGATCACAAATGTTGATGGGGTTCTTTTTTTTAAGCTTTTTTGGGGGGGGGGGGGGGGGGGGGTAGACATGAGCTTAAGCTCTCTGTCACCACCAAAGATCAACCATCATCATGCAGTTTGACCAGATTTATTTCAGTGAGTAGTGTCTGATTGTCTTATTTGTATATTTTGCAGTGTTTAACTTGTTATGTATTATTCATGCATGTGCACATGTCCTCACACATCAGTTGAAAGCTGTAAAACGCTCTCTGGAATATGTTAAATTTATAAACTGCAAATTTAGATTAGATGACAATGTCATAGCACACAAGTAATGGACTTTGCATACATCCATTTAGTTTTGCCACAAAATTGAAAGACAGTGTCATAAAAGTTGATCAAATATACGTTTCTGTATTGCTTTAACTGAATTGTGCACCAGTGTTTTGTTGCATTTGTTTGCTTCAGGCCTGAAAACTTAAAAACAATTCTAAAATGTGCTCAAGCAATCAAGAAAAACTGCAATAAGGACAAGAAATGCATATAAAATAAACAACATACATGAAATCCAAATTTTAAAACAGTTTTCACAGCAAGAAATTACAACACAAATATTGTTGTAAATGCACTCTTCTTGTTACTCATGTCAGGGCGACACATTCACACTTATTTCTAATTTAGAAAAGAAAAAGTTCTCTAAAGTGGCAACGGAAGATATGCACACATAGAAATGCCTTTGGAGACCACTGATGTTCAAACCAGAAACCTCCGTGCAGTGAGGTGACAGTGCTAACCACTGCCCTACAGCACCCTTTTATAGGTCTAATTTATGTTACTATCATATTTTTCAAAAGCAGACTCTATGCAGAGAACATAAAACTGACTGAACGTGCAGTGAAATAATAGTGTAGTCATGCTGTGCATCTTTTTGTCTTACATGTCTGTTTACACAAACAAATCACACTCTGGTTTTATTAGAACAGTAGTAGTGAAGAATATTGGTGCAGAATGTATGCCCAGAGACACAGCAGCAATTCACACCATTCATATAAAGCTCCTGGACTACACAGTCTCGTCAAAATGAATGAAAAAAACAAACTGAAATTATGAATGAACAGCTACATGTTGATAGATAAGCTCCTGGCATGTCTTAACAAACCAAAAAAAAAGATAGCGTTTTATGACACTCATATCAGTGTTAAATCTCACTTTATATCATTTTCAAGATCAGCATTTCAAAGATTTAGTTACCTTCCCCCAAAACCTCAAGATATTTCTCACACCTTTTTTTTTTCACTGTATTGCTCATGCTTTGTACGCAGCCACCAAACATGCAAAGATGACACCTGTGACAGAACTTGGTTTCAAATGTCTGTTTCCCCTTACCATTTACAAAAGCTTCAGATCGTGTTCCTGTTGTTTTTCACACCTTTCCTCGGCTGGTTGTGCAGCTCTTATGCAATTCATCTTAGAGGCAAATGGAAATGTAGGTACCTGTCAGAGAAAGAGAGAAAAGCACAGCTAGAAAACAGTTCTGTTGTGACCCAGATTATACATTTTACAAAGCAGCATGCATGTCTGGCTGTTTGGTTCATTCTGCAGTGGGATGCAGCACGCTGGAAACAGTGGGATTTAAACACAAGTCATTCAAATCTAACATAACATGACAACATTCTGATACAAACAAAAATATATAATATAAACACACGAATACTACTTTTTTGTCTCTAAGAAACTAATTAAAACTTGTTTGTTCACCATAAAATCTGTGCTTCTAAACTGAGGTTTGTTTTTTTTAAGCTACAGTGAAACCATTGAGATGTTGTTTTGGGCAGTTTGAGGAACTGAGAGAAGAAAACTGGCAGTTTTAATTCCTAAAATCGTTTTTGCATTGCTAAGTTTTAGCAGTAGTGAATCATTTCCTATAGCACATAGGAATCACAGTTCCAGTTTACAGGTTCAATCACATCTGCTCACTGATGTAATACCATCGGCTTCGTGTGATGTTGATGGTGTGATTGGATGTAAGATAAGATTCACAGAAGATGAATAAGCCTCTTGGCAAGATTTTTCTTTAGCAACTGTTTGAACATTTGCAGAATGGCTTCAACTTGAACCACCTCTTCCTTTTGCTTAGGCGGTTAATTTGACCACATTGTAGGTTAGTGTGCCACTAACCTGTGCCACTTGCTGAAAAAGGTTTCCGTTGTAATGCATGACTATCTATGATTGACAGAAGGGTCGGGAAGGAAAGACATAGTTCATATTGGGAAATCTATTTGATAGCGTGCTTGTTTCGACACTTCATTGGTAAGGGGACAGGCTTAGGTACACACTCGCACTCTATACAACTTACATTTAACGATGAAAAGACTTCCTCGGATATAATTCGTCATAGGTGTGAATGCTACTTTGTTTTGTTTTTGCGAAACTGCTACCATTATATAATGCACCCAGAATAAACTATTAAAACAGTACTTGATTTTAAATCCCTGAGTGATGGCAAAACAAACAGCAACAACAACAAAAAAATGTCACTTGTGCAGGTTCAACTTGTAAACAGAAGGAACTCACAGCACCTCTGTGGATTTCCTGTGTGACATTCAGTCTCAAAAGATATATTCACCCTTTCAGCTGTAGTTAAGTAAAACAGAGCTCAACAACAGTGCTGATGTCACAACAAATATGTACAGTTTATTTTGCAGATGGAAGCGTGCAAAATCCACCACCCTGTCACAGTCATGATGTATTCAGAAGTGAATTATTAATGAATCTCATTGCTAAATGTGTGGTTTTAAAGCTGCACCCTTAAAAACGCCCAACATTACAGTTACCATCAAATCAGTGCCATACACCCTACGTGATTGTCCATGATCATATGAACCATCTGGGCTGGCTGTCAGGGAACAATCATTAAACCTTAGTACCATCAGTCTAAGACACAGTACTAGACAACAGACAAAAAGAGTTGTAATGACCAAACAGTTAAAACTGGTTTGGTGTGACAGATAAGCCTCTTCTGAGCATTAATCACTTAGTTCTTCCATGGTGCACACAGGAAAATCAGTCCATCACACTTTACTACTCTATTGTGAGCAGAGTAACAAAGCTAAGTTGAGGAACTCCTCCATAACCTGGTGTTTGGTAGAGCACAGCACATTACTCTTGCTGTCTGCTCTTACTGATAGTCAGGCTTCAGCCTAATTGAGGAAGGCATCCTTCACCTGTCTGTGAACTTGGGATTACACGGAAGACAAAGTTTTGCAATGTCTCAAAGTATCATTTTCACAGTGAATAGTGGGAGGAGGTGTTCTATGTGCAAGCTGCACGCTCAGCTCTGGGGCATCCCAGGCAGGAAATACAAGGCGCTGAAAGGTCAGGTTGAGCTGTTTTCCTCTTCCCGAGCAGCAGGCAGCAGATTGGCAGGATTTTATAAAATTGCAGTGTTTGCAGTGATGTTTGTTCTATATTTGACCAAAAGGGCCAAAATCCTCTCATCTGTCACTGCCGTGCTTTGAGAGCAGCACATAAGGATCAGATTTGGTGCATTAAGCTGTGTGGCTGCTTCACGGCCACAACAGATTTCTAAAGTCTCAATAAGCATGTGCATCAAAGCCTCATGAGGCAGAATGTGATATCAAATATTTCCAAACTGGGGAGTGCTAAAAGTAAGAAGTTTTTCTCTTTATTTTTTGGTTTATTTTAGTTTTCCAAACAAACAAAATCATTTCAGGAGTTATAATTTTTCCCCTCAGAATCTATTTTTCATGTTTTTTCCTTAATTGACTGAAAAAACTAAATATTTCACATCTAGTTTTAATTCATGTTAAAAACCTTGCTGTCTATATAGTGTGCATTCCCAGTTCCTATTATTTCACCACATATTCAGTCAGCGCTAAAAGTTGGAAACTACTTTTGGTCTTTTCAAATTATGAGAGTTTTTATTAATACCAGCCAATCAGGACTGACACTGTGAGATTTAGGCTCAAACCCTTCAGGTTTAACTACTCTGAGGGCTTTCAAAAATGACAAACAACACTTTAGATAACAGTCTAAAAAAGTTGTTTAAAAACAGACAGACAGTAAAATTGCCTGTTTAAAAGTTAGATTTTCTCCAGTTCATCAAGTGATAAAGTAAAATGTTCTCTCTCAACTTACTCCCACACACTGATAGGGTGAACTTAGTTGCCACTAACTTGTGAAGGAGTTACTCAAGTGTGAGCTCAGGCTGGTATACTATCATGTGCATGTGCCAAAGGCGTGGTACCGTCAACTTCAGGTATCAGATGAGTCAGAATAGTTGCACGTCTCTCGTTGTCATTTCTTGTGGCAATGCTGTCCCGGTTGAGGCATTCCTTCTGATAGCACTTGAAACAGGTCATATCATCCTCATCCTCTGGAGTTCTGGCAAAGAGGCTGTAGCTTGAACTGATCGGTACAGGGTTTGGATCATCAGGTGGAGCACTTTGTCCATTTTCTCCTTTTTTCTTCTTCTGCTGGGTTCTGATGGTATTCTCAGTGTGAACGAGATGGTGTCTTGCATTACATGGCTGCTATGGCCTCCCTGTATGCCCTCTCTCAATGCCCTGCCCCGATCTCATCATCGCCTCAATCACAATCTTGATGTTTATGTAGGAAATTTGCTAGGACCTTTTGCAAGTGATGAGTCAAGACTTTTCTCTTGAGCTTCTCCTTTCCCTCTGTTCCAGTATTCTGCTTCATATTTCCACAGATGTAATGTCTTTTCAGTTTCTTTTCTTCTTTATTCTATGATCTATTTTTTTCCTTCCAAATAAATTAGCTCATGCTGAGTGTTCCTCTCTGTGGAGCCCCAAAGTTTTTTACCCAAACATACGTAACACTTATAGCACCATCACCATATTTTCCCCTCATATAAACAGCATCCACCTCTTCAGTCTTCAGTGGGATTTTCTTTACCAGACCTATCCCCATGCTCACAAATGCTTAATTGTATCTATCTGGCACATTAATTTCTATCAATGTCACCTCAAATCCAAACTGTCTTTCGCTACAACCAGGCAAAACAGTCACAACAGACTTAAACGTTCGGAAAACCCTTGTCCTCAATTTACTTTCCCATTGAGAAAGTACTCTTTGTTCCCTGAGCACTGAATTTACTCAGCCTTGTGATGACAAATCTCTAGACCAAAAGCGGGCAATCAGTTTTTGTGCGGGGGTTTTGTTTGTTTGTTGTCTTTTCCCCAAAGAATTATCACAATTTATTTCACATATCTGACCTCTGAGAACAACATTTCTGGATACACAATGGGAATACATCTAGGGTCTACACTGTTTGGCCTTTTTATGTCTCAACTATGGAAGGTAAAGCTAAAAAAAATAGATTATTCCAGTATGATCTGTCTCTGTCCATCTCACACTCCTCATTCAATCAACCAAGGCGTCAATGCTGAAGCTTGTTATGGAAATCTGAAATAAACCTCAAACAGTCAGTTTGAGTTTGAATTTACTTTGCAAAGGGATCAGCCAACAGCACAGCATGCATAATCCTGTCATGCATACATGACAGGATTATGCATGCTATACAAAGAGGTATCGTAAGTCTAGATTATGTGTCTATCTGCCATGATCACAGTATAAAGTCAGTGTGCAAAAGATACTTTACAGCTCAACATGTGGTATATCTGAAAGATCACGCTGAGAAAGAATAAGACTGTAGGGAGCTTCTCACTGAGTAGGTTCAGCTTTACACAGGGAAAAAGAGAATCGTAAAATTTTCCATCACAGTATGCATTGGGGTATTAATAAAGTCTGTATGACTAAGCCCAGTAGCCCCTGGTTACAGTGGCTTAATATAACATACAGCAAACAAAACACTTTCTGAAGTTGCATCAGAAAGTGCTCGGACTCTTTCACTTTCTGCATAACTTGTCTTACAGTTTCTAAATGTCTCAAATGACTTGCATAAATGGCCTAAAATTCATGAACCATAAATAACAATGAGAATATTTTTTGTGTTTTTTATAGAATTGATTAAAAGTCAAAATATGAAATTGCTCACTTAATAAAAACTTAAGACCTTTAAATTCGCATATCTCAGAAATGCACACGTAGATTTGTGCAGTTTATCCCCACTCAGTGTGGTGCATGCTCTCGAGCCCTGTCAGAAATGTGTGAACTGGACTCTTCACAGATACTCTGGGGGGTGGAAACCTTATCTGAACCAAGTTCCTGAGGTTACTTCAGTAATATCTTTTGCTTTGGGTCATTAAAATGCTGAAAGCTAAACCATTGCCCTATTCTCAGATCACATGCACTGTGGGAAAGGTTTTCTTTGAGTACCTCTGTGTGGGACTACATTCATCTTTTCTTTAGTTCTGGGCAGCCTCCCTGTGCCTCTGCCGAGAAGTGTTGCCATACTACAGTGCTAAGGCTCGAGGATGGTGCTAGTCCAGGGGATTTTTTCCTTATGCGCTCACTTTACATTTAAGTCAAACCCTCACCACGGTCTCCAAGTAGCTGATTGCCAGAGGAAGCAGAGAAATACTGAACCTCTATTACAGCGATGCGTTGGGCTCTTGATCACCTCCCTGACTCAGGCCCTTCTTGCTTTATTTCCCATTTTAGCCAAATGGTCAACTCTAGATGGAGTCCAGTCCAGACACAGTGATTTGGTTATGCTTTTGTAAAATAATGTAATTTTCCACTGCATTCGGGTTCTGCCATCTGTTCACAGCTTTATTAACAGTAAAAAGTATTTTTTAATGTTGAGGTTGTCAGAAAAAGAGCATTAGTTTCACAGCAAATGCATGTTTGTTTGTTGGTTGGTTAAATGAGGACTTTCTGAAGCCTCTTTACAGTTTGTTGTCCAAAATACCAAACTTGCACTGAATTGTTGCTACTGGGAGCTTCACTGTTTTGGTTCCTTTTTAAAACGTTACCAAGATTGTTCAAAAGACACACATACAAACCAAACCACACATTTTCCACACGCTGTCACTGTCCTTCTAAAAGGAATTTTTCTCTTTTATTTGTTTTCTTTTACTTGTTGTTGCAGAATTCACAGTGTCTCTGAGTTTGGTAACTTTACCGTGCTCAGTGGTTTTCAAGTATTTTGAGGCAAAAACACACTAAAGGTTAAACTGGATTATTCACACCTGCCAAAAACAAAAAAACATATCTTACCCACAGAAGAACAGTGTCATCAGTTCTTCTCTTAACTGTAAACACTTTTCTTAAAGCAACACCATCATCATCACTCCATCATCAAATTTTCTACATTTCTGGTAACGGTCTCTTTGTCGCAAACAGATGTTAAAGGCTGAGTTTAATTCATTTACTGACAAAGAGAGAAAACACACATTAATAAAAGTCAAAGATGTTTTCATTGGAAAAACTCTCCTTGTTATTTTTATTCAAATTTCCAGTGGATAATGCAGGAATATTCATTTCACCATGATGGAAGTGTAGTAAAAATCAGATAAAGTGAAAGCTTTTGTTCAGCTCAAGCCTTTCCTTTGAGAAGCCAAGTTTCTCTCAGAAAGGATGGGTTAGGTTTCCTTTTCAGCTTGCTTGGCACCATGTCAGCCAACTTCTCCCCACAGTGGAGGCATTTAGGCTGAAACTATGGCCAAGCTAAAAACTCTGTAGTTAGTAGATTGTGTTGGCTGCTTGTGTTTTGCTTTAAAACAAAAGCAGTCCCCCACCACCACCACCACCACCACCCTCGCAGATTTTTGTTTTCCTCATCGACACCAGTGAGGGCCTTTGATGTGCACTAATGGTAAATGCAACTGCAGTTAAAGGGAAAGTTTACAAGATGTTGGTGATGGTTTGGAGATGATGGCACACATAAAACAGAAAGGAGGCAGAGCTGGAGTTGACAACTCCTTTTAAGCATTTTGGAGACAAAGTAAGAAAAGCAAGACTGAGATGATTTGAACTTGTGCAGAGGAGGAATAGTGGATATATTGGGAAAATTATCTTAAATATGGAGCTGCCAGGCAGGAGGAAAAGAGGAAGACCACAGAGAAGATTCATGGATGTAGCAACCCCTAAGGGGACCAGCTGAAGAAAGAAAGGTTTATGGTCAGTTGCAACGACAATTTATGGTTGAAGCCACATTTCAAGGGGCACACCTTTGGGGAACCACTCTTTAACAATCACCACTCAGAGTACGTCATGCAGTAGTGCTGCAGTGCCATCTGTTGGATACCCCGCTATCATCTCTCAGAACAGTGTTTTGTAAAACAAATCTACTGTATGATTGCATCAGTGACTAAAGGATTGATGTTCCAAATAACGCAAAGACTGTTTAATAAACTAAGATAAACAGAGGAAACCAGATTAAGTGCAAAATCCTGCTCCAGCTCTTTTATAAACTCTAAGCAGCAAACAGGAAAATGTTTTAGATTCTTCACTGGCAAGTAAAAATAAAGAGAAAATATACAAAAACAATGTGCTTGTGTGCTGCAGTTATGTATCTTCATAGATTATGCTTGCCTGGTTTAAGAATTGGTTAAGTCACCTTAAGTTATTTCTACTGCACAATGACAGCTGCTGTGTTATCTGAGCTTCCAGGGAGACGTGTTGGTACTCCATGATGTACATCAAAATATGAGGCAAAAGTAAAGGAAACACAAAAAGTAATAAAACCATCTCAAATAATATTTATTCATTGTGACAGCCTCAAGTGGCCTAAATGTACAAAAACTGTCATTCATTTGGGAAATGCATAGTGGGCATGCCTTTTTATAAATCTATGCCGTAGTTCATAGGTTTCATTTCTCCTTTCACTGGGGTGAAAACACCTTCTGTTTTATATGGGACCGCAACACATTTTTGTCCTTTGCTCTCCCCATACTGAAAAAATGTTCTACATTTTGATTACCTTTAATTTTTGAAAATCAACACCCACCGTAAGGGAAGATAGTTTTCTAAAATCTGCCTGCAAAAGCACCAAAACGTTTCACTGTGGGTCTCCTGCAGGCTAAAGTGTTATTTAGTTTCCACGCTGCAGCAAAGTGGAAAAATGTTTGTCACTGCAGATTTCAAAGGTTGTGCAGATTTCTTTGGAATAGGCTTTTAAAAAAAATAACCACAAAGAGAAAGAAAGACAGCCACAAGAATTGCAAACATCCAGTGGGTGAAACTTGCTGACAGTACCTGGCACAGGGTTTTCCCCTGTGGTGACACCTATCTGTCAGTGTCATGAGAAAGCTGTCGCTCTGAAAGAAATGTGCTAGCAGATGGATGGATGGCACCATCTCTGAAACCTGAACTGAAATAACAGTAAGGAGCTCATATAAATGTTACTGGGACAAAATGGAGAATGCATGAAAGTAAAACTATGATCGAAGGAAAAGAAGAAGCCTCATGTTCCTTTAATCGCTGGTCTGTTTCAGACCACAAAAGGAACATCGAGTCCCACCTGTCCAGCAACAACACACGAGAGGTGTGGCAGGGAATGCAAGACATCATCAACCACAGAGGCAGCACTGCGAAAACAGAAAACCCGAATGGGCAGCTGGCAGAGGAAATAAACAGCTTCTTCGCCCGCTTTGAAACACCACAACAGCAACACTCATCTGCTTCAGCCCTGCTCCCATCCTCATCCTCACCTGGTTCCTGCACCGCTCCACTCACTGTAACGGAGCACGATGTCAGACGTGTGCTCCTAAAAGTGAACCCCAGGAAGGCGGCCGGTGCAGATGGAGTACCTAGCAAGGTACTAAGAGCATGCGCACACCAGCTCACCCTCATCTTCACCAGACTCTTCAACCTCTCACTGGATCAGGCAGCCATCCCATCCTGTCTAAAATCAGCCACAATCATCCCAGTGCCGAAGAAGTCTCCCATCTCCAGCCTGAATGATTACCGCCCTGTGGCCCTCACACCGGTAATCATGAAATGCTTTGAGAGACTAGTCCTTCAGCACATCAAGGATTACCTCCCCCCAGAATTCGACCCCCACCAGTTTGCATACCGTGCAAACAGATCCACAGAAGACGCCATCGCCACAGCCCTCCACGCTGTGCTGAGTCACCTACAGTAGAGCAGCGGCAATGCTACGTCCGAATGCTCTTTGTGGACTACAACTCAGCCTTTAATACGATCATCCCGGACATCCTCATCACCAAACTGGTCACTCTTGGCCCCCCTCCTCTCACATGTGCCTGGATAAAGGATTTCCTCACAAACCGGCCCCAGACTGTAAGACTCGGCCCTCATCTCTCCTCCACTCGCACACTGAGCACCGGCTCCCCACAGGGCTGTGTGCTGAGCCCCCTCTTGTGTTCTCTCTACACCCACGACTGCAGTTCGACCCACAACAACACTCTCATCATCAAGTTTGCTGATGACACCACGGTAGTCGGACTCATCTCGAAGGGAGACAAGGCAGAGTACAGAGAGGAAGTCCTGAAGCTGGCAGCATGGTGTTCAGAAAACAACCTGGCACTGAACACTAAGAAAACCAAAGAGCTCATTGTTGACTTCAGGAGACACAGCACTGACTTGGCCCCCCTCTACATCAACGGGGAGTGTGTGGAGAGGGTCCACACTTTCCGGTTCCTTGGTGTCCTCATCTCTGCTGACATCTCCTGGACAGGAAACATCTCAGTGGTCATCAAGAAGGCTCAACAGCGGCTGCACTTCCTGAGAGTCCTCAGGAAGTACAAGCTGAACTCCAACCTGCTGCTGACCTTCTACCGCTCGTCCATTGAGAGCCTGCTAACCTACTGCATCACGGTATGTTACGGCAGCTGCACCAAAGCAGATAGAGTGAGGCTTCAGAGTGTGGTCAAGACAGCACAAACGATCATCGGCTGCCCTCTCCCCTCCCTGATGGACATTTATTCCTCCCGCTGCCTCACCAAAGCAGCAAACATTATCAAGGACAGCTCCCACCCTGGCTTCAACATGTTCAGCCTGCTTCCCTCAGGGAAGCGCTACAGGTGCATCAACACAAAAACCCACAAACTCAAAAACAGTTTCTTCCCCAAAGCGATAACCACCCTGAACTCACACATGCACAGATAACACAGCCCCCCACTTCCCACTTCCTCTATATGGACCACCACTGTGCAATACCAATTCTACGTGCAACAACTCAACTGTATATACAAAACACTATTTATACTATTTATACCAATTCCATGTGCAATACTCAACTGTATATACATAACGCTATTTATTACATATTACTTACATATTACCTGTATATTGTACATTATATATATATATATATGGTTTTTTCCCTATGTTAATACTATCCATATGTACATAATGCTGCAGAACTGTATCCCCCCCCCAGCATGTTTAGACTGAGTAGGAGATGCTCTATATCTCATTGTACAACTGTATAGTGACAATAAAGGCATTCTATTCTATTCTATTCTATTATGGAATTTTTGAATGTCAAATTTCAGAAAAAATAAATTTCTTCACATCCTTTTCAGCACTAGAAGCGTGTCCCTCATTTTCCCACAAACAAACTCTTTGTCCTATATTGGGTTTGTTGGGATCAGCTCATCCTGCTCCCCACCAGATATTTATTGTTCCCTCCAGGACCACTAGAGGGCAGTGCTTCAAAAAACAGTGAGTAGATCTGCTTCCTGTATCACAAACACGGAAAAGGAGTTGCGGGAAGAAGTTGTTGAACTTTGTCAACGCAATGATAGTAAATCTTCGTTATTTTTTGCTTTCTGTTCTAATCTAACCAACATTTCGCCAGTTGATTTCGCCTAACCCACGGAGGCGGGTGGATACGTGTCTGTCTGCCTTTATTTGTCGATTTTCGCTGTTTTTGAAAGCGAAAGCAAATTGAAGCGGGCCTGTGAAGCCATGTCTGACAACATGGAAGAGGATGAGCCTTTACCTCTCCAGCAGGAGCTGACCTGCCCTGTATGCCAGGGCATATTCCGGGACCCGATGCTGCTGCCCTGCACCCACAGCTTCTGTCGGCAGTGTCTGGAGGAAAATTTTAAGTACAGCAAAAAGTGTCCCGTCTGCAGGGAGGAGTGTGAGAAAGACAAGGCCATCGCCAATCGTGCGCTCAATAGCACCTGCGAGTCCTTCCTTAAACAGACGAACAAACGACCGAAAACCATTCAGCCCAGTGACGCAGTCTGCAACCTGCACCTGAAACCCCTGGAGCTGTACTGCGAGAAGGACGAGGAGCCGGTGTGCGTGGAATGCGTCACTCTGCACAGCACCCACAGGCTGTACACACTGAGCGATGGGGCGCCCATGTGCAAGGTAAGAGTTCCCCTAACCAGTTTGTCAGATTCTTCTTGAGAAAGAAAAAAAGTGCTATGCAATCCTGTTTCCACCAGCAGGAACTGGTTTGTTTGAGATTTCTTAAAAGCTGACAAACTGTAGTTGCAGCTGCTCATTTAGTAATATGTTATGTAAAGGTGTTAACAGTAAGTTTACCAAACGTGGTTTAAGGCCAGTGCCAGACTAAAAAAGAAAAACTGAATGTGGATTCAAATTACAAATGCGTTTTTAGTTAGCGTTAATGTCCTTTCTATCAGCTATGTAGGCTCTGATATAATGTCATCAGCAGCAACGGTGGCAATTTTGGATCTTCTGTAAAAGGAGATAATCAAGAAGTATATCAGATGCCCGTTATTTGCCATCAAAGACAGAAAATTGTTCACAGGATTGTTATTGCAGTCTGTACAACCACCTGAAGCACCACAGTGAATGCTTGTGAATATCTTGGCCTGCAATAAACGTTGTCACCCTTTTTTGGTAACAGCTCTCTGGTAACTCTATCCCCCTACAACAATTGTTTTAAAGCACAATCTTTTGGGCAGCAGTGGCTCTGGTAGCAGAAAGGGTCAATCCCCAGATCCTACAGTCTGTTGAAGTATCCTTGAGCAAGATACTGATAGATGGATAGACATAGTAGGAAGAACTTTGAATGCTCATATTAAATAGAAGGCACTATATACGTATCTCCTATAAGTACCAGACCATTTACAATTTGATATCCTGTCATCTGTCTAACATGTGTATATTTGTGTTGTGTGTGTAACCCTTGTCACTGGCCTAAAACATTTTGTGCTTTTTTGCAGAAGGAGCTGAGCGAGAGAGTCCACATTTTTGAAAAGAAAGTGGACTCGTACAAGAAAACATCTCGCAATCTCAAAAACGCAGTGACCTATATCAAGGTAAGGTGACTGACATGTCTCACGGTGTTCTTATTACATGAATAGTGATTAAGCTGGTTATTAATAGCAGCAGGACTGTTATTTTGAATTCAGACATCTTCAGTTTCTAAAGCGTGGCTTCCTGGGGCGATCTGTAAAGTACTTTGCCCCCTTATGTTAAACTGATCCGGTGCAGATTAAATAAATTAGAGAGAAATATGACTCAGAAACATCGCAAATACGTACAATGTTATCCACAGGCAAAAAGTAAGATACACAATTGTGTACAGTGATTCATGTGTAACTTCTGTGGACTCACAAATACATGCTTCAATCCACGCACTAATACAAAGCAATTTGACCACACGTGCACGGTTCTGTCTATTGAGAACAAGAAAAGACTTTTTCATTAAAAAAAAAAAGGTAATACATTAAAAAAAGACAAATACAGAGAGAAAGCCCAGATGTCTCCATTTCAGTCTGTGACATGAAACAAAAGTTACACACAAATCACTGTACACAATTGTACGCTTGTGGATCATATCGTTCATATTTGCAACGCTTTTAAAGCATATTTCTGTCCATAGGTTATGGGGTATTAATTTCACTGCTTCACGTTAATATTTTTCTGGCATACAGCACAAATGTACAGTACAAATCTGCTCTGTCTTAATACAGTATCAGGCTGAAGAAGCAGAAAAGCAGATCAAAGCAGAGTTTCAGAGGCTTCACGACGTGCTCACCGCAGAAGAAGCGATGCGTCTTAAAGCTCTGTCTGATGAGGAGGGGGAGAAGATCGCTGGCATACAGAAACAGATTGAAAGCACAGAAAAGGATGTTGTCGCTATGAAGGAGCTCATTGATACAATTAAGAAGGAGATGGGCAATGAGGATCTACCACTCCTCCGGGTAAAAAAAAACAAAAAAAAAAGTCTGTTATCACAATGTCGTTTTGTGTCTCACGAGCGCTTTACATGACTTGAATCAAACTGATTTCGGTCACTTTTTTTGTTTCAGAATTTCCAGAATTTAAAAAGACAGTAAGTCCCTGCAAAACTCGCTGTAATCAGAAATAATCTTTGCAAAAACAATCTCTGTTATAGATTAAATACATCTAAAAAATTCATTACAATGATGTTTTTGATAAATATTTGCACAATCGTCACATTACAGTTTTTTCTTTTATTTAGCTCTCTGCTGTCTTTTGCTAAGTTACAACTGTCTCTCATTAACTTTCCACATTGCCGTCTCTTGTCTAGAGCTCACTGGTCTCGTTCAGAGCCTCGCATTCCCTACGGATCCCTTTTGAACGTGGCCAAACACGTTGGTGGTCTGGGCTTCAACGTATGGAAGAAAATGCAGTCTCATGTGAAATATTGTGAGTACGTTACACGGTGGGATTTTGGAACAGTGGAACTGCCTTTATGCCCGAAATATACACAAATTTTAGAAGACACACGTGCACTAGAGTGCATCTGATAGGCTAAACTTTATTATAAGAATTGTGAATGTAGATCAGTATTGCACTTCAGTCATTGCCTGAAAACCAGTGTTGTATGGACTGAGCTGTTCATCATGTATTTGTTATCATTTGACAGTGATCCAGATCCTCCATGAAAACTAAGCTTGAGCTTGAGGATGGCTATACTACAGTATTTCAGGACCGAATACAAAAATAACTAGTCTGTTTATTTATTTCAGACAGAAAAAAATGCCACTGAACCTTGGAATCAGTACATTTTAATACTAGTTAGTCTTTTCCTGCCAGCACTTAATAGTGGATGTTTGTAGTCTTGAGCTCTAGAACAGTACATGGAGATTGTACATGACTTTCCTACATTTAGTACATTTAGCATATCTCTTCACAAGAAATTTGACCCCCATTGTGGCTTTTCTCACCCTGTGTGTGCAGATCCAGTGCTGTTGAACCCGAACACAGCCTCGCCTTGGCTGTCTTTGAGTTCAGACCTGGTCAGTGTGAAGGAAAGCTCAGAGCGGCTGACTGTCCCCGATAACCCACAGCGCTTTGATCCCTGCGTCTTTGTCCTAGGTGCTGAAGCTTACACCTCCGGGAAACACAAATGGGATGTCTTTGTAGGTGACAACCCCAAGTGGATAGTGGGAGTGTGCAGAGAGTCATTGCAGCGTAAAAAGAAGTTTACAGTTGCAACAAACCGCGGTGTGTGGGCCTTAGGACTGAGCAAAGGGGTGTATAATGTAATGACGACTAAGCGTGAAGAGCTGCAGCTTCAGCAGCGACCTGAAAAGATTCGAGTCAAGCTTAATATAGAAAAGGGAGAGGTGTCATTTTGGGATGGAGGGTTAGGGAAGCACCTGGTCACACTTACACACAATTTTTCAGGTGCGATATTTCCTATTTTTGGTCCCGGCCTCCATAGCTCGCCCATGGCTCTGGTTCCAGGAAAAATAGCTATACACATGTCAACAACCCAAGATAAGGTTGACGTGAAGATGCAAGATTGAAAATCAATGATGAAAAACTTTTAAAGCAAGAGCAACTCGACAAGCCTTTATCAGTCGATCAGGGGCAACGAGAACATCAAATAAAAGTTTAAAAGATTAAATCTGCCAGTAGATGAAACATCAGTTTAAGTATAAAGATGAAAATAATGACACTGACATAATGTTCGAAGCGTGTGATAAAACACAATGTCAGAAACACAATTTAGAGTGAAATGCCTAAACTTTAAAACATGCAAACCAGCCTGCAAAAGACAGTCAAGATGAAACGTGTTGACGGCGTGCAGAAGACAGAAACCAAGAAGTGATCAAAGGATGACACTTTGTGCCGTAGTGCCTTTGCTGAGGGAAACCGAATCCACTGATCTTTTGGCACCTTGCTAGTGACCGACCAAAGGAGGAAAAAGTAAACTGAATTTGGGATGTCACGCTATGTTGTATCGAAGATGATCGCCATGATCGAAAGGTTCTTGCTGTGTTAATATTACTGATATGATAGTCTCATAAATAATTAACAGTGACTGTGACATATGACACCACCAACATAGGTGGTGATATTACAGCTTAATGCGGGCTGCCGTTCAGGCTGTGATTTACAACCACAGTAAGGATGTGGTTATTTATATCAGAGCGATGAAATATCAGCCTGTGGTCCACACACAGACACTCACGCTTTCTGTCTCGTCTCTACTCATAGGTGTATTTTGTTGTTTCTTTCTTTTTTCTTTGTTTTCACCTTGCATTGCATTGATGGAAGATTTCAGGCTGTATTGATTTGTTTATGAGTTCATGGAGTTGCCTTTACTTCACTGCCTTCACTGTTTGTTTTGCACAACAGTTGTCTGGCCCTCTGCACCTCCCTACCCTCGTGTTTTGAGCGTAGTTAATGTGGCCAAACAGAAACAAAACACATGACGAAAACAAAGGATTGGACTGAGAGCTTTATTTTTTTTAACCCTTCAATGAAATAAAGGCGATGATGGTGATTAAGTTTGAAACTTCACTGTTATAAAGTCACTTGCTTCTGGGTTTTAGGGGATGATATTGTAGTTGTTGTTAGCCTTTGATTCATTTGATTTCTGTGAGTAATAGGAATATTTCTTGAAATATACACTTAAATGCGCTTCAAATGTTTTTGGTAATGCTGATGTTTTGGATTAAAATGCAAAATGAAACTGCTGATTGTTGGGATAGTTAGACTGCTATGCTGGCTGTCATTCACTATACTAAGTTCATGCTTAGCAACACTTTGTGATATAAAATATGCTACTACAGTGTGTGTAAACATTAACACTTGTGTGTAAGTCTTCAATTAAAAACTGTTTCAAATTAAATGTGTGTTGAGTTCTTTTCAAAACGTTTGCAAACAGTATGGGGAACTTTATTCGGCAGGGAGCAGATGAGTTCAGCAGTGGTGAAAATAATACTTGTTAATTTGCAGAAAATCAATAAGTGCTTACAGATACCCAAACAAACAAAAAGCAAGAACATAAGAATGCAAATAGATGATCCGCTGCTGAACCTCTAAAGGCATTCACTTTATCCACAAATAAGTGATATAAATAATGAACAAAATATTTCATAAACAACCCTCCGTTTATGGCTTACACAAGATCCAAGTGTAAATCTTGATTGTCTCCGCTGGGTGGCAGTAGTGGGATGGGTCTTTGTGTTGGTCACCGTTGGTTATTGCTCGCCTGCCAAAAAGCACCAAAACACTGGCTTCTCACTACAACATGGTCCGCAGGAGTAGCGTCGATGCTTTTAAAACGTGTCGCTGATAGCTGCAAGCAGTTCCCCGAGGTGTGCCATCATTTTGTTATTACATAATGAAGAATTACTCTCAAGAATGACTGATTCTTTTAGGGTCTGCAGCAACCAACGATTGCGCATCTGGATTTGGCCGAGCCGCTACCACTAGCTAGCGGACAGGCTAGCAGAGCAGAATGCTGTAGCGCTCTCCTCTGCAGTGAATCCAATTTAGTATCGACTGGATAGCCAGCTGTCAGTTTGCAGCCCTCACTAGTTAGCTCGTGCAGTAACTGACGTTTAAAGGCCTGCCGAAAATGTAAACCACCATGCGAACAAAGAGACGGGAAATGGTAAGTGTTATTTTGTATCCAGACCAACTGATGAGCTCAGATTAACTGTATTCCGTTTGCTACCTTAGCTTAGCTACCCTTTCGTTAGCTTTGTTGTGATAGCCTGCAGAGACCCTTGCTGCTAATTGTCGTAGGTTCATCCTTTGGCTAGTTTTTTGTAAGAAACCCAGATAATAAAAGTTAAACTGTGTTGTGTGCTATTCTAATGTAACACTGCAGATGTGGATTATCGTCGTTTCACCTTGACGTTTGTGTGGTATGATTTCTGGAGTCGTAATGTTTACGAGCTACTTCCCTGTACACGTTAGCAACATCAGCATAAGAATTTTTGCAATAGCTTTTCTTGAGTCTGGCAATTTGTAGTAATCCTTGTAATCTGATCATTAAGCCTGATTGGTTGTTGCTGCAGGGTTAATGGCATTGCAGTTGACATATGACTCATAGCGCTTTAAATTGGACCCTTTCAGTGGCATAAGACTGAACAGCGAGACCTGAGAACAACTAGGGGGACTTTGATGTCCATAAGGCGTTCCCTTGTATCCAGATCGGATCGTTCAGTTGTTATATGTAGTCGATAAACGAACCTTAAGAGATTGGTCTTCATATGTGCTGAAAATGTTCAAGGTTTGTTATTAGGACACCAACACCAACCGATTCCCACCTTGCTCTTTCCCTTTCCATCTTTCAGGCAGTGCCAGTGATGGCCTCCCCCCTCCCTGTCTCCTTCATACTGGTGGTTCTCCTGTTGGCCAAGTCGCCTTTGTGCCAGGCAGGGGACTGCAAGGGCCACAGGCAGGTTTTGAGGGGACCACCTGGCTATGTGACAGATGGAGCAGGAAACTACTCTGTCAATGGGAATTGCGAGTGGCTCATCAAAGGTGGAGAAAATGGTTTTTGTCATTATTTTTTGTTGTTTTCTGTGATTATTCAAAGTGATATTTATCGAATTCTTCATATTTTCCAGCTCCCAACAACAGTCACCGCATTGTCTTGAATTTCACCTTCATGAACACAGAGTGCACTTATGACTACCTTTTTGTGTATGATGGGGACTCCTACCAAAGCCCCCTGCTAGCCAGTCTGAGTGGCCACACGTTGCCCCAGCCCGTTGAAGCAAAGTCTGGCAAGGTAACCAAGAAAAGATACCACAGCTGAAAGGCCAGGATGATTCTTGAAACTTCATTAGCATTGAATTCTAACTTAATTTGTGTTCACTCTTAAACTGTGTTCCAGATGCTGCTTCACCTCTTCAGTGACGCTAATTACAACCTCCTGGGTTTCAATGCAACTTACACCTTCTCTTTGTGCCCTGGAGCGTGTGGCGGTCATGGTCGTTGTGATTCCTCTACATCAAAGTGCCATTGTCATCAGGGTTGGGGTGGGCCCTCATGTACAACCCCTCTGTGCACTCAAGCTTGTTCTGTGAACGGCCAGTGTGACAAGGTAAGAGTAGGGATAGGGACGATTAAATGAACACACATAAAAAATATATACTATAGTCGCACAGTAACGCGTTTCTCAACCTGATTAGGTTATTCATTTGTGTGCCGTGATGAAACTTTTCATATTTGCTTTCATTCATTTTTCAGAAAGGAGAGCGTTGTCTGTGTAAGCCAGGCTTTGTGGGTCAAAACTGCCAGCTTGGTCTCTATAATGACAGCGGTGCAGGGAAGTGGTGGCGTGTGAGTGAAGAAAACCCCTACACACCTCCCAGGACAGGTTCTGCAGGCGTGTACCTCTCCTCCACAGGAGCCATGTACCTGTTTGGCGGTAAGAGCAACACACAGTTAAATTCCACTGATACAATTTTTCTGCTTAGAAAAACATTTTTAACACACAAGACAACGGCAAGGTTTTTGACTTTGATTCTTTGGTATATGTTAATAATCATAACTCAACACAATTTGTTGCTGTGTTACATATTAACCATCAGTTTGCTGCTTTATAAGAAAGCCCTCCGCAAAGCCAGAACATCTTACTATTCATCACTGATTGAAGAAAATAAGAACAACCCTAGGTTTCTCTTCAGCACTGTAGCCAGGCTGACAAAAAGTCAGAGCTCTTTTGAGCCAACCATCCCTTTAACGTTAACTAGTAATGACTTCATGAACTTCTTCACAAATAAAATTTTTATCATTAGAGAAAAAATTACCAATAATCATCCCACAGATGTAATATTATCTACAGCTACTCTTAGTACCATTGATATTAAGTTAGACTCTTTTTCTCCAATTGATCTTTCTGAGTTAACTTCAATAATTACTTCCTCCAAACCATCAACGTGTCTTTTAGACCCCATTCCTACAAAACTGCTCAAAGAAGTCCTGCCATTAATTAATTCTTCGATCTTAAATATGATCAACCTATCTCTAATAATCGGCTATGTACCACAGGCCTTCAAGCTGGCTGTAGTTAAACCTTTACTCAAAAAGCCATCTCTAGACCCAGCAGTCTTAGCTAATTATAGGCCAATCTCCAACCTTCCTTTCATATCAAAAATCCTTGAAAGAGTAGTTGTCAAACAGCTAACAGATCATCTGCAGAGGAATGGTTTATTTGAAGAGTTTCAGTCAGGTTTCAGAGCTCAGCACAGCACAGAAACAGCTTTAGTGAAGGTTACAAATGATCTTCTTATGGCCTCTGACAGTGGACTCATCTCTGTGCTTGTCCTGCTAGACCTCAGTGCAGCGTTCGATACTGTTGATCATAATATCCTATTAGAGCGATTAGAACATGCTGTAGGTATTACAGGTACTGCACTGCAGTGGTTTGTATCATATCTATCTAATAGACTCCAATTCGTGCATGTAAATGGAGAGTCCTCTTCACACACTGAGGTTAATTATGGAGTTCCACAGGGTTCAGTGCTAGGACCAATTCTGTTTACATTATACATGCTTCCCTTAGGCAGCATCATTAGAAGACATAGCATACATTTTCACTGCTATGCAGATGACACCCAGCTCTATCTGTCCATGAAGCCAGATAACACACACCAATTAGTTAAACTGCAGGAATGTCTTAAAGACATAAAGACCTGGATGGCCGCTAACTTTCTGCTTCTTAATTCAGATAAAACTGAGGTTATTGTACTCGGCCCTGAAAATCTTAGAAATATGGTATCTAATCAGATTCTTACTCTGGATGGCATTACCTTGGCCTCCAGTAACACTGTGAGGAACCTTGGAGTCATTTTTGACCAGGACATGTCCTTCAACGCACATATTAAACAAATATGTAAGACTGCTTTCTTCCATTTGCGCAACATCTCTAAAATTAGAAATATCCTGTCTCAGAGTGACGCTGAAAAACTAGTTCATGCATTTATTACTTCCAGGCTGGACTACTGTAATTCATTATTATCAGGATGTCCAAAAAACTCACTGAAAAGCCTTCAGCTAATCCAAAATGCTGCAGCAAGAGTCCTGACAGGGACTAGAAAGAGAGAGCATATTTCTCCTGTTTTGGCTTCCCTTCATTGGCTTCCTGTTAAATCCAGAATTGAATTCAAAATCCTGCTCCTCACATACAAGGTCTTAAATAATCAGGCCCCATCTTATCTTAATGTCCTTGTAGTACCATATCACCCTATTAGAGCGCTCCGCTCTCGCTCTGCAGGCCTACTTGTTGTTCCTAGAGTATTTAAAAGTAGAATGGGAGGGAGAGCCTTCAGTTTTCAGGCCCCTCTTCTGTGGAACCAGCTTCCAGTTTGGATTCGGGAGACAGACACTATCTCTACTTTTAAGATTAGGCTTAAAACTTTCCTTTTTTCTAAAGCATATAGTTAGGGCTGGACCAGGTGACCCTGAATCCTCCCTTTGTTATGCTGCAATAGATGTAGGCTGCCGGGGGATTCCCATGATGCATTGAGTTTTTCCTTTCCAGTCACCTTTCTCACTCACTATGTATTAATAGACCTCTCTGCATTGAATCATATCTGTTATTAACTTCTGTCTCTCTTCCACAGCATGTCTTTATCCTGTCTTCCTTCTCTCACCCCAACCGGTCGCAGCAGATGGCCGCCCCTCCCTGAGCCTGGTTCTGCTGGAGGTTTCTTCCTGTTAAAAGGGAGTTTTTCCTTCCCACTGTCGCCAAAGTGCTTGCTCATAGGGGGTCATATGATTGTTGGGTTTTTCTCTGTATCTATGAAGCGCCTTGAGGCGACTTTTGTTGTGATTTGGCGCTATATAAATAAAATTGAATTGAATTGAATTGAATCAGTGATGTTGATGTCTTTGTTAGAGCTGAATGTCAATGTCTGAGTCATCAGTCTCATATCTCATTATTGGCTTGTTTGAATTATATTTTGCTTATCTTCTTTGCAGGATTTGATCTGAACAGAGCTCTTGGTGACTTGATCAAATACAATTTTACATCCAACCAATGGGAAAGCAGGTCTTATGGTCATTCACCTGTAAGTGAACATACACTCAAACATGTGCTGTTTTTCTTACCTTCTGCTATTGCATTTGCTTTGTCATTCTCTATGCAAACAAGTGTCCAAGTTACTGTCAGCACTTTACAATAAATTGATCCTCAAAATGTCACGTAGGCAAGAAATGTAGTTTCCTTAATCAGGAGAATGGATTCAAAGATATCCATTCCAAGATTTTCTCTCAATGACTTGTCAGGCCCCAACTTATCCTCTGACAACCAGGAACTCAGGAACAACTCTGGAATCAGGATTTCTTTTTAAAATAACTTTAAAAGACAATATTAAAACTATAGAGAAGGATTAAAGCCAAAACCTGTTACTATTACTTATAACTTATACTAGTTTAACCATTTACTTATGGCCATTTATTGCAATAGCCTAAATGCAAAATCTTAAAAAACAGAAACATATTACTAGCTAATGCAGGACTATACCAGTCTCACAAAGTTGGTCTCTACAGCTGTTTAATATCATTTGTAAAATTTTAATACAAATGCTCAATTTTTTCACTCCAACAACTCAGTTAATGCAGTCCATTATTCACACTTTTTAAACATTTTATTTTATGCTTCTCTCTGGTTACTGTCCAAACGTACGACCTAATCTCAACATGGCACAGCTGTTTAACCAGTTTCTGACAGTTAGCACCTCTTACACTTATTTGAAGTGTGGCTGAAGGGCACATGGTAGCTAGTGCTCTGTGATGCAGTCATCCAGTGGCAAAAGACTGGCAGACATGCAGACATCTGCACAGATCCTTAAGGTCACCATCTAGTGTTAAAATTTCCATCACTTGAATTTAAGTAGATCCTAGCATACTTGTGGATATCAAAACTTTTAACATGCCTTTCTTGCTTTCATTTATTTATTTATTTATTTATGTATTTATTTATTTATTTATTTTTGTTGTTCAGTGCTGATTGACCGTATTTATTTAATGCCACTTTGTGGTGATAGAGTATTACATTCTACTGATTGCTTGTTAAAAACAAGGTAAATCGATAAAGTCAAGAATATTTGCTTATTTTTCTGTAAATAATGTTGTAACTGTTTAAGAATTTATTTTTTAATTTATCGAACCTGTTTATGACAAATGTGCATTTTTAGTTTTTATAGAAATCAGTTTATTGCAGTGTATACTCTGCTCACTCACTTTTTTTAAATATATCCTATTTGTTTGCACATGTAAACATAGTCAATGGGAATTCTAGCATTCTCATTTTTTGGTTTAACATCTCAATCGTATTCCTTTCCTTCGTGCTCTCTTTGGCTCTCCTACTCTGTCAGGTGGCTCGTCATTCCCACACAGCAGTAGAGTATATGGGTAAAATGGTTGTCTTTGGAGGAGAGCTAGCCAACGGCTCCCTGGCCAATGATGTTTGGATGTACCGGCCTCTCAATGATGACTGGCAACAGCTTGGCTTTTCCACTTCACGTGGTGCTCCTAAACTGGCTAATCACGCTGCGGCTATAGTAGACAGTTATCTCTATGTGTTTGGAGGTGGGTTCGCATGTATACTGTCACGTTGCACTTTGTCTTTTTTTATATCAGCATTTTTAATCCACTAAGAAACAAACAAACCCAAATTTGTTTCCCAGGTCGTACTGAGGAGGATATGTTTTCCTCGACTCTGTATCGGTTCGGCCTGCATGGCTCTGGACGGTGGGAGACGGTTCAGCCCACAGGTGGGAAGCCACCTGCCACTGCTGGGCACTCCATGGTCTTCCACGGCCCTTCCAGGACATTACTTGTCTATGGAGGGCACAGGCCTACCACTGCCAGGTGTGTACCTTCTCATACATTAGAAGGTAGAGGTTGAGAGGAGAGTGGGAATCTGTCTTTTATGTATAAGACCACATCACACTCACTTAAACATTGATTTCCTAAGTTTATTAATTATACTATTAGTTTAGTCTATGTTATTTTATCAATCCCTCCTGCTAGTGATGCACTAGCATCACTGACTTTTGCTGACATTTTGTGTAAGCAACACACAATCTGTTCCCTAGACAGGCTCATTGTCATCGATGTCCACTTGAGCTTTTTAAGTCAGTATTGGACCAATATCTCACCAGTGGATCCCAACATAATAAGATATATTTTATCCCAAGATTTAATTCTTTTGTGATAACTTGCTACACAAAGTTAGTTAAGTGCTTCAGAAAACTCCAGGAAGTGGGGACTTTTAAAAAACGGCATCTTTATAGACAATAGAAATATACATACTGTATATGTTTCTTAGGTTTAGTGTCAGGGTGAACAAAACAGACGTGTTCCATGTGGATCGACGATTTTGGACATCCTTCCGTTCGCGTTTCGCAGCAACTGGCCCAAGAGAGCGAGCTTTCCATTCAGCCACTGTCATTGGAAACTACATGGTTGTCTACGGTGAGTCCTGAGATAATTAGCAGAGTTTTTTTCATAATCAGTCCAGCCATGTTTATATTTATCTCTGTTTGTTTGTCTTGCAGGAGGAAATGTGCACATTCATTTCCATGAGGAAAAGTGCTATGATGAGGAAATCTTTTTCTACCATCTGGGTTGTCACCAGTGGGTCTCGGCAAAGGAGAAACTCAGTGAGTATGAAAGTGAACAAAACAGCCGACTTCTAGATTGCACCTTACGTGTTTTATTTATTTTTCTAACACATTATATTTTATTTGGTCTTGAAATGGTTGTGATTAGACAGCCAAATAAAGTCCACTTTGTATATGTAGATGAAATAAGCACTAAAATGTCTTTATGCTCCACTGTGAGTATATTTGTACAAACCTAAGGGACAATCAGAAGATTTGGGGCTAAAATCTGTTTGAGATCTGAGCAGGTTGCACAAATGCACAAGTTTATTTTTACTTCTCCTTTTTACTTCAACTTTTTTTTATTTTCACCATCTTCAGTTTTTTCCTGAGTGGGTAGCCTCTTGCCAGAACTCTGAAATGCGAAGGCACATGCAGTTTTTTCTTGTTGTTTTACATTTGTTTTTTTATTTAAGGTCCATTTTAAACACCATCCATCTTAGTGATTGTTACCTCTGCATGTGAAGTGGTCACAGAGCTGTCATATTTTTCCAAGGTGGTGATGCTGTGAGGGGGCGTTACTCACATGTTGCTGCAGTGATGGAGGGACGAGTGTTGCTGGTTGCTGGAGGTTACAGTGGCATTGCGCGTGGAGACCTTGTGGCTTACAAAGTTCCCCTTTTTGTCAGTAGCGACCAAGGTGACAGGGTGAGTGAAAGCGCTGTAAACCAATAGTATTTGGAAGACTGTCTGTGGCTGGAAGAATCTCAGTGGTTGAAAATTATGTTGACTAAGAGCATCTAATGGTAATGAAATTGTTGTGTTTATTTGTTTCATCATCAGGATGCTGTTTGTGCTGAGGCAGTAGATGAAAATATGTGCCTGAAGAACCCAGAGTGCAGCTGGTGTGAAGGCCGCTGTCGAGAGTACCAGCCCACTAACCCGGTAACGCTTCTCTCAGACTTTTTGTTTAAATTGTAACAATGCCTGTGGTTTTTTTTGGGGGGGGGATCCATTTCTACATTTTCAGAAATCTAATCCTTTCCTTTTCAGACTGTTTGTTTAGGTATAGCTAAAGTGCAAATTCTGTTTTCTGGTCGCAGTGTGGAAGTACTGGTTGCTTGGGCCTTGCTCGCTTCCTGTCTGACTGCCAGTCCTGTCTGGTGTTCAGTGGCACTCCAGCTTCTCTGGCCCGTGCCCCTGGTGAATTTGGCTGGTGTGTTCAGAATGAGTCCTGCCTACCAGTGTCAGGTGAGTCCCAGGGAGGGAGGAATGAGGGCAGACGAAAAGGGTCAAGACTGGAAAATGATGTTGGGAGTTGACATGGGAGGGACGTAATTGACTCATGTTTGGTGTGTTTCAGAGGTGAAGTACAGTGACTTGGCTATACCCAGCTGAGACTGGACAGGTTCCTCAAACCACAGTTTGACTCGCCTGTCTAGTCACATACTTCTGGTGCAGTGAGGTCATTTTACTCCTTCAGAACACACGTCAAACAAGACTCACCAATTACATTCATTTCAGTACAGTGGTGCACAGTAGAAAGCTGCTGTAATATGAGATTTAAGAGGCCCGATGTGTGGGGGTATTTTAGGGGTTTTTTTGTGCATGTGCTGACCTTTCCCTCTCGGTCTCACAGAGCGAAGTGCGTGCCGTGTGGACCAGATCTCAGGGGCGTACGGCTGGTGGGGGGAGCGTACCCTTTTCCTAACCTCCCTCCACTCCTGTCGCACCGAGAACTATGTCCCGGGACTGCACCTGCTCACCTTCCAGCACCCCCGCAACGACTCCCAGCCTGACCAGGTACGGAGTCCAAATGTTTTGACTTTACCAGTTGAGCCTGTAACTACTTCCCTCTCTGCTTATACTTACTCCTCCTTCCTGCCACCAATATTGCATTCGAGCTTGGATATAATGATTCTATTTTTGTTAGTTTTTCTTTGTGCTTTATGCTTTTTAACCTCGTCATGTCTCTTTTTCTTTTTCTCTGTTTGCTTTGGGTAGAAAGGATATTTTTGTTCAAGTCGTTTGTGAAACTTTGTGGAGCAGTTAGTAGAGAATAGTGCCTCTGTTGATGTGTTTCCACTTCCATCATCCTCCACTGTCCTCCATCCTCCTCACCCCTCACATTAGGTAACCATCCTCCGCAGCGCCACCATCATGCTTGGCCCCACCACAGAAATGGACGTAGCCTTACAGTTTAGGGGGTTTGTCCACCCATTGTGGGGCGGGCCTCCACCTGCACCCCCTCCTACAGAGACGGTCTCCATGTGGGCTCGCATCCAGAGGCTTCACTTTGAGGCTCGAATGGCAACAGGACCCAACTCCAGCCAGATGGTGAGGAGAAGTGCATGTCAGCTGGAATTTCTTTGTCTCTTTCTTTACAGCATAATTCTTTAGAGGATTATTTGTAGTAGATTTGATAATAAATTAAAATAATTTCAATTTCATATGGCCAAACATTGGAACTGTTGGAATGCTTAAGAATTGTCGGCGAAAGCCAATATCCTTGTCCCCAGGGCTCAATATTGTTATGAAACACTATTGTTTTATCCATATTTTCTTCATGCCCATATTTTGTGCATTGTGAACCCATTTGCTGATCAGGAGGTGGTGGGTCACTGGGCAGCTCAGCAGGAAAAGGAGCTGAAGCTCCTGACTCGACCAGATGGGAGTCGACTTTTCTCTAACCTCACTCGGGGAAACCATTACCTTGTTCAGGCGGAGGGCTACCTGAACAACTCGGGCTCAGGACAAACAAGTGAGATGGCCTTGATCTGGAACAGAACGTTGCCTGGAGGAAGTGTGAGTTTAACTTCAACAGCAAAACTAATTTATGCAAAATTCTTTTGTGATTTTTCTTAGATCATGAAACAAAAGCATAGTTTTAATACCCTTTCCTTTATATCTTGTGATATCTCCTTCTAGGAGATCTCCTTCCTATTCTCGGAGCCGTACCGCTCAGGTTCCTGCTCAGGGTACATGTCCTGTCTGGCCTGCCTGTCAGACCAGTCTTGTGGCTGGTGCCCGTCTTTGTCCCGCTGTCTGCTGCGTGACAGCCCAGACCTCGAACCCTGCCCTGAGGGGCTGAACAGTGAAGGGAAGATGGAAGGTCAGCTCCATCTGCTGTTAGCACCCCAGCACTGCACCATGTGTGAAGAATACAGAGACTGCTCTGCTTGTACTCAGGTATAACACAGATGCACATAAAAACTGACATTATCTGTCATTATTCTGACTTGTATACCATAACTGTATTCTTGACTCATGCTGTGCTAACTTTGATTGTAGGACCCTTATTGTGAGTGGCAGATAAACTCCAGCAAGAAAGGCGACTACCAGTGCAGTCGGCGAGGAAGAGTAGATGGATCCATACGTGATCCAAGGGGGTGTCCTAAAGTGTGCAACCAGTAAGTTGAAAAATAATATTCATTTTACATATTTTCGGTCATACAAACATCTCCAGCTCATCTTTTCTACTCTACTTTCACTTTCTTTTACAGGAGAAAGACATGTGGTGAATGCCTTTCCAACTCCAGCCAGTGTGCGTGGTGTGAATCTGCTCAAGCCTGCTTCTATTTTGCTGCCTACCTCACAAAGTACCCCTATGGAGAGTGTAGGGATTGGTATGACAGGTAAGATGAGAACATTGTTAAGATATTTTTGTTTTTTCCTTTTGTTTTATTTATAATCATTATAAATACTATAATAATATAGTCATCATGTCTATAATGCTGTAATGACTATAATCATTTTCTTTTTTACATTTTAAATGTAAAGTCATGCTTAACATAATCAAATGACTCATGAATACCTAAGAGTAAGTAAGTCAGTAAAGTCATCATATTAAATATTTTGTAAGATAAGATAACCGTTATTAGTCCCAGCAGAAAGTGGACAGTGCAAAGTTATATAGCAAAAATTAAAAACCCATAGTCATCAGCATTTAAGCGGTTTCCCTGGTTACGCGCTCTCATCTCTTTATTTGTCCAAAGGTTTCTTTGCCTTTTTCTGGGTGTTAGCAACTGCACAGTTGGACTGGCATTACATAATTGGCTCTGACATTTCAAGACTGTTCTAACTGTATTTTTATCCTGTGAAATGATGAAATGTGTTTGACTGCCTCTAAAAATTCAAGTTTTGTTCTTATGCTCATCCCTAAGACTACTGCTGGTCAGGGCTCCTGCTTGTACCTGTCTTATTTATAATTTACTTCTTACTATGTCTAATGGAAAATAAGTTCATATTGCTTTTTCTGAGCCTTATTATTATGATTTGTAGTACTACTACTAGTAGTAGTAGTATTTCCCTTGCATGGCCAGGTCAACACAGACTAACAACTCCACTTCAATTTAAATTGCAACTTTCACCTCATAATCAGCTGTGAGTGTAATTTCTGCTAATAGCAGCAAGCACCCTTTCATTTGGTCACTGTATTCATCCATCCATCCATCCATCCATCTTCATCCGCTTTATCCGAGGCTGGGTCGCGGGGGCAGCAGCCTAAGCAAAGAGGCCCAGACCTCCCTCTCCCCAGCCACCTCCTCCAGCTTATCCGAGGGAACACCAAGGCTTTCCCAGGCCAGCCGAGAGATATAATCTCTCCAGCGTGTCCTGGGTCTGCCCCGGGGCCTCCTCCCGGTGGGACATGCCCGGAACACCTCACCCAGGAGGCGCCCAGGAGGTATCCTTGTCAGATTCCTGAACCACCTCAGCTGGCTCCTTTCGATGTGGAGCAGCAGCTGCTCTACTCTGAGCCCCTCCCGGATGGCCGAACTTCTCACCCTATCTCTAAGGGAGAGGCCAGCCACCCTTCGGAGGAAGCTCATTTCTGCCGCTTGTATCCGCGATCTCGTTCTTTCGGTCACTACCCACAGCTCATGGCCATAGGGTAGGGACGTAGATTGACTGGTAAATTGAGAGCTTCGCTTTTACATTCAGCTCCCTCTTCACCACGACGGACCGGTGCAGCGTCCACATCGCCTCTGTCAGTGTGCCCCAGGGCAGCTGTGGCTACAATGTAGCTTGCTATCGCCAGTGTGTGAATGTGTGTGTGAATGGGTGAATGACTGAATGTGGTGTAAAGCGCTTTGGGGTCCTATGGACTAGAAAAGCGCTATACAAATGCAGGCCATTTACCATTTACCATTTACATCACTGCAGCCGCAGCCCCAATCCGTCTGTCGATCTCCTGCTCCCTTCTCCCATCACTCGCGCACAAAACCCCGAGATATTTGAACTCCTCCACTTGGGGCAGGAACTCATCCCCGACCCGGAGTGGGCACTCCACCCTTTTCCAGCTGAGAACCATGGCCTCAGATTTGGAGGTGCTGATCCTCATTCCCGCTGCTTCACACTCGGCTGCGAACCGTTTCAGTGCGAGCTGGAGGCCCTCACCCGATGAAGTCAACAGAACCACAGCATCCGCAAAAAGCAGAGATGAGATTCTGAGGCCACCAAAGTGAAAGCCCTCAGCCACTTGGCTGCGCCTAGAAATCCTGTCCATAAAAATTATGAACAGAACCGGTGACAAAGGGCAGCCCCGGCAGAGCCCATCACCCACCGGGAACGAGTCCGACTTATTGCCGGCAATGCAAACCAAGCTCTTGCAACAGTTGTATAGGGATCGAATGGCCCGTAGCAATGGGCCAGACACCCCATACTCCTGCAACACCTCCCACAGGACACCCAGGGGGACACGGTCGAATGCCTTCTCCAAGTCCACAAAACACATGTAGACTGGTTTGGCAAACTCCCATGCACCCTCAAGTATCCTTGAGAGGATAAAGAGCTGGTCCTGTGTTCCGCGACCAGGACGAAAACTGCATTGTTCCTCCTGTATCCGAGGTTCGACTAGCGGACGAACTCTCCTTTCCAGCACCCTGGCATAGACTTTCCCAGGGAGGCTGAGGAGTGTGATTCCCCCTGTAGTTGGAACACACCCTCCGGTCTCCCTTCTTAAAGATGGGGACCACCACCCCGGTCTGCCAGTCCAGGGGTACGGCCCTGATCTCCACGCAACATTGTAGAGGCGTGTCAACCAGGACAGCCCTACAACGTCCAGAGCCTTCATGAACTCGGGGAGGACCTCATCAACACCAGGGGCTCTGCCACCAAGGAGTTGTTTAACTGCCTCACTGACCTCGCCCCTGGAAATTGGCAGGTCATTCCCCTCATCCCCAGACTCTGCTTCCTCCTCGGAAGACGTGTCAGTGGGATTAAAGAGGTCCTCGAAGTATTCCTTCCACCGCCTGACAATTTTCTCAGTCGACATCAGCAGCGCTCCGCCAGCACTATACACAGTGCAGGTAGAGCACCGCTTTCCCCTCCTGAGACGCCTGACAGTTTGCCAGAATCTCTTCGAGGCAGTCCGAAAGTCTTTTTCCATGGCCTCTCCGAGCTCCTCCCACACCAGAGTTTTTGCTTCAGCCACTGCCCGAGCCACATTCCGCTTGGCTTGTCGATAGCTGTCGGCTGCCTCCGGAGTCCCACAGGCTAACCAAGCCCGATAGGACTCCTTCTTCAGCCTGGTGGCTCCCTTCACCTCTGGTGTCCACCATTTGGTTCGGGGATTACCACCACGGCAGGCACCAACCACCTTGCGGCCGCAGCTCAGTGCAGCAGTTTCAGCAATGGAGACGCTGAACATGGTCCATTCGGACTCAATGTCCCCAGTCTCCCTCAGAATGCTGTTGAAGCTCTGCCGGAGGTGTGCGTTGAAGATCTCGCGGACTGGGGCCTCTGCTAGACGTTCCCAGCACACCCTCACTACGCGTTTAGGTGCACCGGGTCTGTCCAGCATCCTCCCCCGCCACATGATCCAACTCACCACCAGGTGGTGATCAGTTGACAGCTCAGCCCCTCTCTTTACCCGAGTGTCCAAAACATATGGTCGCAGGTCTGGTGATACGATTACAACGGCCTACGGCCTAGAGCGTCCTGGTGCCACGTGCACTTATGGACACTCTTATGTTTGAACAAGGTGTTCGTTATGGCCAAACTGTGATTTGCACAGAAGTCCAATAACAAAACACCGCTCAGGTTCAGATCAGGGAGGCCGTTCCTCCCAATCACACCCCTCCAGGTCTCGCTGTCGTTACCCACGTGAGCATTGAAGTCTCCCAGCAGGACAACAGAGACTCCAGGTGGAGCACCTTCCAGCACCCCGCCGCGTCTCACCAGGGGCAACTCCGGACTGAGACAGAGTCCAGCCCATCTCCAGGAGACTGGTTCCAGAGCCCAAGAGGTGAGCCCGACTATATCTAGCCGGTACCTCTCAACCTCACGCACTAACTCAGGCTCCTTCCCCACCAGAGAGGTGACATTCCATGTCCCTATTACCAGTCTTGGTAGCCGGGGATCAGTCCGCCAGGGCCTCCGCTCCTGGCCGCCATCCGGCACACAATGCACCCGACCCCTATGGCGCCTGCGGGAGGATGGGCCCATGTCTCCTCTTCGGGCTGTGCCCGGCCGGGCCCCATGGACTAAGGCCCAGACGCTCGCCCTCGGGCACCCTCCCCGGGCCTGGCTCCAGGGCGGGGCCCCGGTAACCCTATCCCGGGCAGGGTAAACTGTTCCCTCGATGTTCTCTTCATAAGGGTCTTCTGAATCGCTCTTTGTCTGGTCCCTCACCCACAACCAATTTGCCATGGGAGACCCTACCAGGGGGCAAAAGCCCCCAGTCAACATAGCCCCTGGGATCCCTGGGACACACAAACCCCTCCACCACGATAAGGTAGCGATTCACGGAGAGGCTGTATTCATGTAAACTCAATTTAAAACAAGGATTTTGGATTTGGTATCAAAAGCAGTTGCCAGTATTTGATTAAAAGTGGAAGGTACTGAAGCGTCAGCCCTGAAGAGAGAATTTTTTTTCTTAACTTTCCAAATGCTTTCACATGCAGTAATATACTCGCATTAGATGAGCAAAAACACAAGAAACAACACATTTAGATTTTGCCAGACAGTTGAATTGACCCTTTAATGGCAATCAATAATAAAATATTATTTTTTTGCTTGTCAGTGTTCACTCAGTTCCCCAGTGTAAGCAGTGTTCAGCTTTAAACACATGTACAGAGTGCCTGAAGACTTTTCAGTGTGGCTGGTGTGGTGACTACAATAATCCCACAATTGGAAAGTAAGTACAGCAAACCCATAACAACACAAAAAAGTATACAGATTCCCAGAACTGCATATAAGGCAAATGCAATCTTTATAGTATCAGGTTGCTGATAAGTTAACACTCATTGTGATTTCTGTGTGTATTTCGTATTTTCTGCCCTTCTTTTCAGATGCTTGAGGGGAGACTGGGCAGGAATGGATGATCCATCAGTGTATAACTGTAGTGTGGCTGTGGCTGAAGCTCGGGCTGCAAAGTGAGATATCTCTCATCATGTTTCTTGTACATATATCCTGAACAAACTGATAGCCAGATGTGTGTGTAGTATATCAGTCCAAGTTTACATTTGTCTTTCTTGCTTCTCTAGCCCTGAACCCCAAACTTCAGCCCCACCTCGCCCCTTAGAAATGGAGATGGAGTTGGAGCATTTGAGTGATGAAGAGCAAGATGCAATCTGGGCCTATCCCACATGTCCTGATGTAGAGGAATGCAGGCTGGGCCTCCACAACTGTCACCCCTCTGCTACCTGCATCAACACTCCCACTTCATATGAGTGCCATTGTGAGAGAGGATTCACAGGGGATGGCACACTGCACTGCAACCAAACGTAAGTGCATTAAAATACAGTAATCCACGAATTCCTTCTTTAAATCTCTTAATAAAATCTTTTTATTCGTCTTGCTCATTGAGTTATCTTCCTTCGTCCCACAGCTGTTACAATGAGTGTCGTGAGGGCCAGTGTAGCGGCAGCCCACGGTTTGAGTGTGAATGCGCCCTGGGCTGGACATCTGATCCCGCTACTCTGGTTCTGAGTGGCGTAGAATGTGATGTTGACTGTGGCTGCAACTTCCACTCCACCTGTATTACTGCTCCAGGGATCTGTGATGAATGCCAAGGTCAGATTTTGATAAAGGGATTATAGTGATTTGATTTCAGTCACTATTCATAAAACTGAAACTGTGGGAGGCATTTTGGTGTTTGATAGATAAAGGCTGTCGTGTTGTTTATTGGTTAACATTCACTTGCTTCACTTTCAGACTGGACTACAGGGCCTCACTGTGAGCACTGCCGTCCAGGTAGCTTTGGCTCAGCCCTGGCTGGTGGCAGCGGCTGTGTTCCCTGTGAGTGTAACGGACACGGCGACTCTCTCCAGGGATACTGTCACAACCAGACAGGCCAGTGTTACTGCACCCACAACACTCAGGGACCACACTGCGAGTCCTGTCTGCCTGGCTACTATGGAGATCCCAGGTAAAGATCTTCACTATTTTGCTGAGTAGGAATAATTTCCTTGAATGATTTTCAGTGTATTCTGTGATCGTGACTTGTCTATGCTATCCTGTACCATCTAGGAACAATGGAACATGTTACCGCCAGTGCCAGGGCCGCTCTGTCCTGCTGTCCTCCACTTCCTCCACCACCATTCCCCTGTCCTCTTCTTTGGGGTGGCGGAGTGGCACAGAGGGGAAAGGTGGACTTTCTCATTGCCTGTGGGTCCTCTCTGTGACTGAAAACTTGGCACCCTGTCTGCCCAGACAGTTTTGTCCCCCAGTAGCTCTCACACTACACCCAGACTCTCATACCCATTGTAAAGTGAGTTCAAATAAACACAAATTACTTAACAGCTCACTGTACCTGAAACTGTGTTCATGACATTCACGATGCTTTATTTTTCAGAGTTCGTATGTCTATGTGTTCGATGGCCTGCCTCGTTTTCTGGGTAACGGAGTCGTACATTCTGATCACAATCTAATTGGAGCATTTTGTGGCACCACGAGGACTCAGCCTATCACAGTGGAGGCCACTTCAGGTTTATCTTTAACTCATTGATTAATAAATACACAGTTTAGACTACAAAACCAGTTTACATATACACAATCACTCAGCATCGTATAATCGTCTCTTCTACCTCCAGGTGTGATCTCAGTCTACTTTGAAGCCAACGTCACTTCAGACAGACCTCAAGGCTTCAATGCATCTTTCTGGGTACGACGGTGTCAGCAGAGCTCTGATGAGGATGAAGATGGATCTGTATGTCCAGGTGGAGCCCAGTGCCAGGGTGGGCTCTGCCAGTGCCCTCAGGGATATGGGGGACCACATTGTGACCGGCTAGTGTGCCCACAGGATTGTGGAATAGCAGAAGGAAGAGGAACTTGTAATATAGTAAGAGCTGTGAACTTTTTTTTTTTTTTAAGTTTGCTTTTCTTAAATTTCCAAGTGTCTCTTTTTTCAAAAGTAAAACTTAATTAAATATACTGTGACATTTTTTATTTAGTGCCTTTGTAACGCTCATGAAAACATATTTCTAGTTGTGTACTTGATAATTTTCGTGTTTTTGTTTTTTTTGTTAACTTTCTTTTGTTTGTTTGTTTGGTTGGTTTTTGAGGGTTTTTTTGTTTAGGAAGTCAGTTTTAAAAAATTATAAAATAAAACACAGAACATTAACCAGCATAACTCTGTTTGTCTTAGTCTCTGGGAGTGTGCGTGTGCTCAGAGAGCTGGGTTGGGTCAGACTGCTCTATTCCTCGAGACTTCAACAGCTTGGTGTGGGAAACCTTACTGGACACACAGATGACTGTGGTAAGGACCAAAGAAAAACAAACGAGAACAATACTGAAGTGTGCATGGCTGACACAATGCAGCACACACAAATAAACATTGTGCTTTCCCCCCAACAGAACCAGGCCCACAGGTTCCTCCACAGGATGGGACACTCTCTGGTGTCTGGACCACAGGGCAACCTCTGGATGTATGGAGGGCTTTCTCTGACAGAAGGAATTCTGGGAAATGTCTATAGGTAAGAAAGTGCAACAACAGTCTATAAATGCTTAGACAAAGAGCTTGTAAGAATCAATTTTCAGTAGTATTCATGTTTCAGGTTGGGGCACATGTGACTCAGGAGCTAAAGTAGGTTGTCTATTGGAAGGTGAGAGGTTTGATACCTGGCTACTCTAGTCTTCATGTCAAAGTATCTTTGGGTAAAATACTGAAGCCCAAGTTGCACTTGATGAATCTATCAGAGTGAGTGTGTATGAATGCTAGGTTATATGCACTCAAATGCATGTGTGTTTGAATGGGTGAATGGGTATGGTAGTAGAAATGCATTTGGAGTGCTCAGAGTAGAAAAATGCCATTTCAGGCAACAAGCCCATCCATTTGTGAAAACTACTGAAAACCTTGTCTTATTACTGTGAAAGTGTCATGTGTTTAACTCCTTGAAGGAGTTTGTTCATATTTGGGACAAACCTTTGTTCAACTTGTAACTCCGAATAAGTTACATTTTGATTTTGGTTTTATGGAATTGGTAACACGAATGTTGAATCTTGAAATGCATTGCTTTCTTTGCAGCAGCATCTTAAACATTTTGAAATATAATCTTCAACATTTTAATCTATCACAATCACCTTTATTGGCATAATAATAATAATATTCTGAGACTGTAGCATAGGAACAATAAAACTTACATAACCCTTTTGCACATAGCTTGGCGTAGGCATCCAGCAACAAGTTGGTTAGGTAATCTCACAGTCACGTAGTGCAGTGTTTCCTCTGTATGTGTGTAATAATTCCTTCTGGTTGGTTTAGATATTCTGTGTTGGAACGTCGTTGGACACAAATGTTGACAAGCTCTGTGGAAGAAGGGTCGATGCCAAACCCTCGCTACCATCACGCCTCTGCAATGCTGAGTCATGAGTCTGGCGCTGGAGCCAATCATAACTTTATGTTGGTAGTAGGTGGGGTCACACAAGATGGCGTTTCCATGGATACCTGGACTCTCAATCTCAGCAGTTTAGTCTGGAGAGAGCACAAGGTTGGTATCTGACTTGATATGGAAATAAAGAATATGTGAAAAATCTTTTTTCTTTCTTTAACTAATGAATTTTCTTCTGCTGACAGAGCACAGTGCTTCCTCCAGTGGCAGGTCACACTTTAACTGTACGGCGAGACTGCTCTGTGCTGTTGATTGGCGGTTACTCTCCTGAAAATGGTTTCAATCACCATTTACTTGAGTTCAACCCTCAGTCTGGAAACTGGACCATTGCCCCCCACACTGGCACACCACCTACAGGTTTTTGAAGCCTTTCATAATGTCAATAACTCACTGATGCACCGCTTATTGTTATAACAATACAGAATCACATTGTGAAAAAAATTTTTTTTTAAAGAGACAAATATAGCTCTAAACACTCTTTTCATTGCACATAAACCTATTTTACTTGCTTTGTTCTTGAATCAGGTTTGTATGGCCACACGGCAGTCTACCATGAACAGACTGATGCCATCTATGTCTTTGGAGGCTACCGCTTTCACGTGGAAAGTGTAGAGCCATCTGCTGAGCTCTACAGCCTGTATTACCCCAACCTCACCTGGTCTTTGCTGGCCACCTCTCAGGGTATTAAGGTAAGAAGTTGGAAAATCCAAGCAGTTGACATCCATCCATCCACTTTAGAAAGATAACTTCTGGATTCCTGCTGTGTCATCTCTCTCCTGTGTAGCCCCTGTCCCGTTTCTTCCATGCTGCTGCACTGATTAAAGACACTATGGTGATTGTGGGCGGCAGGACAGAAGCAGAAGACTACAGTAACTCTGTCTCTCTGTACCAGATCAACTGTAACACCTGGATACAACCAGGTAACTATACATTTCTAGCTGCAGGTTAATTTGTAAATCATAAAACATCATAGGCTAATCTCTTCTCGTGTTTTTGTTTTAGTGTCAGCTGTTGGAGATCCAGTTAATGGTTCGGTGTCCCTTGCTATGACGAGCTGGGGCGGTCGTCTCTTCCTGTCAGGAGGCTTCAATGGCGTCACCCTTGGCAGACTCCTAACCCTGTCTGTGCCCTCTGACCCCTGCGCCCTTCTTCCCACACCAGAGGCTTGCAACACCACCACAGGCAGCTGCATATGGTGTAGAGGGAGCTGTGCTTCTTCTGACACTGCTGAGAGGTAACACGTTGTTTGACAGCAATTCTGAGCTTGAAGTTATGTGCAGCTATGAAATAAAATGCATATGACATTCACTTCTGTTCCTTGTTCTCCATCAGAATGGGATGCTTCACTGGACAGTCTCCCTGTTCTCCAACCCCTCGTGAGCCAGACCAATGTCGCAGACTCAAGACATGCAGTGAATGCCTTGCACGACACCCTAAAACATTTTCCAGTCAATCCCAGGTAACATGTAATGCCCCTTCTCAAACACAGTTAATCACTCAAAGAGAGACCGTTACTGTGAACTAAAGTCTGTTCTTAATAAATTCCCAGCCTGTTTTACAGTGTAAGTGGTGCACAAATTGTCCAGAGGGGGCTTGTATCAGCAGCTCTCTCAGCTGCACAGCTGTACATGACTGTCGAATCAACCAGAGAGAGATCTTCCTGTCCAGCAACTGCACTGAGACTAGCTGTGAGGCTTCTGACTGCCCCAAGTGTACAGCTTCTGGAAAATGCATGTGGACTCGCCAGTTCAAACGCACAGGTACCTAGGTTCAGATGATGTGTTGGTGTTACAGAAAATGAATTTTATGATTAATAAATATTTTCCAATAAGAAATGTCGACCCCCTTCTCTTCTTTTTTTCCCTTCTCCAGGCGAAACGAGGCGCATCTTGAGTGTGAATCCCACTTATGACTGGACATGTTTCAGCTACGCTCTGCTCAACGTCTCACCCATGCAGGTGGAGTCATCCCCTCCTCTGCCGTGCCCTCCGCCATGCCACAGTCTCCATAACTGCAGCCTTTGTCTGAGCTCCAATGGCTCTGATGGGGGCTGGCAGCACTGTGTGTGGAGCATGGCCCTGCAGCGGGTAAGATTGTCATCATCATATGATCATGTCACAATATCACAGCTATAGCAATGCAATTAAAGAATAACTTAAAAAAAGAGCTACTTCAACAACCTCTAACAAAGCTCAATATGCAAGAAAATAGTTCCAACTGAAGGTGGAAACGACCAGTTGAAGCCAAAAAACCCACTAACAAGTGCAAACAGGATGTGAAGGGGGCAATATTAACGATCGGTGTTGTGCTGTCAATGTGTGAAAGACCCGCTCTACCCAGTGTCGCCGTAGCACTCGCTAATTTCACTCGCAGGTTGTACATGACAGAAAGACCAAACAGTGGATGTAGTTGTCTTTTATTTGGCTAAAGATATGATGCAATACAGATTGTGGTGAAAGGGGCTTTGACCAGCTGGTTAAGACTTTACTCAAGAAATGATATCCCAGGTAGAAAACATTTTTCAGTTTCTCATGTAACAAAGTAGTGGTTTACATGTTCTCCTAACAAGTAGCAGATCTCTATCCCAATTCTGGGTGGATAGTTTTATGGTTGCATCAGGAAGAGTGTCTAATGTAAAAAATCTACCAGATCAAACATGATGAGCCACTGTGGCGACTCCTTGTAAGTGAGGGAGCAGTTGAAATGAGCTCTGATAATGCATTATTTAACAGTAGCTAAGCTACATTTTTGTGCTTAGGTTTTACTTTACTCTCACTGGATGTGGTGCTGTGTCACTACTATTGTACTATGTTGCTGCTACCTCTGGCACCTTGTTTTAGTAGATTGCTAAGGTTAGCATCAGTGATAGTAGCTCATTGGAAGGAAGGATAGAAAATGCAGTTCATTTACTTACACTTATAAATGTTGCTGTGCGCAACCATCATTAAAATGTTCCTATATTTTTTTATGTTGTAGTGTTATCATTAAAACATATGTTTTCTGAAAATATTGTGACATAACTTTGAGGCCGTATCACCCACCCCTGATTGGAATGTTGGACTTTAAGTTAATTTATTTTCTTTTTAATTTAACTGAGCAAATCTCTTTCCCCTTCCTGTAGTGCATGAGCCGATCTTTTCTGCCCCTCCGGTGTGAGGCAGGCCAGTGCGGTCGACTGCTTTCTAGGGGAGACTCCTGCTCTCCCCAGTGCTCCCAGCTCACTCAGTGCTCCCAGTGCATTGCTAGGCCTCAGTGTGGTTGGTGTTCTTCTCGCGGGGGCAATGGAGCTGGACGCTGCCTACAGGGAGGACTTGATGGTGAGAACAATGTTAAATTTATGGTTTTGAAGAAGCTGAGCATCTTGGCATGTTATGAGTGGATTGTTTTGTTATTTATCAGCATACCTCTGTGTCTTTCTCTCTCCCCCCCCCTCCACAGGTGTGAGTGAGGGTGTCTGCCCTTTGACAAACAGCAGCTGGTCTTTTCTCCATTGTCCAGAGGAGGATGAATGCGCCAACGGTCATCACAACTGTAACAGCACTCAGGACTGCCACGATCTGCCACAAGGATACCACTGCACCTGCAAACAGGGTTACATACTTAGCAGGTAATATAAGAGGATAGTTTGAACTTTATTGTGTAGTGACTGAAGAAGTTCACTGAAATCTCCGCTTTTTGCGTCCTTCTGTGCAGTATTTCTGGTCAGTGTGAGCCAGTGTGTGCACAAGGCTGTGTGAATGGGACATGCACATCCCCTGGAGTTTGCCAGTGTCACTTTGGCTTTGTAGGGGATAACTGCTCCTCTCAGTGCAGCTGCAACAAACACAGCAACTGTGCTGGTGTTAACAAACCAGATGTTTGTTTGGAGTGTCACAATAACACCATGGTAAGTGCTTATAATAATCTACATTCACGTGCCTTAAACGTTTTTTTTTTTTTTTTTCATATTCAGTAATCCACTTTGTTTCCTCTATGCCCCAAATCTAGGGTAAACATTGTGAGAAGTGTAAGCCTCTGTTTGTGGGCTCTGCCAAGGGGGGTGGCACTTGCCATCCATGTCGGGAATTTTGCAAGGGAAACAGCGCTGTGTGTCTATCCCGGGATGAACTTAAGAAGGCACAGGAAACTCTACAATTATATCCTCTTGACCCTAACAGCGTAAGTAACTGAAATCCGTGAGGGTTTGTGTATGTGAATATATTTATATTAAAAAAACAAACACAAACCACTTTAGTTTTAAAGTTCTGTCACTTTTTGTCCTCCTATTAGATTCAGTCCTGGGTGTCTGAGGGTCCAACAGAGGAGAATGCTGTATGTGTAAATTGTCAGAACAACAGCGTAGGGGATCGGTGTGAGAGCTGCCTTAGTGGCTACTTCCTGCTGCAGGGGAAGTGTGAGAAGTGAGTAAAATCTGCTGCTGAGCTGTCACTGGAGTGTTATTATATAAAGTTATTATATAAAGTTTTAATGTGTGATTTTGATTACTCAGTACCTGGTCTGTCAGTTATAATCAGCAGATGTGTCTTTTACTATTAAGAGAAATGCTTATACATGCACAGTTGTAGTGAATGTTAATTTCTCCTCTTCATCACAGGTGTCAGTGTAATGGCCACGCAGACACATGCAATGAACACGATGGCACAGGCTGCCCCTGCCAAAACAACACAGAGACCTCCTCCTGCCTCAGCAGCCCCCAGAGTGATCGCAAAGATTGCTACAGACAACAGGTATGTGCATGCTGGAGTTCACAGTTTCCACTTTTTACAGTTTTGACTTGTTGAAATCCACATTTTTCTTTTTTTTTTTTGTCAGTGAATGAAACATGCTTAAATTCTGTGTTTTACTCTTTCATTTAGTGTGCAAAGTGCAAGGATTCTTTCAATGGTACACCAGTGAATGGGCGTCAGTGCTACCGTCAGTTTAATGTGGACACAGAGTGCTGCTTTGACCCCACATCGCAGACCAACTGCTTTCATGATCCCACCATTCGCAACCTGCCCAAGGGGCGCACTGTATTCTTTGCTGCCCAGCCAAAGTTCACCAATGTGGACATTCGGGTCACCATTGATGTCACTTTTGGTGAGGTGGAGGTGTACGTGTCCAACTCTCATGACACCTTCATTGTGGACGTAGATCGATACACAGGGATTCACACCATCAAGATCGAGGAGGAATCTGTAGTTCCAGGGAAAACTGCCGGGACAGAAAAGGATTCACCTCCATCCCCTATAAAGGTGTTTGCCAACACCTCATCCAACTTTGCAGGTTCTGTGCTTTCCCAAAGCCTGCAAGCAAAACCTCCAGGAGCGGAAAGGGAAATTAGAGAGGAACGTGCTGAAGGACTCATCACCTATATCACCGTGTGGAAACCCCAGACGGTGCTGATTGTCCGTGGTGTTCGAGATCGTGTGGTGATCACCTTCCCCCATGAGGTGCACTCCTTGAAATCTAGTCGCTTTTACATCGCTCTGAGAGGTGTTGGAACTGAAGAGAGACAAGGAGAGTCCCAGGGCCTGCTGTTTCTGCGACAGGACCAAGCCCACATTGACCTTTTTGTCTTCTTCTCTGTCTTCTTCTCCTGCTTTTTCCTCTTCCTGTCTGTCTGCGTCCTCCTGTGGAAGGTTAAGCAGTTCCTGGACTTCCGTCGGGAGCAGCGTCGCCACATTCAGGAGATGACAAAGATGGCATCAAGGCCTTTTGCTAAGCTCACTATATACCTTGAGCCGGAGGAGCCTCAGCTCATCTACTTGCCTTCATCTGGTGGAGGGGTAGGGGGCAGCACTGTGTCGCTTGCTCATGCCCGCACAAGCAAGTTAAGTGGAGTGGTGGTTGGCCAGAGGGGCAGAGCAGGACCTGTCTCCTATAAACATGACCCATCCTCCGGACCCACAGCCCATCACCACCATCACCTCACCTTGGGTGGAGGAGGCAACAGCGGCCAGCATTTACCACTGCACTACTTGAACACCCATCATTATGCCAGTACCACAGCTGGCAACCCAGCCTCACATCATCACCACCCATCCACATACAGCGCTTACCAGCACTTTTGCCGTCCTGACCCTTTCCTCTCTCAGCTTATGGGCTTTTCCTATTCCTCCTTCAAGGTGGGGCCCATTACCCTGGAGCCCACAGATGATGGTATGGCTGGAGTGGCTACAGTCCTCTTCCAGCTGCCGGGGGGTGTCTTGGCTCCGAACCGCGCCTGTCTGGGCTCCGCACTGGTTACTTTGCGACAGAACCTGCAGGAATACTGTGGCCACGGCAATGGAGGCGGGCATCCAGGAGCGGGTGCAGGCCGCAAGGGGCTGCTGGGGCATCAGCACCTGACCACTATGGCTATGTAGAGAAACAAGTAACATTTTTATGAGAGATAGAATAAGTCTTTAAAGGGTTTGGTATATAATAAATTAATTTTGAAAGAAACAGCCACAAGGCAATGACAATATCCAGAAGTAAGAGCAACTTGAGCATTTTGAAGAGATGTACATATACTGTATAATGAATTTAAAGTGTCTTTTATTCTATTATGTGTTGCTATACTGTATTTCAGTGCTTCACATGACCAAGCTACCTGTCTCTAGAATACACTACAACTGCTATACGTATCAGCAAAATGCGTCACATCGTGTCTGTGATCACTAAAGAGGTATGAGTGCACTCGACAGATTATGCGACTGAAGACTGAAGCTGGACTCTTGTTAAAATTATTCTCATTGACCAACAGAGGTGTAAAACCATGTGCTTGCTTTGAACCAACATGTGCTTTATACCCCCCTCCCCCAAAAAGTGACAATCAGAATTGCCATTGAGAACAAAAGACTTGATTTCGGCATAATGTGCAACATTTTGATTGTCAGCGCAGGAAAAAAGTCTGAGTTACTTGTGAGATGGTTTTTATATCATAGTCGATATGAATGATTTATTAATTGTAGCTAAGTATATGGCAGGCTTCTAAGCTACACGTTTATGTTAAACAGACTCAGTATGTTTCCGCATATGCATTCACCTGCTCTGTTACGTTATACATCTTTTTGCTCGTCTGCCTTCACTTCTTGCCTTGTCTGTGTGTCAGATGGCTTACACTGAATACTTGTGTTAATGGAAATGTGTTTGGTGCAGCTCCTGGAAGATGTTAAAGTGACATTTAGAGTTTTCTTTCATGAGTTGTTTTGAATTGAGAAGTTGTGAAGGATAATGTTTTCAGTATCGTTTTTGCACTCACGACACTACACTAACTTAACAGAACTCGTCCATTAAAATGAAGAAATTGTCCTTTTTTATGATTATTTTTTGTTCACATTAAATGTGTGTCGGTGTTGAGATGGTTCATTAAGCTGCCTTTTTTATGGCAGCTTGCCTTCTTAGGTGATTGTATGCACCAATCAAACTATGGTCTAACTAAAAATAAATAAATACAGTATGAACAGTTACATTTCATTAACAGTGGAAAGTGTTACATTAGAAAGTTCTCCTGGTGAGAGGTTTGTAAAGGTTTTGCAGCATTATTTTAATTGAATTACATGTTCACTGGTTTGTGTTAACGGGAGTATTTTGATTTACTTTTTTGCACTGCACAGAGCCATGGGGCTTTAAAATTCATGTGAAACACAAGAGCGGGGTGTCATCCATGCTCGGATGGCAAACATTGTCGTGGACGAACTCAGAATGGTGCTACTGGCGTTTTGTTTTTCTTTTCTTTTTTTTCCATTTTTTTTTGGGTAGTTCAGCAAAATAAAGCTCATATGAATACTGTCACTATTTATAGCAGCCATGCCCAAATGAGCATTAAAATTGTTGTGTCTTGTATCTCTGTAATTTTTTTTAACATGCTTTATTTTTGTACATAACTTTTATTGTGTTTGTATTTTCGTTTTCAAAGAAGGGAACAGTGTTGTACAGAGGATTGTGTGAGGAGTCTGTCTTGAGTCAGCTGAAATAAAGTCTGTGGAACCTGATTATGCGCTTTTTTTTTCTGTTACAAGTAAAAATACTTTAATATTTAAAAGCTGTAAAATTCTGGTGTTTGTGGCTCAGACATTAATCTTGTCACGTTGACCACAAGAAACCTAGCAATGGCTTACAACTGAAGTTTTAGTAAAAATAAGCGTGCTGTAATGGTAACATTTTAATGTTGAGGTAAAAGTAATTTACAGTGATTTTAAATTTTTAAATCTGACAGTTAAGAGTTCAAAACTGCAAATGACTTGCCCAGAAGGTACTGCCTAATACATCGGTGTAACTTTGTGCTGAACATTGGGGGGTCAAGATCTGTCTAAATAAATAAATCTGGGTAAATTCCTAGATGATTAAACATGCAACTAATTTGCTGTTAAAACCTGAAAGGAGTAAAGAAAACAGCCTATTTATGCAAGATAATTCATAATTTTATTAGGGGGTTATATTGGTTGGGTCTTTTTATGGGGGGTCATAACACCCCCCCCCCCCCCCCCCTGGAAATTACCCCCCTGGCCCAATATGATATTTTGGAGGAGAGCTGGAAAACCCTACAACATATTTATACCTGGTACAGACTAATGTGCTTCTAATTGAGAAGCCTAAGTATTTCAAGTTCTTGCATACATTTTCTGATGCAACACATCAACAGTGATGCAATCTGGTTTCAGTGAGTGTTTCGGGTCGTTCAACGTCATACACCCTCACCCGTGCAACCCAGGCACTGACTGTCCAAGTAGCAATTGTCATCCATGGATTGGTCCGCTTGATCCATAGGCTGCTTGGCACCTTTTCTGCTGCATCTGTGTCGTTCTTGATTGCTCTATGGTTTTGGAGTCCTCTAGTGCCCAGACACTTTAGTGCCTGCAGAGACTGGTCTGCAAAGCCTCTGCATCTTTACCTCCCCTGGCCCTGCTTTGGCATTCAAGGCAACAGCAAATCAAATAACCACTTGCCATCAAGGATATGTATCTGACAAATCTACAGCAACTGTGTAATGCTCTCATGTCAATATGTAATGTTCCCAAAACTTTGTTGATTCTATACCATGAATAATTAGGACAAAGGAGGTTGTAACGCAGTATTATCAAGGTGAACTTAACAAATTGACCAGTGAGAATTTGTTAAAACTGAGGATATTTTTCTTTTTGTAGTTTTTCTTTTTCTTTTTTATCTTTCTTAACCCATCTACATCACGTATAGCATGACAGATAAGTTATGATGCAGGATGGCGTGATTTGTTGTGACGCTTGTTTTTTGTAGCTGTCACTTTAAAAGCGGGTTCAAGGTAAACAAGGCTGGTGTGCTCTGGTTGGCCAGCACCAGAGGAAGTGTGCGGTGCTCTTCCTGTGTTTTTATCCATTTATAACTGATGCAGGCTGCCAGTAAATGGTCGCTTAAATGTGAAGAAGCTGCTGCGGCTTAAGCGCCCGATTTAACACTGTGAGTCTCTTCTTTGTGGCGGAATATAAGCGAAACGGTGACAGTTGCACAGCTGTAGGAAAGTAAACGGCGTTAGCCTATTGCTAGGCTAATGCTTCTTAGCTAATGTGAGCTAACAAAGATCAGATAACCAGAGTCAGGGAATATTTAGATGACGCTTGCTTCTGTTCCCTGTGTTTTTCGGACTGCCTTTTTAAATCTAAGTGTCCATCGAGATATTCGACATAACGGTGTTTTCCTCTGCTCCACAGCACGCCACGACGAAACCCTAATGGTGATTACGTGAAGATGAAATCCACAAAAGGGGAGGCAAAGACAGAAGAGACACAAAGCGATGCGGTCACTATTAAAGCTGAGCATAAATTAGAGCAGGGGAGTGATGGCGAGGAAGGCTTCAGTGAAGTATACACTAATGGGCACGGCCTCAATATCCAGATAAAGGAGGAGCCACATTCGCAGGAGATCAGCGAGGAGCACAGTGAAGGCACAGAAGACACTAAGCCTGACACTATTACAGATGCTTATATTTCACAAGGACACATAAAGGAGGAGTTTGACTCCTACCATCCACCACATTATGAATTCACTGAAGCTGCTGTCAAGGAGGAGCCGGAGTCGTGGGTCAAAGAAGAGAGAGAGAGTGAAGAAGAGGTGGAGGATGCAAGCAGCGCCCGAGAGGGGTTTGAAGAGGGAGAGGAGGAGGCTTGCAGAGGTAGAGACCGGCCTTAAGTCTGGGTCTTTTTGCTTTTAGTTGTTATTCACCTTTTCCAAATTTTACAAATAGCCAGTTTTAGCTTGAAAAGTATGTATAAGAAACACATTAATGCAAGCTCTAGAGGTGTATCTGCATTTACATTTTTTTAATCAGCTGAGGGTTAAATACATATGTTTTAAAAAAAAGTTAAGAAATAACAGGAGCACTGTTAGTGATCCTTAAGCTAGACACCCTCATTGAAGGGAATAGCAAGACAAGAAAATGGAAAGATTCTGACCAAAAACTACATTACATTAAAAAATCCAGATCCAGCCACTGAATATATACAGTGGGGCAAAAAAGTATTTAGTCAGCCACCGATTGTGCAAGTTCCCCCACTTAAAATGATGACAGAGGTCAGTAATTTGCACCAGAGGTACACTTCAACTGTGAGAGACAGAATGTGAAAAAAAAATCCATGAATTCACATGGTAGGATTTGTAAAGAATTTATTCGTAAATTAGGGTGGAAAATAAGTATTTGGTCACCTCAAACAAGGAAAATCTCTGGCTCTCACAGACCTGTAACATCTTCTGTAAGAAGCTTTTCTGTCCCCCACTCGTTACCTGTATGAATGGCACCTGTTTGAACTCATCATCTGTATAAAAGACACCTGTCCACAGCCTCAAACAGTCAGACTCCAAACTCCACCATGGCCAAGACCAAAGAGCTTTCGAAGGACACCAGGAAAAGTATTGTAGACCTGCACCAGACTGGGAAGAGTGAATCTACAATAGGCAAGCAGCTTGGTGTGAAAAAAATCAACTGTGGGAGCAATCATCAGAAAATGGAAGACATACAAGACTAGGGATGGGTATTGATAAGATTTTCACGATTCCGATTCCATTTTCGATTCTGTTTAACGATTCGATTCTTTATCGATTCTCTTATCGATTCTTTTTAAAAAAGGAGAACACTAAGTTCGATTAGCTTAGAACTTTGTTTTATATCTTCTCTTTGAACAAGATAGAAATTTAGGAGTAACATGGCCTTACAAACCCAACAGTGAGATCTTAAGAGATCCAGCCTACGGCTCTTCAATGGGTGTCACAGGGTCCCCAGGAAAAAAAATTGTAAATGTAAAATAATAAAATAAATATTCTTCTGTAGCAATAACAAAGCATAACATAAATTATTCAGTAGCAATTACACAAGAATATCCAGTAATGTCCCTGCCTACAATTAAACACATTCACTTACCTAAAATTGGGGGCATCTGCTGTGGCAAATGGGTTCAAGCCAGTGTTTCCAACTTAGCGACTTTGTCGCTATATTTAGCGAGTTTTCAGACCCCTTAGCGACTTTTTTTTAGAAAAAAGGTCGCTAAAAAAAGGACGTGAAAGCGCGTATCGATTTTACTCTCAACAAGCAGTGGGTGCTGTAACGCAGTCAGTTCTTCTTTTACTCGTATGCTGTTTTGTGGATCACAAGGTTTAAAACTACTTATAAACACACACACAAAGTAACTCCACCAGAGTGCCTATTTCAGGTCACTTTTGCCGGTCCAAGCCCGGGTAAAGGAGCAGGGTTGGAATTGTGACATTAAAAAAAACAATAATTGCTAAAATAAATTTAATTTGTAGTTCTAAATAAACTCTAAATGCATTTAGGAAGTTTTTTACTCACTTAATGTCTCTTCCACGATGTTATTTCTCTCTCCAACAACATAGGTTACAATTAGATTAGCATGACCAATTATGCAAATCAGGCGATGACATCATTTAGCGACTTCTAGCGACTTTTAGGACAGCCAATAGCGATTTTCCTTACTGAGGAGTTGGCAACGCTGGTTCAAGCCTTTTACCACAAACTTAGTCACTGCTCGGTGACATTCGTCTATCCTGGCCTGAAAGGAGACGCTACCGGTAGACTGCAGCGAGAACTGCCAGCATCTGAGCCAGACTCTGTCTGTCTGTCTCATCATGGTCACCTAAATGCACAGTAATAGCAGGTTTTGTAATAAGGCAGATCTCACTAACATAATATGCACTGTTAGTTGATTATTTACCTGCCGCATTAACGGGAGAGGACGTGCAAACGTTACCGCTGCTGCTGGGTTGAGATTCACGAGTCCGGAGCGGAATTAAAAACATGACATTCATTTAAGGTTATCACGTGTTTTGTGAGCAAATGCTTTTGCATATTCGTAGTGTTTCCTCCCTTAAATGAAGTATCTACTTTGCAAGTATTGCAAGTTGCCCTGTTGTCATCCGTTCTCGTAAACTTTTGAGCGTTTGAGCCGCTTACGCGCCGTGTTTCCTGCCAGGTAAATGACGCTCCGCAATGTGGTGACGTCATTCGGGGCGACTGGAATCGATAAGGGAATCGTTTGCAAAAATGGCAAACAATTCCAAGGAATTGAAACAGTGGGAACCGGTTCTCAACAAGAACCGGTTTTCGATACCCATCCCTATACAAGACCACTGATAATCTCCCTCGATCTGGGGCTCCACGCAAGATCTCATCCCGTGGGGTCAAAATGATCATGAGAACGGTGAGCAAAGATCCCAGAACCACACGGGGGGACCTGGTGAATGACCTGCAGAGAGCTGGGACCAAAGTAACAAAGGTCACCATCAGTAACACACTACAACGGCAGGGAATCAAATCCCGCAGTGCCAGACGTGTTCCGCTGCTGAAGCCAGTGCATGTCCAGGCCTGTCTGAAGTTTGCCAGAGAGCACATGGATGATACAGCAGAGGATTGGGAGAATGTCATGTGGTCAGATGAAACCAAAGTAGAACTTTTTGGTATAAACTCAACTCGTCGTGTTTGGAGGAAGAAGAATACTGAGTTGCATCCCAAGAACACCATACCTACTGTGAAGCATGGGGGTGGAAACATCATGCTATGGGGCTGTTTTTCTGCCAAGGGGACAGGACGACTGATCCGTGTTAAGGACAGAATGAATGGGGCCATGTATCGTGAGATTTTGAGCCAAAACCTCCTTCCATCAGTGAGAACTTTGAAGATGAAACGAGGCTGGGTCTTCCAACATGACAATGATCCAAAACACACCACCCGGGCAACAAAGGAGTGGCTCCGTAAGAAGCATTTGAAAGTCCTGGAGTGGCCTAGCCAGTCTCCAGACCTCAACCCCATAGAAAATCTGTGGCGGGAGTCGAAAGTCTGTGTTGCTCGGCGACAGCCCCAAAACATCACTGCTCTCGAGAAGATCTGCATGGAGGAATGGGCCAAAATACCAGCTACTGTGTGTGCAAACCTGGTAAAGACCTATAGTAAACGTTTGACCTCTGTTATTGCCAACAAAGGTTATGTTACAAAGTATTGAGTTGTATTTTTGTTATTGACCAAATACTTATTTTCCACCCTGATTTACAAATAAATTCTTTACAAATCCTACCATGTGGATTCATGGATTTTTTTTTCACATTCTGTCTCTCACAGTTGAAGTGTACCTCTGGTGCAAATTACTGACCTCTGTCATCATTTTAGGTGGGGGAACTTGCACAATCGGTGGCTGACTAAATACTTTTTTGCCCCACTGTAGTTATAGTCAGAAGTTTACATAGTCTCATCATGGGCATGAATTTAGGGCTTTAAATTATTTATTTGAACTGCTCTTTTTCAAGAGTGGAATTATCTTACAGCATACATCTTTAATAACTTTAAAAACAAAAATTGGGTGCAAATTGGGTGACACAGCTTAAATGTCTTTATTATAAATCAAGAGAGTTTCCTATTACTGTAACAGGAAAAGTCTAATCATACATTCTTACCTTTGCTTGATGTGACTCCTGTCTATTTTTTTTGTCACTCCTATGTAGAGTCGTCATCTGAGTTTTTTCCATGTCCGCACTGCACTGTCTCCTTTACTGACTTGGACTTCCTGGAGAAGCATGTTAAGTGGGTCCATCAGAAACAGTACCTTGCGAAACTCAACACGTGCTTCTCAAGCCGCACACTAAATCTCATCCCCAAATACAGCTGCGGTGCATGCAGCAGTACCTTTAACTCTAAAGTACACCTCAGGGTCCACGTACGTGAAGTCCACCCTTCTGCCCCTCCCCGCAGGCTTCACCCTTGCCCAACCTGTGCTCGCAGCTTCCAGTACCTGAAGAACCTAAAAAATCACTGTCAGCGCTGGCACAACATGTCTGTGGTTACTAGAGGAGGATATCTCAGTTGTGCTGATTGTGGGAAGAGTTTCAAAACTACCTGGGGTCAAGGACCTCATTTGTGTCATGAACTAGATAGCACGGAGCCTGAAGATAAACCAATCTGTCTGGACACTGGTGTGGAGTGTCCAGAATGTGGTAAGAAAGTGCGCACACCTCAAAGCCTGGAAGACCACATGCGCACCCACACAGGCGACCGGCCGTTTGTCTGCAAGGATTGCGGCAGGAGGTTTGTAGAGCGCAGCGGCTGGCGACAACACATGAAAATACACACAGGGGAGAAGCCCTATAAATGTCAGGTTTGTGAGAAAGCCTTTTTAAGGTCCCACCATCTTAAGTGCCATTTAACCACACACTCTGGCAAGAAGGAATATTCCTGCTCGGAATGTGGAAAGGAGTTTGGATTGAAGTCTAGCCTGGATCTACACCTGAGGACACATTCAAGTGAAAGACCCTTCCACTGCAATGTGTGCGGGAAAAATTTTAACACTCAGAGAAACCTGAGGGTTCACACTAAACTTCATACCAACGAGAAAGCTCATCAGTGCGGAGACTGCGGGTTGAAGATCGGAGATCTTGGCGCTTTAAAAATACACTTACGAACACACACTGGTGAAAGGCCTTACCACTGCACTGTCTGCGGCAGTAGGTTCATTCGCCTTGCCCATTTAAGAAATCACCAACGCACCCACACTGGTGAGAGACCCTACAAATGTACTGAATGCGATAAGAGTTTCACACAGTCCGGTGACTTGGTGAAACACAAACGGATACACTCTGGGGAAAAGCCCTTTGAATGTCCCGAGTGCCACCGCTGTTACACTTCATCTGGTGATCTGGGGAAGCACAGGAGGAGTCACACTAACCTGCGCCCCTACACATGTCAAGAATGTGGGAAAAGCTTTCGCCTGTCGGGCCATTTGAAAACTCACATGTTAACTCACACGGGCGAGAAGCCGTATTCTTGCCCTAAATGCCTCCGCAGGTTTGCCCGCTCTCACCATCTTTCCGGTCACGTTGCCAAATGCCGCTAAGCTTTAAAGAGAAGATTGTAAATAGGACAGTGCTGACTTTAAGTTGCAAGTAAAAGTACACTACCCAGTCTGTTTTTGTTTGGTTTTTTTAAATGAATGTGTTAAAGCAAACTCTTACCTGTAAATGTAATGCATGACATTTTTTACCCATCAAAAGTAAAAGGCTGTTGTCACGCTGCTGGAGCGGCGTGGGGAACCAAGTTTGTGTAAAAACCTAAGTTCAAATCTCAGTGAGCTCGATGTAAAGGTCAGAGGTCAGCATTTCTGAAAATCATCTAGTATTTTCAAATGTATAGCATAGGTCCATCTACAAGGAGGCTGCTGGGTAGAACTGGTGGTTGCCAGTAGTTTTTCTTTTAACGGCACTGTCGCAACAATAATCTGTTTTTGCAAAACACTATAAAGATAGCTTGAACAAATCATATGAAATTCTGCTAATGGATTGTTTTTGTTCTTCCACTTGTTGATTACTAAATTATCTGTAATACATCAATGAAAGTTTGAAGTGCAAGGTGTATCCCTGTATTTATTGCTTTTATATATTTATTTTTAGTATTATATTTTATTGTCTATAATTTATATAATTAATGTTGTGAATGGTTTTAATGTCATTCTGTGTCGTTTTGGTTTTGCTGTGTGAAGCGCTTTAAGCTGCATGTTTGTCTGAATGTTTGTGTGTAAATAAAGTGAAGTTGAGTCAGTTTATGTGACGAATGCATTAACACTGAGTCACGTGTGAGATCTAGCATCAACCTAACACATGCAGAACAGATCATCTTACAAATGCAGAATTAGCTTATGATTGGTGTGTAGCTGGCTAATTAATTGGCCAGAATTGTGTAATTATTTTGGGAGATGATTATATTCTTGAAAACTTATTGTGCATGTAGGACACATACAAAAATTCTGGATATTCTTCCTGTACAGTTGGATTATTATTAAATCAGTCTTGCATTTTAATGCCTTAATACAGTTTCTTTTATCCTTATACTGCAATGTTGTGTGGGCAGCCACTTGTCCCACCAATCTTAATAAAATTAAAAGAATTTTGAGAATAATTTGTTGTGCTAATGTTTTTTAAGACATTTTTTTTTGGTTTTAGTTGAATGTTCCTCAGTCTGACTGTATTGAAGCTTCCTCTGAGGTATGTAAGAAATTTCTGAATTTCTTTGTGGAAAAGGTGAATAACACCAGGGCTCAGAAAACACCACCTGCTCTTGACCCTTCAGTCCCTGTTTCTTGCTGTGCTGTTTTCTACCAGTTTAAGCCTGTAACTTTCTCTTTATTCTATGAGGTTGTTAGTCATCTGAAGCCCTCAGGTTCCCCTACTGATGTTGTTCTACTTCAATTATTTAAAGAGGTCGTTTCTACTCTTGGGCTATTCATTCTTGTTATTGTTATTACCAGTTTCTCATCTGGTATTTTTCCTAAAATTTTGAAGCATGCTATAGTTCAGCCTCTGCTTTAGAAAACTAGCCTGGGTCCCTCTGTTTTATCAAATTTTAGGCCTATTTCCAAGCTTCCTTTTTCTCTAAAATTCTGGAGAAAATTACATATAATCAGCTGAAAACCTTTTTAAATGAAAATAATGTCCTTGAGATTTTTCAGTCTGGTTTTAAATCTCTGCATAGCACCAAATCTGCATTGCTTACAGTTGTTAACGACGTCCTCCTGGCTACAAATAGGGGATCATGTGATCTTGGTTCTCCGAGACTTAACAGTTGCCTTTGACACAGTGGATCACAATATTTTACTATGATTCTTGGTACACTGTGTAGGCATTCATGGTACTGCTCTGCAGTGATTTAGGTCTTACCTGGCTGAGAGAACATTTTGTGTCAGCCTTTCAGATTTTAGATCCTCCCCAGCTCTAGTCTCATGTGGGGTACCACAGAGATCAATACTTGGACCTCTGCTTTTCTCCCCTTTTTTTTAGAAGGCAAAAAATTGCTTTCCATTTATATGCAGATGATACGCAGGTTTATATGCCCCTAAAAAAGACAAATTGTGGAACGCATTGCCATTACAAATTAGAAAGGCCTCCTCAAGCGATCAAAGATCCACCTTTTCAGTTTGTCTTTTAACCCAGTATAGAAATGTTAAATTTATTTGGATTTTATTTTTGATGTTAGTGTTCTATTTGTTTACTGTATTTTTATTTTTAGTATTTATATTTATTTTGATATTTTTTCTTATTTTATGTTCAGCACTTTGGTCAGTGCTCGCTGTTTTTAAAGTACATTATAGAGGCACTTTAAGTGGGGCAGAGGCAGGATTTAGTGCAGATGAACTTTTGTTATTTTTATTTACTAAAGTGAAAACAGGTGAATAAATGTTAGACCACAAATCCACCCCTGCATTAAAATCCGCACTTCTCCGGAATACATTGCATAACATAATATTATTTTCGGTTAATATTGTCTTTTTATCTTATAGCATCTGTCCACCACAAACGTAGCTGCCTGGAAGACCGATCCACAGCAATCAGTAAAATGCTCAGTAAATAATTCATATTTAAGGGTTTTCATGTGCAAGTTTATGCGTCATAATGTTTTTTTTTCTGTCATTAATCTCTATAATCTTCTCATATAATGTGAAACTAAAGTAAGTTTGTGCTTTTCTCCACCAACCTTCAAGTGTTCAACATAAACGCCACGCCTCTGCGGTGCTGGAGGGAATTTAAAACGACCGCTTCCTTTTCCGCTTAGCCGAGAGCTCCGGCAGGTAGAGTTTGGATAAAAAACAATAACACAAGCCAGTGTAGCTTACAAGTGAAATGACGCTCCTTCCGAGATATTCCAGCTTCAATAACCAGGCTCAAGAATACCGTGTCCAGATGCGAGTTCATTTTAGGTATGTACGAAGTACTGCACCCATCATTAAAGGTTCAAGGAAAACCAAAAAACCAAGTCCGGAGTAATAAGCAATATAGTGAATGACGCAGTAGGTCAGTTAAGTGGGTTTAGTTTTATGTGAAGTTAAGTCTATCAGTTTTATTGCTGAGAAAAGTAGCATTTAATACCTTTAATCCACATTTCTATTCATATAATCTAATTTAAAATACAAACAAAATATAAAAATTATTAACCAGAAAAAAATATTTTCATAACCAAATGTGTTATGTATTGCAAAATTGGTAGATAGACAAGCTGGCTTTTATAAGCTAACGTTAGCTGAAAACACGTCCATGTAAAGTAATAGATGCCTCCACTGTGGATTGCAGATAGCTGTAGACATTAGATGGCTGTTGTACTTTTCTCCCAACTTTCTCTGGACCTGAGATGATTTAAACCATAATTTTTCTAAACTGGATTAACTCCACTCCATAAGACCTATTGCACCTAATTTTCAGTCCAGTTCTAGTGTGATTTGGCATACTGGAGCATTTTCTTCAGTGTAGCAGAGAAAATGCTTGTTTAAGAATGGCTTTGTGACAGCTACACATCCACTGAGACCATTTCTGACAAGAAAACAGATCAATTGAATAGCCAGATTTATCTCTCAGGTCCTGTGTTGCTGGAGCTTTACCTATTAAGGGCATGACTTATAGAAAGTGTTCATCTGATGTAGGTAGACCAGCCCCTAAAGTTGTTGGCTAATAGCTCTTTGGGAATCAACATGCTGATGTAAAAAACACGACTTTTTTCCAGTCTGTGTTGTCTTTGGCATTTTTTGGTTCTTTGCTAGGTTGTCTGTTATGCATAGACAAAATACTCGTTCATCCCCCTTTTTTCTTTTTATTTAGTGTCAATCACAACAGCAATCAAGGGGCTTTATATTGCAACCCCAACAATCAAATGACCCCCTTTGAGCAAGCACGTAGTGACAGTGGGAGGGAAAAACTCACTTTTAACAGGAAGAAACCTTCAGCAGAACCAGGCTCAGAGAAAGGCAGACATTTGCCACGACTGGTTGAGGGCTAGGGGAGAAAGACAGGCCCAAATACACACTATGGAAGAGAGCCCAAGATTAATAATGACTAATGATTACATGCAGAGTGATGTGTAAGCACATAGTGAGTGAAAAAGGTAGGTAGGAAGGCCCCAGTCTTGGCCTAGTGCAGAGGGAGAATCCAGGGTTACCTTGTTGAGCCCCAATTATATGCTTGAATATGTCAGCATTAAGTGGCTTAACAAACAAGGCATGCCTCGTAAAATGGTCAGGTGCAAGGAGTCAACTGAAAATGAGTGAAAAAGCAATCAAATCCAAAGACCAACATTAAAGGACCTGTAGAAAGCCTGGAAAACTATAAATCGAGGCCACTTTTAAAAAACTCACAAAGTCTGGCTCCTTGAAAGCAGACTATCTAGAAATCAGGGATGGCTCAAGACCTTTTCACAGTACAGGCATTTGAAGTAGGCATTTGCGTTAGGTCCTTAAAATGACCTTAATCTAGTATGCATAAACCACGGCTACCCATTAAGTGGCATGCACCACTGTTAATACACCTGTGCTTTTCCTGCTATGATATGTCAGATTGTCAGCTGTGAAAAGAAGGTATGCCGGCCAGGATTGCCTCCAAGACATGTCCAAGACTGTGCTGTTGAGCATCATATGCTTAAATTGGCCTCTTCAGTTTGTCATATAATCAATAACTTTCCCTTTGTATTTAAAATGAAGCGAGGGGATGTGACATATTTTCATTTGATATGTTTTTAGTTCACACTTCTGCTTTCAGAACTACACAGATGATGTAGAAACACTGAAAATAATCTCAGCAAACAAAAACCTCAGAGACTGAAACCTCATGGGATTTAGGCATTAAGTAACAAGCCACAGAAGTTCAGTTTGAGTCGGTCCTGTTTATGATATACCTCAGTACTACTCTTTGTAATAATGTAAGCATTTACTTTACATTACAATGACATAATAATAAAATCCCTTTTTAGGTTAATATATGACATTAAATGTCTGTACACTGCAGTTATTTTTGTCTACACTGATGAGAAGGCAGCTGGTAAGATGACCAAGCTTGCTAAGACAGATCTGCAGTCAGATTGCAAACACCATGCAGAATTCAAAGACATACAAGACTGCCATTATAAGCCGGCGACTGCAGGAGATGAGGCGGATCTTTGGCGAGATTCTGTTCCCCAAAATAATTTATTGACCCAAAACCAAAACTACAGTTTTCAATCCCACAAAAACTGAGGTATGTTGACCAGGATTGCCTCCAAGCAGTTCTAAAAAAACATTACACACTTTGGGAGAATGACAGACATTATCTTGCACTGAAAAGAATACTTTACAGTGCAGTGAAGTACACACCATTAATAACAACTTTGTCAAGTCTGCAAAATGAGCTAGAATCACACTGTACTAAATATAAAGGAGAGCTGAGGAGTGAACAAGAGAGCTCAGGCTGGAATAATGTTAACTGTAAACAATTCAAAGAGGTGCCAGCAGAAACCGAGATGCATGAAACGTACCTTTTAACAAAGTTTGGGTATTGGGAATTTAAAGGCTTGGAGGCATTTGTTAAGGAAGATACTGATGCATGCTTAACTGGACTCTATGAGGTGACACCACAAGCTGAGGCAGTGGAAAGCAACATTGGTAAGTTGCTTCATACATAATCTTTTACTGATCCTTGTCTTTCAGCTAGATGTATGATAAGGTATTTTAAGCTTTAAACAATTGGAACTCTCATTGGAATATCTTTTTTTTATTTGTTCAGATCAGAGCAGGGTTGTTTTCAAGATTCAGCTTTCGTTTTGCCATTTCTGCTTATTTTTTGTTATAGTTCCTGCTGTAGCAAACAGTCAATCAAGTTCAGGAGAACTCATACAATCACATTTGATACCTTTTCAAACCATTCATTACAAGTAAACCATGTACACTCATGTAACTCCTCATCTAAATCCCTTTTCAAACAGAGTAGTTGTATTGTGCTGGTCAACACAAAGTTATTATTTTCTGAACAGTAAGATTTGAATGCTGTAATTTGTCTGGCCTCTCAGACCCAGATTGAGAAAAAAACTCCTAATGCTGCCACTATTGTTGCACTACAATAAAAAGCAGAGCTGAATTATTAAAATGTTCAGTCTCCAAGCAGTTCTTTATAACTTCATCATCACAAGGTTTTAACTTTCATCTAAAATAAAAACACCTAAGAGAAAAAAATCAGTTTCCTGAAATGAAAGAGGGTTTTTATTTTTGCAAATACCAAAGGACTAAATGCCAGCACTGATATTTGATGTTTGTTGTGTAGGAAACCAGAAAGGCGCTGAGCAGTATGTAAAAACAGATCAACAGGCTATAAGAAACAAGAAGAAGAATGTTTCTCGTTTTCATGTCGTTTCTGGGAAATCACACATGCCCAGTTTGTTTTGAGGAGTTGCTGTCACCAGGTATAGCATGGTATTGGGAATAGTGGTAACTACATTGCTCCCATTGTACAGGTAATATCTATAGTTCCTGGTGACACAAACCTCATGAGTGTGTTTACAAAAAACGATAGAAAGGTGCAGGAGTTGAAAGTATATTCGCATGAAAATACCAGAGAAAATGCCTTATCACTGCAAGGTGCATGACAGGCTGTGGGATTTATTCTATGTGTGAGGTGACACAGTGGTAAGACAGCACACGGATGGTGACAGACCTAAAGGTGTAACTGCATTAAAGGCCCAGCTGAGCATCTCACAGTAGGAAATGTAGAACTTGATGTTGTCCATGGGTCTCGAGTTCAGACAGTCACTGAATGCAAAGGATTTGATTATGATGATTATATCTGCAAAAGATTAACAGACTAGCATAATAAAGGCCTGTTTTGCCAGTTAGAAATGCTAGATTAATATAGGGCACACAAGACATCTGATTTAAAAGCCCAAAACAAAAGTATATTTTGAACATGAGAAAAAAAAAACCCAGTGGGCCTAATGGAATGTTTAGTAGGAAAAAAATAAATGATAAACTTAATAAATGACAAAGCTCTGTGAGAGGGAAACATATTCTGAAACAATGCATAGAAAAGAAAAGCTCCATTTATATCTTTCAGATGCGTAAAATGCATTGCTTTGTGTCTTTTTCACTTTATTTCCTATTTGGATTGTTATATATAAATATGTGTGTATATCTACCTCTAGTAAGGCAGTCATCAGAGGAAAACCTTGTTCACGTTCATTTACACCCAGGATATGCATCACTAGGACACGGGCCGCAACCAAACCTGTCTCGGTCAATTCAGTGGGAATTGGTCTATTATTTTTATGTCCGCAATTACAGGGACAGAGTAGTAACTACGATTCCAGCACAGATAACAAAGATATATTTAGGAGTAAATAATATTGACTGTACCTTTGTTTAAAGCTGGAATCAATACTTCTTAAAGCGTGTCCATTTTTCATTTAGCCGCGTCATGTCTGTGTGGAGGAGGGGCAGAGAGATGAATGGGTGGATTCTCTAATTCCCCCTGTTGCAGTTATCATAATTGTTGAACATCCACGGTTTTTAAAGATCGGGCTCGAGGAGAGGCAGGCCACACAAAGAAAGTTAATAGATTTGGAAAATTGAGATAGATTGCACAGCAGCCATTTTTGGAATGTTCCATCGGCGTGGCAGGCAGATGGACAAATATGATCCAGGGATGAGAAAGTGGTGGGGGGAGCGATGGAGCACACAAACACAGGATGGGAGAGAATGGGTCCTGATAAATAATGGTGTTACTCTTTACCCTTTCCATACAGTGTTATGCGTATCTTATCCCCAGTTGAGTGACAGCTGGATGCGTCACAGTTTGAGGCCTACACCAGTCTTAGACCGGGCGAGCTGGCTGAAGATTTCTCCCCAAAGAGACCACCTTTTGAAATGGCAGTAGTTCCTCTCTTGAGACACCAGGGGGAAATGGATAGCTGTGGAAAGGATGCTTCGGGGAATGAGTGAGCTCAGGAAATGTCTCCTGCTCAGAAGTTTAGGCGATTTGTTTGAACTACCGTATGGAGTGAGCGTGCGGTTGGCACTGTATGTAGAAAATATGTTTTATGTTCCATTGTAAAGTAACATTTTACCTCCTCCCTCATCATAAACAGTGCTGCTTCATCTTACAGCGCTCCCCGTGAAAGACCTCTGACCTTCTCATTTGTCAGCTGAAGATGGCTTTTAGGATCTCTAAAAGAGATTTTACAGCAGTGATTTATCCACAGGGGCCCGCATTTGTTTCCATCCGTTTTGATATCCGTCATTGTTTTCACATTTGATGCATTCAGGCTTTCCTCTGCTCTTCAGAAATCTTTCCCATATCCAATTTTCGCCTTTCCTATGTCCAATTTTCCCTAATATTCAGATGATTATGGCAGGATGCTTTCCTTCCCCCCCTCTCAGCGTTCTGCTCTTTTCCTCCCCTGCTTCTATTTTCCCTTCATTCTCTTTCACTGTCCTTCTTGGATTCGAACATGCAGCTGTATTATTTCAATGTTTACAGTGACATTACATTTTATCAGGGAAGATATAGAAGCACTAAAATGGCCAAGAATCTACTGCAAATCATCAACAAATTGACAACGTAAAACCTTACATTTATTTAGGTTTCCCCGTCTGAAAGCCAAATGGCAAAAAACATTTTCAATCAGCCACCTTTGACAGACACTTGGTAGTGTTTTAGGTTGCAGACTGAGAATTAAATTACCCCATATTGAATCTTATAAAAGTCCAGTTGAGAGGATTTTCTTTTTGTGATGTAATTTGAGCTATCCAATTTTCCTTGTATTTACTGTCTATATTTTTGTCAATTTGGCAGAGGAACACATTGCGTGCGTTGGCGCTGCGTGTCACTGATGTCGTCATGCTACAGTGGTTTTGGTGTTGGCTGGCCTCCGAGGTCAGTGTGTGGGAAGAGATGGTGGCTCTGCAGGGCTTTGCGGCGGCTCTTGGCCTGTCCCTTTGGGCTCTGGTAGGCCCACATCCATTCCTCTCATTCATGAAGGGGTCAACACACGGGTCAAAACACACAGTTTGACTCGCTGCAACACACTGCTGCATGTAGGCGTAGATGAAACCAGGTATTTTGTGGGCCTTTGGTAAGCTGCTGCTGGTAGCGGCTCTTACTTCTCTCCCTCTCAAGTCCACTTTGCCTAAAAGCATGGCTCACACAAAGGAAGGAGAGAAAACTGAGAGTGGGCTGCTGAGTTCCACATAAAAGGATGGAAAGACGCTGTTTATTCCCTATTACCATCACCACATTGACAGCTTGGTCGAGAGGTACGCGGGATTTCTCTCTCACTCCGACGCCAAATGCTAGCATTGACAAACTATGCTAGTCCATACTAACGTGGTCCCCACCAGGCCAGCTGCTATCGTGCTGACTGCTGAAGTGGATCTCTTTGCATTGGCCTCCCTCCTCCTCTCATCCCACTGTAACCTCTTGCTCTCTCTGTCTCTTTAGTGGAGGAATAGAGATGTGGAGGGCAAGAGAGACTGACAGTGTGCGCTCCCCTGCTCAGTAAATATGAACTGCACCCAGCAGACAGACTCATTCATCACAGGGGAAAGAGGGGGAAAAGAGGGTGTAGAGGCAGGGTGGAGGGATACCGAAAGGACCAAGAGAAGTGTCCAAAAGACAGAAAGACAGAGGGAGGAAGAGGAGAGGTGGGAGGAATAGGAAGCAGATGGAGAGAGAATGAAAGAAAGGAAAGTGTTCTGGGAGAAGTGAGTGGGAGAAAGGGATAACAGGCTGAAAAAGAAGAGAGTGCCTTGGATGATTGAAGGATAAATAAAGGATGGAAGAAAGGATGTGCAAGGGAGGAGAAACCTCAAGCATGGGAAAACTGATGAAATATAGGAGGACATTTTATATCTCATCATCAAGAGATCTTGTGTTGTGATCGGTGCCCTTAAGCATCTTGTTACAACAGAAATATTAGTTTTTCTGCCCTGCAGTCAGAAAGCTTGCGTCTCACACAGACTTGGTGTTTTTTGCCTTTTTTTTTAACCTTAAATATGTAGTTGTACTACATAGTGAGTGTATTAATTCCTGCATAAACATACCCCCCCCCCCCCCCCCCCCAAAAAAAAGAAGTTATTAGGTTTTCAAAAAAGTATTAACATTACATTAAGAGTACCTAGTTTGCTTTTTTTTAAAGAGAAAAAAAATAAATGTCTTGATTTATTTAATGTGGGAAATAAGCCAGTATCACATATCTGTGCGTGGATGAAGTATGTGATCCTTGTGTAATAGTTTTAGAGGTAACTAAAGGAACAAGGCTAATTCAAGCCACCGAAGTCCTCTGTCATATTTGATCATGCTTATGGTGGCCCATCAGGAGAACCCTAAACAACAATGAGCTTCAAAGATAAAGTCAGTCTGAGCAGCAAAGAACATCATTGGTCATCTGCATCTTGCTAAATATCACAGGAATAAATTGGAAGGTTGTTTTAACTATGTTAATGAATGAGACCAATAAGAAACATTCTGTTGGGAGGAAGGTAAATACCTTAAATAGCTCATCTGTGAAATGGGGTGGTTGTAGTATCATGGTGGAGCAATGAATTGTGAAATATGCCAGCACCTTTTAATGGAAAATGTCTTTTAACTAAAAAGAATAAAGTTGGTCATGTAGAAAGACAGTGTTTTACCTTAATGCTTTTAATGAAGATAATGCTTTGGAAATGTAAAATCAAAGTCCTGCCTGTAATCTAGCTGAAAGATTTGGACTTTTGAAAATATTTGAAATAAGCAGTCCATGAGAGCACACCAACCATAAAGGCTGTCTTATATCCAGGGCTGACTGACAGATATTTAAATGCATTTATTGCTTCACAAAGGTACTGAAATATATCCCCCCCCCCCCCCACACACACACACACACAGATATTTTGATTATGTAATGACAATGTATCCATCTGCCATTATCTCTACAATTCACAGGACTCACTTCTTCTCACATAGTTTGGGTCTTTACCCAAACTGCACTTAAAGGGGAAAGTCACATTTGGAGTTTCACAAGAATTGCTACTCCTGCTACAGAAATAACTGTTTGTGAGCCTCCTTCACTTCTCAGTGGATTTTAATTCTCATCATTTTGAACAATTCAGCAAACTAGTGATAACTAAACTTAGAACTTTCTTTCTGTAGTCCACAAATTACAAACCTGTGAATTGTGATGGATCATGAGCAGGGTGAGCCACTACATCACTGACATTCTGGTTTTCTCGTTTGTTGTACTTTAAGGATGCTTTAGGTCATATCTCTGCAGAAATATAGAAAATATTAAAGGGTTGACAAACATTGTGTATGCGTTTGGATATTAGGTCATATTTCATCACTGGAAACAATGATTTTTTTTTCATCCATATTATGAGTATATTTCCAGTTAGGACTCAGTCAGGAGAATGTACTAGCTGTCTATATCTAAATTTCATGTTTTTAAAGTTTAAGGCTAACAATGCTCCAGGTTTTATTTTTGTCAGTAAGTCATGCATAAAGCACTCCCAGTACTTTATATGCCTCAAACAAAATATTTCTTGGAAACCCCATATAGTCCTTTGCCCTTTCCGGTCCATGTCTGCAATTTCCAACAACTTCCCCGTCTTCACTCTCACCAGCACCACCTCCTTTCCATCTTTTTCCACTCCAAAGAAAGACAGGAGAGAGGGAAGATGATGTGTGACAGATGCCATATTTCGACTTTCTGTCAGGGAGATTAATATTGACACATTGTGTTTCTTGGGGCTTGTTGACTGTGTGTGTTGGGCTTTGATTTCATTATCCTCTGCTCAGCCACTTTTTTCTTAAGAATCAGACAATAACAGATGTGGCGACTGAAATAGAGACAGCGATATTGGAGGGGCTGAGTGAGCAAGTCATATTGGGTGGGTCGGCCATCAGTCCTGTTTGCTGTGGAAGTGCAAACCCCCCAAGGATATCCAGAGTACAGAGACCTTTCCATCTTATCAAGCCTTTCAGCTCATCAGTAGCACGAGCCTTAAGCTTGTCCTACAGTAGTTTCCATGCATAAATGCTTTAGTTTGAACTTAATGTAGCAGTGTATCATTATAACATAGAACCTGCATGTTTTACAATTATTTAATTTTCTGTTATAGACTGATTTACTCCCTTCATAGCCACATATTGGACTTTTAATACATGTATTTGGCAGTTATAGTCAATAATATATTATATTAAGAGTCTGAGCAAAAGATCAAATGTATTTTAACACAATAACTATGAAGCAAGACTGATATGGAGCAGATTTTTTGAAGTTGGTATTTGAATTTAAAATATTCTCATACAAATGTATCTGCCAGTGCACCTTTTATAAAGAGAAACACACCTTTTAATAAGAGTTGAGCTTTAACACATTTTAAAGATAATATAAAGTGAGTGAAGTTTAATTGTGTCACAGTTTTTAAATGACTTAAAAACCATAAAAATCTGTCTATAAATATAAATGAATGAATATGCTGTTTATACATGACTTTGGATCTTTAATCAAGGATTGATGATGTTTTAGCTGAATGACAATTATTTTGCGATATATCAAAGTACTGGTAACTGTGGTCCCTTTGCCTGGCCATAGATTGCCTTTCAGGGCTATAAATGAACTCCTAAATTTATCAGTGTAAAATAAAATCAAATTAGTTCAACATTAATTACTTTGCTGATCTAAAGTTGGATCTGAAAGTGGATTCATTTCTCTGAGACAAAACTCACCGGCCTTCGTCTCCAACCTGTAAGCCTTTGAGAACTTTCTGATGATTATCGAAATATTTCTGAGGTGGATACGAGAGATGGATTCTACAGCTTCCTGATTTTGTAATTTCAAAGTGTGGAGCTTGCTGTTAGTGGAAGAATAAAATCAATAGGCCTCTCTTGAGAGGAATAGGTATAGGCTTGTAGTCCTATGATATGAGAGAGGATCCGAAACAGGAAACACAGGCAAAGGATGAGGAAATAGGGAGGAGCAAAGCACCTTCAGTGAATAAACAAATAGAAAGCAAAGCAAGAGAGATAATGCAAGAAGGAGACGAGAGACCAAGGGGGGAAACAGTTGTCGCCAGAGACTTTTATTGACTTTTTCCCCCCTCCTCTGGCCACGTGACTACCAGATAAATTCACACAGAGAGGGAGAAGGGTAGTGAGGGGAGAGAGAGAGAAATGAGAAAATAAATTACTCTGGAAAGATATGACGATAGGCTACACGCGGCTTTAAATCTAAAAGGGAATTCACGACACACTCGACCAATTTGTCACTGTGCTTTTTGCCTCTTTTCATTTCTTTTTTGATACTTTGCCCCCCTATTATTTTTCACCCCCTCTATACCCCGATGCCCCTAATTTACCCCACTTTTCTCATGCAGGCCTGTCCAATTCTTCTTCACTTCATGTTTTCCTAATCTTCTTCAGGATCTACACATTGTGGAGACATCATTGAGTCTTTCTTTTGTTCGTTCCTTTTTCTTTCTTTCTTAAACGAATTTCCCATGAATGGAAAACCTGTAAATCCATCCAACCTAACTCATCCTACCTTCATCTGTAACTACAGTCAGATCCACGCCGCCACCAGCTTCGCAAACGCGGGTCTATCAAAATCTAAGAGAAAAGAGGAAATGAGATGCATCGTAAAAAAGGAATGAGCGGGCGGACGGTAAAGGATGGCTGGAAAAGAGGTGGAAGAATGGAATGGAAAAGAGAAAAGAAAGAAAATGCAGACTTAAAGTATACCCCCCTCTCTTTTATTTAATTTAGACGCCAGGCGAAAATCGATCCTGCCATTCGATACGCAATCCGAATCAAGGCGAATTAAGCGGGCGGAAATTAACTCTGAAAATATTTTTGATGGAGTGGCTTGTAGTCTCTCGGCCAAATGGACTGCAAAGTGGAACAAATGACAGGGGCCTAGTGGTGGAGACAGCGCCGCTCCATCTTCCATTAGGCCGTAATGGGATAGGTCCAGCCCCCTAGCTCGACTCGGCTGCATTAATCAAAACAGCCGCTATATGAAGATTTATGGTTCTCCACTCCAGCGAAGCTGGAGCTGGAGCCAGTTCTCGGTGTGTATGTTTGAAGGAGGGGGTCGGGAGTCTTTCTCCCCTTCTTTCTCTCTCCTTCCTTTCCATCTATCCTGTAGACTTTGCCCCTACCTGTGGGCCTACACACACACACACACACACACACACACACACACTGCATCTTTAATCCAGGGACTGTGTAATCGCATCTTGTCATATATTGTCAACATTCATGTCAAGTCATTCATGTCAAGTAATATACCTGTAATAGCCAGTCTATATGCATATGAGCATGCTCCTTAATCAAACATTATGTTAAGTGATGTGGTGGGAAATAAAAAAGGGATCTAGATGACCTTCAGATGATGTAAGGTAAACTATAAACAGTAAGTCGGGCATTAGAAAAAAAACGACCACATTTTCTTTATTTAAGAAAAATCTGTATTGTGGATAAGTGTGTTTTTCTTATCCCCTTAGATCAGAACAGAAAATGTTGCCAACACTTGATTTGCTGCTTTTTGGTTTTTTCAGATCTTTCATTTCTCCTTCTCATCCACTGCCTGTGCAGTTTTCCTATTGCCACATATTTCTCGTCCAACACAACAAACAGCAGACAAACTAACACGGGGATCCTCTGCTGTTCAGAAGTGAGACTTTAGATTATAGCCTGTATTGCTGCAGCTCCTCTCTCTGTGGCAGCCGATTAGGAGCGTATAGCCCAGTAAGCAGGCCACTGCTGTGACGAGCCAAAGGGACAGACAGGGGGAGACAGTGTGACGGAGAAGAGTGTGGCGCCTTGAGTAGATTGGAGCTGGAAGCCATCCAAAAAACTTCAGCCAAGTTTTGATGAGATGAGACTGATGGGACCCACTGCTGAGAAACCCTGTTTTACTTTCTTTCATTCTCTTTGTTTCTCACTGTTTCTTCAATAGGGGGAGGATGGATGAACTCTTCCCAACAGATGGATCGTACCTCCATCTATTCACACACACACACACCTCTATTACCTAACTTTCACCGCTCTTTCCTATTCTCCTCTCCCTTAACCCGTGTATCTTGTCAGTGTTTTTCCCCATTATTTGTGTCCTATCTCTGCTTCTTCTAGCTCCCTATCTTATTCCACTTCAGTCTATATATTCCTCCACTCTCCTTTCCTCTCCTCTGGCCTCTAACGATCCCATGCGGATAAGCAAACCAGCACAGAGACATCTCAATATCCATCTATCTATCGCTCCTTTCCTTTTGCCCTCCCTTTTTTCCCTTTTTGCTTTCTTCTCCATCTTTTCCTTGCAAGCAAAGGGGAAGCTCGCTGCCAGTTTCAGTCTGCCAAAGGGTTTATTTAAATTAGAAACGCTTCAGTCTCCTCATCCCCCTTTCCCATCTCTCCCCCCCCTCTCTCTCACACACACACACTCATTTCCTTTCTTACCCCTTTCTCTTGGCTGGGGGTGAGTCCCTCTCTTTCCTGCTGACAGCCTCTCGGGTCCCGTCAATGCCAGGCAACTTTGTTTTGTAGATGTTATTGGTGGAAAGGAGGCTTGGAAGGAGAGAGGAAGAGGAAAAGTAGAGTTGGGAGAGCGGGAGTTGGAGAAGGGTCAGGGGAGACCTGTTAGTCGGTGTACTTTAGTTCCTTCTTCCTCTCACGGCTCATTCCACCCAGATTAGGACCTGTAAATGGCTTTAGACTACCTCACCTGGCTTTGGATTTCCCCATTTCACAGGAACACAAGCAAACTATTACCTTTCACTCCCTCATTATCACAGCCTCAGATATGCCTTGTACTCACCTTTGTCATTTTTTTCCAGTTCTGGTGCAGAGTTTGACCTCTAATTATTGCCAAACAACTCTTCCACTGTTTCTGTGACCAGGAAGGGCCACTCATTGCACCTAATCATCTTGTCTGTTAACAATGACCCATCTCCCTGATAATCCTTCTATTCCTCCCTCCCCAGGCTCTAATCCCCCTCACGCCCACCCTTCTCCCCCATTAACACACAATTATCTCGGGGTGGGGGGGGGGGGGGGGGGGACACGGGCGAGGGGGAGGAAACGAGGTGTGGAGAACACAGAGAGTCTGTCTCTCTAATGGCTGACTGACATCAGACGAGCTCATAGATCATGGAGATTATTAATACCACTGTTAAACACCCCATTCAGGGGCCACCACTATCCGCACGCGCTATCGCACACAACCGAAATCCACACACCCACATTCTCAGATCCCCCATCATATCTCATTCCCAGCACACATCTTCATATGAGCTGTCATTCATGCTTGGTGAATCGGCATCAATTTAATTTGAGTCATTTAAAAAATGCCGGGTGTTCATTACAGCGTGTGGTTTAGGGGTAGAATCAGATTTACAATTACAACTCTCATTGGCAGTGTTGGCTATTATTCACAGAGTCTTTTCCTTATGATTCGCCTCCTGCAATATTTCTAATGATGGTAATCCCAGGTTTGATCTGATTATTGTGCATACAGTGAGGTGAGAGATTCTCTTTGACTCACTAGTAATGACCAGGGAAATGTGGCCTTTATGTGGGAGTGGGGCCTATCTAGGGGAAGGGAGATTGAAAGATAGGCAGAGAGGGGGTGTGTGTGCGCCTGTGTGTATCAATGACCTGTCCGTTTAACCGGTGGGGTTCTGGGGAGATGGCAGTGGGAGCCAGGCATCCCTGGGGAGCAGGGTCTGGGGAAATCACACTCTCACTTTCACCAAACAACAAGGAGGCTGCATGGCAGCTGGCAACAGCCAATAAGCACACTCCCACTCTCCATATTCTAGTTTATATGCAAAGAGATTGGTAAACACACTTGATCTGCTATGTATAGACTATGTAAAAAATGATATGTGGCTCCTCTGCCAGAAACAGCCACTGGTTCTGTTTCTCAAACACACCGGAGAAGGGAACCCAAATGCATCCAGAGCTTCATCCATTATTGTTAATATTTATTGGAAGTTTTATTTGGCACTTGAGTGGCTTTTTAAAACATCCCTTGCTTTCTGGATCGGGAGGTTACGCTTGCAGAAACGAGCCAATAACAAAAGGAGTTTGTAGTCAGAGCAGGGGTGTAAAAGCTTACTTTGGAGTTCTACTGCTCCATTAGCTGATCCCAGGTCTCCCTCTGAGCTCTGCTAGTGCCAGCTCATTGATTCCTTAACTAATCACTCTAATTAAAATGCCTTTTATTCATTCAGTGGTTTACATGCCAGCCTACTGCTTGCATTTAAAGATCAATTGCCACTCAGATATACAGAAATTTCTGTCAACAATTTCAGTGTCTGCTTGTCTGCCTGGTGGTTTTTTTTTTGTTTTTTTTTTTGGTAAAGCTCTGCATTTGTACAGATTTTTTTGTTTGTTTGTACCCTTGTTTGGCAATTCACTATTTAATTAAGTGAGAAGATTCTGGTTCAAGCGAGTAGCAGGCCAGGACCACATGAAGCGTGAATGTAGCCACTGGCTGGCTTTTCCTAAAAATAATTTGTCACCTGAGGAAGTTAGTTTCCTGTTTATGCTGCATTGTTCTCTTTGTCTATGAGTAATTCAGGCAGAAAGAACATACAACCTCATTATTTGAAGAAATTAGAATGGTATAGTCATTAAATAATTAAATTATACTGCCAAAGAATTATACATTGTCTCAAGCTGTCTTGTTTTGATGGATGTCTGTTTATGACTCGTTCCGCCTAGAAATTCCTACAACATTTCTTTCCTGATAATATATCAATTTATCAGCAGAGATTTTTTATGTTAATTTCCTCCCCCTCCCCCCCAAAACAAAGTATCTCACTCTCAAACGATCTCGAACTAATTAAGCAAGCGTTAATTAAAAATTCGAGAGAGAGAATAAACGTGGTAGGATTGTTATGGAAACGTTGAAGTTAATCAAGCTTTCAAATTATTGATAACATCCTTAGTACAGTGATCGATCGGGAAGACATTAAGTGGCAAAATAAAGCAGCAGCATTCAGATGTGATGGGTGTCCTTGCGTGCGCGCGCAAAGCAATGTGCAAAAACAATTAGGCCCATAATATATAATATTAGTCCGCGTGTCAAAGAGGATATCTTCTGTGTCATTCTAAACTTGCCTGCGTGCGCGTGCGAAACCACGCGCCGTGCACGCGCACACGCATGCGGGTGACTGAGTGCGGGGCGGAGGCATCTCTTTATCACGCGAACGCCATTAATCAAATGCGTGCGTTCAAATTGCGCCGTGAACTCCGCCAGACTGAAATATTGACGTCTGCTGATATGAATATTTCCCTGTTTGCGCCTGTTTTAAAAGCGGCGCGCTTCCCCGCGTGTTTACATGTTTCTCCCCGGCCTGCATGTCTGTTTACCCCGGTGTCAAAGCCTGTGTGGCATGTACTTACAAGGCGCTTCATCATCCCACCAGCGATAGGAGCAATTCACCCATAAAGTGGGTCTTTCGCCCATAAATAATATTCAAGTCCCTCTATTGTTAAGTGAAAAGTTGACTGGTGTTTGATTTTTTTCTTATTTTTTTTCTTCTTCTTCTTTTCCGCGGCGACCTCGGGTTAGGACTCATACATCACGGGATGACAGCTATAGAAAGGCCCTAAATTAGCAACTAAATCGAATATTGATCAGCTATGTGCGGCCCTGCGAGTCGCGCCTCCTTGCCGTTTTTTTTCCAGAGAGAAAGAGAGAGGGAGTTAGGGGAGTGGAGGAGGGGAGGGGGGGGGGGGGGGGGGGGGCGAAAACGAGAGATAGAGGGGAGACGGAGGAGAGGAGGAGAGGGGGGGGGGGGGTGAAAGGTGCATCACTCCTCTCTTTCTCCTCTCTGTTTGAGTTAAAGTGTTGTGTGCATTTTATTGTCCATCGCTAGAGCAAAAGCATATGTCCTGAAATTGTTATTATTATTATTATTATTATTATTATTTATGCATTCGTACGCCTGTTTTGTTTGTTTTATAAGCTGCGAGTCTACAGTGACACTAGTCTTTATATTTATATATTTATATTTAGCCAAATATAGCTTCTTATTGTTATATAAAGTCCCTCATTACCCGCTCGCCTATTGGCTCCTGTTTATGGATCATTGACTATGTTGCATCGACCCCCCCCCCCCCCCCCCATCCCCGCTGCTGGGACGTGTGGGAGGTCGGCGGCGCGCACTTGCGCTTAAGCGGGGACGCATTTGATGAAACGATCAAGCGGGCTCTTTTGTCTCTCCTGGGAAGCTTGTGTGTCCGGGGCGGCGATGAGCCAGGCACAATGCTGGGGGGAGTGGGTGGTCAAGGTTGCGCCGGGTCAGTGAGATTACCCCCGGCGTGCTGTGTAACAAAGGGCCTGATCGTCAGGTACCTCAAAGTTCGGATCAAAGTACTGGTTGTAAAACAAGGCTGCCATAAGACAGGGATGAGCTGTGGATTATAGGGGGCTAATTGGAGAGGGTACTTTCCCTTTGCTGGTACTCTTATATGGATCAGGGTTCCTTAATTGTTGATGTTTCTTTTACTTTTGCAAAGATTTTGAATAAGGGTCCGGAAATATGCTGCATTTCGCAGCATAAGCGTTTGGTGATTTGCAGGCAGTTGTGGACGAAGTGCTGAAACTCTTTAGTGGAATTACCACGTCGTAAAATGGTCTGTTGAGTGAAAATGTATCTAAAATGATATTTAATATACCTGGATTCGTTTGTTTTTTTTAACAGATTTTGTTTTTTAATTCTCTCGTTTTACTGCGATTTGTCTTGTTACAGTGGCATCACTCTGTCTGACACGCAATCATTCAATCGTCGCTCTCCTCTATTTAGTTCGCCTCTGTCCATAAATGACACAACTTCAGTACTGTGATTACCTCACCAAGGTCAGCACTTATCGGTGTTTTTCGCTTCGCTGTCCACGGTGCTGAATTTGCCGACCCCACCGTGAACATAAAGTTTGCTGTCCAAGGTGCTGAAACCACCACAGCGCACACTCTTCAAGTTCAAACTCTCGCCTTCTTTTCTTCTTTTAGCCACTTCTTGAGTTCGACGCAGATGAAGAATGCCAGTTTATCTTCCCAGGGTTTTTTTTTTAATAACAAAAAAAAAAGGTTAGACTGAAACAACCAATAAATACCCATCTGTAACCAAGTAACCGGAAACCACATCTCACCCTGAAGAGGTCACGTCATTTAACTCCAAGCTTCTCTAGCTTTGTCATATCAGCGACCCATGAAACAAGACATGCTTCCTGCTGAAATCTGTCATGCTGCAGTTCATATCAGCGGGGATGCAGTGGTGAAATAAAAACTGGTAAACTTAACCTGACAGAGTGGCTTATCATTCCCAGTCTAAGACATAATATAGCTACCTCTGTTTGTCTTTTTCCCAGATTTTATGAGTTGGGAAAATGTTGTGTAGGTGCTTCCACTACAGCTCTGCATCACTGTTTGTAGTCTAAACAACAATGGTGTTAGATGATAAGGTAAAGTGAGTAAGATAACAGTGAACTGAATCTGCTTTAAGAGCTCACTGCGTGGCAACATAATCACATTGAACTATTATTAAGTATCCTAATGGAGCGGGAAGAAGGAGAGCTACACAGAGAGAGAGACACGAGAAGTTAAGTTTGTCTGAGAGACATCGCGCTCCCTCCCTCCTTCACGCGCCTCGGGGGCTAGTCGCAGCTCCTCTGAAGTCTGCTCGAGGACATTCCGGGAACCATCTGTTTCCGGGAGAGTGCCGGGCGCGAGGCATACAGGAAGCGAGGCTCACAAATTTGCGAGGAAAGGGTGGTTGTCTGCCAATGTGCTTGTTGAGAAATACCCCTCCCCTTGAATTCTTATCAGTCTTGTTATAAACCTAACAGGAGCAATGAAGTGCTGCAGAACAGAGCATCGGCCTAATAACTCTGCAGGAGGAGAGAGGGTGAAAGCACAGTGCAGTATATTACAGAGTAGTTGACTGCATACAGTCGTGAGCAACTAACCTGTTAATGGCAGTTTGGCCTGGTCCAGGCAAACACAGAACAGGTGTTAGGGCAAGTCCTAGGTTGCTAACGATATTACACATGGGCGTAAATACACTTCAGATGAAGTCCCCTCATTTGCAACATCCAGTCCATCAATGCAAGAAACATATGATCCATGTTTCTGCTCTGCGGATCTGCTTACGCACATACGGAGAGTACTGTCAGCAGCACGGTGACTAATAGCATGCTTGTTTCAGCATACAGCAATAAAGCCTTTGTGCCCTCATCTCTTTTGCATTCTGTTGCTGGATTTGGGGCTAATCCAGGAAAATTTGCTCGTTCTCTCTTTAGGAGGTAAGTTTTTTTCTACTCGGGTTGATTGTGCCCTGCAGAAGTGGCACCTGAGACCAAAGTAACCTACAGACACTTTAACAGTGAGTGGAAAGTGTTAACAGGTCTGTAGCCTAAGGTCGAAGCGTGCAGTGCCAATTAATGTATATTCAACAGAACACATTATTCCATTCCTGTGCTGCGAATGGATTTCATTGTTGTATTTGCTGCTTTTTTAATTAAATAATTCAAATTACCACATACAGAATCCACACAGTGCTCTTGTTTTAAACTGTATAGATTTTTTTTAATTTCTCTTTAAACCTATAAATGACAGGGTTTTGATAAAACAGTGCAAACTTATAATGAAACAGACTTTAAATACACACAACCTGTAAATAACTTAATCACAATTACAAATGCTGCAACAATCATTGCAGGTACAATGGCAATTAGCAGGTATTCTCAGCCAAAAACAGGTCTGGCAATTAACGCTTTGATCTGTGAGTTTTCAAAGAAACAGAAGCTAACAGAAAAGTCAGGCTATCTGTGAAAAAAAAAAAACCCATTTCAGTCAACAAAACTGCAAAATGATTTCCCCGTTTCAGAAACAACTTAAAATCTGGACAAATAGCATCAAATAATTACTTATTCAACAAAGGGATGCGATGAATATATTTATATAGACCTAGCAGACACTGCAGATGGTCATGTATCCTAAAGTAGCATACCTTTTCAATGCTAAATCTTGAGTAGTAAATTGGTGGTTGTTTTTCTCACCTCTACATTTGTTCACAAGTGTAATGTATGTTTTTTTTTCTTTCTTTTTTCTTGGCCAGATTGCAGAGGCTCAGAGAAGAATGTTACACATTTGGAGAGTGATATTGATTAATGAGAACCTTGTTGTCACACACAGAGGATACGGGAGACTGATCACTAAAGATCAAAACAAAGAAGAGAGCCAGGTAAGAGCAAACAACCAGGAACAATAAGTACAACTGACAATGGTAGACACGGTGTTGTTAGCAGAACATGACTGGAGAGACAAAGAAAAAGAGGAAAGAGACACTAAAAAAAGAAAAGAAAAGAAAATCTCAGAAAGTGAATCTGAGTAGCGCCTGGAGGAGAAGGATAGAAGTCGTATAAAGAGAGGGAAAGAGGTAGGAAAGAATGAATGAGGGATAATTGCATTAGAAAGAAGAGAGGCCCAAAAGGAAGGAAATGATTAGAGGAGAAGGGACTGATATCCGATAGAAAGAAGGAGCATGAAGGAGAGAATGGGCGGGAGAGGAGGGCTCACTTACCGCCCGCCGTTCAATACATGCTGACACTCTCTCTCTCTGTGTCAATACACACTGTATGTGTGCGTGCTGGTATAGGTCTGTTAATCCTAGTCTAGCATCCTATCTCATCGCTGTCCCATGCAGACTCTTCAAGAACCTTCATGTCAGCCTTGCTTGATCCCTGCTCTTCAGTTCCTATTCAAACTTCCATATTGCCACCTTGAATTTAAAGAAAAGACCTGGCAAAATAAAATTATCATCATTTGTTACCTCCTGCTCAAATCTTTTTGGCAATAAAATTAGTCAAATCACATTTACTACAGTCTGAACCATTACTAAATATTGTCTTGTTTGGTCTTGACACCTTCTCTACTTCATGTTTCTCTTTCTTCCTCTGTCTGCCATCTTCCCATTTGTTTCTTTTGTCTTTCACCTTTTACGTCTTTTTCTTCAGCTGTATTATCTCAGTGCATATCTTGTGCCTCCCTATCTATGAACCTTCTTCCCCTCCTATCCCCTCAGCTTTCTCTCTCCTTTCTGTGTTCCCTCTTTCCAGGCGGCCTACCTTTTGTCATTGACCCCCTGCCCCGGGTGTCTGGGCATTGACTGGCTCTCTCCGTGTCACTGGAGCTCCCTGTCAATACTTACCAGGTTTGGCCACCCTCTGCGCTGTGGTCAGAGAGTCGGGGAGAGAGGGAGATACACGAGATGCTCCACAGCACCGGGAGATAAAATAAAAATGAATGTGAGGGAGAGTAAAACAAAGAGCGATGGCGAAGAAAATGACAGAGTGAGGCTGTGTGTGAAACAGCTGGTCAGCAACCTTATAAGGCTGTTACACTTTGGTGGCAAACTGTAACTCTACATCTTCTTACCCTGCAGCAGATTATGTCTGGCACATAAAAACAAAATGAAGAAATATGACATCGACCATTTTTAAAATAATTAAAACGGCAATTAACTTAGCCAGTTTATGGGCAGACAGCTGCATTTAGTCAATATTTATTTTAAAATTACTGTTACAAGTCAAACAGCTGTTATATTGCTTATTAATGATTGGTTACATGATTGGATTCATTTTGGCTAGCCTGTATTTTTGCTCACACAAACTACAGTTAGCTTAGCTTCACATAGTCACTGACGCACATAATCCCTCACCCCCCTATTCATGTTTCTTAAATATGAAAATACCTTAAATATGATATATTTTTGTGATGTAGCCTCGTGGAAATAAATCAGTACTGGTATATTGGCTAAATGTAATTTAAACTTCAAGTATATCTGAAGAATTTAAACATATATATTTCGGTTAAGCTAAAAATCTTGGAGTAATACATTCTAACAATCCAAATGTCCAAGGTCAGTCAGAAAAAAATGAATAAGAACTGTAAAATATTTGTCAACGTTTGGAAATTCTGTTGTGATTGGTGGACAAACCAAAGTAAAACACACCCAAACAGAAGAAACCAATACTGAGAATAAGTGAAAGGCAAACATAATGATTGCTGGTAATAAGTATTTATTGTTCACACTGATTCTACACACATTCATGGTGTACGCTGAGGTAAACAATGACATGTATCTGGTATGAGGTATCCCAAATCATGGTTTGCGGTTGTCATCGTAGATTCATAAAGTATCGTTCATAAACTATGTGGGCGTCACTCCCTGTTTTACAGTCTACTCCATCTGCAACACGCTCGGCCTCCCATTCCCTCTTCCCCTCTTTCCTCTTTACTCTTTTCATTTCCTCTAATCTCTCGCTCCCCCTTGCTCTACCTCCATGTCACTTTGATTTCCCTATCCACTGGCCTGTGGCGTGTGTGTGTGTGTGAGTGAGTGAGTGAGTCAGAGAGAGAGGAAGGAAAGAGTGTGCATGTGTACTGTGTGTTAAGAGAGCAAGACTTAATTGTGTAAAGCAGTCTCACAATTGTAAGTGAATCAGTGGATGTGTCCTTTAGCACATCAGTAGACGTGGCATTGGAATTACATGGAAAGTCTTGTGTAATCCATGTACCCCAGAAACACACACGCTCACGTTTTTATTTTGCTTGCAGATGTCCCAAAACATTTTCTGCTCTGTTTAAAAAGAGTTGATATTGATATCAGCGAGAGAGCTTTTCGTGAATACATATGTGTATGTCTCCATATATATATATACATGCATGTCTGCGAGTCCATCCGTGCATATGCGATTGTGTCGTGCATATGTCTGTGTTTACCAACGTGTGCGTGTAAATGCAGGAGTAAATCTGTGTGTTTTCGTACTTGTGTGCATGTGTGTGTGTGTGCGCACAGATGCCCCCGCGTCTGGGCTCAAGCCTGGATGGGCCTGTGTATATGAGAGTAGACAGTGTGCGCGAGGAGAGCAGGGGAGTGAGAAGGACGTAGCGGCAGTTGGGGGGGGGGGGAGGCAGGCCAGGCCGAGGGGCCCCCCTCTCGTAGACAGTTTGACTGATGACATGCATTAAACAGTTAATCTGTCTGATTGAATGTTTGCTTCCTCCAAATTGAAACATTAAACAACAAGGCGAGAGAGAGAGGGAGGGGAGAGCCCGAAGAGGAGAGAGGGATATGGCTTCATCTATTGCCCAAATCATGCAAAGCATGAGACTGGAATATATAATACTGTCCTGTGAGCTAGAGAGAGGGGGAGGCAAGGGGAGGAGAGAGATTGGAAGGGACAGAGCGAGGAGTGTGAATGAGGGAAAGAAAAAACGAGTGAGGGAGAGAGATGAGAATGGAAAGGTTCAGGGTAGGTGGATGGGATCGGGGGGGGGATGGGTGAGACGCAGAGGATGCAGCAGAATAGGCCCATAGAGAGGAGGAGGCTCTGTAAAATAAAAGTTTTATTTATCCTACAGCTCAATGGAAATGCACAGATGAAATTGTATCTTTAAAAGGATCATATCTCTATTTTAAACAAGGAAAAACTTTAACAATTAGGACAGTTTTGTCTCTTTGGAAACTTCTTCGGTGAAAACAAACTTTTGGGCACTTCCATTTATTTATTTGTCAAAAATGCCTTGTCTGGCTTTAAGTTCCAGGCAGGAGACTTTGAAGCAGTTGTTGTCTGGTTTTACTTCCTGGGTTCATGACCCTCGAGCATCTTAAAAGCTCCTTATGTTATCAGCGCTCTCCCGGTGGAACGGACACAAAATAAGGTGCTGCTTTTCAAACAACATAATGTGATCATCGATTACATCCATCTTTGGGTAATTTCCTCAGTATTTCTGACACTGGCAGGATTTGTCTTTAGTGAGAGAAATGTACAGTAAAGTAGAAGATTGCTCTAAAGTAGACCAATTATATTCACACTTTTTTTTCATAAATCATTTTACGGATCAAAGATGCTCTGCTTTTATTTTTTTATAGCACATCAGATGATTTCATGGGCAGAAGAATAGAAGAACACTAAAAGACAGACATATAAACGAGACATTAGTTTTGAACAGAGCTGTTGCCACAGAAATGCTGCTACTAGATTGGGAGAAATTGGGTGACCCCTAGCTGGTAATGTGATATGTCATTTAGCCTTAGCCTGACCCTGTCCCCTCCCAGGGTTCACCATCATCACCATGTTCCAAATGGGCTTCCCTTCCCTTTGTCTCAAGTGCATATTCTCCTCTGTCAAAATGACCCTCATTTTCTCCAACAGCTGATTTTGGTCCAGCTCTAAGACTGTGGTATAATTGCACAAACACACACCTTGTGTCTTGATGAGCACATGAGCTTAAAGCCACTTTTCCACCCAACAGCCGGCACCCAGAGAGAAGGGGGGGAACAGGGAAAGATGAAAACATTAATGGATAGGTTGCAGGATGGACGGATAAATTGATAGATCTTTTAGAGAAGGTCAAACTTCTGTGCCCACACGCGGGACCATCATGAAGAGAAGAGAAATTGATTGCCGCTCACAAAGGCACTAAAATGACTAGAGAAATTATTTTCTGGGCAATGAACATTCTAGGAGGTATGGTGGTGGTGGTGGTGGTGGTGGGGGGAGCGCTGGGGGAAAGTGCAAACCTTTCTCAAAGGGTACAAAATGGCTCAAGCAAGCTGCTGTCAAGTGCAGTTGTTGGTGAGAAAGCCCAATGAGTGTATCTTCAGGTAGATCCTCAACAAGCTCAGGTTGTTAGGGCATGTATGTGTGTAAGTGTGTGTATGTACAGTACATATACACACCAGGTGGTGTGGTGTCTAAAAAGGCTGTGTGGGGTCTTCTATTATTAGATACCTCATCCAAACTGCAGCAGAGCCTTGGTATTAAATAGCATCTATCTTTTGTAACTCATGTGTAGGGATGGGTATTGATAAGATTTTCACGATTCCGATTCTATTTTCGATTCTGTTTAACGATTCGATTCTTTATCGATTCTCTTATCGATTTTTTTTTTAAAAAGGAGAACACTAAGGTCGATTAGCATAGAACTTTGTTTCATATCTTCTCTTTGAACAAGATAGAAATTTAGGAGTAACATGGCCTTACAAACCCAACAGTGAGATCTTAAGAGATCAGCCTACAGCTCTTCAATGGGGTGTCACAGGGTCCCCAGGGAAAAAAATTGTAAATGTAAAATAATAAAATAAATATTCTTCTGTAGCAATAACAAAGTATAACATAAATTATTCTGTAGAAATTACACAAGAATATCCAGTAATGTCCCTGCCTACAATTAAACACATTCACTTACTGAAAATCGGGGGCATCTTCTGTGGCAAATGGGTTCAAGCCTTTTACCACAAACTTAGTCACTGCTCGGTGACATTCGTCTATCCTGGCCTGAAAGGAGACGCTACCGGTAGACTGCAGGGAGAACTGCCAGCATCTGAGCCAGACTCTGTCTGTCTCATCATGGTCACCTAAATGCACAGTAATGGCAGGTTTTGTAATAAGGCAGATCACGCTAACATAATATGCACTGTTAGTTGATTATTTACCTGCCGCATTAACGGGAGAGGACGTGCAAACGTTATCGCTGCTGCTGGGTTGAGATTCACGAGTCCGGAGCGGAATTAAAAACATGACATTCATTTAAGGTCATCGCGTGTTTTGTGAGCAAATGCTTTTGCATATTCGTAGTGTTTCCTCCCTTAAATGAAATATCTACTTTGCAAGTTGCCCTGTTGCAAGTATAACCAAACTTTTGAGCCGCCATGTTTCCTGCCAGGTAAATGACGCTCCGCAACGTGGTGACATCATTCGGGGCGACTGGAATCGATAAGGGATTCGTTTGCAAAAATGGCAAACAATTTCAAGGAATTGAATCAGTGGGAACAGGTTCTCAACAAGAACCGGTTTTCGATACCCATCCCTACTCATGTGACAACTGAATTGTCAGCACCTTCTGAAATTTTACAGATCATTTTTCCCAACATAAATCCATGGACACTGCTGCGGTTTAGGTTTATTTAAGCACAGAATAAGTTAAGCCTGAGTTAAAATTTGTGGAAACAGTTAAAACTCTTCTTTTCACCGAAGGACGGGGCAAACATGCCTGTTAATGTAGTGCAAATGTGGGAGAAATCTCCCTGCTGAAATATTTGCTTTGGGTGAACTATAGGCTATATTTCTATAAATTCCAAGGAGTATGAATTTTGATTTGCCATATTATCTATGTTTTAGCTCTTTGAGTGCACAGGTAGAGTAGAAGAGCGCTGTATAAGAACTAGTACACTTACCATTTACTTTCAGACATCAAACAGTGATGCTGCACTTGCTAGTCTTTAAAGAAAATACAATAACCTCAACAGCTTTTTGCTGTGACTCTTACATGGTTTTAACTTTGCTCCCTTTTTAGTCATCATAAAAGCTATTTCCAACATGTCCACATGTGTGCAGTTTTATCCCCATCTGAACATATCGTGGCCCTTTTGTTTGACGATCCTTTAACTGTGGTCCTTTTGGAAAAGCTATGAACATCTTTATCATCGGCTGCTTCTACCTCATATTTTCTGCATTTTCCCTGGAGTTGCACTAGGAAGGGAACTCAGGTGAGAATGATCTCAATGGCAAATGGATCTTTCACTATACATATATATACATATGTCTTTACTAACAAAGGCCCAGAGTGGCATCACTAGTATTGCTCATGTAATTTAGCTATCAGTGTTGTATTAAACACCTCCATCGTGAATGCGAAACGATAAACAAACTGCTCCCATGAGACTTCAAATAAATTCGTTTTCATCACATTACAAGAGTCACACTCCTTGAGCGCTCCCCCATTAAACCCCACACCTAAAATTACAACATAATGAATTAATCTCATTCTTGTTTATGTTGTGGATTTGATGAGGGATGATGAGTGATCCCTTGACACACAAAGTCTTCTTTCTACCAACTTATTGCCGCACTTGGTAAATATATTAATTCCTTCATACATAAACAAATCTTTGACCTCCGCATCTAAACCTCATCACAAAAATGAGTGATCCTCCTGTCTGCTGACAGTCCCCCACTTTCTGATGACAGTGGGGCCCCTTCCTCCTCTGAGCTTGCCTAATGACACTCAGATTGATAGAGACCTCCACCAGCAGCCCAATAAATGGCCCAGCTTCAGGACCAGAAGAATGGAGTACAGTGGCGGATATGTAGATTGGGGGGAGAGCAGACAGAGATGGATCAGGGGGGCTTATGTGTGGATAAACAGAGTGAGTTTGATTGCTAGCACAGAGAGGGGCCATTACGGCGAATCCGCACGCTAATCATAATGAATCACTTACTTATTAAGCGTTAATTATGGCATGCAAATACATCCCATGCAGGCGAGCGAGCAGGGATGGTGCTTGCCACTGTTCTGGGGGGTACAGGAGGAGGCGAGGAGGCCACATTAATTTATTCTTATTTATTAATTTCCCTAATTAAAACAACAAGGCTGTGGAATAGAAGTGTTTTCTTTGGGTGAAACAAATGAAGGCCCTGGAAAAGCGATATGAAACCAGGCGTGGCATGGTGTAAACATTAAATCATGTGAAGTGATGGTGCTTGTTCAGCTGTTCATTATTAGAATAGCTTTATCCAATTGGGCTGCCCCCTCTTACCCTTTTTCTTTGTTATTATACCACACGGCAGCCCCTCCTCAGTCATGACGAACACACACACATTCCCAAACACTTGTACTCTGGTGATGGGGATGGCAGATTTCATCATCATTATTCAGTAAATGGTTTACTTGCCACAGGCAGTATCACAATAAGCCACAGTTCCTCTTTAAACGCATCCTGCACAAATGCCATAAAATCAGACAAACGCCCCATCTTCCCCATTTGATTGTCAGATGTTTATACCTCCTCTGCACAACTGTAGAGGCCTTTACTGAATCTAAACTGCTTCTCCCATTTTCTCAAATTCATCTATCTCATCGTTACCCTCCCTCCTTCTCCACAGCGCCTTCTCTCAATTTCCTGATCTCTCTCTTTTGGTCCCGGAGTGGCCCACCTGAGCGGGCGGAGCGCGATAATGGCGTTAATGCCCGGTAATACGGGCCAGATATTATAATCTCAACACTGTCACATTGCGTTAGCTGCGGGAGACTGACGTGTCAATGCCACGGCGAGCAGGTGACGCGCGGGGCTCAGGAAGCGTGGCCCGGTAATCGTCCAATACAGACACATTTATTTTAGAGTTGAATATTTCGCCACGCTGCTTTTGCAGGAGCGCAGCAGGTATTTGTGGGGAAACTTGTGTCAGCCTGTCCAGGGATGAGGCACAGCTCCTTCTGGTATAAACTTTTTAGCTGCTCTGAAATAGGTTTCTGTTTTCTTGAGCTGGTTAAAATTGAAATCTCTGTGATTTCTCTGCAGTGCATAGGTGGTGCTGTGAATACAGATTACTATAATAACTACAGGATTTATAGAGTATCAGAAAGTATAACAGCATTTGTATTTTACAGGTCTGAAACTGAATTTTTGAATCAAGAAATGCAGCAGCCTGGTTAGCATTTTTGCTTTTTCATGTTGATAAAAATCCAAAGCCCAACTTTAGGTCCTGTAATGTAAAATATTGCTATAATTGTATTTTAGATTGGAAAAATTCACAAATGGTGAATTTTGCCTGATTTTGCTGAAAAAAAGAGCAAAATCTTTGTGATTCTTTGGATTTTCATGTAGTGCTAATACTGTTATTTTACGCAAAACATCATCAGCATCAGAAGACCTTAAAAGGCTGCTTTTGGTTAAATTGTGTCACTCCTAGTATATTTAAACACTGCAGATGACAACATGTACAGAAGGAAACAGGCAGTATTAAATCCTTATTAATACACAATATTATCACACACATAGCGATAGTGCTATTTACAGATACAAACATTTTCCTTACACATACATAATGCAGAAAAATAACCCGTGGAGTAATTATTTAAAAATGGTCTTATCCCATAATTTGTCTACTTAGGCTCCTGATTTCATTGTTTACAACATGCCCAGGCTGCAGCACATGTAGCTGTGTAGCATTACAGCTGAACAGACGGTGATATAAAGCAAAGTGTTGCCTTCACAGCAATTTAGTAAGTTTATACACAATGACACTATCATTTTTTTTCTTTTCACCTCAACCATCCAAAGATTTAAAAGCAGTATCAACTCCTAAAACTATCAGCTGGTGCTCTACCAGATAAGATAACATGTAACAGGATACATTTCATACTTTAATATTGATTGTTGGGGGTGTTTGAGAAATCATATTTGTTTGTGAGTCTTGCAAAGTTCTTCACATTCAATATTAAGTAGTGCAATATACACTCATGGGACACTTTACTAGGTACTAATGTTGGTACTGAGTTGGACCCCCTTTACAGCAAGGTGCTGAAAACATTCCTCAGAGGTTTATACTCACATACTGACGTGATTACTGGTAATAATCTGACTCTCTGCTTTTGGCCTGTCTCTCTCCCCTCACCCCCAACCAGCTGCACTAGATGGCTCCTGTTTCCTGAACCTGGTTCTATCGGAGGTTTCTTCATGTTAAAAAGGAGATTTTCCTTGTCCTTGTCACCAATTGCTTGCTCATAGAGGATTGTCTGATTGTTGGGGTTTTCGCTCTGTTATTGTAGGGTTTTTACTTTACAATATAAATCACCTTGATGCCCCTTCTCCCAAAGGTGCTCTGTTGGATTGGATTAATGACTGTGGAGGGCATTTAAGTACATTATCATGTTCAAGAAACCAGTTTGAGATGATTTGTGCTTTCTGCCGTGGTGTGTTATCTTACTGGAAGTATAGCCATCAGAATATGGGATGGACGGGTAGCTGTGGAAATACCTGGTAGGCTGTGGAGTTTAAATAATCCTCGCTTGGTGCTAAGGGGCTCGAAGTGCGCTAAGAACCATTACACCATATGAGGCACTGATACAAGGCAGGATGATCTGTGCTTTAATGCTGTTTACGTCAAATTGTGTTGCAGCAGAAATCGAGATTCATCAGATCAGATAATGTTTTTCCAATCTTCTGTTGTTCAATATGGTGAGCCTGAGCAGATTGTAGCCTCAGTTTTCCACCCCATCTGACAACAACAACCACACGACGCTTAAAGTCACTGTAATTACCTTTCTTCCCCATTCTGATGCTGGGCTTGCACTTCAGCAGGTTTTCTTGACCATGTCTACAAGCCTAGATGCATTGAGTTTCTGCCATGTGATTGGCTGATTACATATATGTATTAATGAGCAGACAAATAGGCATGCCTAACAAAGAGGTATCATATGTTGCATTTCATAACTTGCTGCATGCTAGGTATATAGACTGCTTACAGGTACATGGTGTAATGTTATACACAATATTTTGATAGCATTTTGATTCCCAAACCGGTCTATCTGCAGTGACTCCATATTTTTTCCATATTGTTTTTATCTAAGCCCCATATCTTTGCATTTTAGGAAGACAGTGGGACAGAGAGTCAGTAAAACCTCCCTTCGTAAAGGTTTATAGCTCATTTTGGTGATAAATCCAACAATTGTTTTTATTTAGAAGGTGAACTTCGTTTGCACTGGAACTTTGATTTTGGGACACGGCCAGACAAATAACATATTATTACATATGTTATGCATACATGGTCTCGTATTTTCAAACCAAGAATGCACTTAATAAATACTTTGTAAGCTCACACCATTGCAACTTTGCCTGCAGCCGTGCTCTTCCTTCTACTGTATATACGTCTGAAAATCTTTGTTCTTTTCTAGCTGCAGAAGAAGAAGAAGAAAAAAGAATGGAAAAAGAAAATGATCCATCCCTCAAATGTCTGTGTGGGGACTCATGGGTGCACGGTTCGTCAGTGATTTATGCGTGTGTGTAATTGAGTGTTAATAAAAAGTGTGTCCGGAGCGCGTGTAATTGTGTGTTTTCAAGACCCACCATGTGTGAGCTTGTGTGTAATTGGGTGTTATCGATGTTGTGAGAGTATGTCGGGGATGAAAGACCAAATGGACAGGTTACAGTGTGATTGCTGTGTGAAAAGTCGAAAGTTTATTTTTATTTATATATAGTTGGAAGGATATTTTTATATTTTCCAGGAAGGAATATTTTATTATCTTCTTGAACTTACAGTTAACAGATTAGAAATAATAGCAGTAACCTTTACTCTGTGCTCTGTTTGCGTGAGAACATGGCAATGACTAATTTATCATATAACACAAAAGACTTAAGAGCAGGTACATTTCAAAGTCAGTCTTTTTTTGTATATATTTAGAAATCAATTGCGCTGGGAACATATAACAAACCAGCATAGCTATGAAACATAGATCACTAAAGATAGAGTCATTTATTTTTTGCATTTTGCTTTTTTTGTGTTAGTTTTGATATGCATGTATGCTGTATTTGTGCACACGCCTATGTTGAGTGTTGCGGTAACAGAAAAGGCATGTGTGTGGAAGGTGTGTGTGTTTGTATGTGGTGGTGATGGTAGTAGATAGAATAGGTATATGTGTGTGTGTATATATAGTGCGGTGCGGGTGCTGTTTAATTGATGCGGGCTGGCCATCGATCCCTCCCGCCCAGCCTAATGAAGGCCTGATTGGTTTGTGAGGGCTGGCTGGTTCTGCTTAGCTGCCTCTGTCTGCTGCCCTGGCTGCACACACTATAACACACACACACACACACTAAATTCAAGATCATTCTTTTTTCTCTCTCTCTCGGTCTCATGCTTTGTCTCTGTCTCCCACTTTACATTTTTGTTTGGACTTTCTCTTTGTCTCACTGTCTCTAACGGTCTCTACAGCCTTCTCTGGTTTACTCTTTGTGGTGGCGAATCCATTCTCTCTGAATCCTAAAATGGCAACGAAATTCCCCATAATTTAGAGCAAAGTGCTACACTTACTGATAATGAAAATTCATTTTGTGGTGAAATTTCAAGATACAACACTCAGTGATCCATTAACTGGAAATCTTGTGTGCTCAAACTTGACCCGAGCTGTGTGAAATCTTGGCCCGCTCTTTTTATGATCGATTTGAAAAAACATGGAGTCGGCGTGTCAGTACAATAAGTAAAATTATGTTGACATATTCCTGTATGTTGCTATCCCATGTGTAAGCCTTGTAGAACATGTGACTCTTCCCTTACTCGGACGTGATCCATGTCCCATCTCTTGTCTCCATCGCTGTTTCGGTGGTGTCGGTGTCTCTGTGTGCCTTTATCTGTCAACCAGCTTGCAGTCCACTCACTCAGTCAGTCAGATGTCACAGTGCTTCTCCTGTCATGGCAGTGCCCATAAATGTCTTTCTGTGTCATTCAGCTCACTACAGACACAGGCATTACACCACCCTGTTAATGGCTTTGTCAGATGGCCTTTTCACAGAGCCACTCACGAAGACAGACGGGACCTTCTATCAGTTCGTGCATGTGCGTCCCTGTGTGCGTGCGTGTAAATGTGTATGTTTCACTCACTGGCATCTGTTCAGGAAATAAAAGACCACCCAAATATCTGCCAGTCATGTATCAACAAAATTCCTCAGAGTGGCTTTTCAGTCAGGCCACAGAACAGTTATTCTTTTCTGTCACTGTCATTCAACCTGCCATCGCACTGAGGAATCTGTCTGATACATTCTTCCTCTAAAAGCAAAATTACTTCCCAAACCAGGTCACTTAACAAATCTGCATCACATAAGTTAGAGTTTACGTCTCTGCGGTGTAGTGCTATGATCCCACTTAGAACTGTCATTGCTGTGGGGCCAAAACTGGATGCTATAAACTGTGGAAACAGAACACACATCCTAATTTTTCTAGTGTGTTTACAGTATTATGACGTGCCTCGTAATGTGATCAGGGAAATGTATCTTTAATGTAATGATGCAGTTGCTTTTAGCTATTTTAAAGGTTGAGGCTAGTAATGCTTTTGCCATTTTAATAAATATAGCTCGCATTTAATCCAGATCAACGTACATGAAACAATATTTACATCACCAGGACCTGGTTTTAAAAAACAACAAAAAACCTCTCATTAAAGAACACAAGTGGGTTTTTAAAATGTCTTTTTAATATTTTGAGATTTAGTTGTGACGTGTAAAAAGTGGGAAACGGCCAGACGAGGCTCACAGACAGTATAAAAGTGCAGACACCACAAGCCTTATTCCATAGCGTCTGTATAAATATTCAGCGTTTTCTGTAACCATCCACATTGCGGTAGTTGCAGTTTTAGAGCAAAAGGGTGTCGAGAGTGACCGGCAGCGCACTGATCAAACTGCTTTTCAACCTGTTGTGCATCTTTATTTCACGTCTGTCCGTCTGCTAAGGCAGCCAACACCTCTGGCCTCATATACCACAGCCTTCACCTCTCCAGCCTTCACCAACAAATACACAACAGCATACACTGTGATAAGTGGTGTGTGTTTACAGCTTGTTCATTTCCACTCTCCAGCTCTCAGCAGAGGAAAAAGAACGGGGGAGAGTGGGAAAAAAGAGAGAAGGGTAGAAACGATGGGGAGAGAGAAGGGGGCTATCGGAAAGTAGAGGGAGGGCTTGCGGGGAGTGTTTTTGTCCTGGAGAGAAATAGCCCTCTAGGTTGTAATTGGAGGTAGAGAAAGGGACAGAGGGAGAGAAAGAGAGTGAGGGAGAGGAGGGAGGAAGAGACAGCAGAAATTGCTTGGCTGGGGCTGTGTGGGATGATAGTGTTTTTGACAGGTAAATAAGGCTGTGATTGTCGACAGTTACACTGCACCTCGCTGACCCTCACACACACCGGCCTCCTCCATCTATATTTCACTCTGACACACATGCTGACTCTCTGCCTCTCTCATGTCTCTGCTTACACACACACACACACACACACACACACACACACACACACACACACACACACGCATTTATGCACATGAATGGCATGCGCACAAGTTTGCTTATGTTATATTAAATGCACATGTTAAGAGTGCTGTTGAATAGCAACTTCCCACTTCCAAGAGCATTTCTCATTTGTAGTGATCCTTAAGTCCATACACGTTACTTGAATGATGGTGACTCACTGCAAAGTTTACCACATAACATTTTAAAATGCACAAAAAAAACCCCCCCAAACAACATTTAATCAGTGTACCATCCATCTACCCTAGCATCTAAATCTAGGCAGGGAGAAAATAACAGGAAACATCATCAAAAATAACTACAGAGTTATTGCAACATATCTTTAACAAAATAGAGACACACATAAGATTCTCAAATATGGCAGTTTTTATTTCAAGTGGATTGTACGTCTAATTTTATCCACCTTTGTGTAGATCTGCCTTTATCTTCTGCTTTTAAAGATAGATAGACTGCTGCTGTTTCTGCAACACCACCAGTAGTATCTCTTCTTCCTACCCCCTTTCCCCTTCCTTCCATCTTCCCATTCTCTTTTATCAAGTCAACAGCAGTCTCCCCCTCCCCTCCTGCCTGCCCTTGCCTCCCTCCTCTCCTCGCTTCTCTCTTGCTCACTCCCTCTCTCTCCCTCTCTCACTTCAATCTCAAGTGTTTTCAATTTTATTCTAGAGTGGAATTAACTACCCCCGATGTCAAATTGCCGACGAAATCGATAATAATATCTTTACAAAAGAGGATATTCCAGTCTCTCGCGTCGGCTTTTGAAAAATGGAAAATTTAGCCGAGATTGATTCATTAGTTGACACGTTATAGGACGGTATAAGTATTGATCGCGGCCTGTCATGTCCCATCTCGGCTAATCGAAGCTGAGGCGCTCTGTCGATGGGCGCATTTTTCATAATTCCGTCGCCGGGGAGAGAGACCAGCCGGCAGAGGCGACTGCAAGGCACAGAGAGAAAAAGGGGAGAGTATAGGGGGGCAGAAGAAAGATAGACGGGGGGAGAGAGATGACTTGGGGGGAAATAGGTAGGGGGCAAAGAGTGGAAGAGCGAGAAATAGAGTGAAAAAGAGGCATGGGGTAAAAAAGGAACAGGGAGAGAAAGAGAGAGCGGTTTTGTGTGTCTGTGCGTGTGCGCGGGTATAGCCGTGTGTCCATACGGCATCTCCTGCCCAGAGGCCTCGGGGTGAGGCAGTGATGGAGCCACGGGAAGGAGAGGCTATGTTAATGGTGCAGGTATTGGGGCGTAGATAATTAATGCATTAACTAATTAAAGCCAAATGGGGGAGATAACGAGGTGGAGGCAAGTATAAGGAAAGGGAAAAGACAGCGGGGTGGAGAATTAGGGCGACAACAGGGGGAAGAATGGATTTTAATGGCGAGCGGGGAGATGCGGAGAGGTGTGAAAAGGGAGAGATGAGAAGGAGGATGAGGGAGACGGGGGAGGTGTTGGGTGGCGCGGGTGGGAGAGCTTGAGGAGTGGAGGGGTGAAATAAATAGAAATTGAATGGTTTGGGTGCGAGCAGAGAGAAGTTCTGAGGCGGAAAAAAATATAAAGAGGAGTGAGAGAAGACACAACGACAATGATGGAGAAACTTTTGATAGTTGTGCAGTTCGTTTGGAAAGTTGGCATTGGCGTGCTCAAGACTTATAAGTCCAACATAATGCCACTCCTCTGGCAGTCTTGTCACGAGCTGCACAAATCCAGGGTCCCCGTCAATCAACAAAAGGAGTTTGTTGGAAAGGAATGGAGCCTACCTGTTTGTCTTTTGGTCTAAAGTCTCAAACCCGCAAACTCCATTGTCCCATGTTGGGTATAAAACGCTAGATTATAGGCCATCATATTGCACAGGGATCCATAGAGGTTTTCTAATAAATGCCAAAAAGGTGCAGTCACCTACTCCACTGAAAGATCCAAACAGACGCCCCAAAAACACACTTGGTCAATAGTGCCTGTGCACTTTTATCCTTTAGATTTTTTTTTCGCTGGGCTCTTTTAAGCTTTTGTTTTTGTGTTAATTCATCATAAAGAAGGCCCTACTGTCCCAAGAAAGGGTCTCTCAAAGGTCAAGTGGATCTGTCATGAACTCATCCTTTCATTATTTATCATCTAATAGCCCCAAATAACCCAAATGTATTGTTAATTTCTTGACCTGCCTCTACATTTTGGAAACTGTGGCAAGGAGCTTCACACAGTTTTACGCACCAAAAAAATAAAATTAAAAACCCCATAAAGAAAAACCAAAGAGTTCACCAGGAGACAACGTCAAAGAGTTGCTATGTGTTGCAGTGGCTAGAGCCTTTGCTCTAACATCTACGCGGGAGAGAACCACGCGAATCTCAATCCCATAATTGATTTTGATAAACTAACATGCATGGTGTGAGGAAGTCCTTTTGCACTGAGAGAAAATGAGAGTGTGTCCAAGAGGCCACCCCCAAATCAGCAATGATAAAAGTGGAGCTGAAATGGGTTGTGGGATGGAATCAAGAGAAATGAGATACACCAAATTAGAAGAGATTGGCCTGATGGACTTGGATTAGAAGGAAAAGAGGTATATAGGGAGGGGATGACGAGAAAAGGAGGAGAGTGAGTGAGGGACTGTGTGAGTGAGTGCATATGTGGAAGATGGGGGGGAAAGGGGAAGGGAGGAGGGGGTCTCGGTACTTGGCAGTCTCTGGGTATCTCAGGTTCTCTCCGGCCGGGAAAGCGGTCGATATTTAATTGTTATTGCTAGCATGGAACGCACGGAAGCGGGGCCTGTACGAAAATTTCTCATTTATTTGGTATTCTTGTTTTCTCTCCTTTTCCTCCCTTCACCCACCACCCCTGTTTGCGGGGTGGAGGAAAGTGAAAGGAGGTGTGGGGGTCTTGTGCGCACACTGGGGGCAAATGGAGAAAGGGGATGAGATCCTTGGATGACTCTGAAGGGGGGAAAAACACTGCGTCCTCCTCGCCCAAGTTTAGTTTCTGTCCCTAGACACATCATATCCACCCACCATCACCTCCACTCTGCCCCCCACCTCACTCCACTCTATCTACCCCCACCTGTCCAAAATGAAAAATCCGTCATTTTCATCAAACGTCCAACCAAATATTATCTACACTCCATTCCCGAAGATCGAATCTTATTTAGGGGCGACGGGATTCGCCATCTGTTTTTAAATTTCATTCCTCCATGAACTTTATTTTCCCTCGACTTTTGGACAAAATTATAACCCGATCGATCCGCTTTCTGGCCACCACCCGTCTACATATATTTTCCTTGTGCGGTCTCTTCACTGTGTGGGTCAATTTTCTGTCTCACGTCCACATGAACACGTGCAGAACACCGTCTGCAGCTGATAGAAACTTAAATGCAGTCCGGCTGATGTGAGGTGGAGGTTCAGGCTCTGCACCTTCGTTTTTTTTAAACCTTCCCCCTATTTCTGCGCTCTCATCCTTACATCCCTCCCAGCGCCCGGATCTCTACCTTTTCGCGCGCTCTCCCCTCGCACCTCTGACCGTTTCTCCTTGTTTTCCTTTTCATGTTTTGCTAACATTGCTAATATAAACTATATCATAACAGAATAGGGACACAAGCAGATTGGGGTCCCTTTTTTCCCTCGTCAACTGTTTTTCCCGCTCCGAGGATAACTTTTCTCCGGCTATAGTCCGCGCGCTGTTTGCTCATCTTGATTTTTTTTTCTGACGCCCTACGGGCGGTATTCACTCATGTTGCCGCTCATACGTCATGCCAGTGTAACACTTCACCAATGTGGTTTAATGCAGGAGGAAGGATTCGCTGTCCGATCTGTTAAATTGCTCGATTACCACCAGTCCTCTGCGCACGTCGACAGGATTCCCATCAACCTAAGTAGGAGCTGCCGGACAAGTCAATGAAGGTGCTTCGATGAAGGTAAGCATCCTACTTTCCCATTCTGTTACAGACAAGTGGCATTAATAATAGAGAAAAGCGTCAGGAATAAGAATCCCACGAGAAATATAATGCACTTTAGTGCGAGGGAAACATGCGCACCTACTGCAGAAATTGATTGATGTAGGCTGTGTACGCTTGTGCGCCGGAGTTTGTCGAACAGCGCGCTGTACGCGGTACTTTCCCCTCAAATAGATCGGCAACAACTCCTAAAAGGTTCCTGCTTTAAAGTGAAAGCGTGTTTATGCGTTGAATTCGTGGGTTTGTATCCTACAGCGGCTTCGGGGACTCAGACGCTAAGGAGAGGGGATGAAGGTAAACAAATGTGCGGTGGAAAGTATAGCAGCTGTCGGGGAACTGAAACATGAACTTGGCAAATGAAGATATTCGCTTCAAAAACTTGTTCAGCCAGGATGGAGCGTGTCCATTTGCGAGCATATCTCAGTACTCCATGCATTTAATTCCAGTGTGCATATGCATGGAATTATGGATTCATTTTAATCGTAAAAGTGGCTAAAGACATAGATCCTCTCAGATGCTAACCTGTACCTCTAGAAGAGTTTACACGGGGGTATTTAACAGTAGTTTATGTCCGTAAAGCTAAACCACAATAATTTTACCAGCTGAAAATTCAAATGCAGCTCCTTCTTTTGTGTATTATGCTTCACAAACGCCTATCTTATTACTTTTAAAAATATTTACCTTTTGGATTATGTCAAGTGTAATGTGTGTGGGTGCTGCGATGAAAGGGAATTTCACACAGTTCAAGATCCCAGCATCATCCTCGTGCTTTTGTCGTGCGTTTTCGTGTTTTTGTGATTATGAAGAACAACCCAAACATAGACAGCAGAGAAATGAGACTCTAATCTTTGAGGTCCCACTGATGTCACTCTGCAGCTGCTGCTTTGATGCAGGAAATCAGACTGACTTTGTGTATTCATACAGCTCTGGAATTTTTATACTTTTAATACTTTTTCATGCATTTTGTTGTGTTAATTTTAGTTACAAATCAGTGAAGGTTGGCCAAAAGGTCAAGGTCACATGGACCTTTCCTCTATACGTGTATAACCTTTTTTCATCTAACAATTTTTCACATTCCCAAACCTGAACATGTGCAGTTTTATTATGATAATTTTTATGACCAGTCCTTAAATAAATTTAAGGTGATGGCTTTTTTATGTGGAATAATGAAAAATGTACTGAAAAGCGCTGCGAAAATTTTAGTGTAAAAACTGTTTCTCACACTCTGCCCTGCTTGTGGGTCCACAGTGGCCTGAAGGGCAGTCTGGATACTGTCAGCTTGACCTTTGCATTGATTTCAACTTCACGTCACACAAGGTCAAAAGCATCACACTGATGGCTCGGGTGCTTTTCAAATATACACTCGAAATGATGCATTTACATCGACATGTGTGCACGTCTCAGTAGCCTATGCAACTGCATGCAATTTATTTATCTATGTAATTATGGATTAATAATAATGTATTCTATAATGCATAATTATTAATCAATCAGTATTATTAATCATACAGATCCTCTCAGATACTAATCTAAGAATGTAGAAGAGTTTACATATATTTATGTCTGTGCCAACAGACATAAAGCACCCAGGAATTATTTTGGAAAATAAGAAATGTCGTCCATGTCTGTGTTAGCCGTGCAGTCACACGTGAGAGAGCCAGACTGCTGCTGCTGTTGTTAGATGATATATAATTTACAGTGTTTAGGTAATATTCTGAAGTAGTGTAATAAAAAAAATCAGTGCAAACAGCCTGAAAATGGCTGAGAGTGTTTAATTTCAGCCAAATTGATTATATGTTTTTGCTGCTAAGATGTGACAAAATTGGTTTTCCCTATAAATCGTTGAGCAGAACCCAAAGACAAAGCATGAGCTTTAACTCCCCCCCCCCCCCCCCCCCATTAATCTTGAATACATGCACAAATTCCATTTTAGAGTCATATTAATTATTACTTTTCATAAATGTGCATCATTGCTGTTGCCAAGATGCTGCCTATCAGTGACATCTGTGCCACTAATCAGAAAGAAACCTGTTAAGATATTAGAGAAAACTTTTGCGTGACTAAAAGTAGAAAAAAAAAGCTTTTTCTTGTTGTATTTCTGTATTGTTTGTGTTTACTTTGTTTTGAAAGATAAAAACTCATTTGAACATATTTTCAGATTGCTCATATGAAAGTTTTCACATAACTTAGTGTTTTACTCCTTGAAGTATTTGAAATGTAACAGGGTGCCTCGCTTAAGGCTTCGGAAACCATCTTATCTCACTTAATCACACGAGAAACCTTCCTTTTGTGAACTGGGAAATGTTTTGATTTCCTAGGCTTGTAGAACCTGGACTCACAACTAATCTGTAACACCGGCACCCAACAATGGGAGAGTGACCCTGCCGTAGAGTTAAGTCTGAATTTCTCTCAGGGGCAGGCAGGAAGGTGTGTAGTTCCCACTGCAGTCTTTTCATGTTTTTTTTTTCAACAGCTATCCCAGTACCCCTGCAGTTTTTACTTCTTCCTGAAAAACCCTTTCCTATTGACACTGATAATGTGTTAATCAATATGGTAGTTTTGTGCTTATTCTAAACAACATTATATCCGCACCCACAGTATGAATCAAGGCTCTGCGAGGGCCCACTCCAAGAGAGTTCCCCTCCATTGATTAAGTATTAGCTTCAGCACCTCCAACGCCCAGCCACTTGTTTGCAAACGGTGCTCTATTTCCGAGGTAATTCAAACGATCACTAAGCATGGGAGCCAATATTTATAGAGGCTTTAACAGGTTCATTATAGTCAGAGGAGCCAGTTCCACCGGGGGATGAAGCACTCATAAAGGGCCCAGCAGAGTTAGTCCCTATCCACTGAGCATTTGACAGTACAGTCAATGGCTCCAATCATTCCTCATCTGCTTTATGGCTGCATCAATGTTTATAGCTGTTATGGGGTTAAAATAAAGCATTAACGGATGCAAAGGGTAAGGTGGTGCATTTAATCAAAGGTCACTCTGTGTGAAGTCTATAATCCACTTGGTGACAGCTAGAGCCATCCAGAGTTTTGACTGTGTGCACACTTTGTTTTGTTGACAATTGTTGAAATGCATTTTACTGTTTGGGGGGGGGGCTGTCCTGAACACTGTTGATCACTTATACTCAGTCTAGTTTTGATGCTGAAAGCTTCACCAGCTAAAATATATACAGACAAAAGTATAAGTATCCATAATTTTGCATCAATTTCATCTATTGATAAGCTTTTTCGGGAATACTTTCGGTATTTGTTAAATATAAACACTTTAAAATCCCTGAATGCCCCAAGTCAACTTTTACTCCTTTATACTATTTATATGTATTCTGACATGCAAGTGCTGCTGAAATGTAGTTTCTGTCTTAACACACACTTTTATTTCCTTTCATGTGTTCAGACGTAAACTTAAACTTGCAGCTTGTGTATACTAATTCCTCTCTCACATCATTATTATTCTCTTACACTTCCTGCTTTACCTTCTTCAGCCCTGCTGAATGTTACTAAAACTATCCATTTGTGTTCCTGCTTCATTTTCTATCATCGCCATCTTCTTCTGCTCCTAAAGCAGCATTTCTTTTAGACAATTTGAACCCTGTTTTGGAGTCACTGACCCCACTACTCGGCTTCTCTTCTCCATACCCCGTCTCCCACTTAACCCCATATTTCACAGCTGAACTACGGTTAATTTCCCCCCAGTCCTGCGAACAACGCTCTCTATACTGCTGGAGCACGCTTAATTACCCACAATTAAAGCCAAACGCTAACAAGAAAATTGCCCTGTTATGAAATGACTTCAAAAGGACTAGAGTAGGTAGAATAGATTGAAGGAAAAGTTGGGTGGTAGCCTCGGGTGGAAGGGAAGAGATTCTCTGCTGTGTTTTCCCCTCAAGCTGTCTCAGTGGAAGTCAGTAAGCAAAGTCTCTGTTGGCAATACCCAAAGCTGTAGACTCCAGTTTTTAACAGCTAAATTAAAGCACTGGTACTGAGAAAGCACAAGTAAGGCTGTTCATTTTACTAATGGAAGAAGGACTCTGTGAAAGCTTTGTTTTGAAAAGGGAAACTTTGGCTTCATCTTTGGTTTCTTTTATAACATCAGTTCAAAAATATACTCACCTGGACAGCTTAACTTGCGTCTTATGTGTCTCACTTAAAAAAAATATACTGTGGATCATGTTTCATGACTGCACAGGAATAATCATGGTCACTGGAACAAGTGTGGCCAAATGAATTCCAACAGTTTGCCATAAATAACTCTCAAAGATATACATGATGTGTAACCCTGTTACAAATGTAAAATGTAAATCACAGAATTCAGTGTTTTTATAATAATTAAAAACCTTCATCCATGTGTATTTGAAAACAGTACCAAAACAACATATCAAGTGGCAACAATTAAAGTTTTACAGTAAAAGATCAAGTGAATGTATCTTCAGCGTATCCAGTTCAGGTACAATGTGGAGCTAATACACCCTGAACAGGCTGCCAGTTTTTCGCAGGGCTAATACAGACAGATGGGCCGCCCGTAATGCTCACATTCATTTTGGAATTTTAGAATCGCCAGTAAACCTGATCCATGCATAGCTTTGGACTGTGAGAAAACACCAGGGAAAAACTCCTGCAGATCCTGGAGGAACATGTAAACTCCACACAGAAAGGTCTCTGCCTGGTTTCAAACCCAGGGCCTTCTTGCTGCAAAGCAACAGTGCTAACCACCACAGCTCCTCATGTGGCACCGGCCAGAAAAGACAATTCAGTAATATAAGATCAATACATGAGCTCTGAAACACTCTATCCATGAGTGCAAGTTTAATCTTCCATACAGTGACAAAAACGTATTTACATAAGGTCCTGAAATTCCATTAAATGCTCTTGGTACACCAAATAGAGGTGAAGTGGAAAGCGCACCTCTGGGTTGAAGAGGAGACGGATCATCCAGCTTGTTAACAACACACTTTTTAAACGTGTATCAACTCCTCGTGTTCCTCTAGGCTTGATACGATAACTTTGCCACCACTGCTGTGTGAGCCTGTGTCTCAGTGGGTGAAACACATTATAAAGCTCTTTATAGACTCAAGCTAAAGTTAAAAGATAAAAGCGCAATCCTTTTTCTGCTCAGTTATTTGCGTATCTATGAACACTGCATTAGGAGAACTTATGCTGCCACACAAACATCTAATATATGGCAGACCTAGCTTATTTCAACAAGACAATGTCAAAGCAGACTAACCTCATATCACAACAGCATGGCTCCATGCTGTTGTGATATGTTAGATCTGTTTTCTATATATGTTAGAAAACAGTCACATTCTCTGTTAAAATGTTTCCTGTCATGTCCCTATGCCCTATTTAGCAGTTAGGTACATTGTTCAAATTATTGCGATTTTTGTGTATTTGGTTTTTTTTTTAAGCTACCCTCACAGTATCTGACTTTTGGGAGACCGGCGATCTATATCAGTCGCAGGTGCATCTTTGAAGAAACAGCTGCAAAGGATTTTAGTCACGTATTTGGACACAGGGCTGCAGAGTTTTGCACCCTATAGGTGAGGGTTCACAAAAACATGTTTTTTTTCCCAACTACAACAAAATATAATGCTGCACAGTCAAGAATTTGACATGATCAGCTCACTCAGATGTTAAAACTGAAACATTTGGAATCTGCAACTAGTCTAGCGATTAAAAAAAAAAAGGGCAAATATACTCTTTTAAAACATTTGTCTAGAAAACATCTGCTTTCTTTACCTAACGTCATGCTGAACAAAAGCTATTGTCAGTATTTTGATATATACAAACTAAAAATGTTCAAAAGGTTTAACTAAATTTAAAGTTAAGGGACTGCCAAGTTATTCGAGTTTGGAAGACATGGATTTTACTATGGTGTTTGAGGAAAATTCAGGGAATAACCAGTGCGAAGGGGCTTCTTCCCATGGTATTATTGGATGGTAAATGTACTAATTGTTGAAAAACATTTATTCTGTAAAAAAGTAATCAACCAACCACAAAGGGATACATTTTTCTAGAGAAAGGGTTGTGTCACTCTGGAAAATTCACCAGTTTTATTAAGAAAAGCATAGAAAATAATGAAATTCTTCACATGTTGTGTGTGGGCTGAGAAACGTATTGTTGGGAAGAGATACTGATCTAAAATGTTATTTCTCCTATTTCTCATCACTGTCAGCACACAGCTGTAATTCCATTCAAGTCCATTTTTGGGGGGTTGGGATTTGAGACCCATGTAGTTCAATATGAGGCCACAAAAACTGAAGATATACACATGACTAGTCAACAGACGTAAGACAGAAAATAGAGTACTGTGAAACAGTTCCTAAAACCAAAAACTAAAGCACAAACTCAAAATAATTTATGCGAATAATATTGCATAATGGGTAAGTAGTCTTCAAAGTGGATGAGTGGTTAGCATGGTTGCCTCGCAGGATGGGTTCCTGGGTTCAAACCTGGGTAGAACCTCCTGTATGGACCCTGTATGTCCTCATCACGCTTAAGTGGGTTTTCTCCAGGAGCTCCCACTACTGAAAAACATTGTAGGTCTTGCAAAAAATGTTCTTAATCTCAAGAGTTTCAGTTTCTTGTTAAAGAGAAAGGTTATAAAAGTGCCTCGTTTTCTTCCACAACACTTTATCCAGAGTATTTTCTGTTGTGTTTAGGTGCGCCCCCACCATTAAAGCCGAGGATCTGAGATGCCTGACAGAATTAAAAAAAAATAATGGTGCAATATAAGATCCAGAACACAACCACCAATAAGAAGATCGTGAACACATTCTTGTAACAAAACAGTACCTATTGAAGCCCTGCTGGTACAACCTCACAGCAGCTGAGAGGAATTGAGACACCCAGATGTTGGAGTGTGTCTAGGACAATATAACTGACCACAGATCCCATTCTCTGTCACTGAGGAATGGGCCGAGCCTTCAATGCCATCAACAACCCTCCCTGCACGCTTCCCCTCCATCCTCCCAAAGCAATCCAATCTACAGCTGGCAAAATGAAACAAATAAACACTAATTTGGATTATTTACGTCCAGTTTACACCACAGGAGGCAAGGTATGAGACGGAGGAAAGAAGAGCTATATGGTCGGAGGATAATTGTAACAGTGGTAGTAATAAGTGCAGCAGCTACAGTGATAACAATTAGATTTGATTTCATTTGAGAATGCCTCCACAGCTGCTCCTCACTCACCCCCTTAACCCCCTTCTTTCCCTTCCCCCTCCTCTCCCTCCCCTCACTCCTCTCCCCCTAGATTAAAGTGGGTGTGTTAATTCCGTGGTGTAGCGATCGAACAGCTCTGGCAACAATGGGAAATGGGCTATTGATCAGAACAGCTCAGATTAAGACTAGGCAGTGGAGCTCTTTCTTGCTCTCTTTCCCCTCCTTTTCTCTCCATTTCCCACCTTCTACTGCCTGTCTTCCTGTCTGTCCTGCTTGTGTCACCCCCTCCTATACACACACACGCACACACGGACACGCACACTTCTCTCTCTTGTCTTTCAACCTCAAAGAGGAAGAGAGTGTTTGCATGCATAAGAGTCTATGAGGATTTCCTGTCCTTTCCTCCTTGTCCCTTCTCTCTATCTCGGCTCCTCCCGCTTCTAATTTCTCTGCTGACAACGCCTCTCCTAACTCAATGTCCCAAAAACATAATATTTTAGCTTCATCAAAAGCAAAGAATGCACGGAATCCAATAACTACGGTAGTCTCAAAAGGCATAGAGCTCGAGCCTTTTAACGGTTCACTCTGCAGCAATTTGACATCCATTCACATGAGATTTTATATCAGTCAGTCACAGGGAGGCCTTGTGTTGTGCCACCACAATTAAAATCTGCCCTATCAAAATGCCTCGCATACCAAAATTAGCTGTCATGATTGTGCTGCAGGATGGAACACATTGAGTTTGCATTGAATAGACATAGAACATGCCAAATGTGAGGAGACAGCAAATCCATACAGTGAAAAGTGAGCTAAGAATCCCCAGCTCTACTTATATTAATTAACTCAGTCAATGGGGATGTGATAGGTCAGTTATTCATCCTCTTCCAGCGCCTCCCCACTCTGTCACATATACCTCCCAGGTGTCAGAGGCTCAGACGCTCCAGCTGCTGAGCAGATATCATTGGGAGGAAAAAAAACATGGATGAATGGGCTGGTCTGAGATCAGTGGCTGGAGGTTACTAGCATGTTTCAGTGTTTCTCTATGTGCTTTTGCCCTTTTGGATTTTAGAGGTGACATGGAGAAATGCAGCAGGCACCGTATACATGTACATGCACCAGCAATATTTACGCACACACACACACCAGTGGTCACATCAATATTGCTGTGACCCTCAGGGGACTCAGAGTACTGGCGAAGCTTTTATCTGCAGAGTGTGTGAGTGTCCTTGCTCCTGACATGGCCATCCGTACAAAGCTGATGTACATTAAAGACAAAAGCTATGCGCACAAGCAAATACACTCATAAACTGGTGTTGCAGCATGGCGTTATGTCCAATGTGAGCCGAAAATCCGGGCAAAAAAGTTGAGAAGCACTGGTGTCTGCTGGAAGCCTTAACAAGCTGTGATGGAAGGCTGAGATCAAAAGTGGACACCAGAGGGCGATAAAGAGGTCCGTGTGTCGTTGTCTGAATTTATTGTATGGACTCCGTGTGTGTGCGTGGCTGTGGCCATAGCCGTGTTGTGCAACTGATGCTCATTCAGTAGTTTTGGCCCTTCCAAATATTTTTGGTAAGATATTTCTGTTTGTGTGTTTTCGCGGGAATTAGAGCCAATTTGCATTTTTCTAATTGCTGATTAGGACAAAAACTAATAATATTTTGCTTCACGGCTGATTTTTTAATCAATCAACAAGCCTTTGAAAGCTTCTGAAAACACTGAAACGTCCTCACCGTGTTTTTGTAGAGTCCAACGTGTGGCTTTCAGCTTCTTTCCCATGCTTCCATCTCCAACCCCTTCCCTTGATACCCTTGTCATAGGCTTTGGCTCTCTGCACTCAAGTGAGTTTCATTGGTTTACCTAATTGATTATTAACTTGCTTATTGAGGATCAATTAAATAATTAAAGTTTGTTAAGGGCAGAGTTGATTCAGTCGCACAAGAGCTGGGGCATTCTTTCCGCTGCGCTGCGTGCTTGTGCGGGTGTGTGATTTTCATTTATGCAGACACTTGATGGAAGTCACGAGTTGAAGGAAGACGATTTGTTTCACTGTAGTGTGGATTTTGCTACAGGGACAGCAAATAAATAACAGTTTGCTTAAGCCAGACTGACAGGTGGGGCTCGACCTTTAGTGAGTGTCGTTTAAGGTTTCCTTTATATTCATTGAAAACAAAGAAAATATTGCTTTGGCTAGGTAGCATTTTATTTAGCACATAGGAAATCACAGTGATTCCTCTAGTCTCAGACTTCAATCCGACTTCAGCTGTAGGTGGAAGGTTTTTGTGTCATAGAAAACACTGTCAGGCACATCAGTCCCCAGTCGCATTGGCACTGGAAACGCATTGAAGTGGCCACTTTCATTGCTTGTTTGGGGAATTGGTGCCCAATTCAATGTGAGTAACTTTTAGGGTCAGGTCAACAGGGTGGTGAGTACTGTGACTCTTCAAAGCCGGCGGGGGGAGACGCGATGGAGGGGCTCCTCTTGTGGCAGCAAAGAGAGCCCTGAATAAGAGAGAGGGAGAAAGAAAAACACACCCAGTCACAAACACACACAATTACACTACACACACACATACACACACACTCTCTCACACACAGAGACCTCATATATGAGACACGGGAGCGGAAACGGGTCGAATCCTACTTCAAATTCTCTTTCCTCTCGGCTTGTCGACCGGGGAAAACAAACCGACCCGAGGCACAGCGAATAGGGATTTAGTAATTAACTGCTTACACACACACACACACACACACACACACACACACACACACACACACACACACACACACACACACACAGGGAGAAAGAGAAGAGAGAGAGAAGAGAGAGAGAAAGATACACACCTTCTCTCCTCCCTCCTCCCCCCTCCCTCTGCTCTCCTTCCCGGGTTCAGGCTGGTAGTAGTGCTGCCTCTCCGGTCTCTGGCTCGGTGCGCCGTCAGAGTGAATGCGTGTGGATAGACTGGTCGCCGGTGAGAAAACAATTTACTAAAAAAAAATCATACTGGAGGTATGTTTTCCTCTTTGTGCATTTTATTTATTGCGTGTAATATTTATAGACATTGAATTTGATATTTTTATTGTTTGTTTTGGGGGGTTTTCCCCTCGAGGAAAAAAGTTGGGGTTCTAGTGAGTTAGTAAGCGTTTTTAAAAAAGCATTTCACGATACGTCTGCGCTGGGCGATATTATTCTTCACGGCTGTCATTTTTGCTATAAATAAGATGTTTATGTTTTCCTGTATGGCATTCTCTCCGCAGTGTAATCTTGTAACAAAAAAGTTGGACTGCACGTAATTCACACAGGCTCTTTTAGCCACCATTACTGGGATTTTGTGTTGTTGTTGTTTTTTGTTTTTAAATATTTGTCTTTTTGCAAACGTTTAAGTGCTCTTTGCATCCTTTGCAAGTAGACACTCACACAAACACACCAGAAAGGTGGTTAAATAGTCCACTTCTTCAGTGCATGTGTGAAGCCTCGGCTGTTCGGGCGCACTTGGATGCGTTCAGCTGTCTGCGTTGGCCCGGATTAGCCTTTAAATGTCTCTATTTGTTAAGGCGTCCAGATCTCACCTCCACACCGCCTTATCAATCAGTCAATTAAACAGCCACTCACACGCGGCGAGCTGCACAAGTCCTCAGCCGGTGTATCTCTCTCTCTCTGTCTCTCTCTCGCTCTGCTCCATTTGTTTGTGTGTGTGCGAGTGGCCTCATGCAATTTATAAATATTGTATAATAAAGTGTGCCTGTGTGACGTTTGGATCTTGTTTTTTGTGGGGGGTTTTCATTGTGCGAGTGCGTCTTGTTGCCTGCATGCTTGTGCCATGTCCTCAACTTTGGGACGTGCACGTGTTGCACGTGGTCAAATTTTGATTTGGTTTTAGTTTATTTCATTATTTGACTTTTTGTTTTCTTTAATTTCTCGTCTTTAAGTTAGAGTCAGCTTTCACGGTTATCGACAGTTTTCCAATTTCTCAGTACAAGCTACCAACGATTAGGTTGTTCGAGTTTATTCCAAGTTTTGGCCCAACACACACACACACACACACACACACACACACACACACACACACCACAAGAGAAAATAAATAAATAAATCAACAACCAAGCAGCAAAGAAGTGGTTTGCTCTCTGTGACCATCCTTCAGTGTGCTCACCACAGAAAAATATTGAAGTTTACTCCAGCAGGAATGAAGCCGGCGACATGTGTGTGTGTGTGTGCGCGCGCGCGCGCGTGTATCTGCCTGTATATGTGTTTTCAGACTCACATGGGAGTTTGTTTCAGAAGTGGGCGCATCGATACATTTCGGAGTCTAGCTTAAAAAAATATATATTTGGAATAATCTTTATTTGATTTCGCTGGTCTCTCCCTCATATGGTGTTTTCTTTTTAGGTGTTTGCCCCTTTGCAACTTTGATGCATATTTATGCGCGCCGTGGGTGTACTCCATCAATTATTTGTGCCAGTATAATTCTAGATAAACAGTGTTTGTAAATCAATACATGCATGTAACTATTGCAGATTAAGAGATCGATCAATGGATCCACCGTAACCCCAACCAGTGCTGTTTTTTCCTCCCTCTCTCTCTTTTTTCGAGTCAGTTACAACTCACATCTAACTTTTCACATCTGTCTAAAAAGAAGTTTTAATGCGTGTGAAAGTGCTTGTTTGTGTCTGTGAAAAACATTTTTGACATTTGAGGAAACTTTAGAGTTTTCTATTTTATAATAACCAGAAATTACTTAAATATGCCCAGATTGTGCGTAATAATGTTAATAATAATAATAATAATAATAATAATAATAATAATAATAATAATAATAATAATAATAATAATAATGTCTTGTTCTTATAATTAATTTTGTTTTTGTATTTATTTTTCGTCACCCTCGTGGCCTCCGTCAGTTTTCCCCTCTCTGTGTTTCCTGTGTGTGAACTTTCAGACCAACGTGTTGAACCTCGGTAATTGGATAATATTCCTGCTTTTTGCGCCGCTCCTTGCCAGTCGCCTCATCCGTCTCACTGCTGTCAATACAATAACATAATAATGTTGGAAATGTTTCCGACATTAAATGCCATTCGGGGAAATTTCTCTCCACGTCACTCACCCTCCCCTCCTTAATCGTTCACCTCTGCACGGCTTGAACTTGTTAACGTGTCCAATTTATTATAATACCAGCACTTTAACGCAAATGTTTATTTAAACACACGGTTCACACAGTAATTAAGAATATGTCTCCGTTCCTTCCTGCCTAATAATAATAATAATAATAATAATAATAATAATAATGATAATAACTAGTGTATTTTCGTTTTAAAATAATGGACATTTTCGATTATTATTATTATTTTTATTATTATTATTATTATTATTACATCAAATAACATGCCTTGCCTAAATGCCTAAAACTTCAAATTTCTCTTTCCGATTATCTTACTTCGTTGTTAGGACAATTGTTTATTAATTTAATTTGCTCGGATTCATATTTTAGTTTTTCTTTTATGTCTACAGAAAAAAATACATTTACTCTTGCTCTTTTTTCTGCAATTCATTTGTATTTTACCTGCCGTCACTTCTAAAAGGTAAATATAAATATCGTTTCTTCCTTTTATGTCCGTGTTTTTATTCGTTTCTCGCTTTGTTATTATTATATTTTATTATTATTACGTTAGGTTTTTTTTAAGCCGTCCCAGCTTTTTAATGTCAGTTACATCAAATCAAACTTACTTTTCAGGCTTATGATCATAATTATTTGATAAGGAATTTGGATATTGGATGCGCCCTCGCCTCCTCATTTTCTCCTTTGTTTTTCGCCTTTTTCCTTTCCTCGTTTCTGAAATAGACTATTGACTTCATTTTATTCATCAAGACAATCCACCTATGGGGTCTCGCACCTCTCCTCATCTCCATCTTGTCTAGAGGAGAAACTTCTGACAGGTGCGAGAAGCGGGTTTGATTTTTAAAAAATGCTCTCATCCTTAATGTGTTGTCATCTGGAAAGCAATTTCGTATGATCAAAGTGCGGCTAGTTAGTGCGGTCAATATTCTTTCCAGCAAGCTTCTCATATATCGATAACAAGACAGCAAAGCCTCTCGCCGAACTGCATTCAGGCCCTGTATCCGTTATGTGCCGATAATCCCGGGTACATCCTGTGCGTAAAATGCGTTATAGCCTCATATACATTTCAGGAAGCTTTAATATAAATATAGGAAAGAATATACCTCATTTATAAGGATTTTATAGGAATACTGCAGAGGGAAAAACTCGAGGAAATGCTTTCTAGTGCGATAAGGTCATCTACAAATGAGTGGCAAATACGCACGAAGTCATTATGTGAGTATTATAAGCTCTAACTGGCTCTTCCTCTCTCTTGCTGTCACAGTTACTGTATGACAGTAAGGAGTAAATAAGGTGATTGATCTGTGGTCTATGAAGCAGCAGTGGTCCTGCGGGAAAACATCAGAACACAAGCCAAAGGATCGACTCCAGTCAACTGGGCCAAAGCGCCACCTCCCCTGTTTCCTGTTACTTCATTTATTTTCATTAATTATTTGAATTGAGGGCAACCCCGCGTACGTACTTGTCCTTTTAACGGAGGATCTTCCAGTCGTACTAATATATATAAATATAAATTTTTTTCAGTGACGCCTTCGTGCAACAGCGACACTTTCCTCCTTGTTTCCTCCTTTCCGGTCGGATCAAGCGAAGCAGCGAAGAAATTTCAAGTCCAGTCCGTGAGACCGTGATCGGGCTTCGGCCTCAGGTGCATCTCTGAGGCGGAGCGACGCGGAGGTCCAGGTGGGTGAATTCAACCCCCCCCCCCCCCCCCCCCTCCTTTTTTATTTCTTTCTAAAAAAATTTAACCGTGTGCCTTTAGTGTCTATTTTCTTCCATTGCTTCTCTTGTGCGGTTGCATTTTCTAATTACAGTCGAACCTTTTTCTATAATAATTAAAATAGTTTAAAATGTTTTTAAGGTAATCTGAGGTCACTTAAGTCAAGATGCTTTCCAGTGGGTGGAGTCATTTGTTGCTGATTTTAAAAAAAGAAAAGAAAACGGAACTGTATTTTACAAAGAGAGTCCGTGTAGAGATGCAACGTTAAACCAACGTAACCATTCAAAGTGGTAATTTAAACTTTATAAGACAGCTTTCTGCACTCTATGAAATCTTTCAGACTCACCTATTTCTTAAAGATTCACAGAAGAACAACTTCTAAAAATTATGAAAAGAAAATAATTTTTTTAATGTGTGGAAATGCTTTTCAAAATTTCAAGATTGTCCTGTTTTTCTATTTTAAAAAACACTGCAATTAAAAAATAAATAAATAAATCCAAACACCTCTTTTTGGATTTTGAAAATGTGTCAGTGACAAAGTGGTACAGAACTATCTACAAATAATCAAAGGTGTCCAGTCTACTATCCAGTAACCCTTGGCCATGTGCAAGATTGCTCTCCATCAAGGTAATGAATGCTTCCTTCGTTTCTTCTGCACCCGTCTAATTCTTCCCGTTTGATATTACACTCTTAAAATTTGTATTTTAGTATTTATGATTCAATATTCATTAGTGTCTGCTGGAAGAGAAAATTCTACCTCTTACTCTCATAGCCTTATAGGGGAACTGAAGGACTTCTCCATATCTTTTCCATCATCTGCAAACACTCCCTCTTTCTCCGCCCCCCAACCCCCTCCTGTCGTCTTTCCCTGCCACACCTGGTAACTACAAACTTGTACACAATAATAACAGCCAGATGTATCCATCTATCTCTCTATCTAGCCTGTCGACAGTTAGTGGAGTGGCTGAGAGACTTGCAGGCGTGAAAGGTCAGTTAATCAATGGCGCACAATTTGACAAATCCCAGTGACTCTTATCATCCTCACGGGTGTTTAGGGCCGAAAGGAGGACCACCGAGATAAATGCTTAATCCTGAGTGCTCAGTGAAAGAGAGAGAGCGAGAAAGAGAAAGGACAAGGACGGGAGCGCTCTGAAGCAGATGGGCATGCAGAGAGGTTGAACGCCAGGGTTGGTAGTGGAGGGCAGTGGACTTTGGAAGAGTTGACAAGTAGAGATAGAAATTGAAGAAAGAAAGAGATTCGGAAGTGACTCAGTGCAACAACTGGAAGGTGATAAATGTGCCTGCTTTTGGAAATGACAGATTATACTTTTGTCTGTCGCAATCAAAGGACATGTGCAACTTTGTGGCTCTCAGATCACAGAACATTGCCTCAGGCTGGACAGGCCGAACACATGCCTTCTGGTCTGACAAAGAAATCCTGGTTCACTCTCGGTTATGGCTCTGCTTCTGTGTGTAAAGTTGAGAAAAACCTGAGGAAAACAAAGGTGTATGAGTGGTTGAATTCTCCTGTGGCATGTTAGCCCGCCTGCAGCAGTGTGCAACCAAGAGGAAAATGAGCTTTTGTCCACAAGGCTGGCCTCTTTTTTCCTTCAGTTTTTTTTAAACTGCAGGGGTTTTGGAAGAGGGAACAATTTCTCTGTCCTTATACCCTTAACAAACATCACCTCAGTAGGACATGTCGTCACTTGTTTTCTGTACTGAACTGCTAGGACCTTGTTATTTCCTGTTTTTATATTGGCATACATCACATTTAGTTAAAGAATCCAAATAGCATTACTGTCACCAAAAGTGATGGCTTGAATCTGAGGGCATGAATTGAATTTCCTTGCCGTGTGTGTTTTATCTTTTTTTCACATGGGTGCAAGAGAACTGGAGCTCTTTGAGCAATCACACAGACAGACCCTCATGTCCTTTATCTCCATCTCAATACAAGTTCAATGTAATTCAATTGAGATTAGTTGAACTGGCATGACAGCAGATCCGTAGTATTGCCAAAGCACTTAGGAGGCAATGACAGAACCACATCGATGTGGACTAACACATACACAACGCTGCACGACCAGCCAACCTTGTAGTGAGACTAAGACACACACATGCACACACAAAGTATAGGATCGAGCGAGAGAGTGACAGTCAAGTCAAAGAGGTTTTGGCAAATCTCGGGATGATGAAGTTAAAGGCTGATAGAAACTTGTCTAAAAAATGTGAAAAGAAGGAGAGAGGAATGATAAAGGGACCCGGACGATGAGTAGAGCTCATGTATGACAGAGTTCGTCCAAAAAAGATGAAAGAATGATTGACTCTCGGGGAGCACGATGGAGAGAGAAGAAGAAGGAAGGACAGGAAAAGGGGAAGAGGAGGACGTGACAAAGTGAAAGAGGTGAGCGATGCTGAGGAGAGCGAGAGAAGAGAAGGAGCGAGTGAGGAGAAAGCGCTGAAGGCGAAAAAAAGGAGAGGACAAGAGATAAAGAGAGCAAAGGGGGGGGGGGGGGGGCAAGAAAGGATAAAATGTATAAGAGTGATGTACGAGAAGAGGGGAGAGGAAGAGATTTACTAGAAGAGAGATTAAGTCAAGTTGTCCCCGGTCAGTCATTAATCCGATTTAAGAGCAATTAAGGTGAGACTGATTCCTTCCTAGAGAGAAAGAAATAGATGGAGAGGGTGAAGAGAAGGGGGGAAGAAAAGAGGAGACAGGGAGGGAGACAAGGAAGGAGTGATTGAAAGAGAAAAGTGGGAAAATAGAACAGGTGTCTGAACTCTGGATGTCGGTTAGTGGACAAATTACAAGTAATGTACTGAAAAACTAACAGGAACACTGGCAGAATACTCTAATCTGTTTATTTGACTGTCAGGTAAAATTGGACAAATCTAAAACTTGCTAAAAGTCACAGGTTAGGGAGCGAGGTGAAATAAATTTTTCAAAAGGCACTCCAGAAGTTTGGTCGTGGCTTTTCGTGTATTCTCGCATTCGTTGACTAACACACATTCCCTTTTGATCAAACCATGGATTTTCCGTGACATTGGGATCATAGAAGGGTACCTCCACACTCTGTTAACAGAAACTAACATCTAAAGTCTGCGTGTTATAGCTCAGTTATCTGTGAGATTTGTTTTGTGAGAGTGGACAGGAGACGTGAAGTTGAATTTCAGGTGAAAGTGCAGCGGCTGCTTCCCTCCAGTCAACATTAGACAGCGAAGGGCAAAGAGGAGAAAGAGACAGTGTTAGAGAGAAGGAGAGTGAAAGACAAAGTGGATGACTCTCCTCTGAATGAAAATGAAAAGCACGGGAGCAATGAAGAGTTTCCCTCCTCCTCCTCTTCCTCTTCCTCCTACTGCAACAAACCCCTCCAATCCCCACTCGGTGTGCTCTGTTGTTCCAGATATGTATCAGGGGTCTCGGGGTCAGCAGAGGGGTCCCTCCACTTGCTGTAGTGTTTCTATGTCTATTGGGAGATGGTGGTCCTGATAGCTTGGCCGTCTGACACGTACACAACAGTACATAAATCAAAGGCGCACATACACACCCTCACTCCGTTTATCTCCCACTCAAACAGTGCGGTGATAGCAGCCAACTCTGCATAGAGTCAGACAGAGGGAGAGGTTGTGGTCTGTCTTGTTAAGTGGGAAAGTAATAGGTAGCTGTAAAAGGTTTACTTCTGTTGCTGCCATCTCTATTGTTCAGGCTTTTCCAGTGTTTGTGCCTCTTTTGTTTGATGTGCTTCAATAGTATATAGCACACTCAACTACGTACATAATTGCTGTTCCACATAACTGCAGGACAGCAGCATGTTATTATGAAGTCTTTTAAGGCAAAGAATGTAGCAAATTGAAAGTGAGGTTATAGATTTTGTTTGTAACATTTTAGGTATCTGAATGGAAATGGTTTTACATGATTTCATTGACTTACATCAGTCACAAATGCACGTTTTTCAAAAGAACTCGGCCATTACTGGGAAAATGCACTTATACACATCTCTTTATTTCATTTTCTGTTTTGTCCTGGCTTTTCTCCTATTAAGATTCTCTCTATATTTCTGTGGCGCATCTATTGCAGTTTCTGTGGACCAATCTGTAGACCATCGCAAGTCACAGATTGAGAGGCCATTTGGCTGCTGTTGACAGGAGACAGCAGCTATTGACAGGGCCCTGCCGGGGAGGCGTGTCTCAGGCCCCACGTCCAAAGCGTTTGTGGCATTTAATACACTGTAGCAGTGGTCCTCACAGCCCTCACCCTGCGTGCTACTGCCATAGGGATCAATATGCACTGGGTTAGAGAGAAATGGACCATCTGATGCACACTCAGAGAGGGGGATGAGAGGAAAAAAGAGTGTAAGAGATGGAATCAGCGGGGAGGGGTGGGGTAGCAAGGGATTTAAGGGAAGAGAGGCAAAAGACTTGAAAAGGGGGAAATGGTGAGACCTAAAAGTGAAGAAAAGAAGAGAGGAAATGATTAGAGGCATGGTTTAAAAAGACATGGAGGCAGAGTGTTGCCCAGCACAGAGATAGATAGCAAGGGAGAGAAAGTGGTCAGTGGTTGAAAGAGACATTCAGCTGGGAAAGAAAACAGATTGGAGGGAACGGGGATAGACACTGAAAAAGAGGAAGGCTCTAGACACCAGGGAGGATACACACAGGAAAGGAAAAAAGACATAAGGGAAGAGACGAGTGGGAGATAGGAAGGGAGAGGGGGAGTAGAAGGAAGAAAGGAGAGGGGAGAAAAACAGAGGTGGTGGTGGTGGTGGGGGGGGGGGGGGGTGCTGGGAAGGATGAGGAGGAAAGGAGGGGAGTGGGGGGGGGACTAAAATTTCCATCAGGTTTTCAATTGGGGCGGATCAATAGTGTATTAGAGCTCACCTTGACCCCATCCCTCCCCCCTCTCCCTGGCCCAGCACACAGGCCAAGCTACTCTCCCTCACAGCAGGGGACAGAGAGGGGGAGAGATTGCATTACGGCCCCCCTTTCTTGGACCAAAGTGGCAGAAAATGGCACAATAAAAGCAAGAGCGGACAGAAAGAAAGAGGAAAACTAAGTCGCGGCAGGTAGAAACAGAGAAAGTGGGAGACGAGGAGTAAGAGACCACGGAATGAGCTGGAGGAGAACCCAGCAGGTGCTGCCGTGCTTGTTCGGATGGAGCTTTCTAAGAGAGGAAACTTGTTGGGTGGTGTGTGCATGACTTGTGTGCATTTGTATCACTATAACACTCAAAAGGACAGATTGGAACTGAAATGTGTGATCCACATAAAAAACAAGCATGTTTTTTGAACATGTATAGAATTTGGTTAAGTAACTGTGCTAAGTGTTGACGCAGTCACGGGGCTGCTGAACCTTGAAAGACAGAGAGTTTTGTCTATCAGTGTAAAAAAAATGCACTCATATGGACTCGAACAAGTCCGTGCATTAGTATTTTTATTTTATTAATATGCCACTAGTTTAAAAATTGTAATATTCTGCATAGAATACCTTAAATATATAACTATTGGCATTGGTTAGGCTACAAAGCCTACCAATGCTTTTAAGGTGTGGTGTACAAATCGGTGATCTGCTGCACGGTTACACACAAATGCTCAGTTAAATAAGTTGGTAGATGTGCACGAGACTGGTAGGACACCCTCCATCACTGGAGGACAGCGGGACTTGAAGCTGTTGCAGAAGGACAGAGGCAGGGGCCAGAGTGAGGGTGATGATGGGGGGAGAGGTTGAATAAAAAAATTGATCTAGGAATTTAGCATTTAGACACAGTTTGCAAAGTGATATAGAGGGGAGGCAGAGGAGCAGAGGGGACAGTGCGGGGGAGGACACTTAACTTTACAATAGGTCAGCTCTGCTGCTAAGTCTCTTACTAACTGGAATCTTGACATCCTGCCTCATATGCCGCTCTGTGCATATTCCCCAGAAAATAAACACAAAATGCGATTCCGAGATTCTTTCAATGATCCATCTTGAGCGTGTGATTTAGCTGTTTAGACAGGAGCTTGTTTGTAAAAGCACAGACCTACTAGCAGCACCATCCTCATCTCTTCTCCACATTTCCTAATGCTGTTCCTATTGTCACCCATCCACACTCCAGTGCACATACACACGCCAAGATGCCCGGCAAAACAACACGCAAATGCACACGCGCGCCCTGTGTCAGGCGTACGCACACACAGTAACCCACACAAACTCGTCCCACTCACTGAGGGGGAGAAAAGGAAAGAAAAAAGGAGAGAAAAAAGAAATCGATCGCCGGGGATAGCGGTGCGCGTCGGAGGATCGTATCTTGTCAAAATAATATATTACCCTCATCCCCGCCTGATCGATGCGGTGGATTAGGGACGGAGGGCTCCCTCTCTCCCCTCCTCTCTCTCCCTCTCTTCCTCCTCGGTGCTTGGTGCAGTTTAATATTTACCTCCGTGAAAGAACGGCCGCGACGGCTCTCAGCCCTAATTGATTCCGACACATGGGGCTCTGTGCTCAGGCTGCGGATGAGAGAGGGAGGGCCGGCTGGAATGCAGAGGTAGAGAGGTGAAAGAAAGAAAAAGAAAAGAGGAGGGAGAGAAGGAACCTCAGGACAGCAGCATCAAAAAACAAAATAGCAGGAATATGTGAAAAGGAAGGCTAGGAAAAGAAAAGATTTCCATAAGGAAGAAAAAAGAAGCTGTGGGAAGAAATGGAAAACTGAAAAGGGTGAGATAAAGTATGGAGTTTGAAAAAATGGATGGATAAAGGTTAGGGTGGTGGAAGAGAGACGAATGAACTTAAAACCTTGGAGGAAAACCTGGGAGGTCAGAGGAAATACAGTTAGAAAGGTATAAGATGGAGACAGCTGAGCCAGAGGGTGGAGAGGAATGGCAATGTATGTGGCACAAATAGAGGAGAGAGGGATGAATGGAACGGATAGCAGATAGGAAATGAATCAGGAAGAATGAGGGAAACGGGGAGAGTAGGTGGAAATGGGACTGCACGCGAAAGTGGCTTCAGGAGAGCAGGAAGAGAAACGGGAGGGATGAGGGCAGAGGAGAGCAAATGAGAGGGGATTAAGAGAGCGACAGGAAGATGGATAGAAATGGAGGAGTGAAACATGACGGGTGGAATGTAGAGCACCAATAAAAAGGCAAGAACGGGGAGCAAAGAAATAGGGGGATGATGGAAAAAAGAGCCCGGCGCAGAGGTGACAGAATGATATCAGGTGGGATAGACAGAAAACAGGAGTGATAGCGGAGCGAGAGGCGGGAGGGTATAGAGGGACCATATTTTCCGCTGAAGGAACTGGCCTGTCATGCTGTTCCGCCAGCGCAGAGCGGCTCTATAAAATACAGGGAGCAGGCGGGTCGTGTCGGGTGACTTATGTGTATATCTAGGCTTTGTCAATATTTCTTTCTGTCTTCCTTCCTCTGTGCTCTCCCTATTGCTCCCTGACTTTCTTTTTCCAATTGTGCTTCCACTGTCTCCCCATTTCTTACTACGAGTGTGTGTTCGTCCCAGTTAAGTGCTCACTCCATCTCCAGCACTGTTTGTCCACCTTCCTGTTCTTTCTGGGAAGTGAGAGCACATACAAGAGATATAAGCCGTAGAAGTCACCTGCACCTTTTGAGCTTGCAAGCCAAACACGACTGTGGTGCAACAACTTGAGGACTTATTGAGGTTTTATTCTTCAGTCATTCTCCATTATGAGGCGATAGAGGCAGGATGATGAGGCTTGCGGTTAAATTTACATCAACAGAGCACCAACACAAATACTCTCATTGGGGTTCATATTTTAAAGTCTATCTCCAGATTAAGAACATAGAGACACACACGGCTGGTTCCCTCTCTCAAACAGAAGCCGTCTTACCTGTTAAGACGGCTTCTCTTTTGCATAAGTGCGGGGATAAATGAATTCATCGGGTTGTGTACATCTTTCTGTAAATCCACTTTTCTAGTTTGTGTTTCTCCAAGTACAGAAGCACCGGGTGGTAGGCTGATTTATTCATGTGATCCCACGTTGGGTTACACCTCCTCTTCCTCATTTGGCATGGTTTAGTATCCTGCACACAGGTCTGTGGAGACCTGGATCCATGGGGGGGCCAGGCATCCTGCAGATACACTACCCCAGTGCACAACTAGTGGACACTCACAAATTACCCTGCTCTACATTTCATGTATATTTATTATGAAAATACATTAAAACTTCTCCGAACTGTTTCTGTCTTGCCATGTAAGTGAGAGTACTACAATGTTGCCCTCATTTTTGACTTCACCAAAGTCCTGGTGGGACTTGGCGATGAGAAAAACATTCAGTTCTATTTCTACCTACCTGTGTCGCCACAGAAAAAGTGAGGAGGGGAGGGGGAACATAGAGGACACAGAAGTTGAAATGGAATGAAACAGAACTTATTTATTTTTTAAAAATAAGCCCCAAATTTCCAATCTATCCCCATGACTTCCTCTGCCTCGGTGCTATGGTTTCTTTTTCCTTCCCCTTTCTCTCTCTCTCTCTCTCTGTCGCTGTGTCTGTTCTTTATTTACACCTCTCTCCTGCTCTCTGCAGTGGCTCAGGGAGCGGTAACAGAAGTGTCACTTGTCATTATTGGTCTAATTCAGTAATCCGTCATCGTGCACTCACTGTATGCAGCGCATTATACGCCAGCACAGCAGGTGTACTACGCACCGAGGTGGAGATTCGATTTGACACGCACACACAGGCGAGAGAGCCAACGGGGGCCGTAGCAGACGGGCACCGAATGTGTGTGTTTGTGTGCGTACATTTTGTTTTCTGTGTGTCGGAGAAAGTGGAAGGGGAACAGATAGAAAGATGGAGAAATTGAATTTTTGTGTGCATGTCTGTGGATATATTGTAGTTTCAATAGAAATACAGCGGTCTAAGATGTCTCTGTAGTGGGACGAGACATCAGCGACGGGACAGAGACAGCAGAACGAGTCAGAGCAGAGACTGTGAGCGGTAGCATGTGTGGGACCAGATGCGAAAGAAGATATTTGCAGTAAAGAAAAATGAACAAAATCCAACAATATATTATTACAGCGTGCTTTCCATTCATTTACAGTCTGCAATTATCAAATCAAAGTTTACGTCTTCATCTGAGGGCTGAATATGTTTTATAACCCAGCCTGGAAGCAAAGCTATAACACAATCTACTGTTCAAAACACGGTATTGAGTTTCCATGATTCTGTTGTTCAACACTTTTACTTGGCTATAAAAGTTTTGCTTTATCCTCATAGCATTTTCTAAAGCAGTTCATTAGAAAGTAATATTTTTATTTCTTAAGCGAATATGATGGCTGACCAGCCAAGAAAGTCAATTCAGTCTGATTTATAAATTAGTTGTCTGACTTTTAAGTTTGGTGAAACTTATAGTTTATTATGTTTTTCCCAATTGAACTGCTTGGCTATTTAAACCACATTAATGCCAATTTTTCTCCAGTATTTTCATTTAGCTGCTACACTACACAAATAGGACCACATGCCTCTACCTACCAGTGGAGAAAGAAAAAGAATAGACACAATGACATGCAAGACAAGGAACATCCAGCTTATGTGGTCAGCGTCTTGGACTTCACCTGGACTCTCTAGATTTAATTATGAGAGTATATGGACTCATTGTCATTGTACAAAAACATAATGTGTTGTGCTTTTCACCTACCTCATCCTGCTATAGTGGGAAAAAATCCATAAAGCGATATGATTGCTAAGTCTCCCAGATCTCTGTTCAGCTTGCGGCATTGCTAACTTCTGCACTACAGTGTGAAATTATGGATTCTCCTGAGATTATGCTTAGAAGCACCTAGATAGATCTCCAAACCCAATGTTTGTTTTATATAACGGTCAAGTCTAGATTCAAGTTAGACATGGTGAGGTGAACCCTGCTGCAGTCAGGGTTGTGGTCTGTAAGACTGATCCATTATCCATGAAGTCAAACACCGATTTTATCTGCTTTAGTCTCGCCCATATTTATGTTTGTTTTTGCCAGTATAGGCATCACAGATGGCTAATCAATCAGTCAATCAATCAATAATCAATATTGGTACAGATTTTTTTTTAATTTAACCTGTTAGTGCTTTATCAGTTTAAATGATTTTAAGTGTAGTTTAGCGTTTTTAGTGCCGCTTTCCTCAGCTTACACATAGATATCATTTTAGATGCAAGAATGTCAGACACTTTATCAACTTGACTTATGCTTGGTATTGGTAGCTGTTATTCAAGTTCATTTTATTCATTTATTTTTTAGTTTGTTTATTCTGCATGTAGTATATACAGCTGGATGCTTTCATATCAAGGAAATAAACACAAAGGCAAAGTCCGATAAAAACAAAGGAAAGTGGAAGTACCATCCCTGAAAATCCTTTCACTTCATGTATGATATGTAAATATGATATGAATGGATCTTAAAACAGGAGTAGGTAGAAGCTTAACACTGCACTGCACACAAAAATGTGCATACAGTCCAAACTTGGCACACTTCTAAGTCAAAGCTATCTACAACTTGGTGCTCCGGTGGGTCCAATCGAAAGAAAGGCAAAGCCAAGCTTTGTATGCAGCATTGACAGTCCCACCTCCCTTGGGGTTGGAGATGGTGCCCCCTACATTCTGGGTACTAGAGTTTTATTCTATGTGAACAAGTGTGTGAGGGTGATAGGGTTTAAGATGTGATGGAGCTTCACCTCTTCTCTTTATCAATGGCAATTTGTATGTGAGCACACACCTCTGGAGTCCCAGCGGACACAGTGGATTTCATCAAGTTCTTAACCCCACAAGGCTACAAATCCGGTTACCACTGTAAGTGTTTTAAACTGTTTAAACTATCACAGCACTCCATGCTGAGTCCCAGCCCGTGTGCAAGTCACGCCCAGATCACACCGAAGCATATGAGTGTAACTGCATTTACTCTACTTTTTTCTCTTATTTTATTTTTGCTTTATATAACACCTGCCATTTCCACCAGCACATCAAACCCCGGCTGTAAGCTGACTCCGAGGGGATTCACTTCTATTGTTTTGTGAAACCTTTTTACAGCTGCTTTTATTGATTCATTTTTATCATTCCTTTTTTCATTAAGAACATATGGAAGACATTTTTTATGTGATTTGACTACACCCCAAATTTCTGCTGCTGATTTTACTGTAAGATTGTGAGATCCTCTCGGTGATACTGATGATGCAGAGTAGGGCAATGCAGTTTATACACTGAATACTAATAGCCACGGTTGCTAATTGTTAATTGCAAGATTTTTCTAATTACTACTCATTAGTGTAATTTGCATAACTCTAAATGTATGGTGAACTATGATGAGCCCAGTTCAGAATCAACAGCTCAACCAATGAAAACAATGAAAAAACATCACAGTATGTCTTTATTTGCCATTTCTTAGAAATTATTTTGTCATTGGTCATCAGTAGAATTTCAGACATGTGATTGAGCTAAATCACCAATCCACTTTTACATCAGGAGCAAACCAAAACACTTTTTCAAACAGACATCGACTGCACAATTTAAAGCTGTCGCTGCATCTGATTGTTTACTAATCGCTAATTTATCCGAGAAAGTATTCAGTTCAAGAAAGTGAGGTGAGAAATTACAATTGAACTAAGAGAGAGAGAGAAAAATAGATTTTTATGTTAAAGATGTTAGACTTTTACTTATTTTTTCTCCAGAGGCCTTCTTCCCCTTCACCCACCCAAAAGACAAGAGTAAAGCCTTTCAGTCACATATAGCCAGAGAATTAGAGATAGGTATATGAGGCTAATCCTTCAATGTGGTATAAACAGTAACAGGTAATTTCTCATTGTTGTTGGTTTATAAATTATAGCTCTTGAATTTAAATTACAAAAAAAACCTTTTACTATACAATATTATTAGGTTAACATGAACTGTAAACAAAACATGCTTAAAAGTTGAAAGAATGAAATGGCAGGAGCTGTTTGTTTTGGATTTCACAGAGCAGACAAAAAATGTTATGTCAAAACATCTTAATTTTATAATGAACTAGTTATTTTGACTTAAAGGCTACACTGAAAGGTCATTAATATCTGAAGGTTTGCTTATTTGCTTATATCTCCAATGGATCATTTAACCTATTGACAAAGAGCCCTTTGATTTTATCTATTGCCTGCCTGATGGTGATCATCGACTGGGGAGTTATTTTGTATTAAATAATCAGAGGTGATCAATAACTGTCTTCCTCCTCCTTCTTATCAGCCCCACAATGTCTCCATGTTGAAAGACCCATAGGCGCACACTGCTGACATGGTTATAAGATGGTCGGAATATATGTAATCTGTTGATCCTCTGGCGTTTTACAGTTACTTTGTCTTTGTTTAGGAGCTGAATTGCACAATAGCATCCACCAAATGATGGCCAGCGCACAATGAGCTACTTCTCCTCCTCTGCATCAGTTGATCAAAACCGCCTGGAGTTATGCAGTTAATGGCATCATTATTGTAAAAGAGAGAGAGAGAGAGAAAAGGAGATAGGAGAGCGAGAAAAAAGGGGGTGGGAAGAACAAAGTTGGAAAAGGAGAAGGAGGAGGAGGGAAGGAAGGAAAGTGTTTGAATTATTATCCTGTATATGCTCGAGTGGACACGAGACAGAGAGCAGGGGGCGATTTGGCGAGTTGTTGAAGAAAAGATGAGAGGTGAGGCCTACGGTGGGGAGGAGAGAGCAGGAGGGAGGGCCGGTGATGAATGGAAGGAGAACAGGGATGAGAGACGGAGCAGCATGAAAGAGTATATACGGTGCGCGGTCCCGCTCCGAGGATGATGAAACGTTAATTAAAGTAAACGAGCTACCTGAGCTCCCCGGCTAACCCCCTGTCACACTCTGTCAGGAGACAGAAAGAGGGAGGTGGGGGGCAAGGGGGGAAAGAGGGGGGGCGGTGGAAATTTGACTGGAGAGGAGAGAAGTTGGATAATCCAGCTGTGGCTTTAGTTCAAGGTTGATTGCTGTCACAGTTTCTAGCACAGATATCATGTATGTGCACACCAGCGAATGTGAATAAATATGACTTCAATATGATCATTTAATCATTTACGTTTTTTTTGTGCATTATTATTAAAGTATTTCCCATTAATTCCTCGCAGGCTCCATCCAAGATTTCGTGTGAGACCCGCCGAGCTCTCCGCAATGACATCTCACATGCGGGAACAGAACATTTTGAATGAATCGATCAGCCGTGCGAATGTGCCTGAAATGTTGCTGCGTGGATCAGTAATTACAAACTACTTTTTGGGCAAAAGTGTGCCCTAATTTTCAAAAGAAAGCCCCACCCATCCTCTCCCCCTCGAATATGTTTCAGCCTGTTCTCCTCTGTGTATGTAATCCTTATTTCCCGTTCAATCCACGCAAGGTTTCATCCGCCAAGATCACCTTTGTTTCTTTTTAATGCTCATATTCATTCAATTAATCTGGGCTCTAATTCGTTTATATATTTATTTACTCGGTCTCGCCATCACTCTCTTCTTTTTTTCATCTCTCTCCAACGATTATCCTGGCGTCTAATTAGAAATCGATGCCGCTTGGCCGCCGGGTATTTGCAATGTGTTTGTGGACGTTGAGAACAATTCCCCGGACAGAAAAGACTGAGAGAAGAAAGAGAGAGGAAGAGGAAACGCTACACTACACCGCACTGCACTATATGCACACACACACACGCGAGCGCGCAGATTCTGACAACCGACTTAACTGCTTGCAGCGATTCTTCTTTCTAAAAAAGCAGTAGGCTAAGTTAAAAAAAAAACAGAAAAGAAAGAATGCAAGGAAAGGAAAAATGAAAAGAAAATGATTTTTTTAACGACTGACGCGAGGGATTTGTGCAGAATTGTTGAGGACTGTTTCCCCGTCTTTTAGGAAAACAAACAAACCTCGAAGTGGAAAAGCACTTTAAATGTGATGGCCTGCATCTAACCCTAGCCAAAAGTCGAAGGAGCCAATTCATCACAAGGTTATAACAATCCAGTGCGCCGAGCCTCTATTGCAATGGTATTCTTATTTTAGCATCGGGCTTCTATTTTTGAGCGTTTGGGGCCTGCGTATGTAATTAATGCATTAGTCCGAAATGCAAACTTCAATGAAAAAAAGTGTAAGAGCCTCTACGTGCGTTTAATAGCAGCCAAACTTTGTTGAAATTAGCCTTCAGTAATTGAGCAATCGTTCATTTGCCTTTCTCCCTTTAAGGCGAATATTTCGGGCAGTTGGAAACTCAAAGTCTAAATTACTTCAAACTTTGTGTGAACTATGGCACCCGTTCTCTTTTCCCTTTTTTGTGCCATAACCGGTGTCTTCTCTGATGCTCATTCCGAGCCGGCGTCGCCTCTCTGTCGCGTCCCGCGGAGAGGAGTCGGTATGGAGACGACGGGTTAGCGCCATTACCGGGGCCAATCGAACCAAACCGGATTAGCAGCTGCCAGATGAAAAACGAAATCGTTCCAACCAAGTGAAAAAAAATGTAGGGAACCAGAGCCTCGCACTTTTATTAGTTCAGCTTTACACCACAGTGTGTTTACCATCTGTGCGCAACCTTTTATTGGCTCTCCCCATAATCTGTTTTTCAGACGCCGTTTCTCTCTGTTTACTGTGTTCATCATCCCAAACGAGATGCATCACTTTCTCTCCCCCCTTTCCCTCCCCTCCCCGTGTGTGTGTGTTTCTCCAATAACTCCGTGGGTTCACCAGTCAGGAAGTGTCATATCGGGAAATGCAGTGTTGGAGTGTCACCCCCCTCTGCATGATAAGGAAAACTGAATAACTTGCTTCTTCTCCTTGTTGCTTCACATTTCATCAACCCCTGTGATGCTTTACTTGTGCCAAAACCATCAGCCTGGGCTCCCTGGTGTCTGTGTGTGTGTGTTGTGTGGTTCCACATGTGTGCATGTGTATGCATGTGAGTGTCTGTGTGTCTTTGTTGCTCTGTGCAGTAAGTCATATTTGAGGCTTCATCCTTGCATTTTCTGTCAGTCTATCTTTCCATCTTGCACGCTCATTAAACGTCCCTCCCTCACACAGACACACACACACCATCTCTCTCTCTCTCTCTCTCTCTCTCTCTCTCTCTCTCTCTCTCTCTCTCTCACTCACACACACACACATACACACACACACACACACACACACATTCCCTCTCTCACTCTCTCTCTGAGTCTCTCCCTCTCCTTCTTCTTCCTCCGCGCCTCACGCTCCCCTTGCCCGTGGCTATATGATCGTGAAAAATGTGTTTACAAAACTCGCTCTCTTGCAGATCAAACCGTACGGACGAATCAAAGACTTTGGAGAGAGAGGCAGAAAAGAAGCGAGGGAAGATAGAGAAAGAGAGATAGAAGGGGTATGAGCAGAGGGTGTGTAGAGGCCTTATAATTTTAAAATTCTCTGTGTGTTATTCTCTCTCTCTCCCTCTCACTTTTTTTCCTCCTCATGTAGTTGTGTGTGCGTCTGCATCTCCTTTGGTAATACAATATCTTTAAGGCCCCCAAAACAACTATCTGTGTCTCACAGTTAAACATGAGATAATGCAATATTGATGTCTCCTTGTCTTTGCTATAACGCAATACTAGACCCATTCAGGCTGGACACGCTAACATAGGCCGATAGTGCCCTTGCACTTAAAAGAATTACTCTGCTCCTGTAATAAATTTTAGAGGGATGCTACACAAATATGAAGTCCCACAAGGAATATAGAAGCCTGTGAGAACATAGAAGTAAAAAAAAAAAAAAAACACTCCCAAAGAAGCATCAGGTCACCTTTCATATTATGTATTCAGTACAAGGCACATAGTAATATTGGGCTGTATTAGCTTTCAGCTGGTTCTTTGTGCATTTGGGTTTCAAGGGAGTGATTTGAGACATGTTTACTGGTCCAAGTTTTGAGCAACTTTGTGTTAGCTGAGGCCTCTGGAAGTCCTCAGAGTTATGAAGGCTATTTGCGCTTCATTTTGTGCATCACTTGTTCACGTAATTAAAATTTCAGACTTTTTAGTTCATTAACAAACAAGGACATTATTCTGAAGTCCAACGCTGGGTGCTTGTCACTGCTGTCTTACTAAAAGTTGTTGAACTGTTTAAAGACCAGGAACACTATTCAATCAGTGCTGGTGGTATACAATTTGGGTGCATTATTTTACTAAGATTTTATTAAGTAGCCGAACCAAATAGAACCAAAACTGCGTCATTTTAGAATCCATAAACGCACAAAATCTGACATGGTGTTGTACATAACAAATGACATCAAGTGCAATAAAACGTGTGATAACCTTTTTAAAACTGGTTTATACTCTTGTGGTTGGAAATATGTTTCTCAAGTGCCCATATGATACATTACTTCTATGACAAGACTTCTTTTTTTTATCACAATGTCAAATTGCCTGATGAGGGTGCAAAGGCAGGAAAGGTGTGAGGAGTTATTTTTAAATAGAAATATCAGAATTGCTGCTCTTAATGTTTATGACAGGTTTGATAATTATGAGAAGAGAGCATCTAAAATCCACAGACAAGGACAGGAAGAAGACACAAAAAGATGAAGGAAGGGGAGGAAAGGGATTGTGAGGGGATGATGGTGAATGTGGTGAAGGAGGAGAGGGGAATGAGGGGGGTGGGGGGCAGACAGACAGGCAGGGGGAGCGATTATAGCAGGGTTTATGTATGAGCTATTGATTGAGTCGGTGGTGACTTCTTGAGTGGTTAATTCGGGAAGTGAGAGCGATAGAGAGAGTAACTCACTGACCAGAGAGGGGAGGGAGAGTGAATGGGGGGGATAAAGAGAGAGATAGAGTAGGAGAGCGTGATGAGGAGGAGGAGAGATACAGAGGAAGAAAAAAGTGGACTTCCCCAAGTTAAAAGTGTGGAACATAAGATTCTATTTGGCAAGGAATTAATTTGTGGTTCATGATTACTAACAGGAGCAATTTATGAAAGAATGAAGCAGGGTTGTTTTGTTTTTTTGTCTTTTGACTCTTCTCAAAACTGCTGAACTTTTCTCCAAGTGTTTCACACAAACACTTGGAAAAAAATTCAGCCAATATTTAAAGGATTTCTATTACAGAAAAAAAGTCTTAAGATTTGTTTATTATGTGGATTATGCATATATGCTCCTTCTGTTTGGCACAAAACAGCAACTAAAAGGGAAAATAAATGAAATCCACATTTACCTGTGTAGGGTTTTAGAGAGGGCACGGTACCTCGGAGCAGGAAGGGTTCAAATCCAGTCTGAGGCTTTTTGTGTGATGTGTGCATGTTCTCCCCATGAATGTGTGGGTTCTATCCAAGTACTCCGACTTCCTCCAAAAGTCCAACAACATGGACTGGTTTAGGTGAACTTCTGATTCCAAAGGGGCCGTAGGTGTGAATGTGAGCATGAATGGTTGTCTTTCTCTACGTGTTAGCCCTGCAACCCATCCCGGGTGTTCCTTGTCTCTTGCCCTATGACAGCTGGGATGGGCTCCAGCCCCCTTTCAGCAACCCTGAATTAGATAAGGGGAAGGAGATGGATGGCTGGATGGATTTTAGAGTAACATATAACCAGGCTTTGAGCTGGAGTCTCTACCTCAAATCTAAATTCTCAATCATACTGGTTCCAAAGCAGTTATCACTAATTTAGAGGGGAAGTGTCATTAAGCATGAAGGTGATTAAACACCATTATGAGCTGCTAAAGGGTCTCTATGACCCCAAACACACAGAAAACAGTGCAGTCACATTCAAACACTGTGTAAGTTATAATGATCACACAGCTTCTGATCTGCCTTAGTATTGCTTCAGTCCCAACACGGTTTTCTTTGGGAAATTAACTGAAGATCTGAGCAACCTGCGTTCATGTCCTGAACATACTCAACTCAATTAAAGCCTTCCGCTCTCCATCACACATAAACACTGAGCGAGATCAGACAGTTTCTTCTCTGGACTTAAGCCTATAGGACACTCGTGCGATCGCTGGAAACCACAGAAGGATCTGTTGGTCTCACTGCATCACCTTGTCTGAGGAAAAAATAGTCAAGAGCAACAACTCTGAGTGGGAAACAGGGTGGTGTGTGCGTTTGTTGGACGTGTTTGTAGTGTAGTGAGCGTGAAGGTTCTCAGTAATAGCCTATAGACAGATTGGTTATTATTCCAAATGTGTCCGATGCATATTCGCCCGCAGTTTGATTTGCAATGCATCTCTCAGTTTGTTCGCTGGTAGGATATCCTGGATAGGATATCAAATTCCGAAAAGCTGCGCGCGCGAGTGACGCTACGTGGGTTTTGCGTGCATCGGTGTGTGTGTGTGCGTGCGTGCGCATGTGTGTGTGAAGGTCAGCTCGCCGGCGCAGTTTCTTTTCCTATTTCTCTTCCCTCTCGCGCAGGTTTTGATCTCTCAGCCGCGAGATCAAAGGCGCTCTCTGGCTATTAGTCAGCGCGAGCCATTGATCCCTCATCGATCCACGCGAGACACAGCCGCCCCGTGAACACCGCGCGAGGCTCCCAAAAGCTCCTCCCGCGCGTCAGGAGAGAGAGGGAGAGAGAAAGCAGAGGAGGGAGATGGAGCGGTGTCTGTGTGTGCGCGCGCGCGCGCGTGTGTATTTTTCTACTGGCGCGGGCAGAGCCAAACTCGAGCTTTTTCTTTGCCGCGGGACATGAAACAATGAGGCTCGAGCCGGTTTTAATAAAGCGCGCTTTCCCTCCTTTCAACTCTGGCGCGAGGCGGACGAGCCGGCAGCGGAGAGCGATCGATAATTAATGACGATGAATAATTTAACCCTATCGATTGATACTTTTTTCTTCATCCTTTTTCCCCTTCTTTTCCTTATTTTCTTAAGGCCAGCGTTCTATATCATACTAATGCCGTTTTCACGCGCTCAACATCCTCATTTTCACTCACCTCTTCTTAAACTTGTTGGAGTTCACCACGGATCGTGAAAGTCTGGAGAAAAAAAAATCAGGTTTCCTTATTTATCAAAGCAGGGGAGACCGGGGATAGTTGTAACGTGGGTCAGTTGTAACACTTCCAATTTCTCCAATCAGGGCTAAGTTTCAAATGATGTGACTCATCCTGTGCATGCCCAACTCAGTTCTGCTATCACATGTGAAAAATCAGCACATTTTGTCAAACACAGACAATTTAACATGAAAAAAAGTAATTTGTATGCCAAAAAGTAAGTTTTTCTACTTTATTTCAATGTTTAATAGCATTATCTGCTTTGCAGTTAAACTCATCAAACTTAAATTATGTTATTTGTATGTCTATGGGGATATATTCTGTGTAGGTCTTTAGTGCTAATGTTTTAGCCGTTGGCTGTAATGTTAGCTAGTTCATGGCTATAGGAGTCTGGGTCAGTTGTAACAATAATGCAGATGTTACAACTTACCACACTATTACTTTAACTTATATTAAACAAGTTGGGGCAATGGCATCAGCAGAGAGAGGTTCACTGGTCGCTTTTGTATATGCGGTTAATGCCATTGGCAACACAATTCCTCCACTGTTTGTGTTCCCCACACATACATTATGCAGACCACTGTGTCAGAGATGGACCAGTAGGAAGTATTGGTAGTGGAAATAAATCAGGATGGGTGCAAGAAACAGATTTCCTCATCTTTCTGAAGCACTTTGCAAACCACACCAAGGTAAGCCATGATAAAAAGTAATGGAATTGCGGTGCTGGTGCACAACTACAATTTTTCAGCTTCATTGTTATGTTCAAAATTGGTGCAAGAGTTGTAGGTTATAATGCCCACTGAGCCAATGAGGCCAAACTCAAGGAAGACCAACCAAAATTAATGAAATATTCAGTTGCAGAAAATTCCATAATTTGTCTTTTTTGGGGGGTTGGAATATGTTCAAAAGTTAGATTTCTGCATTCTGTCACACACACACGTAGCTACATAAATGGCTCTAAGTGCATTCATGTGTTGAATAAACAAAGATTACATGTTAATATTTTGTCAGTACCCTTATTTCATTGTGTTACATTTCACCCCAGGATATGTTACAACTAACCCAGACTATGGGGTTAATTGTAACATTTCACTCTTTGTGTTTGAGGCCATACCATGCAATGGGCAATTGTGCTGCAGAGAAAATAGCTGCACTATTTAATAGCCGAGACATGTAAATACTTTGCATTACATTTTGAATCCACTACCTTAAACGAGCTCCAATTTACAGACAGAAATGTCAAAAATGTTACAACTATCCCCGGTCTCCCCTACTCTATTTATGACCCGAGCTGGAGTCTAAACTTCTCTCCGTGAATTGAGCTGGCCTTTTCTTCTTCTTCTTTTTAAAACCGCAAGGTGTTGTGTTTGTCATAAAAGCCAAATATGCACATCATACCCCATTACAATTAGCCCAAGAAACGAGCCATGATATTCGACCTTTTAACATATTTTTTCTGCTAACACTTCATTTATTACAGTCAATCCCTCTCACACACTCCTGGTGTTACTCTGTGACTTAAAGTAGTGTTATAATGTAGTAAAATCTCCAAAGCTCAACTCATGAAAGAACACATAAAGCTCTTACTCATTTTAAAGCACTCATATTTTCAGCAGGGGTATCTGTGCTCAGCGTTGACTTTAAGCTATGTATTCATAGATTTAGGAACTTGATGCAAATTCTAAACCCAGCCTTATTCCTTAAGCCGTGAACCAAACAGTTCAGTGTGAAATTATGTTTCTTAAGTTTTCAGATATGGACTTTAATATTTCTCTGCCCTATTACTCCCTGCCTCTGTTGTCACATCTTGTACCGCTGCTCTACTGTATCTTTCAAAGTACATTTCACTGGATGATATTCTGGCCGGGCAGTCCTGTCAGATGATAGCCTGTCTCAGTGTGAAGGACTCAGTATTAGCTTTGCCCCTGCAGTGTGGAGTAATGGGTGCTCTGTGGGAGAACAACTAGATTCAGCCAGTACTCCTGTAACGATATGTCTTGGTTAAATACACTGATGCTACTGCACCGCTGCCTGCTCCTATTATAGTGACTGCACTGATTTCTCACTCTTTCACATTGCAGTGTGATGGGTGTGTAAGGTACAAAGGAGGGATTGTGGGGAAATCTAGCGGCTATAAGTTGCAACATGATCAGTATTGCTGTGATTATCTGCGCAGTTTCAGTGATTAAAATGTAATCTTTTTTCATTTTTTATGGATTTTCACAGATTCAAAGCTTAAATGGTAAAAGTGAAAACCTTAATGTACATGAAATGCAGAACAAAAAAAATAAATATCAATAATTTTAAAAAAACAACCAGTGATGGTTTTAATGTTTTATGATTCATCGAGTGTGTAATATCCTGCGAACAGGTCAAATTGTCTGAAAAACCTAGTAATTGAGACCAAATTTTTAACTTGTGAAGTTTTGAGAGTCTTTGGGATGCTGAGGTTGACTCTTTTTTTCGTTATGTAAAGGGGAAGTTAATTTTGTTGATGGCAAGGTTTCAGTCATTGTTTGTCTTAGTTTGAAAAAGCACGTAGAACTTTTGTTTGTCACATACAAAATCCAAAGAACCTTTTTAATTGGATGCTCAAACAAGATGTAGATGAGATGCATATTTGGGCTTCAAAACAAAATTTGTAGCTTGATATTTTAAGATGTAACTAAATATTATTTTTAAAAATCATATAAAGAATGTTTTTTTGGTAATTAAGATGGAACTTAAGCTAAATAAGAAGGTTTATAGGCCAGTGTATGGATAGAATTTAATTCTGTGTTGACTTTTCTCTTCAACATTTGGATAGATAGGTTCTTTTCCCTCTTCCTGACCAACCCCCTTTCCTCCTCTCCTCCTCCTTCTTCTCTCTTCTGTCTCTCTCCTCATTTCTCCTCTCTCCTTCTTTCCATCTCCTCTAACAAACCCATAGCAGAGTCCCTCTGTTCTTCCACCCTGAGGCTGACCAGTGTGTCAGAGCTAACCAGGGAGAGGAACAGAGAGAGAAAGACAGAGATAGCAGGAGAGAGGCAAGCAGAGTGAAAGGAAGAGAGAGAGAGAGTTTTCAGTCGGGCCTTTTTCAGGGGCAACCAAAAAAAGGAAGATGAGACAGATGTACAGAGTCCTTTTCATCTAGTGGAAAAAGAAAGCGGGAGAGGCCAGACTTTTCATGCCTCTCACATTTTTCTATCTTTTTATATCGTGACCCATCACTCTTTCCTTCTTTAGACAGCACTGGAGACATAATGTTGCCTGAATGTCAGGCTGCCCTCCTTCCTCGCTCTACCCCAGTCACTCTGCAGAATTTCAAAACGTAGTTTGTACTACAGTATATCCCTCACACTGGTTTCTTTTCACTCCCGTCAGTGTCCTACTAACCTTGGCGTCACAAGTATGCCAGTTCTGCCTTTACTTTAGCAACATTGTTACAGAGTTGATGTTTGGGAGATACATGCAAAAGTTACAAATACAAATCTGTGACCTTTGTGGCGAGACTGACCTCTTAAAACTCAGTGGGACTGGTCCAATCCTGACTCTTGGATATGCTTTTTCAGTCCTTTTCTTACTCTTAGTCCCCACTTGGGCAAGAAAGTCGAGAGGTCACAGGAAGTTCATCAGTTGAGAAAATACAAGTTTCAGTTTACTGCTGAAAGAAGGATGGTTCACGCACACGTTTACCTGAACATGATGCAAACATACCAATTTGGTCATTGCAACACTGTAGTAATTTTCATCTTTCTTTCTTTGGACTTTGTCCCTCGTCAGTTACAATAGATGGAAACGATTGCTCTCGTTGATGTAGGAGTTTGTCTTTAGAAGACCCATGTGCTTGTCCTATTGTCCTTTTTTTCCAAAGCAGTTTTCCAATGATCAAAACAGGTTTGGCATTACATGACTGAAAGGTTATTTATAGGAAGCGACTGAACTTTATTTGCACTGTGTGAAATTCAAGAAGAAGAGAAATAAACTGAGTGAAAAATGCATTTTATCTCCTCTCCAATCATTATTAAATCTGCAGTGAGCAGTATAACAGTATAGTACCTTGCACTGTGGGTTTGCTAGCAGACAGCTTAATTTCTTATATTGTATGAATTTTGAGGGACTTTGTCCATAATTTTCACTCTCTAAGGCTTTGAAAATGGCTAAAAGTAAGTACAGAGAGCAAATGTGGAGGGATTTCTGAGGTTTACATGTTGAGCAGTGACAACAGCAGAAACCTTTAACCTTTCAGCCATGACACAGGAAGTTTGTGTATCCCTGCAATGTTGTTGTGTCCTAAAGTCACAAAAAACAAAGTGCACTCTTTCAAGCGTTAAACTATAGAAAAGCCTCTGAATCATCAACACACCAGAGATTTTCCAGCAGTAATGATCCATTTGCTAGATCTAGTGCAGGCCTACACTTCAGATTATGTGTAGGAACACAGCTGAGGTGTTTTTGTGAAGATGTGATTGTGTGAAGTAACTTAGTGAATCTATTGAGTGTGCTTACTATTGTCACCGGTAGCCGTGTGATCCATCATCCACGCTGGGTTTCACAGGTGACCTTTTGTGGGAGAGGGGTCCTTTGTTTGGACTCTGTGTCTCTTTGTCCAAATAAAGCAGTGTTTTTTCTGCCCACATCTCTCTATCAGTAAACCAGAATCTTTAGTAAACAAAGTGCATTCTCTTTTTCAGCTCGGTGAGATCTGTGTTAGTGTGCCGATATTGATTCAGTCAATATCTATGGGCTCCATGTCTTACTTTGTGTGCTGCGTCGTACAGTGTGTGTGCGACGGCTACCTGAATGCCTGCGTATTTGTGCCATATCTGCTTGAGACTGTGTTTACTGTGCATGCACAATCCCTTACAATCTGTGAGTGTCTGTATCTGACAGTCTGTGCATGCACGTGTGTGTTCGAGTGTGTGCGTATGAGGAGCAGTATTCCCTGGGCTGCTAGTTATAATGTTTCTGGGGGTGATGGGGGGAACTTGAAAGCCCTGTGCTGCCCAAATCAAAACTAACAAGGAAATGATGGGGGCTCCTTTATCTCCTCTCTGGCCTGGGGGGCCGAGGGGGGGGCGAGAACGGGAGACTGGGCAGGGAGGGAAAGAAGAAGAGGTGGGAGGGAGGGAGAGAGAGAGAAAGGGAGAGAGTGAGGGGAGGAGGAGGAGGAGGAGGAGAAGGGGGGGGGGGGTAGCCTGGCTTCCTCTTTGATTTGTAAAAAATGCATTACCTCCGAAATCAAACGGAAAATTACTGCGCCGAAGCAAAACACACAGAGCAGAAGAGAGGGAGAAGGGTGGAGTGGAAGGGAGGGCGGGGGAGAAGACAGTGGATAGGTGTGTGAATAGAAAGGAGGTGGGAAAGAGGAAAGGAGGAGTCACCTGTATAGATATGCTGTTGGATATGAAAAGGGAAGGAAGAGTATAGATTTGAGGTAATGCGTAGGTGGTATGAGAGGAAGTTGGAAAGACTGTGAAAGACAGGAGCTCACATATATGTTTTCCGCAGAGGAGATGAGCTTATACATGCCGTGGACCATGAGAATACGGCAAATGAAAGAGATGATGCAGTATTGATGACCTGTAGCCCACGGGGCAGAGGAAAGTTATGGATTGCTACCTCCAACACAACGTATATCTCATTTTGTAAAGACCAATCTTCGCAACGGCCTTCCTGTCAGATGAGGTCAACATTTTCATGGAAAGATGACAGTTTTAAATGTTTTCAAAAATCTCCAAACATGTGAACAGCGGGGTGTATTTTGATATCCTACTGGTAAACGGTCTAATCAAAATATTTGATCCTTTTCTAAAAATGAGTCGCACGGGATGAGTGCAGACAGAGTCTCCAGATAGTTTAATGACCAAAAAAAAGAGAGAAAAGGAACAATAAGAGTAAAAATAATAATGATTATTATAATAAATAGAATTAATGTCAGCTCTGCACTCATAGACAGAGAGAGCAGACTGAAAACAAGGAAGATGAAGAGCGGGAGGGGAGGGGAGAGAGGAGACAGCGAGCGGGGCCACAATCCAAAGGCTTGAAGCGGGGTGAGAGCGAACGTGAGACAGAAAGAGTCAGAGAGTGAGAGAGTGAGAAATGCCTGGAGTTAGCAATAATAATTTATACAAACACACCTTAATAATTCACGTTTCATTTCAATGCTGGAGGGAAAATCCAAAATTCACAGAGCATAATTAAATAGAGGCAGAGAGTGAAGGGAGAGATAGAGAGGCCAGCATTAAAGATACCAGTGTAGCAGCAGGCTATCTCTTCCATCTGAGCTTTGTAAAACAACCCTGATGAAACTGTGATATCCAAACTAGATTCCATCTCAGAGTTCCCCTCTTCATCACAGAAACACCAAGATCTCCTCATCTTCTCGCATCAGCAGATGTCTATATGAATATATTTAGGAGGCCTTATGATCATAAGCTCTTGTATTATAAAAAGGCCTACCCTACCTCACTGACACGTGCACGTATCATTCAACATTCAATGCAGAGCATGAAGCGATGTGATGGGGTGAAAAAATAAAAGTTTGGGGGTTTTTTTGTAAATCTTCAGATTTCAAAATGCACAGAAATAAAAACAAAATCAGGTTTTTAAATAGTTTGGACAGTTTATTTTCTTGTGATGTTAAACATGGACGTGTTCACTGGACTCACTGCATCATTTCTGACTTTTATTCCAACAATTTTGTGTGTTTTAAAAAAAACGTGTAGTTTTATATAACCATATACTATAATTATAGGGGGTATAATTTAATATTACAAGTACAGATGTGAAGTGTTTTCTCGCTTTTGCTTGTTCACACTCAGCTATGCAGTGACTACTAAACAGTACATCCGACAATTAAAATAGCTCTAACTCAATCAACTAATAAAACGACACTCTTGTATGTTCAAATCTTTATGCAATTTGGCACTATTTGTAGTACTTACCTGACTTACCTAGGATACCTAAGGTGATATGAAAGACATTTTACCAAAAACTATAGCCCTTTAAATCCTTTTGAAACTTTCCTCATCTGGCAGACAATTAAACCTAACCTCTAATAGCCCCGAACATAACTTTGTACATGAGATTTTTTTGATACTTTTAAAACTTCACTAAGAAATAACCAAGTCCTATTATATATTTAAAAACCCAAGTTTTAATGTATAATGTGGCTCAGTTTTCAAGTTGGTTTTCAAAAGTCTATTTAATTCCTCCTGTTCATAAATGCACTATAGGGATGTCCACCACGTTGCATCAGACACAGCCTCAGGTGGCCACATCCATCAAACACCTGATCTCTACCAAAGACATATGAAACATAACCTTGCTATATTTCACATCGATTTAAAGTATCATTTTGAACTCATGTTGCGCCTTTAGACCCTTATGCAATACCTTCAGTTTCAACAAAATGTACTCTCTTCTACTCTGACTTGGTGTAATAAATGCAATAAACATGCTGGGTAGTTGAAACTGGCTTAAGCAAATACATCTCTGCAAAATTCTCTGTTTTTCATTTGTAAAAGTTAATGCCTTCTCTCTCTTTTGTTTTGTTCCAGGTTTTGTGGAGGCATGGACTGTAACTGCGTCAGTGATCTGCTGCTCCCCCCGGTGCCCGCCCTCTGGACGCCAGGTCGGTACTCTCATCAAAGTTAGTGACATGAAGGCAGGAGACTATTACATCCTTGCTTTTCTGCATCAAATCTCCTTAAAGTTCTTATTTGTAACATTTAAAATCTTTCAACTTATCTTTAAATCTAGTCCTAAGCCACATGTGTAAATCGGGTGAACCCAGACAGCCAAAACAAGCAAATACTTAAGAAGCAGCTACTTCATTATTAAAATTGCATGTTGAAATTCATCCCCAATATTCATCTATTTAAAAAGATTAACCATACACATTCATGTTTGCCAAACAAGTTCAGACTCTGGTAGTAATTGGTTCAATGTGTAATGTATTTACAAGGCTAGTTAGTGCCAGATTCACTTTGGCCTGAGTCAAAAAGCTACTTAACTTCATCTCTGATGGTCATAGAGTTGGCTTTTAAAATTCAGACCTGAGCAGCATCAGTCAGATCTCTCCCAGTGAGCTGTCATCATCCCACTGACCAATCTGTTGAGGCTAGAGGGCATTAGCTCAGACTAACATTGCTCAAGGCACGTGCTGTGATATTAAACACATCATCCCTCACCTCCATCACTCATCAGTCATTCAGACAGTGAACTCCCCCCCCCCAGACACACACACACACATGCACACACTCCCTGTGAGCAACTGGACAAACAGGCATGAACCTCACCCTGCTTCTTCCTCCTCCCCTTTGCCCAGGGATCGCCTTCCCAGAGTGGGCCTACAAGCCCGAGTCGAGCCCCGGCTCCAGACAGATCCAGCTGTGGCACTTCATCCTAGAGCTCCTGCAGAAGGAAGAGTACCAAGGGGTGATAGCCTGGCAGGGAGACTACGGGGAGTTTGTCATCAAGGACCCAGACGAGGTGGCCCGACTGTGGGGGATAAGGAAATGCAAACCTCACATGAACTATGACAAACTGAGCAGGGCTCTGAGGTATGTGTTCATACGAGATGTGTTGAATGTCAGGCAACCGCACTGTTTGCATCAGATAAATCAGGCTACAACCCTGCGGTTTCCATAAATTGTTTACTCTTGTTGGATTTAATCCCCACTTAACATCTCTCTTTTCCATGTTGGCAAAAATGGAAAGATAAAGGTGGGATTTTTCCTGGGGAACGTCAATACCCTCAATTTCTCCTTATCTCTGGACATCCTAATGGAAAGTTCACCATTGAGCTGCCAAATAAAAAATTCAATAGGGATTTCAAAATTAAGCCCCAGTGTGAAATTGGACTTTTTCAGAACAGCAAAACTACTCGACACTGAACTTGCTGAAGGTGATTAAAACAATGCCACACTCCATACCTTCAGCAGTTTACACCCCCAGCCAGTCACACACAATCTTCTTATGCAAATACCCACTACCCAACTTGTTCCCCTACCCCACCCCCTCCCTCTGCTTTCCTTCGGCCTCTCGTTAATGGGGACTGTCGTCAGAGTTTAATTGTTATAAATTGGCTGGGGCCACAATTAGCCTTCTTAATTAGCCTTACTTAATTGCTCAATTAAGGGCCATGGCACAATTGCCACGCAAAGCAAAACATGTACACATCATTGCACTGGGCTCAGCCAGTGTGGATACATGCAGATATGTACACGCTGCTGTGTTTGTTGATATAGTGTGCCTGCATAATGAGCTCACCACTATTTAATGCTGAGGTTGTCTCATGAATTCTGTGTTTAGCATGCTCACTGTGGCTGCACTCACACAAAGGAGTCCAAAAAGTCCACAAGGAAACCAGATTTAAACTTGTATTTCACAATAAGACATCTGCAGGTTTTTTTAATTTGTCGCATCCCACTTCGCCCCCACCCCCTACGCTCCTCCACCTGAGCACTCAGCTTTTACCTGGGCCAGATGGCTCCATGTTTTTCCTTTGCTGCCGATCAACGTGGCATCCTGGCAGATTGTACATTGTGACACCTCTGTGGGTGGCAAAGGAAACTGGTACGATGACGACCTGACATGCCCAGCGGGAGACACTGGGGGTCGTTACCATGGAGACCTCTCTTGCTGTCCCACCTCTTTGTGAATGTGCTTTGCTATTGGAAACGGTGATGTCTTTTGGTGTCATGTCAAATGGTGTCATTCCGACAAATTTCTAATTTTCTGGAAACAAAAAAGTCTCGAGCTCATCTGATAGTGTAACGTGATGCTCACATTATTTCTTCAATTGATAAATAGTCCTGTGCATAATGAAAGGAACATTTACTTCTTGTGTAGTATTTCTGTGTGAGAGGTTCAAACGAATTTAGATTTTGGGGGGTTTTGAGGCGGGGGGGGGGGGGGGGGGGTTGATAATTGCTGAATATAAAATTCACTTTACAAAACCATATTGTATTGAATAGAGGCAGCCAGACATGAATTGATTTGAGAAAGGAGGAGATGAATAAAAACACTGGGAAATCAGCACAGCTCTTGCCTCACAGCACTGAAGTTGTTTATACTTTACTTATAGTGATGAAACACAAAACCTTGATGTGTATTATATTAATCCTTCCCACCTCTTTTCCTTTTCCTCTTCCTTTTTCGTTTATCACTTCACTCCATCCCTCCATCAATATTCTCTCCCGCTCCTTTGCAGGTATTACTACAACAAGCGTATTTTGCACAAAACCAAAGGGAAGCGTTTCACCTACAAGTTTAACTTCAGTAAGGTTGTGCTGGTGAACTACCCCATCCTGGACATGGCCAGCTCGCCCTTCTTCCTTGCCCAGAACCATTTCAACGGGGGCTCCACCACACCAGACTGCAGCCCAGAGGTACACAGGGTAGGATGGAGGGTTTGTGAGAGGGGGTGGATGGGTAAAAGGATATATGCTGTATGCAAGTAGTAGATTTAGTAGCATATAAATAGAAAATTGTGTGAATAATGTGAGAAATCATACCTATGTATGTTCAAATTGTGTCTCTATAGCAGGTAATAAAAAGAACTAACATTTTAAAACAGAGGGAATTTAAAAAAGCCAAACTTTAAACAAAGAAAAAGGATGAAATATAGCAGGACACCGCACTCTGCTTCCTTAAATTTTTATCAACAAAAATTTAATTCAGGTAACTGAAAACCATTCAACTCGAGCTGTTATATTTCTCAGGCACCTGCTGTGCATTCCCCCTTTTTTGCAAAAGAATGGTGGTATTCATCGTAGCTATCTTTTATTCACTCTGTCTAATGGGGGTCATAATAGACTACAGTTTGATTATTATTTGCCCTAAGAGATTGTAAAATTTTTACAGAGATAAAATGTGTCAGAACACAAAAAAAGATGGAGGCGTAAACAAAAATGTCCTAATTTGGTTAAAAAAAAATAATGTTATGACTTTACTTGTGTTTATAAGATATTTAGAGATTTTTCTTTCTTTCTTTTTAATGGAAAAAAAATCAATTTCTGCGTTTCAGATTCTACACTAAATTATAGATGTGGCTGCACAAATTGATGAAGAAGGCTATTTTTTTGACTTGGGTATAAGTGCTGGTGTGCAGATAATTTTATTTTAGATGACTAATGTCCTAGAAAGTACAAGTAACTTGAAAGTACAGTAAGAGAGAATCATTCATCAATTGTCTGTGCCGTCCTTAAGATGGGGATAAGGAGACGCGAGCTCTGAAGGAGACCGTGGAGGGGGGACGGTTTTAACTTGCCCTTAAAACAAAAGAAGACGTTATCCCCTCTTTCTCTCATCCCTGTCTCCTATGGCGTATCCATCTGTCATCGATTGAAAATGAAAGAAATAGAAAGCAAAGGGGTCGCGTCAGATCAGATCAATGGCGGGTCATTAATGCGGTTTGTTAAGCAACGCAGATCTCGCAGCTTGGGAGTACAGTCTCACCTTTCAAACTTGGGGCTGCAGGGTGACAGATACTACTGATCCGCAATCACGCTAGGGGGGAAAAGAAATCCCCCCGTGTCCCCTTGATTCCTAAGATTAATCTGTTCCACTTATTTTACCTCTTCTTTGCAAATTTTAGACAGAAAAAAATCTACGCACTCACTGACACGCACACAGCTGCCCTACTTCTAAATGGATGTCATTCTCTCACATCTCACTGCTATTCGTCCTGTGTCCCTTTACACAAGCTGGCCCACAATCCCTCTTTCTTCTTTTCATTTATCCTTTGTGCCCACAATCTTAATCATTGGTCTCCATTTGACTCTGTACTTTTCCTCCCTTTGAGTCTCTGAGCCCGTGCGTCCTCCTGCCTCCCGTTTTTTTTTTACCCCAAGTCCCATGGCTTCCCTTTTTATCCTGTCCTTGCTGCGACTGTGTCACTGTTTGCATCACACTCTGCAGGGTGCTGCTGTCAACATATGACTTTACCCAGCAAAGTGCAGCAGCATCATAAAGGCAGATTTGTAGGAATATGTACGCAAGCTTTTTTTATTATTATTATTTCATGGTACAAACTCATCTCTAACCTCCTTTTCTACTCTTTGCTTGTGTCTCTTTCTGCCGCTCAGGCCATACAGTCCTTGTTTCCTCGTTTGCCAGACACCAGCAGAGGAACTTCCCTTTTCGATCGGGGGACCACAGCACCAGGACCTGAAGGGGACAAACTGAGACTGGACTCATTTCCTTTCCTAAGTTCAGGTGAGCAGAGAGAATGACAAAGTTGGTCAGATACATGCCGGTCTTCCTCTATTGCATGAAGAAAAATACACTTATATATATATATATAAAGTGTATGATTGGCAGTGTACAAACAAAGAGAGGAGGAGAAGGTAGCAATGTAAGTTGAGCAGAGAGAGAAATGAGGATACAGTGAGGCATGAACATTTATTGTTAAAGGAAATAAGAGAGATGGCTGTCCCATAGCAGTCTACAGTGAGACTGTGCTCCAGGTGAGAAAGCCCAGGTTAGCTGGTGAATTATGCATGTCAGCTGTAGTGAGACACAAGTCGAGGGCTGGAGAAATCATCCACTTTTTCAGCGCAACTGTTCACATTTGTCCCCTTCTATCTCAGAAAGTGAGTTCAACCAAACACAGCACGGAAGTGTCATTGTTTGCTTGACTGATGGCACGCATGCACAAATGCATTTCATTTGCAATCTCTGCACACGCATAAGAAGGTATACGAATCTGCAGAGCTCGAGAGGTAGTGTGTAAACAGACTCACTCACACACAGATGCAATTCTCATCCCAGAACCGGCACCCTCTCCCTCCTCCCTATTCTGTTTGTCCTCAGGTCCTATTCCCCCCTTCTTCCCTTCTCACCCTCCTCTCCCTCCCATGTGTCCCCGCTGTCCTAATCCCTTCCCAGGCAGGAAGGCCCTAATTGAGGGTGCAGGCTTCAGTTTGTGGCCTGTGGGCGCCCATTACTGTGTTTTCATAAGCAAGTGAGGCCTGCCTGACTGATTCAATATTCATGTGTCTGCCAGCTACTCCTGGCCCAGCACGCAGAGACTTCACCACTGTCAAATTAGCCCTGCATAGTAAATAACAGAGTGAAAGAGAAAAAGAGAGTGAGAACGGCTGGGAGAGAGGTGGAGGGTGCAGCAGAGAGAGAATCTTTGAGTCGGTTGTCATTTGGAAGGAAGTAGACTAGGTTGAGAGGCAATGCGTTTGTTTGTTCATTAAAATTGCATTCCTGCATCACCTCAAATTTGCCCCCTCGTTCTGTTTTCAAGTGATTGAATTCAAATACGCAACGCAATTTGCTGCACCATAAGTGTTTTTTGCTTAATTTGAAATGATATCATGACATGTCAGAGCATTGCGGGGACAAATGTCGACATTATTTCTCAGTGAGAATTTTCAACAGTGTGACTGGTTTCACCGCAATGATGCGCAATCAAAACAGAAGCAGAGTCACTTCACATATTTCTTTTCTTTTAAATATACAAGGAAATGATAAGCCGTTTGGAAGACGGGAACTCTTCTTAATTGTTTTTCACTGCAGTGGAGAATCTTTGTGTTGACATCTGGTTTGCAGCGGTGTGAAGTGGGTGTACTACACAGTACCGGCATGCATAAATGAACCATCAGGTTTTGTGTTGAAAGCAGCCGTGCCAGAATTAGCCCCTGTGGCTCCTGATTAGAATTGCTAATACCACTGACTATAATTAGTGAACATTCTTGGATGTTGTATGTCAGGAAACCTTTGCCCCTTCTGAGAGCTAACCTCCATCTCTGGATTTTCTCTGTCCTAGGTGCACCGTGCTATTCAAAACCCCCGTCCCTGCTGGGCCCGTACCCTCGCAACCCACCCTTTGACTACCCCTGGGGCTTCAATCCCTACCTCCCAGGGGCCTTCTCTCTCAACAACTGCCCAAAACTGCCCCCTGGCTCCCTCTACCCCTCCCAGTTTTACCCCAACCCCTTGCAGAGCAGCCTTTCACAGCTGCCTCACCCCTTCTCCTCCCTGCTCCCGCCTGGAGAGGCAGGTGGGGGTGAGAGGGGAGCAGCGGGGCAAACTGGCGGGACAAATGGCACAGCGGGTGGTCAGCCGGCCAGACTCTGCCTGCCGCCGTACCAGGGCAGCCTGTCGATGGGTCGGACAGACATTGGCAGCGGGGCGACACTGGGAGAAAGGGTGGAGCCCAATCCTCCGGGTCTCGGCTTGACCTTGGGCCTGGGAGCGGTCAGCTTAGGAGCTGGGACTGGGACAGACCAGCAGAGCCCCACAGAGAGAAGAGGAGGGGTGAAGCAGGACCCAGAGTCAGACTCAGACCTGGAGATAACAGATCTGAGCGACTGCAGCTCGGACAATGAAAATGAGCATGAATTTGGCATTCGGAAGGAATCCAGCCATGCGAACCGATCACAGCTTGTGTTAGATGGGAAGAAAGGAAGCGTGTTGCCTCCCATCTCCTCTCTTCCTCCACCAGTGTCCCCACATCCACTGAAGAGCCTGGTGCCCATTACTCCTCCTCCCCCATCCCTGCCTAGGTCACTCTCACCTTCCATGGCTCTGCATGAAAGACACAGGGAGACAGAGACTCTCAAACTGATACACAGCTAAGACATTTTCTGATGTGTCCTCCATCTTGCCAGTCTATGGTCTGATAACTCTCTTTTTCTCTCCTTTTGTTTCTCTGAGATGAATTTTCCACTTTAAATCATCAGATCTTTTCCAGCCCTTTTCCAGGAATGGCAGTTAACTTCTTTTACTTCTAAAACTGCAGTTTTCCTGTTTGCTGTGCAAGTTTTGAGCTTGCCAGCAGTCCATTACACTACTGATTCATTCATCTTAGAATATATGGGGTGTACAGTTTTTAGAGTGTCGGCTGTCTCGTCCTTTTTATTTTGATCTCTCGCACCAAATGGTTTGTAGATTTGCTTTATGCATTGCCAGCACTAGTCTACAATTTGCTGTCTGCAGCTGAGCTACGAAAGAAGGCATCGAGGTGGGAAATTACAACACAGCAATTCCTGCCTTGACAAACATTAACAAACAACATCCCTAAACTAACAGAACAACAAATGATGCTCAGATCGATCCAATTTTACAGATTTGTCCTGTAATTCTACAGATTTAGACTATAAATAATTACTGTGGCTTTTAAGACATGGTCAAATACTGCCACCTAGTGGTCCTTTCACTCAATGTCGTTTTCAAAGAACTGCAAGTGTGTGAGTGAAGCTACTGCCCTGAGTTCATTTTGCACTGTTTTTTAAAATATATATATTGTTTATTGTGGGTTAATTTAAATGTTAACAATCCATCTGTTCAATAGTGCTAACTGTGACGGTCTGTGCGTATTTACTTTGTCTTGGTGCACATTTTCTAACAGGAAAGAAAAAGAGAGCAGGAAGGAGCTGGACCAATCTAGAATTTGTATGAATATTTCTGTATATATTTTAATATGGTGTACATGACATTTAATTATAATTCACTATGATAAGATTTAGCTGTATTGTTGTGATTTTATTCAGTATTTAAACATGTTGGAAAATTATAAGCTTAGGTGTATCAAAATTGAAATTATTAATGGCAGAAGATCTGCACTCTGAAGACTTTTTTTTAATGTTGAGGACTGAGCTCACGTTGGGATTTGTCTCTGATTTCCTCAACCCCAGTTAATTGTGCCCTTTGGTCATTTTGTTCTTGCCAGATGCCCAGTGTACAAACCCTTTGGGTTCAAAAACATGCCGGCAGACTTATTTTTCTAGTTAGCATTCACCCAATGTTCCTGTACTGTAATTAATCTAATGTGAATAATATTGGTCTTTGCATTTTCTTCTTTAAATCCTCCCCCCAAAATCTGTTTTGATTATTTTTCAATCGATTCTTTTTGTCCATGCCAGCAGCAGAGCAATTTGTTTTGCTTGAGGACACTAAACAGTGGTGGGAGGGAATACTTACAAAAAAAACTGTACCTTTCCTCTCCCCAGATCTTATGACCAACATCCTTTCTACAGCCCTGTTTCTCAGCGTGGAGTGAACAGTGAATCATATTGTACAGTTTCATAGCCTTTATGCCGATGGTTTGTCAAACAGTGGCAGTATACCGATTATTTGTGAAAGCTCTATTGTAAAGTTAATGTAAAACTCTATGTTTGTTGAGTTGCTCCAGGAAAGGCCTCCAGTCACCTCCACAGGAAGAACACTAACAGCTGTAAATACTATTTCCTCGTGTGTGTGTGTATGTGTGTACACATCCAGAAATGACAGTGCAGTGGTTTTACCTGTCATCTTTCTTTGTTTTACTGTAAAGAGGAAAAATGGAAAGTGCAAAAAGAAGAAAAAGAGTAATATCTTCAAAAGCAATAAATATTATTCTGGATAGCGGACTGTTGACTGTGTTGTTGAAAAGATTTAAAAAATACGGTGCTTCATACATCACAATTCTGACACAATCTGTGGAATTCAGGTCAGTGAAAAGAAATATTATATTATATTATATTATATTATATTATATTATATTATATTATATTATATTATATTATATTATATTATATTATATTATATTGACACCAATAATGATTTGATTTTTTTATGCATTGGTGAAAAGTCCATGAAAAGTGTCTCTTAAACTGAAAAAGCACAGTAATTGCACACCATGCCAATTTAATCTGAACTTTTCTTTTCCTATAAATAATTAAATCTTGTTTACATTTAGAGATCTCTGCCCAAACTTTCTGTTACTTTCTGTTGTGTTTGACTAATTGTTTACCTGCTTTTCTTTTAGATTGGCTTTTACAAGCTGGCAAAATGCAGACAAATGAGACATTACAATTACACATGCAGAAGTTGTTATCACCATTTTGATGTATATTTTAATGTTTTAAGATGATTGTTAGGATGTTTTATATATGCCACTTAATGATAGGAAACATATTCCATTCAGGGAATGTAAAATTTTAAAACTGTTTGTTTGCCATCTACAAAAAAAGGGGGAATTTATAAAGCATTGCGTAATAGCACAAATCATACTGAGGCACCTCTTAGTATTACAGAGAGGAATTTATTACTCGCACTTAAGCTCAGTCAGCATGTGAAAAATATTTTAAAGAAAAAACACCTCACTATCAAACAAGAAACGTCACTGTGCTTGTGATGATCACTGGTACTCACTAGACAAAACATTTGCAATTGTCATTATCAACTGTAACTAAATTTGTTTGACAAATACACAAGGAGTGGGGCTGCAGACATAGAGGGTGAGTCTTTTAGAAAGGTGTGCAACAGAAAATAGTAACATCATCATTAAAGTTCAGATCATTTAATGTATATGTGGCATCCACGTCATGTGTACATCATTTGTCACCAAGCGCTTAGGCCTCACTACTTTTCTACGTTAATCCAGGGAGAGATTAAATTAATTTTCAAAGAAGTTTGTCAACCTGGAAAAAGATTTAAAGGTCAAAGAGAATTTATAAGCTGACACAGTACAGGTAGAGACATGTATTAATGATTTAGAGGTCAATTTGGAGACATTATTTGCATCTACAATGTGTTCTTTCAGACTAGTGACACAAAAAATTCCCAAATACACATTTAAGGGTTTATTTTGCTACATTTTTTTTTTATTTATGTAACACAGTGCATATTAATCAGACATTATATTTGTATATGTAAACACTTTACTCATGTTACAAGAAACAGTTGCCTTAATGTAAGAAAAAAAAAACAAATCTTCTAAATCTTTATTGTTAGATGTATTTGGAACGTTTGCCCTTTTTATCTCAGGGTCAAAAAATCTCAATGTAGAGCAAAAATAAATACTTAAATATTCATTCAGTCAGTCAATACACACACACACACACACACACACACACACACACACACACACACATATATCGTTAGGTGTAGATTTGTTGCCTGGTCGTTATCATATTTCTCCACAGTGCGGCGCCAGAAGGCTGGAAAATAAGTGAAGCATCGAGAAAACCAGGGAGAAAAGTTTTTTGAGAGTTCAAGCCTGTAAAATATAAATAATTCATATTAATACTTAATTTCCCGCAGACATAGTTCCTTCAGACATTTCTGATTTCTTAGCTTCGCAGTAGTGAAGATAATTTTTTTCTAAGCAGATACAGAGATTGACACCATCCTACATATCAATAATTTATGCTTTACACTGTCGGTCTTTGTTCAGAACATAATACACATTTTTAGAAAGAAAAAACTGTTTTGTTTTTGCTGCAACATTAATTATAAAAGAAAACTGAAGACGAATGGGTTTAACAGGTTTCATGTAAGTAGTGGACTGGCTAAGTAAACAATAGACAGAGGAAGGGTTTCATTTTGTATTGTGTTAATAACACTTTTTGGGTATCTCGTCTAGATATTTCTAAATGGTAGTAAGCGAATTCGTGTTTACACAAATATAAAGGGTCCATAAACACCGTGCTAATAAAATTCTCTTGTGTTGCAGAGAGTAGGTTCTTAATGGGGACAGGTTACTGTGTAACACAGTGCGGAAACAAGCCGTTTGTAGGGGTTACTGTTACGTTTTTATATAACATTCAAACCTTAAAACACACGTAAATTGACAAAAAGTTATAATATAGCCACTTTTATTTATTGCGTACTCGATAATTTCGAAGCGGTACACTGTAACTTCCCCCCCTCGCGGTTAATCACTCAGTTTTTTTTTATGTGTACTTCCGCGTACAATGTTATTTTTTTTCTTCCCACTGACACACGGCAACTTCGAACAGGAAACCTCTTAGACGTCTCGCCTGTCGGTTTCTCTGTATTTACGGGTAAGTACACCATTCATAATGTTCACATGCTTGTGAACATTATCACGCTTTTGGACTTTTACGGGTTTCAGTGCTATAGTTTGAGTGGTTTTTGGCTATTTGTTGGCGCTGGCTTCCCCCCCATACAGCCAGAGCGGCAGACGATAGCGTCCGCATACAGGAATGCTGTACTCGGCTCACTGCACGACATCTCGTCCTGTGCGATCAAAGCCCATCTGCAGACGATTTTATTCAACATTTTGGCCATTTTCATTAGCACTGGGATAGCCACAGGTTTATTTTGTGAACTTGTTTAACAAAGGCATGGGAGTAACAGGGGAAAGAAAAAAGAAAAGAAAAAAAAACTTAAGGTAGCAAACTTGTCTTTGTGTATTTTTTGGCAAAGCCATCGAAATTTTATACGACTGTCCTCAGTTTCGGTTTAGCCCAAACTACAAATCACTTTAATATTCTCAAATGGAGTTATGTTTTGTATTGAGCTAGTCAGTGGGAAGTTTATAGCTTGTGACCTTGAGAATTTTTATGTATTTTTTTCTTATCTTCTTTGAAATAGTATCTTTATGAAATGTATCATATGGGTAATCTGGTTGTTACAGCTATACAGTGTGAACCTGTGTGTATTTTACCTCATAAATGTTTTTATTATATCCAGCCTGTGATGCAAGTATACACACACATACAAAAAATACTCTCAGCACATTATAGAGGCTTAGGAAACCACTACCAGATCAATTCCTCTGTTTTCCTCTCATTTATTTGTCGACACTTTTTTCCCACAACATGAAAAGTAGCATCTGTCTTATCCCTCCCAGTTTTTCCCCCCTCCCCCTTTGCTTCCTGTTTCTATATAACTCACTTATCAGATCGGCCTATAGACTGGGGGTCTCAATGCAGACAAAGTTCAATAATTAGTGTCTGTATGTAATTGATTGCCAGTGGTGATGTTTTTTCTCTCACCAAGTGCATTGCCTGTGCAAAACAGGCAACAGTTTCCTGTGCTCACAGGAAACTATAATTACTGTACATCTAGTGGTGCATCTAGTACAGCTTCAGTATCTCATGCTACCCTAGACAGAGGATGCTAGGGTAGTGTGGGCTGTGTATGCCAGTAAGCTGTAAGTTAGTAATTAGTCCTCAAAGAAAAACGGTTGCTTTTAAACAAGTTGTCAGGGCAGTTTATCCAGGCTTTTTTTTAAAGTCACCAATCATGAGCTCAGTCAAAGCCACCTTAGAATCACCCTAAATTTTGATGATGCTTATTGCCCATTATTTGACTCTGCCTGTGTGGTAAGGGCATTGGAGCTGGCGGTTTTAGAGACTGTGACTTGTTCCCAGTCAGCCGCTGCACCCCAGAGGCCCCATGTGAAGCAGGCTCTGCCACTTCCTGTTACGCTCTGTTAGACTAGAGGTGCACTGCACTTGTCATCTTTCTCTCGCTACATTTTACAAGTGCAGGCTTGTCTGGAGCCCAAAGGCTACCTTCTCTTCCTTTTAAAGGAGTGTTGGCTATTTAATCTGAGTTGCTGCACTGCTCTCTCCCTCTCTTTCTTCCACTCTCTATTGTTTTAGACCTACATAAACTCAGCCATATCCCCTCTTTCTTAGTGAGGAGGAAGATAAACTCAGGATATCGCTACAGTGAGCCATTTTCAGTTGTTGTTTAGCCTATGTGAACGATACCAAACAACTGGAATGACGGGTAATGCACTTTCAGTGGAACAGCCAGCAGCTGTCCTAAGGGCCTGGTGGTGTATTGCTAGCACAATGATAATTTACTGTACTTGGGCTCTGACTTCAAAGGGAGCACAGGTATTCTTCTCTGGCTGAAGATAGTCTGACAAACAGTCAGCAGATAATGAGAGATGGAGTGGACTCCCTGCTATTCTCTCTGTGAGTCAGAAATCTCCTGATTCCTCCTGAATGAGCTCACTAGGTGAGGTGGGGTGAAGTTCCAAACAACTGTGTGAGATGGTGAACAGGAAGGTGCTCATGCTCTTCGGCGCGTGTGACGTGAGTTTTTGTGAAACCGCAACATATGACCTCTGATCAAGGCACAACACTATTGTGTCATTGTAACTACTTCTGCATTGGTTTGCATGGATCTCTCATACATCAATAACAGCACAGATTTGTTGGCTGCATAGATATAATGTTGTAGCTTCTTTGCATAGTTTTTGTTGTTGTTGTTGTTTTTGCACGGTTGTGAAATTGTACCTGTACCTTTTTGTTGCATTTGCATAAAGAGAAAAAGGAGGCACTTTGCAACATCATATTTTTATTCTTGGACTTTGCTTGTGTAGCTTTGCGTGATTCACAGTTCAGACTAAAGTCGTGTCGTCTTGTACTGGGCTTCAGTGCAGTCTCTCTCTCTACATCCACCCCTGAGCAACACATTTCAGGACCTATCTATTTCTGACTGTCTTCTGATTGGCAGTCTCTTGCAAACAAAGGATTTGAACAGTAGGTGGGTTGGGCTGCAGTGCTTACAGGTTGACCATATTATTAGGGGTTATCAGTGCTCGCTGAAAGGAAATGTTTAGACCAGTCTCACGTTGTGAGCTTTTGCCTCCGCTGAATCATTTGCATATATGCTCATGATTAATATGAGCATCCATCATTGTAATAGCGCATATGTGTCAGAAAATAAGAAAGAGCGTAATAGAGAGCGAGCAGTATGTTTCTATGAGTATTTATGGTGCCTATGTGGCCTACATGTGGGAGTTCCCCTTTAATTGAGTAATACATTATTCATGTGTCATTATGGCTTTCCAGCATAGACCAGAATGTATCTGTTCTGGGCTTCTTCTGTGTTTTTACTTGGCTTGTCTGTTTTTGTTTTTGTTTTTCTCACCTGTTAAGTTCCGTCTTCCCTCTGCTGTCATTTATGTTCTGCTCAAACTGCATGTGCTCGAAGTGGATTTGCAACTTATGAGTCATATGTGTGCAGCAGTGATGTCCCGCTGCAAATGAAGCAGCCCTTTTGATTTCAAAATGAATGCAGCACGAATCCTTATGAGCTTTCTGACTGATGATAGGAGTTTTTTGTGCAATTTCAGCCTTGTCTCCAGGAGCTTAAGCGTCTCGTATGAAAAAGAAAGAAAATGGAAAGACTTGCATCTATCTGTCCAAATGTGAGTCAGACGGGCTGGCTGGAAGGCCGATGTGACAGGGGGTGAGGGAGTGAAGAAGCAGAGAATGAGCTCTTTCATTTGAGGGTCAGAGTGGAAAAAGCGAGACCAGACTCCACTCTTATGTTTACTCTCGAGGAGTGAAAGATGGTGGGGGCTTGGTGGGGTGAAAGGTCCTCCAGTCAAGTGTGTGGAGACAGTGTGTTGGCTGTGTGTTAGCACACAGCTCTTTACAAACAATCGCTCATCCTGTGTTATACAATAAGTCATCATTTCCATTGTCATTTTAAATAATGGCAACTTCTATATTTATATTTTGATTACACTGTTCCACTGCTAGTCTACCCTACATAATGTATTACTTTTAACTGTGATGTTTGGTGCACATTTAGCCTTACAGCTTCATACATGTTCAAGGGAAAAATTAAAAAGAGAAACCCCAGAAAAAGCAAGAGGAGAGGATGAGGGATTCGTCTTTTATGCTGGCTAGGTAGTTGGATAGTTTTCACACACAGAAATGTGGCTCTGAACTTGAAGCATTCCTTGTGAAGTACCGGTACACTGGAAGATTATTATTGTGACATACCGAAAATAATTCAGATACCTCTCCTAATACATGGAGCTTATTCTTAGAGCTTTATCTATCGACCTTAAAAATAGGCCCCTGATAAAAGTAGTAGCATTGCAACTAAGTGTTCCTATTATTAGGAGTGTTATAGTATAGCATTGTTTGTTAATTGGAAATATTTAAAAAATGAAATATTAATTTGTTGTTTTGTTAATGACAGAGCCCAACTGATACAGGAGACTGACACCGATATTTAGAGATTTAAAGAATGAGATATTATTTTATATCAGCCGATGTTTTTTTTTCTTCTTTCATACACATGAAAGATAAACATTTATTTATTCCTTTACACTCTTTCCAACTCTGCCGGGATCAGGTTGTTGTTGTGTTTGTGGTGTTCCAAACACTTGTTTCCATCAGCGAAGTTGCCCTTTTGAGGACAAACTATGCAACATCAACTCTTATAATATTACTGAAGGGTGTTTCTTCCATCTCTTATTTACTTTTTAAATTTGAATTTATGAGGGTTTTAACATCCACATACCTGTGTTGATTTCATTGACCAATAGTTGTCGTCATTTTTTTTCCTGACAATGCAAGACAAGACAATAGCTAAATAAAAACTAATGCACAAAGGCAAAAATTATGATGAAATGTGTCAACACTTTCCTCAACTAATAAAAATGCAACTAAACTAATTTGGCTGTATAGAAAGGAGGGACAAGTTTGAAAGTGATCCAATCAGAAGTAATATCTTTGTGCAGTAAAGCTAGATGCACACATCTGATATGCCGCCGACAAACAAGGTGGAGGTGGGGGCAGAGGTGGTGGTTTCTCAAGAAAACACAGCAAAATGTCAACGCTTGGGAGGAAGAGCAGAAATTTCACAGCTGATGTGAAGGGAAAGATGCTGCTTTGTAAACTGAGTGGAGCCACTGTCACCAGAAAAAGACAACAAACATTTACAATTTAAATTTAGAAAATAATTTAGATGCCCAAATTATGAGTTTTAGTCAAAAGGTTATGACTAAAACTAAATTAAAAAAAAAAAAAACTGTCAAAATTAACACTGCTAGATTAGCAAAAGTTAAAATCATTGGAGTGCATCGGCCGACTGATACATTGGTGGCTCTATACATGCAGCTCTAGTTAATAACACAGAGCTGTGGGGCTGGTTTAGTTATATCTTAACTAAACCAGCCCCAATGACTAGCTAACCATTGTATCTGGTTGTATTTTCACAATTCACATTTTTGCTTTTTGTAGCTTTTAAAATTTCCTTCATTTATTGTGATATCATCATCATTCATTCCTTTGGTTGTGTTTACAATGTGGTAAAAAATCTTTGGAGACAGGTCAATTTTCAGTAATGAATAATTCAATAATCAGTTTAATGTATGGTCTATAAAAATTTAAAAAGAAGTGCATTATTTCACTATGGTTGGCCGCTTTGGGGGTGCTCTCTATACTGTGCTCCAGTTTTTCCATCCAGTGTTTCCATTTTTAACTGCAGTCCTAGCAGTGAAAAATGGAAACCTTTCTCCAAAGTTGGAGTTGATGTATTTCAAAGGTTGTTTTGCCAGCAGTCTTTTAATGTAAGAGCTCTGTATAGTAAGAGAATCGGATCAAAATATGACCCAAGTTACACTTTTTTAGAGGTAGCATACAGCGTGAGATAATCCACTAAATATCCAGTCACAGTTCTGCAGATTCTTCCATTTGGTTTAGACAAGGGCATTGGTCGTGCGGATCATAGCACACCAGACAACCATTTTCTCATTGCGGTTCACCAGAAAATTTACCTATGCCAGTCTCACATTGGTTCAGTTGGACATCACACAAGCTTCTTACTAGGAAACTAACATGTAATGTTAGTTGGGTAATGTTTAGAAAGGTTCAAGGCTACAGTGCATATGTGAAAGAAGGAAATTATTTCTGTTGGCAAAATTGGAGCCAGTGAATATTGGCATCTGTGTCTTTAAAAAAGGCACAAGAACCATAATCTCTAGCTGAATGACTTGTAACTAATTTGGAGACCGGATTTTGACAAGAAAGAAGCCTGTGGGGATATTTGCAGTCCTGCTGCACTCTTTTCATTTTTTTCTTTTTTCTTTTTTTTTTTTAAACTGCAGGCACACTTTGAGAAATATTATTTCTCAACATGTGTATTTCATTACTTGGAATGCTACTGGCTATAGCCTCCCAAATGTATTGTCAGTCAGTGTTTGCTTTAAGTTTTTATATTGATAACTGTCAATAATATTGACATATCAATTCACACTTGAATAACTGTGTTCTTAGAAAAATCTTCATTGCCAACCATGAGAATGATGTTTGAAGCATCCTGAACCAAGGTGCGCCTGTGTGCAAGTACACAAGCATTTTTTGGCAATGTTAACCTCAGAAGCTTTGAATCTGGGCAGGCTAAATTCCTTCCAGAAATATTCATCCTGTTCCCTGGCATTTCTGGCTTTGTTTGGTATAGTCTTAAAATCAGCAGCAAACGAACCTACAGTGGACACACTAATGCACGCAACAGACTTGTGAATTAGTCGGGAGTTGTTTTGGTCCGAAAATGCTAATCAGAGATGTCTGTGTTTGGTTTTTAGCAATTACTGCTCCACACACACACACACACACACACACACACACACACACACACACACACACACACACACACACACATGGAAGCAGTTAGGACAAGCTAGAGGTTCACTGTGAACTGCCAATCCATGCCAGTCGATTTGCCTCAGCCTATCAACTGTTTCCATGAAGCCAGTGACCTCTATATGGGGATAAGGCGAGAGAGAGGGGATGGGGCGTTTTTGGCTTGGAGTTGAGGGTTATGAGAGTAGGAAAGTGAAGTATGCTTTAGCTCTGAGGAGCGACAAGAAAATGAATCAAACGTCTGTTAAGCCTTCATGAATATGTGTGCATGAGGACATGGAGGGGAGGTTATAGCTCTCGTTATATGGGATGCCTTGTTAACCTCTTTAAACTAACAAACACTGAGGAGTATTGCGCTGAGAGTTGGTTGGGGGGTTCTGTCCAGCATCATTAAAAACCTCTGAATCTGCTCAACTAAAACCATATGAAAAGAAGGTCATTGATTCTTTGCAGAGGTTTTGTCCAGATAAAGGTCACTGGACTGTTGCAACAGTCCAGTGGCCAATGTAGGATCTTGTGAAGCAATGAAGAAAAAAATCTGCCTGTGCTTTGCCCGCTCTGTTGGCCATAATCTTATTTTAGCCACTACGTAATGGTTGTTGAATTACATAATTGACCCTTGTCTACTAGCTATGAATGCACTGGCTGTTTTAGAAGTGAGTGTAAAAGGGGCCACTTTGTTTAACGCCAGAGGTAGAGGAGAAGAAAGTAATATATACTTAGAGAGATGAAAGTCACAGAGGGGAAAAAATGAATGGTAGACGAAAGCTGTGGTAATGCAGAGGAGGAGAAAAGGCAGTCTTACCTCTTCAGTGCTGATGAGCCACTCCCTTATTGCGCATGCACTGATGCACCGACTTCCCCTGTGCATGCACGCTGCTGTGCAACATAATTATGTCACAGGTAGCCTTTTTTTGTTTTTTGCTCATTCCCTGCCTAGTGACAAGGTTTCAAGGATAACTTTGCCCTCATGTAATGCTCAGACTTCTGTTCTGTTGCCCTTTTATCTCACACAACATTCATAATGTGACATTCAGTCACATCAGGACTACTTATCCTGAAATGTCTTATTGCTGAGAATATGACTTTTAATCAGATATGTTTGTTTCCTATGTCTTTGAGCTGATCTCTGCAGGAGTAATGCCCATGAGTCATACAAATTAAATAACACTCTCTTTGTACTGCACTGAGGCATTTTACACCTCACACGTGTTCTGCTCAAACCCTGCTCCTTCCTTCCAGCCCACTAACACACAGCCTTTCAGTGCATGTGCATTTAGGCCTGCACTTTTTCATACTTGTGGATGTTCGATTTATATGCCATCATGTCCATAGGTTTGAACCTGATGTGGTTGGAATGCAAACTTTATGTTTTAATTCAAGGCTTGAGTTGGTTAGATGCTGGGAAAGGATTAGTGATCCTCCATTTCAGTTGTTATCTGTGGTCTTTCATGCTGTTTGGTGTTCCTGAGCTGGCCAGTGCATTCCTTCTATTTAAGAATGTACCAGATTGTTGATATGGCCACTCCTCAAGTTTTTGTTATCTCTCTGATAGGTTTATTTTGTTTATTCAGCCTAATGACAGCCTCCCTCGCTTTCATCAACATCGCTTTGAGAGTTTCGGTAAAAAGATGCCAAATACAAGTTGAATCTTGTCTTTGTTTTGTCAGCTGGCCATGGCTTGTCAGTTAGATGTCCAATTACTTTTGAGCCTATAAAAATAGGGCTTATATATAAAAATGTGTATAATGCGATACTTTTGTTAAACACCAAAAATTCAAGCTGAAGGTCTGCACTTCAATCAAATCTTAACTGTTTGATTTTTAAATCAACTGTGATGGTGCACAGACACAAAATTACAAAAGAATGTGTCCAAATTCCTATGGATCTTACTGTGACCTTTTTGTGACCACAGGATGCTTATTAAGTATAAAGATGTATAAACACAACATCGGGGCTTTATGTGTTGCCACATCAATTTTGTGCTGGCACATCAATTTTGTGCTGGCTAAACATTCAAAGATAATGTGATGATGAGCTGAAAGACTTTAAAACTGTTGAGTTATTTTCTTTATAGAGCCGGCTGTCGGCTAAGTTGTTAATCTAAACATCTGTGTGGACTTGACATCCCAACACACAGCACATGCTCTACAGTCAAGAGTTCCCTTTGGTTTTGTTTATCCTGAGGTGCTAGCTTACTGTCAGCTCTGCCAGCTGCAGCTAAAACCATTTGGTCAAGGTTGGAAGAATCTAGTGTGCATGCTTGTTTATACTTGCTGAAGAGCAGATGTATACTCTGTCGGCCTTCAGGTGCAGGGCCATGCTCTTAACAGTGTTTCTCAGTACTTACATGCTTGCTACTCTTTCCAGGGTGTTTCACATTTATGTTTCCATTGCCTGTTTTCTCTGTTTTTCCATCGTGGCAGCCTTGTTCTTAATTTCCTGTTGAAGTGTGTCCCTTCTTTCTTTCTTTTTTTTAATTTCTGCTCCACACTCCCTCTCCTCCTCCTCCTCCACCTTCACCTCCTTCCTTACCAGACCACTGGTTTTACTTCTTCTGTCTTCCATAAGGTCAGTATAAACTATATACTGGTGCTTATAGCCACAGTTTGTTTTTTGTTTTGTTTGGTTTCTTGCTTTCTTAGTTATTCAAGAGCTTTAGATTCCAAGATCACTAAAACAGGATATATGTAATACATATAATCATTTTTTGGGAGGTTTTTTTTTAACATGTGTGTAGTTAACAAAAGAAAAATCCTGATCCACTGAAGCCATGCCTGCTCTTTAAACAGTTAAATGGTTGTGCTGCATAAGTGGGTACATTTGAAGAATGTGCAACTTATTAAACAATTTTTCATATCCGGCCAATTTTACATTTTGATAAGCGAGCCGCTACCTTTGTTATGTGGCCACATTTGGCCTTAAGTGTTAACCACAAGAGATGACTAGACCTAATACAGGAAAGTCAGGTTACCAGTTTTAGATGTCAGGCTTTTGTTGGTAGCAGCGTTGTGATATAACAACTACTGGAAAGTCCAAACTTGACTTTTTGCACAGTAGATTTAACAAAATGCAGCCACACTGCTGTCTTATTTGATGTGGCGTCAGTTTGGAGCCAAGTCTAAGCAAATCTTCAGAAAATGTAATCAAGCTAGTTTTCATAATAAGGTTTGAGTAAGTCCACAGTTGTGAAAACTTGGGAGTGTTCTTCAGAAGCAGCTTGTTTCTCCTGCTGCTCAATGAGTTAGTCATGAAAAGCTATTGTAGCAGTGCCTGCTGTTGTCTCGCCAATGGGAATTTAATTGGATGAGAGCATATTGACCAAACAATCAACCAGATTTTTAGATCAGTCTGATATGTCTAAGTGTCTTATTTAGCTTTTATTTTAAATATATATAATGTTGGAAAAAAATATTTTGAATATGTTTTAGCTGCAAGTCAGAGCACAATGTATAGCCAGGCCCTGTAATTTAAGGCCATTTGCCCCTATTCACACCATTATCATTTGAGTTCTGTTCCTCATTTGTTCAACACTGGGTTTCATTTATGCACTGCATTAACTTCCTTATCTGGTTCCCATGTGAACTAAGAGATGAGCGGGACCGGAGGTTTGTTTGATTCAGTTTTGACAACCATGTTTCATGCGGAAACACTTGTGGGCACCAACTTTTTTTTTTCTTTTCAAACTGTCTCACTCATTCTCATCTCTTTTCTGTCTCGCTTCCTCTCTCTCTTCGCATCTGATAGGTCATACAGGAAATGGTTCTGATAGCTTCCTGAGGAAATTACACCCACTTCCTGTCTGTGTGCCTCCCCATTTGCCACCTTGTCCATTTTTTTTCCTAGTCTTTTCTCAGGCTCCTCAAGGATAAGCCACTGGGGGAGTGGAGGAGCAGCAATACTGCTAGAAATCCCCCAGTTAGTGCTAATGAGGTTGAGGCCTGATGAGCAAGCCAGATAAACCATACAGCAGTACAAACACAGCAGGCAATGGCCATTAGCTGTTGGGTTATTTTTGGATGCTACCCTCATAGCATATAGAGAACAGGACACAACCTATTGTGACCAAGTATAAGAAGGGAGCAGTGACATATGTGTATACAATGGATTCTGTAGCCAGGTGCACCAAGTAATTGTAAACAAGTCTACATCTATCTAAATTTAGTGTTTTCAGTACAGGATGTATGTGTCTACATCAACTGGTTCCTCACAAATTTCTCATATTTTCACTTAGAATAATTTCTTACTCTATCAGATATTTACTTATTCCAACTTGAGAGCCACTTGCTCACACTTCCTTTTTTTCTCTCTCACAATCTCTTGGGTGGTTCAGTTTGACTTTTAAAGCACTTTCAAAATATCAGCAAACCCTTGACCTGGTGTGAAAACCTTTTCTAATCTCTCTGATTAAGAACTTCAAATTTGACATCACCAATGGGGCTGACTAGCAGTGTGGTTTGTTGCAGAAATATGAAATCTTTTACTGCAATAGTTCAACTTTTTTTTTTTTAAACTAAAACATGAAAAGAAAAGAAGGGATCCTAAAGTTCCCCTCCAGACAAAAGTGTATTTTGTTTATTGTTACATTACATTTGACCTCCATTGTGTTCGAGGAAGCATGCTAAAGTTTTACTCCATTAAGCGGTTTTCATTTTCAATTTCTAAGGAGAGAAAACTACTGTGATCAAATCAAATGTGTAAGGATGATTTTGTGATAGCATAACTAGTTTGTAAACTCCTTGTTGTTGTGTTGTGAACTTCAAAAGTGTCAGTGCACAGTTACTAAGAGTGGACCAAAAATCATAGATTTGGGATTTTCGTGTAAGCAAGAAGCAGAGGTAGTTTAGAATTCGGGAATTGAATTGATTTCTGTGTACGTGTGCAAAAATGAAATACATGTCAGACACAAGTTATTATGTAAAGCATGGATTTTAAACATCTCTTCTGAACACATATGTTAATAAAATGTGTCCATAGCAAATGATCAAAATTCATCCAGTGTTGCACTGTTTATCTTTCTGTGCACACTTGGCTGAACGTATACTTCCACAGGTTTATAGCGTTCCTCTTGTTGCTGGCACTAGTTTTTCAAACTGCGGCATGGTTCGGGGTGACCTCTTAAGCTCTGTAAATAAATGTCTGCATAATATTATGTTAACATAATGTTGCAGTGGAGATTGCTCCTGTGGTTCAGTAACCTGAATGTGTTTTTTCTTTGGATAATGAACCTTTTAGTTCTTGGTTTTAAAAATGTTGCCATGCCATTTCTCCTCTGCGGTGCATCATTTAAACTTATTTATAACACAGGGGTCTGACAGCCACTGCCATGTGATTGCAGGAGTTTGATTGACAGGTGCAATGCAGATTTTGGGGTGATGTCACAGTTTGACGACTCCACTCTTCTTGGTCATAGGAGTTGTGCTAAAAAGCTCATTGTTTTAATGTCTTGCAAGTGAATGTGGGGTTTACATGAGAGCTGATGCAAGTGTTATCATGCTGCAGCAAAACCTTGGTGACCTGGTGGAAATATAAAATGTTAAACTGTGCAGGCTGGTTGCTGCTTTTTTTTTTTTTTTTTCCTCCCATCTTTTTTTCCAATTTGAAGTGTTAGACGTCTGCATGGTCTGAGATGAAGAGGAATGCTTTGTAAAGACCAGCTGTCAGAGAGCACACACACAAACACACAAGTTTACCAGCAGCTCTCTACAATAACATAGGAATGGCCCCCTCCCATATACGTGCTAGGTCCTAATGCACACACATACACACACACACACACACAAAGGCACGTACGCTTGATGGCTATCATTAGATTGATGCCACCTGACACTTAGTTAGTACTGGAATGTGATGGAAGGGAGGGGTGGTGGGCAGCTGCCGACTCAGGAGCACCGGACCTGATCTCCGCGCTTCTGGGACGCTCTGTTCAAAAACTCACACCCTTCCTTTTTTTCCCCTTAGCAACGCCTGTATCAGACTGGAAAGACACTTGCAGCCTAGAGCTTATGCCAGTTATCCTGTAATGTATGTGATGGGCAGAGGGTCTGGTTATTGCTCAAGACCAAGACTGTATCCATCTGTTGTCTGAATTGTGCCATATGCTGGAATGCACCACTTGGCTCATTCTGGTCAGAGGAGTCCCTTCATAGTCCTAACCCTGCAATTAGCTTCCCTCTGCCTACCCCAGTTTGTCTTTCAATGTGTGAACTTGTACTGCAGCTCCTCTGAAATCAACCAAGACATAACAATAACAAAGGCTCAGATTTCGCTGTCCTGTAATAAGGAGAGTGAAATGCTGAGAACCAGTATTAAAAGCATTTTATGAATGTTTATATTCTTTAAACATTTAGTCAGTAATAATTGGGGAAACTACTATAAATAACTGCTATAACTACTATACCAGTATAGTAAGTTTGTGCACTTTAAGACAGTTGTTGGCTCATTTTTTCAGCTAAAACTCCAGTGCGGTTTGATGGTCAGAGAGTAAGTAAAGAATAAATATAAAATCTAATTCAAACAGTTACTTGGTATATGTGAACTTTAGAACCTCTTACTGTACACTGAGCTCCATGGATCTTACAAGATTGCTGATGCAATTTTCTGGTGAATTGACTGGTTAGTAGACATTTATTTTGTACCTGTAAGTCTGCATAAGTTACCATAGCAATGTACCCCGTTTTAAAAGTTGACCACTTTCACAGCACTGAAAACACAGTATTAGTAATGGAGTTAGCTGGTTAAGCCCAAATCCTACTTCATATTATGACCCTCTGGACATATACATAATACAGTAGCAACATGTCCATAATAGCCTTTATAATAGGTATTACTACTGATTAAATAAATTAAGCTAATTATTTCTGGTTATTTTTGGTTAAACTCAATAGGAATGGCCAAAATTGTTCAGGAGTTCTGGGCACTTTTTGCCAAACAGAAGTAACCAGAAGTCAATAGGAATGGCTAAATTTGCCCAGGATTTTCTTTCTCAGTTCAGTTTTTGTTCTCACGCACCTATTGTTAAAACTTGAGTGTGTTAAGAAACGTCCACAGCATTTTATCTTTCCAGTAAATGCGTAGATATGTTTTTCCAGCACTAATCATTGTCGTCATGGTGTCAGAACTTCTTCAGTGGCATGATAAGGTATCTTTGATGGTCTCACTTTAGTATGGCGTTGGCGGTTGGGTCTATGGGTGTGAAAAAGAGGAGACGTTTCCCTCTGTGTCATGTTTGTGTATGTCCGTGCAGATGTGCGTTCATGGCCCTGGCAGGCCTGTGTCTCTCTGTTTGGCTAACCCCTCCTACGCATGTTGCTTCAACACTGGCCTTTCTCAACCTGCAGCCCACTGGAAATGGCCATGAATGAACACATTCTCTCACTTTCTGCCTGTCTCCCAGTTTCACTTTCTGCCTGTTTGCAATCTTACCCACTGTTTCACTCCCTCTCTTTACCAGAGCTCACGGTGACTTTCATGTCTTTCTCACCCCACTTATCTTCTATTGAACACATACACTGAAATCAGGCCATAAATCAAATAATGATCATCTACACAGTCACATTTCCTTATAAACTCTAACCACTTAGTGAGTTATTTGTTCCTACTTAACAGACAACATGCAAAACCGCATATGTGAGCAAGTTTACAATGGCACAAAAAGTGTACTTAAAGTATGAAAAGACACTGAGAAACTCTGTGGATTTCATGAATCTTTTTTTTTTTAGAAGAAGCTAATATAGTGAGTTTATCAAATATCTTACAAATTACAAGTTATGTAACTACATTGATGTAATAATCCTGAGAATTTAATATTGCTATAACAGGATATTCTTGTCTACACTGGTTAAAAAATAGTAAAGGTACAATTACCGGAGTATAAATGGCGATGCAAAGCTGAATAGCTGACACCTTTTCATAGTTTGCACTGTATACAGATTATAATAGGAAACTTGCTGTAAAAAGCACAACACTTATCCAAATCTGACTGTCTTTAGTCTTGACTCTGGGCTAGAATAGAATGTAAAGCTCTATATCATTAGTCCCTCCTACACTAAATACATACAGGTACTATGCTATTTAAACAAAATTAAATAGAAAAGAATGAATGTAAATGAGTCCTTATACTAAAGAGGTGCTAGATGAAACGTTCAAATATGCTTCTTGCTAACATTTGGTCATGACTTTCTCTTCTTTTTCCCCCTCCTATGTTTTTAAGATGAATCAGTTTTTAACCATTTTGTCTCTGTACTCACTGTGCCTTGTGTTCTCACCTAACACTACAGTGCAGCTTTTTAACGTGTGTTTGTGTGACTGTGTGTATGTAATTGGGTGTTCCCTGGTGGCGGCTCTGGGTCTGCAACCTTCAGAGGACTGAATACAAGGGCTGTGTGTTGTTTGTGTGTTTTGGGGAAGAGGAAATGGTTTGGGCTGTAAAAGGGTGCAGCTAAATTGATGTACTTTTTCCCATTCATCATTTTCTAAAGCAAAAATTAGAATAAACCTTTTATTTCCAATTACTTGAGCTGCATTTTTAGACCTGAAGAGCTTGTGTCCCAACTAGAGGAGAGATTTCTGCAGAATGTTTTTACTGAACCCAACACAAGTCTGGAAAAATAAGGGACAAAATCTGGACACACTTCAGAGAATGTGATATTTTCCAATGCATGTTATACCCCAGGGAGAATTGAAGGAAGAAGTAGAATCCAAGGAAATCTCTCTAAAAAATAAAAAAGGAACAAGGTTGAAAACCAATATTTAAAGCCTGTTATCTTCAAGTCATCAGCCAGCACTGCATTGCAAACAGCCGTATAAATCACTGTGTGGACTCCAGAATTCTTCCTAAACCTATCATGAGTGAACACAGTTTGTCACAGGGTCCATAATTGCCTATTAAATAAATTAAAGGTTCACCTAAGAAAAGTGGGAAAACTTGAACCCATACCCTGGGTTTAAGAGTAGATGGCCATATAGTTTCTCAGTAGATGGTTCAAAAGCCTCTATCCATAATGGTACTACATGGGAGATGCAACAAGGCATGGCTGTCTTATTCATCTATAAAGGCCCCATAAATGCTAATGTATACAAGTTTTGTAGCAGCATATGCCACCATCCATATGATGTCTTTCCTATTTCAGCAGGGCAACATTCAGTTCATGTTACAACAGCACTGGTCTATGGAGGGAAGAAACCCTGGTGCTAAACTGGACTATGTTTTCTTATTGAGTAAAAATCGTAAAACAATTCCCCTCAATTCCCAAAAGGTTGAGTGTGGTTATAAAGGTACTCACTGTAAACTCATAAGTTCAAAACGATTACAGCCTCACCAAAATGTAATGCATCCCTCACTCATTATGAGCCAACCAGCTGACACACAGATGGATATGTATAAGTAGCTGCTCTCCTCATTTGTGCAAACGGATAGTAAAGGTCAAGTTACTAACTTAGTTCCAAAAATACAACTATATGTGATTAGCTGTCTATCAAATTGTTACCGGGGGCACCTCTAAATGGATTTCCTAAACATTTTGGTGCTTTACTCTAGAGATAAGTTTTTGTTCTCATGTTCATACCTATAGTAAGTTTAGAATCACGTTTAACATCTTGATCCATACTCAATAATCCAGTTAAAGTAAATCCCAGAAAGATGATTGTGTTCATCATTCTATTTTGATTGTTATGCAACTGTACTGTTTATAAGGTTGGAGAAACCTGCAGGGAGCTGAGACTGAAGAAGTCAGTGATGAAACATTCTCCCACGGTGCCTCCAGATGAACAGAATCAACTTTCTGGGAATCACCAGTTAACGAAACTTGTATATTTAAACACAAACTTCACACAGAACAGGAAGTTTTAACCCAGAACTTCGTAGAGTAAGGCAGCAGTACTAACCACACCTATCTTGTCTAATTTACTTTTTTTTAAATTTGTGTTACGGTGGTGGCTATATTAACACAGTCTCATAAAGCATTGTCTTCTAGTCATTTAAAAAAACAATTTTAAATCAAATTCAGAAATACAGTTAGCAATAGTTCCTTTTAAAAGAAGTAGTAAGGACATTGGTAAGCATACCCCAGCTTTTCATTTAACAGGTATTAAATTTAAAATGAACAGATCTTCTTTAAAAACATTTATAAATTTTTATTTAATAGCACTCATTGTTAGTGAAAAATAAATAATGCATTGAATTTTTGTGACTTTCTTGGATTGTATGAATGGGATTCTACTTAAAGCAGGTCTCTGCTTCTAATACAAGGACCCCACAACTATTATGGCCCATCAGGATTGTCTCGATCTCTCCAGAAGGCTGGTTTAGAAGCTGTGACATTTTCCCCCATCTTTCTGCTTGAACTTGTAGAACACTGGGAAAGTTCACTGTGTGTAAACTGTCATCTGGCTTTATGTCTGGCTCTGCTCAGTGGGAGCCCAGGACGTCAAAGAGATACCCTACCACTTCAAAGTATAGCACATAACTTTTGCTAATTGTTTTGTTTTCTTCCCCTCCCTGCCTCTTTCTCCATAGCAGGGTGTGTCTGGACCTCAGTGCTCTAACCCAGCCATGAGCATCATCGGGGCTGAGGATGAGGATTTTGAAAACGATCTGAATGAGGTGAGTGCAGAAAACAGTGGCACATGAAGGACTGAATGTTACTTGATCATCATATCTCAGATAAGTTATTCCATCTCCTTTTACACCTATTTATTTTTGTCTGTCTCAGTACGTGGAAGACCGGTCCAACACCTTTAACCACATAGAGCAGTTGAAGAGTCGGCCGACCCACCTGCTGGTTTTCCTGCAACATGTCATTCTGCAGTTTGACCCTGCTCCCCTGGTGAGAACTCACATTATGCAAGGTCCACTACAGCCAACAAGCTATATGAAACTGAGATAACACAAGCTTCCACAGAGCAGCTGCTGTTAACAGATATTTTTACAAAGTTAGTGACGATAATGATGAGTAACTCTAAATGTAGAGTTAGTATATCACCTTTTAGATATGATCTAATCATGAAATCCAAATCATAATAGTCATCAGTTTCTGTCTGGCTTGTGTGAAACACATGAAACAGCTATTTTGATGTCCACTGTACCTCAGTGTGGATTAAGACTGTTTTACCTATGAGTCCAATTTTACTTTTCAGAGTTAATATTTGGATTTAGGATAAAGGTTAGAATTAGTTGTTGGTTGGGGTTAAATTGGAGACCATGGAATGCATAATACCGATGAGTAACCCCCATGGGAATAGAGAAAAAGGTTTGTTTGCGTGTGTATGTCAGTGCTGATCAAAGGCATGCCTGTCCTTTTCCCTTTATTCTGCATGCAGAGAACATGACCCACCCAGGTACTGTTACACGTTTCACACCCATGATGTGCTCCATCACCCCCCTGCTTTTCCCTCATGTTTGTCACGACTTGAGTCGTGTAGTCTGTTAACAAAATATTTGTAATTCTGCAGCATTTAAGAAAATGTGGTTTGCATCAGTGGTTGCGTGCTCAATTTGCTTTGGGGTTATAGTGCGTCCACTAGACAAATGCAGGTTGGGGTATGTGCATGATAATCTCTGGAGGGGACAATAACTACTTTATGGGATACTGTCATTAGGATTCAACTATTAAATTGATGTCAGTCATTTTGTGTTAGACATTAGGGGTGCAACGATACACAAAATTCACGGTTCGGTTCGATACTTTGGTGTCACGGTTCGATATTTTTTCGATACAAAAAAATGTTCATGCATTTTTAATTTGTCATTTATTAAAATTATAAATATATATTTTAACTCAAAAGTACAGTTTTTAAATTTAACCCTAACCCTTGTGCGTGTTTTTTATTTTGACAGCGAATGCGCACCTGCGGACCACTTATGTGCAGCCCTGGTTATTTAGCTCGTCATATTGCAGCCACAGAAATTATTTTGTCCATGAAACCATAAAGCTGCACTTTCTTTTTGCCTTATAGTCTGATTTGTCATAACTTCTCCGTTTTGTGGTAAGCTTTTCTTTGGCTGTCACTTCTTCACCCTGACCTGTCTTATTTGGCTCAGCAGAACTGAAATGCTTTTACACACTCACTCACATAAGCTCAGCGATTCTCTGCGCGATCAACCTCTCACATGTTTAAGCTGCGGGAGATTTCACTTGTCATGTTTGCATAGTAAGCTAACGATGAATAAGACGATGTCAGAGGAATTGGTGCACAAATTATCATCACTCACAGATCAGTGCTGTCGCTCTCTATACACAGTTCGCACGATTGCAAAGTGAAAGCAAAAAACAAGCGCAAATTCAAACGCGATTTCAATATGTCACATATTGACAGTGGCTCACCGATGCCAATGACATAATTACCCAGCTACATTTCTGAAAGAATGCAAAAGCATTGACATATATTTTTCCTTCCTACAATAGCCCGACGGGCAGGGAAGAGATAGATTTTGGTAGCCCGACTGAAAAAATCGCTAGCTCCGGGACGTCGGGCTAGCGATATTGCGAGCCCTGTATCTGATTGAGGAATCACTCATCTTTGGAAAAGAGAGTTTATTACAGAGAAATGGCTCTTTCCAAAATAAAAGCTATACTATCCGCTTCTTCTGGGCTATATTCTCAGCAGCATAAGGAGAATCATGTGCTAACAGCTGTCTAAATGACTCGGCTAAAGTTAGTAGCATGCTTGTTGTTTTTGTCTTTGCACTAGGATGATGTCGGCGTAAATGTGCAGTCATATTCGTTGTGTTCCCACTAGTGCTTTCAGGTTAATCTCGTTGAAATGACCTTAACGCCACAACACGGCAAATCTCCGTTAACAAGCTACCGCCGATCGCTCCGTGCATGGGGCTAGACGGCCAACACGTTAACGAGCTAACTGCGCTAACACACTAGTTCACACCAATGAGGCATTGCATGGCACATCCAACATACTGTTTTACTTTAGTCCATGACTCGCTTACCTTCAGAGTCATACGTCACATGAAAACCAAAATAATTCCAAACGCCAGATCTGAATGAGGTTCAATTTGCCTGTTGCAAGGAGAGCTTAACTTCTGTCTCGCTAGCTTGCCCTGCGCTCTTCCTTCTGACTATGCTGTCTGTGTTGAGCGCTCAGTGGATCTGCGCTGGACAGTGCAGCCTAGGCGGAGTAGTCGAACACAGATTCACTGAGCGCTCAACACAGACAGCATCGTCAGAAGGAAAATTGATAAAATAAATTACAAATGTTGTATTGTTCGATACATATGCGTACCGAACCGAAAGCACTGTATCGAACGGTTCAATATCGATACGAATATCGTTGCACCCCTATTAGACATGTAAGCACACTGAGTCAAACTGAAGTTGGGTTTTTATGTCTGGCATGCCTTTATGTGATGTAGGTGTTTGTGATCTTTAGTGGTCATGTCAAATAAAATTGTGACAGCTGTGGTCATAAATTGGCACAAGTAGTTATTTTAAAAGATTTTGGAGCTATTCAGTACTAAATAAAATTGTCTTTTTCCCAATTGTCAGCTCTGTTACCTCCATGCTGAGCTCTTCAAAAACCTCAGTGCCAAAGAGACCAAAAAGCAGTTTGGGGATTTTTACACAACCTTCTTGGACAAGGGTGCAGTAAGTAGCAGACTACTCAACATTTCTGTCTTTTTTAAAGCCGTCTCGATTATCAAAAATTGGCCCAAATGTTTATACCTTTCATAGCCAAAATAGAGATAAAGATGTAAAGCTTGAAACATTAAATTTATTGCAGACTTCATGCAAAAAACAAAAAAACAAAACGCAGAACAATTCAGTACAGAGAGGGAATGAAGTCACTCTGATAATTAAATACAAAGTATTTTATACCCTTTATACTCTTTATCTTATCTGTCCTTATTTACCTTTTGCTGTAAATGGAGTTATAATTGCACTGTAAAAAAAATTGATAACCACTAAAATGATTTCTTCCCTCAGATTCTTTTGGCTCATGGCCTGGATGATCAAACTATCAAAGTTCTGCTTGCATGATTTGAAATATACCCATAATAACAGACTGTAGGGTTGGCTCCCTGTCTATGTATTTTTAGATCATTGATATTCTCTTAATTCTTAGGTTTAAACTTATCTTTGAGCTTCTTAACTTCAAGGTTAGTAAGACAAAAGTAGCCTTTGTATGATCAGTACAATATTGTGTTTTATTTTTCTAAAATTATGAATTTACTGAGCTGCTCAGCTCAATAAATAAGATGAACTTATGAGAGAGGAATCCATTGTTTTTGTTTGCTTTGTCTGTACAGTATCTGTCTTGCACACCTGGCCCACATTACTGTCCATTATATTTGCTCCTTAGAGCTCATGCACTGTACATGTCTATCAGTTGAGTCAAACTCCCTGCCAGCCCGTACAGCCTCACAGCTTCCTGTCAAGATCGTGGGAAAGCCCTGTAGAAGGAATCATCTTCGCTCAGTCCCTCCTTTCAGGGTGAAAAAAGGAGGGACTGAAAAAAGGAGGTTAACCCTCTGTTAACCTATTGACGTAAAGTTGGCCCATGTGGTTATTTTCATGTCAATGACAGAGCTGACATGAGCACAGAGCATCCCCCTTTGGAGTATCTGTTTTTTCTCTTATCTATATTTCCTGTGTTAAAATGCCACCCTGTGGTGACATCTAGCTACTGCATCACAGTGTTTTACAAAACAAACTGAGAATCCATACTGTCAGTTAGTCTGAATGTTGTCTGAATCGTATCTCATTTTTCTATTTTTCGCTCTGTATCTTTTTGTCATTTGCTTCACATTACAGGTTCTGAAAGTGGCAGTACCAGCTCACGTAAACTCTGAGTTGGGTAAGTTATTTTCCAGTGATGTTTATAGATATAAGTCAGTGCATTGTTGTTTTGTTCCTCTCTAGTTTTTGACTCACTCTTTCCTTTCTCTTTTCCGTCTTCTCCCTAAGATCGATCCCGTCTAGATGTGCTCACAGATGATATCCAAAAGCGCTTTGTTCAGGACATTCAGAGCGTCCAACTTGCTGAAGTGGCCAAACAGTTGGAGGATTTCAGGTGAGAACTCTACTCAGGCTTTACATACTTTACTAAATTGGCAAGAAGTTTATAAATGCACAACAAGCATCTCACAACATGATTAGAACATCCAGGGTTGGGATTAATGGCTGGTATGTGATCAGGGACATTCTTGAAACTTTGGTTAATTAATTTTTAAAAAATTACTACAATAATAATTACACTTTTTATTAATCTAAAGGTTGGTGTTGTTGGTGTTTCTCCTCACTAAAAAAAAGAAAGCTTCCGTTTGATGATCTGTCTTGTTATTGTCTTTGATACATTTTCAGTGAGTTACTTCAAAACAAGCTGAAAAATAATTTTCAAATTTTGGTCTCAAAAAGTTTATTTTGTTTGTTGTTGGAAATGAGAGTTAAAAGGTGTAACAACACTTATCTGGACACTGAGCTGCTTTAAATTACCATCTCAGTTCTTTTGCATTGTTAACCCAATAACTACAATTCTGCATTACTCAAGTAACTTGAAACAGTTTTTTAAAGTAATTAATTGGATTCAACTTCTAGGTCTAAAGCTATTTATGAATGTTAGTATTTGACAACATTCAACAGTTATGTGAACTTAACATTACTGTGCATATCCTGATTGTAGGTATGTAATTTATAAAATCTAGCCCTCCTCCATTTAGAATTGCAACAGTGACTAATACACATTAGTCACTAAAGGGAAGATTAATACAAAACTACCAGTGTTTACACATAAAGATTTCAATATGAAATCTTTATGTGTAAACACTACAAAAGGTTGTCTTGTCTTTCTCTATCCTATGTTAATGACACCTGTGCTTAGGTAAACAGAAATATGCAGGCCACTCTTTACCAAAATCCATATGAAGCACACTGATCTTACATTTGAGAGTAAGATGACAAAGGAAGGTTGAAGGTCATGGAGAAAAAATGAGTAGGTGATTCTATAATTTAATTTTTTGCCCATTTCTCAGTCCTAGATTTATGTGTACCTTTTTAATGAATTAGAAAAACATAATGAACTTTGCAAAAGTCTTGAACCACAAAAGTCTTGAACCACCCCTCATTTTTTATGTGCAAGCTTAAATTGAAATACGGAATATAAGGTAAAAACACAGTTTGAACAATTCAAAGAAACTTGAAAGTAAGTATTTGGTATGACCACATCTATCCTTCAGCACTGCGTAAACTTCTTTAGGCGACTTTCTTGTCATTTCTTTAAGTACTCTTCAGGAATGGTCCAAAGCTCTTCTTTGGATGCTATCTGCCTTTTGTTCACTTTTTCACCAAGATGAACTCACACTGCTTCAATGTTGTTTAGGTCTGACCTCTGGAGAGACCAGTCCATGACTGGTTCTATTGTATGTTTTTCTATCTGGGTGTACTTTTACTGCTTTAGCAGTGTGTTTGGGGATCACTGTGATGCTGACAAATGATGCTATTGCTACTCATACACTTACCAGTCGGTATTACATGGTGGATCAAAAGCTGACTGTGCTTTTCTGTTACTTTTGCACAACACTGTCTTCATTTTATCCTTTTAGTGTTAAAAGTTTGAGATGTTTTTGCTAAACTTGATTCTCTGCTCTTGCTCTGTGTTGCCTAGGCAAAAGAGGATGATGGGTATGACCCTCAGTGAGGCTGAGCTAAATGACGTGGACAGCCACTATCCCACCGACCGTGTCCCAACGGATATGAAGGAGAAGTCTGTTGCTGAGAACCTCCTAGAGAAGATGTCTGAGACACAGTGAGTTTTACTCCACTTTTCAACAAATATTTCAGGTATCCAGCCTCCACAAAGTGAAGTTCAAGTCATTTTCTGCATAGAGATTCTGCTGGATGTGCTTAAAATGCCAACGATTACTAATAATGGGTAACCACTTTACATATTACAATAATTTTTTGTTAGATGTTCTTGGGAGCTATTTTCTCTGCTATTACTTTCTGCTGTGCACATGAAGATGACTGATCTGTTGGCTAAAGCTGGTAGTTTTGTATTAATCTTCCCTTATCTTGCTTCTAAACTTCCTTAAAAGGAAAGCGTTAGCATTAGTCGTGCACAAATCCATTTCCAAACAGCTTATAAAGCAGGTAATTGATGAAATTAAGATGACAAGGGACTTGTGATTGAAACACAACAAAACAGAGCCAGAAAGACATGAGGAAGCGGAGAAGAAAAATGGAGTCAGTAGTGCCACGCTGGCAGGAAGGCTCTCCCCTGGCATTTTGCCAACTGAAGGAGGGCTGGTAGTGGGAGGTGGAGGGGGTAAGACAGCAGAAGAGACAAAGGAAAAGAAAGGGCCAGAGGGTTATCGATGCTGGATAGCTCCTGCCCTGAACACAGTTAAAGAAAGAAAGTAAGAGATCTAGGGGAAAGTTAATCTATCCTTGACCCCGTGGCAAACCACAATGTGTTATCCTCTACAAGAAATGAGTCAGACAGAGAGGGAGACGAGGCCAGGGAAAGGGGCAGAAGACTGTCTAACTTCATCTTGTCAAAGAGAGAAAAAAAAGATCAGCAGAAATGAAAAGAGGTGCACTGTGCACAAGCAGCACTCATCCTGTGAATATAACCACGATGAGAGTGGAGGAGACACAAAAAGCCTGCAAAGGAGTCTCTATCAAAGACGTGATAATTCAGTTTTGACTCACTCAATTACTATCACACAGTTGGATCTTTATCTCCAGTGCACAAACGAATCATTCAGCCTCACTCCATTCAGTCCTGCTCGCTATTCCTCTCCGGCACTCCCACACTCAGTCACCCCTCTGCACTCACACGCACACACCTCCCTCCATTCTTGACCACAACACAGTGACCTCACCCCATCTGTTTCTTATTGGTCTCTTTGATGAAGCGAACAAGGCAACCAGTCGATGTGATTGGATTATGCAAGGAAATCCCGAGGAAACCCCTCCCATCCTTTATGTTCATCTCAAAACATCAGTATCCAATTTCCACAGTCTTGCCTGCATGTTGCATCAGACAAACATGGTTAAATAGACATTTCCGCTGCGCTGGAGCACTTCTGATTTTGCTTTGCAGGCGGCTGACTGAAGAGACAAAGCAGGGCAGAGAATTTTTGATACTGAGGACAGCAGTTTGGTTTTTCTTTTGCAAATCGCCAAGTGTGCAGATTGAGTTTAAAATTTCTGGAACAGGCAGAAGAGTAGCTTTTGAAGCATCTTTTGCACTTTTAATCTTTTTTTTTGTTTTAGATTTTTAGTTTTTCTTTCCTTTTTTGGTGGATTCTTAGAATATGATCAATAGCTGCAGCTCTGACCCCAACAGCATAACAATCAGTTTTGAGTTGTATCAAGAAAAGCTTAATCACTTCAGATTCCACAGGCCTAAAACAGAGTTCATAGTTAGTCGAGCAAGAGAAAGAAAAAATGTTACTTAAAAGGAAGAGGTGAGTTAGATGCAGCATCAGAATTACTTTTGTTGTTTGTTTCTTTGTTTTGTTTTTTCTGTCTACAATAGTGACATCGCTGACACTTGTCTCTGTTCTTTCAGATCAACAGGTGCCTTTGATGAGGATAAATGGTGAGTCAATGGTGTTGTTGTGTATATATATTTTTTCTTCTTTGTGTAGCAGCTTTGACCTCTGCAAGCCTGGGTGTGGTCCGGCCAAACATTTGGCATACTGTTTCAAAATGTATGTTGCTGTAGAAGTATGTTAGAAAATCCAATCCAAAAATATATTTTTTTTCTGTATTGTCACTGCACTCGTTTTTATTCTATTTGCATTAAATTTTTCTTTTAATGTCCTTATTAGACAATATATTCTCTTAGTGCATATATTTGACTAACCTTGTCATGCATGCCTTAGTGTCTTTAGGCTACTCTCTGAGGACTCCTCGTCCTCTTCAGTTCAAATTCTTTATTGTACGCCTTGTACTCAGGCGGCAGACTCTGAGAAACTGTGCAGTGTCTGGTAATGTGATGCACTTTTGTTCTATGCACATCCCCAGTGTCTCCTCCCTTTCCTAGCTCCTTTAATATCTCCTCAGCTCTTTGTGTCTCTTCTTTTTCCCTTCCCACTCTTCTGAGCTCCTCCTCTCATGCTCCTCCTCTAGACATTCTCCAACTCCCTCTTTCCTTCTAGTCTTTCATGAAGTTCGTCCTTTTTTTTTTTTTTTTTTTTTTAAACCAAGTGTCTCAACTGTATTACTTGGAGATAGAATAAGCACACTGGTATTTTTGCTGCCATTAATGTGAGGACACATGCGTCTGTAGGGACTTTAAATATAAAAAAAATATATATATATATAGATATATATTCTGGGAATTTAAGCAAGTTCATTTGTTTAAAAACTATATATTATTATTAACACAAGTTTCTTGTTTCTCCACTAGCCAAACCATCTTTAATGCTGTGGTCTTGTACATGAAACACCTCGGGGTTAAAAACAAGGCAGCTGACAGTAAGAAGTCCAAAGGAGGTTTCTTCACTAGAAAGACTAAGGTAAGGTAAACTGACAGCATTGGTATCCTATTAGAAAGCTAAATAAATGCATCAACAATCAGAACAGTGCAAGGCAATTATTGGCCTGCAGTGTTCTTCTTAAACCATTTTGTAGTTGAATTTGTATTTTTTCAGCCTTTTGATCTTATTTTAATTTTACCTTATTTTTTAATTTCCTACCTGGTGATATTGCAGCCCAAGAGTAAGGATGATATCCCAAAGGCCAAAAGCTCAAGAGTGTTTCCTGTTTTACCAAACTGGATGGGTGTGTATAAATTTTTTTATTTTTCCTGTGTTATAATTAATATACTAAACTATATAATATACTGACTTTTAAAATTTGCTAAGTGATGTTGATGAATAATGTGGATATGAAAATATTTTGTCCTACCCTTCTTTCCAGTTACAGTTGAGTCCAAAATTAAAGTGGATGAAGGTAGTCACTGTTCAGAATCCTCCCCTTCTGCTTTTTAACTTGTAGATTGAGAATGGTACTAATTAACCCGCAAGCATGTGTGCATGTCCTGAATCAGTACAGCAAAGCATGTGGGTGGAGCATTGTTTAATTGATGTTGTGCATTGGAGTGGTTCTTTACAAATATTATACTAGCACTGAGTCTTTAAACACTGAAAATGTCATAAGTTTTCATAAATATTTTCTAATCTAAATGGTTGTTCCTCAACTCTTAGACCTTGTTGGCTAAAATCACTTGTGTGGCCCCCTAACCCATACCCATCCAAATCTCGTAGTTGATGACTTTGCACTTTAACTCAGGATTCCCCATTTGTTTTGTGTCTTGCAGAGACTTGCATTAATCTAAAAAACATTGTTGATATACTTTTTGTTTCAAACCAGTCCTTTTGTTAGCTGCAGAAGTCCTGTCTGTCTGACTTACAAAATCTGCTGTGTGCTGTTTTTTGTTTGTTTGTTTGTTGTTAAGTGAATGAGGTTCTTTGTGGTCATGGTTTTTTGTTTGTTTGGGTTTTTTTTCTTCGTCCTCTCAAGCAGACAGGGATAGAGGGTCAGTCGATCGCAAAGGTCCTGGTGCTAAAACCACCCCGAATGACTCTGGAGTTCCCACTATATCGTTGAACAAGAAGCAGAGTCTAGTCCCTCCTGTGCAACCTGCGGTAGATGTTGATTCCCCAAGCAACAACGCCACCAGCACGACTACCATAGAGGCACACAGTGACGGTAAGGTTGCTCATTGATACTGATGAATGAGATACACCACAGTTGTTTTGGTGTCCTTGTTTAGTATTTTATTGCACTGCCGCTGTCATGGTGTCATGACATGCTTTTTCAGGAGATTATTTGAAATGATGGTGAAACATTTATCTGGCCAGAAATAGTTTTCAGTTTAAAACTCTTTTCTAAAATGAAAACATGTTGTGATTTGGGCTAAATTCTAACATTCTCCTAAAAGTCGCACCCTGACAGTACTAATGTACACAAGATATAACACACAGGCATTTTATGGGCACATAAAAATTGTATCACTATTATATTATACCAGCCTTCAGAGTGATTTGATGTGTTCTTGTAAAATGATTTCCATTATTTCTTTTGCTTAAAACAGAAGGTCAATTTTATTTAACAGAAAAATGCTAAATTTAATTTTCAATTCTTCTAGCTGTCCCAAGCAATCGTTTAGAGCTTCCAACTCTGCAAGATGACTTGCCCTCTGGGCCTGCAGGTGGGCTGATCGAGCCCATCTCGCCCATCTCACCCAGTGACATCCCGCCTGAGGAGCCTGTGGAGAAAGAAAGGTGAGAAGGACGGAGATAGTAATAACAAGTATTGTCTAGGGAGTAAGATAATATCTGCAGTGTAATGAGTAAGAGATTATAAGCATTTCACAGATTTAGAGATTGTAATCAGATTATAATTAGACTTTATGGGAGACGAATGACCAGGGTAAAGTGGGGGAACAAAATGTGTTTGAATTGCTGAGGCTGGGGCGAGCATGGTAAAACTCCCCCAGCAGTCTGTCCCTGCTGTGTGCTAGCTTTTGTCATGCTGCCCATTGCTCGCTAGCTAACAGAGTCTTCAGTCTTGAGATGGACCCCGATCAGGTGAACCCAAATCCAGCCTTCTACTTCCAGCACTCTGCCTTTCCTTTCCTCATTCCCTCTCTCCTTTTTCTTCTCCATAATGGCACGTGTGCTCTTTCAAATATCTTCTGTGTTTTTTGTGTCTGCGTCCTTTGCATCTCTTGTTGATGTTTACAGCAGAGCTTTATTGCAGGTTTTGTCGCATATAGACATCCGCTGTGCAATTCTATCTTTTTTGGGGGGGATTGAGGTACATGTTGGCAATAAAAAGGCATATTTATCCATACTTGCATATTTGTGATCATAATAGTGCCATTGCATCAATATTGACTCTTTCTAAGTCACAGCCATTAGCCTTGTTAAGCCAAAGTAAAAGCTTTATAAGAATTTGAATATTGGCAAGTTGTTCTACTGCCAGGCTTGAGACAAAACTTAACACTATGTAATTACATTAATAGTCAAATATAGACACTACATTTAGTTCAGCGTTTTTAGTTCATTAGAGCTTTTTATTTTATGTGCTTTTCAAGGTGTCTCTGTCTGTTGCCATGGTCAGGGCCCGTCCTTTGTCCTGCTTGTCTCCACCGTATGTGGTGTTAAATGTTGTGCCAGGGGCTTTGGCATCGTTTTTGGCATGCTATTCTGACAGAGGTTTTAAAATTAGTTTAGGATAGTATGGAGGGATGTGCTTTTTGAACGTTATGGTTGTCACTGTGGCTTACAATAGTTGTGTAAAGGCGAGTGTGTAACAATGTGGTGTCCCGTGTTTTTGCAGACGGAAGACAAGGTGGGTGTCAGCGCCTTGACAGAGTCATGGACATGCTTCAGGCCTTATACTGATCGCATATCACACAAACACAGAACACAACACTCACATGCACATGCTCACATTGAGCTTCACAGTGCTTTGCAGATACGTAACATAAACATGGTGAAACATTTTTAACCTGCTTGTGAAAGAATTAGCTGATTGTTGAGATTAGCTGGATTTTTTGTTGTGTGAAACTGGAGAACTGCTGAGATAGCTTAAAGTTGCAAAACTGGAAACTTGTACAGTATAGTCCACAAAGTACAAGCAATGCCTGGCTAGTTTAACATACCTTTTGTAGATTGGCAGTTTAATGCAGTGTATGAAATATACTTTTACTATCTAAACATATGCATGTCATATCATGCATATTTGCTTGTTATCCATTTTCTTTTTCTCTACCTTTTGCTGATATGATTTATATTTTTGTGTAAATTCTCTATTGATTTATCTCATCCTCTTTATCATCCTAATTACCTATTTTCATATGTACATCTGCTACGTACATCTGCTGTCTTTTCCTTCTACTATGTTTTCTGTTTTTTCTTTTTATTCTCTGGCCTCCCTTTTCCTCTTAAAATCCACACATTTTCCTCTTTTCTTCCTGCTGCTTTCTTTTGTTTCCACCTGTCATTTCTCTTTATTCTGTCTCAAACTGACTCCTTCCTCCCACATCCTTTCCCAACTTCAACCCCTTCAGTAGGAAAGTGGCACGCAGTGAAAGTGCCCGAGTGGACCGACAGTCATCACGGCGGCGTGGCTCTTCTCGGGCCAAACAGTCTCGCTCCCGTAGCGATGTGGACCTGCAGCCACCCTCTTCCACGACAACAACACCTGCCCCGCTCACCCCCCAACACCTCCATCCGTAAGATGGGCAAACCTTCTCTTAATGCCTCTCTTCCTCGTGAGGTGCACAGCAGGGACAGACAGGATGTCAAGTTGAAGTAGGAACAGTGCTGCAGTCCTGAAATAATCAGGAAGCACTTTAAAAATAAAAAATAATTTTGAAGGCTTAAAGCCACCTGGCTCACCACTGTAAAGATCACTTAGGAGGCATATCTGTTAATATCTGTTAAATATTCATGGAAAATAGTGCTAATTGTGTGGATGAGTGGAAATTATTTAAAAAGGCACATTTCTGTTTTCTCCTGTTGAAATTGATCACTCTGGCACTGTTACTGACTAACAGTTGCCTGACACATTGGCTGCTTTCTAATAGTTGACCTGTGCTGTGAGCATCGGGGAGTGAAGCATTTAAACAGCACTCTCATTTACAATGATAACGAGGTTCTTTAGGGGAACGAGGTCGGTCAATATTGACCGTTTGATAAACATTAAGTGCCCTTTTATTAGCTTAACTTGCTGTTTTCGAATGTAAAGAATTTTGCAGTTTCTTCTTTGATTATATTTTTATACAGTAATAGGAAATGGTGCGTTTTTCAAAGTTTAGATTTAATCTCAATTATTCTTGAATCACTTTAAAGCCAAAAAAATCTCGGTTTTATCTGAGCCATTGCCTGTTATTTATTGGTGAATTATCACAAGCTACTGAAATCGTGTTATTCTCAGTGAACATTTACTACCTAGATTATCTAATGTTAACATGTCCCTGATATGCATTTAGAAAGACCAGCTGTTTCACAACTACTTTTGTTCCACAGCCAACAGCCTCCAGCTGTGCTGCCAGAAAGAGTCACATAATTTGATAACTGACTGGTCGCATTTCGTCTAAGCTGTAGTTCTTGTTCTGAAGTAATCCCTCTCGCCCCACATTCATTCTTCAGCCCAGAAGGACTAAGTTTTGCCCCAGACCCTGGCCACTCCCCCACCAGCCCTTTCCCGCAGGTGGAGGAGGTGGATCCGCGGCTGCAGGAGTTTGAGTCTGATCCACCCAACTGGAGGGAGCTGGCCTCTCCTGAGGCTCTGTCCAAACTGACCAAGAAGGAGACCAAAATGCAAGAAGTCATAAATGGTAATTAGAGAGAGACAAACAGTTGATGAGACGATAGAGGAGTTTGTTGTATAGACTATATTTAAATTTCCTATTAATCACTCGTACTTTTACTACTGTCTTTCCTCTCAGAGTTGTTTACAACAGAGCACGCACATGTGCGAATGCTGAGTGTCCTTCAGGTGATCTTTGTCAGACCATTGGAGAGAGAGGAGCTTCTGACCTCAACTGAGCTGGCCGCCGTCTTCCCCAACCTTGATGAGATCACTGAAATGCACAGTAAGGGCTGCTGCAAAGAAGCATTTGTAAACACAGCCAGACAGCTGAATATAGCACCCTTCCTTCAACGAATATGCCATTATGCAAATAACACTCTTCCTTACTCATTAGTGAAATCACTAACTGCATGTACTACCTGCAATTGAGGGCACTGTCGTTAAAAAAGCATGATGCTAAATTTGTTCTGGCCAATAGTACCAAGTGTAGATACAAGACGAATGCATAGTGCTGCCTGAATTGCCAACACAGTGTTAGGAAAGAGAATATGCTCACTATCTACTTATAAGTCAGTTGTCTTTTTCTAACTTTCAATTTCAGGTAACTTCTATGAGAGCCTTAAGAAACAGCGTTTGGATAACAACTTCATAGTTAAATCCATCAGCACCACAGTGCTCAACAGAGTGAGTCGTCACAGTCTTTCACTTCATTTCATCATACAATATTTCTCTTTTCTCTCTGTGCATATTGTACAAAGTCAGTATGTGCCAACAAGTTCATTTTACACAATATTACTGTAAAAATGCAACAAGGATTTTGGCCTTTTCTGCACTTCTCGAGTTTGACTCACTTCATTATTATGATTTTTTTTTTTCCAACTAGCCACAACACAATCTTTGATTGTAATGTTTGTGTGTGCACGTGTGTTTCAGTTTGGTGGTACAGAGGGGGAGTGGTTCCAGAAACTGACAGCAAGGTTCTGCAGCCACCAGTCATGGGCCCTGGACCAGATCAAGACCAGGCAGAAGCGAGATCCACGCTTCAACATTTTCATACAGGTACCACATACACACAAACATATCCCCCAAGATTGAACAGAGACATACATGGACGCACTTTGCAGATGCAAAGTAATGCAAAATGTGACAAAGGTGTTCTAGTCTGACTGTGTGTGTGTGTGTGTGTGTGTGTGTGTGTGTGTGTGTGTGTGTGTGTGTGTGTGTGTGTGTGTGTGTGTGTGTGTGTGTGTGTGTGTGTGTGTGTGTGTGTGTGTGTGTGTGTGTGTGTGTGTGTGTGTGTCTCAGGAGGCGGAGAGTAAGCCCCAGTGCCGTAGGCTGCAGCTCAAGGACATCATTCCCATAGAGATGCAGAGGCTGACCAAGTACCCACTGCTGCTGGAGAATATCGCAAAGAACACAGGTGTGTGTCTGTATGTGTCCCTGGCCTGTTTGTTGCTCACTTTCATGTGTCAGTATATGTGCATCGATATTGTAAAACTTATTGCATTCTTACTTTCTTTACATTCTTACTTTTTACATTTATTCTTTCCTGATATATAAGATAGTCAAATGCATTTTTATTACACTGTGTATCATCATATTACTCAGCTATATAATGCTGTATATCTGGGTTTGAAAATGTAATCGGAAGTACCACCATCACCAATGATTATGATAGATGTTTGTGGTGTGATACATGAACGTGCACGTGCATGATCCATAAGAATTTCCCTCCTGCTCAGAATCTCTTTCTCTCTCACTTGCTTTATATAATGCTCTGTTTGTTATATACATAACAAGCCAAGGAAGAGAATGGTGAAGGAAGGTGGTTTAAATGACTTTGAATCTGGCATGATTTTTGGTGCCAGATGAGGTTGTCTGAGCATTTCAGAAACTGCTGCTCTACTGTGATTTTCCTGCCCAGCCATCTCTTGGGTTTACAGACTGGTCCAAAAAAGAGAGAAATATTCATTGAGTGGTTGTTCTCTAAGCAAAAATGCCTGGTTGACGCCAGATAGGGCTGTTCGATATAACGATATATATCGGATGACGATGTAAAAACGTCTATTGTTTCATTTTACGCTATCGTTTGTTTCGTGGTGTCGCAAAATAAACTGTTTACGGCAATATTTTTTCGGTTGATCTGATATCCTCGTGTTGGTGTTGTTCCCAGACCATCATGAAAATGTTGTTTCAGGATCAACATTGCAAGTGACCAATCAGAATGATGGTCTGGGAACAACACCAACACGAGGATATCAGATCATCCCTCTCTTTCATCGTTTTGATGGTCACTGTAGTGGCTATATTAATTTCTTGAAGTTCTCTCTTTCTCTTATATTTAATATAACCACACTACGGACGGGCAAGCGCCTGTTTTTATGCGTTGTGGTTAGCAACAACAACAGTAACACCATGTTTCACATAAACCTTTCACAATAAAGCTCAAGATCCTGTTGAGACTTTTCAAAATAAACCGAATCACGTGAAAGACCAGATTATTTACGGATGAGAAATAAAAAAGAGCCGCCAGGTGCTAAAAAATAAACCTTAGACTCAAATGTTAGAACAGGCTTTTCCCCGCAGCACGCTGTGTATTAAATACTCACAAAGGAAACGGCAGTCGTTACAACTTATGACTAAAAATGTATCGTTTCATGCATCGGTTAAAACACTCGACTCCAGCTACATGACGCGCAGCTGGAAACACTTCCCGCAAGTCGAGCTGCCCGAGATTCACAGAATTTACAGTTTACATTTTTGTAATTTATATCGTTATCGGGACGATAGAATTCCTATATCGGGATATGAGATTTTGGTCATATCGCACAGCCCTAACACCCAGAGGTCATTGGAGAACGGCCAGACTGCTGTAAGCTGATAGAAAAGTAGCCAAAATAATCATTTTACGATCAAGATATGCAAAAGAGCATCTCTGAATGCACAACTCAAGAGTATTTACAGCAACTTGTTAAATCTGTGACACAGAGAATTAAAAATGCATAGAACTGTGATGTTCTTTAAGGGACATTAAAGTAAAATAAACATATCTTGAGAATTTACAGCCTAAAGAGGTTTCAGCAGGATTCCTGTCTTCCTTCGTTTGAAGGATCAGCACAGAGTTCTATTGCAGTAAATCTTTTATATTCTTCAATGCCTCCATCAAAACAACTCACTGAAATAGGCAGCACCCTGATTGGGTGCCCCCAAGAGTATCGTAGAGTATCCCCAAAAGCTAAGGAAGAAAGCCAGAGTTAACAAAGAAAGTTACTAATTGCCCTTATGATAGCTGTCATCTCTTGCTTCAAAGTATATCCCCCTTCTGCAGGTGTTGATGTATGAACTATAACATAACACTTCTTGAGTACTTTGACTCTGTGACCAGAAAGTTGGTACCACGAGGAGGACCAATGGAAAGTTTTGGTGTGGGTTTTTTTTTTGTTTGTTTGTTTGTTTGTTTTTTGTTAGTGTTTTGTTACACTCTTGATTTATGGCTTTTGTCTGGGCTTTGCTGTTAAAGACATATTTTTCTCATCTCTGTATTTCTCTCTAACTGCAGAAGATCTAACGGAGAAGGCAGCAATTGAGAAGAGTGCAGAGTGTTGCAGAAAGATCCTCAACCACGTCAATGAGGAAGTCAAAGTGATGGAAAACCTGTTGGTAAGAAATGCTCAATTCACCACTCAGCCAACAGCTGCGTGGTAACTTGGCACCAATTGAAGTTTTGTAAATGAATTTTGAGACTTCTTTAGCTCACTGCTTATAAGAGTACATCTTTTTCTGTGCTATGTTATCAAACAGACCACAGTCTGACTCACAATCATTCTCTCTGCTCCCAGACTCTGAGGGAATACCAGCGCAAATTAGACACATCAGGACTAAAACCCAGTAATGAGCTCTATAGTGAATATAGGGTGGGTTTCTTTCAACTAAACTTGTCTTTTGCACACAGTGTTGCAATATTCCTTTTTTTTTCCTCCAAGATTTTGTTGAAACATATTCATGTTATTCTCCTCCTGTCTGTACTAGAACATTGACTTGACTCAGAAGAAGATGCTTTATGAAGGCCCACTGATATGGAAAGTCACCAAAGAAAAGGCCGTTGGTAAATATGTGCTATATTACAGGCCTTTCTTTCACAGCAACAAGGTCAAACATTTCAATATATTGCAAAGTAATACTTTTCACACTTAAACTAAAAAAGATTTTTAAAAGGAAGAAAAGATTTTGTAGAACGTCATACAGATTTTATGTCTTTCACTTCTCTTTTATGAACATCAAAATCGGCAAAAAAAACCCCAAAGAAACAGACTGACATAGTGATTTATTTACTTCCCCTTTAGCATTATTTCAGTTGAATTACCGAAATTTGGCAAGTTAATGAGAATCAAATAGGCAGCATAATGGTTGGCCTGTTGCCTCGCAGCAAGAAGGTCCCACTCTTTCTGTTCCCTGTCCTTCAGAGGTGCAATGTGTGTTGCTTGCGGACTTACTGGTGCTCCTCCAGAAGCAGGATGACAAGATGGTCGTCAAATGCCACAGTAAGAGTAACATCGCTGCACAGGACGGCAAGCTGATGCTGAGCCCAATTATTAAGCTGGACTCAGTCTTTCTCCGTGATGTGGCCACAGGTTAGCAGTGCACCACAGTACAGTAGTTTGCAAGTCACTCTAATCGTAAGATAAGTCTTTGAATTGCTGTTTTCTCCTGTTGTGTCAGATCGAAAGGCTTTCTACGTGATATTTACCTGGGAAAGCGGCGCTCAGATTTATGAACTAGTGGCTCAGTCTGTTGGAGAAGTAAAAATGTAAATACCAAAGAGAATTGTATTCATAAATCATGTTTCCTTTTGATTTCAAAGCGCAGGATAATTTTCCCCCCGTATTTCCATATTTTTAGTTGGACTCAAGTGATAAAGAAGGCAGTGGATGACCTGAAGAAGAGTGGCAGCACAACCAAGAAGTTGACGGTGGCTCCTGGAGTTGGAGTTGTAGGACCTCCCTTCAGTCCCATCAGGTAGGTGTGTGTGTGTGTGTGTGTGTGTGTGTGTTCCTGTCTAACTATCTTTGTGAAGACTGAAATGTGCATTCTACTATAAGATAAGATAACCTTTATTAGTCCCACACGTGGGAAATTTGTTTTGTCACAGCAGGAAGTGGACAGTGCAAAAGTTATGAGGCAAAAATTAGAATACAATAAGAATAAATACAGTACACAACTGTACAGAATAGAATAAAATAATATACTATATACAGTAGAATAAAATAGAATAAAAATATACAATAAGATAAAAATAGAATACAAATACAAATACTATATACAACTGAGTAAAAATACAACGATGACAGAAAGGATTATTGCACTTAGTATTATTGCATATGTATGGATGTGTGTGCTTGATCAGTTAAAGTCTTTGTTGTGGAGTCTGACAGCAGTGGGGAGGAAAGACCTGCGAAATCTCTCCGTCCCACACCGTGGGTGCCGCAGTCTCCCACTGAAGGAGCTGCTCAGTGCTGTCACAGTCTGCTGCATGGGGTGGAAGACGTTGTCCAACAGGGATGACAGCTTAGCCGCCGTTCTCCTGTCACTCACCACCTCCACTGGGTCCAGAAGGCATCCTAGAACAGAGCTGGCCCTTCGGATCACCCTGTTCAGTCTCTTCCTGTCCCCAGCAGAGATGCTGCCGCCCCAGCAGACCACACCATAAAAGATAGCAGAAGCCACAACAGAGTCATAGAATTTCTTCAGGAGTGGGCCCTCCACTCCAAACGACCCGAGTCTTCGCAGCAGCTCTGCCCTTTCCTGTAGAGGGCGTCTGAGTTATGAGTCCAGTCCAGTCTATTGTTCAGATGAACACCAAGGTACCTGTAGCTGTCCACAGCCTCAATGTCCATACCCTGGATGTTCAGTGGTTGCAGTGGAGAATGCTTGTGCCTGCGGAAGTCTACCACCAGTTCCTTGGTTTTACTGGCGTTGATCTGGAGGTAGTTCAGCTGGCACCAGTCCACAAAGTCTTGGGTCAGACCTCTGTACTCCTTGTCGTCCCCATCAGTGATGAGGCCGACTATTGCAGAGTCATCAGAGAACTTCTGCAGGAAGCACTGGGTGGAATTGTGGGAGAAGTCTGCAGTGTAGATGGTGAAGAGGAACGGAGCCAGAACCGTTCCCTGTGGGGCCCCCGTACTGCAGACGACCCTGTCCGACACACAGCCCTGAGTCCTCACATACTGTGGTCGGTCGGTGAGGTAGTCCAGGATCCAGGTAGTGAGGTGATGGTCCACTCCAGAGTTCACCAGCTTGTCCTTTAGAACCGAGGGAAGAATGGTGTTGAAGGCACTGGAGAAATCAAAGAACATGATTCTCACAGTGCTTCCAGCGGTCTCCAGGTGAGCGAGGGAACGATGTAGGAGGTGAATACTTGTGAGAACCAACAGTCACTTGTGAGGACACACGCACCGGTCCGCACAAATTTGAAGGCCTTTTTGAGCCTCAAAATGCGGTTTTAGAGTCAGGGTTACAATTAGGTTATGGTTAGGTTTAGGGTCAGGGTTAGGCATTCATTTTTAATGGTTAGGGTAAGGGGCTAGGGAAACCATTATGTCAGTGAAGGTCCTCACTAAGATGGCTGAACGTGTGTGTGTGTGTGTGTGTGTGTGTGTGTGTGTGTGTGTGTGTGTGTGTGTGTTGGAAAAAGTGAGAGATATTCATATATTGCCAAAGTTTATTTATCAAAAAATCCAATTTCCTTGTTTTTACTTTTTTTTCCTCCTTTCTTTTAGTCTGAATCCCCCTATGAGCCCGATTGAGAATGGAGCTTTGAAAAGCAGCAGTGGTGAGACCGTTGTGACTGCACACCTACAAATTTGCCATTGTTACACACTCATAAAGACATAAGCAAAATTTAAGACTTATCTCTGTCTGTAGATCAAGATAAGGACAACTTGAAAGATAAAAAGTCGACCGATCCCAGGCACAGGCTGATTGATTTCCTGTCTGACAAAGGGTTTGACTTGATAGGCCACACCAAAAATGATCAGGAGAAAGTGGCTAACAGTGCATTAGATGAAGGTGAATAGGGGTCTTCCTTGTACTTATATTCATGAACTATAAATGACTATATTTTTGGCTTTACTTTCTTTCAAAGTAGCTTACCTATCCTAATAAAGCCAATGAATCTGTCTCCTCTGTTAGTCATGTCCCTGAAAAGGCTCCTGGTCGGCAGCATCAGTCTATCAGAGGACTCACAACCTGATGAAGAACATGAAGTAGGGCAATCAAAAGGCCCTGGGCAAGATGTGGAACAGCATCAGTTAACAGGTTTGGCCTATTTTTTTGTCTTTCTTTTTTCTTTTCTTTTTTCTTATTTTTTTAAAGGAATAGTTTCATAGCGATAGATGAAGAGAAGCTTAATACCACTCATATCTGTAAGCTAAATAGAGCCATCTTAGCTTAGTCTTGGTAGTTTTATCTGTACAACTTCCCAGAATATTTTTTTTCTTAAGCAGTGACTTTCCAGAGTTGTTAACATTAGCGGATGCAGCAAGGCTAGCTGCTTCCTATCTCCTCTTGATGAATTGTTATTAAGCATTTAATGTTGAAACCTCTGGCATGTAGTTTCTTGTCCTTATTTTTCACCCTCAAAACCCCAGTGTTACCTGATTTATTTGTTTTTTTTAATTAGCGACTTTACACATGATTCTACACATTAATCAAAAGTATTAAAGTATTTCTAATATCACAATTTGATATCAGTATATCCATTTTAAAAGCAGGATTGCAAATCCCCTCGCGTTAAAGCAGGATTTCGTGTATGTGTGTACTATTCTATTTAATGCAGTATTACAAGGAACTTACAATGTCAAAGGATTTTTGCAGTGCTAATTATTAATGGCCAGAATTTATTATTATTTAAAGACTGCTGACTCTTGACACTTTCAAACTAAATATTTCTATCCACAGATGAAAGTCAGACCACGAACGAAGTAGCTGAGGAGACGAACCCCACGAGTACAGACAAAGAAGGTCAAAATCCAAAAGGAGACGATGAGAGCATCAGCGCGCCCCTGGTGCTGTCCCAGGAGAGAAAGGAGGAAGTGTGCAGGAGGCTACGCAGCCTGGAGGAACAACTAAAGAGACTACAGGTGAACAGAGGGGGAGATGGAGGGGAATATTGAGAGAAAACTGTAAGCAGGGAGCAGGACGTATGACAGGGGCAGATAGAAATGTCAGCTCTAACAAAAGATTGGAACTGACTAGAAAGAGACTCAAAGCTGGGCATCAAGATTTCAGTGGGGATAACTTGAGTAAGGAGTGAGCTGTGGACAAATGGGGCCAAATGGCACAAAAGAGAAACCAGAGAATAGAAAACCATTTAACTGCTGCTGTTATTGCTTTGCTGAAAATTGCCTTGTGAAATTGGACTTCTCTAAAAATGGCTATTATGTCCAGCACTTGCAATGGGATGTGTCAGAGAAGCAGTGAGGGAGACGAAGAGAGGATGTTAAGAGGAGAAGGTTGAATTGTGTGTGTGTGTTTGTGTGTTCTCAGTTCCTAAGGTTATATTGATTTTGTGTGTTGCAGACTGTAGAAGAGGAACACCACAAGCTGCAGGAGGCCCTTTCCAAGTTCTCACTGGAGGGGGGCAGCTTCTAGTGACCCACCTTAATGCCTCCTGCTGGCCATTAGGTGAGAACACTAAACTAGATAGTCATGTTAAGTATTGAATTGTCATTATGATTAATGGTATAGAGCCATTTCCACCCATGAATGGACAAGGTTAAAAGAATCGGGTTTAGCTTTTGGACAGCTTTTTATTTCACCCTGAAAAATATGTGCAGTGTTATAGTTAAGCTGTGTATATCTCAAGAAAAATCCATAAACAGGTTGGGGCAGCTTGTACGTGGCCTGAGAGGTGAAGCCCAAGGCAAAAACAAAAACCACTTACTGCTGGTAGTTGCAACTATTGGCCGTGAGCTAATGGCAACATTTGAAGGTGACTGATGACAGCAGCTGCATTTTTATGAGCTCTTCTCAAGCTGCATTTGCATTTTTGTGACTGTAAAGTCTGAAGAATCAAAATGAGTCTACAAAAATACTAGATTTAAAAAAACAAAACAGGATTTATATTTAAAAAAAATGTTTGTTTTTTTGTTTGTTTTGTTTTCTGTGCAGGTTTTGACTGGTTCTGGTTTGGACTGAGTGACTTTCAGAGGCTTTCCTGGAAATTCCTATACCATCACACGTCTATGACCGGACCATCGATACATTTCTTTTTCTTCCCCTCTTGCGTGTGTGTGGGTGTGTATGTCAGCTGTTTGCAGCCAATCAGAAGTTTTATTTTATTTTTTCTCCTTTTACCAATTGGCCATTTAGGGAAGGGCTTTGTGCACAGTGCAGTGGTTCAGTAATGGAACATGTGTATGTGTGCGTGCATGCTGGATAGAGGGCTATACAAAAAAGAAAAAAACAATCCTAAATTGGGGTTTGAGGATGCTGTTAGTGAGAGGTGCCAAAGGAAATGAAGCAATATTTTGCTGTTAGTGAGTTGCTGCCTAAGAAAATATAGTGATTTGAGTCTGCTGTAACACACATACGCAAACCAGAAACATGCATGATGGAAAATAATTTACAGTAATGCCAAATTCTAATGTACAGTAACAGAGAGAGCCTTAAATGGCCAATATAGCATTAGGTCTATTGAAATACTACTACTGATATATAGTGTTATTTCTAGTCTATGCCAAAGTAAAACAGAGATGCACTTTTAATCAAAACAAGATGAACGCACACAGTTATTGCTAAATTTGTTACTTTTAGCTCTGTATTCTGTATGGTTATTAAGGCACCCCTCATTATTGAAACGATGCATGCAAGAAAGTGTGTGTGTATGTGCGTTACAATTTTTTTAATTAAGGATATATTTCTTCAGATGATTCTTACTGTAATTAGGTCACATAAAAATCATTTATAAATAGTGGCAGTATAAGTAATCTTGCTGTTAATAGTGGAGATTTGTTTGTATGTACCGCTTTTATTTATTCCCTTGAGTCCTTGTGTGTCAGTGAGCTTCTTCACCTGAGTGAAGCTGATACAATGCCAGGCCAGAAACAAAAAGTGATGTGCAACTGTCGGACAGGACAGACAAAAACGAAGCTGGCGTGTGTGAAGCAGATCAGAGTGGAATAGAAAAGTGAAAGAACTGGGAACTGGTTTCAAGGGGGTTGCTTTTTAGAAACCTTTAACTTGATGGTCATGAGAGAGTAGAAAGTAGGAGATTGGGATTTGCGCCCCTATATTAAATAAATAAATATATATAGCGCTCAGTATTACTATGCTCATATCATTTCAGAAGTTTCAACTTACCTTTAGAGAGGGTTCCCAAATGCTCGTCCAAAACACTTTAGTTGGGGTTATACTTTTCAGACGTATTATGAGATCAGATTGATTTAGTATATTGCAAATTTGAGCTAAGGTGATATTTTATTGAGCGTTGACTATGGTAATATAATTTCTGATCTGTGGCGTAACTGGGGCTGTGCACACAGGACCAAAGAAGTAACAGCAAACCGCTAGATCCTCATTTGTACAAAAGCTTTATTAGTGACGTGCATCATCTGTGTAGTAGTGTGTCACAAAATGTTGATGCGGGAATGGTGGCTCAGTAATGCAGTCTGGAATCAGCAGCCGCTTTTCTTCACCCCAAACACGAAGGGATTTTAAAAGCACATTGAATAATAAAAACACTTCTTTTTTTAAAGTTAATGTAAAGAAAATACCAAGATGAAAAACGTTAGATTATTTGGGATTAGTCATAAGACATGAACAATCTATAGGACTGGGAAGTTTAAAATTGAATGAAAAAGTTGCGCTATAGAGGATTAAGAGACGCACCGAACATGCCCCTGGTACTAAGCTGAACATATGGGGCTGATACTGACACAGCAGCAATACTGTAGCCAGATGAGGACACAAAGGAAATGCTGAAGGTCTGGAGGAAGGAAAACTGTAGACTCATTCCTACAGAAGCACGTCAGGAGCACTTCCTGACATCCATTCTTATTGTTGTTGTTGCCACAACAACAAATGCCACCTTTGAACCTACTGAACCTCACCGGGTTTGCTCATTTTGATCACTTAAGTGTTCATAGGCTTCAAAAACTATATATGATTCTAGCATCTCTCTCCACGTATTGTTCTTTGGAAGTGTATATAAATGTAGTTTGAAGGCAAAAAAAGACAAAGACAAAAAAATAATAGCTCCCCTCTGTGTCTTAAGCTCTTTTTTTTTTTTTTTTTAGCTACACACTCTTCTTCATAACACACTCACACCTTTTAATTGCGTAATCACTTGTTTCTACTGCACAGTTTTATCCTACATTTTGTGTATTGAGTCACTTAAGTAGGTTGGGGAGGGAGTATTTTCCACAGAGGCTTTTGTAATTTTTTACTATGCATTTTCCACAATGGTGAGAGAGGCAGGACTTGCCTGTAACTTGTCTTTGCATTTTGATGATTGTGAATCAATTGAAAAAAAAATATTCAGTGCCAACCAGCTCTGTACTGTGGGTACTATACCTCAGGCTACCCACAGTGCTTTTTAAGAAAAATTCAATGTCAGTGGTAGACATTTGGAGTCCAGCTACCACCAGCATCAGCTGATTCCTTCAGTCTCCACTGGCTCAACGACTACTACAGGCACTTCTCGCGCTCTCTCCTTTAAATGCTTTTCCTCATGTATTCCATATACAAAATGTATAGAAAACTTTATTTATAGAGTGGTGCCTTGTTCTAACGATCAAGTTGTTTGCTTCATAAAAGACTCTTTAGTTGAACACAATCACTGCTGTGTACCTCAATGAGAAACATGACTAGTAAGCAGAGAAAAATCATGACAGGATTCAGATTTTGGTGGTTTAAGGTTTGAGGGTTGTTTCTATATGTAGATTTAACTTGGGCTTCATCGCACTATTTTTGTGTCCATCTCTATCTCATAGTGAGGATGTAAGCCCTCTACCAACTCAGCCGACCAGTGCCCAGTATATTTAAAAAAACAAAATAGACATTGCTCCTTGCCATACTGGTGTTTGCCACCTTATCTATAAACATTATATATGCAAGAACTATACTGTGTATTTGGGTTTGATTTTTATTGTGTAAGATGCTCTTTAATGATGTATACCTAAACAAATTTGTGGTACGTTCTATTTTTTAATTCTTTTTTTTTTTTTTTTCAATAAACTGGGGAAATTTTTTTCTGTTTTCTTATTTACAGTTGGGAGAACATCATGACAATTGTTTAGGGTTCAACCATAGTTGGGCTTCACTCCATTTGTTTTGAAATATACAGTGCATATTTTAAAACACATGAATTATAGAATATCAGGATTCCATGTAAATCCCAGTCCTTTAAATTCTAAATATTTAATTGAAAAAATGATGTGTCAAATCTCAAAGCTGATAATATTAATCTGCAATATTCAGTTAAATAATTGTGCCCAGAAAGGTATTTAAAAGGTAAAGATAATGGCTTTATATGCAAGTAGCTATCTCTTTCTAAATGTTGAATTGCAAAGAATTTACAGGGGTTTTTTTAATAGACAGGGAACAAGGCTGAAAAATATTAAATGGATATTAAGGCAAAGCTGTTTGAAACAATAGATTTCTGTAGTGAAAGGCACTGCATTAGTTCAGGAACACAGTTCATGACACTGCATGCACCAATTAAACAAAGCTCCGCTATAAAACAAGAAAGGTAAACAAGATCCAGAAACTCTCCACCTATGGGTCTGACCTCATTTGAGACAAAGTGTTTGTTTTGTCTGATTAATCTAAATTTGACATTCTTTTAGTTTTGATGGGTGCACTCTGTAACAATCCAGCTATATCACTGGAAGGTTTGGATCAGCCATCAAACAGGACAAGAACAGACTACAAAGGACTGTGAGGTCTGCAAAAAAATAAAACACACCCTAGACATGACCTCTTCCAACTATTCCCCTCCAGTAGGTGCTATAACAAGCAGTGTCACTACTAGAATTTGGCAACACTGGGACCTTAAACAGGTTGCACAGGTATTCCAACTCCTCCAGGAAAGTACAGCAATATTTGCCATTGCCAGAAAGCTTCCAGTGTCTTCCAGTAATGGTCTTAAGAGCATAAAGGTTCCAAGAGACAGGCAGTTACTTTAAGAGAGCAGAAAAGGTACCTGCTCCTTTGTGCAAGGAGGAACAGCTGGAAAACTACAAAATGACCTTCAGCAGACTTCAGAGGGTGGCCGGAACATTGATGTCCTCTAGTGGGTCCTGTGCTCACTGGAGATGATATGTATTCATATCATTAGCAGGTAATGTAGATGTTTAAATGTTAGGGATTTAAATGTTAATCAGAGTGGTGATGAGTGGGAGGAACAACAGCATGGCTCCAAACTGAAATGGTCTCACCCAGTGGAAACACAAGACACTGAAAAGAAAAACGACTGACCAAGGCTCCGAACTGTTTAAAAGTAAGACTTTTACTTCAAAGCTCGAACAGTTTGTCTCCTGAGTTAATGCTTTCAGAAAGAAGAAGAAATGCAATACATTGTCCCTCTATCAACTGTTCCATTTCCACTTTTTATATTTGCAATTTTCAGTCAAGAGCAGCATTTAGTTGCTATTTGCATGTTTAACAGACTTTTTTTTTTCTTTTTTTTTTTTTAAACAAAGTTCTATTTTTTTAAGCATTTGGATGCAGCACTTAAGCAAATGTGGGCTGGTGGAAATTTATTCAAGCATAAATCCTGCCACTGAAAAACAAGACACCAGTGTGATCTTGCAGAAGAGAAGACTGAAGCAGAGCTGTGTGTAGAATTTTTTTTTTTTAAATCAGAATTTTATCCTTTTTTATTCCTAGATTGAATTTTGGCTTACAAAAATGGGGATGGTTGTAATATTTGTCCTCTCCAGCTTGGTGGGTGAGTCAGATTATATTTTTAATACCGTACATTCAAGTATTTGAACTTGTTTTATTTAGAAGTAATCATTGACATCATCCATTTATTATATATTTCAGTAATATCAGTTATGTTTTTGAAAGATTAATTATTTCAGCGTGTCATATTTCTACATATCGGTTCAGTATATATGTACTTATGTATTCATTTTTGTTTAACTCTTTTGAGTTCTGCTTCAGTGAACCACATTTCCTGTCAAAACAGATGGCTGTGCTATCATGATGACATTTTTGCTTCAGTCGTTCTGGTTACTTATGCTATACAATTATAGATCATTTGGCATTTTTAAAGCATATTTTAATACTTTGTCAGTTTTGAATATGGGTTGTGAAATTATATGCAGTCATCATTAAATAATCGGAGACCTCAATAACAAATCCTACAACATAACCTGTCTTAACATGCGCTTTCTTCAACAGTGGGTTTTGCTTGGGGTGAGCTGATTTTAGAACCAGACAGACCCTCACTGAGTGTGCCAGTCTCTGAAAATGCTTCACTGGAATGCTGCTATAAATCACCGTCGGGGAGAGTGAATGTCCACTGGATCTATTATAACAAAACTCAGCAGATGTTGTTAGATAAAACAGCTGAATCACAGAAAGATTCCAAATCTGAAAAAATATATTGTGCCCAACTGAACTTCCCTGAAGTAAAGCTGGAGAACCTTGGATTTTACCATTGTCAGCTGAATGATAGTGGCAACACATATTACACACATGGAACCTACCTGCGTGTCTACAGTGAGTGTGTGTGTGTGTGCATGTGTTGTTGTTGGGGCGGGGTGTCACTACTTCATAAACCATAAATCCTGTTATTGTTAATCTGCCCAAAAGCTGTGAAAGTGGCAGCATCCACATATATTCAATTTATTTAATCTTTACATCTTCAGGATTGTTGCATTGCAGTATGCTGCACCATTCATTCACTTTAAATAGCACCAAATTTAGAATTAAATTTCAGTCAATGTGCAAAGGCATTAGTCACACTGAAAGGCCACTTCACACACTAATCTCATTAAAACCAGATGGTAGATGAGGAAACATAAAACTGCCAATCTGAGGGATTATGTGTGCGATAACCTGCATTGTTAACGTGACTTAACAGTACCACCAATTGTATGTTTAACTGTGATCCTTATGCTAAATTTAACCGTTATATAACAAAACTATCAGTGTCATAATAAATCTCCCAGTAAGGCTTTTGAGTAATTATTTTGTTAGCTTGCGTTTTCATGTGCAGGCTAACAAATACGCAGCATTCACGTGTTCACACTTAAAGCAGAAAAAGATAACTCGTGTTTAAAAACCAATACGTGCAACTGCTAATTTGTTTGTTTGACCTCTGAACCCTTTCTGCATTCCTAGAGCCAATGGAGAAGACCATAAACCTGAGAGAAACCACCAAAAACAAGATCCTGATAGCTGAGGGATTCTTACTGTTACTGTGTGTGATGCTGCCTTCTGCCATTCTTCTGTTCAAGGTCGTTGCATTATTATACAATGATCAGCAGCACTACTGTTGAAGCTATGCTTAATTTCAAGCATTTTCCCAAAAGAGCATTACTTTTACTTTATTATTCATGCATTTAAAAGTAATGGCAGAGCTGTGCGACTCTGGCATGGATTTGTTTTTCTTCCTTCTCCGTCAACAATGGGAATTTGCAACATTTGACTGATTTATTACTTTTGGTTTGCCCTACAGTCAAAGAAGCTTAATGAACTGGAGAAAAAGAAAGCAAAGAAAGAAGAGGAAAATATATATCAGGTCAACATTACATATTCTCAATCTCTTTCCATTACACAAGGCAAAGCAGGAAAGCAGGAGCTAAGAAATGAACACCATTTCTAGTTGTTGTTGATGTGTATATCTTTCACTGATAATAGCCTTTGCATGATTTCCTTTTTGCATTTTCTCAAAAACCAGGGGCTAAATCTGGATGACTGTTGTGCAACATACGATCAGATTGAACGCTCCCAAGCACAGGGCCCGTACCAGGATGTGGGCAACATTAAGGAAGAAGAGGAAGAAATCCAGCTGGAGAAACCATAAAACAAAGTGAATAACAGACAGTTACGAGTGTTACATGTAAATAGCAGGCTTCTTACAACACGCTCTGATTTCAGAGTTTTGTTCTCTGAAGTTTTTTATTTTTTAAGATTTTATCTGTATTTGTCAAAACAATCATAACACAATATCCACTGGTCTGCAACCAGGATTTTAGAAATACTTCCTTATCAACATATCAACTATAAACTTTTTTTCAGTTTTTTTTATGATGTTTTTAAATATACTCCTTTACATTTTTAAATATATGTAGGTGTTTTGCTTTAGCTTTTTTATTCTAATTTTGCACACAGATTCCAGAAAAAAAATGACGGGTCAGACTGGTTACGTATGTACCCCAGGTTGCGTTGTCAGCTTTTTAAATATTCATTGACGTGCATCTGCTACAATTATGTGTTTTTTGCTATTTCTGTGAGTGCTGTAATAATAAAATAATATTTAAAAAATCCATCAAATCTCTCTGTAAATTGTCTGAGTAATACAATTGCCCTTTGTGTGCAGTGAATAGGATAGGATTGTTTCTTTTAGGGGGTTGCACAATAAAGAGAGTAGGGCGGCACTTACGAAATTTTGATTTGTCCTGATTGGTTACTAAACAGAAGTAGGTTTTCATTGGCTTACATTTCTTGCGCGGGCGTGGTCTCATGGCTTCTCAGGTAGAAATGTGAGAGGCGGTGCATAAACAGAGTGGGCGAATATGGCGTCCAGCAAGAAGGGTAGTGGGACTAGCAGACTGGAAAAAGGTGTGAATGGAAGGCGCTCGTCCAAACACAAAGAGGGTCCACTGGGTGAGGTTTTTTTTTTTTTTTTTAATTTGGTGTACCTACTACGCTCCCTCTGTGGCTTGTCCCTTTAATAACACCCCCGCCCCCCAATTTGTACGCTGTGTCCTCCTGCTAACGTTCGTTAGCGGCTAAGTTAGCTGTCCTTTGGTAGCTGCCGCTAGGTCTGTTTTAGCAGTAAAAGTCTCGTGATTCTTGTATGACAGAAAGAGGCGCTGAGTTAACATGTGTGAGCTGTTGGTGAAATAATTGTCAAGACAAACTCTGACACTCTGTTGCTGGCATGTCTCTAGTTAGAGCATCCTTTAGACGTAGAAGCCGCCTGCACACTGTTAGTAGTCATTGTAACGTTAGCAGCTAGGTTATCTATGTAATAGACTTTAATTAACGGGACACATACTGTATGTAGCACGTGCTCGTATTTATGTTCACTTGTCACTTTTCGTGACTCTAGCGTCGACCGCTGACACCGACCGGACCCACCTGAACAGGTACGCCAAAAACAACCACTAGAGGAGAAGACTAGATTAACCAGATTAAAGCTGCGAGCGTAACACATGCACACAAAGGGGGAGTTTATAGTTGTACTGCCCTGTGCACTAATCGATTAAGGTGGACTGATGGTGACGCTGTCACTAGTTCGACCGGTGTGACGCAAGAGCAGGGTGACACATGGTGACTAACAGCAAGTCTCTGAAAGGCGGTGGCAGACTTTCAAAGCACGCTGCTCGTAGGGACTGTGGACGTGCTATTATTACTAAACACACTCTCGATTTTGCTCTGTTCGTCTGGTAACTAGTCTTCTGTCTCATTGTTTCTAAGAACAGTCCAGGCCACCACGTTCAAAAGGCCATATTTCTGACCGCAGTCTGAATCTTATCTTTGTCTTTGCTATCTAAACAAATGGCATTGTGTGTTGTAAGCACTTATAACTGGATAGGAAACGCTTCCCTAATCTTACTTGTTATGTAAATTTCCTAACATGCTCAGGTTTTATCATCAGACTTATAATTTTCTTACGTGAACCTATTTATGTAAAGGGTGTGGAGGCTCATTGTTGCAAGTTTCCTGTTGTTGAGTTTGGACTTGTGTGCGTGTGAAGGTGCTCTGTTTGGTAGAAAGGTCAAAACTTCGTTCTCATTATACTACTGGGCTCCTGCTGTGCGCTCTTCTGTTTTGCCTTTGCCCTGGACAAAGATGTCTTTCTATAGATTTAATTCTTTGAGTATGACACATGATGTGGCAACTGTCACATCATATGTAAAGAGACCATCTTTCAGAGGTTGTGCTGTGATGGAGGGTGCCTTTGAAAAACAGCCAATTTTTATGTGCTTGGGACTATAATTACCCACTTTTCTACAGCATGGGTCTGTTTAGGCTTGATAAAGTGGGGAAACAAACACCAACGAGTTAGAGAAGGCTTAGACAAGATCAGTACAGTAAGTCAAACTGGCATTGAGAAGATACTTCAATATAACAACTTCGGTAGTGTTTTCTGAGTGGAAGGAATTTCAAGTGAGAATTTATAGTCAAGACAAAAGGAAAGCTCTTAAGTTTATTTATTCACTGCAGTCACCTGACATTTGGAAAAGCACAGGTGTTACAAGCAATGACAAGAGTTCCCATGGGGCAGTGAGCCGGTCCTCACAGTCAGTCCAAATCCAGATGGAATGAGAAACATTCATTTTATTATTTACATCTGTTTCTCATTATAAAATGTTTTTATATCTCCTGAAAATTAACATAAAAATAAACATCCGTCTGTCCATTTTCTTAACTGAATCAGAATCGTGTTTATTGGCCAAATATATGTGCAGACACATACAGGGAAACTGCTTAAGAAAATGAGAAGAGCCCTGTATTACAAAGTCAGTTCAATGTACCAAGGTATTTTTTTTTTTTTTTGTCATCATCTGGATTCACTTGCTCTACCCTGGTAACAATAAAAGCAATAAAATTGTTTTAGATTTTCAGCAAAGAGGGGAAAAAAAAACAATCAAGGAATAATGTTGTGACTAAGAATCTGTTTCTTAGTAATGCTCATCAGGGACATAAAATTAAAAAAACAAAACAAAACAAAAAAACCCCAAAACCAAAATATTAGATGCTTTTTAAAAACAAAACTTAAACCCCTCCTAGTGTCTGTGCCCAAAGGTCTGAGTGATGTTCCTGGAATGGTGACACCATTTTTCCGGAGAAGGTCAGTAGGTGGTGATTTCATATCTGTCGTTTTCTAATCTGAAACTTAACCTGTACTTATGCCGAAATGTATTCTGCTCAGGAGGTTAAGTTAGGCAGTTCATGCTCATACTCTCACTTAAGGCCAGTTTAGAAGCACCAATTTCAACAATATCTTTGGACTGGGAGAGAGATGCAGGCACTGGGAGAGAATGCAGCGGAGCCTTTTGTTCTGCTGCACAGTAGAGTGTGTGTGTGTGTGTGTGTGTGTGTGTGTGTGTGTGTGTGTGTGTGTGTGTGTGTGTGTAAAAGTTTGTTTATCTCAGTATTTCTATAAGTAGGTGAAGGTTCATGACTCCATTCACTGAGTTATGAAACTGTCATCTGTGATATCAGTCAAAAAGTTCTCACTGAGGTCATGTTTTCCGAAAGGAAAATATCCTTCAAATCATGTTTTCACCATCTGTTTTTGGGTGTTCACGTGCTGTCCATGTCCTGCATTCATCCCTGAACATTAGTGTTTCTCAAGAGTTGGTGCAAACTGCATGTTTCTGATGCTTAAATTAATACGAATGTATTAAAGGCACCTCAAATACTCAAAACTCTAACACATGGGGTCACAACACTAAAGTGTTATTGGCACTTTAGGTGTAATGCATATGAGTTAGACTAATGCTGGTGCTAAGTGGTGGAAGGTTTAGTTAATTAATCATAATGTTTTGATAATTTAACAATTTTAAAGTGAATTTTGTTGGGGTAACCATTTGTGAAGGTAGTTTTGTGTAGGGTTTTTTTATGTAGTTTTTCCTAAAAAGTCTAACTGTTAGTTCTTGGTAACAAGTAAACTTTGTTCTATTTTATTTAAATATTTAATATTAAAAACCAAACAAACATTTTAACAGTTAATATATTGCTATCATATCATAATCTTATGGTTGTAGTTTGCCAATTAAGTTTAAGGTCACAGGGAGTTCCAAGCTGATCTGCCAATAGCAAAATAGCCTCGAGTTACAGGGAGAAAGTTAACTGGGCAAGGGTCGTCCTTGCTGTCCGTCCTTTTAAAAGAGGCATGGTTAGGATCAACAGAACACAGGGAAGAGCAGCATATTGCTTCTTGTTACAACGTCTGAGAGGTAAAGAGATACGTCACAAAGACAAGCGAGCAAGACAACAGAGCTGGAAATCACTTTCTCTTTCCTTTAGACAACACCAGCATCTATTTTTCTTTCTCTCTCATTCTCTCCTTTTTTCCCTCCATGCTCTCATTGTGGAAGAGAGGACACAGACATGGACAGAGCCTTGAACTCAGATGCTGGTAAACACTTTCACTTTTTTCTCTTTAAGCTATTCAGTTTTGATTTTTGTTTTTTAGTTTTTTTTTACTACTTCATCCTGTCAGTTGTATGTTATGCCAGTGGCAGTCAGCAGGTATTTTTATGGATGCTAAATTCACACTGTCTTTGGGCCCCACAGGGAACATTATGTGTCTGTAATGTTGTTGGTGTTGGTTGTTGTACATGACTTATTAATGCTGACTCTCATCCATCTTTAATGTGGAGAGACCAGGTACAGCTTAATGGTTGCAGTGGCCACTTGTTTTACAAAAATATGGAAAACAAGGCATGTTGAGACATTTTCAGTATTGACATACTAGCTAGAGGAAGCCTGGAGCATTTGTGAATGCATACAAAGCGGATGTGATAAGGACAGTAGGTGAGTCATGTCTGATGGTATATTTACCATCTGTAAATGTACCGTTCCTGTAATGTTATCAGCTTGTGTGGGTGCATGTGTTTCATTATGGAAAATCCTGGCAAGATGACAAGATTATATGCCTGTGGAGAAGTTTTATCAATGCAAAACTTTATCACAACTTTGCACGACGGTTTCACAAAACATCACAAGTTTGTAGTTGAGTCTAGCTGAAGATGAATGTGGTTTTATGCATGGTGTAATGTACCATTGTTTACGCCAACACATGGGTTGAATGCCAGCATTTGACAGGTGTTTAAATGCTTTGCAAGATACTTTCTAGTAACAGCTATCCTTTTCCCTCTGTTCTAGGCATTATCATTTGTCAAACAAAGGTGAAGTCTTTATTGGATCATTGTATGTTTGAACTCTTAATAAGATGGTACTGGTTTGCCTAACTTTGTTCATTTGCATTTCATTTGCGTGTAATTTGGTCCCTGCAGTTAGATAGGGTTGTAATGTCTCCTGGCTTAATTTTCATTAAACAAGTTTCAGAGCAGCTTATGCTTATCCAAGGGTTCATAAAGTTCAGGCCCTTTCAACATCAAGCTTATTGGCATGCTCAGATGAGAGAGTTGCACCGCCGGCTCTAATTAGGCAATGTAATTTTAATATTGGGTTTGTGCCCAAACTGGTTTGACTGCATTAGCATTGCTTTTGGGTGATTACTTGACTAGCACCACTCACTGTATCACTTTAGGTCACACTGCTGTGAATGTGTTTATGCAGAAAGATAAAAGTATATTTATAGATGTTCTTTGTTTGTGTCCTTTGGTACTTCATTCTGATGTCATTGTACATTACATGACTGCTTCCTGTGTTGTCAGGCTCTGAACGTTTGCAGTCCACACATAATCCACTAGCTCTTGGTCAAATCCTGAAATTGAGCAAGAGTTGTATAGATCTGCAGGTAGCTGTTGAGTTGTTTTGAGTCTTAGTCTAGGTTTACTTCATTGATCTTTACCAGGAATATGAGTAAGTAATGCTTGTGTAACATGTCAGGGTGAGTGGGACATTGAAACTCTGGAAAACATCCACCAAATAAATGTAAATCGCCATTGTTTTCCTTTGTCTGATACACCTGGGCTTGCTTGCAAACATGGACGAGTCAATCTGAGAAGCTGTCAATATTGAGACAAATCTAAAAAAGTGAGAGAAGTCCTACCAGTCTACAAACCTAAAAAGTATTGATGTTTAAGGAGTTTAAGTAGTTGTCCATATTTCTAAATGATAAACTCGTGGTTCATTGAGTTTGAGCAGCACAACGTTTCAGAATCCCCAGAAATCATGTGATGATATTAGACCACAAAAAGTATTCCTTTCACATGGCTGAACTGGTTGGAAATTTGCCCTGAAGCTGCTTCATTAAGCTTTGGATGAATAAACAGAACTATTTTAAGCTGAAATTTTTAAAAAAGAAACCCTTTTCCCACTGCAATGCTGTCCTGTTTAGTTCAGTGATTTTTGGTTCCACATTTGTTTTGGTCTTTCTGTATTCCCCAGGGTCAATAAATGCAGAAACTAACATTGCTCACATAAATCACATAAATTCAGAGGGTTTTGTGTTTGTAGAGAAACGTTTTCTGCTTTTGACAAAAGCAAGTTAAAACAGACACAACTGAGTGGACAGTGGACATAATATCACAGCACATAATGACTGTTTGCTGATTTGGAAAACAAACAAGCCTCAGCTCTGTAAAATGTGGACTTGGAATTAGGTGTATTCAGATGATGCATATTTTAAAACAATCAAGGAAGATCTGCTTGATGTAATTAAATCATTTATTACTAAGTGTACAACAGTTACAAAAGTTGATTCTTCAGAGGCTCTCTTCTAGGATATGAACAAATTGTTGTTTTTTGTGTTTGTTTGTTTTGTTTTTGGGGTTTTTCTTTGTCAGAGTAGGGGAGTGAGAAGCAGATGCCAGTCAGGAAAATGAGCGTGTGCGCGTGTGCGTGCGTGCTATAAGTTGTCTGGCTGATAAATGTCTCTTTGCAGATATCAGGGGGACGTGATTCCTCCCAGCAGTCTGAAATTGCCTCTCCTATTACTCTTCCTGAATGGCAGAGAATAGCAGAATAATTGTGCGATTAGGGCTCCATTATTTCTTTGACCCTTGAAACAATATTTCTCTCTGTTATCTGTTCACTTTTCAGCATGCAGAGCCTACTCCTGCTTCCCAATCAATTATGTCTCTTTGGGCATTGTTTTACCAGAGTTATTTATCTGCATTTGTTCTGTATTGCTTTTTCAAAGTTGAAAATGTAAAATCCAAAGTTAAAGGATTGAGGCTAATTCTTAGAGTTGTCATTTAATTTAGCATCACTTAAGTGGTGATAATTTACTCTACGAACTGATTACTATCGACATATTGCCATACTAATGAAAATCTATTAAATCAAGAAACAACAAAAAAACCTGTTTCCATTTCTCCCATAGTTTCTCGTCTTTTTTTTTTGTTGTTGTTGTTGTTGTTGTTTTGTTTTGAATTGAATTGAACTTTCTGCGTGTCCAATGCCCCTTCTTTTCTTTCCTCTTTCTCAGCATGCCAGAAACCTTATACAAGTACCAGCTAGTTCCAGAGATGTTATGGAAACTCTGATCTCAAGTGACTCAGTAGGAGAACGCCATCCTACAGTGATAATCCAACAGGGCAAAAGTGCTACATCTTTGTTATTATTGTTTTTTGTTTTTAATTTCACTAGAGAGGTGGGCACACTTAATAAACACAGTCTGCTGATGGTTGTCTACTGTATACCTCCCTTTGGGATTCGTATGCAAGTTTGTTTATGTGTTTTTTGTCAGTGTATGACTAATCTGTGTTTGTTTCCCAGCAGCATGATACCAGATCTTGGTGGATTTTTGGTGTGCAGCTTTGGTTTACATCATTTAATTTCAAGCCTCGCTTAACACGTTTCAGTTCATGAGATTCCATACATCAGGATGTAGGGGCTCAGTTAATAAGACTAAGAACATTTTGTAGGATATATCCAAAAATATCCCACTTGGTACAGTTTCTACATGCTGATTACAGCTGTGGGTGTGGTGCAGAATATTGATCAGGGTGCTACTTTTTATGGTAGTTGGAGCAGATGCCAGCTTTCAGTCAGGTTTTTAGAAACGCAGCATATAAGAATACATTTGGGATTAGAAGGATAGTGGTATTAGTAACAACAATGTTACTAATAACTAGTAACAAATTATTGCGATTACACCCCTAAATCATCAGTTACGTGCCTACAAGTGAAAAGAGACATTCCCCAGTGGAATACATACTCATGTTAAAAGAATGTTGTTATTCTTACCCACAGTAAATCTGATTCTTTCATTGTTTCATTCGTGGCCTTTTCCTTTTGTTTCACTGCTTTTAGTGATGGATACCAAAGCAGTATTTGCGGCCCTGTACGGTGTGTGCGAAGAAAATGCAGCTTTCTTCTCAGGGGGAGCCAAGGGGTCACAGGGTGATGCTGCACGGCGGCTGGTGGAGGCCATGAAGCAGATTCAGGAGCACGCTCGCAATCTGGAACCTGTTATTTCTGGCTTTGCTAATGTTTACCATCACTTTGATTTTGATCCACATATACCAGCTAATGGCTATCGCTCCCTGGTCAAGGTAGGCTTTCTGATGTTTTAAGGTCTTTTTGCGTGTATAAATGAACTCTTGGATGTGTGTTTTGTTTTGTTTTTATTTAATCTCTGTGCAGCTTGGAGAAATGGTACCTCTTCTGCAATACATTCTTATCAATATTCTTTCCACACTGTGAGAAACTATTCACAGCACCTCTTTGCTTGAATATCACTTTGTTTCAAGGTCAGTCCATTTGTTTTACAGATTGATTTTATGTTACAAAGTGGGCAAGATAAATTCCTCCAGCTGCGAATATCTGCCTCTACTGTATCCACTGTACTTTATCTTGTACAGTTATTGATGAAACATCATGACCTTCGGTTACTGCAGCCCACCACAACAGAATGAGTCTAGTAGAGCAGCAAATGAATCCTGTTCTGTTTTCTGGCTTCTCTGTTTCCACATTTATAATCCTTCTCATTCCAGCAGTACCACTCTTGCTAATCTGTAACACCCAGTGAAGCAGGAAGTTTTTTACATGTTCTCATTTAGCCATGCTTTCACACATCCTCTCCTTTCCCTTTAGGCTTACCACACTAATCTTAATCACAACTTAAGCACACCCAGAAGACTTGTCTCTTTAATGAGTGCACAAATGGAGATTTTAGGTTTTGTTTTTTGTTCTTTCAAATAATGCGTATTGCTGTGTATCTTCATTTCAAGAATAAATATAATTCTATAAAATTGTATCCCTTTAACACCTAGTAATATAATGTTTCCTAATACTTATATTAGTACTTAATAAAGTTTTTAAGGTTCGTGTAATGTGATTTAGAATTTGCTGAATGTCAAAGTAAACTTTATTGTGTGGCGGATGTTTTCTAATTTTAGGTACCGGTATTTTATTGTCACTTTTTTTATTTTCTAGGTTGTGCGTTGCTGCCTTCTCCACATCATCCACAAGGGCCACTACATCACAGCCAACCGCCGCAGCATCTTCTTCCGAGCAGCACATAATGCAGGGGAAATGGAGGCGTACTGTAATGCTCTGTGCCAGCTGCGTGCCCTGCTTTACCTGGCTCAGCGCATGCTACATGACAACAGCCACGGCAATTTGTTTTTCCAGGATGAAAGCGGGCTCAGCGAAAGTTTTGTCCGTGAATATGCATCCATGCACAAGGGTTGCTTCTATGGCCGTTGTCTGGGCTTTCAGGTGAGATGAGCTGTTTTAGCAGTCATATGATGTGACAAGGATAAGCACTGGGAACTGTGGAGTGGTGAGAGTAAGAAAACGTGTAAAACTCTTATAACAGTATAGATGAGCAGCACTACTCATAGCTACAGTTCTGGTAAAGGTTATATACATTTTTCATTCATCAAATTTTTCATATTGCATTCTACACCTTTAACTTTTTTATATTTTGTGTTGTGTTAGGACTAGTTAGTTGCGGAATAGAGGTCTCAAAGATTTCTATAGTAATTTGTAAAGTATTCTTTAGTTTTGTAAAAGAAAGAACTTGTTTATGTTTGAGGCAACTGGCCTGTTACCTGGTCTGTGTATATTCCCCTGCTTTTATTTTAGAAATAGGAATTGACCCTAAAAAGAGATGTTAAGGCTATGAGAAATACAGAACGACGATCTGGTCATCTTTACAGCAGTTCCCATTTTTCTCAGTTGAGCTTAACAAGGGAGGCTGAACTCTCACAGCACAGAGGTCAAAAGCAAACTAAAGGGAAAAAATGATGAAGCTCCCTTTGAGTCTATTTTCTATCAATTTGTAATCTCTTACAATTCTGATATTATGAGATCTTCTCATTCTTTTTTTCACTTTCTTTTGTAGTGATTCTAGTCACATTTGTGTTCTATTTCTTATGTTTAAATGTGTGGATAGTGGACTGGAATTGAAATTATTTTCTCTGTTTTTGTACATGCCTTCTCCCCTCTAGTTCACTCCAGCCATTCGCCCCTTTCTTCAGACCATCGCTATCGGCCTTGTGGCCTTTGGAGAAAACTACAAGCGGCATCAGTCAGGAATAGGTCAGCAACATCTTGTCTGCATCTGCACCCTCTCATCATCCAGCCAGATCGTTTTCATTCATAGATCGTACTCATCCAGCCCCACACCTCTTCTACATTGCTCCCTTGCCCCTGACTGTGTAACTTTTGATGTTGTGTTTGGATTGTAGATGCTCTTTCATCCCTTGGAATCTTGAGGGCTTGCTGCTGTGCTTCTTTTATATTTCAGAATGTTTTGAACATGCACATAGTTATGTACAGAGGCAGCAAGAGAAGAACATGCACTGTCATAGACACACATGTATTGTGCATGTGTGTACACAGACAGAAAACTATTTAACATTCAGTAAAGAATTATCCATTTCTCATGGTTTCTTGTGCTCTCTGCTGCACCACAGTGGAAGCAGGAGGTATTGCACCATATGGTGAGTGTGCTAGACCACCACCCCTTTTATAATATTCCTCTGTAGTGGTCTGTATAACTGTGTGAAGAAACTTATTTTATTCTAAAGCTCTTACTCTGCCAAATTGTTCTGCATTTAGCACTGTAAGCTACATTAGCATTCCTGTACCTGTATATCATCATGATAAAAGGCCTTTCCTTACTGCCCATCCTTGACCCATAATCGTGGGCAGTAAATAAACCGCTGAAAGCAAGAGAAGATTGATAATACAATTGAGTCCTTGTGTGGCTTACCATGAGCCCAGTACAGTAGACTTAAAAATCCCTGTGGCAAAAATGACTATAGTGTTTTGACTATGTAAAAGCCAATTTCACCCTTCTGTTTTTGTTTTTTTTTTTTCTCCCCTGCTAGGGACCAGACACTTGAAACTTTAATGTTCATTCCCTCCTCCACTTGTTCCTGCTCTTTGTCTGTGTGTTAAATGTGGCTCCCTTACCTGTTTTTTTTTTTTTTGTTTTTTTTTTTTTTTTTTAAATCTTTTGTCCTTGCTATTTAGTTTCTGTTCCATTTTTAACCCATCATTATCATAATATGCATTCCTCTTTTTTTTTTTCTCTTTCCTCCATCGCCTTATCTCGGTCTCCTCCTCATCATATATGCTTCTCCCTACTTTTTTCAGGGGTAGCAGCCAGCTCTTTCTTTACCTCAGGAAAGTATGCCATTGACCCCGAGTTGAGGGGGACTGAATTTGAGCGCATCACCCAGAACCTGGATGTCCATTTCTGGAAGACATTCTGGAACATCACTGAAACTGAAGTCCTGTCTGTGAGTAGACTGTTAATGTTTTTTGTGTCTGTCTGTTGACAAACACACAGAGACACCCGCTCTTGGACATCTGTAATTGAGAAGAGTTATCTTTGCTAACTCATGTACCAGGATCTGCACAGTGCTGTTTTTAATTTCGACGCAGTATCAGGGATACTTTGCTTTCCTCTGGTAATGGTACCTTTCTATCATTATGCATTTCACCTACAGGCTGTTAGTAATAATAGAGTGGAATTCAATTTATTCAATGGGGTTCATGATTTATTCATTCAGTTTCTCTTTCCCTCCAGTGGCCTGCCTCACTCTGAAACTTGGACTTTTTTTTTTTTTTCCCCTCATCTTTCTTTGACTTGTTTTCTCACTAAATGTCTGGGGTTTGTTTTTTTTGTTTTGTTTTTTTTTCTTTTTCTTTCTGTCTGTCTCTTTTACCACAGAGTCTCGCCAGTATGACATCCACTCAAGTCAAGGTAAACCGAGCTCTTTCTGTGCCTCCTGCGACCTTTGACCTTCCCTTGGCGGCCAACCACAGAGCATCAGTAACTATAGCTCCACCATCAGCGCACATCGGCACTGCTCCTGTTCAGATGAGACTCATTTCTTATGATCTGCGTGAAGGACAGGTACTTGAATCTTTATTCAGTCCATACTATAGTGGCATACTTGAAAATTCAATAAAATCTTTATAATCTCAAATTCTCTGCAAAAGTTTATGGAGCTTTTAAAGACTAATGCTGGCACTTGCTGTACACTTGTCTCTATGTCATTGTTATGTTGAGTTCTAATCTCATTCTGGATGACTGCCAGAGATGGGATTGTAATACGTTAATACGGTAATGTGCTTTTCATGCCTGCGTAGTAGGTTGAGACATAACAACAAAGTCAAACTTGTGATCTGAATGACATAAACAACCTGATGAAAGACCCTGGCGCTGATCTGATTATTCTCAAAAAGATTTTAAGTAGGGTTGTAACAGGTCTGAAACTGCTAAGGATACACTGCAGGCACTGCCAGTTAGCATCTGACTTAAGGGCTTCATCTGGAAGCAAGGGAGGCATCAGTCGCTGGTGTTTGATCTAAACCTTGGTGGGCCTGCACACAGCCTTGGTCTGGCTAGCATTTGTGAAGTCTGTTAAAGAAAAACATATAAGGGGAACCTTCCTAACTCACAAGGACACCACCAAGGCAAAAGAATATAGAAAAGTGCAGCTACAAATTTAAATTGTTAAATTGCTTTTAGCATGTACAGCACTTTGTGAACTCTGGTTTTATGTTAAAGTGCTTTATAAATAAAGGTGGTATGGTATTGTCCTTGTGTTGCCCACAATCCACATATGTCTCCATGGTAGAGGTTAAATGTCAGAGAAGTGGTTAGTTATTAGCTGGAGAAGACTGACAGATTCTTTGCTATAGTTCAACATAGTCACAATAACAAAGAACAGTACAACAAAACTAGTAGTCAGAATTTAAAAAAGCAAAAGATACAATGGCGTGAAGCAGTAATCTACCTGTACAATGATTGGAGGTGCAGCGTGGTTTGCAAAGTGTGCCCCTTGAGGAAGTGAACTACTGAAACTCCTGTTAATTGATATTTATACAAAGCCGTTTGTTGAAATGAACTCTTGTCTATGCTCACTCTGGGCTAAAAGGTAGCTAAGACTTGCAGGTTACAAGACAACTGGCATACGCAGTAAAGCACTGACAGCCATTTATCCATCCATTTTCTGCTGCTTGTCCAGATCACGGGGAGCAGCCATAGCAGAGATGCTCAGACCCCTTCTCCCCAGCCACTGGCTTCAACTGCTTTGGAATCACCACTGAAACCTTCACAGGCCCAACATAATCTATCCAGCAGCTGACCCAGAAGGCAACTGGGAAGCATCATAGACTGATGTCCAGACCACTTTATCTAGCTTCTTTTAATGCCAAGCAGTATCTGCTCTTCTCTGAGCCCCTCTTGAATGCCTTAAGCTTCCCACTGTGTCTCTAAGGCTAAGCTCAGGCTCCCCACCACTTGTAGGCACAATTTTATTCTTTCTGTAATTACCCACAGCTTGTAGCTGTAGGCTATGTAGCCAGCTTTGCCTTTGCACTCAGTTCTCTTGATCACTTCAGTGCAGTGTCTGCATCACTGTAGGAGCTGCACCAATTCTTTGTCAATCTTTGACAACCAGTGACAACAAATACAACCTGAGCACTTAGACAAGAAGATAAGTAGAACGCCAGTGCTGGGTGCTAGGCCAGTCCACAGGTTGTTTGTGTCAACCAGATGACACCTGCATCTTTCTTGGTATTATCTGTGTGTGTGATGCATATTTAAGTAGCCAATTCTGGTGGTTAGGAAAGTGTACTGAAATAGGTTAGTTTTCCTCCATATGTTTTTGCTGACCTTGCATATATCAGACATTTAAAAAAAAAAAAAATCTTTCAGTGAACAATTCAACAATATTTGTTGGCATATGTGGCATTTTCCTTGTTTCTTGTTTAAACAGCAGCTTGAAATCATCATCTTATTCTGCTTAATTCTCACACACACACACACACACACACACACACACACACACACACACACAAAATGTCATTACTTTCTTTCTTTCTTTCTTTTTCTTTTCCCTTTGCCTCCCTTTTTCTCTTGGGAGACTCCCCCTTTATCCGAGCTGCTCTTGTAGCCTGGCAGTTAACCAGACATACAATTTCTCACATTGATCATCCAACAAACAAGTCCTTTTTATGTCACAAAACACAAGCCTGCATCAGTCGAAACACTTTCTTAGCCTCCGTCCTTGTTTCTGTTAATTAATGGGAATTAGTATGTGTTCCTGCAGCCAAGCAAGGTTGTCAGCAAGCTGCTGCAGAACAACTGGTTAATCCACTTCTCAAAGGAACCCTGTTGCTAACATTAGAAAATTTATCAGCAATAAGACACTGTTTGGAACCACAGACACTGTGAATACTAGACCCAAATAGGAGATCTTGATTATTTGTCTTTCTGTTCATCTTCTAAGTTATTCGTTCTCCTAATAATGGTTTTTTTTTTTATATATATATATATATATATATATATATATATATATATATATATATATATATATATATATATATATATATATATATATATATATATATATATATATATATATATATATATAAATATATAAAAATAAATAATCTCACTCTCTCAGGACAGTGAAACACTGCTGTCTCTGTCCCGCTCCGAGGGGGGTGCTATCTCTCTTTCCCTGGGGCTGAAGACCAAGCGCCTCCCCTCTTCTCCATGTCTCCTGATCCATTTCCATGGTGGAGGCTTTGTGGCACAGACCTCAAAGTCTCATGAGGTGAGAAACTACTGTTCTACTGAAGTTAGCTCAGTTTCAGAAGTGTTTTATTTTGACTAGAGATTCATTATGACTACCTCTGTCTTGCATGATAAAGCTGGTTAGATTCAATGGACTGCTTTTCCTTGTATTTAATGGAGGTTTGTATAGGACAGTATTGATGTGTTTGTAAGATTTTATAATAGAACACAGACCAAGAAAACGTGGCACTTACCTGTCAAAGCACTAACAACAATACACCTCTAGCATTAGATGCCAAGTTCAGGTTTTGAGCCTCTATCACCAAAGCTGTCATCCAGCTAATTTCATCCTCTCATCCCTTCAATCATGTTTTCTCAGACTAATTGTAATGAAAACCCAACTAATTAAAGTGTTGATGAGACAGACACTAGTTGACAGCAGAGGAGAAGAGGGGTTACCAGTCTGAGTCTCTTCCCCTGTCAATAGTGTGACATGGATTGAGAATTTAGACTAATTATTTTTATAATTATCCCCTGAAAACTTAACAGAGACTCTCTGACCTTACTCTGTGGCTTACTTACTGGTAAGGTGCTTGCAGAGCTGACCCTTGTCTGTCATTGCTTTCTGTCATCTAATTCATCCTCACTCCTTTTTGTTCTCATAAAGGAGGAACTTGTATCCTAGATTTAATTTCTGGATCACTGTGCTAGAAAAAAGAAGCACACAGACACTAGCCTTGTATATTATTACTATGTAAAAAACCCTTAAAGTCTTTTTTTTTTTTTTACCCTTTTGATCATAAGTTTAAATTGGTGGCAGTAAATAAATTTTAACAGGAAGACTGCATATTAGTGTGGTTTGTTGATTTATAAATAGGAAGATTTTTTTTAAAAATATAGTTTGTACCCCTGTACTTTATCCTGTGCTTGTGTGGTCATTATGTGGCATGAAGCTACTTATAGCTGCTTTAAGACAGGGCTCTGTGAAATTGCAAAGGACATTGGCATCCTTGATCTGCAGCTGCATAGCAACCAAAGGATGAGAGGGAGCAATCAGAGAAGGGATGTGTGGGGCTGTCATGTTGAATTAACAGAGAACTGTACAACCCCGCAGAGAAAGATTACCCAGGGCACTAATGGAAGACTTGTCAGACTATCCTTCTCTCTCTTTTTTCTAGGCGCTCGTTTCTTTTTCTTTTCTTATTACATCCTCCTTCTCAATCTTTTTGATATCACAAAATCATTTTTGTTCACTTTGTGTCCTTTTTCTACATCTCAGTTTAGTTGTATTTGGACATCACTTTACTTTCTTTCCCCCTTTTGCCTTTTTGGATCCCTCTACCAAGACCCAGAAATGAGGAATACAAAAATGAAAGATTTTATGATGGAGTGGAGATGAGCATTTTTGCCTTCAGTAGCTCATTTAACCTCTTCTGGATCCTGTATCTCCCATCATATGGGTGAGATGAACAGTTCAACCTCAGATGAAGAAGCCTGTGGTGGTCTCAGTGCATAATGATGCTGATATCACAGGAATAAATGTACTTAGAGTCTATGTATTTAGTAACTTGGGCACAAACCCACATTCAGTAAATGTTGAGGTATTTGCAGATTAACTGCTATTTCTGTCGAAGAATCAGTAGGACAGCAGCGCCTCTTAATTCCAGCTTAGAGGATAGATTTGGGACCCTTTAAAATTATGTGTGTGAGAAGAGTTTCCTGAGTCATTTAAATTTATACAGCCTGGTTCCCACCCATTAAAACTCTTGCACACACCTCTTCTCATATTGACTTGTTGTAGACTGCCAGTAATGGCTGTTGTTCTCACTAAGTAGAACGCATATACACCTTGGGAGCAGCTTTACTGATTTGCACAAACTCACATTGCCTTTCCTGCTCAGTGCTCGGACTGCATGCACACACTTATCTGTGTCCTCACACCGAGATTTATCGTGACAGGTAGAGTTTTAAGACATCACAGCTGACTGCTGGAGCTGCTACTTTTCTTTTTGTCATACTACGGTAAATCAATGAGGGATGAGACAGCACATAAACATGTACACACTGTGCTCTTCCTGCCATTGTGAATGGTGATCTGTTGCTTTTACCAACACCTATCACAGCAAACGTATAGGTGTTGGAATTTGATAAAGACAGAAGAGGAAAGTGCGAAAGCTTTGCAAAAGTAATATTGTCAGAACTCATCGTGCCTTTCTCACATTTCAAGGTCACTGCCTAAGCAGAGTAAACACTTAACCTGACTGTAACAATATAAAAAAACGATCAGTATTCTGACAGCAAGTCTGTATCTATGGATTTTCTTTGTATATCCACACCACCTCCTTCTCTTTGTCCTCTCTCTTCATACTTCACCAAATAGGACATGTGGGCACATTTGTTATTGCAGTGCAAAAAGAAGGAAAATGGATTTGACTGTGAGGGCAACGCTCATTCTCCCTTTGTCTAGACAGTAAGCCAGAAAGCAGACAGATGACATCAGAAGAAAGCATAATTTTCATAACTTTTTGTCCTTCTTTTCAAATGTTCCACACAGCAGGCTTTTCCTCAATCACTTCTCTTTTTTATTTCTCTCTCCCTGCCTCTGTGTTTTATTATGGCTGCTTTTGTGTGTCATAAATTTACCAACATAAAAAAAGCATTGTTTTTCCTTTTATAAAGTCATGTCTTTGTATCATTATCTTCTGTGTGAAACAGCCCTATCTAAAGAGTTGGTCCCAGGACCTTGGTGTTCCCATACTGTCAGTGGACTACTCTCTGGCCCCTGAGGCACCCTTCCCACGCGCCCTAGAGGAATGTTTCTATGCCTACTGCTGGGCTTTGAGAAACCACCACCTATTAGGTATATGCATCACACAGCATTGTTTATACTTGAGTATGGCTGTGTATCTCTCTTGTATATTTTCTGTTTCTTCTTTAAAGTCATGGGAATAGTATACAGCAGATTCACAAAGTACTCAAACCCTCTCATTTTGTTCACTTTATTGTACTAAAGATTTAATTTAAAATGGATAAACAAAGCCATGGAGTCAGCTGGGAGCTTTCTGTAGATATATGCAGTAAGACTTGAGGCATAAATCAAAGTGAGGGGTACAAAGCAACTTTTAAATCTGAGTGTTCCCAGGAGTCCGGTGTCCTCAAAAACTGTGAAATGAAAGAAATTAACTACCAGGAATGTTCCTAGTATTAACTTTGTAGTGACATAGACCTTCAGTGTGATTTGATAGACATATTGGTCTTTGGGCAAAACTCTGAGCCTTATACCTTTCAAACACCAGGCACTGCTCATTACTTGCTAATACTAGCCTATGGTGAGGCATGGTGGTAGCAGCATGGGGTTATGGAGGAACTCTGTGACAGAATAAGCAATAACTTGTCAGAACTGATGAAACGCAGCAATGATTTCAAGCATGGAAAGGCATATTCTGGACCACTCAAGGATCAAAGTATGTCCTAAAGCCCACAGTTAAACCCCGGAGAGTGGAGATACCTCAAGATACAAGTTCATTTTCTTGCAATCCAGTCTGTTGGAGGTTGAGAGGATCCGCAAGGAAGAGTAGATAAACTGCCCAAATCGAGCTTGTATAAGCTGCCAGGGATCTTCTACAAGCTACTGATTTCATGTCTGAATACGTTAAATGGTTTTAAAGGAGATTTGAGTTTTTGATTTCTGGTTTAAAAAAAAAAAAAAAAAAAAAAAAAAAAGAAGAGAAAAAAATCTAAACAAGTTTGTGTTAAAAGTAAAGGTGTGTGTGTGTGTGTGTGTGTGTGTGTGTGTGTGTGTGTGTGTGTGTATATATATTCTACATCTTTGTATGCAGAAGTAACAGTATGTCCCTTAGGCAGATGAAAGAGAAGAAAGTTATTAGAATTACTGAGCAGGCACGTTGAAGGGATAACACCCACCTATTTCAGCGTGAAGGTTTCTGTGGAGTGCTTCTCTAAATCCTCCGCTGCGTTCACCAATTGCTTGTACCTCCTGAGAGGATTCATTTATCACTTTGAAAGTGATCATGCTGTATGCTTCTTGCACTTTACTTGCTGTTCAGTGCTATCACACCAGTTGTGATGCTCAGTATTTCGACAGAAAAAAAGAAGCCATCTGGTCGGTTTGGGGTACGCTCGTCCGCTGAAGCACACTGTGTCAAATTAACAGAGATTGCAGTGCAATATGCTACTGCTGTAGTACAAGTCCTCAATATCATGGCTATGAAGTAGATAGGGAAACCCTAGTTACAAGAGCTGCCTATTACCACAATGGTGAACAGAAAAGAGAGTGTTGCTGTTACACTGCCTTTTTTCTTCTTCTTTCATTTCAGTAATGTCATAGTTTTTTTTCCCTTTAGAAAAGATGTATAAAAAAAAGAAGTTCTTGTCCCCTTCATGTTATCTCATTTTTCAAAGTTTTCCCTGTGAATTACTTTTCTTTCTATCCGTCCTTGTACCAGAAGTCTATCATTTTTATTTATTTTTCCTTACAGGGTGGACTGGAGAGAAGGTGTGTCTGGCTGGTGACAGTGCAGGAGGCAATTTATGTGTGACGACATCGATGCGAGCTGCTGCTTTTGGTGTGCGAATGCCAGATGGCATCGTGGCAGCCTATCCAGCTACCCTGCTGACAGCCTACGCATCCCCTTCCCGTCTGCTAACACTCATGGATCCCCTGCTGCCACTCAGTGTGCTCTCTAGGTGTCTCAGTGCCTACGCAGGTAGGTTTGTGTGCATGTGTGTATTTCTGATTTTTACCTGAAGTTGAGATTTAAGTTGAATCCTATTTTTCGTTTCTGTCGAGCACATCTGTCTACTCCTTGTTATACATTACATAAACATATTGGTCAACCACCAGGTGACAGCTTTACTCTACTGGATGTATGATAAATTTTTATTGAAATAAGTTGTCAGGTGGGTAACAAACATTAAAAGATAAAAGGTCAAGTTTTCAGCTCAACACACAAACAACTCACACAAAAAACCCTAGAGTTACATCACTATATTCAGGAGGCCAACAACGGCAGGGAGAAATGAGTTCTTAAATCTGCATCTTGGCAGATTAAATCTGCAGCTAGAAGGAAGAAACCTGCACTGTTGAGTAGTGATATCCGATACCAAGTAATATTCAGGGTGGTATCGACGATACTGATCCGATACCGGTACTTTGTACAAAAACTTATTTTATTTATTGTATCTCAAATTATAGCATAATAATGATTATAGGACATCAGATTACTTGTTCTTATCGCTTAATGCAGGGTTTATCATATAGAAATAAAAAACTGAAGTTGTGGCTATTTGAACACCTTGCCTGCCTGCAGCACTAAAGGACTCCGTGAGAGACGTCTGTCTCGCCCTAGCAGCACCTGTCCCTGTCCTCCTCTTCAGTTCGTCTCAACATACGCTCGTCATATTCTGTGATATGATTTACTCTGAGGTGTTTGACAAGGTTAGTGATGTTGCCACAACCATACATGCCAACCCTCCCGATTTTTCCGGGAGAATCCGGAATTTCAGTGCCCCTCCCGAAAATCTCCCGGCGCCACCATTCTCCCAAATTTCTCTGAATTTTCCACCTGGACAACAAAATTGAAAAACCATATTGCAGAATTCATAGCGCGGCCCAGCCAATTCCAGTCTCCAACAATGACGACAGCTACTTAGTTTTAATATTACTCTTATTTCTCTTTCTGGGTCGCAAAAAAAACGTTTAACATATTTTCAGGTGAGAATGTAGCTGTGTAAACTTCAAATATCTGAGCCAACCGACACATCGTTTTCAAACCCCCGCGGTCTTGCGCTACTCGGGTTAAACATGATATATAAGTCACTTTGATAACTTAAAAATGTTCTTGTTTGGCTTTTTCAGTGTTTTATTTGTTCGTGGGTAAATCGGTTTGGCTGAGATTAAAGTTATTCGATTAGATTAAATTAAATGTAACTTTATTAATCCATCGGGTGGGTTCCTCTGGGGTTTTCACACAGCTGAATAAACGTCAAACAGAAAACGATTAAAGAGAAGCGTGAAACGGTTGAGAGTTTACGTCAGCGCCCGGTTATATTTTAGATAGCAAGGAGCAGACGGCCGAGTTTCACTCCACGGAGGGAGCTCGTGACGTGCTACCCGGTTTTCTTTAGGCCGCGAAGGCCGGGTCCTCAGGTGGAAGCAGCCTCTGAATTTGGACACCCCCGCTGTTTCCAGGCCGGTCAATAATAATGGTGACATTTAATGTATTTTATCCGATAAATAAACACTGTAAAATGTATTTATCACCCCCCCCCCACCCCAACAGCCCTTTTGAATATCTCTCTAATTCTGAGTTCTCAAGGTTTGCAAGTATGGCCACAACACCTCACTCTTGGAGCACTTTTTTGCCACATGTATCGCAAACTACGTCTCAGCTGTTTGTGGAGATAAAATAAATCCGCACATGACTCCAATTACGCTCAGCCATTGTTGTGAGTGCGCACGCCAGCGGTTGCGAGACATTAATACAGCTGTATTTCGCACATAACTATGAAAGGCAGAAGAGGAAGTAGTTCCTTTGAATGTAGACAATCCGAATGTTATAGTTTCTTTCCACTGTGTTCCTGTTAATGATAAACTACAAATTTACCCTAAATTACTAAAATATCGATATTTTAATGTGAGAATCGATTCTAGAACATAATTGATTGGTACGTTGAAACCAAGCACACCATTGTTTTTTCTTGTGACATTACCAATAAGTTTGATGTGTTACATGGCCCTCTTCCTATTGAAAAAAAAACAAAAGTTGTATCCAAGATGGCCGACTTCTAAATGGCCACCATGGTCACCACCCATCTTGAGGAGTTTGCCCCCTCACATATACTAATGTGCCACAAACAGGACTTTAATATCACCAACCGTGTGTGTGTGTGTGTGTGTGTGTGTGTGTGTGAGAGAGATGAATTTTAGTTTCACAAGGCAGGAGAACTGAGGACAATGAATGACTGCAGGAATTGGCTAACAATTTGTGACAAAGAGATTGGCTATGCTGACTCTCCTTTCAATAACTGAACTAAAACACTCATCATTTTTCTGTTCCTTCCTGCTGTCCACATTGTGTATTGTTGGCTTTGCAAATAATTGTATGGCAGTATTGAATGCACTCTGTCAGCGTTTACTGGACTATTATACCTCTCTTATTATTGCTTTCCTGTCTTCTCTGTTGTTATTCATTTGTGCTTACTGAAGAATAACAAACACTTTTATCCATTTTGTACATTTACTTCCTTCTTTTATGTCTTCTTCTCCAGGCAGTGGGCCACAGACCGAGAAGCAGGTGGAGAAGGTGAGCACGCTGAGCCTGGTGAGGAGAGACACTGCACTTCTGCTGCGAGATTTCCGACAGGGAGCCTCCAACTGGATCCACTCTCTGCTCGATTCTAGCAGAGCTCCAGCCTCCACCAGCACAGCACCAGAGGCACCAACAGAAGCCACAGGTATACAAGTAACTGTTATAGTTGTTAGTTGTCAGGTTGGAACATTAGGTGTGGCTTGAATGTATTTGATAGGCAGTTGCAGTCTGTCCATGTCTTGGTCATCTGCCCCTGCTCAGATATGTGTGGGTGTATATCTCCCACATTCTGTGTTTTCATTGAGCCAATTAATATAAGTGTTCCCCAAGTTCATTTACACCTCTCATGAAAGAGGTCAGTGATATGAGAACTTCTTATGCAGCATCTAACTAATTATTGCTTTAGCCAAACCATTTGTGTAGTACTCCTGTGTCCATATTCATATCAGTTCTCATCTTTGGGATAGCAAAGCATTGACAGTAATTGTTAATTGTAGCCACCGTAAATCTGGTGGCGAATTGTAATTTTCATGGTGTGCCCCTTACCTTGGTGACACCCCCACAGCTGCAAGCCCAGTCTAATGAGAGTATCATTGGTGGGTGTACATTAGTAAAAGGCCATCATGGTGCTGAGATGGTTCATTATTAAAGAGATAGGAGATTGGTAGAGCTTTGTGAGACCAGCTACTAACTGCTGTGTTTTGACAGTTCAGGGCGGGCAGATGCTATCATCGTGTGACAGCACTTTTTGAATTTTCTCCACCTACTTCTCATCTCTTCCAGATGTAGCTCAATTTGCATTCTAGGCTTTTAACTATTGGCTGTCAACCAGAGGACATATGATAAGTGGAAACAGTAGATGAAGTGAAAGTGATTGTGTGTCACCAGTGTTATTTTTCATGTGTCCTTCAACTGTGGTTAGTCCAAATGAACTAAATGCCCTCTTCATTCTTAATATGCTCTGATCTGTCAATCCTGTGTCGTTTCTGAAACTTAATTGTACTATATGTTTGTTTCTCATTGGCATTCTTAATTTCAGTTGTGCATTCATCAATATGGTTCCTTCTGTCCTTGCTTCCTAGATGCAGTGAGGAAGAGCATTTCGGAGGCGAACATCTCTTCTCCTCATACAGACCCACCTGTCCCCACGGATCTTTCGGAGTTCCCCAACAGGAAATTATCAGTGAAGAGCCAGACGTGCCAGAACTTGGGATCCTACAGCAATCCCATTCCCAGCAGTGCACCGCTGCTCTCTGAGCGTGCTGTAGGTCATGCTTGAACAGCTTGCTTTCAGCTGATGCTCTTATGCAGAAGAACCTAACAGTATTAAATGGCCAAGATCTGTTTCTTTAATAACACCTGGCTGTTAGTGGGAATCATTGTGAGAATTAAACCTGTCGTTATTTGACAATGGGTAATTTAATGATGATTGTAGCACCACTTTAGTGAAGTGAAATCCCACTAGCCTCTTGTCTTTGATCAGGATATCTCTGCTTTCAGCTTGCTTTAAAAGGATTTGGCACGCAGTTGTAGCCTTTTTAAGAGGTCGAACATTTTTGGGGCATTGAAATATTTTGGCCGTTGATCAAACAATGCTGTCTACCCTGTAGTGATGTGCATGTGTCACTTTGATGAACTCATCCGAGATTGTGTCACCCATCCCTCACAAACAGATTTGGCTTTGAAATGCTGACAGGATATCAAAAGGTTTTGGTTGTGCGAGTACTGGCAAGGTGTTGCAGATTATCCTCATATTTTCTCGCAGGCACACTGGATTAGTGGCTGGCGCAAGCAAAATTAGCAAGCAGAGGTGACGTAAGATATTAAATATGCTTTTCCTTCTGAAATGGGAATCGCTCAGCCAAGAGTCAGGCACTGAGCCAAGATTTTTCCAAGGACAAAGTGGCGTGTGTGTTTACATAACTGTGGCTCATGGCTCATCGCTAGGCAGTGGTGCAAGTTTCAGTCATTATGCAACTGTAATGTTTAGTAAGTTTGGGGAAACCTGCAGTCAGCTTAGATTGAAGAAGTCATTTGGACGAGTGATGAAGCAGTTCTCCCATTGAAAACTGAATCCAGATGGATAGAATAAACTTTATAGGACTTATAAAACCAACTTTTCTTGTAAAAATGTTTTAGCCTTTCTTATTTTTTATTGATATAAAGATATCCTTTGAACTAACCTAATATTTTCTCATCCTTTATGTAGCCAGAAGATGTCAGTTTCTTCTTTGCCAAAGATGAAGATCCCTCAGTGATCACTGACCTGTCTTCAGTGGCCATACCACCCCCTGCTGGAGAGGAGGGCTCACAGCAGGAGCACCCCAGGGAATTTCCTCTTGGGTTTGAGCCACTGCGCTCAGAGCAACTAGCAGAGATGAAGGTGGAGAGCTCTCCAGTGGTCAAGGATCCTTTCTGCTCACCTCTGCTAGCCCCTGACAGCATGCTGAAAGGGCTGCCACCTGTACACATAGTGGTAAGAGGACGTAAACGGTTAATTACTGAAATTACTGGTTCGCAGGTTACTTGTACAAATCTATTGTTTGCGTTACTCATTGTGTGCTAACAGTAGTCTATATTTTATAGCAAAGTGTTTTCTGTGAGAACGTGTGTGAGATTCAACTTCAAGTATAAGTTGAGCATTATAAAGGTAGACTGGCAAAAGCACATGCTCCCATGGTAGTGGCTATGGAGTTTTCTGTGGAAGCGCAGCCTCCCTCAGTAGATGGAGTTTAACTGTGTGTCACATAACTGTACATATTTACTGTCTAGTCTTCTGAGCACTTTCTGAAGACTTATTGTTCACTTAAAAGTTGAGACTTGGGGGGCAATGGTGTCATCACTGGCTGGAGTTGGAGCTTTTGATTGTATTACACAATCTCTTTCGATGCATTATATACTATACATGGTGCTGCAGAGGCATTAAAGTGTTAACTGACAGCATACCAAAAGATGTACGTGGTTTACAGATATTGAAGTGAAACAGTGTGATGGGAGAGAGAGGGTAGGTTAAAGTTATGTTTTTCCTTTTCTCTTTTCTTATTTTTGTTGTTGTTGGGTTTTTGGTTTTTTTTTTTTAATTCGCTGGAGTGAGTCAGTGAGAATGTAAAGAAATTGGGGACAAAAGAGACTGAGGATGCTTGGCTTCGTTTTCTTCATCCACTAATTAAGATTCATGACATGTCTGAAGGGAATCCAGATTTGCTTCTCACCATTTCTAACCCTTCTTTTCCTCTCTCTCCCCACCCTCAGGCTTGTGCACTAGACCCCATGCTGGACGACTCTGTAATGTTTGCCAAGCGTTTGAGGAACATAAACCAGCCCGTCACTCTCTGTGTGGTGGACGACTTACCCCATGGCTTTCTCAGCCTATCTCAACTCTCAAGGGAGACGAGGGAGGCTGCCAATGTCTGCGTGGAGCGAATTCGCGCCGTCTTCACACAGGACACACCCCCAGAGCCACGGAAGCACCGCAAGTTGGAACGGACCGACGGGGGTGTGTCAGCATCTTCAGGGGAAACCAGTTCTCTCTTTGTTGGCCCCACTGAGGGAGGAGAGCTAGCTGTCGGGAGAGGGGCTAAAATTGCTGATGGGGAGGGCGCAGTTGCTGTGGCAGCCCAGAATAACACTGATGCTGGTGGCATTGGGGCTTAAATAAGGGTATATAATAAAAAAGGGGGACTGCATTTCACTCGAGGAGCGAAGAGAGAAGGAGTAAATGAAAGTCGGACAAATTTAGGCAGCGTAGTGCCTATATGCAAGGCAAAGCATCCTGAAAACAGACAGGGGGTGGGAAATGCAGTCTAGCATATCGCCCAGTGTTTGAGAGACAAAAAAACAGCAGAGGAGGAGCACTGAAATATAACTTCCTCTGCTTTACAATTCCTGCCACTTGTCTGTGCACCATTATACACCAACGCAAATCTGGCAGACAAAGTGAACGCACCCACAAGAGACAGTCATGTTTTAGAATAAAATTATTTAGCAGCTACTTAGATCAAAGACCAGCACTCACCCACACACACACAGCAGTCGTACTTAACAGAGTTGCTGTGAGGCAGCAAAGGCTCGAACATAAAGAGGCACAGACTATTCTCGAGACGAGGCCTGAATGGGTGATTCATATAGGCCGAGGCAGTGATTCGAGGCCCTAATCAGATAGTAGTAGGGACACTATATGCTTCAGTGTGGAGTCACCTCTATCAGAATGGCCATTTGTCCGTTAGGGAGCGACTCTAAATAACACTTAATAGCTCCACATTGTGTTCTCAATTACGCCAGTTTAGCAGTCAATACAGCTCACTTTGTGGATGGTAACTGTGTAGACTCTCTCCAAAATAGAATTACAAAGCTAGAACAACAGCGTGAAACACTTGAAACTGGATAATTGATTCACTTCTTTTCTCATATTTGTTGCAGTTTAAAATCATTTTATGAATTCTATGCAGTAGTATTAGTTTTGTTATTTATATCAGTTTTTATTGCAGTTATGCCAGGCTTAAATGTTCTTTTCTGTTCTATATTATATAATGAACTCTTTTCATTTCTTTCCCCCCATGTTTTTCAGTGTGCTGAATATTTACCTCTGCTTTTGTGTGTGTGTGTAGCAGCAGCTGTTCTGACATCGCTGGCCTTTCCAATTAAGCTTCTGTTCTACCCTCAGCAATATACAATGATCAGAGTAAATGTAGAACATTACACAGGCACAGAGTGCCCTGCCTTGTGCATTTTTGTAGTGATATAATAATGCTAGTACAAAGACTGGACTGCATTCGTTTGTAGACAAGTACACTTAGGATACATCTTGTAGGTCTTTCAGTGACAATCATTGCTTTGATATTTTAAAATGTTTTTTCTTTTTTTCTTTTTTTTTCCTTTTTTTGTTACAGCAGCAGAAAGTCCAGCTCTCAGCTATCAATACACATTTAAAATTTCACTACAGTGATTTCCTCTCAAGTTGCCCTGGTCACTGATTGTGTGCTACTGTTCACTACTTCTCTGCACAGTAGGGACTGTGTCAAAGTGCCACTTCTCTGTAGCTGTGGGATTTCCTGCCTGACAACTCTTTTTCTTTCTTTCTTTCTTTTTTTCTTTTTTTTTTCTTTTTTTAAATTATCACGTCTAAGTAAATATAGATGCCAACAATGCTGGCACTGTCCTGCCCTTGCCTGGTAAGAGGGCTGGGGTTGTCAGGTCTGTAGAGAGGGATGCTGTGTGATGAATTGGATTTAGCTGATGCTCAGAGAGCAAAATCCTCCCCCTGTTCAAGAGCAGGATTTTCAGTAGGAAAGTCATGCTACAGGATTATACCATACTCAGTTGTCAGCTTCAAGTACTTACTGCAGTATTTTTAGTCAGATTGATGGAGAGAACAAGGACCGAGAAGAGGAAGAAAGTTATACAGTCGCTCTTTCCGAGATGCTGGGCCGAAGCAAGTGTTTGCTTTACTAGCCGCTGTTTATGCTCACTGTGCACTTTTGCAGTAGTTGCACTGTCGCTCAGTACAAGTTTAATTTAAGCAAAGCTTGAACATGTCACCTCCCTCCCCTCTCCCCGCTCTGTGCCTCTGTCTGTGGCTGAAATGGAGAATGGCTGCACACATAATCACAGTTGTCTGCTACGTGTTGAGAAACACGACCTCTTTGTGTTGTGTTCATATCAGACAGGAATGGCACTTCACACTCTAAACTATTCATAGTATTAATTAGCTGTTGTTGAGAGATGTCTCTAATGTAGTCAAGCCTCTGTGAGACAACAGTTTTTATCTGATATAATGTACACAACCTCATCCATACTGAAGTCAACACCGCACAGGATGAACAACAAAGGTGACGGGCCATTAGCAGTTTCTTCTATAAGGAATTTGAGTTAACTTGCTTTATTTTGATTTTGTTTAAATTGTGTCAAATTCTTATAGGCCTTCCTATGCCTCATATCCTTGATGACCCTCGAGCATCAGGCTAACCTGAGTGCAGGCGGTGGACCAGGGAGTCCTTGTGGTGTTCTGATCAGACAGGCTTGCTGATTCTCATTTTTGCTTCTTTTGTTGAACCGTTTGGTGCTTTAATGCTGCCTACAACTATTAGCTGAAATATTTTGTTCAGTATTGATTCATTTAAAGCTCGGTTGATGTTGTCTCGTGTGTTTATTTTGTTTAATGAGCAGCTGCTGTGGTAGTTGTTTAATATAGCTGTGTTGTTATTGTTGTTATTATTATTATTAATTCAGTCTCAAGTCGTGCAGTATACCTCTACAGTTTGACTCTATTCACTAGAGATTTTCTTTGCCTCAGGCTGTTTCCAGTGAAATGCAATGCTAAGTGCAATACTGCTACAACATGAGCCATTGGAGCAACATTTGCAGCAAACCTGTGTAGTTACACACCAGCACAATATTTTTTTCTTTTCATTCCCTGCTTCCTCCATCACTTTTTTTTTTTTTTTTTTTTTTTTTTTGGTGCAATATGTTTGACTCACTTCACAGCTCATATGTAGGTTCCTTGAAGCTTGCTTCCTTTACAAACACCTCTGTGTTAAACTGACTTTAAGCACTTTGCAGAAATGTTACATGTCATTCATTTATGGATAAAGTTTCAAGTTGAACCAAAGACTGAAGCCAGAGTCTTGTAACAGAGATGTGCTGACATTACTGCTTAATGTTCACTGTTCTCATTGAAAATGCAGGTGCTAGTCAGTGTCATAGTCTGCCTGCACTCCATATGCAAATTGCACTGCAACAGTTCTGATGTAGAATATGATTAGCCTTTAAAAAAAAAAAAGCTTGTATACATGACAAGCCATAGACTATAAAAGTGAGATGTTTTTAAGTTTGTTTTGTTGCTGTTCTTTAAAAACACCGTAAGTGCAAACCCATGAATAAAAAGAATGTATATTAAATATTATGATTTATGTAGATATTTTTACTTAAATTTGTTAATCAGATTGGTTGTAGATTGATTTTTGACTGCATTTCTTTGCAGGTTCCACGTTAGGGTGATGTGTCTGCTGCGCCAGGCTAGTTACTTCCTTTGTTGATTTTTATCCAAATAAAATTCTGACATGAACCCTGCTGTTTTTGTATTTAAATTTTTTGAATTAACCTTTGTTTATCATTGATCTCACAAAAGGTTAACTAAAAGTCACAGACTATGACATACTGGTTATAATTCAATCAGATATGACTTTTTATACAAATTGAATTAGGATTCGGGATTACATTTTTGGACAACGAAATTGCTTAAATTAACTTTTCTAACATTTTGATTCAGCTTAGACTTTGGAAAAGGTCAATAAGAAGTGTGACCTTTAGCTAAAAAGTGTCATCTAAAACCAAAAGTACACAGCACAGACGGCTCTCTGCAGAGAGGTGCGAAATGAAAAAGTACTCTTAAGTAGTTTTGAGGCGCTTGCCATTTGCATGAGTGTTTTCATGTGATGCCACTTCTCTCCACATTGCACATGCAAAGACCTGCAAGCTCTCAAACTGCTGAACTTCTGATTGCTACAATTATTTTACAGATCAACGTGGTCATAAAGGTGATTGTGTGACTCGAACAACACAACCGCAAGTAAATATGTAAATTGGCTCTATTTCATCCACTTCAATTGGAACTGTAACAAAGTAATACTTAAGTTTGCATATAGTAATTTTATTGTAACAGCATTTTACATCCTAAAAATGCCCTATACCTAAATGATGGAACCCCCCCCCCCCCCCCCCATCTTTTTCTCATGGGTAATTTTCCAAGTAACTCGGCCCATTGAGTCACGTTGCCGCTGATTCTTCTGGTTAGTAATATCATATTTGGGGCCAGGAGACCAACCAGCATCTGTCTCAGCGCAACTTCATTAGAAGTGCGTGACCTCTAATGGAAACATGATTGTAATCAGCCATGGCATTTTGAGCGTGTGGACATGTCGCATTGACGAAGCACGAGCGGAACCGTGCGCGCGCTCGGCAGCCGCCACCCCCTCCCTCCTAAACAACCGCCATCCAGCTTCACCTGCCGGAGGGGGGGCACATGCATTGAGGCAGCCGGCGCGAGCGCGCCTGATTCCTCTCTCTCTCCGTCAACGCGCGCTCTCGCGCGGAGACTGGCTTCTGGGAGCTCGGAGAGCAGACGAGCGGCAGCTGAGGAGAGAGAAAGATGGAGGTGAGGGTCGGGGAGAGACTCCTGTGCCTGGCCGTGCTGTCCAGCGTCCTCTGCATGGATTCAGTCCTCGGGAAATACGTGAGAGGCGTCGTCAACACAAAAGAGGTGAGCGTTTGTTCCCCCCCCCCTATCTTTAATTTGTTGCCTTGCGACAATGACCCCACCGCTCGCTGACAGAAGCGAAACCGACTTGACTGCGAATCCGTTCGCAGGTGTCTCTTTGGTGGACTGTTCCGTTAGACGAGGGGCCAACAGCCGATTCACGGATCAAGTTGCCTCGCATATGTGCACGGCTCTAGTGTCAGCGTGTGAAACACACTCACCTCTATTCTGCCCTAAAATCCCGCGCCATCTACCTGCGTATCATGCGTGGCGTATGTTTTACCCTCATCACGATAGTCTTCTGTATTATTGCTGCCTCTAAAGCGGCATCACGCCAGTTCAGAGCTGGAAATAAATCCTAGGAAGTGGTTACTCTTCTTTAAGTCCCATCCGTGTGTCCGGGGTTTTGTTGCCATGCTTGGATGTAAATTAGCAGCGGCTTTTCTGTTTATGATCGGAGGACCTGTCACAGGTGTGAGTCATATGGCCCGTGGCACGCGGCGGTGGTTTGCTGTTTGTTGAACCTGGGCTTAGTACCGCCTGTTAAGGGTTTGGGGGGAAGCTGTCAGCATCGGGATCACTGTTGTCCTGACGAGATCTGCGAGTTCAAATGTTGACTCTGCAGCTGGAGCAGGTATCTCTGCGCTGCTTGGAATTTACCACCTCCTGTGTCACATCTCTGCAGGCATCCACGCGAGTTTGTTGGGATCAACTTTTACATAAATGAGCAGTAGAGTTGGGTCTACCATTTTGTTGTGAGTGAAGCAATAGCCCAATCAGAAGAAAGAAGCAACCACCTCCGACAAAGTTATTAATGGCTGTTTTGAACGTGATCGGGATACTTAGAATATCTGGTAAAAAGCGAAGGAGACAATGTGGAATCAGCTGTTAGTGTGTAACATACACACAACATTGAGATTATGAAGTCAAAATGCATATGCTGCCGAAGTAGTTTCTTTTTCATCGCGGGTTTGTTTTTACTTGATAAAATAATAGTTTCAGCTTAACAGGGGCGCTCTCAGCTCTTAAAGCCTCCTGTTGCCACAGTGGAGTCACTCAGTGACCAGAAGCAGGGAGGTAGGGTCCATTGTTCCACTGTGTGGCTCAGATATCTCTTTGAAAAAGGCGGTGGTGGTGTTTGGTCAGATATTTTGCTCACGTCATTGTACAGTTTTACCTCACTCGTCCCAAAAAGAAGATTTAAACAGAAACACCAGACATAATAAGCTTTGATGATTCCTCTTACCTGCTGACATGCACTGCTGGCTTGTGTGCTCTTGACTGCAGTTTAAGAGGAGTTGAGCCAAACGGTGACATTGAAGTCACCATTTTTAAATCTGCAGGATGACGATGGAGATCAGAATAGATAAATTGAACAGGAGGCACTCATCCATCCATCACGGCTGGAGAGATGCCCTTGAACACAGGCTGAATGTGCACCTGCTCCAGTGGAGCTGCACAGTGGCCAGCAATATAGGCTGCACTGGGCAACTTCCAACTGTTTGTGTGCATGTGTGTGACTGTCCAGCTGCTGAGCAGAAGGACAGCCATCTACTCTTCTAGAAAACCACAGTGAAAAAAGATTTAGTTTTTCTTTATTGCTGGCCTTGTTGTGGCAGGCTGGTAATAAAATATTATTCATGAAAAGTAAATCTCATAATTTCATGAACCACTGTAGGCTGATTTTTTTGTTCTCACAGTTAATTATTTCATCAATCAGAAGTGGACAAAGTTTCACCAAAAAGGGCAATGCCAGTGAATTTCTTTTCTTTTTCTTGCTTAAAAATTATTAAAATAATTGCTGAAATTGTTGCTATTGGGTTACTTGTTAATTTATCAGCATGTACCTTTTTTGGTTTTATTGCAGAAGAAAAAAGAAGAAGAAATATTATGAGAATAAATAAATGAATAAAAGGAAAAAAACCAACGCTTGGTGTCTCCTAAAAAGTTGTGGTGCACTTTTTTTTTTTGGTTTCGTTCTGTAGCTGGTCAGATATTAGTTGAGTGCCTAAAGAAAACAGAGCACTTTGAATGACATCCTGCAACATTGGGCTTGACATATTGATATTGCGTGTGTGCGTGTGTCTCTGTGGTTCACTCCTCATCAGTCTTGCTTGCGCATTCCTGCCCCAAGGTCATCCACTAACTTTACTCAATATCCTGCCTCTCTTAGATACAGACACACACACACTCCCATGCACACAATCATGTTGACTTCACACTCCTATCAGTCTGTCGCGCTCACATGCTCACTCATTGAATAAACTCTGCTTCGGTCCCTTGATGCGGTAGCTGTGTCAATGCCTGCAGAGGTGAAGGCTGAGTTTGTGCAGAGCTGCAAATTGATAAATGAAATTTACCTCACTGGGAGAGGGATGAGCTGTTGAAAAGTGCTGGACAGCTGGAGAAATATATGGAGAGGCACACGCCTAGTTGTCCAAAGGCAGTGGTGCGGACTTGTCAACAGCTTTCTTGGGGCTGGTCGATGTGTACAATTAGTCTAAGTGGCTCATAGTGTGTGGACGCACTGATAAAATGTCCCTACAGAGGGGTGGTGGTGCTGTTAGATTAAAGGACAGGAGAAGGACGCCATTTTTAAAACCAGTTGGGAAATTTTGAGAGGGAGAAAAAGTTTGCCCTTCTTTAGCACACAATGGCACAGGACCTCTGAGTAAGGCAGTAAATCCACCCTATGCTTCAGTCTGGGTCTCTTGTGTTAATGTCCATAGAAGCGTATGAGTTTGTAGCATACTGATATTAAAAATCAGCTGAAGCAAAGACTTTATTCAACCAGGCTATATACAGCTGAGCTGTATCTCTGTTACATTTTAGCGGCACACACCTGCCGTTGAACCGTGAAAGTTTAAGTGCCCGCCTTTAGCTTTGGTGTTTTAAGTACTAAAGCTGAGAAACGTTAAACGCTCAGAAATCTTGTATTTTGTCCTGCCATGAATGAAACGTCTGTTACTGACACCATCCAAGCAAATATTGCAATCCAGTTAGAAAAAGTGAATAAACTTGGTTAGTGAGCTGTAAAAATGACTTCTTTGTATTTTTCCCCAGGATGCTGGGAGTTGGTTTTAGAATGGGGCGGGGAAGCCCATTGAGCAGAGGTGTGCTGATAAATATCGTTGCTAATGTTTCCAATTGTTTGACTTACAGACAGAACAGATAATTATAGATTTCAGTTTATTAAGGGTCATTTAATTGCAGTTAATCAAAGTAAATTTGTCTACAGCAGTTGTTAAGTAGCTAAAAAACACTGTAAATTGATTTGTAGAGAAGTGTTGTTATTGAAGGAAAAGAAATGGAGCAGTTTCTGGGTCAAACTTGCTTGATTAGAAACTTTTTGAGTATTTAACTGCAATTTAAAAGCAGTGGACTCTTTCAAATTACAGTTTTGGTATTGATAAATCAGTAAATTAATCATTTAGTCCTAGTTTTCTGCCAACTATTGGGCATTAAAAGGGAGGTGGGCTTGAGGATTCAGTGCTGAATACAGATATTAAATAAAAATGTCCATGAGCAGGTTTAAATGTTTGTGTTCTTCACAGTTAATTAAAATTTGTGGTTTTATAAAGAAAGGTCTTCAAACGGTTGCCTTTTAAAAATCAACAAATGGCCTTGAAACTTCTGTTTCTAAATGAAAAATCTAACACCACGTTCAGCAGCATACTGCTGCCCACCGGGCCTTTCCCCGTCCTAAAAATCAGCACCTCACATCACATAACACTGACATATGTCTGGGTTGATAAAAGCAGCAGATCTGAAATGAGGGATTTTGCCAGGAGTTCTTGGTTTAATAGGATCATGAAGAAGCCTCATATGTGATGTCTTACTTTAATTAATGCCGTGTCTTATCTTAAAACATGCCAGTTTTGAACTCTTGAAATTCACCCAGCAAGACTTTTAAGAGTCACTTAAAAGTCCTTTAGCTTGACTTTGAAGTAAGTTTTGGGAACCCTGTGTGGATAGTGTTATCTAGTCCACAACTCAATCAGTTTTCCTTTATCTCTTTTTAATGAGGACATTGTGATCAGATACAGGTGCCGTATGTGTGTAAGTAGGTGTGGCGAGTGGGCGTTTCATGTGCTCATAAGCTGGGTTTGACATGTATGTGTATTTCTATGTCTGCAAACCCAGCGTGTGCTCACTGAACCCCCCCCCCCCCCCCCCCCAAAAAAAAGACAAAAAAGAGAGCTGAGTGTGTTTGCATGTGTGCCTGTGCGTGAGTGTGTTTAATGGATTGCAGCATTGTGTAACCCTGACTAATGAATCATTGAGAAGCCCAGCGGGCCAGGGGTGACTTGACTAGCTGATTGGTAATTAATTGTTAATGAGGCTTAGCAAGCAAACAGGGTTTTTGGTGAGAAAGAGAAAAAAGATAGAAAGCTACTGAGATGAAAGGACAAAGTGTGAGGGAGGGGGAAAGAAAGGAGGAAAGAATAAGACTGCGAGAGGCTGAATTGACCAGATACTGCATCAAGGCATCGCACTTGATTAATGGGCGTACATACACACATGTACAAGTGCAACAATGCACACACACTCTGGAAGGTGGTTGAGTGACTCTGCATCACAATGCAGCGGCCTTGGGGAAATAGGAAGACTAAAAGGGGATTAAGGTAGACACCTCATCCACTGTTGCTGTTCTCCCAGGCTCATTGTCTTTTCTGGACTTCACTCACACACACACATACACAAACACACACACACACACTAGTGGGAACGTAGTTGTTAACGTTTGTGGAATTGCTCAACACCTGTGTTGAACTATCTTTGCATCCATCCAACAGTATACAAGCTTGCTGATGTTGTCATGACTCAGTTAGACTCTGTTAGCTGCTTGATTTAAAGCATCCACTGTGGAATTGCAGTGCTGGGAAAGTTAAGTAGGAAACATAGCTGCATTTAAAAAATTATAAATAAATTGCTAAGTAAATAAATGAATACTGCACTATTCACAGAAAAATGTCATCCTTGACTCTGCATGTCAGTCAGACCCCTGCCTTCTAGAAACTTTGGGGTATTGGACATAACATGATTAATAAGTCAGGCAACTTCACTGGTAATGTTTTAATAGATGTAATGAATCAGTACTAATAATGAGTACAACTGGAACCTAATATGTGCTAGTTACCGGTGAGCTTACTGTCCAACTTCCCAGAATCATCCTGAGACCTAAATCTGTCCCTAAAACACATCACCTCAGCACTGTGGGCTTTTCATAAGAACAAATTACAAGCAATGTAATATTTTTGTTGATAGCACATCTAGTTTGTTTTAAATATGGGTGGTCAGCAGGGGTTCAGTAATGTATAGTAATAATCCCCCAGATTTATAGTTTTATTAGTAAACGACACAGAAATGACAATTTGCATGTAACTTAACTACTGAAATCTAAAAGCACACATGGGTAGTTGATCTGCTAGAAAGCTACTGAAAAATGTAGTTAAACTGGTTTAACTACATTCATTGTATCACATGCTGTTTAACTCTGTAGCAGCAGCAAAATATATTTTTCTTCATTTATTAATCCTGCTCATCAAATCATTGACTGATCACTTGATCAACAAGGTTGAAGGTTGTAATTATATACAGTCACCAGTCTGAAATCACTGTTTGGTGTTTTAGCCTGAAAAGTGACCAAAGCTACTCCAGTAATTAGAATAATTACCTGCTATACCAATAATATTTATTCTTTTGCGTTCAATGCTGGAGCCACATTTTCTGCTTCAGCGTGATGATATCATATACACAAGGGCAGGTCCATAGAAAGGGCTCTCTGAGTGTGTTGAGGAAATACTTGACTGGTGTGCACAGAATGCTCAGACCCATCAAACACCTTTCGGGATGAAGTGGATTGCCAATTGCAAGCCGGGCCTTATCGCTGACATCAGTGCCTGACCTCAGTAATGCTACTGCGGCAGAAAAGAACCAAATCCCTGCAGCCAGGTTCAGAAAACTTGAGTAAAGACTTTCTACAATAATATTGACTTTTATAGTGATATTCTTATGTCTATGGCTTAGGAATATTTGTTCTCAAACACATATAGATGTGATGACTGGATGTCAACGGGCTTTGTTCAGCAGTTCACATAATTTTGACTATGTACTGTGTTTTATTTTGTGTTTGGCTCCACTACTTTGTTGTTTCCCACACATAGACTTGGGGGAACCATCCAGGTCTATTAACAGTTGCCCAATGAAGGCAAATTAGCCTTTTTTCTTTTATCTATCCAAAATAATAACATAATCAAGCTCATTTGCTCTTACTGTGAAAGTTCAGTTGCAGGAAATCAGCTAGTCCTGTCTCCTGTTTCAGGTTGCTGTTACGGCAGTCCTTCAAGTCGCTCAGCTTGCTTGTCTCTCGATCATACACTCCTACTCCTACGTTACCTTCTTGGAATGCAGCTGGTAACTGTGGTCCCGTTTCGCACTGGAGATTTGCTGTAAGCTGAAGGGTGACTCTCACCAGAACGTGTAGCAGGTGGAGAGCTGAGGCTCAACGAAGCTGCAGAGCAGAACAAGGACTGCCATCAGTACCTGGGGTTCAAGACAGTGGAATTTGAGTCTGTTCAGGGGTCTTGGACATTAGTGTGCACCCACTGCAGTCTAATTATGTGGCAAACACTGAAGTCTTTTAAGTCTATTAAGCATTTAATGGCAGTATGCATGACCAGTAGATACTGGGTCACTCATTGATGGTTTAGTTGATGCAATGCTTAAATTTGAGATGAGAAATTTTCAGTAGGATCTTGATAACTGGAAATTCATCAACTCTGTTTTTATTCTCGAGTCTTTTAGATTCATTTTTTTGTCACTTCATTAATCAGTAATTCACTTATTTGAACTTGATCCAGAAATTAGTGTGTGAAATTCCTGACTGTCCTCTTCGGTGTGAGAAGCTTATAGAGTTGGCAAGTAAGTTGAACTTAAATCCGCATTGAACCTCATTGTTTGGACTTGTATTCTACTCCCGGGTACCTGTGCAGGAAATTGAAGGACAAGTACACAGCAAAAACACAAAACAAGGATTGTGTGTTGCTTAATGTTTCTATGGCAGCTGCAAATGAAGGTATGCTGTGGTTGCTATGGCACTAATGGGGGAGGAGAGAGGTTTGTGTGTGCATTAAGTGATCTTTATCGAAGGGTAGGCATGTGTCACGTTGGCCATGGCATGCTGTAAAGTGTGTGATAGATGCATTCGAGCAATTCTGTGTGTGTTCGTGTAACAAAAGGGTCTTTCACAGTCCTGGCCTGTGGTGAGTTAAATTACACCCCTCACTATCTCAATAACCCAACTGGACCACCCCTCTCTCCTCTCTCCAGGGATTCATCTCTGGGTCAGTGTTTTCCTCTCCTGCCCTGGTTGTCATGGTTACTGCCTTAAGCGTCACCCAGGACGACGCACGGAGGTGGACTTGAGTCCCGGGCTTCACTGACTTTTGGAGTTTGCCATGAATTATAACCCAGAGGCTCCAGGGGCTGAAGCTGGCTGGCAGTAGCTGAAGCTGGCTGGCAGTAGCTGAAATATGGCTACAGTTTTGTTTTGCTGTGATATATGGAGGCGGCGGCGCTAGCCATGCTACGCTGCTCTGGATGCACTTTATTTCTCAGCACAGAAATCACCGTGCTTGTTTATGTAGGGAGAAGGCAGGGCAGAGGTAATTACAGTATAATGGTGCATGGGGAGTTTTCTTGGTTGGTTGGAGATCAAGAGTTCATAACAACTAACCTCAAGGCTTGTTTTAATAAGAAAGAGGCAAACTGTGGTCTTTGGAGAGGTTGAAACGTGCAACAGGATGATACGCACACTGTGCAAGAAAATGTGCTCATGTTTTGGATCAGTGTGTTTTTAACATTTGAGGAGCACAATTGATTTTAAGGATAGTAAATATTAAGCACAACTCTGAGATCAGCGTGAAGTTTGGACACACTAACCGACTCGTATAGGTGCTGGTACTGCACAATAATAAAATATTTTATCCACATTTCAGGGGCTATATCTGATTTTCTGCACAGCATGTTATAGTTTAAATGAGCTTTTACCAGTGAAGCTAAATTAGTTAATTCAGTTATCATCTTATATGTTATATGCATGTGCCTGTTCCATTGTCATAGCCTCAATAGTAATCAGCAATCTTAGGTTAGTAAATAACTTAAAAGCCTCATATGTGGCCACACCAAGTCAAGCCGAACCAAAATTTCGAGTACAGAATAGAGTAAAATAGCCTCTACGTCCTCTGATTTGTTGTCAGATAGTATTGTCAAAGAAAAGCACTTTTGATAGACCATATGCAGCATATGGACGCAGCATGATACCTGCAATTTTTTAGTAGTGTTTCTACTTCAGTAGCATTTACCTACTCTGTATTGTCTTATCAGTGAATTTTGTACAATTCGGCGAACTGTCTTGCTGACGTGAATCGGCTAATATTAGCCAGCTTCTGTTGACAGATTACACACTCGGGCTGAGACCTGTTCACAGACCAGTGAAAGCAAAAGATAGATAGCTTCTGCTGTTAAGTCGCACCTTTTTTTTCTCTTTTGTTTAGGTGGTGGACATCTGCACTGGTGGTTAGTTGCAATTGCTTTACGTGCGAGTGATTTATTTATATTTTTTCCCCTCACGGGATTTACTATCCTTCTCGCTTTCAATCAAACATTCATTGTGTCACGCTGTCATGATTTCCACCATCTGGCAGCTGCACGAAGGGACTGGAGTTCCTTTTGACAGTTTAAAGATGTATTTTTAGGAGAAATGAATGTGTACAAACCACTGATACAGTAGACTAATGATTAATTCATACCTTTTGTGCAGTTGCATCTTGCAATAATAATGAATAGTTGTAAAAAGGTTGGTAGGGCTTCTTGACTGAAATTTTTGTTTGGTAAAAGCCAAATAAAATGAGTTTTCAAGTTTATCATCAGTTCAAGTCTTAATTAGGAAATCAGAACAAATTGTAATTTTATAGCAAAATTCTTGAATGGTTACATTTTTTTAGAACAAATTAAAGTGCAGATTTCTTCATTGTAACTTACTGTAAACCTTTAGTGCAGCTTTTAGGATGTGATGATCAGCATGTGCTTATGTGCGTATTGGTATCTCATGATAAAGTTTTGTGGGAGTTTGCGAAAGGCTTTTGGAGCCTCGTTTCTTCGACATATGTGACAGTGTATTTCTTTTATGTTTCTTGTCAATTAAATAGACCAGCAGCATCTCTCCTTAGGTGACAACCTCAGAGAATATCTGGGATTGTGACATTTATAATGCAACACCTGCTGTCAAGGTTACCATATGCATCTTATATAGCTTGTAGAACCACTTTTAACAGGAATATTTTAAAGCAACCATTTTCTGTATGACTTGATAAGTCTCCCATCATTGTTGAGGAATTATGGCTCACTCTTCTTTATAAGGTTGTTTATTGAGTTCATTGATTTTTTGGGCATTTGTTTATGCACAGCTCTCTTAAGGTCCCCCTCATCATGAAAATCTGAACTTTGTCTAGAAAACACCTTTTTAATTATTTTGTTTTTCAGCAGATTTGCTGCTGTGTTTGGGGCCAATGTCCTCTTGCATGACCTAATTGTGGTCAAGCTCCAGCTTGGCTCTAGAATACTTAAGCACACAGAAGAGTTCATGTTTAACTCAATGACTGCAAGGAACCCAGGGTCTGTGGCTGCACAGTAAGCTCATACATAACCTCTCCACCATTGTGCTTGACAGTTGGTGTGAGGTGCAATATGAGCAAACATCTCCACTTTGGTCTCATCTCACCAAAGACATTGTTCCATAAGTCTCATGCTTTGTTCAGATGCAACTTCACACACTTAAGCTGTGCTGCAAGGTACTTTTTTAGAGAGAAGATGACTTCTGCAGGCAAAACAGGCCATTCTTGTTCAGTCTTCTGAGGCCTGTAGAATCTGAGATGTAGAACTTGGGTTTTTTGCAGTTTCCTTAAGCATTGCATCGTCTGATCTTTGGGTGGGTTTGCTGGGACATCCACTCCTGGGAAGAATGATGTTTTCCACTAATGAATCATCATTCTCACTGTAGGTGGAATTCAGATTGTTTGGAAATGACCTTATAACGCTTCTTAGATTTATGTGCGGCAACAATTACTTCTTTAAGACTGCTGATGACTTTCCTCTTTAGCATTTTGTTAACACACGCTTGAATACTCCAGACCAAAACATCTGCATTTATAGAGGTGGTCACACTTACTGATGATCAGTTAATTAAGTGCATTTGATTAGCAGCGCCTGGCTGCTCCTTAAATTGCAGCATGGAAATTGTTCTAATCTTTAAGATAACAGTCTTGCTTCATTTGACGTCATCTGTGGATCAGCATTAAAGCTTTTTCGTATTGTTTTTTTTGTCACAAATACAACAGAAGCTAAACTGGAAATTGTTTTAGTGCTGGAAGTAAATACTGTAATTGTAGGTAAGTACAGCTCAGTGCTTGTAACAAAAATGTGTTGTATTGTATGTAGTTTGATTTCAAAAATGAAAATTGTAAAAAGAAAATGAGGAGCTGCTTTTGGCTGCTCATTATTTCTCATGGGGTTACTCTGTTAGATGGATCTGTATGTTTGATTTCCCATTTTTATACTGGATGCTTTTCCTGATTCAAGCCTCCTCTTTATCTGGACTCGGGACAGGGGTTAAGTCTCCTGCTGGTCTCGAGCCAGGGGTCCTAGTGTGCAAGTTGAATTTGTTAACTGCTACGTATAAATCAAAATTCACAATGTTTCTTGCCTCAATGATTTATTTATTTACATTTCAAATGCATTGTTTAAACAGCTTTGTATTGTGTAAGTATCAAAATTAATCTAATACCAGCAGTGTGCAAACCTTTAAAAATGACATCCAGCACTAGATGTAAGCCAGAAATACTTTGACTTTGTCAGAAACGCCCAGCCTGTACCCTAAATTTAATCAGCTACTTTTGTAAACTGCAGAGGCCATTGTCTGTCATTTTGCTAGCCAAGCACTTAAGATATTGTTAATCACAGGCGACACCCTAGTGACTGTGAGGCTTTTACCACAAACCTGCAGTATTTCAAATATAAATCCAGCCTCAGTCTTTCCCCTAATGCCATTTGTACAAATGAGACTTCTACCATTTGGTGTATTAATTTTACAAGATTAGCTGTTACAACTTCTTAAGGATTTGATGTCTCATTTTAGTTTTAAAGCAGTTCATTCATTCTGGCTGCCTCAGTAGGGCCTACTCGCACTGGGCAGTCATCCAGACGGAGAAGCGTGTGTAAACAACATATAAGTGATGTGGTGTTAGTGCTGTGTTCAGCACTATGATCCATATCTACAGTGTGTGTCTACTAGGGCTGGGCGATATATCGAGTTTTTTTTAAAAATATCGATATATTTTCATACGAGATATAAGATGTGACAATATCGTTTATATCGATATAGTCTATGTTACGTTGTGGAGCCGCAGGTTTGCCTCTCTTTCGTCCACTTTTGTCTCTACGAAACGTTACTCGGCCTCGCCTCTCCTTCACTGAACACAACTCCGCCTCCCCCATAGCTTCACCTGCAGGCAATGACAAGATGAAAGCGGAAAATCTCCGTTAGCGAGTTACCGCGGATCGCCCCGTGCGTGGGGCTGGACGGCGTCAACGTGTTAGCGAGCTAACCGCGCTAACGACATGCAGCCCGAAGGGGCTGCACGGCCTAAAATCCTTTCATTTTCTCAAAACTCGACAGTGCGCCTTATGTATGAATTCTGGTTGTGCTTACTGACCGCGAACCGATTTTATGTGGTGCACAGCGCTCAGCAATCTGTCAAAAAATGTTTTAATATGACTTTGCTAAGCTAAGGAGCTGCACCGCTTGATGGAGCCGCCTCGCGGAGTGATACGTACTGTGCTTCAACGTAATATTACCGTACTGTGTGTGTATAAGGACCACAAATGGCACCTGTTCAGAGACGTGGTGCAGCTGTGAAATCTGTCTCTTTGTTATTATGCTCAGCGTCTATTAGTTTACATTTTGACTGCACAATTGTGAGCTTTTTGTTATGCACAAAAACAACATTGTTTTCTTTTATTTATGGACCATGATTATTTAATAAATGCTGATAATTTATTTATGAGTAATTTCTTCATGTACATCTACGCTGTATGTAAAGAAAATGCCCGTGTGACATCTGGGACACAGTGTGACTAAGAACTCTCTTTTTGTTCTTAACTTATGGCTTTTTAAAAAAAAATATTGAGATATATATCTTATATCGCCATGCAGCTAAAAAATATCGAGATATGAATTTTGGGTCATATCGCCCAGCCCTAGTGTCTACCCACAGCTGTATAGAACAATTTATAGAGAGATCACCAGTGACTGATCCACCATCCTCACGCTGCTGCAAGTACCTTATGTAAGCTCAGTGAAGTACACCATCAGCACTATTATCTGGTCTCACGCTGCTAAGTTTATGGATGAATAATATTAAGAAGAAATACTTTTTTCTTCCTCTCCACCTCTTTCTTATTAATGTGCTCAGCAGCCCCCTAATGCCCTTTCTGCTTACCCTTTCTAGAAGTTTATGCTCTTGGCACTAGCTCTTTCATTTATACTTTTCTTTTTGTTCTTATTCCGTCAACTTCTTGGTTTTTCACTGCTTTTCTGCTTTCTTTTTTTTCTTTTAATGCTTCTTAACTCTTCCCTGCTGTTATAACTCGCTTTCCCGGTGTTTGCTCTTACTTGTCTTTATAGCTCCATTTATGTCCTCACCATCTCTTATTTTCTTTCTTCTCTTCCCTCCGGCTCCCCTTCCTTTTATATCTTTAACTTCCATATGTCTCCTTCCCCGCAGTCTCTCTGTTCTTTAGCCGAGCTGGTGCTGTAGCTTTCAGGCAAGTTAATGTCTGGCTGCTGGTTGGTCTGTTTACTGATATATCCAAGTAATTATTGGATAAGCTTTTAAATACATTTTGGATGCAATATCAGCATTACCCAGAGAATGTACGCAATTAAAAGTTTTTTGTTTTTTAACTTGTGCAACATCTAAATGTCTAATCTATTCTCCAACTTTACCTAAAGAAAAAACTCAACCATTGGAGTTGACTTTATCAGTCCTTGTGGAGGAATTTTGTGGGTTGTGGGGATTCATTTATGCACATCTCTCTAAGGTCATGCCGCAGCAGTTTTATGCAGTTTAGGTCTGGACTTTAACTGGGTCATTGCAACACCTTGATTCTTTTCTTTCTCAGACATCCTGCTGTGGATTTGTTGCTGTGCTTGGGCTCATTGTCCTATTTCATAACCCACTTTCAGCCAAATTTTAGCTATCAGACAGATGGCCTGACATTTGACTCTAGAATACTTTGGTATGTCATGGATGACTCAGTGACTGCAAGGTGCCCAGGTCCTGTGGCTGCACAGTAAGCCCAAATCATCACCTCCACCACTGTGTTTGACAGTTAGTATGAGGTGTTTGTGCTGATATGCTGTGGCGCTGTGCATCTCCACTTTAGTCTCTGCATTTTTTTTTCTTTTTAGAGAGAAAAGGCTTTTTCCTCACCTTTTTGAATTTTCATAACTTGCTTTAGATTAATCTAATGAACAAGTAAGAATTTTAATTTATCTAATACTTTTGAAATAAGCCTTAGTATTTAGTGCTAATTAGCTTATAGCTGGCATATAAAGATAATATGATGGGGACCATAATTTGCTAGACAAGCTCCATGTTGTATTGTGAAACAGTTGAAACTACTGATTGAATTTATGAACTCCATGGAAAAATGTTAACTGAGGTCATAGCTCAAAATGTTTCTCTGACAAGTTTAAGGCACTTCCACAGTCTTCAATCTTTAGACCTGGAAGCCTCCAAAATGGCCTCATCACTGCAGCCAACACTTTTCTAAGGTGCAGCTTTTATTTTGAAAGCAAACGGTCTCCTTTTCTGGTTTGTGTTACACTTATCAAACTTTCTTCACTGCTGCGATTGTAGTTGGACAGTTCTTATGGATGAGGTTGCGTGCTCCATGCAAACTACGAATGAGGTTTTTACCAACCGGTTGGGGAAAACACATTTATTTCCTCACAAACGTTGGTTGCCAGATGGTTGCAGACTGGTGTCTTGGCCCATGTGTGTGACTTGAGGCTTATTAACTTGATCCTATAGTGTCACAAATCCAAAATAGTGGACAATCTAAGATTGCATGGTTAGTGGTCTTTTAACTACAAAACTTCAATACAGTCTGATATTGACAGCAGCGTGAGGCAAATGCTTAGAGAACTGCTGTGATGGCTGAAAAAATGAATAGTAGCATGCTGGTAAAAGTTTCATTTTACCTTGATTATATCAATTTTTTAATTTATTTTACATTTTAGCTTCTTTCTTTTCTTGATTACAGGACTGGGTTTTCCTTACACGCTTCTGCTTTCTTACCGAGTTTGGGCGGTTGGATTTCCGATTTCGCTACCCAAAGGTAGGATGCCTCATGTTAAGTTTAATGTGTGTCTGTTACACATTACTTTTGCGTTCATCATCTGCTCTGTCTTCACAATTTTTTTTAATTGTTTAGTGTTTTCCTCTCGGCTAATTCTGTCTTTTTTCTCACCTAATAAAAACTGATACCACTGCTCTTTTCCTTCTCTCCTCCTTCCTCTGGCTGTTCCTGCTCTATCTGCTTCATCCCTTTGTTAATGCCCTAAAAAAAAGAAAAAGGAGGAGTCCTTTTTTCCCTTTAGAGTGTTTTGTACATCCACTCCATCCTTTCTTTCCCTTGCGTTGCTTTACTGCTTTTGCCCGCAGACTTTGGAAACAATTTTGTCAAATAAATCTCATATTGTCTCACTGCCTCCTCTCTGATATCCACAAACCAGCGCAATCTCTTTCTCATTCTCCTTTTCTCTCTCTGTCTCCTCTTTGCAGTCTCGTTGCTGTCAGAACATATTGCTCTACTTTGATGACAGTTCTCAGTGGCCAGCTGTGTACAAGAGGCCTGAAAAGGTGAGACATCGACACCCTCAGCATCATGTCCCTGACAAGCTATTATCAAAGGAAAGTGCTGCTCCATTTGCTTATTCACATGTCATCGCTGGTGCTAATTTTCACATTTAAACCTTTGGATCACACGTTTCTCGCTCTGCTCCGAATAAAGAAAAGTTGTCCTTAAAAGCTGACAGTCTGGGGGGAAAAGGAGGGTTTTTTTTTTTTTAGGTTTTTTCTACTATCTTTTTACTATTTACTATCAGGCAATTGTGTATTATTGATGATACTTGCAGTGATCAAGTATGGTACAATCCAAAGTTGTGAACACAAAGCAAGACACTAGGGAGCCCCGTGTGAACCGAAATGACAGAATAAGCTTCCTTCATATAAATGTCTACTTTCTAAAAGTAATAACACAAAATTAAAGGCTGGTTCAAGAACATTTTTTGTTGTTCCCGTGCTTTTCCCTAACATATTGGATTACAGTGCATACTCATGAGCTTAATTTGATCACATTTATATCAGTTTTGGTGAGCAACATAACCTTGTCTTTATACGAGGAAACTGATCAAAGGCTCGGGCTCTATCTTTAAATGGTCTGTAAATCCTTTGCACTGACTGAATAGACTTTTAGCTTCAAATACCCTCAAAGCAAACAGCCTGCACTTCATTAGTGTATTAATGCAGTTTGTTTAATCCAATATACTTGAGAGAAAAGGCAAAACAATAGAACAATTTATGTATGTGCACATATCAACCCACATTTAGTAAAACTCATATATATATCTTATCCAATGTTGATTGGTTGTTTACAATACAATGACTAAAGATTGCATAAAAATGCTGAGCCATTGAAGCAATGCTTTTTTTATTATTATTATTATTTTATTTTATTTTTTTTAGACCACCCAATGTGAGGTTTATGCCATAGCTGACCTAAGTTAACAGTATTGTATTGGTAATTACTTAAATCTCTTTTTGATGTTTGTTGTAATGGTTAATCCACCAATATGCAGAAGCTCTCTAATTGAGAAGATTACATTAAATGACTTTTAATGCTAAAATATAATTATTACTATCCACTTTTTCAAATCTACTGTTAATTAATTAATACTTGATTAGTTTCTGACTTCTCAGAAAAGACCAGCGTGCCGGCTCAAATTTTATTTGCCTAATAAATAACAATATAATTTTCAGTTTCAAAGAACTTTTTGACTCATTTCTAAATATTAATATTTTATTTTTTGTGACGAGTAGTCTAATAATTGGTCTAATAATTTTGGACTGTATCCATGTGATGTTATAAGATATACTGTATCGAGATCTATATATCTTAACACATGACATGTTTATTGGTTGATTATACGATAATAACTAAACATTGCACAAAAATCTGGAGGGAATAGGGAACTTTTAAATATTTTGGTTCGTGTTAAACAGAAATACTCTATTTATTGAAATGCAGCGTTTTGCACTGTTTTCCAACTGAGATCTGGGGAAACATTTCCAAAAAGAGGATGGAGCTGGCATGTCACAGAGAACCCAGTAATGAGATGTGTTGGTGTGTGTGTGTAAGGAGGGTGTAAGGAGGGTGGAAAGGATCTGGTCAGAACAGTATGCTGTGCAGTGATGTTCTGATGCTGATGTGGAAATGAAAAACAGAATTACATTCAGGATGATAAATTCTTCATTCCTGCACGTAATGAAGTCTCAAAAAGAACTTTTCCTTGTCATGTTCAGTTCTTGTAATTTAAACACAGAGTCTTGATGTTAAACTAGGGCTGTGCGATATGCCCAAAATCTCATATCCTGATATAAGAATTCTATCGTCCGATAACGATATAAATCACAAAAATGGAACATTTTCTGTAAATTCTGTGAATCTCGGGCAGCTCGTCTTGCGGGAAGTGTTTCCAGCTGCGTGTCATGTAGCTGATACAAACGATACATTTTTAGACATAAGTTGTAAAGGCCGCCGTTTCTTTGTGAGTATTTATTACACAGCGTGCTGCGGGGAAAAGCCTGTTCTAACGTTTGAGTCTAAGGTTTATTTTTTAGCACCTGGCGGCTCTTTTTTACTTCTCATCCGTAAATAATCTGCTCTTTCACGTGATTCAGTTTATTTTGAAAAGTCTCAACAGGATCTTGAGCTTTATTGTGAAAGGTTTATGTGGAACATAAACAAGCGGACCCGCGATGGTGACACCGTCGCTGTTGCTAACGACAACGCATAAGAACAGGCGTTTGTCCGTCTTTAGTGTGGTTATATAAAATATAAGAGAAAGAGAGAAGTTTAAGAAATTAATATAGCCACTACAGTGACCATCAAAACGATGAAAAAAATATTGTCGTAAACAGTTTATTTTGCGACACCACGAAACAAACGATAGCGTAAAATGAAACGATAGACGTTTTTATCGTCATCTGATATATATCGTTATATCGAACAGCCCTATATTAAACTGTTTTTTTTAATGATCCTATTAAATGCTGCTGTAATTTTCTTCGTAAGTTAAGCTGTGTGACGAGAGTGAAGGTATATCTACTGTAGGAAATGTGTTTGTCGCTTTGATGATGAAAAGTGGTCAGTTTAAAGTACTTTTTGACCTTTGATTTACCCTCTGTCAGTATATAATTTTACATCTGTCTTCTGTAAAAGCCTTGTGGTCCAGCAGCATGTGTGGAAATTAACCTTCTGTTTTTTTATAAGTTTCTAGTGTTTTTTAAACCAGGGCGAATTTCAGAGTTGGAAATGTAACAGTTATTTAGGTTATGAAGTGTTTTGCGGCATATTGGAAAAATCCGTGCTAAAATGGTTTAGAACAGCCAAAAAAAAAAAAAAGACCCAAATACAGTGCATTTCTTGGCTGGTGCACTAAAGTAATTTGGTTGGTGGTGTATTCTTCTTCTCCCTGACATCTTGTGACACACAGACATCATGTTGAGATATTTTCAGTGCACTTACAAACAGCACATCATTTCTCAGCTTTCAGTCAGTTTCTCGTGTCAGATTCTCTAAATCAAACACTGTGGCTCTTATACGTCACACAGCTTTTAACATTAATGTCAAACAGTCAGACAGGGAACAGAAATCCACTGCAGAAGAGTCAGAAAACATCAGTTTTATTTGCAGCATTCAAACAGATCAGAAGCACGTTTTCAATCAGATTTCAACTAAAATCACCATGAATTCTGTGCACGGAGAAATATCTCTCTTGGAGCCCAACAACTGTGGGTACATCTTGTCCTGAGGTTTACTGAAAAGCACTTCGTGGAGGCTTTAAAAACTTGTTTTGATATTTCTGTGTCCGCTGATGTCAGAACTGCTACCAGAAGGAAGCCGTGCTGAGGCCTGAAAACAACCAGGTCATCAACCTCACCACACGCTACACCTGGTCAGGCTGTGTGGTAAGAGCACCACACAAACACAGATTTATATATACACGCACAGTTGCACTCTACAGCATCTTGTCCCTAAGCAAGAAACAAAGCCAATCTTTACAAATCCAGTGCAGGGATGCTTTTCTGTATTTGAAGTTGACCACTGAGCTTGCTGTCTTGAACAGCATGTGTGTCCTTTACAGAGTATGATGTTTTCTCCTTTTATCATCCGACAGTTGAGCATATTTTTTTCGTTCCTATTGTATACTCTTCTGTAAAGTAAGAGAGCAAATCAGTAAACCGAGAGGGAGTGAGAGCTAAAGGCGAGTAATGTGTTTGCATAACATTTTACTTATTTACATTTTTCCTCTGGTAATGATGCATCTCAATCAAACAAAGGTTCCCAAAGATCTTTCTTCACACTTTTTTTTTTTTTTTAACCAAGCAACACAAAGTGGTGTATTACTTTAGAATGTGTGACTAACAGCATGACTCTGTTGTTGTTGCGGTTACTGGATCTTGTTGCCACATTTCAGGCTACGCTGGGGTGTGAAATATGTTTGTATCTTGATATTTCAGGCTCCAAAATCTACTATGACAGCTCAGTGTCTCTGTGAGGCAAAATGTGCTGCATTTCTGGATAATAATACGTGCATTTTTTCCCCTCCCAGGTGGAAGGGGATGGAAACGAGGAGGTCCTGAGCTGCGTGGGTGGCCGCAGCTTCCGCTCGGTGAGGGAGCGATGGTGGTATATCGCTCTCAGCAAGTGCGGGGTAAGCACTGACCTCTGACCCTCCGCAGCCTTCCCTGACCCTGCTGCCCTGGTTTTCTTTAGAAAGAGCAGGTTCACCACCAGACAATGCCGTGATGACGCAACACCTTTTTAAATGGAAAAACACAGAGAGAGCTCACAAACCCACTCCTGTGGTCACTGTGTGATTCTGTTTGTATTCTAAGACAAACGCGCGTCATTACTGCCATCACCCTCCACGTCATCGTCTGCTCTAGCCCCCCCTCTAGACACTGAGGAAGCAGGGAGTTATATTCTTGTCTTAGATACCAATAAATTGATTTAAATGCTTTTTTTTTTTTTTTTGCGCATTCCGGCAGAAAGCTCATACATTTCTGGTGCAAACAGCTGAATCAGATATTAAAATAGGAAAGCTCAGGCAAAAATACATCCAGCACACCCCGAGGAGGGCTCTGTGAAATATTGGATATTTTAAGGCTACTTTTTTGTGCTGCTTCCCAATAAATTTTAAATCAACGTGAGCATAATTTCTGTCCCAGTGTATGCTTACCCATTTGGGCATTTTGCACCAGGCTAGACTTTAAATAGTGGAAGTAAAAATATCTAAATAGGGGAAAAAAGAATTATAATCCAGTGATTTAGAGTACTTATTCAAGCTCCTAACCCAGTTAGACAGATACTCTTACAAACATTTAGAAACTGGTCTTCAGATAAGGATTATGCCACATGTTACGTTAAAGATTTGTGTGTAAAATGCCACACAGACACCCCTAAATTCATCTCCTCAGATGTTACAACCGATCCTTTATCTGTGTATCTGTCTCTGGATTTCCGCCTGACACTCTGAAGTGTCTTATCTCTCCCTTCATACTGCTACACTTTCTGCATCAAAGCACAGAGACTCTGAGTATGCAGCCGTCTGCTTCAACTGAGTTAAACATGCCTTGTGAGGCCTCCGCTGTAGCTGACTGGCTCGCTTTGGGGACACTGATGCATTGTGTTGCTTTATAATGGGATTGGTGTTGTGGTAATGGTGTGCCGGGAGAAAATGACCAAAGTGCTAGCTGTGGTGTGTTGTTTGTTGATACGAGTCTAGGCTGGAGCACCCTGTCCAAAAATTGTGAGCCTGGCTGATGATAGCTCAGTGATGATACCGTATATCCTCCTTCAGTCAAGGACAAATCCCAGTGATAGCTGTGTTTTTTGTTGTTGTTGTTTCTTTCTTTCTTTTTATTTTTTAGAATGCAGGTAAGAGAAAGTGTTAAATATCTGCTGAAGGTGTACCCCAGCATGCCTGCCTATCAATGGCACACTCACCTGTACGCGAGCATGTCATGCTCCGATTCTGTGTGTAATTGTGTGTGAGCATTCCTGGCCTTGTATTTTTTGGGGGAGGGGTACGTAGGGTTGTTTTTGTGCTGCCACTTGAGAGCCCTAGCTGAAGAGGGATATGATTAGAATGGATGCTTCCTGGAGAGTATGGTTTAGTGTCACGCCAGCATCCGCTGAAAGACACGCTGCCTAATGCTGTTGGACTTGAGAATAAAGGCTCGCCTCCACTCCTGGGGAAATATGCATGCTACGTCCCGCAGCCAATTTCCACCCCTCGTCTCTCACGGCTTGCGTTCTCGCTTCCGTTTTGCTTCCACACCTCTTCATCTTTCTTACCTCTGTCGCTCACAATCTTTAGCTGTGTCTCTCTTTCAACTCTGTCACCAAGCTGTGACGCGCTCCACGCCATTTCATATCTATTTACTCCTGCATCTCCTGTTCCTCTCTGTCAGCCTGTGCCTAATTGTGTTTCTCCTCTCCATCTTGCAATCTCACTGGTCTCATTTCTTTTTTTGCCTCTCGCTCATTTAATGCATTTTCCCCAGCACCCTCACTTTTATCTGCTACTCCCTGTTTCCCACTTTGTTCCTGTTTCTCTCTTATCCGGCTCTTTTTTTGTTTCGTGTACTTTCCATCTCACTCTTTACCTGTGGAAGTGGGTCTAAATCCAAATCAGCTCCTAAGTCCTTAAAACAAGAGGACGTCTGTTCTCAATTCCCTTGCCAGCATAAACTGGTAAAATGTGAGGCTGGTCTTTATTTAACATTTCCAAGCAATTTCACTTGATTAATTATAGCAGGAAACCTCAAGGCTGCAAATAATTATTATTTCATCAGGGGAGGAAAAAAAAAAGACATTAATAAATAAACTTGAAGTCATCCCAGAATTTCACATGATGATTCATAACATCAAAACTTTTACAAAGCTTTACAAAAAAAATCGTTGTTATTATACTGTTGTCATTAGACTGTTTTGAAAAGTTGGTATATTAATAAAACTTGTCATGTAACTAATTGGGTACCATCAATAGAAAGTGAAGAGAAAACAGAGCAAATGCAGAATAATTACTTGCATTTGTACGAGCAACTGTTGTCGGAGCATTATTGTGTACTTTCAAACACAAGTGAAGATGTAGAAGGCTTTGAATTGCTGTAATCAACTTTTTCTTTATTATTCCAAGCAGAACTACTGCTAATGAAGCAAAATTACTTCAGCAGGGAACCAAGAAAGAACTGAAATTAGCTTGGCTGTAAAGAGGCAGGGGTTAAAGAAACGGCCAGAACTTTGCAGCTGTCAGCTTGGCCGAGCGACAAATCACAGCTACTGTATTTTGTCCAGGTTCTCCTGTTCTAGACGGGGAGCCAGTTTGAACATGAAACATTGCGCTTGTTCAGTGTAATAAATAACAACAACAAAAAAATAACAGGATTAGCTGACAGTGTTATGAGTCTTCTGGGAGATATATTTACCCATATAAAAAAAATCAGACTTTGTGATTTGTAGAATGTAATAGTAGTTCTGGTGTGAACACAGAGTGCAACAGTTAAAACTGTGATTCTAGTAACATGTTCCTACAGTACACAGTGTATGCACCATCTGTGTGTGAGCTGCAACTAACATTTACCTGAACGATTAGGTGCTAATTACTTTTTTCATCAACTATCAGCTCACGGTCATCACAATTCCTGAAAGTGCAAGGTGATGCCAACACCTAAATATAAATTACATTATGTTATTTTACATTGTATAGATTAAAAAATATGTGGACAGGATCCCTCGCTGAAGAAACCTAACAAAAAATCTCGTCTGCTATTTTACCCATCTGTCACCTTCATCTTCACTGCAATTTAAAAATTTCATTCATATGATAAATCGCCACCACAAAGGGTCATGGAGCAGTGACTCTGGCAGGGAACTTTTTAAAGGGTTTGCATGTTTTTCTATTTTAAAAGCGTAAAGGATTTTGCAGCCATGATACAGTATATTTCTGTGTTTTGTCCTACACTGATACAGGAGTGTACTTTTGGCCTGAAGGTGCTTATCATGGTCTGGGCTCTGCTCCTTAGATCTATAAAAGGAAATCTTAATCTGTTAATCTGAGTTTGTTGTTGAAGCATTTCTCTGACCGTCTGGCAATTTCAGTATGAGTTGTAGCACCAACTGCGAGTCAGGTCTTATCTCCCGACATCCATGCCTGACCTCACTGATACTTCAGTACTTGGCTGTGAGAAAATCCCCTGCTGCGGTCAGGTTATAAAATCCTGTGGCAGGCCTTCCTAGAAGAATGGCTGCAATTTCAGCATTATGGGAGATTTCACCTAAATTTTAATAACCACTTGAATTTACTGGTCATGCTCAGTGCTACAAGCTTGTGAAAGCAGATGTTTAATGGCCTCTGTAGCTTTAGAGAAGCAAATGATGCTTAAATAATCATAGTCATCAGGGCTAAGCTGACTTTAGTCAGGGAATTACCCAAGTAGATGCTATAATATTGCTACAGTGGTTTGGGTTTATTGGAGGCAAACGGGGACTACAAATCGGGATTTCTCCCCAAAGATGTCACGGATCGATCATCAAATAAAGCAGCTTTAGAAACCATCTGATCTTGACTGATTGTATGTTGGACATGGACAAATGTTCAAAAAAGTCTTTCTGTTAATTAACTTCAATATTACCAGGCTAAGGGGTCTTATCCCACCTTCCCTTTATTTCTTGTAAGAAATAAGTCAACTCTCATTTGAAAAGTGAGATTTTTTGAGAGTATAGGTCATGATATTGAGATCATCATACCACATAAAGAGTTTAGTGAATGCTACTAATGATCTGGACCATGAACTTGTGTCTGTGCTTGTCTGAGTGCAGCATCCAGCATTACCAACATTTTACATCAGAGGAAAAACAGCAGTGCTGGTTGGAGTCATGGTTATCTGATGATGAATTGTTTTATTCACGTAAATGACACACAAAAGATAGTCTTAGAGTTTTACAGGGTTCTATTCTTGGGCCAGTGTGTATGACATCATCCATGCCTTGCTCAAGTAACATTCATTGAAAATGTTGCATACATTTCCACTGCTCTGCAAGTAATATTTAAATCTGCATTGCAGATTAACTACTATCAAGTCCCAATTAAATTAAAGCCTAGATGACTTGAAATGTTCTAATTCTAAATTCACACTAAACTGAAGTTACTGTATTTTTAAAAACCCATTCTGGATGGCATTATACTCACACATAAAACTGACTGTGCAAACACAATTTTTGGAGAAAAAAGGGTTTGTTGCACTCAAACGCTACCCGAACATTTACGTTCCAGAGGCACACTCTCTCAAAAGACTCAGACATCCTTTGAAAATATTGTTATCTGCAGCTTAAGGGATCACAAGTTGTATCAGACTGTTTTGATGTTGGGTGAGAACACCTTCAGTGTGCGATACATCAGTGCGGTACGTCGAAAGTGGGTGCCTTTTACACCAGAAACCACCCAGCAACCCTAAACTCATCTGTGAACCCTGTGGAGAGAAGTCCTGCAGTGAAGTGCCACTTCTTCCCTCATCTCCCCTCTTTCCCGTGCATCTATTTCTCTCTCTCCCTTTTTGCATTTTTTTGTTTCCTCAACCTCTCTTTCTCTCTACCTGTATTTTAAACTTTCTCTCTCCACATCTATCACTCTCCTTATCTCTGTCTCCTTGCTCTTTGTGTCTGTATTGATTTTGTGGCAGTGCACGCTCCACGCTTCTCGCCCTTTTTTGATAGAGGGAGTGAGATGGAGTCTCAGGCTGCCAAATGAAATCAAAGTCTTTTCTCTCCCCCTCCCTCTCTGGTCCCTCGCTCAAGCAACAAGCGCGAACTCCATCGGCTTTGAACTTACGTCTGTGAAATGAGCTCTCTGTGCTCTGATTGTCAACCCATCTTTGTGCACTTTCTCTTGTTCTTGCTCCCCATACGTCTTTTTTCTCACCTCCCAAATTCATTTCAATTTGATGCTTTTTGTGTTGAGAACTGACAAGTAAACATTCACATTAATCCAATATTGGCTTGCCACAGGGGCATGCTAGTTTTCTTTGTGATGTTTCGCCTGACTTAAATAAAAATAAATATTCTCTCTTTGTGATAGCTTTCATACCACTGCACTGTCAGGCAGTTATATCAGATCAACATTTGAAGATATTGAGCTTAACAAATAATTAAAATCACAGTATTAATAATTGAGACCAAGAATACTCAGACTTAAGCAAGAGAAAGCTGTTGCTATGGCTATGATCTTTTCATCTTTCCTGTTAATTTGAGCATCTCTGGATTTGCAGCACAGTGTCGGCAGAACAGCCCAGATTCCTTTTTCTTTACCCATCAACTTTTTCCGTACACCTGGAGGATCCTGAGGTGCGCCGAGGCCAGCTCGAAGAATGACTAAATGACACAGTTGCATTCAATGCATTCAGTTGTAATCAGGTATACCATACCTGTCTCCTCATAGTAAATTACCAGATATGCACCAATTGCCATTTTCTTAGTCGAGTCCAATTCCTCTGTCGATTTTTTGCAGAACTCCGATTTTCTTTCTGGGAACAATGACTTGCAGTATATGCAACCAAAAAATAAATAAATAAATACAAAATATAATTTTCATAATAAAAGAAATAATTAAAATTCACAATTTTCCCCAAACTGGAGAAGGTTACAGAAACGTCACTTAATCAACTGAAAATAAATCGCTCTGCTACTGGAACGAGGCACAGATAATTAACTGAAAACAAATTACTGGACACCCACCTTTACCTGACATATTTTTCACCTTACCAAACAAAAGCAGGTGCAACATATTTATATAACAAAACAACTGTCAGGTACTTAACAACACTTTCCAATATATGCGTAACTTCACCAGGATGTTGACCCTTTTTTCGCTCATCTCTATAATTTTCCTAGTATCTGCTTTGATTCTTTGTTCACACTGAGGCTGCAGGCTTGTGGCTGGCTCCTGAGCTCTGGATGGCTTTGTCCAGTTTTCCTTTGTAACCTCTTTCAAAAAACCAATGTTGATTTAAGTGCTGGAATAAGTTTGTGTTCATGAACCTTTTCGTGGTGGTCCCGCATAATTTACTTTCACATACTTTGTTTTTATCTTCACAGTGAAAAGCCTCCATGGTAATGGCACACCAGCATGTGGCTCTAAATATGCATGTATTTAAATATATATATTTCGGGTTTCTAAGACTTTAATTATGACAGACATTTGAGAGTAAACAGGAAAGGTGGGAGAGCGGGGCAAAGTAAATAGCAAATGGCACACGGTGGAACCGAACTAAGGCCTCTGTAATAGCCTTGAAGCATATGGATCACCTGCTTAACCCCGTGAGCTTGTGGATAAATATTTGACTGCGACAGTGTATGTGGTGCGCATACAAGAAAGGGAGCTGCTCCTAATCTATAATTTACAACAATGCAACCATTAACTGTATTTGGTAGTTATAATGATATCACTCATTAGCCTAACATTATTATTCTTTGGAGCCATATTTGGAGGAGAAAGCTTCCAGCTAATGTTAGCAAGTTGGTTAGCTAGGTTCAGTAACAAACAATGCATACAAATAAAAGGCCACAATATGACTCACCTAAACTTCTTGGGCAAGTTCTTGATACAATTAGCTGCAAAGAAAGCTAAATAATTTGTCATTAAAAATGCTTCACAAGGGCCCAAGTACACAAAAACGGTCAAGGAGTTGAATTAGCCAAATGGATGTCTAACAGCCGGCTAATGTCACTCGAAATGCCCATGCCCCTAATAATGCATAACTTTAAATGGGTAAGTTATGAAAAATTCACCCACCCTGTATGGTTGCATACAGGGTAAAAAATAGCTATAGAGACCAAAATCATTTTTCGGAACTAGCTGTAAACATGTTTACTTCCCCTCTAAAGTAATTTGGTCTGTGGGAGTGGATTTGCTTTTTTTGAGCCAGCCTTGAGTGACCATTTGTAAAAGCAAAAATATCACCCAAATTCATTTTTATAAAGATCATAGATAAACATAGTGCATTAATATTTTGTACAAATCTGCTAACCATCCACTGTCCACTTCTGCTGCTCTCTTATGTCTTGCAGGGAGATGGCCTGCAGCTGGAGTATGAGATGAAACTGACCAATGGCCAGTCTTTCTGGACGCAGCATTTCTCTGCTGACGAGTTTGGTAAGTGTGATTAGACTGAAAGTGAGAGATTATGGAATGAATCGCTGATGGCACAAGCCTACGCCACTTAGCACGGCCAATAAAGCACCTTCAACTGAACAAATTACACAAATGACAATAATGAAGGGATGGCTGAATGAATTAATGATGCTAGATAAACTGAGAGGAAGGGATGAAAAGAATAAAAGAGGGCCAACGTAGCATCTAAATTAATTATTCCTACATCACTAATGTTTCCTCCGATCTCTCACACTCTTGCTCTACTGTAACTGCCTCTCACTTTTTCTCATTTAATCCAATATATGGCTATAGGATCAAATGAGAATCCAAAGAGCAGGGTGCTTGATCCATATCAAGCACCCTGCTCTTTGGATTTATTGTCCCTTGTAAATTATCTGTCTTTCCCTCATACGTTCTACTTTCTTTTATTGATCTGAACACTTTGTACACCTTATTTACTCCTTCTTCCTTTGTATCTAAACCCACTGTGTATCTTGTACATTTGCCTTCTTTCATATTTCTATTTCGTTCTTTCTCCTCAAATGTTCTCCTTTTATCACAAGTTTTCTTGAATTTTTCTTCCTCCTTTCACAGGCATCTTGGAAACAGACATCACGTTCCTGATCATCTTCTCCATGGTGTTCCTTCTCTCCTGCTACTTTGCTTGTAAGTACTGCCTTTTATTTCACTCTTTTAATGTAATAGGAATTCAAAGCCCCCCAGAAATGCAATTTTTGTGTCAGATCTATTATAAAATCTACATGGTTTCTTGATGGGATGGGAGTAAGTTCTCGTGTTTGTTCAGATAAGTAAAGGTGGAGCCTGTGCCGTTTTCATTTTGGGCTGAGACTGAACACGAGCATCAGGGAAGCAGGAAAGAGGAGACGGTGATAGCGAGCCTTGGTTTTCAAGTAAAGGTGAACGGTTGAGTGGAGAAGGTAGCTGCAGCCTTAAGGTTACTGAAGCGAGTTTGTCACGCAAAGGTCAAAGCTGAAATAACCCTGAAGCAACTGAGAACAACAGCTCCTGGCAAAATCCCCTGCTTTCTTCACGTCGGGCGTTTCTGTGCTATCATATGCATATCTTCCTTTTTATAAACTGGCAAGGGGGCAGAATCACTTGTATTGCACCTAATCTGTAGTTTGCTTCTCTAGACGATCACAATTAAGCATCCATTTAATGATCTTTGGACCCAATGAGGCACGCTTCAGATTAAGAATGGAAGGTTGAATCGCACAATCTTTCACAGCACTGAGAGTCAGATTTATATTTTTAAGTCTGCCTACTAAATTAAGTTCTGGTGAGATTTTTCTGTTAGCGCTGTTAACTCTCACTTTTTGTCCAGCTGTGAACAAACTGATGCATGTGTTTTGTTTGGTTTTTCCCATGTGAATGCTTTTTCTGACATCTTTATTGGGGTCCTTACTGACGCTGGGTCTTGAGATTGACTTCATTCTGAAAATCTTCAGAGGATTTAAAATTAAACAGTCAAGATGTGGCTGAATTGACTTTTAGCTTTAATACAAGGATTTTAACAAAAGTAATGCATTAACTGTTTAGCAATTGCAGTCAATTCTATATGTAATTTTTAGTATAGAGACACAAAATTGTGTCATTGTCCTTATGAACATAGAAAAAAAGCCATATAACCAAACAGAACGCAAGGATTTCACCCTTTATTTGACTAAAAATGACAACAAAAAAGAACAAGAAAAAGAAAAGATCTCAAATTTTGAAATGGGTAAATATGTGTGTTTTTAAGTATGTAGTCCTATCTGAAATTTGTTGACAGAAATAAACTTCAAAAAATTGAAACAGGGTAAAAAATACTTCGAAAAGTTGTGTAATGTCTTAAAAAAAAAACCTTAGTCGAATCTACACATACACACACTGTTGTAACAGATTGGCTGTTTTACCTTTGGTCGCTGAAACTATTTTTCCTGCAGTTTTTTTTTCTTCCTCTTTTGATGTTGCCTTTACTAAAGCCAAAAATGTGTCCAAACAACAGATGTAGATTTTTTTATTTGGCACAAGCTGCTCGAGTTGCACAGTGGGCTCGGTGTTTGAGTTTTTCCTCCATGATGTTACCATGGCGCAGGCTGGACGGGGCGGGCTCACGTGACGACGCTCTGAGTACTGTTTTAAAGGGGACTGTAAATACCGGCTGGAGTATTAACAGAGTTCGAAAAAAGCAACAAGAAAAACGAAACAAACTCAGAAATAACCAACGTGGGCAAGATTACGTCGATTAGAGGTTCTGACTGTCGGTTTCAGTTCTCTTTGGATTAATCCCCCTGCTCCACTTGAGTCTCTAGTGGAAATCACTGCATGCTCTCAGAAACACTTCTGAGCACTGTTTGTTGCTGCATCCATAAAATGCAAGTTGCAATACTACTACGCAGGAAAAAAGCACTTGTAAACAAGATCCAGAAATGCCTTAGCTTCTCTGGGCTCAGCTCATTAAAGGCTGACTGAGGAGAAATGGAAACTGTTTTCAAGTCTGAATAATCAAAAATGTAATATCTTTTTAGAATTCATGGACGCTTTGTCCGTTAGAGTACAGAGGAGAGGGCACTTGTTAACGGCACACAGTCCAAAAGACGATGAGGGTAAAAAGGAAACGTGGGATGGGTAACTTGCACATCTGTATGCAGCATTAATACTGAACCACACATGGAGATTTTGGAGCAGCATGTCCTGTCGTTGAGATTAAGGCTTTGTTCTTTAGGGGAGGCCTTGCTTTATTATCACCACATTCTATACATACTACAGCAACGTGTCTCTGTTTTAAAAAACAGGAACAGAAAACTCGAGAGACGCGCACTCGCAGAGAGGGGGGGAAAGCGCAACAACAGTGTTTGCAAAAGCTTCAAAGGGCTGTAAATGAATATGAAATTTTTTGGAAGTTTTTGTCTCTTTAAAAAATATCATTAGAGCACCTGCAAAATTCCCAGGAGGATTCAGCAACACTTGGCTGGCTAAGCCTGCTGTAATACAGGAGAGCTAAAAGAGTGTGATCGTTTATGACCCTTCTTCTCTCTATAAATTTTCCCCCTAGGCCACTGCTGTTTGCCGGAGTGTTTTGGTAGTAAAATAGGCTGCTTAAATACGCATTAAGAATATTTCCTCTCGGATTATGTGCCGTGAACAGAGAAGATGTATAAGGCGTCATCTGGAGATGTGCATCATGAGATGGATGCATACTAATGATCGCTCCCGCCCATTTATCTGGCCCGTTCCCTTGTTCTTGCTCTTTTCTTCTGCCTCCCAGTCTCTGTACCTCTCCTGCTCTCCTTCGCCATCTGTCAGTGTATCCTCATCCTTTTTATCTTTCCCCCAGCACACACACCTCTGTCACCTTTATCTCTTGTTATTTTATTTATTTATTTATTTTTTTACCTGTAGACAATCTGAAGGGAAGACAGCTTCTTCACACAACCTACAAAATGTTTATGACGGCAGCAGGTGTGGAAGGTGAGAGCTTCTGTCCTGAACAGACACGCACACTGACAGAACACACACACTCGAGATGACTGAGCCTCTTGCACGGTTGCAGCATCTCACACCTTAATCCCCACTTCAAGAGCACAGATATTATCGCACTTATTAGCCTCTGAATAGGACCTACTGCAAACAGTCGCCCTGTGTTACAGTGTTTAGTGGAGCATGCTGTTACTGATGAACCCCCTCCCCGCTCTCCTCATCCTGTCCTCTTCTTTTTCTTCACCCCCTTATCTCACTTTCTTCTTTCTTGCCTGCTTGTCCTCTGTCTAAATCCCTTCTCGATTCTCGTGCCACCCCTGAATTCGCTTTCACCCTCTCCTCCCACTTCTCTCAAGGATTTTGCTCCTTTTATAAATTCCTTCTTTTTTTCTGTCTTGCTTCCCTTCTCTCCTCCCTCATTATCATCTGCCTGTCACCTTTGTTCTGTGTATTTTCTTAACTCCCACATCTCTTCCTCTTAATGCCTTTTCTCCTCTTCTGTAACGCCTGCTCACCCATCTCTTTTCCCTCTTTTCTTCCTTCTGGTGTTTTTTTTTTTTTTTTTTTTAAATTTCTCTCCTCCCTGCATCCTTTCCACTTGGCAGTGCTCAGCCTGCTGTTCCATTGTGTCTACTGGGGCCTGTATGCTAGAGAAGGAGTTGGCAATGGCAGCCTCAAAATACTTGGTGAGTTCCTCTCCTGCATCGATCACTGACTCAATGACTGACACTAACTCTGCACTGGAAAATCGCTCACTGCCTGAGCAGAATGAATGATAGGATGCTGATGGGTGCGTGTGCAGCTGAAGAAATGTAATAGGTGGTTCAGCGTGCACGGGCTGGATTGGGTGTGATTGTACGTGACTGTGTGCGCGAGCAAAAATGTGTGCGGTGACCTGATTTTATCGTTCCCCTCTGATATCTCAGATTCGGAAACCACAACCTAATTACCCCTTCTGTCTCCTCTCTCTCATTTTCTGTCTCTCCCTCCACCTCTGTGACCATCTCCAGGGAAATTACTGTTCTCCGTCAGTTTCTTGGTGTTCCTTCTGATGCTCATATTGTTGGGCAAAGGTTTCACTGTCACCAGGTGGGCGCTTTGTCTGTGTGTACATGTATTATCTCACTACACTGCAGTGTTGTGCGCGTGTGTGTCTGTTTATACAAGCCTGTCACATTTTGTAGGTATTTTTATGCTGAGAATGTCACTCACTGTCAGCACTTACCGTCACCATGATGACTTGATGATGCCGGGTGACAGGAGTCAAAAAGTCAGTTAGGATGCTGCGTCTAATAATGTGGGCGAGCGCCTGATGTGTGTGAAGGGATGTCATGGATAAATGATGTTATGGTGTGAACTTTCTGATGCTGAAGCATTACCTTTGGCTCGCAGAGCCGGCTGACAGGTTTTTTGTTTGCTCACTAGTTTCTGGCAAGAGTTAGCAGACATTTTCTTGGGACAGGCAGTTAGACAGCACAATGGATTATTTAAGAGTGCTTTTCTTCACTGGAATGTCAGCATTTATCCATCTTCCACATGACTGGACAAATGCCCTGCTCATCCAACTGTCATTGGTCTTGCCTGTTTTCGAATGCTGGATTCAAACTCCAGTTATCAAACGGGAGAAACGTGTCAGTTTTTATTTGACATCAGTTTCCGAGTTAGCTTTATGTGCGAAGAAAAAGTCATGCAGCTATCCGATCTTGCTTTTTTACAAATCACCTCTGTTTATAAGGTATTTTTTAGAATCTTGATTTTATTTTTCTGGCAAGTCATCATCTAAACATGTGTCAAAGTTTGAAGATTGGTTTTGCTTTGGCTTGGCACAAACTAAATCTCTTTTTTCATACAGAACTCACAGCAAAAACTTAGCTTGCAAAATTTTTAAGCTGGCTTTTTTGACTCTAGGATTAGATCCTCCTCTGGGTTCAGAAGATTTCTAGACGTATTAAACTCTCTTAAAACCCCAGTGAATAAAACGAACTGCTTCATGGCTAAGCATGAGGCAGAGCTATTTATCTGCAGCGTTTAACTAGTTGACAATTTGCAGATAACTACTCAACAACTTTGATTTCTTTTTTCTTTTCTTTTTTGGTTGAGCGTAATGATGAATTAGCTGTGCAAAAAGATCTTTGAAATGCTGATGAAGGCTTAACGCTGAAATGCTTATTTGTTGACAGCTACAAATAGAGAAGCATTAATTTCTGTTTTTGCTCCATCCATAAGCCTGCAGCTGTTTTAAATATATAAATAGCAGAGAGTTTAATGCTCACATATCTTTGTGCTGTGTAGTTCTGAATAGCTGTTTTTTGATTAAGCTGTCTGCTTGAGTGTAAAGAAGCAAATGCAGGATTTTGTGTCTTTCTGTGTGTGTGTGTGTGTGTGTGTGTGTGTGTGTGTGTGTGTGTGTGCGTCTGTGTGTGTGTGTGTGTGTTTTATATCTTAGCTTTCCTTTGTGTCTCTTAAAGTGTGTCATTGTATTTTCTTCTTATCTTCCTCCAACTTGTGTGCAACCTCTGACCCTGTGTTTATCCTTGCATATCACAGGGCGAGGATCAGTCACAGTGGGTCTGTGAAACTGAGCATCTACATGACGGTTTACACAATCACCTACGTCATCCTCTTCATCTATGAGGCGGAGGTACTGTTTACACAATCACCAACACTGCTGGAAGGGACTGGAAGTTTATTTTTAATATCGATTTTATCTATACATATATTTCTAGCCAGCAGTATAGCATCATACTTTTAGAGCCAGTTACTGTGCCCAGAAATAATCATGCTGACTTTTTCCACTATGTAAGATTGACAGGCTTGTGATAATGTGAGTAGGTGTGCAGGGAAGTAGCTTGGCAGCTATAGTGTGGATTGTTGGCAAAATTTGAACGCCATGCAGTCGACTGGCATAACTCTGAAGTTCTTATTGTTTTAATTTGTCCAATAATTCTTTGGTAACAAAATGCCTGCGAAACTGTACTGGAGCATCAGCTGTGTTCTTGTTTTAATCGCCAATTAGTTTGAGCAGACTAGGACATTTAACTAAGATAGTAAGCGAAATCTTAATCCTGCTAAACATTAGCACATCTTCACCCCTGTGAAGCTGTAAAATGCTCAGTAATGAAAAAAATAATCTTAATTGTTAATGATGCTGATACAGTATGACCATAAACATGTGTGATTCATTTTTAGTTTTCAAAAGATTGCTATACAAATACATATTTGAGGGCTACGTGTGAGAATATTGTTGATGTTATTTACTTAAGCCTGAGCCTGTTCGGTCACGATTTGTTTATATAGGTGGGGATCTTATATTCATTTTTTTGCACAGTCTGTTTACTATGTGGTGACTGAATAGATAAATATTAATTATCAAAATTGTGGTCAGGCCCTGTGATAGACTGGGCACCTGTTGAGGCTGTACTTTGCCTCTCACTCTGACATCTGGGATAAACTTCAGGCCCCGGGAGACCCCGAATTGGAGAAAGTTGAAGGAAAATGTATGGATGGATAGAAAATTGCTCTAAATTAATTGAATATTGATTAATTTGCCAATTCAACTATAGCTCCAGAGTCAAAATGAATTAATAATTATGCTAATAATGATTTAATACCAAGCATTTTCTGGTTTCACCTTGTCAAATGTGTGAATTTCATGCTTTTTATAATGCTTTGGTTTTGAAGTCTTCAGTGGATAGAATGAAATAGTTGTCTTTTGTACGGATATATTAATTAAAGCAAGATTGATTGCTTCAATGGGGGAATAACTGAAAGAATAATCAAGACTGAAAATATCCTTTAGTGCCAGTCCTGTGAACGGTGGCGATCAAAGCTTTCAGTTCAAATACGAAAACTTTCCGATCCCTTTGCCCTTCAGGTGTGACATGAAAATAGCGTCTGAATTATATCCGGGATGATTGGGTACAAGATTTCTCACACACCTAAACTCGACACAGCATCTGCACTTGTGTTATTGCTGTCTTTGGCTTTTTTAATAATCTCATAAATATTCATAGAAGAGTTGGGCCCATAGATCAGCATGGGGCGTAATGGCTTTTCCTGTCAAGTTATTCATTACATTGATACATTACTAATTATGAAAATGCATCAAGTTGATTGTAAAAACAAAATGCTGAAATTCATTGATGAGTTACAAATTTTCTATCTTGACAGAAACAACCAGACAGTTCCCAAGTGCAACCACAACATTTATGGTTCCTTATGCCAGTGCATATAATGTACTCGAGCTCAGATCAAGAACCTTTAGAGTTTTCCTTGACAGGGACGTTAGACTTTGTAATCAGCCTCCACTCATTAATTCTTATGCCTCTCTAGGTTCCAGCTTCGATGAGCTTATGAATTAATAACAGACTCGTTGCATACATCTCTGCATACTGTAAAGCCTGCAGCAACGTGACATGTAAACATGGTAAATGCAGGGACGGTGGATTACAGTGTTTGAGGACAGCACGGTGGTGATACATTTGGCACAGTGTAGTGGAAGCTCACTGATAACTCTCACAATACAATATGTGGATCCGAGGCAGTATAATTTCTCTGGTGCCTGCCCTCTTATATGGTCGCTGCTATTAAAGAGCTCAAAACTCCAGGGAGCTCCTGCTAAAAATAAGCTTAACTAGGTTACAATTGGAACTGAAAGGAAAACTTGTACACTGTTTCTTGGGTTGCAGTCAGGAATCTGCCAGGCCCTCTGGAATGAAAGCAGGGCTGTGTTCTAAGTGTTATAGCTGTCTGTTACCATATCTGAATGTGTGAAAGCATTTAGTGTGACTCTTTCCAAGTGTCTGAATGAGTGAAAACAATGTTGAATTATTTCTAATCATTCCTACTGGCGATTCAGGAGGAAGTATCAAAAGTGTTTGTACTTCAAATTTTATTTGTGCTTTAAGAGCAAACTCGTGGCCGTAAAAGTGGGATTTTGTCATAGTTAAGTTCTGCCTGAATTTCCTTTTCACCCTTAAATCATAGACAGACAACTTCAAGCTGTTGTGGAAAACCTGTTCACAAAATTCATCCACAGCACAACCACACGTGTCCCTGCAGGTTCAAATCTACATCTTTGCATCTTCTTTTCTCATTCTTAAATTTATACAAAAATTGTGTACCCTTTTAGATATTGCAATACAGAATTAAAATACTTTGTGACTCTCTGGTGTGCTGGGGAGGTTTCAAGCAGGTCCACACAAACTACTCAGATCTATGCATTATGCAGTATGAGTAACCCTGGATGGCCCATGCTATCCTGTCACTGGACTGTGAAATGCAATCTAGTATCAGCAGATTCAAGCACATGCCCCAAATACACACATACAAAGCCGTGCACACAAATACCAGTGACCTAGTTGTGAAGTATCGGTGTCAAAGACTCACACTGAATGCTACAAGCAGAGCTTTGCCTCTGTCATCACAGTGGATCTGCTGAACCATGAGCTATCCATCTTAGTAATTAAAGCACCAGCTTCAGTATAAAGCTTCTTCCCTCCTTTTGTGTAAAATATTTTGTACTTGTTTTAATGTGTGCGTGGTAATTTTGGCATCATTTCCTCCTGCCAGTTCTTTGACCCAGGTGAAGTGCTGTACGCCTACGACAGCCCTGCAGGATACGGACTCATGGGCCTGCAGCTGGTTGCGTATGTGTGGTTCTGCTATGCCGTGCTGGTCTCCCTGAAGCACTACCCCGAGAAGCAGCCCTTCTACGTCCCTTTCTTCACCACATACACACTATGGTGAGACCTGCACTGCTCTCTGCGCTTAATAGCACCAGAGATGGTACTGGGGTTTTGATTGCACAAGTATAAAAAAAAATACACATTTCTCTGCTTGAGGACTCTCGATTTGAATAATTTATGCTGTTCTGTGGGGAAAAAGTGCATGAGAAAGCTCATGTTTGAGCTATCTGGGAATAAAAAGGTGTTTACACATCTTCTCTGCAGTAGTGTGCGGCCAAACACTTTTACCTCACACGGTTGCAGTGTATCATTGTTTCTGACTGCATGATTGCTAAACAATACTGTGTGTTTTTCTGAGTTGGTGAGATATCTTCTATTAGAATAATTTATGCTTCTTTATATGTGTGCCAGATATTCAGTGCTTTGTACTGGATCAGCTACATACTTCTACACAATCCTGAGAAAAAAAAATCTTGAAATTACACTGCTTAGTATCTCTAGCCGTCACCCACTTATATATAACAGCAGAGGCTTGAAATGAAGAGTAGATTACAAAGACTAATATTATCTATGTATTTCTCCCTCATTGCAACCACAATCCCCCGCCTCATTATCCACATCTCTGCTCTTTCCATCTTTATCTCTCTATATGCTTTAAATCTTTTAATCTCTCCCACCATCAGACCACATTCTTGTAGTTTTTTGGGGGTCTTTATGTCTAAATGTGTTCACTTTTCCTCCTCAGGTTTTTTGCTGTCCCTGTTATGGCTCTGATTGCCAACTTTGGGATTCCTCGTTGGGCTCGGGAGAAGATCGTCAACGGCATTCAGCTCGGGATCCATCTCTACGCTCACATCGTCTTTCTTGTTCGTATCGATCGCCCACTCGCATGCAGACGAGTTCATATTATTTAAGTCACTTTTTCCGTTGTCAGTCATACATTATTTCTTACTTAACTTCCTCATGCTGGTTGTCTTTTACACACATCATTATCTTCCTTTTTCTCACCTTCGACACGTTATTATTTAGTAATGAGCCCGGCTCAGGCAAATTTCCGTTCGCATGCCTGCTCACTACATTCCTCGCACTTTCCTCTTCTCTCTTGGATCTGGATGCGTGAAGGCTACTATATACCCTGATTTTAAACTGCGTCTATATGTATATGTGTGTTTATTTTATATGCACATCTGTGTCATTTTCTAATCTGTTTGCCTTTTAGGTTATCACACGGCCTTCAGCTGCCAATAAGAACTTCCCATATCATGTACGGACATCCCAAATCGGGATTCTGCTGTCCAGTCCGAAAGGCGGTGAGGGGGCGGAGAGTTTTCCTCATCATGCCTATGGAAATAGCTCCTTCCTGGGAGACTCGCAACCTAACTTCACCGAACTTTTCTCCATCCAATCAGTAAGTGTAAACTGCAAGTGTTTATGTATATTTGAATTTATACTATATAGAATATAACTGGATCAGTTGTTTCCTAATCCTTTTCAAATGTGCACATTTCTGTGAAAAGTGAAATTACCTCATTGCCTCACCCTAAAAAATTCCATTAGCTTAATAATAAAGTAACTAAGGGAAAATGTTTACAGGGATTACTTCTTCCCAGAAACTTTCATAGCTTCCTAAATGTGACAGGCGAGTGCAGTGAACACAGACTGATATTAAAACACTTTAGCACAGTGAAATAATAATTAAATAGGAACTTTGACCTGATTTGACCAGAAGTATTTTTTAGTCAGATGCATTTACAACCCCCCCCCCCCCCCAAAAAAAAAAAAAAAACAAACAAACATCAAGCCCCTGACATTTAGGTGGTGCAACATATCTACAAACTTGTTTTTCTGCCCCTACGAGGTTGTGGTGTTCAGGTTTCAAGTTGAGTAGCAATTTTCTTAGAATAATTCCTCCTCTTGAAGCCCTTGACTGTGAAAGTTGAGACCTGATAGATGAGTGCCATGAACAAACTCTAGGTTGGTATATCCACACCTTGGACTTCTCTGGCAGGCCTGATTTGTTAGTGGAAACCAGCCAAGTTTCCAGTCTTTGGTTGATATTTGATCGATGCCGCGTCACTCAGGCTGTTGTAAGCGACTCTTCTCAAGCCCTTCACTGGTTTCTTGTGATGGATGGTATCTGAAAGTTTCAGCTTCAATTAGAGCATGGAGACTTTTCTTTCCTTCAGCACCAGCAATCTAAACCAACTAGATAATCTGGCATTGCAGTCAAGACACATTTTGAGTGTGGTCCCACTTGCATTTCATCCACTGGACCACTATTTCTCCTGTGCTTTCCAGTTTTATCTCCATACCTGTGTACTACAGACACCTCTATTAGGATTCATGCTTTCTGGAGTAACTGAGGAGGTATTCTGCCCCCTCAGGCACCTGTCAGGCCCACTAAGCAGGAAGATGGTTGGGTAGATCTGGGGCATTCATCACCGTGGGCTGCACTGGCCTGTGAGCCAGAGCCCAATAGCTGTAGTTACTGTGAACAATTACACTTCCATCAGAGGCCTAGAGACCTGGTAGATATTCAGAGAGCACAAGGTGTTACACACGCTTTCCAAAACACATTTTATACCTTTTTGTTTTCCACTGGTGTTCTTTCTTCTTCAAGAAGAAATACTAGGTCAGACTAAAGACTAAAGATATTTCTGTGTCTTCTGGTGTTATCATTCTGTTATTGGTAGTCATTAAAGGCCACTGTTCCAGTCAGGTAAACCTGTATATGTTTAATTTCCCTCAAAGTATCTCGGGCATTTGCTGCCATAGTTGGTTTACTGATTGGTGTCTGCAAAGTCCTAATTTATGGTCAAGACAGCCTATGTAGAGGATCAGACCATGACAAATGTGAAACTCTCTTCTTCTTTTTTCCAGGAACCGGTAAAGACGGTGGAGGAGACAGTGGCCCGTAAAGGGCCAGATGTGCAGAGAAATAGCGAACAGAAGATCGTCACCACTGCTGCAGACTTAACGTCGATATTGCCCTCACCTCCGCCTCCAATACCCCCGCGCCCGGCCACACGATCACCCCCACTCCCACCCCGGCTTCCGTCCTTTACAGAGTATTTCACCATGCAGAGTGGAGGAGGAGCAGGATTTGGAACAAAGGCATGAGATGGAGAGAAAGGCAGGACAGAGGAAATTGGGCAGTAGGGCGGGGGGGAGCATGAAAGCAAGGACAGAATGACAATAAAAATAGAAATAGTGACAATAACTTAAGAAATATAGTGGAATTCAAAGTATTACACTTATGACAGAAAAGGTCAGCCGAAAAAAAAAAGAAATGAAAATGTTTGGAAGGACGAAGAAGAGATCATCAGAAAAGTGAATCCCTAAACGGTCGCTTTTCACCTTTGAATGGAAACGATCAGAATGGAGGAGTGAGGAGAAATGGCTGAGGCACAAGTGCAGAGCTTGTTAAAGAATAAAGAAGCAATAAATATTTGATGTTGACCAGTAAAAGGCACACAGGGAGAAAGATGACAAAGTGGATGTAGCCAGAGCAAAAAATGATAGCTGTGCACAAAGCGGAAATGAACAAAATTCTTGAAATAGTTTTCATTCAAAAATTCATGAGGCATTGATGGTGTGCCTGAAAGAGTTTGTAAATAGCTAAACCCGGTGAGTGCTACCAATCTACATAGTTTTTTATTTTTTTTTTAAAGAAGGAAAGATTTATTTTTGTTTTTTCCACATCATTAAATTGTAGTTGGTGCTGTGACCATAGAGAAACATCATGCCATTACATGTTCTGGGTTAATCTAAAAAATGATTTTTTTTTTATTTTTGACACTGTTTGATAAAGCTTAGATACATTTACTCTATACGAAATCTGTTCGGTTTATTTATATTCTTATATGCCTTCATTGCAGCTGGCTATACTGGATTGATATGCTGATGTGTAACTGTAAATGTCACGTTTACTGTGGGCACTCCTAGGTACAGTGCTTGTAAAAACACGCATGTTTGTATTGTATTTCCTGTCTGATTATATGTACTCAACATGACCACACAATATTTGCATATTGTGTGTATTGAACTCTTTCATTTTGTAAATGCATACAATAAGCTTCAGTATATTTCGACTGGATAAACTCTGTTGTTACTCCAGTCAAAAGCGTCTTGCGCTGTTTGAGACACAATATAAAACAAATGTTATATTGTTTTTTTGTTTTTTTTTCTTTGGTTGAATTTTCACTAGAGTACAGAATATGCCTGTTTAAAAAAAAAAAAAAAAAAAGTCATTTCTGTGTATGTAGACGTTGGTGAATGTACTGATGCAATACAGCACAAGGACAGGGGTGATTTTCAAGTTACTGGAATTACTCTAGTATACCTTTTGTCAATTTTTCTTTTTGCCTCTCTTTGGCTTCCTTACATCTGACACATCCATGACTTAAAAGCTGGAGGCTGCCTTTTTTTATAGAATACAAGTAACTTCATTCTCACCTCTGTCTCAATCCTGAAACACGAATATTATATTTGTCGGGTTCTCGCGCCTGAATAATTTACCCAGTGTGAGAAGCTGAACAAATATTACTAGTTTTGTATCCCCTAATATTGAGCTATAACAAGAAAAAACAACAAAAAAAAACTTGTAGATGAACTGTGAAACAGATACCGTGTACATTTCGTCTGTCCTGCATGGAGCACTTTAATGTTCCTGGTCTTAGTCTGTTTATTCGTGATGATGTCACCTTATAAGACTGCTTTGAAACCTGTATTCCTACAACATCGAGTACTATTCCAGATGCATACACCTGTAAATACAGTCCAAAAATGCCATCAACTGTCCAAACGTTTGAAGTTAACGTTTCATGCTTAGTCAGTGTAACACAACACTGAGTCTCACATGCTGGTAAGATTTATGTAAGGGTGTCATTGAGACTGAGTACACTTGACAAATTCAGTGTTTTTTTTTTTATCTCGACCTTTCATTCATTTCTGGCTTATAAAATCTGTGGCTCTGCTAATTATCCACAGATGTGTCACTGGCAATCTTTCTGTAATGGAGTTTAGGCAACGTTAGGACTGTGGTGTGTACCTTGTAATGTAATCAGAGGTGTAACTTAGTCTGTGCAGCTGAATGATACTTGAATTGGAGTATTAGCTGTTATTTCTGATTATGTTTCTGATTTGTATTTGGCATGTCTGCCATTTCGTCATCTGTTGACCATTGTTATGGTTGCCATGACTTGACAGATTAGAAACTGGGTGACTCGATATACCTACTGAATTGTGTATCCCTGCTTCAACCTTGTTTATAATGACTTTTAATTACAGAAATGACACAAAGAACTGGGGACAGAGCGCAAAGAAAAGAGATTGTGTATGCATGACAGAAAACAGCACAGCTTTTAGGCTACTCAGAGTGATCTGGTTAAGAGCACATCATTAAAGCACCGTCAAATGCATTTTAATGGTGTCAAATAATAATTCTAAAGAAGCTGTACATATACACTTTTTGCCAAAATAATAAAAAAAATCTTTGGTTTTATTAGAGGCTTTGCCTGGCTTTGTGTTATATGGCTCCTGTGTTACGATCCAGTTAGGACAAGGGCACGTGTCCAAAGGAGTAAATCTAATATTTGTAAATCAAATTTAGAATCTGTTCTCATTACAAGTCCATTAAAGTAAAACACCACAGGGACAGACTCCAGCCTGCTCACAATCTGATGTAGGCTAGCCTAATTGTTTCGCAGTCACTGCCAATATCCTGTTTGGTGACCCCTGAAGTACAGAGCCACAACAAAATGCCAGTGTTTGAGTTTCAGGTAGAGACACAAGCTTTCATTATGACTAATGTAACAGTCTTCAGAGAAAAAAATGAAAAAATATAATGCTTGGTAATGAGCAGTGTGATATAAAGCAATGTTGCTTCCCAGCAAGAAGGTGCCTGGTTTAAAGCCAGGCTGGGGCCTTTTTTCTGTGGAGTTTGCATGTTAGAGTAACCGGTGAATCTAAACCGAGAATGAGTGGTTATCTGTCTCTATGTGTTAGCTCTGCAATAGACTGGCAGCCTGTCCAGCCCAGCTGTGATCCTGAATTGGATAAGAGGATGGATGAATTTGTTTTTTTCTTTAGTTTAATGTTCCCAGAAAAAGTGACATGTGACACATTGTATTAGGGATTTGTCAGTATGAAGTAGTGTATATGCAAAGGCACTAATAACAGGATGGTGGAGGGAAGATGTAGGCCATTATTTTGTAAATTTAGGTCTTAGATGTGAGATTGGCTGCCACTTTATTAGGTACATTTTACTAGTTATCATTTTGGACCCTGTTTTGTCTTCAGAACTCCATTAATTTATTGTGACATGGATCTAACAAGGTGCTTGACACAATCCTGAGAGATTTGGTCCTTATTGACATAATATCACAGAGTTCCTGAAGAACCCAAAGATGCTCTGTTGGATTGAGGTCTGGTGACTGTTCAGGCAATTTGAGTGCAGTGAACTAATTTCTATTTTCAAGAAACCAGTTTGAGGAAATGCACTGTGATGCTAACCTGCTGGAAGCATCCACCAGCAGACGGGTACATCGTGCTCATAAAGGGTGAGCAACAATACTCAGATTGTGACATGTAAATTACACTGTTTGTGCCAAATTCTGACGTTCCCATCAAAATGTTGCAACAGAAATCAAGACCAGGAAATCTTTTGTTACTCATTTTTTTGTGAGTCTGTGCAAATTGTAGCCTTGGCTTCCTGTTTCTGACAGCAGTGCACCTAGTGTTAACTTCTGCTGCTATAGTCCATCTGCTTCAAGGTTCAACATGTTGTGCATTCAGAGTTGTTCTGATCATGGTGGTCCAGGAAAATCAGAGTAGATCAGCAGTTTCTGAAATACTGACCAGCCCATCTGCCATGAATGAATTGAGCTTCTGCCACAGATTATCTGATTAGATATTTGCAGCAGTGAGTCGCTGAACAGGTGTACCTAACAAGATGGGTAGTGATTGTACAGTTGTGCTTTATATAAATGAAATTTGAACATGTCCATAATTCCTTGTGTTAGTTCCGCTGTCGACTAATTTTATATATGACGTGTCTACCATTGTCTGTGCTGTTGCATGTCAATAGACGTGACTCAGGTGGCTGAATCACTACTTCAACCTTGTCTATACTGACATTAACTACAAGACTGGAAAACGATTAGTGAAGAGAACTTAGAGACAACGTACTGTCCAGAAGTCCTCCTTTAAACTGGAATTACACCAATTTGCACATGAAAGCAACCCTGTATAACCCTGCCACGTGTATTATATTTGAAGTTTAGAGACTTTTACATCATCACTGCAATCCTTATCCTGAAAAACATAAACTGCGCAAAAATAACAGATGTAGCAAAAAGTATATATATTAAAACTCATATATGTAAATTGCTAGTTTTAATTTGTTTTTTGTTAACACTCAACAGTCAACACTCTGAATTTTCTGGCAATTATTTAATTGTTCAGGCTTTACAGGGTTAAAACCAGTCATATGTAAATTACATTACTCACCTGGTTACAGTGCACTGTACTACTGGTAAACTGATTGCTGCTGTTCATGGGGTTACTTTAACATGCATCGCACACCTAAACAGTACTGCAGGACAAGCATACCCTAACGCTGCAGTGCCCATACCAAGCAGGACAATGAGCTCTGGCACACCGCAAAAAGTGCAACAGCTCAGGGGACTTGACAAAGAGTTCAAGGGGTTGACCCAGCCTCCAAACTCCCCAGATCCCAGTCCAATCGAACATCCGTGGAATGCGCCATTACAAATCCCATTCCACGGAGGCTCCACTGTGCAACCCACAGGACTCACAATCATCTACTGCCATTCACCACAGAACTCTCCCAGAGGTCCCATGCCCCAGCAGGTCAGAGCTATTTCGCCAGCTTGAGGAGAGCTGTGTAATGTAATTCAGGAGGTTTTAATGTTGTGGTTGATTGGTGTATATGTCACAAGGAGCGCTATGCATCCTGTAACGCCTTCAGAAAATTGATGACATGTCCAAAAATAATAGTAACATTGCTTGTGCTTGAAAAACAACAAATTTATAAGAGTCATGCTCTGTTATAAACAGGAGATATGGAATATGCAGTTGTAGAGTAGCACAATTTTGATCATTACTTTGACTCTTTTAAAATTATAACCACAATCACCACACAGGAAAAGCAGTTTATTTGTGAACCTATTTATGAATGCTCAACAGCATGAATCTGGATTCATTGACAATCAAAGGAAAACCAAACATTTCTTGCTTATCTTAAGAAAGAATATTTATTAATACACAATCAGAAATACTTTACAGAGCTGCGGCTTCTTTTGGTAAAGAACTGAATCAGTGTCTTTAAGCCACAGTCTGCAGAATATGCAAGTGGCTCTTCAGGAGCATTTCAGTACAGCACCATCACCCTTCAGCAATCTTTGATCCATCTCCATGGTGGCAACTACGGCTTTGTGTCTAACTGTTGTGCCCTGTCCTCTCTGTAGCCTTTGAGGAGCTGGTTGATAAGAGTCAGTTCATTTTCCTTTTTTGCAGGATAAAGGGGTGGGAAAGGGTTGCCTTTGTACTCCAGAACAGCCATCTTAGCTCTGTCCAGGTTCTGTCTGTTGGGGATGCGTGCCAGCCGTGTGTAGCTGTTTGAGTGGTTCTCAAACCGTGGAGCCAGGACCTTGAAGAGCTTTGGGACCAGATCCTTCTCCTGAAGAGAAGAAGCATACTTAAAATAAGCTTCACATCAACTGTTTTATATTCAGAGCTACACGGTTATTATCTTTACAAAGTGAAGAAGAGCTGCAGACACATACCGTCAGCCAAAAACTGGCCATTTTCATCGCCTTCTCATCAGTGTCTCCCTTTTTGGCATAGTCTACCAGCTAGAGGGAAAAAAGAAAAGATAAAAGAAAACATCGAAAGTCAGACGCATGTCAAAGAAAATGAATTAAAGACCTCTTTCAAAAAATATAAGGCTTTCAAACCTTGTTAAGAAGTTTGAACCATGTTTTTTTAATATGCTAGAAGACAAGTCATGAACAAATAAAACAAATTTAAAAAAACAAAACAAAAACAGCTACTATTGCAGCATGCTAATTAAAATGAAAATCACAAATTCAGGCAGTCAGGATTTCACACATATACCGAATATTAGGGCAGGGCTCATGTTATCTGCATGTCCTCGTTTTGTTTCAGTTAAGTGTGAGAATCTGCTGCTTTTTCTGTCATTTACAGTTGCGTGAGTTTCGTCATCTCATCCGTGTCTTACACTGATCCACGTGAAAACGGAGCAAAGAAGTGATGATTAATTTGACTTGACAACTTGTGATGTTGCCCTGAGAGAGGGGAAAAAACAAACCTTTCTTACAAGTGTTAATCTATTTAATTGTTATATTTGTATTAACATGTTTTGTTGATTCACTTTAATAGCTGAAACTTGCTAATTCTCAGTGTGGTACAGGCTCTGTATATTTTGTCAGGATCCTCTAAAACACTCAGTTTTACGTAGCGAGCAATTTTGTGAGTGCGGAGCCAAGGCGTGTGGCGAAGACCAATTTACATATTCACAGATGTCTGCATACTGAATAAGGCAAAGTTTTAGAGTTAGAACAATTTTAATGCAATAAAGGGTTATTTTTATATGAAAAACAACTTCTAAACAGGGATGAGCAAAACTATTTCAACTTCCTTCTAATAACACTCAGTAGGAGTCTACACAGTGCAGACATGCACACATATTAATATGCATAACCAGTTCCTATCAACTGAATAATGAAAAACTTTTAAGCAGCAAACTGCTCAGTGACATACTATATGCACAAATTTCCCACACAGGGGTTCTCCACCGCAATATGATGAAACTTGAGTGTGCTTCACACACACCTAAACCCAATTTAAACTACACACCAGGACTCAATATTCCAGTCAATATTCCACAGCACCAGTGATCCGCTACCTGCTCTTGCTGTGGAAGTATTTTTTATACTCTTTTTGTTATTCTGGGGGGTGGGTGGGGTATTCTCACAAATCATATCAAGACATTTGGAGCCAGAAAGAAGTGGAAAGGTAAAAGCTACAATCAGTTTTGGCAAAATGGCCAAGAAAGCTGCAGAAATTGCAGTCAAAACATAACATAGCAGTAAATATTTTAAGTAGCCAAGAAGTACTGTTTTGATAGTAGGTACAATAGTACAGAAATTACTTTTTTGCTTACAAAAAAGGTCACTTATTTAATATATAAATTACTTATAAAACTCCTTTAATATTGTCTATATACAGCCTATACGGCTCAGATCTCAGTCAGACGGTGCAGGCTTATGAATGAATGAATGTGTATTTTCACAATCTGCAGTGGAAACAATGAGCTGTGAAAACCAGCAAGCGTTCAATTCATTGATTGGTTGGAAGAACGTGTCTGTTTCAGCTGACCGGAGAGTGACCCGAGTGTTGCACTGGCCAATATGAACTGATTGATTAAAACGTTGTTTATATTAATTGTTATGTTAGTAACATTAGTGAGCTGCTGTGGGTGTAACAATCCTCTTAAGATGCGAGTCCACGTGTTTCTACCTAATAACTGTACTGGCCTTATTAGAAAGGCATCCCCGCAGATTAAACAATAATGTTATTAATAATTACTCATATTGAATTTGGCTAGTTAGAACTACTCAGATACTGTTAGATTTCACCGTTTCTAAGCATACTGGTTCCTCACATGGTCACCTTTTCGGCGTAGAAGCGGACTTCATCTGCTCGGGCCAGCGTGGTTTCTATCCTCTCGTGTCGGACCAGTCCTGTCAAAATGTTGCGCAGCATGTCGATCCTGGACCGCGGGCCCAAACCCATCCTCCGGGCCATCCGGCCGTGGGAGATCAACATTTGCAACGTGAGGCGCATTTTGTCGGATAGCTTCGCCTACGAGAGCCCGCGTCAGACAAAATAAAACTCAAAAAGCAAAGAAACGTTTAGAATATAATCTACCTAAACCACTGTTTATACACAAAATAGAGCAGGTTACCTAAATGTTAGAAATATTCCGGAGGTCACATATATCAACGATATATGTGCAAGAGTTGACATTGGTGGTACGTCGGCTAATACGTCCGACTGGGTTGCGAAATTGCGAGAAGATAGTTCCGCTTAACACCGCCGCTGCCTCACCTACAACTGGGGTCCTTTTTAAAAAAACACCTTCTCTATATGTTTTTGTTTGCTTGGTTAAAAAGCATTGTTATACTGTTGTTGCGTGTGTGCATGTAAACTGTGTAAACTGATGAATGTTACGAAACTATTCATATCTAGATAACTTTTAGGCATTGTTGTGCCTCCCACGACTCAAAAGGTTATGACCCAGTCTCAAAATTTCGACTTATTCCTGTTTCAAAATTGCTGAACTTTTTTCAGATGCCACCCCAAAAAGGTTGTTTCAGCGGTAAAAAGTTTTTTTTAAATGATAAACTATCAGAGCATTATTAACCCAAGAGTTTGCAGGCTGATTTTAAAAGGGTTAGCTGGACTGAACTAGACCCATTCACCACTGAGTCAAGACAGAAGTACAGATACACCTGAAAGGGCTGTATCTGAGTGTTGTGTGGTATAGATGTATAATAGAAGGTTTTGACAATGACAACTACTTAATAATAGTAGTTTGCTTTAAAGAGGAACAAATATTGTTCTTTGTATAGAAGAATTATTTTGAAATGTACAGGTTTTTGTATCACATATTTTCCTGTTTGAAAGGCATAAGAACCAATAAATGATGTGACTGATTGACACGAGAAGGAGTTACTGACCAGTCTATGCTTTCAACAGATGCTAATATGAAAGCTTTGACATAGTAATGAATAAACCTCCCAAAACATGACTCGTGGATTTAATAGGACCGATGGGAATTTGGAGAATTTCTGTCACAAAAATACAGATTGAATCCATGCATCCATTTTCTTTTGCTTATCCTTTTAAGGGTCAGGGAGCAAAGTTTGCTGGTATGCATAACCAGCAGCATACATTAAATAGGTGATAGTGGTTTATGTTAAAGAAATGGTCCTGGTCTCTGTGGATTACTTTGATATAAATGACAGGGGTTTTTTTGTCAGTACATCCATAACCCCCAAAGGCACAACACTCTGAGAGCAAGGTAAGCAACCGATATTTGAATGAGTTTCAAATCTATCTAGCTATGAAACTATATGTATGAAACTTTTACAGCCATACCTTCTATATAGGATGCAAGCACAGCAAAATGTACTTTGTAATCACTAACCTTGACTTGGCTGTAGCCTGTTGCACTCCAGATGGCCATGTTCACAACAGCAGTTGCAGAATGTTTCCTAACCCATATATATATATATATATATATATATATATATATATATATATATATATATATATATATATATATATATATTTGATAAACCAACAAAAAATGTTGTTTCAAGCAAATGAGAAAAGACAAATAACACCAGCCAAGTAGACCAATCATTTGTTAAAATATGCATTGGATTTGTTCTTTTATGTAATTGCAAGGCAGAGCAATATTCAGTTAATTAACTTTCTTCTTGACTAAAGATGATTATCAAAATTATTGCTTAGAATTAAATATTATAAATGAGCTATTTATTTGACAGCATAAATCTAAATATTAAAATGAAAAAAGATATTAATAAGATGTGAAAATAAAGAACTGCATCCTGCTTTATGTGGAATTCCCAAAGTTACTCTGGTATAGGTTAAAATACATTAAAGTATCCCTACTTTTAAAAAAATGTAACAGCTGGAATTAGTCATGATAAATATTAATGACTTTTTTTTAGTAGCTTTTACATTGACACAGAAAAAAATGTAAGAATTCTAATAAACAGTCTGAGGATTAGACATACATTTAGCATTTAGTATGCGGGACTCTTTAAAATCTAACAATAATTGAAATGTAGATAATTGCAGGACTGCAGGATTGTTAATTGTCACACAGCAGTTGGAAATCAGCAGCAAACCTCTGTATTACTGATACATTGATTATTCAAATCTAAATTTCTGAATTTCTGAATGGGTCTGATTAATTTGAGTCATCCATTATGCTGCAATCATTTTTGCTATAAGAATAGTTACATGTTGTCCTATTTGATTTCTCACTGCTGCATATTTCTTTTATGGTTGAGTTCTGAACTCGGCCTTGGTGTTATGTGAACAATCCATATGTTGCAGCCATACGGGGTTAGATTTAGAAGCCTTACAAGTCTGGAATGGACCACCTGCGTCTGGTTTTCACCTCACTATCAATTTGTGTGTTTTAGTTGACTGGCTATCACAGGATAAAGACTGAAGTGAAGTAAAAGGATACAATTTCAGCCATGAAATCTCTGGTTTTCATTTTGCTAATTGAAGTTGCTTGCAAGTGCAGACAGTGTCTTGTGCACTGTGCATGTTTCTATAGTGCAACAAATGAATTATTATTTCTGTGTCAACAGATGATGATGATGGGTATGAGTGTGAGCCCTACTCCCAGCCCCAATCAAGCGTCTTCTGTGGTTGCTCCTTGGTCAATGAGAACTGATGCAACTGATGGGAAAAATGAACAGAAAATCAAAATCTCTTTTTATCAGCTTCTTTGTCTGTCTTTTGCATGGAGTTGTGTATGGGAGATCATCATACTGGAGCCACTGAGGGTAATGAGGAGTTTGTTAGTGTTTTCCATATAATCCAACAAGCCTTCTGTGACAGTTTGGCACTTGTGAATGACATCAGGCTGCTCAAGCTCAGCTGCCATAGTCAACCAGTATGTGCAGCCTGTGGCTCTGCCCGCTGGCTGTGCCTCTTCTGGGACCACTTGCAAAGTCTCTATTATCCCCAATGTTCTTTTGTATTTGCTGCAGCTGCTGACAGGCTGCGGTGTGCAGAAATTCCCTTCCTGTCTGAAGATTACTGTCACATTACATACCCCAATGTAGTTGACTACACCGTATTCTGTAAAGGATACCTGGATGAAGGCAGGCTCCTGCCAGATATGTTTCTACTTTTCTGACAACATACGTTCAAACTGGACCAACCACTTTTTTTTATTTCTTTAAAGTGCTGAGGGCTGAGCATTGCATTGCAAAAGTTCAGAGTTCAAGTATCAATATTCACTGCATGTAAGTCCAAGTTTTTCTCTCAAGGTCACTCTGGAGGTGCTGATTTCTGCAAAGTTGTGCTGCAAGATGTATATTGGGGATATAGAAAAGCTGAGAAAAGCTATCCTACACCAAGGCATCATGTTAGTGCTTCCAAACACCCCATCCTGACTGATGCTGTTCAGTTTCTATGTCTGTGTTATGATTGAGTGGTGTTACGTTCCCCTGAGGGGTCTAGGCGGTGAGGGGGGAGTAACAAAAAGTGTCCAGGTCAGAAAAAGGAGTCAAGGAGGCAAAAGGGTTAAATCAAAGAGTTTTATTAAAGTAGCTCAACTAAAAGAGACGGACAAGCCGCTATCACCATTTAAGAAAACAAACAAAACTCAGGCGTGGTCAATAAAGTAAAACGTAAGCCAAAAAGAAAGAGAGCAGCTCACTAGCTGCAAACCACAATAACGCAGCTCACTAGCTGTAACCACTCACAAACACACTCAGCTCACTAGCTGTAACCACTCACAAACACACTCAGCTCACTAGCTGTAACCACACTCATGGCACTCAGGCCCAGAACTCACCTTTCCCTGGGCTTAAATACTTTTAATTACTGATGTGAGTCAGCTGTGTAACAGGGAAAGGTGGCACCTCAGGCAGAAGAGGTGGTGGGACACGCCCACACAGGCACCTTCAGGAGGAGGCCCTGCTAGGGCCGTAACACCCCCTCCCATAAATGCAAACCCATGGTTTGTCAAATTACCATAACCAAAAATGAGTCCATAACCGTTTCATGACGAATTTTGCAGGCTTTCCACCTACCAAACCCCATAACAACGGTTAGGCATTTCCTGCGGAAACTGCCAATCCCATCTCAGTGGGTTCACAACATTGCCAGAGAGTGGCCCCAGACCCTCGAAACAGTGTCCCATGGGATAGCCAGGGCTTCGAACCATCACGTGTGGAGAACCCAGCAGGCAGCTAGCAGGCTTCACTGAAACACAGACATGACTGTTAGCAAGGGGTGCAGGTCTGAATGGTGGTTTTAAACATGAACCGGAGAAAGGGTCAACCAGCGGCAGCTCAGGGTTAGTTGGCCTCGTACACTGATTACGGGGTGCTACTGAGCAACTGTGCTCCAGGTTTAGCCTTTTAGTAGGCCTGGCAGGCTTGTCAGTTTGAGAGCCACGACTGACTTTACTCAAAACAGGCCCCTTTCGTGTTGAGTGGGCTTTCTGTTTGAGTGCCAGTCTGACACAATTGGCAACCACATGGCCAGGCTTGTGACAGAAAAAACACAGTTTGGGCCTAGGTCTTAACACCATAACTGCATTTTCCATCTTAGCTGGCCCACTTTTACCTGTCCAGGCTGCGCTATAGTGCAGAGGGATATCCTGTCCTACCGCACTTGCTGTATGAGTCAGCTTAAACTCATCTGCCAGGGTGGCAGCTTGCTGTAGAGTTGTAACCCTCTGTTCACTTAAATAAAGGGCCACTCAGGCCCAGAGCTCACCTTTCCCTGGGCTTAAATACTTTTAATTACTGATGTGAGTCAGATGTGTAACAGGGAAAGGTGGCACCTCAGGCAGAAGAGGTGGTGGGACACGCCCACACAGGCACCTTCAGGAGGAGGCCCTGCTAGGGCCGTAACAAGTGGCTGCACAACACAAAGGCCATGCATTAACTGTGTATAAATTGGACTGGTTCTTATATAGCACTTTTCTACTCTATTTGAGCACAACTTGCCTCATTCACCTATTCACACAAGCATGCATCAGAGAGATATTTAGTGGGGATTGAACCCCCAACCTTCCGGTTAGTAGGTGACCTGCTCTGCTGCCTATATTTTTCAGCATTTATATCTCACATATAATTCTCCCTTTTCAAATAAAATAAAATCACAGCACTTGCTCTATCACAACTTTATATGCATGTCCTATGTTTTATGAATAAAACAAAGCACATCATTTCTTTCTTGGGGCAAACCTTTCATATCTGAATTTAGTTTCCAGATTACAAGGCTGACGTGTAACTGGAGACGTGGTATGTACCTTTACAGTGTGACCAGAAAAACAAACCAAACTCCCATTTCCGTCAGCTAACAGTTAAATTAATCAAATTTATACCAAAATAAAATTTGCGTGATTTAATTTGGTCTTAAGAGTTGCTTTATAGAATATTGCACAGGATTAATGTCAGAACATTACACATAAATGAAATGATTTGTTTTGCTGTGACTGTTTTAACGATGCATTAGGGAAAGAGTTTCTAACAAGTTGTTTGGTTTATATTAACAATTTGTATACATATATTACAGATATGAAACATAAGTCAGTACAGATAATAGAGAAGCAAAAACTGTCTACATCACACATTGCATTATGACTTTCCTTGTTTGCTAAAAATTAAGCCATCTCTATGCAAATAGCGAGGCCAGTTTCAAAGACAGAGATTGGTTCCTCAATGACCAATAGGAACTCCCCAGCTCCCTCCCTGTGTATATAAATCAGAGCTCCAGGTGAAGTTCTCTCATCTGTAGGATCACTCAGCAACCATGAGGTCTCTGGTCTTTGTTCTGCTCATTGGAGCTGCTTGTGAGTGTTTGTGAGAAGTTTTAAGGCTTCTTCTCTGCTAACAGTTGGTTGGCTTTCTTCCCAGATCGCACCATTAATCATCATAGCTTTATTATCTCAAAGTGGAAAATTAATTATGTTTCTGTATGCACTCAAATAGGTTTGATTTATGCATTTGACTGGAAATCAAACAGCATAGATGTTTCACTCCTGATGTAAAAGTGTAGGAGTAAACAGTTTGTTTACACTTGTGTTTTCAGTTGCCCTGGATGACGACAAGATCGTCGGAGGGTTTGAGTGCACACCTTACTCTGAGCCCCATCAGGTGTCTCTGAACTCTGGCTACCACTTCTGTGGTGGCTCCCTGATCAATCAGAACTGGATTGTGTCTGCTGCTCACTGCTACAAATCGTAAGTATATTTCTATAAGATCTATAAGATTACAGGTCTGATTTTCAGACCAAAGTTGTGCAAAATAAATTTTTATTGGAAGTTTTATACTAATTTCCTGTTTTTCAAATGTTTTCAGTCGTATCCAGGTGCGTCTGGGAGAGCACGACATTTCGGTCAATGAGGGAACTGAGCAGTTCATCGACTCCTCCCGTGTCATCCGCCATCCACAGTATGATTCCTGGAATATTGACAATGACATCATGCTGATCCAGCTGAGCCAGCCTGCCTCCCTCAACAGTTATGTGCAGCCTGTGGCTCTGCCCAGGAGCTGTGCTCCTGCTGGCACCATGTGCACAGTCTCTGGATGGGGCAACACCATGAGCTCTAGTGAGTAACTTCTGCACGTTAGCAGTTTAAAGTTAAAAATGTTTCATGACATTTGGTTCCATCAGCATGAATCGTTGTTCATCCATACTCTGTTTCAAACATTGCAGCTGCTGATCAGGACAGGCTGCAGTGCCTGAACATCCCCATCCTGTCCTACAGTGACTGTAATAACTCCTACCCTGGCATGATCACTGACTCCATGTTCTGCGCTGGATACCTGGAGGGAGGCAAGGACTCTTGCCAGGTATGTAATAAGTCAAACCTGCAACTGTCCCCTTCTCGAATAGTAAAGCTTTCTTAAAATGCCACAAGAGTGGACGTATCCCACAATGACAACAACACATTTAATTTATATTTAATTAGATTAAAATAATTATTTCTTGACATCCATCTTTGTTTTCTTTACTTTTATTTTCAGGGTGACTCTGGTGGTCCTGTTGTGTGCAACGGTGAGCTGCAGGGTATTGTGTCCTGGGGCTACGGATGTGCTGAGAGGGACCACCCCGGTGTCTATACCAAGGTAAAACTATATGCTTTCTTTAATTTAAACAGTTATGTCATATTCAATTCACATTGTGTGGCTTCAGTTAAACTTCATCATCCTGTCTACATTAACAAATCTCAATCTGTCTCCATTCACAGGTCTGCATCTTCAACGACTGGATTCAGCAAACCATGGCCAGCTATTAAGTCTGATCCTTCGATCACCACTCTGCTTGGCTGCATTTTTTTTAACCAGTTTAACTCTGCTCTTCTGTAGAGTTCTGAATAACATGCAGTCAACTAAATCAATAAAATCACACAAACTGAGTACTGTTTTTTCATTTGTTTTACAATATATACATTTGATCAATAAAGAACTAACATAGACATGATAGCCAACAGCTATTTAAGATGTAGCAGACAGTCATTCACAGTATTGTACATATAAATGTAAGGCACACACAGAACGTTATACACCTTGACCTTCATTAGTTTTACCTGATTATCTGCAAATTGTTTGACAAAAAAAAAAGAAGATAAATCAGTGCCAGAGATGCCAGCAGGATCAACAAACTAATCCGCAAGGCTGGAAGCATCATTGGTCAGAATTTGGAGGTCTTTGAGTCAGTGAGGGACAGGCGGACACTGAACAAACTGGCCTCCATCATGGAAAACCCATTCCACTCACTCCATTTCACACTTCTGAGGTGGCAGATCTCCTTCTCCATCAGACTGATTCAACCTCACTGCCATAAAGAACACTTTGGGAAATTATTCCTACCGTTCTCTGTAAAGCTGTATAACAACTCTTTACTCTGTGACAGGTGAACACACCTGCCAGGCATAAGATCCCAAACATATTTTGTATGTTTTGTTGTATTTTAATCTGATTACTTCTAAGTAATCAGAATAAAATTAATCTGATTACTTAGAAGCTTTTTAATTTATTAGTCTCGATGAATCGCATTTAATTGCTCAAGAAAATTTGCCCCAGAGTCTGAAGACAATGAAGAGAGGTGGAGGCTCTTTGCCTTTGCTGGCTCCTTTGTGCTGGCATCTTTACACTGTTCCTGCAGCAGGACCTCAAGGCTGGTCCAAACCTCTTCTCGCTCTCCCCTTGCAAGACACTTTAAATCCTTAAAGCCTGGGTCAAGCACAGTAGCTATCTTGAGCCACTGATGGTTGAATGTAGTTACACGTTGGGATAGGTCCTTTGTGAAGGCAGTCTTAAATTTCACCAAGTAGTTTGAGTCATCATCAGAGGCCTCCATGGTGTGATGCAGATGGCAGAAAGCAGTTAAAACTACTAAACCTAAGACATATGTCTCACCTCCAAGAAGCTCAGTCACAAACCTGTAGTAGACAGTTCAAGAAAGTAATTATTCATCTACACAGTAACTGTCAACTATAGAGCTTTTTGAAGAAACACTAACAAAGTTAAAAAATAGCTTTATTTGGCTGCAAGGACAGTCACCAGCTTTTGGAGTTTTACCAGCTCTGATGGAGTTAAAATGACTAACTTGTGCTTTTTTTTGTCTAAAGCAGCGAGACAGCCTCTTGATTCTTTAGTAGACAAGAAACCATATCCAGCGTTGAATTCCATCATGTGGAAACATCCTGTATGAGTGGCTCTTTGTGTTGCCCCAGTCTTGTTTGCTGCTGGTGCAGTTCCTCCATATTAGCAGGGCTGTCTGTAATGCATCTAATTTTGCTTGCTTTTCAAGCTGTTGAATTTTACTTGAAATAGTCGTTCAGCACAGCAGTTGAAAAGTTGGATCACCTGACACTAACTGTAGCACATTGTCTAACCCCCTATCTTCTACCACCAATAGTGGTCTACAGTCCAGAGCAATCCATTTTGCAAGAGTAAGTTTGTCTGATGTTGACTTACTAATTTTGCCCTGAAGTCAGTCTTGATGCATTCTCAATCATCCAGGAAAGTAAATTGCCATCTTACAATGCTGTGATTGCAGCCATTCCCCAACTCTCTGTGAATGGTACTCATGGCCATTGATCAGTGGGTTTTGGTCAGTGGTTGTTGACCAATGGTCATGAGAATTTGCATAATTATGATGAAGGAACTGACCTCCCAGCTCATTGTTCCCTCAGTGGGCTGGTTTCAGTCATTATGCAAATGTACTGTTTATAAGATTGGGGAAACCTGCAGTCAGCTGAGACGGAAGAAGTCACTCGGATGAGTGACGAAACGTTTCTCCCACAAAACGCTACGTCCAGATGAAAAGAATCAACTTTTGGAGATCAGAAGTCAGTCATTTCATCAAGTTTGGGCTGCCGACACCTTTTTTGGTACTCGGACTGAGACTCATAGTGCTAACAGCTCCAACAGTTTCGGTCCTTGCTGTTTTGTATTTAGATGGTACCCTAAGGTTGAAGTGCTTCGGTGGTATGCAAACTCCTTTTTACACAGTTTGCACAAACCCACGCTTTTATCAAGGCTTCTGTCAGGTAGTCCTTTCAAAATGAACTTTGCCTTTGATCAGTCCTAGCAACAGGCTTTCTTCTGATTGTTGCTCTGATGTGAGCATCAGTTTAATCTATACCAGGAAATTGTGCATTAACAAAAGTTCCCCTTTGCTTGGAATGCAAAAGCTGTGTCCAAATTCAGAGGCTGCATCCTCCTGAGGCCGATTACGTCACACAGCGACATGACAAAGGCTGCCCAAATTCGAAGACTCCTCCAAATGCGGCTGACAAATGCGTCCTTTATTTCCCCAGATTTGAAGGATGGATTAGGTGTATCCTTCGTGGCTCAGCCTATCCCAGAATTCATAGCACGGCACAGCTAATTCCAATTTTCAACAATGGCAGCAGCAACTTAGATTTAATACTACTCTTATTACTCTTATAAACTTTTAAGATATTATCAGGCGAGGATGTAGCTGTGTAAACTTCAAATATCTGTGGGATTTATCAAGATATCACACATTTGCAAAAGTGCTCCAACGTTTTCAGAGACGTCTGTTACCCACCAACTTGAGGCAATCAGGGAAAGAGACACAGGTGGGTAAAACAAGCAGCAGGGTCAACAGAATCAATTTAGGCGCACGAGGGACGCAAAACTGAACACAACACACACAGGACAAGAAACTATCAAAATAAAACAGGAACCTAAGACTGAGACTGACACTGAGACACATCGACGTAACAGGCAAAAGACAAAACTGACAAAACACAAGAGATATCACATAAATGTAAACACAGGAGGGCCAGAAAAACTCTAGAACAACAAAAAAATATGATGAATACAAAATCAGAATGAAAACCGCCACAGGACAACCACTTCCTCCACTCCTAAATGGCCTGTATTTGTATAGCGCTTTACTTAGTCCCTATAGACCCCAAAGCACTTTACACTACATTCAGTCATCCACACACACAGGTGATGGCAAGCTACATTGTAGCCACAGCTGCCCTGGGACGCACTGACAGAGGGGAGGCTGCTGGACACTGGCGCCACCGGGGCCTCTGACCACCACCAGGCAACGGGTGAAGTGTCTTGCCCAGCGACCGAGACTGTCGGAGCCGGGGCTCGAACCAGCAACCTTCTGATAACAAGACGAACTGCCAACTCTTGAGCCACGATCGCCCCCTTCACAGATTTACTGTAAGAAATCCTACTTTAGGTAAGAAGGTTTTTAATTTGCTGCTCACAGCACTTCAATGTCCAGTGTGAATTTAGTTTTCAAGTGCTGTGAAACACACAGATGTGAGATAGTGCGTTCCAGATATCTAAATATAGAGATTATATTTACCTTTGTCGAAGTCTGACCAGAGACACACTAATTTCAAACAATAGGGGCTGACTTATTAGTCTATTGTTTTATGAAAATATACATTTAAATTTGTATTTTATGAGAGCTTATGCATGAAAATGGTTGCATATACAAAGGAATCCTTTGAAAGAGTTCTGTTGGAGATATTAAAACCACTAGGATTTGTTATTATATCATGCTCCACTGTCAGTGCATAAAAGTCTGGGCATAGGGAAAAAGTGACCCTTAAGTGCTTATTGAAGTGAAACAGTTCAGGTCTGCGAGGCTACAGAAACAACCACAAAAAACTATTTAAGAAATAAAATAATCCTATTTTCAAACATTCCTATGAAATTTTCCTCATTTGCTAAAAAGAAAGCCATCCCTTTTCACTATTCTGCTCATTACTGTCATCAAATATTGGCAGGATTGAAATTAACTTTTCCCAGTATTACAAAAAAAATTGTAATAAGTTACTAGCAATTAAAATATAGATTAATACAATGATACAAAAGAGTAATCTATTTATGTGCATGATTTATATCAAGATATTTCTAAAAAAATAAGCCATCTCTATTCAAACAAATCACCAACCCCAACGAGCCACACAAGAGATTGGCTCTTTGCTGACCAATAGGAGTGCTCAGAGAGCTGGGCAGCTCTCCTGTGGATATAAATGAGAGCTCCAGGTGAAGTCCTCTCATCTCCAGAATCACTCAGCAACCATGAGGTCTCTGATCTTTGTTCTGCTCATTGGAGCTGCTTGTGAGTGTGAAGTTTTATCTGAGCAGATTGTCTTCCTCTCTGACTGGCAGATGTTTTTCTTATTAGACTAAAACTTCATCCAACATAACTTTAGCTGCTCATGGCTGCAGCTTCACAATGATTCTAATCAAATACAATGTACTTTGGGCTGGAAATCAAACAGCATAGATGTTTCACTCCTGATGTAAAAGTGTAGGAGTAAACAGTTTGTTTACACTTGTGTTTTCAGTTGCCCTGGATGACGACAAGATCGTCGGAGGGTTTGAGTGCACACCTTACTCTGAACCCCATCAGGTGTCTCTGAACTCTGGCTATCACTTCTGTGGTGGCTCCCTGATCAATCAGAACTGGGTTGTGTCTGCTGCTCACTGCTACGAGTCGTAAGTATATTTCAGTAAGATTTTAAATCTTATTTAAGGGAGTGATCCACAATTAATATTTGTTGGTAGTTTCTGAGTGTTTGAATCTATTCTTTCTGTTTTTCAAATGTTTTCAGTCGTATCCAGGTGCGTCTGGGAGAGCACGACATTTCGGTCAATGAGGGAACTGAGCAGTTCATCGACTCCTCCCGTGTCATCCGCCATCCACAGTATGATTCCTGGAATATTGACAATGACATCATGCTGATCCAGCTGAGCCAGCCTGCCTCCCTCAACAGTTATGTGCAGCCTGTGGCTCTGCCCAGGAGCTGTGCTCCTGCTGGCACCATGTGCACAGTCTCTGGATGGGGCAACACCATGAGCTCTAGTGAGTAACTTCTGCACGTTAGCAGTTTAAAGTTAAAAATGTTTCATGACATTTGGTTCCATCAGCATGAATCGTTGTTCATCCATACTCTGTTTCAAACATTGCAGCTGCTGATCAGGACAGGCTGCAGTGCCTGAACATCCCCATCCTGTCCTACAGTGACTGTAATAACTCCTACCCTGGCATGATCACTGACTCCATGTTCTGCGCTGGATACCTGGAGGGAGGCAAGGACTCTTGCCAGGTATGTAATAAGTCAAACCTGCAACTGTCCCCTTCTCGAATAGTAAAGCTTTCTTAAAATGCCACAAGAGTGGACGTATCCCACAATGACAACAACACATTTAATTTATATTTAATTAGATTTAAATAATTATTTCTTGACATCCATCTTTGTTTTCTTTACTTTTATTTTCAGGGTGACTCTGGTGGTCCTGTTGTGTGCAACGGTGAGCTGCAGGGTATTGTGTCCTGGGGCTATGGATGTGCTGAGAGGGACCACCCCGGTGTCTATACCAAGGTAAAGCTAAATAATTTCTTGAATGTAAACAGCTATCTTAAACTAAGTTCTCATTGTAGAACGTTCATCATCCCATCATCCTCTTTTCAATAACAAACCTTGATCTGTTTCCATTCACAGGTCTGCATCTTCAATGACTGGATTCAGCAAACCATGGCCAGCTATTAAGTCTGATCCTTCAACTTCTTTCCGACTCTGCTGCAATTCTTCTATCATTTTAACTCCATTGTTGTTGTCGAGTTCTAAACAACTTGCAGTCAGAAGCCACCTAAATCAATAAAGTTATTCACCTTGACTTCCATTTTTTGCCTTCTGTTTTCCTACAAAACTGTTTTTTGATATTTAAAATAGTAAAACAAACATTTTACAATCATATCCTGGAATTTAGGAAGTAGGAGAAAGGCAGTTACTTTGTACATAAATCATCTGAACTGCTGAAATCTTCTCTCTACTTCAATTTGCCACTGCTGCTGCTGTTTAGAAAGGGATTGATACATGCCCAATAATCTGGGACTGGTAATAACAAATTACATATTTATATATTGTTTGCTATACAACAGTCTATGTATCCTTAAATAGAATTTTGAGCTAATTTTGATCAGTGACTGTCTCTGAGTTTTTTTATTTGGTAAGTTCATGTAATCTGCTTCAAACCTTTTCTGTGGACATAAGTACGACTGAATCTGAGGCCATCTGGATATAGGGTGGGCTCCTTTTAAGGGTCTTTTTACTCCTTTCTAACATGCAATGGCAATTGATTGGCAGAGCCTGTTACCACTGTCGCAAGACATCATCATCAGTCACTCTTATGGTGTAACTTTACACGTGGCCAGAGTTCAGAATTAAGACAGAAACCAGCTGTAGTGCATGTACATTCTAGCGAGCACTGCACAGTAATTTATAACAATAGCATCTTATTTAAAACAGTAAACCTACTATTAAACATATTCCTAATACCTAAACAGCACCTTTTCAAAGCTAGGTTAAGAAACTTTATGCAAAAGTATCCCTGCATTAATTCAATTGTTATTTTTATCATTGTGTATATTTCCAGTTTTTATCTGTTGTACAGTGTCCTTGGGTGCTTTGAAAGGCGCTATTTAAATAAAATGTATTATTATTATTATTATTATTATTATTATTATCTGCTGAAGTAATTATCCATGTGAGGGATAAATCAATATAATCCCTAACCCTATGGTGTCAGAATGTGTGATTTCTGGCTTTTAAAAAATGTTTCCACTGTACTTTTTTTTTGGACATCACACAGTACACGACATGATTATAAGTCAAAAAGAAATATATATAGTCATACTGCCTCTGTTTTCTAGATAACTTTGATGGATTTCTTTTCAGGATATATTTTCATCTTTAAAATGATAACGAATTATTTTAGTAAGAACCTTTTAAAAAAACGAAATTAAACTTGCAAACAGTCTGTCAACTTCATAAAAGAACCTCAGTTCAGTTTTTTCATGGGGCAAAAAGCACATTCCCAGAAAAGTCACAAAGACAAAATGTATAATGAAAGCTGTCATGGCGTTTTTATCTTTGAAAGAAAAAAACAACAAAAGCCAACAAAAAATCAAAACAAAACAAAACAAAAGTAATTAAAGTAATCTAAAACCAAACAGGCCTAATATAAAAAAAAATAAGTCCCTAAAGTCTGGATGTTAACATAAGATGTTCTATAAATCTAACAAGAAAAAACAGCACACAATTAAAAATAATATGATGTTCTTTCTTTAAAATTTAAAAATATATATAAATATAAACCTACTGTACAGCAAGTCACTACTTCTGTATCAATTTCTTTATCAGCTCACCTGGAGTTGCCGATTGTCTGGATATTTTTCACACTGTGGTATTTCATTATTTACTTTAAAGTGAGGTATTTCACACCCACAAAGAATAATTTATACATATAATATTAACTATCAACTTATTTTTTGCTCATGGCAGCCTCAATGTCCATTTGTGACTTTAGTTTCTAGGTCATAGGTGCTGAGAAGTACACAGCTGTGAGATACCGTGTTCCATTCATCCATTTCTCCTCCTTATCCAGCCACAAATATCTAAATATAGGAGTTATATTTACCTCTATAACCTGACCAAACACATGCACACAAATTTCTGAGAACACAAGATAACTTTTTATTTCATGTTTTTTTTCTAAACCAAAATCTAAGTGTATAAGTGTGTTTTGGTACATTGGAAAGCCACACGAGTACAATATACATATTATTAGGATTTTTTCTATTTAGGTGCATGATTTATATCAAGATTTTAAAAAGAAAGCTATTCCTATGTTAATCTGGTCTCCAACCCAACGACCCACCAAAGAGATTGGCTCCTCGCTAACCAATAGGATTGCCCAGAGAGCTGGGCAGCTCTCTCTGTGGATATAAATTAGAGCTCCAGGTGAAGTCCTCTCATCTAAAGGATCACTCAGCAATCATGAGGTCTCTGGTCTTTGTTCTGCTCATTGGAGCTGCTTGTGAGTGTGAAGTTTTAAGGCTTTTCTCAGATCACACCTTTATTCACCATAGCTTTATTATCTCAAATTTCATATGTTTCTGTGTCCAATCAAATAGGTTTGATTTATGCATTTGACTGGAAATCAAACAGCATAGATGTTTCACTCCTGATGTAAAAGTGTAGGAGTAAACAGTTTGTTTACACTTGTGTTTTCAGTTGCCCTGGAAGACGACAAGATCGTCGGAGGGTTTGAGTGCACACCTTACTCTGAGCCCCATCAGGTGTCTCTGAACTCTGGCTACCACTTCTGTGGTGGCTCCCTGATCAATCAGAACTGGATTGTGTCTGCTGCTCACTGCTACAAATCGTAAGTATATTTCAGTAAGATTTCAAATCTTATTTAAGGGAGTGATCCACAATTAATATTTGTTGGTAGTTTCTGAGTGTTTGAATCTATTCTTTCTGTTTTTCAAATGTTTTCAGTCGTATCCAGGTGCGTCTGGGAGAGCACGACATTTCGGTCAATGAGGGAACTGAGCAGTTCATCGACTCCTCCCGTGTCATCCGCCATCCACAGTATGATTCCTGGAATATTGACAATGACATCATGCTGATCCAGCTGAGCCAGCCTGCCTCCCTCAACAGTTATGTGCAGCCTGTGGCTCTGCCCACGAGCTGTGCTCCCGCTGGCACCATGTGCACAGTCTCTGGATGGGGCAACACCATGAGCTCTAGTGAGTAACTTCTGCACGTTAGCAGTTTAAAGTTAAAAATGTTTCATGACATTTGGTTCCATCAGCATGAATCTTTTTTAATCCATACTCTGTTTCAAACATTGCAGCTGCTGATCAGGACAGGCTGCAGTGCCTGAACATCCCCATCCTGTCCTACAGTGACTGTAATAACTCCTACCCTGGCATGATCACTGACTCCATGTTCTGCGCTGGATACCTGGAGGGAGGCAAGGACTCTTGCCAGGTATGTAATAAGTCAAACCTGCAACTGTCCCCTTCTCGAATAGTAAAGCTTTCTTAAAATGCCACAAGAGTGGATGTATCCCACAATGACAACAACACATTTAATTTATGTTTAATTTGATTTAAATAATAATTTCTTGACATCCATCTTTGTTTTCTTTACTTTTATTTTCAGGGTGACTCTGGTGGTCCTGTTGTGTGCAACGGTGAGCTGCAGGGTATTGTGTCCTGGGGCTATGGATGTGCTGAGAGGGACCACCCCGGTGTCTATACCAAGGTAAAGCTAAATAATTTCTTGAATGTAAACAGCTATCTTAAACTAAGTTCTCATTGTAGAACGTTCATCATCCCATCATCCTCTTTTTAATAACAAACCTTGATCTGTTTCCATTCACAGGTCTGCATCTTCAATGACTGGATTCAGCAAACCATGGCCAGCTATTAAGTCTGATCCTTCAACTTCTTTCCTACTCTGCTGCAATTCTTCTATCATTTTAACTCCATTGTTGTTGTCGAGTTCTAAACAACTTGCAGTCAGAAGCCACCTAAATCAATAAAGTTATTCACCTTGACTTCCATTTTTTTGCCTTCTGTTTTCCTACAAAACTGTTTTTTTGATATTTAAAATAGTAAAACAAACATTTTACAATCATATTCTGGAATTTAGGAAGTAGGAGAAAGGCAGTTACTTTGTACATAAATCATCTGAACTGCTGTTACCACTGTCGCAAGACATCATCATCAGTCACTCTTATGGTGTAACTTTACACATGGCCAGAGTTAGAATTAAGACAGAAACCAGCTGTAGTGCATGTACATTCTAGCGAGCACTGCACAGTAATTTATAACAATAGCATCTTATTTACAACAGTAAACCTACTATTAAACCTATTCCTAATACCTAAACAGTACCTTTTCAAAGCTAGGTTAAGAAACTTTATGCAAAAGTATCCCTGCATTAATTCAATTGTTATCTGCTGAAGTAATTATCCATGTGAGGGATAAATCAATATAATCCCTAACCCTATGGTGTCAGAATGTGTGATTTCTGGCTTTTAAAAAATGTTTCCACTGTACTTTATTTTGACATCACACAGTACACGACATGATTATATGTCAAAAAGAAATATATATAGTCATACTGCCTGTTTTCTAGGTAACTTTGATGTATTTTTTTTTCAGGATATATTTTCATCTTTAAAATTATAACAAATTATTTTAGTAAGAACCTTTTAAAAAAAACTAAATTATGTTTGCAAACATAATTTTTGACCCCTATGAAAAGACCATCGAGGGAACAGTTCACCCTGCCCGGGATAGGGTTACCGGGGCCCCGCCATGGGGCCAGCCCCGGGGAGGGTGTCTGAGGGCGAGCGTCTGGTGGCCGGGCCCTCGTCCATGGGGCCCGGCCAGGCACAGCTCGAAAGAGGGACATGGGCCCATCTTCCTGCCGGCTTACCACCCGCAGGACGCACTGTAGGGGTTGGGTGCAATGTGAGTCGGGCGGCGGCCAGGAGCGGAGGCCCTGGCGGACCGATCCCCAGCTACCAAGACTGGCAATTGGGACATGGGATGTGACCTCTCTGGTGGGGAAGAAGCCTGACCTAGTGCGTGAGGTTGAGAGGTACCCGCTCGATATAGTCGGGCTCACCTCAACGCATGGCCTGGGCTCTGGAACCAGTCTCCTGGAGAGGGGCTGGACTCTGTCTCAGTCTGGAGTTGCCCCTGGTGAGAGGCATTGGGCTAGGGTGGAAATGTTGTTATCCCCTTGGCTTGCTGCTAGTATATTGGGGTTTCTCCCAGTGGACGAGAGGGTTTGTTCCCTTCGCCTTCGGGTCAGGGAATGGGTCCAGACTGTGGTCTGTGCTTGTGTGCCGAGCGGCAGTTCAGAGTACCCAGCTTTCTTGTAGTCCCTGAGTGGGGCCTCCTGGGTACTCTTTTGTCCTACTGGGAGACTTCAATGCTCATGTGGGTAACGACAGCGAGACCTGGAAGGGCGTGATTGGGAGGAACGGTCTCCCGGATCTGATCCCGAGCGGTGTTTTGTTATTGGACTTCTGTGCAAACCACAGTTTGGCCATAACGAACACCTTGTTCGAACATAAGAGTGTCCATAAGTGCACATGGCACCAGAAGACTTTAGGCCATAGCAGAGGCGGAGCCAGACATTTGAAACACCCGGGGCTTAGCCCTAAAGGGTAGTATGCATGTGGGATTTTTTTTTGGGGGGGGGGGTTAGAAATGACTGAAAGATTAATAGGCTCTGTTTTGAGTTTTGTTCAAAAAAGAATGACTTCATATATCCATCCGCTTCACCCGGGGCCGGGTCGCGGGGGCAGCAGCCTAAGCAAAGAGGCCCAGGCCTCCCTCTCCCCAGCCACCTCCTCCAGCTTATCCGGGGGAATACCAAGGCGTTCCCAGGCCAGCCGAGAGATATAATCTCTCCAGCGTGTCCTGGGTCTGCCCCGGGGCCTCCTCCCGGTGGGACATGCCTGGAACATCTCACCCAGGAGGCGCCCAGGGGGCATCCTTGTCAGATGCCCGAACCACCTCAGCTGGCTCCTTTCGATGTGGAGCAGCAGCTGCTCTACTCTGAGCCCCTCCCGGATGGCCGAACTTCTCACCCTATCTCTAAGGGAGAGGCCAGCCACCCTTCGGAGGAAGCTCATTTCTGCCGCTTGTATCCGCGATCTTGTTCTTTCGGTCACTACCCACAGCTCGTGGCCATAGGTGAGGGTAGGGACGTAGATCGACCGGTAAATTGAGAGCGTCGCTTTTACACTCAGCTCCCTCTTCACCACGACGGACCGGTGCAGCATCCGCATTACTGCAGCTGCAGCCCCAATCCGTCTGTCGATCTCCGGCTCCCTTCTCCCATCACTCGAGAACAAGACCCCGAGATACTTGAACTCCTCCACTTGGGGCAGGAACTCATCCCCGACCCGGAGTGGGCACTCCACCCTTTTCCATGGCCTCAGATTTGGAGGTGCTGATCCTCATTCCCGCTGCTTCACACTCGGCTGCGAACCGTTCCAGTGCGAGCTGGAGGCCCTCACCCGATGAAGCCAACAGAACCACATCGTCTGCAAAAATCAGAGATGAGATTCTGAGGCCACCAAAGCGAAAGCCCTCCGCCACTTGGCTGCGCCTAGAAATCCTGTCCATAAAAATTATGAACAGAACCGGAGACAAAGGGCAGCCCTGGCGAAGCCCATCACCCACCGGGAACGAGTCCGACTTATTGCCGGCAATGCGAACCAAGCTCTTGCAACGGTTATATAGGGATCGAATGGCCCGTAGCAATGGGCCAGACACCCCATATTCCCGCAACACCTCCCACAGGACACCCCGAGGGACACGGTCGAATGCCTTCTCCAAGTCCACAAAACACATGTAGACTGGTTGGGCAAACTCCCATGCACCCTCAAGTATCCTGGAGAGGATAAAGAGCTGGTCCAGTGTTCCGCGACCAGGACGAAAACCGCATTGTTCCTCCTGTATCCGAGGTTCGACTAACGGACGAACTCTCCTTTCCAGCACCCTGGCATAGACTTTCCCAGGGAGGCTGAGGAGTGTGATCCCCCTGTAGTTGGAACACACCCTCCGGTCCCCCTTCTTAAAGATGGGGACCACCACCCCGGTCTGCCAGTCCACAGGTACTGCCCCTGATCTCCACGCAACATTGCAGAGGCGTGTCAACCAGGACAGCCCTACAACGTCCAGAGCCTTCAGGAACTCGGGGCGGACCTCATCAACACCAGGGCCTCTGCCACCAAGGAGTTGTTTAACTGCCTCAGTGACCTCGCCCCCGGAAATTGGCGGGTCATTCCCCTCATCCCCAGACTCTGCTTCCTCCTCGGAAGACGTGTCAGTGGGATTAAGGAGGTCCTCGAAGTATTCCTTCCACCGCCCGACAATTTTCTCAGTCGACGTCAGCAGCGCTCCGCCAGCACTATACACAGTGCAGGTAGAGCACCGCTTTCCCCTCCTGAGACGTCTGACGGTTTGCCAGAATCTCTTCGAGGCAGTCCGAAAGTCTTTTTCTATGGCCTCTCCGAACTCCTCCCACACCCGAGTTTTTGCTTCAGCCACTGCCCGAGCCGCATTCCGCTTGGCCTGTCGATACCTGTCGGCTGCCTCCGGAGTCCCACAGGCTAACCAAGCCTGATAGGACTCCTTCTTCAGCCTGGTGGCTCCCTTCACCTCTGGTGTCCACCATTTGGTTCGGGGATTACCACCACGGCAGGCACCAACCACCTTGCGGCCGCAGCTCAATGCAGCAGCTTCGGCAATGGAGACGCTGAACATGGTCCATTCAGACTCAATGTCCCCAGTCTCCCTCGGAATGCTGTTGAAGCTCTGCCGGAGGTGTGCGTTGAAGATCTCGCGGACTGGGGCCTCTGCTAGACGTTCCCAGCACACCCTCACTACGCGTTTAGGTGCACCAGGTCTGTCCAGCGTCCTCCCCCGCCACCTGATCCAACTCACCACCAGGTGGTGATCAGTTGACAGCTCAGCCCCTCTCTTTACCCGAGTGTCCAGAACATATGGTCGCAGGTCTGCTGATACGATTACAAAATCGATCATCGACCTACAGCCTAGAGCGTCCTGGTGCCACGTGCACTTATGGACACTCTTATGTTCGAACAGGGTGTTCGTTATGGCCAAACTGTGATTAGCACAGAAGTCCAATAACAAAGCACCGCTCAGGTTCAGATCAGGGAGGCCGTTCCTCCCAATCACGCCCCTCCAGGTCTCGCTGTCATTACCCACATGAGCATTGAAGTCTCCCAGCAGGACAACAGAGTCTCCAGGTGGAGCACCCTCCAGCACCCCCCCCCCCCCAGGGACTCTAAGAAGGCTGGGTACTCTGAACTGCCACTCGGCGCATAAGCGCAGATGACAGTCAGGACCCGTTCCCCGACCCTAAGGCGCAGGGAACAAACCCTCTCGTCCACCGGGAAAAACCCCAACATACCGGCAGCAAGCCGAGGGGATATTAGAATACCCACCCCAGCCCGCCGCCTCTCACCAGGGGCAACTCCAGACTGTGACAGAGTCCAGCCCCTCTCCAGGAGACTGGTTCCAGAGCCCAGGCCATGCGTTGAGGTGAGCCCGACTATATCGAGCGGGTACCTCTCAACCTCACGCACTAGGTCAGGCTTCTTCCCCACCAGAGAGGTCACATCCCATGTCCCAATTGCCAGTCTTGGTAGCTGGGGATCGGTCCGCCAGGGCCTCCGCTCCTGGCCGCCACCCGACACACAATGCACCCGACCCCTATGGCGCCTCCTGCGGGTGGTGGGCCTGCGGGAGGATGGGCCCATGTCTCCTCTTTGGGCTGTGCCCGGCCGGGCCCCATGGACTAAGGCCCAGCCACCAGACGCTCGCCCTCGGGCACCCTCCCCGGGCCTGGCTCCAGGGCGGGGCCCCGGTAACCCTATCCCGGGCAGGGTAAACTGTTCCCTCGGTGTCCTTTTCATAAGGGTCTTATGAATCGCTCTTTGTCTGGTCCCTCACCCAGGGCCAATTTGCCATGGGAGACCCTACCAGGGGGCAAAAGCCCCCAGACAACATAGCCCCTGGGATCCCTGGGACACACAAACCCCTCCACCACGATAAGGTAGCGATTCAAGGAGGGGTGACTTCATATAGGGAAAAATATATATCACATGTGCAGGACACCTTAAACTAGTGTTTTAATTAAGCCACAAGGCAGAACAAAGTCGGGGCTGTATCAAGACACGAGGACTAAACCCCAATTCAACCAGACCCAGAACTGATCCGGAATTAAAACAGGACTGCAACAGTTCAAAATCAGGACTACTTAGGATTTAACCAAGACAGAACCAGAATCAGAACTAGATGATAGTAGCGCTAAAAATCATCATAGACCTGCACTACACTTATTTTTTAAATTCTACCAAAGAACACTATTTAGATTGAGAAAAGTTTATATAATTATTTAGCCTTGTTGTGCAAACAAGCCTGCATAACTTAATAAATATAGAATTTGAAAAATAGCAAACCTAAAAAGAAACACTAGGTACGAGATACATGAGTACCTATGATACGGTGATACTTTTGGTAAACAACCATTTGACTAACATGTGTGTCTCACCTGCTCTTGTTCCATCTCTGTTCTGTCCTCGTTCTCCATCTCCCTCTCTGTCCCTCTCTGTTCCTCTCTCTCCCTCTTTGTGCTGACAATCATCAAATATACAGTTGAAACCAGATATTTATGTACTCTTCAGATCAAAACACAAACACTTTTTTAATTGTAACATCAAATCAGACTAAATGTTTATTTTTTTAGATTGATAAATATAAAAAACATATTTGTTAACTTGAAGAGTAAAGAGAGAAACTATCTGTATTTCTTAATTGCAAATGGCACCAAATTGTATTCAAACTTGAGCCACACTTATGGAGCTCCACAGTTCTTTTCCTGGTGTTTTGATTGATATCTCTTAATTTTCCCATTTCAAAGAAACAGGCTCTGTGTTTTGCCTTATATGCATCCACAGCTGTGCCACCAATTTACTCACATGGACTCTACTAACCTATCAGAAGCTTCTTCAGCTCAGAATGGAATCGCCTGCAGTTTTCTTATTAATTAACAATAAACTTAGTGTATATGTGCTCCTAAATTTGATCAAAGTGATAAAAAATAGAAGCTCTGTCTCTCTTTATTCTGACATTTAACTAATTCAAAAGATATTTCAATATTTATCTAAAACAAAAGTTTACTCTAAATTGATGTTGTACAGTAAAAATGTTTTATGTTTTCTCCCTAAAGTGTATGTAAATATCTGGTTACAAATGTGAATATCCTGCTGTGTGCTGAAATCCCTCTTGTTTTGCATAGAAATATACTGAACAACATACAAAGCATAATATATAAAATAACATTTACCTGAGTTTTTTCTTTGAAAGAACCCTCTAATGTCCATTCTTATATTTCAGTACATAACTGAAACCGATTTAGTCGGGGAGGGTAAGAACTGAAAATATGAAATAAACACACGTAAGATAAGACTCTATTAAAAAAAATAGCATTTGTTCGGCTTTTCATTTCGCCATTTGTTGATTCACTTGAAGAGCAAGTAACGTAATATTGGTCAAGTGATCAGTTTGATATCAATCTTTCGTGATGCACCGTCATATTTACATTATTTGTACGGTATGAATGATTTTCTTTGGTACCTGGTCAAACTTAAGCTCTCCTTAGTATGGCTGGCTCCGTTTCTCCAACAGCGCACTCACAGGCGGCAGCTGCCCCGCCCCCTCGCTCAGTCGCTTAGTGCCTGAGCTCGGATCATACCAATATCAGGGGGGATTCACGCACAGTCGTAAATTCCCACAGTGTGCACTATGTGCTTCGAATATTGTGTGTACTTTTTGTTTTATACAGTTGTCAGCCAGACATCTAACTATGAAAAAATTACACTCCAAAAGACCCCGGGCTTCTGACAAAACAACCCGGGCTTAAGCCCAGTAAGCCACCCCCACGCTCCGCCCCTGGGCCACAGGTCGATGATCGATTTTGTAATCGTATCACCAGACCTGAGGCCATATGTTTTGGACACTCGGGTAAAGAGAGGGGCTGAGCTGTCAACTGATCACCACCTGGTGGTGAGTTGGATCAGGTGGCGAGGGAGGACGCTGGACAGACCTGGCGCACCCAAACGTACAGTGAGGGTGTGCTGGGAACGTCTAGCAGAGGTCCCGATCCGCAAGATCTTCAAAGCACACCTCCTGCAGAGCTTCAACAGCATTCCAAGGGAGACTGGAGACATTGAGTCCGAATGGACCACGTGCATCACCTCCATTGCCGAAGCCGCTGCACGGAGCTGCAGCCGCAAGGTAGTTGGTGCCTGTCGTGGTGGTAACCCCCGGACCAAATGGTGGACACCTGAGGTGAGGGGAGCGACCAAGGTGAAGGAGTCCTACCGTTTAAAAGCAAAAAGCAAAACAAAAACCCCCCAAAAGAACAAAAAAAGAAAAGAAAAAATAGTTAAAGTAAAAAAACAAAGAGGCCTAAAATTAAAAAAGAAAGAATACTTTATACATATAATATTCACTGTCAACTTATTTTTTGCTCATGGCAGCCTCAATGTCCATTTGTGACTTTAGTTTCTAGGTCATAGGTGCTGAGAAGTACACAGCTGTGAGATACCGTCCTCTATTCATCCATTTCTCCTGCTTATCCAGTCACAAATATCTAAATATAGAGGTTATATTTACCTCTATAACCTGACCAAACACATGCACACAAATTTCTGAGAACACAAGCTAACTTTTTATTTCATGTCTATGTTTTTTTTAAACCAAAATCTAAGTGTATAAGTGTGTTTTGTTACATTGGAAAGCCACACGAGTACAATATACACATTATTAGGATTTTCTCAGATAAAACTGAAATGCTAGAATGCTCTCCAGTTATTAGTTATTAAAATTACCAGTTATTATTGTCATAATATATTGACTGGATTGAAACAATTGATATCAAACAGTAATATATTACTCCAAGAAAATGAACAATTATATGTTAAACTATATCAAATTAAAGTTTTCCTGATATCATAAAACAAAACAATACAATAGTTTACCAGGGGCAGGGATAGCTCAGTAGGTAGAGTGGTGGCCTCATGATCGTGAGGTTAGGGTTCGAATCCACTGAATCGCTACCCTGACGTACACCTGAGCAAGGTACTGTCCCTACACACTGCTCCCTGGGTGCCCAATGGCTGCCCGCTGCCTCACTGATGAATGGGTTAAATGCGAAGAGTAATTTCCCCACGGGGATCAATAAAGTATACGTTATTGTTATTATTATTATTAATTAAAATATAGACTGATATAGTTATACTAAAGAATAATGTATTTATGTACATAATTTATAGCAAGATTTTAAAAAGAAAGCCATTCCAATGTAAATCTGGTCTCCAACCCAACGACCCACCAAAGAGATTGGCTCCTCACTGACCAATAGCATTGCTCAGAGAGCTGGGCAGCTCTCTCTGTGGATATAAATTAGAGCTCCAGGTGAAGTCCTCTCATCTAAAGGATCACTCAGCAATCATGAGGTCTCTGGTCTTCGTTCTGCTCATTGGATCTGCTTGTGAGTGTGAAGTTTTAAGGCTTTTCTCAGATCACACCTTTATTCACCATAGCTTTATTATCTCAAATTTCATATGTTTCTGTGTCCAATCAAATAGGTTTGATTTATGCATTTGACTGGAAATCAAACAGCATAGATGTTTCACTCCTGATGTAAAAGTGTAGGAGTAAACAGTTTGTTTACACTTGTGTTTTCAGTTGCCCTGGATGACGACAAGATCGTCGGAGGGTTTGAGTGCACACCTTACTCTGAGCCCCATCAGGTGTCTCTCAACATTGGCTACCACACCTGTGGTGGCTCCCTGGTCAATCAGAATTGGGTTGTGTCTGCTGCTCACTGCTACAAATCGTAAGTATATTTCAGTAAGATTTCAAATCTTATTTAAGTGAGTGATCCACAATTAATATTTGTTGGTAGTTTCTGAGTGTTTGAATCTATTCTTTCTGTTTTTCAAATGTTTTCAGTCGTATCCAGGTGCGTCTGGGAGAGCACGACATTTCGGTCAATGAGGGAACTGAGCAGTTCATCGACTCCTCCCGTGTCATCCGCCATCCAGATTATAATTCCAGGACCATTGACAATGACATCATGCTGATCCAGCTGAGCCAGCCTGCCTCCCTCAACAGTTATGTGCAGCCTGTGGCTCTGCCCAGGAGCTGTGCTCCTGCTGGCACCATGTGCACAGTCTCTGGATGGGGCAACACCATGAGCTCTAGTGAGTAACTTCTGCACGTTAGCAGTTTAAAGTTAAAAATGTTTCATGACATTTGGTTCCATCAGCATGAATCGTTGTTCATCCATACTCTGTTTCAAACATTGCAGCTGCTGATCAGGACAGGCTGCAGTGCCTGAACATCCCCATCCTGTCCTACAGTGACTGTAATAACTCCTACCCTGGCATGATCACTGACTCCATGTTCTGCGCTGGATACCTGGAGGGAGGCAAGGACTCTTGCCAGGTATGTAATAAGTCAAACCTGCAACTGTCCCCTTCTCGAATAGTAAAGCTTTCTTAAAATGCCACAAGAGTGGATGTATCCCACAATGACAACAACACATTTAATTTATATTTAATTAGATTTAAATAATAATTTCTTGACATCCATCTTTGTTTTCTTTACTTTTATTTTCAGGGTGACTCTGGTGGTCCTGTTGTGTGCAACGGTGAGCTGCAGGGTATTGTGTCCTGGGGCTACGGATGTGCTGAGAGGGACCACCCCGGTGTTTATACCAAGGTAAAGCTAAATAAGTTCTTGATTGTCAACAGCTATGTGAAAAAAAGTTCTCATTGTGGAACTTTCATCATTCCACCATCCTCTTTTTATTGGAGATTATGTACTGGAATTTCAGGAGCAGGATTCCTCCAAATATGCTCCTTCCAGCTGTCATTTATATAGCTTCCCCCAGTTCTGCAAGCTGATCATTCTCGTTTACGTGCCCCACCGTCCCTCCCTCCTTGTTTTCCATTCTTTAACTTCTTTACTTTTATTTAGTGCATGGGAATCTGCTAGGCCCGGGAGCCATCGCCAGTCCACTTCGAGGCCTTCCCCAAACCGCAGCTCAATTCATGTCAAAGCATTCACTTTTACCCACTAAAACACTCTCAAACCTAAAATGAGGACTTGGGCCCAGCTAGTGAAATAACAAACATTGATCTGTTTCCTTTCACAGGTCTGCATCTTCAATGACTGGATCGAGCAAACCATGGCGAGCTATTAAGTCTGATCCTTCAATCATCACCTTACTCCACTGAATTTAGTTTTTTACCAGTTTAACTCTACTCTGTTGTAGAGTTCTGGTGCAGTCAGTTTTCATGTAAATCAATAAAAACATACAGACTGAGTTTTGTTTGTTTTGCCATTTCTTTGCCATTTATATATTTGGCAACAAATATTTTAAAAAGGACTTTATGATCATCATCATATTTACAGTGTAGCAGGCAGTTCTTTACAGTACTGACCTTTAGAGAGTCAGTTTAGAGAGATACTAATGTTTACTATTGAGTTTCATTTGATGCATTTTAGTTGTTTATTTAGTTAGTTTGATATTTAAAAGAAATTTGTCAAATTTGAATCCAAATTATTATTATTACATTATAATTACAACACCAAATCCACACTGGCATGTTGTGTAGTTTTGGACCCAAATTCATTTGAGGTAGACAGAAAAACAAAAAGCCGACCTTTTATTTGGTGATTTAAAAAGTCTAAAAGGACAGATACTGTTAGAGGCATAGAACAGAAATCCAATAGCTTGCAGAAAAATTTAGAGGAAGAATAAATGGAAGAAAGGACCATGTAGTATAGGGAATGAGGCACAGTAGAAAACAATGACAAGACAAGCAGACAAACAGGAAGTCATAACACCCCCCCCCCCCAAGGCAATACAAACAAAAAAACAATACACAAGACACTTACAGATACAAAAAACTGAGGAAGCAAGAATAATTCATTTCATTTCTTTCACACATGGTTCAACAGTGTTTCGAATCATTAACGTTACGACAAAAACCAAAATGAAAACGGTAACAGTAACTCAACTTGAAGCAGATAGGCTACAGCAGCAGGACAAAAAATACTAGTTGTCACACCGGGCAGCTATTATCAGGAACCCGAGGCTACAGTGCACTCTGGCTCACCATAACTGAACACAAGACTGTAAAAATGTTGCCTGTTCTGATGAGTCGATTTCTGCAGCAAAATTGAGATTTTGAAGTCAAAATTTGGCACAAACTACATGAAAGCATGGATCCATGCTGTCTTGTATTAGAGGTTTAACCTGGTGGTGGTGTAATGGTGTGGCACACTTTGAGCCCTTTAGTGCATTTGTTACCATTAAAATCAATCTAGTCTTAGCAAGATGTAACTAATGAAGTGGCTCGAATTTTAAACTTAGGAGTCCAGAGTCAAAAACATAACCAGTCAAATGGACCATGACAGTTGAAAGGTTTCTCCCTCTTCTTCGTAAACACACAGACGCATCTAAATGCTGATTTCACACTTTTTTCACACTTTTTTTTCACATTTTTAAAATTTGTTCTAAAACCCTCTCAGTATTTTAGTAAATATGCCAAGAACTTCATCTGCAATATAGAGTCAGATTCTCATACATCATTAAAGGATGGATGTTTGCTTTGGTTGTTGCACATTAATGATTCCATTTCATTTTCCTGCATTTGAATTGTGAATAAGTTAATTATAAATGAATATGCAAAATGATTTTTAAAAAGGACTTTGAATTTTACATTCTGCCATTAATTTACTAATCAGTCTTCGTCTCATATTCCATTTAATCTTCTCATGTCTGTCACACCACAATCCTGGAAAGAGCACTAATTTCTGTGAAGAGCGCATTAGAAATATTCCTGTACAACTGTCCACTGGTTTTGGAGTGATGGTTTGTCTGATCTGACACAATCATCAACTCAGGACAAGTGAATGATGGCTGTCTATTCTCTGCTTCTGCTGACCTTTCATAGACAAATTCTGTGTGTGTGTGTGGATGAATTGTGTCAAACAAGCCAGTTTAAAAAGTAGAGTTAACTACAGTGCTTGTTTTTTTAACCTTCAGGTCCTTTTCTTTTGATGCTTTTAGACCATCAATAAAAACCCTTTAATAGCAGCACACGTTGCCTCAGTTCTTTAAAAATTACAAATAATTTAAAAAAAAAGAAAACACTATACAGCTCTAAAATTTAGAGCTATATAGAGCAAATGCTCTAAAAGGAGTCGGGAACAACTCTGAACGTTCTGCTTTTGACCGAAACGATCTGTCAGGGGTCTGTGACCCAGAATTTATTGAGTTTATTTTGTATTTTTGATTTCTTATGTTATATATATATATATATATATATATATATATATATATATATAGGAAATATGTTAAGTTGTTGTGTTATTAGTTAGGATTTATCCATCCATTCCCGCTTATCCTTTTTCAGGGTCGTGGAGGGTGCTGGAGCCTATCCCAGCTGTCATAGGGGGAGAGGCAGGGTACACCCTGGACAGGTCGCCAGTCTGTCGCAGGGCCAACACTCGCACTCACATTCACACCTATGGGCAATTTGGATTATCCAATTAACCTATCCCCACAAGACGCATGTCTTTGGACGGTGGGAGGAAGCCGGAGTACCCGGAGAGAACCCACGTAAACACGGGGAGAACATGCAAACTCCACACAGAAAGACCCTGGCCTGATGGTGGAATTGAACTCTTGAACCTTCGTGCTGTGCAGCTACAGTGCTAACCACCGTGCCACCGTGCTGTCCTTAGGATTAGTTAGGACGTAGTTGAGTTTTATTCTACTTTTTAATCTATGTTTCTTGATTTAAACGTTTTTTCCTGTCGTCTATGCAGTTTGTCTTGACGTCAGTGTTTTTCTTTCAGTTATGCCGGTGTGTTGGTGTCTCCCAGTGTTCCATGTTCTAATTGTCAAGCTTGTGTTGTCATGTCTACATCTCTCTTTGTTTCCTGTTTTTTGTTTTGTTTTTTGGTGGTGTTTCGATGTTCAAGGTGTTTCATTTTAATTTCACCTGTGGTGCCATGTTCATTTGTGTCAACTGTGCTTCCCCAGGTATTTCCACTTCCATAGCTGGACTGGCCATCGGGCATACCGGGCATTTTGTTTTTATGGACCGATCGTTTTATTTTTTTATTTTTTTTTATTTTTGGAAGGGTATAAATAATGAAAGGTGTTGGATTGGCCAATTGGTCATGATCGACTCTGGGCTGGACCAATTACAGCCGAGGAGGTCGGATGCACCCTCCCCCTTGTTTAGCAATCTTATAGACGAACTAAAGAAAATGGAGAACAAAAAAAGGAAAGGAGGTGCAGAAAAAATTAGAGCCAAAAAGAAACAAGCCCTTCAGGCAGACGCTGCCAAATGTGTAAAAAATAACTGAATTGTTTGGCGGTAGCTATGGCATAGCTTCCACAGATTTAGCAACATCAGCAAGTGGTGGAGGCCAGCAGGTGGATAAGGGAAAGCGGAGGCAAGAGGAGGAGAGACCCGAGGCGGCCGCCGGTCATAGTGGCAGAAGAACTGAACTTCAGGTAAGAAGTTATGACCTGCTGTCTGTCTGTGTCAGATATAAACCAAGTTTAGTTGTAGTTTGTTTTCGTTGTGCTGACTTTTTACAGTCGCTTAGAATAACTGGTACTGCGTACTAGCACTAGCATCCCCCAGGCTTCTACCTTTCTACCTATAAAACCCGAGAGCAGCCAAATGGCTGGTAGGCTTTTAGCTAGGCTTTAGCTTCAGCCAAGTGGAAGCTAAATTGGCTAGTCATTCATATGTAAATTGGGTCGTTATCTGGGAATTCTGGAGGGAGGGGAGTGGGGGTGTGTGATTGAGGGCGTGGGGGAGCTGCTAAAAGCTGTGCACTTCCTTTTGTGTTTCATCTTGATGCATTCTCAATCATCCAGGGAAATAAATCTCCAAAAGTCACCAACTTGGAGTGTTTCAGTTTGCCATCTTAGGGAGAAATCAACACACATGGGTGTATGTCCTTTGTTGCTGAGATTTATTGATAAAAACAGTACAAAAAACCAACCATTTGTACACATATTTACAAATGGCCTGCTGAGTGGTGCATGGAGCATGTTCATTGGTTCATGGACCTCCCTGAACTAATGGCATTTATTGCAATTGTCATCTTGCGGGGGATTAACAGGGTTCCATCTCTAAATGACTGCTGGTGGGCAAACCTGGGAAACCCACAGATAATTGGAACTATGGCACGAATCATGTTATAAAACACGGCGACTGGCCAGCGCCGTGTTCCTCTGCGGACAGTGTACTCCCGAACCATCTGGTCCATCACATCCACGCCACACTTTGTTTTGTTGTAAAGGGAGACAGTGTTTGGCTTCCTTTTGGTGGTGTTATCAATCTGAACCACGCTGTGCATGCTGCTAAGAATATAGACTGTCTTCTTCCGTTTGGCCGCATACGCCGTCAGCGGAAAGAAAATGCAGAGAAGACTCACCACTCAGCAGGCCTTGGAAATGATCCTGACGGAAGTCGACCCTTGTGACTCGGATGGAGAAGACCTAGAAGTTCAGCCGGATTCGGACTCAGAGCTGTCTGATCAGTCTTCCGGTTAGTTTCATTTCATGTTATTTCCTTTTTCATTTCAAACAAGTAAGTGGATGTAGTTAGTAAGTAAGATATTTCAGACATTATTCTGATACAGAGGAGGAGATACTGGAATTATAATTAGTATCTATGCATGCATTTGTGATTTTGTTTGACCTTCCCATTTTGCTCACAATTTGAATTTGTTCACACTGCAGATGAGGAGACTGCTTCTCCACCGAAAAAGAGAGCTTGTTTGGGGACTGAGACAGCGAAAGATGGCACAGTGTGGCGTGAAGAACATGTGGGGACCTGTCTCCCTTTCACCCCAATAGAAGCGTACGCTGCAGATGGAGAGCCAACGGCTAAGGCCAGGAGAAGTATCTCGAGTCGCCTTCAGAGCTTCCTGTGTTTCATCACTCTTGACATGCTTCGTAGCATTCAAGAATGGACTATTCAACATGCACAGCAAACGGAGCATGTTCATTGGTTCATGGACCTCCCTGAACTAATGGCATTTATTGCAATTGTGATCTTGCGGGGGGTTTACAGGGTTCCATCTGTAAATGGCTGCTGGTCAGCAAACCTGGGAAACCCACAGATAATTGGAACTATGGCACGAAACCGCTTCCAAAACATCAAGCAACACCTACGCTTTGATGACAAGTCCACCCGCTGTGATCGAGCAAAGACTGACAAGTTTGCTGCAATTTCCAGTGTGTGGGGATCATTTGTCACCAACTGCATCATGTGCTACAACCCTGGTCTACATATCACCGTTGATGAACAGCTTTTCCCATCAAAGACTCGGTGCTGTTTCCTGCCGTATATTGCAAGTAAACCTGACAAGTTTGGGATCAAGTTTTGGGTGGCTTGCGACCTAAAATCCAAGTACATTTGCAATGTCTTCCCATATCTTGGCAAGGACCCCAATCGTCCCACTGGGGAGAGACTTTCTGAAAATGTAGTAATGAGGCTGATGGAACCATTCCTAGACAAGGGCAAAAATGTTACCACGGACAATTTTTTCACATCGCTTTCACTTGCACAAAAACTTCTTAGACGGAAAACCACCATCCTCGGCACAGTCAACAGGATTCGCAGGGAAATTCCTCAATCCACTAGACAGACAGATCGCAATGAATTCACCACTCAGGTATGTTACAGGTCTTTTGTGGTTCTATGTTTATGTGTTTCATTGTGTGTAAAAGGGCTATGGAAATAACAATTTATCTTATTTCTTAGGTGTTTTCAACCTCTGCTGCCACGCTGACGGCGTATGCGGCCAAACGGAAGAAGACAGTCTATATTCTTAGCAGCATGCACAGCGTGGTTCAGACTGATAACACCACCAAAAGGAAGCCAAACACTGTCTCCCTTTACAACAAAACAAAGTGTGGCGTGGATGTGATGGACCAGATGGTTCGGGAGTACACTGTCCGCAAAGGAACACGGCGCTGGCCAGTCACCGTGTTTTATAACATGATTCGTGCCATAGTTCCAATTATCTGTGGGTTTGCCCACCAGCAGTCATTTAGAGATGGAACCCTGTTAATCCCCCGCAAGATGACAATTGCAATAAATGCCATTAGTTCAGGGAGGTCCATGAACCAATGAACATGCTCCATGCACCACTCAGCAGGCCATTTGTAAATATGTGTACAAATGGTTGGTTTTTTGTACTGTTTTTATCAATAAATCTCAGCAACAAAGGACATACACCCATGTGTGTTGATTTCTCCCTAAGATGGCAAACTGAAACACTCCAAGTTGGTGACTTTTGGAGATTTATTTCCCTGGATGATTGAGAATGCATCAAGATGAAACACAAAAGGAAGTGCACAGCTTTTAGCAGCTCCCCCACGCCCTCAATCACACACCCCCACTCCCCTCCCTCCAGAATTCCCAGATAACGACCCAATTTACATATGAATGACTAGCCAATTTAGCTTCCACTTGGCTGAAGCTAAAGCCTAGCTAAAAGCCATTTGGCTGCTCTCCGGGTTTTAAAGGTAGAAAACGCCAAATGGCGATCCGTGGGGGTTTAAGTCTAGCTAGCATGACGGAGTTTATATACTGCTGGGCGGGTGCTATGAAGTTACTGATAGTAAATTTTATTTTATGCTTAAGGTTAGTTTCTCAAACTCCTCAAAATATTAACAAATTGTGCCAATCCTTACATGTTGCACCAGGCTGATTTATCATCAAAAGTGGAGAAGTCTGTGACAGAGGAGACAGAAGAGCAGCAGAGAGAGATGGAGATGGAGAGATGACTTTATGTCATCCATGAGGGATGCATTTGACATATGTTTCACATATTATAGCCCAACAAGTTACTTATAGCAATTTCAATACGAGCAATCAGTTTTTGGTAAATACCAGAAATCAGTTTTTGGCAGACAATCACTTTTTGGCACAACACCGGCTATTGCAGTTAATAATACAACAGCTTCTTGCCATTTTTTGTGTTTCTTTTTATCGCTGTGTAACTGAGTTCAATTGAAAGCCTGCATGCGCTAGTACCTCTTGCCACAAGTTCCCCGAATCCTTTGCGGTTTTACTCCTGAATGACGTCACATTTTTGGTGGGCCGGTCTCTAGTCAAAATGCCCGGGCCGATTTTTTGTCCCAGTCCAGCCCTGTCCACTTCCCTCATTTTCGCTCTGTGTTTTTAAGTCCTCTGTCTTCCTCTGTTCTTTGTCGGGTCGTTTGTTTGTCTTATTGTCAGGTCATGTCATGTCAGGTCACGTCACAGAGTTTTTGCTCGTACTCATGCTCATGTTTAAATTTTTTCACTTTTATGTTTTGCATGTTCCTGTTCAGGTTCATGTTCTTGTCTCTTGCTGTTGTTTTATAGCTGGTTTAGTTCTTTCCTAGTTTAAGTTTTAGTTTAGTTTCGCCCTTGTTTCGCTTTGCCTTGTTTCTTTTGTTTTTGGACATCAGTTTTCTGTGTCTGCTTTTCGGTCCGTAAACACACCGGCGTACCCCGCCATGACAGGATCTAGTGATGTACTGATGTACTCATGGCTTTTCTGCACCTTATATCTATGATCATTAATTGCTTTTTTTCTTTCTTCTTTTTTTTAATATAGTATATAACAATTATGTAAATAAGTTTGTTTTTTATGCTGTTTAGGCAACAAATATTTGGGAGAAAAAAATGCATCCCCAAAATAAGCGGCCAGGAGGTAAAGCTTGTCCAAGCATCTGCACACTTTAACATTAACTATGACTTTTTTCAAAGGTCCATGTTTTGAAAAGACACTTTGGAAAAATGCCTTATATCTTCAACTACAGGTCTTCATGAAATCTCCTTGTGTGTTTCTGCCACCAGATCTTCTGTTGAAGTAAACACTTCTTATAAAACTTTCGATCTTACGTGCTGCACAATAATTTTCAATATTTAGTATTTACTGTTATATTCACATAGGGGGTGGGGGAGTACAACTTCTGACAAAACCGCATCAAAAGCATGCATAAATAAGTTGAATATAAAAACTGTTTCCATTGTTGAATGAAGCAACTTTATGTGTTGAGTTTTGCATCAGTCACTCATGATTGTAAAAGGGTAGCCACACTTTGACACAATAATTACATTTTTTTTAATATGAGACATTACAGAAATGTCTTATAGTAAGACATTTGCCAAAGTGGCAGAAACATTACAAATAAATACAAACATATTGATGCAGAATAGCTGATTTTATTTATTGTGCCCTCAGATTGGTTTTTCCTTGTGACTCTGTCTTAGCCTGCTGCTTTTCTTTCTGACACTACCCACAACCACCTCCGTTCTCTGTCTCCTTCAATTTCAATCTCTCTGTTTTCCCTTCTCTCGTGAAGTTCTAGAGATGACAGTCTAGCTGTATCGAGAAATAGTGTCATTGATCCAGGAAACCAGAGAGCAGACTTTGGTGTAGACACCTGGAAGGTTGGGCTCAGCACAGCCCACGCCCCAAGAGATGATTCCCTGCAGCTCCCCATTACACACCAGAGGGCCACCAGAGTCCCCCTGAGCAGGGGAGAGGAAGCGTATGAAGAGAGCAGGGTTTGTTCATCATCTCATCTCATTAAGGTTTACTAATGAGTATACTATTCAATGGTATACTATTCAAGTAACTGGGTAAAAATACCTGACAAGCATCCTTGCCCCCTTCCAGGTATCCAGCACACATCATGCTCTCAGTAATCCTTCCAGGGTAGGAGTTCTCACAGTCGTTGTCAGACAGAATTGGGACTTCTACACAATGTAGCTCATATGAAAATTCTGCAGTTGAGAGAAAGGAGAGGGGATTGTTATCTTTACTAAAGTATTCAGAGCATCTGTGTGCATCACAACCACATCATGCTTGCATGCCAACAATAACTGGCTTCTGAAACTGGTGTAAAATAAGTGCTCTGCATTCATTTTTTATTGTTTAGAGTCATCACATTAAGCCAAAAACAAGATTTCTACAGAAAAGATTTCTTAATTATTGAAGGCTTTAGTTCAAATGTCTTCATATCTATGAAACGTTTTAACTATATTTTTTAAATTTACCAAGGTTTGTGAGAAAATTCTTAATATGTTGCCAAAAGCAAGTCAATTTTTCAAAACCTTTTTTGTCAAAATCAGGTGGGCCTTACCTTGACCAGGGAATGTCTGCCCCCATCCAGATGCTGTGCACATATCCCCAGGTGTGGGGCAGGCTTTGGGTAAAGCAATAGGCTTGACGTACTCGTCCACAGTAACAGGGTATTTCAGTTTCATCAGCATGATGTCATAGTCTAGGGTAAAGTAATCAAAACTCTCATGTGTGTAGATGTCGTCAATTGGCATATACTGCTCTGTGCCCTCAGTATACCAGATTGTATGTTCACCCACAATGGCAACATGGGTAGAGGGTCTGAAAAGCAAGCAACAATTAAATTATTACAGTTCTCTTAGACACACATAGCAAGAATTTTAAGATACAAGAAGTCGGTACAAACATTTTCCAGCAGTGGGCAGCAGAAATGACCCACTGGTTGTTAATGAGAGCACCGCCGCAAAAGTGGTAGCCCTCATTGAGGGATACTTGCCAGGGTTGAGAATGAGCTGGACACTCGTAACCCCCCACAATCTTGTCATCCAAAGGGACTGCAGCTGTAATATAAAGGAAATACAACAAAGTTCTACTCATCAAAGTTAAAAATCTGTGTTACTCTAAAATCTTTGAGCATGATGCAAATAGTCTTTACCTGCAGTGCCCAGGATCATGAAAACAATCAGACCAATCATCTTTTAGCTTGCTCAAGAGCAGACTGGATGCGACTGACCTGTTATTCACTGTATTTATACATCAGCTTCTCTGTGACCTTCCATCCACCCCTCGCCCTGGACACCTTCATTTTTCCATCCACCTACAAACCTGCCCACTAAAGTCAACAACATATCCCTTTTAAAAAAAACACAACTTTGTCTTATTTTTGACAGTCTTATTTGCATACCTTCTATTTATGTTGGTGACAGGTGCAGAAATGATTCCCCCCCCCCCCTTTTTTTAAGCAACTATCAACTACTGTGTTTGTACATACTGCCATAATTCAGGAAAAACAAACAAACAAAACAAACAATGTAGGACTGCTTTTATTTTCTTGCTCCTGAGAGCACAGATGGTTTCTTTCTCACTTCATTTGGCTTTTATACAAACATGACCAAAAGCAGACCCAAACATTGACACGTTTGAGCATTTTCTATATTTTTTAAACAGAACTATCATTCATAAAATGTTTTGACAGCAATCATGTCTGTAATAAAAGCCATTTCTCCAGCACAACTTTATATGTATTGTATTTTCTGCACAAAATAATGTTTAGAATTTTTTTTTCTTGAAGAAAGGACAAATCTTTCATATCTGACTTTAGTATCCAGGTAACAGATGTCGACATGTACGTACAGACTAGTTTTAGCAATTAGGGGGTTAATTCATTGAAATTTATACGATAATTAAAATGCCAGCATATAATTTTTGATTTGGGGTTCCGGAGTCTTACGATTTGCTTTATAAAATATTGCACATCATTACTGTCAGTAAGAATTTACAGGAAAGCTTCCATACGAGAGTTCAGGCTGTGAATGAAATACAGACTTTCAAGCTCAAGAAGTCTAAAGGACATTGCACACACACACACACACACACACACACACACACACGCACGCACGCACGCACGCACGCACGCACGCACGCACGCATGCACACATCAAGGCCATTCACTCAATCACGCACACACACATACCCACCTGCAAACGACACACAAAGACCCCCACCCCCCTTCCCAAATGAAGCCAAGCAGATGCCCCACGGAATCAGCAGCAAAACTGGGATGCAGCCAGATGGGCCCGCGATCCACCAGTGGACCCCCATCCCAGGCTGTAGCTTGCCAACAATGAGTGACCTATGTGAGAAGCTTAAACAGGTGTTAAATGTGGGGAGATAAGCGATTTGGATGAACACTTAGCACCAAGCGGTAAGAACAGAATGCAGAGATACAGACGGGGTCAACATAACCAGGCAAGAGAGGAGGAGCAGGAATAGTTGGAGCACACAGACTATTGCAATATGAGTCAGAGTGTGCCTAGGTGTCTTCTGGGCATTTGCCAGACACCATGAGACTGCTGACTCTGCTGAAGGTTGGATTTGCTGGTAAAAATACAGAGATACACACATACATACAATGTACATATCTCTGTTGTAATGACACAGATTTGAAATGAAATTCACTTCAACTGTTGTGCAACAGTGGCAGTTACTCGTAAAGATGGCAGGAGTGTGAACATCACCATACATGGCCTCACTGAACAGACTACCACATCAGTGATGGTGTGCTCATCAGCAAGCAGCGGGTGCTCTCTGTTGCCCACTGTTGGTACAAGTAAGTACTCAGTGTTGGAAACACGAGTTTGTGCATTACTTTCTTTATTAAAAAAATAGATAAACTAAATAACTACATTAAAAAGATCATGTTGGTGTATGACAAATTTTTGGATCTTAGATAATCTGTTTTAAGGATTTTGTTTTTCTTGTTTAATCTGCCTGTACAGAGAAGCTGAAGAATGACATCATCATCTGGCTCCCTCAGTGAGTGAAAGAAAGGATCGGCCCTGTCTGCGATTTACTTTTACACGACACAGTTTAATATTTCCATTCACTGATGAAATACTTCAGACAAACAGCTGAGGCTTATTTTATATTTCTGTGTGTGCAGGTACGACTATCAGACTCTAGATTACGACATCACACTGGCCAAAATCTACCAGCCCTCAGAGGTGATTGAGGCTGTTATACTGATCCCATCGCCCACGTGCTGGACAAAAAAAACTAATAAATGAAACTTCTTAGTATACACACATTTTTTGATTGGTCTGTTTGTATTTAATGGAAAAAAGAACATCAAATAAAACTTGAAGACCAAAAATGCATCAGTTACAGGTTACTGTATTTATAATCAGTTACAGATGTAAATAAAGCGCCTTCACATTATTCTGACCGCCTTTTAATGTATCACTTTATGTCTGGATCAATTCAGCATTTATCATTTCCTGTACAGTTTTGATGGTAATCCTTCTACGTCAGATATAGTAACACTTACATATAATTTTTAATATAGCTCACGTCTGAACTGCCTGAAGTCACACAAACTGTGCATGTTTCTCATGCATCTTTCCGAGTTACTCTGTTCACTAGAGAATGACCTAAACAGCAATAACCTGTACATAATAACGCTCTCTCTCATTCTTAGACTGAAATGTTCCTCTGTGATGCATCTTTGCTTTTGCCCTTCCAGAGAAAGGGTCTTTCTGTGACTCTGTCTTGGAGGTACTTGATACAGCTTGCTTAGCAATATCCTGCAGCACCTTAACACTCACACATACTCAAAGACCCTTATTTGGAGTGACGGGGAGAGAGAAATAAATGTTCAACAAGTCTGGTTAAAGTACACATGCTGCATGTCTTCTGCATGTAGGTCAAATATCATATCTGAAGAAATTGTGAAACACTTTTATGTAAAACTGAATGACTGTAATGTTATTTATCTGCTGTTTTCAAAGGGTTACAACTGCTTTATCAATATAGAGGCCCTTCTCTACTCTTATAACATTTACAAGAACAAACTTATGTTATAGATTAAAGAAAGAGGTAGGGTTTTTCTATTATTTAATAAAAATCACATTGTCAATTATTAAGCCTCTCCTTAATTTCTGTTTCAGAGTGTCAGTAAATACTTTAACTCCAATGAAGATCTAATGTGACACTATATTTAGGAATTAGTACTGAACCTACCGTGTTGCTAATGGCAGTGCAATTATCAAACAGTAGGAGGCCACAGTGGGCAATTTTTCTGTTAGTCCCAAACACTCCACTCATTTTCAGCAGTGCAGCATGCACATGGTAGTTTGCAGCATTAAATATTATTTTTTACATTCAACAAAGGCTGATTTCTTGGATGAAATTAAGTCTATTGACTCTACATGTTGTTTGTCACTCAGGATGACATTGTTCTCTTCATCTCTCCCTGAGCGTACTTGTCTTTTCTGAGCCCTGGTCTGCTCATCTCCTTTTCCTTATGTCTTCTCTCCATTACAGGGATGTTGGGTCCGAGCCAGGGTACTCCACCTATACACAATCAAACAGAGATTTCACGTGAAATGCACAATATTCACAAGAAGTCTAGCGGGTTAAGGTGACTTACGTTATTCATGTAAGTGTATAGAATCTCATCTCCAACTTCTGATAAAATACTAAAACAATAGTACCTAAACCTAATAAATAAGAGCACCTAAGGGGAATTCAAAACAAATCAATTTCACAGTTTTGACCTGAGAAAAATGATCTCGGTGCTACCATTATTATGCTAATGTACTGCAATGCGTCAAATATGAAACTATTTTTAACAGTATGAGTTCAATTTTCTAATTTCCTGTCATGACAAGGTGAACATGTCTGAGATGTAGAATAAAAATCATAAAGAAAAGCAAGTAAAGCTTATTAAGCAAACAAATATATCCCATTCAAGACCTGAAGAGGCCTATTTTTCTCTGCAGTGCAGCTGTGTGTCTTTAATGTGTTTTTCATTTTTTTTAGAGAAACACCCGTAAAAAACATGTGGTTCAAAGCGTTGAATGATTTCAGTATGTTTCTAACTGTTTTCCAGTCTTGTGCATCAGGTGAAATTTCTTTAGTTCGTTTTAAGATGGAAGGTCCTCTGCATGTTTGCTCACATTACTGTATGTAAATGGCCTGTATTTATATAGCGATTTTCTAGTCCCTAAGGACCCCAAAGCACTTTACACATCCAGTCACACACACATTCACACATGATGGCAAGCTACATTGTAGCCACACCCACCCAGACGGTATCTGAAAGAAATTTAAGAAGCACGCATACAGCATAACAACATATGTAATTCACACTTCTGTATTAACTTGTTGCACATTATACTTTTTAAAACATGTTTAAGGAAGCATTATTCTTATTTCACCAATCATGCAGCAAGTATTCAGACAAGTCAAATTAGCAATACCACGCTGCACTGACAATGTTATTGAAATAGTCAGTTATAAGTATTATCAGCTCCTCACGTATGGTAAATGGCCTGTATTTATATAGCGCTTTTCTAGTCCCTAAGGACCCCAAAGCGCTTTACATATCCAGTCATCCACCCATTCACACACTGGTGATGGCAAGCTACATTGTAGCCACAGCCACCCTGGGGCGCACTGACAGAAGCGAGGCTGCCGGACACTGGCGCCACCGGGCCCTCTGACCACCACCAGTAGGCAACGGGTGAAGGGTCTTGCCCAAGGACACAACGACCGAGAATGTCCAAGCCGGGGATTGAACCGGCAACCTTCCGATTACAAGGCGAACTCCAAACTCTTGAGCCAAACTCTCATCGCCCAGCAAAAGAAGACGAAAGAAGGTTGTAACAACTATGACTTACTGTCGTCAGCTCTCTGAGAGGAGGAAGGAAAGTTTGCTTCTCTCAGGTGTTCCACGCTGTTTTACAAACACATAAACATACCAGTAAATTAACTGCTTCACATGAACCATCCTGTCATTATGACTACTAACTGCACTACATGCATAAAATTGAATAAAAAAAAAAAAACTTGTTTATTGCTGTGAAATTTAAGTGGAGACAGGAGTCAATCACCTGTGAGAGAAAGGGCGTGGTCTCAGCTCACCAGCGTATTCCTCTTCACTGCCGCGTAAACCCTCCGTTCGACAACTAAATAAAGACAGAAAAATATATTTTATCACCTGAGTTGTTTTTTTAAAATTTGATAAATCATTGTGTAAATAATGTATTTTCCATTAACCTAAGCTAGTGATCCTAGATAGAACAACCATCAAGAATAACCTAACAAGCAAAAACAGAAACATTTGGATTTTTAAAAATTACCTCTCGGCTTTAATGCGTAGTTACAAAGCATAGAAACATTTTAATTATTTTAATAGTCTCAATATCTGTATAGATTCAGTAACTTGGCTTGCAGGTCGCCTAACCATTTTTAATCATTTTATGATTCCTCTAATTAAATATTGTTTGCCAAATAACAATTAAATCTTCCTTTCCAAAACAAAATGAGAAAATAACATTAAAACCGGTGTAGTTTGTAAAATTAGTTCATCAAAGCCATCAGTTGTCACAGAAGCAGCTTTTTACTTCTCTGAAAGAAGACTACCAGGTGACTATAAATAAAGCTAGAATGTCATGGATCTTAATTGAGTAGCAGGAAAATGCTCTTTCTAGCATACAAGCAGAGAACCTTGATGTAATACTACTGCGATCTCACCTGCAAGGTTATTAAAGTAAACTAAAATCAAACTAAGAACTAAAACAAGGTGTGAAAAAACATTGTAAAACATTGTAACATTGAAAAAAAGAAAAGAAAATTAAGGTAGAAATATAAAGGTAATATCTTTAGTTTTAGTATCTCTTAGGTTGGTAAAAATGTTATTAAAACTTGCTGGTGAGGCAATTTGCAATAAAGGATTGGACATGGTTTGTAAGACTACTACTTTCCACTACTTAAAAAAAGGTTTTTATTGTAATACGTATAATGATTTTCCTAAATCTTGATTTAGGATCATGATTTAGGATCATAATTTAATAATTATGAGACTAAAGACATAAAGAGACTAAAAAAAACCTAAATTAAAACTTTTAAATTAAAACATTTTTTTGTTTTCAAACAATAAAAACTCAACTAAAACTTGACGATCCACTCTGGACAGAGATAGAAACTAACCTGAACTAAAAAAGAAGTGGAATGAAAATAAAAACTAATTACAAAATACAAAACTATAACAACTCTGCTCACCTGTTTGTCTGTTTTCTGTACCTTTCCGTTTCACTGCTACTTTGAGGCTGCAGGAGAGAACAAACACAGTGACTGTACGGGCGTCGGCTATTGCGCATATGCACACGGCAGTTGGTAAATCTTTTCATTACTTTTTAAAAAGTTTAGTCTCTTGGAGAACTGGACAAATGCAACATCTCACATTTTCAAGCTGCCATAACCAAGAAGAATATGCAACTAACCTGAATGCCAGCAAGAACTTACCGAATAAGAGTTGGAGTGTTTGGGCAGTGTCTTAATTTCAGACGTCTGAGACTGGACGGAGGGAGAGGGACAGCGTGGCATTGTATTATTTTTAGGGGGTAAAGGTGGAGCGCTAATGTGAGAGCTGGGATACTGGAAGTCCAAACTGGAAAACTGGAAAATAAATAAATAAAAATGATAATAAAAAAAATATCACTCAATAGAGAGAACTTCTTTTAAAATCGCAGAAATGCGAATGAGGATGCATGGTGCACACAAGGTGCCTGGATTTTACTGTATAACAACTATTTAAACACAGAACTACAAATGTCTATTTGTATAGTCAAAAAGATGTGCAGGTGGTTTTATGAATCTATACTTGGGCGATGTTGCTTTCAAGTGACTATATATAGCATCCTATAACTAGTATTGACATTAAGCAGAAGGTACATTGCAGTCTAATGAGTTTGCATGTGCTTATTTTATTAACCAAAGATTAATGACTAATTTAATTTTGTCCAAACGATGACGTCGAATGAAAACTACATGACAAAGTTGACCTGCTAGAGGCTATACATGCAAACAATTATTTTCTCTTAACCCGATGGCGGGCCATACTATGGCTGTTGATGGCAGACCAAAAACTCAATTTGCTAGCACAGCACAGCTAAAATTAAACAACATGGAACACGGAAATGTATTTACACACCTTCCTCAGGGCAGCTATTTCCTTTACCATTTCTTCAATATCCACATGATCCTCTTCGTCATCGTCATCATCGCCCTCCTCCACCAGCACCTGATCGCTGACTGGCACGTACGGCTCCAGGAGGATGGACTCTGTTCCTCTGATGTCGCAGCGGCAGTATGGGCAGGTTTGGCCAGCTGACTTCTGCTAGATGAATATCAACAACCCATCATCGGAAGAGGAAAAGAGAACGTTCACGTGAATGTGAAGAAACACCCATTCTCTTCAGCAGATTAATATCTTTTAAATTGTACAGTATGTAGTGGAATATGTTGAACATGTCTTCAAAGACAAAGGCCTCTGGCTGTTTGAAAGATAAAGGTAGTGGAAAATACCACGTTCAACAGACCCTGTAGATTGTGGTTTTCCACCTCAACATAAAAGGGAATCGTTGTAACATTCTGCTTTTGCTTCCGCTACTATAGCACAGAGCCTTTGTGTTTTTCCAGGTTTTGATGTGACCTCGATTTGTTAATATGATTACACAGACTGCTCGCCATACTATGTTATCTATTTTTGTACGCTGGTACGTCTCTAGTTTTAACAGGGATTAATGTTTATAGGGAACCTCACTACAAAATAGTTCTTTTCATTACATTAGTTCAAACATACGTTAAATCTAACTGCCCGGAAGTCTTTTGTTGTGTCAGATGATCGTCATTAAAATCCCTACTTACAAATTTTTCACAAAAGAAACAAGACATAGATTTCACTATAGCTGTGTTTATGACTAACAGAAACACCTTTAACCTCTCATGAACAGTATGCCAAGATAATGGTTTATGCATCTTGCACACAGTTGTACAGAAGGAGCAATGCATACTCAGCAGGAGTTTTTTTTCTAGATGTTTATCAGCAGCTAAATTATTGGGCCGTACTCCAGATATGACAGAATGAATGAGTTAGCAACATGCAACAGGACAGAAATGAGAGGATATGTAGGACATTTCCTTGAAACAGTGATGCTGTTTGCCATCTTGGAGATGACATAATCGATATGATGAGACCAAGATAAAGAGACGTCTGACTTAAAAACTTCATGTTTACGTTTCCAAACAACAAATCAATCGAGATCCTATCAATAAAAAAAATTCAGGGCCACTGTAAAAGCATCCCTACTACAGAAATATGATGCATGTAGTCTATAAATGTTCTATTTCAAACTCTTACTGAATTTAACATACACGTTCTGATATTTGGTATGCTGCTGCAATGCTGATTTTGTTTTTGGGTTATGTTCCTTACACCTTACATGTCTATGTAAAGTAAACTTACAGTTAAAAAGAAAGTTTGCTTAACCTTAATCTCATAAAACTTACAACTTTTCCGTTGTGGTGTGGCATCCATGAAGCTCTTTGAACTTTCTTTTCAAGTTAGTCTCTTTTTCTCTCTCTCCCTTTCTCCCTCTCTCTGCCTTTCTCCTTCTCACATTACATGCGCACACTTTTTCTCATAGTGAATGTCACCGATGCAGCTTAAGGAGGATGTGAGGCTAAGCTCACACAGGAAGTCCTGAGCCAAATGTCAGGACATGTTGCTCTGCACCTTCAAAAAAACAAACAAAACACCTACTGAATAGGTGGAGGGCTTCTAGCTGGGATTGTCTGAGTAAAAGAACTAGCCAGAACCATGAAGCTATACTTTGACAGCTCCAGCTTTAATTCTGATTGGACGTCTTTTTTGTCACTCTGTAACTCGAAAGAGGAAGCAGGAAGTTGGGGAAGCCCCCCTGGAAGAGAACAAACGAAGTGCACACAGGACATGCTGTACACATGATGACTGAATTTTCTTTGGCTGAGAAATTTCTGTCATCTAAAGAGGTCAAATGTAAAGTGTATTGAAACATCAATATCACATGATATTCTGTACATTGTCCTCAGATTTTCACGTTTATATTATAGTGAATAGGCTATGAGCTACTTTGTATTATCTCTATTATATACAAATAAATAATGGTGACATTATGAGAGGATGATTCTTGAGTGTCATGCCTTGGCTATCAAGCTATAAAATCTAATAGGTCATCTAAAAATAGCTCAACAGAGCACATATTACAGGTGCTTTATAAGCATTGGTGCACTCGATATTGCCTGAGCTCGACTATAATTTTTCATGTAAACAAAAAAAAAAAGGAAAAAAAGAAAAGTGGAAGAGGAAAATCACAGCCATGTAGAAGTGTGATAATTCCATATTATTTTTTGAAGATAATATGTGAATACTGGGGGAAAAAATAAATCAAGGTAGTTTTTCAGAGTTAAAATAACTTCTTGCCAATCCTACATTTTAATAAAGTGTTTGCATGAGAAATCTTTTTTTGCACCAACCCCAAACCACATTCAAATAACCCGCATTGTTACAGTACAGCAGGACTGCAACCAACGACCAACCCGTGGCCTAAAAAACTATATCTAGTTCAGCCAGCCCAGACTGTTTCACCCCAATGAACACACAACAACGGTTACAGTAACTGTCTGTCTCCCTTCAACGTCTCTGTATGAGCGGGATATATTTGAACATGCGTCTGTGAATTTGAATGGATTTAAATAGGTTACAGATTTGAAAACTTTGAGTCCGTGGATGAAGATTCATACCTGCCAGCCTGTGAGGCAGGTTTGGCACAGGAGATGGCCACAGGGCTGAATCCGGGTGTCTTTATCCCTCTCTGTGCATATCTTACATAGCTGGTAGGTGCTGCCGATCTCACAGTAAAGCTCATACTGTTCCTGTTTGGTGGTTGTATTTAGTCAGAGAGACAAGACAACATCTCAGGATATTATCTGTTTTGTCTTGGCAAAGGTTCAAGATGCTGCAGTTAAATAGATAATGATGTATAAATTGCAGCCACTCACTTCTGTAACTTTAACTTTTCCTCTGCTGGCTGGTTCACACAAGCTTTTCAAGTCAGGGTTCACATCCCGGCCATCTGGGTACAAGTAGCTGCAGGCACAGAAAAGCACGGAGCTTAGAAAAAAAACACATAAACAAAAGAAGCAATTCAGAGAAATGTACATGTTTGTCCTAACCAGCCCTGATTGAAGCCTTGAATCAGAGCTTGGTAGAGAGGTATGTCCTCCGGGATAGTCTGGATGATGGCACCATCAAATGTCACGTGGCCAATAGCCCACTCTCCCATTTTTGTACAGCTCAGACGAAAGATATAGCTGCAAGGAAAAGGAAAACATGTAGCTCACACAGAAAATGGAAAAATAACCACATTAAGAGACATTGAGGTTTTCCAGAAATATCAGCAGAAGATTTTACACAATTTTCAAATGGGGCTAATCAAATTAAATTCCTCTCATTCTCAGCTATAATAACAATAAAAAATTTGCACTGCATGATACTTTTGGCCATGGCTAATGTTTGTTTGCAGAAACATTTCTTGAATAAACCCCCAGAAAACTAAAGGTATAATATTGGAGCAATAAATGAAAAGATTCTCTTATTTATATATATATTTAGAATCTTGAGACCTTTTTCATATTTTCATACTTTTTGAATATTTTCTGAGTGATGCATGAATCCTCACCTCCCAGGTCTGTGCAGGTAGTGTTCCAGACGAGCTATAACCTGGTCATAGGTGAGGAAGGCCATGTAGCCTGGATGAGTCACGGCCAGCTGGTTCCAGTTCATTAAAAGAGTCCTCCACGGCTAAAAGAGATGAGGGAAGAGGATTTGATCTTGGATACTGCATGCCTTAATCTTTTGCACGCCCTTGTTAGTGACACTGTCCAGTCATCTCCTCTAAAAGGGCAACTGATCTGTTTAGTGTTTGGATTTGTTCTCTTTGAACAAACATGAGCTTTAGCGGTGCTGTACAGTTTTCTTATTTCATCTATCGTGCGAAGCTACAGTAACTAGCTACTGGTAACAAACCATTCTCCGACAAGCAAAAATGCAAATAGACATATTTCCTACACCATCTGGTTCTTAATGTAACAAAACGTTCACCTTACCTGAAACAGTCGCGTGAAAACATCAAACTCAAACACAGAGATGTGATCGTTGCAAGTTAAGTCAATGGTTGACTTCAGAGCCATAGATTCCATCCCTTCCTCAAATGGATGTACATTTCTCAGCTGTTCTTTAAAGGTATTCCACTGCACTATACACCTGTCAGAACACATCCTTAATGTTTGGTAGATGTAAACATACACATAAGACGATGTCAAGAAATGTTTCAATACTAACTTGTCGCCAAATGACTCCCTCCAAAAGTCCTCAGCTGCAGATAACGCCACCCTGTATTTGTCACCCTGAAAACATCCTCCTGGATAAAAGGCCTTCAGCTCCCACAGCATGTGACTGAACAACAAAGTCAGCTTGGTCAAATTCCTCCTGAGAATGAAAGACGTCACAGACTTTAAGCTCTGGCTGCAGAAACTTTTATAGAAACATTTATAGTTTTGCTCCACAGTGTCTGAGTAATCATGCAATACAATCTTTTTCTAGGCAGAAACCCTTGTGTTTGTGAATCTCAAGTATACACAGTGTTCCTATTTAAAATGAGTTTTCCTAAAGCTTTATGTAATTGCATTAAGTACAAATAGATATCTGAACTTTTAGCACTGGTGCACAAATATAGGCACTGTTATATACTACCTTTCTGTTTCAGTTGCAAGAAATACAGACACTTTCCATAGATACAAACACACAAACAGAATCAAACACACTCAACAGGTAGTCCACCTTGCAAACAGGATGCTGCCTGCTGCATGCTTGTCTGTAAATACCACAAAATGTTCCATTGGCCAGTGTGTCACTTTAGGCCAGTCTCAATAGTCTTCTCAGGCACTTCAAAGGCTTTCTATAAATATAATTGATATTTTTGATAGTTTTATTTTGATGCTACACATATTTATAACTTTTAGTTTAGTTAACAAAAAACTTTCTCTTTTTGCTAGAAGCAACTTGGTGCAACTCTCAAATGGGAGTATATTAAAAAAAAATAACAACAACAACAACAACAACAGCAATAACACCTCCCCACCACATACACACACATACACATGTTACATTCAAGCATGCCATAATGTGTAGTGTTAACAAGTAAGGGTCTGTCCTCCTCCATGTGTTTTATGCAGCACAACATGTATAAAAATGTGTTAAAAAGCTAGTGCATGTACTACTACTGAACTTTGAAAACACAGAAGCTACGGACATTTAGATATGCTTTCACTTTTTACATGTGGGCATTACTTTACAATAAATACAATGAACAAGTAGAGGAGGGCTTTAATTTATGTTTCCATATTTATTGTCTATATTGACTAAAAAACACTACTGTCTGTTTCAGCTCTCTGTGCACTAATCCCAATCAATAATTCGAGTATTTAAACTTACTAAGGAAACTAAATTTTGTAACACAAAGTATTTCCTCTTTTCTAACACTTTTATGATGCAACTCTGGAGGCAATCATAACTGTTGAAATATTTAAAATTCTTTAGAAATCTGCTATTGTGGAAAGTGGTTATAGACTTTCCACCTCAATGAGAAAAAGAAAACCCTCTATGGTGTTAAATAGAGTACTCAAGAGTAATAGTAGAGGAGGAGGCGGGAGGAAATGTGTAAGCCACATCTCTCACTCTGGCTGGGCCTTTGTACTTAAAAATATCATTCAAAAGACAGAAACACTGCACTGAATAGAACCATAAACACATCAGCTAACATTAGGGGAAGTGCTTTAATTCCTTTTATTATGAGATATAATAATTTGCATTATAGTAATTTGGTGTCATTTGTAGCTGAACATTGTTGGCATGTTCCTCACCAGCTTGTGCGTGACCTCAAACAGTTTGATGTGAAGTTCCTTGTTACTGTTGCTTTCTTTCTTTTTTTTTGCATCACGCAGCAAAACAGAATTACTTCAAGTAATCTCTGGGTCAGTAACCACCTTTGAACTCTGCCAGCACCAAACAAGATGTTCCATGGTGCAAGATTTCAGATTTAATTGACAGGTATGTAAGTGAAAGAGAGCCGCTTGCATCGAACACTATGGGAATATTTCTCCAATTTGAAACAATTCTGCATGTTAATATTTAGAATCATAATCATATAGCTATTATCAGTGTTTCTTGTTTTTTCAAAGAATACAGATTCGTGTTTAAAACCATTTGCAACACCCAAACTATGTGGTAACCACTACTTGTTTTATAATATAAATTCTGCCACAATTCAGAGCAAGACTATTATAAATCTACTCCACTTCAGAAATTTGATAGTTGTGTGTAGTTCTACAAAACACTATGTGAGGCCCCTTCCTCAGTCAAAATGACAGTGCACAAATATAAAAAAAAATAGATAAATAACTGACAGACTTAAATGCATCATAAGTAAGTAGCTAGAGCTCTTTAGATATAACGTGGCTTGAGGGCGATCGTGGTTCAAGAGTTGGGAGTTCGCCTTGTAATCGGAAGGTTGCCGGTTTGAGTCTCGGTCCTTGGGCGAGACAGTCAGTGCGCCCCAGGGTGGCTGTGGCTACAATGTAGCTTGCCATCACCAGTGTGTGAATGGATGGATGACTGGTTGTGTAAAGCACTTTGGGGAACTAGTAAAGCGTTATATAAATACAGACCATTTACCATACGTGAGGAGCTGATAATACTTATAATTGACTATTTCAATAACATTGTCGGTATTGCTAATTTGACTTGTCTGAATACTTACTGCATGACTGGTGAAATAAGAATAATGCTTCCTTAAACATGTTTAAAAAAGTATAATGTGCAACAAGTTAATACAGAAGTGTGAACTACCTATGTTGTTATGCTAATGCTGCAGCTGTATGCGTGCTTCTTAAATTTCTTTCAGATACCCTCAAAGTTGTCAGTGTTTCGCTTATGATAATCTTCCAACCGCTAAAGCTTCCACTGTTGGTTTCTGTCGTCTCAAATAATAATTAGATCTCACTTCTGTTTTTAATTTTTAACAGGCAGAACTTTCATGTAAAGAACTGCTATTTCAGCTTCCAACAGTCAAATACTTTAAAAGCAGACTGAAAATTTGCTTATTTGTATGAGCTGTAGCAGTACAATCCAAAAAAAACGATGAGAATATAAAAGAGATTTGTTCTGATGTCTAAACCACAATATGTATAACAATTTGTGAACTTGCCACATGACTGACCATGCAGGATTTGTGGTATGAGGGCCATCTGTTGTACATGCTTGAGATTCTTGAAGATGACGACATAAAACTGTAAATATGGGTTATGTGATTTTCATATTCTACGGGAAAATCATCTTTGAAAACAGCTGCTGGCTGTGAAATTTTAGCAGAACTGAGCGTACATTGTGCAGCATGCAGTGGACTCTATAGAGTTACAGCCAGCTCCCCAAATGAACCAGCAGAAGGGATAAGAATGATATTTAAACTGTAATTTTGATGTTGATATAATTATTTGTTTATTAACTTTGTCTTTTAACATGCTAAACAAAGATTTTTTCAATGTATAATATAACCGAGCTACTTCAGTTAGTAGATCACTGTCACCTCAAGCAGTTTTGTGGTTTGAACTGACTATGGTCAGGTGGAACCTTTCTGTGTCTATTTTTACTGTGCGCCCCAGTTACTTTTCACCGGTTAAAGGTTTACATGCAAGCTTAACTAATGGTGCTAAGTTGGTTGCAGGAGTGGGGGCTGCTCTCTATATTAACCCTGTGATGGAGTAGTGACCCGTCCAGGACAAAACTCCACTTATTTCGCAGTTGCTGCACAAATTTTGAGCGCTGCTTTTCAACAGCAAACCGGCCAGCGCCTTGGAATAAAGCTAAAACATTAAAATGTAATATCAAAGCACATGAAGGTTAATGCAACTACATCCAGTCAGAACAAAAAAAAAAATCATCATCAATCATCATCACCAGCTAGTTGATAAAAGATTGGACTATATTTTAGTTGGTGCTCACCGAGAACACTGCAAATCAGCTTTTCTTTATTCAGCATTCACGCTAGCTAATAAATTTGGCAGGGCGCTAAACTTGTGACAACAGAATAGTTATTTGCTCACTCAGTTCTGAACTAACACCGGTTGCAGGTTGGTATATTCGTAGGCAAATGCGGGCAAAAAATCGTGCTCAAGGTTAGACAGTCTCTTTCTCACACTGCTCAAATTCAAAGGATGTTGTTGTTGTTTTTTCTAGTTTCCCCATATTAGCATCACAAAAGTGCAAGGTTGGCTCTTTTCCACCTTAATTATTAGTATTCCAAACAGGTGCAGGAAAATGCAGCCAACACTCCACATATAAGTAAGTCTATTAAGCTGTTCCAGAATATCCACTTGAATGAAACAGCAGACAGAAAGTTATAGTACAAACAGAAAATATAAGTACAGAGAGTAAAGTCTTATTTTATTTTGCCTCAGCTTCTATAGGTGGTTTAAAATAGTTTTTTCTTCAGTGCATTTAATTTGTTTAAGGATGAGCTTAAACCTCTATCACTGCTTTCAAGTAAGACTTTTAAATCAGGCAATTATAATGGGCTATATTTAATTTGAACTTTTTTCCTTTAGTAATGCACAAGTGGTATAAAACCCTTGGTCACAGGATACTGGAAGAAGAAATGGGGGAAGGTTTTGCTTTTTTCTTTTATAGTCTATTTAATATTCCTGCAGAAGTTGAGTTTAGAGAGACAAAACTCTTATGGTTTCTGTTACTTAAATTCATTCCCACAAAATTGACTAGCCACAGCACCTACATTAGATACTCTACACAAGATTTGACACTAGATCAAATGACGTAAATTGAGAGTCTTCGTATTTTACAGTTCCTTTGGTATATCAGAAAAAAAAATTGGCTTGAGAACATGATCTGGTTGAGTGTGAAGGAATCGTAGTGTAATCTGGCAATAATAATATCAGATGGATGTTCACTCATTTTGCTTTTTATAATTTTCTGTCCAGCTTCTTTTATTAGCATCTGGTTAAAAACACATTGTATTTGCTTCGATTAGGAAAGCTCGGGTATTTGCGTTACTTGGATCGGCATGGCCGATTTCATTTGTGGCACTAAAAGAAATGGAAAGTCTGGAAAATTCGAATCTAAGATCTTACAGTGACTTGCAAGACAATTGGTATGAAGCGGAGATGTCAAACTCATGGTCAGTGGCCACATACAGACTGTTTTAATCTCATTTTGGTCAACTGTTGCACAATACCAGATTAAATAAGACCTCAGACCTCTTTTAGTCTTAAAGAAATAGAGGTACATTTTAACAGTATTTAAACTTCAAGCTTAAAAGTCGTTTATGACTCCATTATATTTCATACAGGAATATGCCACATAAAATGTCTTGTTTCCCTAATCTGACAGAAGTTCTAAAACCTTCTTAGATAATTAAATAATTTCATTTTTCAACAATTTTATGCAAAGAAAAGTTAACCCAATTCATCTCCGTCAGCTGAATGGCTTTCATCATCACTTTTGGCATTAAGTATCTGCCTACAGTAAAGCTTGATATTCCAGGTCTGACAGCCATGGATTACTGCAAAACACTACAAAGCAGTGATTAGAAGTGGTAAATTAAAATAACACAAGTCCATAATGATGACAAGCACGTATATTTACATAGCAATAAATTATCCAACAGAACTTTCTATTGTCCCTGCCACACGAACAGACTGGTTCCTGCAAGAAACTATGAAAAATTGCAAACAAAGTGGACAAATTCATGGGTGAGAAGCATTTTGATAATTAAAAACATCACATAGGTACATATAAAGGTATGACTGGCATCATAAATGACCACTACCTGAAGATTATTTAAATAATAAAACAAATATCCGAGCTGTATTGTGAAATATAAGTGCTGTTGGTCAGTTTTTCCATATTCAGTCAGGCTGCCATCGTTACAGTTAGTAATGCATAGGCACGGCTCCTTAGCTTAACCATCCCTATAATCGAGGCGTCGTGGTAGGCCGTGCTTTTGAGAAGTCTGACAATGCTTCACACCTCGTTCGGACAAAGGCCAACATTTCAGACAATCACCTTTATGACATGTTCAGTTCTTAACAACTTGATACACAACGCTTCCAAAATTCGGTCAGAAACTGATTTCCTACTTCCGTACATATGCTGCTGTTAAGGAAATTTGACCTGTGAGACTTCTGGAAAGTTTAGTGAGGATTTTCTTAGTTACTCTCTGAAAATCTAAAAACATATTTTTGGGGCCAAAGAAACAGAAATTTGGCAGATTAACCTGTTAATCTGTCGCCCCCCCCCCAAAAAAAAAAAAAAAAAAAACGAAAGAAAATTTATTATTATTTGCGATGACTTCACATGTCTTGTCACTTGTCTGAACAAGGCCAAAATACTGAAAAAAAGTGCACGCTTTCACATATAAGAGACTGGAGCTAGGATGAGTTTGCATTTTTGGTTAAACTGATGAAAAACATAAATGTAATCTAAACAAATGCTAATTTTACAAATGTCACAATGTTCTGTTATAGTATAAATGTAATAATGAGTATGTTACACAGAGTTTTCTTTTTCTTAAAAAAAAAAGTTGTTCTTTGTTTTCTAAACAATTTCTTGGTCTTGAAACATTTTGGTGTTTCAAGACCAAACTTTCCCTCTTCCCCTGCATGTGTATGTAGATGCCAGCCAGGGGCCCTCTCACCTGTAAGTTGAAGTCTCTTCATATATCTTCCTTCGTCCTTCTTTAAACAGCAGTAGAGCCCGCTCTGTCTTATCAAAGAGGTTTTTGATATGGATCCTCAGGTACTCTGCCTCGTCTCCGTGTGGCACCTGTCCACCTGCCTGCCTGAAGCCTTGGAAAGGCTCCCAGACCTGGATGAGCAGCACTGAGGTCTCTGACAGCAGCTGTGGTAGGTATGGCGGACTATTTCTCAGTCCAAGCCGAGGGGTACTGCACAGCTGTTGGAGTTTATCCAGTCTTCTGAGGGTCTTGCCCACGAGCCGAAGATCACCACGAGTGGGGGGCCCGGAGCTCAAATTCGGGCTCCTGGACGCGCCCAAATCTGCTGCCGCCATTGTTCTGCTAATGTGAGGTTTCAGGTGAAGTCAACCAAAAACTCAGTCTGTGAGTCTGTGAGTGTGTGTGTGTGTATGTGTGTGTGTGTGTGGGGGGGTGTCAATAAATATCTACAGTTCTTCTGTGTCAAGAGATGTGTAATCGCAATTTTTGAATGTGTGAATATTCATAAGCAATGAAGCTAGTGGTTGGTTCAAGTTTTTGAGCGTTCACTCTGATATTTGTCTTTAGAACGATATTTGCATGCCATCATGTTAATCTCAGAAGCATGCATCTTGTCCTCCTTAAACTGCATCCATTGTTGAGCCATAACAATCCAGTAGTATTACATTATCCAGCAACAGACAATAGGAGCAGTTACAATTACGTTTCATTTAAAAAGGAAAAGAAAAGTGTGCTCTTCCAGCCAATACAGCCACTTCTACTGATTTTTCGCTCACTCCTGTGTTCGTCTTTCAGAAATACGAAAATACAAGTGCTACAAAACAAATTCTACATTGTAAGTTTAACTTAATACGGGCCTTACAACACTCGAGGCCAAGAAAAGCACTAAAAATAAAACACAAAGAGGCACTGAGGCTAACACCAAGCCCTCAAAACATTTGAAACTTCTGCCATCACGCTCCCTTCTCCTCTCTCTCTCTCTCTCTCTCTCTCTCTCTCCACCCCTACACATTTATAGCAGATTTTAAGCACTGTACTCTTGCTTACCAACATCTCAGCAGCAATGCAGTCCTAGAGCTAGTGCATCTACTGTCAGCGCAGCGGAAACATGTTTTCTGTCATGGCCTGAAACATTACTGTTTCTCCTTTGTCTTGCTTGATGTCACTCTGCCCCTCGTCTTGATTGTCTTGCTGCAACCAGGAAACCAAATAGGTTTGTTTCTTTGGTCTATTGCTCAGGCAGACAAGCGGAGGGAGAGAGAGAGAGAGAAACAGAGGGAGGGAGAGAGGTGGGTGGCAGGGAGGGAGGAAGACAGAGAGGTGTGGACTCAAAACTAAACTTTTACTAAGAATGAAAGCAGAGTGCAGCTAAACTAGTCACTATCCAGACAGGTATAGTAACTAATGAGCTGGACGCCTGTGAAATGAATACAAAGGTCAAAGAACCGTAATCTTCACCTCACTGTTTTGTCTGTATAACGTTTAAATTAAATTTAAAAATTAAATTAATTTAAATTAATTTAAATTTAAATTTTTATTTTTTATTTTTTATTTTTTTTAAAAACTGTATGATATTTTCTTGAACAATGTATATGTAAACTTCATAATCTTAACACCTCATCTGCTGTGCTTTTCAAAACATTTTGAAGACTTCTGGGCACTGAGTTTAGAAATTTCTTGAGTTTTGGTCTCAGAATTTAGTCCAATTCTGTTTTCTTTAAAAAAAATTAGTCCTATTGTTGCCTGATATAGGTTTTCAGCTGCTGAAGAGTTTGTGGTCACACTTGATGTATTTTTTTATTTAACCATTGAGCAAACATTCTCAAGGTGAAAGATCTGGACTGCAGTCCAATTCAGCACTCTGACTCTTCTCCGATGAAGCCATGCTGTTGTAATAGCTGCAGTATGTGGTTTTGCATTGTCCTGCTCAAAAATACAAGGCCTTCCTTGAAACAGACATCATCTTTAGGGGAGCATATGTTCCTCTAAAACCTTTATATGACTTTTAGGATTCACAGTTCCTTAAAAATCATGCAAGCTGCCCATACTGTGTACACTTACACTGCATCCCTATACCATCAAAGAAGATGCTGGAAGGTCTCCCTCTTCTTTAGCCTGGAGGCCACGGCGTCTGTGATTAACAACAAGAATATAAAATTTGGACTCATATGACCATGGATCAAATTCCGACTTTTAAAATGAGTCTTGGCCCACAGGACACAACGGCGTTTCTGGAGTATGTTTAACTATAGCTTCCATTTCATTTGATAGAGCTTTAGTTGCTCTCTGAATCTTTTGATGATGTTATGCATGTTATGTTATGTTATGTAGATCATGAGAGTTGCAAAGTATTTGCAATTTGATGTTGGAAACACATCAAACTGGATGTTGGGAAACACTGTTTTTAAATATTCCATTATCTTTTTATGCATTACTTCACCGATTTGACAGCATCTCCCAATCTTTAATTCTGAAAGACTCTCCCTCTCTAAGACGTCTCTAGCTAATCATGTAACAGATCACTTTGCTTAATTACTTTCTAGATTAATTGCTGGATGTTCTCCCTTTTTGACATTTCCCACTTTTTCAGCTGTTTGTTGCCCTGTGGCAGAATTCTTTTGACCTGTAGAGACATCAAATTTGAAATGAACACATTTAGTGGATGAAGGTGTCCAGTTTCCCAGTTTGAACATTTGTTCTATTGTGCATAAAATATTGTCTTCTAGTTTTCATTACGTTCAAATTTAAAGAATGTCACAACTTTTCTGGAATTTGTGTTGTACTTGGGGACCAAGACAGAACACATTTTTAAGGTAATTATATATAGCTATGGGAGCCAATGAAGTGTCTTCAATCCTGAGGCAATGTTATCACATTTTCATGTATCTGTGAGGATTCTGGCTACTGCATTTTTAAAGTTTGTCTTTTTTTTAATCATCTTATATCAGCACAACTCAAAACACCTCCCCGGTATTTAGTAAAACTCAACATATACATTGTTCAAGAAAATATCATACAGTTTTTAAAAAGCAAAATTTGCTGTTTTTGTCAGTTTCTGTGGTCAGGTATTTCTTTCATACTTTGCTATCCACCTAACCACTTCATAGCAAAGAGCACTGATCTGCTAATGGCTTTTCAGGAGGCTGATAGCACAAATAATAACCATGTCAAATATACGATGTTCACAAAATGCTAAAGTTAAAAGAAAACAAACTAAACATTAGTCTGGAAAACCTCCAAATTTTTCATTTGGATTCATCACTTCTTAAAATCTGTTGCTACTAATTTTTAGTCCAGTTCATGTGCAGCCTTTTCTCCATTTTCCCCTTCATTAAGAATAAGATCTCGACAGGCACCTTTCCACCGAGAGCATTTCTGATGAGGCTTCAGTGAACAGTACTGAAAGGCCAGATGCATCTTTTAGGCTCTGTGTCAGATCCTTGTTGGATTTGTTCCTTTTTCTTAAGGACACGACTTTCATCTACTGTATATTTTTTTTTCTAGGCCTGACACTTCAATCAATACATAAAAGGTGAAAATAGTCAGGTATGAAGACTGAACTGAAAATGAGTGAAAAGGCAGCCCAAGAAAAACTTTAAAAGACCAACTACAGATCAAGTCCTTCTAAAAATAATTACAACAAAGTCTGGTTCCTTGGAAGGGAAAAAAATGAAGCAAGGAGAGGTGGCTTGAGATTTTGGCACAGTATGTAAACTGTACTGGGACTCAATCCAGAATGGACAGGAGCAGATACAAATCCCCAGGTGTGAAATGTAAATGAAAAGATTTTCATTTTACATTTACTGACATATTTTCATTCTTGCTCTTTTTTGATACCGAGTCAGTATCTTGTTTAAATTACATTTCAAACAGGTATTACATATACAGTAGATACATCTAATCATGCATCGTCTAAATGAAGCCTGGCTTGAAGTATCCACAAGGGGGAGACACTAACTCAGCCTATCAGACTAAGCACATCCAGTTTTCAGCTGCCAGTGCAGTCTTTTCATTTTATTTTTATTTTTACTTTACTTACATTACTTTTCACTTAAATTCCAGTTGACTCTGCGTTAAGTGAAGAACATACATATCACATTTCAAAAATGCTTTGGTCTTTTGACTCACTAAAAGTCACATTTTCTGTAGCTGTAAATGCTGCAGTAGGTTAGTGCTCCTCCATCTGCTAGTAATAACAGCTATCAAACCCACTAATCAGGGGAACACATCAGAAGTTTGTTTAGGCCCAAATTATTTATTTATGTTTTTGCAAGATTCAATTCATGTCTGCATTTTTTTTTAAAGATTCAAGATGCACCTGTGCTCTCAGAGCACAAGAGGGCCCCATTTCAGTGTTTTGCAGCTTGTGTCCATATTTTACTTTCTATCGTCTATGATTATTACTTCACCTGAAGCCTGAATTAAGTCCCTAAAATGTTAAATGAGTGTGAGAAGATGTTCTGTTGACATATATTTGCATCTTCTTAAATGTCACCAAACTTCAGTAACTTCACCAAACTTTCATCCTGCTGTAATCGATATGAAGTGCGTGTTCAGGATCAGGCCGGGTGTAAAAGAAGTAAGCATGTAATTTTCATAAAGGCTGACACTTAAATCCAGACCATAATGCTTGAATAACCCAACAGCTGCAGATCTTGTTTGTATAGTGTCAGGGCTTTTTAGGGACTTTAGACACTATACTTAACTTTCCGTTGCCCACTCCACACTTCAGTGGAAAGAGGAAAGTCCCAAATTGACCAAGGTAATCTGAACATGGCAGAGGGTGGGGTGGGATAAGATTAAAGATAAGAAGATGAGATGTGATTTTTGCATGTGTTTGCATTTTCAGGATTGCATGCAGAATTTGATATCAGGAAAGGTGGGTACCTGTAAGCGTAGCAGTAACATGAATTAACTGATGAGTCAATCTTCCTTTATCCCTAATCCCTTTGGAGATTGCTTGAATTCAGCTCTGATCTGCAGCCTGGTGATATCACCAACTCAAGGCAAGGGATAAACTAATCAAATATTTGAGACAAATGCTGACAATGTCACATTAAGCCTTATTTGAACTAAGGCAGCATTGTGGTGAAGGTGTTAGCACTCAACTCCACCATCTGGCTGGGACCCCGTGCTTGCACAGTTTCTCCCAGACATGCAGTTAGTGGGGTTAGGTTAACTGGTAATTTTTAAATTGCCCCCTAGGTGTGAGTGTGAATGGTTGTCTATATCTCTGTGTTTGCTCTGCGACAGGCTGTTGAGCTGTCCAGGATGTATGCAACCTCTCATCATTAGAGGATCCTTGAAAATTTCAAAAGGGAAGTTTACCTTTCAAAATCTTTTGTCTTTTGTCACCTCTTCCTCATGAAATGTGTTTGCTTGCTATATGGCAGAAACAGCTTAAATTACTCTAAATACAAGGTAGAAGCCATGGTCCAAGCATGTGGCTATGCTTGCACAGTGAACATATTTACAGTAACAGAAAGGAAAACACTAAATGCATTGTTGGAGTAGCTTGTTTCAGTAACCTGCTGGTTTCAGTAACTTTCTGGTAGCTGCACTACTTCTTTGCATAATGAGTTGAGTAGTTCAACTATTCCTTTGCTAGTCTTTGCTTACTGAAAACACAGAGAACTCTGGGGCATGACCTTGATATAGATCATGACATTGAACTATAAAGGTATGGCCAGCGCGTTTGTCAGGCAGGGCATCACCACAGATAGCATACAAAACGATGTCACACATTAATTTGTGGTCTGCTTTATAACTGTCACAATGTTGTTTTATTAGATGTCACAAAATTTAGAAGAGTCAAAAAGCTTGCAAGCTTGATTTTCAAACTATATAGATGCCTGGCACAGACATAGAGACCTACTTATTAGTGCTAACAAGAGGATGGATGGATAGATGGATGGATAGGACTACCCAAATTACTAGTCAGATAATTGCATTAAAAACGCTCCAAAAGCTATAGTAGGACCACAATTATGGACTTTAATTAAAATAAATTGTGCTGTTAAACTGGTTACTTTAATACTGGAGTCCATGTGGACGGACTTTCTTTAGGAGTCAGCCTGAAGTGGTCATTTGAGGAACTGCAGTTCCAATATTGCTTAATTTTCTTTAGCCCTGAAAGGTCTCATTTGGCCACCACCACATGGCTGTGCAGAGCATGCGCAGAAGAGCCCATAACTCACAGCATCAAGTAATCAATGATAGGCCTTCCAAATACACAGGTAAGTAACAAAATCTTAGGGAAGTTCATGCTTCTTTTAGAAGTTACTGCACGACTGGATGAACCTGCGTGAGCCTTCACCTGTTCTGTTCTCTGAGAGGTTGGTGTCTGACTGATTGCTATGGTTTAAGGCTCCTTGGGGCAGTATTTGTTGTGATTTGAGGATATATAGCTGAACCTGAATTGAATTATAAAAAAACAAACAAAAAAGACAGAAAGCAAAGCAATATTCATGTAGTTCCCAGTTAATAGTGTGGCTATTCGTTTATTTACTCATGACCAGTCACTAGCAAAATAAAATATTTTGCTCTAAACTCGGCTGAGACAGCCTTAAAAAATTATTATGTTTGAATCTAGCATCAAGTCATCTTTTCCTTGACTTCGTCTTTGTAACAGAAAGGGTTGTTTTTTCATGTTTTGATAGTAGTTAGTAGTAATAGTTTCTGCAAGGTAATTTAATGAATACTTTGATTACCTTGCTAAACTGAAAGTTGCTCACAAATCAAAATTTGTATTGAATCCAAATTTAATGTTGAAACATTAAATGTGAAACAATGTTGAACTATTTTAAAAGAAAAAAGTTGTCACCTATTGATCATGTGCTGGACAGTCGATCGACAGTCGACTAGTGCCTCCGTGTTTGTTCTGTACATTGCTATTGCACAGAGTCTCTGAACAAGCAACGAGCCATGAACTTCTTGCGAAATTCGGTGTTAAATGTTTTTAACTTGCATGCAAAACAGACAGATGTCAGAAGTCGGAAATGCAAGAATGCTATGAATTCGTCGCTGTTTTCCTGCCTTTCTTAGTATAAAGTTAAGTGGTAGAATCGTTTTGTTTCGGTTTAAAGGGAAAGCACCGTGTCGCTCTGACACTTCATTAAAAGCAGATGAAAGTCGCGCAGCTGCACTCTACCTTGTCATAGGTGCACTAGGACACACATAAGTACCTTATCTCTTAGCGTTTCTTCACATGTAGACTATTTTATTTTAAATTTTTGTGTTTTTTCCCCCCACAGGTCATTGAATTCGAACGCTTATCTAAACCCCACTAGTGACTCAAAAGGAAACAGGGTGATGGTCTGATCGCTGTCCAGTTGATTTCATGGATATGGGAATTGCGCACGGTCGGTTCACTTTGCTTTGACTGATTCCAATAAACTTCTTCAGATCTCGAAGAATCTCTCCCAGTTGATGCCAAGGATCATGACCATGAACGGTACCCACAAGTCGGTTGCCCCAGTGCCGCTGGATTTGCGCACCAATGTCCGAGTGCGTGGGAACGCCGGGGGGACTCCAGCCTGTGGCTCCAGGGACGCTCGGGTAACAGGCGGTTCACCTGCACCTCCGGCGTTCACAGGGGCGGACAGTTTAGATGAAAACTGCCCCACGGTCAGAGGCGTATCGGTCTCACCAACCAGTACTTCTCGCAAGCGTCCAGCGGATAGATCTGCCTCACAGCTTCCTTTTAGGAAACGCCCGATTCCTGTCGAACCGGAGACCAAGAGACTGTCACCGTCTAAAGCAGAAAGAGAAGACCGATTTTCTCCTCCGGAAGATAAGACTTTAGCCGATCCCGTGGAAAGAGTCGGCATAGCACCAGTGACTCCCAGGCAGCTGGAAGGACAGATTCCAAATGGATACCCCATATGCTTTTTCCCTTACGGTAAGCCCTGCTGGCCAACATTAAGTCTAATACTGCAGTATGTTGTGCAACAGCTTTATTATTTTGTTTTGTTTTTAAATATTGTAAGTGTTTAAACCCCAAAGTAAGAATTGGACCATGAGACTATGAGACCATGAGATGTCTGTAAAATTACCATCTGAAGTTTTGATTTCACTGTTCTCCAAAGAAAAACGCATTGAATATTTGTTTGGTTTAACCAATAATACGTGAAATAGCAGCCTGTGGGTAAAATGATCAGACTAGCTGACAAAATGTAGGTTTGGAGGACAGAGCAAGGCACTACATGTTGGGGCATATCATTTTTGTGGTATTACAGGGCATTACCTGCTAATGCTGTTTTGATTTTTAAAACTGTGGCAACAGACAGCTCCTCCTCCCCTTTCTTTAGTGGTTTTCTCTGCCAGTGTGACATTGTGGCAGAAAAGACAGTGAAGTCCGAGACCATAGAGAAGCTACTGCTGCTGAAAATGCCCACTAAGCTATTTTACACCTACTGTACCCCTCATTAGTGTGTTCACTGCATGAATCAAAGTAGCTCATAATTTATAATTGAATACAGCACACTCATATTTACAGTATATGACTTGTAACTTATCCACTTCCTTATTACAGAAATCACTTGCTTGCCAGGAGCTTTTCTAATTATTCATTTATATCTTCATCATTTCTCTTTTCTTTCTCTCTCCCTGCAAACTTCTTTTTATTTCTCTTTCTCATTGTTTCTATTTCTCATTCTGTGTCATCCCTGCTTAGGTCATTACCCAGTGTTCTGCCTGCCTCATCTCTCAGAGCCAAATAATGTTGTGGCCCACCAAACTGAAAACGTCCTGGCTGGTATCGCTCAAGCAACAAGACAAGATGAAGATGGAGATACGTATGTTGATTCTTTTCTTTTTCATTCTGATATTTGGGTGTCACTTTATGATATACAATCAATCCATCCATCCAGGTAACTGGTGTATATAGTAAACTTAAAAGATGATTCATCCACCTTGTGCATGATTGTGTCATTTGTCATTTTGAAAGTCATAACTTGGCACATTTTATGGATTTGAAAATTCAGCACAATCATTTCACTTCAAGAAATTTTCATTAGAGGGACTTCTAAGAGGATAATGGTTTGAAAATTGAGGTCTACTGTACAGTATGAGTCTGAGATTCAAGTCAATCCCAACTTCTCAGAAGTGGTGACTCATCAATTGCCAGATATGAAAGTTGCACTCAGCTTAAACTTTGTCAGAAAAAAGTTTATTGTTACAAAAAAATGTAAAGTTTAAATCTGACTCATATTGTCATTTTTAAACCGTATAACATGGCCAGTGACAGTAAATAGAAGGACATATGCAACAAGTTCAGACTCATCCTCAACACCATGAACATTAAAATCACAAACTGTATGTAAAAGATGGCCATGGTATAATGATTGCAACTTTAGCTTCATGATGGTGGTCATTTGGGAGCAAAAAGTTTCTATAGATATAAAAAGGACATGGAGAGTTAACTTTACAGTGCCACTTAGCTAGCTTGGTTAGGAAAGCGTGTGGGTATATCACATACATATGGGAGTCAATATGAGTTGATTTAACTTAAAATAGCTAAGTCAACTAACATGCATGTACATGTTGGCTTCATTTTTCAGCTCCTGACCACGCCTCTTTATTCAAACATGCAAATGATAGCAAGTGATTATATTTAAGCTATAGGTTTCACACATATCCCATTATCTCAATGTGTTTTCCAGTGTATAGGTGTATGAGTACGCATCCTAATCCAGTTTCACAACAGACGTTTTGAGTTTCACCGTAGGAAAACCATATGCAGTTAATGATGCTTTTGTTTGATTCAACTTTCCCAGTCACCCTTCGTAATGCGACGATACCCCTGAAACTAAAGCAGCTGCATGGAATTGTGCAGTCATATTATTCCTACTGTATTATATATCAAAGTGTTTTTATTAGAAAGCTTTCTAACATTAATCATGTATCACAACTTCTTACCAAAAATCGAAAGGCCCTTGTGATGAAAACGTGCAGTCTGATCATTACTATTGCTTTCACTTTTTTAAGTCTAAACTAAGTTCTCAAGGAAAACTGTTCACTTCAATAAGATGTCAGTGCAATTGATTTACGAGGAACAACCCAAACAACATTAATGTCAATGTCCTGCTGTCGAAGACAAAACTTCTGCTGTTGCACAATCTGGACGTGAGATATCAGTAGCGTTCTTTGTTTATTTGATCTCCATGACTCACCTGACTGTGCATACTGAGTAGGTACAGTCAGTCAGTGTGCCCTCCCATTATTGACTGCATTTTCACTGCTGATAAGGACTTATTGAGATTTAACATACCTAACATATTAACCTGGAAGCTACAGGTATACTATAGATCTAGGCTGAGAGTGATTTGTTGGTATTCACATGTTGAACAATCCAGAGTCAGCTGACTGGTCCCTCGAGGCGTGAGGTGGTGGTAGTGAGAATACACAGGGCACCAGAGGAGTTTTCGAGACCACATGAATGCAAATATTAAACTTTAACGCATGGTTACTTTACTTTGTCAAAATCTACCACCCACACACTAATAAACTACAGAAATTCATACAAAGACACAAAGAATCATGTGACCGAAAGCAAAGCATGTCCAAGAATTTATTGGCACTTTGATCATGCAGTTTCAAAAAGTATCATCATCATTTGCATTCACTCAAAAAAAACCAAACCTCATGATGACCAATATTTAGCCGAGCCACAAGTTAAGTCCCGTGGTATCTTACAGCTGCTTATTATCTCATATTTGCTTTGTAACTGCAATGACATATCCATCTTTAACAGATGGTTCCACGGAAGTAGATGAATGCATGTCTCAGATCAAAAAAAGCTTTAAAAACAACAGTTTTTATTTTATATTCTATTAAAGTAAGTTTTTTTTTTAAACCACCTTTGACATCTTAGCTGTGCTCTGATTTTATTTTTTTTTATCTCCACTTGTGCACCTCACAGTTGTACACTAAACTTGCTGTGTAGGCATAATGCAAATCAAAAGTCTGTCTCATTAGCAGAAACTCGATGCAAGACAGATTAAGTGCAGAAACCTTACACAACACCTAGTCCCTTTGCTTTCGCAGGCATCGGTTACCTTCTTGCTGCTTTGTGGTTGTTTAAAATTTTGTGTGAATTCTTCAGAAAGAAACATTTACAGCACCCTCTCGTTTTTCACACTGTATGCATATGAGTGTGAGTGTGTGTTTGTGTGTGTGTGTATGTATGTGCGTGTATACATAATGTGTTTGATGGTGAGCATGCGCCTGCTTTTACGTCAATGGGATTTGTTCTCAGCGCCTCTGAGCCCCTTAGTTTCGGGAAAACCAGTGAGTGCTCAGTTTTAAAAAGCTGTTGTGGTTTTTCTCAGGTGTCTCTGTCTCTCTCTTTTCTTCTCTGTGTTTTTTAAATGAATGGGCTCAAAAAACCCAAACATCCGCTCTTGACTTCCTCATTTACCGCTTTCTTTCTATCAGGTTCATCTCTCTCTCTCTCTCTCTCTCTCTCTCTTTCTCACTCTCTCTCTCTCTCTCTCTCTCTCTCTCTCTCTCTCTCTCTCACTCCTCTTTTCTGTTCTGTTACACTGTCATTTCAATGGAAGATGTGCAAAACTGTTGATTTACTTACAGCTCCTACATGTATGCTTCCAGTCAGTCAGTTACATAGTTACATACCATGACATACATAGTTTAGCAATGCTCTTATTCAAACTGCATTTATTCAGCTTTATCAGCTTGCATCCATTCAGTGCATAGGTTTAAACTGACACATTTAAGTTTGATTAGATGAAAACTAAAAAATTATTAGGTTTGTCCTCTGGGAGCATGGATATTTGAGTTGTGTTTAGATGTAAGTTTATCAGTTGAAAAACTCTAAACTGGAATTTCTGTTTTCTTTCTCTTTTTGTGTAATGGTGAGATGGTCTTGAGAACACTAACTTGCACTTAATCTTGAAAGTCCACAAAAATGATAAGACTGAATCACTTATCACTTGCATGTGAAGGATCACTTTTGTTAATGTAACCAGTCCATCCATCCAAGGCCTTTTCTGGTTGAGGACATATAGAAACATATAAAAACTTTGAAAGACCTTCAGAAAATCTGGAGAACTATTATTGAAGACCACTGGCTCTGGTGGCTCAAGACTTTTGGATAGTCCTGTAAAGCCGTTTTACATTAGTTGGCACTGATGGTGCCTCCACAGATATGAAAGTTCAAGATCTTATAGAATTATGAGTGCTTTTGATTGAACTCTAACAGCTAGTATTTCTCCTCTTTAACTTGCATCCATCCACGATTAAAGGATTTAAAATGTGAGTCAGGCCAGAACTGCTTTTTCTTTGCATAGTAAAGTTTTTAACTTGCTCTAGTGGATGCAATGACAAACAGTATATTTATATAATAAACTACTTGCTCATCAAAGTTCCCACGTAAATATATTTGCACCATCATAGACTGAAAGTAGTATAATTGTTAATGACGAGCACAGTAGGATGTGAAGTAAGTCGTCATTTCTTGTTAACTGGACTGTGGTGTGACTCTGCTTCTCTTTTGTTTACTACACGTTCAAACTGACACATCATCTCATTGCTCAGCTGGTCCACAGACCACAGGAAATGTTAGGCTTCAGTCTGATCATTCAGTCTGGCTGCACTCTCACCCTCCATACCAAACAGGATACCACATGCCTTCTCTCTCTCTCTCTCTCTCTCTCTCTCTCTCTCTCTCTCTCTCTCTCTCTCTCTCTCTCTCTCTCTCTCTCTCTCTCACACATACACACAGTTACCATCTGTGTTAAGCTTGGGACTCCTGTGTGCGTCAGGGCTGCTGGGCCTGGGGTTATCTGGGGCTGTGGTCTGCCCCACTTCCAGGAACAAGAAACAGTGCAGTTTCATCTTAAGAGAAAAGAGACACATAGATGATGATATAAAAGGGCTGAGCAAGATAAACAGAATGATAATAGGCATACATGGAGGCAAAGGATCTGAATATTAAGTTTGTTAAGGGTTATTGATGAATGATCCAAAGATAAATCTATTTTTCACACTTTTCTCAGGGCTCAGAATCACAAAACTCTGCTAAAGTCATATATGAATTGCCTGTCACTATGTTTGAGACCAGGTATACTGTGCCATGAATGATTATCTCCTTTACTGTAGTGTTTATTGTGGAGACACTGCAGGTGCTTTTTAAAGCTAGTTATGGGTAGCCAATAACATGTACAGTAAATATAACCAAACCTTTGTTGATGCAGATTTCTTCACTCTGCTGAGCTTAGTTACAGGAACAGGGATCTGCTGAGGGAAGAACCGCCCTGCACACTTGACATACAAAATTGTTTATTGCAGTCACACTTGAAAACTACTCTTGCACAGAGAACATTTGTTTTGCCTTGCTTAAGCGTGGCTTTTAGAATTAAGCATGCATATACATATGCACAGATGGTTTATCTACTTTTTGCATTTATTTTGCATTCTTTTAGTACACACACACACACACACACACACACACACACACACACACACACACACACACACACACACACACACACACACACACACACATATTTCCTGCAACTGCCAAGTGAATGTTGGTTACAGAACACACTTTGAAGGAATATTTATGATCATTAAATGCCAGGACACAGATAAAAAAAATAATACTGGGGAAATCTTAATATGTAGTATGTAATGTTGAAAATTGTAATCAGTTTAAGCTATTTCTTTTCAAGCGCGACTCTTCTTTAACTTAACTTTGTGTCACTGGGACACATCTCACTTAACTGAGAGTGTTGCAAAGTGTTGCAAGTGCTTTTGTCATTATATGAACTTATGTTTTTGACCTCATATTGCCTTCAAAGGTACTTTTAACTTATTCTAAAGAACTGTCTCTGTTTCCTGTTGCATAATTGCACTGTATGTCTGATTATGACTTATCTGTTGAAGCTGACTGAGCAAAACTAAAGAAAGCCCCTGTCAGAAACCATACGGCTTAATAACTAGATTTCAGTGCACATAGACCAAGATAGAGGAAAAAGAATGCTGTCTTTGTTAGTGACAACAGGAAGTGACATAAAACTTGTCTGGGTCTTACTGGAAGCTGCTTCTTCTGATAGAGCAAAAAAAGAAAAATGTGAAAACTGATAAACTGTTTTCTACAACATGCCTCTGCACCACCAATCAGTTTCCTGCCCTTCCCTGCCCCAAACCCCGCCCTGTGTTTGTTCATTTGCTTCATGTATAGATCACAGACAGTGGTTTCTTGATAAGGTTGTGTGATAAAGGAACTGTGAGTCAGTGCTGTACATCTACTGAACTTGTCAGTGCAACTTTCAGTGTTATAACTTATATCAAGTGATCAAGCAGAATTGGCTGATTTTTGATCAAAAAACAAACTTTAGTCCTCCACATGTTAAGTTTAAAGGCCACAAAATAATCGCCCCCTTCTTTGGTTATCGCAGGTTAGCTTAGTTTAGCATACATGCTAACGACAGGGAGAAAACAATTAAAAAGTACAATTATGAAGATGCTATGTCTCAGTCATTTAATCTATATATAAATGTGATGTACATGTTAAAATAAAACAAACAAAAAGTTTGTTGCCACAGTAAAGTTGCCGGGCAACCATCTAAGACGTTTTTCCAGGCACTGACTTAGTCTGGCTCATCGCTTTAGCAAAACCACAGCTGTTGTTTTTCGTTTTTACATGCTACGTGTTAATTAAGGTGTTTTTACACTTGCACGGAAGTTATGAACTTTTACCTGAGGACGATGCATGGAGAATTCAGTTGTCATTTATAAGTGGATTGGACTTTAAAACTGCCAGCTTCCTGTCTAAAGTTCATGTGATATATACTTGTGACAGTCTGACAATAGCACAAGTAATAGTCTGGTGACCTGGTTCTCCTACTTCTTCAATAGGCCATGTGTGAACAAAGCTTCATTGTGCTTTAGTGTGTAAGTGCTACTAGGTGGCTTCTAATAAAGACTCAGCCAGGCTCGCTATTGTTCCATTTCCACTTGTTGTTTTAAGTTGTTTATGATGGGGATGCATTAATTTTAAAGGTTAATTCTGTATATGATGTAAAGAACTGCCATTACTCATGCAAGCACATAATCACACAGTAGTTTTGCAGTTTAATCTTGTTAACCTATCCAAAAGGTATTGTTTTATATACTAGAGGACATACAATGTTATAAACAAAGCAAGCATTCATGAACGTGGCTGAGCATTTTTGCTTTGGAGTCAATACTGAGAGCCCAGGTTTCACAGTAAGAAAATGAAATAAAAGAAAACAGTTCTGTCAGCTTGCAGAGCGAGACTAACTTGTCAGGCTTGGTAATTTGGAACAAGTCTTTGCTCATGTGTGTGTCTGTGTATGTCTATGCTCCATCTCTGGAAATGCTTCTGGAGTTGACTATAACTCATTACTTTACACATGTTGCATTATGCCCAACAGTATGTTTCCTAACAAGTAAATAGCTTTGGTTTGACGAGAACTTTATCGTCTGCAACAACTTGTTATACGCTATCCAATACACTTCCTGCAATTTAAAAAAAATTAAATGATTTTCTTCTCCTGACTAATATTGTGGGTTGTGCGCATGTGCTGCCTTCTTTTATTTAGCACAATAATTAGTGAGTGAGTGAGTGAGACTCACAGATGCAGAGAGAGAGTGGTTGCAGGTTTCTGACAAGAGGTCAGGAATGAGGCACACACTAATTTCCATATATGTACATATATTGATTCATATTGGGGAAATAGTGAAGAGTTACATGTACCACTTTTTCAGCCATGAAGGGGTTTTGGGATTGGGATTGGGATTTGGTTGAAAAGAGATTAGCTTTTAAAGGTTTGATCAATGATAATCAGGTTGAAAATGAGAAATAGGTTATGTTAAATCCAATTTGAAAATGCAACACTTGTTGACTGTGTCATTTTTTTGTGTGCATGTGTCTTTCACAGAGCTCTCCACATAGCCGTGGTCCAGGGAGCATTGGACATAGTCTACAAACTCATCCAGCTCTTGGTGTTGGGTCATAAAGACGTTGATATCTACAACAATCTCCGCCAGGTAAAACAGATGCATTGATAAAGCTACTGACAAATATACACATGCACACAGTTCTGACCATTAAATGCCAGGAGACAGAGCTTTTATAGTCATAGGGATTTGCAAAGAAATTTAAATAGTTTAAAGCGAAGAATCTTTGCTGATTATGGAGCTGTTGGCATGTGTGGACATGTGCACGCTTGCAGAAAAAGCTTAGCATGTAAAACAGCCTCAGCATGCACAATATATTTCCCCGTCTCACCCTTCTGATAACACTTACATGGAAAAGAAAGAAAGAGGAAGTGAATTGGTTTCCTCCTTGCCTTGCAGTGCATTATCACACACTTACGGTCATGGCAGCTGAGGGTTGTGCAGTGGAATTCACCCTTCCCGGTTTCTCCACCTGTACTTGCCACAAGCCAAAGCCATGCACATTCTGGGAAGGACTATGTGTGATTTCCAGTGTTCTGTATTTTGCACATGGTTTTCTAGTGGTCACTTTCTGTATATGTAGCAAGGGATTTTTCAGTGTTTACATGTAGGATTTACCATGTTGTGAAATTCAGAAAGAAGAAAGCCAATATGATTAATTGGCACAAAAATGACTCACACTAACTCCCAGAAACCTTACACTGATACACAGCAAAATCTCCAGTGTTAAATTAACACTGGAGAGTGTCTATATGGGTCCACTCCTCTGAGTGTTAAATACAACACTGTTGAGTGTTAAATTAACACTTTTGACAGTGTTATATGTTTAAAAGTAACCTGGTCAGTTTTGAAGATTAACAAAGACTAACACTGAGCAGTGCTGATTTTCTAACACTGGAAAATAACTCAAAATGTTAGAAATATTCCAGTGTTAGAAAATCAGCACTGCTCAGTGTTAGTCTTTGTTAATCTTCAAAACTGACCAGGTTACTTTTAAACATATAACACTGTCAAAAGTGTTAATTTAACACTCAACAGTGTTGTATTTAACACTCAGAGGTGTGGACCCATATAGACACTCTCCAGTGTTAATTTAACACTGGAGATTTTGCTGTGTACCTAGTGTGTTTACCTTAAGTAAAAAAATGTTCATATGCAAAATTACACAGTAAAATTTTCAAAAGCGCCTTTTAAACTTGTATTTTGCACATGTTTTAATTTGTGCAGGGCAATTTTGGATTTTTAATGTGAAAAACTGACAAATAGATCCAATGCAGTTTCACTAGGGTGACTTTTCCCAAAAAAAATGATGGAGCAGTGCAACTCCCTACTTACTCTATCAACATGTTTTATTGGGATTGTGTATATGGAGTTGCTTTCAAGTGTTTCCCAATCCAGGGCTGTCCCAGGCACTGGTGCCAAGCCAACAGTTCAACATTCTTTTCTCCTTTGTTGTCTCCTGATTTCTGCTGGCTTTCTCTTTTCCATTCCTCAATAGAAAAACAACCAAGCTTTTTCAGAGCTTCAGTTCTCAAGTCTGGAGTTTGTTCTCAAGTGTGGGGTTTCACACCACATTGAACGCCACAGGCAAGCTTACCAGAAATAATGCTTGTGCTATCATCAGTTGTTGTCTCTCCTCATCGCTGAGGCTTGACAGCATAGGTTTTATGATATCCTGTGTTTGCCCTATGTATGAAAATGCATGCACGCAATACACACACTCACACACACATACATGCACATACACACTCACATTTGAAGTCATACACAGTTATAACCAAAAAGGGAGATTTACAGGCATAGGTCCCGCCACAGTCATTTGCCTACCAGATTGTGTGGTTTTGACTGAAAACCAGGCACAATGAATAAACTTATCAACATGAAGGTAGGGAACTTTTTAAATTTTAAAAACACTGAGTTCACTTCGTAGTCCAGAAGACACAGGCCATTTTCTAATACAAAAAAAAAACCAGGCACAATTAAAATACAACTTATCCAATGATGACAAATCCTGAGTTTCTGTGGTTTTGCATATGGAACATTTTGACAGAGTGTTACTATCAGTATTGTAACTGAAGAGCAGTGCAAGTGTCACGGCATGATTTGCCTTCCACTCCCAGAACTACAACAATAGTATAGAGACAGCTGTTTGATACTCCCACATGCTATCAGCTACACAAACACATACTACAATGGTAAACTTTTGCTTCTCTTACGACAGCGGATAATGTAGCGTGATGCTGACACTGTGGGGTTTGGGGACTAAATCCTTTGGGGCCACCCACACTAAAACGTGCACTGACTGCCATGTGGATTAGAACAGAGACTACCATGTGGACGTGTTACCGTTACAGTGCAGTATGCGGTTGGCAGTTTAACAATTGAATAATTGTTTTCTTTTTGTTTATGGTACGTTGGTGGTATGCCATTTTATTTTTCAGTGTGAGCGTGTGTGCATGTGTGTGCACAAACAAGGCATCCGTGTGCGTTTGTGTGTACTTTAGTGTCCTCGTTCCGAGAAGTCACATGACCCCTCCCTCCCCCCCGCCTTGCTTTGGGCTGTTTCTCAACATACCTTGCAGTGAGGTTCAGAGGGTAGTTTACAGGGACTTTCCCTTCATGCGCGTGCCTCTCTCTCTCTGTCTCACTTGTGTTGTTTCTCTATCTCCCTCAGTCTCTCGCTCTCTTTTTTTATATCTCTCACTGCATATATCTTTGGTTATAGAATTTGGTTTCTAACCATAGTTGATGAACTGACTGATCCTATCAGTGTAACTGTCAACAACACTGACGTAAGCATGTGATGTTTATTTGTGCAATAGGCCTGGCTTTACCCTCTTGTGCTCACAGCAGAAGACAAGTCTTTGGCGCTTTGTGCTGCCTTCCCCTTGTTTGGAACTGCCTGGGGTTGTTTTTCATGCCTCCAAACCTCTACTGCTGTCATCTTTTTACCTCATCCATGATGATCCACTCATCTTTCGGGAATGTAAGCCTATGAGGACAGACCCAAGGGAAAGAGAAGGGATTTTCCCTTGTTCTCCTGTCTTTCCCTTGGACTCCCCTCTGCCACTTCCGTTTTTTTCCCCTTGTTCTCCACCCCTTCATTCCCTTCCTACCTTTCCTCTTATCTTGGCTGAAATTTAGTTTAGTCACTGTGAAATCTATTACAGGAAACCAAAGCCAGAGCCTGCCAGCTCTAAGGGGGTCTATATTAAAGGCCATAAAAGGCCTTAGTGGTAAAGTAATATCGAAAGGGATTTAAGACATGTCCTTAATGGCGTTTGGGAAAAGTTAATAGTATGGTAGCATTTCATAATATTGTTCTATAGTAAATGTTTATAGCAGAAAGTTCAAATACTGGAAATCTTTCAGGGAACATGATTGTGTATATGACTGTGTACTTATGCATGTTTGTGAGTCATAGGATTCAGGGAAGTTGCATTGACACATTGGAGGAATTCCACAAAGATGTTCTCCCACTGCTACCCTACCTACTTTAATAGTCTTTACTGGAACGAACTCTCTGTGCACAGACACACACACACGTTAGTAGTAACACAGCAAAAGTGAAACTTGGAGAAGCAGTCCGTTCCTACTTGCTGCATTTATTGTGTAACTAGAATAGCAGCTAAAAAAGTCCAGGTTTAAATACTTCCCTTTTATGACTGAACTATGAACTAAGGATTGCTTAATGAACCCCAGGTTGCCTGCGCCCTCCCAAGCCTTAATTGACATAATATAAACAGGATGATACATGGTGACCTCACCCACAGGAACATCCTAGATTGCTAAAGGGATTTTTGTCAGTGCTTACAATATTCATCCAGGCAAACACCTGGTGAACAGTGACTTTTGCTTTTCCCGGCATTGTCGACTGCGGTTCAGAACAGGTTCTTCCTCATTTTCAGTTAATCACAAAGTCTGATGCTTCTACTCTTGTTGACAGTGTTTGTTCTGTAAGATATATTAATTTAAGTGCTGAAAACTTTGCACTTAGTGAGTGTATTTGTGTAAATCTAGGAATACACATGCATAGGTGAAGCCAGCTCATGGTCATTGTGTGTTTCTTCTAGGTGTTGATGTGTTCTTGCTTCTTTTTTTTTGTTGTTGTTTTTTTGTCTCATTGACCTTTAACCTGTTGAACAGGTTATAGGTAAACAGAGGCCTTTACAAGAAAACACCGCGTTCTTAACTTCACTGAGAAGAATAGTTATCGTAAATTAGCCAAAGTAAACACTGTGCTTTTTTATGTCAAGTATGTATTTCCCTTGTTTGTGGGCTTTGTGAAAAAACCAAAAGCTTGAGAAACACTGCACTGCATCTTTATGGTTATCAGCTGTGATATATCTGGCTTGTTTAAACTATAATTTTTGTTGTTATTCCCCCTCAGACTCCCCTTCATCTGGCAGTGATAACTAAGCAGGCAAACATGGTGGAAGCTTTGTTGAAAGCAGGGGCTGACCCTGCAGCCTTGGACCGTAATGGGCAAACAGCGCTCCACCTCTGCTGTGAATATGACCAGCGGGATTGCCTGTCTGTAGTGCTTTCTATGCCATCATCTGCCACCTGCCTTGAGATCCGAAATTTTGATGGTGAGTTACTAAAGATACTTCTTGGCATGTATTACACTAAAAGGGTTGCTTACACCTCTTTAGCTCTCACTAAGTGTGATAAAGCCTGTAATTATTTGCAAGCATCTTTTTATCTCAGATTATTATAATTTTTGATTTAGTTTAACTGATTCATAAAATATCAAATTAAACATGGTTGGCTAGCAATCAAATTATACTTCCTGATATATTTTCTGTTTATTTTTGTTGTTTTTGTCACATGCCCCCTGTATTTGTGACCCAGTTTACGTTTACATCTATCAGTTGAAACATGTGCACAACCAGGTGAAGTGAATTAAAAACCGCTGACACAGTTTCCAGACTGAAAGCGCTATGAAAAGAAAAATGCATTACTACATTACTACAGTGAATACACCTATTCTTATAATCTCCTTAACTGCCTTAACAGTCTGTTGGTGGGTATGAAAAATGTAAAGCCACCCTCAGGTATGGGTTGGGTTGGTTGTTTTGGGTGTGTGGGTGGGAAGAGGACATTTCCTTCCTTTGTGGTCTGGTGTCAGTGTAGTGTCGCATTGCCAAATCTCCAAGCAGCTTTGAAGACATTTATTTGTACCTCTGTAACTGATATCTGTTTTTTCAATGCGTATAAAATCTGAACATGAATATAAAATGCAGGCTTTTCCTTTTTTTATTATTCTTAGGTTTGAGCCCTCTCCATCTGGCTGTTCTGCAGGGCCGTAAGGATTTGGCAAGAATGTTACTGGATGCTGGAGCTGACATCAATGCCATGGTCAGTCCCTGTTGTACCGACTCAGCACTGTGGGTTTCACAGCATCACGGCTTTTTTGCATTTCCGCTCTGCATTCTCTGACTTTTCCCATGGTGCTTTTTTTTTCTCTCTAATCAGGACATCAAAAGTGGCCAGAGTCCTCTCATGCATGCTGTGGAGAGCAATAACGCAGACATGGTCTACTTCCTCATTGAGGTAATGAATTTGTGTGGGTAGAAGAGGGGAGAGAAGGGTTGTGACTCAGCAGAGTTAAATAATTCTGCTTTTCTCTTTCCACCTCATTATCAGTGCATAATTTTGTATTCTTTTTTCTTCTTAGGGTCCTTTTTAAAGTATTGCAATATAATTGTAGTTTTTCTTTATTTTTAGAGTTTAGCAGCTATGCTGTATATGTGAATCTTTTCTCCTTTCTTCATCACAGACTGCACTCAACCTCTTTGGGACATTATCTCTTGTTTCATTTTCTAAGTTACCGACATCTACTCTGGCTTCCTTTATGAATCATTTTCTGGTGATTTTCTATTTTGCAGAATAGATGTGATGTCAACAGCCAGTCATATAGTGGGAACACGGCCCTACACAGCGCATGTGGCCGAGGTCAGGTGGAGACAGTGCGGCTGCTGCTGAAGAGTGGAGCTGACAGTAGCCTCAAGAACTACCACAATGACACCCCAGTGATGGTGGCCAAGAACAAAAAAGTGAGTGAGGCGATGACAAAGAGGAAAAACAATAAATATAATGGACATTGCTGTAATTCCATTGATACAGTGTTGTTCCTTTTATTCTGTTTTATGGTTGTATGTTCCTGCTTCTTGTGCTGGAAAACAATAAACCTCCTAAAGGTTACTGTTCTAACAGTAAATCAGTTCCTTATATTTGTACAAATTTTCAGTCTCTCTCTACGATTTTACTATGGGAATTCACAGCTATGTGTTACATAATTTATGTCAGAACAGATACAAACAGTTGCAAAACCTACTTGGCCTAGCTCTTATTAGTGGGAAGAAAGAGTTGAAGCCAAAATGGGAAGTAAATGTGTGTATCGTTCCCTCTAGAGGCCAAACCTGAATAGTGCACCATTTCCCTCTAGTTATTTTAGTATATCACTATGAGACTTATTTTAAGTCACGTACAAAGTTTTTAATGAACAATAAATTGTTTTACAGATAGCAGATGTGTTACGAGGAAGAGGCTCCAGGCAAATAAGAGTCCAAGATCAGCACTGTATGTCAGTCTCACCAGTTGAGAGCAACCTAACAGAAAACGGTGAGGAGCATTCAAGCGTCTTTTTGTCTCACACACAGAAACAACAAAAGTTGCAGTATTTAATTTATACTCTGTGCTTCTCCTTTAGGGTCTCCATCTCCCAGCCATAGTCGTGGGTGCTCACCTTCAACTACGCCACACATTGTTCATCAGAATGCTTCCCACTCTCCAGAGACTTCCATTTTACGATCTCAGACTTATTTTCCAGTAAGACTTGCATCTATGTCCACACAGTCGAGCATCAAGGAAGCAATCAGACAACATCATGCTGGAGAGGGCTTCACCCAATGGGATGGCGGGGCAGGAATGGACTGCACCTGAAATCAGGCCAAACCTCCCATTTTTCTTCCCTGGACAATCATAGTTTGTGTCCTTTCTCAGGCTTTCATGCCTTGACAGACTTGCCTGCAACCTCCCTGCTTAGCTTGCTGCTTCTAAGGAGACTCCGGTCCTGTACTGACTCTTTGAAAACTGGGGAGTGAAACACTGCTGGAAAACTATGCATCAGTAGAAATATTCCACTGCATGCATTCAAGACTGAACATAAAAAAACATTTTTTTAAACTATGTACAGACATGAGTAAATGACTGCTACGGACCAAAGCTCAGTGAACTCAGAGTCCCATCGTAAAAGTATTTCTAGGCACTTTGTCTTAATTTCTGATTAGCAGATTAGAGGGGATGATGGTATGCAACAAATGTACCTGGCCTTACTTGAACTGTGGATATTGCATTAAGAGTGTCTTCATCATTATGCCACCAAGACTTCTTAAGTTTGCAGTATCCTTGTAAGACTTATATATTGCACAGTCAAATACCTGGTTTCCTTTCTTTTGATAATCTGTGCACAGGCATTGTACCTCTTATGTCTGTTAGTGTGCGTGTTGATGTGTTTTTTTAATGTTAAAAAAATGTAGATATTTTTATAAATAAAAACAATAAAACATAAAAATATAATAAATCAATATAATAAAAAAATGTGATGTCTTGCTTTAGCTTTATTATTCACCTTAAACCTTTTTGTGATCAAGTATTTATGTAACAAGAAGAAAAGATTAAAAAGGGGTATGATGACAGGCACACAGGTGACAGAACAGGATGTGAGACAAAACAGTTTCCATCCCCTCTTCACTTTCCTTTTTTAACCAAGCCGCTCTACGCCCACCCACAAACCCCTAACACAATAAGCAAGGGTAGCACGAGGGAAATGAAACACCTCACTGCTGCCAAAGCATCATCTGAACATTACAGATAAATCACCAATGTTTAAACACAAAGCAAAATAGATGATTATACAAATCTCTTCAAAATAACTCAAGATAGCCAAGAACACAAAAAACAAATTGCCAACAGCATCTATAATAACACAGATTTTCTCTGTCAGCTTTGACAAAAACATAACACCTTTTTTGTTTGGACATAATATAACTGTGGTGCGGAAAGCTCCACCTGTGCAATATCCCAGTAATAATAGAGCCATTCCCATACTAACAGCATTTGTGAAACTCATGAGACCAGCTAACAACGGGTGCCTGTTATCTATAGTTGGCTCCAAAGAGGATGCGATATTGATTAATAGTAAAAATTATATTCTCTGTTTTAACAACCACAATAAGAATTCACACTGGTATTTGTTATATGAGATGTACGACTTGTGCATAAATTTAAGGCTATCAGATACTGGTTTGGATTTCTGGATGACATGAATATATTTGACCATATTAACGGGAAAAACTCATATTCTTCTTTACTTGGCTGCTCCCTTTAAAGGTTTCCACAGTGGCCACCTCCAGCTCTCATGTCTTTTTGTCAGAGCCCGTGTTTGCAAGGTGTTACTGTCATCAGGCACACCTTCCCTGTCACTCTTGCTGCTATCCTTTTTTTTACACAAATCACCCCTGACACTCATTTCCACCCACTCTAACCTGCCAGACCTCTCTTCTTCACCTCTCTGGTGCACTGTCATTACTTCACAGGGCTGACTGCATGTATTTAAGCTCACCCACCTTCACTACCGCAATAAGCAACATTCATATGAGATCATAATAATAAAAGTATTAAGGTTAATGTCAGCGTCATTATATTTACATATTGCCAGTATTTTGGGCTTCAGAGTCGGTGCCTCAGTGATGGCCTGAGCTGAGTAGCTAAAACTTTTGAGGCGTTTGAAAACAGGCCCGTGATTGGCCAATTGGCAGTTCCATTGGTTCAAACAGCCAACCCCAAAACGAGCGCGGCCATGTTGAATTGTCAGTTCTCTCAAAGAAGAGACAAAAGGTTAAAAAAAAACTTCTGTGCCTTTGTCAAAAGTAGTGCCTACCAAGCTTAAACGAAAAGCCGATATACAGTTGAATCACGACACAGGCGGTAAGTTTGTAAGGGAAAGGTAGCATCTTTCTCTGACTGGTAGAGTTAAGCGTCACCGTTAGCGTATACTGCCTAGGCTAGAATCAGCGTGCTCGGATGGTTGAATGAAAGTGCTGAAGGGTGAGATGTAAACGGATGCAGATGCGGTTTCTTTGTAAACGACAGATATTTTGAAACAGTTTCTCACAAACCGGAAAAAAAAGACGCAATCTTAGCTTGTTAGCTCGATGGCAAAGCCCACGTAGCTGTACGTGAAGTTTTAACGGCGCGTACACTCGTGTAAGTTAAAGTATTCTAGCTAACTTTGTTATCGATAGCGGTAACTTTATGGATAAACTAAACACATGTCGGTCACTGTTGGCTTTACTTTGTTGTTTAACATGGCTAACAATTGCACTGGCTAGCTAAGTGACCATAACACTGGCTGCTAAAATTCAAAACTGCTTGCAGCTGTTATTAAGTTTACGCTGGTTGTTAGCCTCGGCATCAAAACAAAGGCAAAGTTGTCCGAATTAAAATGTTAACTCCACGTTTTTCAACCTCCTCATTTTACTTATATTTCCATAAATACTTGATAGACTTTCTTGCCATCTACCACCAGTCTTGTGGTGGCAGCATTATTTGTCACAATATAACAAAGGTGAGCTTTGCCTTTGGTACACATCTGAAATGTATTTCGTTGATCTGGTCAGGTGCCTTTGAGTAATACCACTTTGAAGCGCTTGTTATTTTTGTGCTCTTCTCTTTTGACTAGCCTGTTAATGCTTAAAAAAACAACAACAACCGCCATTGTTTATTTCTTGCAGGAAACCTGGACTACTTTTCTTGTGTATTGTTCATCATTTCCTTTAACATTTTGTAGGCTTCCATCTTGGCGTTTTGCTACAGGAGAATTGAAAACCGAAAAAAATGACCCCCAAAATTTAATGTAGCCTGCCAGTGCTTTAAAAAAATTGCAGGGATTGTAATTTTTTCCAGACCACTATTAAGAACAATCCAGTATTAAACCCCAGCAGTACGAGTTATATACTTGAACATGAGAGCAGTTAGATATGTGATCAAGTTGTCCATATTTTAATACTACCCATTTTCAGTCAATGTAACAGTCAAACTCATACTCACAAGTGCACACTAAAAACACACACAAGTTTATTCTTTGGTCATATTAGTCACGCTATTTATATTGATTTCTCCTTTTTGGAGAGTTGTATTGTAAATAGGCAGAATTTACACACAAACTTCTTTTTATGAAGAGGTCTGAATGTTAGATTGTGAACACATGGTTTAAAAAGGATAGATAAGAGAAAAGGGTTTTATTTTTCTCACGTTTTAGTTTTGCAATACATGTGCACATTAAAGTAGAGCAGTGAAAAGGAACTGAGCTGAAATATTACAATACTGCGAGGAAAATCCAGTTAAGGTGTTGGACACATGGCGACAGCAAGAACCGCAAACCCAGCACCAATGGCTGGATTGAACAAACCAGCAAATGGGCAGCTCAGGGGACAGACCAAGACAGGTGGACAACAGTCTGAACTCCTGTCAAATGTCCAACATCCCAGTGCCCATAAAAGGACCAGCATACCTCAGAGCAGTGGAGGCATCAAGTAAGATACTTGCTTTAGTAATGTTTCTCTTCTACTTTGAAAACAGAAAAGTGTCGTTTTTTCCTCACGTAATCATTTTTTGCAGCTTGACAGCTTGTGCTTTAGAGAAAACCTGCATGAGAACCCCATGGGAAAGTTCAGGACTTCTCACCAAATCTTCTAAACAGTCAAAGCCTTTTTTAAATCCCTGCTATCAGCTCTAATTACCATTACACCTGTCCTGACATGACTTAATAATTTAAGGTTTAACAGTAAGATGTTTTTGCTGTTGTCAGCACTTAGTACTTTGTTTGGAAGTTCATGAATTACAGAATTGTTAATTTTGTGAAGATCATGTACTTCACATTTGGTTTGTGTGCATATGTGACAATTTTAGAACATCATCAGCATTCACACCAGGGCTAGCTTGGGTGTTAAAAGCAAGATCCAAAATAAATTAACCAAAAGAAGTAGATTTGCATTTAACACTTATTTAGATGTTTGCCCACTTACCAAACAGGGACATGCATACAGGTCGAGGGCAAGTATCTGCCTACCCAAAGGAATATAATTTGAAATTGTTTTTAGTTCTTCTTAACCAGTGGGCATCAAAAATAACCCTGGTTTCCAGAGTGCAGTTTTAAAGGAGTCAGCATGCTCTCTGTGCTCTTCAATATTATGGCCAGCAGCAGAACTGCTTTAGAATACAATAGGTTATTGTCATTGTACATGTAAATTTTAAAAAACAAACTAGACTAGTAATACACATATGGACAAGTGAAAGTTATTCTTTATATCTGGCTAATTTCTGCCATCTAGTTGAAACAATGAGTACTTCTAATAATTGGTTAGTCCATTGTGTGGGTCTTAGAAGTTATAATATTAGCCTTGCATACATTAGTTTTAGTATTGCTGTGCTGCTTTGAAGTTGCTTTCACCAATGCTCGCCATAGAAATTACTACATTAAGCTGTTGTGTATTTTTAGTATATTAGGTCTTCATCTTTCCAAGTTGAGTCAAATCACACTGCTTAAAGCCCTTTTCCCTCTCTGAAGATTATGAAATAAAGAACTAAATGTTGCAGTGCTTATTTTAACATTTTGTTTTCTTTTTTCACTTGATATGGTCTGGGTCTTCCCTACAAAAATTGTACTCCTGATTACGACTAGGTTTGGTGATGACTGGAAGAAATGCCTGGAGCTTCCTCCAAAAGATACCAGGGTGAAAACTTCGGTAGGTGACTGCCATTAGACGCAAGTATAGTTATACATGCTTACTTAGACTCAGTCCATGCTGCCATCTAGTGCTGTAATCCTCAACCTCTGGATCGTTTTAAACAGTAAACTAAAATGATTGAGTTGTGTTCTCCAGGATGTGACATCCACCAAGGGAAATGAATTTGAAGACTACTGCTTAAAGCGAGAACTGCTTATGGGAATCTTTGAAATGGGATGGGAGAAACCTTCCCCTGTCCAGGTAAATAAAGTAGCCAGAACTCTGGTTCCTGTTTCTGGTGTTAATTTAGATGTATAAATAGTTGCACCCTTTAACAGAATCCCATTACCCCCACTTTGCCTTGATACAGCCCCATGCCTCAGCCATATGCTTTGCAGGGAAGTTGTCCACAAATGGAAAAAACAGCAGGAGAAACACTAATATGCATCTACCAAACAGAAGAGAAGCATTTTTGATTAATTTACTCTGGAACAAGTTTTAATTTCAGTGAGTAGGAGGCTAAATGAGTCCAATCTCTAGTCCTCCTGATTACATATAAGTATGAAGTGTTAAACATTGGTGCCACTTTGCGCGTTTTTGACTGTTAGAAGAAACAGTAGGGGTGATCCTTTAGTCCTGTCTATTTACATTGCTTCATGCCTAATGAACCATGCCCATTTTTCTGAATCGACTTGTTTGTCTGCCAACAGGAGGAGAGCATCCCTATTGCCTTATCAGGACGAGATATTTTGGCAAGGGCTAAAAATGGAACGGGAAAAAGTGGTGCCTACCTCATTCCTCTCCTGGAGAGGATAGACCTTAAGAAGGATCATATCCAGGGTGAGTTTCTTCTAGGTCTGGGCTGATGGCTTACAGTCAGTGTTGAGACAACCAACTACAGTTTAAGATGATGCCTGGTGGCTAGACAACAGTGGAAGAAAGTAGCGACAGACTGTACATGATTAGTGGCTTCACAGCGTATGAGTAGTGCATGAAAGTACCGTGCAGAATCAGTGGTCTGTAGCACTGCAGACTACTGAAAACTAAGTGAAGTGCAATAAAATAAACTGAGACATGAGCATGAATATATGACAGCCATGACTGAAAAGTAGAGATAATTTCATGAACTGTAGGGATGTTGTGCTCAAGCTGCACACATGCACACTTTGATCAGTGGTTCTTTTGTTGCTCTAAAACTAAAAATATTGATAATATTGATAATATACTGATTATGATCGCTGCACTGCACTACTCCATCAATAGTTTTTCTGCTGCTGGAAACCTTAATTTTTTCTGCATTAATATCAGCCCTTATTGTATCCGTTTCCTTCCAGCCATGGTAATGGTGCCAACAAGAGAGCTGGCCCTGCAGATGAGCCAGATCAGCATTCAACTCAGCAAGCACCTGGGAGGAGTCAAGATCATGGCTACAACGGGTGGGACAAACTTGAGGGATGACATCATGCGTCTTGATGAGACTGGTATTTAACATTTTAAGACAATTTTAAAAAAGTTATTTTTATGGCTGCAACTGAATCTTTTTTTTTTTTTAAATATTGTTAAAGATATTTACTATTTTTCCCCCAACATATAGTTAAATTTAAATTGCTTATCTGACTAATTAACTAAGTAGCAAATATGTTCATATTTGAGGTTCAAATTGTTCCTTTATCTTGACTCTTGTTTGTTGGCTCTTAAGTCTCCAATGAATGGGGCCAGGAAGAGAGAAAGTTTGTAAGCTGGACTTAAAGGGCAGAGAACACAATGGCCATATAGCGCTTTACACTGAACCCATTGACACACACATTCAAACACTGGTGATGGCAAGCTACATTGTAGCCACAGCCACCCTGGGGCGCACTGACAGAGGCGAGGCTGCCGGACACTGGCGGGTGAAGTGTAGTGTGAAGTGTCTTGCCCAAGGACACAATGACCGAAACTGTCCAAGCCGGGACTCAAACTGGCAACCTTCCGATTACAAGGCGAACTCCCAACTCTTGAGCCATGATGGCTCCCAGTAACCATGGCAGTAATACTTTTCTTGGTTAAAAAAAATTTTTTTTCATGCTTGCTTCTCCTGCAGTGCATGTAGTGATTGCCACACCAGGGAGGATACTGGACCTAATTAAGAAGGGTGTGGCAAAAGTGGACAAGACTCAAATGATGGTGATGGATGAAGTACGATTTGCTCTCTTTTTTTCTATATTGTTTATTGTTGACTTTTTTTTTTTTTAAGTTTGTGGACATACTATTCCTTTTGATGTTTTACCTCCCCCTCCCTTTATTCAGGCAGATAAGTTGCTCTCCCAGGACTTTGTGGTTCTGATCGAAAATATCATCAGTTTCATGCCAAAGGATCGTCAGGTTTTGCTTTACTCTGCCACTTTTCCCATCAGTGTGCAAAAATTCATGGTAAGATGTCAAACATTAAATCTTCTGCATGAGTAAGAATTCACTTTGTTTGTACTCTCGTTTAACAGTTTAAGTTGTTGTAAACTGTTTTGTGTAGAGTAAGCACATGCAGAAGCCTTATGAAATCAACCTGATGGAGGAACTCACACTGAAGGGCATCACTCAGTACTATGCCTATGTGACTGAAAGACAGAAGGTACACTGTCTTAACACACTCTTCTCCAGGGTAAGTAATCAAAATTTCGATTAGTTTTGACTACGGGTGCAACAATATACAAAAATCACGGTTCAGTTCGGTACTTTGGTGTCACGGTTTGATATTTTTTTTCAATACAAAAAAAATGTTCATGTCTTTTTTTTAATCTGTAATGTATTAAAATTATGAATATTTCTTTTAACTCAAAAGTACAGTTTTCAAATTAGATGTTGCTGAAACAACAAAATAATAAAAGAAATCTATCTTATCAAGAAATCACTCATCTGTGGGAAAAAAAAGTTTATTACAGAGAAATGTCTCTTTCCAAAATCAAAACTATAATATACCCTTCTTGTGGGGTATATTCTTACCCCCAGCCCAGCATTAACTATGTTCTTAGCATTGTCAGTAGTTACAGGTATTATAGCATTTGGTCGCACTAACTTACAATCTTTCACAGCTTCTGACAGATCTTTGGCTAAGTCGATGATGTGTGTCTGCAAAACACTGCTTTTCATCTGCCATTCCAGATCAATGTAATGTGCAATGACGGTTAAGTAGCTCTGTGTAGCTCTTGAAGTCCAGCCGTCTGAGGTCAGAGCAACACTGGGTGCTGCTGACACTGCCGTCTCTAATTTGGCTTTTGTCTCCTTGCACAAAGCAGGAACTGCAGTATCGGTGAAATAGGTTCGTGAAGGAATATTGTATCGGGGCTCAAGTACTCTCAGCATTTGCTGAAACCCGGTGTTTTTCTACAACAGAAAAGGGTCGCATGTCGACAGCATAAAAAATAGCAATTGTCCTGTCTAGTTCTTTTGCCCTCTTAGAATCATGTACTAACGGCTGTCTAAATGACTCGGGTAAAGTTTGTAGCATGTGTGCTTGTTGTTGTTTTTATCTGCTTCCACTTATCTTTGCACTAGGGTTCTGTCTCGCTAGCTTGAGTGAATGCATGTAGGCGGCTTTCTGTGGATCTGCACTCGACAATGCATCCTAGGCGGAGTAGTCGAACGCAGATCCACTGAGCTCTCAACACAGACAGCATCATCAGAAGAAAAGTTGATAAAATAAATTTAAAAAATTTGTATTGTTCAATACATATGTGTACCGAACCAAAAGCACTGTATCGAATGGTTCAATACAGATACATGTATTGTTGCACCCCTAGTTTTGACCAACCAGTTGTGCTATCCAGTCTTTAAGTCTGACGTCATTAACCATTTCTGGGTCCAAAGTCAAACAAACACTGGGGCGTCACTAAGAGTTACAAACTGTCTAAATTTCCTCTTTCATCTTTAATAAAATGATCAGTGTGGCTGCTCTAATAGGTGTAACAATTAAGTTTAACATCCAGGCATCCATAAAAACAGAATTTATGAAATGTAAGAGTTAGAAGTTGGCAGGGAGTTAGCTCACTAGTTTCCATCTAAACATGACATACCGTGTTCTGCATTAGGGATTTCTGAAAAAAACAAAACGTTTTTTCACTTCTGAGATAAATGAAGACAGGAAACTAAACAGCAGCAGTGACGTTTGCAGGGTTATTGAAGTTGGGCTAGCTGATATATAATGGTGTGCTACATGGTGGCTAGCTACGCAGCTATGGTTGGCATAATATAAACACAGTAAGCTGATGAACGCTAACTTTTTCCCTACTCGATAAAAGTTAATGCAAGGGTTCCCCATGGTTGGGGACAAATTCAGTTCCATAGCAGGATCCTTTAAATGGACCAAACTTCAGTCAGGAGAACAACTGAGACAATCCAGCCACAATACGAGGTTGGTCATTAATTTACCGCATGGGCTCGGCTGTAGTTACATCGTAAGGTTTTAAAAATTGAGCTTTAAAATGAATAGTTGTAATAAAAACCGAGAGGGGCCGACAGTGATCACTGCTTTTTTTTTTTCTTTTCTTTTTTTTTAGTGCTCGTTCAGATTAAATAGAACAAGATACAAAGTATTAAAACATGTAAAAAAAAAAAAAATCACAACAGCCTCAATAAATGAAGAGCAGTTTGGACCCAGAAGCACAATTAATGCATCATCACTTAAAGACTGGATTGCTGCACCATTAAGAAGAGAAACTCTGCCCCCTTGGGGTGATAGTGGTTTTTTTTGTGTTGTATGACATGTGTTGTAGTCGAAGATATTAGTAGGAAAATATGCAAAAATAAATTGAAAATCTAAGAAGACAGGTTTGGGCATCCCTTGTCAGAATACTGTGACCGTCCAGGTGAGATGAAATTACAAATGAGGCATTTCATAAAAAATGAAAAGACACATTTTCATGTCTTTTATGAAAGTATTCATGAAATCAGTCTTTCACTGCCATCCAAAATATTGCTAGCTTGCCCAGTAACCAACATATTCATCATTCATATTCATGTTTTACACCTGGAGGCTGACTGAAAAGTCGGCAGTGGCATACAATGATTTAGCCTGTGGACCATTATGAGGTATAGAGTAAATATAATTGGCTCCTACATTGTGTTCACGCAGTACTGACCCTAGTAAAAAGACAATGGTTTGTTTGTTTTTTTTAGTTGAAATTACACCAATGTTGCTTCACATATGATCATGTAATGCATTTACCTTTTGATTTTCTGTTGCTCTTTGTTTTCTCTGACCTGAGGACCACTGAACAAATCCTTCCTTTTTTTGGGGGGGGGGGGGGTGTCTGTCCTCCTTTCTTCCTTCCTTAACTATTCACAGTAATGGAAATTTTGACCCAGCCTTTGCGTGCCACTGTGCCTGTAACGTGTATTTGAATTCACTTTTTTTTTTGTTAGATTAAGTAAAAAGGAAAATGTATTTATGATAAACATAAAATTTGCACTTAAAGCTAATAAAACAAAAATACAACGCAATGTAAACACAGCTTCCAACAAAACAGTTTTGTTCACATTTTGTGAAATAACCCTTCATTTTGTATTTTTCTCTTCCAGCTCCAGATCAATCAGTCTATCATCTTCTGTAACTCCACTCAGAGAGTTGAACTTCTTGCAAAGAAAATCACTCAACTTGGTTATTCATGCTTCTACATTCATGCAAAGATGATGCAGGAGTACAGAAACCGTGTGTTCCATGACTTCAGAAATGGATTGTGCAGAAACCTAGTCTGCACAGGTAGGTGAAGAGTTTTTGCATTGGAAAAATGTGAAGTGGAAGAACAAATGTTCACTGGGTTGAGTAAGCACATGTTTTCTTGTAGACCTCTTCACTCGGGGAATTGACATCCAGGCTGTAAACGTGGTTATTAATTTTGACTTCCCCAAAAATGCAGAGACCTACCTCCACCGCATTGGCAGATCAGGTAACCTGTCGTTTTGTCAATAAGTTAGGTTTACAGCTACTGTTTGTAATACCACTACTAATACAAGCTTGACACCATGTTGATTTTCCACAGGGCGTTTTGGTCACTTGGGTCTGGCTATCAACCTCATAACTTCAGATGATCGCTACAATTTGAAGAATATTGAGGACCAGCTGGTTACTGACATTAAGCCCATACCCAGCAGCATTGACAAGAGCCTGTATGTTGCAGAGTTTCACTCTGTTGACGCAGAAGATGGTGAAGAGAAGGCATAAACTAAGGACTGGGAGCTGCACAAATCAATGGTCAGTTCCTTGAATGGCTCAAACTGAAGCATTACTGAAAAATAAATCTCTAAGAGTCAAAAGTTTGGTTTATAAATAAAACAAGATGGGATGTTTGCTGCCCTTTGGTTGCTCAGGACTAGGTTGTTGCAACCGTGTAAACACAGATTTTAATTGCATTTGTCAGTTAATCTACATCAAAATGTTATTCAGGGTTCATGCTTGGCCTTGAACGCGCCTGCTGAAAAGCTGTTTGATCTGTGGCCAGTGAGTATTCACTGCCCTATTCTGTGTTTCCAGTATTATGATTGTGAGGTGAATTCATCAGCAAGGAATAGCTTAAAAAGTATATCATGTACAGGTGAAACCAGAGAGAATATTCTTGCTCGCTGTGTTCTGAACCATAAGAAGAGTACATATATAGGGGTATTTTAGGATGTAGTGCATCTGAACACTCTTCCTGAAGCAACCTTTTTAATTGATTAGTTAATCTTCATGAAAGAGGATATAAAGCTTTACAAGATTTAAAGGTGAAGGGGTTACAGAACAGTCAGCATAGATTTGGACAGAGCTGATCTGCACACAGGGCCAGCTATCTGCTCTGTGGGTTTACTACAGTAGTGACACATTGACATGGTTGGAACTGGAGATTATAATTTTATTCCTGGCTTTTTTCTTTTGTTTTGCAGAACAAACATGGTGCCTGGCATTTGTCACACAATACTGGCTACACATCAGACAAGATTCAAAGTGAAGATTTTCTTTCTGCTCCTTCCTCCCTCAAAATAATATTTTTGTACATTTTTCATTTCCTGTTTGAGTTTACTAGTAAACTGGTGTCCCACAGAAAATTCCCACTTGAGCATGGACAGTGATTTCTATCAGTGTGGCAGACTACACTGCTAGAAATCATGCCTATGTGATTTGAGCTAAGGTTGAAATGATCTGCTTTTGGTGCTTTGTTGTAAGAATAAAACCGTAACCAAAGGTGAACTCGGTGGATAGTGCCAACTGTGAACTACAATGTTTGTGTCCACATCCTGCTGAAATGCATTTGAGCCAGTGACATAAAGAAAAACTGCAACTTTGGTCACGTACGTTTGGTCATTTCTTATACTGTCTGTGATAATTATGACATGCTCAGTATTATGATGTATTTTATCAGTTTAAAAAAAGTTTTGAAGATCACCAACCCCAAATTAATTTGATGCATGGTCTGCAGTATTGAATTAAGTAATCTGGTATTTTATTACATTACTGCATTACTTTCACAGGCCTTGTGTGAAATCTGACCCTTCTTCTGTGGAGGTTTTTAAAATCTTAGCAGAAACTAAGGATTGAAAGACCATTCAATATAAAATTTGCATATACTGCATTAGGGTAAAGCCACAGTTTTTGTCTGGACACATTTGCTACAACATGACACACATGGAAAAAAAATTTCCCTCTCCCCAACTTCCTTATTTCTGTCAGCTAGAACAGATGTGGCCATTCTTACTTGACCCTTCTCATTAGCATTTTTACCCTCACAAGCAGTCTCCCGGGGTTTATTTTTGTAACACTGAGACAAACTGTGTGGAAAATACAATGGAATCAGCACCAGTAATCCTTTCATTCTTGTCATCACCATTTCATTAACATTCAGATGATTGGGCAGAAAATCTGAATGGTGTGACCACTTCTTGCCTTTACAGGTGAAGTTTCTGCCCCTTGATTTACTAAAGATATTTGCATTAATTGTGAGACGCACCTAATATTTTGGAATATAGTACACAAAGAGACCAAAGAAGAGCACGAGTTGGAACAAACCTTCATAAACCAAAATGGCAAAAAATTCTTTCCTCTGACGAACCTTTAAAAAGGGCTGCTGTGCTGCTGCAGTGCACAAAGCTTGACACCCGTTTCTTATGATAAACATTACACTTTTTCTTTTCTTCACCAATAGTACAAACAGTTGTGAGTTCTAATAGCAAAGTTTCAATAATGTTGCACTTACTAATAAATGCATTTCATGTAGCACATGTCACATATCAGTAGTCGTAACTACACTAATGACTTTGAACTATTTGACATCAGGGATTGGTTTGTATATAGAACTTTTTTTATTCTAGTGGCGCATTCTAAGTGTTTTAAACAGCATGCCTCATTCACCCATTCACACCGCAACTTTGTTTCTATGGCAAACTGCTTTGTAGCATTCACACACATTTACACTCCAATGAATGTGTCATTGGGTCATCATCTATTTAAAATATGTATTTATGTTTGTTTCTCTGGCTGACTTTCACATTAGTGCTAAGCACCCAGGGAGGGGACTCGTTTTTGTCATGCGCATCTGTATTTTTCTTCCAGTGTGTCTGAACTAGTAATTGGACTCGTGGATTTGGTTACTGGATTAGAACAGCAATCCTTTGTTTTATTCTTAGAAGAAAATTATCTCTATGGCTTGATGAACCATGTTTTTCTTGACTATATTTATTTTTTAAAATCAGGTGTTGCAATGCTAATTCCAAGCAGATAAAAAGTTCAAGTGACTGCACTCCACAGCTGCACTTTCTGGGTTTTTTTTTAATTTCATGAATGATTGCATTTTGGTGTAAGCCTGATCCATGTAACCTAATATTTCTTGCTAAGACAGAATCCAAGTCAAACCATAAATCTGTCTTTTATTTGCCTAAAATGCAGTATAACATTTCATTATTTACATTTTAGTTAGAACCTGTTTGAATAACCCTGTCCACTGGGAGATGATCCCATTCTTTTTGAAAAATACACAAAACCCGTATTCTCATATTAGTATAATTAATATATTTTTGTTCCTCGCATATAATTGTGTAAACACTCCTGTTCGCTCCATACCCTTGGAATGTCTTTCAGTGAAAGGCCGAATTATGCGAATGTTCAGTAAATGAATCTAATGATACGTCACTACAAAAGGGTTGTCCTAGCTTCAGCCAATTGTTGCTGGCATGAGATGCACATGAGCCAATGCACAGACGAGTCTGGTAATGGGCGGATCCTTGTCAACTACGGTCACTGACGTTGTCGTGAACTTTACCGGTGTTGAACTACCCCTGGACCCAAACCGTCACCGTAAGTAGGTAAACCGCAGAAAGGAAGGGGGTGTTTTGTCATTTGGGGGCAGGGGGGGTATTTCATGGCGTTACTCTGTCTTGCGTCGTAAATCTAGTTACCGCTCTATTCACATATGGGCGAATAGATCTCGTGGTCAATTCCACATGGCTACCTAGCCAGCCAGTTAGCTAACCAACCTCTGCTAGCTCGCTTTAGCATTCATAGGTTAAATGCTGCTAGTGAATAGTTTTGTCAGCTGGTGGCTTAAATCCATATGTGGCTTAACTAACAAATAACCAACTGCAGTACAACATGTCTTACTATCAGGTTATACTGTTTTTATTGTATTTAAAATCTCGAGAGTCTAACTAAATTGGGCCTTAGCTGAAACCAACATGCTGCACCAATGCTTCAATGAGGGTAGCGGTGTTGATGGTCGCTGAAGTCTTGTGAGCAAATGCTTTAAGAGCTCCGTGTTACTAAAGGGCTTACAGATATACTGTATGAAGCATGAGTAACAGATCTCTGAGCAGAATATGCGCGTGTATGTATTTGTGTATTTACCTCACAGGATATGCAGTTCATGTTCAAATTTACTTTTTGACCATTTCTACAAGATCAGTTTAACAGTTTGTAATCTGAATGCAAATATGCAGCTTTTATTGCTGTTTTGAAACAATAATGTATTTATACACTGCCTGTCTCTCTCAATAGGCTGTTACCATCTAAAACTATGGGCAGTGTGTTGGCTGCCGCCTCCCCCAGTCCAGCCCCAGCTGTAGCTGGAAGTGGACAAGGGGTGCCAGGCTTGGTGTCGGTCCCTCCTGGGTTCACTATGCCCTCAGTGTCTTCCGTCCCTCCAGCAGCTGGATCTGACCAGCCGACGGCAGATGCACAAGCCTCTCTCCCAAATCCAGGATCATATGACGAATGCCACCGCAAATGTAAAGGTCTGGAAATGAGGCGCTCTCTCTGCATTTCTTCATTTGTTTTTCAACTTTTGCATCATAATTGCATCAAGTGTCATTGTTAAGCCGTGTTGTTCTCCCTGCTTTGTTTCAGAGGTGTTTCCACTTCAGATGGAAGGGGTGCGGTTAGTGGTCAACAAAGGCTTGAGTAACCACTTCCAGGTCAGCCATACTGTTACCCTCAGCACCCTGGGTGATTCTGGTTATCGATTTGGTGCTACCTATGTAGGCAGTAAACAGACTGGGCCAGCAGAGGTAATGCTCTCTTTTTTTCTTTTTTCTTTGCCTTTGCCTTAACATACTACTGATGTGATTCTGACCGTTGTGTGTAAATCTTTGTAATGTTTACAGAATTGAATGTTAATTCCATAAATACATCAACATTTCATTTAAAATGCATGAATATTATTGAGGTCGCGGTTATTTGTCACGAATAATCATTAGAACAAAATTGTCCTTTTTTTCTTTTTTTTGCACTGTCATGTAAATGTAGCATAGCTTTTATATTCATGTTGCCTTACATTCCTTATGTACAATGCTTTGCAAAAAATAAGTCACCTAGATTCAGTGCATCTTTTAGAAGAAAAATAGAAAACTTACCAAAGTGTAAGATAAAATCAAAACAAACAGGACACTCTTTGTATTTGTATATTGTGCTAAATTCCTGTTAATTAAATCTTTTTAAAGTGTTTATTCACCTCTTTGAGGTGAAATATATTGTCTTGTGTCATTCAAACATTTGAATTTGAACTAAATAAAGTTGTGTCCAAACTACAGGATAAAAAACAAACACAAAAAAACAAACTAAAGTGGCCATCCCTGAGTGTAGCCAAATGAAAATAAAAGGTAGGATTATGCAGGAAACGACCTACTGTTTTAGTATTATTTTAGTATTGCTTAATGCTTAAGGGTTAACACATCTTTGTCCAGTATTTTGACTATTTTCCTAAAGCCTTCATTAATCACTGTGTTTACTGGATGAATATATCTTTGGTAAAACGTGTTGGCAATTTCACTATGTCTTCATGAGCTGGGTGGATAAACTGTACATGCTTGATTTTCTGGACACCTGACCTGCTATTGGAGGATTTCAATAAGAAACAATTGCATTGTTTACGTTGCCTTTATGCAATCATCTTACTACAGTTAGCTGTGTGACTTTGCCACACAGACGTGAGTGAGTCTGCTATACTTTTTGCACATTGTTTGTTCTTGGTTTACGTCACTTGTTTTAAATGCACAGTATTTTATAAACCAACGGATGATAATCTGCTTTGAGAAACAAGTTCCACACCTTCTGTTGTACCAGATGTTTGACTTTTTAATCTAGTGATACTTGTTCAGATGACATCCAATACATTTTATGGTGCAGGTAACAGCTGTTATTTGGCATATGCAGGGGACTTCATCAGGGGGTAATTTTAGAGAGCGATTTATTTGATTTTGTTTTGTGTTTGATTGGCAGAACACATTTTTAATATCACTTGATCATGTTCATTTATTTGGTCGAAGTCAAACTCGTGATCACCATTAATAGTGTATCTCTACTTCAGTGTGAATCTTCACATAAATGTCTAATAAGCCATAATGGATGATTAGTGATATTTTATATCCATCTTCTTCTTTCTATCCGGGGGCTGGTTTACGGGGACAGCAGCTCCCACAGGGAAGCCCAGAAATCAATCTCTCCAGCTACCTCGTCCTGCTTGTCCAGGGGAACACCAAGGCGTTCCCAGGCCAGCTGACAGATATAATCACTCCAGTGTGTCCTGGGTCTGCCCAGGGGCCTCCTCCCGGTGGGACATGCCCAGAACACCTTGCCCAGGAGGCATCCTTGTCAGATGCTCGAACCACCTCTACGGGCTCCTATCAATGCGGAGGAGCAGCGGCTCTACTCTGAGCCCCTCCTGGATGGCTGAGCTTCTCACCCTATCTGTAAGGGAGAAGCTAGCCACGCTTAAGAGGAAGCTCATTTCTGCCGCTTGTATCCGCGATCTTGTTCTTTCGGTCACTTCTTTCGGTCACTACCCAGAGCTTATGACCATAGGTAAAGGTAGGGACGTAGATCGACTTTGCTTTTATCCTCGCCTCGCTCTTTACCACGTCTTACCGGTACAGTGTCCGCATCACTGCAGCCGTAGCACCAATCTGTCTGTCGATCTCCTGCTTTCTTCTCCTGTCACTCGTGAACAAGACCCTGAGATACTTAAAGTCCTCCACTTGAGGCAGGAACTCGTCCCTGACTCAGAGTGGTCACTCCATCCTTTTCCGGCTGAGGACCATTGCGTCAGATTTGGCAGTGCTGATTCTTATTCCCACCGCTTCACACTAGGCTGCAAACCGTTCCAGTGTGAGCTGGAGGCCATCACCCAATGAAGCAAACAGAACCACATCGTCCATGAAAAGCAGAGATAAGATTCTGAGACCACCCAAGTGAAGGCCTTCTGCTACTTGGCTATGCCTAAAAATTCTATCCATAAAATATTCTATTCTACTCATAGGGGTCTTGTGAATTGCTCTTTGTCCGGTGTCTCACCCAGGACCAATTTTCCATGGGAGACCCTACCAGGGGGCAAAAGCCCCTGGACAACACAGCTCCTGGGATCCCTGGGATTGCATTTTATATGCAAACAGTAAAAGATCTTGTCTGTCACTGTGACTTGAGTGATCTGTGCATAATCATTTTTTTTTTTATCAATTTCTTTTGAAAAAATTACAATATATGTTGAATGCATGTGGAAACTAACTGTAGACGTTCACATACAGTAGAGCAATAGCAATATTATATGCATCAGAAATTCATCTAGAGCACCAAAATGTGGCCACCTAACCTAAAAACTAACTTGTTGATTTGGATTATTGAGCCAAAGTAGTAGAGGTGGGAATCACCATACATCCCACGATACGATATTATCACAATACTTAACGCACGATACGATATTATTGCAATTTTAAAAATATTTTGCGATATTCAGATTCTGTACATAAAGGTAAACTTTATCAATATTCATTTTATCTAATATCAAAGTCTCACACTCAGTCTTTCTCTCATTTCAGTCAGTTTTATTGTTGACAAACTGGATGGTTTGTATTACAGTCTAGTCCAACTTAACTGAATGCAACCATCTGGTACAATTATAGCTATTCTGAACTATGCAATTTATGAAAACTATGCAGCCCATTCAGCAACTGAAGAATTTGAAAGTAAATTAAAATAAAATAATATTTTATTTTAACATTAAATAAAAACGTTTTAAACTTAATTAAAATAAAACATGTCTTAAATTAAAATAAGTAAACTGTCATGTTTATTGCTGCCAAAAAACAAGTTAAACACATTTGGACAGTGAAGGAATGTCAGGATCCTTGCTCAGAAAAAGGATCAACATGCTCTGAAGTCAGAGTTCCAGTCCACAAAAACTTTTTTTGTAACAAAATATCGATTTCTGCTGTCCCTGTATCGATACATTATTAGCAAACAAAATATCACGATACTACACAGTATCGATTTTCCCCCCCACCCCTACAAAGTAGTGTCACCTTAAATGCCTGTCTCAAAAATTTAGGGGACCTCATGATAGTTCACTAATTTAGTGGGATGCTGAGATACGCTACAATGAGGCTTACAGTGACATTCATAAATATCTTGAGTATAGTTGTGGATATTGACATCAAAAACAACCGGCTATAATACACTGAATGTTTCAAGACCATTAGGAAATGTTGGTCTGTGAACGTGATTTTTATGGAATTTAGGGTCCTGTGTAATTGTAAAGCATCAGCCACTTATGTGAAATCTGTATTTTTGTCGTGCAAAACAATTGGACAAAACAAAACTGAAAAACATAATTTTGGAGCATTATGGAAGCTGTTTAAACACCAGATGTATTCCAGACCATTAAAGTCTGACCTGTGGTTGACAAAAACAATTGAATATAGTGATGACAAAAATCATTATTGTGTGTGCTATATTATATTATTAATAACCAATGCCACTCCTGAAACATACAAAGTGTGCCTAAATTAAAGATAACTCAACTTTATTATGGTGTTAATTGTGTGCATTTCCCCCCATTTAGAGTTTGTCTCTAAAGCCTCTTTTCCATTAGTACCTACCTGGCTCGACTAACTTCAACTTGGATCGACTGTTTTTTCATTACAATTCAGTACTACCTAACATGCGTGGTTGTCGTCATAGCAACACGTCCAAGCGTCCCGCAGAGTAATTAACATGACACGAACGCTACGAAAAAGGTGGACGTTGTGGCAAGAATATACCTTTTGCTCAGTCTGTGCCTTTTCTTCGGTCTCAGGGATCACCGTATTGTTTTTTGTAGCCATTTTTCTTATTGGTGGATTTCAAAAAGGGTGTTAATGATATGCCTTCATGACTCATCGAGTGACGCTACTGACCAGCCAATCAGTGGCATGCAGGCTGACGACGTCACATTTTAGTACTTGATCGAAAAGTACCTGATACCAAGTACTTTTACTAAATGGAAAAACCAATTGAAGTTGATCCCAGTAGGTACTAATGGAAAAGGGGCTTAAATGACATATTATTAGTGTGTTTGACATTTAGTGTATTATTAGAGTTCAAAACTTCAAAAACACCTGGTTGGATTGTTTTTCTTCACATTTTCACAGCCCCAGATTCTGTATTACCGGTATTGATGCTGACTGCCATTTTATACAGCTGTTGACATAGTTTTGAAAAGCTGACAGTGAAGTGGTATTCTCTCTAGTCATTCCCAGTGATGGTTGGAGATATGGACAACACCGGCAGTCTGAATGCGCAGGTCATCCACCATCTTACAACAGCTGTACGCTCCAAAATAGCCATACAGGTATGTAGACATGCAATAGCATGTAGATGTGATCCTTTAGAATTTTTATTAAGCGTTTCAGTGAATGTTTTGTTGTCCTTTCAGTATTTTATATTTTCTTTTTATTTATTTATTTTCAGACTCAGCAGCATAAGTTTGTGAACTGGCAGTGTGACATGGAGTATCGAGGAGAGGACTTCACATCTGCTGTGACGCTCGGAAATCCAGATGTACTTGTTGGATCTGGTATGATAAAGATTAGTTTGATCAGTTATCCTTTATTTATTGAAGAAAAAGTCACATTGAAATTAAAATCTCTTTTCCAAGAGAGACCTAGACAAAACTGTAGCAGAAGTTGCAACAAAAAAAGTAAAAAATGTGCTGCAAAATGAAATATAAAAATATTATTCTTAATAATGAATATGAAACCTGATGCATTTAGTTCAATAAACAAAGGTCCAAAAGGAAGATTTTTTTTTTTTTTTAATAGCAAAATAATAAATTGAGCGTCATTGGGCCTTTCATGCTTTCGTGTGTCAATAAAACACTTTCCAGATGTTCTTTCAGAACCACAGCTGATGTGACTGAATTTCAGCTTGCTGCTGAGTTGAATTGTGTGATGTCTGAGAAGCAAAGCATCAACCTAATAATCTAATAAACATTAATGGAAACCAGGGGGCGCCTGACGTCCATGAATGAGTGCTGCCTCACCTACAGAAAGTAATACATTGCTAGTTCAGTCTATGTGTCCAAACTGTGACTCCTGGAAGAAGTTCTCATTTCTTAGAATACTACTACTATACTCTGTCACGTATTCACAACCATTGATAATAAAACCCAACTCGACAGCAACAACAACAAAAAAAAAACTAGTGAACTACACAGGAGGGATTATAACAGCTGTTAATGAAAAACTAGGAGTGCTTATAGACTACAAAATCCTCTGTGGGCGCCAGTTTAGCTCAGTGCGTTGAGCAGGCAATCGCATGACATACGGCTTAGAAAATATAAAAAAGTGTACAACGGGAATGTGTCTCAAAAGAAAATATAATCTGTATTTGTAATAGATGCTTTTTACTGCTGCAGGTATTTTGGTGGCCCACTATCTTCAGTCTATTACTCCAGCACTGACTCTCGGTGGAGAGCTTGTGTATCACAGGAGACCAGGGGAGGAAGGAGCGGTCACCTCTCTCTTGGGCAGGTACACAGGTAAAATCGCTCTTTAAGATTCACATTCTGCACTGCAAGACTACGTTGTGCTAAAATTTATATATTTTATCATGAAGCTTTAAGGGTATGGTAAAATGTGAGCTATCTAAGAGATGGATTAGTAATTCTCCCCACCTTTTTTAAAAACTCCACAGGTGAAAACTATGTTGCTACGTTGACTTTGGGAGGAGCAGGAGCTCATGCTACATACTATCACAAAGCCAATGATCAGGTATCTAACTTCAGTTAAATTGTGTTGCTATACTACTCAGGTCACACTACACTTGCATAAATCCTCACAGTGGATCTGAGGATTTCATCTTGGGCATGTGGAAGTTTGGCCTCCTGAGGCCATCACTGACACAATGCCAAACCTGTCATAATTTTGCGGGCAACATAACCACCTGTAACTGTCTTTAACAGTAATGGTTAAAATGTTTTGTAGCTCAAATGAAAAAAACACAACAAAAAGATTCTCTTCTTTCATCCAGTGCATAGCCAAAGTCTAGAGAATCATGAGGGACGTTTACAAGAAAATCCCTGTAACTTGCAAATGTACTTTAGATAAGCAATGGCTTCTTTCTCCTGTGCACATAATACATTTTTACAATAAAAACAATAAGTCAAAAACACATGCAGCCAGAGAGATTGAGCAATTCACAACCATATATTAACATCAGAGACAATTTTGCTTCTGATGGTCAAAGATTATGAATGTTGGTAAAATTTTGCAAAGAGTGTTGATGAGACTCGATTGTGGGTTCGACTGCTGCACATTGGAGTCTGGATAAAGGAACAAATATACTGAGGGGGGTTTTTTTTTGTTTTTTTTTTTTGCAAAAATCACAGGTGAAGTAAATCCTGTGTTGTTCTGTGTTGTCCTTAAAGTGACACATTTGGCGTGAACAGTTTGCAGTGTTGGGAATCCTAGCAAAACAGTGTTTTGGGGTTGTTTTGATTTTCTACTCCACATTCAGTGAAAACTGGCCTTAACTCTGATGTGAGTAACAACATCTAAATTCTGGAATATATTTTTTGCAAGTCTGCTGATTTTGGCTTTGAAAATACTTTGCACACGTGCAATGTGCATATGGGTACTTTAATATTGAATTAACAGACTTAATGTTACATGTACTTTAAATTTCTTCTTTCACAGTTGCAGGTAGGAGTTGAATTTGAAGCCAACACGAGGATGCAAGACACAACAACATCCTTTGGTTACCAGTTGGACCTCCCCAAAGCAAATTTGCTCTTTAAAGGTAAATACCGTACACAAGTTGTAACAATCAGTAAGAACTAGAGATGGACCGATCCGATATTACGTATCGGTATCGGTCCGATACTGACGTAAATTACTGGATTGGATATCGGACAGAAATAAAAAATGTAATTCGATCCATTAAATATCAAAAAAGCACCTCACAAAACTTGCGACATGGCGTAACTCGGCTCATAACCGTTGCACTTCGCAGCAGTATGCCTCCCGTGATAGAGCAGCTGTGTGTATTTGGAGCCTCGCTACCAAACCGGCATTTCATCTCGAGGAAGTTATCCCTAAGAGAAGTAAAGCAAGTGTGTAAGTTCATCTCTTAATGTTTGTAAAGCATTCCTGCGTTAAGCTTAACAACCGATATATGGAGCGACTGCCTCTTCTCTCTCCTTCCCTCTCCTGCTGCTACTTCAATCGTGAAACTGCTTAATCATCAGCTGATCGGCTTTTCTGTCTCGAGTCCGTCTCTCTTCTTTGTTTTTGGCCCACTTTGCACGAGAAAGAGGAAACCAGCGGCTGAACAACAGTAGCACGTTTAAGCTTGATAAGCTGTTGTTAGAATTTATTTAATATTACTTTCTAGACCAGGATCTTTTTCTACAGCTGACGGCTGGTAACTGTGTAGGGGCGGATCTAGCAAAGTTTAGCCAGGGGGGCCGATAGGGCATGAAAAGGGGGCACAAAGACATACTTTTCTTTCTTATTCTCACTTAAAATGTCTAGCTTTTAATAAATAATTATCTGAATCTTACACCCAAAGTTTTAATCTGATGTAAAATGTATAGAAGTCCATTACTGTATATAGTAACTGTTAAGTCTAATATACCCTAGTAAGCTATAGTACTTTTTCCTTTGGGAAAGTATCATCTGTGAATTCTGGAATTGTGTTGAAGAAAGATGTTGAATCTATTTAATTATTCTTGAAAAATAATTGATTTCTGTGCATTTTTTTTTTCACCCTACATCGAAATTAAAGTTGATTACGTCGATTAAGCATCATGAGGTGGAGGGGGGGGGTGGTTCCCTATTTTTATTTTTTGCTGGGAGTTGGCAACCCTGTTAGTTAGGTTGCTTAATATTTCTGCTAAGTACTCTTTAAAATACCAGAATAGGGAGGATGGAGTAGGTTTAAGTTTATTAGATTGATCAGTATTGCTGAACTATGAAATATTTTGGGTGCAGTGTATTTTTTACATACAGGTATAACAGAATAGCTTTAGTGTTGTTGTTTATTTAAACTTGAGTATGAACTTATACAAAATGCAGCAAGATATTAAAAAAACAGTTTTATTGATTAAAAAACACTATTGGATTCATATCAGTATCGGCAGATATCCAAATGTATCGGACATAAAAAAGTGGTATCGTGCCATCTCTAGTAAGAACATTACCAAAAAAGGGGAAGCAAACATTTCCATTTCAAAATTCATCACTTCTATGTTCTCTTCTGCAGGATCAGTTGACAGTAACTGGGTGGTTGGAGCAACTCTTGAGAAAAAGCTCTTGCCGCTGCCTCTCACACTGGCCCTCGGGGCTTTCCTCAACCACCGTAAGAACAAATTCCAGTGTGGCTTTGGTGTCACGATTGGCTAGAGGTTCGGGGGCTGCTTGGAACCAGCCCACAGGCCACCGTTTGGACCGGCACAGAGACACACAGGAAACCTGGACTAAGTTTTAAAAATTGGATTGAGAGACTCTCTTATAACTGATTTTCTGAGGCAGACAGAGAGACAAAAATGACTCAAGGAGCCAGGACTGGCCAAGCCATGCCTACATACTGTAGCACAAATGTCTTTCCTTTATGGTGTGTTGGATGTACCCAGAGTCTAGAGAGATGTATATCAGAGGGGATCATGTGACGCATGACAACATGTGATGTGAAAATCAAAGTAAGTGGTGAGACATAATATATGGTGGTTATGTATAAATTGAAATAAATGTGATTACTTTTTGTACATTTGCCTGTGTCATTGTTTATAAAATACAACATGTATACCTGGATTATGTGTATCACATGAGCTGCAATACATTCATGAAAGGGATTCTTTGAGTCTGTGAGTGATATGCTGGGTTTACTTTAGTGAGTTGTTTCCATCCAGCTTAAAATAAATTTAGCAAAGCTATGGTTACATTTTTAGGCTGAAATCATATTTTTGTTGTTAACTTTAGACTTTAATGTTGGAATAATTGTTATGGAAAGAAGAATATTCAGTGATGAAACTACAGAGGATCCTACAGTTTTGTGAAAAAACAAAATGTTACTATTTGTGTATATTGCTGTATGATAAACTAGGCAAGAATTTCGAGTAGATCCACCATAAGCATATAACTGATTTTACATCATTACTTTATGAAGTAATGCATGTTTTTTTTTTAATACTTGAAAAAAAAACAGTCTTCGAATCTACAACTAATATTATAAGTTGTTTTCTAGAGTTCTTCACTTACACTAAAAAAAATTGCTATTTCCTGTATTCTTTGGTCATAGTTGGATTAGTACTGTTTAGAAAGGTACAAGGTTTACTTATGTTCACAAGTTTCTGAAATATACAGTACCTGCCCAGTTACATCTGTCAGAAATGTTCAAATTGATTAAGAAGTTGCGCAATTACCAAACTAAAACTTGACCTGGAACTTCTTTAATGCCGTATAGTGGAATATGGTGAAGCATGCAGTGAGATGTTATTGTAGCTGGAGAGAAAACTATTAGATGTATGTGTTCATTAATAACAGACACATTAAAACAGAAAATGTACTTTAAGTAACAGAAGTAAAATGTCAAATATTAACAGTTCATGTATGTAAGTATTAAACACGTCGCCAATTTTATAAGTAAATGTATTTCTATAGGTGGTATTGATATGCAGACTCATCTATCTTGCTGATGAGACCCACCATAGTCACATGGGACAGAAAGAGAATTAGGGTCTTGTTTTCTGCTTAGCCGTCACCTAAGGATTTACATCCTTTATAAGCAGGAGGAGTCTCACTATCTGTTTTAACGTCTCCCATTACAATGGCCTCACTGTGTTTGTAGAGCAAAAGGCCCCTCTGTAGTGAACATGCATACTATAGGTAAATGAATACCACAAACATAAACTAAATTCAATGTTAGCGTTTCTCAAAGTCTGGGGTAAAACCCAGAAGTAGCCATGAATTTCCACATAGCCAACATATATCAAACATTTCTGAGCTAAATTTACAACAGAGTGATAGATCTTTCCTCTCTATCTATGCAGTGTACTGTACTCTTTACTATTGTAGGGCCATCAGCCCATTTAAACAGTATAAACCCTCTCAAAGCCATTTACAGTTATCTTTACTGACCCCACATCAGCATGTTTGAGGCCAATCAAAATCCCTCAGTGAAATGTGATAAACTGAAAATCTTACCTTTAGCGTGTCAAATAATACGTTAAAGTTCCGTACACATGTCAAAGGAACTCACAACTGTTGTTACAATAAGGGTCTAATGCACTTACGCATCAGGAACTGACATGCTAGAAAATCAGTCTAGCTACCCTACAAAATGTGCACAAGTTGCTGTAAAACTTGCATGCTATAATTACTCCAATCACTTTTACTCATGTTCAGGACTCTAACAGAGTTTGTGATGTTCAGAGAGTCATATAAATGCATATCATTTATAAAATGATTATTAACTTCACACCAACGACCACCTTAACTCAAAAACACACTAAGCTTTCCAGGGAAACTGCCTGTCTGTTTAATCAGGTGCCATCTGCATTCATTCGCTGATCCCTCTTGGGTGGCAAAATCATAAAAAACTGATGGGAAACATAGAAAGCATTGTTTCATGTTAACCGTAGAATCCCCCATTTTGACACATGGTCTCTCCCATGAGTCAACTCATCAGAACTAGGAGAATAACAAAAAGTAAAAGGTTAGTTAGAAAATTTCTCAGACAACATCAGCTGCTTCTCCTCCAGAGTAACTTCGCTCCAGCCCAGGGTTACACCCTGTGTTAGAGAATAAAATCAGCATTATTGTCATGTTAAGTGGGTCTAACTCTTGGCTCTGCCTGGAGCCTGCATCTACACCACAGTTACCTAGAAACCAAAATCAGTGAGTAAATGCAAACTTCACGCTTGCAAACAACTGTAGGTTATAAGAGTATTAAGGCATCCCACACCACAGACACAAGTGTGCCATGTGCAGTTTATTTCCCCAAATCATTAAAAACACTACTGTTGACATAATTTGCCCAAACCATGGATCATCCCATGTGTTTAATTAAAACTACTGTAACCAATAACTTTTCTTAAGTAATGTCACCCACTTGTTTTAAACACTATGGGCTCAACACCTTAAAATGAATAATGATATGATAATGAGCCCCGCACTAAGATGTTCTGTAATCACTGCACAACCTGCTTCATTTCACTCATGTCTGCCTGTGTGATGCCAAAACCCTTAGAGAGGAAACAAAAAAACAGAGAGAGAATTATGACCTTGTTTTCTGCTCAGCCGTCACCTAAGGATTTACATCCCTGATAAGCAGGAGTCTCACATCTGTTTAACGTCTCCCATTACAATGGCCTCACTATGTGTGTAGAGCAGAAGGCCCCTCTGTAGTGAACATGCAAACAACTAAGTGAGAAAGTGAAATTACTATTACTAATGTGATATGATTAAATATGCGATTAATAAGTGAGAAAAGAAATCTGCCACCACACCCCCTATGAGCAAGCACTTTGGCGACAGTGGGAAGGAAAAACTGCCTTTTAACAGGAAGAAACCTCCTGCTGACCCAGGCTCAGGGAGGGGCGGCCATCTGATGCGACCGGTTGGGGTGAGAGAAGGAAAACAGGATGAAGAGAGACGGAGATTAATAACAGGTATGATTCAATGCAGAGGTCTATTAACACATAGACCTGGACACGTGTACCAGTACTTTTAGCCACTTTTGGCTGGAATTTCTCTGCCTTCACTCTTAGCTGGTTTGTGACCTGGCTTGAGATTCAAACTAGTTGGTTATATTTCTTCTTTGCCTGCTTTTTCTCTAGCCTCTTTTCTTCCATGGGCAGAGACTAACAGGATAGTACAGGTACCTGTGTAGAACTCAGATCTGACCTGGGCCTCTCTCTGACTGTTACGACAAGAAGTCCTCATCTTCCTGGCTCCACCTTTGTAACAGAAACTTTAAAGAGTGTTCTATGCCTACACATTTTTGACTAAGAAACTTTTCCAGTTCAACTTGGCTCTCTCTGTTTTCAAGCATGAAGAGTAGTGTTCAGTTAACTCTTTCAGCTTTGACTGTTTCCAGCTGCATAACGAGGCTCTGTCAGACTTGGATGCTGCAATATTGTTCTATCATGGCAAACTCCTTTCCCTGATTATTATAGTTGAATACAAAGTCTACAAAGATCTTTTCATGACACTGTGGATTTTATGTGATTGTGTTCTACATTTGCAAATAGCAAATACCAGTATGACCCCATGTGGAATTTACTAGGGCTGTGGGAGTTCCAAGTGGGCAGACCCACTGAGGACCCACATGAGCCAGCCCAGATGGGCTATGTTCTATGGGTACCATATGGATAAGATATAGGAAGTAGGTTGAACAGGCAACTGAGTTTAACTACCTCAGCTGAGTATAAGTATTACTGTGTTATCTTGTTGTTTTATAAGATTAGCATTAATAAATGTCTGTACAAGACCAATTTTACTGGGTTCTAGATTTTTTTAGAGGAATATAGCTGCATGTAACCTTCTTACGTTTTTCTTTTAATGCCATCTCACAGTGCAATGAGGGTAGGGGTATATAAAAACGGCCTTGAGCAAGAAGTAGTTCCCCTGTGTTGGGAGCACACACAACAGTCAGAAAGGCAGATCAATGAGCACACTTTCTCTGCAGAACACAGAAGATCATCATCATTATTGTCACTGTTTTTATTCTCCTAGAAAAGCAAATAAAATATACAATTTTTTTTACACACAGTGTTTTTTTGCAGAGAGAATTTTGATCAGAAATAGTGTACTGACTGTAGAATCCATCTCTGGCTGCTGTGCCTGCTCCCAAAACAAAGGAAACTGATTATTTAAGGGGAACTGAATGGTCTTGTAGGGCCACAGTCCCAACTGCTTTTACTGTGATTGCTGTGGCCCTCTGTTTTTAACCTGTGTTAATGTTACTTTGTTAGAATTCCTTTTTCCTTATCTCCTTATCTCCACCCACCACCACTTCCCCTGCCGGTGGCGGACTCCCTCAGGTGTCGGTGTGTTGGTGGTTCTTTGTGTCTGGGGGTGGGCGTCCGGGTACACACCGGCTCACTCCTTGGCGGCCGCTTGTCGGGGCCTGGGGCCTGGGGCTCGCTCGGGCCCCTTTGGAGGTGGGGTGCCCCCGGCCTCTCGGCCTAGGGCTCGGTCACTCAGGCGCAGCTGGGGGCCGGCGGAGCTCACGGGCGCGTCACTGCAACCCCCCCTGGCTTCTGCTCCGCGGCTGCTGAGTGAGCCCTCATCTGGGACTCTCCTCAGCTCTTACTGGAACAGTGGCGCGGCTGCCCCTCTGTTGGTCTTCCATGGTCTCTTGTGTTCTGGGGGCCTCTGGATGTCTGGAGTTTTGATCTCCTCCATACCCGCTTCACACCCTGGAGGATGGGGCTGTGGCCCCCCCACACTCCCTAGCAGATCATTACATGGAGAAACCTTTGGAATGCAAGCATGCTGATCCACACAGGTATGCACACATGGGTATTCACAGACGCGGACTAAAGCTTTCTTGGCTGCTGCCTCAAAGCACACTGTGCGCTGTCTATCTTGCGTGCTGCACAATATCGTTTATTACTTAGTAAATACTGATATCTATGACTAGCTAGTTTATTGTGATGGTGCTTTGTTTTCTCTATTATTATGTTGCTCTTTGTTGTTTGCTGTCTCCTCTGTTTGTTTGTTTGTTTGTTTGTTTGTTTTTTCTCCATACAGGTGACCCAGGAGTTTTTTTTTTTTTTTGTCTCTCTTCCCCCCCCTTCTCACCGTCTCTTCTCCCCTTGGGTTTTCTTTCTTTCTCTCCCCCTCTCTCTCTCATTCATTCCCCCTGTCCTATTTATTAAAAAAAAAAAAAAAAAAAAAAATGACAAAGGATGAACTGAAGCTCTGCCATCACGTAATGTCGCATACTGCTGTTTCTGATGTCATTTAAAAAAAAAAAAAAAAAAAAAAAAAAAAAGAATTCCTTTTTCCTGCATTTACAGCTTGTGTGATTATTGGCCAGGAGGGTTTGCAGTTTCCTCAAAACACGAGTTATTTGCTGTTTTGATTATGACTTTAACTAATGGCTGCTTATAAATTGCATTGTCACACTATTACATAAATATATTATTAATATGTGTATATTGGTTTAATTTTGCTGGTGTCACTCCCTGGAGTAATCAAAGTGCAGTTTGACTTGGCCTACAAAGAGCACTAGGCTGGGGTGTCACATCTGAATAAGCTGGTTGTAGGGTTAGTCTCAGGTTTTGTGCTAGACTATATGCACCTTGTGTGCCTGGGGGTAATCGCTCTGAGTCCCAATTTGTGTATTGATAACTGTGGTCATGCAGGGGATGTTTTGAAGCAGCTTGTAAAAACACATATGGTTTTATTTATGGTCTTGAATTTGGTAGCTATAATGTATATTCTTTAATACACCTTGCACAAGATACAGAACATTTTGGCCTTTTGGATAGCATTTCTTGATTCCCATTTGAAACCTTCCTGGGAAAACTGAAGAACACTGTGCAGAGGCCACAGAAAACTGTGGAACAAATTCTCAAGTACGTCTATGAGACGCAAAGTATTCAGAAAAAAAGAAAAGAGATTATCCCTGTTTCCTCTCCATTTAAAAAGCCTCTTAACTCTGGACCAATAAGAAGTGAACTTGTAAGCAGTTCAGAAAATACGCTGATGGACAGACACATGTTTCTTGCTCCATGGGAGATAACCGTTTCAGGGTAGTGGGAAAGATTCCTATTGTGACAAACATTTTACATGGTTGCCATGTTGTCAAAGCACTGTGTGTTAGGTCTCTGAAAACCGTAATGCCTTTTTCAGCTACCCATTGGACTCAACATGCCTTGGAAATGGCTTTGCTGCAAATCTGTCCAAACAAATGCATGTTGATGAATTAAAAAAGAAAAGGGTGCTTTTGCCACTGAAGTCTGGATATTTGGCATTGGCACTGCTGTACTAGTTGGCTTCTTTTTGATTTCCCCTCTGCATGCTATGATTTGCAGTTGTTGGTTTCCTGGATGGTGAAGGTGTATCCATAATTCTTTACAAGTGGTTTACAGGACTAGTGGAAAATTCTTGTTTCTGCCTACCACGGGTAGTCAGTATCAATCACTCATGGTGCCGTGATTTTAGCTGAATCACATTTTGTAAAAACAAATTATATTCTCCTTTGATGGCTGCTGAGAGAAGTAGTTTTTTCAGATAGAGATGACTGATTCATGATAACAAGAAATTATTCCTCTTTCAATTATGTTTTACATATCACACAGTGCCCTCATACATTAAACCGTAGGACTGAAAGAAAGTTTACTTTCTTTTTCACAAAACTATGGTGCAACATGCTGGCAGTTACGTGCAAGAATGTACAGTATGTTGTGCATACAGGAAGATAAGAGAATATGATAAAGGGGATGAGGCACAGACATAGCTAAAGGTCATGCATAGAGGACAAGACAGACTTGGCAGGAAACAGAAAAGGACACCTAAACAAGGAAACATGGGTGATAACTACCTGAGACATACTAATAATAAACACTAGAACGTAACATTTCTCCAATACATCATAAGAAATCAAAAATACAAAAAACAAGCGCAAAATCCTGGGTCACAGATGAAGCGTCCTGACACAGTTCTCCTTATAGATACACATCACTGGTGACCGTATTACATGGCTTGTGCATTTAACGTGCTTTGTTAAAAAAAAGAAAGAAAGAAAGAAAACAAGGGCAAAATTAGGACCTCTACCATAGTTTCCTAACCTTATATCTTGATATAATAATCTAAATAGTAATCATTCAGGAGGAACTTTACTATCTTTTCCATTTGTACAACGTATTTTACATTCTTCCGCATAACTATACTGCCAGTATGTTCCACCAATGAAAGTAAAACTTCTTTCAGTTCTAAGTTTTGAGACCATATTAAAAAGCATAATTATGTGGGGTCTTTACCAGGTTCTAATATGATTTAAATGCAGCCTCAGATGAAAAAAACGAAAACATGACATAATATGCAGAGTCATTAAAGTGAACTGCAGACGATTAAACACAATACTAACATCACTACACAAATCCAGTAATCTACTTTCTTCCTTTTTTGAGGTAATCAACTCTGTCAGTTCAATTAAGTTCAGAGCAGGTCAGCCACTAATCAGAGGGTCAGTGGTTTGATCCCAGGCTGTCTCCTGGCTGCATGCCAAATATCCTTGGGCAAGATACTAACCCCATGTTTGCCTACTGGCGGTGGTCAGAGGGCCCGGTGGCGCCTGTGTCCGGCAGCCTCGCCTCTGTCAGTGCGCTCCAGGGTGGGTAGCTTGCCATCGCCAGTGTGTGAATGTGTGTGTGAATGGGTGAATGACTGAATGTAGTGTGAAGCGCTTTGGGGTCCTTAGGGACTAGAAAAGCGCTATACAAATGCAGGCCATTTACCATTTGTTTATACAATATCAAGTCACAACAACAGTCAACTCAATGTGCTTTTTATTGTAAATGGACTGATTCTTATATAGCCCTTTTCTATTCTCCTGGATTACTCTATACAGCACGCTGCATTCACCCATACACACCCATTCACACGAGCACTCTATGCTTTTTGTCAGTGCTTTAACTTCTAAACATCTAAAAACTAGGATATTATGGTCAATAGTATCGAACGCTGCACTAAGGTCAAGCAGGACAAGCACAGAGATGAGTTCACTGTCAGAGGCCATAAGAAGATCATTTGTAACCTTCACTAAAGCTGTTTCTGTGCTGTGATGAGCTCTGAAACCTGACTGAAACTCTTCAAATAAACCATTCCTCTGCAGATGATCTGTTAGCTGTTTGACAACTACTCTTTCAAGGATTTTTGATATGAAAGGAAGGTTGGAGATTGGCCTATAATTAGCTAAGACTGCTGCGCACAAAAAAAAATTTCTAACCTGAATTGAAATTAAAGTAAATACATTAACAATTCTGTTTTGCAGTGTTAGTCAGTAAGTGACTGGCTGCTCCAGTATGGGATTAATACAATTCAATTAAATTTTATTTATATAGCGCCAAATCACAACAAAAGTTGCCTCAAGGCGCTTTATATTGTACACTAGATCCAGAGAAAAACCCAACAATCATATGACCCCCTAAGAGCAAGCACTTTGGCTAAGGTGGGAAGGAAAAACTCCCTTTTAACAGGAAGAAACCTCTGGCAGAACCAGGCTCAGGGAGGGGCGGCCATCTGCTGCGACAGGTTGGGGTGAGAGATTAGATTAGAACGATGCCACCTTATCCCATAGTCCAACCAATCACGCGATTCACATTCACGTATGTACACAGCGTCCTTATGTGCAAGACCAGTGTTTTATCTAGCAAAGCAGCGTGGCTGATGTGAAGTGAAGCCACGTTAATAACAATGTGTACAACCATTGGAGATGTGAGCAGGACAGACGGAACAATTGAAGGAAAAAATGTGGACTTTATACCAGTTTTTAAATTGTGTTGACAGGCCACGTAAAACCAGAGTTATGATAAAAATATATGCAACGTTTGGTTTTCTTCTTGAATACTATCGTTGTTTATATTTACTGCGGGAAGAAACGATAAAAACTAAGTTTTATAAGGAAAAAGCTGGAAAGCGCTCTCCGCCTGTGAGCAAAGATGAAACCAAAACACCCCCACCCTTTCCCATTGGTCGAAAAATGTACCATGTCGACCAATCAAAACATGGCATTTAGTTGTTAAGAAACGGGAAGAAGTTTTAGGAGTGACGGCGGTTTTGGGAGGTGAGAGATTTGCGACGTTTAACGCAAATCTTGTGTAGTTAGTGTGTAGTGTATTCTATAGTTTTGTTGTGTGCGTCAGAACAACGAGGCGACTGCTGAATGTTACAGGTGTTACAGGAGTGAAACATCTCCTGTTGTCAGGCCTGCAGGTATCAGGGTGTTGTTCTCTGCTGTGTTCTCCTTTATTTCATAGTGGACAGAAATTATTTTTTGGAGTAGCACAAATAATTTGTGTGGCATCAGATTTGATGCAGAACAGCTGATTTTTCTTTAAATATTTTGAAATGTTTGTTTAAAAAACGCCTCTGCAGCATTTTTAGGTAAGCAGCTGCAACAAACTTTGTTGTTTGCCAAACTCAGTAATTAAATGAGATAATTGATTAAAGAAAAATTTCTTAGTACAAAGACTACGCTTACAAAATTATGAACATGGTAATAAATACGGTCAATTTCTAGGAAACCAGCGAAAAATAAATAAAGAAAAAACAACTATATGTGCTGTTCAAGATTTATCTGGGAACACAATATATGACCTGAAACAAATAAACATTTTCAGGGATTTCTATAAAACGTATTCACCACAAACAAACCCACGGCTTTCCTGCAGAATTCTACATTCTAGCACCAGTTTTTTACAGAACGTTGTTGGAAATCAAAGAAAAGGGCAGACTTCCATCAAATATGAATTCTGCAAACATTAATCTCCTGCTAAAACCAGGCAAAGGCAGGAATGCCCACTCTCTTATACAGAATACAGTAATTAAGGGCATAAAATGCAAGAACGTGGAAGATAAAATCAGCCTTTATGTGGATGATGTGTTACTTTTTCTCCAAAACTGACAAATCAATATATCTGGGGTGACTGAATTGATAAACTCTTTTGCAAGAATATCAGATTACTCAATTAACTGGTCAAAATCTACAGTCCTTCTGATTAATTGCTCCTTCCATAATTCTTCACACCACTGCAATTGGGAAATATAAAATATTTAGGTATTAATGTTTCTTCCAAGCTTACAGATCTAACTAAATTAAACCATATCCCACTTTTAAAGAAAGTAGAAGGCGATCTGGCTAGATGGAAATGTCTAACCATATCACTCATGGGAAGGGTTGCCGCTATAAATTATGGTCTTACCAAAAATAAATTATTTATTCTCAATGATCCCAACTAAACTGCCACAAGATTGGTTCAGATCTCTAGATTCATATATATCCAAATTCCATCCATCTTCATCCGCTTTATCCGGGGCTGGGTCGCGGGGGCAGCAGCCTAAGCAGAGAAGCCCAGACCTCCCTCTCCCCAGCCACCTCCTCCAGCTTATCCAGGCCAGTCGAGAGATATCGGCTGTATCCCAATTCAGGGTCTGCAGCCTTAAAGTACGCATTTCAAGGCCGATTACGTCACAGCGGCGCGCCGAAGGCTGTCCCAATTCAAAGGCTGCTCGAAATGCGGCCCTGAAGTGCGTCCTTCATTTCCCTGAATTTTAAGGCTGTGGCAGTGTAGACTTCGTGGCCCAACATATCCCAGAATGCATAGCGCGGCGGTGGGTGTGGATAATTTTGCCGAAAAAAAAATGGCGGATGAGGGGCAGCCGAAGAGTAAACTTTAAGTAAGTACTGAATATTATGTCACTTATTTATGTGCAAATGTTTAATAACAAAGAACATTAAACATTACTGTTGGCCACATGTCGGCAAAGTTATGTGACATTAGTGACGTTTGTACTAACTTGGTTTTAAAGCCTTTACTTTAAAATATACGCCGTTCAATAGCTGAGCTTAATCTTACAGAGAATGATCAAAGCTCATGTAGAAAGAAACAAACAAATGAAAAAAAGATTTTCTCCTTCATTTCTGTTAAACAAAGCTGTATGACACGTTTCCAGCTGTTAGTATCATGGTTGCTAGGCAACCTGGGCAGCGCAACGGAGGCTAGACCGTCCCATTTCACAAGCCTCGCACTTCTGGCCTTAGCGGTCTTTGAGTACGCGGCCCTTGAGGATCATTGAGGCTGCGTACTTTAAGGCTGCAGACCCTGAATTGGGATACAGCCATAGTCTCTCCAGCGTGTCCTGGGTCTGCCCTGGGGCCTCCTCCCGGTGGGACATGCCCAGAACACCTCGCCCAGGAGGCGCCCAGGAGGCATCCGTGTCAGATGCCCGAACCACCTCAGCTGGCTCCTTTCAATGTGGAGGAGCAGTGGCTCTACTCTGAGCCCCTCCTGGATGGCCGAACTTCTTACCCTATCTCTAAGGGTGAGGCCAGCCACCCAAAGAATTCAATGTCTGTTTGATCTGCACTGAAGCTGTGGTAGTTATGAAAGAGTATAATGTAAGACGTCATTATGAAACCAAACATCAGGCTTATGCATCCTACACTGGTGCTGAGCGAGAGCAGAAATGAAAGCAAATGACCTGCAGGGTCAGCAACAGTATTTCTTTTGTGCTCAACAAGTCCAGGAAAAGGCTAAAATAGCCAGCTATGAGGTCGCCCAACTCATCGCAAGACAAGGCAAGCTTTTTTCAGATGGAGACCTCATAAAACACGGCCTCGTTAAAGTCACCGAAATAATGTGCCCGAAAAAAGTGCAGGACTTCAACAATGTCAGCATGTCCAGAAATCCAGTTGTGCGACACACTGAAGACTTGTCAGCCAACATTAAACTGCAACTGTCTGATAAAGCTTGTGCTTTTGATTTTTACTCCATGCGATGAGAGCACCGATGCCACAGACACCACACAGCTGCTTTCTTTTTTTTTGCGGGGAGTGGACGAGAGCACGAGCGCTTTAGGTGAGTAAAAAATATATTCCACAGTATGCAGTAAGCATGCATGTGCAGGTACACATGCTTCAAATATCAATAATGCGCATCAATTCTGTCACTACGCTGCTTTTGCGCACCACTTTCTGCGTTTTTCCTTTTTGCGTTTTTCTTTTTAACACACGGAGTACACACCGCTGTGCACAGCACACGCACGATTTTTGGCACGAGTGGCGATCAGCACCACAGCTGGATGGCCCGATTTACATAATAATTTACTAATATTATATGCACTCCTGTTATTAAGTCCAGTTCAGTCTGTTAATGTTGATAACAGATTCAAATGAAAGTTAATAGATATGTTGCTAAGCCTAATAACTTAAATAACAAGCTTGAAATTTACCCGTCCCATTTTCCCCTTTATTGTTTTTCTCTGTGCTGTAAATCTTCTGTCTAAAGAAGAAATCTGAGGCTGCTGTTCTGAGAATGAGCTACCAAAGCTTTTTCTGAATAAATCAATAAAGATCAATTTATGGAAAGCTGTGATGAAGGCAGTTTTGTCTTTAATTATATTTAACAATATAACATATTTGACCACATTTAAGTGATTTTTCTAACTTTAATATACTAAAGTTAAGGTTATTTACCTAATTTCTAGTAAGTGGCCCAGCCCCTCCTATATTGCTATGTTTGTGGCCCTCAGTGGAAAAACGTTTAGACACCCCTGCCATAGATCATCGTGATGTTTATTATATTGCTCTTTTTTTCTTCTGCTTGTTTTCTCTTTTTTCTTTCTCAACAGGTGATCCAGGTGATTGATACATGTATTTTTTGTCTGCTTATTTTGTTGGTTTTTGTTGTTTGCCCCTTATCATCTTTCCTCTTCCCTGCTGTTTTTCTTTCCCTCTTTCTTTCTCCCCTTTCTTTTCCCCAGTCAAGTCTGTCCCGTGTTTAGCAAAGTGAAAATAAAATAAAATAAACAATAAAAGGTGAATCAAATAGACCATTACCGCAAGGCTGGGAGGGTCCATTTGGTAAAGTAAATCCGTTGGGCAACTTTCTTCGCCTTTAGACAATAATTCTGATGGCAAAAGAGCCAAACGGGACAGGCGAAAAAAAAAGAAGAAAAAAAAACAGAAAGAAGAAGAAGAAGAAGAATTAACTATATAATTAATTGCCCAAAATTGGTCTTTATATACTGTATTTTGCAGACAGAGAGTTACAGGACTCTCTCCCAGACCACATACTCATACTCATACTACAAGTCAGAGCTTTATAAAAAACAAAAAAGAAAAAAAAAGAAGTTGTGTTTTTAAAATTGTTATTTTTATTTCCAATAGTGTTAACATACTACACAGGGAGTTTGTGCGTTCGCTCAGACACAGAGGGAACATTAGTTGTAAATTATATATGATTTTTATGTTTTACAAGCATGTTTGTTAATTCACATTTTTGGAGAGAACAGAAACTTTCCAGATCTTTCCTGGCCAGACAGGTATCCAAGTACTGCTGAAAAACATAGAGGACCAATGATGTACTCTAAAATGTTTATTTTTTAAATTAAATGTTATTATTAAAGGTTTAAAAAGTTGTTATTAACATTATTTTTGATATAGCAAATCACCAAGACCCATGAACGTACAGTGTTTCTAAACATAATAGTGCTTTCTTTATATTTGAATAGGTTCAAACTCCTAACTATTTAGATTTGTCACAGTTCAGAATTGCAGTTAACCAAAGTAACGTTTACGTATTGTTTAACAGGTGTCAAAAATTTAAATAATAAAATATACATATGTGTTAACACAAGATTTCATAATTTAGTTTACCACTTGGATGAAGTAAGACTTCTCTAAAAATGTTTGGGTGGAGGTAAATCTGCTCTTTGTTTATCTGTTGTGAACTGAGTGTTGAAATGTGCATTTCAAGTGGGATGCCAGTAGGGATGGCTACCGGTTCTGACATAAACGGTAGTAACCAGACCGAAAAGCAACGCACATTTCGGTGCTTTATTTCGGTGCTTTTTTTTCCTGAGATGTCATACACTTTGGATTCTAGCCAATCATTTTACCTTTCTGAGGATAGTAGGTGGGCCCAGGTACGTACGTTCTTTTAGAGGAGAGCTACAGATTAAAAATGCCCAAAGCGAAGCGGTCAAATTCTGGCTGTACTTCACAGCAAAAGATGCAAACTCAGCAGCCTGCAACAAGTGCTTTAAGGTGATACTGTGCAAACTCGAATCTGATGAATCAACGGGCAACGTAAAGCATTTTGTTAAAAGCCGAGAAATGCGCCGTATTTGGTAGCTTGCTGCGAGACCTCACACCGTGCACATCTACTGTGGGTGGGTTGCCTGTTATCGGACCCAGAGTTAGCAACATCCCCCAAAAACCCGAAGAGTAGAGTCCTGGCCCCTAGCCCTGCCAGTGTAGCAGAAATGATGACGGATGATGATGCAGCAGCAGCCGTTCTTCTCTGCATGAGTAGCTTAATGTTGTTCGTGTGTAAGCTAACCACGTTATTAAATTAATGCATGTAAGGTGATCTATCAAACACTGTCATAGTTACATGCGGCTGTCTTCTTGTTTGATGGCAGATACTCCCTTCACCCTGGCCAAAAAGGCTAAAATGACCAAAGAAAAAGTGGAAAACAGCTAAACATGAGAGGTTTTTGGACAAAGTTTGTGTTTTTTCCATTGATTAAGCACTGCTTCCAACAAAGAGTGATGCCATAAATTCCCTATAGCTGCAGAAAAGGCTAACATTGTTATCATTTTACAAAAAAACAGCTGAACATGAGAGGTTTTTGGACCAATTTTGTGTTCTCCATTCTTTAAGCACCGGTTCGAGCACTGTTTAAGCACCGGCACCGTTTCAAAAGTACCGGTTTGGTACTGGTTCGGATAAAACCTAAACGATACCCATCCCTAGCTGCCAGAGGTTCAGCTGATGTTACTAAGGTTGGTCACACGGTGGCAGCATTGTGTAAGACAGTCTTTAGATTTCATTAATAATCCAAACAGGTAGTCACTGTTGCAGTTAAGGAAGTTTCATATCTCTTCCCAAATGTACAACATAGTGTACATTCTTCCATGTACAGTAACTGACTGCCAGTATGTTCCACCCCTACAGTTATGTGAAAAAGAAAGTAAACCAATGTCAAGTTGTGCCACAGCACCATGGGCCATCTCTATGTTTTACATTTGTAGGTGCAGGTGTAGGTGACAACCATCTTGTCCATGGTAGAATGAGAATGTGATCAGTTGTGTTCTTCCCCTTACATCGTGCTCAGGAGTTCAACAGCCATTCTTTTCTTTCTGACATAGCTAACCATGATAAGACTGCCACTGAAAACCAATGTTCTGTAAACCTCCCTGAATTTGGAAGACTTCATCAGAGGAGGGATGCCGACCTTGTCCTATTGTAGAGTCCCCACAATAGTCGTGCTTTTCGACTCTCCTTTTTCTCCCACCTCACGCTCAAAGACACACAACGAGTCCATTCTCCCTGCAGCACGGACTACACTGCCCATGAAGCTACATTCTGCATTCTGCCTATTAGCTTAGCACAACAACAAAGGCGCTCTCTCACCCAGGAAGCACGCAGAGCGAGAGCGTCACCCTGTAACCATGGCAACCGTAACGCTGCCGCCTGGAACTACAGAACGTAGCTGTCAAACAAAACCCAAACAGTCCTGACCCGCCACAATATGAAACAAGAAAGTACCGCCGTGTAATCCACTTATTTCAACAAAGTAACTGTATTCTAAATACCACCTTTTACCTGTAACGTTCCGTTACCTGTAACAGAATACAGTTACTCATATTTTGTATTTTAAATACACTCAACAAAAATATAAACGCAACACCTTTGTTACTGCTCCCATTCCCCATTGGATGGACGTAGAGACCTAAAATTCATTCCAGATACACAATATAACCATCCCTCCCAAACAGTGGTCACAAATCAGTCCAAATGTGTGGTAGTGGGCACATCTGCTATATTGAGATAATCCATCCCACCTCACAGGTGTGCCACATCAGGATGCTGATCTGACATCATGAGTAGTGCACAGGTGTACCTCAGACTGCCCACAACAAAAGGCCACCCTGGAATGTGCAGTTTTGTCTCACAGCAAAATGCCACAGATGCCACAAGCAATGAGGACGCGTGCAATTGGCATGCTGACAGCAGGAATGTCAACCAGATCTGTCGCCCGTGCATTGAATGTTCATTTCTCAACCATAAGCCGTCTCCACAGGCGTTTCAGAGAATATGGCAGCACATCCAACCGGCCTCACAACCGCAGACCTCGTGTAACCACACCAGCCCAGGACCTCCACATCCAGCAGGTTCACCTCCAAGATCGTCTGAGACCAGCCACCCAGACAGCTGCTGGAACAATTGGTTTGCACAACCAAACAATTTCTGCACAAACTGTCAGAAACCGTCTCAGGGACGCTCAACTGCATGCCCGTCGTCCTCATCGGGGTCTTGACCTGACTCCAGCTCGTCGCCGTAACAGACTTGTGTGGGCAAATGCTCACATTCGATGGCGTCTGGCACGTTGGAGAGGTGTGCGCTTCACGGATGAATCATGGTTCACATTGTTCAGGGCAGATGGCAGCTGAGGATGTCCCAGTTCTTGCATGGCCAGCATACTCACCGGACATGTCACCCATTGAGCATGTTCGGGATGTGCTTGACCGGCGTATACGACAGCGTGTACCAGTTCCCACGAATATCCAACAACCTCGCACAGCCATTGAAGTGGAGTGGACCAACATTCCACAGGCCACAATTGACAATCTGATAGACTCCATGCGACGATGTATTGCACTGCATGAGGCAAATGGTGGTCACACCAGATACTGACAGGTTCTGGGTCCCCAGACCCCCAATAGCGCAAAAAACTGCACATTCCAGGGTGGCCTTTTGTTGTGGGCAGTCTGAGGTACACCTGTGCACTACTCATGATGTCAGATCAGCATCCTGATGTGGCACACCTGTGAGGTGGGATGGATTATCTCAATATGGCAGATGTGCCCACTACCACACATTTGGACTGATTTGTGACCACTGTTTGGGAGGGATGGTTATATTGTGTATCTGGAATGAATTTTAGGTCTCTACGTCCATCCCATGGGGAATGGGAGCAGTAACAAAGGTGTTGCGTTTATATTTTTGTTGAGTGTACGTAACGGCGGTACATGGTAAATGGCCTGTATTTATATAGCGCTTTACTAGTCCCCAAGGACCCCAAAGCGCTTTACATATCCAGTCATCCACCCATTCACGCACACATTCACATGTATTCCGTTACTCCCCAACACTGGTTATTGCTGTGTAAAATATTATTCTTAAGCAGTGACACTCTTTATGGTCCATTTGGTATATATTCCTGACAGTTGATAAGAATCAAAGGTTCACATGAAATTCCATAGGAAATGAATGGGGGTCATTTTTGACTCACTTATGGAAGTTTGTAGTAGTAAAACAAAAACAAAAATGTTGTAAAATGTACAAAAGGTAATTTAAATATTTAAATATTTAGCTAGAATATGAAATAATTACAACTTTTCATTACAAAAGTATTGCAAGCAAAAACAACCCGACAGGGTCATTTTTGACTCACTTATACATCCAAGGGTTAAGTTAAAATCGCTGCATTATGAGTGATCCTGAGTGGAGTTGCATGATGTCATGGTTTAGTCACACATATCTCCTGCATCACTTGAAAGCCAAAAGGTATCTTATGTATGAAAATAATGTCACAGCTTAAGCTTTTTTAGGAAGTGACTAGTAATCAACAAAGGCATACTAACTTTGCAGATATTTGTTATACAAGAAAGATGTGATTATTAATGTTTTATTATGAAACGTCATTGCAATGAAGTATTACCATATGGGAATACTTCAGTGCAATCTGCATTTTGGCGTAGTTGTGTGCCTGTGTGTGTTTGATAGACATAATACCTTATATTGCCAAGTGACATCAGCCCCACCTTTTGGTGGTTTGGTCTGGATCATTCAATCATTTTACTGAGGTAGAGAAGCATCCTGTTAATACTTATGTAAAAAGCTCATTACAAACGTCAGTCTCAGTACAGACATTACTCTAATCCAATCATCTTCTTGTCCCTTTTTTAGCTAATAAACCTGCACTCAGTGTGGTTTCAGTGCCCTCCATTTTGCCTTTCAGATTCTCGTTTATGCAACCCACTTCCTCAGCATATCCACCATATCCAAGTCATTCAGAGCTCCAGTCCTCATCTTCGTCTTCACCACTACCAGTGTCTAGACTCTAGACCCTTGGGGATCCTGCCCTAATCCTATCACCACTGGGATTCCATGCTGCCATGATGAGTCAAAATAATTAATTTCTCTATCTTAGTAAATTATGTTCACCACTGCCAAATGATTAAAATCCAAGTAACGCTGAAAAAAACCATGAACCAAGAATGTTTGTGTGTGGTGGAGCTGTGGTCCCTGGGTCAGCTGCAGGGGAAGGGTGGTGCAAGGGAGGCTGTAGGTGGAGGTGATTGGACTAATGAGATTTTCCTTTTTTATAGTGAGATGGGAGAACAGAAGGGGGGAGTGTGTGAAAAGCTGTCGTTCATGGGTGCCAAACCAAAGAAATTATATGTGTGTAAAATCAATGAAACTAAATTGATCACAAGAAGAGTTCATTTACATTTTGTTTTAAAGGTTATTTATTTATTTATTTTTGTTGAGCATCGGTACGCCAACATCCAAGAAGGCACACTGTTGCTAATCATAGTAGTATAGTCCCCCCCCCCACACACACTATATTATAGTAACTTCAAACTATGTGGACTGCACATGATTGAAAACTGCAGTAAACAAAACTGTCATATGATTATAAATTGATATTGGTCAAAAGCAGTTTAAACAGCTACACATATTTTACATATTTTTTGCTTGCTTTATTTTAGTCGCTATATTGTATACACAAAATGAAAACATTGTTGCAAATGATTATTATTAAACCAACAACCACAATGAAAGGTTTCACCACCAAAAAAGCAAATCATTATATTAGAAACATCTATAATAAATCAAAAAGGAACAGATAGTTATCAGGTCATACAGAAGCAAAATCCAAAAATAACAAAAAGTAATCTGGCAGCGTCAATTGTGCTGCTCATGTAAAGATTCCAGATGTGGATGAAATACACATCAGGGTATCAAAAGCAGCAGCGCTAGCAGGAGTGTGAGGAAAGGAGAGGCCATCATACCAGGAGAGAATCCAAAAAGGCTAAAACACAAAGAAACGAATTAAGGAATTAAATGAGTTATACATTTCAGAAGAAGGTGTACATCGCCATCAGCACTGTTGTGTTTTACTGGGCATAATCTATGTGTGCTGTAAGCTGCAACAAATAATACACTCAGTTGTCTTGTAATTTTACACATTGGTACTGAAAACAATTCATTATTATGGCAAATGTGAATTACAGACATTCTGATTGGCTGGTGACTATATTCTTGTGGGTCACTGCATAAATCATTATTACCCATGCAAGAAATACATGGGCAGAGACAAAAGACTTTAATATTAGCATTACTAGTGTCATCATCATCACTGGGCAAGGTCATGTGTAAATCAAAGCATTATACGGTATGTATGTGAAAATAACATGTTGATTTCAAATCCTGCATCAAATATTGAAATGATTACAGCTTCCAAAATGAGCTTTTTCTTTTGTCTACTCCATTAAGTGTTCACCACTGCAGATCAGCTTTCACCATCTCACCCTATTCCTCCATTGGTACACCAAGCCTCTGCATGTGCTGCTTCACTATAAGTTTTGCTGATGACTATCCTTAAATAAAGCTTTTTGTGTTGAGCACAAAATTATACTGTGTTCAGCAGTAGAATGTCTAAAATTTCAGGTCCAGCAGAGTTTACAGCTTGTGACAACAACACGATCTTACAAACAGATGATTGTTGTACCTGTCATCTGTTGTCTCTGGAATTGGAATTGTGGTAGGTGAGATCCTGTAAACAACAAAGTATTTTTAACAGGTAGGTCAAAATTCTTATGTGTGTAAGAGTTTTAGTGTTTCTGGCTGCAAGAAACACATTCTATTTATTAAAAAAAATGTGGAGTACCTGCCATCTGTTGTGTCTGGAATTGGAATTGTGGTGGTTGAGATCCTGTAAAAGCATTTTCGAGAGGTCTATTAAAACTTTCATGGGTGCAGAAGTCAGTGCTAGAGTTTCTAGCACTAGTGTGCACTAGCTTTCAGATCTAGTAACAACAGACATACAAACTGCTTACTGCTATTTTCTTATGAATTTGTATGTTGTTTCATATGATATGTTTTCTCTTCATATGAATCCTAATTTAATAAATTTTGTACCGTGATGAGCAAGGTCCTTTATCCTGGTCTCCAGGAGGATGTGTAATATTAACTGTTCTCACTTGAAGACATGGCAGTGAACTTCCATTAACTAGAGGAGTGAGATCTATTGAAAGAAGAAATTTAAAATATGTATACAGAAACTTGCATCACTTCATGCATTTCTGTTGTAAAAGTTTCAAGTACAATATTTAAATTTAACAATGAAAATATTTAAATTTGCCTTGTGCACTGAAGATGAAAATGGCACTCCCTCCCTTGAGATAATCTCTGGATTTGATGTCTTCCAAAGATGCAAAATAATATCTACCATACAGGTTATTAGCATAGATGAGCTCATTGTTCTCATCAACAATTTGAGTTCCAACATCACGAGGTTTGCCCCAAAAGGGAACACCTATTTATAGAAAGCATATGTAACATAGTGGTCAATAATTTAGTTAGTAGATTTTTTAAGCATTACTTCATTTTTCTGCAAACGTACCAGTGGTGGTGAGCAGATTTGGGTCAGTGGTGAGACTCATTTGCCTTGACATCTGTAGCTGGATGTTGGGGTTCTGATCCACCATTTGAACAGTAAATTGCCTTTGTGGGCAAGGCCATTTCAGTTGGTCATCATAGACACCAGAGACAAGATGCACATATACTCCAAAATCTGTCTGCCTTAGATATAATGCTACCCGGTAAGCATAGCCCTCACTGGAATACTGCCTTGGGCTATATATCAGGGCCGGAGTATGAGTACTGTTCCAAAATCTCTCAAAATCATTAATCTGCCAGGTTCCATCTGGACACTCGAGCTCTGATAGATTGATGTCATCAATAGAGAAGCCACCTGTAGAGTTTCCTGCTCCTTTACGAACCTCAAACTCCACCTGGAACTGCTTGGTGGCATTTAGAGGAACATGGTGGAGAGTCCAGTGAGATGTTGGTGGACCTGAAGTTAGAATTTTTAGATTAATAGGTGAATGTGACGTATGTCTTCATGACAAAATGTGAAATATGAAACATTTATACTTTCTCTGGAGAAAATCATCATAAATAATCACGCAAATGATTCATTACCACTGATCTGTCCCATGAGGTAGCGAGTTCCTGTGGAGTCCCATTCATCTTGAAACTCTCTGATCCAGATGTTAAGTTTGTCTGTCTGGCTCCCATTGTGGTAATAGTAGAACTGCAGACACTGAACATGACACTCCCTCTGGGGACTCATCCTCTTTGTCTCCAGCCAGGCTGAGTCTCCCTCCTGACCTGGTCCTGTGCTAGCATACATGAAGTAACCCGCATCCTGACCTACAATACAGTTCAAAATTATCTTTAAATTTTAAGTATCAAAAGTATTTATTATTATCTCTGGCAGCTTACTTTTGATGTTAGTAATGCTGAGGTGGAAAACTACATTTTCCATTTAAAACTGTATATTAAACACTGCAATAAAAAAAATGCAATATTTGAAACCTTACCTTGATTACCATTTCCACTGGGCAGATTGGTGTGGTCAGAGCTGGGACCACCATAAACACCAGTTACCATTTCCCAGCCATTGCCACTCTTTGAACAGCGGTTCATTTGACACATGGTCCCATTAGTAAAGCCACAGTACATCTTAAAGGCAATGGATGAGCCTGTAGAGATCAATTAAAAGCGCAAGTTTTTTTTTTCAAGGAAGGTTGGAGGGAAAAGGCAAAATTGTCAACTCACAAAACTGTCATCTCAAGGGAGTGAACTGTTTTCACGTGAGCAATTTTCTACACACATTCAGCACTTTAGGCTTAGTTAATTACTGACAATGAGCAACAGAAAGTTGATTATTGGAGTACTCATGATATTGCTGAAATTGCAGCCTGACAATCCCGGTATGTTGTTTTTTGTATGAATTAAACAAATAGAGTGGGATTATTTGCTGATTATAAATTGGCCATAGGTGCAAATATGAGCATGGTTGTCTGTTTGTTTAAACCATTTTCAAATCATAATTGTGACTTGTTGAACTTTTCTTAAAACAAATAGACTTGATCATTGTGCCAGTTCAAAAAGTGATCATAATAGATATTTTGGAATTCAATAATATATAAATTTATGGCCTCGTGAATATAAGTAAAAACCCCTAGTAAAGAGCCCTACTAAGTTTAAATGCGCGTAGTAACTCTAAAAACAATGTAAAAACTATTTACAAATGTGAGTGTGAGAAAGAAAATGGTTACTTTCTATTGGTTAAGAGCACAATATTCTCACGGTGTCCTTAGTAATTTTAACCAGTAATCCCAGAGTATTCCTAAAACTGGATGCTGGTCCCCATAATCTTTGAGCACTTACTGCATTTGTAGAGTAGATTCAGCTCCTGAACATCACTAGTGCTCATTTCCAGTCGTTGACCAATAAGATTCTGGAATTTGGGGTCTTTGGTGGTAATTGTAGATCCATTGCCATTGGTGAAATCATCTTTGCCATAGTGCATCACGGACAAATAGTCATATGGGACTCCATGGGTGGTGCTTTCATCACTGCCGACTATTCTAAAATTGTGCTTGTAAGCTATAAAAATCATATATAAAAGTCAAACATCAGATACAGTACACTTAACTGAAAAAACTTTGATAATATGAGAGAAGGTCAAATCATAAAAGGAAATATTTTGTATACTCACTATAGTGATTTCATTGATTTTATGACTCAATCTCAGATTATTAAATAGTTATGATTTTATGTTAACAATTTCAGAGTGGTTATTACATTTATGCAGACTGCTTTATACAGCTTTAAGATAAGTATTTGAATAGAAATATTGAACAAAGACATTAACATTGTTATAATTAGTATAAGTGTTAACCAAACCCTCTAGGATGTTTTCAAAGTTAATCGTCACATAATCATCTCTGTCATATCTGGACTGTTCATGGTAGAAGCCAAGAGCATGAAGGAACTCATGTTCAACAATTGCAATGTAACCACAGCCTATTCCAATGGAGAGTTCCTGTCCATTGGAAAATATTCGTCCAATGTATGACCAACATCTGAAATTAAAGGCAGAACACTGATGAATATTTGTCCTATAACTAGTTATGTATTCTGTAATTTATTTAGTTTAATCTATAAAATCACAATTAAATAAATCAGAAAAGAAATAACAAAAACATAACCATTCTTAAAAATTTCACTGTATTCATCTTGTTCTTTTGCTAGAACTATATATTTTGATTTGATATACCTTTATTAGTCCCATAAGGGGGAATTTCATAAGGCTGCCGACCTATTGCGCGCAATGGCGGCGCCATCTTACCCTCCAGCCATACATACATTACACAAAACATCACATGGGGAAGACAGGTCAGAGAGGTATAACAATGGAAAATGCACCACATGAGGAAAGATAAGGAGAAAAAATAACTCCCCCCCCCAGACTGAGCTCCAACAGGGAGATCAGTTTGAGAACAGAAAAAAACACCTCTGCACAAAGCACATGAAAAAACTCTTAATACACCAAAGAAACACATGACAAGCAACAGGGGTGGGTAAAGGGTGAGAGACAGCTGATTTAGACAGTATCCGGTCCTGCAGCCTGTGCGCTGGTCTCCTTTGATCCACCGTCAGCATCGGAAGGGAATAAGCGTCGAAGGCATTTGGAAAGGAAGGGGGGATGAGTGTGTGCATATCAGTGTATATGTATGTGTGTGTGTGTCCAGAGTTCAGCTGAGACAGTGTCCTTCGCCCTGCTAGGCTAAGTAAACAGTCTTCCAGCCAACCCAGGTGGCCTTGCATGGAATGGGAAGGAACAGTCTAAACAGTCGTTATCAGGGTGTTTTTGTTCGGCTGCAACCTTACGACCGCAGCTGGCGCCGAGAGGGTATCAACATGAAGTGATGGTGTTTCTTACTTTAGTGCGAACAGCTCATATGAATTTCAAAGCAGTTCTACAGTCTAACACTGGTCTCTCAATCTCCCATTGGAGAGCCGCGAGCTTCGCCATACTTGCGTTCTGTGATGTTGTCATTTCTTGTGCTCAAGGAGCCGATTCTGAGAACTCACGACAGTGTGCCTCCCCGAGATGTCATCCAATTTGCGTTCAGAGATGTTTTTCCGAGCTAGCCCTCTGAGATGTAATCCAGTCTGCAGTCAGAGATCTTATTCTGAGTATTCACAGCAGCCGTAGCCTTTCCAAGATCTTATCCGTGCTGCACTCAATGAGCCCATTGAGTGCAGCAATCGTTTCAATCACATCGTTTCAATCCCAGTGGGCAGCCTTGTGGGGGTTTGAACAGCCGGTTCCGCTTTCTTAATTCTTCGATAAGTCAGGGCCAAGCCAGCTCCGATCAGCCAGAACCCTGTTACCATGGTTCCAAATAGGTAGATATCTTCAGCACTCAGGCTCACCCAAGCCCAAACTTCTCGTTGAGAAAGGGGTGTCAATTGCATTTAGGGACCAGTTGATCCAATCCATAATTCCTCTTTTAGGTTTTAGAGAACAGACTGTGAGTGAGTGTTCCTGGGAAAAGTAATACAAAAAAACACGAGACTAGACAAGGACACAAGAGGCTAAGCAGGGAAGCTAAGGGAGAGGAGGAGGAGGAGAGGAGAAAAGTGCAACCGCCTTCGTCAAGAGCAAGAGCAGAAGTATATCACATATATATATATCACAAATTAAACTAAGCTAAACGAACAAAAAGTCTAATTGAAAAATCAGCATAGTCATTTTTAGAATATTTATGCTAATTACAGCTAAGTAGAAAATTTTATTTTTAAAAACAACAACAACAAAGAGCAGAAAAACATACCCATTTAACTGTTTGACAGAAATGTAATAGTCCTCAGAGTCCCTTGGTTTGAAGTCAATGCATGATTTCAATCTGAACTGGTCAAAGGCTCTCAGAATGATTCCTTTAGAATTAATGTCTACCGTTGTTGTGTTATAGAGATTAAAAGAAAAGAAGAAGATATTTTAGACAACCAATAAAGGTCCTTAGCCTTGCCCATGCATTTTACTGTAAGGCTATAAAGCATGGAGCTATAAAAGTTTTAGCAAAGGCGTGGGTGGTTGCTTTGCAAAACTATTCCATTAAAGTAGCTCTGTTCACTCGCACATGCTGCTGTATTTTTTTTCAATATGTGGCTTCTATGTGTCAAAAGCGTCCAGCTGACATGGAAAAAATGCATTTTCAGGTATGACATCACAAAGATGTGTTCCCATAGAAATAAAGAAATAAAGACTTCTTTCAGGTGTATTTATAAGAAAATACATATTTACCAAGGTCATTATTTAAGAGGTAGGGGACTGGAGATGTCCACAGGATGTTTTCATTAATAATGGTACTCCTCTGCTTGCCTATAGGCTAAAGTGTAAGAAACATGTATATTGTGACATAATGCAAAGTTACTATGCACACAGATGTTTTTAGAACAAATACATTTTTATCTTCATACAAAAAAACTCACCTCCAAAATATCATCATGTAAAAATTCTAAAATAAAATTTAAAAAATTAGAAACAAGTCACTAATATTCAAGTACAGTTGCATGAAGAACAAAAATATCCTTATAAAAAGGTTTAGTTATAAGTAGATGTTGAACTTTACCCTTGTTTATTTCAGGAATGTCCTTCACTTCACCAACATCTACAAAAACAGATGAGGTATTTTTGTATACAGTTTTTTTTTAATATTAAAAAAAAATTGAATTTCATCAAATGATGTGGAAAATTAAAAAAATAGAACTTACCCACTATTTCTAGCCCATTCTGTAAAAATATCAATATAATATTAAACTAAATGTTCCATCATTTAACATACTTTATGTAGTACTATGAATAAATGTTTTTTATTTTTTATTTTATTTTATTTTTTTACATTTTAAGCTTTGATAGAAAACACACTCCATACTTGTTGGTCAACATGCAAAATTAAAACTTTTCTTTTTGAAAAAACAAAATCATTGTCAGTAGCTGATATTTAATATTCAATATTATTGTCAAACATCTTCATCACAAAACAAACCAGACAAATAATTAAAAAAATCTCTAAGTTCTCTTTGCATATTGATATTCACAATTTCTGAAATATCACTATGCAACTAATCACTTACTGGGTTTAAGGAGAATGCTTCAGAAATTGCCATGATCACAAAAATAAAAACACATTCTTTCATCCTCATGGTGCGTCTTTGATGAAACCTAAATCAGAGATTCTACCAAGAATGAGGAAAAACAATCACAAAATAAAAAATATATAAATATTAAAGATTTATATATATCAAACTTTATGTTTGTTCTTATAGAAATATGAAACTTGTCTTTACCTTGTCCCACGCTTGTCTCTTCCTCATCTGCATGAGAAGTTGTACCTGTGACAGGAGTGTTAGAACCAGTTTTATACAACTAAAGCTACGTGCTTGACACATCAGGGAGTCATGCATCTAGATTTGTTCCTGCTTTAGCCCACGTCATCATTTCCTGTTATCTGATGTCTGTGACATTAACAAATCCCGAGTATTTGCATTACTTAAAGACATTCCACTTCACACCTAATTTTTACCAGGAAAACATGAACAACAGTTGATAACAATGATAAACTCAACATTTGACTATGAACTTTTGTCTTTTACTCTTAGTGGAGAACTTTTTTTTTTCTGTGTGTAATCGATAGATGACCTAAGGTACTATATTATCTTTCCTCTGTCTCTGATGTGAAACAGATATTTTGTTGTGGGAGTTGGCTGTGGATATGGATCTCAGTCATCTACTTCATCAAATCTTCTGTTTTCTTTTATTTGTAAAAATGTTTGAAAAGAGGACTGATCAATGAAATCTCTCACCTTTGACTGTTTTCAGTTGTATAACAAGGCTTTGTCTGTCAGGCTTGGATGCTGCGATATTGTTCCATAATGGCCAACTCATTTCCCTGATGATGATACTTGAGTACAAAGTCTAAAAAGATCTTTTCAGCTCCAGTTGTTGCTGACTTGTTGGGTGAAATGATCCATAGCAACTACAATGTACTTATATAGACCCTGGAGCGGTTGGTCCTGGCTCAGCTTCGGCGCCTAACAAGCTCATCACTGGACCCACTTCAGTTTGCCTACCAGCCTGGCATTGGAGCGGATGATGCCGTCATTCACCTCCTACATCGTTCCCTCGCTCACCTGGAGACCGCTGGAAGCACTGTGAGAATCATGTTCTTTGATTTCTCCAGTGCCTTCAACACTATTCTTCCCTCGGTTCTGAAGGACAAGCTGGAGAACTCTGGAGTGGACCATCACCTCACTACCTGGATTTTGGACTACCTCACCGACCGACCACAGTATGTGAGGACTCAGGGCTGTGTGTCGGACAGGGTCGTCTGCAGTACGGGGGCCCCACAGGGAACGGTTCTGGCTCCGTTCCTCTTCACCATCTACACTGCAGACTTCTCCCACAATTCCACCCAGTGCTTCCTGCAGAAGTTCTCTGATGACTCTGCAATAGTCGGCCTCATCACTGATGGGGACAACAAGGAGTACAGAGGACTGACTCAAGACTTTGTGGACTGGTGCCAGCTGAACTACCTCCAGATCAATGCCAGTAAAACCAAGGAGCTGGTGGTAGACTTCCGCAGGCACAAGCATTCTCCACTGCAACCACTGAACATCCAGGGTATGGACATTGAGGCTGTGGACAGCTACAGGTACCTTGGTGTTCATCTGAACAACAGACTGGACTGGACTCATAACTCAGACGCCCTCTACAGGAAAGGGCAGAGCAGGCTGTACCTGCTGTGGAGACTCAGGTCGTTTGGGGTGGAGGGCCCACTCCTGAAGACCTTCTATGACTCTGTGGTGGCTTCTGCTATCTTTTATGGTGTGGTCTGCTGGGGCGGCAGCATCTCTGCTGGGGACAGGAAGAGACTGAACAGGGTGATCCGAAGGGCCAGCTCTGTTCTAGGATGCCCTCTGGACCCAGTGGAGGTGGTGAGTGACAGGAGAATGGCGGCTAAGCTGTCATCCCTGTTGGACAACATCTCCCACCCCATGCAGCAGACTGTGACAGCACTGAGCAGCTCCTTCAGTGGGAGACTGCGGCACCCACGGTGTGGGACGGAGAGATTTCGCAGGTCTTTCCTCCCCACTGCTGTCAGACTCCACAACAAAGACTTTAACTGAACAAACACACACATCCACACATGTGCAATAACACTAAGTGCAATAATCTTTTCTGGCATCGTTGTATTTTTACTCAGTTGTATATAGCATTCGTATTCTATTTTTATCTTATTGTATATTTTTATTCTATTTTATTCTACTGTATATAGTATATTATTTTATTCTATTCTGTACAGTTGTGTACTGTATTTATTCTTATTGTATTCTAATTTTTGCGTCATAACTTTTGCACTGTCCACTTCCTGCTGTGACAAAACAAATTTCCCACGTGTGGGACTAATAAAGGTTATCTTATCTTATCTTATCTTATATCCTCCATTACAAACTTCCAGATACAGATACAGTGATTCTCTGTTCGACTTGTTTGGAGATTTCTGTTCCAGGCAGCTAATGATCACCTAATAATCCATATCTCTTTGCATATGTGTTATTGATCACGCTGAGTGTCTGTTCTACTCTAAGATGACACTGTGGATTTTATGCGCTTGTGTTCTACATCCAGGGCTTCCAGAATATTACATCTCCTGGAAGTCACAATATACCAGTCACAATATTCAAAAATGGTAGTAAATGAAATTAATTATCAATATAATCCATAGTTACTTGTTGTATTTAAAAGTTAAACTTTAAAGTGTTGATTTTAATTGTGATCATGACTTACTGCAAAGACTATTTAACTTAGACAGTAGGACGTTATTTCAAGGATTTTCCAGGATTGCTTACTATCATAATGTCACCCTCCATTAAATCCAGGCTTGAAGGAAGATGGAGTATTACACTTGTTATGGAAGCTACAACAACAACAACAACAACACACTCTTGCTCCCAACTCTCAGTCTGATGCTTGGTGAGGAATCCCTTATCAATTTTCACCAACTAATTTTTCTGATTTGTACTTCTTCAAGCATGGAAAATTAACAGGGTGTAAACAAGTAAACAGTAAAAGTTAGAGCAATCAGCACACAAAGTAACTTGTTAATTACAGTCTGACAGATAATACAAGATAATACAAGACGTTTCCTTCAAAAAACAACATAGCAGTACAAACTAGGTATAAAGAGCATCAGGAGAATATGTATTGTGATAAAAGGATAAAACCGTTTGCCACACACTGAGTAAGGACATGTTCAGCCTGGACAGTTGTTCTGTGAGGAAGCATTCAGAAATCGGCTGCTTTATCACAGTTCTGCTTTATAAAATTGAAATGTGTCTAAAAGACAATCAAACAATATTTTTTTACTGCCAGATTCTGACTAATCTAAACTGTTGGCAAAAACAGGAAAAAAAGAAAAATTCAAGCAGTATTCTAACACTTTTCAGATTTAACCAAGGCACATTAATAACAGGGTTTTTTTTTTCAAGAAGTTGTAAAACAGATAAAGGACTGTGCCTACAAATGCCCTGCTGACTAATGTACTGTGACATGATCTCCGTGCAGAAATGCAATGATAAACCAGAAATACTGGAAACCTCAACCTAAGGGGTACTTTTCTATTCTGTATGCATCAAGGCTTTTGCTTTGCTACATTATTGAGGACCGAAATGTGGTTCTAAACATTTGGAATCAGGACTCAAACATGTGCTTAGAAGTAAAGTATACATAGCTCATAAAAAAATGAACTTATATGTGACTGTGAATTTTCCCAAATCCAAATAAAAATCCTTTGATTGTTTTTAATCAGATCTTTTGTTCAGTCTTCACAAGTGTTTCCTGCTGGATTAAGAAGACCAACATAATGTCAATGTCTAAAGTGTGAAACTTCCAGCTTTAATAACTGTGTGTAAAACTATACATCAAGTGAAAGTACACACTTGTGCAGACTACCAAAAAAATAAAAATAAATGAAAACCCATGTTTCCCCTTGGCAGCACACACTACTTTCTTAATGCCACGAAGCAAACACAGGGCTGTAAGGACTGAACTGCACATAAAAATAAAATCCAAAATCTTAAATACAATAATAATTGTGTGTATATATATATATATATATATATATATATATATATATATATATTGTATAGAACCTGCATACAAAGGCAAAACCTTGTTTATATTAACATTTATTTTCAGTCATATTTTACTTGTGAACCACTTCATTTGATGTTTTTACATTTCTAAACTTTATCACACCACCCTTTCGACAGTTAACACTAATGCACTCAGAATTCACAGTATCAGCTGCCATGACACCGTATAATAACAAACCAATGACGTGCGACAGTGGCCTGTTCACCTTTCTGACACCTAAATGAAAGAATTTTATCTTGTTTTGAAACCAAGCTGTTCCACATTCTTTGAAGCAATATCGTCATTTGCACTTGTTTTGTTTTTTGTTTTTCTTCCCCTTTAGCTAAGGCATTGTATGTCTGTCTGCTTTAGAGCCACGTGATTTAGACTAGCTCACACGTGAGGAAGGTATCACTCAGATTTAGTAAAAAACACAGTAAAAGTAAAACAAAGATGTATGAATATTCATCATGTTAATAGAGTTTAACATAGGTGCAAGTGCCACCCCCCCCGAAAACAAACAGAATACAAGGACAGACCACTGGCTGTAAAAATGTGAAAGGAATGAGAGATGTGCATCAGAGATAAATAAAGGCTCATGTCCATATGTGGGTTCCTGGAAAGGGGGATAATGGTAAGTGTTAATGCTGGTAATTTGCACAAACATCTCTGATGTGGTGGATGATTGTCATTACCCAGAAAAACACTGTTGAAACACCCAGATAAAATTATTTCCCTTTGTTAGAGCAAAGATAGGCATTGTTCTAGAACAGAAAGAACCCATCTGCAAACATACTGTCACGGCTGGCGGAGCGAGCCGTGTGGAGTGGAGGAAAAGGAGGACCCAAAATGCAGCAAACTGATGATACGAGTGAAGTTTATTTACACGGTGGCAGTGGCAAAAACAGGCAATGAAGCATGAGTAATGACAAACCTAAACTGGGAGAAACTAAAGAGCAAACCTGAAATCTTACAAAACGGAGAGCGGAGCAGAGAGACGCAGACCAAGGACCAGGATACCAAGAAACACAGACGAGCCGACAACGAACACAGACCGACACCCACTATATATACACACACACACACACACACACACACACACAAGGTAATCGGGTAATCGCACACAGGAGGGAAGAACAGCTGATCTGAATACACATGACTGGAGGACACAAGCTGAACACAATGACAACAGACACAGACTTTCAGAACAAAACAGGAAATCTAGAACCCGAACCGGACACAAGGGGGGAGGACACAGAATAACTAGAACAGAGGGAAATAATCACAAAACACAAAACGCTGGGTCAACGACCCAGGACCATGACACATACAAAGAGGCGACCGACTTTATTGCTTAACACAGAATAGATCTAATAGGCAAGGCCTTATTCTGGCTTTTGGTATAATTTTGAATAATAGAAATTAGAGGTAATGTTGATATGGTGAACTACCATCATTGCAAGCATTGAAATAAGTTTTCTTTTTATTTGCTGCCATTTTATTTTGTCCGCACACATTCAGTTCCAATAATCTCTGCCTATTTCTGTGCATTCAAAATGATGATGACCTAACTGCAGTCCAGAAATTTGAACCACTAAAAACATTATTTTATTTACATTTTACAATAACAACAAATTTGTATAACATTTAGTAAATAATGGTTTATTTGCTCAATAAAATTATTAAAAGGATAAAATAAGCTTTTATTAATAATTATTAATGATCCAATAAAATAATGCTTCATATCAACATCATGTGCACTTATGGTGATGCAGCTTAACCTAGTTTTGTACTGAGAATTCTCAGTAGGAGCTGTCATGACATGCAACAATGACAAAAGGCATGGCAAGACAATGACGTGCTTGACTCGGGCCTATTTTCCACTCTGAAGAATAAGGAAAAGATTTTTTTGCAGTCAAACTACCAGCATTTACGCATTCTTTTGTTCAGCACAGTCCCCAAGAGTATTACCAGCAAAGCACCCCCACAAATCATCACACCTCCTCCTCGATGCTTCACTGTGGGAGCCATGCATGTAGACCATCCATTCACCTTTTCTGCATCCCACAAAGACATGGCGGGTGGAACTAAAGATCTCAAATTTGGACTGATCAGACCAAAGTGCACATTTCCACTGGTCTAATGTCCATTTCTTGAGTTTTTTGGCTCAAACAAATATCTTCTGCTTGTTGCTTTTCCTTAGTAGTGGTTTCCTAGCAGCTGACCATAAAGGCCTGATTCACACAGTCTCCTCTGATCAGTTGATATAGAGATGTGTCTGCTACTAGAACTCTGTGTGGCATTTATCTGGGCACTGCTAACTTGTGATATCTGACGCTGGTGACTCTGATGAATTTATCCTCAGCAGCAGAGGTGATTCCTGGTGTTCCTTTCCTTGGGTGGTCCTCATTGTGAGCCAGTTTCGTCGTAGTGCTGAATGAATCTTAGGACTGCACTTGGGGACACATTCAAAGTTTTAGCAATTTTCTGGACTGACTGACCTTCAGTTCTTAAAGTAATGATGGACTGTTGTTTCTTGTTACTTAGCTGATTGGTTCTTACCATAATATGAATTCTAACAGTTGTCAAATAGGGCTGTCAGCTGTGTACCAACCTGACTTCTGCAAAACACAATTGATGGTCCCAAACCCATTAAGAAGACAAGAAATTCCACAAATGAACCCTGACAAGGCTGAGCTGTAAAGTTGAAACCATTTCAGGTGACTACATCATAAAGCTCATTGAGAGAAAGCCAAGGGTTTGCAGCAATGCCAAAAAAGCAAATGGCATCTACTTTGAGGAATCTAAAATATAAAACATATTTATATTTATTTATAAATTTTTTCTTTGGTACAATTCATATAATTGATGTCATCAGTATGTATCTACAGTGTAGAAAGCAGTGAAAATAAAGAAAAAACATTATATGAGAACGTGTGTCCAAACCTTACCACTCAATGGCAGTGTAACCTTGTTTTAGGACAGAAAACCTTCATGTTTACAGTGTCACGTGGGGCATTGTAGTTGCTTGGAAAAGCTGTTGTTGTTGTTTTTTTCTTTTAGAATTCACAAATTAACATGACCTAAAAAAGTAATATGTAACAATGTAACAAAAGTATTAGACTTCAAAGTTTTTTAAGGAAAATGACCAAGTATGAGGTACATCTGTATGTATTTGAGTATTATATCTGTAGGCTAAGCATTTAAGCCTGTAGGAGTAATTTTAACAAATAGAATGACAGTCATGTAGAAAAGTTGTACTACTGATATTCATACATATTCTGATTTTAATAGCAGAAAATGAATTATGAACAAACCATGAAGAAATAAGATTTATTACCATACCATAACAGCTTTATTTATAAAGCACTTTAACGTAAAACCAGGGTTCACAAACTGCTGTACATATACAAATAGCATAAACACAATAAAAGAAAAATAAGATAAAATACAATAAATAACTAAATGAATAAAATGAAATAAAACATGTTAAAACAAATTGAGCCACCCCCTTAAAGATAGCCAAAGGCTTCAGCAAATTAATATGTTTTAAGAAGATTTTTAAAGTCAGAAAGATAAGTTTTCACAAATTACCTGAGGGGAGTCAACACCAACAGTCTGTACAGCATGAAGGACCATGTCAATAGTTTTAAATAAGGCGTGAGGCTTACAGGAATTAGCCTGCATAATAGCAGCAAAATGTTTTCTCTTAACAGTTTTCTGATATGAATTCCAGTAATACTGTAATATTTGGTATGAAAGCTGAAGTTTATCCTTCTTCCATTTACGTTCAGCTCTCCTACACTTTCTTCTGACAGCACGGGTGGCTTCATTCAGACCTGAACCCTTCAGCTTAAAGGGGGCCACCGACTGAGTAAAACCATGAGCTGAGCTCTTCTGGATCATTACATATAGAATCAGGAAGGCTGCTGTTCTGATTAAAAACAACAGAGAACTGACCAGCAGTGGATGGGTTAAAAATACCACCGCTCTGACCGCTCTAACCCTAACCCTAACCCAGGAGGATTAACTTTAGTACAAGGAAGGGAAACCTCAAACAAGACAGGCTTATGGTCCAGCCATACAGCATCACAGACCTCTAAGTTAAAGACCGGTAAACCGCGAGTTAAAACAAGATCCCATATTTTTGTGTAGGCACAGACACAGGTTTTGCGAGTGTACACTAAAAGAGAGTAAACTCTAGCACACAAAAAATAGCCTAAATAGCACAAACAAACACAACAGGATCAGGGCTAGATGGCAAGCCAAACACATTGGTGCCATCTTGGGCACAGGACCAAGATACTTGATAGCCATCATGTGGGAACGGCAAAGCTAGACTGTGTACAAAGGGAGGAAATTCAAGATAGAAAGTGGGCCATACAATAAGACAACATCCTCTTGGAGCAAAGAAAACTAAAAGTCAGTGCTTTGAAATGTTCTGGTCAAAACCATGACCTGAAGGGTTCTGGACGAGCTGCCCATGTCAGGAAAACACCAGCATGGCAGAATCGAATGTGTTCCTCTAGGCTGGTGACTAGGACTGGTCAATATAAATGTTTAGTTGCATTTACTGCTGCACAAAGTGGTAAATCAAATATTTAAATAATTGATCATTGCCTCAATTATTTAAAAAAAAAATCCACATTTAGTTAGTTTTCCTTAATATACTCTGAAAACTTGCAGAAAATGAAAAAGAAAACCCACAAAAACATACGAGGTTGTTTTATGATGTATTTATAGGGGACTCTGAAAACTTCCAGAGCTGTAACAAAACATTTCCAGTAGAGGTACAGTTGGAGGTTTAAACACTGGCATGGAAAATGTGAACATGATGATATGCTGCATACAACAGTTTTCTCATGGCAATTTCAAATGATTCTAAATTCCAAGTACTAGGTGAAATTGTTGTGTTACATTTTTCTTTCTTGTCAAGAACGTCTCTTCATAACAACCCTGCTCTGAAGCATGGCCATATTCATATGATTGAGAAACAAACGCCATGACCTGAGATCATTTCTAATGATCCAATGACATGCGATACTTATCTTATCACTGCTTGTCAAGCAGAGAAGAAAAGGTGGCCTTCCTTTCCACTTCCTCCATGTAAAGGTTGGCTACAATAGGTGACACGGGGGAGCCCATGGCACAGCCATGTTTTTGTCTGTAGAAGCCGTCGTTGTATTTGAAGTATGTTGTGTTAAGGCAGAGGTCTAACAGTGTGCAAATCTGATCGGGTGTGAAGTTGGTCCCGTCTTCCAAGGAGCTGTCTTCTTGTAGTCGTTTTCTGACAGTCTCCACGGCCTCCGTGGTGGGTATGCAAGTGAAGAGAGAGACTACAAAGGACACCATGGTTTCATTTGGATCCAGGGTAAGTTTCTGGACCTTGTCAGTGAAGTTCTTGATGTGGTGTGGGGTGTTCCCCACGAGAGGAGCAAGGATGGTGGCAAGGTGTTTTGCAATGTTATAAGTGGCTGAGTTTATGCTACTGAATATGGGTCTGAGTGGGACAGCTTCCTTGTGGATTTTAGGAAGTCCGTAAATGCAGGGTATGGAATCCCCTGGGTAAAGGCGGTGATATGTAAGGCGGTCAATGGTTTTGTCCTTTTCAAAGTCTTGAAGGCAAGCTATAACTTTCTTTTTGTAGCTGCTTGTGGGGTCTCGCTTTAAGGCTTCGTAGGTATTGTTGTCACTGAGGAGAGTAGTGATCTTTGTATGGTAATCTGTAGTGTTTAGGACTAGGGAGACCGAAAAGCAGTGCACATTTCGGTGCTTTATCTCGGTGCTTTTTTTTCCTGAGCTGTGATACACTTCTAGCCAATCATTTTACGTTTCCGAGGATAGTAGGCGGGTCCAGGTACGTACGTTCTTTTAGAGGAGAGCTACAGATTAAAAATGCCCAAGGCGAAGCGGTCAAAAGTCTGGCTGTACTTCACAGCAAAATATGCAAACTCAGCAGCCTGCAACAAGTGCTTTAAGCTGATACTGTGATACTGTCAAAGGAGGTAACACCTCGAATCCGATGAAACACCTGGCGACGCATAGCGTTTTTTTTTTAAAGCCAAGAAATGCGCTGTATTTGATAGCTTGCTGCGAGACCTCACACCCAGCGCATCTACTGCGGGTGTGGTGCCTGTTATCAGACCCGGAGTTAGCAACATCCCCAAAAACACAAAGAGGAGAGTCCTGGCCCCTAGCCCTGCCAGTGTAGCAGAAATGATGACGGCAGCAGCAGCCGTTCTTCTCTGTGTGAGTAGCTTAATGTTGTTCGTGTGTAATTTACGTTGAGTAGGCTAACCACGTTATTACATTAATGCAGGTAAGGTGAACTAGCAAACATCATCATAGCTACATGCGGCTGTCTTCTTGTTTGATGGCAGATACTCCCTTCACCCTGGCCAAAAAGGCTAAAATGACCAAAGAAAAAGAGGGAAACGGCTAAACATGAGAGGTTTTTGGATAAAGTTTGTGTTTTTTCCATTGTTTAAGCACTGCTTCCAGCCAAGAGTGATGCCATATATGCCCCATAGCTGCAGAAAAGGCACACATTGTTATCTTTTTACAAAAACCAGCTGAACATGAGAGGTTTTTGGACCAATTTTGTGTTCTCCATTCTTTAAGCACCGGTTTGAGCACTGTTTGAGCACCGGCACCGTTTCAAAAGTACCGATTTGGCACCGGTATCGGATAAAACCTAAACGATACCCATCCCTATTTAGGACCACGGTGCATCTTCCCTTATCAGCTGGTAAAACAGTGATGTTGTGGTCTTTGCTCAGGGAAGCGACGGCCTTCTTTTCTTGTATTGTGAGGTTGGACGGAAGGACTTTGGCACTGGAGAGGGTGGCTGAGACTTTCATCCTGATTTGCTCTGCTTCTGTCTGTGATAATTTATTAATCCGTATGGCGGATTCTGTGGCTGTGATGAGGTCCACTATGGGCAACTGTTGTGGAGAAATGGCAAAATTGAGTCCTTTGGCTATTACTCTCTTTTCAGTTTCAGTGAGATTCCGGTCTGAAAAGTTCTTTACCCATTTCTCCTGACTGACTTCAGGTGTGTTTTCTTCTCTGGGTTGTGTAGGTGTAGGTTCAGAATGAGGAGTGTGTGTTTTTGAAAGCAAGGTGTGAAATTTCCTGCGTTGTCTTTCTTTTCCTTTAGAATGTTGGGCCCGCTGAGCCTTGTCCACAAACTTGTAAACCTCTTCTAAGATTGGAGAGGGTAGAAGGGTTTCCAGTTCCTGCAGAGTCTGGCTGATCTTGATCTGGAGGGCATCTATAGTGAAATGGACCTGTCTTATCCTTTCACTTAAAAGGTGATTTTGTGCTCTCTGTAGAATCAAGTCTGTTCTGTATCCCCTGACAGTGGATCCAAGGCGCAGGCGCAGGGGGAATACTCCCACTAGGTTTAAATCTGGGACTCCCCACCATTTGACCTTAGAACTGAAGAAGCTTCTCGGATGAGAGGTGAAACGTCTTCAAGCAACTTAAAGAAGTCCAGACGCTTTTCTTTGCAAGCTCCTTTGACCATAGAACCATTAAAATACATCTGCAGCTTATCATTTCAGACTGGAGAACTGAAAATAGCTAAAGTTGTTAATTATTAAATTAATTATGCTAAACAACAGAACAGGAACCAAAATAGGAGTTATCTATTCCTTGAAGTTTTATCTATGAGGACATAATAAAAAATCATGTTATCCTTCCCACCAGTTGCACGTAACTTACTGCTAGTTGCGGTGACACTGGTGGTCCTGTGCTGGCCCATGTGTGGATTACCTCTGGCAAACCTGATCTGGGCCACCAAAGGGCCATCATTCTTTGCGGTATGTGAGCCATGTGTAAGTTGTGTTCAGCCACGGGCCAGTTGTAGACACACTGCTGACCCTGTGCTGGCCCAGATGTCAGCCTGATGTGTACCTTAATCAAGCCATGTAATAACAAAATGTGCTGGAACATAATAGTGCAAAAGTAACTGTGACAGTGACATGAACTATGTCATATTTTGAATTATGACATAATTTCATAGTTCAAGCTTCTTTAGGAAGTGACTATGATCAGCAAAGATATCCTAAATGTGGCAGGTGTAGGTTGAACAAGAAACGTGATTATTAATTTTTTATAAAGAAACTTCTTTTCAAATGTAGCAGACCATATGGGAATAGTGTAATCTATATCATGGTTTAATTGTGTGCCTTTGTGGGTCTGATAGACTTAATCCCTTATACTTCCCAAGTGACATCAGCCTAGCACTCACTCATTTTTAACGAGGCAGAGAAACTTCCTGTTAAAACTTATCTACAATTTCTACACTTATTGTGAGCTCAGTGGTTATATGCATGATATCTTCTTAAAAAAACATTGTTGCGTTTGAGGAAGTTCCTTATGTCTTCCCATATGTACAACATACTGTACATTCTTGCATGTAACAGTATGTTGCACCCCTATAGTTATGCGAAAAAGAACGTAAACCACCTTTCCATTCTAAGGTTTAATCTTTAAAAAGCAAGGAAAATGCAGAAGCAGTGTATGATATGTAAAACTTTGGAATTGAAAGAGGAGTCAGCTTTATCTGAACAAACTACTTCTCTCAGCAGCCGGTTGAGTTGTGGCTTTTTTCTACACGTACCTTCTAATTGCTTCAATGATCAGGGTTTGGAGTTTGAGGCAAACTTCCATTCAACTTCTAATATTTACTGTGGCAAGCTCCTTTGAGCGCTCAGTAAGGAAGACCCATCATGGATTGATGATACCATTCTTGAGTTTAGGGTTCTGAGCTGTGAAAAAGGTTTAGGCATTCAGGGTAGCAATGTCAAGTTGTACCACAGCTATGTTTTACACTTGTAGGTGCCAACCATCTAGTCCAGGGGTGTGAACTCCAGGCCTCGAGGACCGGTGTCCCGCAGGTTTTAGATATCACCCTGTTTCAACACACCTGAATCAAATGATTAGTTCGTTACCAGGCTTCCGGAGAACTTCAAGACATGTTGAGGTGATAATAGTAAAATGAGAATGTGATCAGTTATGTTTTCCCAATATGTTGTTAGACATATGGGAATGCTTCACTGCAACATGTATTTTGGTGTGGCTGTGTGCCTTCGTGTGTTTGATAGACATAATGTTTTATAAATCCCAAGTGACATCAGCCCTACCTTGTTATGGTCTGGTGTGCATAATTTGCTCACTCTAATGAGGTAGAGAAACTTCCTGTTAATAATTATCTACAATTTCCACACTTGTTCTTAGTGCAATGGTTGTATGCATGATATCTTTTTAAAAAGCTCATTACAAACATCAAACTCAATACTGACATTACAATAATCCAATCATCTTCTTGACCCCATTTGAGCTAATCAACCTCCACTCTGTGTGATTTAAATCTCAGAGTGCTCTCCTCATTTATGCAAACCACTTTCTCCCCATCGTCACCTTGCCTGAGGTCCATCCAAGCCTCAATCTTCTTCTTCACCACTTCCCCTGTCTAGACCCTGGGGGATTCTTTCCTAAATCGTATTGCCACTGGGATTCCATTCTGCCATCATTGGACTCTAAAACGCCAAATTAATTAATATCTCTAGTAAATTATTTTCAGTTCTTCCAAGTGATCTCTTTTTACATTCAAGCAACACACACACAAAAAACAGAGGACCAAGAATGTTTTTGATTTAAAGGTTTTATTTTATGTTTTCTTAAACATCAATACACCAACAACCAAGAAAGCACACTGTGGCTAATCATTGTAGTATATTTTTGTTCACTACATTTTAATAACGTCAAACTCATGTAGATTTCTTGTGATTGAAAATTGCAGTAAACAAAACTATCATATGATTAAAGACTAATATTAGTTAAATGGAGTTTTAAACTTAGATATAGATAGATATTTTACATACTTTTCATTTCACTTTTTGCTTGCTTTATTTAGTTTTATTCTCTATATTGTGGAGAAAACAAACAAACAAACAAAAATATTGTTGCAAATGATTATTTTAAAAACAAAAACTACAATGAAAAGTTCCTGCACCAAAAAAACAAATCGCTATATTAGGAAAATCTATAATAAATGAAAAATGAATCAATACACTAAAATAATAAAAAAATATCTAAAATGAATCTGGCAGAGTCCTTGGTGCTGTCCATGTAACGAGTCCAGATGTGGATGATCAAGATCACATCAAGGCATAAAAAGCATCAGTGCTAGCAGGAGGGTGAGGACAGGAGAGGCCATCATACCAGGAGAGAAAGTGCTACTGCAGAAAGACAGGAAATAATTAAATAAGTCATGTATAGATAAGCTCATGATAAGTACAGAAATTCTGAATTGATATCACTGCTTTTGTGTTTGTGCAAAATCTATGTGGGCTTCAAACTGCAACAAATGATGACTATTCTTAAACAGAGCTTTTTGTGATGAACACTATCATTGGTATAACATCTACATTTTTCATGTCCACACACATTGTTATAAACAGAACATGTTTGAGAAGATTGTTGTGTCTGGAATTGGAATTGTGGTGGGTGAGATCCTGTAAACATCAAAGCATTTCTTAACAGGTATGTTAAAACTTTTTAGCGTTAGTTTTAGTGTTTCTGTTTGAAAGAAACACTTTCTATTTATTAAAAATCAGGAAATGTTTGAGAACATTGCAGTACCTGCCATCTGTTGTGTATGAGGTAGGAATCGAGGTGGTTGAGATCCTGTAAACATCAAAGCATTTCTTAACAGGTATGTTAAAACTTTTTAGTGTTAATTTTAGTGTTTCTGTTTGAAAGAAACACTTTCTATTTATTAAAAATCAGGAAATGTTTGAGAACATTGCAGTACCTGCCATCTGTTGTGTATGAGGTAGGAATCGAGGTGGGTGAGATCCTGTAAAAGTTAAAGCATTTTTAGAGGGGTATTAAAACTTGTTAGAGTTTCACCTGCATTAACTTTTACATCTAGCAACCACACTTATTCTTGCAAGGTGCTCAAAAATGCATGAGAAAATTGCAGTATCTCTCATCATATATATTGTTTCATATGACATGTTGTATCTTCACATGAGTTGTAATTTAATAATATGTCCTACTGTGATGAGCAGTTTCCTTTATCCTGGTCTCCAGGGGGATGTGTAATTTTTACTGTTCTTACTTGAGGACAAGGCAGTGAACTTCCATTAACTAGAGGTGTGAGATCTATTGGAATGAAGAAATTAAAATAATCATAGAAAACTTGGTTTTGATGATGTGTAAAATGATTGAAATGTTTCATACATTTCTGTTGTAAAAGTTTCAAGTACAATATATAAGTTTAGGAATGAAATTATTTAAATTTGCCTTGTGCACTGAAGATGAAAATGGCACTCCCTCCTTTGAGGTAATCTCTCGACTGGATGTCTTCCAAAGATGCAAAATAATATCTACCATACAGGTTATTAGCATAGATGAGCTCATTGTTCTCATCAACAATTTGAATTCCAACATCACGAGGTTTGCCCCAAAAGGGAACACCTATTTATAGAAAGCATATGTAACATAGTGGTCAATAATTTAGTTAGTAGATTTTTTAAGCATTACTTCATTTTTCTGCAAACGTACCAGTGGTGGTGAGCAGATTTGGGTCAGTGGTGAGACTCATTTGGCTTGACATCTGTAGCTGGATGTTGGGGTTCTGATCCACCATTTGGACAGTAAATTGCCTTTGTGGGCAAGGCCATTTCAGTTGGTCATCATAGACACCAGAGACAAGATGCACATATACTCCAAAATCTGTCTGCCTTAGATATAATGCTACCCGGTAAGCATAGCCCTCACTGGAATACTGCCTTGGGCTATATATCAGGGCCGGAGTATGAGTACTGTTCCAAAATCTCTCAAAATCATTAATCTGCCAGGTTCCATCTGGACACTCGAGCTCTGATAGATTGATGTCATCAATAGAGAAGCCACCTGTAGAGTTTCCTGCTCCTTTACGAACCTCAAACTCCACCTGGAACTGCTTGGTGGCATTCAGAGGAACATGGTGGAGAGTCCAGTGAGATGTCGGTGGACCTGGAGGGAGAATTTTTAGATTAATAGGTGAATGTGACGTATGTCTTCATGACAAAATGTGAAATGTGAAACATTTATACTTCATCTGGAGAAAATCATCATAAATAATCACGCAAATGATTCATTACCACTGATCTGTCCCATGAGGTAGCGAGTTCCTGTGGAGTCCCATTCATCTTGAAACTCTCTGATCCAGATGTTAAGTTCGTCTGTCTGGCTCCCATTGTGGTAATAGTAGAACTGCAGACACTGAACATGACACTCCCTCTGGGGACTCATCCTCTTTGTCTCCAGCCAGGCTGAGTCTCCCTCCTGACCTGATTCTGTGCTAGCATACATGAAGTAACCCGCATCCTGACCTACAATACAGTTCAAAATTATCTTACATCAGATCATTAAATCTTAAGTATCAAAAGTATTTATTATTATTGCTGGCAGCTTACTTTTGATGTTAATAATGCTGAGTTGGAAAACTAGATTTTCCATTTCAAACTGTAATAAAAACTGCAATAAAAAATGCAATATTTGAAACCTTACCTTGATTACCATTTCCACTGGGCAGATTGGTGTGGTCAGAGCTGGGACCACCATAAACACCAGTTACCATTTCCCAGCCATTGCCACTCTTTGAACAGCGGTTCATTTGACACATGGTCCCATTAGTAAAGCCACAGTACATCTTAAAGGCAATGGATGAGCCTGTAGAGATCAATTAAAAGTGCAAGGTTTTTTTTTCCAAGGAAGGTTGGAGGGAAAAGGCAAAATTGTCAACTCACAAAACTGTCATCTCAAGTCAGTGAATTGTGTCGGTGTGAGCAATTTTCTACACACATTCAGCACTTTAGGCTTAGTTAATTACTGACAATGAGCAACAGAAAGTTGATTATTGGAGTACCCGTGATATTGCTGAAATTGCAGCCTGACACATAGCAATCCTGGCATGTTGATTTTTGTATGAATTAAACAAATAGAGTGGGATTATTTGCTGATTATAAATTGACCATAGGTGCGAATATGAGCATGGTTGTCTGTTTAAATTATTTTCAAATCATAATTGTGACTTGTTGAACTTTTCTTAAAACAAATAGACTTGATCATTGTGCCAGTTCAAAAAGTGATCATAATAGATATTTTGGAATTCAATAATATATAAATTTATGGCCTCGTGAATATAAGTAAAAACCCCTAGTAAAGAGCCCTACTAAGTTTAAATGCGCGTAGTAACTCTAAAAACAATATAAAACTATTTACCAATGTAAGTGTGACAAAGAAAACGGCTACTTTCTATTGGTTAAGGGCACAATATATTCTCACGGTGTCCTTAGTAACTTTAACCAGTAATCCCAGAGTATTCCTAAAACTGGATGCTGGTCCCCATAATCTTTGAGCACTTACTGCATTTGTAGAGTAGATTCAGCTCCTGAACATCACTAGTGCTCATTTCCACTCGTTGACCAATAAGATTCTGGAATTTGGGGTCTTTGGTGGTAATTGTAGATCCATTGCCATTGGTGAAATCATCTTTGCCATAGTGCATCACGGACAAATAGTCATATGGGACTCCATGGGTGGTGCTCTCATCACTGCCGACTATTCTAAAATTGTGCTTGTAAGCTATAAAAATCATATATAAAAGCCAAACATCAGATACAGTACACTTAACTGAAAATATTTTGATAATATGAGAGAAGGTCAAATCATAAAAGGAAATATTTTGTATACTCACTATAGTGATTTCATTAATTTTATGACTCTATCTCAAATTATTAAATAGTTATGATTTTATTTTAACCATTTCAGAGTGGTTATTATATTTTTGCAGACTGCTTTATACAGCTTTAAGATAAGTATTTGAATAGAAATATCGAACAAAGACATTAACATTGTTATAATTAGTATAAGTGTTAACCAAACCCTCTAGGATGTTTTCAGAGTTAATCGTCACATAATCATCTCTGTCATATCTGGACTGTTCATGGTAGAAGCCAAGAGCATGAAGAAACTCATGTTCAACAATGGCAATGTAACCACAGCCTATTCCAATGGAGAGTTCCTGTCCATTGGAAAGTATTCGTCCAATGTATGACCAACATCTGAAATTAAAGGCAGAACACTGATGAATATTTGTCCCATAACTGGTTATGTATTCTGTAATTTATTTAGTGTAATCTATAAAATCACAATTAAATAAATCAGAGAAGGAATAACAAAAACATAACCATTCATAAAAATTTCACAGTATTCATCTTGTTCTTTGGTTAGAACTATATATCCAGGGGTGCACATACAGTGGCTTGCAAAAGTATTCGGCCCCCTTGAAATTTTCCACATTTTGTCACATTACAGCCACAAACATGAATCAATTTTATTGGAATTCCACGTGAAAGACCAACACAAAGTGGTGTACACGTGAGAAGGGGAACAAAAATCATACATGATTCCAAACATTTTTTACAAATAAAAGAAACCCTCTTGGAGTCTGCAAAAGACTTGAGACTGGGGCGGAGGTTCACCTTCCAGCAGGACAACGACCCTAAACATAAAGCCAGGGCAACAATGGAATGGTTCAAAACAAAACATATCCATGTGTTCAAATGGCCCAGTCAAAGTCCAGATCCAATTGAGAATCTGTGGCAAGATCTGAAAACTGCTGTTCACAAATGCTGTCCAAGGTCAAGGTCAAGGTCACGGTTCTTTATTTGTCACATGCATAGTTATACAAGTATAACACACAGTGAAATGTAGCCTGACACGCTCCTCGACATGTGCAAAAAAATTGAGGGGGTGTAGAGGAAAAACATTATATATATATATATATATATATATATATATATATATATATATATATATATGTAGTATATACATTGGGTGAATGTGCATCTAATCTGACTGAGCTGGAGCTGTTTTGCAAAGAAGAATGGGCAATTTGTAGAAAATCTTTGGAATCATGTATGATTTTCGTTCCACTTCTCACGTGTGCACCACTTTGTATTGGTCTTTCACGTGGAATTCCAATAAAATTAATTCATGTTTGTGGCTTTAATGTGACAAAATGTGGAAAAAGTGGTTGCAGAAGGTGAGATGGCTTCAAACAAATGATGAATGCACAGAGATGTGGTGCAGAATATCCCATGAAAAACAGGTCCTTTTATATTATATAAAAGGCCCTGTTTTTGTCCGCTAGAGTGGAATCTACCGGCACCACTTTTCCGAGAATACACGCTTCTTTTGCGGTTCGGACTCCGTCTGATATTTCTTCGGAGGTGGAGGAACACCAAAGTAATTGCTTAGAGGAGCTTGCTTCTTCGACATCTTTAAGAGTTCTAAACAAATGTCTGTCCTCCTCCAGAAAATCTTATGCACGCAAACGTGCGTTGCACCTTCTTATCTGGTGTGCGTCTTTGATATTGACTGCGTATGCGCACCTGCGGACTTATGTGCACCCCTGTATATATCACAAATTAAACTAAAGGAACAAAAAGTCTTATTGAAAAATCAGCATAGTCATTTTTAGAATATTTATGCTAATTGCAGCTAAGTAGGAAATTTTATTTTTAAAAACAACAACAACAACAACAAAGAGCAGAAAAAAACATACCCATTTAACTGTTTGACAGAAATGTAATAGTCCTCAGAGTCCCTTGGTTTGAAGTCAATGCATGATTTCAATCTGAACTGGTCAAAGGCTCTCAGAATGATTCCTTTAGAATCAATGTCTACCATTGTTGTGTTATAGAGATTAAAAAAGAAGAAGATATTTTAGACAACCAATAAAGGTCCTTTGCCTTGCCCATGCATTTTGCTCTAAGGCGCTAAAGCATACAGTTATAAACATTTTTTCCGGTTTTAGCAAAGGCGCGGTTGGTTACTTTGCATAACTGGATGGTACAAAACTATTCCATTAAATTAGCTCTGTGCACTCGCACATGCTGCTGTTTTTTTTTTTTTCATTATGTGGCTTCTATGTGTCAAAAGAGTCCAGCTGACATGGGGGAAAAAATGCATTTTCCGGTATGACATCACAAAGATGTATTCCCATAGAAATAAAGAAATAAAGACTTCTTTCAGGTGTATTTGTAAGAAAACACATATTTACCAAGGTCATTATTTAAGAGGTAGGGGACTGGAGATGTCCACAGGATGTTTTCATTAATGATGGTACTCCTCTGCTTGCCTATAGGCTAAAGTATAAGAAACATGTATATTGTGACATAATGCAGTAAGTTACTATGCACACAGATGTTTTTAGAATAAATACATTTTTATCTTCATAACAAAGACTCACCTCCAAAATATCATCATGTAAAAATTCTAAAATACAATTTAAAAAATTAGAAACAAGTCACTAATATTCAAGTACAGTTGCATGAAGCTAAAAGAACAAAAATCTCCTTATAAAAAGGTTTAGTTATAAGTAGATGTTGAACTTTACCCTTGTTTATTTCAGGAATGTCCTTCACTTCACCAACATCTACAAAAACAGATGAGGTATTTTTGTATACATTTTTTTTAATATTTAAAAAAAAATGAATTTCATCAAATAAAAGTGGAAAATTAAAAAAATAGAACTTACCCACTATTTCTAGTCCATTCTGTAAAAATATCAAAGTAGTATTAAAATAAATGTTCCATCATTTAACATACTTTATACAGTACTGTGAATAAATGTTTTTTATTTTTCATTTTATTATTTTATTTTTTTTTACATTTTAAGCTTTGATAGAAAACACACTCCATACTTGTTGGTCAACATGCAAAATTAAAACTTTTCTTTTTGAAAAAACAAAGTCATTGTTAGTAGCTGATATTTAATATTCAATATGATTGTTAAACATCTTCATTACAAAACAAACCAGACAAATAATTTAAAAAATCTCTTTAAGTTCTCTTTGCATATTGATATTCACAATTTCTGAAATATCACTATGCAACTAATCACTTACTGGGTTTAAGGAGAATGCTTCAGAAATTGCCATGATCACAAAAATAAAAACACATCCTTTCATCCTCATGGTGCGTCTTTGATGAAACCTAAATCAGAGATTCTACCAAGAATGAGGAAAAAGCAATCACAAAATAAAAAATATAAATATTAAAGATTTATATATATCAAACTTTATGTTTGTTCTCATAGAAATATGAAACTTGTCTTTACCTTGTGCCACACTTGTCTCTTCCTCATCTGCATGAGAAGTTGTACCTGTGACAGGAGTGTTAGAACCAGTTTTATACAACTAAAGCTACGTGCTTGACACATTAGGGAGTCACGCATATTCTATCTAGATTTGTTCCTGCTTTAGCCCACGTCATCATTTCCTGTTATCTGATGTCTGTGACATTAACAAATCCCGAGTATTTGCATTACTTAAAGACATTCCACTTCACACCTAATTTTTACCAGGAAAACATGAACAACAGTTGATAACAATGATAAACTCAACATTTGACTATGAACCTATGTCTTTTACTCTTAGTGGAGAACTTTTTTTTTTTTTTACGTGTCAGAGATATACAGTTAACACTAGGAGTCCCAGGCTTCTACCTTTCTACCTATAAAACCCGCCACCAGCCAAATGGCTGGTAGGCTTTTAGCTAAGCTTTAGCTTCAGCCAAGTGGAAGCTAAATTGGCTAGTCATTCATATGTATATTAGGGAGTTAAAAAGGAATTCAGGAGGGAGGGGAGTGGGGGTGTGTGGATGAGGGGGTGGGGGAGCTGCTAAAAGCTGTGAACTTCCTTTTGTGTTTCATCTTGATGCATTCTCAATCATCCAGGGAAATAAATCTCCAAAAGTCACCAACTTGGAGTGTTTCAGTTTGCCATCTTAGGGAGAAATCAACACACATGGGTGTTTGTCCTTTGTTGCTGAGATTTATTGATAAAAACAGTACAAAAAAACCAACCATTTGTATACATATTTACAAATAATAATGAGAAACAAACTTACTAATAAGCTGTTGAACTGCCGGTCAAACAGATATTTCTACTGTGTCAGAGATGATGAATGTTTCCGTGTTCCTCTTTATATTTTCCATCAGTACACACACGTCATGACATTGCTCAGTCAATCAGCTGCACAATATACACAATATAGAGTTTAAATGTAAATTAAAAATATAAAAATGTAAAAAGCATTGGTCAACAGAAAGCTTGTTTGAACAGTAAAGTTTTTAACTGCTTTTTAAAAGATTCCACAGAGTCAACCAAACGTAGTTGTAGAGGTAGACTTTTCCACAGCATTGGTGCTACAGACCCCTTTCGTCTTCAGACGTGTTCTGGGAGAAACAAACAAACTCTTAGTCTGTGAGCGGAGACGGCGAGCAGTAGTGTATTTTGTGAGAAGCTTGGATAAATAATCTGGGGCTTGGCCATTTAGTGCGCTGTACGTTAAAACAATAATTTTAAAACGAATTCTAAAATCTATTGGGAGCCAATGTAAAGAAACAACAACAAAACAAACTGGATGAGCAGGATTCCAGTGAACTTACTGTGATCATGGGTAATGCTGCAAACCTTTATCACATTTTCACAGAAAAGAAACTAAATATATATCCTCCTTTAAAAAAAACACACAATGAAACACAGACATACTTATTTATGATAAGATCCACAGAGAGAGAGCCAAGCACGTACACAACATAGCATTGATGAGAAAAGAGTAAGAATATACAATCACAGGTTTACATAAGTACACAGTTGCGACTGAGGCCCTGATCAAATGTTCAAATAAACTGATCATAAAGTCTGTGTCTCTGTTTTATTTCAGGGAGTGCTGAGGAGGGTCTAACATGAAGTCACAGTCGTGCTCTCTGGACAAGATGTGGCTCATTTTCTCACATTTGTACAGCTTTTGGGATGTCAGAGTGCTGCACTCATCAATGCATTTGACTTCATCAACTTCAACTTCATCTTCAGGTGTGTGTGAGAAACCAACTCACCATAAACTGTTGAACTGCATGCCAGTGAAACAGAGACATTTTTGTTATTTGTGTGTGTCAGAGAAGATGAAGGTTTCAGCGCTTCTCTTTACATTTCCCTTAAATACACAACTTTGTGTGTGTTTGTGACACTGACTCAACTGTCATCCCCTTTTCTCCTGTACAGCTAGTGCACATCTATAAAGGAGAATCAGAAAAATAAAACTTTTTTTTCTTAATGTGTCACTTACTCTCTATGGTACAGATCTGGGTCCACTCTGCAGTCATTCGACCCTCCAGTACTAACTAGAGATGGCACGATACCATGTCCGAGACGATACTGATATCATAAATTTGGATACCGATATGAATCCGATATAGTGTTTTTTCAATCAATAAAACAGTTTATTTAAAATCTTGCTGCTTTTTGTATAAAAAAATGGTAAATGGCCTGTATTTGTATAGCGCTTTACTATGGACCACAAAGCGTTTTACACTACATTTTGTCATCCACCCATTCACACACACATTCACACACTGGTGATGGCAGCTACATTGTAGCCACAGCCACCCTGGGGCGCACTGACAAAGGCGAGGCTGCCGGACACTGGTGCCACCGGGCCCTCTGACCACCACCAGTAGGCAACGGGTGAAGTGTCTTGCCCAACGACACAACGACCGAGACTGTTGGAGCCGGGACTCGAACCAGCAACCTGCTCAATCAACGTAATCAACTTTAATTTAATGCATGTATAACACAAATCACAAATCAAATCACAAATCACTTTTTATTGTCACATCACATGTGCAGGCACACTGGCACAGCACATGCGAGTGAAATTCTTGTGTGCGAGCCCCACAAGCAACAGAGATGTGCAAACACAACAACACAAACGAGCAAAATACAAGAATGGCCAACCTGAAACTAATAAATATATGTACAATATATAATAGTGTATGCATTTCTGGATGTGTATACTAAATATTTTCCTACGTGTGTGTGTGTGTGTGTGTGTGTGTGTGTGTGTGTGTGTGTGTATACACATTTTTACAAATTAAATAGTAAAAAAATAAAATAAAATAATAATAATAATAATAATAATAAAATATATAAAATATACAGAGTTGAATATGTGCAAAATAAGTGGCATTTATATACAGTGTGGAGTGCATAATGTTGAAGTTCCAGTAGTGAAGCTGAGGTGTCTATGACGTGTTCAGCAGTCTGATGGCCTGATGGAAAAAGCTGTCTCTCAGTCTGCTGGTACGGGACCGGATGCTGCAGAACCTCCTTCCTGATGGAAGCAGTCTGAACAGTTTATGGCTGGGGTGACTGGAGTCCTTGATGATCCTCCCCGCTTTCCTCAGGCACCGCTTCCTGTAGATGTCTTGGAGGGAGGGAAGCTCACCTCCAATTATCCGTTCAGAGCACCGCACTACTCGCTGGAGAGCTTTGCAGTTGTAGGCGGTGCTGTTGCCATACCAGGTGGTGATGCATCCAGTGAGGATGCTCTCAATGGCACAGTGATAGAAGGTCCTGAGGATGCGGGGGCTCATGCCGAATCTTTTCAGTCTCCTGAGAAAGAAGAGGCGCTGCTGGGCCTTCTTCACTGTTTTGTTTGTGTGTACTGACCACGTAAGATCCTCAGCCAGGTGTACGCCAAGGAACCGGAAGCTGCTCACTCTCTCCACAGCAGCGCCGTTGATGGTGATGGGGGTGTGTACTTCTCTGCACCTCCGGAAGTCCACTATCAACTCCTTTGTCTTTGCGACGTTGAGGGTGAGATGGTTGTCTTGACACCAGTGGGTCAGGGCGCTGACCTCCTCCCTGTAAGCCGTCTCATCACCGTTGGTGATAAGACCCACCACTGTAGTGTCGTCCGCAAACTTCACAATGATGTTGGAGCTGTTAGTGGCTGTGCAGTCGTAGGTGTAGAGTGAGTACAGGAGAGGGCTCAGTACACACCCCTGTGGAGCACCAGTGTTCAGTGTGATGGGGGATGAGGTGATGCTGCCCAGTCTGACCACCTGGCGTCTGTCAGACAGGAAGCTAAGGATCCAGCTGCAGAGGGAGCTGCTCAGTCCTAGATCCTGCAGTTTCCTGTCCAGCTTCGAGGGAACGATGGTATTGAATGCTGAGCTGTAATCTACAAACAGCATCCTCACATACGTGTCTCTCTTCTCCAGGTGTGACAGGGCAGTGTGTAGTGTCAGGGCTATGGCATCATCAGTGGACCTGTTGTGGCGGTATGCAAACTGTAGAGGGTCCAGTGAGTCGGGTAGTGCAGAGCAGATGAAGTCCCTGACCAGCTTCTCGAAGCATTTGCTTACGATGGGGGTCAGGGCTACAGGTCGCCAGTCGTTCAATAAAAAATTGAACCGAAATCGATTATATTCCTACAATAATTAAATAGATTCAAAATCTTTCTACAACAGAACTGCAGACTGCACAGATGGCACCTTCCCAAAGGAAAAAGTACTACAGCTTACTAGGGTATATTAGACTTAATAGTTACTATATACAGTAATGGATTTCTATACATTTTACATCAGATTAAAACTTTGGTTGTAAGATTCAGATAACTATTTATTAAAAGCTAGACATTTTAAATGAAAATAAGAAAGAAAGATATTTCTTTGTGCCCCCCTTTCCCTGTTGATGCCCCACCTGCCCCCCTGGCAAAACTTTGCTAGACAAACTTGCTTTAGTTCTTGGGATAACTTTCTGGGAGATGAAATATTGGTTTGGTAGCGAGGCTCCAAATGCTCAACCCGACTGCCGACAGGTCTCGCACGCCACAGCTGCTCTATCACGTGAGGCATACTGCTAAGGTTATGAGCTGAGTTACGCTATGGGATATTTAATGGATCGGATTACATTTTTTATTTCTCTCCGATATCCGATCCAGTAATTTAGGTCAGTATCGAACCGATACCGATACGTAATATCGGATCGGTCCATACCTAGTATTACCACGGGAGATTCAACCTGTTCGGACTCTCTCATTGGTAAGTGTGCAGGACTGTACCAGCTGTAGTTGATGGTTTTCCTTCGAGCAATTCTTTAATGTTTCCTTTTCATCAGCAATGAAGTTTTGTTGATGGTTTTCATTTGCTTTAGCAGCTTTGCCAGAAGTTAAATCTTTATTGAAATCCAGTTTTAGGTTTTTATCTGCATTGACTTTTCTCCCCTGAAGGTTCAGTTAGTTTGATGGAGTCCATAAAAGGTTTAAAGGCACTTACTGGGATTTCTAAAATATCCAGATTTTACGAATTATAGACAAAATTTATATACAGTATAATTATGATCATTTACAGTATAATTGATTGCTTTATTTATTATTTATTCATGTATTGAAATATAAGAAGCAGAACAGTGGAGGCAATCAAAACACTCGCTCACAGAGAAAGAAGGATGAGGGCTTTTACTGGATGTGACTGAACTGTTCAAAAAAAGAAATGGATCAAGAACACAAGAAGCATGATGGAGAAATCATGTCTGCTGTGGCTGCTCATAGGAACTCTGTAATGGTCCTCTCTCTCTTGTTTCTCTATATCAAACATCCGGTTTGCGTAGGAGGTAAACAAGACAGCTGTTTCCTCCTTTCTCTGCTTGAACCCCATCAGTCTGTGTCCTGGAAGTTACTGCTTTTCTCTATTGTTTTGTTAAATGTCAAACTTTGAGGTAATCTGGATGTCGTTTCTCTTTAGCTCTGACCTGTCCTCTGTACTGGGTGCAAGCCAGCACCAGCAAGGTGTTCCTAAGTAGGGCTGGGTTTCGTCACTGATTTCTAGAATCGATTCAATTCCAATTCACAAGTTCCCGAATCGATTCAATCTAGGATTCAATTCAATTCGATTTGATTTGAATCAGGAAAATTTTGCCTCAGACAGTCAGAAATATTATAATTCAGACACATTCAGTACATTTCTATATTTTTATATCTATAAATAGAAATCTGACACTTGCAAGACTTCAGCAAAGGTGTATAAGCATCACAGCAGATGCCTTTGTGTCAAAGAGGATAAAACAGAGAAAAACATGAAGGTGATTTTCCTGGCCTGGGATTTTGTAAAAATATTCTGCAGTAGATCAAAAACGAAAGAAAACCATTAATCAACATATGAACATTACCTGATGCTGCTGAAGTGAAGCAGAGCAAAGTTACAAAGGTTTTATTAGAGACACAGCTGAGCGTTTGCAATTTTGCATAATTTTAAAAAGTTTAAATTTGTTGAGAAGCCCATTGAACAGCAGAAATGGGGCTTTTTTTGGAAGTAAGTAAAAGGAAAAAAAACAGTGTCTGACAGAGCTGTAAACAACTTGTGCGTAACAAGCAAGTGAATAATGCAGAAAACAGATTTTTAGACGGGAAACTGTTCTTGGAGTATACACAGAGAGAGAGAGAGAGAGAGAGAGAGAGAAAGCTGTGCATGAAGTGATTTTTACCGTGGTGGAAGCAAAACAGCGAAACTAAGGGAATTCATGACGATGTTTATGTGAAGTGTAGTTTGGATCTTCTTTTGCTGTTGGTTCAGTCAATATTGTTTGGAGAGAGATCAAACCTGCAGCTTCATAATCACAAGAAGAGCGTAAACACAAAGCGCGGACCCGCCGACGGATCAGAATCAGTGAGTTTTCAGCCATGACCGTGTCATCGGGTGAGAAAGACGACATTTCACTGACCCATCGGCAAACATGCAACCTCCACACAGAAAGACCCCGGCCTGATGTTGGAATTGAACTCAGGACCTTCTTGCTGTGCAGCAACAGTGCTAACTACAGTGCTGCCTTGGTTACAAAACATGTTCACTAAAATTAAAAAGCAATTGTTGAAGAGATAAAATGGTCCTTTCTCGTTTTTATAAATATGATTTTTAACTTACAGTTATTATGCATTTCTTGTATAAAATAAAAAAAGATAAAATGTGAGTTACTGCTAATTGTTGTATGTTTATGTAATAACAAATCCCATTCACATTTAAACACTGAATTTAGGCTTGGACATTATATTTAACACTTAGTGTGGAGTTGTCATGTTTTCCCTGACAATTCTCTCTGGACACTCCAGCTTCCTCCTACAGTCCAAAGACACACATGTTACTCCTAAAGTGGCTGCATATCTGTGTACGTGTGCTGACCCTGTAACAGACCTGTGACCTATCCAGGATGTATCCTGCTTTTCACACATCAAAGTTGGGATAGGTTGATAGGTAGCGTTGGCTGAGGAAATCCAAATCATGTGACGTCACCCTGAGATGCTTCTGAGAAACAAACTCACTAATAAGCTGTTGAACTGCATGCCAGTCAAACAGATACGTTTACTGTGTTTGTGTTTCAGAGATGATGAAAGTTTCCACGTTCCTCTTTACATTTTCCATTAGTACACACCCATCCTGACATTCCTCCTGTCAGTCAGCTCTCTGGGTGGAAGAGAACAAAACACATAAATAAATGTTTAAGACAGGAGCTACTTAAACTGTTAATGTTCCTTTATTTGTTTTGCACACAGGTTTATCATTAAAAATCTTACCAACAATGACATAAACTACTTATCTTTATAATCTTTATAGAGAAATAAATAAAGTTGAAATTCGTATGTATTTCTTATGCCCAGCAGCAAAGCCAGACTGTGACTTTAGGCCTGTCTTCTTACAATTACTTGTGTGTGTGTGTGTCTTCTGAGTTTTCATCAGAGCCAGAGGTCAGCTACTCTTCACTGAAGTTTTCCACCAGTCCCACCACATTACACAATATGACACACATTAGCTGGTTCAGTGTTTAAATGCTGTAGGCCACAAATGATGCATTTTTCTGATTATTACAGATACAAACACTTTTTATCCCCTCCTTGAATCGCCACCTTATCGTGGTGGAGGGGTTTGTGTGTCCCAGGGATCCCAGGGGCTATGTTGTCTGGGGGCTTTTGCCCCCTGGTAGGGTCTCCCATGGCAAATTGGTCCTGGGTGAGGGACCCGACAAAGGCAAGGCAAGTTTATTTGTATAGCACAATTCAACAACAAGGTGATTCAAAGTGCTTTACAGAGACATTAGAAACAAAAACAAATAAAAAGCATGATTTAAAATTGATTAAAACAAGCAAATAAACTAACTAACTAATTAACAAACAAACAAAACAGTATATAAAATCAAAACAGATAAAATCAGAACAGTAGATAAAATCAGTAGTTAAATGTAAGTTTTGAAATTTAAGCTTAAAAGTGTGGATTTGGTGCTTTATTCAAATGCAGCTGAGAACAGGTGAGTCTTCAACCTGGATTTAAATAAACTGAGTATTTCAGCTGATCTGAGGCTTTCTGGGAGTTTGTTCCAGATATAAGGAGCATAAAAGCTGAATGCAGCTTCTCCGTGTCTGGTTCTGACTCTGGGAACTGATAAAAGACCGGATCCAGATGACCTGAGGGATCTGGAAGGTTCATACTGGGTCAGGAGGTCATTGATGTATTTTGGTCCTAAACCATTCAGAGCTTTATAGACCAGCATCAGAACTTTAAAGTCTATCCTCTGACGGACAGGCAGCCAGTGTAAAGACCTCAGAGCTGGACTGATGTGGTCCACTTTTTTGGTCTTAGTGAGGACTCGAGCAGCAGAGTTCTGAATGAGCTGTAGTTGTCTGACTGATTTTTTAGGTAGACCTGTAAAGATGCTGTTACAGTAATCAAGCCTACTAAAGATGAATGCATGGACTAGTTTTTCCAGGTCCTGTTGAGACATCAGATCTTTTATCCTTGAAATATTCTTGAGGTGATAGTATGCTGACTTTGTTATTGTCTTAATGTGTTTTTCTAAGTTTAGGTCTGCATCCATCACTACACCCAAATTTCTCGCCTGGTTTGTGGTTTTTAGATGTATAGATTGAAGTTCTCTGGTGACCTGTAATCGTTTTTCTTTGGCGCCAAAGACTATTACCTCAGTTTTGTTTTTGTTTAGCTGGAGAAAATTGTGGCACAACCAGTCATTGATTTCCTCAATGCATTTACCAAGAGCCTGCACAGGGCCTTGGTCTCCTGGTGACATTGTGATATATATTTGTGTGTCATCTGCATAGCTGTGATAGTTTATTTTGTTGTTGTTTATAATCTGTGCCAGTGGGAGCATGTAAATGTTAAACAGAAGGGGTCCCAAGATAGAACCTTGGGGAACTCCACATGTGATACTTGTCTGCTCAGATGTGAAGTTACCTATTGATACAAAGTATTTCCTGTTTTCTAAGTATGTTTTGAACCAGTTTAGTACAGTTCCTGAAAGACCTGTCCAGTTCTCCAGTCGTTTGAGTAATATGTTGTGGTCAACTGTATCAAATGCTGCACTGAGATCCAGTAAAACTAAGACTGACATTTTTCCACTGTCTGTATTCAGACATATGTCATTAAACACTTTGGTCAGAGCGGTTTCAGTGCTGTGGTTCTGTCTAAAACCTGACTGGAAGGCATCGTAGCAATTATTCTGTTTTAAGTAATTGAGCTGTTGAGAAACTGCTTTTTCAATGATCTTACTTAAAAATGGGAGATTTGAGATCGGCCTGTAGTTGTTCATTTGTGTCTTGTCAAGATTGTCCTTTTTCAGTATAGGTTTAATTACAGCAGTTTTTAGTGATTCTGGAAACACACCTGATAATAAAGAAAAGTTGACGATCTGTAACATGTCTGACTCTAAAGTCTTTGAGACCTTTTTGAAAAAACTTGTTGGCAGGACATCTAAACAGCAGGAGTAGGAGTTCAGTTGACCTAAGATGTCCTCCAGGTCTTTGCTGTTAATAGGTTTAAACTGTTTCATGGTATTTAAACAGTTTTTTGGTGGACACAGTACATATCCTGGATCTGCTGTTGATGTACCAATAGCTTGTCTAATTTTTTGGATTTTTTCTGTGAAGAATTTGGCAAAGTCATTGCAGGCCATGGTCGAATGAAGTTCAGCTGCCACTGACACAGGAGGGTTTGTTAGCCTGTCAACTGTAGAAAATAAGACCCGAGCATTATGGCTGTTTTTAGTGATGATGTCAGAGAAGTAGGACCTCCTTGCACTCCTCAGTTGTAAATTATAATTGTGAAGTTTCTCTTTATAAATGTCATAATGAACCTGGAGGTTTGTTTTTCTCCATCTGCGCTCAGCTTTCCTACACTCTCTTTTTTCATTTTTGTGGAGGTTTGCTGTTTGTGGAGTTTCTCCATGGAGACTTTTTCCTTCCAGAGATAACCTTCACCTTAATGGGAGCAATAGTGTCCATTACATTTAACATGTTAGCATTGAAGCTATTGACGAGCTCATTGACTGACCCTCTGGACAGGTCAGGTGTTAATGGGAAGACCTGGTTAAAAATTGCACTACTGTGTTCAGTTATACACCGTTTTGTGATCACTGTTGTTGATATATTTGTGTGGGCTGAGATTTTACTTTCAAAGAAAACACAGTAATGATCAGACATGCCCACATCAGACACAGTAACCTTTGAAATGCTCAGGCCTTTGGAGATCAGTAGGTCAAGAGTGTGTCCTCTATTATGTGTGGCCTCTGTTACATGCTGAGTCAGCCCAAAGTTGCCCAGAATGTTACTCAGGTCTTTAGTCCCTTTGTCCTGAGGGTTGTCCACATGGATGTTAAAATCCCCAACAATAATTACACAGTCAAAATCAACACAGATCACAGACAGCAGTTCACTGAGGTCATTAAAAAAGTCTGTGCAGTATTTGGGAGACCTGTAAACATTAAGAAACACAACTTTGGATGGGGCCTTCAGCTGTAAAGCCACATATTCAAAAGACTGAAAACTTCCAGGAGATAGCTGCTTACATTGAAATGATTCATTAAATAAGACAGCAACCCCCCCTCCTCTCCTGCTCACCCTGGCCTCACTGATAAAACTGTAGTTAGGAGGGGTCGTCTCGATGAGAACAGCTCCACTGTTACTTTGGTCCAACCAAGTTTCAGTTAAAAACATAAAATCAAGGCTGTGCTCAGTGATTAAATCATTAATTAAAATTGTTTTCCCAGCTAAAGATCTAACGTTTAATAAAGCCAACTTAAGTGTTTTAGAGGTATTACTTGTCCCCTCGTGTTTGGGAGCAGTCTGTGGCACACAAGGTATGTTTACTATGTTTAAAGATCTTTTAGAGTGCATCTCTCTGTGTTTTGACCAGGCCACATGTCTCCTTCTGTCACTTAAAAGTACAGAGATTTTAAAACCTTCTAGTAAACAGGGTCCCAGCTTCTCCTGGGAAAAGTCACCACTGCCATAATCCTCACAGCCCGGACCCTTCACACATCACACATCAGACTGCGGAGACAGAGCATGAAGATGGTAAGGAGGAACTAAGGGGGGCGAGGCTGGGCAATGTGACTTCGATTGCTCTGTTGAGGGTGGGGCTCGATGGCGAACCTTTGGCCGCTCTGGTGGGGGGTTTATGGGGGACAAAAAGGGATTGGGACGGGGGGTAGATCTGAGCCCAGCATTGACCCGCTCCATCATCTCCTCAGTGAATTTCAGGTGTGGGGAGGAGGGAGAAAAGGAGGGGGAGGAGGGTGATGGCCTGTCAGGGGTTTTGGGGACTGGGGAAGGTCGTGGTCCCTTGTCCTGGTCGTTGGTGTTGTTGAGAGAGTTGGAGGCAAATAGGGACCCCTCTTCTTGCCTTAGATGTCTCTCCTTTCTGAGGCTCTTCCTCAGATGCCTTAGGTGTCTCTCCTTTCTGAGGCTCTTCCCGGGTGGGGGCAAATGGAGCTCCTCCTCAAGGTTTCTGCTGGGCTTTGTCTGTTCTTGGAGTACTGTTTGTTCCTCTTTATGAGATAACTCCTCGTTTATCTCAGCCTTGGCACCAAGCACAGATGGATGACGTATGGAATAAAACAAGTTGGAGGTGAACAGTTTCACCCCTGACTTGTTAAAATTAAATCCATTTGCTTTAAACAGATGCCTGCGTTCCCAAAAAATATTAAAGTTGTCGATAAAATGCACTGAGTGGTCGGCACATGCTGATATAAGCCATTTATTCAGTGTAAACAACCTGCTGAATCTCTCGTCTCCTCCTCTGACCGGCGGTACAGGTCCACTGATGAATACAGCTGCATTCAGAGAGTTTACAGTATTTAATAATCCAGTAAAGTCCCGTTTCAGAACCTCCGACTGTTGTTTGGACACATCGTTTGACCCTGTATGCAGAACAATGTTTGTCACAGTTGGATATTCATCTGCAATTTGAAGAATTCTCTCCTTCAGGTTGTTGACCATATCCTTAGGAAAGCAGAGGACTTTAGTGTTCTTACCGCACATCCTTTGTACATCCTTTGCGGCAGAGTCACCCACAATCAGAGTTTCAGGCCTAGCCTTTAGCTTTCCCTGTGGCCTTTCACTTTTCAACAGATTTTCAGACCTTACTTCGCTGCTTTTAGATGGATGGTTGTCCGATATAGATCCAGGGTCCTTTGATAGTGGAGCAAATCTGTTCTGCAGTTTCACATTCAGTTGTTTTGGAGGTTTGCTGTTATTCTTCCTATTCACGGTTGTCCAGTCCCGTTTCCTCCCGTATACAGGGGTAGAAGAGCTTCTCTGTCTCGTAGGAAGTGAAGGCCAGTCGGTTTCAGAGATTTCAGCTCGCTGTGCCCTGCCTGTGGTACGTCCTCCCCCTTCCAGGAGACATGATTTATGTCTTGGTTTTGCACCAAGACAGTCCAAGGGGGGATTATCACTTGAGGATTTATAATAATGCACAGAGTCTACTTTCTTGGTCATGTTATCTGTGCTCCTTAGCTGTGTACTAGCTTGCTCATCGCCATTGTTTTGAATCAAAGACAAGGTTGTTTCATTTCCACACAGTCCATTTACCTCCACGTTTACTTCTAAGCGATGAATTTTTGTCTCTGAAGGAAACGGTTTCCAGGGCCTAATCCGTGGATCGGCTTCCTTCGAGGCGTGGACGTCTATCAGCAGAGAATGTACCTTCACCTATCAGCAGAGAATGTCCCTTAGTCTGTAACACAGTCAAATATATTCTCAAGTAACATTCAAGCATGCCATTCAGCGTGTTAGTACGAGCTCGGGAGCAGCTTGGGAGAACAAGAAAACAGAGACTGCTTTAGATTGTCTTCCCAAAGTGACTCAACTTTATTCACAAGTACAACAGTTTATATAGAGGGTAAAATTCATGAGACAGCAGATTTATCAGTTTAAACCAGTACAGACCAAGATAAGGCAGCGTCTTCCTGCCCTTGGGTGAAGAAGCATCCTTTGTGTAGTTTATTAGTTCAGCTACAATTGTGATTATCTCAGCGACATATTTTCAAGGCACAAAACGAAGAGTTCTTACATTAGTGAAATCTGAAACAAACCATTTGGCCTTCAACAGGCGTCTAAAAGATTAAGAAACTAATGTAGCTGAGGGAGTGATCTCTGTGGTATTTCAACCTTGTACCAGCCTGTGATTCTCACACATCAATTCTTGGGTCAAAGAGAAAAATAACTAAAACAAAGGGGCCTTATTGAATGACAGAGTTTTCCTGCATAATGTCACTATAAAACAATATCCAGTAAATGCTACCATGGTACTAAAATACCTAACAGTTCCCCTCTTTTATTATTTTTTAAAATAATAACTCAAACAGAAAGGAAAAATCACAAATGTAATAACATAATATAAAAAGCAAATCATAAAATGTAATAGTTCACAACCTAATGTTCAATATACACATCAGGAACATCATTGGTAACATCTGGCACATCCTCAGGATCAATTTGTGCTAATTGCAAATACATTGAAGTAGCTGTACTGGTAGCTATATGGGTTATCATTGAAAATGTGGCTTGCAGAAATGTGAACAGGGTTGCACTTTACAATACGAAATAGTAAATAAAAATCCTAAGGTTAATGCAGTAGATATGATTAATAACCTAAATATATAAAAAAGACAGTTCTTTAGTCATCTTCTGGCCTGGTCCCAGGTTCGAGAGACCCCGTATAAGCGTCGTGTGATGACAATGGGCATTTCATTTTCTCCATTATCAGGATGGAATGAGTCTGGCTTTATCAGGTTAGACATCATGTGGTACTCTAGGCTTTCTGTTCCTGCTGGATGTTCGAGTACCTTGTTGTTGTTCAGGCGGGGGATCAAAGGGCTTTCTGAGTCTTGGCTCTTTCCGGCGTTGTGTGTTAATCAGTGATTGTGTGTGTGTAGGTGTATTGAATCCGGGCGCTGGCTCGCCTGAGTCGTCATCTATAGGTGTATTGAATCCGGGCGCTGGCTCGCCGGAGACGTCATCTACTTGATCCGACGCCTTAGGTGGTTTGGTGGGGCTGGTCTTAACCCTGCTGGCATGAATCCACTGAGGTTGTCCGTCTGTTAGGATGCTGGTTCTCGTCACTGCAAGTACAGTCTGGGGCTGGAACACGCGCGGCCTCCCAGAGAGTCCTTGGTTTTAGTGACTTCTCCAACATGCATCTCCTTGTCTCCACTGGTGGAACTGTGGAGGGGAAAGGCTGAGAGAGACAAACTTTCTGATAGTTATTATTCAGTGTTTCTACCAGGTTATGAACATAGTCAGACAATGCAGTGTCTATGTCCCCTTCCAATAGCGGTGCCCCTCTGGAGGCTGACCATGGTGTTGGAAATAGTCTTATTTCAAATGGAAATAATTTGGTTACTGCAGATGGAGTCATAATGTATGAAGTGGAAAATCTGGTTGTGGTAAATGCTGATGTTTTGCTTTTGATTTTCCTACATTAGTTCGTGCACATGTTAGACAGGTTGCTAATATGCTTTTACTGCATGTGATGTTTTCTCAATTACAAATCTTGATTTTATTGCCCCTATTACCCCTCTTTGTCCGACATGACTCACACAGTGAAAATGTCGGGCAAGGACTGGCATCAGGGAATATGGGAGGGCAATCAAACCCTTAAGATTTTGTATAAGCCATCTCTGTCATCTAAGGTACAGTCATTATTCTCCCAACAGGTGTAATCACATGCAGAGGCCTGCTCTTGTATAAATTTTAAATCAACATTTGTCTCTAAATAGTCTGGGAGTGTAACAAGTGGCAGCTGTAGGGGCACAGATAATACTTCCTGCGGAGGTGGGAGCTGCAGCCTTGGCTGTCACGTCTGCTAAGGCATTACCTGTTGCTTCGTCTGTGTCAGCTGTACTGTGTCCTTTCGTTTTTACAACTGCAACGGCCGATGGCAGCTGTATAGCCTGAAAAAGTCTTTGAACAAAATCAGAATTTAGCAATTTATTTTCCATCAGCAGATCTAAATCCTCTCTGTCTCCACAATGTGCCAAAGTCATGCACAACGCCAAATGCATAGCGGCTGTCTGTGTAAATCGTCACATGCTTATCCAAATGTAGCTCACAGGCGCGTATTAAAGCCATGAGCTCTGCTTTTTGTGCTGAGTGAAATGGTAATGAGTGAGCCTCTAGTATAATGTCAGGCAATGTTACCACTGAATAGCCACAAAGAAATGAGTTGTCACTCGGCCTTGAACAGGACCCGTCCACATAAACCGTGGCTGAGTCTGGGATAGGTGTTTGCTCTAAATATGGACGTGGTGCTGTGGATTCCTGTATACGTGTCATGCAGTCATGAACATCAAGCCTGTCTGAGCCATCCTGTCGGTCAGAAGAACACAGCATAGGATCAATAAATGTGCTGGCGAATTGGGTGTGCTGCTCGCTTTTATGGTGAGATTTGCATATGTTGTGTAGTTATGTTTGCTAGAATGGTCATGACCTGGTGATTGGTGTGTAGAATAGTGTCATGTGAGAGTGTGAGCTTCTCGCAGTCCCTTATCATGATAGAGCAAGCTGCTACTGCTCTCAGGCAGGCCGGCATTCCCTGAACAATTCAGGCAGCACCTTTGAGTGGCGGAGGTCAGCACTCCCTTTAATGCATTGAAAGAGGCAGTCATTTCTGTGGATCACAGTATTCGAGGAGGCTTGTCTTTTTTACAACAGTCACGCAGAATGTGGTCATGAAAAGAACAGTCTGGTATCCACTGTCTGCAATAGTTCACCATGCCCAGGAAGGACAACATTTCCTTCTGTGTAGTGGGACGAGGGACGGAGGTCACAGCTTTGACCCTGTCTGCAGTCATGGAACGTTTTCCGTGAGACAGTGTGAATCCCAAATATTGAACAGAAGTCTGACAGTACTGCATTTTCTTTGCAGATGCTTTGTGGCCAGTCTTTTGGAGGTGCTGGAGAAGCATGTGTGTAGCAGTTTGACATAGTTTTTCACTTTCAGCACAGAGGAGGAGGTCATCCACATGTGGATCAGGGTGCAGCCCTGGAGGAGTGAAGCACCATTGAGAAAGCAGCAGAGCTGTCTATCATGCCTTGGGGCAAACGAGTCCAAGTGTACTGCTTATTTCTATGTGTGAATGCAAATAACGGCTGTGTGTCTTACTGAGAAAAAGGAGCGGAGCATAAATCCACCACGGTAAAGTGTGTATGCAATGCATGTCAATATGCTGTGAACATCTGAAACGAGAGGTGGCAGAGGAATGTTGACTGCATTAATTTGCCTTAAGTCTTGTATGAAACGCCATACGCCAGGTTTGTTAGGCTTTGGCACAGGATTGACAGGAGTGTGGGCTTTATTACTCCTGTAGTCAATAAATCTCCTATCATGACATCTAGGGCTGCGGCTTTTTCGGCAGAAATGGGATGTTGCTTGACATATACTGGCTTGTTGTGTTTTAATAGGTGTACGTGATAAAGTGTACAGTCAATAAATCCTATATCATTCTCACTTCTTGACCACAATGTCATATTCTGGTATTCAGCTGGCAATGTAAGTGCAGAAATAGTACAGTCGATAGGGTAGGTTAGATCTATGTGACGACATGGTGTAGTTATATCATAACCTATGTCTGAGTTATGTAACAAAATCACTGTTTGACCTTCACTTGTGTGAGCAGTTATCATGTTGTTGAACAGTGTGAGAGAAACAAAAGTGTGGCTCCCAGTCATGGGATTACCTGTTAGTGGCGTCTGTACACGTTTTTTTTTGGCACAGTGTGTGACATAGAGTACCGGACAAAAAGGATGTTGAGTTCATTCTCTGCTGAGGGTCCAGCTGACACAGAGTCTGTTCCTTCTCCATCATGTCGGTACATAGGGCAGAGAAAACATAAGCTGTTATCAGTGTCAGCAAACATTTCACCCTTTATGTTAAATGAAATACACAAATTCATTTTTGCTCTGGGTGTCTGCGGCTGCTGGAAAACTGAGCCACAATAAAAACACATATCTCTACTTTTATCCTTCCGTCCTCTGAAACTTCCTTGCTGTGCTGGAGCGGGTAATCCTGCATACATTAGTTTCTCACTTTCCTCTGAGCCTTCTACATCAAAATTCAACTTTATCTTAACACTTTTAGCCTTCGTGCTGTTGGGGAAAAGATCTGCACCAGCTTTTGTTTTGACAAGTGTGATAAAGTTCTTTATTTTCATGTCATAGAGATTATCAGTGGCAGTCATCTTCAATAGTTGTGAACATTCTGGATGAATATTGTTTAAGAATGTTGTTATGAAAATCTGATCATTTCCACCTTCAGGCATGCATGCCTCATTAGTCCAGCAGTGCATGAAACGTTTCATAAACACTAGAATGGATTCATCTGGCTTTTGCTTACACATGGTTACTGCATTTAAATCAATTTTATCTCTAGACATTGTGAGCAGAAATTTCTTTAGATTTTGAAAAAAAGGCTGTGATTTTGTCATCGTTTATCCACAAAAACGAGGTGGTGTTGGCTGCTTGGTCATTTTTAGGGTCTAGTTCCTCTACTTCTTCAATAAGCTGAGATTCAGTCACACCTGGAATTCGTTGACATAATATATATCTATAATCAGGCCCACCCAAGTGGTGGTCCGCTATTTGTGATTTTATATTTTATTTTTTTCGGTTTTACAGTTAATTTTGATTTTTTATCGGACCCGTCTAAGGTCTTTGAATTATTCTGACCCATGGTCAGTGATTTCCAGAGGGGTTTACACGCTAGGAGGATTTAGGTTAGTATTTATTTTTGCTGTGGCACACCTGAGGTTACTTGATTTTTTTGCTAGCAATTTTATCTTTTTAGTGAGCAACTTCTCACTTTTTAACGAGCAACTTCTCGTTTTATGACCCCAGGCAACTTCCTGTGTCCTTTCTGCTGGTGAGCAACTTCTTAGTTTATGACAGCAGGCAACTTCCTGTGTCCTTTCTGCTTTTATTTGCAAAACAACAGGCAACTTCCTGTGTTTCTATGTGGGCCACTAAAGAAGGCTCCTCAGTGTATCCCACTTGTTACTATGTGGGCCACTGAAGAAGGCCTCGTCAGCGTATCCCGTTTCTATGTGGATCACTGAGAAAGGCATAACACAGTCTTATAAAATAAAAGACGAGTGCCTACCTTCGTCAGGATCCCACTTCTGACACCAAAATTGAAGGAAACGGTTTCCAGGGCCTAATCCGTGGATCGGCTTCCTTCGAGGCGTGGACGTCTATCAGCAGAGAATGTACCTTCACCTATCAGCAGAGAATGTCCCTTAGTCTGTAACACAGTCAAATATATTCTCAAGTAACATTCAAGCATGCCATTCAGCGTGTTAGTACGAGCTCGGGAGCAGCTTGGGAGAACAAGAAAACAGAGACTGCTTTAGATTGTCTTCCCAAAGTGACTCAACTTTATTCACAAGTACAACAGTTTATATAGAGGGTAAAATTCATGAGACAGCAGATTTATCAGTTTAAACCAGTACAGACCAAGATAAGGCAGCGTCTTCCTGCCCTTGGGTGAAGAAGCATCCTTTGTGTAGTTTATTAGTTCAGCTACAATTGTGATTATCTCAGCGACATATTTTCAAGGCACAAAACGAAGAGTTCTTACATTAGTGAAATCTGAAACAAACCATTTGGCCTTCAACAGGCGTCTAAAAGATTAAGAAACTAATGTAGCTGAGGGAGTGATCTCTGTGGTATTTCAACCTTGTACCAGCCTGTGATTCTCACACATCAATTCTTGGGTCAAAGAGAAAAATAACTAAAACAAAGGGGCCTTATTGAATGACAGAGTTTTCCTGCATAATGTCACTATAAAACAATATCCAGTAAATGCTACCATGGTACTAAAATACCTAACAGTCTCCAGTACTGCAATCTTCTGCAGGAGGCTGTGGTAGTTATCTGTGGAGAGGGAAGGCATCTTGTTGCTAGTTAGCCTAGCGGTTAGCCCCTTTCCAGGCTATTGAGGCTGTTCGGTGCCCAGACGCTGTAATCAGGCTTCAGCTGTGTCTAGGCCACAGACACACGGAGCGCTGAGGATAAGGTAACTATAAAAATGTTGCTGTTTCTGTTAAGAACACTTTAGTCCTAATGATCTATAAGTGTCCAGAAGCTATCGCAGGTAAGCTCATAAGGAAAAAAGGGAAAAAAATCAGCATAAAAATCAATAAAAGAAGCAAAGAGCAAAGAGATGAAGCGTCCACACTCACAAAAGGGGAGGAGCAAGAAAAGAGCGATTCTGAAGACCCTTATGAAAAGCACATCGAGGGAACAGTTTACCCTGCCCTGGATAGGGTTACCGGGGCCCCGCCCTGGAGCCAGGCCCGGGGAGGGTGCCTGAGGGCGAGCGTCTGGTGGCTGGGCCTTAGTCCATGGGGCCCGGCCGGGCACAGCCCGAAGAGGAGACATGAGCCCATCCTCCCGCAGGCCCACCACCCGCAGGAGGCGCCATAGGGGTCGGGTGCATTGTGTGCCGGGTGGCGGCCAGGAGCGAAGGCCCTGGTGGACTGACCCCCGGCTGCCAAGACTGGCAATAGGGACATGGAATGTCACCTCTCTGGTGGGGAAGGAGCCTGAGTTAGTGCGTGAGGTTGAGAGGTATCGGCTAGATATAGTCGGGCTCACCTCTACTCAGGTGCTCCACCTGGAGACTCTGTTGGCCTGCTGGGAGACTTCAATGCGCACGTGGGTAACGACAGCGAGACCTGGAGGGGCGTGATTGGGAGGAACGGCCTCCCTGATCTGAACCCGAGCGGTGCTTTGTTATTGGACTTCTGTGCTAACCACAGTTTGGCCATAATGAACACCTTGTTCGAACATAAGAGTGTCCATAAGTGCACGTGACACCAGGACGCTCTAGGCCGTAGGTCGATGATCGATTTTGTAATCGTATCACCAGACCTGCGACCATATGTTCTGGACACTCGGGTAAAGAGAGGGGCTGAGCTGTCAACTGATCACCACCTGGTGGTGAGTTGGATCAGGTGGCGGGGGAGGACGCTGGACAGACCTGGTGCACCTAAACGGGTAGTGAGGGTGTGCTGGGAACGTCTAGCAGAGGCCCCAGTCCGCGAGATCTTCAACGCACACCTCTGGCACAGCTTCAACAGCATTCCGAGGGAGACTGGGGACATTGAGTCCAAATGCACCATGTTCAGCGTCTCCATTGCCGAAGCTGCTGCATTGAGCTGCGGCCGCAGGGTGGTTGGTGCCTGCCGTGGTGGTAATCCCCGAACCAAATGGTGGACACCAGAGGTGAAGGGAGCCACCAGGCTGAAGAAGGAGTCCTGTCGGGCTTGGTTAGCCTGTGGGACTCCGGAGGCAGCCGACAGGTATCGACAGGCCAAGCGGAATGCGGCTCGGGCAGTGGCTGAAGCAAAAACTCGGGTGTGGGAGGAGTTCGGAGAGGCCATGGAAAAAGATTTTCGGACTGCCTCGAAGAGATTCTGGCAAACCGTCAGGTGTCTCAGGAGGGGAAAGCGGTGCTCTACCTGCACTGTGTATAGTGCTGGCGGAGCGCTGTTGACGTCGACTGAGAAAATTGTCAGGCAGTGGAAGGAATACTTCGAGGACCTCCTTAATCCCACTGACACATCTTCCGAGGAGGAAGCAGAGTCTGGGGATGAGGGGAATGACCCGCCAATTTCCGGGGGCGAGGTCACTGAGGCAGTTAAACAACTCCTTGGTGGCAGAGCCCCTGGTGTTGATGAGGTCCGCCCCGAGTTCCTGAAGGCTCTGGACGTTGTAGGGCTGTCCTGATTGACACGCCTCTACAATGTTGCGTGGAGATCAGGGGCAGTACCCCTGGACTGGCAGATCGGGGTGGTGGTCCCCATCTTTAAGAGGGGAGACCGGAGGGTGTGTTTCAACTACAGGGGGAACACACCCTGTAGGGGGACGCTGCAACGGTCCGTCGTGGTGAAAAGGGAGCTGAGTGTAAAAGCGAAGCTCTTAATTTACCGGTCGATCTACGTCCCTACCCTCACCTATGGCCACGAGCTGTGGGTAGTGACCGAAAGAACGAGATCGCGGATACAAGCGGCAGAAATGAGCTTCCTCCGAAGGGTGGCTGCCTCTCCCTTAGAGATAGGGTGAGAAGTTCCGGGAGGGGCTCAGAGTAGAGCAGCTGCTGCTCCACATCGAAAGGAGCCAGCTGAGGTGGTTCGGGCATCTGACAAGAATGCCCCCTGGGCGCCACCTGGGTGAGGTGTTCCAGGCATGTCCCACCGGGAGGAGGCCCCGGGGCAGACCCAGGACATGCTGGAGAGATTATATCTCTCGGCTGGCCTGGGAACGCCTTGGTGTTCCCCCGGATAAGCTGGAGGAGGTGGCTGGGGAGAGGGAGGTCTGGGCCTCTTTGCTTAGGCTGCTGCCCCCGCGACCCGGCCCCGGATCAAGCGGATGAAGATGGATGGATGGATAAAGTTCTCTTAATTAAGTCTTTAAGATTTAAGATATTTAAGGTGAAGTAGCTGTTGTAATCCCCACTTTCTGAATGGGTGTTTAAGATGTTATATTATACACATGTGTGCACAGAATAAGGGACATGGTGCTGCAGAGATTGCTGTTGCTTAGTGTTTAGCACTTCCACCTCACAGTCAACAGGTTTTGGGGTTTGAATCTATCGAGCCTTTCAATGTGGAGTTTACATGTTCTCCCTGTGTGGACACTCCAGCTTCCTCCCACAGTCCAAAGGCACACGTGTTAACCGTTCATCCTAAAGTAGCTGTATATCTGTGAATGTGTGCTGACCCTGCAACAGACCTATGACCTGTCCAGGATGTTTCCTGCTTTTCACACTATCACAGCTGGGAAACGATGATAAGTAGCGTTGGCTGATTAAATCCAAATTATATGATGTCACCTTCAGGTGCTTCTGAGAAACAAACTTACTAATAAGCTGTTGAACTCCTGTCAGTCAGCTCTCTGGGTTTATCAACCACAGATGTGTTGTTTATAACAAAACTCTTAATGTTTGTTTGCTTGTTTTGTACACAGGTTTATCTTAAAAAATTCTAATCCCAATGGCATTAACTGTTTAATGAAATAAATCATGTAATGTAAAAAATAAATAAATCACATTTTTTGCTCACGGTAGCTATACCTGAGCTCATGAGCAAGTGAGCTAATTATGTCGGTCAAAGTCAAATGTATGAAAACAAATTGACAAAAACATTCCTGATGCCACTCAATCCACACATGCTCTTATCTCACAGGCTGTGATCCACTGAAATAAACTGAAGCTGTCTCCTTCTCTCTGATGCTTCATATTAAGGTCTGATGCTGGTTTTATTAAGTGCCTGAAACGGGCAGAAATATGTGGGGCCTTGTTCAAAACATCTGGGATGAAGAGTCAGTGAAGACAAACATGATGGAGCTCAGTCAGAGAAAACAGTTTCCAACTGCAAAATAAAAATAAATAAATCAACTGAGAAAAATTTACAATTACAGAATTGACATATTTAACATTTTATTAGTCGTTCCACAAAAGCACTGTGAGTTTGCCTTTGTTTGTAAGTACTGAGCTCAGTTCTGTCGCACTTTTCCAAACAAACATCCCAGTTAAGTTAACGAAGTGAACACAGACCTGAAAGACTTTAGTTGCATGTTTCATTCATGATAGAGCGCTGTGCAAGTCTAATGTCATTAAAGTTTACTCAGAAAAAGTGAAACAGGTGATTCATTGTCCAGAGAAAAATGATGCAAAGAGGAAATATTTAGAGGTAGGCAGGATGATGACAGCGATGCTAATCAGGTGTTGAAAAACAAAAACATGTCATTGCAGCTCAGAAACCTCTCAGAAACTAGCTCATCCAAAACCTGCTGAACTGCATTTCAGTCAAATAAAGCATGTTTTTAGTCCGTGCACGTGTGTCAGAGGTGATGAATGTTTCCACATTCAGAGATTCCTCCTGTCAGTCAACTGGTAAGTAAAGGCAAGTAAAGTCCATGTTGTTGATCAGAGCAGCCTCACAGGGTTAAAATCAGACCTTTCAGTTTTGAACACTTTCAATTTGTTGAGCTTTTTTATCGTAAAAAAACTGTTTGTTTGTTTTTCTCCAGTTTTAACAAGGAAAACCTGCAGCATTTTTCTGTTAATCCAAGAGAGACATGTAGACATCGTTATGTAACCAGAAGATTCAAAATCACTGAATAAATGCTAGAAACTTTCTAACTGACAGACAGACTGCTGTGAATGTTGCTCTCACTCTGAACTGATAATAGCCTGAAAATGCACCGTGCACACATATAAAAACCAAAGAACGGAGGAAAAAAATTAATGGGAACATAATTCATGCCACACAAAAAACATAAAGGCACACACTGGAGAATAAAGCGCTCGAAAGCAGTGCAGAAGTCTGACCTTAGAGTTCATCTGTGACCTGAGTGATGAGGATTATTCAGAGCATGGCTCACAGGTGAGAAGAGTTTAAAAACTGTAGTTTGTACACAGGTTTAACTTGAAAAGTGTTGATCTCAATGACATAAACTGTTTAAATAAAACACCACACATGTCACCCATCTAACTGTGGATCTGTGGCTCATTCAAGGCAGTGTGAAGAACATGATTAAAAACAAAGAAAAACTATTCTGATGTTACTCAGACAGATTTGTGATCCACTAAAATAAACAGGAATATTTAAATGGAACTGAGTCTGGTCCACCACCTCCACACTTGAAATTTTAAACATTTTAAATTGTCTTTTTAAGACATGTTTATTAATTATTCAGCAGGTTTATTTTGATCAAATGATGATTTTTTTTCATCTGTCTCAGAAATTTAAAATAGAGAAAAAGAAGAGAAAGGGTTAATTAACAAAAACCAATCAGTCAATCATTCATTAAAAAAGTAAATGAGTGAATAAATAAATACATGAATAAAAACAATATTATCTTATTTTTAACATTCAGAATCTGCCTTCAGACAATGTTCTTTAGATTCTTAAAGGTTGAATCATGAGTTTGTTTTGAGTAGAAAAAGATTCTGCAGATACTTTCTGTTTCTGTTCTTTGTGGAAAAACAGGAACAGCAGGACATTTGTGGAGGTAAAAGTGAAAATCTGATCAGCTGTTTTCTCTCACACAGCCTCACTAGGAACCACAAAACTCTAAATTCAACTTAATTTGAGTCCCTTTGTTACAGACTTTAGTCCAAGAAGATCAGTACCGTCAATTTGATTTTAATGAATATTAACATCACGTGTTCTACAGACAGGATAACTGATGTAAAATGTTATTTGTGGATGTTTTTATGTCAGATTTGTTCATATTTAAAAATCAGCTTGAGCATGAAAGTGGTCGAGTGTTTTTCACCTCTCCAGAGCACCAGCTCAAAAGGGGTCATAGGTTTTCTCCATTTTCTTTGTACTATTTTTGAATCGTTACCTTACAGTATAAAGCACCTTGAGGCAAGCAGTGTTGTGATTTGATGGCTATATCAATACAATTGCATTATTTTAAATCATGTCAACAGGCCAACATCAGACCACTGACATTTCTAGTATCTATACAAATAGAAATATTAGAGCTCAGTGTGTATTTATATTGACTGGTTGTCAGTGATGCTTTCTTTCTAACAGTGTGGAGTTTTTAGACAGAAAGTTGCAGCACACTCTCTGGATATGCAGGGTCAGTTACTACTTTATAAGTGTATTAATGACATGGCACTGACCTTAATATCCACTGTCAGGAAAGCTGGACATAGAAGGAAGACACAGATGGGGGAAAGGTGAATGGAAAAGTGGGATGAGGAAGTTGGACCCGGCGTTAGGGAAAGAGGAGAAGAAAAGAAAGGGAGATAGAGGATGGAAGAATGTGGACCTGGGCCGAGAGAAGGAGAACGGGGAAAGCTAATGGGAACATCGGGGATAGGGACAGGGGGACAGGAAAGGTGGACAGAGAAGTGAGACAGGAATGTGGGAAAATAAATGAGAAAGTTGGAGATGGGAGGATGGGTATAGGGAAAGGTGGACCCGGGATGAGGGAAGAAGGACAGAGAACAGGGGAGGGAGATGGAGATGTCGGAAGAGGAAAAGTGAGTGAGAAGGGAAACTGGGGGCGAGAATGAAGGAGGAAGGAACCTGGATGAGAAAAGAGGACAGAGAATCAGCCAGTTCTCAGTCCTGAGGCGTTCCTTAGGTACGCGAAAGGTGACATCCGGCGTTCCTATCCTGGGTTCTGGCTGAGACCTAACCCTAACCTTATCCCAAACTAAAACCTTATCCCTAGCCATAAGCACCACTTTAACAAACAGTCAGGTGAATAAATCAAATCAAATTCATTTTTATTGTCACATCACATGTGCAGGTACATTGGTACAGCACATGTGAGTGAAATTCTTGTGTGCGAGCTTCACAAGCAATAGAGTTGTGCAAAATACAATAATGTAAACAAGCAAAATACAAGAATGGCTACATCTGAAACTAATAAATATATGTACAATATATAATAGTATATGCATTTCTGGATGTGTATACTAAATATTTTTCTACGTGTGTGTGTGTGTGTGTGTGTGTACACATATTTTACAAATTAAATAGAGTAAACAATAAATAAAATATATAAAAAATATACAGAGCTGAGACATGTGCAAAACAGTGGCATTACTGTACAGTATGGAGTGCATAATGTTAAAGTTCCAGTAGTGAACAACACTGAGACACTTCAACAGTTTAACGTGCACGGGTGAACTCAGAGAGCGTCACACACCCTGTGAGGCACAGCTCTTTATTTATAGGTTACACTGTCAATATGTAAATATGGTCAATTTCCTGTTATGCAGGTCCTGATGCTTTCTGGTGTGTAAGCTGTGTGTGTGTGTGTGTGTGTGTGTGTGTGTGTGTGTCAAGTCAATTTCTAAGAATAATAAAGATAATGCGAGTCTCCTCTTCACTTTCATCTTTCCCCTGGACAGGGTCATTAGAGAAGTGGCTGACAATTGTTCACCTAGGGCCTTCAGGGAGGCGTTAGTGGCGTTTACCTGGACTCCTACGTCACCAGCGGAGGAATTTAAATTGTCATACCACGTTGCTTTGGGGTGGCCCGTTTGGACCGGGTGCTGAGCGTTTTGTGTGAGTTGGGGCGTTTTTATTCGCGCTCCGTGTGGTGCAGTTTTGGGACACGTTGGCTGTGGAGTAGCTTTTAGGGCAGTATGGATTGCATGGATTGTCGGTGCACGCTATGTTCATACATATCAAAGCTACGCTAGAAAACACTGTAATAATGAAAATGAAACAAACAAAAATACATGTCATTAATTTACATTCTTCCGAGCAGGGAGTCGCTCTGACTCTCCATGGTCTTCTGTGGTTTAGATTGTCTCTGTTTGTCTCTGAGTCTGCTTCAGTGCCAGACATTGTTTGTGTTGTGGTTGATACTTTACGTGAGTGATGTATTCTCTTTTATTGTCTCTCTGGCGGTTCCGGTTGAATTGTGATTCCCTTTCTCTTCCGGGCGGGTTGGGTCAGTCCGTGAGTTAATGGCCACTGCAGGATTTCTTCAGGATGACCTGGTTCACCAAAGCCTCTGGTGAGTAGACTACCAGCGAAGTAAGATAAGATAAGATAAGATAAGATAACCTTTATTAGTCCCACACGTGGGAAATTTGTTTTGTCACAGCAGGAAGTGGACAGTGCAAAAGTTATGAGGCAAAAATTAGAATACAATAAGAATAAATACAGTACACAACTGTACAGAATAGAATAAAATAAAATACTATATACAGTAGAATAAAATAAAATAAATATACAATAAGATAAAAATAGAATACAAATACAAATACTATATACAACTGAGTAAAAATACAACGATGACAGAAAGGATTATTGCACTTAGTATTATTGCATATGTATGGATGTGTGTGCTTGATCAGTTAAAGTCTTTATTATGGAGTCTGACAGCAGTGGGGAGGAAAGACCTGCGAAATCTCTCCGTCCCACACCGTGGGTGCCGCAGTCTCCCACTGAAGGAGCTGCTCAGTGCTGTCACAGTCTGCTGCATGGGGTGGGAGATGTTGTCCATCAGGGATGACAGCTTAGCCGCCGTTCTCCTGTCACTCACCACCTCCACTGGGTCCAGAGGGCATCCTAGAACAGAGCTGGCGGGGTATACCCAATCAGCCCTTCCTCCACCAATAGATCACCTAGTCGTCGCGCAAGAGTGCTCCGCACTTCAGCCATTTTTTCTGCTCTGCAAGTGGTGCGGCTTTCTGTTCGTCTTCTAACACATCAAGTGGAATTAGATGTGAGGCTTCATCAGTCATTAGGGCTTGCAGGTGTTGTTGTGCTGCGTTCTTGGCTGCGTTATCCACGAAATTGTTGCCTCTAGTGATTTCTGAGTCGTCTTTCTGGTGAGCTGCACACTTGCACAGTGCTAGTTGTCTGGGCAACGTAATGACATCTAACAGCTCTTTTAATAGATGTCCGTGCTGGACTGGGTTGCCATTTGAGGTTACCATGCCTCTATTCTGCCATATGTCTTGCAAAGTGATGTACGGCTGCAAAGGCATATTGGCTGTCAGTGTGAATGTTTATATCTTGTTTATATATGTTTATATCTTGACCTTTATTCCACCATCTTCCGGTGCGGAGAGAAGTGTGCTAGGGTTCAATTGCCCACACTGCTCGATTGTAATGTGTGATTGTGAGAGCAGAATGCCTACATATGAGAGCTGTCTTGCATGCGTTAAATAAGACAAGTTTGCTTGCAACAAGATGGAGGTTACAGCATGTGGAACTTTAATAATCAGTGTGTGTCCTAAAACAATGTCAGCTGATTTTTTTAACTGCCTCTGCTGCAGCGGCACAAGCTTGTACACATGTTGGTAAACCGGACGCAACCGAGTCTAACTTACAGGAGTAAGATGCGAGTGGGCGTTGTTTTTCCCCGAAAGCTTGCGTTAGGACGGCTTTCATGTAACCGGCCGCGCCGTCAACATGCAAATAAAAAGGTTTTTCATAGTCTGGCAATGCTAAAACTGAGCTTGTTTGCAGGGCAAGATAAAATTAAGTTTTAAGTCGTTAAATGCTTTATCTGCCTCTGGTGTCCATCCTATTTCATCTTTCAGTGCCAAGTGTTTACCATAGATTAGGTTTTGCAAAGGTTGGGCCACCAGTGCGTATTCAGGTATCCAACATCTGCAAAAATTGCAGAGACCTAAATAACTCATCATTTGTTGTTTTGTGACAGGTTTAGGAGCGTTCTGTACAGCTACTTTTCTGCTGTCTAACAACTGTCTGCCTTGTCCTGTTAGTCTGTGGCCAAGGTACGTCACTTCTTGGCTCCACAACTGTAGTTTATGCTGTGAGACTTTATGGCCTTGCTCTGCTAGATGTTGCAAAACTGTCAGTGTGTTTGCTTTGCAATCTGCCTGTGTGTTGCCTGTAATTAAAATATCATCAACGTACAGAAGGAACTTCCCTGAGGCAGGAAGCGTGCAAAGTGACATGGATTGTCTTAGAGCCACTGCATATAGAGTGGGGCTATTCTGGAACCCCTGAGGCAACCTTGTATAGGTATACTTCTGGTTGTCAAAAAATAGAATCCAAATAGCTTTTGTGAGTCAGGGTGCAGCGGTACAGAGAAGAAAGCATTGGATAAGTCTATTACAGAGAACCACTGTTCTTTTGGTGTCATTTGATTTAAAATGGTGTGTGGATTTGCTACCACAGGTGGGATTTGTTCTGTTATGTCATTTATTGCTCTAAGGTCATGTACTAGTCGATATTTCCCCGTGTTTGCTTTTTTCACTGGGAAAATCGGAGTATTACAGGTTGCTTCAGTTGTTTTTACTAAAATGCCTGCCTTTTCCATATCTGCGATCACTGGTCTGATCCCTGTTTTTGCTTCTGTGCTCAAAGGATATTGTGGTTTAACTGGCGTATAAGTTGTGGTAGTTTTTACTTCAACGGGATCTGCTCCTTTAATTAATCCTACATCTGTTGATCCTGTACACAAACTGTCGCTTCTGCAAGTTCCTCTATTCTAATCTAAAGTCACCTTTTTAACAAGAAAATCATTATAAACGCCTATTCCACTAAAAGCTCCAAAAGAAAACAACCACTTTAACCCTTGTATGGTGTTCGGGTCTGTGAGACCCGTTTTCAGTTTTTTTCAAAAGAAAAATTAAACAATTAATTATTTTTTCAACCTGAAATTCATTGGCTTTGGCTTATTTTCTGTGAAGAACATAAATCCGAACTAATTTTCAATGACCTCATACTGTACCTCCCCCCACGCATTTACATTACATACAAGGTGTTCGGGTCCACTGGACCCAGGTCTAATAAAAGTGTTGAAAGTGAAGGTCCTGTGTTCCCACACTCTGTCTTCCTCCTTTCTGGTGCTGCTGATAGTGTTTTCTTCCCCTCCTGCTCCCGCACAAAGTTGCAACATTGTTGAAAATTCAACTATCAACACCGTCTGCTCTTACATTCCCGCACATTTTACCCTCTTTCTTGAGGGATCCAAATTTTATTTTCTCATACCGTGTCCCACCTGCAAATTAGGGGCATAATACTATAAATAAGACTTTGCCAGTGTGGTTCTTTATCACAACTGATCAAGATGGCAAAAGATTATCTGCTGCGAGGGCCATCCAATTGATTTTGGAAGAGAGAGGGGCTTCGGATGATGATGTTGACAAAGAGGTTTCAGAATATTTCACATTTCTGAAAATTCAGAGTCTGACAGTGACTTTGAAGAAGAGGATGAGGTTGAGCATCATTTAGTAACAAAACAAAGACGAGTACCCCATCTGCAGCCAGCTCCAGGACCAGAACAAGCCCACCAGACAGCAAGTGAAGAAATATGGATGTCAATAACTGGTGAAATTGAATGGTCTTCTTGCCCAAGAAATGAGCCACCCTACAGAGCTGTTACTGTGATAAGCCAGGGCCAACATGGCTGACAGTTACTCATGTGCAGGACATCAAGTCTTCATTTGAGCTTTTCATCCCAGATTCCATCCAGAAAATTATTCTGGATTGCAGTAATCTAGAAGGAAGGTGTGTTTTTGGAGATAGGTGGAAGGAGATGGACCAAATTCATCTAAGAACCCCAAAGGCCTACTTTGGGGTTCTTATCCTTGCAGGAGTTTTCAGGTCCAAAGGGGAATCCACAGAATCCCTGTGGGATGCAGAAACCTTTCCGTGCATAAATGTCTCTGGAAAACTTCCACTAAATTTCCAGGATTATCCGTTTTGATAACCGAGACGACAGACCAGCTCGACGGCAGAGAGACAAGCTAGCTGCCATCAGGACAGTGTGGGATAAGTGTGTGCACCGCCTCCCCCTGTTTTACAACCCTGGGCCTAATGTCACCATTGATGAGCAGCTGATCCCATTTAGTTGTGAAACATATTGCTTCACATGTAAATGTGTTGTCTTTCCACTCACTCCACTTGATTATAACTGATTTATTTTTTATAACATTTTATAAAAAAAACCCCAAAAAACGAGAAGCACATTGATTTATAAATGTGATCTAACAAAGGTAAAGGGAAAAAAATAATCATGTTTGCTGTTCATATGGCTTGTAATTGGGATGAAATAAACATCTGTTGAGTAATTTAACATAAAATTGTTTGATAGTGTTAATTTGGAAAGCCAAAACTCTAGCGGGTCCACCAGACCCATGAACACTGGCTGAGTAACAAAAATATGAACACCACACAAGGGTTAATCAATTAAGTTTAAGCATATAAGCAATTACTCCTGCATACATTTCATCATAGCTAAATGCTGCCTAGAAACAACTCCTCTCCCTCCTTCTACGGGCATGCAAACTTCCTGTCACACACACACTCACAGCCCCCACCTTTTCTTTCTCTCACCAACACAGAGCGCGTGGCCGCGGCTCTCATGCACTTCACAACTTCTCAAACTGCGCCACAGCCGGCAGCCAGCTGTGCCTGAGTGACCGAGCCCCAGGCCGAGAGGCCGGGGACACCCCACCTCCGAAGTGGCCCGAGCGAGCCCCAGGCTCGGGTGTGTACCCAGACGCCCACCACCAGACACAAAGAACCACCAACGCACCGACACCTGAGGGAGTCCGCCACTGGCAGGGGAAGTGGCGGTGGGTGGAGATAGGCCTCCAAACCTTGGAGGGCCTGAGATGTCCCCAGAGAGGTGGCGTCTGATACCCAACCTGACATATAGACACAGACATACAGGCACACACAGACACAAACATCCATTCCCACCCTCATGCTCTCATATGCACTTACTCCACACTCAACCAACGTGGAGACAGACATAAAGAGACGCTGTACACACGATCACACTCCCCAAGCGTACTCTACGAACCGGGTCTAGGTACCCTTGCCCCTGGAGGGGGGAACTGCACCCAGACCCAGGTGGTGTTACCCTTTTCCCTGCGGTGGGGAGAGGCAGACCGCCCCGACTCCGCAGCAGCAGGGAGGCCCCACACTCCAGACCGCAGTCGGACGGCCAACTCCTCCTCCTAGCCCCCCCGCTCCAGCAGGCCGCAGAGAATGGGGGTGAGAGAAGACTCCAAACCTCCCTCCACCCGCTCATTGTAGTGTTGATGCATGTGTGTTCTAAGGTGCAATTAAAACCCAGGAGGGCATGGAGCTACCTGCCAGAGAGCAGCAGGTAAGCGCATGGTCCCTCCTGCTAGCCCTCAATGTCTACGTGTATTCAAAATTGAGAGGTGGGCAATGACGCCAGGGGTGAGGTGTACACCCTGATGGTAATTTGGACTCCGTGTATCGTGCCCACCCCCAAGATCCTATATGTATGTGTAATGAGAGTGTGAGTAATGTGAATGTCTAAGTTGTGGGATAAAATCAGTCTTTCTATAGACTTTTGTTAGCGAATAGGTTACTTCCTATTTTAATATACTTAGACCAGACAGACTGTCCTAGCCAATCGTTTTACGCGAAATGTGTCAAGTGTGGAATAATCACCTGGCTTCGCTGTTGCCGGTTGGTCGGGCGTCCTCCTTCAAGCCCCACCGCCGTGGGCCTGTATAAGACGTTGGCCAGGACCCGAATTCACGTCCCTGGACTTAATCCCTTCCGGGAAGGGCGCTCTGCAGAGGCTTCAACGCAGGTTTGCCACGACGTCGGGACTTGAGGAAGGATACCACTGTGAAATGGAGCGTAATATTACTATTAATACCAGTCCATTAGCGGCTTCGAAGGACCAATTAAATGTCAGAGATATACAGTTAACAAACAGTCAGGTGAATAAACAACACTGAGACACTTCAACAGTTTAACGTGCACGGGTGAACTCAGAGAGCGTCACACACCCTGTGAGGCACAGCTCTTTATTTATAGGTTACACTGTCAATAGGCAAGGCAAGGCAAATTTATTTGTATAGCACAATTCAACAAGGTGATTCAAAGTGCTTTACAGAGACATTAGAAACAAAAACAAATAAAAAGCATGATTTAAAATTGATTAAAACAAGCAAACAAACAAACTAACTAAACACACACATTTCACACCTGTTCGCGCGATCTGAACCCTTATCGTAAGGGGAGCTACCAGTCCTTCTGTGGACGAGCTACTTTCTATTTTAAATTCCCTGAATTTAAAATACTCTCTAGACCCAGTCTAGACCCAGCTGGGGAGCTACCCAGAGCTCTAAACCCACTTAACAAACAAACAAACAAACAAACAAACAAACAAACAAACAAACAAACAAACAAACAAACAAACAAAACAGTATATAAAATCAAAACAGATAAAATCAGAACAGTAGATAAAATCAGTAGTTAATGTAAGTTTTGAAATTTAAGCTTAACTAATTAACAAACAAACAAAACAGTATATAAAATCAAAACAGATAAAATCAGAAATAGATAAGATCAGTAGTTAGTGTAAGTTTTGAAATTTAAGCTTAAAGTGTGGATTTGGTGCTTTATTCAAATGCAGCTGAGAACAGGTGAGTCTTCAACCTGGATTTAAATAAACTGAGTGTTTCAGCTGATCTGAGGCTTTCTGGGAGTTTGTTCCAGATATAAGGAGCATAAAAGCTGAATGCAGCTTCTCCGTGTCTGGTTCTGACTCTGGGAACTGATAAAAGACCGGATCCAGATGACCTGAGGGATCTGGAAGGTTCATACTGGGTCAGGAGGTCATTGATGTATTTTGGTCCTAAACCATTCAGAGCTTTATAGGCCAGCATCAGAACTTTAAAGTCTATCCTCTGACGGACAGGCAGCCAGTGTAAAGACCTCAGAGCAGGACTGATGTGGTCCACTTTTTTGGTCTTAGTGAGGACTCGAGCAGCAGAGTTCTGAATGAGCTGTAGTTGTCTGACTGATTTTTTAGGTAGACCTGTAAAGATGCTGTTACAGTAATCAAGCCTACTAAAAATGAATGCATGGATTAGTTTTTCCAGGTCCTGTTGAGACATCAGATCTTTTATCCTTCAAATATTCTTGAGGTGATAGTAAGCTGACTTTGTTATTGTCTTAATGTGTTTTTCTAAGTTTAGGTCTGCATCCATCACTACACCCAAATTTCTCGCCTGGTTTGTGGTTTTTAGATGTATAGATTGAAGTTCTCTGGTGACCTGTAATCGTTTTTCTTTGGCGCCAAAGACTATTACTTCAGTTTTGTTTTTGTTTAGTTGGAGAAAATTGTGGCACAACCAGTCATTAATTTCCTCAATGCATTTACCAAGAGCCTGTACAGGGCCTCGGTCTCCTGGTGACATTGTGATATATATTTGTGTGTCATCTGCATAGCTGTGGTAGTTTATTTTGTTGTTCTTTATAATCTGTGCCAGTGGGAGCATGTAAATGTTAAACAGAGGGGGTCCCAAGATGGAACCTTGGGGAACTCCACATGTGATACTTGTCTGCTCGGATGTGAAGTTACCTATTGATACAAAGTATTTCCTGTTTTCTAAGTATGTTTTGAACCAGTTTAGTACAGTTCCTGAAAGACCTGCCCAGTTCTCCAGTCGTTTGAGTAATATGTTGTGGTCAACTGTATCAAATGCTGCACTGAGATCCAGTAAAACTAGGACTGACATTTTTCCACTGTCTGTGTTCAGACATATGTCATTAAACACTTTTGTCAGAGCGGTTTCAGTGCTGTGGTTCTGTCTAAAACCTGACTGGAAGGCATCGTAGCAGTTATTCTGTTTTAAGAAGTAATTGAGCTGTTGAGAAACTGCTTTTTCAATGATCTTACTTAAAAATGGGAGATTTGAGATCGGCCTGTAGTTTTTCATTTGTGTCTTGTCAAGATTGTCCTTTTTCAGTATAGGTTTAATTACAGCAGTTTTTAGTGATTCTGGAAACACACCTGACATTAAGGAAAAGTTGACGATCTGTATCAGGTCTGACTCCAAAGTCTTTGAGACCTTTTTGAAAAAACTTGTTGGCAGGACATCTAAACAGCAAGAGGAGGAGATCAGTTGACCTAAGATGTCCTCCAGGTCTTTGCTGTTAATCGGGTGAAACTGTTTGTGTTTAAACAGTTTTTCGGTGGACACAGTACATATCCTGGATCTGCTGTTGATGTACCATATGTAAATATGGTCACATTTCCTGTTATGCAGGTCCTGATGCTTTCTGGTGTGTAAGCTGTGTGTGTGTGTGTGTGTGTGTGTGTGTGTGTGTGTGTGTGTGTGTGTGTGTGTGTGTGTGTGTGTGTCAAGTCAATTTCTAAGAATAATAAAGATAATGCGAGTCAACTTCTGCGGATGTGTATTTCTGTGCTGATCTCTTGCGGTAAATGTCACAGGGTGAACTTTCTGTTTCTGCAGAGTTGGTACATTGTATCTGGTGAAATATGTGAACATAAGCAGAACATAACATTTGAAGCATAATCAAATAAAACAGTAAAAACTCTATAACATTACGTGTGCAACTGATAGATGACCTAAGGTACTATATTATCTTTCCTCTGTCTCTGATGTGAAACAAATATTTTGTTGTGGGAGTTGGCTGTGGATATGGATCTCAGTCGACTACTTCAAATCTTCTGTTTTCTTTTATTTGTAAAAATGTTTGAAAAGAGGACTGATCAATGAAATCTCTCACCTTTGACTGTTTTCAGTTGTATAACAAGGCTTTGTCTGTCAGGCTTGGATGCTGCGATATTGTTCCATAATGGCCAACTCATTTCCCTGATGATGATACTTGAATACAAAGTCTACAAAGATCTTTTCAGCTCCAGTTTTTGCTGACTTGTTGGGTGAAATGATTCATAGCAACTACAATGTACTTATATCCTCCATTACAAACTTCCAGATCCAGATCCAGTGATGCTCTATTCGACTTGTTTGGAGGTTTCTGTTCCAGGCAGCTAATGATCACCTAATAATCCATATCTCTTTGCATATGTGTTATTGATCACGCTGAGTGTCTGTTCTACTCTAAGATGACACTGTGGATTTTATTCGCTTGTGTTCTACATCCAGGGCTTCCAGAATATTACATCTCCTGGAAGTCACAATATACCAGTCACAATATTCAAAAATGGAAGTTAACGAAATTAATTATCAATATAATCCACAGTTGCTTGTTGTATTTAAAAGTTAAACTTTAAAGTGTTGATTGTGATCATGAGTTACTGCTATGATAAAGACTATTTAACTTAGACAGTAGGACGTTATTTCAAGGATTTTCCAGGATTGCTTACTATCATAATGTCACACTCCATTAAATCCAGGCCTGAAGGAAGATGCAGTATTACAATTGTACTACAACAACAACAACAACAACAACAACAACAAACTCTTGCTCCCGACTCTCAGTCTGATGCTTGGTCAGGAATCCCCCCCCCCCCCCCCCCCCAAAAAAAAAAAAAAAAAAAAAAAACCAAAACCAAAAAAACAACAACAAAACCTGATCACTTTTTGGTTTAAAATACACAGTATGTGATGATAAAAATGTTTAAGCAGTAATAGACAAAACCAGCTCATTTTTCTGATTTGTAATCTACTTCAAGCATGGCAAATTAACAGGGTGTAAAAAGTAAACAGTAAACGTTAGAGCAATCAGCACACAAAATAACTTGTTAATTATAGTCTGACAAAGATAATACAAGAAGTTTCCTTGTATGTTATGATAAAAGGATAAAACCATTTGCCACACACTGAGTAAGGACATGTTCAGCCTGGACAGTTGTTCTGTGAGGAAGCATTCAGAAATCGGCTGCTTTATCACAGTTCTGCTTTGTAAAATTGAAATGTGTCTAAAAGACAATCAAACACAATTTTTTTACTGCCAGATTCTGACTAATCTATTACTGGCAAGAATCTAAACCACAACTGGCTGTTGGCAAAAACAGAAAAACAGAAAAATTCAAGCAGTATTCTAACACTTTTTAGATTCAACAAATAACACGGTTAATAACAAGGCTTTTTTTTCTTCAAGAACTTGTAAAAAAGATACAAGTCTGTGCCTATAAATGTCCTGCTGACTAATGTACTGTGACACAATTTCTGTGCAGAAATGCAATGATAAACCAGAAATATTGGAAACTACAACGTAAAGGGTGCTTTTCTATTCTTTATGCCTGTAAGATGCTTACATAAATCCAAGAGCTGGCCAATCCCTTTTTTTCAGTCTGTATGCCTCAAGCCTTTTGCTTTGTTACATTATCGAGGACCCAAATGTGGTTCTAAACATTTGGAATCAGGACTCAAACATGTGCTTAGAAGTAAAGTATACATAGATCATAAAAAATGAACTTATATGTGACTGTGAATTTTCCCAAATACAAATAAAAATCCTTTGATTGTTTTTAATCAGATCTTTTGTTTTGTCTTTACAAGTGTTTCCTGCTGGATTAAGAAGACTAACATAATGGTATAGCTTGAATACGTTTCACCTCTCATCCGAGAAGCTTCTTCAGTTCTAAGGTCAAATACCATTTGACCTTAGAACTGAAGAAGCTTCTCGGATGAGAGGTGAAACATCTTCAAGTAACTTAAAGAAGTCCAGACGCTTTTCTTTGCAAACTCCTTTGACTACGATGACCTGGATGACTGAGAACCTTCAGAGACATAATGGTATAGTATTCACAGTAGCAGCTGCCATGACACCGTATAATAACAAAAACCAATGATGCGTGTGACAGTGGTCTGTTCAACTTTCTGACACCTAAAGGAAATAATTTTATCTTGCTTTGAAACCAAGCTGTTCCACATTCTTTGAAGCAACATCCTCATTTTCACTTGTTTTGTTTTTTGCTTTTTTTGTTGTTTTTCTTCCCTTTTAGTTAAGGCATTGTATGGTAAATGGCCTGCATTTGTATAGTGCTTTTCTAGTCCCTAAGGACCCCAAAGCGCTTCACACTACATTCAGTCATTCACCCATTCACACACACATTCACACACTGGCGATGGCAGCTACATTGTAGGCACAGCTGCCCTGGGGCGCACTGACAGAGGCGAGGCTGTATGTCTGTCTGCTTTAGAGCCACATGATTTAGACTATCCCACATGTTAATAGAGTTTAACATAGGTGCAAGTGCCTATGCTTGCCCCCACTCCCCGAAAACAAACAGAATACAAGGACAGACCACTGGCTGTAAAAATGTGAAAGGAATGAGAGATGTGCATCAGAGATAAATAAAGGCTCATGTCCATATGTGGGTTCCTGGAAAGGGGGATAATGGTAAGTGTTAATGCTGGTAATTTGCACAAACATCTCTGATGTGGTGGATGATTGTCATTACCCAGAAAAACACTGTTGAAACACTCAGATAAAATTATTTCCCTTTGTTAGAGCAAAGATAGGCATTGTTCTAGAACTGAAAGAACCCATCTGCAAACATACAAAGAGGCGACCGACTTTATTGGTTAACACAGAATAGATCTAACAGGCAAGGCCTTATTCTGGCTTTTGGTATAATTTTGAATAATAGAAATTAGAGGTAATGTTGATATGGTGAACTACCATCATTGCAAGCACTGAAATAAGTTTTCTTTTTATTTGCTGCCATTTTATTTTGTCCGCACACATTCAGTTCCAATAAACTCTGCCTATTTCTGTGCATTCAAAATGATGTTCAAAATAAATTATTATTATCCACTGACAAAATGTTTTACTTTTTACTTTTTAATTAACATTACAGCTTTATTCTTTGTAAATTTGATAAATTTAACTGGTTGTACTTGTTATCATCTAACTTAGTACAGCAACATTTGTGTGCATCTTAACCTGACCTAACTGCAGTCCAGAAATTTGAACCACTAAAAACATTATTTTATTTACATTTTACAATAACAACAAATTTGTATAACATTTAGTAAATAATGGTTTATTTGCTCAATAAAATTATTAAAAGGATAAAATAAGCTTTTATTAATAATTATTAATGATCCAATAAAATAATGCTTCATATCAACATCATGTGCACTTATGGTGATGCAGCTTGACTCGGGCCTATTTTCCACTCTGAAGAATAAGGAAAAGATTTTTTTGCAGTCAAACTACCAGCATTTACGCATTCTTTTGTTCAGCACAGTCCCCAAGAGTATTACCAGCAAAGCACCCCCACAAATCATCACACCTCCTCCTCGATGCTTCACTGTGGGAGCCATGCATGTAGACCATCCATTCACCTTTTCTGCATCCCACAAAGACATGGCGGGTGGAACTAAAGATCTCAAATTTGGACTGATCAGACCAAAGTGCACATTTCCACTGGTCTAATGTCCATTTCTTGAGTTTTTTGGCTCAAACAAATATCTTCTGCTTGTTGCTTTTCCTTAGTAGTGGTTTCCTAGCAGCTGACCATAAAGGCCTGATTCACACAGTCTCCTCTGATCAGTTGATATAGAGATGTGTCTGCTACTAGAACTCTGTGTGGCATTTATCTGGGCACTGCTAACTTGTGATATCTGACGCTGGTGACTCTGATGAATTTATCCTCAGCAGCAGAGGTGATTCCTGGTGTTCCTTTCCTCGGGTGGTCCTCATTGTGAGCCAGTTTCGTCGTAGTGCTGAATGAATCTTAGGACTGCACTTGGGGACACATTCAAAGTTTTAGCAATTTTCTGGACTGACTGACCTTCAGTTCTTAAAGTAATGATGGACTGTTGTTTCTCGTTACTTAGCTGATTGGTTCTTACCATAATATGAATTCTAACAGTTGTCAAATAGGGCTGTCAGCTGTGTACCAACCTGACTTCTGCAAAACACAATTGATGGTCCCAAACCCATTAAGAAGACAAGAAATTCCACAAATGAACCCTGACAAGGCTGAGCTGTAAAGTTGAAACCATTTCAGGTGACTACATCATAAAGCTCATTGAGAGAAAGCCAAGGGTTTGCAGCAATGCCAAAAAAGCAAAGGGTATCTACTTTGAGGAATCTAAAATATAAAACATATTTATATTTATTTATAAATTTTTTCTTTGGTACAATTCATATAATTGATGTCATCAGTATGTATCTACAGTGTAGAAAGCAGTGAAAATAAAGAAAAAACATTATATGAGAACGTGTGTCCAAACCTTACCACTCGATGGCAGTGTAACCTTGTTTTAGGACAGAAAACCTTCATGTTTACAGTGTCACGTGGGGCATTGTAGTTGCTTGGAAAAGCTGTTGTTGTTGTTTTTTTCTTTTAGAATTCACAAATTAACATGACCTAAAAAAGTAATATGTAACAATGTAACAAAAGTATTAGACTTCAAAGTTTTTTAAGGAAAATGACCAAGTATGAGGTACATCTGTATGTATTTGAGTATTATATCTGTAGGCTAAGCATTTAAGCCTGTAGGAGTAATTTTAACAAATAGAATGACAGTCATGTAGAAAAGTTGTACTATTGATATTCATACATATTCTGATTTTAATAGCAGAAAATGAATTATGAACAAACCATGAACAAATAAGATTTATTACCATACCATAACAGCTTTATTTATAAAGCACTTTAACATAAAACCAGGGTTCACAAACTGCTGTACATATACAAATAGCATAAACACAACAAAAGAAAAATAAGATAAAATACAATAAATAACTAAATGAATAAAATGAAATAAAACATGTTAAAACAAATTGAGCCACCCCCTTAAAGATAGCCAAAGGCTTCAGCTAATTAATATGTTTTAAGAAGATTTTTAAAGTCAGAAAGATAAGTTTTCACAAATTACCTGAGGGGAGTCAACACCAACAGTCTGTACAGCATGAAGGACCATGTCAATAGTTTTAAATAAGGCGTGAGGCTTACAGGAATTAGCCTGCATAATAGCAGCAAAATGTTTTCTCTTAACAGTTTTCTGATATGAATTCCAGTAATACTGTAATATTTGGTATGAAAGCTGAAGTTTATCCTTCTTCCATTTACGTTCAGCTCTCCTAAACTTTCTTCTGACAGCACGGGTGGCTTCATTCAGACCTGAACCCTTCAGCTTAAAGGGGGCCACCGACTGAGTAAAACCATGAGCTGAGCTCTTCTGGATCATTACATATAGAATCAGGAAGGCTGCTGTTCTGATGAAAAACAACAGAGAACTGACCAGCAGTGGATGGGTTAAAAATACCACCGCTCTGAGCAACAGCAGGAGGATTAACTTGAGTACAAGGAAGGGAAACCTCAAACAAGACAGGCTTATGGTCCAGCCATACAGCATCACAGACCTCTAAGTTAAAGACCAGTAAACCGCGAGTTAAAACAAAATCCCATATTTTTGTGTAGGCACAGACACAGGTTTTGCGAGTGTACACTAAAAGAGAGTAAACTCTAGCACACAAAAAATAGCCTAAATAGCACAAACAAACACAACAGAAACAGGGCTAGATGGCAAGCCAAACACATTGGTGCCATCTTGGGCACAGGACCAAGATGCTTGATAGCCATCACGTGGGAACGGCAAAGCTAGACTGTGTACAAAGGGAGGAAATTCAAGATAGAAAGTGGGCCATACAATAAGACAACATCCTCTTGGAGCAAAGAAAACTAAAAGTCAGTGCTTTGAAATATTTTGGTCAAAACCATGACCTGAAGGGTTCTGGACGAGCTGCCCATGTCAGGAAAACACCAGCATGGCAGAATCGAATGTGTTCCTCTAGGCTGGTGACTAGGACTGGTCAATATAAATGTTTAGTTGCATTTACTGCTTCACAAAGTGGTAAATCAAATATTTAAATAATTGATCATTGCCTCAATTATTTTAAAAAAAAAATCCACATTTAGTTAGTTTTGCTTAATATACTCTGAAAACTTGCAGAAAATGAAAAAGAAAACCCACAAAAACATACGAGGTTGTTTTATGATGTATTTATAGGGGACTCTGAAAACTTCCAGAGCTGTAACAAAACATTTCCAGTAGAGGTACAGTTGGAGGTTTAAACACTGGCATGGAAAATGTGAACATGATGATATGCTGCATACAACAGTTTTCTCATGGCAATTTCAAATGATTCTAAATTCCAAGTACTAGGTGAAATTGTTGTGTTACATTTTTCTTTCTTGTCAAGAACGTCTCTTCATAACAACCCTGCTCTAAAGCATGGCCATATTCATATGATTGAGAAACAAACGCCATGACCTGAGATCATTTCTAATGATCCAATGACATGCGATACTTATCTTATCACTGCTTGTCAAGCAGAGAAGAAAAGGTCTAGTAACAACCTGTTATCTACATCAAAACAAAATCAGATCGCCGTTTGCTTTCGTGGTGTGCAAGGCAAGATGTGTCTTGTTCGGGGGAAAAAAAGAAAAAAAGAACCTAGTGGACTGTGTTGTAGAGTTTAATGGGAGCAGATACCAGCAAAGGCTCCTTAACAATACCTTTTGGCCATTTGACTGATAAGAGAATCTGAATAGTCCTTTTTGCTTCCCACACAAGTGCTAATGAGGTATAAAGACAGGCTGAAACACAAACATTTGTAATCAGATTTGCATTTCAAAAGTCTCACAGAGCTTTTAGAGCAATTTGAGGAGCGTGTCTCTCATTGAATGCAATCCTTATCACTAACTGCATTTAGGGAAGAATGGATGCTAAGGATTTATGTAGGACAGACCTTTAGACATACAAGTAAATTACCCATTGAATCAGTCAAAAAAAAAAGCAGAGCAGTAGTAAATAATCAGGAAACAGATGTTTTGTGTGTGTTGTGTGTGCATGTGAATGCGTTGTTATTGTTATTGGACTCTAACCCTCCACGTTGGATGCTGGCACTGTCAGTAGGGGCAAGATAAGAGGGATAAGACCAGGCGTTATACAGTTACAACAACAGGGGTGGGGGGTTCAATAAATGCAAAATATGTCAAATTTCATGACAATGTAAAATCCTAAATTCTTTGAATCGAAGGGATTAACTTCTTAGTCTCTTGGATTACATTGGTCAGCTTTTTTTTCAGTTTTGCTGTTGATATATGTAATGTGTAGTTTTAATGGCAAGCACTGAGAAGAACAAAAGTGCCTCTGGAAAAACTACAAGCCGAAACTCTTGCAGAAGCCAGGACATGTTAAGACATTGGAGTCAAAATACTTTTTGCCTCCTGGGGGAAAAAAAGAAAGAAAGAAAAAGCAAACACATGCATGAACAGACACACACACACACACACACACTACTGTTTCTTGTGACCCCGTGTGGTCCCTCCATCTATCTGTGCATCACTCAAACACATGGAAGAATTCACTGTTGTGTGCTTTCAGAACCACTTCTCATCATACTTTGTCATAGTTTGTGTTGAAACAAGATGTTTCGCGATGAGATTTCTTTCTAGAGTTTCACTTTATGTAAAAGAGAGAAGTCAATTCAAAAGTTAGCCAGATGAATAATTTCCAGATTTTTGTATTTATTTCAGATAACTTAGTGAAATTACAAAAGGGTCACAGTTTCAAACTTCACAACACAATAAAAATGGAATATTTACATTTTTGATAAGTGCAGGGATTTGTTTTAATATGTTTGCACTTATCCATAAATAATGCGGTGGAGGGTGGGGTGCAAACACAATATTGTTTACAGTACAAGACAGATATTCAATTATTGTATTTCTTCAAAACAGAGGTAGACCAGCAAGTCCGGTATCTTTGAAAATGATATAGTAGATGGAGGGTGACTTAGTTTGTGTTCACAAAGGACTGGTAGAGGGACATGAGTTGGGCCTGGAGGTCTTGGGCATAGGGGTCAAGCTTTTCCTTAAGGTCTTCTGCATAAGGGGCAACCATTTGTTTCACCAGGTGCGCTCTGTGAGTGAGCTCTACATGGACTTTTTCAGTCATAGGGGCAACACGTTTTTGGAAGTCCCGCAGGTGCTGGTCCACCTTCTGCTTCAGGTCATCTGTGTAGGGACCCAGTTGAGACTGCAGATCCTTTACACTCTGCTCCAAGCTGGTCTTTAGCTCCTCACTCTTCTGCATCAGGGTGGTCCTTAGGGCTTCAGAGTCCAGGGAATCTGCATAAGTAACCAACTCTTGCTTGAGCTGCTCCACTCTCTGATGAACCTGGGTCTGCATGTTCTCAGTGTAGGGCTGGAGCTTCTCCTTGACTGTGTTTAGTTCCTGCGTGACACGTTCTCTCAACACATCAGCCTCTGTGGTAACTTTGGTGATCAGGTCCTGGGCTGCAGGCTGAAGCTGTTCCTGGAGGGTGACTGCATACTTGCTGGCTAAGTCAGCGCTTTCTGTCAGCCGGGCACTAGAGGACAGATAGTGATTGCCAGATCATCAGTGGCTTGAATGACCCCATAACAGTCATGAGGCATATGCCCATCATAGGGCCAGTCATGCTAGTGCAGTGTGTCAAAGAACTTACTTGACCTCTTGTCCAATTGGAGAGTTTCTTATCATTTGGAGTGTATCATCAGCTGTCTGTGTGGCCTTGGCAATGTAATCCCAGAAAACATCGGTCAGCACTTCCAACTGTGGCTTGGGAGCATCAGCATAGAAAAGGTTGGCATGGCAGCCTGTTGGATGGAAACACGCGTGGTGTGAGAACAGTACAGATGTTCAGTTAATTATTGCCATTGCCATTAACGTTGAACTATAATCAGAAAGTCTTGATGCATGCTCAATCATCCAGGTAAGGAAATCACAAAAAGTTGATTCTGTTCATCTGGACGTAGCGTTTTCAGTGAGAAAAAGGTTTTGTCATTCATCCAAGTGACTTCTTTAGTCTCTGTGAGAGACTCATCCAACTGACTGACACTTGGATTCTTTCAGTGAAAATGCTACGTCCAGATCAACAGAATCACATTTTTGGGATATAATTAAGAAGCTTGGAAATTACCAGAGAGCGCTGCGACGACTAGTACCATAAACACCTTCATGACTGCAACTAGCTGAAAAACAATAACAGTCTGATTAAGTTTTAAGTAGTCTTAAAAAGGTCATAACTTTTAGATTTGCCTCTTAAAATATTGTTTAAAATGTAGTGAGATTCTCACCTGCTTTGGGCTTGTGTATCTCTTGAGGTTTAGTGTATGTGTGTTGGAACAGTGCTTCCGTGTATATATACTGATGTCAGATGACAGTAATAGTTAAGAGCACAAAGTCCAGAAGTCCTTGCCGTGTTGTAACACCACTCCCCCCCCCCCCTGGTTACTATTGTGGTAGCACTTCTGGATTTTAGTATTCTCCTAATGTGAATACATTTATCACTCAACAATAAATCTTGTATTAGTTCTTCTCTCACCCCTCTCTATAAAGTCTTTAGGGTATCATCGGCTTATTAACTGCCCACATTGCTGTTCAGCAGTACCAGCCTCTAGATAACTTCAGATAACTTTGGTATGCTAAGATTAGTGGACTTTGTATGAGGGTCAGTGTGACTTAAGTAGTATGAGATGCTTAAATGGTTTCTTAAATTGAAAACTGTGGTTTAAAAAGACCTCAAAATAATCATGTATAATAAGATTTTCTTTCACTTCTACTGAACACTTCATAGGTACATTATTTTTTAGCTACTGACATAGTGGTACCTTATTCCTTTGATTGGCATAGATACTAGGGCATGTTAAGTTATTAAAAGAAACTGTTAGAAGAAAGAGTAAGTAAATGTTATTTCCAACTCTCTGGAATGACTTAAAATTTTCATCATAACGACAAGCAATCATTAAGGGTGGAAGCATATCTGACATATTTACATGAAGCACGCAAAAAGCAATTTTCTGTAAATAAGACCTGTCTATGAGATGTATGCATAATGTTGTACATCATGAATTGTGCAAAATGAATTGACCTGCAGGAGTATTGAAAAACAATAAGGTTTAAAAAGAGAAATGTACTGCTTTTAGTGTCAAAAACAGGTAGAAACGGTTTGATATTTGAATTCCCTAATGGAATATTAAGGTAGAGGTTAAAAATCTACATTCAGTTACAATACAATATGCCAAATGTCACTATCCATAGTAAAAATGTTTTATTTTCTATAGCTTAGAAAAGTAAGTGACACCTGTGAAAGTAACTATTCTCCCACAGGTAGTTTCAGTTGATGCTGATATTGTTTATATTGTTGGTAAGACCTGAGCCCTTTATATCAGGCAGGGACAGCTCAGTAGGTAGGGTGGTGGCCCCATGATCAGAAGGTCAGTGGTTTGAATCCACTGAATGGCTAACCTGAGGTACCCCTGAGCAAGGTACCGTCCCTACACACTGCTCCCCGGGCGCCCAATGGCTGCCCACTGCTTCACAGCGTGAATGGGTTAAATGCAGAGAGGAATTTCTCCATTGGGATCAATAAAGTATACTTTCTTTCTATTACTATTATATGACTTCTCTGTGCAGACTTCTAGGTCTGCACAGATAAGACCTAGAAGACAATGACATAGGTATCACCAACAAATCACAATATACTGTTTAAGTAGCTGTTATACGTTCACCAGTAGTTTTATTGGTTACCCAATTTCTAGTACTAGATTGGATTCTATTGTACCTACAGAACTGTCTTAATTCCTCATGGCATATATTCAACTGCTGGAAACATTCCTCTGAGATTCTGGTCCATACTGACATGAAAGCATCACACAGTTTCTCCAGATTTGTTGGTTGTGCTTCCATGATGCAAATCTCATGTTTGACCATTTTCAAAAATTGATCTATTGGATTTTTGGACGGAAACGTTAATTTGTACTTTTGTCGGACAATTTTTTCAGCTTTATAAATAGTCAAACTGCACTCACAGTACTTTATAGAGGTACCATTTTCAAAAAAAAAAATTCTGGTAAAATTGAGATTCAAGTTTCATACACATACACTTGAGAAAAAGAGAAGAACAACAGGGAAAAATGAAATAATTAATACTCGGGACTCCAAAGTGGTTTCTGGCAATTGGACTATGGCATGTCTGACGTGAAACAGCAGTTACTTTGGCCTTCACAAGCTGACAGTGCTCAAGTCTGCTAACCTTTGGTCAGACTTACACATAGGCCTGCTGAACACTGCCCTGACACAGAAGCAGTGTTGCTGGCAAAATGTAAAACTAAGAGAGACAATAAAATACCTACTGTACACGTAATCAAGTAGGACAACAAAGACATTAAAGCAATAGACTCTATCTGTCTTGGCAGAGAGTTATCACTGACTTGGAAAAAACCTATCAGCTAAGTGATTACAGACTAGCCTGTGTGGGTCGGTTGAGGTTAGACTTATGGATTTTGTATCACTCTAACAGTGGTCAATCATCAAAATACAGCATTCGAGTAGTTTTTAAATTTAAGACAATAGGTGTTCTTGGTTTTTTCTTGTTTTTTAATGGACAACTCACAAATGATGACTAATGTGTACTTGTGTATATTGGGGTATACGCTCAGTGTGTATTCGTGTCAAAGAGGCGTGCTGCATGGATTATCTGGCACAAGATGTCAGCAAAGATAGCTGAGTGAGGCAAGGTGACAGCAAAGCACTAATGTTTGGACTTTGTGATCATTGCTGTCTGCCTTGCTATATAAGCCTCAGTTCCTCACCAGTTTAATACAAGCACTACCAAGTGGACTTACAGATACACTAACAAACTCAGGTAAGATGGAGAGCTAAAAGAATCTTTCTTTGACTGTTAACTGTGTTGTTAACATGCTGTGGTAACTAACTGGTCTTTTCTTGTTACAGTGTCTAAGAACCATGAAGGTCCTTGCTGTGCTCGTCCTAGCTGTTTTCACTGGTGAGTATAAGAAAAATCATTATTCTACTATAAATTTTGGCTCATGAGAACATATATACATAATTAGCAACTATTCCGCTCAAGATAAAGAAAAACGTTGGTGATCAGTGAATATGACCTGTATAAATGTCAAATCCCAGTGAATATACAAAGCTGAAATATCTGCACTACTCTGAATTTATTCATGTCTCCATTAAACAGGCTGCAATGCCAACCTTTTTTATGCTGATGCACCCAAGCCACAGCTGGAGGTGGTGACTGATGCCTTCTGGGATTATGTTGCCAAAGCTACACAGACAGCTGAAGAAACCGTGAAGATGATTAGATCATCTCAGTTCGGACAGGATGTCAGGTAGATCATACAAAACTTGCTAATTATGTTAACAGACAACAAATTATAGTATTGCCTAAAATATTCAGGATAAGCTAGAAATATAACTGCGCTGCCTTGTATTCACTAGCTTTTTTTTTCTTCTTATTTTAATCTAGTGCCCGCCTGACAGAAAGTGTTGATGCTGCCAACAAGTATGCCGTCACCCTCCAGGAGCAGCTTCCACCTACAGCCCAGGACCTGATCACCAAAGTCACAACAGAGGCTGATGTGTTGAGAGATCGTGTGATCCAAGAGCTGAGCACAGTCAGAGAGAGGCTCGAGCCTTACACTGACAACATTCAGACACAGGTCCAGCAGAAGGTTGAGCAGCTCAAACAGGAGGTGGCCACCTACACAGATTCCCTGGACACTGAGGCCCTGAGGACCACCCTGACGCAGAAGAGCGAAGAGCTAAAGACCAACCTGGAGCAGAGCATGAAAGACCTGCAGACTCAGCTTGGTCCCTACACTGATGACCTGAAGCAGAAGGTGGACCAGCATCTGCAAGACTTCAAGGAAAAAGTGGCCCCCTTGACTGAGCGGGTGCAGAGTCAGATTGCACAGAGAGCCCAGCAGGTGAAAGAAATGGCCACCCCCTATGTTGATGAGCTGAGGGAAAGGCTGGACCCATATGCTCAGGACCTCCAGTCTCGTCTCACCTCCCTTTATGAATCCTTTGTTAAAGCCAATTAAGTTAACATCCACCTCACATGAAACAGAAAAAAGTGCATCTAAAGTGCATCTAAAGAATTCCAAATACCAAGGACATGTTCCTGGTATCTGGAATTTAAAAAAAAATCAGATGTTGTTTGATATATTTACAGTTTTAAAAAAACAGTTGATACATACAAAAAATATGTGTTGGTCTGTGACCACAAACAGTTTTCATATGTTATAGAAAATAAAGTGAAAGCAAAACTATAATTTCTGAGCCTGTTGTCTTATTTGAGTCAAGGTGATGTTAGATAAGTGTGGGTACCTGGAAAATATATTTCTTTAAACTTTAACACAAGAAGTAACTAGACAAAATTTAAAAAAAAAGATTTGTATCATGACCTAAGAGATTTGCGGTTTGTTCATGTTAGTTGGCTTTAAAAGCACTTTTTTCAGGACTGGTGATTTGATGACTCGTTAGTAGCTATTATAGAAAAGTTTTCATGCTATAAAGTACATAGATCTGTATGAGGTTTTACTTGTAGATTTGGGCAACTTGGACAGCTGGAAGTAAGCTTGTACATTGTCATTTAGCAAAAATCACTGGTTAAGCTTTCTTGTTTGTTCAGTAGCTGCTTGCAAAGGTTTGGCCCACCGGCACACCCCTGTTAGATAAAATTGTGGGTATTGGACAGGGCATGTTCAGGTTTGTTTCTGCAAGTCTGGAAGTTCATAAACATCTCCAGCTCCCACTTTGTTTTCGCTTTTGTGCCTCCATCCCCGCTGCCAGATTGCTCCCACGCTGCCTTACCCAGTGGCAAACAACATTCCTCTGCTCTGCCCCAAGCTGTCACAGACTCTCCACAATGTTACTCTCCAAGATCAGCTAAAGTTTACAATATTATTCTTACTATTATTAAAACATAATATCTTGGTTTAAGAAAAACTGTATGACAGTGGAAGAAAAAAATAGGAGAAAACAAAAAAATGTTTTGAGCTCCTGGCTCACTTTTAATTTTGTTCACTTTGACACAGAATTCGGTTGAAAAAAAAATACAACATAGACAAAAAAAAGGCTGTGTCATTCTGAAAAGCACATGCTGGTACATTTCACATGAAGTGCTTTCAGAATTAAATATGAGGGGGGGTTAACCCCTCTCTGAAGAACTGCACTGGCAAATTGTTCAAAAGTGCAAGAATGACTTTTCTCAGTGTAAAGCTCCAAGAATTACTTCAATAACTCATTTATTTAATCAGTAGAGGTAATTAGTGATTGGCAGCATGAAAGTATGAAAATGTAATTATCTTTCTAGTGATAAATAAACAAATAAATAAATAAACCTATTTCCCAATAATATCAACTGACTTTGTTGGTGACCAAGGATGAACATGTTGCTGTATGATCTCTGTTGCTGGATCCACATATGAGGCTTTATTAATTTAACCTGAAACACTGAATGCAATGTTGGCTTACACTTTCACTCTCAGAAGTCTGCAGTGTAACTTTTGGTTATGGAAATTCTGCTGTTGCAAGCATTTGATTCGAGTCAGCATGCTACAGTCATGCCACTCCCCCTATCAGGGATTCAAACCACAGATGTTGAGGTTGTGTGGGTTGTGTGGTTTTATAGCTTTTAACGTGAAAACAGGCATTAACTGCAGTAACCTCACTGACTCATCTAAACAGATGACTGCCTATTTAATGGAGTGAGATCATCCCAACCAAAAAGTCAAATTCCTTAAACTTTATTCAAGTGAACAACATCAGGGTTACTTTTGTTCAAACTGTCTGTTGCTGTGAAACAAAAAAGGAGAAGCCGTTACAGTAGGGATGAATGTGCCAGATGTTTTATTGTATTACCTCATAGTTCCTCTTGTTTCTCTCTCTTTCACTTCTCCGTCTGTCTTGTTGATCTTTGTCCTGATGGCATGGCAAAGTTAGGATGAGACTGAGTTCCTGCAGTCTGGCCACTTGTTACACGCATAGTCAAGATGGTCTATTTTTTTCTGCAAGAATAGTCACAAAGCCTCTTGTCTGTATTTGTAATCACCAAGATGAAAATAAGTCTTAGTAGCTAATGTTGGAGACTGTTGCATACAAACTGTTGAACATGCTCCTCATGGAAATAAGATCCCAAATGTTGCATGACAATGTTTTTGGTAGTAAGTTGTAATTACTTTGTGTTTGAACAAATGAACTGTAGTTGAACATACAGTATTTTAGCTTGTGACTCCTGCAGTGACATACACTATACCCGTTTTTGTCTTGGAATAAGGATCAAAAGGTCTTTACTTTAGCACAGCTGTACCTAAACCTTGACTTCATGACTTCTTTCTTCTCATTGTTCTCCCCTTTTAAGGAGAACAAAGGATTTTTCAAATACCTCTATACAGACTGACCTCTTTGGGTTATCATGTTGTAATGTTATCACGTAAACATGTTAATTACCTGACCAAACCCATTTGAACTTTGGCCCTAATTACAAAAGAGACAAACCAAATGGGCTGACAACAAAAAAGACAAGGCCCGAAGGGCAAATGTCATTATACGTGGGCAAGAGTGAACTCATCCTGCAACTTGTTCGGCAGAAATATGTGAATTTTATCAAATGTAACAATAATAATTCACAGCCAATGCAACAACAAACCTTTAAAGCTTTTAAAGCAATGTAAATGCAGGAAAAATATGCACAATGTCCCATGACTGTTCTGTCCTGCTGCTAAACAAATATTTGGTGTTTAACAAGCAGGGGTAAGTAACTTCTTTCTACACCAAACTTCCTCTGACTTACACCAGTTTCAAAATCCTGGAAATTTTCAGAATACAATTGGTTGTGAAAGCCTTCAACATAAAACCCATGTTTTATTTTTTTCCTCTGTCACATCTGTATAATTTAGATCTTTTGCTCAATATGTTCACTTTGTTCATTGGATTTATTACCTGTAATCCTTCTTTTGTACAGCGGGCATGTTGAGGGTTACCTAATGTGTCCCCGAGTCTGAACATGCTCATCATGTTGGGGTAACGCCTTCTGGCACTTACTGGATATTTGCTTTATTTTATGTCTGCACGAAAAAAAAAAAAGATTTAGAAACTAGAAAGTGGAAAATACATGGAGGTGCATATGATATGCAAACAGTAAAACCACTCATACTATATTCAGTTGAATGTGAGAGCAGGATTGTCATGCAAATGTGCCATGTGTTTGGGGGTTGCATGTCTATATGGGGTGAAAAGGTGAGGTGTCAATACTGTCTGTGTATTTAGATTGAAATGCATCTGTGAAAGGCTGCTTTACATCCTGGAGCCGAAACATGAGGATTTGTATTCAGGGAGCACATGGTGATAACATCAAAGAAAACATGCAAAGTTGTGAACAGCCTCCTAAGTTATTCAAGCATCTGTAACAAACCTACAATGAGCACTAGAGGGGGGGGGGGGGGGACTATTTGCCAAATGGCAATACTGCAATAAAAAGGTTAGAAAAAGGAAAAACATACAAGTGATTTGCGAAATAAACTCCGATGACGCTATCTAAAACTTGTGTTTCTGCATGCTCACAAACGGTTTAATTGTTTTGGCAACTGTTCAAAACAATTAAAAACGTATGAGTAGGCTACTTTAATAGATTGTGTAGGTTATGGCTTTATTTCTATTTCATTTTGCACTAATAATCTATACGTCAATAAGGGCATTAAATCTCTGACGGAGAAACTTTTACTCTAAAGTTTTTATTTTTTATTTCTTCAGATACTGCTTTTGCTAATAAATCTAAGAATAAAAACGTGAAAACTGAATAATGTGACGAATATTTGTCGTTGCGTTGAACGTGGAACTTTTACCCCGTTTGTTCTCGTGACAACCAGATTGCTCAATTCCCCCTCCAACAAAGCACACCGTTTAGGTTTCGGTGGCACGTTAGGCAGAAGAAAACATGATTATCTGCAGACAAATCAACATCATCATCACCATCGCGCGAGCGTGCCCGCGCGATCGCTCTCTGCGCAACACGCGCAGAGACAGCCTCCCAGGGCTATAAAAAACCCCAGTCACCAACTAAAGAGCACGGAGGAATCTCAACCTCACAGGTGAGTGAAAGACGATAGAAAGAACGGAGAAACACGCTGTCCTCTTTTGTTTGATGCCAAGTCTTAGAAATTATGAAGTTTCACTTTAGTTATTGGCTGAGTTTACTTTTGCACATATGTGTTAAACGTAAAACTCGCGTTGTTTTTTTTTGTTTTTTTTGTTGTTGTTTTTTTAATTTCCAGTCCATATCGTAGTTTATAAAAACACAGTAAATAGTGTGGAAGATGCAAATGTAAATGTTATTGTATTGCTGATTTTCTGAGCGTTCCTTATGCTTTTCATAGGTGTATCTGACTGTCTAACAACCATGAAGGCTGTAGCCCTGATCCTTGCTCTGGCAGTCATCACTGGTAGGTGGATTTACTTGCTGGTTTAGTATTTATCAGTCACACTTTATTATATTTGAGTTACTTTATTTATCCATGCTTTCTATGTGTGCCCATTATAGGCTGCAATGGCCGTGCTGTTCGCCAGGCTGAAGCCACTAAAAATCCATGGGAGGAAAGTGTGGATCGCTTCTGGGAGTACATTGCCAAGCTGGGCCAAAATGCTGATGGAGTTGTGGAGAACCTCAAGGCCTCTCAGCTCAGCAGGGAGTTAGAGTAAGTGAAGCTGAGCAATTAATCAGTACTTTCCTTTGTTTTTTCTTGCACTGAACTTACATTGATTAGTGTTTCTTGTTCTTCTGCTTCTAGCACTCTGATCACTGACACCATGGCAGAGCTTGAAACATACAAAAATAACATTCAGACCAAGCTGGTTCCCTACACTGAGACCTCCACTGCCCAGCTTTCTCAAGACGTTCAGCTTCTGATCAACAGACTGCAGAAGGACATGCTGGATGCCAAAGAGCGCGGCACTGAGTATCACAGTGAGCTCCAGGCTGTGGTGGACCATAACACTGGTGATCTCGAAAGCCGCATGAACAACTTCATCCATAAACTGCAGAAGCGCCTCAATAAGGACATTGAGGAGATTCGCAAGTAAGTTGGGCAGAAACTTTTAGAATTCTCTCTTGCGTTTAGAAATATAAACTTTAATCGAACCATTCCTTTCTTATTTTAGCACTGTGGCCACCTACATAGGTGAGATCCAGTCCCGTGCCTCCCAGAACCTGGATACAGTGAAGGAGCATGTTGAGCCCTATGTCCAGCAGGCCAATGACAACACCAATAAGAAGCTGAGTGACATCACTGCTATGTTGCAGACACAGGCTGAGGGCCTGGGTCAGCAGCTGGAGACCCAGGCTGAGGGCATCAGGACCCAGCTGGAGGCCACTGCAGAGGAACTGCGCACCTCAGTTCAGGGGAAGATTGAAGAGATGACAGAATTGTTCTCCCCCTATGCCACCAAGATCCGTGAGCAGTTTGAGGAGATTGTAGACAAGATCAAGGAGTCAACCACTGCCTAAAGAGAGACTCTGAAAGTGGTAGATGGTTGGTGAAATGGCTACACTGCTGATTTCTTTACACCCAGGTAAAATGAGAAAAGGAGAAAGTTGCTGATGATCTTTACACTGAGTGTTCTAGTGTTCAGGATATGGGGGTTGAATAGAGAGACAAGGGAGGATAAGGTGCAGAACAGTCAGCAGGTGTGTTCTTCCTTCTGCACAGTCACCCTTTCTTATTTTCTCATTGACTCCCTTAATCAGTGAACACAAGCACCACAGTCAATAACAACCTTTCTTATGCAAAAAGACAACAATTATTTGTAATATCCTTTGCTTTTCTACTTTGAATTAACTGTTATATCGGTCTATTCCCACAAGTTTTTGTATTCAATTTCTACATTTTGTTTGGTTATTACCGCAGAGTTTCAGCTTGAGCTTGAGATTTCATCCCGTTATCCTCCGATGCACATAACAACAATGTCTTTCATTTCAATAAATGCAGTGAACAACGATCTCGTTTCTTCTAGAAGTGATACCGAACCAACAAAAATGAGTCCTGTTTATTGTTGTTTCTGTGTTGCACTTCACAGAGAAATGGATCGTAAAATTACTTGATGCAAATAATCAGTGAGTAAAATGTAACACCTGTCTGTACTTCACAAGTGTGGTTAACATGTTGTATGCCCACCATGCTGCTCTCTGTAAGTGCACTTTCTTTAACTGCAGTGTGCTGAACAGTGCTGAGTAAATAAAGAACCTAGAAAAAAATAGTTCCTTTCACTGTTTTTCTTATCAAACATTAATGAGCAATCTATTATTTAACTTTGGGTTCAGTTACACCTGATGAGTGGAAACAGCTGATGCTGTTGGTGACTATTTTAAATAATTACATTACTGCTTTATAATGTAGATGAGATGCAATTAATGCTTGGAAACTGGATTATTTTGCATAATGATGCTATGGCATTATAAAGTATAACATGTCTAAAATCATCTTTAAAAGAATAGCGGTCTTGATGGCTTTTACTAGTAAGATTATCAAGCCATTTAAAAAACGTAGCGCCCCTGTGCTGCTGTCACATTGTTACATTTGGCAGTGGTTACATAAGACCATGTGAGTATTTATATAATGGCTTATATAAAGCAGGGGTTAGCACTGTTGCCTCATGTTAAAAAGGTTCTGGGTTCAAAGACCAGCTGGGTCGTACTGTGTTGCTTTTCCTTGTAGTTAAGTTTCTTCTGGGTGCTTCAGTTTCCTCCCACAGTGGAAAAACATGCTTATTAGGTTACTTGACTAATCTAAATTGCTCATTGGTGGAACGCATAAAACATGATGAGTTATATGTCTCTACTTGTCCATTTTGTGATTGACAGGTGACTTCTTCCTGGTGTAAAAGTGTTAAAAGGGATGGGTTCAGTTCCAAATCCCCCCACCTACATCCTCCATAGCAATCATAATGGATAAGTGCAATAACAAGAACATTTGAAATTAAAGCCAGGCTCCCTGTCTGTTCCTCTACTCCACCATAAGCATCAGGATTCTTTTGGTTTGCCTTCCTTGTTCAGCCACCCCCTTACATCCCTTAGTTTACCCTTTTCTAGTCCAAACTTGTTAAAATCTCCCTTGAGATTCCTTTCTCTTGATCCCAGCAGGCATTTGGGAACATTCTGTGCCACAGATTAAATTACCATTGAGGTGATGGTTATCTTGCCTAAAATTTATTTTATAAGTAAACCACCACCAATATAGAATAAGAGACTTTGACATATATAGAAAACTGCTTATTTTTTCCCATCTTTCCCCGTATTTTGTCCAAAACCTTTTTCAACTAGCGGTTTTAGTAGTGTAAGAGGATTTTAAGAACAAAATTATGTTTTTTAACTTCAGTTCAAAGGCACCATTCACAGGAAAAAAGGTGGCTTTGGCTGTCATACGCTGGAAATGGTCCTTTAAATGAAAAAGGGTAAAAATGGCTGTTTAAACACAGCATGATTTTCTCTTTGAAGTTTGAGCCCGAGGCCAGTAGGGGACACCATTTGTCCCCTGTTCAGATTTTCTTCTCCACTTGAATCCAGGAAACACAAAGATGCAGCTGTGTTTTCTTTATTGGGAGAATAAGTAAACTATACGTGCCACATAAAGAAACATAAACGGTGCTTCGAGAGCACACATTTTTGAGGATTAAGTTTCTGCAGTCGCGACACAAAATGACTTTAGAAATTTCACATTATTTGATAAAAATACAAATTATTGTGAATACAACCTGAAATTAAAAGCAATACAAGAATAGTGAAACACAATAAAAGGATTCTTGATGAGAAGTATAAGACTTGTCCATGTTCCTGCCACACCAAACGTTGGATTCTAATGGAAAAACTTTGATAACACTCTACTTACTTTCCCTGACTTTCTACTTTACTTTTTTTTTTTTTTCAAAATAATCATCAGGTCTCTCTGATACAGAAAGTTATATCTATTTTATTCTGTGTTTTTTTCCCTGAATTGACTAGATTTAATCCGTTTCTTTTCTCTTCAAAACATGTTTACCCTTTCTACCAGTGCTAAAGGGCATTGAAGAGTGACTAATGATATGACTACGTGTTTATCCTCGGTGAAATCACTTCTTTCAGGAACCAGGGTTTATTTGGAACAGACAAGTGAAACTCCTACAGTACACAGTCAACTGTGTTAAAGGATCAGTCATGGATGGTAAAAACAGGAAAACCACAAGCATCCTGCTACCTCAGCAATTCGGCTCTGTCTGCACTCTAAGTGCTAAGAATTAAAGGAAAAGAAGAAGGGAAAAAAAGCAGGTGCTATCTAGCCCATGACTGCTAGTAACCCCAAAAACATCCCTGCAGAGATTTTACCTCCTTTTAAAACCCCCACTCTTCTCACCATCCTTTTCACCTTCTTCAGAGCTGGCACACAACATCAGTCACCACAGGGGCCTTGGCCAAACACAAAAACAGCCCTCCTGTAAGCTTGTTATTCCAAATTGTGAGCACACAAGACATGCACTTTCACGCCCTATGCCTCCTACAATTATTCAAGAGGAGTTTCTGTGCACGCAAGCTCAAGCTCATAAATAAGCCCACCAGCCACTCCATTACAAAAGAGATGGAGATGCTGAGGCATGTTAAGTCGTATTTAAGTCAATTAGACCAGTCATCATAGCAGTAACACCTTATAGGCCAAGTCATCAGCAACAAATGGACATTGGCCTTTTGCATCAGACTGCTTGCTGTGAAAATAAAATGTTAAGCAATGAGGTCTTTGAATTGGTAGATGCAGACTTCCTGGCTCTAACTCGGCTCATAATAGGGATTACTGCAGTTCATTCAACTGTACTGTTTTTCCGGTGCAAACTGACAAATTGGAGCATGTATAGTTTTGTCCACTTACTCCTCTTATAAGCAAGGGGAGGTTTGTATAAGACAGATATGAAAAGAAGAACTTTATCTGCTGCTTTTGACTTTCTAAAACCAAACAAATAACAAATGATGTCATGTTACATCAATGTTAATGTTCATTAGGGTTGAGCTATTATGACACTATCCGTAGGAGTAGAGGTGGAAAAAAAGTTGCTGAACAGTTATTTAATGATAGCAGTTAAGGTTTGCTCCAACCTCTAAAATATTATGTAATATGCAAGAAAAGAAAGAAAAAAGGACATTTCAGAGAAAGTTTGTGTTAAAAAACGTGCACCATGTATCAAAAGCAGGCAGATTTAACCAGTATCCATTGCAGTCTAGTCACCCCACATTAAAAAGTATTAAAGGCAAAGTGTTTGATACAATTAAACATTTAGCCAGAGCTTCAGGTCCAAAGGAGGTTCCAAATGGTCAGTTGGTGATGATTATATCACTATTGAACTATTGTTCTTCTACATCATATCTCACCTTATCTACTAAGCTGCTGTTTCTGCCATGAATGCACATATCTTCATATCCTTGTGATTTGATTTTTTCAAAAGTATATATACACATACTTATATTGTCTTTATGCTTTTCAATGTCTCTCATGCTTTTTTTCTGAGTACTACCTGTAAATAATAATTACACATAATACATCACTTCATGACTGTAATCTAGAGTCTCTCTCTCTCTCTCTCTCTTCCTCGCTCTCTCTCTTTTATCACCGTGGTGGATATCACACAATCTTGCTGCATAATAAATTTGAGCACGTCTCTATTACAATCAACATATCTTCATGTAACTCATGTGCTGGTCAATAAAAGGGGCAGAGACGACTCAAGGTCACCACTCGTACGTGTTGTCTGGTGTTTGCGTCACTCTCCTAAAACCAAGCGCTTATAAAGAGGGACGCACATAGGCTTTTAAAGGCACTTGATTTTTTTCTCTTCTGAGACAAAAAACAGGTATGTATATTTTTTTTATTTATATATATATATATATATATATATATATATATATATATATATATATATAGTATTTTATAGGACTAAAAAAGAATCTTTTGAAAGTTTATTAAAGATTGCAGAGACATGCACTTTAGTAGACAAAGAGCATGAAATAATTCAAAACCTTTGTTTGTTTGTTTGTGTTTTGCGTGTGTGTGTCTGTGGTTCTTTTTGTTTTGTTTTGTTTTCTTTAATAAAAATATCATGACCAAATGTGCTTTATCGGTAAAATGGTCAGTTTTTTAAACTCAAAGTAGAGAAATAACGGACGAAAAGTAAAAGGAGCTGTCCAGTCACCTTGGTGCTGACATGCAGAGGCGCAATTTTTAAAGAAAGATAAACGTTAACTGTTTTCCACTTTCATTAGTGATCCTCAGCAAATGTGTGAAAAAAGACAAAAATCTGTCCCTTTTATATTCTCAGTCATTTACAGCAAAAATGAGACTGTACCTTGCAGTTGCCGTGCTGATGCTGGCTTTTGTGGCATACACAGGTAGGCTACTTGGCCTTAAACATATCCTGTTCCAGTCATACTGTTCTTATTTCACATGATGCAAATTTCCCTCTCTTTGAATATGCCTCCATCTACAGAGGCCCAAGACGATACCAGCTTTACGGACAAATTTGACAGGTTTGGTCAGAAATTGACTGAAATTGGCCAGTCCATCGCTGAAAAAACTAAGACTGCCTTCGATGATATACACAACAGCGAATTTGGAACCAGCACCAGGTACTCTAACATACAGGGAATAAGAAGATTTATTCATATAGGCACACACACAATTCAACGTCATCTAACTCGTGTTTATTTTGCCCAGGAACTGGTTCTCAGATGCCTTTGAGAAGATGAAAGCCAAATTCGGGGAAATGAGTCAGTAGAAAAGCGGACAGGAACCTGTCGCTAGCCAGCAACCAGCCTAAGATACTCACTCTGCTCGTGGGTGGCCGATATTTCACATGTCATGTTGCTCTACACAGACTAAATAATTATATTACCTGTAAAGAGTGTAATCTTTTATTTTTTTTTTTTTTGAAAAGTGCAATAAATAAATTGCAAATATTTTAAAACATAAATTGTGGGTGATCCTCAATTTGTGGCCATGCAAAGCAAGAAAACATGACATGATGTGTGTGTGTGAGTGTGTGTGTGTGTATGTATTGTTGTATTCACTGATTAAAAGAGTTCTTGATTGTACTGTGGCATGATAGCAGTAGCATCTTGTAGGTCAAGTCAACAGCAACAAATGGACATTGGCCTTTTGCATCAGACGGCTTGCTGTGAAAACAAAATGTTGAGAAATTAGGTCTTTGACTTCCTGGCTCTAACTCAGGTCACAGTTACTATAGGTTATTGCTGTAGTTCATTCTCCTTTTTTCATTGCAACTATCTGACAAAATGGACCACATAAAGTTTTGCCCACTTACTCCTCTTTTAAATGAGGACAGGAATGTTTAAACCACAAAGAAGGAATAAAAGTCTAAAGAAGGTAGGATGTGAAAAAAAGGAAAACAAGACAAAAAGGACAGTTTGAGCAAAGGAAACAAAAAAACATTCACGTCTGTTAGATAAACTGCTCAGCATTGTAGTAAGCACTCAGTTAATTTAAAAGCAATCATCTAACATGTAAGTAATGGCGATTGCATATTTCAGCAGAATGTTTTTTTTCCCATTAAAGTTTTACTGTTGCTGATGCATAAAAATAAAACTTACTTTCCCCTTTTATTAAGTATGTGTGTGGTACAATGAGACTTTTAAGTTAAAAAAAAAAATTTATACAATTGCAAATGTTTTTAAGTCAGACTTCTCAATTCTTGAATCAATGAACAACAGAAGTTACAATAATGCAAACAAACAAACAAAAAAATATTTTCAGATACAGTCTGATCTTAACAATTTACATAATCTTTACAAAGACAAATTTTTATTCAGTATTCAGTGCAGTCTAGTCATTAATTATTAAAAAGCAGTAAATCACTTTTTCTTTTTACACAGTTTGAAATCTTGGCCACCACTCCAGATTTTAAGGAGCTCCCAAATAGCTTGCGTCAATTGTTAATAATTATATCACTACTGAAATATGTTATTTTACGTAATGAACTGATCCCTTAGGAAAGTACATATCTAAATATATTCAATATACAATTTAAATTTGATAAATATTTCTGTTTTTTTAATCAATGCATACATTAGAATACATTTCATTACAATTAATGTCGTTCAGAAAGTGCTGTAACTAAGTTCATAGATTTAATTCCTCCACTGTTGCCATGTGCCAACACAAGCTACGTAAACACTATTCCCAAAGACATTGATTATTTTATTAGTACAGTTACATCCTTGCTGCATATGACCCTGGATACTCTGGATACTCCTCTGAAAAAGAAAACCTAAAATCAGAAGTAAAATCAGAAGTAAAATCAGAAGTACTTGTCAGCCTTAAATGAGAACCCAAAGCTGAAGATGAAATTCTGTCTCATTAATGTAGAAGATCCTCACTTATCCTGGAAAAAGAGTTTGTTGCTCTATAAGTAAGCACCTGTAAAGCTAGACCATCTTTCTGCTTGTCACTGATTGAAGACAATAAGGACAACCTTGGGTTTTTTGTTGTTAGGCTGACAAAAAGTCATAGCTCTGTTTAGCTAATGATCAATAAAGCCAGTAGTTAATTCCTCTAATGACTTCACGAATTCCCACACAAATACAATCCTAAAACTATTAGAAACACGGATTTAAGATCTTAGTTTTGTTTGGCTTTTCTCTTTATTATTGTTGTCTTTACCTCACAAGATAAAATATCTACAGCCAACAACTGTTGAGATTTTTTGACATACTTGTGACTATCACTTGTAAATGATAATTAAACAAGTAGTGGTTTTTGAATTCTCATCTAAGAGTTATTTTTCAGCACACAGTCTTGCTGAATAAAATTGAACTCGTCTCTATCCAGCATTCTGCATTTTGCATTCTTTGTCTAACATTTAGATTTGTGTGATGATCTGAAGCATCTAAATGTGACAAACATAGAAAGAAATAGGACATCGGGAAGGGGCAAACACTTTTTCCACACTACTGTAACTACATCAGTGCTGACCACTAAAGTGGGCAGAGACGCCTCAAGGTCACCACTTGTCCATGTTGCATGGTGTTTGGGCCACCCTCCTGAAACGCAGCGTGCTTACAAAGTGAGATGCACATAGATTTTTTTAAAGACACTTCTAAGATTGAAAACAGGTATGTTTTTCATTTTTATGACTAATACTGATTTATTTTTATTAAAACAGATTTTGATTGATGATTGATTGGTTATTTATTTCAACATGTGAACAATTTACAGGTACATTTAGAAAATAAAATAAGAGAGAAAAAAAATACTATACAAAATACATACAAAAAAATGTTCTGATTAATTTACATGTTGAAAGGGAGTGGGAAGAAGTAAACACTTATTTAATCCCACCCCTTTGACATAAATTATAAAGCTGATTTTATTATTAAAGCTGAAAGCTTTTTAATTTATGTATTAGTTTATTAAAACTTTATATACTGGCATGGAGACTTGCAGGTCAATGATGAAGAGAATGAGCTTTTCTCAGGAAACTAATGTACTCAAAACATCAACTTTTGGTTTGTTTGTTTGTTTGCTTTACAATTATTCATATAGTAAACTTTGATATTTTAAAACTCAAAGTAAACATACACAGGTAGGCCACTCTTGGCTTTAAACATATCCTGTCTCAGGCGTTCCTTTCTTTGCACTCCTTGTAAATTTTCCTCTCTGTGATTATCAGATTATCACCTCCATCTGCAGAGGCTTTTCCAGTTAAAAGTTAAGAAATATCAATTTGGTTTGATTGAAAGTAGAAAAGATGACAAGATCCTACCACTAGCCTGCAGCTAGCCCTTCACCAACAAGATGCTCACTCTCACGCATGAAGGCTGATATTTCAGATAACATGTTGCTCTGCACACATAAGTCTGTAATCTTTGAAGATTTTTTTTTCAAGTTTTATTTTTTTAAGTTATCCTCAGTTTTTAACCATACAATAATAATAACAATGTATATTTTATTGATCCATGTGGGGAAATTCCTCTATGCATTTAACCCATTCACTCAGTGAAGCAGTGGGCAGCCATTGGGCACCCGGGGAGCAGTGTGTAGGACGGTACCTCAGGGTAGCCGATTAGTGCATTTGATCCACCGATCTTCCGATTATGGGACCACCACTCAACTGAGCTATCCTTGCCCTAGGAAATTCTGTAATAAATTTAAGCACTAATTAAATGCTTCCTGTCTATTACAGAAGACCATCCATATGCTTTGCACACCTTTGGATCCTAACTGGATTGAAGTTTTTAAACTCTCACTTGTTGCTTAAACTCCATGGAAAATCAATAACAACCTGAGAGGTGTGATTCATTTTAACAGATGAAATTATTATTTATTATTATTATTATTATTATTATTACATTTTTAAAAATTTATTAGCAATTAAAACTTAAATCAAATAGCAATTTGTACGTATGATTTACAAATTAAATTGATTTCAGAGTTGTGATTTATTGCTCAGATTTACATACAAGCGGCAGAAATGAGCTTTTTCCCAAGGTTGGCTGTCCCCTCCATTAGTGATTGGGTAAGGATCTCTACTTCATTAGGGAGTGGATTCCGAGCTGCTACTCCTCCACATTAAAAGGAGTTGGTTGGGGTGTTTCGGGCATCTGACAAGAATTCCCCTTGGGTGCCTCCTGGGTGAGGTGTTCTGGGCATGTCCCACCGGCAGGAGGCCCCGGAGCCGACCCAGGACACGCTGGAGATTGTATCTTTTGGCTGGTCTGGGAACTGAGAACATTGTTCCTTGGTACTCCCCTGGACAAGCAAGGGAAGAGGGAGGTCTGGGCTTCTCTGCTTAGGCTGCTGCCCCCGGATAAGGAGAAGAAAATGGATGGATGGATGGATGGATACATAGATGGATTATTGCTCACACTCTATTTATTTTCCATCCATCTATCCATTAACTTCCGCTTATCCTTTTCAGGGTCGCGGGGGGCGCTGGAACCTATCCCAGCTGTCATAGGGCGAGAGGCGGGGTACACCCTGGACAGTTCGCCAGTCTTTCACAGGGTAACACAGAGACAGACAACCAGCCACGCTCACATTCACTCCCGCATTCACACCTATGGGCAATTTGGATTAATCAATTAACCGAACCCCACAAACTGCATGTCTTTGGACGGTGGGAGGATGCCGGAGTACCCGGAGGGAACCCAAGCAAACACAGGGAGAACATGCAAACTCCACACAGAAAGACCCCGGCCTGAGGGTGGAATTGAACTCAGGACCTTCTTGCTGTGCAGCAACAGTGCTAACCACCGTGCCCTGTTTATCTAAAATATATCTCAATCAAGTGCCAGAGACTGTCAACTTGATTAAAATAAATAAATAGATAAATGAAAAAAAAAACTGGTTGGAGTATCAAGTGACTAAAGGCAATATTGTTTTGATACATCATTTCAAAGTGTCTGCTCAGATTATTTTTGTTTTTTATAGAAACACATAACTACGCTATTCCAATTTTGTCCACTCTAAAAACAACAAAAGGTCTGTGAACCACCTTTGAAGTACTTCCAGAATCCAGGCCTAAACACTGTTATATGAACTTCTTTAATTACCTACTATTAACATATGTGGAATGTCTAAGTAAATTTGGAGAATTATGTATTTGTCTACCAATGGCCACTAAAAATCTGACTAGTTTTTTCAAAGGCTACCAAGTAACATCTAATAGATATTAATCCATTTGTGTCAGTAATTTGAAGCAAAGGTCAAGTGCCAACATGGCTTTGTGCATTTCACAACACCTGGGATAAAGCCACTGTTTATGATGAGTTAATAATCAGCAAGTTGTTCCAGTTCATTGATTTCTGTTTCCCTGAAGAGAACAACCTGACAGAGGTCAGCTGCTGGTGCAGACATGGGCACGCAATTGATATCACCTGTTTGAAATTGTTGTGAAATTAGTTTCACTTTAAGGTAATGTCAGGTAAAGTTTCAAAGCTTTGATGTTCTTGAAGGTGAGATCTTTTGCAACGCTGTTTATACATCACTTTTATCTTGGTGTACCTTATGAACAGGCATTTTCTGCATTGTAATAGTTTTTCTTCTGTTTTTTTGCTAAGTTGCAGCCTTTTCAGGGACACACATACACAATGTTTTCTTTGTACTGTCCAGATGTTTAACATAAAGCAGTTTAAAGACAAGGGCAACAGAATTTTGATCCAGCATATTTAGACAGCTGCAAGACCAGGTTTGTGAGTACAGTGCTCTTATGAAACATAATCTGAACATTAGTGCTGAGCTGTTTCCATATGGAAGAGCAGACTCTGAGGACTGCGACACAAAATCAATTTTATGGTGGACTCTGCCCACAGAAATGCTTCGCTTAGCTGAAAATGTTTGCTCCAGATTTTTACTTAAAATCTGTGGTGCTGTAAGACAGACTTTGACTTCTCTGTAAATACAGCGCATATCAACGTCTGCCAAAAATAGAGATACCTAAACCAAAGTGTATTTGCTCAGTGGTGGAACTCAGCTTTGGTTGATTAGTAAAAGATCCCAAGAGTTTGGGACTTTATTTTAAAAAATTAGATTTTACTAACATTCATATTGTAACACAGTGATACTTAACATGAAAGACAAATCATAACACATTGTAAATGGTAGATCTGTGTTAAATGGATTAAACCAATTTTTCCTAAACAAGTAAAAGTTCCATCTTTCAAAAAGGTATAAAACTAACTACCTCAACTAAAACTTAACTCAAATGTCTTTGAATGCCCTGTCAGATGTGAGTGTTTTTTTTTTAGCTAAGACAACAAAACTTTTCAAAGTCAAATTAGGGAGAAAATAAAACCATAATAAGACTTGTTGATTTGCTACCGGTGAATCAAAGAAAAAAAAAAACCTGATGAATGATCATCCGATCAGGACCAATGTTCACATTGCCAAGGTTACCAAATACAAATAAAGTGGCTAGATAACATTTGGTTCATTTAACTCCTGCTGACCAGAGCCAGAGGAAATGGTAAAATATATTCTTTTGATCATGGTAGTTTTAATGACAATGCACAAACTGACAAATTTTTGAAATCTGTGTTTTTCTTGTAGCTGTCAAAGACAAAGAACCAGTATGTTTTGATATAATCTGCTGAGAACTTTGTTGTTTTTGCATCCAATGTGAACTGCATATGGACTGTGCGGACAAAGAGTTCTGTTATATTAATAACAATATCATGAAGTGTTATGATGTATGTTTTTTTTTTAATTCTCCATGACAGCCCCATACGAAAGCACTTCTTTTCAGTCTTTTCTTACTAATGCAAGGTATGACTTTATACTATCTTCAGTATTGATTCTGTCATTTCTGATCACGTTTTGTTTTGTTCTAATTGACTGACAAGCATCTTTCTTTGCAGCATGTGGGCCACTTCTGGCCCAAATAGAGCCCACAAAAGAACCTGACTCACCAGGACTGCTGCAGAAGCTGGCAGAGAGGGTCAGGTATTTCAGAAAAAAAAACCCTGTTGACCACTGAATGCAGTTCATTCATAAGTTCAGACTAGAACTCTTTGTAAATGATCAGTAAATTATCAGAATTGTTAAAATATTTAGTTTGATTTCACTTATTGTGTCAAAATGTTTGCACAATAACATATTTATTTGTGTATTATATGTACTTTGCTGCTTTTATCTCACAGGGCAGCCAAAAATAAAATCCTGGCGCTTGGGGCACTAACACAAGGCTTTGCTGGTGCTTATTATGAAGACCACATTCAACCGGTGACTGACAGCTATGTTGAATGGGCCTCTGGTGTCAAAAGCTCAGTGTGGGAGAGGATTCAGACTACCATCGGCCACTACACACCGTTTAACACAACTCAAGTTGATTAACTCACTCAACTGAGTAAATCAGTATTCTTACTAAACGTCATGGCTTTACTGCTGAAGTGATCATAATTTAATGTTTATCATTAGGCTTGTACTAATGTATGATGCATAAAAAAATCAAATGAGTTGTTAATAAATATCCGTACAACATATCTGTTTGCCTCTGCTGCAGGTTTTAGAGTTTTTGTATTTGTTTGGTTGTTATTAAACAAAGAGCACACCAACTGAATCCGATTAACCAACATTTTGGTTTTGGTTTTAATCGAAGCTGAAAAGCTTGTCTTCTTGATTACGTGAGTACAAGTCACACACAGGTGCATTAATCGACAAGTAAAACAAATCTCAAGCATTAAATGGATGCATGTGGATATGTGAAAAATAAGGTTAAAAAGAAAAAGAAAACAGTGAGATGAAGATATACAGAGGAGAAACCTTTTTAAAACACTATTGAAAAGAGAACTGATCACATTGCTGGCAGGGTATTAGGGTGAAAGGTGAGGGCAGAATGCCCAGCAGCCATTGCTCAGTACAATGCGTTGGGGCAGGTTCTGAATGTTTGACCTGTTGACCATTTGACACCAATATCTGAGTACACACTATAAAATCTGCTGTTAAAAAAGTGCTGATTATCAAGAGCCGATACAGTTAACATTATCTTTTGTCATAACAGATACAGACACACGAGCTGCTTTAGTTTTTTCTATAAAATGAGGTGTAATTGTTATGACATTCTGCAAACATGCAACTTCCACAGTGCCACAGTGCATCCTGCCATATGGATAAGGATAAACGTACATTTCAGAAAGATTACATAACAACTAAGCCATATTTCCACATTCTGTATTTAAAGAATGTCACATACACTGGACTTTGTGTAGGTGTATGTGTGTGTGTGTTTGCGTGCATGTGCATGCAAGCATGTGTGTGTATGCTCATCAGATGACGTTTGTTTGCAGTCCCCCCCTATATCTTCCTGTCCAGATGTGCGCTCTGAGTTACAGACAACTCGGTTTGAGAGAAGACTGTCACTTCTCGGATCTGTGCATCCAACGCAACAGCAGGTAATCCCTTTTTCTTCCTGCAGCTGCCCTTGCAGCTTCTCTTCTGCAACTACAGAGTAGATTTCACTAAAACAGCTTTTCGTGAAATATTTAGGAAATGCAGTTTTGCTTTAAATGTTAGCAATTTAATCACCTTGTTCATGATCTTAAGTTGATAAAATATGAAAACAATTCAATAAGTTGAAATGTGAATTTCATTTGCTTTTTCTTCTTTTGTCTTTCAGAAATGAATGCAAAATATGTTTTTGCACTGATCTTGGTGCTGCAGGGTAAGTCACCCTGTAAACCTTAAATGTTCTGTAACAGTTAAGTTAAATTGAGTTTGATGTGACTGTTTTTAATGATGTTTGATTGGCCCAGTCTAACATGCTTTTATTGCACTCAGGGATTTAATGAACACTGCGCCATGGATGAATATTGCAATATTGCATATGTAGCTGACATGCAACACAAGTGCTTAATTTTATAATATAGTGAGCTGCTGTAGCAGAAAAATTTCAAATGTAAATACTGACCAAGGAACTCTGATACTGAGAGTGAGGTGCCAAGATATGTGGGACAGTTTTTATTTGGCTTTTAAATAAAAATTTACACACTAACCCCCAAACAGTTTAGTGAAATTTCCCAGTGCAACAATTAATCTTTTTTGTTGTCTCTTTTTAACATGTGTATACACCAGTAATTATTGAATTTACTTGCAACTGTTTTAATAGTACTAGTTCTCATCTCTCTCTCTAAAAATCTCAACTCTGTTGCCTTCCAGTCTCTATGAGCCTGTGTGCACTTCCCGAACCATCGCCAGAAATGGTTGAGTTATATAACACCCACAAAGCCACATTCATGAAGAGACTGATGAATTTTTACAACAAGGTGCACGCTGCTGCCACTCCCGTTGTGGAGGGCTTACGTGACAATGAGCGTTCACAGGATGTCAGGGAATTTGCTGAAAATCTGCAGAGCAAGCCTGAGTACCAAGCCTTTGTGAAAGTTGCCTCGTAAGTTTTCACCTATAACTATCCTAGTAACGCTTAATGTTTCACAGGCGGCTCCAAAAGAAAATAAACCTTTGTAAGCTGCTAATGTCATTACTTGAAACATAATTTGCTATTAGATGCTACTTAATTAACGTTTAGATTTCGCAATTTCAGCACAAACACATACAGACAGTTTTTATGGTTTTGTTGATTTATTTGGTAAATTCTTTAATCATGGATACTTTTAAAATCATCCATTTTTCCTCTTTTCATCAGTGCTATCGGTCAGGAAGCAATTCCCTTAGTGGACAAGGCTCGTACAGCAGCACTGGGTGTCTATGAACACTACCTGCGCCCCCACATTGGCATCACCCTGGGCAGGGGCATTGACCACGCTAAATCAGTCCTGGACGAAGTCCTGCCCGCTGAGTAAAGAAGACCAACTGGAGCAAACTGCCTCTCAGCAGCCCTTGTTAGATGATAGGTCATAGTAACTACACCGGAGAAGAAGAATACAAATACTATTCTTTGCCTCTTTTAAATCAAAATACTTGTCCAAACATGCAGAGTTAAAACCATGAAAAACATGTCAACACCACATATGCAAATTGTGCATGTACAGTATTTTATGTTTGAAACACTAACCAGAGTTTGTGTGTGACTGTGTATGTAATGTGGGCGTGTTCAATAAAATGAAGTGAAAACTCTGTGAAATATGTTTCTTCATATACACTCAGATCCTCTCCTGTTATAATACAAGGAAAAAGTTCTAGGCTTTGATAATTCTGTTATTTCATAATCTTCTAATGTATCTTTTAAAGTATGTATAGAGTTTTTTTCATACATTTCATACTTTTAATTATGAAGAAAACACATTATTTATTACAACATAAATTTAAAAAGAAAACTCAATTAAACACCATGGGTTTATTTTTTACTCACTGTGGTTTTGCAGTGAGCTGTCCCCTTGATAAAACTGGAAATATAATGAAAAGCTGGTGCTTTAAACACAAGCTAATAATATCATTAATACCCTGAAATAAGTCAAACTCTGTCCCCTGAGTAGTGAATTTGTATAATCCCATATGAAAACTTTTTTTAGTGCCAGAAATACTGAAAACACATTATTAATGTGTCTTTTGTATCTTTACATAAATTGATTGTTAACCTAAAATTACTAAAGAGAACTGTACAATAATCTCAGACGTTTTTATTTGAATTAACTTTCCATAATTTGAATATTGATACAGGTTTCCTGTTGAATAGCACTTTGCAAGAACATGTGGAATATCTGCCTTATTCTACTCATATGAGCAGCAAACAAATACTCTTCCTGCGTTCACGGCATGATAGCAGAAATCACTGATTGAATTTATAATGCAATGATACACCAACGTTATTTTCAGCTACAGCAATAACCATGCCGAGATGAGCCATCACAGCGTTTATTCAGTTGGATTGAATCAAAAGTGCAAATTCTCAAACAGTTTGAACCCCACTGCTGCCCACAGCTGCACTCAACTGACCTGAGTTCTTGGGGTCGCACACAACATGACATGTGAGACTGGAACACATGATTGGATTGAATGTTTACTTAGGCCTCCATCAACATGTAGACATCGCAGGAGAAAGCTCTTAACTCCAACAAATAAAAGAGATAAAACAGTTTTTTTTGTCACATTAACAATTATTCCCAGCACAAACTGAAATGTTTTTAGACCTGTCCCCTCGTGAATTCTGGCAAATTCTGTCTTCTCCAAAAAGAGATCTAAACATCTCACAAATATTTCCGTAGGTCAGAATTTTATTTGAAATTGTTTCCTCATAAAATTGTTTTTACTCTGGCTAAAAAACAAAAAAAAAAAAAAAAGAAGCATGTGACTGATATTGACAAAGCTGTCTGGACTCTGAATTCTGTTCACCAAATGTTCACCGATGGCAAGCAAGAAACTGTCACTTATTACCCAGAGCCACAATATTTACTTTAATATATAACCACAGCCTCAAGGCTAAAAAGACAGATTTTGTCTCAAGAATGAATATTATAATTATGTTATAATTATTAGGGAAAACAGGAAATAAAGAGCACATGAGAACAAAACAACATAACATGAACAGCCGGCTTTAGACTTGTATTTTCATTTCAAATTGAGAAGAATCAAGACGGGGATTCAATGTTTTCCGCATGTAACTGTGACCAAACTTCTCCTTTCCTGAAGGTTTTTGAAGAGACGAGTGGAAAGAGATTGTTTTTTGTTCTAAAAAAAACCTAAAATAAATAAATTCTTAAGAGTTTTCAATGCAACACCATATATTCATTAATGCGGCCTAACTGTTTCATAACCAGAATCAGTGTGGGTGACGTGTTCAGCACACTTTAGACTTTGGACCATTTTAAAAGGACTTGGGACTGTTGCAGTGTGTCATGAATGACTGAGTCTTGTTATACAAATCTAAAGTGCCTCCTTATGTAGACTGTGAACAGCGCAAGGAGTAACAGTCTGCTGATACTGACCTTATCAATGGAAAAGAATTGACTGGGCCACATTTATTTGTCAGTATTCTTCTACAATGCTGTTTTCAGTCTATACTATGAAAGTCACTCCTAACCACAGCTGTGCTACCACTGTTATAAGTACCTTGTCATGCTTTATTCACTATCCTTGTATTTGCATTATCCCAATATCTGCTTTATCAAGACACAATGATGAACCACTCCAAAAAAACGCACAGCTGACAGCAGTCCAGGTTTATCTCCCACAGAGTGCACTTTGGCTCTGAGAGCAACAAGTCACCACTTTTACACTCCTATATAAACAAGCTGGGCCGGCACTACCTCTTACTTTTTTTCTTTTCACAGTCACTTCTGAAGAGGAATAGAGTGAGTACCAACACTTTTGATTCATTTACTGAGCAGTTTTAAAATAGATGCATGCTGTTTCACTGTATATGAGAAAAAGCCAAAAGATGACCTAACCGTTTGGGAGATTTGGGGAGATCTTCTGTGTTTTAATGTTAGAAGTGGACTAAAACAACATATATGCACAGTTAATGTAACAAACACATCGGCTGGATGAGTGGGTAAATCTTGGACAATGTCTCACCCTAGTGGATGGAAAGAAGGAAGCTTCAAATGTTTTTTTTCCTCACAGATCCAAGGACCATGAATAAGCTGCTGGTCATCACTGTGCTTGTTGCACTTTTTGCACTCAGTAAGTTTGTCCTCAGAGAGTAAAACCAACAACACAAATATATAATATACCAGGAGGTTTTTATGAATCAGTGATAATAAAACTTTAAGCTTTTCAATCCTAACCTGTTTGTAACATAAGCGAGATCTCTACAGAGTAATAATGAGCACATTCAGTTCAAGAAAATGGATACAAACCAGATGACTAAATGATATGTTTTTGTTTTTCATTTTGGTTAAAACTGAAATTCACATCACATATTCTGATATAGAAAAGCTATTGAATGCATTGACATACCATCTTTAGCAGGAAATGAAGTTTTGTTTTAAGTGAAGACATTAGGGTGAAAGACTTTTCTTCTTCTCTGTCTTTTTTGCCTCTCGTGTCTTTAACCCTCTAACTAATGTGGCCTGTTTTTGCATAGGTGCTGAAAGCTTCCGTGTGCCGAGGCAGGTTGATGAGGAAGAGCAAGGGACCATCACAAAAATAACAGATACTGTCAAGTCCTATTATGCAGGTGCGGTCAACACTGCCAGTGATTACCTGGAACAGATCAAAGGCCTGAAGCTGGAGGAGAAGGCAAAGTAAGACATTTTGATATTAAGATGAATTCAAAAAAACTTTCATTTTAATCTATAACTGCTCTCATTCTGTGTTTTTACCACAGGAATCTTTACACTGAAACTTCCAACATTATGAGCACCTATCTTGGCATTGCACAGGACCAGCTTTACCATATTTTTCACCATTAATAGTGAAAAAAAAGTTATCCAATGACCTCCACAACGTTACATGGTTGTGTAAGGACTTTCAACCTACACAAGAAAGGTTCAGAATTCATTTTACATTCTGTCCTTGGCGATACTCTCCCCACACGCAAGTGTCAAACTCTCTAACACAATGGACGAGGTGCATTTTGTAGCACTTTCTCAATCCACTGCATTGGAGGTAAATAATGATAACCACCCAATGGGGACTTTAGCCCTTTGAAAAACAACTAAGAGCTTGGAATGAGAAAATGGACATGAGAATTTGGCAAGCACAAGAAAGGGAGCATTTTAAGATCTGCTACCACCTGCTGATATGCTGATATTTCCTCACAGTACCATGGCATCTCTGAATAAATTTCAGTTTGTTATATCTTGAAATAAAATATTTATACTGAAAAAAACATAAACAGGTGTCTGTGGTTGGTACATGGTATTTTTGTGAAGTGTTTGATGTAGTAAATTCAGCCCATTTTGCCCCCGTCTGTTTGTGTAAGATCGGTGTCATCTTTCAACTCAGTGATGCAAAAGGTCGTGATTTTGTCTGAACGAATCTGCAGTGAGACACGAGACTTTTATCGGCTCAGGCAGCACAAGAACAGAGGCTTCTGTTGTAATTAATAATGGATGAAAAGAAACAACATGCAAAATGTGAGCGGCGGGAAATTGACAGAGATGAATAAACAACAAAGACTCTGAAGTTTGTTTTATGGATACTGACAATCAGTGATGCAAGAGCAAGTGATTTTTAATTAATGCACAAATCTACAACATGCGGCTTCTTCTGAAGCTATTACCAACAGAAACAAACCAAGCAAAAAAAAATCTGCTTTAAAGAATCTTGTCTTGTGTAGTCGTTGCAAAGGATCTAAACTGCATCAGAGAAGCACAGAACAAATTACACATTTGTGTGGGTTTTAAGGACTACAGTGATCCAACACTACCGCTCCTGGTTCATCTACAATGACTATAATCACTGGAACAAAAAGAATAGACAAATATTAATATTAAAATAATGGTTTCAGATCCTTGAGTTGCAACTGAACATGCATACAGATCTGTCCAGAGTGGATGAGCTTGAAAGGAGCTGCATTCTGCAGTGTTTTCTCCTCTATCCATTAGTTTTCTTAACCTTCTTGTCCAATTGAGGCTCACATAATGGGAGCAGCCTATCATAGGTGACATAAGGTGAAGGCAGGTGACAGTCTGGACAGGTTGCCAGTCAATTGCAGGGTTATTAACACATAGAAACGAGCAGTGATTCCCAGCAGAATTTACAATCTCCAATTAGCCTAACACACATGTCTCTGGACTGTGCAAGGAAGCTGAAGTACTCAATGAGAATTCATGCAGGCACAGGCAGAACATGCAAACTCCTCACAGAAAGGCCCCGGCTGGCTGGTGGCTTCAAATGCAGGAACTTCAATTCCAGCTTTTATTTGGAAAAAATCTGTTTCCACTTGCTTTAAACATGTATTGATAATTAAAATGCATATCAAATGTTTGTATGTCAAACAAAAAAAAAAGTCAACTGTACCTATTAATTAAACATCAGACAGCTGAATAACACTGACCATATTGAATACCTCTAAAGCTGTTTTATAATGTCTGCAAAACATACATTCACATTTCATCAGTCAGTGATTTGCTTGCCTGGAATGTTGATTTTTTTCCACAAAACAAAGTTCATGAAACATTAACAAGCTGTGTGAGATCTCCATCTTTTAGATTTTTTTAAATATCTACACATGATCATGTTATTAACTGATAAAACAAATCTGATATCTTTTTATAGACTTAAAGGACAAAATAAAATTATAAACACATTTTGTTTTCCCAAGAGGCCATGCAGTATTTTAAGGGTTTTGAAATGATATGATAAATATTCCATTTATAAACAGAAGCGGGAATCCAGTCGTATTGTCTTTTTTTTTTTTTTTTTACTTTTTCTTTTTTTATTACTTCTTGTACTATTGCAAAAGCTTTTCCCATTTATCTATGACACCACTGACCGCTATAGAGTCCACTTAGCATGGCCTAACCTTAAAAAATGGCTTTAATATTGCCCACTGAGCCAAAAGAGCCTGTCCTGCAGGTCTTGTATGTTATAAAACATATTAACTTGACCAAAGAACACAAAAACTGTAACTAGAATCTGTTACATCTGAATAAAAAATGTGATAAACCACAGGCAAGAGTCTTTTTATGGTTTTCAGGAAAGCAACAAATTGGCACAGGAAGGAAAGTATATCACCCTAAATGAACTGATAACATTGTTACAAAGGTTACAGCTGAGCAGGAAGTGGTGCTGGAAAGTGATAAAGCAGTCTGTTCCTCCAACTGAACCCTAAAAAGCTTGCAGATATATAAAAAAATAAAATAAGGACTGATCAAAGTGCCTTTACAGACTATACAGGAGAAAACTGCAAAGAATATGTATAGCATGAATCTTCCCTTGTGGTCATTATATCCATATATTCAGGCTCACAGGTAGATATTTCCAATTTTGTGTCTATAATAAAGGGAATAAATATTATAAAGGACATTTCTATTTTCTCTTTGATCTTTTTGACGGGTTACAGAAGCTCCCCTGAGGGACAGCAAGATGTCCCAGCCTCTGTCTAGACCCTGCCATGTCTATTGATCTGACAAATATCCTGCATAGTAACCTTGGGTGATTGTGAAGCCACATATTTATTAGTGAATGATTTTGCCAAATAAAACCTTAAAATTAAAAAGATAATTTTTGGTTTATTGGTCGGATTTGTTAAGAAATTATCGTCACTAATCGAAGTCATTCAAAACCAATGTGGAAATGGCAGTGAATGAATTCAGCGGCATTTCACCAAACAATTATATTTGATGAAATGGGAAAGTAATTTTAAGAGGACGTGTAATCTGTCTGTGTCAGATGAGTCAATCAGTCATTGTATTCAGCTTTGTCATTTTGGTTTTACGTAGTCAGTGTTAGAAAGCCTCAATAATGCTGACAGAACTGCTGCAAATCCCAATTGGGATTTTGCTTAATTAAATCACATTCATCAGCCTGCTGTTCATGTCTGATTAAAGCTCACTGTTCTTCAGTCACAGGCCTATTCCTGCCACCAGTGGCCTAAGAAGTCTGCCTGAGCATAATAAATTGGATTTTCTCTTCTGTCCTTTGCACATCCTACCAAACCGCTGCATGTCTTGGGGAACATGACAAAGGCACAGAGCAGAACATTTATGTTACTTTGGGATCATTCACAGTCCCTACCATTCAACTCTCCAGAGTCTAAGTTGTTGTACATCTGGCTGAACCTGCCTATTTGCAGCCTATTTCTCTGACCTGTTGCTTGCCTGGGGAGACTTGCCATGGCAGTGGTTAGGGCTCCACTATCGCAAATCAGTGTAAGTGGATTTAAAAGTGATACTGTTGCTTTTATCCCTCATTAAGAATTTAGCATAGCTGCAGATAAGCTGTTTTTTCCCCTTTTAATCTGGTCCTCAAATATGCTTTTTAGCTAAATGTCCCAGGAGTTTCCTTTTTTTAAACAATTTGGGAAGTGAGCTTCTATATACTTTTTTACTGAGAGTGAGATAAGAACTCTTGATTAGGTAAACAAGACATATTAACTAATTGGTGTTTCTTTCTGTAATCAGACTATGAAGGGAAGCCAGCTGCTAGACCCCACTGGTCTATTCAGTGTCCAAATCTGACTCATATATATGGAACATGATCCTGATCTGTGAATGAATTAACAGTGTCAGTACTTTGTTTCAATCCAGCCTCCTCATACAATCGATGTGCAACAGTTTAATCCTCTCTGTAGCTGTATATTATGTTACATAGGGTTTCAGTTGGTTCAAAAGTAAACAGTACTCATTTTAGGCCCATGGCTTGTTACCATAAACTGTAGTGAAGAAAAACTGCCATAAACAGACACAGCAAGATATGAGACTGAGGAGCTCTCAGCCGCTGGTGTCTTTGATTTCAGACAAACAGGAAAATATTTGGGGAAATGTATTTTTTACCTTCTTGAAAAGATATACAGTAAAAGACTCTTAAGCTCCTAAGCGTGTCCACTTAGTATAAAGCAACAGCCAGCTTACATCAGCTTAGCATCAAATAAAGAAATAGCTTCTGTCTGAAGGTCACAAAAACCACCTACTGACACACTTAAAGCTTCCTAATCATCATGTGATTTCTTATCTGTCTATTTCATGCAAAAAGCTGAATTTTTAAAAAATGACGTATGCTTTTACAAGTGTAGAGCAAGTGATGTCCCTGTAACTTGTAACTCAGTGATTCTCTGAACTCTTTACTTTCTATTCTACTTGAGCTTTGTAAACCTGTCTTCAAAATAAGTACACCAGAGAACAAGCAGTACCTTCAGAGCAGAAAGCACAAAATTTGGGCTTAATCTGGAGAGATACACAATTCAGTGGGTATATTTTGGGGGAATGTTGGGTTCATCAGCAGGTGGGAATGTATGTGTTATGAAGCTCATTATTATTCTGGTCATCGCTGCTTTAACAAGGCATGAACATTCTATTTTAATCATGGCTTTCTTTAATCAGGGGAGTTTATAATTGCCTGCCAAAATGCCCAGTCAGTGATCAGGACTAATTAAAAGAGGTAGACCTTGAAAATAGTATTTACTCAAGGTTTAGACCTCATGCTTTTGTGAGAGAAGTGGCAATGCATAAAAATAGGAAGCAATCCGTAGACGTTCTGAATAAAATGAAGGAAGTTTTTGTCAAAAAATAGGTTGTTTGATAAGAGATGGCATAGATTATACCACAAATACTGCATTGTTATTGTTCACCCTGGTAGAAATCCAGGGTGTCCCTCTGAAACAGATGAGCCCACTCACCACATGAGGAGCATAACTGTACCTGTTGTGGATGATCAGACTTGCATGGACACTTTGCCTGAGTTTGTATACTGGGGCCCATTCATGGTCACAGATAACTGCTGGGTGAGCATGGCCAGAACCTCAGGAAGCTGCCACTCACACAGCTATGTTCATTCCCTTGACTTCTGTTGCACCACTTACTCTAATTTGTCATTTGTCTCTTGCAGTATCAGATAATTTGGATTTCATTTTAATTAAATTATTTGCATCTGTTTCCTGTAAAAAGCCCCAATAGAGAGTTGTGTTCTCTCCCCAGAAGAAAATGGGCAGTGTGATGGTGTGTGACCACCAGCTGCAGAGTGTGCAATGGTACAACCAAAGCTGCAGCAACCCGGTTGACCCCACTGTCAACTGGGTTGACACCAAGCTGTGCATGTACACTGTTTGGAACAAGCGTGTGATGGATGGCTACACATCACCTCTGCCAACTGAAACCACTCCAGGGATGATGGCATGAATGGGGAAGCAGAGCGACACATTTATCTGCAGATAAAAGCACTATTATAAATACAACTCCTGCTCTTAGGGATTGGATCAGTGACTGATCCAGTCCAGAAGCTCCCATTCCAGTCATTTCATATATATGTATTTGGTACAAATGATCACATATATTTCCTCAGCAACTTTTCCACAGCTAAGTGTTGTTCACCAGCATAAATCCACCTCTGTTGTTATGTAATAGCAGCAGTAAACTGGACCTGTGATTTATACAAATGACAGTGCGAGTTTGTTTTGGTCCATGAGGAGAACATTACCCTAAAATGAAAGTTATGTTGATGCTGTGAAAAACAAAAAACAGATTCAATATCATAAACTTAAAGCTGTGCTCGTCAATACTTATATCAATAATAGATCAAAGTAAATGACAGTTCTAATTCTGTAATGTGTAATATGAAAGATGGTGCCCATAGTGAAGCATCCAAAGAGAATTATAACCCAGTTCCGCTCCCTCGGATCAACATTTTTTTTTATTTATGTTTTTTACAGTCCATAGCATTTGATTCACTTTCCCATTGCTGTAGTTTTAAACTGAAGCACACAGCTTTTTTGATCTGATAAATTCACACTGCACTACCTTTCTTGTGCTAAACTGCAGGCAGACAAACCGACTGGTGATTATAGTGGAACATTTAGCAGCTAAAGAGCCATATATTTTTCTTACGGAGTTAAAAGAGGAGCAAATGTTAAAATTACATTTGTCAGGTGGTTGGGGACATGATTATACATGCATTATAATGTTCTTCCATTTGCTGGCTCTGTAACTGTACATATTGCACTGTTAGTCATAATAATGATACTCCATCCCACTGTTATATCTCACTGCTGGAGCTGTGGTGCCACAACTGACCAACAAACGTAATTTCATGCAATTGTACCAATTTAACACTTAATAATTTCCAACTATTAAGTAAACATAATGTCATTAAGAGCAAGCAGACATTTATGTTTTTGACTGAAATGTACTTTGTACTTTGAAAACAAACTGTACAGTTACATGTTAAAAACTCTGCAATTATATTTATGACACTAAAATCCAATTAAGCGAACCTTACTTTGCCTGATAATGAGGTGTGCAGCACATTATGCAACTGATCCAAAGGCAGTAACATGAAGCACCACTAGATGGGGGTAAAGCCCAGTAATAAAGAAGCACACACAGCAAGAGAGAGAGAGAGAGAGAGAGAGAGAGGGGGAGAGAGAGAGAGAGAGAGAGAGAGAGAGCTTGTCAAAGTGTGGACAGGTGACCTGAATCTTACATTCCTTGCAATGTTTTGCCTGAACTCTGATCTGGCATTTGAGCTCTGTCAAGACACCAATATCTCAGAAATATGTACAGCCATAAACACGCAGCTGCAATGCAACATTACCAAGACACACTGAGAACAAAGAAACTGGAGAACACATGGGGGAGTTACAGGCACACACACATACACACAAAATACACTCACAAAGACACAAGTACTGACACAAAATCAAACCCACACACGCACGCACACTTACATGTGAAGTGACTGACAGCTGTGTCCATAATCACCCAGGCAGTTGAACATAGGGGCCACTCTGCCATCTGTTCTTAAAATTTCCCTCCCGTTGCTCATCCCCCCCTTCCTTCTCTTTTCCCACCTCAGTGGGACACAGAAAGCAAACTGAGGGGCTGACTTTGGTAGCTGAGATGTCACTTTAGAAAGCAGTGTGATATTAATTGCATGGGGATTTGAAGCCGCTGTTTGTGTTTGCTTCTTTCTTTCAATTTGGATAGCCATTGTTCGTAATGTTGGGGGATTTGACTGAAACCAAATTGATGTAATAGCTGCTATGTCACTAATTGCCTTTGTAATTGATACAATAGAAACTTCACTTATTCCCTCAGGCTGGATACTCAATATAGCAAACCTCAAGCCCCATGGGATTTCACACCAAATATATTTTAGGTGGTTTTCTACACAGAATGCTAAATAACATGCAGTCTGTAGGCTTGGAGTCTACCTACCCCCAAACAAGGCGTGGTTTCTGGTGTGTTTTGAAGATCTGAAGCACCAAGCATCAATAATGATGCTACCTGAACTCTCTGTCAACTGAAACAGATTATCATATGTGCTTTTGCAAACACCCTGCGCCTTCTTTGTAAACTCCAGTTTCAACCTTCAATTTTCTCTTCAAATAAAGAGAATCAAGGTCTTTCAGTAAGATTTAACGGGCATATATACAGAGGGTTTACGTCATTAAAAGCAAACATTAGGCTTGGCTCGGTAAACTCATGCAACAGAAAAGATAATACAACATTTTTCATGAGCGTCTACTAACAAAACCTTTTGCATTAGAATATTTTCAGCTAATGACTACTTCACTGCACCCTAAATGTGGCAGGTCAAAAGTTAAAAAGTTAAAAGTGTGTTTTTTTTTTAAAAAAAAAACATGTTGAGATATTACAAGGTCCATCCATCCATTCGCTTCCGCTTATCCTTTTCAGGGTCGCGGGGGGCGCTGGAGCCTATCCCAGCTGTCATAGGGCGAGAGGCGGGGTACACCCTGGACAGGTCGCCAGTCTGTCGCAGGGCCAACACACAGGGACAGACAACCATTCGCACTCACATTCACTCGCACATTCACACAATGGCAATTTGGATTTTCCAATTAACCTATCCCCTCAAGCTGCATGTCTTTGGACGGTGGGAGGAAGCCGGAGTACCCGGAGGGAACCCACGCAAACACGGGGAGAACATGCAAACTCCACACAGAAAGACCTCGGCCTGATGTTGGAATTGAACTCAGGACCTTCTTGCTGTGCGGCAACAGTGCTAACCACCGTGCCACCGTGCTGCCATATATATATGGCATATATTACAAGGTCAACCAGCTAAAAACAACATCAACCTTAACGTGACACAGATTTACTGTTAATGGGTCAAATAGCCTCAGGAAATGTACTTCCTTTAAACCACTTGCATATAAATCTCTAGTAGAGCAGGAATGCCTGAAATATTATGCTGGATAAGAGCCAAATGCATCTTTTAAGGTACAAATATCCATATTCTATCCAGAATTTAACAGTGCAGAGAATCCACAGCAATGCTAGCGACTATGGTAAGGGACAGGGACTATGGTAATTTATGCTAACTGCTAATGTAATTATGCTAACATCTTCACAGTCACAAAGCTAATGTTGTGATGTTTAGCATCCATCTATTCATTTTCTTCCGCTTATCCAGTTCAAGGACCATATTTACCATTTATGTTTAGGTTTAGCATTATTTTCATTAGTGAGTCGATGTGAATGCAGGTACCTGGTCAGAAACTAAAGGAAAAATTCAAATTTGGATCCAGCGAGGCAAAATAAAAAGTTGATGAATATCTGTAATTATGACATCGTTTCATTCCAGAGAGAATGCCTGTAAACTAAGCAGCCACTTGTCATCTATGTAGCTCTCAGTTTTGTTTGTATCACAATCACTGGGATTTGCAAAATCACACAAACAAACACACATACATAAATAAAACTGCATAACCAATTCCTACCATGGCATAATGCAACTAACTTTAAAAGTAGCAAAGTTGTTTGCTGTACAGAAACATACTTGAGATCTTGGAGTTTCCTGGCCTGAAGAGGTCAAATGCACCTTCCTGTTCTCCCACTTAGAATTTAATAGGCCAACACAATCAGAAGTTGTGCAGGTAACATAAATATCACTGACTGATTAACAGACTGTGGAATTGTTTCTCTAAGCCCAGTTAGCTCTAATATGCATACCTTTATTAATAGTTAACCATTACACTTGTCTTTCCTGCTATACTCCCTGCTACATTCTATAAATTATTTCCCAATTTCAAAAGGTCCTCCTTACCTCCTACTCTCTCTCGGGGCTTTCATAACTCATGCATGCAAGGCTGGCCCACATTGAAAACAAATATCATCTTCAACTGCCCAAACACTGTGGTATAAACTGATTAATGAGGGAATTAAAATGAACAATGATTCATATGGGGGAATCTTTTTCCTGGGGTGTGACAGAGTTTATCAGTGGTGGGTACAATATCTGTAGAGTAAAGGAAGACTTCTCTCTCCCTTGCACTGTTTCTCTGGCAAACTGTCACCATCACTCATCGCCAGCTTACATTCTCTGCATTCCCCTGTGGCACCTGGCTCCTGAGAAGCAAAAAGTGGCAAACATGCACTGAACTGCACATTCACAAACTGAGAGAAAGTGCACACTGCACACACACCTTCACACTCACATCCCTCCATCATGTAATTACGCTTCCTTACAACTGACAGGTCTTTTTCCCAGAGATGTAAATGAATATGGTAAGCTGACATGGAGTGCATTAGCACAAGCCTGTGTGTGTACATGTGTGTGTGTGTGTGTTTGTTTCCTTGCACTAGACTAATGGCTCATTGAGAAAAGCATAGGCCAAGTCAATCATGCTGGATCTCTCCCTGTTGCCCCATTGAGACCTTCGGCTCATCGGGGGAGATAATTAGTCTGAAGAGCTTTAATGATGCAGGCCTAATAGCTACAACGGCACACTAAGCGGCAGCAGTGTGTCTGTGTGTTCACATCCATGTGTGGGCTGTGGTGTGGGCAAAGGTGTGGGACGTGTCTCCAAGAGTGGATGAGTAAGCGAATAAGTGATTAAAATCATGTTTTGTTAATGCATATGTTTGTGTGTGTGAATGGTGCTACTAAGGGAGCTGATGGGATAATGAATGTTGTGGCTATCAGTCTCCAACCTGCTACACACACGCATACACAACATCCCTCACTCAGCTTTTCTCCCACTCCCTGCATCATTGTTAGCATGACAGTGAAGCAGGGAGTTCGCTTATAGCCTCTGAAAAACACAACCCTTACACACAAAACCACCACCCTGGTGTGTGTGTGTGCGTGTGTGTGTGTGTGTGTGTGTGTGTGTGTGTGTGTGTGTGTGTGTGTGTGTGTGTGTGTGTGTGTGTCCATGTGAGAGAGGCAGACAGACAGAAAGATACATAAACATTTATACTGGAATTTATTGTGAATTTAAATGAGCATGTGCACATGAGCAGTTTAGTAAATGCTGCTGCAAAGTGCTCTGCAAATAAATGAATGAATACATAAAAGCAGAGACTCAATATTCAGGCTAGAGTGCTAAAAGAATACTACTAAACACAAGACCTGACAATCTGAGTGTTCCTAATAATCATTTTTTAAATCTGTGTGCACCCTAATAACTTTAATCATTGTTTTTAAACAGTTTTATAGAAGGTAAAACCAATGCAGTAGGACCCAAAAACAGCAAATACACAACTCCTGACTAAACCCAGTTTAATGCTAAGTTTTAAGAATTCAGTAAAAGCTACAACATAGACAAACAAAAACAGTAAAATATACTTCCATCTCAAAGCCACTGTTTCTCTAAAATGATAGACAATGATATTTATTATTCACACTGTTATCGATTTGTTTTCCCCTAGAAAAGCAATAAAGTGCGACCAAATCTTGCCTCAAATAATCCAATTTAAGCTGCAGGGAAAACCTATTTAAAATTCTAAGATGGAGGGTATGACAAATCATTGAGCCAATGCTCCAGTGAAGAGGTTTCAGATGTATTCAAATAATAAAGTTTCTTTGCAAGCCGATATAAAACTGTTTCTAAGGAAAAACAATATCTCCATGTGTTGGATATGCTCAGCATGGGTTCAAGTTGCAATATTACATCACTGCTTTGGCAAAAAATTCAAAAACAATTCCCGCACTAAAAATTTACTTATTATTTTCACATTTGTTTATCAGAGCACAAGAGCACAAACAAAAGCCTCAATGTGGTTTTGTGTTATAAAAACCAACTTTTCTTCAGATGAAAAGAATAAAGCGAGCAATAACTGATCATATTTGTTTTTGTGCATGAGGCTGCAACTGCACATATGAAGTAATGGAAGTGCATCTAGTGATCACGTATTGTCTTAAACTGGGACGTGGAAGAAAGAGATCAAACAGTGATCACTCTGCTAATGCATTAGTACACCTATATAGGCCCACACATTCAGTGATATGACAGACATGGATTTCAGTAATTGCTTTTCTCAAAAAAGGAAGCACTGCATACAAAAAGGCAAACCCCGCAGGGACTGCATTTGAGTTCACTTGTAATCATCACACACTTCTGTAAAAAAAAACACAAAAAAACACATTGCACTAGACTGGTGCCGTTGCCATGGATACACAGCAATGCATTCAGCCTTTTTACGATCTTATACAGTGGGGCAAAAAAGTATTTAGTCAGCCACCGATTGTGCAAGTTCCCCCACCTAAAATGATGACAGAGGTCAGTAATTTGCACCAGAGGTACACTTCAACTGTGAGAGACAGAATGTGAAAAAAAAATCCATGAATTCACATGGTAGGATTTGTAAAGAATTTATTCGTAAATCAGGGTGGAAAATAAGTATTTGGTCAATAACAAAAATACAACTCAATACTTTGTAACATAACCTTTGTTGGCAATAACAGAGGTCAAACGTTTACTATAGGTCTTTACCAGGTTTGCACACACAGTAGCTGGTATTTTTGGCCCATTCCTCCATGCAGATCTTCTCGAGAGCAGTGATGTTTTGGGGCTGTCGCCGAGCAACACGGACTTTCAACTCCCGCCACAGATTTTCTATGGGGTTGAGGTCTGGAGACTGGCTAGGCCACTCCAGGACTTTCAAATGCTTCTTACGGAGCCACTCCTTTGTTGCCCGGGCGGTGTGTTTTGGATCACTGTCATGTTGGAAGACCCAGCCTCGTTTCATCTTCAAAGTTCTCACTGATGGAAGGAGGTTTTGGCTCAAAATCTCACGATACATGGCCCCATTCATTCTGTCCTTAACACGGATCAGTCGTCCTGTCCCCTTGGCAGAAAAACAGCCCCATAGCATGATGTTTCCACCCCCATGCTTCACAGTAGGTATGGTGTTCTTGGGATGCAACTCAGTATTTTTCTTCCTCCAAACACGACGAGTTGAGTTTATACCAAAAAGTTCTACTTTGGTTTCATCTGACCACATGACATTCTCCCAATCCTCTGCTGTATCATCCATGTGCTCTCTGGCAAACTTCAGACGGGCCTGGACATGCACTGGCTTCAGCAGCGGAACACGTCTGGCACTGCGGGATTTGATTCCCTGCCGTTGTAGTGTGTTACTGATGGTGACCTTTGTTACTTTGGTCCCAGCTCTCTGCAGGTCATTCACCAGGTCCCCCCGTGTGGTTCTGGGATCTTTGCTCACCGTTCTCATGATCATTTTGACCCCACGGGATGAGATCTTGTGTGGAGCCCCAGATCGAGGTAGATTATCAGTGGTCTTGTATGTCTTCCATTTTCTGATGATTGCTCCCACAGTTGATTTTTTCACACCAAGCTGCTTGCCTATTGTAGATTCACTCTTCCCAGTCTGGTGCAGGTCTACAATACTTTTCCTGGTGTCCTTCGAAAGCTCTTTGGTCTTGGCCATGGCGGAGTTTGGAGTCTGACTGTTTGAGGCTGTGGACAGGTGTCTTTTATACAGATGATGAGTTCAAACAGGTGCCATTCATACAGGTAACGAATGGGGGACAGAAAAGCTTCTTACAGAAGACGTTACAGGTCTGTGAGAGCCAGAGATTTTCCTTGTTTGAGGTGACCAAATACTTATTTTCCACCCTGATTTACGAATAAATTCTTTACAAATCCTACCATGTGGATTCATGGATTTTTTTTTCACATTCTGTCTCTCACAGTTGAAGTGTACCTCTGGTGCAAATTACTGACCTCTGTCATCATTTGTCATATCTCTGTGGTCGGCATGAAGCTGGACACTCTGGTGACAGTGGCAGAGAAAAGGACATTAAAGAAACTGCTGGACATTATGAACAATGCTGGGCATCCTCTGCACACGGCCATAAACAATCAGAAGAGTCTGTTCAGTGACAGGTTGCTTCTCCCCAAGACAAGAACTAACAGACTTAAAAACTCCTTTGTCCCACACGCCATCAGGCTGTTTAACTCCTCTCTGGAGGGGAGAGGGAGGGGAAACAGGAGGACAAAGGAGGGGGGAACAACTAAGCTGTAGTGCCTCTTCACCTCACTGTACAATACTTTTGTAAATAGTCAACAGTGCAATAGACTCAATACTTGAAATGTGCAATTCACTTGTATTTTTATTTTTTATTCCTATTTATTCTATTTATCCCCTTTGTATATTTTATTTATATTTGTTTCTGTATTTATATGTGTGTGTGTGTGTGTGTGTGTGTGTGTGTATATATATATATATATATATATAACAATTCTGTAACTGTAACTTCGGTCGTTGCTGTGCTTTTTTTGGAAGTCGAATTTCCCAGAGGAACCCACCCGAGGGATTAATAAAGTTCTATCTTATCTTATCTTATTTTAAGTGGGGGAACTTGCACAATCGGTGGCTGACTAAATACTTTTTTGCCCCACTGTATTTCTAATGCAACATTCTTTCTCTGGTAGGTTTGTTAACACTTCTGTAGAAAACCAGAACGTGTTGTTTCATGTTTGTAAGTGTGTCCCGAAGGGAAGAAAATGTACATGTGCCTTTGAAATACAGGGAAAAAAGCTTTACCTGAAGGCACGCTTTACATCAACAAGGCAGAAAATACATCCATCAACAAATATGCAACATGTTATTGTATGAGCTGCTGAATACCACAGCAATTAGGTAATTTCATACCTTCCACATACACAGACACACAAACTGTGTCACACGCACAGCACCACATACATAATGGTCCGATGGTTAACACCAGGTAAGCCCGACAAACTCCCCTGAGCTATGCTGCGGCTCTCTGAAAGGTCTGTCACAAAGAAGTCGACTCATATATCACCGCAAATCTGGAAAGTCCCGACCTGCAGAAAAAAAGACATCCACGGAGGACTGGAACTGCCACAAATTGTGTTCATTTTTGAAAGTTAACAAAAGACATGTTCGACAAATGATTGTTACTCGTGATTTCAGGAGTTTTTGAGGGGGGTGGTCCTGCTGTAAACAACATTAAGTTGACAGTTTGTTGGAGAAAGACACAGTTTCTGTAGTAAAATCCACAATGGCTTTTAAATCAAACACTCAATATGTAATTGAACACTTTGAGTTTTTATCCAATGGGTTTTTACAAAAAACCTCTAACTACTTAGGAATTATAACCACTGTTAAAAATAGTCTGCCATTCTCAGAGACTCATAAAAATGGATCTATTAACTGACAAGTTCCATGGCTTGGTGAGGCCTTTTCCCCAGTTATATGTGCTATATATTACTATTCATTCAGATGTCTTAATGTGCCATAATCCAGTCTGTAGCAGTTGATTTAAACAAATAACCAATAGGTGTAGACTATAAAAAGAATAAGAAAAGATGCCAATGTAAGAATAAATATAGTAAATCCTTTCCCAAATTATACAAGTTTACCAACTGCAAAACATCTCTCACAAAATGTAAAACAGCACGTTCCACAACATTTAAAATGAATTATCTGAGTGTGCATTCGGATTACATTTTTGCTGTTTTGATTTCTGATTAAAAAACAACAACAACAACAACAACAACAAAACAGGCATCTTGTGACAGCCAGATAAAAGATGAACATGCTGAATGAGATATTGTTGATTTGGGTTCTTTTTGCTGATAGGAAAAGATAGAAATTTACTCAGTTGGGCTGTTATTGTAGGCCAGTTCAAGCAAATTTCCTGTCACAGAATAACAATCACATCAGCATTATTTGTGTTTCACATCTATAATGCAGCATATTTGCAGCAGACTGCGTTTTCCTGTGATTTTATTGTACAACTGTGCCGCCATGTTATCACCGATAACAGCCGACTTCTATTTATTTGATATAAACTGCTACTGCTGTTGCCACAAGGGTAAATTGCACCCTTTCCTGTGCAACAATAGCTTTCCATTTGGAAAAGTCTGTTCCCCTGGGGGCTAAAACAGCAAATATAAAATCTTTCATGAGCTGGGCATAGATTGAATCAATAATGTGCCACATCTTTTGCCAGCAGAGCAAATGTTACAAAGAATATACAGATTTATAGACACAGTGCCACATTCATGATGGGACAAACATCCAGGGATATGACCCTGACCTTTTTCATTACCGCAGCCAAAGGTCGGATGCTTTGTTGGCAATTTTCTAAATTATTTTGCACAATGAAGCATAAAGAAAAAACACGCATGCACACTCTGAGAGGAGGGTGGGGTGTTGGGCAAACACAATTAGCAAGGAATGTTAGACCCCACCCGGCAAGTGGTTAGAAAAATAGCTGACACTCATACAGTTTACAAAATTTAAGAAGAGACAGCTTCACAGAGCACAAAGGCTGTGACTAATATGTGTAGGAAGAAATATATACAGTGCATTTATATTCTGTGGCATGAGAAATGAGACGGCAAAGCAGTGCAAGGAGCAGGTAGGAGAAACTGTGGAATGCAAAGTTAAATAAATGACTCTAACTCACGCTTCTTATAATATTTGAGAATCTGCAAAATATCTCCCAAATCAAAAAAGAAGAAAAAACCCTCAGTCTTGCATTTATATACAATGCCCTTTCCCCCCTCTATATGTGAGCTTATGCAGAGCTGTGCCCTGTGATCCAGCATCAAATAAAGTAGAACGGTCTAGTAAGCTGATAAGGATGTAGCTGGGAGAAATACCAGTGACCTCACAGTGCACTTACATACAAACTGGAGATGGCGAGAAAAGAAACCTTAACAGTGGTAACACACTGACACAGGAGCTGCAAGTGATAAACACTCCTGTCTTTTCCATTGCTGGCAGAGACCCTCTGGCTCTGTAATAATAAGGGCTCTCTCTTCACTAGGAAGTGAGTATTTTTTTTTCTTTTCCATTGAGGTAAAGGTAGTGGGAAGGGTCACAGCTGTGAAAGAACATAAAACAGGCTGAGACTGAAAATGGAAAATAGGGTATAAATAATCCTATCCTCGTCTCGCTCAACACCGTTGCCCTTGCTTAAAAAAAAGTGACACACACACACTAAATCCTTTTTTTGAATATGGTAGCAAGATACACAAGACAGAATACACGAGTGTAAGAAAAGGAGAACATGCTTGGATACGATTGCAAAGCTTCATCGGTAAGTCAGCAGAGCATATAGTAATTATAAGGTGTAAGTTACTCTGATTGTCACTGCTATTATTGTTTTACACACAAGAGCAGCAAGCAGTTTTCAGTGTGAGTGTGTGCATGTACATGTGTAATGGAAATGGAAAGAGGAGATATAGGAGAGTGATGGAGTGATATAAGCTGGCATTCTGCTGCTGGGTGATGCAAAAGCAATCACTTTTACTGCGTGTTTGGCCTCAGGAAAGTGTGTGTTTGTGTGTGTTCTATATGTATCTGCAGTGAGTGTTGAGCAACAAGGTCAAATGGGAGTCTTTCATTATGCTATACAGGTCCACCTCCCTCCAGGTGTGTATGCCATATCAGAAGCTCTGGTTTAGCACACACAAGTACAGTTTCTGTGTGCACTGATGTGTTTTTAAGTGCAGACGATCACTGAAAACACAAGTGTGCAAGCGCGCGCGTGTGTGTGCGTTACTCTCCAGACAGCTGCCGTGCTGTAATGTTAGCCAATGGGAGGAGCCTGTAGAATGTAAAGAAGTTCTCAGAGGAGAAACTCTCAACAGCTGCTCTTCAGTTCCTTCGGGCTGTTCTCCCTCTTTTGAACAGCAACTTTCTTCTCTGATCCTCTCTCTCGCTTTCTTTCTCTCACTCCCTCCTACTTTCTCTCTTTCTCTTGACTCTTTCCCAGGGGATTTTTTTTTTGCTCTCAGCAGTTCTTTAACCCCAGCAAGTATGTGTAAGAATATACTAACAGAGCTGCCTTTTAAGTATTTTAAAACATTACTCAGTATTTCAGTGTGTTGGAAAACTAGTCTTAGTGCAGTTTATTATGAGTTTTTACTCTAAAGATAATCTGTTTTATAGGTTTTAAAATGGAGGCTAACTGTGGGTTATTGGTGTGATGATAAAGATGTAATTATTAGGTCAACGAATATATACATATGCCAAAAAGATTAACCAAGTAATAGCCTTGTTTTAACAAAAAGTAAGTCTGGATGATTCATTCATGTTCTGCTTATCCAAATCCAAGACAGGACATGGTGGTAGGTGGGTAAGCAGGGTACTCCTGACATCCCTCTCCCCAGGTACATGTTTGCAGTTCATTCTGATGCATCCCAGGGTGCTTGCAAGCCAAGTGAAATATATCACCTCTCCACTGACTTGTAGGCCTAGCCTGAGATCTCCTTCCAGTTGGATGTGCCCAGAGATCCTCTGAAGCAGAGCTATCAAACAGAAGGCTCCCGGGCCAGAAACAGCCCAGCAAAGACTCCAATCTGGTCCATTGGATGGAAAATGTGAATGAAGGCATACATTATGGACTTTTAACTTTATTTTTATACATTTAACAACTTTTCCTGCTGATAAAGGCCTCCTCCTTGTGCATTTTGACAAGCTTTTGCTTCTTTGTTTGTTAATCAATCAGCTACAACTTTTATTTCTTACAATTTAAGCCCAAAGAGTCATGCTAACAGATTTTTCGTTTATTACAGCAGCATTTTTAATCATGGAGGAAAAACTGAGACACAAAGTTGAAATTGTACTTTTTCTTATATTAAGATGTCTTAAACATTAAATATACAGTTCAGCTTCTTTACGCTGACAGCGATGGAAGTTTCGCTGGTGTGGCCCAATAAGATCAGAGTGGGATGTATGTGGCCCTGATGTAAAATGAATTTGACTTCCATGCTCTAAAGGGGGGATGATGCCCAAACGACCCCACCTGCTTCTTTTGACACAAACAAGCAGTGGCCCTTTTATGAGCTCACTTCCAGATACCAAGCTCCTAAGGCTGGGCCCAAGCACTCAACAGAGGAAACTCCTTTTGCCATCTTGTTTTTGTGTCCTTATTCTTTGGGTCACTACCAAAATCTCATGAATGTAGGGTGGGAACTAAGATTGACTGATAAATCGCCTTCCGGCTCAGCTCTCCCTTCACTACAAAGGTCTGGCCTACATTACTGTTAACACTGCGTCAATGCAGCACTCCACCCCACGCTCCATCCTACCATCAGATCCTGAGATATCTGAACTTCTTTACTTTTGGAATCCTCCCTCCTCCAACAGAGAGGGAGCAATACACCAGGTTAATCATTCATCTCACTAGTTGGCTAATACTAAGCCAAAATATGTGTAATAACAATAATAAGCAAGAATAGCAATAACACTAAGCTAAATACTAATACACCAAGTACTTAAATATGAGGTGACAACCAAAGTGATCAGAGAAAAAAAACAGTGCAGTATGTATGATTTAAAAAGTAATATCATATTAATGGGGTCAGAACCTTATAATAATGAGATAACATGAGCACATGATTTTTCCTATTATGTGCAGCCTAATACCTCTATAAAGCACATACAAATTATCTGAGGTAAAAATGGGTTATTATCATATCATAGTAATGAGTTGTGTGCTCCTAACATTTGCTTTTATTTAAAGGTAATAATATAAAATTATGCTTAATGGTTCAAGTTGTTAAACTGAAAAATTGAGTGAAAAATGTGAATTGGGGCTGCAAAATGCATCCCAGACCCCAGGCTTTTAGACTCTAATGCTTATAGATTCAAAATATATTTTTCCGAAGGAGGAAGAGTACATGACTATCTATCGCAGACCACCATTAGTTATTTCACATGAGGGATTTGTGTTGTCTCAGGGCGCTCCCTCTCGCTCCATTTTGGACCAATAGTTTAAGCAGTTCTGCTTAAAAATAGTCCTGACCTTCTGTCTAAATACTTGCACTAAATCGTGAAGTTGACTTAGGCTGTCATGGAAAAATGTAAGTGAACTTTGACCCTTATGGATTGATTCATGGAGCACAACATTCCATTAAAATAGATAAACATAGAGAAAGTTAAATTTTCAAAATAGACCTTTGTTTAAACACATCGATTCTACATATTTATTGTTTTCAGCTCATAAACTCTGGAAACTGGAAATTCATCTCCGTCTATTGTACTTGTCCTTCATTCCCTCACACTAAACACAAAATTGCCAAACCAATTAAAATTAAAATACAACCAGCTGTGCCTTAATAACTAAACATCCCACAGGTGGTCCGGCTCTGCTGAGTGACACGTACTCACACGCTTGCTGAAACTCAAGCAGCGGGGGATCTGCCGCTATTTGGCTTAATAGCACGCTCGCTGATACAATCAATGAAACAAATCTTTCTCTTGGTGAGATGCGTATCAGAAATACAACAAATAAATGCAAACTCACACAAGTATATGCACACACACGCACTTAATACACAGGTACCAGCTCTACGTTCTGTGACTCATCATTGCGTCGAGACAGTAAACAGAGTCAGGCCACACAGGATATTAAACCTTAGGACTGTGAGAGATAAACATTTAACACAAGCGCTTTCATTTTTATCATGCTTTTTCTCCTTTCCTCCTCCTATCCCCCTTATTCCTTTAAAGCCCATATTTGTTTAAAGCCTGGAGCCAATGTAGATTTATGACCTCTTTACAAGGCATCCTGTTTTGTCCTTCATCACCAATCACTACTTTCATTTCCTCTCATCCTAGCAGTAACTGCCTACTACACCATCTCCTCCCTTCAATTCACTCTCCACCCCATCCTGCCTTTAAATCTATTTTCAGCTCACTACATCTACCTTTCTCCCCCCCTTTGTCCTCTTTGCTTTTTGAAGTCTCGCTATCAATTATCTTCTTCCCTTGGTGCAAGCAGTCCCCTATTAATCTCTACATACATGCTGATCTTATTCTTGTTTCATTGCTCTGGGGGGGTCATGTGTGCTGCTGATTATGCAGGATGATGGAGCACATATCGCCGGTGAGGTTGCCACTGGAGTCTTGTTCATCCTGGATTCATCTCAACAGTGCTGAATAACGCAGTGTATGTCTGTTTATGTCTTTGTATACCGTAACGGTATGGAGGACCAAACCTGCCAAAAAAAAGAAAGATTATGGCTATGCTGGTTCCATCTAGAACTGTCCAGTTTCTCAGCTGAACTATGACATATTTTGAATGGGTTACTGGTTATACAATAAATCAGAAAAGGGACTTTGTGGGGAAAGAAATGGGGGAAATAATGCAGGAGTTTTGCATAGATAAATAAAAATGAACATTAAACTGTAAATTTTACGGGAAGGTAAATAAATAAGGGAATTAATACAAAGGTAAATACAGGTAAAAAGAAAACACTGCAAGTTTACACTGTGTCTTTTTATGTCAATTTATTTTAAAAAATGAAGCCAATATGTAGAAAAATAGTACAATCTTACTGAACCCATAGGAAACAAAATAAATACCAGCAAATCAACTATACTTAATGAACTGATGATCAGCAAGTGTGAGCACCTCAGGAAATGCAGACGTTTTGGATGGAGGACTGCAGTATTTAGATGGGTCTTATCATAATACCAAGCAGGAAAGATGTCAGCAAGCACTCTAGAGAAGCTGCTGTTGTTGCCCATTAATCTGGGAAGGGTTATTTGGCCATTTATAGATAATCTGAAGTCCACCATTCTACAGTGAGAAAGATCATTCATAAGTTGAAAACATTCAAGACAGTCACCAATCTTCCCAGGACTGAACACCACAGCAAATACACTTCAAGATCAGGCTGTGCAAGGCTCAGAGAAACTGCAGAAATAAGTCAATAAATAAATAAAAATGAAACATAAAAAAGACCCAAAAATTATGGCTTGTTTGGAAAGGTTGTCAGGAGAAATTATTTCTTCTTTAAAAAGCACATAGCAGCACTGAGGCTAGGGTTTGCAAATATGCATCTGAACAAACCACAAGATAAGCCAAAGTGGAGATGTTTGACCACATTTGCACAAACACGAAAGTACTGGAGAGTCAAATCTAGGCCATTTGTTTGGCAGCTAAAGTTTGGCCCAAATGACACCATGCAACAGGACAATGATCACAAGGACAATGATCACAATGATCACAAGCACAGCATCAAATCTACAACAGAATGGCTGTTGTAGACCGAGTGCTCAACAGAAGTCCAGACCTCAACCCAAGTTTTTCCTGTTTACACACACATACACATATATATATATATATATATTAGGGGTGCAACGATATTCGTATCGATATTGAACCGTTCGATACAGTGCTTTCGGTTCGGTACGCATATGTATCGAACAATACAACATTTGTAATTTATTTTATCAACTTTCCTTCTGATGATGCTGTCTGTGTTGAGCGCTCAGTGAATCTGCGTTCGACTACTCCGCCTAGGCAGCACTGTCGAGCGCAGATCCACTGAGCGCTCAACACAGACAGCATCGTTAGAAGGAAGAGCGCAGGGCAAGCTAGCAAGACAGAAGTTAAGCTCTCCTTGCAACATGGACCTCCCCCACCCTCATTCAGATCTGGCGTTTGGAATTATTTTGGTTTTCATGTGACGTATGACCCTGAAGGTAAGCGAGTCATGGACTAAAGTAAAACAGTATGTTGGATGTGCCGTGCAATGCTCAATTACATGGGTGGGAACTAGTGTGTTAGCGCAGTTAGCTCGTTAACGTGTTGGCCGTCTAGCCCTATGCACGGGGCGATCGGCGGAAGCTCGTTAACGGAGATTTGCCGTGTTGTGGCGTTAAGGTCATTTCAACGAGATTAACCTGAAAGCACTAGTGGGAACACAACGAATATGACTGCACATTTACGCCGACATCATCCTAGTGCAAAGACAAAAACAACAAGCATGCTACTAACTTTAGCCGAGTCATTTAGACAGCTGTTAGCACATGATTCTCCTTATGCTGCTGAGAATATAGCCCAGAAGAAGCGGATAGTATAGCTTTTATTTTGGAAAGAGACATTTCTCTGTAATAAACTCTCTTTTCCAAAGATGAGTGATTCCTCAATCAGATACAGGGCTCGCAAAATCGCTAGCCCGACGTCCCGGGGCTAGCGATTTTTCCAGTTGGGGTACCAAAATCTATCTCTGCCCTGTCCGTCGGGCTATTGTAGGAAGGAAAAATATATGTCAATGCTTTTGCATTCTTTCAGAAATGTAGCTGGGTAATTATGTCATTGGCATCAGTGAGCCACTGTCAATATGTGACATATTGAAATCGCGTTTGAATTTGCGCTTGTTTTTTTGCTTTCACTTTGCAATCGTGCAAACTGTGTATAGAGAGCGACAGCACTGATCTGTGAGTGATGATAATTTGTGCACCAATTCCTCTGACATCGTCTTATTAATCGTTAGCTTACTATGCAAACATGACAAGTGAAATCTCCCGCAGCAAGCTTAAACATGTGAGAGGTTGATCGCGCAGAGAATCGCTGAGCTTATGTGAGTGCGTGTGTAAAACCAGCAGCATATATATTTTAGTTCTGCTGAGCCAAATAAGACAGGTCAGGGAGAAGAAGTGACAGCCAAAGAAAAGCTTACCACAAAACGGAGAAGTTATGACAAATGAGACTATAAGGCAAAAAGAAAGTGCAGCTTTATGGTTTCATGGACAAAATAATTTCTGTGGCTGCAATATGACGAGCTAAATAACCAGGGCTGCACATAAGTGGTCCGCAGGTGCGCATTCGCTGTCAAAATAAAAAACACGCACAAGGGTTAGGGTTAAATTTAAAAACTGTACTTTTGAGTTAAAATATATATTTATAATTTTAATAAATGACAAATTAAAAAGGCATGGACATTTTTTTGTATCGAAAAAATATCGAACCGTGACACCAAAGTATCGAACCGAACCGAACCGTGAATTTTGTGTATCGTTGCACCCCTAATATATATATATATATATATATATTAGGGGTGCAACGATACACAAAATCGTTGCACGGTTCGATATTTTTTCGATACAAAAAAAATGTTCATGCCTTTTTAATTTGTCATTTATTAAAATTATAAATATATATTTTAACTCAAAAGTACAGTTTTTAAATTTAACCCTAACCCTTGTGCGTGTTTTTTATTTTGACAGCGAATGCGCACCTGCGGACCACTTATGTGCAGCCCTGGTTATTTAGCTCATCATATCGCAGCCACAGAAATTCTTTTGTCCATGAAACCATAGAGCTGCACTTTCTTTTTGCCTTATAGTCTGATTTGTCATAACTTCTCAGTTTTGTGGTAAGCTTTTCTTTGGCTGTCACTTCTTCACCCTGAATGTCTTGTTTGGCTCAGCAGAACTAAAATATATATCTGTCTGTGAAGGTCATCGTAGTCAAATATAAATCCTGCTGCTTTTACACACGCACTCACATAAGCTCAGCGATTCTCTGCGCGATCAACCTCTCACATGTTTAAGCTTGCTGCGGGAGATTTCACTTGTCATGTTTGCATAGTAAGCTAACAATTAATAAGACTATGTCAGAGGAATTGGTGCACAAATTATCATCACTCACAGATCAGTGCTGTCATTGCAAAGTGAAAGCAAAAAAACAAGCACAAATTCAAACGCGATTTCAATATGTCACATATTGACAGTGGCTCACCGATGCCAATGACATAATTACCCAGCTACATTTCTGAAAGAATGCAAAAGCATTGACATATATTTTTCCTTCCTACAATAGCCCGACGGACAGGGCAGAGATAGATTTTGGTAGCCCGACTGAAAAGATCGCTAGCCCCGGGACGTCGGGCTAGCGATATTGCGAGCCCTGTATCTGATTGAGGAATCACTCATCTTTGGAAAAAGAGAGTTTATTACAGAGAAATGTCTCTTTCCAAAATAAAAGCTATACTATCCGCTTCTTCTGGGCTATATTCTCAGCAGCATATTAAACATATAAGGAGAATCATGTGCTAACAGCTGTCTAAATGACTAGGCTAAAGTTAGTAGCATGCATGCTTGTTTTTTTTCTGCTTCCACTTGTCTTTGCACTAGGATGATGTCGGCGTAAATGTGCAGTCATATTCGTTGTGTTCCCACTAGTGCTTTCAGGTTAATCTCGTTGAAATGACCTTAACGCCACAACACGGCAAATCTCCGTTAACGAGCTACCGCCGATCGCCCCGTGCATGGGGCTAGACGGCCAACACGTTAACGAGCTAACTGCGCTAACACACTAGCTCCCACCCATGTAATTGAGCATTGCATGGCACATCCAACATACTGTTTTACTTTAGTGCATGACTCGCTTACCTTCAGGGTCATACGTCACATGAAAACCAAAATAATTCCAAACGCCAGATCTGAATGAGGGTGCGGGAGGTCCATGTTGTAAGGAGAGCTTAACTTCTGTCTCGCTAGCTTGCCCTGCGCTCTTCCTTCTGATGATGCTGTCTGTGTTGAGCGCTCAGTGAATCTGCGTTCGACTACTCCGCCTAGGCTGCGCTGTCGAGCCTAGGCGGAGTAGTCGAACGCAGATTCACTGAGCGCTCAACACAGACAGCATCGTCAGAAGGAAAGTTGATAAAATAAATTAAAAATTTTGTATTGTTCGATACATATGCGTACCGAACCGAAAGCACTGTATCGAACGGTTCAATATCGATACGAATATCGTTGCACCCCTAATATATATATATATGTATGTGTGTGTATATATATATATATATATACAATATATATCAACACGTACGCCCTGCCCGTGATCAGGTACCCTGCTGGGGTAATAGGCTGGCCAAAGGAGGAGATATAAGCCACTGACATAAAGACAAGAAAGCTCCTTACCATGCATGGAGGGTTTCACCCCAAGTCCAGCACCCTGAGGCTGTACGCTAAGCGGAAGGAAGGGGGCCGGGGACTGGTGAGTGTCAGCACCACAGTCCAGGATGAGACAAGGAACATGGCCCCAACTGACCGAGTGCTCAGTGAATACCTCAGGCAGCAGAAACCCAAGAAAGAAGGGGGAGACGAGGAACCATCATGGAAGGACAGGCCCCTGCACGGTATGTACCACCGGCAGATAGAGGAGGTGGCTGATATCCAGAAATCCTACCAGTGGCTGGACAAAGCTGGACTGAAAGACAGCACAGAGGCACTAATCATGGCAGCACAAGAACAAGCTCTGAGTACAAGATCCATAGAGGCTGGGGTCTATCACACCAGGCAAGACCCCAGTTGCAGGCTGTGTAAAGATGCCCCAGAGACAATCCAGCACATAACAGCAGGGTGCAAGATGCTAGCAGGCAAGGCATACATGGAACGCCATAACCAAGTGGCCGGCATAGTGTACAGGAACATCTGTGCCGAGTATAACCTGGAATTCCCGAGGTCAAAATGGGAGATGCCCCCAAGGGTGGTGGAGAATGACCGAGCTAAGATCCTGTGGGACTTCCAGATACAGACGGACAAAATGGTGGTGGCTAACCAACCGGACATAGTGGTGGTAGACAAACAGAAGAAGACGGCCATAGTGATCGATGTAGCGGTTCCGAATGACAGCAATATCAGGAAGAAGGAACACGAGAAGCTGGAGAAATACCAAGGGCTCAGAGAAGAGCTCGAGAGGATGTGGAGGGTGAAGGTAATGGTGGTCCCCGTGGTAATCGGAGCACTAGGTGCGGTGACTCCCAAGCTAGGCGAGTGGCTCCAGCAGATCCCGGGAATAACATCGGAGATCTCTGTCCAGAAGAGCGCAGTCCTGGGAACAGCTAAGATACTGCGCAGGACCCTCAAGCTCCCAGGCCTCTGGTAGAGGACCCGAGCTTGAAGGATAAACCGCCCGCAGGGGCGTGCTGGGTTTTTTTTTTTTTTTTATATGTATATATATATATACATGTATATGTCATTAAAAGTGAAAGTAGATATACGTTTTTGACTGAAAATACAGAAGCAACTTATAAAACAAAATATTTATGGAAGTAATGTAACAGCAGTGAATTATTTCCATAGTTTAAGCACTGATCCACTTGTTCTTTGTAAAATAAAGCACAAGAAGATCTCAAAGTGCACACACAAACAGCACGGTAGAAAAATGTGCATTATGTCAATACTGTCAATCCATATCGGACCTTTAGAGCTTGTGATTACATCAGCACAAACTGACACTGACATCTTTACTTGCATTTTCTAATTCTCTCCTGTCGACCTGTGCTCTTATCCTGCTGGTCTCCATCTTCGCTACTTTGTATTCAAAGCACAGATGGATTTCAGCGGGTCACATTGATGGGAGACTTTTAATTTCCTAATGGAACACGAGTGGTGTAGTGGGTGCGTGTCAGAACAATGGCGCTAATAGGCCCACAAGCACAGAGGCTGTGTAGATGCACGGTGTTGGGCTAAACTGTCAAAAGGTAATACAAGGTTAGCATACACTATTACAAAAGCTAAGAGATGAGATTTTTAATGAAGAGAATGAACCAGCATTTTTTTTCCCCTCCTCACTCTTGATTAATGGTTGGTTTTGATATATCATTATAGCCGCTATTGATAAGAATCATCCTACTAAGTGCTACTGATCTATAAACAAAGCTGCACCGCAATTGGTTGATGATTGATGGATTCGTTTAAACTGGTTCCCAAGTATAAAAGTGAGTCGACAGAATGCTGCATCGTGAAGTCGGCAGCAAGCTCATCCATAAAGCAGTTATTGATGCAAAACATGGGCTTCCTCGATTTGTCTGCTCTGTCACAACAAATCATGGAATCAATCAGTGTGGGGGAAATTTACATAATGCCGGTTATATCAAAGAGATTAAAATTGGGTGCAAGCTAGGAATCAATTTAGATGTCATCTTCTAGGAAGTGCAAGAAAAAACACACGGATGAATTACATCAAGAGCAATTAGATTTCTGGTGTGTGAATATTTTAGAGATGGTGTTCAATGCTGTGCAAGGATTTTAGCTGGCACGTTATATGGCCAGACCTGCGTCCTTCAAACATTTTCTTAGTTATTAGAACATATATACGTTTTTAAAAAAAAAATAAAATTTTTTATCTACTTTTGTCATAAAAGGTGATGAATCCAAATTCCAAAAATACCAGTGACCACCAGTGCTAGCCCTTAGCCTCCGTATAGACCAGGGGTGCACAATCCCGGTCCTCGAGAGCTACCGTCCTGCAGCTTTTAGATGCATCCTTGTTCCCACACACCCGAATCAAATGAATGGTTTGTTATCAGGCCTTTGCCAAACACGATGGCATGCTGAAGAGGTAATCAAACCATTTGATTCAGCTGTGTTGGAGTAGGGATGCATCTAAAAGCTGCAGGATAGTAGCTCTCAAGGACTGGGATTGGGCAGCCCTGGTATAGACACTACTGTATCAATTTCAAACTCCTATAGTTATTCCATCCCAGTTTTTCAGAAAACCTTTTTCAGACTTTTGAACCGATGATGCACCTCGCATTCACACACTTAGGTATTCACACTGCCCACCTGTCCAGCTGATGGCATACCCCATCAGCCTTTTACAGCTGAGGGGTAAAAGAGACTGGAAGACCTGGAAACATGTTGCAATGACAGGAATAACAACACAGGGAGGAGCCGTGCTGCTCTCTGGCAGGAAGCACCATGCCCTCCTGTGTTTTAAATGCACTGTAAAACAGCATGCAGCAACACTACATATGAGCGGGTGGAGGAAGGTTTGGGGTCTTCATTCACCCTGTTCTGTTAACCGTCAGGGGTGGGATGCGGGGCCTCCTTGCTACTGCAGATAAGGAGGCGGACTGCTTTCCTCCACCCCAGAGAGAAGGGTTACATCTCCTGGATCCGGGTATGGTTTGCCCCTCTGGGGGCGGGGGTACCCAGACCTGGGATATAGAGTATGTTTGGGGAGTGTGAATGTGTGTACAGTGCCTATCTGTGTTTGTCTCCATGTCAGATGAGTGCCGAGTATTTGTTTGTGTATATGGGGGTGGGAATGCACATTTGTGTCTCCGTGCGCCTGTTCGTCTGTGTCAGCTTGGGTCTTAGACTCCACCTCTCTGGGAACATCTCAGGCTCTCCTGTGGCCTGGCTGGGCCCCTTCCGGGGGGTGGGGTGCCCTCAGGCCTCTGGGCCTGAGGCCCGGTCCTCTCTGGCACAGCTGGCTGCTGGCAGATCCCTCGGGCACGTCACTGCAACCCCCTCTGGCCTCTGCTCCGTGGCTGCTGGGTGACCTCTCGTTTGGGGCTCTCCTCAGCTCTTCCTAGGAAGGTGGCACGGTTGCCCCTGTGGTGGTCCACCTTGGGCCCTCGTACGCTGGGGCCTTTGGATGTCTGGGGCCTGGATCTCCTCCATACCTGCTTCATGCCCTGGGGGACGGGGCTATAGCGTCCACACTCCCTAGCAGATCGTTACATGGAGAAACCTTTTGAATACAAGCGTGCTGATCCACACAGGTGTGCAAACGGGTGTACACACGGGTGTTTACTGACACAAACTACACCCTTCCTGCCTGCTACCACGAAGCACATTGTGCGCTGTCGATCTTGCGTGCTGCACAATAACATGTAATATTTAGTATCTACTGTTATCTACTTTTGGCTAGTTTATTGTGATGGTGTTGTATTTATTATGTTGCTTTTTTATGTTTGTTTTCTCTTCTGTTTTTTTTTTTTTTATCTCCATACAGGTGATCCACGTGTTTTGTTTGTTTTTCTTTTTTTTCTTCACCCTTTCTCACCATCTCTTCTCCCCTCTATTTTTCTTTCTCTCCCTCTCTTTTTTCATTCTCTCTCCCAGTCCTATCCCCCAGTCATGTCTGTCCCGTCTGTAACAACCGAAAATCAAATAAATACATAATTATAATAAAGGTCAATCAAATGGACCAATATGACAAGGCCATGATGATCCACTTGGTAAAGTAAATCCTCTGGGCATCTTTCTTGGCCTTCAGACAACAATTCTGATGGCTAAAGATCCAAACAGGACAGGCAAAAAAAAAAAAAAAGAAAAAGGAATAACAACACAGAGAATATTTGGGTGAATGGGGTAATTTTTCTTTTTTTTTCTTTTTTTTCATTATAAACTCTACATGGCTGGAGCAAAATAAAAAGATACATCAACACGTCACAACAATGTACCACAAAATATACAGTATACAGTAAAGAGAGAAGAGTAAACCATTTAAATGGAATCTAAAAAAAAAAAAAATTCTCTTCTCTCAGCGAGTGGAAACACATTGGAAAAAAACATCAGTAGTTCAAATATTGACAATCCCCTTTCTAAACAACTTTTATACTGTACCATATTATTTTGATATAAAACAAGTGGGAAAAAAAGAAATCAACTATCTATCTTCACCTGCCCCCACAGGGTTGCTAACACTCAACATGTTTTGGTAAGATCAGCAGACAGACAGTGAAAACACAATGAGCTTTGTGGGCACAGAGAGTGGTTTGAGGTGACCTTTTTAAAAAAAATATAAATCAAGGCCAATACTTCCAGTGTAAAACAAAGTAAAAGGGCATGTACCCCTTTATCAAAGCTTTTGTTTTCCTTTTTTTGCCTGCCGACAGTGTAGGGGATAAACAAAAACATCGTACCTAAACACAGACACACCTGCTGTGACACTGAAAAGCTTTCATTTGGTAAAAAATAAAAGGTAGATACCCCAAGAACATCCCCAGTCTCTCCCACACCTCCCTCCCCTGCCTGTTTCAAACTAGAGTGAGCCTGTGCAAGTGATTACTCCCAACAGGTGAATCTGCGACTAGTGCACCGCAGCTGCTCAAAGTCCCAGTTTGTTGTCATGGGAAAACAACAGCACAGCGGGCTACTGTTTGAGATTGTCAACCATTTCACCAAATTACACCAATTTCTGGTGAAAACTGGGCTTTCTGAGCAAAACCACTGTGTGCTGTGCTGTTCCTCAGTTTTCACTTCACTGGCCCCAGCTTTCATCCTGAAGTAGGGGACCAAAACGCTGTGAAACACTGAGAAATAAATAGTAGCCATTACTGCTGGCAACTCAGTAACCACAAACACCTTGGACTCCACATCATGCACAGTACTCCTCCTGCTTGATAGGCAGAGTGAGCATTATTTGAATTTACAGAGGAAAACACAAGCACATAGGAAAACAAGTGAACAGTTGGTATACTGACATAATATACAAGTGCGCTGCAAATGGCAGGAACAAATTTGTACAACCTAATAGCTTGCTTGTTTGGTTGCTTTTCAGCTAGATTAAAAAAGGCAAGCAATTTTAGAGACAGAATTGGTGTTATTAAAAGCCTGGATTGTTTCTACTGAAAGCTAATTAGAGATACTGAAAGACATACATATATAAATATGTATAAACAGTCACAGGTGGCAAAACTGCAATTAAACAACACTAATGCAAACACAGAGATTCTTTGAACAAAAACTCGACAGTTACGAGTGCCAAACAGTGTGCTCGGGGATTAAATGTGAGCGTAAATCATAGCTTGTTAGGGAGGTGAATCAAACAGAGTAACAGCCGGGTGTATTTTTGCCTAATGTTACCAGCAGAAAGGAAAGATATTTTAACTGCAGACTCCAAAACAGAAAAGCTGTTCAGTGTTATGCTTAAATGCAGACTAACACTAGAAGAAAATGAATTTGAGGTTTCCTTTGGGGCGAATAAGAAGATTCTGTCACTGTGTTTAAGCATGTGCCAATCATACTTCTTAGTACAGCTCTTCTCTGCAGAGGAGTGAAAGACATGATTGGTAAATTAATGAATTATCCAGTGTTGTCAGAATATGATTTCGCACATGTATCGTTTTAAACCTGCGGCAGCACAAGTTGGATAGAGGTCTAAGAACTCTATCTTTAAAAAAAGGCAAAGTAAAAAAAAAAAAAAACTCCACCCAACTTGGCTATTGCAGGTTGTAAAACAAGAATAGCCAATGCTGAACATGCTGAGCAGCCACACCGCTCAACCTACACCCATGTCCCTGCTCCACCTCTCATTGCCCCCACAACTTTAATATCACCAGTCTAGTAAAAAAAAAAAAAATTAGCCCTGTTGTCTTCATATCCTGTTGTCCTCTTCGCTTCATCCTTCTGGGAGCCTTTTTCATCATCTGGTTTTATCACTGTCAGAGAGAAATGACAAAACTTAATAAATATGACCAATATGCAAAAACAACAAGAAACAAACACGCCTATTTTTTTGACAACTTCCAGAAAATATGCATTTATTGTCCACATCAAATGCAATTAAATGGAAAAATAATCCATATTTTCCTAAATTCTTCATACATATTCTTTTTTTCTTCTTATTCAACAGTTAATTGCTGGTAAATTAATTCATTTAGATCACGGCACAACAACGACAATAGCGTAAAATCATTTGAATGTCGAATAAACGTTGTATCAGAAATATCTACAGCTAGGTGCCCAAAAGATCCAGCAGCTTTCCTGGTTTGTGGATGAAATCTAAATCTAAAGCATAAACCAAACCCATGGTTTTACAACACTCATTAAATTTGCTTCTGCATGGCATTGAATAGTGCTGTTCTGTCAGCAGAGATGCACACAAAGTATTCAATAGGAGGTTGGAGGGTTTGAAAGGATACTTCAGATTTCACCTGCTTTTACTTTTTGATTAAGTTTAGGTTAAAGATTGGGACTTGGGCTGAGGTCTGCAAATTAACAAGTTATTCTTACAAAGTGTACATGTGAGGCACTGGGAGTGAAACCTCTGGTGCCACTGCCAAAACCACAGTCACAGCACTGGTGCCAAATAGACACCTTATGTTGTAATGTTTTCTTTTCATATCTTGCAGTATTTTCAGAGAACTTTATTACTTGGAGTTGACAGATAAATATAAGATACACAACATTTTATCACAAAATACCACTTTTTATGGACGAGATATCACTGCTGTGTTATTAAACTTTTACAGACTTGTGTTACTTTACTTGGCATTGTAAGAAAATCCTTTGTCAAATGTAGAAGTCGAGATTTACTTTCAGAATCCAGTGAAGTGCATCTGTGGCACGAAGGCTCTTTTCATATTTTAATAGCATCTCAGTAAAGAAATATTAACTTGATTATGTATGGAGAGACAGACTTTTACATCTTTCTTCTCTTCTTGTTATATCCATTTCAAAAGCAAAGGTAAATGTCCCTGATATCTCCTTGCAGTTATGAAATGTCATCCAGTTTGCTGTCAGCAGTTTCAAAAGTGACATAAAACAAGACTTTGAAATTCAAGTCACACATGCCACTACAGTAAATTTAAAGATGAAATGTTCTACATTTGTGATGACATTTCTAGATGACTCCCCGCAGCTTTCACACCACATCACGATGGAGGAACCACTTTTCCAAGCCAGCTTCCCTTGAACTAAAACTGACTTTAGACACTCAATCAGAATGACGGAGCTGTGTGAAGAGATTTCTGGTGACTGTATCGCTCATGGTCATGTCAACCAGGTATCAAGGATTCTTTTAGGTTAGTAAATGTCTGCAGGACTGTGCTCATCCTTGGTGATGCTAAAAATACAAAGAGGAATACTGGCACTACCTCGTTTAAATTACTATAAGAGGCTTTTACATCACTAACATTTCTTGATGTTTCCAGCAAAAAGTGAGGCCTGACCACAGACACTGGCTGAAAATAACCTTTATTTCTATGCAAACAGTCTCTCAAAATATGCAAAGGCTTTGTTTTTATCCACTGTGCTGAATTGTCCTTGACTTGCTCCTGCCCACTATTGTTCTGTTGTGTGACTCACACTCATGAATGCAGAATCAGACAAAGTCACCTAAATTCTTAGAAAAGATAAAATGTAGAGGTCAAGTGTTTACTTGCTCAGCCATTATAACTGTCAGCTGTACCATTCTCAATTCACATTCATGGCTCTATAGGCCTAACCTGTTCTGTTGCATTTTTTTTGTTTAAGAGACCATCCTCTTCATTGAGCTTGTCTGTCTTCAGCTCCACCACAACGCTACTGTTCGTCATTCCAGAGTTCCTAGAAATAGAAATGGCATAGAGAAAAAACAGTGAAAACAAAAGAAAAAATCGGGGAGTTAAGTGTTTGTTGGGGCGAATATTTGCTTAGTTTTACAAATGCATGTAGACAAGAACGATTCAGTCTGACAACTTGTTTGCAAAATAAACCTGTGCAGTATTAATGCAGTTCTCCCAGTGGACCTGAAATGTATGTATCCTGTAACTCTATTCTGCAAACTTAACATTTACAAATCGTACTTTATTGTGTCAAATCTCCAAGCAAATAAAGAAAAAGAAACCCTGCTCTTGCTGCTAATCAGGATATTCTGATTATTTAAAAGAAAATTTATTCTTGCAGGACAGATGGCACATTTGCAATTAAAAAGGATTATGAAAACAAGCTTAGGAAAGTTGGTATTCTATATTGTAAAAACTTCAGATGTATTTTGCAATCAGCAACATCGTCAGTGCATACAAATAGATATCTATAGTCTTTTTAACAAATATTCTGGCATGAGCAAACCAAACACTTTTGTTTTTTTGTTACAGATTTTCCAACTTGTTAAGCACTTTGACTTTTAGTGTTTTTTGATTCATGTGATTATTAATCCCCCCTCCCATCCCTTTTGTCCCTGATCTCTACTCACACTTCCTTCGGGTCCTTCTTGCTGCAAGACAGCTTGTTGTTCTTGCTTAGGCAGTAGAGGAGGCCAACCAGCAACAGGAGGAGCAGAACACACACCACCACAGCTATCACCACCGCACTGGAGCCTCCCTGTCCAGCTACAGTGCCGCAATGGAAGTACATATGGGAGGAGGGATGGGGGGAGGGTCGGGGGGCAGGTGGGAGGTTTGCGAGGTGGAGGGTTGGTGGGAAAGTTTGGGGAAATTTGATTGGAGGGCAGATGTTTAGGGGAATCATGGAAGGATTGATCATGGTGGAGGAGGTGTGAGGATGGAATGGAGAGTTTTCGATTTTCAAAAAATCAGTGGTAGGGAGAGAGGCATCGTTAGGGGTGGTTGATTGGTGAGAGAAAGAGGAAGGAAATTGATTTGATTTGGTGTTATCATGGGAGGGAGAGAATGGGAAGATAGAGAGCGAGAGAATGAGATTTGATGGAGTCCAGGTGAAGACAGTTGATGGATGGGTAGTTGGAAAGGTGGAGGGCAGAGGATAAGGGGCGGGGATTGGGATGTGGGGTTAGTCTATCTTTTGAATGCAATGACTGAAATGTGATGCGACCCAAAAACAGGGCCTATGTCTACGCAGATAATACTAGACAGCTAATGAGAGCAATGAAACAACACTGAACATACTCACCCAACCACCTACACTTGTATTACTGTACTTGTGAAGACATGATGCTATAATAAGTTTTCTCAAGCTAACATTACTAACCCTACAAAGATTACTGAAGCCTATTAAGATCCAGTCATAATCGAAAACTATATTTGTTTCTGCTCCTGTCACTGTCCAAGGGATAAAAAAATCTGCCCACCTGCAACACATCATTAGCAAGTAAAATGTGAATTATTCATTGGTTTTACAGAGGGGCATTTGAAATGTTATTGTGTATTGGTTCTGAGTATTGATTTTCTGATATCCCCAGGAAAATGTTGGCAGGAGTACTTTTAGTACTTTTCTAACTTAAACTGCAGTGCTACAGTGTGAGCCTGATATTACAGTCTGTGGTGTCCTTACAGACAAGGTCAAAGATGCTTCCTTTCCTGTGTATGCTAAAAAAGGAAACCTGGAACATTTCCACCAAAATGTTGAAAATGAGTAGGATGCATGAAGTCTTCTCTGAATCCCGAAGTTATAAAATTCAATTGATGTTCCCAAAGAATACATTTTTTAACTAATTTGAATATTTTCATGACTATTTTGTTAAATTATCACTTTTTTAATTATTATTTTTACTCGCTTTTTCATAATGTGGGGGTTTGGGGCCTGTTTATTAGACAATGGCATTTGGATATGCTCGATAACATTTTGGCAGGCAGCTTTTTTAGTTTTTAACATTAAATTATTTAGGAAATAAGCAGGCTGATCAAAAAGGAAAATATTCATGATTGGTCTTTGAATTGTGTGATACTTCATACAGGACCTATCCATTCTCACTTCTCTAGAAGCATATCTTCTCAGCTACAGTAATACAAGTACAGATACACAAAAACTCTTGTAAACACAGATACATAAAACCTTTGTGTGTGTAAACAGCCATCAATACACACACAGCAACTTACATTTGTAGACGAACACCATACACATGTCAATAGGGTTAACGATACAGACCTGACGTTAGCACAGGGTTTCCAGAAAGCAGCACTTTAAGAGAAAAAGAGTTTCTCAGTCCCATAGCATAGCAAAGCAACAACCACAACACACACAATGCACACCACTAAAAAGATACTTAGCTAAAGTTACTTAATCTACACACAGCACCGGATGAGCGGAGAAAAGCAGAAAAAGCAAGGAATAAGAAGGCAGCTGGAAAGAAGAGGTGACCAAATAGACACAGTAAAGAGACGAAGAGAAGAGTGGAAGGAACAGAATAGAATAGAATCCTTTATTGTCCCCAAGGGGCCACAAAAGCTTTTGGTACCATCCACAAAATATAGGACAGACATTATACAAAGGTGACAAGAGAAGAAGAATAACAATGTACAATATCCACAGTGTTCGGTAGTTAAGAGGGCAAATATACAAGGTTACAGTACAGCAGAGGAGAGTGTGTGTGTGCGTGTGTGTGTGTGTGTGTGCGTGTGTGTGTGCGTGTGTGTGTGTGTGTGTGTGTGTGTGTGTGTGTGTGTGTGTGTGTGTGTGTGTGACATGGAAGGGCTGGGGCAATAGGAAGCGGATGGAGGGGAGTTTCTAAATTACAGGGTCTGTACAACAAAGAGTCCTGAGAGAAGAAGGGAGGAGAGGAAGAGGAGGAGGGAGAAGGTTCTACCTTCAGCTGAGCTGCCAACTGCAAAAAGAGAGGAGGAGAAAAAAAAACAAGAAAAGCGAGATCACGAAGATGTAAAACAGCAATTCAGGCACCAGCTACAGCTTTATTATCAATAACTTTAGTGAGAGCCCATTTTAAAAAGCAAACCATGAAAGAAGCAAGCTATAAAGGTGTAGATGCAGTTTACAAAAGGTGAAAGAAGATCAGACTGTAGTTGATGTTATTAGCAGGCTAAGAAGTTACTGGCATGGCATTAAGACACACTGTGTTACCTTAGAGACTTGTAATCATGAAATTATAAAAAAAGAAATTTGTCAGTTTAGATCATTATGTGTTATAATGTATTTTACAAGTTTTTCTTCACTCATAACTACTTGTGTTAGATCTTAAATGTTACTCCTAGACACTTCTATAGCAATGAAGATGACATACAAATGAGTTTTAGTGTTGTGGCTGCACGGATCGTTGCAATTTCTGGGCGTTATTCTGTGTGTTCCCTTTGTGTACACACACAATAAGACTAACCATTTGGTCACGTACACAAAATATATGTCATATCCACAACTGGCTAACTGTAAAAACATTTGTTTTTTTTGCCATAACTTTCATTTCAATAGTGAACAGCTTTTACAGAATTGAAGATGATATCCAGTTTTCCTCACTGCATCCATGTAAGTATTTATAAGAAGAACTAATGAGCAGTGCATTCCATTTTAATTTGGTAATATGCCAATCTCCAAACACTTATTTTTTAATTACTGAATATGTGATTATGCTATGCAACTTTTTTTTTTGTTGGTAAGTTTTAAAATATAATTTGACTAAAAACAGCGAACGCTGGTTTCATCTGTTCTGCATGTCCAACGCAACTTTTTAACTGAATCACATTTTCAGGTTAATGAGGAAAACCCAGTGGAGAAAGAGAGCTTGTTACACTGACCTTGTTCGAGAGAAAGTGGGAAGACCGTGATATCTTTTCCATGCTCATTTTCGACCTCACAGGTCACCCCGCCATTTATCATATCAGCAGTGGTTTTCAGGGTCAAAGTGCTCACCCACTTATTACCTTTCACTGTTATCGACTGGAGGGGAAGATAAAAAGGAAGGAAGAGAGATAAAGGAAAAAGGCCAAAGTAAATTAGTGTCGTTTGTCAAAATCCTTCTTTGCCTTTTGCCTATATGAGTTTGCAGTATAATTCTTCTTTTATTATTACTATCCACTTGTCTTATGAGTCCCATTCCTATTATTTTAAACAAACTTCTCATATGTGATATTTCTCTCTACCTCTCACTTACAAACAAAAAATCTGCTCGTGAAAATTATTAGTTGTGCTCTCATTTTTAATCTTCCAAACATCCCTACTAGTTTCTGACATTATCACATTTTTCAAAAAGATGATTAACGTTTTATCTTATTTTATCAGTTTATGTAATATTTAATAATGAAGGCGTACTCCCTCTACAAGTTTCTTAAAAGCTGTTTTCGCTTTTTTTTTAGTAGAGCTTTTGAAGTTTTACACAGTACTCTACCAAGAGTGATCTTAATACGTTATGAAACATAACACTTTAATCTTCTCATATTGACTCTAATGGAAACACAAATAGTAGCAGGGCGCTTTTCATTTGAAATACGCCTTACTATTATTTCCAAATGAGTTCCAATACATTCATTTTACTGATTCCTGTAAACTGTAAAGACTCATTTTTCTCTCAGCTTGACTCAGATGTCTACCTGTTCTCCTCCTGAGGGCTGCCAGGTGAAGTTAGGGGTAGGCACACCGTATGCTACGCACATAAGGGTCACCTTGTCTCCTTCCTTCCCCACCTTCACAGGAGCAGGAGGGTCAATCACTGGCTTTCCTGGACAGGGAATGAGAATGTCATGGGTAAACAAAGTGAACAATGCTGCATAACCTTAAACACATACAGTTATACCTCAGTTCTCCTTTCAACTTCTACTTCCAAGCTGCTCCCAATTCCTTCCTCTAACCAAAACAATACGCTGCACACTCTGGCACTGACCACTGTTATTATACTTTGTGTATTGGTATAGCGGTAGCAGTTCAGTGTGTAGTACATAGCAAGAGTTCATGAGTTAGTGAGCTATATCAAGCATAAAGTCAGAGTTTTCTGTCATTCTAAAGGCTCTATTTTCACCTCACTGAATCATCGTGGCAACTTTTGCTGAAGACATAACGTGGTTAGTACCAGAGTGTTCACAAATGTTTTTATTTACAGCATGCTTTACATACAATTCCCTGCTGGGGGAATGCGCTTAATATGTGCAAGCTGTTAAGCTGTACCTTAGATCAAGAAAGATGCCCAGTTGTAAAGTTACAGCAGTGAAAACATCTGTGTCACACTGTCACTAGAATGTAGATGTACTCAGAAAAGCCATACATGTATTTTTTGCCTACTGCTATGTCTCTTTTACACTGTTCAATTAACAAACTTTATTTCACTTTGATCTTCTGACAGACTGGTCTCCTTTTATGAGCTGTGAGACTCTAATCGGCACATCTAATTTGGCTGTTACATTAGCAATAAACATCAGCACCAAGAGCACACTTGGCATAAAATAATTAACTTGAATTAAAATGTTTGTTTTACTGCAGTGTGCAATAAATTCCAAGATTTAGCATTAATTTCTTGTCTTATGTGCGGAAGTATTACATTTTATTGTAATATTTTTTGCATTATTTATAGATTTTTATCACCGTTTTATCGTCATCATCTGATATTGGCTCTGACTTGAGTAGGTGGCACACATGCAGATCATTTTTTTAGGGAAAAAGAGTCATGTGACATGTGAAACACCCCGTTTCTCTGAGTGTGCAGAGAGAAGGAAACAGAGAAAGTTGATATATGACCATCTCGATACTACTCATTTTACCTGGAGTTTTTGGTTTTGTCAAGCCAAAGAGCTCAAAGAATGCCTGGCCTTGCTGAACATCCTTTATAGTATATAAACTCTTCTTACAATGAAGTTGGAATTCCACTTTTGTTTCCAAATAGTAGGCTCTAGAATGCTTACAGTTACCTTAACGGATTTAGCAGTGGAGAAACACGACAGCCTCTACAGCATGGCTTAAATTCTTCTATTTACTCTGAGATAAAGTTTTATAGTGTTCCTGTGAGTGTGGGTGTACTTGTTTCGTGCATGCACTTTTACCTTTGACTGTGAGGTTGACGCTAGCCTGGGACATCAGTCCTGGCACAGACGGAACAGCTCCAACACAAACATATTCTCCAGCATTTTGATAGGAAACATTTTGTATTGACAGAGTCCCGTTCTGAGACAGCACCTCAGAGCCCTGCAGAAACACAAGCACACTGAAGAAGAACTGGACTCATAATATTATGCTTCTGCTCTTTTTTTTTGTGAGTAGAACAGCGCTGTCAATATCTAATTTGATGGCACACCACTGTGATGGGAAAGCAGAAAAGGAATCTTCACACACACTGTTTGAAAGCGCAGTGATAACAAATCAAAGTCAGTCCTCCATGATGAACCTGTCTCTTGCAATTCTTCTCAACTTCTTCTCATAGGAATTCATCTTTCTAAGAACAAACACATTCTCTGCCCAGAAAACCAGCTGCCTGCGAGTTTCCATCACACCCAAGAGACACAACAATAGATACATAGGTTACAACAACAGACCTAACACTGGAGGAGCACTCTGCACATCACAAGTGGAGAAACAGGAATGAAGACTAAACACACCAAAGGTATATTTATGTGCAGTTTTACAGTATTAAATGTACCCAGATCCTTGAAATAGACAATCGAGAACAAATAATCTGTAAATAAAAAAATGTTTTTAAACATATTAAAGACAGAAAAGACGCTGTGCATGCTGTAGCTATCACTATGAATTTCTGTGTCAAGGAAGACAAGGTTTTTTTGCTACCGTAAAACTGAAAATATCCACAACAGAGTGAAACTGCATATGTAGTAGCAGTGTACTGCAGGCATAAGATTATGACCACTCAGATGTGACGCAGATAACACTGATTATCTCTCTGTCATAGCACCAGTGGGATATATTAGGGAGCATGTGAACATTTGGCACTCCTCTGACATCAACAAGGCATTTTCAGCCAAAGGACTGCCGCTGACTGGATATTTTTGTGAAAAAATCAGTATATCACCAGTTTCTGAAACACTTGAACCACCTTCCTTCCTTGTTCAGATGCTCAGTTTAAACTTCAGAAGGTAGTCTTAACCATGTCTACCTGTCTACATGCACTAATTTAAAGGAGTGCGATGGGCTAATTGGACACTTGCATTAACTGGTGTGTCTAATACAGTGGTCGGTGCATTGAGCCAAAATAAGGAATGAATTCTTGTTGACTTGGTGAATGTTGTTACTGTATGACACTGACAAGTTTTCATTTTAAAAACTGAGCATGCTTAGAAAGAACTTATTGGAAATGTGAGGATTTTATTTATTTATTGATTTCTTTTGTCCTAATGTTGACTCTGTACCTGTATCAAGCTTCAAGTCAGCTAAACAATCAATCATAGTGCCAGGCTGGTTGGTGTTTCTGATTTTATGTGAAAAACAGAAAGAATGCACACAAATACCACAACTCTTTTAAAGGGGGGGGGGGGGGGTGGCACACTTATTTACAACAAAAAAGAAAGAAAAATTGAGAAAATGATGAAACACACCTTTTTCCACTGAACTGTATGATTACGAGAAGCCTTGATCCTACACTGCCATGCTGCTTTGTCTCCAAGCATGACAACTTTAGATACAGCTGGTGTCACTTTTACTGGGTCAATGTCTGACAGAGAGAAAACAGAGAGCAATTAAAGATAAGATGGGGGGGGAGTCGACTGAAAACTATAGACCTTCTACACATTCTGAGGTGTTAAATAAGTGCCAATTCAAATTAAACAACAGTACAAAGCTAATGCACTTATTCTGAAGTCAAGCCCATTTTGAGCCCAAGTTAAGCCTATTCCATACACTTTCGAGGTTATCACTGCTTAATGTGTGTGATAAGATCAGATTAAACAGTGTGCTTGGGATAACATTAAAGTAACAGATGAAGTGTGAAAAATTGAATTGGATATCAGCCGGCTGACTGAACTTCATTAGAGCCTATTCCATGGAAACCTTTTAATTCTATGATTTACTGATGAAAAGAAAGGCTTCCTACATGGGAAGAACCACACAAACCGGAGATGCATTGTTCTTTCTGTGTGTTAACCCTCTTTAATTCAGCAATGTGTGTGTCTTTATGTGTATTTGGCTTACTCACAGTCGACAGTGAGGGCAATCGTCTTTTCCAAGGTAAAGTCAATCTCGAAATCTAATGCTGTGCACTTGTACTGTGCAGCATCAGAGCGCTTGACAGATTTCAGTATGAGAAGACCATCTTTACCTTGGGCCTCTTCTCCCTGAATATTAAAAAACAGGAATTACAAGTAAAAACCAAGCAAGAGGGTGACAGAGGTTGCAGTAGAGAAACAAATTTGCAACTAAATGTTGCCTTTTCTTTATCAAATGTGTGCATGAAATGATCTCATACATTTTTAGTGAACTCAAATGGAGGCTGGGGGTTCCCATCAGTCTCACATTTCATGGTTACAGTATCACCCTCTTTGACTGGTTGACTTGTGTTAAACAGCGAAAAGTAGATTTTGTCAGAAGGATCTAGACAGAGAAGAACAGACATGGAACAGATGAAAATTCCTTCAGTGGTTACATTTCACTGTTACACTATACATCATCAATCATAAATGAGTAATGCATTCCAGAAGAAATGCTTTCCCAGTGCCTCCTCCTGAGCCAACTGAGTCTTTTTCCTAAATGGGGTTTCTATCATATAATTCTCATCACCTTGATGTAGGTATAAGGACAGAAGTGAATATTTCTATATCTTTTGACTTTCTAACAGGGCATGTGGTGGATCGATTGATGCACAATAAAGATATATACAGAATCTAACATAATTAAATAAGAAATTGCAGAAACAATGTACTATTGACCTTCCTACACAAGAAGAATTATGAATTAATTTGTGTGTGAAGCAAATAAAAATTTATATGTGGTTAAAATATCTGATTTAAAATGTTCTTGCTAACTGGAATAAATTAATATGTCACCAAAGTTCATAAACCAAATGCAATTCCTCCCAACTACAAGAGGGAAGGGAAAGACCTCTGACTGGATACCCTCCCAAACGGCCTGCGCCCACCACTCACAGTTTAGGTTGATCTTGATGCGGTTAGAATCCATCGTTTCGATCTTGTTCCCCGGCATGCTGTACTCTACAGTACAGTAAAACTCTGAATCCTTGTCCTCTTTCATGGGCTGCATGTACAGGCTGCTCGTTACAGTGATGAGACCCGAAGTCTCCTTCACTTGTTTGGCAACCATGTATGTTTCTGACGGACAGGAAGGAAGGAAAAAGGGAAAACAGTTCTAAAATTAAAGGAATGCAGCAGATCAGGTTACAAATGAACGCAAACGGTGAAGATATATACATATCTATATATATCTATATATATATAAAGAACACATACTCTCTTGTTTGTCTTTGACCTCAGGAAGGGGTTTGGCATCTCTGAACCAGACAATTCTTGGAAGAGGAAACCCATTCTTCGTTTCACAGGTGCCGACCTGAAAAAACGACAATGGAAAAGCTATCAGAGAGTATGTATTTTTGGTCAGAATCGATAAATGTGCAAACAACGCATACAGACCTCTGAGCTAGAAGGAATTCCTGCAGTGATGGCCTGAGATGTTGTCAGTTTTGGGTGTTCGGGTGCAGCTGAGACAGAAAAAAGGACAACACAAGTTACAATTACAACACTATGATTCCCTTAATGAAAATCATTTTACAAACAGTATGTGCGCATAAACGCTCAACTTCCATATTTGTAATCCATCTCTCCTGACTTTCTGTAATTAAATTACACAGCAAACAGCCTTCTTCACATGATTTCATTTTGGCTTCCTTTGTGTTGGTTGAAGCGGGGTCAAATCACACATAAACACACACACATATACAGTAGGTTATGCTACACTATTTTGTCTGAGATAATATCGATATAACATTTTCCATTATATAATATAAGCGGAGATATATGCGGGTGCAAGTTTGGGCATGTCTAAGAGCAAGAGCTGTGTGTCAGCCTCCAGTGACGATGTAGTACCTGAAAAGGGAGCTGCTTTAACAGACTCCTGTGACGCATGATCCCTTGCAAAATACAAGAAAACTGTTCCCTCTGAAGGAGTGAACTACAAACTAGTTGCATCCCTACAGGCAAACACACACTGTCACATACAAGTAACTGAGTTACTTCAGTTAAATAAAGTAAGAAGGCATTGTTTTGTAGTTTTACTTAAAAATAAAAAAGACTATCTCTGTTACTTCTATGCTTACATTTGACTCCTGCTCCGTCACTACTCTTGCAATATAACGCTGCTGCTAATGGTTCTTGTTTTAGTACATTCACACTACAAATTAAGCAGTTTGTGGCTAACACTTGCTGATGTAAGCGTCAAACATCAACCAAACATCAACCAAATGTTGATGTTGGACACACACTGGTGCACACACGCAACCACAGGTGTGAGTATTCACTTACGTCAAGGTCAGCTTATCACTGCTTGCAACTGTTATCCACTTATATTAATAAACAGTAGATTTCTTTCTGTGTCTAAGTCATTACTCAGTATTTTTAAACTCTGGTCATTCCCACATGCCAGATGCACAGAAATGAATTTAGATCCACATTGACGACTTGATTCATTGTGTGGGAGCAACTCTGCCAATAAAAAATGTTTAGCTTGTAAGTTTCCTGAGAGAAAGACCCCAGGCTATTGCAGCTTAACCCACTGGAGACCTCATAACTCAGTCCCATTAAGTTAAGCCAGGGCAGCCACACTATAACTCAACCCCAATGAGTCAAATGGTCAAATGGGAACAAAGAATAATTGCTATTCTATAAGACAGCCTGTTTTCTTAGTACTGTGGGCCTTAAGTACACCTCAAAGTCCTTTGTCAAATAACACTCCATTGAGGTATTGTTGAACACTGGTGTTCTCACAATTAATAGCTTATTTTATGAGATTCTTTTAAACTTTGGTGCCTCTGAGTGCATAAATGTTAATGGATAACCTGAAAGCTTCAAGCGGACTGATCACTAAACAAAAGGCTATTCTGTCACTCTCACAATGCATATTCTCCCCTTTTCTCCCTTTAATCCAGATACCAGTGAATCCTACTCATTTTGGTGCTTTGGAGGGGCAAAGACAGAGTAGTCTGCACCATGATTAGCTGGCGGCATGTTAGTGATAAATCTGGACTCTTAAAAAGGAGAGATATATTAGAAATGACACGTGTGATTGAACTATTCATCAGTAGTGTCAAGAGTGATTAGGTTGTGGTTAATTAAACTCTGGAGATCTTATCAAAAGGAAATGGTAATCTCAAGTATTGGAGAAAGCTCCAAAGAACTACATGCAGTGAAAGAAATAAGATATTCTTCAAGGACAATTTTGGTAAATTATACTATATGATAAAACTTTTCTAAAGATATATAGAATGGGCGTAATGTAAATATTTACAAATTCAAATCAGCAACATGCATGAGATACAATTAAGCTACCTCGTAATCAAAGTATGCATTAATGCAGATCTCATATATTAAAGTCATAAACATTAGTGGCAATGACAATTAAATGAAAACTTAACTTCAGGGAGTAACCTTGAGGTCAAGTAAAGGGCTAAAGGGCACTGGCAAACTTACAAAAGACCTTCAGAGAAGTGGTACCATCTGGAGACCCAGCAGGGTCAGTGACTTGACAGGTGAAGTTTAGCTCATCAGAGGGTTTAACAGAGGAAATGGTCAAAGTGAAGTCTTCTCCAATCTTGATCCGATCTGTCAGAGGGGTGCCAGGGTCAACCTTTTTCTCCTTACCCTGACAGAAAGCTATACGTGTTCTAGTTCCCAAATCCTGAATGGATGGTTCCAAGGAAGAACATAAGAAGATAGAAGTCAGATGAAACAAGAACAAGAAAATTGTATTTTTTCACAGAGCATTACTTTTAAACTTTGGGTGCAAAATAGCTCTAATGTCACTTTTTTTTTTCTTTTTGTTTTGTTTTTTGCTATTTAGAAATGTTAAAACTGTGGAAGAAAATGAACATCTAGAAATTACTTACAATGTACCATTCAACAATTGTGCCAGTTGTTAATGGGGTGACTGTGCAGGGCAGTGAGGCTTTCTCTTCCTTTAACACCTCCACTTTAGGCTTCACAACCACATTCACGTTTCCACTGCTTACGACTGAAAAGAACACACAAAAAAGAAAAAAGAACAAGGATCACTGCAAAATGCAACATGTAGCAGAATTTTACAAAATATATGGAGAGACACAATGTGATATTACGGCAATAATATTGTCGTATGATTGAAGAAAAAATCATTTTTTTGCATATAAATATTTCTTGTAATTTCTGCTGCCCTCTTGGTGAGGTCTGGTAATCCTCAAATACATATCAGTTACAGTAATTATTTATCCCTTGGACTGCTACACTACTGCACAGCAGTCATCTCAAAGATAGGCAACTATAAAACCACTATATGTTATTAGATTGAAGGCTTCTGTGTTTGTTTAAAACCCTCAGGGCTTCTGATTGTTCAAATTCTGTGTTACAAGAAACAGGCTCAGACGTGTAATGTCCGTGAGGGACACAGCACTAGAACAGACCTTTTCATGAAGCACCTTGGGCTTTTTGCACTCGTCAGCACTCACATAAACATCAGCAACAAAAAGCTGTAGTCTATGATTACCACATGCCTAGTGGAAACACATAATGTAGCCACGAACAATTCCCTCATGCATTGATCCCCCTCTGCAGACAATATTATAAAGAGTTACACATAGTTGAATCCCTTCAGAGATGACAACTGACACCAAGAATTACACAATCTGCTACAGCAAAATATTATTATCTTAAGCGTATACGCTATATAAAACTGACATTAAAAGAAGTATTTAACTGATATCTCTTAACCACTTCCAATGTGTAAGCTTTAGGTGTATATCTCAACATCATTAAATCTGGACTACAGTAGCTAATGAATGCAGGACTTGCAAGCTACAAGTATCAGTCCTCCCATATAGGTGTATCAGCAGGAGTGGAAGCTGTTAAGGGACCAAGGGGGAAGCTATAAATCCCTGGTGACTGGCACTGTCAGTGTTCTACATTCAGTAGAGACATTAGGATACACACAGTGTCCCAGATTTTTATGCGAGAATATGCAGCTGGGAACAGAAGGACCCTGACTGGTTCCTGTGGGGATAAGGAATAGTACAGCTCTTTAAACTCTCTTCACATCCAGCTATGGACAAACAATGTGACAACTAGAACACATTCCTCAGAGGAGAGGCTAGAAAAAAGCACGGATATTAATGGAGAGCTGGAGAGGAAAGGAAAGGAAAGGTAAGGGAAGGAAAGGAAAGAACGAGAAAGGAAAGGAAAGGAGCTCAATTTCTGCTAATGAAGTCAGTGCAGCAAATACTTTATTATAAATCATATAGCGGTCGTCATACACATGCCAGCAGACTGCTGTGATTGTGAAGCTTTAATGCATTGAAACAAATGACAATGTCACTTGGGTGACACTCGGTGATTCATATCATATAAAAATATTTTGCCAAGAATAGTTATACGGATGACATTCCAAAAATCTAAATGTCTAGACTTTATCTGTTTAGCTACACTTCCTAAGAAACATTCCCATTTTTTTCTCATAGTACTGATGCTACAGATCTAGAGTCAAATTAATATTAAAATTGGAGGAATATATATGGCTAATGAACAACCAACCCCAATATTTTTTATGATATCATAAATTAATTATTGCATCCATTTCTGGACCAAAAAATCTACAGCTGAATAATTCATTTGTTGTGAGAAAGCACCAAGAGTGCAGAGTATGGACTGCTGGGGGATCAGAGCTGTTTGACAGCCTAGTTTTAATAACAGCGTGGAGAAATGCAGATGGAGAAGATGAAAGAGTGTTTGCTCAAAATGTCTGAAGAGAGATGAGAGCAGCTGAGCGATGGTCACCTTGTTAGGAGTCTACTGTGAGGAGAGAGGGGAAAGGATGCAAGGAAAGACGGAGAGCACATATAGATAAAGATAGTGGTGGAGTAAGTACTCAGACACAGAGTGTTTGCTCTTTGTTTTGCATGTCTGTTAGTGGGACACATTCCACTGGGGTCAAATACCGTGATTCACCACATGGGTCAAAGGTCAGTTACGTGCTGACATTTTGATGAAATGACTCACTTCCTTTGCATTTCCTCTTTCACTTGCCTTAGATCTATTTTTATCCCCATGCTTGTTTTCATGTATATTTATCCTTTTTTTTCCTCTACAGTCCCATACAGCATCCCTCTCTCTCACTAAATATTTTGGTTGGTCAACTCAGCAGCTCTCAGATGAACCAACATTAGTTTTACAAACCAAGTCTCATGTTCTGAGCTTGTAAGAGGGATGTGGCCCAGAGAAATCCACTGTTTCTGCGCCAACACAAACAGCGAGGCAGACTAGCAAATGTACGAGAATGCGTGAGTAAATGAAGTGCAGCACTTTCAGACAGCACTCAGGATTTAAGAGTCCCGTCGAGTGGCGCATGGGAAAAACACACACTCAAACACACCACATTAAATCAAGTGACTTTCTGGCAGATCCACAGAGAGCCCAGGTCTTTAGCTGGTTGGACGATTTGGTTGGCTAATATCCACGTTAGTCTCATGGCTCAAAGGATGGTAACACTCATTGGCCTGGCCACCACTTTGGCGCAGACTGCAGTATCCCCGAAAATGTTTAAGTAAATTGTGATCTGGTGTGACCTGGTGTAAGGCAGCCTGTCCCTGTTGTCCAGCTTGGACTGACTAACTGCAACTAACTGCCATCTAATTTATAAATGCAGACTTGCCAACACTCTGCAAACAAGCTGAGTTCGTTTGTGTCAGCGAGCACAACTCATGTGTGACGTGCCTTCTCACAACAAGAGACTCAACTCAACTGTTTGCCATTTGGTTGTATTCTGGTTATAATGACAACTAACTGTCATCTTAGCAGTTATAGACTTAGTCCCAGTCTCTAATGTAACCATTTTAAAGGCAGAGAAACTGCAAGTTTATTGCCCACAGTTTCAATAATTTTGGTTGTGTCATGGTCTCAAACTGCTGTTTTCCTTAATGTGATTGTAACATTACTGTGGACAATTTTATAGCACTATCATAAATTTGCTAGGCACAATGAAATAACCACTACTGAAGTCTTACTTCAAGTACTGTTAAAAGCCCTATTTGTTTATTTTATGCGACTATAATAGTCAGCTACTATCTGTCGAAACAGCCTGTGTAAAAGCGTTAGCATAAAGCCCAGAACAAAAAAGTCCAGCCAGGATTACTGGAAGAGAAGAAGGAATATTATAGCTTAAAAGAGCTCATCGGTACCCTGCCCCTCTCCCTATGCCAACCTCTTTTTTTGCCTCCAACTATTTGTCACTTTACTCTCGGTCATGCTCTCTTTCAAATGCATCCTTTGGTGTCATTCACAGTATGTTTGAGTCCAGAGGGAGGTCTCCTGCTCTGTGTTTTACACACGAGGCAGCTGGACAGACAGAGATAGGCAATTAAAGCATAATTAGAGAGTCCTCTGTCCAATCTGAGCCTAGAGCAGCATCTGTGTGCGCGCAAGAGTGTTTGTGTTTTTAGAAACATAGGCAGTTGGCTGTCACTGTATGTGTGAGTGAGTGTGAGAGAGAGAAAGAGAGTGGTGGGGGCTGTCTGAGGGAGTACTAGCTGCATGGGGGTCTCGTTAACTGATGCGGGCTAGATAATCGGATTTAGCCAAAGAGAAGGAAAGTGTGTGTGTGAGGTGGTGTGCGATGGGGTGCATGACCGGATAGAAAGACAGATGGGAACAAGACCGTCAGACTGTGACCTGTACACACACTCTCACATGCACACACACACACAGTTACTCTTACAGTATATCTATAATGCATGTGATATGTATGAGCAACTGAACTGCCCCAAAAGCTACAGTTGAGCACATTGTGTGTAGAAAAAAAAAGAAATCAAGTCTGCAGTCAAAGTATCATGGTGGAGTGCAGCATATCCAGAGAGTCCCACATCTACTGAAAAGTTAATGTGAAACGCTATGTGTCTGCCTCGTTTTGCCCTTTTCTTCAACTTGTTTTTCTGCCTACTTCTTGTCTATACACTTGTTATTAACACACTGGCACACACACAAACACACACAAGTGGGTGCCCCTCATTATGAAAAGAACCAGCTGGATCCTCTTTCTCCTGTCCTCGTTTTCTCTGTTGTTTTTGCTTCACCTACTGCCGCATTCTGGACATCAAACCAGGAGCCTCTTTCTCTATTCGACACTCCTCTGCTTATCCCTCATTCTCAAAGAGCATTCTTTAATACCCAATGCACAATCTTGCCTATGTGTCTTTTCTGTGCATGAGAGCAAAAAGAATAGAAGAAAGAAAATAACGACAGGAGAAGAAAGGGAGAGTGGAGAAAAAGAAAGTGGAAGAAGAGACAGTATATGCTCAAAACTAGCCTAATCTACAGGGGAATCACTGGAATTTACTAACTAGCCTTACTATTTGATGACACTATACCCCTGTTGTTACTAGTAGCACCTGCTTGCCTACCTTTCTACTTGGGTAAGGACTGATGGATGATGCCAGTATTACATTTCACTTAACATGTGTCAGAGACATTAACTCTGGTGCCAACACTGTGATAAAATGTGCAGGAAGATCATCAGGAATCAAGTATAAAGTTGGAACAGGGGGAAAAAGGTGTGTGTGTTTGTGAAAATGTGTGTGGTCCAAAACATCCTTGGCCTCTAACAGGATTAGTGTGTTTGACTGTTGGCAAAGCAAACAGCATGCAGCAGGAGACACTGCCATCAATGTCATAAGAACAGAGTCACCTACAGCACAAGGTTACTAAAAAAACCCACATCTATAATTCTTCACTTTCCACTGAACAGCAGCTTTTACAATAGAAAGCAATATTTCTCCATCTCTTTACACTTTTCTTCTATTTTTTGTACAAACTGCAGCTGATTCTCTTCTTGTTCATATTCATGTACATAGAATGTACAGTACTGTAGCTACCAAGGAGACATGCATTTTTCATTAGCTAAGCTGTAGGCTACACAGTGGCTTGTGTTGTTGGGTCTTTGTGTATTTAGAGACTATTAATGTTCAACTGAACCTTCAGTCAAGAGTCTCATTTTCTATCACAAAGCGAAATAAGGAATGAAAGCAAAAAAATTACAACTTAAGACTGCACTTCTTTGTATCAGTGATGGAAATTAATTGTATTAAAAGAGGTAAAAAAAAATTTCTGCCAACACATAGTAGAATTGGACACTATCACCAGAAATACTGTGTGAGCAGCACACAGGCCAGAGTGTGTGGCAGGGTTCCCTCAGCTCAGTGATACTGATATTGGCTGTTAATGTTACAGACTGGATCGTACTCAAATTGTGTGTTTACAGCGCCCTTCATGTTCGCTCACTTCTCACATTCATCTGCTACCAGGGAACAGTCGGCCCTGCTCTGGAAATTCACTTTGTTCGGTGAGTTTCATTTTGGCGGACAAATTCAATCCATGTCAGAAACTTACCCATGAGGGCCAGATATAAAAAAGCTAAAGTGAATACAAAGAGTTTAAATGTATTGTGACATGGGTACACAATATATATGTGTGTGGTAAGTGTTGGTGTGCGTGTCTGTTAGGGGTCTGGCTGGGTCACGCTGCCAGAGTCGGGGTGGGTCCTTGTATGGCCTGGAGTCGTCAACGCCTGACTGATGAGAGAAGAACAGGTGCAGCACGGGAGCAGCAGCTGCTGCAAAACACACACAGCAGACACACATCCCACACAGACGTCCCACACACCAACCATAAATGCCCCATAGACAGGGCAGGGAGAAAAAGGGGAAGTCTGCCAATCAAAAAAAAAGAAAAAAGCAACCCAAGGTTTGTGGAAGTAAAACTTTTAGCTACCAAGGTGATGAAAAATAGAAACAATTTTTTGTCAAACAGACAGAAACACAGCACAGATTCTCAGTCTGTCTCCTTGGTAACTGCTACTGATAAGTGTATCTATACTAGATCTGACTGAGTGCTGCAATGTATGTGGGATTTCTGTTAAGTGTTGACCTTTGAGAAAGACTTTCAGATATGAATCTGATGGTGATTAGATTCCCACTGTGGTTTACTTTATTAATGAGGGAGAAGAAAAGAATGAATACAATAGAGTGAAGAAAAAATGTGAAGTCAGAGTCAATACTGGGGTCAAAGGACAGTTATTATATGAGCGATATGGCCATAAATGTTGCTGGTGTTTTTTTTCTCTCTCCAAGTGCTTTACATCCTATAACGCTAAAAAGTAAACATGTCTTGTTACTTTCCCTGCTCTCACCACAATATATGTAAATCAGTTTGGCAAAACATCTCATACTCTGATGTACTAACACAGATATTTTGCAGTGCATGCAGAGCAAGTAGCTCTTTTTGTGCTACTTGTGTTCGCCACTGTGTTGATACATACCACGAGACAGACGTTTCCCCAAGTGGGAATGAAAGCATTTCAAGTGTCTTAACAGAAGATTCATGAGAGTCCCAGAAGAACTTGATGTTCTAAACAAATTCCTTTATGCCTGATTAATTTGCAACTGCAATTTGTAACTGTGCTTCGAAATTAAAATAGATGGTCTGTTAGTGAATATGCACCAAAGAATTGATAGAAATTCTTCAGCAGCTCCTAATAAAAAAGGAAGAAGAAAGAAAGAAAACACAAAAAGCCAGGGATTGACTGTAATGAACTTCACAAGAATTCCCAGGCAAAAAACTCTTCTTTGAGGATTGTTTCAAGCCAATGTTACACAGACAGCAGCACTCAAGTACCAATTACAGCAACCAGAGATTTACCTTCAGTCTTGTAAATCTCATCTCACCGTTCACAACCCAGTTTAAAGCCTCCTTAGTCATAACTCTGGGTCGATAGCAGAGGTCTATTGTACCTCGAAGATGATATCTGATCTAATTGGTGTCAAACACAATAATATGTTTAGTGCTCATATTTCATTGCTTGGTGCATCTGGGTGCTCGTGTTTTTTATCGATTGTTGTATCTGTACGGGTTTTCAAGTGGGTCTTGATTAAAAGGAAGATAGATGGATCCAGGATATTCAGATGCCATATATTAACATCCGGACATGCGGGATAGGAAGATGCCTTGCTGTCTTCCTGTCTGGGCTTGTACTGATGTACCACCTAAGAAGAAGTACAATTCACACCTGGGACCCTGCAGCAAAACATAACCCCCACACCCTCCCACACCCCAAGCACACACACACACACACACACACACACACACACACACACACACACACACACACACACACACACACACACACACACACACACACACATTCAGGTTGCTACAACTTTTTTATGAGAGGGGAGGCAAAGGAGAGCCTGTAAAGGGAAGACAGATTTTAGATGTCAAATAAGATTTCTGTGACCTGTTATTAACTTTTTTCTTGCATTAGCTTAATTTGTTTCCTCTCTTGGGCTGCAGCATCAGCCTTCTTGCTTAAAATCTGTTTTATCTTTGGCGTCTGAAGTCCAAGGCATGCTCTCAATGACGCTGAAGTGATTAGCACTTAAAACACGTTTCACTTGATGTGGATTCAGAGGTCGAGCTTCATTTGAAATGAGTAAGGGAGACAGAGGACAGAGTAAGGAGGGAACATGGAAATTAGTTTAGGTCTGATCTTCCCGGGGACTTGATGTTGACGTAATGCAGCTGAGCCAAATACAAGGCTTATAGCAGTTAGCCTTGTTTGCATCATGGGTGCATCCAACTTAGTGCTGCAACATGCAGAGCCCCCAGTCATCACAAAGTCTGATTACTCTACATTCCAAGCTGCCTGTGTGTAGGAGAGGGTTGGAGTGGAGGGCAAAAAGGTAGCATCACAGTGGGTGCCGTTACGACAGATAAATCAAAGCTTTACTAGTGTGTGCGTCGTGTCATCTTGCGGCAGTTTAGGGGTTCAATACAAACAGTGTGAAGAGGGCTACAAGGTCGGCCCCTCACTCTCTCTTTTGTGTGCTGGAAGATTCCCTTTTGTCGGTCTTGCTGCTCCGGCAACGGGGTGAGAAGTCAGCCCCTTTCAAACACAGGAGTTTGGAGCTATGTGGTCAATAAGAGCATGTTTGTATGTGTGTGAGGTGGTGTGATTGTCCTCTTCGACATGAGCCTGTGAGTCAGAAGGAGAAAATCAGGATGAGGATAGAAGGTACAAGCCATGTTAGATATATATAAAAAAAATTACAAAAGACAGGGCATGAGCAGAATATGAATGTGCCGAGCTGACACTGCGGTCCTACGCCTCTTTCTGCAGAGGCAATTGTAAAAAAAAATATAAGAAAAAAATTAGAACAAAGCCAGTAAATCTTACAAAGAAATTATAAATAGAGCTATTATGCATGAGTCTTGTGAGTTTAAGTGCTGTGTAAGGGCTTCTGCAAAAGTAGGTTTGATACATCACCTCACTGATAAACCAAAGGATTCTCTGAGTGTCCTTCCCCATTAGAGTTAGCTGGGTAAAACCAAACTCATCTCTCATACAGACTAATTCTTTTATAAGGCTAATGTCTTTTAGCTGACACAATCTTGTACCATTATATCTGACTCCATTAAGAGTGAGTTAGCACAACAATGGCCAGTGTCTTGCTCCTAGCAGAATTCGCATTAGGGGTTTAATATCGGGGAAAAAAGCAATACGTGCAAGATTGGATAAAAATATCAAGTAGATTTCATTACTTTTTGAATCAAAGGGCACAAAACAGAGAGGGTCGCCAATTACAGCAGTATGTCTCCTCCTTGCTGCCTTTCATTTTCAGTGGGAACTCAATTTGGTGAAAGGGGTAAGGCAAGAGAGGGTGGGGGTGTATGTGTGTCCCGATCGACTCTGAGAGAACCCAATCAGTGGATGTCACTAAAAGGGCAAAGATGAGAAAAGGTGTTAATATTTAATGTTTCAGGGGCCTCCGAATCTGGGCATCCTTTCCATCTTCTCCCTCTTCCATCCATCCTGCCTCAGGCGTTCCAATTAACATACCCTGTCCCCCACCCACCACCCCCATCCCAACACCGTCTCCCAGTCTTTCCCGCTATTCCTGTCCTTTCTTGAAACACAGCCCGTGGCAAAAATAAAATGTATAAATAGGATGAGAGAGGAGGCAGGAATGGTGAGATATGCAGAAAAAAATGAGAAGAGGAGCTTGACTGCAGTGTGGTGCAAAGTTTGAATGAGAAGTTGAGAAAGCTAGAGGGTCTCGAGGAAGAGGGAAAGCAGGAGACGCAGGAGAAAAAGGAGGAGTTAAAAATGAAGTGCAGGAGAGGGAGAAAGACAAAGTGAGGGAAGGAGAAGCTCTCTTGTGTGTTTCCAATTCCACTCTGCCTCTACCTATTTATTAAGGTAAATGACTTGCTTTAATGGGCCAAAATGATATGCAGTGTTTGGCAGAAGCAATCTGCTTGCATATGTTGTCAGTAATGTCGCTGGCGTCCATAATAGGCTATCCTAATGAGGTGCATTCAGTGATGAGAGAGGCAGTAAAGATTATAAATTGCTCACAGGATCCCATAAAGGATGGGGCAGCCCTGGAAAGATGATGGATGAATGACAAGCGACTGACAATCATGAGGGGCAAACTGGAGTATTATAAATGTTCTGTTTGTGTATGTGCTTTTACAGATTTCAGCAAAAGCAGAGTGATGTACGGCTCTTATAGTGATTTAAGTGGGTGACTCACAGCAGGCTGATTTTATCCTGTGTCCTGAGTTTTAGTCTCTAGCAAGAGTCAAGCTCCAGCACACATTTCCTCTGATGTAACCACTAGAATCTATTATTAAATCTCAGTGCCTAATGCCTGCTTTGCCTCAGTTCCATAACAGAGAGCAGAGCTTTATCCGGAGCAAAAACATAACTGTTTGTACAAACTATGACTGGCCAACTATATATTTTTTTGTACAGTCACATGGCCATGAGTTGCAATGTGGTCTAAAATGATAAGTTCACATCTAAATGTGACACATTTACATATTTCAGAGAAAAGCCTCAACAAAAGGGGAGGTGCCACAACATTGTGTGCAGAACTACAGTTTAATACCATACTCTTTGAAGTAAGCTTTGTTTAAAACTACTCATGGTTTATCAGGTTTCCATTGTTCAGCATTTTGCAAATGTATTTTACAATTTATTCCTCCGTTTTCGTGAACAGTGCTGCCTTGGTAATCAAGGCTTTAAGTGAAAACCAAGGCTTCATTTTGTTCTTAAAGGGGACTTGTGGCCCATCATTTTCAGTGTTCCACTGAAAAAAATAATAAAATAACAGGTTAAAGGAAAACTCTTCCCAGGATTCGCCGTCCGTCCTTTTTTCTTTATTAAAGCCAAAACACACATGGATCCACACTGTTTGGAGCTAGCAGAAACAAAATGGTTGGATTATGTTAAGTTAAGCTACATCCTACATATGAACTATACCAATGGCACTAGGGGGAGCAATGGCTGAGGTTAACGACTGTGACACAGAGACATCGAGACTTCTGTCTGCAGCCCAGAAATGCACTTTAAGTTATAAGGTAGAGCTTTAAATATTGAATATGCTTTTCTAGGCCAACCTGAAGGGGCTAAGTGGTTAGGTTCCATACCACAAGCAGGTGCAACCCCCTACCTACCCACCCACCCAAAGTAGCTGAGACCCCAGCCAGGTAAGCTCTTACAGCATGTAGCTTCCCTCTTTCCCCACATTTTCTGTCCATATCTATGTCTAATAATATCTGTTTCTTCTAAACCTGGTTTCTTCATTACTTGTGTATAAATGTAGGATACACAAAGTAGAATAAGAACACACTCATGTCACACAACATGTCATACTCCAGATAAAGAAGCTGTTTCTCCAAAATGAAAACTTGCTGGCACCTCTGCCTTTTGCACTCAGGCCACATTGTGAGACAGAGGAGAGACGGAGGGCGGAGAGGCTGACTCAGTATAAATAAGGGGAGAGACATTAAGACTACAGTTAATCTCACTAAAAGGGTTAGGACAAAGTGCTGCTGCTTCTGCTGTCTCTCCCGTTTCCCCTCTCTCTCAATCCTTTAATCAATTCATTCTGCAAGTCATTTCCTAACATACTCTGCAGATAAATACTCTGCATAAAGTGGCTCTTATGCTCATTTACTGTAAGAAAAACCCCACCTGAACATTGCCATTACAGTGTTTATATATATGTGTGGGTCCTTGAAAATACAATGGCTTACAGTTTGACTAAGGTTAAAAAAACAAGAAAAAAGATACCAGAAGCCTGTGGTCGAGAGGGGAAGCAAGATAAGCTGTACGGTGAGGAAAAGGTGAAAGCCAACATGTCTCTTTGTGGGTCTTTCTCTTGTTGACCCTATTAACTAACACACACACACACACACACACACACACACACACACACACACACACACACACACACACAGTAAAGACTAAAACAGGTTGTCCTGAAAACCCATGTGTATATAATTACTTCTGAGCGCGGAGACGAATGTCTCACGGTCTATTTACAGAAGCCTATTTACGGTATCATACTGTAACATTCACAAACAGCGAAACAGACCCACATAAACACACCTGCCTGCCCTTCACATCTCAACAACTGACTTCCACAAACACTGCCTCCCTCCGTCACCTTTTTTTTCCACCTATCATTTCTTTCTGAATTGTAGTACCCAGGTGTTTTGTTGGTCTGACAAAGGCTCTGTTCCTGGGTGGATGGGTTATGCACACATTGCACAAGCTGAAGTCAACAAATAACACGGTGGGTATATAACAGCAAGATGCTAGAGCTCGCGTAGCAATCTTCTTTGTGAGCTTTCCTAACCTGAAAGCTGTTTTGGCAGTAATGTGAAGATGACAACACTCCTCTCTGATAATAAATTTTAACATCAGTTGAGGCTCCAGTGATTAATAAATATGTGCAACGTAATACGAGACAAACTAACGCTGCAAACAATGTGTTACTGCACAATGGGAACAACCATATTGTCTAAACGTAAACTCCAAATGACCTCACCAGTGGATAACAGAGGTTTTAAAATCATAGACTTAAACTGTCAGATTAAATGTCCAACTTGCTTACTAGGAGGAGTTTGCATGTTCTCCAGGTGTTTGCTTGGGTTCTCCCCAGGTACCCCTTAGATTCATTGGTAATTCTAAATTGCCCATAAGCATGAATGTGAGTTCTCTGTGAATTGTTGTCTGTCTCTCTGTGTTGGATTAGCGACTTGTCCAGTCTGTACCCCTCACACCCTATGGTAGTTGGGATATGCTTGAGCGCCCCTGTGACCCTGGATTGGATAAGCAGGAGAGGATGGATGATGGATGGATGGATGGATGGATGATGGATGGATGATGGATGGATGGATGGATGGATGGATGGATGGATGGATGATGGATGGATGGATGTGTGAACAGAAAACACCAGAGAGGAGTTTTCATTTTCACATGAAACTGGCATCTTGCAGTTAGCCTGTTTAGCACGATTTCTCCACATTTGCTTTTACTGATTAAATTCAGGGGGTGTTCATTTACCTTTTCTGCTCCACTTTAGGAGAACTGTCTAAGTCTTTCACATCTTTCACAGTCTTCTTCCCCAATCTCGCTCTGTCTGTCTGTAGGAGTGCTGAATAGCACTATATCCATTTCATTTTAGACACAGCCCTCCCTTCACTTCTAATGAGCCTTCATTTTGGCAGAAGAGATAGAAAAGCAAGAGAGAGGCACACCATTTCCACTACTTTAGCTGACAGCAGTTCCCTCTTGAATTCCTCTCCTAATACCCACATGGGACCAGACGAGAGGGCTGGAATAGGGAGAAAATGGTGGAACAAATGGATATCCACTCTCTCTATTAGCTTCCATTATCTGCAAGCATGATTTCATAACTGCCGACTAAAAGGCTGCTCTATGTGCCTGTGTTGTACGTTTGAATGTGTTCCTTGGCTAAGTCAGGATGCACAAATCTGGTGTGGACGGCTCAAAAACCAGAGAGAATTGCCCGTCTTTGTGTCCAAGCTGAAATACGAGTGCGCTTGCTGAATAAAGAGGGTCTTATAAGGGGGGTGAGAGTCTTCCTTAGGGGGTCAGTCAGTCGGGCATGACAAGAAAGGTACCGCTGTAATGAGATAACAGGCCGCTGGAGTACGCCTCGATTCATTCCTCTTTTCTTTTCTTTCTCTGCGTCCCTTATCCTTTTGCTGTTTTCTTATCCAGTCATTGCTCCGTGTTTTAAAAACAGGCCATCGTGCTCAGCAGGCTGGTTAAGTCTGCGTGTAAGGAGCAGATAGAGGGATAGAGAGGAATGGGTAAACCCACTGGAAGGCAGATAGGGTGAAGGTGAAAGAAAAGAGCCAAAAGTGTGGTAATGACAGCTTTAAAAGGCACATGCCTCTTTGTGCCTGGAAGCTGACTAAAGTGCACGATAACAGCTTGGAAATCTTAATTTCTAGAAGAACCACAAAAAAAATGAAAATGAGGAAATGCAGAAAGGCAGTGGTCAAGAGATAGTGAGAAACAGTATATAGAGAATGGACCACTGCTCAGAGACAGGCTGGGTAAAGCTTAAGTCCACTCCTCAGCCATCACAAAATTACCCTTCACCTGCCCTTCAGCTCTTCCCTCTTCTTAGGTCTTCATGGTCTGGACAAACAGACTAATACAGTGTTGACAGTGAAAACACTCAGTGTTTAAGAGGTACTGCGAGTCTCGGCTAAAGGTGAGCTCATTCAATTCGTGCTCGGAATATATGACTCTCGACTCGGCACACTATATGTTTTGTTGTTTCCTTAAGAACGGCAAAATTCACTGCCACTGCTGACCTCCATGCAGTATATCAGCAAAACCACTAGACTCTAACTTGTCTTCCTCACCTCTACTTACTAGATCAATTAGTCACTTGAGAAAAAAAAACAATTTTTTTTAGCATGTTTGGAGGGATTTATAGCTTTGATTTAGGGCAGCCAAAGTCATGATTTTATCTGAATGACGTGCTGTTTTCCTGACTGGCTTATCAACACTTGCTGTCCCAACAGCACATAAACCTGGGATTTAAAACGATGTGTCTAGCCCTGAATCTGCACTCTCCTGACTGACATACCTCACACATAGCAGACTGTTATGCATACACAGAGACAAAGAAACACACATTCACTATGTTTTAATGCCCTGCACCCACCCTCAACCCTACCTACCATGACCCCCACTTTCTGTTTTTTTGCCTATTATGGCGGATTAACTTATAATGCTTGGATGAACTTCAGTAAGTGTGGGGTACAAAGTCACACATCAATACACACACCAGCACTGGCTGGCTGGGTGGCTGGTAGATATGGTCACAAGCCCACTGGCACAGACACATGAAGCCTTCTGGACTACACCACGACACATGCGGGCATGCACACAGAAAATGTGTGCACACACAAACACGCATTTGCATACAGGAACCAGACTCCCATGGTGCAACAGAGGGAAAGGTGCAGAATCCAAACCAAAGCCTCGATTAATCCCCCTGATCCCTCAAAGATAGAATAATTCAGAGTTAATTACTATTCTCCATCATTTTCCTCCTCCTTCTTCTCCCTGATTTCTAAATCCACTAAATTCCCTCTTTTCCTTCATAAGGCAATCATTTGAATGTGCTGTCTACTGTAGATCCTTCTTTGTTTCTACTCCCACATTTCCATTTGTTCTTCCACTGGTCCTCCTGTGCCTTGGCACATTCTTCTACTACATCTTGACTAAGTAAAAAGAGAAGCAAATGTGCTTATAACACCACTCTTCCCTCTCCATTTTTCTCATTCTGACACACCCGTACATGCACGGGTTTTGGCAGCAGCTGACACAAAGTTTGGCATAGAGGTTGTGTCTTTGGAACCACGGTGAGTTTAATTAGAGTGGAGAGGGACCACATGGCTGACTGACTGGCTAGTGTTAGGCTGGCTGAGAGGCTGGGAACTGGAAAAACCCACTAACAACCACACTGTAAGACGTTAGGTGGTAGGAGAAAATATACACGGCCATGTGCACACATAGCTAACTGCAACATATTTATGGATGGAGACACAGTAGCTGCACACTCATTCGTATGCAGGCTGCTTTTCCAAATAGAATTCTGAGTCAAACTGATGCCAACAGTTTTCTCATGCAGATAACTCATTATAAAAATGAAAAAAGGCCTTACTGATAGTTAAAAGCATTCCACATCACTGTTCACATCCCACTGCATTACTTTTTTTTTCTTGCACGGTATTTTGCTGCATGTGAAGGACATATTTCAAACAAGGAAAGGAAAAAAGAATGAATTCCCACTAAGTAGTTTCTATTTTCTGCACCAACACTCCAAGACAGGCAAGCAGATAAGCTGGAGACTAGAAGATAGCGAGGTCCTAGCACTCAGCCACACATGGGTAGGGCAAGGAGACGGAAGAAAGATGTGGTATGCACACGCACACACATACATTTACACACCCAGTGAGCATATTTCAAATATCATTCAGCATATGGACAGGGCAAGCATACATATCATGACAAGCATTCAGATCATGTATTATACACACACACACACTGATTTTAATGCAATTCCAGAGGAATATGAGCTCGCACACAAATGCACATCTGAGTTAGGCAGACTGTTTTAACCTTCTAGCATTCTTTGCTAATCTGCAGTATAATGGCACACCTGTCTTCTCCCACTCTCTATTAGCTCTTCAGAAATACAGTGGGGGTTCAACAGAGGGAGAAAGAGTTGGGGTGGGTGGGGGTGGGAATATGGTGGGCTCGGCAAATATATTCATGAACAAGCAGCTGTTCATCTCTTGATTAGATTTTTTTCACTTTCTTAATGCTTCCCCGTGTCCATTCTTACTCTTCCAGACTTGATCTGTTTTCATTAGGAACAGACTATTTTTTAAACAAGAGAAGCAGGGGGTCGCTTTTGCTTTACAGGGCTGTATGTTACCACAGTAACAGACACATAGGTTATTGTCATAGCTAGACAGGCATTATTGGTAAAAGCAGTATTGGGAATATGGGGTTTCTTCAGGGGCAGGGGCAGGTCAGAGATTGGAACCGTGCAGCCAGTGGGGTGAATAACTTGAGCAGTGGGTAGTCAAGAGTAGATAGGTAGGTCACATTATTATTGATTGCCTGACATTATGTGGACAACAGGGGAATCCACAGAGACAGACGAATAAATTGTGGCTTGACATCAAAGTCGAGCTGCTGACACTGAGCCTATAGGGGACAGAAACTGCCCAAGGCTGGATTAGAGGTGGATATATACACGGTGGCACGCACAGGGACAGAAATAAACACACAATGAGAACACTGTCGGCCAGTTACCTGATAAAACCAAGGTTGTAACGACAGAGCCTGAAAATTAAAATGGCAGAATGAAACACGAGGAAATGTCAACCATGAATAATTTCAATTTCAAGCTCTGATTTTTTTATGAAGCCACTTCTCATAAATTGGACATTTTTCTGACTTAGGCACCACTGATGTCTTACTCATTTACACATCAAGGCTCGCCAGAGACTTTCAGAAGGTGCATTATTCCGGTCCTCATAAAATTCCAATCTGCTACCCCGTACATTTTTCACTTTCATTAATGCTTCATTAAATTATTATTCATAGCTTGGATGATGATGTGATTAGAAAAGAAATGGGAGACAACAGATGAAATAATTAGGCAAATGAAGCAAAGATTTAAATAATAATCATTCATTTTAATTTGAACGGATCTCGGGGACACTTTTCTGGTGAGTCTGCGAGATAAATCGGAAAGTAACCACAACAGGAGAGCAAAGTTATTTGAAATGATAACTAGACGACTGTCCAACATGACAAGGCCACCCCTTCGGCAGGCCTTTCATCTGGAGTCATCAGGCTTGACTCAGAGGGCGCAATCTATCATTGTCTGTCAAATGATTGACCGCCTTTCCTTAGATAAGCTAACTGGAGCCTGGAGATAATATCTGGAATGTGTGAAACCCGAGAGAGACAAAACAACACGTGTCTCAACGTGCGCAGACCTGCAGGTCCAGGAGATGGAAAACAAAGATACTGCGGGGCTAATGTGTGGACAGGGGGAGGGGGAGGTACAGGTGAGGGCTCTCGAGTTTGCTGGAAGAGTCAAAGAAAGAACAAATCAGCGGGGTGTTGTCATGGAAAGAGAATGCGACAGATGAATGTTGGTTGGTCAATGGGAAGTGAGTAGAGGCTGAGAGGGGAGAAGGTTAGACGGAATAATGTCAATGAAAAATGTCTAACCCAAACTCTGCTCCCCTACCATGCTTTTGAACCACAAAGCATTCGCAGTCCCTTTTTATAACCCAGACAACACAAAAACAGATTGGACCTATTCTATGCCAGTTCTCCGTGATAACACGGTGCCTGTGGCCTGCTTTTCGCAGAATAAAACACAGGACCATTAATCCTTTTCGTCTTTTTAATGGTGTACATATTCAAGGTCAAATGCTGATGTGTGATGTGTTTGGCTTCCCATGAGATCTTCACACCAGATGGATCTCTGACCCTTTGAGTTGTGCTTCTTTTCACAAAAACACAGCAAACACACACTACAAATCATCCTAACATGAATACACAATACATATAAATGTACAATTATGCAAGGCCTTTGTTTGCCACAGACATTTCATCAGTATAGTGGTCTTTAGTATGCTTTCTCTTTTGATAGAAAATGGCGTGCATGAGAGCAACATTAGCACATGAGTCATCATCTAAAATTAGGCTCATTTTTGAAAGGTTGAAACTAACTGGGGGGGAGGGGATTCGTTTAATGTTAAAAGCTTAAGTGTGTTTGACTATTTTCAGATAATTAAAAATAAATCATTAGATTTTTGATCATTTTGATCATTTTTAGCTTTTTATCATGTCAGGATTTGTTACTTTTCTGTAATTTGTAGCAGTACAGACAACACGTATCTTTGGGTCACGAAGCACAGGAAATAAAGACGTGCAAACATGTGACAGCCATGCGACACTGTGTGACAGTAAATGATCGTTACCAACTATTCTTTCTTTCCATTTTGTTATCAGATGCAAACAAACATCCCATCTCTTCTTGCAACATCCACGTTTGTCTCAAATTCTCATGCAAGATACCATATCAAGGAAAACAAAACATTTATGAAGTTAGAATGACTCGAGTGATTTCATGAAGAGATTACAGAGATTACAGAGATGACAGACGCTGACAGGAAGGAAAAAAACACTAAAGTAAATACACCAGACTGGCCTGGAGATGTGAAGCTAATTTTCAGAGATACAAAGATCAAAGGAAAAATGAAGCATATGAAAGGAGTGTGTCAGGGTGTCCTTGTATCACTTTAATCATGGCTGCAGCATACCACAGAGGCTGACTGTGTGGAGAGTGATTTGTTCCTCTTCTTTAATTAAAGTGTGGAGAAAAGTCATATTAATGAACACTAACTTTCAGTGATTAAATATTGGTCTGAGAATCCTCAACAACACCAGAAAATATATTCTTGACTATCGTTGTTTTCCTTGAAAACACATTCTCTGTTAAATTACAATATAAAGCTCTTAGCCTGAAAGAAAATCCTGCTTTCTGACCCAGTAGGCTTGCTTTGGGTTTTTTACAGAAGCAGATGGTCCGTGTGGGCATCGTAAGTGCTGGTTGTTTAGCATAATGGAGGAAATAAAACATCATATGTTTGTAAGCCAAGGATTGCTGTGCACATCCAAGAGAAGGAGGTTTCTGTAAGTTTTCAGGGGTGTTGAAGAACAACTATCGACACCTCTACAACCCTGGCACCATCCATCCCCTCTAAGAATCAGGTGATGTAGTGACATGAACACATGTGATGCTAGAAGAAGGAAGATAGCATTGATGAATGGTTAAAGAACAAGGAGAAGAAAAGGGAGTCAAACAAAGGGTAAAGGACTGGAGATAACAACCACGATCAAGATGGAAAAAGATAAAAGTGCTTTTATGTTTTGCTAATTTTGAAAGCAACATATGGGAAATGAAAATCAGCGCAATGTATCACCCATTGCTAAACTGAAGTGAAAATTAAGAGAAGGGGGTGAAATGAAATACATCCTGAATATTACCAGACATCTGCGACCTTCTGGCTATATCCATAGCTGTTAGCTATTCCTTTCATTACGGGAATGGGGGTGGGGGAGGTGGAGAGCAGAGGGGAAAGCAGACGTAACGCAACTGAACTCATTTTAATAAAACAAACTCAAAGGTGATGACGCTGCCTTACCGGATCTCGACTCGTCATCATCCATACTTTACTGATAAAACTGCTTTCAAGATCACGAGGGAGCTATTCAATTTACATTTTCAGAATTGTTTTCATGATTATATTTTGAGTTAACAGTGTTGGGAGGTTTTCTGAAAGAATGTATCTTGAGTCCGTATATGTCAGAAAAAAACACAGAACTGCATGCTGTTGTAAAACCTATAATTAGATACATTCTGCAGTTATGTTGGGGGCTCTTGGGCAAATCTTGACATTTATGATGGGGTGTTTGAGAGAGGTTTTCACTGGCAAGTAAAAGCTTGTCCATACAGGTATAAGGCAGGGGTAGAATGAGGAGGAAAGAGGGGGGTATCTGTCAAATCCTTGAAGAAGCAAGTAATACTAACCAGGTGTGACCTAAGGAATGTGAAAGAGAGGTGAGCTAAGTTGATGGACAGGAGACGTGGAAGCTGTCTGTCATTAGACCTCCAGAATTTTCCATGACTTCAGCGATCCATCTCTAAGCAGAAATGCAGCTGGAAGGGAAGCGGGGCCAACCATGTGTCTCAATAATGAGCTGTGAGATACAGGCTGAGGTAGCAGGGAGACACATGGAGGTAACACTTTAGTTTAAGTTTTAGCCATGCACAAGTGAAGGCAGATGACTCGAAAGATTGGGGACAGTGTGTTCCTAAGATTAAAGAGGTTTTATACTCAGAGTATACATTCAGCATACTAGCACCCAGATGCTCACCACCCTTTCCTGTCATGAATCACACCAACTGGTTGCTTCACCTCTAACATTTCACAAATACCAGGAAACATATGGAAGCTGAACAGAATATAGTTTATATACACGAATTAGAGCTGCAACGAATAGTCAATTAACAGAAAATTAAGGGACAGCTACTTGAAAAAGAGTTTATAGCAATTTGGGGAAACCTTTCTATTTAGTAAAGATGGAGGAGGTAAACATTTGCTGGACTCATTGGTGGCTAAATATGCCCTTATTAACTACTGAAAAAAAACCAGACTTCTTTCAGCTGCTCTCTTTAGGGGTCACCACAGCAGATCATCTTCCTCCATCTCACGCTTTCCCTACCATCCATCCCCTCATGTCACACAAGCCCACTGCATGTCCTCCTTCACTACATCCACAAAATCTCTTCTGTGTTCTCTGTCTTCCTCTTTCTTCCTTCCTGGCCATTACTGTAATTACTTTACATGAATTTCGCATAGTAAACTCTACCTCTCAGTAATACGCATTATAACTGCATGTAAAAGCAATCGATCACAGTTTCTATATTCATCTGATAATTTATTCCATTTTGAATTGTGCTACACCAGAAGCCAGTTGCAGCAAACAAAGAAAAACACTACAGTGTATCAGTGTTACAGCATAATGTGGTCTATGGGCAGACCTGTGGACCAAGCCTGGCTCAGCCTGATATGGCAGCTTGTTTCCATGGTCCAGAGCCAAGCAGCCAATCATTTGGATATTGTCTCATGTTTGTACTGGAGGCTTTAGCTGCCCTTTGTGAGTCAACTGACTGATAATCCACTGCAGGGGCTCTGACCACATAGTCGAGTGGGAATAGATGACGAGAAACAGCAGAAGAAGGCCCTGACACTGGGATGTGGTGTAAAAAGTCAAATGAGCGAAACAAAATTGAAGGACTACCAATGATGATAGCAGTAGCAAGAAAAGATATGAGGACATAAAAGTAGCTGAATGAAGGTGAAACAGGCAAAAAGGCCTGGGTGGCTAATAGGAGAGATAAAAAAAAAGAGATAATGTGAAAGCGTAAGATACAGCCGGTGCAATTAAAATCTTAAGTCTATGACTGTACGGTTCTTTCTGCTTCACCTGTACCCATTGCCAGTTTCCTCCTTCCTGCTAAACTAGCTAACTGTGCATTGGGAGAAAGCCAAGAAAGAGTGGAAAACAGGAAGAAGTGGGTAGAAGGGGAGGATTATTCAGTGAAGGACAGTCAGTACTGCTTTGATACTTGGATATAACCAAGGCGGGAGAAGAGAGAGCAGGCTGATAGCAGCAGGAAGACAAGCATGACATTGTTTGGCTGGTAGCATCATAACCATAAGGTCTGGATCTCCTCAAACTGCTCCTAGCATGAAGCACCTCCAAGTGTATATAAGCAGAGAGTTAGCATTAGCTTTGCTTATTCCAGCACCCTGAGCCTTAACTATCTTTGCCCTGTCATGCCGATAGTGGGCCGGGCTTTGGTGCTCTTGTGAACCGTTACACCAACTGCCCCTTTATCTGTGCCAAATAGGCACACATACACACAAACACAAACAGATGGGGCGAGGTGGAGAGTTTGTATGTGGGTGAGGGGCTACAGAAAAGGGTGTATGTGATAGATGGTAGATTTTTGGCTAGCTTTAACCTGCTAACTTCCTTGCCAAGGAGAACAGGCTTTTTCTCTGACAGGCTGGATCATATACCACCAGCTGGTAAACTAGGAGCCACAACCATTGCAGCGTCGTATGATACACTGTAAATCAAAAAAAGACAGAGTCTAATAAAAGAAACTATCACTGATCAAAAAGAGAGAAGTTAAGCTAGCATCCTTAAGAGAGAAAAAAAGATTAAAGAAAAATTTTCCTTATGTTGAAGCAAATGGGGGGAAAGCCAGTAAGAGTTAAGAATGAAAATGAAAGAGAAAAGAAAAAGTGGGATTGTTCAAGCCGTTGAGGACCCTTTCTGCATTCTCGTGTGGGCTTGCCTACAAACTCACCACTGTCCCATCACAAGCTGGCACTGCCATTGACATGGGATTGAACACACACACACACCTATTTATAACTTCTGTTAAGTCCGGATTCTAAGTTATGTTGGGGTTGCAGTAATGTTCACATGCTTCTAACAGCTTTAGCTGCTTCAAGTGACGAGTGCCCACACACAGAGCAACGTCTGGCCCCACACCCAGCGCGAACTCTCCCCTTTGTGACATGTACACACATCTACTAGTTCTGTTAATGTGGTTTGCATTCTAGACATGAACTCCCACATAGTTACAACTATAATTCAGTAAGTACCATACTTCACTGGGCAACCCTGCTGCCTTCCTCTGCTCCCTTTACTCGGCACCTCCTCTCTTCGACATGCCTCCTTTCTTTCCTTGACTCTCTCCCTGTCTTTCTTTCTCTCTCTGCTATGTGTGTAATCTGCCCAGTATTAATACCTCCATTCCAACAGCCTACAGGAATGCCTTAACAATGTAGCACTGTTCAGGTGCAGAGAGTCCTTGTAAAATACATAACACAGTGAAGCTCTGAGGAGTCCCAAAGCTACAGCATGTGTGAACGGTTGAGTGGAATACACTTGTATCTTACCCTGCCTCATAGCTTCTGTCTCTGCTATTACTCTACTACTATCTACTACTACTGCCTAAAAACCTCTCATGTCACATAACCTCTAATCAGGACAATGTATGAAAAAAAGATGATTAAGTACACTTGTTCACATATAGAGGTCTACAAATCCAGGGTGTAGGAGAGATCACATAAAAAGCTGAGATATGCAGCTTCATTTGTATTCACTAGTATAATTATCATTCAAGTGATGATAAATTATGTCATCTTTTATGCACAGATCCAAATTAGAGATGCAATCATAACTTTTTTTTGTCTTTCTTCAATATTGCTATAGTTAAAATAGCAATTAAATGATTACAGCATCAATTCGTAGTTGCACTCCTAGTTTAAATCAATAATTCCAAGCAAAATAAGCCCTTATATGCTTAGCTCTGTGTATGCAGTCTGCTTTTGTTACGTGATTGATCATATTGTGATGAAGTTCAATGTGGGAGCATATTTTAGTTATCATAATATTGATTTCTAGCCGTAAGAAGAAGGGAGCGATGAAAATGAAAAGCACTGACATACCGAATGCTCCATCATCCTCCCATCCTCCCTCTATCCCTCCCTCTGCCTGTCCCTCTTTGTCAGGCCTTATTATTGAACATGTGTCCTCTCTGCCCCTGCCATTAACCAATCCCACCCTCACACACAGCTTCAATGCACAGGCACACGCATACACACAAAGAGCAGTGCACACGCCTAGACTGCTAATCAACATGAAGAGTTGGCATATCTTTCATCATTCTCCGCGGAGACAAATCTCAAAGAGTATGAGTGTGTGAGGATGGTGTGAGTGGGAAATGGGATCAAAGCAGGTCCACCAAACTCCTATCCTAGACCTCTCAGCCTCTCTCAAAGACCAAATACCCAGTCTCATGATTCACAAGTGCTCCATCAAATTACTGCATCAGTGCATAGAACGCTTAGGTCCCAACCGCTTGATAATAATTCAGTAAGAATAATGGTTAAGTAAATGTAGTCTTAATGCTGCACTATGCCTGCTGGGGCAGAATGCGAGATGCTTTTGCGGCAAACTACTAGGAATATAATTACTTTAGTCCTTAATAACAAGAGACTAAATCAATTAGGCACTATGTTAGTCTGCCATTATACCCACAATAACTATCCATCATATCATGATTGTTGTTCCGAAGAATTCACAGACATGCAATTGGGGAGTCATTTAGCCGATGGAGTCATAACCCAATTGAACGCTATTGATTTTGGATGTAATATTCATATGGGCCAGGAACACATTTGGACATTTTTCTGTTAGACTAAATAAAAAATGAAAACATGAAAGTTGACTCCTCTTGTATTACCCAAATATGGAGGCAACCGGGGAACAAACCCACACGGTTCAGTTTCGGCGCTGCCAACAAAGACGGGCATGAATGCTCTCTGCTACTGCACCAAACTGATGCAACTTTACAAATACTGTTACAAAATCAGAAAGTTGCTGCTCAGCGAGTCAAACCCCTTCTGGTTTGAATATTGTCATTAGCTGAAATGTCAGTTATAGAAAAAATGACTCCTTTTCCTCACTGCACCGAAAACCCACGGATTTGAGAGATGCTGCTTCTATTGGCGCATTCTGCTTGAGCTGTGGTGATGTTTCGACAACACATGCTCAGGAGGATAAAGGATGCATGTATTAGGTCCTGATGGGGTTGATAGACAGATAATGGATGAAATATTAAAAAAAGAGGTTACTGGATCAGAAACACTAATGAGTTTGAGAGACGTAGAGAAGTTAAAGTCGAGAGCAGCAAAGAGACTGACAACCAAATTCCAGAGAGAAATGCAACAGAGCAAAAGAGACTTCCACAAGATGGGACTTGCGGAGAACATTAACAGTCAGGACATTGAAACGTTACTCCTCCACTCTTCTCTTTCAAACTCAAGTTCACACAGGCAGAGAGGAGCAAAGAAAACTTAAGTGTTATGGTCGATGCTTCAGCTTCGCTCTAGTAAAGTAAAGCCTCCATAAAACAAAGGCCAACTATGTCCTCAGGTGAATTCTTTAACTCAAAGCCTCTGAAACTGACACTGGAGCTGTTCAGTGACTATATTATGGACTTGCTCTCAGGTAACATGCTCTCACACATAAAGGCATGAAGTCATAGAAAACATCCAATTCAAAGAACCAAACACCCACAAAGGTGTTTGCTAGAGGTGTAACACAAACACCGCCTCTGAGCCTAACCCACAGATGCCTCCACAAGCCCCCTCCCCCTCCTCCGCATTCTGCTTTACCTCTTCCTTCCCATTGCAAAGGATTAATGTTCACTACTCCAGTCTCCCAGGTCCCCATGGCCTAGTTAAAGCAATAAGATCTCATTGTCAAACAGTGACCAATCATACTGGAGAGGTTAACCACTGGTGTTTAACCATTAACTAGATTAAACTCAAGGGGCACAAGAATGTTCTGACAGATGCAACAGGGTGATAGGGCATGAAATGTGGCTTAAAAGACAGATTACTCATTGAGGTTTGGGAAAACCACCGGAGAAGTTTGAGTAAATAGAAAAAACTCAGTTACCTACTGAACTTCAAGTCACCCTCATCTCCTTCTTATCATTATGTGATACAGATAAAAGAAGTAAAAATCCCTCGAGGCTCCACTATAGTGCAGCCCCACCCTCGAAACAATTCCTGGGAGAGGGGTCCATTCAGGTCTCTGTCCACATTTAGAAAACTATACTTTAGTGGCACATGAAGTGTGTAAAATTTCACCCTCATTTTTCAGTAGCCTTTATTAAAATGTTTGATAAATACACAATGAACCACAGACCAACCAAGTTTAATTCCGAGTGCATTCACAGCACCAGTTCTACAATTTTACTCTCGCCTTTCGCCATACCAGACAAAGCCAGTGGTATGGAAAGACACAAGGTGGTAATGGACCCCAAGTGTTAGTGTGTGAAGGAAGGGGGGTGACAGGGCTTTTTTGGAGGGGTTGCATTCAACAACTGCTGCTGAGGCAACTGTTGATGTCTGAAAAGCAACAGCTTGCGGGGCTCCCTGAGGACCTTCTGCCAGCCAACAGTCAGATGGAGGCTTTAAGGTTGGAGGGGCACAGGGGTTAGGATTTCTTCTCCACTGCCAAGAAAATGATCTTCTTGGCCACAGATGCAGGCTTTCTCCGTGACATTCCCCGTTCCTAATTGGCATTCGTCAATCCAGACACACTCAGCCTGACTGATCTTACTCCCGCTATCTCTGCCTTTATCACTTTTGTCAGTTTTATCTGTCTCTTGGCTGCTATTTGATTGCCGAAAACTACTGCACAGGACAGGATTTGCGAATCCATGTTGTGTGGCAGAAACAAATGACTGTAGCTCGTTTTTGTTTTATGGCACAGATTAAAACACTGGATATATAAAAGAGCTCAAGCCATTGCTCCTATTTTGTACCTTCCTCCCCCAAACACAGTGAGACATAACGGTTTTTATCTGCATGTTGCTCCGGCACTCTCGTGCTAAATGGACTGGTAGCACTTAACCTCGTCTCTTGAAAAAGCTTTGTGTGAATTTTCAATTTTGCTGCAACCCTGAATTGCAACCGCCAGCCCCAATTTGCCACCACATATACACATTTTGAGGCAAGGACGCACAATTAAGGAAGTGCTTCTTTTCAAGGTTGTATTTGAAATTACCCACTGCTGTCAACTTCCTCCCCTGGGGTAAGAAGAACAAGACTACACAGTGGCAAGACAATAGTGAGCTGTAATCATCTCTCATCCCATCCCTTGATCTGTCTCCATCCTACCCTTCCTCTCCGCTTCCTTCCTTCGTTCTTTACACATCCACTAATGGCAAGCCTTAAAACAAACAGGCCAAACCATATGATTACATTGGTTACTGCTTAATATTTGTGGCATTATTATAAAGTAGTAGCTTTAATATTTTTCGACTAAAACAAATCGAAATAAATATTCAAATGCAAACTGTGACAGAGACAGACATGATTACTGAAATGAGTGCACTGGAAAGTGCAAAACAAGGACGTGTCTAGTGGCCAAAAATCTGTCATATAACAGCTCTAGAGATGGGTGTAAAAGCAACCAGAAGCCTCACCAACAAAAAAAAGAAAAAAGAAACATTAAATCTTTATAAGTCATAATGCAGGGACTTAGATATATAAAGATCAAGATATAAAGACCAACCAGACCAAGACAGCATGTAAAGCAGACAGAGGAATACAAAGATGAGACAAGTAATAAGAAACATGATTATAGAGTGAGAGAGATGGGAACATAGACAAAGCAAATCTGGAGAAACAGACCTTTTGTTTGTTTGTTTGCGTGTGTGTGTGTGTGTGTGTGTGTGTGTGTGTGTGTGTGTGTGTGTGTGTGTGTGTGTGTGTGTGTGTGTGTGTGTGTGTGTGTGTGTGTAATCACAGTTTTGCCTTGCCATTCTGACACTCTTGTTATATATGAGAGTGACAAAAAACTTTTCCATTACATTTGCGAGCCACATCCTTCTCTCGTTCTTACTGACTGATTTTTCCAAGATTAACCACACAGTCTACCATCTGTAGATTCCCAGTAGACTATCAGGGCTGAGTGCCAGCTCACGAGCTAACATTAGCGCCCTATCGAACTGCTGCAAAGGGCTTTAACGTTTTACTCACTGCGAATTATAAACACTAGCGGGCATGCTAAAATTCCCTTCTCTAAACCCAGTGATTACTAAATGGACTTCCAACCACAAGTCAAACCTGAATGTGCCCTTTACTTTTACTGAATAATGTTCAATTTGTGGCCAGAGGTTGTTCGACTGAGTCAAATCCATTTAAAGCACAAGAATGCAACCTGGCAGTGAAGAGTCTCCAGCTTTTCACCTATAAAACTGTCTCGAGATGGTGAGGTGAAAAGCGCATTTTAACTGTTTGTTTATATGTGGATTACTGCCTGTGAATTGTGGTCAGAGGGGGCTTTAAAGTGAGAAAGGAAGTCCTCCATAGAATTTGAGGTGAAGACAAACAAACACACACATCGCAGGGCAAGCTATGACGCGTCCACAGGTATGCCTCTCATTCCATCAGTGATTTATTTCGTTACTGTTACACAGACACATATATTCCCAAACATCATAATTACAGCCTTCCAACTCCAAACCCACCACCCCTAGAGGCTTAAATAACACTGAGATACGTATGTTGCTTCTTCCCAGTATTGAACATCAGACTCCAGTGCAGTGCACATTAACTAGGTATCTATGTTTTTGGGTTCTTTCAGTGCAAACATATCCATTGTAGGATTCACAAATTTAAGAATGGATACAAGCGTGTGGTTCCTCAAAATTCAAACCAAGTGACCCAGGACAGCCGTGAAAAAGGTCTTCTAGATTCTACCTCCTTGCGGCTAAATGGCTCTTTTTCTGACCTAATACCATAATAATTACACATCACTGCAGGGGGTGCACTTTTGAAGCTGGTCTGGCAGGGGGCACAGAAATTAAACGTGAGGAAATGACTGTGGGAATTAGGGCGGTGTTAGACAAAGAGGCTGACCGTACATGTTAAGGGATAACACCTTGAACTCAGCTGATGCTTGTCACAATGATTCTCTTCACTTGTTCGTAACCATCTTGACTATCTTTAGTAGTTTTTACCATAATCCCACAGTACTTTTCATTAGGATAAAAAAAAAACCTTTACAGTCACTTTAATGTGTGTGTTTTACAACACAAACAACACAAAAACACTGACAACAGAACTTTAAGAAACTTTTTCTCCAAAAAAGGAAGCACAGCATGAGAAAGGATGAAAAGAGTATGGGCACCACGACCACATGTTCCTTTAAATTACCACTGGCTGATCATAGCTATGGTGTTAACACAACTTATGCAAATACCCACTAACAAATTTTGATAAACTTATTTTTGACATATACAAAACAACTAAGAAGCCACTGTTGACTATAAATATACTGTATTACAGGGCACTTTTTGAGGCGTGAAGGGTCCAATTGGAAATAAAATATCCATTAAAGTAAGTGAACTTAAGAAAACACAAGGTAAAAAGCTTAATGTTTGGTTAAAAATGACAGATTCAGATTTTTTTTTTAAATTCATGAAAACTGCATTTGTTTCTATTAGGGATGCCAGAGAAAGACATTGCAGGAAGCATAGTGTGAGAAAGTCAACCACCATCTTTCTAACACCAACACCACAGGCTCTTTCTAACACCACAGGTTGGTCACAGATAAAAAGTTGAGACAAACATTTACAGTAAATTCCCACAAAAAATACTCTTATCATTTTTGTCATACACACAACCACAAAGAACGCACTGTTGACTTAAACTCTGCTTTTCTTTACTCTGCATCACAGAGTGTGTCTTCTAGAGGTATTGGGGGGTGTGGGAGGCGATAACCTGTAAGTATACTTAAAACAGCCTTAAACTTCAGCAACTTTACTGTTTATATTTTACAAAAGCAATAACACAAAACACTAACTTCACCAATTAAATTTTTTCTAATTGCTTTTTTTTGTCTCAGCTGTAAATATTGTGTTGCTAATTTCCAACAGACTTACAAATTTTTTCAATGCTGATTCCTACGGGAGGAATGTGTGAGTGAACGGGTCAGTGGGTCAGTATGACTCAGGGCGTCAGCATGCTGAGCACCTAAGGGTGATCCAGGCTGCCATAGTACACATACACATGTGTCACTTAAATAATTACTGGCATGCCCATACATATGGCCTTTTTCCTTTTGAGTAAACTAAGAGCATGTGCATCCAACACATCCAATGCAGAGGTGCCCGTTGGCTCCAGTACACATAGATGGTAAGACCTAAAATAAATAAATAAATAAATCCTAAGCCTCTATAAACTGTATCCGTCTTTAGCACTCAGACTGTGATAGAAAAAAAGTAGAAATAAATATCATTACCAAAAGAATAATTTTACTGTCCTTTTACATTTTAACCTCAGAAATAATTATGATATCTTTTAATAGTCCAACTTTTCCAGTGACTGTAATCCTCTCTGACCTTCTTCGTTGCACACTTTGAAGTTCTGTAACTCCTCACTTCCTTCACTGTTCCTGTCAAAATGTTTACAGTCAGTAGAGGGTGCTGTCATGGTATCTGTGGCTATCATGAGTGGTTGTACCATTTGTAGATAACTTTTTTTCCCATGCCCGAACAGTCTCAAACAAACTATAAAATATGACTACCGGGTGGTTTATATTTGTGCATCTGTTCTATTTAGCTCAGGTCCATGTTCACCACTGACACAGTTGGAGCTTGCACTGCTTGCATGTAGAAAATGGAAATGCAAGTGGAAGTGAAATGCCCTGACTGGCATTAAAGTTTAACTTCTCCTATGTGCACAATCTCTACTTAAGAGACAGCAGACTTGAGAATGTAGGTCTGTATGAAACAATCCCAAGATAACAAGATGGTATTATTAGACAAAGCCAAGCCAAAAGAAAGACAAAGAAAAAGAGAACTTCGACAAACTTTACCTCCAAGGAAAAAAGGAAAGGAAAGATTTATCCTCAGACTTAAGCAGACCTTCCAGCAGCAACTCTAGGGCGTGGCACAGAGGGAACGGGGCAGGCGGGTAGGGGGGAGCACAGCACCTGGAGCCAAGCCTTTAAATCAATGCGGCACAGCTGCCTGATGCGTGATGCACTACTTACTTCATTAATTACAGGGCACTTTTTTTGTAGGTACCTGTTTGAAGCTCAATAAAGGGCAAGCAGACAGCAAAGCACAACTGTTGTGATGTGATGCAGGAAACAGAGTGTAAGAAAAGACAAAAAGATAACCATCATCCTTCAGGTCATCTTAAGTGCTGAACCCACAATGTCTATTATTGCCATAGACAACCAAAAAGCTACCACTCTTGACTACACCTCTACCTTTCTCATGCATGTGGTAAATGCCAAAAAAAAATCATGATGTAGTCGATGTTTTAAGGAAATTAAGCAATGAAATATTACAGTGATATTATGAGGAGAGATCGCCTCAGCCACACTTAGAACAGCTATAAACCTGATGCAGCTCCACATCATCTCTCTGAAATATGGGCTTTGATCACAATCCTAAACTTTTCTCTGACAAAGAACATGCAAGGCTAAAATCAAGTTGCATTTAAACTGGCTTAGTTTCCCTGGCAGCACCTAGGGGTGCTTAGGGTAAGGCTCACTGCCAACACAGGAGACAGAAAATCCCGCAGATCAGACATCAAAGCGCTGGAAACTGCACCGCAGCAGCCAGACGTGAATGAGACAGAATAAGAGAGGAGCAACATGGTCTTCACAATAAAAGCTTATGACTTTCACTCCAGGGTAAGAGATTCACTGAAGTGATCAGAGGATTTAAAGCTTTTTGTAGATTCTCTTCCAGCTACAGGCTACTTTATCTGAACTTGGACATCTTTTTTTCTTGTTGGGGGGCGTTTTGTTTGTTTGTTTGTTTGTTTGTGTGTTGTTGTTGCTGTTGTCGGGTTTCGGGGTTGTTGTTTTTTTGGAGGGGGGGGGGGTAGCACATCAAACTAACGTACCGCAGTCAAAAAGTGCATTTAGCTGCAGAAATGCAACTCCCGCACATCCACACAAAGCCAAAGGTGCAACACGCAACATCCCGTTAGTGAACAACTCATCGAGACTGCGCGACCTGTGTCTGGTGCAAAGCTGAACCGGGAATAAATCCGGTTTCCACTAGATTCGGTTTGTCCTGCTTCACTCATTTGTAAATAAGTCGGTTACGGTTTCTCAGGAAAAAACAATAAATTACAGACACGGCAAACTTAATGAAATAGCTCAGAACTTAATAAGCCGCTGCGGCACGCAGCCGACAGACAGGTTTGTGGCTTAAGCGGCGGACATCTCAAAGTCGGACTCCCCTACTAAAAAAAAGAAAGTATACATTTTCAGCCCGAAGGCATAGAAATCCTGTCAGCACGCTGTCATCAGCATGGGAAAGTTAATCAGGAGTGAGTCCGTTTAAAATATAACGGAAAGTACTAAAGACACTTACCTTGAAATACCCAGAGGAGCAAGGTGCACAAGAGCAGCGTGCGTCCGTATGTTATCCCGTCCATGGCCGCGTTTCCAACTTTTTCGGGAAAATGTATTTACGGTGTCTTTTAAGGGTGAACAGAGTGGAAATGTTGCACAGCAGCAAGTCGTTTCTTCTTTAAACGCTCACTCTCTGTCGCTCGCTCACTCTGGAAAATGAGTCCAGCGCACTCTTCGTGTCTCTCTCTCTCACACACACGGAAATTTGATGCTGGTGGCAGTCTACTTGGCTGATATATTTGCACAAAAGGTGACCCCCTCTCCGCTCAAAACAACCCCCTCCTTCCTCTCTCTCTCTCTCTCTCTCTCTCCCTCTCTCTCTCTCTCTCTCTCTCTCCCTTGAAATGAAAAGACTTGCCTGACTAATCGTGGGCCTATATGTCCATGGGGGCCCGCAGGATCTCTTAAAGGGAAGTTAAAAGTGATTTTATCATGAGCCTCACTGACTCTCAGCTCAAAAAGAGTACCCCTTACGTAAAAATCTAACTAAGCTTATAAGGAACACGCTATGAAATGCATAAGGTTGAATCACAGTCATAATTAATAGTTTGGTTTGTCTAGGAACCTTTGAATTCAATCTAGACATGGGCCAAAGCTCAAAGTATGTGTTTGACCAGGACATTGAGAAGGTAATGACTTAGCTAAATAAATAAATAAATGGCCTTAATAAAATAGGCTTTAGAACAACCCATGCCCATCCATAATATTCTTCTTAAATTTCCTGCCCTGCTTAGACCCTTAACGTGGAACATCCCCAACTTGCATATATTGCAAATAATGTTTTTCATTTTCAAAGCAACTGGAGGCCATTTCTTGGAGCAAGATAAGCTGTCTGTCATTGACAGACATACCATTCATTCTTAGACATGAAATCTCTTCAGAATCTCTTTGGGTTTTTAAAGGGTGTGCCACAGCCTATTTTGGTATTTACTGCTCACATAAACAATTATCATGAGGATCTAAGTGGCTTATCCACAGTATAGTCATACAAGTCTTTGTGCTGGGAGTGGATCTTGCCTGACCGATGAAACCGATTGATGTCAAATCCCATAAGCTTGGAACTGAAAAACAAAAACCACCATGGGTTTACGATCTGAAGACAACATAAACATCTACCCAGCTGCAGTTTCTTTCTAGCGGGGGACTTGATGACCATGAGCAGCTCTAAACAATCGACACTCCCTGCAGGTAATAATAGCCCCCTTGTGGAGCAGTTGCACTCAAAGACACGCATTCCAAACATAGTTGGCTCAAAAGTGCTCGTTAATATTTTTTCAGTCCTGTTCAAAGAGGAAAGGCGATAGGATCCTTGCAAACTTGCTCTACTTTAACATAGACTTATTTATAGATCTACACTAGCCATGGATGTGATTTGTTGATGGGGTTGGCTGGATCCCAAACAGCTCTCTCTACACTTGACAGGGTTCCTGGGAAGTAGCTAAGACTAAGGCAGCTTGTGCACACTTAGACACTTTGATTCTTCTAAACTCTCTTTTCTTCACTGTGTTTCTGGCTATGAAGGAGGGAGGGAAGAAATTCTTCCCATCAGCTATCTAACATCAATACAGCCACTCGTCCCTGATATCGACCCAGCCATAATCATCTCTCCATGCTGTAGAGATTTACTAATAAGACGTCTGTCATATGGTGGAAGAAGTAATCAGTCTTGCACCAACTTAAATACGACTTATCATCCTGCATAGCTGTGGATTACGTTGACTTATCCAAGAATAGGGCATTTTTACAAAAGGCTTTTAGTCATAGATACAGTAGCTGTATTGACTATTACCTAATGGAGCTGCAGCTGAAGGGAGAAGTGATTTGGATGAAAGAGGACAAAGTATGAGACTGAAGTGGATTATACAAGTCCGTGCAATTGAGGAATGAAGGAAACAAAGTAATAAGCAGGTGGCAACGAGAGAGATAAGTACTGTAGAGGTGAGGAATATGCAGGAAGAAAATAGTGGAAGTGGATGTACCCAGTCCATTAATACATAAAGTGATTAGTGTGGTTACTATTTGCTGAAGCCAGCAGAATGGTCGATTTGTTCCAGGTGACACAAAAGTGAAACATATTAAAAATGAAACCAGTTTTTGTTAAAACCGCGTAAGATGAGTGGTTCAATGAAATGAATGTACTTGTGCTTGTTTAAACAATTACTATTTCATCCACTGTAAGCCAACTAATTACAGAATTGTATATTCAAATGTTACTCAAGAATTACAGCTGTCATAATTAGTATAAATATAAACATGTGTTCAAAAGCCAAGCCCCGTGAAAATATAAATGATCGTGCTGGTGCTGGTCTCAGCATAGCATTGAAATGACCCAATATAACACCAACAGCCCACACTTTTTGAGAAGGCCATTGCTTCATTTGCAGCCTTTAATCAAGACGATTTCTGCTTGCCTCTAAATATTGCCATTATGCTGATTTGTGTCTTAATAGCTGACTTAAAAAAATTAAATGCACTCCATTAACCCATTTATTGCAGCTCCCTGGGACCTATTTCATAACTAGCGCAGAGCAAGAAAGGTAACCCATATGCCTGCTGTCTTCCAGCTTCATACAAGATCCTTGGTATGTTTCCAATCTAGGTGGGATTAAACATCCACAGAATCCCTCCAAAAGGACATCCATTAATAAATTAATAATGCCACAATGCAACTCGGTCCATCTAAAGAGTCTTACTCCAAGCACTGGATGTCCAGGCACCTTGCTCTGCAAAGGAAACGTATGCTAGCTGCATGAGTCAGCTAACTGTTTTGGTCACTATCCAAAGTTCATACACTTAGACTAGGACTGGAATGCAGTTTGGCCAATAATTTAAAAGCACTGTTTTCAGACTCAAGTGTCTCTTTAACATCACATCCTGGGTAGATTTTATCTCTCCTGATTCCATCACTAACAAATATCAGAGAGTGCTGAATAGGACACTTCCTAATCCTAGTCTGCACTGAGATTCATTTCATAAACAAAAGAACAGGTGCCCAGGTACAAGTTTTCAGTGACGACAGACAGTAGATGGGGATGCTGGATGGTGCTCTTTGGTTATACAACCAGTTTTCTTGTATCAACAGCCTTGTCGCACATCTCGTACTCCCACCCCCAGCTCGTGACAAGAAACAGACACATCAGCCATCTTCGAGTTCAGGGAACAAAGACTGGTTGAAGTAGCCTCCGGTGTCTTTGCAAGAAAACAAAGACGGTCGACCAAGATGACTGGAAAAGTGGAAAGTATGTTTACTGACCCATTGTTCACCATATTCAGATCATATGATAACATTTGCCAAGCGCAAAACGTTCATTCTCTTAACTGCACCAGTAAAGTGGCCAGTTTTTAATTTTGATTTTCCTTTTGTATTTTTTTCATTAGCATGCAAAAGGATTTTTAAACAAGTATCTTTAAAACAACTTGCAAAATTTGTATTATTGTCACAACTTGTAGGAATTCTGCAAGCACCAACACTTGTCAGCATTTTTAGACACTCATTGAACTTCCGTATAAGACACTGACACACCTTCAAAAACTAAATCCGACAGACTACTTTATAGTCCCTTGTTTTATGTGATTTCCCACCCTTACCCCATGTCAAAAATTAAGCTACCTGACAGAGAGAATATTTGACACATCAGCCTAAAGCAAAGGGATAAAGAGGAACTGAGACACAGAGACACTACAAAGGAAACAGAGATGTGTAATGAAAGAATAATGAAGGGAACAGATTAGAAGTGGAAGAGGAGGGAAGAACTGTAATTCCAAAGTCAAGGGATGGGTAACATATAGCCCTGGGGAATTATAGCAAAGTATAGGCAGAGAAAAAAAGAGGGGAAAAGATAAAAAGTGAAGGTAGCTGTAATCTTGCATTAATTCTCATGCCTCCACAATGCAGGAAAGAAAGAATGATGTGCTGTAGCGCCATCTTTCACATCCCACCATGATTCTTTGATCTATCCTTTTGTCTCACTCTTGGCCTCTCTTTCCATATGTGCCTTCCATCTCTGTCCACTCCAGTGTCTCTATGTGTCTCTATTACCCCCTTTCAACCGTTCTTCTTTTGGCCTCTTTCTTCTTGGCTGAGCAATAGATGATCACATAGCTATTTTCCAAGCAATCATACATAGTGGCGTGTGAGTCACAGTGCAGGATTTGCACAGTGATGAAGCATTTCTGAGTGAAATGGAAACTCGGGATGCTGCAGTCTCATATCACTCACATTTCTTCCAAGTGGCTCTGTTGATCAATAGAGCACCATCACCATGATTCACCTGGCATCATTTCTGTTTTCTGTTCCAGTCATTTACCTAAATGAGCCCAACAAAAGTACTTTGTTACAAAACATCTCCGGGTGGTGTGAATACAGTGTTGGTTAAAACCAGACAAAGTGAAATCCAGCACTTTGTTAATTTTCCCTAATGGGTGTCATTGGGACAACCCCTTTCAGTATATGTTTCTGGCTTTCACAGTGGATTCTGCCTGACTCGGAGCCAGGCACCATACATTATACTAAACACTCTAACAGTAACTCTGTGGGAGGGAAATCTGTTATGCTCACTTTAAACAGGGCCAAGTTCCAGGAAATGATGCCGAAGAATATAGTGGTCACATACCCGCCTCTGTGCCTACTGAGCAGGAAACTGCATCATAAAGTTCATCTCTGTGGTCAACTGCTGGCAGCGTCTTTGACAATAAATTGGTCACACAAGAACAAGGAGCAAGGGACAAGGAACAAATGTCCTTTATGATAGCATTCTACAGTACCGTTTTAATGCACAAGGTTGGAATTATACCGCCCACTGCAGCAGCAGAGAGTGATGACGTAATGTACAGTCAAATGTTGGAGCCACTCCATATACAGTCCATCAATTTTCTTCCACTTTTCCCAAGTTGGGCCTGGCGGTATCAGGCTAAAAACTGTAATCCAAGCAGCTTTCTGCCCAGCAATGTTTTCCACTCCTCCCCCTTTCCTTGTCATGGCATGGATTAAACAAGGTGCAGGAAAAATCTCTCAGAGATTTTGGTACATATAGCATCACAGTTATTGCAGCTTTGTCAGCCGCACAATCATGAGCCAAATCTCCAGTTCTACCACATCCCAAATGTGCTCTATTAGAAGTTGTGGAGGCTATTTTCACTGTAATGTTTAAGAAATCAGTTTGAGATGATCTGAGCTTTGTCACGTCAGAAGATGTCTACACTGTGGTTATAAATGGATGAGCAACAATAGTCAAGTATTCTGTGGTGTTTGAATACTGCTCAGTTGCTACTTAGGGGGCTAAAGTATCCCAATAAAAATATCCCCCACTCCATTACACCAACACCACCAACAACAACCTGAGCCATTGATACAAAGCAGGATGCATGCTGTCATATTGTTTACACCAAATTGTCAAAACAACAACTAAAAAAAACTATAATTAAGACACAAACATCTGTTTTTCAGCTTTCACAGTTATTTTCAACAGAACAATGATAAACATAATGCAATGTATTTAATTCTATACATAATATCATATGAAATTAAACCAATACCATTTGATCTCCCTGTTATAGCACACTAATTAATGCACTGTATTTCTGCTCATCACAAAAAGGTTATAAAGCAATAAATAGAAGCTCATGGTTTTGAAAAGAAATTAAGTCTGGGTGCAGAAAGGATGAACAACAGAATGAACCGAAAGGGTTTTACAAGCAAGACCATATAAATGTGGCTCTGCAAAATAATATATTTTTAGGCTTTTCATGCAGCTTAATCTTTTATACTCTTGAACGCCGTCTTTTTCTGCAATGCATGTAAATGTAGCTTTCAGAGGGAAATTAATTAGGAATCAGCTCTTATGCCTTCAAAGTCTCTGCATTGCACTTTAAGTTGCTTACAAATACACACTCATAATCCTCCATGCCTGCTGGGCAGCGTGGACTTTATCATGCCTATCCAACTCTACGTTGGCGTTGTCTCTGCATTCAAACCCTGAAGCTTTGAACATGAATACATAAACCATTTTGAAGAATATTAATCATCCACTCAATGAATTGTGGGCAATTGCAATTTCTCTGTGTCCTCCCCGGGGTTACAACAGCAGTATGAAAGCCTTAGCATCCCTGTCAAGCCTAAATGGTGTATTTATGAAGACACTTTATTTGCATCTTTAGCTGTTTTGGTGGTTTTTCCTGATAGGACCCAAAGCATTGTTATCTTGCAATTTAAATGCTATTTTGCTGTGTACATTCCCAAATGAACACACAAGTGTTTGTGCAAACATGCTGTGCTTTGAGCTCAATTCTAGGAGGTATCGCTATCCGAAGTAAGATGCTCAACACTGGAAAAATTCCACCCTGACAGAAGTTGATGTTCTATCCATTATGTTATAACTGCCTCTACAGATAATATAAATTATATATATTTCAGCTGTGTTCTATAATTCAGCTGCTTATAAATTCTAAATCACCAAAAGAAGATGTTTGATCAGGGCAAGTTTTCTGATTTAGTATTTGGGGGTTTAGTAGGAAGTAGGTGGAATATTGATGCTTTTAACTCCAGAACTTTTGTGTTTACATGGCCTTTTAATTGCAATCTGATGACGAGCTTATGATTTGAGATAAACTATATCTGACTCCATGTTTCTCTTGTGCTCCTTGATTTTTTTTCTTCCACCTACATGTCCATGTGTTTGTTTTCTGTGTTTAAAGGGAGTGGCCCATCCATGTGTGTCCAACGAAGCTTAAGATATTGCATCTCTACTAATGTCACTCTTCACAACAGGGGTGGGACTGTCCCCTGAGACACACCAGCTCCAAGACTGTGTCCATTGTGATTTATCTATTGACCACCATATTAATCCCCAAACGTCTTTCACTGTTTTTCTCACTATTTCTGACACACTCCAGCATTTTCACCCTCACTCATCCCTCCGTTCAGCCGATCTGTACCCCCACCTCCATCTCTCATCACATCGAACCCCCCGTCTCTCCCTGTATCTTTCGCTTTGAACATACCTCTCTCTCAATCTCTGTTGCCCGTAATGGGGGGTAATTATGGCATTATTGCCACAAAGACTGTGCAGTGGGGTTGGAGAACCATGACACACGCTCACAGACTGTGGCCAAGTGTTGTCTTCAATACAGACTTCTGTGGCTCCACAGGAGGGCATTAAGGGAGAGGAGAGGTAGGCTAGAAAGGAAAGGAAGGGAAATGATGGTTTGTGGAGAGGTGTTGTAAAGAATTAATTAGTGCAAGGGAACAGGAAAGATGAAGGCAAAAAGAAGTGCGGGAGCAGGTTAGTTAGATCTTTTTAAGGGCAGAGATAGTGTGAAAAAAGAGAGAAGATTCAAGACAGCCTGGATCATAAGATATCGACTGAATGAAGGGAAACAGTAGGGGAGAGTTATGTGCTTCAGACTGCATTAAATCAACTTGGGGCAGAAGATGTAGAGAGTGGAAAAGAAGAACAAGAATAGCTGAAAGAGGCTTCTGTCAATAAAAGAAACAGTGAGTGCTTTGCAGGCTGGTAGGTCCCCACTGATCAGCAGTGCAGTTTGTCTAACCTGACTTGCTGTGCTGGGCAGACCGTTTGGCATGATGAGATTTAATGCAACTCTGTTGCGGGTTGCCAACAGGAATGAGGCTAGTAGCAAGGCTGTATATTACACTGCTGTGACAGAACAAGAGGAAGCAGAATGTATGTATGTGTGTGTCTGTGTGTGTCAGGGTGTGGGGGTTACTTTCCATTCCATTAATTTCTATTTGAATGATGTGCACAGAGAAACAGCATGTCTTTTACATTTTTCTGAATTTAGGAAGTTTTTTTTTTCAGAGATCTTGTAATTCAAGAATATTCAATATGACAATAAAGATTTAATAGCTATATTAAGTTGTCAGTATGTTTTGTCATACCTCATTGCCTTCTTATAACAAAATTACTTCTGCTGCTGAGGCTGCCTGTTCAAATCAATATTTGTTATTTTAATCAACTGACAGCAGATGGTTTTTTACCATAAGTGGGATTCAACTGACATCTGAGTGGCCCTCTGTAAAGCAATTGAGCAGAGTGCATTAGGGGCCCTGTTCCTCAACAATAAGATCTATGAGTGTTTATGTGTTTGTATCTGAGCCCTCTACAGTGGGCGATGATGGAAGATCATATGACAGCCAAAAAGTTCTCTGTGTGCAGTCAGCCAAAAACAATACTGCACATTCATCATTAATAACTTCACCAACATGACTCGTGTTGTTCTTCTGTTAATTAACCAAAGTCTGATGTCATGGACATGGTCCCGCTTGTTAAGACTCATTCTTAGCGGTGACCTAGTGGTCTTGTGTCATCATTGCCGGGATGTGAGGGATGGTGACACAGCACTCAACTATGCATAGAGATGAGCAAAATTCTCTGATCATGAGGTGTCATATGGTCATGAGGTGTCTATGGTCATAAGGCAGGGGGCATGAAAGTGTATCTTTGTGTTTGGTTTATTGAGTTTTGTGATGTAGTGTGTGAATCAGCTTTGTGTAAATTCTGTAAGAAATCAATTATTCAAAAGAAATCAGTTTCAAGGTTTCTATTCTTGCAGTCTTTCCAGTTACAAAGAACACAGGGAATAATTTAGATTTTCTAAGTCTTAGCTGAAGTAGCAGATCCATAATTAACACAAGGCCATATGGAAACTGTTTTGTTTTTTTTCCAATAAAACACAAGCCCAGAGACCAACATCTTATTCAAATTTCAAGGTGCACTTTTCTCTTACCTTAAAATATACACCTCTGAATGGTGAATCCTCATTGCTGTTCTCAAAGTAAAAAGACAATCACCTTTTTTTTTTGTTTGTTTTTTTGATGGGCTTCACTATTTTGCTTTTTACATTTGATTTTATTCTAACCTAGAGTTTGATGGATGGACTTGATTTTCCTGTCACTTTGTTGTGTTGTTCTTATTTGGAGATGCTGTGACCTGCAAAAACATGTCATCTTCCTCTGTGCATTTCTCTAAGGCTGAATGACAATGAGTTTGAATTGAACGATTTCCCCCCCATCAGTAACTGTTGCTTTTCTTTATGACTGAATCTTCTAACTTCAGTTGTCCCTCTCTCTCTCTTTATCCACCCCTCCTCCCCCTCATCTCCTGCCCATCTTGTGTCTGAATATACTTTCTGGAAAAAGTCAACTCTTACTCATCTGCATGCAGAGTGCCTTGGTTCCAGCTGTGAACGGAGGATTGAAATGGAAATGGGAATGAGAGAAAAAGCAGATTACGCTCCTCAAATGCATGCACAGCCTCCTGGCTGGCCCACCAGCTGAGTAGAGGGAGTGGGTGGGTGGATAATGGGGGTAAAGGAAACAGAGTTAAACAGCAACAAAGTGAAGGGTGAGGAAATGTCGGGAGAAAGGTGAAAGAGCAAATAAAGATGTTTTGGGGAAATGTAGAAAATCGAAATGGCAGACCTAAAATTGTGTAAAACTCAATCAAGACTATCTCAAAGACACCAAATGTTCCCACACAGACAGGAAAGTGCCCCCACACACAAACTCTAATAGGCGAGACAAGGTTCATGTGAATAAACTCAGACTGGCCTCAGAGATGACCAGACCTTGAACCTTAGAAGCTGATTTGAAAAATGCAGACAGAGGCAGAAAGGGATGATCAGCTGTGTGTGTGAATGCATGTAAAACGATACACTGTGTTGCAAAGAGAAAAGACGCACGTCTTTCTCTTCTGATAAATATGCAACAACCAGGTTTGTCTAAATGACACACAAAATAAAAAGATGATTTAACTTTCATTTCCCAGATTGGAAAAGGCCAAAAATAAAAGAGAAGCATTCATTGGCAGACACTTTAACTTGCAATCAAAATCTTGAAATGATCTTTAGTTTAACACACACTTTTTAAATGTCAGGGTGCCTGTCAGTTTGATACATTGCTATTCATGAGATTTCCATGTGCCCTGTGTTACAGGACCTTCAGCTGGAACAGTCAGATGGGGGAAAGGGAGAGCAGCAGAGACCAGGAGGGTGAGAAAAACTGCATAATGGAGAGTGAAAAAATATGAAATAATGAGAAGAGAAATTGAGACAGAGAGAAACCAGGAGAACAGTTTCTCTATCAGGGCCCAGAGAAGCGTGACCCTGCCTGCCCATTTTGGGCAGGCCCAGAGGCTAGTGCACGATGTTAACTGAATGTTCTAGCAAACGTCTGCCACAGCAGGACCCGGCTGTCAAATTAAATTCTCTCTCAGAAGATGGGTCCCCGTGGTGTGCCTGAATTTCCACGGAGGAAGAGTACTATTTCGATGATTGTTGTGAGTAGTCTAATGCAGCTTTTGGTATCCGCTTCTTTCTCACCCCGTAGTCATGAATCCAACGGGTCCCAAACGGCACCCAATCTCGTCTCACAAACTAGCAGCTGCAAAAGACCAGAGTCATTATGTGCTTTTGGAGAAGAATTCAATTTTGTGGAAATGTGCAGAAATATGCCCAATCTGCATCCGCAGCTAGTTTCAAAAGAGTAAATGAAGTGCAGAGCCGAGGAGTTTCTCAGGAACTGTTTTAAAGAATTAACGAGAGGGGCAGCTCGGTAGTTAATAAGATTTCTGCTAACACAATCGCATGTCTGTCTGTCAGTTTTTGCATGCACACATTTACGCAGGCAGTGTCCACAGATTTTCACTCACACGGGACCTGCCTAGCCTCTCTTTGACATGCACTTGCACGCGCACAAGAGTCGGCAACACAATCACAACACATATTTTACATATTTGTTTGTCTGGCCTGAGTTGCAAAAGCAGCCAGAATCAGGTAAGAAAAACCAACACAAAAAAATATGACTGCAAACTCTATATTAGGGCACAAGTGCTTGATGGAAAACAATAATATTCGCAGAAAACAGTTTGGAACAGATACAGGTATGAGGGGAAAAATGTGGGCATGTTGGGATTTACACAAAGGGAGGCAGAGGACACTGAGACAAGGAGGTCACTGTGTGAAATAGACACACTGGGCATGCAGCAGTGTAACAAAAGTCTGAAACTACAGTTCTCTAACCTCTGCAACCCTCCCTGCACAATATATATTCTCCACTCACATGTGCCCACATAAAGCACACACACAGCACACTGTGTTGGGCGTTGTGAATACATCTGGCAAATGTGTCCATGGACAGTAAGTAAAGTCAGTCCTGGTTAAGGTATTGGAAAACTGGTAAAAATTTTAGAACTGTAGATCTACTTCCCTCACTAACATCACTGCATCATTATTTTCACATTTGAAAATAATGTAAAAGTAAAAGTGTTTCTTAAACAATAGTTTATAGATCTATATACTTGATAAACCACAAGTTTCATAGTAGGAAACACAGTTTTGATGTCCAATAATGTATGTTATTACCACATTTCATTGAACTTTAAACCATATAAAGTGATTTTTTAAAACATATATATAAATGAATATTATACAACTAAACAAGGCAGTGGTGGAGGAATTATTTAAAACTTAGCTCTAACTAAAAATACTCTGTTACAAGTCAAACTCTTACAGTATTATGAGAAAAAATGACTTGAAAATAGGAGAAGTAGAACCATGCAACTGGCACCACTAAAAATAAAAACAAAAAACATAGCAACAACATAAAACAATGAAAGTACATTTAACAGCTAAAGCAATTTCATTCGCCACTTTCATGAATTCCCTTCTGAGAAACTGCAATTCAGTTTCAAGTTATGTACTGAAAATTATTTTTCATGATTATTTATTCATTTCTTTTGAAGAGGTGAAGAGACTTTTAGCAAACCTTTTTTTTAAGAAGAGGTAAAGCACGGCACAATGTCAAATCATAAAGCTGGTGAGCTTTCAGTCCTGATAGGGAAGGGGGAACACCGGGGGAAGGGCTAATGGGGTGCTAATGGCACTGAGGGATAAAAGGGAGAAGAGGAAAGAGGATAGCAGAAGGGGAAAACAGCCAAACAATATAAAAAAAAAAGTGGAAGATCATTAGAGCAATGAAGAGGTAGCTGGAAGGATTTGTTAAGACTTTAGAGGGAGTAGGAGAAAGGGTGATGATTAAGAGAGAAAAAAGGAAGGAATGAAGGCGAGAAGCCAGAAATGGACTTTGATAAAGTCTCAACTCTTAAATTATTTTAAGAGCTGTGTTTACAACTGATAATTTTTATTTCTTTTATATAATTTGGATATTTAATACCCATTTATAATCTTTAACAGTTTGCCACAGCTGGGATGTTTCTCCCCATAATTTTCATTGGAAAACTCAGACTGTTTTTCAGTCTAGTGTTCATGTTCACAGTAAACCAGCATGAAGTAAGATGTGGCAAAAAAAAAAAAAAAAAGTACAGTGGGAGCTCAGCCAATCAGGAGGATCTCAGATATCATCTTATGCATGTCAAAATTCTAATAAACATTTCCACACAGACATATTTTTCAAAAGATATTAATAAATATCTTACAGAGCTGTGTGTGAGAGAGCTGTGGAGTTTTAGATACTGGCCCTGAGAAGCTAGTGGAAGCCGCAGTGTTGGTTGGGTTCTTACATGGTTTGGTCACTTTTGACACCTCTGCTTGGCATTTCTTTGGAGATTTTTCCCTCCCTGCTACACTTAGAAAGATAGTGAGGGAGATAGAGGGATGATGAAGCACAGGACTCCAAACACACACACACACTTCGTCCTATCTCAGTCTGTCACTGTGTCAACTATCTCCACAGCCGTTCAGTGTCACACTGGTGTCTAGCTGTCTCCCTCTGTCAGTCTTTTGTTCTGTGCTGAAGAAAGCGCAGGGCCGCAGCATCAAAGTATGAATGACTTGAAAGCTCTGATCTCAATGTGAGCACACACAAGCATGGGCACAGCTTAGAAAATAATATGGTCTGCATACACACATGTACAGAGAGCACACTGTGCAATTCAGTCGGTTCGGCTGGCTTTGTAGACAGCATCTGTTCTGCACCCCGTCATCTTCCCTTTGCACCCCACCCTCTGTGACAGGTGGAAGGGATTCAGACTCAAAAGCTGAGGAGACACACACTAAACTCCACTGACACATGGTTAGTGTTTCGCCTACACACACACACTCATATATACACACCTGCTGTGGTGCAGAGCTACAGTGCCCCATGGTGCCAGGCAGGCTGAGCAGTGCGTCGCGTGTTTATACCACCTGCTCTTAGGCCAAACAGAGGATGAGGGATTAGACCTGACAGCCCACAGAAGAACAGCAACATACAGTAGACAGATGTAGCTCTATATACCACCCTTAAACTACCCAGGAAGTCAACCAGGTCAAACTAATTCTTTCTTCCATACGCACACACAACAAAACAGCAGGGCCATCCATCAATCAGCCGCTCATGCCCACTGGGAGATAAGTTTGTAAACCAGTCTTCTTATAGCTCAGGAGTTTTCTTACTCACGGATTTGTAACACACAGGGCAGCAGCTCATCTCTTCACCAAAACAACACTGACCTTTTGGCCTCAGACTAATTTCTATAAACAAGCTCTTGCAGACGAGGCCTGACCCTCACCACAGCACATGAACACACTCTGCACCCAACCTGCTGTGCTTCTTTAACCAGTGGAATTTATAGTAAGATATAAATAAATCAATAACACAGCATTAAAACATCAAGATGTAAGCAACGAGAATGAAAGAATATCTCAGCTCCCAGAAAATAAATAAATGAAAGTGAAACAACCTCAAACACGCATATAAAGCCTGCATGACACTGTGAATTTTAACTCCATAACAATCTGTGTGGTTTATGAGATAAATGGAAAAAAGTTGTTATCTTAACCAATCCAGTAGCATCTGGGTCAACTTTCCCAAGAAAACTATTATGGAGGAGATAGGAATGCTGGGAAAAATTCAGAGGAATGTCTTGTCTTCTGGGGAAAACATGCCACAGGGCATAGAGCTGTGCACTGACAATGTGTGTGTACATGTGTATGTGCAGGAGCTCTCCTGATAGCTGTTCTATTTTGGAAAGACTTGTGCAGAGGATTCATTTCTTAGTTATCGGCTGTTTCCAACCCCGCAGAGGTGAGAGGCAGGTCTGCATCCATTCTCAGTGTGATCAAGCCGAGCTGCCAACGAATTGGGAGCGCAAGTAGGTGCAGCCACCTCCACACAAACACACACACAAGGCTCAAAAATCCACTTGGTTGTGCATTTGTTAAAGTGGTAATTGTTCCACAGCAGTAATTGCCATAGTGAAGACTGCTGATAATGACACTGCACACAATGAAAAATTGTTGCACAAACAAGTTGACTGACGGCAGCTGAAATTGTTTGGGGAGAGAGGCACACATCACCAAATGTGGTTGCAGGAACTACACATACATGAACAAGCACGCACACACAGGAACAGTAACAAGTGAACAAACATAAGATGTCCTCGGATAGATTCCATACATTTCTCTCTACCACTCAAGGACATGTTGAGCCTCTCCCATCTTCTAAATTGCAGGGTAGAACAAAAAGCAGGATCATGAAAAGGGGAGGAAGGGATGATGGGTTCAGGTGTTCAGGAACAGCTGGTCGTCAAATAAAAACAGGAAGGAGGGGGGCGGACAGGGGACAGGGAGATGGAGGGGATGGCAGAGACAGTGGGATAGGTGTATGAAATGATTAATATTTCTCAAGAAAAGCACTGAGTAATTGATGGAGACTGCTTATTATGAATGGCATTATGAAAAGATGAGAAAAACACACAGTCAGTTGGATGGAGCGACACACAATGCTTTGTGTGTGCTGCACAGTGTGGACAGTACACACAGATACAGTGGATGATAGACTGGCAAACACAGCAGGCTTACTGTCCATGGATCAACAACATGCTATCTTTCAAACACAGGGCCATCTATAAGCTCACTCAAACACACACAGCAGGCTGTGTACATGAGCTCAGCTGTGCGAGCACACAAAGCCTGCAGTATTTTTTTCCTCCTTTAAATACAGACATAATTGACATGAAATAAATCTATATTCTCAAAAAGAGGACATAGATGTGTACTGCGCTGCACCGTGACTAACGACCCACGCACTCTTCATTTGGTTGTGCTTGTAATTTTTTGTTGCCCCAAGCCTTGTGGAGACATGAAATGAGATTAAAGCATGAAAATTAAAATGCAGATGCAATGATTTTCAGTTACTTGCCTGAATATTACATCCTGAAGCTGTTGTAATAAACATTTGAGAAGTTTTGTATAATGTTCTAGTTTAATTACTTTGGGGAAATTCGTGGCTGCAGAAAATAACGAACACTAAAAACTAATAAACCAATTTCACATTTAATAGGATACTGAAATGTAACTATATTACTGCACCTCTGGATGTGAATGAGGCTGTTTTTGTATTTATTTGAAAATAACTAATGCTTAACACTTAATACTTATAAAAATCACCTCATGGCCTATTAATTCAAACTATATGTATAGACAGATTCTATTGACTTTGGCACCCTCTGCAGGATTTTAGTGTCACTGACAAATTACGCATGTGACCCAGGATGCTGCTGGTCTGCCTTCATTTTTATGCAACGGAACATTCAACTGCAGATGTATTTTGAATACCACATTTTTCATATATACACACACTTACATAACTGCTTTAGATGGGGATTGAGACAATATGCCTTTTAAAACATCAAGTTAAGCATACATGAATTTGTTTACTTAAAATACAGATCACGTATCCTTCATGGAAATACCTCATGGTTAGTTTTCCCAAGTTTTGCGTCTGGGGTGGAAGTCATATGAAAAACATGTCCGATATTTTCCCCATTCTGCTGAAATTGTCAAGCATTCCTATTAAATTTGGTTTTAATCTGTAGATGGCACTGTGGCCCTGAATGAGGCTGTTAAACCATGACATCATTCTTTACAACTGAAATGTTAACTAGGTTCCTTATGGAAATGTAATCATCTGCCTTTGTTAAGTGAACCATTTCCAGCGGTTGTCATGGTATCAGCGATCAATTTGTACAAAGCACATCTGATAGATGAACAAAGTGGCAAAAACAAAAGATTAATATGGATGGGAAAAGGGGCAATGTGACAGCAGTGTCTGGCCAGTGATGAGAAGCTGCATTGGCTTAGTGATGATCAGCTCCCCGGAAGCCTTTTCAAACTGCCCGATGAAACAGTTCCCAGTCATCAAGCTTTTAGTAGCAAGAGGATATGAGGATGTGAACAGAGCCCACGACCAATGGTCATTCACTGCCCTTTAGACAAAATGACATTTAGACCAGAGTGCCAGACATCAGCTAGGGATGAATTACTACAAAGACTTCCCTTCTTTTAGAAAGCGTGGTTCATAATATTCAGGGAAACGGGCTTATCAGCAGTTCATCTATAAAACTCATTCCAGTTCATTAGCTTGAAGACACTGATTGAATGGGTTCAAACAAATTGTTCATGCAAGTCAAAAATCACAAGACACAATTTGACTTTTCCAAAAAAGATTTATTAAACAGATTTCTTGTTTGCAGCTGCAACCTGTGGAGAAAAGAGAGAGAAAACATTATGAGATATAGCCAGTGAGTGACATCCTGCATCAAATGAAAATCTCACACCTTTGAAAACATCCCTTCAATTCAGAATAAAATTACCAGCAGTGTTAGTGGGGGGGTATTTAATCAATTCATTAGGCTGCCATGGATGAAGAAGATGATCTCAACTATTTAAACTAATTTTATTCTAAAGCAATCAAATGAAAACACATTTAATTCATTTATTTTTAAATGTCACTCCACTGCGTTAATAGTCAGTCCACAACTTGAGGGAGCAAGATGCTATCAAAAATGTAATTTCACAGGGACTTGAGAGCAAACACAGTCTGGAAGAGAAACTGTTACTGCTGCTGCCAAAACCCACCATGAATAGTCTGATAATACATGGCAGAAACCTCACTTGCCAGGGAAAAGCCTCTCACATAAAAAGTCATCAGAAAGTACAACACACACAAGAGATTCTAGAGGTGGTAAGGGAGCCACACCAACAAGCTTCCTGCCAGTTTTTGTGCAGCAGGCAGGGCCCAGCCCAGGTCTGCTCATCTGCATACTGCTCATTAGCATGGATAAACAAGGAGAAAACTGGTGCCATACGGCGGACTTGCCAAGCATGAAATTCCCTCCTCATGTTTACCCCTTTTACCCTTGGATTATCACAACATTGCTGACTCTCTCTTGATTTTTGACAAGGCCCAAGTGTGATTTGTTTTTTAGCGAAGGCTAACAAACAATTCCAGGAGTGTGCCACACAAGAAACATAACTCAACTGGCTGGCAGAGGGAAAAAATTTGCCCAAGGACAAGTGCTTTAAAAAAAAACAAAAACCTTGCATGCCAAAGTGATGGGGGCAATGTACTCCCACAACAGACAAGGTGTCGCATCAAAGCAGAGGATGATATTTCTGTGGTGATCACACAAGGCACCACCCTGAGTCTGTCAGAACGTCACATAAAATGACAGAGAGCATCATACAAAATCAGTCACAGGAAACAACCTTTGCCTGGCCAGCATGAGGTCGTATGACATTTAACAGCTGGGGAGCCTGATAGTGGTCCGCTTCTTTTCTACCAATTCCATCAGGCTGGAACTAGAGCTGGCTGACATATAGCGTAGCATGTTAGATTCCATGTGATTTTAAGCATAGGCTTAATATTGAAGCTTGGTACATAACACAGGTTACTATCAAAATGTGTTTTGTGACAAACATTTTACATCCGATTTCAGTACCTACAGATCACTTTCAGATTATACTTCAGTGGCTGCAGCTTTTTACATTTGCAGCTGAGACTCATTCCCTACAAGAGACACCAAAGTTGTCTCAAAGGGGTATGCTCACTAGGAACGCCATTTTCAGACTTGCACGCGGTTGACATCTTTCATTATAAAATACACGGTTAAGTGAAATTCTTCTCAACAGTGCAGAATCTTACTTCTATAAATAGCTGCACCTTTGTTTACAAGTGGTCACCCATAGGTACCTTCGCATAGTCGATTTGGATTTCCTTCCTGAATCAACTCCCAAAGGGATGCGTCTCCCCTCCTTGTCTCACACTGGGGATTCTTTTGCATGTTACACAAATGTCTCTACAAATAATCAAAACCTACCCATCTCAATTTAGATGGTTTTCTTTGGTTTACTATGTGTAAACATTCTCAACCATTAATGATACTTACTTTCATTGTGTTAAGCCTATTTTACAGTACTACATTTATGTCTATTTGCACAGGTATTTGAAAAATACCTGCCATACTGCTAAAGCCCAATAGCATGGGCCTCAAAATGGATAATCCTCTGAGTAAGGCAAGTGCTGACTGGTTGAGAGTTGGAGCAGAAAACGGAAAAGCCATACCACAAATATATATATGTGAAAAATCAAAAGAGGAGGATAACAGCAGAAGGTGACTATGAAAGTGGACACTGGTTCTTGACTCAGTTTCATTTTAACTCTTTATACATTACAACTGCCCTTCTCTACGGTTTGCTGCCGAACCAACAGCAGCACAAGAGAGTTGCCCAAAGACCCATGGGTTGTGACACTGCCCCCAGGTGACAGAAAACAGCTACAACAAAACAGCCTGCAAAGCTGTAGCTTCTGCACAAAAGTGTGGACATACAAAAAACAAAAAGCCATCAGGAGTTCAGCAGGATCTTCTTAAACTGAAAACATCAAGTCGAATACCTATAATAACTGCAGCATTTTAGCAATACTCTCACTAGCTGCTGCCACTTAATGTTGCAGAGCACCTGAATATATTTAGTAAATGATTTCATCCAGCTGGAAGATGACAATTTGATACACATTCAAGCCAAAAAACACTACATGTATCGTAAAAAAAAAAATTAAATAAATAAAAACAATTGAATGCCTGATACAACGCATACAACTGAGTTGAACAGTTTAACAAAACAGCAAAAAGGTAGCAGAGAAAGGGAGACATGGTCATGGTGTTTAACAGCAGACAGGTTGTCATGTTAAAACATCAAACACAATAATTGGTGTACTGACTAGTGACAGATACAGTGCAAATTATATCATCTGAGATCATTAAGGACCATTAGTCCATCTCCCAATCTATGTGTATGGTCTTAATTTATTGAGGGGAAATGCTACACTGGACATTGTAACCAAGAGCATTAATATTACTTAACATTAGTAAATTAATTTGTCCATTTTAGATACTTAATTGTCCTCAGAATATTTAGCTACAACCCATTTATGCCCGTCTCTAGGTTTTGTGCAGACCTAATGATTTTCAGTTTGCATAGGTTTTAGACCCCTTGAATATGTCAAGCCTCCACTGTACCGTATAAGAAGGTAAAGACCACGACGCCATCTCTGAATAAAGTTTTATTAGGATCATTTAATCAGTTGAGTTATTGTTAAGTGTATGCAAACTTCTTAGCATTTAGACAGTTTGGTGTGTTTAAAAAAAAATAAATAAAATAAAAAAAAAAATCACCAAATGAGTTTCTCACCTGGCCAGCAATTCTGTCCAGATCTCTGGTTCCCTGGGAAGTCAGTCTGCGACCACTGATTTTAAAAAAGCAAGAAAAAGCAGAAATTAGCTGATACAACAGAATACCATTCACCGCTAGAAAAATGCTTAACACTACAATAATGAGTTTATGCCACACTAACCACAGCATTACAGTGAAGAAGCCACTGAACAATTTTTCTCCACAGAACTTAATTTTCTTGCTCACTTCTATCCCAAGCCAATCAATTAGCCCTGTTGTTACAGAGTGATTAAATCTTTACTGCAGTCTCAAAAAAATGATTTCTACCTTATGCATTTACAGATTTCAGTTATCCACATCACATAAGCTGGCCCATTTCACATCAGCAAATGCAATAAACAGAAAGCTGAGACACTGTTACTAAGTTCTGCAAGAATGAGTAACAGCATGCGTAGAGGCATTGGCGTAGGTGTGTACCACTGTGCCCATGTTTCCCATAAAATAAAACAAGAAAAAAAATCAATTCAAAACAATATTGTGGCATTTTCTTGAGCTCACCAAGTATCAAAATATCAACTGTCAGTTAGCTGGCATCTCCATGTTTTATCAGCAATAGAAAGCTGTGCAAAAGTATGCTACTTGGGGGATTTAAGCTTCATACTCCAATGCTGCATCCAATTGCTTACTGTGTGTGCACTGAGGTTTTGTGTGGAGAGCCATGACTCATCTGGTAGCGTTGGTCATCTGACTCCTCTAGCCATGTGCCAAAGTATACTTAGGCAAACTACTGAGCCCCGAGTTATCCTCAAAGGCATCCATCGCAGTGTGCAAGTATCCGCGATGGTTACAAAGCAAATAAATAAAAAGTCTGTATGATTGTGTGAATGAGTGCTACGAATAATCAATTAAAGGTGGCGTACAGCTTTGTAAGTCCATTTACCATGATGTCCACTAATATTGGTATGCAGAGTTACAAATTAATATCTTTTTAATATCCCCAACTAAAGACCAAGTTTTTAGTGGAAATACACATTATGAAACTGTACTGTGGAGTTCAAGTAATGTACTGTGACTAAAAACAAGAAACAATTGTAGAGAATTTAAAAATGTTTAATGACCAAATTAGCCGGAAAAGGGTGGAGTGCCCACTCCGGGTCGGGGATGAGTTCCTGCCCCAAGTGGAGGAGTTCAAGTATCTCGGGGTCTTGTTCGCGAGTGATGGGAGAAGGGAGCCGGAGATCGACAGACGGATTGGGGCTGCAGCTGCAGTAATGCGAACGCTGCACCGGTCCGTCGTGGTGAAGAGGGAGCTGAGTGTAAAAGCAAAGCTCTCAATTTACCGGTCGATCTACGTCCCTACCCTCACCTATGGCCACGAGCTGTGGGTAGTGACCGAAAGAACGAGATCGCGGATACAAGCAGCAGAAATGAGCTTCCTCCGAAGGGTGGCTGGCCTCTCCCTTAGAGATAGGGTGAGAAGTTCGGCCATCCGGGAGGGGCTCAGAGTAGAGCAGCTGCTGCTCCACATCGAAAGGAGCCAGCTGAGGTGGTTCGGGCATCCGACAAGGATGCCTCCTGGGTGAGGTGTTCCAGGCATGTCCCACCGGGAGGAGGCCCCGGGGCAGACCCAGGACACACTGGAGAGATTATATCTCTCGGCTGGCCTGGGAACGCCTTGGTGTTCCCCCGGATAAGCTGGAGGAGGAGGTGGCTGGGGAGAGGGAGGTCTGGGCCTCTTTGCTTAGGCTGCTGCCCCCGCGACGCGGTCTCGGATAAAGCGGATGAAGATGGATGGATGGATGGACCAAATTAAGTTAATACCGAGTCAACATTTTCAATATTTGAACAGATGTAGTGTAATACTGGATAATGGTGCTGGGGTGGGAGTTATCAACTAAAGCAGTTCACTCAAGGTTGGTCAGCATGCTCCATTCCAACCAAACCTTACTGCACAGCATTAAGGGGACACGCTTCATCAATAGCATTGCAGAACTTAACACTTAGGCTACCAAGCAACTCCAAGTAAACATACGTATAATGGACAACTAGAGACGCATGCATTTTAAAGCTTTGACAGTTCAAGCTACACTTACACTCACTCTAACTGAATGTGAGTGCTCTTGAAACCCCTTCTGGACACAACAGAAAAAAAGATGACTGACACGGGCACTGTTAGCCTTACGACTCGATATCTATAGCTGATTACAATTTGCAAATAAAATCAGATGTATAAAATATAAAAACTATTCCTCAGTGAGTCAATTATTTCACCCATCTCTAAGCATCATGCACATGCCAACTTATACATGCAATCAGCTTTCTTGACTGGCTCTAAACGTTAGGTGATTTCCACACATGAAGGAAGAGATGCCCCATACCATGCTTTCTTGGTAGGGCAACCAGGAGGCAGGCCATATTATGGTGACTTGCTCACCAAAGGATTCCTTGTGTCACATATATTCAGACATCACACGTACGGGTAAGTCTATCAGACAGCGTTTTTGCATTCACAGCTTTCTGTGTCTAATATTTAAAAAGGTCTGGGGCTGAAGTGTATGAAGAAAAAAAAAAAAAAAAACGCTTTTAAGTTCCAACCAATAAAAACAGTAAGAACCGGCACTTACCCATTGGGATCCTTCTCAATCATCTTGAGCAACTCAAGAGCCTGCAGCACCTTGCGAGCCACATTCTTTGATCCAACACTGTAGTGGGCAGGGCACACGCCGTTCCTCTTGCGACTGCCATAGATCTTGGTCATGGAGCCAACACCTGCACCACCACGGAGGTAAAGGTGGCGAACAGTGGATGCTGCGGAAGCATGAGAGATGACAGTGTTGTCATATAATATTTAGAACCTGAAACACTAAGCATTGTACAATGTGAATATTAAGTTTTTGATAAAGTGGGCTTACTGTGTCAATGGTTATAAATTTGGAAAGAATTTAAAATGATCAGTATGTGTAGTCTGTTGCATTCAAAAACCTTTTACTAATTAAAAGCACATTTGCATGTAAAATTGTCCCATCTCAAAGCACCATTTAAACATGTAAATGGAAATGTCTTGTGGTAATACAAGCCTGAAGCTGTAATAAGTCTCAGGAGAACTTCTGAAAACCTTAGTAATTAAAAACAAAAAAAAAAAAAAAAAAAAACTTGCAAGACTTACCAGCTCTGATGTAGAACCAGTTCTCATCACTGGGGGCCAGCTCCTTGTGCTTACCCAGCTTGACAAGGTCCACCCAGTCAGGCACCTTCAGTTTTCCTGACCTGGTAACAGAAAAGGTACATCAGTATGAAGTACATCAGAGGACTATATCAATAATTTATTCGAGTGGGCCATTAGCATCTGTTAAGTTAAACAGCGTCACAAAATTTGATTAAAAATATGTTCAATGAAAAGTAAAGCTGCTCAGTGGAGCATACTATATAAAATATATTAACAAGCTTTGAATATGTAGAGGAGAAAATAAAACTCACTTCTTCAGGAAGGCCGCCAGGGCACGGACAAACTCCTGCTGGTTAACGTCTTTCACTGTGACACCTGGCATCTGAATGCGATTAAAATATGAATAAATACACACAAACTAACGTTTATCTACCAAAAAAAGCAACACACCAGACAAGCATCTCTCATAATTGCTCTAAGATTTCGCTGCTCACCGCCTCAAACCAGGAGAACTCTTAAACATCAATCCCAATTAGCTTCAAAGAATACGGAGCTTAGGTTAATTATTAAAATGCATCAAGAAAACAAATACTAAATAATGCTATGCAGCAAGACAAATTGGACAGGATACATGTGTACGACTCTTGGCGAAATTGCACGTTTCACCCGGTGTTTTAGCTTCATGTGCGCTAACTGACCATACACTCAACCACACTTCGTTTTCAATTGTTATCCTTACGACCTAAAAATCGACAAATAAAGAAATATCTGCCCAACCGATACACGATATCACTTCTCGTAATATGAATATTCATATATTATAGCACAGAACACAAAATGAAATCAGTACAACTAGCCAGTTGAGCAGGCCTCAACGAGGTAGCATGGGGGCAGCCATTACTAGCAGATATGATATGAGCGCAACATTCAAACAAAATTCTCGCAAAAACTTATTAATACGTCAAAATACCTCGTGTAAAGCCTAACCACTGTAATTATCTGTACTTTATACTTTAACAGACCACGTTTGAAGAACAATTGTTTGAATTTTGAATACATTTATTGCTAAATAAGCGAGGAGTGAAAAATGCGGCGTTACCTTGCTTATGGACAGCCAAGGGAAGAGGGTGGAACGGGGTTTCCAACCCATGATAGAACGGGCACATCTCGTTTTTTAACGCGAGACCAGCGCGTTGTTTTTTCCAGCGATGCCGCTCATCACAAGTGTCGACCGTCCCAATCTAATCTATCTATCCGTTTTCGACTCTCTTTTGTTCGTCATTTGGGCTATTTTATTATCATCTACATAAATAGATTAGGGTTAGGGAAATTGCATACTAGTGCTACAAGTTGTACTTTACATAGTATTTAATCGGTTTTTGGTCATTTATTTTCATCTGTTTCTATCAAAAAAAAATCCGCTTGTTTTCATTCTTCTCTCATGGAGATCTCCACTTTCACATTTAACTATGGCTGCATTTAAAATGGCAGCAGCCAATAGTTAGTACGTTTACATCAGTTATTGATTTGTCAGTAACTGTGCTCTTCCCGTAATGCTTGGCCCTTTTGAGGCAGACAGTTGGAGGATAAGGACCTAAATGTCAATCTTACAGTTTGATTTCTTGTATTTTGCTTGTTTGTTTGTTTCTAATTATATATATATATATAGGGGCAAGAGAGACTTTCTTAAAGGTGTATATAGACATCAATACACTTCTGCCTGCATATTTGTTTTCGTGTCTATAGATAGTGTAAACTGCTACATCAGAACAGCAAGCTGTTAAGAATTGCATAGTGTTTTACTCTTTATTTTAAAAAAATCTAGAGAAAACTACATATATAACATAATAAATGTATATATGTGTGTGTGTGGGGGGGGTGTACCTTATTTACATAGTTCCCTGGCTGGAAGAGAATGTGTTGCCCTTTGCACAAATCAGATGGAAAGGGCAGCCATGCTCCAACATTGACACAATTGATATGTTTGCAGAGACAAGGGAGAGATAGAAGGCAGGTTGATAAGCAGAGGTTTATGAATCAGGTTTATGCTGTCAGTGGGGGCAGACAGTTAGACTGAGAGGTGAGAGGGAGAGATAGAGATCCTTGAGCGGAATAAAAAAGCAAGCCAAGTCATAACCAACGATAGGTTAGAGCTCATCATCGCAGGGGCTTCACAACAGGTAACTGTACCTTTTTAATCTAATTCACCTCTTTGGCACCCACTGATTTCTCAACTCTGTCAAATTGACTGTTGCCATGATGAAAAGTTTGGCCCTATGTACTTTCAAAGAGCTTAATTGATTAATTAAGGCAATTCATTACGCTGGGAGTGTCCAGCTACCAATTTGAATTGAAAACTCACACAAGGTGGATTTGAACTACATTAATTACTTCAGTAAATCAATTTTGCTGAGCCCCTTCAAGTAGTAAGACAGGAGACAACTGTGTAAAGTGATTATGAAGTGTTATAAAGAGGTTATTTTAGCCAGTCATGATTATTATGGAAGTGAGGACTAACACCAAATGTTTCAGAAAGGTCAAACTAATTACATGGAATGGACAGGTGGCACATTGAGGCAGCAAATCTGCTATTTCAATATTCATTTACTCTGCTTTCTGGGAGACTATTGTTTGAAAACGCACTAAAATTAGCTGTCAATCATGTCTGAATACATTTGCTGAAAATTACTCATCAGGCACTGACACTGCACACTTGTGTAACTGAGTGTTGCTGTCCATTTATTTACGCATAAATGTCTAGCACTGTTTGTGCTTCAAGAAGTATGTGTCTGTGAATGAAATATGGTGGGCCAGAGGGAGAAAAGAGGTGCATTAAACATTGGAACAAGGTATGAGAAAACATAGCGTGTAACTCTATGTTGCCACCCAGCTTGGTGCTTGTTGTCATGTGTTTGCATGGTGCTCACATCCTACATGGAGAAGTTCTGTCAAGTCTGGTCTGGTCTGACCTTTTCACTCTCCAGACACGTTTACAGCTCTCCAATACCTATCAAAATATCTACTCCCTTTCTGCCTGCTTCTCTGCCCCTAGCACAAACTTGCATCACATTCTAAATCCTTCTACAACTGTACTTTTCTCCCTCTGCTGAGTGTTTTTTGTATTCTGACCCACAATCCACTGCTTAACCTTACAATTTCCTCCATCCGTTGTCACTCCTTTCTCATTTATTTTCCCTCTATTCTTTGTCTTTCTCTGTGTGTTTGACCATCGCTTTTACAATTCAAGTCAAAGCGATGCTCCAGGAGCCGTCTTGGCTCCAATAACCACATGGGAACACAGGGCAGAGGTGACAGGTAGAGTAGGAGGTTTTATTTGCATAGAAAGCATCAATATGTATTTTCTTGAATTTATGTTTGCCCACATCATTATCATCAGTGTTTTGTTTTGTTTTGTTTTGTTTTCAAAATTGTAAAAACACAAATTTTTTTTCTTTGTCTTCTTAAAACTTGTCCTCAGACATGGAGTTCACGTGGCTGTATTCCCTATGCCAATGCATGTTATCTTTATCTATAATTGTGGTGAGCGTGCGGCTTTGCATGGCAGTCACCAGCAAGGGCACGATGGCTGATGTCCAAGACGGATCCCAGATTGCCAGGCCCCAGCCTGGGAGTGTTTCATGCTGTCTTCGACTGTGTCTGGGTTGCGTTGGAGCCATAGGAGGTGCAGCAGGACTCCCTCTGAACGTGTTACTCAACCTGCGAAGCTCCCAGTGTTTGTACACCTGCATAACCCTTGTGTGTTGCCCTATGATGGTCAGGCAGTTTACAATGTTCCTGTTGGTACTGCTTACCCTGGACACCCACCTATACCATCGTTTGGCAGACAGGTGAGCGTAACAGTTTGATCAGTAGAGGAAAAAGGACACAAGTTTTCAATTTCAGTTTCAAAGTTTAAGCAGACACACACACGCACACACACACACAACAAAAAATACACAAAAGCAGACATTTCTTATATAAGACTCATTTTCAAAGTAAAATAAAACTTCAAAAATGAAAAGAGTGGTTTAATACATTTTTGTATATGTGTGGGAAAGGGTGAATATGTGGGTGGCAAGAGTCAACCAAGATTTGTAAGCATGCTTTTAGCAAAAATGAGAGAAAGAAATCAATATAAGTGCAAAAGGGGGAAAAAAAAGTCAAGGCACACCTTTGTATGTAGTAAAACAACCTGTTTGTTCAGTGCTCATAAAGATGTTCTTATTGCGAACTGCTTGTGATGCGATGTGAGTGATGGTGAGTAAATATCAATTGGCTCCAAGGCTCTTAGATGTTTGATTGACAGTGACCCACAAATTTGGACTTGAATGGAAAATCAGAAATTCATTTTAGACTGAAAATACTTTCTTCAAAGATGTACGGCGTGCCATTTTGTATTTTTGGAGTTGGTGGTAGACAGGAGTCAGTTAGGAACAATCATCTTGGTGATGTCCTAATTTCTTATCAAGTACTATTGAGTCTCAGTATTAACTCCACGCTAATATGTTGTTGTTGTTTTTCATGTCTTTGGATGCCAGATACTCCACAGTGGTCACTCGTCAGCGAACTCTGGGTGTAGTTCTGTTGTGCTGGGTGGCCTCTGTTCTCTCCTCCTTTGCTCAGTTCATCGGCACAGATGTCCTCAACGCCAGCACGAGCAGTACGGACCCAGGCACAGTGGGTCTTGAGTTGGATGGTAACTGGACAACTTCTTCACCCCATCTTACCTCTTCCCCACCCCCTAAGTATGACGTCAAAGTCATTGGGAAGTACCTTCCATACGGAGGCTTCTTGTCAAAATTTTATGTGGAGGACATGAGCAACTTTACCTATGCTGAGATTCACAGCAGCCACTGGACACTCTGTGCTCCTGACACTATTCTCAGTCCCCAATTCTTGGTCTATGTTCACGGGATGACGGCATTTATCCTCCCCTTGCTTTGGCTCCTGGCCATTTACATTGACCTGCTATGCATGAAGCAGAGGAAGACTCCTTTTAGTCATGCAGATCCCCCAAAACATGACTCCTGCTTGGCCCGCTCCCTGGCCCTCTCCCTCTCCCTTTTAGTTCTGCTGTGCCTGCCACTCCACATTATCCATGCTCTCCTGCTTTTTACCCCGAGTACTTATGTTCCTCACTGGGTTCGTATATTTGCCTTGTTCCTCTTCCAGCTCTACAGTCTTGTGCCCCAGATCCTTTTCACTCCTCCTAGGAAACACATGGGGGGAGAACAGGCATCATTCCCTCTAACTGTTACCAACCTTCCACCTGCAGTAGCCCAGTCCAGAGGGAAATCTGTACGTATAGCACTGTGTGAGGCGATGCAGGCAGCTCCATGGTCTTCAGCCAAACACTCCCTTAAAGCCAAAGTGTGCCCAGAGGTCTAAATTCTTGGAAGATCTGGGCTATTGTTCACAGCAGATAGAGCAACATTCCCTCCATGTTTCGTGTGCGTAAAAAATAGTTAGTATTGGAAACAAATGACCTGTGGACTGAAGAAATGTGGCATATTTCTGTTTGTTGCTGGCTTTTAAGCAATCTGCAACCTTGTATACACACATAATGCATAACTAGCAAATGATCAGGCCAGTTAATTATCAGGTCCCACACCAAATGTCAGTGAGAAAATTAAGTCTCTAGGTGATAACTACTATCCTGATCACAGATGTCTGTTTTCTTTGACTGCTCTTCCTATGGGTCTTATTCTAAGCCTGCTTTAAATCTCTACTAAGCCAACCACCAGTAATGTAGATATATGAGTGACAGCATTTAATTAAACCTTCAGTAGTGGTCTAGAGAGAAGGTGGGATTGTAAGGAAAACATAATTAACCTGGTTATGACACAATTTTCATGGCTGCTTTGATTAAACTTGTAAATACAATACGATTCTCTCTTGTAATAAAAAGGTCCTTATTCACACTAATTGGATTGTTCATCTTGAAGCATGTTAGTATTAAGAAATCAGTGATGGAGAAAACAGTAGCAATCCATCTCCCTCTGCATAGGACATATGTATGACAGTGAACATGCCATTTACATTAGGGTGACCAACTGTCCTCTTTTTTGCACTTGTTGACTTGTAAAAACCTATATGACATTTTTTATTTCACCATTCATTATTGAAGTTCTTCTTGGCTGGGCCAAGTGTTCTCTTTTTTGAAAATCAAAATATGGTCACCCTAATTTACATTTCCCCCCTGTTTCTCATGATCATAGACCTGCTCTGTCTCTCCAGCTTTCTATAGACCTTGTGCCTATTTTTTATTCATTTTCTCACTTTTCAAATCCTTCAGCACTTTCAGTTTTATCTTAATGTATTCAGAAAATACACAGACTGGTATGCTTCATGTCATTGCAAAAAAAAAAAAAAACCTTTCCCTGGAACACATTATTGACAAAGAAATGTAGTAAAGTCTGGGGTAAAAAAATATCACTCAGTGAAGAATTAAATTTCTCCAGCTTCCCTGGCACAGGTGCATATTCAATTGTTTTGCCTGCTTGGAAGCTCCCTACTTCCTGATTATACGCAGCTTGGAAACTTCAGTAACCTGCGCTTCAAGCTACTCTGTCACCTCTTTGCCATGCTAGGGTCGCTGGTGAAACCAAAGAGAAAGGACTGATACAATCATGCATGTTGGCAGTAAAATAAAATTACTTTTTTTCCTTTTGAACTGAAGTCAAATATTAGCTGCAAATTGTAAAAATGAAATATGACTCTCACAAATGGGAAATTCTCTGATGTGAACCCGTTCCAGGGGATTAATTTGTGAAACCAACGTCAGAGAAAAGCTATATGAGTTATTCATACTTTTTCCTGTCATATTATTAGCCATATTTTGGTACATTCACTGCGTGCCATAAATAGAAGTGGATTAAGAACTGATGGCTTGTTACTTTCCACTTTTTCGATTTTTATGTTTTTCGATTTGATAATCACCCTCCACGATCACAGTGGTGGTCGTATTGCTTTCAGAAATACCATATGAATTGTGTTATAAGTATGTCCAGCCTAGTTTCCCAGAAAGCCTACCCAGCCAACAGTCAATGCTGTGAATTTCCGTGTGATTATGAGGACTCTATAGGGGAACACAAACACAACTGTGAACTAAAAAGTTTACTTTTTGTAGAGTTTTATTTTTTCTTTCTCCCCTCTGTGAGGACGAGCAGAAATATCAGCATCAAACAACCAACAAAGACAACCAGACTGAGTGCTGTGTATCCCACAGGAAAACAAACAGATGAAACCTTTGTTTGAAGGACACACACTTCTGTTTTTTAAGACATAAAAAAGGGGCAATATTCTCAGTTTTATTACTCATCGACCACAGTGAGTTTGATAGCAAGCGCTTCCAGTAGTACTGTTGCGTCATCATAAACTCAAGATATGTCTAGTTTCGACTGAATTGTTTGCTGGCCAGAGTGTCAACTCATGCTGGTAGCGCCTGGCAAGTCCATTACTTTGATTGCCGTTTGACAATCTGTCTTTATGACAGGCGACCAAGGAGCTTTGCCATCGATAGAAGAAAACACATCGATCTATCACCCTGCGACCTCCAGCAGCTTTCAAATCTAGCCCTGCACACAGATGGACATGTTGAGTGCTTCCCGACAGAATCGGGTATTGATTGCGTGAAAGTTAATGGCAGAGTCATATTTTTCTGCGTGCGTCTGAATCAACCCTCCTGTCACCTTTTCTTGCCTGCTATCTGCTCTCATGATTCATTAGCACTGCCACACAAGCATCTGTTTTGTTTATTCTGAAAGAGCTGCCAGTTTTAACCGGCTCCGCTGCCTTCATCTTTATCTTCCCACCTATAACGCCACTATTCCCCATTGATCTAATCATATGCTACATCTCCTGTTCTGCATTCACAGGATTTCAAAATCAGTACCAGCTAATTATGCAGTAAACACCCTTCGCCCCCAGCCTCTCCCAAAAAGAAAAAAAAAAAACAGTCTGATACCCGAAGTTATTTTTGGATTCTTTTTTTATTTTGTCGTGCTTTGTATCTTTCCCCTATAAAGAAATAGTTAGCTATATATCAACAATGACACATGGACGGTAAAATCAACAAGAGTGAAAGACAGGAGAAGAGACAACTAGGCACAGGAGACAAAGAGAGAGAAAGACTGGGAAAGAGAGGAAAGATAAGAGGAAAAGAGTGAAAAATGACAGCAATTTCTCTACAGTAGAACCAAAACAAACCATGGGAAGTGTACATTTCTTTAACATTTACAAGTATAATAATAACAACGGCAATAATAATAACAGTAACAACAATCATAATTGTTCAAATAATAATAATAATTAATAGAAAATCAATAAGACCTCTGGTTTCTCATAAAGACAAATGTTTTTTTTTTTATTCTTTTCTTCATTTTCTTTAAAGATCACTGGACAGTAGTTTGTTCGGCTTTGCACCTCTATAGGCTAGTATTCTGTGTTAGTATAGTTGCTCATAATGCGTTTCAGTAGTAAACTGTTTTCTTATTTCTTAAAAGTTTAATTTAATTTATGTCGAAGTTCTTTTTTATACAAACAAGGAATTCAGAGATATGTATACTGTCAACGTGTTTTACTGTACGTATGAATGTGTGCATGTATCTGCATATGTGTTTGAGCATTCAGGGAAAAAAGCCTTCTATTTTACTCTCTCGTTCAGTCCTTTCACTCTGATTCTTCTTGGCCCTCTTATTAAGAGTTTTAAACCTTTTTATCCTCTTAATGACATTCTAAAATAATTATACTTTTCTTTAATGCCTTAGCAAGTCATATTCCTTTCTTCTTTCTCAGGAACGCAGCCCAATACTAATCCTTTCATTATTAGGAGCCAACAAAGAAGAAGTGATAGAGGGAGAGACATACAGAGACAACGAGAGATATACGAGTAAGGGGAGAGGATTGTAACAGGTGAACGCAAAGCAAATTAAAAGAGGACCACATTTCCTCCACTGTCGCAGTGAGAGGGGAAAAATAACACTAAAAGATGCTTCTTTTTTTTTTCTTTTTACAAATTGGCAGGCCACCCAACAAGGATAGCAAAACAGGACAGTTAGTTTGTTCATAAAGTATGGATACTTCCTGGGACTCAGTTTAGTTTTGTTAGGGAATTATATATTAGCTAAGCTGTGTAGCCAAGATGGTTTGGCAATTTAAAAAAAAAAAATCCATTTTCAAGCATCAAGCACTCAGAAGCTCCTGGTCAACTCTCTCTCTCTCCCCTTTGTCCTCTCTCCCTTCTCACACAGTGCTCCCACTGTCTCCGCCAGTTAAAAAATTGAGCTTTGTGAAATGGATTCTTCTATTCTCCAGGCGGGGAATTATAGCAGTCATCTGCCTCTAATTCCCTTTCCACTTTGGCGGCTGCACAGGCAGAGTGCCGGTTTTCTTTGTGCTCCCCGTTTCCCTCTCAATCAAAATAATTATGGCATCATTTCGCTTTTGTCTACATTCACCTAACTCTGTGGCCTCACCCTCTCTCCCTTTCTCACTCCCTATATTTTCCCCAGTTTCTCCAGCTTACAGTATATGGCACAGTCGTTAATGGCTGGTGGGTCTAGAGGCTCTCTTTTCTCAGTCTGTCTCCTAGTTTATGTCTGTTTACAGGATGTATATGGAGTGGACTGGAACAGGATGGATTGGCTGTGTGCGGTATCTGTATACAGTCGTTTTCAGAAGGCTGCCTCTTATGGCGCATTGTATTTTGTGTTTGTGTGTGTGTGTGTGCGTGCGTGTGTATACTGTATATAAGGTGGGACACAAGGACAGGAAGGGGGAAAGGGTATGAGGTCAGAAGAAAAGGGAATAGGGAAGGAGAAGGGCTACAGTAGGTACTCCTTCTTGCCCTGGCTGGCGTCGTTCCCATTGAGGAAGGCCTCTTGCACTTCACCATGTTCATCCAACCCACTGGCCTCATGGGTAAGATAGGAACCTGAGTGAACAGAAAGAGAGCAGGGGACAGAGAGAGAGAGGACAAGAGGGAGATTGTAGGGGGAAGGTTAGGCGGCAAAGCGTCATGATCATTGTAGTGCCATGCAGCAAAATCAAACCAGTCAGTGCTAATATTACTCCGTAGCATACCTTTGACTGATTAATTCATTAGTTAACTGATTGTTAGGTCAATACCAGGCAAGAATTGGCTCTCGTGTACGGTATGAGCCTACCAGCAGAAATCAGAGTTGGCGAATGGATGCGTGAATAGAAGAGTCACAAGGAGAGGAGGTAATAGAGGGAGGATAATAGAAGATAATAGAGAATAAAAGACAGGGAGGGAAGAGAGATTGGCAGAAAAGGGTGGAGGGAAAGTTAGGTGCAAGAGAACAATGGCACGTTTGCGTCACTCAGAAAACCCATTAAACTCATTTTACCACCCCTCAGGTCTGTATGATTAATGAATCTGTGTAGTACAACTTGTAGAGAGCAAGAACCACTCAAGTCATCTTCATGCTGGAGTGTCCCTTCACTCCACGGGTGACTGACATCCTTATTCGTTGCACCACAGAGGTTGACTGGCATGTTGACAGTCACAAGGGACCAAGACAAAGCCCTAATACCCTGTCTCAACACTGATTGGTTGTAATGGTCCTGTCTTCATGCTGATTGGCGGTCAAGCCATACTGACTGTTGACTGACGGTGTGTCTAGCCATAGGGTAAGTTACCCTGGTCGCAGCCTGCTGCACTATTCCTAGATCATTTCTTGGCAGCTTTAGTGCATAGTACGTGGCTGCCAACAGAGGGCACTTAAAAAGATAGGGAACGCGGCGACTCTGCTTTAATAGATGAGCCTTGATACACTAACATGTAGTCATAAAACACTGGGGACCACACCTACATTTCCCACCCAACCTTTTCTCTTCCAAGGTTGTTTATCACAGACAGTGCCTGGCTGGAGAGGAGCATCCTGTCCTGCATGCTTTCTGCTGACAATTTTACACAGAGTTTCACAGACTCTGAGTGTAACTAGAATCCAATAATATTTTCACAGCGCGTTAAGTCAGAAAGTTGAGAAATGAGAAAACATGCCTGTGGAAATTTGATAAAATACCCCGATTCCCAAAAATGTGAGGTATGCTTGTGAGAGTAACTTTTGTGTCACCTGATATGTGAATTTGAGTGTGTCTGTGGATTACCTTTCTGTCGGACAGAGCACCAGATGGTGACAATGAGGACACAGATGACAGTGAAAACCAGCAGCGCCAGAACACCACCTATCACTGCATAGGGTACTGCACTGTGAGTCTCCACCACTGCACCAGGATCTGAGGAAGAGCAAGAAAGACAAATAGTGTGTGTGGGTAGACTGCATAAAGGGAAATGTTGAGAAAAAGGAAAAGAAAAGTGCTGGCAAAGAAACTGAGGGGAAAAAAAGAGAGAAATGGATCAAAAATGAAAGCAGGCGAGATAAAAGAGAAAGAAAGGCAGCACATTCCATCAGCTTGGAAGAGGGAGCAAGACACGAGAAAAGCGAAGTCGATATCTTCAGCCGAACTTGCATTATCACCTTTCATAACCCCCCCACTCACTCCACAGAATGCCAGACAGTCAAAATGAGTGAGAAAAGGGTGAAGAAATGAGGAGACTGAATAAAGGAATAAGTAGCCTATGTCAGCCACTGCAAAACCACTCCATTCAGGAACCTGTCAAGAGTACAATGCATTTTGAATGAGGGAAACTGTGTTTACACCTCAAGCAGTGCAGTCGTCAGAAATGAAACCAAACATTTCACCGCAAAATGAGTTAAGTGAGCTCAAAACCTGGAAAAAGACAAATTATGTGAAAATTTGCAGTATAAAGTTGCAGTTGTGGTAAGAAATAATGACGGCTAAAATGAGAAATGATGAAAGAAGTGCATGTTAGTATTGAAAAGATTTGTCATTTGATATCTGATCGGTCAATCAATCAAACAGTCAAATGACAATAGAAGAATTTGTTAAGTCACACACACTCTCTCTCTCTCTCACACACACACACACGATTAGTGCTCTGAGATGTCATGCTCCCCTTTAAGCATCCATCCATTCCATCCATTCGCTTCCGCTTATCCTTTTCAGGGTCGCGGGGGGCACTGGAGCCTATCCCAGCTGTCATAGGGCGAGAGGCGGGGTACACCCTGGACAGGTCGCCAGTCTGTCGCAAGGCTAACACACAGGGACAAACAACCATTCGCACTCACATTCATTTGCACATTCACACCTAGTGACAATTTGGGTTATCCAATTAACCTATCCCCACAAGCTGCATGTCTTTGGACGGTGGGAGGAAGCCGGAGTACCCGGAGGGAACCCACGCAGACACGGGGAGAACATGCAAACTCCACACAGAAAGACCCCGGCCTGATCTTGGAATTGAACTCAGGACCTTCTTGCTGTGCGGCAACAGTGCTAACCACCGTGCCACCGTGCTGCCCTTTAAGCAGTTTGTCAAAATTAAGATTACTCAAAAGTCAAAAGCTTTATTGTTAGTTGCACCTGTTGCAGATCATTTAGCTAAACCCAAAGGAAATGATTGTGTTTATGTGTGTCTTTATACAATTTCAGTAGTACATCCTGGCAAAACAACAACAAAAAAAGACACTCAGGTATTTACATGCACAGATGCAGAGATAGAGAGAATTAAGATAATTGGAATCAGCCTTGTTTCTCCTGAATTTACAGGACAGCTCTAATTATCCACCAGAGAGCTAACTTTAAATGTGTGCTTCTTGCAAGGATGTGAATTGTTCTTCACTGGATGGAGAAAAGGCCCCCTGACTCCCACATTGGCACAAAGAAACATTTTTTAGTTTTGAGCACTAATGAACCTATGTGCTGTTGCATTTTTACAGAACATAATAAAGCAAAATAAGCTAGGAGTGTGTTAGGTTTTGTATTGTTGATTGTCATTTATGCTTAGAAATATTTAACCATATATGCTTAGAGGTGTATAATCAATTGTGTAGTGATAGGATGTGTGATCTTTAGCAGGCTGCAAAGGCTTGGTGTGCATTGGAATGCACACCTACATCCTGGGAGCATGGGAAGAGGTCGTACCTTGTTTTATTGTTTTATGGTAGGATAAACGTGGCTATATCTGTTTTAGGCTAAGTGCCTTTTGTTTAGATGAACTGTTGGACTTCCAGACCAGCAGGTTTAGGGAAGTCATTAATGGGGTCACACTCTGACCCCCCCCCCACACACACACACACACAGGCAAGGTACTTTTTGTTTGTATGTAGATGTCATATGTTAAGGAACCTATGCATATTCATGTCAAAGTTAATAACCACTTACTCTTTCATTTTTCCATTTTTAGTACATACATTAATACACCCAACACTTTGTTAGGTACACCTTGCTAGTACTTGGTTGAATTGGTTTTCTTTAAGAACTGTCTTTAATTCTTATGGCATAGATTCAACTGGGTGCTAAAAACGTTCCATAGATATTTTGGGTTATGATCTATTGGATTAAGATCCCGTGACTGGGCAGGCCGTTTGAGTACAGTGGACTTAGGGAGATGATTTGAGCTTTGTGACATGGTATGGTGTACTGCTGGATGCATCAGAAACATCAGAAGGTGGTGACACAGTGGTCATAAAGGGATGGAGTTGGTCAGCAACAATACTCAGATAGGCTTTGGTGTTTAAACATGTTCATTTGGTACTACTGGGCCCAAGTTGTTTTAAAGAAATATTCCACACTCCATTAAACCACTACACCAGGAGACTGAGCCACTGATACGAGACAGGTTGGATCCATGCTTACACCACATTCTGTCGCAGCAGAAATCGAGACTCATCAGACATGCCAAATTGTAGCTGGTAGGAATTACACCCAGTGGGAACCACTTCTTCTGCTTTAGCCCATCTGCTTCAAGGTTGTATGTGTTGTGCATTCAGAGACGCTCTTCTGCACACCTTCGTTGTAACAGGTAGTTATTTGGGTTACTATTGAGTTCCTGTCCTCTTGATGCACTCTGGCCATTCTCCTTTGACCTCTGGCACCAATAAGGCATTTTCTCAGAAAGATATTTTCTCTTTTTTGGATGATTCTCTGTGAACCCTAGAGATGATTGTGTGTGAAAATCCCAGTCGGTGGTTTCTGAAATACTCAGACCAGCCTATTTGGCACCACCAACCATGATCAAAGTCACTCAAATCACCTTTCTTCTCCATTTTCATGCTCTCTTTCATTCAGCAGGTTGTCTAGATCATGTCTAGAATGCCTAAATTAATTGTGCTACTGCTGTGTGATTGTCTGATTAGATGCTAAAACAAGGAGTTGGACAGGTGTACCTAACAAAATCACCAGTGAATGTATGGATTTATGTCTATGATGAATATCCTCTCATGGGTATACTCTATTTAGTGGTATAAGACTTTTTTAGTTCATAAATATGTACTTGTGTCATATTACCACAACATACCATTACACCATCCACTGGACTCCAAATGCAACTTCTTTTAATCCTGCTGATGCTTTTAGTGGCATATTGCAAATGAATCACAGAAATAGTTTTTGTCTGCTCTTTGACATGGTATTACTAGCATGTATAAAATATAACTCATAAGTGTTGCAGATGAAGCCCATGCATCTCTGTCTTGCTTTGTCTGTGTTGTCTTGTTCTTTGTTGTTGTGAAAAAATTAATAAAACATATGTCTTTGAGTCTGGACTTGTGTCTGAGTTGCGGGCGATAACAAAAGCCTTTTGATGGGCTGAGTCAGTGTAAGAGCTGGTAAAGCCAACAGAATGCAAGGACACAGAGTTATTGATGCAGATCTTGAACCTTGATAGAGCGGAATTAAAACATGAATCATTAATACAGTGCTAACAGATAGATATCAGCAGAAGAAGAGAGACTTGTGGGAGAGGTGAAAGAAAAGAAGAGAAAGGAGAAAACTGAGGATCAATGACTTAAAAAAAAATCCTTTCTCTACATGCATCTCTTGGACAAATGTCTTACTGAGCAACTTGCATCACTTTTCTGGTTTTGTGGATGACAAAAGACTTGCATCTATATTTATTACTTAAATCACTATTAGTTATTTGAGGACACACAGTGAGAATAAGGAATATTTCTTAGGAGCCAAAGAAAAGCAAAACAAAAGAAAAAACAGGTATACTCAAGAGATCTGTCTTTATCTCCAAAAATATGTTGTTAATCCTCAGTGGCCCAAAGCACCACAGGAAATGACTGACTAAAAAAAATAGTTGTTTCCCTAAGGAGTCCTTATGATACACCACATTGAATAAACATCCACAAAACTGTCCAAATAGAAACTTTCTTAAGACCCTTTATGACATCTCCACACATGCCCAGCAGGTGAACAACCTCTACCTGTCACGGATAGTGACAGAGGCAACAGCAGAACAAGAAGAATGCTCCTGTTCTCTTTGCTTCATCTTTCCTTTTAAAAAAAACAGAGAGCAGACAGAGAGGAGCTGAAGGTGTGGAAAGCAGGACGAAAACAGTGAGCATGTGCTTTTGTGAGTGAATGAGATAATTAGATTCTGTAGACGAAAAAAGATACGGCGTACTGAATGAGAGTGTGCAGTTATAAATATGCACACAGCAACCATGCTTATAGCTGCAGCGTAACACTCATCTGAGCAAATATGATTACAAACACCTGGATCCCTGATCTTTTCTACTTTCATGCTCTCCTTCTCTCTTTTGATGTACATTTGTGAGTCTGTGTGTGTATAAGCAGATAAAGGTTTGTGTTGCACCTTCTGATCCTGCCATAGGCTAACATTAGTCAGCTTAAAACTAGGTGTGTTGCTAACTGTTAATGCAGATTCATTAACGGTAAAAAAAACAGCACCATGGAATCCTGCTTAGGACACACACACACACACACACACACACACACACGTGTAAAAATGCTGACTGGGCAATGAGCGCGTGTCGGGGGGAGCATCAAAGAGCTAGTGATGAGAGAAGAGAGAATAGATGGTTGCGCATGGTGCATACCCAAGCGTCTGCAGGCGGGTCGCTCATGTGGATGCAGGGCAAAGGAAGGTTGCAGCAGTACAGTGTGTGCGACTGCATGTGTGAGTGGAGGGAGGTGGAGTATAGGTAGGGCGGTGGAGGACACCATTGGAGAGAAGGAAATGACAGGGCGAGAGATGCAGCGACTATGACCTGCAAGAGCTGGGTCACAAGAACGACTAGGGAGAAACCCAAGAGAGATTAGGCACTCTGTCTTCTATCTACATTTGTGAATACATTTTATATATATTTATAATGTGTGTGTGTGTGTGTGTGTGTGTGTGTATGTATATATATATATATATATATATATATATATATATATTTTGGCAGTTTAGCTTAAATTATGGGACAAAAAGAATGGTAACCCGTAACTGTGAAAAGTCTTCAGTGTAATCCATGTAGCACTGCATCACAGTGCTATGGGAAATGTGGAGGGACAATGAATAGGGCTGAAATCCTGCAATTAAATGACAATCCACTTGAACACCTTAGTAATGGCCACAATGAAAGAGATAGAATGTATAGAAAGCATGAGGCTTTCAGTGGCAACAACAAGTACTGCTACTTTGATGTGGACAACTGCTCAAAGGGATTATAGTCTACTAATTATACTGTTCTTTGGCTCCATGTTTAAAAATACAAAAAATTTTCTGTAGTAAATCCATAATAAATTTTAAAAGGTAAGCTAGAAAAAAAAAACCCTAAACTTAAGTATAGTCATTTTGGAGAAAAGAATTAGGCTAACCCAGATGTGATCTCTTCCTTGCAGGTCATAGTTATCTGTTTTCCCATTGGGGTGCAGCAAAGCCAGAAAAGAAAGATATGCATGTGTGTTACCTTCTGGATCCAGGGCCAAGGTGGGTGGTAGGAGGGTTGGGGTGGTAGAATGGGAGGTGATTGGTGGGGTGGTAGGAGTAGGAGTGGAAGGGACCATGGTAGTGACAGACACATTATCTACAGGCAGACAGGGAATGGGATAAACACAGACATACAAATACAACACAGAGGGACATTTTAAAAGGTGTTTTGTAGTAAAGTTAGTACTGGATGTAAAACATGACACATGCTTCTTTCGTTTCTGTGGCTGCAGTTGTTTCAAACACTAAAATATCAACATTAGTAATCATTTTCCCCCAAAATGTATGCAGATTTCAAGAAGAAATATATTCTGACCCATGAAAAGTGATAAACAAACACATTACCAATGTTCTTTGGCAGGTTATATACCAGCTAAGGAGGTTAAAGATGCTCACGATGTGAAAAACATGCTTTAAAGTGGCAGCTGATGAGAATTACACCTGGCAGACTGGCATTCATCTGTGAAGCAATTGGAATATATAGGAACACATTCTCTATCACTGACACATTTTCTATGGTACAATGGCAGGAGAGACAGAGACATTGTCTGTGACAGATGCATTCCCAATAGAACAGTGCCATGCAGGGAATGTCTCATTCAATGCTGAACAATAGCTTGGATCTTGACACATTCTCCAAATCAATGGCTAAGACACAATGGTAGGTAGAGAGGTAGAAAAAGACAAGTTCAGTGCTGTTAAAGATAAAAATAATGGCTGACAAGAACTAAAAGGGAGATGGTGGCGTGAGTGTGTGTGCATCAGCACTTTCAGAATGAATAATACGCCACTTCATCAGACAATTTATATAAAACTGCAACATGCAAGGAAGTCTATGTGCTCAGTGTAGGGCACACACACACACACACACACACACACACACACACACACACACACACACACACACACACACACACACTGAAGTTATTTTGTAATAGAGGAAAATGCACTTGTGCATGAAAACACGCATACTCAGTGTACATGTCCTTATACACAAATGCCTAATTGCACACACACATGCACACACGCTGCCCTTTCTGTTCAGGAGTAATTTATTGGTAAGTATTCCTCTGTCTCTTCTCTCTTTCTCCCACCGGCCCTGAGATCATCAATCTCTTTTTGCACTCCTCTTATGTCAGCACAATACCTCCCCCACTACTGCCTTTTTTCCCTTTCTTCAAGACTAGCCTTGGTGTTCTCTTGTGTTCGTGACTTACATGATGCATAATGTATTTTGTGCAAAAGATGAAGAGTTATCTGCGGGAAAAATAAAGTAAAATGGAGAGTGGAACAAATCGAATTTGATAGAAAATAGAATTTACTTAAATCTCTCTTTAGTGTATGAGTTGCTGTATGTTATATGCTTTTGTATGTGTGTGTGTGGATGCATGTAGATTTCATTTGAGCCTAAGAGCGGAAGATTAATTGCTGAGGTCACTGCACCAATTAACTGGTCACTGATTAATTTCTTTTGACTATCATGAAAAAATAAATGTTCCCCGCTCACTATTTTAAACTTTTTTCTTATTTTTTTCAGTCTCACTCATCTTTTCTTCTTTCTTTATCAACAAAACTCTTTTTTTCCCTCACCCTCGCTCCCCAACCCATTTTGTCCACTTCTCCACTTCCCTTCATTTGGCTGCCTCAGCTGGCTCTCTGGTTTCATTCCTCTGTGACTGCGTTCCCTCACTGCCTCTCTTCAACTTAATTAAGGAGAATGCCATACAGCTGTCGTTCTCTTGGCCGATAGCGTCCTTTTTCCCCCACATCATATTGTTATTCATTAACACTATACGCCTGCCAATCAGGCACACAGCCCATGTTATTTCGAGGGATGGATGAGGCGGCACTTGCGATAATGACGTTTCTCCTCGTATCTCATTCTCACAGTAGTGCGCCTGAGGATACGGTACCACCATTTTGGATGAGCCCTGTTATTCTTTCATGTTCAGTGTTCTTTATTTTAAGGGCTTAGCCCAAAGCACTGCTTGTCTAGCCAGTTATCTTTTAGCGCACTGAGTGCTTAGACATTGGTCAAAGGTCCACTACTGTGACCATAAAGGTCGACACTGATTACCTGAAAACTCATAGAAAATTTACTTGGATGTCAGGTGCATTGTCACAAGTGAAAGAAAATAGCACTGAAGCTTTTCTTTTTTAAAACTAAAACGACTCGGCTTTATCTCAGTCTAGCTTCTTCGGCCCCCTGCCTCTAACCTTTTTACACTTTCCTTCTCATTCTATTTTTTTTGAAAGTCTCTCTTCATTAAGTGGAGGTCTGTTTTTTTTTTCATTCCAATTACCCTGACGGCTCATTACAACAGTCGAGGAGACAGACTAATCCCTGGTCACCTAATATCCTTCTCTATCTCACCGTGTACCCACCCTTTCATCTTTTTGTCCCTTGCTTTGCTTTCCATGCAACTTTCTGTAAATCAGTTTCCAGTTTGCATTCTTCCCACTGTTCGCTTCTTTCTGTATTTCACAGAAACGAGCACCCTCACATGCATACACGTGCATGCACATGTGTTAAGTATATGAAAACTATAATACTTATTTCCCCAAGATGGAGAGAGACATTTCTCTCTCTCTCCATCTTGCACACTCTCTCATGCAATTCAATTCTAATAGGTTTTATTGGCTTGGCGATTCATCTGAGTGCAGCAACTAAGTTCAATTACATAAGGAAGCCCTTTGGGCTTTCACCAGGCAATCAACAACATTCTCCTCCCCGTCACAGGCACTCGCATGCTCATGCATCTTTGCGCATACACATAAAAAAAAAAAATCCAATTTCTACTTAACAATGGTGGCACAGAGATGAAACACCCAACAGAGGCCACATCCTTTTAGGATTTTACAGATACTCGCTCCGAGACTGTGTGTTTGTGTGCGTGTGCCTTTGCTTTCTCATTCTTTCGAAATTTCTCACATTTACATCAATAGTGGCCTCCTGAATGCTGCAGAAAGTTAATTTCATTGTTTTAATTTGTTCACACACCTACATGCACAGCAACAGGAAATATCTCACTCTCTCTAAATCAAGGCTTCTTAAAGTGTGTCAATTAAGGAAATCAGCATGAATTAAGAGCCATAACAGAAAAATGCAGACATCACACACGGGTAGTTAACGTTTTAATGTGTCTGTTTAGAGGATAGTGGTTTATGTTGGTGATTAATTTCTTCATTTAATTTCAGTAAATCGTTTTTGTGCTGGTTTCTAGCTTTCAAACCAGCACCCTCTGTCCTATTAGGAAGACAGAAACGTGTTTGTGTGTTATGAACACTAGAATAAAAGAGTTAAAAGCACCCACAAGCAACATTAGCTCTAATACTTGAAATACTCAGTTTGTCTTGGGTAAGGTGCTTCCTTGATCACTGTGGACTCACATGAACTGTGATTTAGTACATCTGTGCTCACACCTATTTTGGGTAATATCTATATAAGGTCAGAGATGAAGACCATGTGTGAAAATAGCCATAAACTGTGGAGGAATGAATGTGCAGCCCATATAATGCTACCTAGCCCTCTGATTGGTCCCCGGGCACTCTGAGAAACCTCGCTCTTAAATCATAAACATGCATGTATACAGGAATAAAAATTCAATAACACACACAGAGTAATATGCGGTAGGAATGTGTGACTCGTCCAATAAAGCTCAGCTTCAATGCATCATGTCTTTGCACAACCAAGGCCCTTGGAGAGTTTCCCACCTCTCACTCACGATTCTCCTTGGCTAGCATTAAACCTGCCTCTCTTTGTAAAGTGACAGCACTTAAAGCACCTGCGACAAATCTGAAGCCCTTTTGCCTGAGTTTAAGCTCAGGCTGCAGACCCTGATGGCAGGTAATTCTCGCAGAGGGACGGTTGACACAAAATGAGACATAGAGATGAACAAGTTTCTTTGCACCTGTAACAGAATGGTTTCATTTCTGCTGACTCATACCTTATAACACACATCTTCCATCATCCCCTCTTTGCCTGCACTTCCTCCTCCAGTGCACCCAGGGATTCCCTGTGGGAAGGCTGGGAGCCAGCTAAACTGACATTTCGTGTATTTGACAAGCCGTGGTACTGAATGTTAACCTGCATTCAACCTCCATCGTCCTTCATCTCCCCCTATTCATTTCTCCATCACACCCCCCTACCCCCGTTCCCCCAATCCAACTTCTCACTACTTTACACCCAGTTTGCTCCGTGTCGCCTTCTCAGAGAGCAAGGCCTTCTTCGGTAAAGAGACTGAACTGCAGCTGAACCTAGAATAAGGGGCAGACCGGTGGCCAAGTGAGAAATAGTGATGGTGTTTGAAGAGCAGGGACAGGAAAAGGAAGTGGACAGGAAGTGCTAAAAAGGTGAGAACAGTTGAAAGCACAAGGAAAAAATGACATTGAGGAACAGAATACAGCAAGGTATAATGGGAAAAGGTGAATAACAAGAGTGTTTCAAACAGAAAAAAGAAAATAACCTCAGAGAGATTGAAAAGGTAAAGCATGCGACTACATCAATACACCAGTAAAACTGCATTTCTTTTGATCTGCATAATGCTTTGGGAAGAAGTGAAGATCCTCGCTACAAAATAAGTTAATCATTATTTGAATGAAAGAAACAGATGATGACACCTACTTAAACAATGTGGGTGCTGGAATGAAAGAAAGCACATGCTGCGTAAAATGTTGGAGTTATGATTCATCTTGTGTTTTATAGCATTAAATCCCATCATTTTTATTATTGATTGGCGACTTTCATTTAGTTTTCAGAAGCTAGCATGTCACCAGCACTATGTTAAATCATCCTTGGTGGTTTATTTACATCAATACAAATGTACAGTAAAGCGTGCATTTAAGTTCTGCGGCATTTACAAAGACACACATATTACCGAAAACATTAGAGCTTGAATTCAATGGATACGTTTGACATTTCTCAAGAAATAATTTTCACCATATTAGCTGGATTATTAGTTGTGACATTCGGGAAAATCAAGTGCGACTTTCAGTTGCCTACAGATTAATATGATGGTTGCATCAACAACTCTGAGCTCTTTGAGATAAGGTTTAAAACAATCTGCCCAGTGGGTGACTACATTTTTTTTTTTTTTTTGAAGTACAGCAACCTACCACTGATACGGGGCACACCGAGAGGACTTAAGAAGCTGATTGCTGAAAATCTATGGTGCAGCACAAAGGAGCTGAAGCTAGGCTTATGTTGTTTATGAGGATTTCCTGTCTTTTATGGATTTTTATTGAGGCCAGATTCCTTGATCTGAAAGTATCATTTTATTCACAAAACGAAAGGATAAGAAAAAAAAGAGCGATATGTCAAATTAACAAACAGCACAGAGCAACGACATTAAATAAAGAAGATAAATGATGAAATTTGAGGAAAAAATGCCACAGAGGAAAATAAATGGCGACGACTGCTAAGGAAATGGTGACGTGGAAAAAGACAGAACATTTTCTACAGTGGTGGCAACACACATCAAAGCTCGACATGTCTAACCTTTTTGAATAGAGAAACAGAGAGAACGAAAGAAAGAATAAGTGCGAGAGAAAGGAGAGCTGGTGGTGATGTCATCTTTCATCTTGCCAGTGTTGCCACCCGTGATGTCTGTGGAAAGCTGCCATTACGTGTGTCATCTGATTATTGTACAAAAGTGCACTCGGTGTGGAAAAGAAAGCGATGGCTAGTGCAACAGTGAGAAAGATAGATAGACGAGGGTGCGCTAACTAAAAGCAACCTAAGAATGTTACATAAGATATGATGTCTCAGCTCCCTTCATTCTTCCCACTGCTTCTGATCTTCAAACCAGGTGCTAGAATGACATGACAGGAGCTGCCAGTGGGGGAGTGGGGGGTTAGATCAAAAGGGCAAACCTACTGAGTGACAGTGGTGTGCACGTAATTAGGTCAAACCACAAATGCATTGGATATGAATCCATATAAGCCGCTAATGACGAGCTTGCTTTACAATTCAGCCCTACTGCTGCTGTCTTGTTAAAATTTCACAAATCTTGTTTTGTCCTTATTTGATTGCAAGTTTTACAGAGTTCTTACTCTCTTGGATCACACAACTTTAAACATATTCTTTTCAAATGTACTTCTAAGCCAGAGAGAAAGTTTAGCCAATTTGTCATATTTCCTGAAAAGAAGTGGTGCGAGATATTCATGTGATGTTGCAAGTGGCATCGCTAGCATCGCCTTTTATTAATAAGGGATAACTGCTGTGTTCATTTCCACAGTTGTATGATTGAACTCTGCTAGCAACATTTACACATGTAAAAAAAATATGCTTATTTATTTTGAGCCTTGGTGAAGCTGTTTTAATTCCTCTTCGCCACCCTCCCTTCAAGTCACCCTTTCATTTGATCAGCTGCCCCTCACAAACAGAGGTAGGAAAGTGATGTGCTTACGCTCAGAGCTGTGGTTACAAATGACCCTAATAAGGATATCAGCTCTCACTGATATGATACAGAGCCACAAGTAGCTGAAACCAAACATTTAGAGCAATCTGATGCCTGAGGTTTCAGCTCAAAGGGATTAATTGGACTTATGCTTACCTCATTATCTGGAAATTTGGCCGTGCTGAACATCTAACAGTGTAATGTGATATATGTATGTGTATATATATATATATATACATACACACATACATACACACACACACATGCACACGCACAGTCCTTATTACTGAAAATAAGGACTAGCATAGCAAGTAAGTGGATTAGTAACAAATATGTTTTTTATAAATTACTTTTCAGAGACAGAGTTACAAAGTGCTGTAAAACAAAATAGAATTACATAAAAACTAGAAATAATCACAAAAAATAACAGAAGTTTTAAATATAGTAAAGAGCAACAAAAACACAGAATAAAACAGAAGAAACAAAAGCTGATAATTAAAGCAGGCATTATTAATAAGATCGAATAAAACAGAAACGCTACATAAACAAATACGTCTTTAGCTGATTTTTTAAAAGAGTTCCAGTTTAAAAAAAATATAACATCTTAATTTCATGGTTTTAGTATGTAGTATGTAGGCTTATCAAAGTCAAAGTCTCTTCATTTGTCTCACTTGGGAGACATTTGCTTTGGACACAGGGGTCACATCGCACTCCACAGTCTTCAATCTTGTGTGCAATAGCTAAGAAACTCTGAACCTGCAATCACAGAATGCTAACAGCGCTAACTGGTAAGTGAGCTGTGTTGAGTTTAAAATCAGAGTTTGGGTTTAAAATCTGTGAAAAGAGACGTTTTCACACTGATTCTTATATATACAGCATGTTTTAAGTGCAACATAGATTCTCCCTTTTTTTCATATGTGCAAGTTCTTAAGCCACGCCTTACTAACATCATACATGAAGCCCTGCTGTAAAGTTACAGCAACCCAGGTGCCGCATCGCTTTGTCGCTCGAATGTGCATATATTCAGTTGGTATGAATAAATGTATAAATGTTTGTATACTTGATTCTAATGTACTGTTAAGTCTGTTTTACACTGATGAAACTGCAGCTACCAGAACACAGAAAACACATCAATAGAATGAATTCCACTTTGATCTGTCGATAAACCAAAGCAATTTCCACATCTCCATTATTAGGCTGTGGAATGGTAACCTTTAATATTTTATTGCATCCAGTTGATATTTTCTTGAGCTCTAAAGCGTGGCTGTCACGTTAGAAACAGACAGCAACATTGAAAGCACACGTGGCGATAAAATAATTAACTTGCTCTTTGTTTTTTCACTCTGCGCACTTAATTCCAAGCTTATTGATTTTTCTGCAGCATTAATCTCTTGTTTTATTTGTGACAGTGTTGCGATTGACTGTTAGATTTTTTTATATTGTTTATAGATTTATATCACTGTTTTATCATCATCACCTTATAATATCTCAACTGGAGTAGGAGGCATTCTCAAAGATCACGTTGTGTGGAAGTGGACTCTTGTGATGCGTGAAATGCCCATCGCGCTGTTGTGATACCAGCTCCAACTGCGATTTGGGGTTTTGTTAAGCCAGCCTGGCTTTGTTGAACTTCCTAGTAGTATACATCTCAGCAGTGTGTTAGAGAAGCAGCTGAGATAAACAATCTGGATCTTCTCCATTTAGTGCTTAAAACAAAGTCTAAAATCTACTGGGGGCCATTGTAAGACTATAGACGGGTATTGTGAGCTTGCTTACTAGAACAGGTTACTACATACACTTTGGGAATGTAGCACCAGTGAATTTATTTGCAGATCGTGATAACAAAGCCATTTTACCAGCATCTTCCTCCCCTCTAAAACCTCTGTTCATGCAACAAGAAAAGAATTCCAACAGGTTTTTCACTGCACACTGTGTTTCAACTTCTGTCCTTGTCTTGTCCGTGTCATTACGCACTGTGAAATTCATTAGTTGTCAAAATATCTTGTATCTTTAGCTATTGCACTTGAAGATAAGTTATTTTGAATTCTTTGAAGAGAAGATTGGGTCACAGTGGAGATAATAAGCTGCTTCTTTACAAGCGATAGCCAGAATAATAATGTTGGTGACTAGTATCTGTGCATGCTAGTCTCCTCGTGGAATCAATAGCACTGTGAAATCAATTGCACAGCAGGCTTAGCAAAGGTTTCCTGCTGTGTCCGAATCAAAAAAACAAATAAAGCTGAAAGAAAAATGAGACAAGCATCATGCTGTAGTGGGTTTGTTACCCACTGACAGTATAGCCAGACTCCAAATACTCAGGGAAGATAAAAGAATCAATACAATTTAAAAGACTTCTCTAAAATATTATCAAAGAATAAGAAAAGAAATAAGAAGCTTAACAAAGCAACCACTGAACATAAAATTATTCAGGACCGTTAACTACAGCCTCAGGTACTAAAACTTAAGGGACATAAAAAGAACCACTGGAGCAAACTTTGCAAGCACTTGTCTTAAAACTAAGAAAATGGACAGCAAATTCACTGTTAGTGATCTTTACTCACCATATACCAACAGCGTGTAATGATCAGCAGCACGACCATAGTCGTTCTGGGCCTGGCACAGGTATGTCCCGTTGTGTGATTGGCTAAGACGGGAAATCTGAAGAGTAGTGCCAGAAATCTCTGCCCTCTCAGGTAAGGTGTCATTAATCTTGGACCACTGAGTGTTTCTGGGCCTGTAAGAAATATGAAACCTTCAATCAGTTATCAAAAGTCAACCGCGATAGCAATGGTAGGAGATGACCCAGGGCTAACATATATAAAGAAAACAGAATTGGACCAAGCACTGAGCCCCGGGGGACCCACATGAGTGGTCCTGTTGAGGACATGCAGTTCTGAAGTGCTAGTTAGATACGTTTGATGAGAACCATTTGAGTACCACCCAGTTCCATAATCTGTCAGTAAAATGACATAATCAGTGCTGTCAAAGACTGTTGATAGTTTAAGGAGAGGGCGGAACCCTGATTCCTTAGCATCTTCACATATATGGACATTTAAGAGTCACCAATTAACCTGACATACATGTCTCTGGCCCAGGAAACTGGACTGCCCAAAGGAAATTCATACATGTACTACAAATGCCCTAACTGACCAGAATGCTGGAATCTTCTAACTTAAATATTATAGGTTTTAGCTTTAGATGTCTAATTTTTGCAGTTTGTTATTATACCTACAACAAGCAGTGGTATTTGCTATCATGATTGGAGTTTGGTGGAGACCTGAGTGCTAAAGTGAAGCTCTCAATCTACCCTCACCTATGGCCACAAGCTCTGTATTGTGACCAAAAGCATGATATTGCAGATATGTGTGGAAGAAATGAGCTTCCATTGAATGAGGTTTGGGTTCTGCCTTAGAGATGTCATGAGGAGGTTAGTCATTTGAGGGGGGCTGAGGGTAGACCTCTCTCCTCCACATTGAAAGGAACCAGCTGAGGTGGTTCAGTGATCTTACTAGGATGCCTCCTGGGGCCTCCTAGGTGGGGTGTTTCAAGACCCTAGGGTAGACCCAGGACACTCTAGCCTGTGAATGCCCCTGTGTTTCCCCTGATGAACTGGACGAGGTGGCTGGGGAGAACGAGACCTCGGCTTGTCTACTTGCTGTCCCCGTGACATACACGTTTTGAGTAGCTGCATGTCTTTTATCAGTTCAGAAACGTTCTACCTGCATTCCCTGATCATTGCTCTGCATCTCTGCTGGTATGTGGTTTCAAAATGACAAAGCAAGCTGTATTGTTTGAAAAAAGAGATGTCTTGTGGAAAAAAGATATCTCAAGATAAGCTTACATTGTCATGGCTCGGCTGTGTGGCAGGCAGGAGGAGGACCCAAAATGCAAAACTCACACACACGGGGATGAACTCAAAAAGCAGCTTTATTGCTGACAAAAGATAATAGGAGATACCAAAACTAAACTGGGAAAAACTAACGTAAAGCTCACCAGGAAACACGGGGGAATCACACACAGCATGAGGGAGCACGCGACGCCGAACAGAGGGAGACTCAGACAGAAATACACAGAGGGTAAACGAGGAAAGTGGGCACACACGGGGAACACAGGTGACACTGACATAACGGGCTGGGGAAACATGAAACAACCACAAAGGGAGACGAGGGCTCATAAATACACAGAGGGGCACACAGGGGGTAAAAGCCATGAAGGGAAAACACTTAGGGAACAACACAACAGGGCAACTCAGAAAACATGGCTTAAATAAAGAACAAAATACAAAAATACATGAAAACTAAGAATACTGGGCCCACATGGCCCAGGACCATGACATACATGCAGTAATCACACACTTTAGTTCATGTTTTCTGAAGAGACGACTAACCCTTAGGTTTTACCTTGATAGTAGAAGAACGAGGTAAAAGACTGGCCTTAGTTAGCTGTTAGTGGCCACTGTATCTCTAACATGTAACTTGTTGTTTGTCCAAATAAAAATAACTTTATTGTGTAATTACTTTATGCTTCTATGCTTGTCAAATAAAGAAGACAGGATATAAGGCTGCTCAAGATTTAGATCAGCTCAGAGGCACTTTTGACAGAAATGGTAGTTAGTTAATAAGTAATGTAATTTATAACTTCTTTAATAATCATTGTAGTCATGCTGTTATTAAATTCACGGGATAAAAATATGGGTTATTGAATCAAATATTTCCAAGGACATTGCTTAACACTGTCAGCAAGTACCTCGCATAACAATGCAATGGATACAATACGGATAGTCTGAAAGATATTTAATAAAGCCTGAAGAGCTAAATAATTTTAGAAGCAAAGGAAGTCAGTATCAGATTGACTTTGGCACTACCAGAAGTGGTGGCATGATAAAAAAAAGAGGTGAAGACGGAGGGTAAAGAAGCCCATAGGGTGAGGTTGACAAGAGAATGAAAGAAGGGTCTTGGAGGAGAAATCGTGGCAAGCGAGGGATGCATCCCGATAAATAATCATGAGATATGTGGTTAGAGGGCAGCGAGTGCTTGAAAGAACTGGGTAAGAGTGACAAGGGGGCAGATGACAGAGTAAAGGGTTGTCAGGTGTTAAGAGTAGGAAAGAAAACAAGAAGAATGTATTACAGGTAGAGTGAGGGAAAAAATGTGTAGTAGGAGTTGAAGTGCAGAAGCAGGCAGACAAAATGCATTGGTCACGAGGCTGGGAAGGCAGAGCAGATGGGAGGTACAAGGATTACAGACCCCCAAATCTTTGTGTGTGTGTGTGTCTGGCAGGGTTTCATGGCTCTTGCCACCCTGGCCAGATTACAATCCTGACTCATCTGGAATCTAATCCCTCAGGAAGTCTAATTAAACCACCTTCTTGGTTCAGCATAGATGCATATACACAGTTTCTCCCTTTCCACACTGATGTTTTAAAACAAAATCTCCAGTTTTTCCTCTCTTGCAACAGCAAACTTGCACTCTTACTCTGAGTAATCCCTTACAAAGATAACACACAAATAATCAGGCTATCAAGCTAAATGAAAAGACATTGTCTGCCTTAATCTCCCCGCCTAGTAACAGACAGACAGTGAGTGTACCCTTCGCCACAAGGAAGTGACATATAATTAGTAATTAATGCTTAACAGACAGTTAACAGGGCCAGGGAGCAAGCGCGAGGGTGACAAGGGTACTGTAATGTGTGTGTGACTGTGTGTGTGTCTATGGGTGTGCAGTCCAGCATGAGATGAGGGTCATAGTCCAGTGCTGCCTGAAGTCCCATCCCTCACTGTCACATACACACACGCATACACAGTGTCCCCAACCAGCCGTTACAAAGCTTTAGTGGGGCTATAGTCAATACACTTCTCAGCCAGTCCTAACTGTGGGATTTCACTAAATTCATCACACTGACACACACAAAAACACACATGCACACACTTTAGCTGCAATGGGCTTTACTAGGGAGCTTTAGCGGACCCAATGCCCACAGACAGACAGACAATCTAGGGGAGGGTTTAAGAGCTTAGGCCCCAATACCCTTCTAGAAAGTGCCCAAAGGGCTGCCAACACTCTAGAAAAAGGCTTCATTTCAAGGTCGGATCTTAAAATTGTTGACTGCTGATTGGGTTTGGGTAACCTCACACACAGTGCATACCATGTCCACATTTAGACAGAATTTTTTTGTATCCCCTTACACACTTCCAATATCCTATCAGACACAGTCTAAAGCGCCTCTTCTCTTTGTCCTTCATGCAATAAAATATGGATCAGGTTTTTATCCATCTGTCAAACGGTAAATGTCGGGTGAAACCACTCTTCTGCTTTTCATCAAAGTCAGAAGAACACTGCTACGTTCACGTGTCCTTACATAACAAGAAATATATTACGTGGTTTAATATTGTACATTTACACGTGTAATAGAAGATAAATATGGCTTACAGCTCATATTTCAAGTCCATTTCCCAATATTTTCAATAATAAGTATTGATATTTAGATTTCTGAGCACAGTACCAAGAACGTACAACAAATACAAAGATAAGTCTATGCAATATAGTAATTTCACAGACACAAAAAAGATGGCTGAAATTAAAAGTACTTGATAATTGCACTCAGTTTCTGAAGTAGAATCCTGGAAATGAAGGATCACAGTGAGAAATTATATAGAAAGAGACGAATGTGAAAAAAGTATTAGACAAAAACAATGAATCTGTTGTAGCTTTCTGGTTAAGAGTGCCCAAGGTCTCGCTGATTTTCTTCTTCCTTTAGAACCAGTAATGTTGGTTAAGCACACATGTTCTCCCTTCTGTGATAATTGCTTTATACTCACACATTTAGGAGCTGCCCAGGAAAACCTGTTTTCTGTTGTGAAAAGCTCCACTGGAGCAGGTAGAAGTTATTCAAGGATGTTTCCACAATAGCAATTAAGAAGGAGATTTTTCTTTAAACGAAAGTGGATAGTAATTACTTGGAAAATAAACAGTAATATATTTCAGAGACGCTCTCTGTTGGATAGTCACAGATCACCTACTGCACCCAATTTACCTCTATAGCCCATAAATGGCAAAAAGGTTTTGGTAGCACCCCTTATCACTTCATTGTTGACATTGTTGACAGCTAACACTTTCTCTGAACCTTCAACAAATCAAAATTTAAGTTTACTCTGATAGATTTTTTCACATATTTTTGTTCTTTGAAACATATTAAAAGAAAACCAGTAAACAAACAAATACATTTAACTCTAGTGTTACTGGGGCGCAGTAACTTCAGCTCTTTTGCAGTTCTTTAGGGTTTCTTGTTATTCAATTCCAGCTCGTTCTATATTTAGCTGGTGGGATTTAATTATGATCTATAATTAATGGTCTGGGTAAATGTGTAAAACAGAGTTCTGCTAACAGATTGGCAGAGATAAAGTCAAGCCTTACAAATCTTTAGCAATATTAGAAATGAAATGTCATTCTTGTAGCAGCAGCTCAAAACAATTCCACAAAACTGTGTTAGACACGATTCAATTTTGCTAAATTTTCTATTTGTAAGGATTGATACTGAACTCTGCAAACTCCTGCACGCCCTTGTCAGTCAAACGATGTTTGCGTACCCTTAAACTAATTTGTCAAAACCCTTTGCTTTGTCGAGGCAAACAATTTATAATTTATGATTACTTCATCTGGAATTCATTTTAAAAATTATGGAAAAATCTCTCTCTTATGACAGCCTGCAACACTTTCACAAGTAGCGCCTGAAACCAGATGGCAAACAGAACTTTTACATATCTTGTGAAAAGTAAAGCTAAATTCATTTGTCATGAATGTGTTATCTTCGTAATGTGTCCTGGTAAATAATGTGGAAAGCAAGACAAAAGCAGCACATTCTTAATGTAAAGCGCACCAATGCCAAGCTGTTTACCACACATACATATACAAATAGACTTACAGAGGATTCCCAGTGACAGAGCAGGTGAGGGTGAGCGAGTCGCCCTCTCGCAAAATGCCAGCAGGAGGAACAATTCGAACTGTAGGTGCAACTGTAGAAAAGCAGAAAGGAGGAGGGTGACATGAGTAAGCATTTCAGAGAAAAAAACAGAAAAAACATTTCTCGATCCGAATGATGCAAGAATCAGACAGGAACAGGAAAAAAAATCAAGAAAGAAAAAAAGAATCCGAAACAAAAGACAGGTAACAGAAAGGGAAAAGTTAGAACATGGAAGGAAAATTGTCTTTGACATCTGTTTCCAAGGCAACCGTGCGACAATCCTATGGTTTAGACACCTGTTATCATAAGCAGCCCACCGCTCCAGCTTCAGTGCACTTGCTTCAGTAACAGAACAATCAGGAGCCAAATCCACACCCGCGGTTGGTCATTATTGCCAGTTTTCTGGCTGGAGGAGCATCCAGGCAGAGATGTTAATGTTTGTTGATAGCTCACCAGTCTGATCTATCAACAAACATTAATATAGAAGTGGCAAATTAATTGAACTCACAAGGCCGATGTAAACATATTCGCCAAATATGAATCATCCACATCTATAAATATTTACATATGCCTGGGAAATGTTTGACTATTCAAAATGATATATTGTTGGATCAAGCAATCACATCAAGCTGTCAGGAACAGTGAAGATAGAACTAATGGAGTTACTGAATATGGTTGACTGCTGAAATTCATCAGATTAATATTGGGGGAGAAGAGAGACCACACTGTATGCACTTTTATCTTGTATTCTCATCACAGTTTATCTGCTATAATAATGCCTTTTATCAATTGCTGCCCACAAGACAATTCCAGTATGGAAGGAAATAGGGATCCACATGAAAAAACTAAACAAAATGAACTTTGCACAATCTTTGTTTTTCTAAAAAAAATAATAAAAAAAATAAAAATAAAAATGTGCCACGATTTCTGTGCTGGAACATGTTTTTTGTTTTGTTCTGTCCCTGTGTAGTATTTTCTGTGTCTTGTCACCTGTCTTATTAGCCTTTTCCCTGGTGTGTATAGCTTGTGCGTTTTCCCCACAGACTTTGTTATGTTGTTGTTCCCTTTTCCTGACCCCTGAAATACATGTGGTACATGTCTTTGATGTCTTGCCTCTGACACACTTTTGCTCCATTATCACAAGACTTCAAGGCGCACCAGTAGCATTTCAGAAATGGAGCGTTTAGTCTGCATGGGTTCTTATATTCTGAAAACTGACCAGATTCTCTATGCCGTCCCCATGTCTAACTTCCTGCCCTCCTCATCTGCTCTGCGCTGCTTGACGTGACTTCCATGAAAAAGTAGAAATTCTGAGGGGAGAGTAATTTTGGGAATTTTTCCAAAGTGTACTCTGGTGGGATCAGAAGCATTGTCTTTTGCCTGAGTGGCTGCAATCAGCTCCGGTGGTTAGGTTAACAGAACCACATCCTGTATATTTGAGTGTCCCTTGTTTCGGTCCTGCTAGCACGCTGCTTTTGATTAGTCTCTGTCACTTCTGGATTTTGTTACTGAGACGCATTTCCCTGTATTTTCCAAAAAGTGCCTTCTTTTTTTCTAAATTTTAATCTTCCAGTCCATTTCAGTTTTTGGCTTCACTTAGGCAGCATGCAAACACAGTAGTACAAATTAATATCTTCAAATCAAAACACTGAGCTGAAAGCAAATATTTGTTCCTCCTCACATCAAAAACAAACATCAAAAACTTGACAAGCTTACATTTGATTTTCTCATTTTATACACTGATTCTACTGAAACAGACTTCAAAAAGAACCAAAAAAAACCCCCCAAACAAATGCTGACAATTTAGTGTGGCATAAAATATATAATACAAAAACCCAGGGAGTTATCTCTTTCAGTAGTTTTCCCGCTTTGCCTCCTCTAAGAGGACATTACAATTTAGTGCACACAAACTTGTGCAAAGACACCAGCAACAAAAAGACAAAGTCAACGTAGGGCAGGGATTGTTTCACATACTAATATACTCCACATTTCTTTCACTTGATGTTGTTTAGCTGTTTAAACAACAGGCCAGGAGCCTAACCTGGCCGTGTTCCTATCTCTGGCAGCTCCCTGCATGACAAGATTTGTATAGAATAGAATAGAATAGAATTCAACTTTATTGTCATTGCACATGCACAGGTACAGGGCAACGAAATGCAGTTTGCATCCATCCAGAAGTGCTTAGTGATATAGATATATTACAATATATATTAGCAATAATATAGATATGTGAGTATATTACAGAAATGGGTCTATTATGGTATGTTATAATGTACACGGTATGAAGTATGTTGTGAATATTCTATAACTATAAGTATGTACAGGCTGTAGTGAGTACAAGCTATGTACAGGATATGAACAGGATATAAATATGAAAAACTATACAGAATATGAAATAAATAACTTTACAGAATCTGGGATATACAGCTATACAGAAATGGGAACTATGCAAGTTGTAAACAGTTGTAGGATTAAAGATTATCGAATGTACAGAATGATTATTTACACAGAGCTATACATTAGTGCAGTTAAGATAAGTGAGGGTGTAGATAGTTTCTACAGAGGCTATATAAAGTGCTAGTGGTTGTGAGTGGTGGTTCAGTCCATGTTATTATTGTGTTTGAGGGTACAGTTGTCCATTGTGGGTGTGTATGTTCAGTCCATGAGTTTAACGTGGGTCAGATGTCAGGAGGCAGAGTTCAGGAGTCTGACAGCTGTGGGGAAGAAGCTGTTCCGGTACCTGGTGGTACCGGTACCTGGTGGTCTTAATGAGTGCAGGTCTCATACAGGGCAGTTCTGAATATCACTGTTAAAATCCTGGACGGTGTATAAAAGAGGATCATTCTAAAATGAGATATCACCGTTTGAAAAATGAGGCTGCTAACCTGACAAAATTATTGCTGGCATTAAAGTAAAACACTATAATGAAGAGGCCTGAAGTAGCAATTTCAGTGACAGCAATACAGATGAAATAATGTTTGTTTTGAAATATTTGGCAATGAACATTATGTTACTTAATTTGTCTGAAAGATGGATAGAAATTGTTTGGAGGCACACACACACACACACACACAAAAGAAGAGAAGGGACTTACAATAGACATCCAGGCGATAATGCCGAATCCTCTTCTGCCCATTAAGTGCAGGGTGGAATGCCTCACAACTCAGAGCTGCCCCATCGTCTTTCCTTTCTACCGGGATGCGGATGGTGCTGGACACACTGAATGTCTTCCCATTGTCCTGCAGGGATACCACGCCTGGAGACAGGCAGGGGAAGCAGGGGGGATTGAAATAATGGAAGTAAATAATACCGGTGAGGTGGTCAAGAAACATTTTAGCAGCCAAAATATGCCTGTTCTTACTTTCTCCCTGCTGAGACATCACACCTATGTTAGGGGACTGTGAGCTGCAGGGAGAAGGCGAGATGGAGGAGAAGAAGGGATTTCGCTTTCTTTTTTTTGATGAGAAACCAAAGGGGATAGAAAAACTGAGCAGAAAGAGAGTAAGAAGTGAGGGATTGATGAATGAGCTTTTTAGAGCATCACCAGGTACCTGTAAAGGGGAGGATGAGTGGTGAGGGAGCAAAGAAGAGATAGAGAGAATAGAAAGCAATTTGCATCTATATTTCATGGCAATTATGAGCAGCAGCACAGTTTGTTTTCCGATAGTAAATCAACTGAATGTTTTGTCTGTGTGCGAGCGAAAGAAAGAGAGAGAGAGATAGAGGAGAGAGAAGGATAAAAGAGAAAATATGCATAACCCAATTGAGATTTTAACTGAGCCAGACATGGAGAGAGAGAAGGACGTCAAAGGAACAGGGTGAGAGAATAAAAGGAAAGGAGAGAGGGACGCACAGAGAGAGAACGAGGGCAGCAAAACAAGCATGATTGATGCGTGTCTGTGTGTGTGTGAGAGGGGTGGGGTGGTGGGGGCAGACATGAAAGAGGATGATAACAGCGCGAGGCAGATGCAGAGTGGAAGAAAGATGCAAGAAGAGAGGAGGAGGAGAGACAGACGGAGGGAGGAGGAATAGTGGCAGCAAACTAACGGGACTTGACATGGTCACGTATTGGGAGTTTGTGCTTGTTTAGGCAGAATACAATATACTTATATTGCACTGAATTTTCAATTATTGCTGGCAAGAAAATGAAAGTGAGCTTAATCGAGGCCTGAGAGGATGCTAGCGTGTGCAGATGAGCAAGAATAAGGGTGCGGCGGGAAGATAGCGTCTTAATTAAAGAGTACTTCTGATATCTGTTGGGATCTGCTTCTAACCTTTGGTGTCACAGTTCGTTTAACTCAGGGCCAAAAGAGATGGGTGGAAGAGAAGAGGCGAGAGAAAAGAAGGGAAGAGAAGAGAGGAGAGAGAAGCATTAGGAAACAAGATAAGACAACTGAGGTAAAAGGACAGTCCCTGTCTGTCTCTTGGACTCTTAAAGTGTTGTGTAGCCAACAACTACGCCGAGGAGCCTCACGTCTTTGTCAGCAGTGAAACTTAAAGGAAAAAAGAGACTGCTTTAAAAGAAGGTGAAGAAGTTAAGCATAAGGACATGGAGAAAAAACACAGAATGACGGTGACAGGTGCGTTCTGACAGAGAAAAAGAGAAGAGACTGGATGAAAGAGACACCCGGTGTCAGACAAAAATAGAAGGTAAAAGAGATGACAGCTGACATGAAGTTTAAAAGGGCAAAACGCTGCTCGGTGCATGTCCAATAAGCTGCTGACAACAGATTATCGCGCTTTATTTAATCTGGTCCGTGCAGAGCTATCTGAAGTTACAGATAAATGAATGAATTAATAACAATACAAAACACATCTGACACCAGTTTGTACTTTTGAACAATACCGTCTGCATTTATTAAAAACTGGAGATAAAACCGAATAAAAATAATAACAATGAGCCTCAGTCAGAAATGCTTTGCATGACTTAGTCCCCAAGAGCTGTTTTGTTGTTGCTCAGTCAACTAATAAAGTTTTTGAGCAATTTAAATCAAACACAAATGCTGATTTAACAGAAAATTAATTAAAAAAAAATGGGTGGGTGTAAAAACAAACAAAAATGATTTCTCAGGGGTTAAATAGGTTGAAGGGCCATGGAAAGATATTTCCCAGATGTATTATTGAGCAAAGTGCTCCTTTAACTGAGGGAACCCAAAGGAGACAGAGAGTTAGAGACGAAGGATAGATCAGGGTATCTGACTGATGGATGGCTCATAGATTTATCAGCAGCAAAGAAGTAGGGAAAGTCAGATGTTGAATTAAAAACTGTCTTCACGAAGCTGTAAAAGAGATAGCATGGGAAAAGAAGAAAATCAGGAGTGCGCGAGGCTTCTGGCAGTTTAATATAATAGTGTGCTTGTCAGATTACGTGCAAATAAATTCAACTGAAATTAATTTTCATGAGAGATTAGCTTGAGAGAACGGACAAAGTCTATGTATATGTTTTCAGAATGAAAAGATGTTCACTGTAGTGGACACGGAGAGGCAAAAGTGTTACATTATTTAGCTGATGTTGATTTAATGAACACAGATTTACTTCTTCAATTAACTTGAAATAGAAGGAATACTACTGTTCCAGTCTCAAAAGAAGTGCTGTTAATCAGTTGGAACTTTAGTGTTGCCTATAAATATTGCACAAAAGAAGTGGATCAAAATGTAGAAAGTGGTTTGGAGAGAAAAAAACATGGCAGCCCCACAGCCCAGATGCACATTTCCCTGCTCACTTATCATTCACCTATTTTTTTACCTGCTTCTATCAACACATCCATCTGCTAGTCCCCAATCAACCGATCAATCACTCATTCTTTTATTCAGCACTCAATCTGTGATATCACCCAACCATTCTACTTCACCTGCCCTTTATTACCCAATTAACTCCCTCATTTATCTCAAACAATCATTTGAGCATTCATCAGTCCATCTGTCAGCCATGTACCTGCTATCTCCCGTCCTTTACGCATCCATCGCAGGGTGGCGGCCGGCTTGCTGCGTGGTGACACACAGGTGAGTTCCGCCTCGCCGCCCTCCACAGCCTCCTGCTTCACCTCCACTGTGGGTGTCTCTGGGGGAACCAAGACCGAGAGTGTCGCCACCTGGTGGTGCGTGGAATCTGTGTAGAGCTGGCAGAAGTATCCGCCCTCATCGGACACGCTAACGTTGGTCAGTGTGATGCGAACCAGCCGTTGCGTGAAGAGCACCATCTGGAAACGGTCGTCCTTCAAGGCTGGAATTGGGCAAAGACAAAGAAGAGAGTAGGAGAGGGAAGAGGGTGGCGCGGAAGTGAAACCGCATGAGTTGGCATTGTTGAGGATACGGAGAAGAGGACCGTGAAAAGGTGGGAAAGAAAGGGAGGGGTGATGAAAATGACATGGAACAAAAATATGGAATCGGTGAGGAACTCAAGAACAAGATGATGGGTGGTGAGTTCAATAGTCAGCAAACAAATATAAAAAAAAAGACAGTTACAATTTATAATGAAATAAGAAACAAAGCTACTTTTGGCTGCTCCCTTAGTCATGTGGGATCACCACAACAGGAAGCGCTGCAGGTTTTCTTTGGCAGGTTTTCTTCTTGACACAAAGGGATTTGTGTCTCCTCCCAAGTCAGGCAGAATCAGGCAATCTTACGCTTGTTAAGCAAATGTGCAATCCACTACACTAATATGGAGCCACTGCTAGTTATAATGTAAAGCATTTATTTGAAATCTACCCACTGTGTCATTATTAATTAAACCCAAAAAACGTATGTAGATCTTTTTACATTCACGCAGACACACAAGCTATGACTGCTAAGGATGCCATATTTTACAAATTTTCTGTTTTCATACATTTTACTTGGCAGGCTTTCATCTTGGTAAATCTATCAATTTTACATTTTTAAAAGCATATCAGAAAGCTGACATCTAGTCCCCACAAAAGGTAATTTATTCTGCAGGATGCAAATTCTCCACAAGAGGGAGCTAATCAGTTGGTGACAAGGTAGTCCCAACTGGTCAGTTATTAGGATCCTGTATTCTACTTTGATTGGCTACTTTGTTGTGATCGGGACAGCTGATAAAACCTGAAAAGACATTTGACTTCTGAAAGGTTGCGCAACAGGTAAAAGAGCTCGGTGTAGACTTGGCTAAATCAATAAACGGGTCTGGTGATGGGTAGCTTAAATGGCCACAATCTGGCCACAATCAACCTTCCAAAGCTATTAAATATCTAAATTAAAGAGATTTAGATAATTGGCTGCTTGAAAGGAAACACTAGATCAATGAAAAGCTCCATACTTTCTTCATTCAGTGTGTATAAACAATTTTGCCTAATATCTTGAAAAACACAAAAAACCTCTTCATACACTAAATATGGTAAAATCGTAACTTGAAAAATAAGCAACCAAAGGTGTCAGGGAGATGTGGTGAAGCAAAAAGCACTGTGATTGTCTGTGAAATATACTGGGTAGAGTATAAAAACAAGTTAAATAGAAAACTCACTAAAAGACTACAGACAAACTTGGAGTCGGCTGGACTTTTATTCAGCAAAATGCAGGTTTTTGCAATGAGAACCAGACTGAATGAAATTGCAACATAAACTGCACTTAAAGCGAAAGAATTCTTTTGACAGGACTTTTGTGCAGTGACAGTGCTTTTGAGGATCTTCGCCTCGTCTGCTTCTGTAAGCCTCAGGTGGTCAGGCAAGTGTTCAGTCAGACATGGTGAACAACATAACAACCTGCTTATTTGCGTCAGTCTTATCTAACCTTGATGCAAGTTTTGGGGTAACTTTCTGTTATTTTTTGAAGTGAGGGGTCAGCACAGATAAAGGACATTACTTTTGCTCAAGAAATAACCATCAGTTCAGGAACTCTACACGTATCTTCTATGTGGGCAGAGATTCAGAGGTCTTGAGACAGGCTAGGATGAACCTGTACAGCAATGCAAAATAAAAGCAATTAGGACGAGTAGTTGGAGGGCCATTGAGGCAGCCTGTTACTAACCAAGCAAGAACAGGTTGCTGGAACTGCATGTATTTTTATTACAGCTAAGATTAAAATTATAGGTCCAAAGTTACAGGTTGGGGTGGACTTCTGATATGACTCTAGTTGAATCAAATTGGCCAAGTCTGGTTGAAAGTACTTTGCAAATAACAGGATTTGCTTTTTTTTTGTGCATCTTTGAAAATTCAGTGCATTTACATTTTGTTTGCAGTATTTTGAAAGTATCTGTCAAACAGCACAAGAGAACTAAAGGCTGCTTCAATAGAGGTACATGACATTTTGATCATTGGAATCAGTTGCTTCGTGGCCTCATGATAGTTTGCGCTGTAACAGCAAACAGTCAGTTATATCTCACCAACTCTGAAACAAGAGTCTTCCCCCTCTGTTTGCGATGTCACTCCCATGAACAGCTTTGCAGAGGAAAAAAAATGACAAAACATGGGAGAAACTGTGGCTGCGACAGCACCCCTGTTGATTTGCCGCTCGGGAATTGATAGTGCTGTTAAATCCAAAGCTTGGTTTGATATAGAAAAGTTCATAAACAGTTTTGCAAAGTCAGTCTCGGTGGAGCAGCTCCAGGCTGCACATTGATACAACATAACAGATGTCTTGGTTCACTCATTTCCAGCTTAGAGGGAGAGTGTCGTTCATTTCCCCAAGCAATGATTGGACTTTGGTTAACTAGAATGCATTCATTCGCTCTCTTTGTAAGTGCATGCTTTTTCCTCTCTAAGCCCATGCTTAATTAGCATCTGGCATTTTTATTGTTTGTCTTATTAGATTTTAATCATTATTGTTTTTACTTTCTCTGAAGAACTGAAACACGCCATTTATTTCATTTTTGGAAAGATATTAAATTCAGAGGCACAAACTTTTGAGTCAGAGATACGTGCTGAATACTACAGTTGTGTATAACATACTGTGTAGGTCAAACAATAGAAAATAACAAAAGGCATCAAAGGCAACAATTTTAAAGCCAATCCCGAATCTCAGACCAATAAGCTACAATTACTAACCATATAATCCAAAAAGGAGAAAAATAAGAAAGGACAGTGACATGAGGGATGAGGAGTAATGAAGATGTAACAACTTTTCCTTTGTTAGCAAAGAAAGAGTACAATCAATAGGGAGAAAAATGCTGATAATGACAAATAACACCAATAACAGTCTGTGGTTGACAGTAGTTTCATGTCCATAGATTCTCATAAATACCTTTGAGACTCACTTTGTATTGACTTGGCTGTGAAACCTCCCTCATGCTCCATCTCTATTTTATTCTGTCCCTCTCTTCTTTCCTTTGTGTTGGATTTGGCCTGGCCATCTCGCAGGACAATTTACAACACAGAACAGACACTACGGTATAGATATTAGCTTTGCGGGAGTGTGTGCATGCTTGTGTGTGTGTGAGCGAGAGTGAGCAAATGGGGATGTAGAAAAACGAGAAAAATAGACTACATAATGCAGCAGGCAGGGAAAAATAATATAAAGACAGAAATCCACAGGAGACTAAGAGAGCAGCCTGGGGCAATGGAGTTAGTCCACTTTTCTTGGAGGTACACCACACTAATCTGTCCACCCCACCCCTAAAATTTCCCCTCCATCGGATGGCAATGAGAGCATTGTTAGAGAGCCATTCCCTGCAGACAGGTAAATCTTTTTCCCCCTCTCTGCACTAAATGGCAACTAAATGTCAGACTTCTGTTCAAGTCCAAGTTCACCATGATTGTCCTATCTCATTTGCATGCTGAGGAGAGTTGGCAATAAGATGAGAAAGAGAGATATGGACAACTACGGAGAAAGGGTCCATTTAGTTAGTTCTACTGCTCTATTATAGCTCTCTGTCCCCACAATCTCATAAAAAACACCCCTGACTACTTGCTCACTAGCAAAACAGGCAGTCTAATTCACTGCACTTAGTGCAGCAGCTCTGTTTGGGCAGCTAGTGTGGAATACATCAGCAGAGAAAGGTCTTAGTTTCTTAGCCTGTAATCTGGGTGGCAGATGGGCAATAGAGTGGAAGTGATGGAAGAAATGGTGGAGGTGGCGAGAGCCAGAGTGAGGTGCAATTTACACTCCCAGAAAATGTCCACAATGAGGCTTTTTTTGTTCTTACAGGAGCCAAATTAGTTATGGGAAGCCATCAATGCTTTATAGCTTTGCTAGACTTTGGAGCACTTCCTAATGCGGTGTCTTTCTTCAGCAACTGATCCTCCCTTTCCTTATTCTCTCTGTGGCTGTGTTTTTCTTAACCCTCAGCACCTTTTCTCATTTCCCTCACTCTTTTCTTTCTTTCTCATTTTCTCTTTCATTTGAGCCTTCAAACCGCTTCTTCTTCCTCGTTTTGATTAGGCCTCATCATGCTTTCCAAAGGGTGCAAGTCCAAGCCTCGTGGGAGAGCAGACGGAGCGACTCTGTTTAAATACTTAATGGAACTTACCGGCAGCGTGCTGATCTGATAGAATTGGGGGGAGAAGGTTTCCCAAAGCAGCAACCTCAACTACCCAATTACGTCCGCTCCGTGATCGAGGTGACTAACAAGTGAAGGCTAAGTGTATGGAACAAAAGCACTGGAGTGCTGCACCTGTGAACAGTGAAACTACGCCTGCAACTGATTTTTGTTTTTACTGATTTTTCTCTCATCTTTGCATTCTGTTCAGAAAACTTTCATTGACTGCTATTTTGCAGACTGTTCCTGTGGGGAGTGTGGGAGTGTTGATTGTCGGATCAATGTAATTACAAGAACTGCAGGTTTTAATGATTAGAAAGTTGAAAATGTGTTCAAGTGCAAATTTTCACATATATAAATATCACACTAGATGACTGCAATTACAACTTTGAGGTATAAGAGTCTCCTTTTTACTGTGGTCAAAAGCAAAGGGTTTTAAAAAGTCTGAGCATTGCACCTTGTACCACCTCACCAAGAAAATCAGCTCTTGATCTATTGGCCGTTCATTATTTTGACATTAAGCTTCTTTTAGCATTTTACAATTTCTACCTACTTACTGCACACTGAAAAACAAACTATTAAACCTTTAAAGCTGCGTGAAACTGCCAGTGGCATTAAAATAACTATTAGGACCTTAGACTGTCTAATGCACAAACACAATGTTTTGTAAAAGTCAAATTTTAAGATGCTCAGATAAGAATTCAGAATTATTGACTTAGCAAGAGTTGCAGATTGGAATTAAAATGCTAATGTGTACGATACTCAGGCGCTCAGAAACAGTCATCAAGAGCAGCTTGAATGAAGTTAGCTCAGCAAACAGATTATCTGTCTTATCACCTGTCACGCAATTACAGCAGCGAAAAAATCCTTTTCCAAATAACAAGTAATCAAAACATATTTCTTGGAGTAGCTAGGCACTATAGAGACGAGTGTTCTGCCACTTGAAGGAAAGAATTGGATCTTGGTATGTAGATCTTCAATAAAGTAGACACTGTTGAGAAGTTTTCACAATAGAAAGCTCCTTGGATGAAAGATGAGCAAGTGATTTTGCTGGGGGATTTGGGGTTTTCTAGTTGGCTGCTCTTCCAAACAGATAGAGATGATTTTTACGCTTGTTGCAGACTGTGCTTTTGATGTGATTTTGGCGGGGGCGGCGGTGGTGGCAGTGTGGAGACTCCTGTGCATAATAATATCATGTATGCTCAAAACCAAGCAACTGTGAACACAATTGTGCTGGCCCTTCGTTACAGAGAGATTGCAGCAGCTAGCTGATTAGCTGGTTAATAGGATTTTGTTTTCAAAGTTTGTTTGGTTTTAATATTAAATCCAGCTCACTAAATAAGGGAGTTAAACAGATATTTTCCTCTTTACTGATCAGTGTCTATGTTTTTTGTGCTTGTTTTTTTTCTCCTTGAGAACTTGTTCGCGTTTGACTTGAAGGAAAGGGGCTCAGCTCGGAGGAGACCAGGCGACTGGTGTCTTATATGCCTGAACTAAACACATACACCATCCTCCCCTTTACTGTGAACATTTACAAGCCACAGTATGAAACTGTAGCCTTAAGCCCAAACTAATGTCTTATCACATAGATTATGTAGTGCATAAATAACACATTTTTTGGTTCAATTAAGCTGCTACACACAAAATTCAAAGCAATGTTTAATATCCTTGATCGCTGTTCTTTTGCTCAGAGGTTTCCTAGCAGCATTTCTGCTGCAAATCTGGCTAAGGTAGCAACTTCTGCCCTTAATTAGTAAGAAAAAAAAAACAGGTAGAGTTTGCCTGCCCCGAGGCCCTCAGTGAATTCTGCTTTCATTAAAATATTGGTTACAATGATAATTTGCCATAAAGCTGTATTTAAAAAAACATGTGATTGTCAAGGCCATGCTCTAATGAGGACTTTAATAAGTTCTGATCTCATCACTGGGGTTAACAGCAGATTATGCAGAAAGCTTCGAACTGTGCTTTTAAAACAGATAAGTAGTCACACTGTTAGGGCACACAGTAAACCCATCTCCTAATTTCACGTGGTGGTTAGCTGACTTTCTAATGTGAAATCACTTCAAAGGGAAAATGAGGACATTTGCGAGAAGAAAAATGTAAAATGAAAGTGTTGGTGAGTCACTGCTAATGTGTCTAAAAGGCTCGCTTTAAATGTCACCAAAGGCAAATACATAGACAAGGATAAATTAGGTTTGTCTGCAGAGACCAGCGTGCACGCAGATACACACCTCGCGTGCCGTTGAAGAAGAGAGTCTGGCGGCGGGGATTCTGGATGACCACGATTGATCCATCGTAGTTCTGCAGGCGGCAGGAGATCTGAGCCGTACCCCCCTCCAAGACTGTTACATTCTCTGCTTGCACTGCCTGACAATGGGCTGAGGGAGAGAAAGAGAGACGTAAACATAGTGATACAGAGGTTGGACAATCCAGAAGAAAGAAGGGGAAAAGAAAAGAAAACAGATTGAGGGAATAGAGAGTTGTTCAATTCTCTTGAGGTTGAATCTTTTAAAATATAGTACTTAAAGGATGATTCATTTGCTTGCTATTCATCACACAGACACAATAATGAAATAAATGTTGAAGAGGAGGGAAAAAAGAGAAAGCGATAAAGTGATTGAGAGCAAAAGAGAAGCCACCGAAGGACTCAACAGGTAAAAGAAGGTTCTCGAGCACTGCATTCATACGATAATAAGATGGATGATTATAATTACTGCTATTCGTTTCTTTACATGCACAAACACACATACAACATCCACATTGCTTTGGGCTAGTCTAACAGAATGCATCAACAAACACATTTGAACAGATAACGCTTACATCTTTAAGTGGCTGTTTGTCTCTTGGGCTTTAGATACATGCTTGAATGGCCATGCATAAGCACAAACCTGGTGGCATACAGCCAAACACATGTGCACACAACTTAAATTCATTCAAACAGATGACCACACTGCTACCCTGTCACTACTTGTGTGTATATGAACAGTTTAAGTTGCAGCAGCATTATTGTACAAGTCTGTAATTGGCCAAAGTGCCGAGCTATGAAACCAGGATGGGAGCTTTAATTGGACTTCACACATTCTTAATGCCATTTCTCTACCAGGTGCATTCTAAACCCACTGATTACACTCCATTATCCAAATGAAATGGTTCTCATAGGGACACTTTCATGTACACGTGGTTGGAAAAGTACGCAATAACAAATGAGCACAGACACACAAGCACGTGTGCACGGAAAGTGACTTTCACAGTCCCAAAAACTGTCTTACATAGTCTTTCAAACAAACTTGTCTGGCTCCTCCAACTCAATATTTTTAGACAAGGGGGCTGAGAAATAGCAGGGAGCCTCTTTGATGTTGCTGACAGCTCAAGAGTCAGTAATGAGGAGGTTGATTATGCTCTGATTGTTGCACCCTCCATGTTTGTGGGTCAGGCTGTTGACACGACTCGGCTGAGTCACACCTCCCGCTGAGCACAATGGACACTGAGAGCCGTCGTTTGAATTCAAATGATTTGCGGAGCAATTAGTCATATGGTTCCAGCCAGGAGTGGAATGTGATTGCCTTGAAGAGAGTACCAGCTTGCTGGGCCTCCAAAACTAGTATTTACCAATTTGCATCTCCATTTGCATTCCCTCTCTCCCTGGCAATGTGTTGGCTGCGGGGAGGATTTAGAGGAAGAACGACACCAATATTGAAACACAGTGATGAAGCAGGCAATGAGAAGAACTGATAAAGACGGCAATGTTATATATATTTCACCGCTGTGTCTAGCAGTGTCTCTGAGCGTTGTAAAACACCTTCAGAAAGCAAGAAATGTTGTGAGACAAACAGACGGCAGCTGCTGTAGTAGGAGTTGCTGACTTGACTGCTTTGGGCCAAAATAAATGTCTATATCTGCAACAGAGTGTGTGTCCTGAGCACGTTTTGCATGCATGTCTGTGTGTGCACTGGCTGTGCATATGCAGGTGTTAACATATTGCAATTAAGCTACTTTGACATCATCTGATCCCTGGAACTTCATCCAAATCTAATCCCCCTTTGATTATAATCTTTTTTAATGAAATACTCAAAGCCTACACATTCATCACGTCAGGGGAAACACAGAGACACAATGGATATTGAACTGAAGTCAGAAAGAAACCAAGGGGGAATAAAGACAAAGGAGACTCTAATACTTTATGGAATGGAGAAAAAAATCTTGACAATTACCACTAATTGTAGTCATTATTGCTCTCATTCTCTGCATCAATATTGTGATTCATATCGGGGGCCATCAGGGCCTGCCACTGCCATCCCAATTATTTTTCTAATGGCTGTTATTACTCATCACCATAGAAACTGGGCTTGGCCACCATTGTCTTAAACAGATGTAATTGCAAAAGCGCTGCTTGACAAAAACAGTGCCGGGTCTGCGCGTGACTAGTGACCCATCGGAACCAACAGAAAGCGTGCCCTTAAGAGCAAGACAGAAAGTGGTCAAAAGTTCGCTTCTGGGCTGAGGCCAGAGAAACTAATTAGCTGTCCATTTGTACACCCACTTCTCCTGACAGCTGTCACCTCTTCAAAGAAAATTAGCTGTGGTGGGATGGCGGTAAAGCACAAAGAAAAGCGGGAAAGAAAAATAAAAATTAAAACTCATTAGTGGCTTATGCATCAGTGATGACTGACATCCGCAGTTGCTTTCTGAGAGATGCCACCCAGAAACACCTGCTGCATGCTGGTGTATGATCAATCTCAGCAAAGAGAACGAAAGAGCAGAGGGATATAGAGATGGCGGGGAATGAGGGCTCTAACCAGGAAATGATAGCAGGGAGTTAGGAAGTGATGGTTCGGGTATAATAATGCAGCTGGTGGGGGCTGGACGAAATATGCGAGAGATGACGCATATTCTTCAACTCCCGCTCGTAACGCAGCTGGGTACAGCACTTTAGTTTGACTGTAGGTTTTATAGGCTGCCATTCACATCAAGGCCATGAGCCTGTGCCTCTGATCACCAGCATGGTACAATCCACAGAGGGAATGAGAAGGAGGGGGAGGGAATCAACCTCTGTGACAGAGGTATTAATCTCGGCCCCATTAAAATCTGTGCCCATAATAAAATACTCCACAAGCGTCGACTCGTATTAAGAGAGAATGGCGAGTGCAATCGATATCATGGTAGTGCACTGACGGTTATGGCAGTGGATAAATAAAACTGGATGGGGAGCAAAAACAATCACTTCTCTCTCCAACCAAGCGGGGGCAGTATTTTATAGCAGTGAAATTCCTATCATTTCCCATGCCACTGCCCCCGCTGTCACAGCCCTGGAAAAGAAAATAGAAACCCTTATTTACTATGGCAGGAGACATCCAAGAAGGGCCATCATTTCAAAATACATAAACAAATAAATAAATAATAGGCAGGCAAATTCATAAGACAAGGGACCCATCCTAATGGTCCCACAATAGGGTGAGTTATTAGCCAAGGGAGCCGGTGGGTAGTGGGACAGAGTGAGGGGATGAAAGGAGGTGTAGAGAGCTAAAAGAAGGGGATTTGGGAGGCAGCCAGGTGGACTGCTGGCTCACCCTTGGTCACGGTAAATTCTAGAAACTGTCTCACTGGTGCAGGGTTAGCAGGCTGAATTACGGCCTTGCTGCGTCTCTCTCACTTGGTATCACTCTCCCCTTAACTCACTCTCTCCATGTCTTTGAAGGTGGAGAAAGGTGAAGATTGAACAGAAAGACAAGCCACATAAGAGATGAACTGTCTCCATTTGCCCCAAACAAGCCCTCATGTATCCTTGAAGAAGTGCAGTCACTGTCTCCCTATTCATTATCTGTCATTATCTTTCAACTGGACGAGGGCCAAGAGCTTGTGTTTTCTTTGCATGCTGGTCACGGATTTACAAGGGAACTGGTGCTGTAGACTACAATGCATAACCCCTGATGTTGTTACTGCTTTAATTAAAACAATAACAGCAGCTCATAGTTTCCACTCATAAGGGCTCGTCCTTTGGCAACTTCTCCATCACTTCCCATCTGGATGTACATATTTTTTATCTTGCGTTATCCCGTGAGTCTGCGAGGCAAGTCGGTTTCTACGGTATGTATGCAAATGAAGTGTGCAGTGTTTATATGCGTGAGTGTATATTTATGAGCATGTGTGTACAAACACTTGCTCTAGGTTAATCACAGAGTTTTGCAGCGTTCCGACTCTATGAAAAAGCTGACTTTGACGTTCTTCCACTCCAAACCTCCCACTGCAGACCCGCAACTCTCTCCCGTTCCCTCTCCCCTCTTTCTCTTCCCTGTCTAAAATTATCGCTTTATCTCACAGGGAGGCAGAACTCTGCCAATCAAATCCAGTTCCAAGAAAAAAAATTCTCCCTGTACATAAATAATACATAATCCTTTACAAATCTCGCTGTCGTCTCTCTCATTACCTTTGTTCAGTCCCTTTCTGAAATCCTCTTTTCCCCTCCTAAGCTCACACTTTCTTCTCAGTTTTTGAGTGTACTACCCTGTCCCCGATTTTTTACTTCATCCACAGCTCATAATTCTCTCCTCCCGCTGTCTTCTTGTCTAATCTCATTCTCACATCTCCCTCTTTCCTCTTTTTATTTAAACCCAGAGTCTCTCCATCCATCTCCTCCCCACCTTTTGCCTTATCTAATCCCTGATTCTTCGTCATTCAGCGTTCCTTCTCCTTTCGGCCCATCTTCTTTCTCCTTCTCATCTCCCTTATCTTTTATTGCATCGTTCATCATGCATCTTCTTCATTAATGCTGTCCTAAAGGTCCCCTTTCCGCTTCTCTCCTGGGCCTCCTTCCCTGTTATCTCTAGTCTCTAAACTCTTTCTCCCTCTCTCTTTTTCTTTCTTCATGTAGTTTTTTTCCTGGCTTTGCAATAGTTTCATTCTGAACTCCAATATGCTTTCATTCCCCTTGCAATCTCTCTCAGTCTTTCTCTTTTTGTGACTCAGTGGGAATCTTTTCCTGCCTCTCTGCTGGTTCCATCTCCACACTCTCCTTCCCTAAATGTGATTTGTTCTGCAGCTCAAGTCTGCAGCATAATCATGCTGTTTTTATAGTGTGCGGGGAGAGGGGAAGAGAAGGAGCAAGGGGAAGACAGAAAAAAGTGAGAGGAATGAATGGGACAAGAGGGCAAAACAAAAATAAGTGGAGCAAGAGACCGAATGTTTCAGTTTCCCCTCTTTCATCTTCTCTACTTTCTCTTCTCTTAATTACTTGTCATATAGCTCAGCCCTGTCCCTCTATCCTACCCTCTTTTTTCTCTGTGTTTTTCTTAATCTCTCTCTCTTTCTCTCTCTCCAGCAGAAACTTTAGACCTCATTTCATCCATCAACCAATGGTGTGCTATTAGAACTGCACTGCTAATCAGCAAATCAGCATAAAATTGTCTCTTTTCACTCTTGACCTCTCATTAGAAACATTTACTTTCATTTATTTACATATTTCAAATCCCGTTTTTAGCATTCTGATTTTGCTCCCTAGTCACACTGCCTCCATCCTCCATTGCACTGAAATCTTATTATTTTACTGCTCTCATCCCCCTTTTTTTCCTCACACCTCCTCTCCTCCTTTCAACACATTTCTCATTTTGACCTTTGCATCTTTAGGTCTCTCTAGCCCTTTAGCGTATTTCAATCACCTCATCCCTGCCTTGTCCCATACCTTCTTCATTCCTCCCCCACTGAATTGTATCTGTCTGAGCCCTCTCTGCTCCCCTTGTCCACCCATCCCATTACTCTTTTTGCTCCCTTATTCACCTCCTCTTATGCTTCACAAATTACCATCTCTTTCTCTCTTTTCTTTCCCCTCCTTTTCCCCACATTTTCTGACAGCCAAAGCTGGTTAGCTCCATCTACTCTGCAGCGTTTTACGGCCTGAGTCTGTCACAGTCCCAACAACCCTGCAACAATGGCCACCACACATACCCCAACAGCAGCTTAAAGGAAATTTACAAGGCTGTTACAACCACGGCAACTACACTGGAGATTCAACACAGCCAAAAGCACTGGTTTTAACACCCCTTCAAAATTTTCCTTTGGTGTGTGTATATTGGGAATATCATATGTGTGAAACTCATGGATGTGTATGTGTGGGAAATAGAATGCACTGATATGTGCATTTATTTAAAATCATGTGTGCGTACTCCTTTGAAACGGCGCATGCGAGAGAGTGTATGTGAATGCTCATTGAAGGCACAACTCGAAACTGCTTTGCTGGCTTGAAATTTAAACCCCGACTGCCAAAAGCTGACTGCCAACACAAAAACTCCTTCTCCATATAGATTATTCCCCAATTGTTACCCCAACCCAAGACCCCCTCTACATTCCATCATAGTACCATCACTATTAATGTCACTTCAAAAGTAATAGAATTTTTAAATGAAGGGAAAAGGATATTGTTTACTAGTGAGTAGCAGGGAAACAACATCTCCTCTGCTTTAAATTCATAATAATAATGACAGGAGATATTAATAGCACAGCAGCAACTCTACTGCTGATCTCACTCCACTTCATCTACTGCTCTGGTTTGTGTTCAATCAATCATCTCTTGGCTTCAAATCTCAATCTCATGCAACTCTTTTTGAGGTCTTTTAGTGTCTTGTTTCATCTCTGTACCATCCGCTCCATCTCTGTCTTTCTTCCATACACACACAGAGTGCACTGTTCTCCATCTCTGTCTTTCCATTTCACTTTTTCTGCCTCTGCAGCTCCCTGCCTCCCTCACATACAGTACAAGTGTCTGTCTGGCCAAATCGTGTTTTCCTTGTGTCAGTCTGGCTCTCTCTCAATATTTGTCTCTTGCACTTCACTCTTGCACCATTCTCTCATACTCTGTGGGTCTAACGTTCTCACATTAGGTTCTTGAACCACACTCTTGCTTTCTCTATGTTTCATTTGCTTTCCTTAAGTCTTCAAGTTATTCCCTAGTCTCTTCATCTCATGGGGATACATGCTTGTCTTCATTTTGTCTCTCTTTAACCTTAGATGCAATTACCAAACTTAAATTAGGCTGAGCAGCAACATAATCAAAAGTACTGAGAAACCCCGACCCACAAGACCCAAAGGATCCAATGCTAACACCTACACGACACCTTCTCCATGTCCCAGTGGGTCAGAGTTGTTCTGGAAGCACAATGGGGTCGTACACAATATAGCTGCAATGTTGCATCTGATCAGTATAATTACCAGTACACTGAAAAATGATTTCATTGTGTGTTACTGTCCCTTGGTCAAATCTTGGAATTTTTAGTTTTTTGCACATTTGGACACCAAATACTTATGACTTATTCTTTTTATACAACATTTGGATGAATATCTGCAGGGAGTTAAAATGTAAATTACGCTGATGTATACTGTCTATACTAAGAGTGTTTACAAGTGAAAATGAAATGCTTGCTTCCTTGACTTACTTAGTGAGTAGCAGTAGAAACAACTGTGCGCATTTCATTTAACCAGTATGTGGGTGTGAGTTCATGTGAATAAGTGCAGGACTTACGAGTGATGCAGAGCAGGACCAGAACTAGGCTGCGCAGAGCAAGAGAGTAAGGAGCAGGAAGGAGGCGGCAGAGGACAGAGCTTCGGACAGGCCTCATTGTGTATTGAGAACTTGTGTTTGTATGTATAAATGCGCGCGTGTGTGTGTGTGTGTGGCTGTGACTGTTTGATCAATGGCTCCTTTGTGACCCTGCCTGCACTGCTACTGACAAACCAGTCCACACACACACATATATGCAATTGGATTTGTTCTCAAAAACAATGCCAACAAATGCACATGCTAACTGTTGTTGTATGAGGACAAACTGCTATACAGCATCCAAGCACATGCAAAGAAACTACCTTAGCAACAAAGCCACACAAGACTGACTTCTAGCCAGCGTTTGCACGCAACACACAAATGTTTTGCCAGAGCTCAGAGCAATTATAGAGCAAGCGATTTAGACACTATATCACAATGCACACAGAGAAAAGCTTACAGCAACAAAGTTCATTTGTTGACTATAGCTCCTTGTGTTCCTTAGACAGAATTTAGAATATGCATTGTTTTAATTCCATGTAATGCAGGAGATTTGCCACTGCAAAGTCCTACAGAGGCTCAGTTCAATTTAAAGAAAATGTAATTTTTTATTGTAGCGCTTTAAGTCTCCTGAGACCAAAGTCTGAGATTCTCAAAATCAATAAACTGAGAAAAACAATGCCAAACAGACCGTATACTAACAAGAGTATTCAGTAATGGCAGCTATGCAATTAACTGAATGAGGTACAGGTTAATTAATTCTTCAGCTGTATACTACAGCGTCACACTTGGAGCTTATAGCAGGGTCTGAGCAATAATGAGCCACACAGTTAACCACAACAACAAATAGGCAACCTGTCTCCATTGGGTCAAACCACACTTATTTAAGGGAAATAAACCATCAGTATTACAATATTTCAGTCAAATAAAGCACAAGAAACTGACATCCAAAGCAGGTCTGATTTTCTCTGCTGGTGTTGACAATATTACAACTTTCAAAATAGAACCATCTCCATTGCTATGCCCTTAAGGACAGAAGAATCTAGGGCAACAACGTTCATCCTCAAACAGATTGTATTTTAATGAGTTAGACAAGGTTTTCAGTACTTCTCACCCAACAAATCAGTAGGCAGAGAAGTCAATGTTCCTTAGAGCTAATACCAAACCATCCAGACCTCTTGAGAGACTGAGACACTATCTTACTGCAACTCATCTAGAGATAGCCAAGGTTAAATAAAATCCATTGAGCTCGAGTGCAGCGCTGAAAAGACAGAGTGAAAGTGCTTGCCCTGTGTAGAAGAACGAACTTGCAAAGCACTAAACAAAACTGTTGTAAGATGCTTTACATTCAGATGCTACATATTTTGGTATGCTATATTACCCCGGAGACTTGCACGTGATCCTCACAAGAATTCTACCATTATTCGCTTGGATGCTAGAACTTTGCAGATGAGCTATCATGTACACACTGCAGCGCAAATGGACAGAGATTTTACACGGTAATTTTAGACTTCTCTGAATAATCACAGGTTATCGGACAGTTTAATCATGCAGCATCGGCGTTCCTAACGCTTCCTTTCTAACGTGTTCCACTGGCTGCAGTCGGCGCCTGGGTGCACTCCAGTTACACTCTCGCTCAAACACACTGATCTCAAACCCTGCTGTGTTCAAGGTCCAGACACAGTTTCGCTGATTGTCAGGACCTGATGCCTTGTTGGTCTGTGTAAGTGTGTGGCTCTGGTGTGTTTGTGTGTGTGTAGTTGTGAGTGCTTAATGTGTGTGTGTTTGTAGTGTAGAGACAAAGCGCAGCGAGCTGCACCGCACACCTCACTGAGCACTATCTGATGGAATAAAGTGCGGGTGTCATCCTTAGATTACTACACACTGTCTGCTTTCTCTCTCACTCTCTGTGCTACTGCAAACACAATGAGCTCTAATGGCGATTGCTCTGACACTCCTGGCAAAGCTGAAAGCGGATCATCGCCAATCTTCCCTACAGCGCTGACTTCATTGGTCAACTGGCTGATGCTGAGAAAATTACTCTGTGTTGGTGTACACCAGCAGCTCGGGTCTGGCAGGTCTAAGGCCTTGCAGCACTCAGATGGAAACAAAGTCTATCCACTTGTTAAAACTGATCTCAAATCGTGCTTAGTTTATCCATTCTAGCGCCCGTTCTCTGTCCTCTTCTTTTAATCCTCTGGTCCGCAGAAGCTAGTTAGTTCCCACAACTTGTCCTCGTTTTGCTTCTTTCCTGTTGATCTATGAAAACTGTCATAATCCCAGCGTGCTATCACTGCTGATCAAATCCATCTGTCTGTTTTCTGTCGTTCACTTGCTTATATAAGCCTGGCCTCCCTCTCCTTGCTTAGACTCTGTGTGCGTGTGTCAGTGTGGGATCAGTGTCTGCATATTTGGCATACTATTTTGTGAAGGTTAGAGATGTCTGTGTGTGGATGGAAGCAGTGACAATGGATGCCTTTCAGGTCAACAAACAGTGGCAGTGTGTGTGCGTGTGTGAACTGTGCTTGACTGTTCTGTGTTGACTGAAGAAGAGTGTACATTTGGTTGACTGTTTAGCCCTTTCACTATCTACTAGCCATTAATTTATCCATGCAGCCACGAACAGAGGCATCATAGTGCCTCTTTATGTTAAATGGGCGTTTTTTATGGCTGCAGCGATGCACATGGCTGTCTGCTGACAAGAAGTGGGTACGTGTTTTTTGTCTTTGTAATTCAAACTGGATGCGGAGAAAGGAAAAATGAACATGACTATGAGTATATATGAGTTACGCTGATGCGAGTTTGGCCCATCAAAAAGTATCGGCTCCATATTTTTATACTGATGAAACAGAAATCATTGCTAACAGCTAGACCAACCTGACAGTAAATTTTGTTTCACCACATTGTGTATAATGAAATTCCTTTGTTCAAGCTCATGTACTATCATTACTGCTATTGGCAATAAAACCTGCAATACAAAGCCAATAGTGGAAGCTAACTGCAGCAGACTCTGCGTCTTTGACATTCATTGTCCTGTAAAAAGCGAAAAGCAACACAGCTTTGCTTTTATAATAGCACCTCTACTTGTTCTTAATCAACTAATCATAAACTATCGGTCCTAATGTGCCACAAGCTGTATTTACAAACATCTTAATGCATTTAATTTGAAACATGCTGTTCCCTATCATCAAGTCAAATAAAGTCAAATTTATTTATCAAGAGCTTTTATCAAAATAGGGTCATGGCAATGTACTTTATAGATTAACTAAGGACATAATTACAGACAAAAAGAACACATTGCAAATCATACCCACAACTGGTGAGTATGTGCGTATTTGTTTGTCTGCAAAGTCCCTGTGTGGGCAACCCCCTGATGGGTGTATTTGTTTTTGTCGCAGTGTGTGCGGAAGGAATGGAAGTAATGGCAAATTGTGTCCCCTATCCCCCTTCCTCTTTTTTTTCCTTTTTCCCCCTCTCTCTTATCCAAATCAAATTTTTAATGGGCTTCATTGGTGCCACCGTGGAATAAGTGTTGCCAAAGCACTTAAGGGGCTTAAGTCAGCAGCGTGCTGAAAATATTAAGCACTCAAACAGCCTTACAACTGCCTGCTTAAGTATGCCGAGGAGGTCGTGCCAGCATTTAATACCAATGGTATTAAAGCTCTCCGACAAGGGAGAGGAACAGAAATATAGATATATACAGTATGTACCACACCTGGGAACAGATGCAGCCTCACCGGAAGAATGGGAAGAGACTGTGAAGGCATGAGATGGACAAGTCATGAGGAGACAAGAGGGACGTAAAAGAGGAAAGATTAGCAGTGAGGTGAAGAAAACTGAATTTAATGACAAAGCAGGAAGCAGGTGAGTGAAAAGAAGTGGTGAGAAAAGGGAGGGAGAGAAGGAGAGGAAATAAAAAAAAATCAGTGTTGAGGAGGAGGGATGCAGGGGAATTGTGCCAAGGTGTGGGAGGTAAGGGTTGATGGGATAGCTGTGAACCAGCAGCAGAGGGCTAATGCAGAGATTCTATCGGGAGGCTTATCCGAGATTAAATTTCTCTTTGTCCTTAAGGCGCTTCTTGGGTAAGCGGAAGTGTCGAATTTATTTCTTATGTCTCCCTTGAGGTTGAGGCGAGTGGATTTGGAACATATGAGTGTATGTGTGCGCCTAAGCACGAGGTGGTGATGTCTTCGTAGAGGTGGAGCATATGTATATGTGTCTATGTAAGCATGAAATTTGTAGGTTTATTAACTGTCAAAGTGAGGAGGAGGAGGAGGAGGGGGTGTATTCCTGAAAGGTAAAATAAGTCAAATTAAGATTCAAGTAGGCTGTTAGTGTGGCAACAACACAGGCACGTGAATTTGTACGTTAAATTTGCATATTCAGAAACGTGTGAGTTTTCTTGCTTTATAGATTTTGTTTTATGAGCTGCTACAAAGCCCTACACTACGAGAAAGTCACAAAAACCAAATGTTATCTGAACTGTCCTGATTGAGTAATATCCTCTGGGTTTTATTCAGTGTACGCAAAAAAATGAAAAAGAAATAAAAAAAAATCTATTTGCAGCTGCTGTTTGAGATACTACAAAATGAATAGGAATTTACAAGGAGAACATCAGAAATTCTAAATTGCAGGTCATGTATCTGTTTTTAAAAAAAAAAAAAAGGGAAAAAAAACTATTTTGACCGAGCTCTGAGTACATTCATATCGGGCCTGACAAGCTCAATCAGCCTCTCCCTGGCCCTCTGCTCTCTTTCTCCTCTCATCTTTCTGATTTCTTGTTTGGTTGACTTGGTGTTAATAGCTACCCTAGAGCCATGCACTAGCTAATCCAGCTGGGTTTGCTCTGAACTCTAATTAGAAAAGTCACAGCTCCTCAATCTATTTGACACTATCAGTGACTGCATTTTCTGGAGGCACAGCTCAGGTTACTTCCAGCTCACCTCACACTCCTGGGCAAAGGGATCAATATGGCCCGATCATTGGGGTGGCTTTCGAATGACACCAACAGCCTTTCTTTACACAATTTAGGATTAGAAAGTTTTGATTTTCTTTATTTTCACTGTTTGTTGACATTGGGGGCTGGCGAATAAATAAAAGTCAATGCTGCTCACAACACGACAGGCTCATAAGAATGCAAAACCGATACTGGGGCTTGAATCACTGGCTGTCTGAAATGACGTAGTTTGCATGGAAATAGGTTATGTGTAAAGACTGCGCATTTTAGTTGATATTTTCTACCTAAAATGGTAAACCTCTCTACTTTTAAAAGCATTTATAGAGGCAGTATTCCTTCGGAGCCAATTTCACTGATGTTTCTGAGCACATTTATAGAGGAAGTAGCCTATTCAGATACTTCCTACTTGACACATTTGTCTATTCCGAGTAAATAAATAAAACACTGCTTTGTCATAGCTTTCTGCTTTGTGTATGTATAGTTAACCCTGAGATTAAACTCACTTTATGGCCGATAACAGTACTGGCAGTTTCTTTTCACTGATTTTATGAGTTGAGGGAAAGACATAACAGGGCTGAGGTAGACATATATAGACATCCTATTGTTATTTCTAGTCCCATTAAGCATTTACAATGCATCAACTGCGCATAAAATTGGCAATTTTAGCATACTTTTTTCCACCATGGCAAATTTTAAGCCACAACACTCTCAAGTCTCATACTGCAAGAAACGAAGATAAAGAATTGTGTTGATGGCCCGGTGCTATTGTAGTGGAACAAGCCAGCTGAATGTTTTATTAGAAATATGCAGTCTTTGGTTAATTCACTGCAATTTATCTCCACAAAAAACTCTGGGGAATCTTGCATTTTAATTCATATTGTGAAGCTTTGCTTTATCATGATCGCTGAAAAAATGCATCTTTCCAAGCTTCAAGTTGCACTTGTATCCCAAGGACTGTCCAATCACCATCAGCATGTGGAACTACTGGTCAATAATACAGCTGCTGGTGTGATTTTGTTACCACAACAAGTTTTCTTAAGCACGTATATTTTTGTGAATTCCTGTGAGCACTTTTTGTATACCAAAAACACCACAAGAAATGCTAAATACCTAGCGACACAGACAAAAACGATGTCTTGATTTTCCTCTTCTGCTTTCCCACAGTCCTGTGTTTGTTGACTTGAATAGTTTGTCAATGTGTTTTTTTAAGTGACAATTCTTTTTCGAACATTTTTCAAGGAAGCATTCCAAGATGACTCTGTGAAACAAATGATGTGGCACATTGGGATACTCTTAAATGATTTGGACAAAAGCTAGAAAACACCTCTCACATCAAGCACTCACACAAATGCTAAAAACTCACTTCTGTTATGACTCACTTCTCAAGGGGTGTCTATACAATAATAATAATAAAAAATGTGTGAAGAAGTGAATGAATTTGCTCTTCCAATTCAAGCACAGGATCAAGTTGAACATCTTAACATCCCCAGAGTCATCAAATGTCTCAGTACAAACAGTATAGTTCTTTCAAGTACTTTTCACATTTTGCAAAGTTACATAGCCTACATGGAAAATTATGTTGCAATAATTAAGTCAATTTATAAAAAGAAGTAAAGAAAATGCACATTTTGAACAAAGCTAAATTGCAAATGCAAAATATTTATATGGCATCATTCAGACCTATACTGTAGGTATAAAAATGTCCAGTATCACTCTGTTCCTTCTCCTTATGCCCTATTCATTTTTACATAACAAAATGCTATTTAAAAACTATTTTATGTTTGTTTTAGACACAAAAAGCACACGAGTAAAGGCAGCGTAAAGGCCTTGTTGAAAAGGAATACAAACCTGCTTCAGATCTATTCTCATTCCTGAAAATATTCAGTTAGTAGTATTCAGTTTAGCAAGCGTGCAGCATAGTTAGAGTTTGCAGGTTTGCTGAAGTGAATTTGGCAAAAATCGTGAATACTGGTGTCCAAGTCCCGTGCTTTGGATAAGAAAAACTTTCTTACACTGAGCTGTAAAAGAAAGTTGGATTTCATCAACTTGAAAGACTGCCAGTAAGCATAATTTCAGCTTCAGTTACTTCTCCTATTAAACATAGCTGGCAAACCAATAATCAGTCCAAATGGTATATTTTAGAAGACCTTTTTAGAAGATCCTGGTATTTGACAAGAGTTACAGTGCCTGTAAGTAATGTCTGCAAACCCAATGACATTTAGTAAAGATTAGCTTTAGTTGCATACTTGCAAGTTGTTAACCTGGAATCATGCAGGTCATGTAAGAAGACCCCATAGACCTTGTTAGTGCAGATAAAATATGTAACACTAGCAGTCACAAAAAAAAGCATGAGGAATCAAGGTAGCTGCGGGGTTTCTCATTTGCGCAGATAAAGAGAAGGTGTAGAGCAAAGTGTAAAGCATGTTGACCAGCAAGGTTGGGATCTTTTTAATACAAGCCTGGCACTTTCTGTAAATCTCCTCCAGACCCTTGCCATTGTCATGCATGTAAAAAGATACACAGTTTAAGTTTAACAAGTCATTACACGCACATTTTATGCATGACCATAGGAGCCCTACTGTGGCGCTACAGAATGCTAAGCTCAGTTATCTCTCATTGAGTAAGATAAATGCAAACATTGTTACCTGCCAACTCTAAAACGTACTCTCTGAGCTGTTCTCTGAACAAGTGTCGCTATGAGTCACATGCTACGCTGCTACCTGCTGGGAGTAACACTCATTATCCATGTGGCATTGTACCTCCCAGGGTACAACTCCCCGCTCACTGTTTTCTCTGCTGCATTGCATGTGTCAGTCTCTTTTCTTTGTGTCCCCACTGCATGTGCTAACATTTGTGCGTTATGTATTTGGAACCCTCCTTTGTTCCCTGATATGTACATGTGTGACAAATGGCTGTCAGTGACTGCATGTGTATGCACCAGCTCACTATCTTGCCCTTTACTTTGCAGGTATGTTCATATGATGTGATACTGATGTTGCTATCAGCCTGTCAAGGCTGCAGCTTATGATGTTTCATTTTTATTCACTCTGCAGAGGCTTTGTATATTTCAGTGTGAATGTGTAGCTGTAAACAGGGTCTGGTACAGGTTAGCTGTGTGCTGTCGTGGCATAGTGTATGTGATTAGAATTGAGCAGCGATGGGCCAGCTCGCTGGGGAGTGCCCTGCCAACAGCTTTGCCCCCATTCCGCCAATTCACTAACGCCTAACAAAGGGATAATTTCTCCCTTGCATGATATAATCTTTCCTTTCACCCGCTGCCTCAGTGGAACCATTTGTGGCTTTTTATCACATTTCTCTTTCTATCCCTTCATTTTCTCTGTCTCTCTTACTGTTGTGTCTGTTGCTTTTTCCACCTGCTCCTCACTCGTATGTGTCACGGCGGGGTGCGCCGGTGTGTGTGTGGAAAGAGGACCCAAAAGCAGATGACGATGAGGAGTAGTAAGGTTTTAACAGAAGGTGAAGCTTTATTGCGATGCCGGCAGGAAATAAACCAAGAGACCAAAAACAAGCTGGCAAAAACACTAAGAAACAAAAAACACTAAACTGGCAAGACACTAAGAAACAAAACACTAAAGGTACTAAGACCAAAAAACTATAACTATGACTGAGGTGAGCTTAAACAGACGAAAACTATAACCATGACTGCGGTGATGTAAACAGACGAACCGACAATGGCATGGAGAAAACAAAAGGCTTAAATACAGACATGAGGTGATCAGGGGAAGTGGCGACACATGGGGAAAAACAGCTGACAGACATAAACCTAATGACAGGACCAGGAGAGGAAAGCTAAATACAATAAACAAAGAACACATGACATTGCCAGAATAAAACAGGAAATACTAAAACATGACAACACAACTTAACAGACCTAATACGTGATGAATAATTACAAAACCCCAAAACATAGAAAACCAAGAACAATAACTGCCTAAACTAAAGGAAAATACGAAATAACACAAAACTGATCACATAACAAAATGAGACAAATACAAAGAAAACTCAGAGTGCTGGGTCGGAGACCCAGCCTGTGACAGAGCCCCCCCCTCAAGGGCGGATTCCAGACGCCCGAAAACACCCAGAAAACAAAACCACAACAACCCACCAAGGGCGGGCGGCGGGGGCCCAGGACGGAGGGCCAGAAACAAGGCCACAAAAAACAAAGAAACGAAAACACACAGAGCAAACACAACAATGGCACAAAAAGTCCGAGACCCGACTTCAGGAGGGCGACCATGAACCTGGCAGAACAGGAGCGAATGGCGAAGCGGTTCAGGTGGCCGCCCCGGAGGCCGACAACAAAACAAAAGACAGTTCAAAAGTTCAGGAGGCCGACCAGGAGGCCAACGGTCCAGCAGTCCAAAATCCATGAGCTCAGGGGGCCGACCCGGAGGCCAACGGTCCAAGAGCCCAGAAAACAGTTCAGGAGGCCGGCCAGGTAGAAGGCACCGGTGGCGACGGAGCAGATCAGGAGGCCGACCGGGCGGGAGGCAGCGACGGCGACCGAGCAGGTCAGGAGGCCGGCCGGGCGGGAGGCACTGGTGGCGTAGCAGTTCAGGGGGCCGTCCAAGACGGCGGCGTAGTTCAGAGGGCTGTCCACGACGGCAACGACGTCCAGTCACCGGCCGGACAGAACGTGCAGGACGAGCAGGCCGGACAGGATGCGCAGACCGGACCGGACGTGCAGGACGAGCAGGCCGGACAGGACGTGCAGGCCGGACAGGACGAGCAGGACGTGCAGGACGAGCAGGACGTGCAGGACGAGCTGGCCGGACGGGACGAGCAGGCCGGACGGGAAGTGCAGGAGCAGACGAAGCTGAACACTCGGAGGCCGGACCAGGCGGAGCTGCAGAGGCTGAGGCCGGACCAGGCGGAGCTGCAGAGGCTGAGGCCGGACCAGGCGGAGCAGCAGAGGCTGAGGCCGGACCCGACGAGGATGAAGACTCTGACGAAGCTGGACCAGACGAGGATGAAGACTCGGATGAAGCTGGACCAGGTGACGACGAGGCGGCCGCAGGTGGCGGCTGAACGGTCCCCTCGGGCCCTCCAGCTGACGAGGCAGGTTGCTTTTCAAGTTGCAGCAACACACAGTCTATAGTGGGTGAAATGAGTTCGTATGAGTTCTCAGACTGAGGTGTGGCAGAACCAGGTGAGGCGTCGTCCTCAGGCTGAGGCGTAGAAGCAGCAAGCAGTAGCGCAGCAGGTGGTGGTCCTGCAGGCGGCGGCACGGGAGCCGCAGGAGGTGGCGCTGCAGCCACAGGTGGTGAAGCAGAAGGTGGCCAGACGGGCTCCTCAGGCCCTCCAGCTGACGAGGCGTGAGGCTGGACGGGCTCCTCGGGCCCTCCAGCTGACGAGGCGTGAGGCTGGACGGGCTCCTTGGGCCCGCCAGCTGACGAGGCGTGAGGCTGGACGGGCTCCTCGGGCCCGCCAGCTGACGAGGCGTGAGGCTGGACGGGCACCTCGGGCCCTCCAGCAGACGAAACTTGAAGCCGGCTGGGTTCAACTGAACCTCCAGCAGACGAAGCACGTAGCTGGCTGGATTCTCCTGAACCTCCAGCAAACGAAGCATGAGGCTGGCTGGGTTCTCCTGAACCTCCAGCAGACGAAACATGAGGCTGGCTGGGTTCTCCTGAACCTCCAGCAGACGAAACATGAGGCTGGCTGGGTTCTCCTGAACCTTCAGCAGACGAAACATGAGGCTGGCTGGGTTCTCCTGAACCTCCAGCAGACGAAACATGAGGCTGGCTGGGTTCTCCTGAACCTCCAGCAGACGAAACATGAAGCTGGCTGGGTTCTCCTGAACCTCCAGCAAACGAAACATGAGGCCGGACGGGCTCCCCGGGCCCTCCGACTGACACTGAAATTGGCTGCACCAGCTGTACCTCCGTCTCCAAACCGGCCTGGATAGCAGTCCCACAGCAGCTTAGCTGAGCCTGATGGCTAGCTTTTCCAGGGCAAACAGTCTCTGTATAGCCGGGCTCATTAACCGGAAAAGTAGTGTCAGTTTCCATAACCTCCGGAGAAAAAACATGAGGTGCCAAGATATAGTCACTCACTTGTGTTTGTGTAATGGAGCGTCGGCGGCGCGCACGCCGCTTTTTCTTAGGAGTGGAAGACGGCGGTGAAATAGGTGGAAGTCCCTGGTAACTCCGAGGTCCCCCGAGAGCCAGTCGAGTTCCCCGGAAAGAGTGCTCGTGCTCCGGAATGAGCCACGGCTTCCACCGGAGCTCCTCCTCCAATAGAGCGCAGTATATCGACTGACGCTCGTCGTGATCTAAATCAACGGTGTCCAGCGCTTCCTCGCGCTGGACCGTGGCAGGAGTATGGCGAGACTGTGATGAGGGCGTGGAAACTGGTGAGCTGAGAGGTGGTGACGCTGTGGCGAATCTCAGCGAACCGACACGAACACACTCAGGTTCCGGAGGCAGCAATGGAGATGACTGATTGTGGGGTTGTTGTGACTGGTGGGTGCTGGAAGCCATTTCCTGACTCGACAGTGCCTGGGCCTGCAGCATCTCCTTTATCCTGGTAAAGGCAGCAACTATGGCAGGTGAGTCCGGGAGCTGGAGAAGGCGGGGATCCCTCTCCATAATAGCTTCAGCAACGTTAACCATTACCTGCTTGCTCTTTAAATCGGGCGCTGTAAAGATGCGGTCGAGGATCACTTGGATCCGAGCAGTCTCCTCCAGACACTCGGTGAGAGCAGCATCCGCTGGGTCCATACTGGTCGGTTCGTTCTGTCACGGCGGGGTGCGCCGGTGTGTGTGTGGAAAGAGGACCCAAAAGCAGATGACGATGAGGAGTAGTAAGGTTTTAACAGAAGGTGAAGCTTTATTGCGATGCCGGCAGGAAATAAACCAAGAGACCAAAAACAAGCTGGCAAAAACACTAAGAAACAAAAAACACTAAACTGGCAAGACACTAAGAAACAAAACACTAAAGGTACTAAGACCAAAAAACTATAACTATGACTGAGGTGAGCTTAAACAGACGAAAACTATAACCATGACTGCGGTGATGTAAACAGACGAACCGACAATGGCATGGAGAAAACAAAAGGCTTAAATACAGACATGAGGTGATCAGGGGAAGTGGCGACACATGGGGAAAAACAGCTGACAGACATAAACCTAATGACAGGACCAGGAGAGGAAAGCTAAATACAATAAACAAAGAACACATGACATTGCCAGAATAAAACAGGAAATACTAAAACATGACAACACAACTTAACAGACCTAATACGTGATGAATAATTACAAAACCCCAAAACATAGAAAACCAAGAACAATAACTGCCTAAACTAAAGGAAAATACGAAATAACACAAAACTGATCACATAACAAAATGAGACAAATACAAAGAAAACTCAGAGTGCTGGGTCGGAGACCCAGCCTGTGACAGTATGTCTCTCGCTCCCGCCTTGCTTGCCCTCTCTTCCTCTGTTACGTTTTTCCAATCCTTTTCTTGCTCGACTCTTCTCTCACTATGACCTTACAGCAGGTCTTTGCACTGGAGTCACTCTTACTCTTTCCCCCTTTCGCTCTCTCTCCCTCTTTCTCTTCGTCTCTCTGGAGGAAAATCACAAACTCATCAGTTTGCCGGCTCTGTTCCTGACGAGCAGGCTCGCAAGGAGAATATTAACGAAGCTCCGCAGCCAATTAACACCTAAAGCACATAACAACCTTTTATGCCAGCAGATGCACATGTACGCAGATGCACATGCACACAAACACATATATTCACGATGCAAGAAGCACACAGTGCTGCATGCAAACAGTAGCAGGAAAATGCATACCCTGGATGCCACACACACAATTCTGCCTAAATACAATCATTGCTCCCTAAGAGGTGCACACAAACACAAAATCAAACCAAGACTTCAAGTCAAAGATACACATGCTCATGCACGCAAACATGCAAGACACTAATAGATTGCGCTGATGAGCGTGGATGTAGACGGAGAAAGACATTTATAGCAGCAAGGGTGAGTAATACAGTCAGAAAGGATATACAAAAACAAAAACAGAGGGGAAAGAAAGCAGAGTGTGTGAGGGAGGAGAAAGACAGAACTGTGGAGTGTGAAAAGAAGGCATAAAAACAGAGTGAAAAATCAGTCATAGAAGGTTAACGTGGCTTGGCTGCTCCTGACATAGTTCATTTGAAGGGTTTAATATTGGGTTGGTGCACAACGCGATGCATAAAACATGGTAGTAGAAGGGGCATTAGCAGTGAACCTTTGCACACACACACAGACTTTCGGACACATGTGGGGCAGTATCCTCGTATGCATAAAACATGGTGAGAGACAGTGGGAGCAGGGGGCGTGAGGGAGATAGGAAGAACAAGTGTGAATGGACAAAAAGCGTATGTTAATGACCCGGATAACGAAAGGCGGCCGCGAGGGGTGGAGAGTCAGAGGGAAAGAGGGCTGAGAGTGAGTTTGATAAAAGTAATGGTGAAGGGAATGGGAGAGCGAGAGAGAGACTTTCCTCACGGCCTGCTGCTTTTGGATCGAACAGCGTGCAAATGAAAAATGGAGATGAAATAATTAGACAGGCTGACTAGAAGCGCTCATCTAAATATGTAAATGCACTTAATTTTACTTTGATTTGCTCTAGTGCTTCCCTATCACTCTCCCACTTTCTTCTTTCCATTCTTTCCCCGTCATGCATTTTCATTCCACTCCTTCATGATTTTGCATCTTCTTTCCCAGCCTCTCTCTGTCTTTCTGTAACGTTTCCTCTTCTTCCTGGTTTTTCCTTCTTCTCTGTTTTATCTCCCTGCATTAAAGTTATAATATATACAAGTACATACACTGAATCATTCACAGTTTTAGGAACTTTCGGCGTTGTATTTGTCAGCAAAATTGTTTTTAATTAGTTAATTTATGCCTCTATGCTTCTTTGATGGGGTGTGGATGTGTGTGCATGCTTGTACTTGCAGCATGTTTAATTGTGTCCAAGCATCACTCCTCCAGGGCCATGCTGATATTCCAGATTTTAAGTTTAAAATTTTTCAGTTTGCCTCTGTCTGGGTTCCCTGTGTGAACTCGGATTTCATCCAGTCCCAGTGTATAATTGTGCTACCTCCAAAATTGAAGTTCTGTCTGACTACAACTTCAGCCAGGAGTGTACTGTTTCACAGTTGCTCAGGAGAGAAGGGATGATTACAGAGATTAACTCCTTCAGCTTACAATATGGGTGAGTATCATGTTAAGTCAACCTGAGTGTCTGTATTACAGGAGATTTAAGTCACAATATGGGAGTCAAACAAGCAGCCTAAGAGGCAGATTGCAGTTCATTATATCTATTGTATGTTGTTTTGAACCTTCTTTTAAAGCTAGCTATGCAGTTCACATCTGTGTTTCTTGAAGTCCAATAAATACAGCAAGATTTCACAGATGCTGTTATAATTAAATACATTGTGCATAATTTCCAATTTGCTTGTAAACAAAAACTTGATAAAAAAACACAGTAGAATAAAAAAAACGTCTTTCCTTTCGTATTTGCCAAGAAGTTTAATAATTGCCTTTTTATGTGTATTTTGACTGAGCGCGTTATTAAATTAGCATACACTGCTTTTGTGCTGCCACTTATATTTGCTGAAGTTTGTCTTGAAACAATGATCTCAAATTAAATGAGACCATGGTACCTGAAAGAAGAAAGGAAAAATTAGAATGTGAGCGAGTTTGTATGTGTGTGTATCTGATGTGTGGATTAAAGATGATAAGAGTCACTACGGAAAAAGCCAGCTGTCCTTCTTAATGACAATCTGTCAGAGCTCTGTCCCAAGTACTCCTCCTCCTTCATCACTCTGTAGTGTATTCCTCCAACCCCTTTCCTCTCCTCTTTGAGCAGGCTTGTACCAAACATCCCTCACTGGGACACTCACTTACTGCTCCTACAAGGTGACTCTGACAGCAGTCCTTCTGGTTTCACTTCTAAGAGTTTCCTTTCCTTCACATTTCTCTCCCTCATACTAATTTTCTTCACACACACTTTTCAAAGTTAGAAAAATAGCATTTGTCATGTTGTGAGATTTGATTTCTGCAAATCAGAATATCTGGTTTGATCTATTATACATAGTGTACGTGTTATAAACAATTAAGAACTGGTGTTTTATACTGTTGTTTTATAAAGACTTTTTATGTTTTTGAGAGCCTAAAAGTATGTTTAAATGCAGAAAATTGAATTGAATTGACTGACTCTTTCACGAAAATCACCAAATGACGATTAATGACTCAGTCACACACAAGCAAGAATAGGATGGCAACCTCCTTCTGAATGGGGAAAATTGATGGCTGCCTAGTCATTGCACTGAATTCTTTTGCAATTAGTAAATGATTGCAACTAGTTAGCAGCCTCAACTTTTGGGGCCCCCAGAAGTGCAACACTCTGAGCCTCTGGGTGATTACAAGGTGACTGCACAGGTCACCTGCTGGGAATCAATAGTCTCCAAACAGGTCCGACTCAGACAGACTGGCAGAAGTTTTATTCTAATTTGTAAATACAGACAGATTGCCCACACATTGCAATCAGTCTGAGTTAGTCTGCGCCAATAAACGTAACTCATCCACAACCCATCCTTCTGCAACAGGGGGACTCAACTCATCTCATTGCCAACTGGCTGTATTTTGGTTATATTCGTATGTAAAAGCAAGTTTTCCCAGCACCTTTGTCATTTTGCAGTTAAATTGCGCCCCTGCAGTAACTATGTCACTATTTGTGGAGAGATTTCTGAATTTCTGTTTGAAATCTATGAGGTTCGGGCTGGACTCTGAATGTGAGTAGTTAATGTGAACTTCTGACTATGTAGATGGCAGCAGATGGCAACAGAATTGTAATTTTCACCAATTTATTACAGTTAATCGCTATATTATCACAAACAGATTAGATTTAATTGCCAACTTGAACCCATTCAATCACAAACTGATAGCAGACTGATAGCAGACTGACTCCATCTTAATGCAGTTTTATTGCCGTCTTGATGCACCAAAGTCACTTTGAAGATGGCAGCCCACTGCGAGTAGTCACCACTTGGAAACAGCGATTTCAAAGGCATTGTAACTGCTGTTTTCCCTAGAGTGACAGTGACATAATAGATTTCAACCTGTTTATATGCATTTCATAACTTTTTTTCTGCTTCTTTATTACCTTGAACAGCACTTTGGATTGCTTTTGTATAAGGTTTTACATCCTCCCACATTAAACTACCCACAGTTAAATGACTGTGTCAGACAAATGAAGATCAATGCAGACAAATTACTATCTCTCTAATTGTGACACATGACAAGGCTACTAATTGTGTTTTAAGAGCCAATGGTTGATAAATGGATTATAGTAATGATTACTGATGTAAAAATAAAGTATGATTTATTGGAACAGAAATTTATGATGTTTCGACAGACTATAACTTCTTTTCCATTTGCCCATCCACTGTCTGTCTATCTGTCACAGCTGACTCCAGTATAAAACTTGAACGGCCTTATGGGTTTGGGTGTTTTTTTGCTTGCTAATATGTGAGCAAGCATGTTTTTGTTTTCTTTTGATGAGAAAATATGGCTGACATTCTTGGTGGTTTTTTTTCTTTTCTTTTTTTGCTGACATCAGATATCTAAAAGCATCAAATTCATTTTTCTCTTCTCTGTCCCTCCCTCACTAACACTTCACACACTGCCCACGTGCATCTGCGCTGCGTTAAACAGCTAGTTGGCAAGTTCAACAGTACCTATCACTGCCTCCACACAAGTGACCCTGACACACCACTGTTTTTATTCATCACGCCCTATTCTTCTATTCTGCTCTCTTCTTCACATCCTTCAGCTCTAACTGCCCTCAGGCTCTGTTTATTCATTTATCACTCGCCACTGCTGTTTTTACCTACATAATAAGCTTTAATGCTGTCTTGCAGCCAACTGAGCAGTGAACATACATCTGCAAAAATCTGCACACACCACACACAGATCAACGTCACTGTGCGAGAACTATTAAGTAGACATATTTAAAGTTTATTAATCATACTTTTAATATGCAGAGAGGGCCATAGTAACACCCACACACATACTCACACACTTGCAAAACTTAAAAAGCCTCTCCAATATGCTAATTGTTTTCAAGCTGGACTGCTGACTGATTATTATCAGTTTCAGTTAAAAAAGGGTAATTAATGGAAAGAAATCTGTTAAATTTCCACTTCACCCTCTCTTTCATAAGGGCTGTCAATCACAGACGATGCTTAGTGACTCGCAGCTGGGGCTAAGAAGAGCAAAAGCTAGCTCATCTTCTATCTTTCTTACACCGAGTGGAACAAGAAAACATATCAGTTCATCTTAAGTTCTTTCCCTCATTTATTGTGCAGAGGGCTGCGAGATGCTGTTTGTCTTCAGCAATCAAATACCTGTTCACGGTCTTTCAGTGAGACGATAGCACCTGTCAGAATACAGGGCACAGTGAATTCAGGACACAAACGTGCACTTCCTTCATTTACTCCTGGACTCCTCAAAGTGGAGGGAAAATCTGCCAAGGCTCAGCAGAGGGATCCATTAAATCGGCAGCTCGCAGCAATTAAGCAGACTAAATTTTATATACCTCTCGCCTCGTTTAAAAAAATTCAAGATTTCACTTTTAATTCAGCTTGATCAACATCATGCTTGGTTACCTAGCTCAAGGGGACTTGGGGGATTTGAGGCTATTAAAGACTAACCACAGCAGCAGAACAAGAATTAGAGCCCGACTAGTATTACCAACACTTGTAGAACCGCCACTATCAGGCTGGGTTTTATTTGTAAGGCCCCAGTACACCTGTTGATAATTCAAATGAAGAGAATAACACCCCCAGCAGGGGACTAAATTAAGCTGCAGCAGTCACAAACAGGCCTAATAAGGCTCTATGTGGGGCCTGCGCAACAATACATACATTCTAAGCTGTGTGTTTGTGTGTGAAAGCATAACAGATGGAAGCCTTAGAGTTATGCCAAATGACCCTTCATAACTGAAAGCATGTCTGTATATTTATTCTATGTGCGTCCTTTCTAGCCAGCACACATTAAGGCTCACACGCACGCACAGTTTTATGATTGCTATGGCTCTGGCAGCAGCTCTCCTTTAAATTCTTTTTAGACTTTAAATGAGGACTTAAGCCCATGGTTTGGTAATGACAGTTATTACACTCCTCTGCCTGCAGGAGGCTATCACACACACATAACCACACACACATACACTCACACACATACACCATTTAATTGATACATGTGCTGTTCAGTGTGAGTTATTTTGGAAAGACACCAACATAGTAAATGATGCAAATGCACAAAAACAGACACAATCCCCACAGAAACTCTGTCTCCCGTACACACACGCACACACACACTGAGGCATAGTTACACACAATCATCCATTACAGCTGGTCTGTTTTCCATACCCAACATCCATTGCCTAGCAACCACCTATCAGGAAACAAGCTCACCTCCGGACCAGAGTAGCCTGCCCCTGAAAGGCAGCCAATCAGGTGAGTTGCTCCCCTGGGACAAACTAGTGTGATCAAGAAAAAAGGGTTGGGAGTTAGTCAATATGGTTTCAATGTCGCCTGCAGAAATCTCCTTTCCTTTTCCACTCTCAAGCTTTTCACTTTGTTTTAATGTTCCTTTGACACAATTATCAATGTCAAAGCACTCGAACCTCATTCTCATCAGCCCTGCTCCTCTCTTTCGCCCGCTCACTGTGTGTAGGTGGCACTTTTTGACTTTAAAACTCAAACCTATTTTGCAAATATACTGCCTGAGACAAAGTCATTCTAGACTCCAGTGCATTTATGTTTTTGTATCAGTATCCTGAAAGACAGATCAGGAATAGAGAAACATGGAGTACCACTCACTCATCCAAACAGCACGAATAATGGTTGGACGACATTTGTGCCTCATATCTATTTTGAAATCTACAACCATCCTGGCCAAGAAAGATGCCTCAAATACAAAAATATTGCTGTGAGAATATTTAGACTGAGACAGTGTAATGCAACATGTTTGGAGATGGATGATGTCGAAGCAGAGAAATTTTTTTCTGGAAGCTGTGAGGTGACTGACAGTAAGCAGAGCACACTGTAGCACAGTGATATGAAAACACTCATCCTGGGGACTCTGGCACAATGAGATAATGATAAACTAGAACTCTAACAGGACCAAATCACAGTTTCAGGTTTTTTATTTTTTTGTTGTTGGATGGATTTTCTGTCTTAGGTAATTTTCCCAAGTGTGTGCTACTTGTTTTTCAAGTTGAATAAAAAAAAAAAAACCCAGAACAACAGAATATTGGCTTGTAGAGCTGGTGTGAAAATGAACGATTTTGTCTCCAACGCTGTTAAAACAACATTAGGAAAATAATGAAGACTATGAAGAAACATAATATTTGTTTAAGTTTATAGGCAAACTTAACTAAACCACAATATTATTTTGTTATTATAAAACCAAAACAATCCTACTTATGCAGACTTACCACTTACAAAATAATCACAATGAACACAACAATGGAGGCAAAACATCAGCCTCAGTATGCTCTTCCTCACACCACGCTTTAATAAACTCCGCTTGCCTGACTGGTAACGCACAGTCGTCGGATCAGCCATAACGATCTCTGTGCAGCACAGGATTTTGCCCGGATCTTTGCAAATGTTCAGCGATAATTATTGGACATGTTTGACATTATTGGAGTAGTTCAAATCAATCTACAAGTTCACGGGGTTGCCTGAAATTGAATCTTAAAACCTCTCACTCTACCAGATATATTTAGGTTGACCACTAGTCCTGATCAAGCCTTTGATCCAATTGCCCGTGTGGGCAAATCTGCAGCAAATCAGCCCGATAATCCTCGGGCATACTATCAGCCTCAGTCTTTCTCTGTCTGTGTCTTACACCTTTCTGACTCTCTCTCATTTCACGCTGGTCTCCTTTTTCTTTTATTCTTGCACAGTTTTTGGATCCAAAAGTCCTTTTTATTCTTTTAATATATATATGCAACCAACATTTTTAGCACTTTAAAAATTAGAGCATTACACTATGTAGGGAAATTCCTCAGAAAGCAGCCATAAAATATAGCTATACCCACTTTTTAAATACTTTTTAAAAATTCTACAGTTACCTGTAATATATGCAGTGAATTTCAGTGAACTCTGTTCAGGAACATTACGGATGCCATTAAAGTATTAAGAGCTTGAATTACTTTAAGGGCTCCATTATCACTCTGGCCACCTCATACTAATAAAAATGTACATGCATAATTCTGGCTGCAACTCTGTCATACTGTTGGTAAAGTACTGTGCCATCATTTCAGGCAGCAGGAAACATTGAAAACCTCCTGTTTTTTGTCTCACTCCATCCCTCCCCGTGCCTTTCTCTGTCACTGTGTCTCTATCCGTCTGTCCCTGTGCCTCAGCTGCGATCCTTCCATCATTTCTATCTCTCCCTGGTGTGCTGTACTTTTTCGCCTCATCGCTTCACCAGCCCCCGTTTTCCTCTCGCCTTCTCTCCCTCTCTCCATGTTGTTGTTCTCTTGTACCTTACACCCCGTTCCTTCCCCACTACCTCCATCCTGCTACCTCTCCTTGACTCCATCCTTTTTCTTCCACTGCCACTCCCTCCATCACTCCGTCTGTCCTTCTTCCTGTCACCATGCATCATGCTGTTTCTTAACTACTTGTCACATTCTGTGTTTTGCTGGGTACTCAAAATTCGTTACTCTCTCTCACTCTTTCTTTATGTCCTGTGTTTCATCTCTTCTACATGATGCCATTATCTAGCTTTCATCGCTGTCCCCGTCTTTCTCTCCATGTGCTGATGCTACAATGTGCATTCGCCTTCAAAGCAATTTCCACATTTAACACATTGGCGTGTCCTACTTGTTGACCCACTCGTTTCCATTTTTAATTTTTGATGAAAATATTTTTTCCAAAAAATGCAAAATAGTATCTTTCAAAAACAAACAAAAAAAGATTTTTAGCACCAATAGCGTTTATTTTCTTGTGTTACTGTTAATTACTTCTAAGGCCTCTACGAGGAGTGATCTCGAGTATAATCAGCAGCATAATTTGCATCTCTGTTTCATTTTGTGTCCATCTATTAGCAGAGACATATTTAGCATTATCTTTGCGACAGAAGGAGCACGGTTTTCTCTAAACTGTGGCAAACTCAACAACTTTCTTGTGCACGTGAGCATGAAATTTAAGAGAAAACTGGCTTTTGTTGATGAACCATCAGTCTCTTTCTCTTTTTCTTGGTCCATTTTCTTTTTTTTTTTAAGTGAAAATCGTTAAGAAATGAAATGGATTAACCATATGTGTGTGTCCCTAGAATCTGATTGGAATGGTCTTTTTGTCCGGCAGTTATTGCGGTGAATGTTGGGGCAGAGTTCACAGAGAGGACGGGAGTGGGGTGGAGCTAGATGGGTTGCACACACATGCACACACAAGTTATGGCTCTCGCACAATACTGGAGAACAGGGGACACACATATTGCAGCCACACAGATTAAATGTGACGTATTGGGGAACATATTCCAGCACGGGGATGTACGGTCACACACGCGCAGGAAACAGTGATATAAATGAAGAGTTATGGCACAGTCACACACATACCCAAGGGTACTGGATTCAGGAGAGCACTTTGATAATGTCACAGCCCTTAGGCCAAACTTGTCCCTTAAGGTTTAACCCCTAGTTGCTCCCAAGGCAGTATCTTGCAATTTGTGCGCATACATGTGAATATGTGTGTTTGTCTATGCATGTGTGTGCTCCTTTTAGGTCGATGGTGATAAAAGCTGCCTGCGGCGACAAGACAAGCCTCACCGTGACATCGAACACACCCTAGAGGACTCTAGACACCCTGCTAGGAATAGAGGGACAGATGCAGGGAAGAAGAAGAAAAACAAAAAGAGTAAGCTGATGGGAGATGGCGACCAACGAGGGAGACATACAAATGGAGAGGATGCTGTGCTGAGAAGGAGAAACTGAGAGGAGAGGTAATTTGTGATGACAGAATGAGAAAGGGAAAACAAATAGGTAGCAAAAGAGAGAGACAGAGAAGAAGGAAGCAACTGAGATATGACCAGTGATAGATAGATAGATGGAAAACACAGAAACAAGAAAGCTCGAAAGACTTCAGAGAGAGAGATGGGGGGGGGGGATCTTCATCAGAGAAGGGGAAGAGGTAAAAAGAGTATTTATCTAAGCCCTGAGGGGAGGAGGGGAGACAGAGTATACAAGAAAGCAAGCAAAAAGGGGAGCGAGGGATGAACATGAGCAATAGCAAAAGCTGAAAAGAAGCTGCCTTTTGAAAGCTATTTGGTCCTGAGCCCCCATTAATTCAGCCCGCATTTAGCTCTCTCTGTGAAGTGCTTTGGTAACAATGGATTCATCAAGCAGACTGCACAATTTGAATTTAACTCCAGGAAGGGAGATGGGGATGGAAAAGGGCTTGAGGGGGGGTGGGGAGTATGAGAAGTGGCAACGAAACAGTAAGGAGAAGCAGAGGTGGGACAGGCTGAGTGTGTGATGTTCCTTCACTGTGCTGAGAGCCATTCATTGTGAAGAGATGCTCATGGGAAGGGTGGAATGTCAACTTTTATTGTCACAAAGATGACTTATTGTTTATTCATCAGGGCAGACAAAGGGAGGCAGAGAGGATAGGGGTGGCTTTGTGTGTATGTGCGCACAAGTACATGAGTTTAGATGGTGAGCGTGCGCAAGTGTCAGCATCTATTCCCGCATGTATGCCTACGTGGGCTGAATGAAAGGAGATAAAGTCAAATTCGGTGTGATTACCAGACACGGAAAATCCAAATAATTGCTTGGAATTCATTTGCGAAAGAATCATGCTTAAATGTCATCCCCTGACTTATCTCTGTGTTCACATGGAAACCAGGCTACCATGGTGCATTTTCAGGAGGCCACACATTTCTGACTTTCCCTATTCCCTGCATAATTATCTGTCCTCCACTCTTCTCCCCATGTCTTCCCGTTATTCCCAACTCCCTTGCTTCACTTGTCTCCCTCTGCTGGGATTGTTTATCATTTACAGAAATCTCTGGCATCATCTGCCACTTCAGTCGCTAGCTCATCTCTCTCACTCTTCCTCCCATCTTGTCTGTCAAACACTGAGGTCATTGTGAGCCGTAAAATAAAAGCAAAGAAAGAAACTTTTCCTTCCTCTGTCGAATTTGTTTTTTCCAGATACCACATTGTATCCCCTAAAATTCAAAAATTGGTTCCTTTGCAATGAAGAGCAAACACTATGGGCCATACTGAGCCCCCAAAGGGTGAGAAAATAGCACTCAGCTAATATGGTGACCAGTAAACAATGAAGTAAACACTCTGCTGAGGAGTTTGTCCGTATTTACACACAGCGTGTCTATAAACTCACACAGTTTATAGACACGCATTCACTCTGCATTCACACCAAGATGAGAAAGCTGACAAGTCTCATTTTCTTTTGCTTCTACCAGTTTTGCAAGACAAATTTCTACAATTTCTCAAAGAAACAGATACTTTTCCAGCTTACTTCACCTGTTTTTTATCCTCGCTCATTCAGAAGCATTTTTGTGATCAGTGCTGTTTACAGCCATTTAGACACGTTTGCAAAGAGAAAGCTCAGATAATGATTTAGAGACATAATGGCATGAGCTAAATGGGGACAAAATTCAAATGAGCTGCTAATTAAACCCCTTTAAGCTGTAGATGGATTTCGATGATCCCCTGTGTGTTTAAAGATGAAGCTGTCTCTTTCCTCTTTCTAACTCTGCTGGTCAAGCGGCCACACAGGTAGAAACATTTTTTTCTTCTTCTTTCTGTAGCTCATGTTTTGAACCTGCAGAGCAAAAGACCTAACCGTCCTACAGGAAACCTGAGGGGACAAATGCATACTAACCCTTTGAAGGTTTCACAATGGTTTCACTCTTTCTCAGACTTCAAAGAGAATATTTGGGGTACTTTTTTCACTTTGTCAAAAGTACTTTCTTGGCATTTCATTTTGCAATTTAAAATCTTGATATCACTTCTCACAGAAGCTTATATGGTTCCCCTGCTCCAACAAGTCTAAAACCGGTCAGCCACAGTCACCCATGCTTCGTCTAAAAAACTTAAAAGAGCAGCTGAGAACAAGAGCAGCAGATTTTATTCTTTCATTTTTAATTTTTTTATTAGCAATTTTTAATTAGTTTTCACTGTTTCTTAATCATCTAAATTGCAGACTCAAAGACACACTAATTCAGAGTCGGTTTTTAATGAACCGAGCGGTAGTGACACATAAAATAAAGGATTTGAAAGGAAAAGTAAAGCAGTGAAAATTACTTAAAATGAAACTGAGGTGGGTGCAGAAAATGACACAAAGCAAAACCAGGTGAGTACGCATGCCTATGCAAAAGAATCAGTAGAGCTTTTATCTATTAATTTTACAGTCAGGACACCCTACTGTTATTCCTTCTTACGTCAGGATGTCATCAGTCTTTGTTGACCCTTACAAACACCAGCAGTGCATGTCTCTGTGACAAACAGAATTCAGAAGACCCAAGAGGCAGTGCATGAAAAGGCTCTTCTGCAAATGGCTCTTGTATTCAGTCCATTCCCCCAGTGGATCTGCCCTATATTGACAGAGCAGAATGGTGAAGGCCTTTGTAAAAGTATGAGACAGAACAGTGTGACACAGTTCTCACACTACCTGAATGGCACACCAAATAACGCTACACCATAACCTCCTCTTTAAGGCACAATTTTACTCGGTGGTGGAAATGATCTCATTGCATACGGGCACAATATGATGCTACATTTGAAACTCTCTGAAGGTGAATATATGGTAGGAAAGAAAGAGACGTCTAGAATATGGATGGAATTTAAAAATAAAATCAATACAGATAACACGGCAAAGCAGAAGAAGCAGTGAGGTGTTATTCTTACCTAAACCTTTTATCTAACTTGTCAGCCTTGAGAGGTAGGTATGTAAAATGTGTGTGTGTGTGCATTCTTGTGTGTATTCTCAAATAAATAAAAGTTTGTTTTGTTTGCCTTAGCTATTGGTAAAACCATAATTCAGCAAAATATATTTCATAAAGATGTTTTACATTTACTGTTCTAAGAACAACATAAGGTAAAATGTATTTGTGGAGACTTTTATATAGCTAGAGTCACAAAGTGCCTCAAACCACCTCTCGAGTCAATAAAGTGAAACAAATTACAGACACAGGCATTCTCATACAATAAAACACAGACATCAATAAAGGACTCTTTGTACAACCAGGTACTCAGACATACTTGAAAACAGTATAACCCAACCTACAGGCAATATGACAGGTCTGAAACTCCAAGTACAGCATAAGCAACGATTCACTCTCACCTTGTTCTCCCTGTTCCAGACTAACGAAGAGCCAGAAAACAAACAAACAAACAAACAAAAAACTATTTTCTTATGTGTGAGACGAGGGCTAAAAAGTACCAAAATATATGCAGGTGTTCGATCGCAAAGAGACATACAGGTTTTCCAGAAAGAATATTGAAATTGCATTTTACTTGCACTCGGTGACACAAAATCAAAAAAACGAGGTGATACGCACCCTGTGGCTGATTCTTCACAAAAAAACTTTGGCTCTGTGAACCAGCTCTAAATTCTCCGGCACTAACAGCCTGAAGCCTATAGTTCTAGCAGTTATTTGAAGCACAATAGGCAATCATTTGGAAATATTTCTAGGATAGAAAAAGCAAAAGCAGGACAAAAAAGCAAGTTAGGTTAACTTGTGTGTGTGTTTTTTGTCCCCAGAATCATTTCTTTATTATCAGCTACACTGTTCTCACTGAATATTATAAATAGTACAGCGTATAGTCTGATCTGAATATTATTTGTGTGAAAACACTAGCAGTTGGTGCCACTTACAAAAACAAAACAATAATAGAATTTTTAGGTGGCTGCGTGAACCATGAAGTTATTATAGTGCATAAGACTCAAAATAAAGAAACACATGCCGCTTTTCATTTATTAAGATATGTTGTTACAGAACTGCTAATGTTTTAATTAAAAATAACAAAAATAAATAAATAAAAGTCAGATTAGATTACATCAAATAGAGTATTTGTTAAGTGTCTTATTATTTCTGTAACGCTAACTTAATCACACTGGGATCTATCTATAAACTCTATGAAGTGAAAATATGGGATTTGAATACAAGCACATATATTTAGCTACCATCAAAGGATCCATCCATCCATCCATCCATCCATCCAATATATACAGAGGACATCAGGAGAGAGGAAAAATAGTGAGTGGCCACAGCTCCTTCGTGTTTTGGGGGCTGGATTTCAGCCAGTGGTGTTGGAATTATGAGTGTAAAAAAGTACAGTCAGATTTTGGTCCACCTTGCTATATCATCTAGAAAGTGTCCGATTTGCAGTGGCTTCATTTGTCAGCTTGACAGTGATCCCAAACAAACTGCCAATGCAGTAAAAGCATACCCTGAGAGAAAAACATTTAAAAATGAACATTATCAGTCACGGATTGGCTTCCCCAAAGCTGGACCTCAACATTATTGAAGCAGTGAGGGATCTTTTTGACTAAGATTGAAACAAAAGGCAGCCAACAGCCATAGAAGAGCTCTGAATGTCCTTCAAGAAGGCTGGAGAATGATTCCAGAAGACTACTTAAAGAAATTACAAGAAATCTTGCCTAAGACAATTCAAGTTTTATTGAAGTAAATGTGCTCCTACCAATTAGAGTTGCACAAACTCTGTTTTTGCCTCATATACTGCATTTGCATACAGTATATGAGGCAATGCATATTTGCAGTGACTGAGTTTAATAAATCACTGCTTCTACTTCCCATTTTCCTGTATCAAAATTATTTTTTTTTTCTTTTGGGTGTTTACAGACCACTGTGTCTACACTGTTTATGTCAATAAACACATCCCAGTTTTCGGTTCTGAGTGTTTATTTCTGTGATTTCTCTCTTCGCTATGCCTCTTCATGTCTTAGAACCTCCTACATGGGAGGTAGGCAGGGAAGACAAGGAAGTAAAATGCGAAGAGTGGAGTCGAGGCAACATGCATGTAACAAAACGAGACAGCCTCGCTTCACAGTGGTCACTTTAAAGAGATTAATTAAATCGGACGCATGGCACAGCTGCATCATCTCCCCACTGTTTTGTTATAGCCTGGATTTTGTGATCTCTGTCAATTGAGCCTAACAGTGTTCATGACAATTGTTAGATTTATATATTTAAATAGCGTGGCTATATTTCATACTGTGGCATAATGTGACAACCATGATGTGGCAGTGTTTGATGAACTTTAATAAAGTATACAAACTTATTTTCATGACTATTTGTTGTTTTTATAGTCCATCTTTATGTCATTCCTATATAATATTAAGCAAGTGCTGAAAAGACTCCTCCTCCTATCCACTCGCATGCATTCTTTCTCATAGCTTCTACAAATAGCCTCCTTTTTTCTCGCTCCTCTATCCATGCAATGTGTTTTAGGAATTGAGACATCCTTCAAGATGCCACACAGATATTGACCTTTGGATCACAAACAGGAGAAAGGAGAACAGAGTAGGTGGCACAAAACTGAGAAGGGAGACAATCAGTTGCCAATCAAACAGTTGCCTAAAATGATCGGCTCTGGTAATATATTACATAAGGAGGCAAATGTTAATGTAGAGATGTATGAGTGAATATAAAGAGGGAGGCCAAAAAATGTTAAAAAATACCAATAAAAGCTGCCTGGGAGGGGGACATTTCTCTCATTTTCGGTCTCCTTCCTCGTTTGCTGTTGATGGTCAGAGTGCACAAGAGGAGGGCAGTCAGTCTGCGATATGGGAGGCTGGAAGGACAGTTGTTGGGTATGAAAGGTGGTGCTGTGCTGATGGGACTTTTATGACATCCTGTGTCATTGGAGCGTAGAGTTGGAGGAGACGGGATAACGGCCAATAGAGAAGAATGTCAGCAGGGCCTCTGGAAAGACATGCTCCAGAGAGAGCGCCTGATGGTTATGGAGGGCTTAGAGTGGGGAAGAGACAGAGGCTCTGCCACTTTGTGTGTCGGTTGCTTTTCTACACTCTGCTGTTATTTCTACATACAGAGTGAAAAACTCTGAATTATGTCTTTAAAAGTTTCACTAGTGTCTTGTTTTTGGGTTAAAGTCAAACAAGAACACATAAAGAATTCAGTAAAGTTCTACGTTGAACAGAAGCTGAATATAAGGCAGAATTTTTTTTTGATTGTTATGTATATTTCTCCTTTAAGAGTCTGGAGATTGGATTTTTTTCAGTAAAACTGTTTACAGACAGAAAAACCATTTTTATGTAAAGGAGTCACTTAAGTAATGACAGTTTCTCATGTCTTTCTCCTTTAAGGAAGCGGCCATTATTACAATGGTGATAAATTATCTAATCGCACCATGCAGCAGTCCCTGACACTGCAGCACATTATAAAATTCTGCAAAAGAAGCGCCATCACATATTGGCAAGACATTTCTAGAAAGCGACATCATATTGTTACTATATTTCTTCTCTTGTCTGGTTTAAAAATGATGATGTTTCACTTCAAATGATGTAGTAGACAGTTTAAAAAAAGGTAAGGCATATATCTGATTTACTACAGTACAGTTTCAGGGGATTGGTTTAGATATAATTTGATTTTGAGGTTATGTTTTGGTTAAAATAAGGAGAAAAAATATTTCCATGTGACTTAAAACTAGGCTTACGGTTATAGGCGCGCTAAGAATTGGAGCTATAAAATAAATGTCTCTCAGTCACAGCAGTCTGGTGTACGAGAGCTTAGATAGTATGTTTAAGGGGTCACTGAATAAGGGTAATAAATGAGAAGTGCGGATGAGTTCACAGCTACAAAGACGAGCATCTTCTCCAATTTTCCATCAAATCATGTAATCATGTATCTGCGATTTCTGTCTACCTGTATCTGAATCATTGTGTTTGAGTGTGTGTTTGTGTGTGCGTGTGTGTTCATCTGTGCATGCATGATGAAGTGTTTGGAGGTGCCTGAGTACATCTCTCGCTGTGTGCAATCTGCAGCCGCTCTACAGTTGTTGTATCCCCCCCTCCGCTGGCTCATCTCAAATGGCAATTTGTTAAACATGGCCCTCCGTTAGCCCTCTTCCTCTCCTCAAAGCCATTCCCTGCACGACTGCTCCCCTCCCTCATCTGTCCATCCGCTCTCCCCTTCGCATCACTCGTTTTACTTCCTTTCCTCCCTTTCCCTTCTTTCTCCCTCTCTCTTCTCTCGTTTCCATCATTTTCATACCTCCTGTGCACCCTGCATCTTTTGCTATCTCCACCTCTCTGCCTGTTTATTTCTCCCTCCCTTTCCTCCCCCTCTCTGTTTTTCTCTCATTTAGTCTCACTAGTCCACGTCAGATTTCTTCTTCATTATATCTTTTTTTCCCCTTCTGTCCTTCGTTACTCTTGCTCCCTCATGACCTCCGCCATCTCACCATCCTGTACTTAATTTAGGATTTTTTTTATTTTTTGGGGGGATCTCAATCAGCGTCCTACACATACAGTAATGAAGAGTTTGTTTCACTGCATGTATCACGTATCACATTGATTTGCACATAAAGATGCAGTCACTCTTGAAACCCAATTTTAAACGGCATACTTTATGTACTGCTGCTCACTCTGGCTTCATTCCCATGAGCAAGTGCCTGAGAATGATAAAAGTTTTTGCTGTTACTCGGAGTTAGAGCAACAACCTGCAGGCTGGCTGGTTGACTTATTGTGGTTATAATAGCTTGTCCTCGTTTAAAGAGAACACTTGAAGGAAAAATACTGCTTGTAGGACAGCTGTGAAAGTAACCTGGGACCAAAAAATATCTACGATCTGAGCTGAAAATGAACATCAGCAGGCAGGTGTGTGTTTTACCTAATAGTTACATTAAACAACTGCTATCAAAGAGAATAAGCCTTGAAAATTCAGAGGAAAGGTTGATGGGTAACTATGAAAGCAAAAAGATGTAGTATAATGACTGATGCATAAATTTAGAAGAGGATGAAAAACCTGAAGGAAAGAGAAGAAGGAAGTGATGAATAGACGACACAGACAGGCTTTCTTATCTCTGCCTTCCCTCCTCTCCACTTGCCTTGTTCCATTTACCACCAATAACATCAATTGTTTACCTTAGCCTATTATTTATTCCCTCTATTAAGTTTGTTCTTGGATTCTCCAGTATTTTGCATTAATGGCCAGATCCAGTTTACTGTCCTCTTCTCCAAACTCTCCCCTTTTTAGCTCTGAGGTAAACAGCCTCTCTTTCATCTTCATTACCTGTCAGCCTCCTCCTCTTTTATATCCACCTCTCATCCTTCGATCAATCCATCTATCCAGCCACGTTCCAGCATACAAACACACGCACACACACGTGCTCTTGTGCGTTTGTTTGTGCGTGTGTGTCAGTGTGCATTTCCATGGAAACATCAACATGAAAACTACCCCTCCTCCAGAGGTTCTGCTCATTTACATTTCATTTGTATGTTTCCTCAGAGACCCACGGCATTTGACTTTGACAATGGCAAGGAAACTGGCATTACCCTGTCCGTTTCTCTCTCTCGCTCTTTCTCTCTTTTAGCATGCATGCTTCTCTCGAGTTTTACCCTCTCACCCAGTGTTTCATCAACTCAACTACTGCTCAACCCTCCTTTTCCCTTTCCTCCATCCCTCTATTCCCATATTAGTCACTTAGAATGGCATTGCCCCCTTTTTTCTGTCCTGCTTATTTAGCGGCTGTTTTGGAAACAGATCACTTTCATTCTGCCATAATGTGCTTTTTACCTCCTCCTTTTTGTTTCTCTCATTTGTAAACACTTTTCTTCTATCGTTTTCCATCCGTCTCTATTCCTAACAGCCATTTGAAAGAAGCTGCAACTGTAAGTCTTTCACTCCTTCTCTGAATAAGAGTCACACATTACAGCCTATTTGTAATTGGACAAAGAGCTTTCCACCCATTTCCTTTGCAGACAAACACAGCTGCTGGTAAACACGTGTGCACACGCACGCGTTGCTGCTGCGTTACACGACACACGCATACACTTTTATTGACAATCTATAACAAGAAACATACTGTACTAGTCCAAGTGTGGACAAACAGAAACATACATGGACGCACACCCAATAACAATCCACATACAAACACAGACATATACTGTGCATCGGGCGCTGTAAACAGACAAAGAAAAACAGTGAAACACACAACTTGTTCTGTTTGCACTTTTGCACAAACACACACACAAATTCAGAAACACGTTTCCAAGTAGCTGTGAAATTAAACTTCTTTTTTATATCTGACTTGTTGAAAAATCTTTCAAATGGTTAACCAGACACAAAAGCACATGTTTTTTTCCACATTTTCTTTTCTTTCCCCCATCATGAGGATTTCCAATTAAACAAATTCTCTTTTACTGAGATTATCATCATCAATTTGTTTTTCACACTCCACAACATACTACTTGCCAGCATATGACAGAGTCACGTCCTATTCCCTATGCTCCATTGGAGAAATGGTAAAGTTATAATGATGTGAGAGTGTGACAGAACATGGCAGTTGCACCACACTGTTCACATCCTTCACAGTAGAGGATTTAAAAGCCTTGCTCGGGATGCCTGCTGTAATTGGCTGTACCGCTGAAGAGTAGAACTCTTCACAGGCTTCATTACTGGCAAGCCTACATGTGGCAGGGTAAAATTAGACAGAACCAGCAGACACTACACCGTGTATATATGTATATATTGTTTGAGAGTGTTGCTCGGTTTTTGTGACAGCCAAATGTGTGCATGTGTGCACAAAAAAAGATAGCGCTACCTATTAGTGTGAGTCATCAAATGTATGTGTGCGGAGGATGTGACAAAGTGCATGCACGTAACTGTGTGTCTGTATGCGGAGAAGTGGAGGAAGCATTCATTAATGTTTGAGTGTGGGTGCGTGTCATTACTTGCTTGCATTTGTGTGTTTGTGAAAGACACTGTGTATGTCAAAGGAAAAAAAAAACACTGCTCTTTGGCTCTCATCTGACATTTTAAAAGCCAGCAAGCCGAGGACAGAGAAAGTTTTATGAAAACAGACTAAATGTCCAACAGGGATGACAGACAGAGAGACAGCTAGAGAAAGAGTGACAGGGAGATGAAGAAGAAAGTATTGAAAGAGTAAAAGCGAGAGGGAGAAGACACAGCAGGAAGGAAAAGTATTCAGAGGACGGGCGAGAACAGTATTCATCGAGCCAGGGGGAGAGGAAGGGCCTGTGCAGTTTCATTGATTTGAAGCTGTAGGAGGGGACAGAACGGGTACAGAGGGGAGGCAAGGAGACAGAGTGGCTACTGTAAGAAAATGGCTTTATAATACAGTTAAAAAGCTGCACAGAAGACAGTCGGACAGAAAGGGGGGTAAAAGAGGAAAGCATGGAAGACACAGTGTAGAAGAAACAGGCTAAACAGATGGAGAACTTTTTTTTTAAACTTGTACAAATACTGAACTTGCACTTGTAACTGTAGTTTTCATCATACTTTACACCTCCCACTCACAACATATATTTAATGTTGTGATTTTCAAGAGCATAATTATTTTATATGCTTGGAATAATCCAATAAATCATCACCTCACTGAAGCTCAGTGAACTTAGCTACAAAATTGGGTAAACATATGAAAATAATACAGCTCTATAAATACATTTTTTAGATGTTTGTATAAATATTCATATATTTAATATAAAATGCACTGATATTGTTTTTGTACTTTAGCAGTGTGTAGATGATATATCACACCATTGAAGGTCTTAAATTGCTTTGAAACAAGGTGTGATGCATAGGACAGAGTAACAAGAGAGAAATGAGATAAGAGAATGTTTTTATAGAGATAAACAAAGTGTTGATTATTTACAGTAATTACTTTCTGCACATGTGTGTGAATGTGGGAGAGAGAGAGCGGCAAGGAACAGAGGTAGTGAAGGTAGATGTTTACAATGCCTGGGCTCAGCCATCCAAAGCAATGGACAGTGTTCAAGAAGAGGGTGCAGGCAGGGTGGAGCGGGTGGAGATGAGTGTCAGGGGTGATTTGTGACAGAAGGAAACCAGCAAGAGCAAAAGACAAGGTTTACAAGGTGGCAGTGAGACCAGCTTTGATAAATAGTTTGGAGACGCCGACACTAATGAAAAGACAGGAGGCCAAGCTGGAGGTTGGAGAGTTGCAGATGTTAAGATTTTCATTGCGAGCGACCAGTGATGGACAAGATCAGAAATGGGTATATCAGAGGGACAGCTTGAGCGGTTTGGAGACAAAGTCAGAGAGGTAAGGTTGAAATGGTTTGAACATGTGCAGAGGAGGGATGGTGTATATACTGAACAAATAATGTTGAAAATGGAGCTGTCAGGCAGGAGGAAAAGAGGAAGACCTCAGAAGAGGTTAATCGATGTAGTGAAGAAAGACACGCAGGAGGTTTGTATTACAGGGGACGACGCTAAGGACATGGTGACATGAAAGAAGAAGACGACATTCACTTAACTACAATGAAAAGCACACCAGTAGTTATTTCATTCCACTTATTCTTATTCCCTAAGGCAAATAATGCTTTCTCCTGTGTGTGTTGCCTATTTTGAATCAAAACTACATTTTCTGCTACAGGAATAATCAGTAAAGCTTTTTTTTAAGATTCCTTTCCAAATTTTTAAATCCCTTACTGTCCACTGTAAACCATGTGCCTAACCTCAGTAATTACTTTTCATCCCCATCAGTGGCTCCACCTTTAACTCAAGAATATGGAACAAATTAGATGGAAAATTTGAAATATAACTTTAAAACTAAGAAGCATAAACACACATTTGGATTACAAAATAAAGTGACCTTAACTTTCAGTGAATACAAGTACTGGCCAGTGGATTGACTTGATTTTCCTAATTTAACTGGCCAGTCAATGAATGACGTGCAGTAAAGATGCTGTCTATGACCTAATGCTTTTGTTTCCAATGAAAGAAAGTGTTTCTCCTCATGCTCCTTTATGGGTTAAAAAAAATGTTCATACTCATACTCTCAAAATTACTTTTGTTAGGTGGAAAAACGAAATTAAACTACTCAAGAGTAAAATATTTAAAAAATGACCTAATTGGAAAAATGGACAAATTAACTTTTTTTTAATTAGAGCTTCCTTATTTTTAAAGTGAAGGACTTAAAGTACAGTGTTAGACTTTTACTGGTAGAAGAATATTTGAATGGTGTTGTCACTTTTAATTATGTAAAGGATCTGAATATATCTAGCAGCACTGAATGGAGTAATACAGTCAGAGTGCACAGCTGTTTAAGTTTTCCAAAAAATAAACAATACATGTCCAACATATTTATACTCAGTAGTAAAGTGGTATAGTAACTATGTGGGAGTGCAAATGAATGTTCTTTGGAAATGTTTAATCACTGATTAGTTTAATCTAAACTGAGATGCACTTTTCATCTCATTTCCATTTGCATTTTGCTACAGTGTAAAATGTCATCATGGCAATTAATCAGGTGATTGATAAACATTTTGCTGACTGCCTTACTCTGTTGATTTACATGATTTGCATGTACATATTCACCAATGGATGGATGGATAGATGGATTGATATGTAGAGTGTAGAAGAAGGTCATCACACATCCAAATAGAAAGACAGAGCTATAAATGAATGAGACAGAAAAGTAGAGGGAGAAACAGAAAGACAGAAAGATGAACAGATGAGCCCAGAGAACCAAGGCGTAAACAAGCCCAAGCTGCACTCTGTCATGACCTATGGACCTTGTGACAATGTGACTAATGGCCTTGAAACATACAAGGACCAGAAGAGTAACCACTGATGGAAACAAACCTTTAGAAAAAAATGTCACACTGTACGTAAAACCAGTGCAATTTGAAAAGAAAACCGAGACAGCCATGGAAGGAGTCGGGGAGAGATGGGGCAGACAGAAGCACTGCAGTGCTAGAAGTTAGATCTACTGCTGAAATCCTGCTGAAGACAAATGACCAGAAACCTGCCTTTTAATCCATGTTTAGTGTAGTTACATTTACAACAGACACAAATAACAGGAAAATTAACAGAAAGAAAATACGGTAAATCGTTAAGCTTTATATGTATCACATGACTCACATGTCTAATACAATAGTATGATTCACTAATGTGAGTGTTCTCTGCAGAAAATGAGAAAGAGGCAACTTTCATGAGTAAATTACAGAATGAGGCATACATTAAGTCCGAGTCCTCTTCTACAGGAGTCTTCCATCACCTTAAATCAGTTATACTCAGAGCCATCAGCCATGATTTTGAAAATCTGCTGCATTTAAGAACATTAGAGAGAACGTGCTTTATAGCACAAAGAGGCATTTGTTGATCCTGAGCAAACTGAGATAAAGCTTTCTGTAATTTTTTACTGTGGCAGGTGGCGGATCACTGCGGTGTACTGAAGAACATAATCCACTTGTATTTTGTTAAATCATATCTAAACATGACAGGTACACCGTATACTTTTATTGTCATTACAAGATATTGTGTAGGAGAGAAGTGGGAGGACGAGAGAGCACGACAACATCTGCAGTCCAAGATTGAACAGAATACAATCAAATACAATAGAACCATTTTTGACCAGCTGCCTTTACCTTTTGCTGGCACTGTGACTTCTTCTAAGGTGTGGTTTTTTTTCGAGTAAAGTGAAGTATGCTAAGCTACAAACTAAGTAAACTACTAGTCTACTATTAAGTAAACTGAACTGACAGCTACACTGATCAGTTATTTAGTCTTTTCATCCTGTAATAATTGAGAAATCTGTCAGGGAGGTATTCATTTATGGTTTAAGATCCCGTGGTAGCTTCTGCATGCTAAAAGAGGCAGAATAAGCTTTCCTGCAACTTCAAAGCTGTCTTGTTACCTGTACATGTTTAATCATAGTATGTTTGCCATGAGGACTTGACTTCTAAAGTGTAATGTGGAGTTGCAGGGGCAGGACTAGCTGTCGGTAGATGCCACCAACCTTGCATCCACACAGCAGAGATAATCAGAGGATAATGTGTATCAATCTTTTTAGCTAAATTTTACAACATTATGCAAACTCAGATGACTAAGAAAAATCAACTTTAATAACTTTGCAGTTCTGTAGTGAGCAGGTTCGTTGGTCTAAGAAATCTCTCTAGCCCTTTGAGCACTTTGAGATCAGGGTGGGTTATGCTCCCTTTACAGGGTTGGCAATTTGATCCCTCACTTGATTTGTGATGTGGAAAGTTGTCCGTGACCAAGGCAAGACACATAGTTAACCAGATGCACTTATACATCAACTATGGTATTACCCTGCAGTAAAAAACAAAACAAAACAATAGCTGGGGCTAAGTGAATATGCCTTTTCGAGTAATTTGTATTCTATAAATATCCCATTATGCCCTATGTGTCTTTTGGGCTTCAAGGCAGACTGAATCACATCACGGTAAAGAGCACCCTACTCACTCAGTGGAATCTAAGAAAACAGAACTCTTTCGACATGGAGAGCTGCCTGTAATGGGGTTGATATCAAAGGCACAAACAACAACAGCTGGAGTGCAGTAGCAGTTTTACAGACACTTGGTTTCATTTTTGGCTTTTATTTTTGTGGCTGATCTTTGTTTCCACTTGTTCCTTTTTGTTTGTTTTGTTTACTTATCTGCAGAATGGTATGAAGTTGATATCTTGGATGCATTACATCAAACTAATGTGTCTTGTTGATTTGCCGGCTGTTGCGTTATTATAAATAAGTAATTATCCTATTATGTTGTTGTTAAGGTCAAGCCAATGTATTCTTCCAATAACACGCTATTATGTTTTTTTAAACAGTGCGGGAACTAGGAGAGACATCAAACAAAAATGTTGTGTGTTGGGGAGCAGAAGGCAGTGAGTCAAGATTAAATTCATAGAAAGTTGGGTTAAGGTCTGAGATAAACAAAATGACTGATTGCTTTGGCTCAAACGAGGAAAAAAATCCCTCTGACATGCCCTTCTTTTCATCATTTTTATTTTTCTCTTGCAATAAATTTCAGGCCTTGTTCTTCTAACCTATATTTCAATCCCTCCATCATTTTGCCACTGGGTCTTCTTGTGTCTTTCTTTGTTTTCTAACTTTGTCACTGTGTCTTTCTGCCTCTCTTCCTGTCTTACTGTAAATCCCTCTTAGTCTTTAAACAGCTTTTCCTCTCTGCACCTCTCTTGGCATCTCTGCCTCTGCCTGTCTTTGTCACGTTGCTCACTCTCTTTGTCACTCAAATTATACAGTATTGCCACTGTCAGTTAGGGATGTTGTGCTTACCGCCCACACTTGCAAACACACCATTAGCGGATGCAAACCTGTGCGTGCACACACACGCACAAAGGTGATGTCTCGGAGAAGACACTGTCAATCACCATCAATACTGATCTGTCACGCTGTCTTGATACACTCTCAAAGACACCTGCATATGCAGAGGGGCACACTGCAAAATAGTCATGTCAAAACATGCCTTTTGAACATGCTCAAGCTGCCAGTAATGCTCCACCCAGTCCACAACTTTTTCCTCACTGTCTTTCTCACTTTTCTTTCTTTCCCTCCTCCCCCTTTCCCTTTGTCATCCACCTTTACTCCTGGGAGGCAATTAATGTTTTCCCCTGGACTCAAACTAATTAGCTTAAAAACTCCCACAAATAAATAAAGCATTTGGGGTGTGTGTGTTTGTTTGTGTGTGTGCAGACTGTGCACCTATGTGCTTGCACTTGCGTGTAAATGAGTGGAAAATGAAGCTGAATATATAAATACTAATATGGCACAGATTTAGCCGAGGCTAAAGCCTGTTAGAGTGTGCATCCAAAAAGATGTGGCACTGAAGTAAAAGCTGAAGCACACACAACCTCAAATGTCAACACACACTTGCAGTGAATCTTGATATTGATCAAGAGTGCACACAAGGCACATGTGTAAATCTCTGACAGCCTAATTTTGATCGAATAAGAAATATGAAAACAGAGACAAATGTATGCACAGAGAAGTCTGTCTGGCAGCTTATTTTGCTCCAGTTACACGGATGGTAAAATACCAAACCTGTAATGGGAGCCAGCTGTGTTGCAAAGATATTTCTTCTTCCTTCCTTTCAATCTACACTTGAGAAAAAATAATAGAATAAACGGGTATGTAATAGCATTTGCAAATAGCCACACACAAGCACAGGTGCAGGTTGGTCTCTCCAGTAGCAAGCTTAACTTATCATTCAGGAGGCTTTTGTACAAGCTGGTAAATCAAACGCATGTAAGCAGGTAATCAGCGTACTTATCTGGGCTGAGGTATGAAAAATTCACAAGAAAAAAATGCAATAAAAAAAAGTGAATTTCAGACCTGACATACACCAATGAGAGAAAACAAGATTTTCATGGGTTATAATTCTCCTGCAGTTTGAGCTTTTTTCAGAATTCAGCCCACGCATAGGAATAACACATACCACACATTTACACAGACACGCACACACACACACTGAGAGCAATGCATGTGTGAATAAGCACACCTACAGTTTTAAAGACCCACTTACACACAGGTATACACGTACACACAAAGCGATAGACAAATAATCCCTGATTCATTGATTCCTCCAGAGGAATATGGGGTTACTCTTAGTAATAGCACTGCCAAAATGAACATCAACACAAGCGCTTGCACACAAAAATACATGGGACCCTGGTTTAGAGGAGAGCGTGTCCCAATTTTTAATAACAAAAAAAGCTCTAGGGAGCCATGTGTGTTGATAGCTAAATGACACTTACAGGTTGATGTGCTGCGGATATGGCAGGAAAAAATAACAGGCTGCCAGGCACAAGGGGAGGGAGGCCAGGCCTACACTGGGAATTCATGCAGCAATGAGGAGCTGATTAAAGTGCCTGGCAGAAAAACTGGCAGAGCTGCAACTAGACACAGTAGATCAGAGCTAGCCAGGGAGCCTCAGTTCACAGAGTAACAATACTAATCCCTGCAGGCACAAATATTGGGTCCTAACAGCCTGCACTTCCCCTGAGGAACAAAAATAAAATTTTAACTTCAACAGTTATGCCGCAGTTTGAAATATTAACCCATTTTAACATGTGGAAAAGACTTGTTTAACTACCTGATCGTCCTCATCAAAGGTTCCACACCTGCTGGAAAAACTACAGTCACTTGCCCACTTCAGGCAATTCCGACTCTAACTGCATATTACTTTTTCAGGAAACATTTACAGGTAAAACCATTATTAGCGTCTGGAAAGGAAAAGTTTTGTGAAGCATAAGAATACATAACTTTAAGAGAATTACCTAATTTTAACTATGTTATATTATATTATATTATATTATATTATATTATATTATATTATATTATATTATATTATATTATATTCATACTTCACTGAATTATCAACAATCATAGTTATATAGTTCGAGTTTATTTTAACCCTGGGCAAGTTCCCACAACATACCCAGCATATTTAATGAGTGATACTATTGTTTAGAGCTCTTACTGTATCTAAATTGATCACCGCAACACGATTCCATCAGATTTCACTCAGCAGATGACAAAGACTGATGACGTTTGAACATGATACACATGCCTTCACATAAGTACGTAGCGAACAGAAAAGAACAGAACACTGGATTTTTCCTCAGCTAGGAAATGTTGAAGCAGAAACTGTTGAATTCGGTGCACTTGCAAAAGAACACATGCAACCCCTAAGTACCACAATGATGTTAGTACAGAGCTGAAAGACATTGAGTTTATAACTGCTGGAAATTCATGAGTGGGGTGATCATTTCTTCAGCCTTACTTTATAATAGGACTACATTTCTGCAGGGTAAAAGGCACTTATTTGACTATATTAGCTATAAGTATAAGTGACTATAAGTGTATGTGCACATCCATTATATTCAGTTTCAGTTCATATTTTTGTATTGTGCAGTAGAACACTTGACAAAAGACCAGTGCAGGATAATCTGCACAATGCTGGTTAAATACTTTTTATTGGTGCAGAGAGCAGGATGTGTTACCTGTAGAAATGTAGACAGTGTGTACATGTAGACTTTGCCCATGTGTGCAAACACAGTGTATGTGTTATGACTGTAAAAAGGAAAAAAGGGGGGTGGAGTGTCTTTGCTCAGCAGCGACAATATGTATTACTCACGTCTGATTACAAGATGCTGAGGTGGAAGTTAGAGAGAAGGGGGGTGAAATGAAGCAGGAAAGAGGGAATACAATGAAAGAATACAGTAAAAAAAAAAAAACACAAGTCAGTGAGTGAGTGAGTGAGTGAGTGAGTGAGTGAGTGAGTGTGTGTGTGTGTGTGTGTGTGTGTGTGTGTGTGTGTGTGAAGCCTCTTAGCTCCCTTTTCATTTTCTCCCTTTCCCTCTCCCACTTTCACCCTCACCCCACCATATACATCTCCATGGAGACTGCCGCCTGGCAACAGCTGGAGGAGAGCCAGTTGCCGCGGCGACACTAACGCCCAACAGTAAGGAGCAGTGATGTCACCGGGTGGCCAGAATGGGTAGCCTGATACAGGCAGACAAGGGAATGAGCATTGTGAGAGTTAAACCCTCGTCTTCTTCTTTATCGCTGCCATCTATCAACCATCGCTCCTCTTCAGTGACAGTTTCTCTCTGTTGTTCGTCTTCAATAGAGGTGTTTCTGTGCTGTCTTTGTTCATCTCTCTTTCTCTGCTTCACATTCAGTATCTCTAACTTTGTTTTGCTCGCTTCATTTTTTTTTATCATGCTATTCTTCTCTCTACTTTTGTGCAATCCTTCTTTTTTCAGCTAATGGTCTTTTAACATAGATAAAAATGCAAATGCACTGCCAGTGTATATATCTATTTACATTAAAACAGACAGGACTACATAAGCCACAGTCAGCATTATGCTAACACATGCAAGTATGATCATCTTTCCTTAACTCTCCCTCTTCATGATGTACTAGCAGATCAGAGCTTAACTACTTTGTGCATACTTGCAGCATCCTATGTACTATGCCTAATACTTATATAAGTCAGTAACAATATTTCTGTATGTAATACAGCACTAAAAAACTGTCAAGCCAATTTTCCCTTTTTCAATTTCAAATTCAGTTCAGCTCAATTAACTCAATTCAGTTGTATTTATATGGCATCAAATCACAAGAAGCAGGTTTTATGGAATGATGAAGGCAAATCTGAAATTTTGGGTTCATATCATCATCAGTCTGTACAGAGTAAGTCTGGAGAAAGGTTCAACAGTGAGTGTCTATGGTCATTTGCAAAACATGATGGAGGCTGTGTCTTGGTTTGCAGCTGCATTTCAGCCAATAGTTCTGGGTTCTTTCAAAAACTGATGGACTCATGAATGCAAAAAGATGCTGTTCCACCAATTCAATTAAATTCAACTTTATTTATAAAGCTCCAAATCACACCAGTTGCCTCAAGATGCTTTATATTGTAAGGTAGACCCTACAATAATACATGCAGAGAAACACCCAACAATGATATGACCCCATGTGCGCAAGCACTTTGACGACAGTAGGAAGGAAAAACTGCTCTAATGGGATGATGATATGGTACTATTTTGTCACCAGACAAAACCATCTGGTGGTGGCTTTATAGCTGAGGATGGCAAGGATCATTAACACACTGCTAATGCAGTATAAACATACCTACATAGAAAACACTTGATGGAACACTATCAGCCATGGATTGCTCCCCCCCAGAGCTGGAACATTATTGAAGTAGTATAGAAAAACAAGAGGCAAAGAAAGCTTGCCTAGAAGAGTCACAACAAATATTGATTTAAAGCTCATTAGAACTGTATAAACTGATTTTGCCAAATATACTGTATTTCCATGTATTTTTTTACATTTCAGTAAATCACAACACCTGTTTACCATTTTCTTAGAATATAATCATATTTTTGAAAACATTTTTAAAAAGTATACACAGCACCCTAACACATCTGGAAACAAGGCTTTTGTTAAGGTTCAAAAATTGAGGAAGGGTACAAGAGGTGATCGAAAAATAACCACACTGGTCCGGCCGGGTGAAGTCAAATGAAGATTTTAATTCACACGTGGGAAGATCACTGGAAACAGCAATTGATCTTCGACTTACTAAAGCACAAACAATTATTTTATAACATCAGGGTTTGTTTACTGACTCCCCTTCATGCGTCACAGATACATTTTATACATACGTCAAATCAACACCACAATGACCTTTTACACAGAACATCATCTTCTATTTTCATGGCTGGCACTTCCTGTGTACCTTTCAGTTCTTGTCCTATTCCTCTTTCTTGCCGAGACACCAAGAAACGGTTCCTCTTTTACCGAGACATGACTAATCTCTCTCTCCTCTAAATAAATCTAACTCATGTGTGTGTGTGTGTGTCACGACCTCACTCAGCCTCGATGTCACCTCTCGCACTTCTGACCTTTTACCAGACCAGAGGCTCACTGAGACTATGTATATGTCATCTGCTAAATAAATGTTTTAACCAAGAACCTCCACTAAAACCTTAATATAAAATGACCTGATATAAGTGTTTTGTAAGCATGTATTGCAATTCCTTCTATGTTCTAGTTTTCCCTCAGCATGTATCACCTGAACAGTCACGTCAGTGAAGCTTAAGACCTTTAAAGAACCTGAACATCAACTCAAATAAGCACAGATATGCAATATGTATAAAATAGTTATAACTGCACCTGGAATACAAATTAATATAATAACTTGTATGCGTAAACATCTTAAGGCCATCTTAAAGCTATCTGTTACATTGTTAAAGCAATGATCATACTGCAGATTATATTATGCTGGTAAAATACTTTTTGTTCATCCCCACACTTTATATGTATTTAAAAAACTAGCTATTTTTTTATTTTTATTTTTTAAAGGTAATGGTACTATTTCCCTCTGTAATGTTGTGGTAGTTTGTCTTGCCACTTGTGAATTTTGCATTCAGGAGTGTATTTATCCTGGCAGCTTCCTGGAGCTGTGTGCCACTCTTGTATGTGAAAAGTTGCAGTGACTGTGTCTGTGTGCATTTCATTTCTGAAATGCTCATTTAAATTCAATAATCTGCCACTCTACTTGTTGCAAAGTGGCACTTTATCATGCCACAGAACTTCACTCTAATGCAGTTGTAAATAAAGAGGCACAAGCTTAAAGGAGTTTTCAAGTTATGTAAGATTTTTTTCCTTGAGTCACAAGTGACACTAAATCAACTACATGGACTCTGTTGTCTTGTATTTCTGACCAATTACAATCACCACTAACAGCTCTTGTTTACACCTGTAGAAGACAGTCCTCACACTGCTGTCATCACTGAGGAATACTGAATCCAGTAAGCATTATTTGGAAGTTGTTTCCTTCTTTTTACTGTCTATTCACTTGTTTTTTTTCTTACCACCATCACCTCCAATCTCCTTCCTAAGTTGGACAGGTGTCCTACACTTCTGCCTCAATTTCCCAGCTTCTGCTTTATCATGTTATTCACTCCTCATCTCCTTTCCTCCATTTATCCTCTGCTCTTCCGTAACTTCAATCTAAATTGTGCCATCAGCCAAACAAGATACTTTTCCATTCACATAAGACTACACACACACACACACACACACATACACACAAAAGAGTAGATAGATAAACCCAACTTGCAGAGGTAAACTGCAGATAATGGAAGAACCACTATGTGAGCTGTATCCTTACTATTTAACCTTCACTGTTACATGTCTAATCCTAACCAAAAAACTAAACAAAACAAAGAATAAGAGAATAAAGAACAAAATTTGTAACAAAATTGTAAAATCTCAGTTCTCACAAGGATTAAAAAATTGCATACATTCAAGATAAAAACACACAGATTTTATTATTATTTATTTCCATTTGGTGTTATGGTTGGTCAGTGACCCCAGGAGAAAATGAAGGCAGAGAAGGCAAGGCTTCAAAAACAGAAAGCTCCAGAAGAGAAACAGGCATGTGATGAGGGAGGTAACAAGGCAAGACAGAGTGGTCCTGCTTCAGTTAGCATGTTAACGTGATCTGAAATGCTCCACACTCAAAACAGACTTAATTAATAGGGCAGTGCATTGCCTATAGCTAAGCTAATGCTAAACACAATGAGGAAAGGAACATGAAGGCTAATGCTAGTGGAAGCATGCAGACAGTGGAATCTGGTTACTGGGGTGGAAGAGATCAGTGCTAAATGGCTTGTGAATTAAGTAATTTGCTCTGGAGTAACTAATACCCTTGTTATGGTGCAGCAGTGAAGCTGCTGGGGGGATATATCAAGAGATACATTAGTACTACAGAGTAAATAGAAACCAACTCAAATCAACTTGAAAAATGTTTTCCAAGCAAAAATATTCAAATTAAATAAAGGAATATTCTTTGTTGCATGAACTGGATGGTTAGATTATTCCTATGGTGTAGAATTGGTATGCGTAGACATACATAGGCTTATTTTCTGACCTTTACATAAAAGTTAAAAGTAAGTCTTTCATGGATGGACAGAAAATTGGTGCATAGGCATTCTTGCAAAATATTTTAATGTCAAAAATTCCTACCTTCATGCCTTAGGGTTACATTGTTGCATTCACAGGTAATCTGTATTTCTGTTCAATTTTGGCCATTGGTATAACAGCAAGCTCCTCCAAAACCCTACAGCATTGCCTACATCTCAACATACCCAGAAACTGTTGTGATTGGTCTGTTCAGTAATGTCAATTCTTCCTGTGGTCAAAGGAGCTTGCAAAGAAAAGCGTCTGGACTTCTTTAAGTTGCTTGAAGACGTTTCACCTCTCATCCGAGAAGCTTCTTCAGTTCTAAGGTCAAATGGTGGAGAGTCCCAGATATAAACCTAGTGGGAGAAACCCCCCACAGAGGGACAAAAGGACCCCCTGATGATCCTCTAATCGCCTGAGCCAAGGTGTGAAACTGGGTGTGGGTCCCAATCAGCCAGAGTTTCGGGTGTGTTCATTGTGAAACCTGGCCCCACCTTATCATGTGAATTCCTGAGGTCAGATGGCCCAGGATGTGAGTGGGCGTTAAGGCGTCTGTAAAGGAAGCACTCAAAACGTGCGGCTATCCTAAATGGGCGTTCTTAAAGTCAGCAAAGAGGCACAGAAAAGAAGACCAGACACCAGCGAGGGAGGATAAGAAGGACAGATGCAACAACATTGTCATCCCCTATGCAGTGTTGGGAAGGTTACTTTTAAAATGTATTCCATTACAGATTACAGAATACATGCCCCAAAATGTATTCTGTAACGTATTCCGTTACGTTACTCAATGACAGTAACGTATTCTGAATACTTTGGATTACTTAATATATTATCATGCTTTTTACAACAACGTGAATGTACTATTGCTGTGTGATTTACTACTATTACTGAAGGTCCGCGACTCCGAACTGTAGTAAAGGGACCTGTAACAGCCACTATGGTGTGGTGTCCCTTTAAGACACCCAAGTCGAGAGTTGATGGTGTCATCAGTGTGTGCCACTGGTCTCTCTCTGCTCTCTCTCTCGCTCTGGGATTATGAGGACACGTGCCTTCACGCTCGTGCTTAACGAGGGACGGACTTATGTTTTCTTTTCCAGACCCTTTTTTTGGTTTTGTTTGCTACGCTTGGGTTGTGTGAGCGCTGGGCGTTTTGTTGTTGAGCCGCAGCCGTTCAGCCGGGCTTTTATATGGTTGCTGAAGAATGCGTATTAAAGAACCACCGTGGATTACTGATACCAGTGTGGGTGTGTATCCTTCCGCCTGGCCTGCTGGGTGTTTTGCCGCCTCTTCTCAACCACACAACACAACCCAACGTTACAAAATGGCGCCCGAACATCTTCTCTTGGACCTCAGTATGCAGTATCTTCGAGCATCTGATGATTGGTACATAAAAAGGTACGACGCGGCAAAGTGGCTGTCCGCCATGTTTCGCGGGAACGGACCAGGCTGGCCTGGACGAGGACGTCGGGAGGATCAAAGGGTCGCGGTGGTGCATTTCCATGGCAACGACTGGAGCTGCTCCAGCGTGGTTTGTGGACTGTGGCGCCGTTCTCTGTTTGGCCTCTTCGTCGTGGCTCCATTGGATGCGCGTGGACCTGCGTTTCCTGGGCGTGGGTTCGATGCAGCTTTGCCATAGTTCCTGAATTTGAATTTTTTTTTCTTATGTATTTCGTATTGGTTACTGTTGTAACATGACTGTTGTTTGGGTTTTCTACAGTACTTTCTGGTACTGTTTTCACATATTATGCTGTCTGTTGCAAGTTTGTGAAGTAGAAGAAACGCAATGAAAGAAAAAGGGAATTTCATTCTGCAATTGTCCTGGCTATCCTAAGTTTATTTTCTTTCTTTAACATTTGTTTAAATGGACATTCACCATGTGGGACACTGTCATGTATGCCAGTTTGTCAATATTGCACTGTACATTTCCCTGTTTTGGTTTTAACTTCTTATCCTGCTGACCATGTATGGAGGCTGGTTAAGTGGACTGTACCAATGCTGTACAGGTGTGTAACAATTCCTCCACGACCTGCTTACTACCTAAAGTAGCTATGTGTGGTGAACGGGGGTAGCGGGAGGAGGGTCACCTGGGTCCGGCTGAGGGCAGCCTTTGTTTAACCCGGGGGGAATATGTAACAGCCACTATGGTGTGGTGTCCCTTTAAGACACCCAAGTCGAGGGTTGATGGTGTCATCAGTGTGTGCCACTGGTCTCTCTCTGCTCTCTCTCTCGCTCTGGGATTATGAGGACACATGCCTTCACGCTCGTGCTTAACGAGGGACGGACTTATGTTTTCTTTTCCAGACCCTTTTTTTTGTTTTGTTTGCAACGCTTGGGTTGTGTGAGCGCTGGGCGTTTTGTTGTTGAGCCGCAGCCGTTCAGCCGGGCTTTTATATGGTTGCTGAAGAATGCGTATTAAAGAACCACCGTGGATTACTGATACCAGTGTGGGTGTGTATCCTTCCGCCTGGCCTGCTGGGTGTTTTGCCGCCTCTTCTCAACCACACAACACAACCCAACGTTACAGACCTCTGACTAATACGGCGGGGTCCCTGTCGGCTCGTAGCCAAAAAATAGCTTTACTTTGTTGTGTGGGTCAACTTTTCTTGTGAGAGACAGAGAGAGGCATTGAAAGGCCGCTCCAACGGAACTTATTGTTTTCGGAGGAAAACACGAACACAGCGTACAGTCGAGTCTTAATAGCTTACTTACAACTGGGCTCGTCAGGCACTCTTCTTGGCTGAAGTGGTTATTATTATATTTACATGCTTCCAGCTCCCGTTTTTCCTCGATGACAACTCGTACCTTTCCACTCCCCTTTTTCTCCCTCCTCGCGCTCACAGACCCATAACGTGTATGGCAGTCCATTCTCCCTGCAACACGGACTACACTGCCCATGATGCTACATTCTTTAGAGCTATGCTTGTAGCATTCTGCCTGTTTGCTTAGCACAACACGCTCAGACAGAAACTGGTTCACCCGAAAGACAAAACGCCAAAACACAAACTTAACAATGTGGTGTATGCTGTACAGTGCAGCGAGGAATGCTCAGACCTCTACATTGGAGAGACCAAACAGCCACTTCACAAGCGCATGGCACAACACAGAAGAGCCACCTCCACAGGACAAGACTCAGCAGTCCATCTGCATCTTAAGGATAAAGGACACTCTTTCGAGGATGCCAATGTTCACATTTTGGACAGAGAGGACAGATGGTTTGAAAGAGGAGTGAAAGAAGCCATCTATGTCCACTGTGAGCGACCATCTTTGAACAGAGGCGGGGGTTTATGACACCAACTCTCTGCCATCTATAATCCAGTTTTGAGATCCCTTCCCAGACACCTTAACGCCCACTCACATCCTGGGCCATCTGACCTCAGGAATTCGCATGATAAGGTGGGGCCAGGTTTCACAATGAACACTAGGGCTGCCACGATTTGTCGACTAGTCACGATTACGTCGACTATCAAAATCGTCGACGACTGATTTAATAGTCGACGCGTCGTTTGAAGCTTTGTAAGATCCCAAAAGACGCAGGAATAAGTAGCAGGATTTAAGAGTGTAATAACGGACTGAAACAGAAGATGGCAGCACTGCATGTACAAGGATGCCAGCTGCCGTTAAACCCCGAAGAAGAAGAAGAAGAAGCAGCTGTGTCCCAGAAATCATAGCGCGGCCCAGCTTAGTTTCCAACAATGGCGGCAGCTAGTTAGTTTTAATATTACTCTTATTATTCTTTCTGGGTCAGAAAATAAACGTTTAACGTATTTTCAGGCGAGAATGTAGCTGTGTAAACCTCAAATATCGGCTCAGTTTATCAGGACACCACATATTTTCAAAAGCACTCCGACGTTTTCGGAGACGTCTGTTACCCACCAGCTCGATAGCTAGCCGGGGGCTAGGTCACTAGCGCGGTGAGAACACCGGACTCCCGGCAAATTGTTTTCTAACCCACCGCCGTCTTTCGCTACTCAGGTTAAATATATATGAGTCCCTTAGATAAATTAAAAATGTTGTTGTTTGGCTTTTTTTTTTGTATTTTATTTGTTCCTGAGTAAATCGGTTTGTCTGAGATTAAAGTTATAGTTTTTACACAGCTGAATAAACGTCAAGCAGACAGCTGATTATCAAAAGTGTGAGATGCTGGAGAATATACTCCGTTGTCCTGTTATATTTTAGATAGCAAGGAGTTCATTAAACTTCACCGAAACAATCTGCAAATTTCATTAAAATTGAATAAACTATCATCTTGTCTTTATTTTTAGTTAGCACCTTAAACACTTAAAGCTGTAAGCTAATGATAGTTATATAAGAGCAGATGCTGCTGGTGCAATAAGCTGTAGTTTTACGTCCAGTGGATGATGATCTGATTAGTCGACTAATCGCATAAATAATCGGTGACTAGTCGACTATCAAAATAATCGTTTGTGGCAGCCCTAATGAACACACCCGAAACTTTGGCTGATTGGGACCCACACCCAGTTTCACACCTTGGCTCAGGCGATTAGAGGATCATCAGGGGGTCCTTTTGTCCCTCTGTGGGGGATCACTCCCACTAGGTTTATATCTGGGACTCTCCACCATTTGACCTTAGAACTGAAGAAGCTTCTCGGATGAGAGGTGAAACGTCTTCAAGCAACTTAAAGAAGTCCAGACGCTTTTCTTTGCAAGCTCCTTTGACTACGATGACCTGGATGACTGAGAACCTTCACAGACAATTCTTCCTGTGCATTTCCATCTGTTTTGTCAACTGTTTTCAGTTTTTAAAATATGGGAGAAGAATCTTTGCCTTCAAAACGAAACAAAGCAAAAATAAATAAATAAATAAATAACAACAAATGGTAAAGATCTTGAAAAAGTCAGAAAAATGTATTTGTGTCTGTATGGTTGACACCACATATGACACACTGGGACATGACAACAAGGTAATTATCACGTAAAACCCCAGGCACAAGAATGAATCTGGTGACGACGTCAGCCACTTACGTAGGTTATGTCGTAGGGCTCTACACAGAAGTCTAAATTAGCTGTTAGCGTTACACAACAGCCAGTTGGCTTTAACATTTGTTGCAGTTCAAAAAAGGAATAACTATTGGTGACCCTCTTGTTGCCCGGTGAGGAATATTATTTTTAATTGGTCAGTAGGCAGTGGTTTGTACATGCTGACCTCTCATCTCAAAAATGAGAGATGTCAATGTCTCAGAGATGAATCCGTCATTCTTCTTCACTCACATTTTTCACATTAATGCATTTAATCATTAGTTATTATTAGCCTCCCCTCCCTCGCCCCCAACCAGGCGCAGCAGATGGCCACTTCTCAATGTGCCTGGTTCTGCCAGAGGTTTCTTCCAGTTAAAAGGGAGTTTTTCTTTCCCACCGTCTCCAGTCTCCAGTCATAGTCATATAATTGTTGGGGTTTTCTCTGATGT